>NC_058083.1:503787703-506517703 GCF_014858855.1 Bufo gargarizans
AAGAAAAAACAGAAGATTGTTAATTAAAAGGGTTTGTGAGAAGTTTTCTACACTGATCCCTGATCCACAGGATAGGGGATATGAGTCTGATCAGCGGGGGTCAGACTGTTGGGGCCCCTACTGATCAGGAGAATGGTGGCCCTGCTGAAGAGAAACTAAGTACAGCTATTGGCAATCTCAGGCAGCTCCATAGAGATGAATATGGCAGAAGCATGCGTGCTTGACCACTGCTCCAGTCATAGAGGGAGACGCGTGTTCCTAATGACCGGAGGGGGGTGAAAAGGGGAGTAGGTCCAAACTTCGTACAATCGCCTCTGAAAATTTGCATTGCTTGCAAAGCCTATAACAGGGATCAGCAACCTTCGGCACTCCAGCTGTGGTGAAACTACGACTCCCAGCATGGACACCTCCTTGGCTGTTCTCAGAACTCCCAAAGGAGTGACTGGAGCATCCCGAGAGTCCACAGCTGGAGTGCCGAGGTTGCCTATAAGTACCGACGAGGCAAATTGATATATTCTGACCCTGCTGGACACAAGTCAGGCTCTAGGTGCCATATTACGGATCCGTAAACCACGCATCTGTTATATGGACACGTCCACGGGCCTTTACTCAGACTGGACGAGTTTCCAAGAGACCAACTGGGCGAAACTCCTTATAAAATCCTCCTGTCCTTCCATAGCAGCTCTATTACATCTCTGTAGAAAACAGAGCCACCGTACGGCTGAGTGCGGGAGCCGCAAATATCGCCCTCTCTAAAACCAGACGCAGAAGAACAGGCTTTCATTTCTGCTCAGTATGAATAAAAGATAGCACGGCTGCTGAAAATAGAAGATGCAGAGATGTGCAGAGTCATGATGTGGCGGATCCTGAATAGACCGCCCTGTCAATCATCGTTACCCTACTTGACAGGGGGGGAAAAAAAAAATTAATTCGGCTGAGAGTTCTCTAGTCTAGAGAGTCGTAGAGTGGTGCGAAGAGAAAACGGAGCGGACAGCGATGACCATGCGCATTCCGTAGGAACAATGGACTGACCACTGACCTGAACAAACTGCACACAGAGGTCCAGCCTGACCGCAGCTCTACTGTCCCTCACCAAAATGATGCTGTTCAGGAGAGGGCACCCGCCATTGAGATGAATCACTATGATGCTGTGGGCTTGGGTCGGCCAAGCCAGTCCTTCTCAGAAATTCAGCCGTCACTTGGATTTGTCTGAAACCGGCCTACGTGTGTGCATACGAGATCAGGCATACTGAAATATACCTGCCCGATGCTTACCTCTCCTGACACCCTATACAAACAACATGGTAGATGGGTTCCACAGATTTGTTGCCCTAACAACAATGGTATGACCACCTTTAAGAGTCCAGTGGGTGGTTGTAGCTCGTATCCGACAGCTATCTCTATATGTACAGTCAATACAGAGGTAAGAGTCCAGTGGGCGGACCGACTAGTGATTGACAGCTAAGCCCAGAAAAAGCAAGGTTTACTAAGTGATGGTCCTTCCTCAGGATAGCTTAGCGGCGGAGGGCTGACACCCCGCACCCCCCTCCGGATCAGCTGTTAGGGTCTAGCTCCGTTACCAGATGTTGTCGCCGGAACTACACAGCTCTGTCAACCTTATAGTAGAAGGAGCCTGTTACCACGTGGTCAATGGAAGCAGCGACGACACCAACTTCCGAGCTACACCCAAACAGAGGATAGACAGGGATGGAGGGTGTTGGACCCCCACCGATCAGATAGTGATGGCCTATCCTGAGGATAGGCCATCAATTAGTAAAGGCTGGACGACAACCCCTTTAAATGAAGGACCAGTAATTAAAAGTTTTATTGAATATTTTACCATAAAACTACATAATCAACTTGCTCAGCTCCTCCTGCTCTGCTGCTGCTGCTGGTGGTGCTGGGGGGGGGGGGGAGAATCCGCACTGAAATCCGCAGGTGTTCACAGGCAAATCCGTGCGGTCAATCCGCATTAATTGGTGCGGATTTGCATGCGGATTTGCGTGCGGATTTTCTGCATGCGGATTTCACTAAGTGAATTAAGAAAATCCGGTCAGGAAAAAAAAAATTAATTGACATGTCGCGGATTTTAAAATCCGCACCGCAGGTCAAAATCCGCGCGGAAAAAATCCGCATCGTGTGCATTGAGAATTTCAAATTCTCATAGAATACAATGTACATGACCTACGGTGCGGATTTTCCGCACGCAAATCCGCGCGGAAAATCCGCACGCAATCCTGATCGTGTGCAGGGGGCCTTACAAAAGTAAATTCTTTTTAGGTAGTAACTGGGTCCAGGAAACATTGCTAGAAAACTCAATATACTTGGTACTTATGTCTCAGGGTTTAGCTCGACGGTGCGGCCAGAGGACAACAGACATGGTGGACAACTTTGAGGATTTTAACTCTACGCAGTAGTGTCTGGATGTAGTATATGTCCAGCACAGGCCCATGAAGCGCCTGCAGCTGTTCGTCTCTCACCTCTCCTGTCACTGGCGGCCCTGTGCCGACATGTACAGATAATACTCAGATTGGGGAAGCCTTGAAGAGTCAAACTGGTACAAACCACGACGGGTACACTGCAGCGTCTGCTCCTGGAACCGCTGCCATGCTTTGCTTCAGGAAATGCCACACATTGTGGACAGTCAGATGCACAAGAGACCTTCTGCTAATAGTCACCCTGCAGCAGGACAGAAGCATCGCTGTACAGGACAGCACAGTTCCTGGTCGGGAATAATAGTCTTTAAAGGTGTCCCTGCCCACAAGAGCTTACAATCTAGATTAGTGACTCAGACCAAGTTACCCAAATTTAGTCTACCATAGACATGAGATCTGTCAGACCGGATTCCGCCCACAATCCCACCCCATACACACGCCCAGCCACGATCCCACCCCATACACACGCCCAGCCACGATCCCACCCCATACACACGCCCAGCCACGATCCCACCCCATCCACACGCCCAGCCACGATCCCACCCCATACACACGCCCAGCCACGATCCCACCCCATACACACGCCCACCCACCCACGATCCCACCCCATACACACGCCCAGCCACGATCCCACCCCATACACACGCCCACCCACGATCCCACCCCATAGACACTCCCACCCACGATCCCACCCCATACACACGCCCACTTGGCTGGGCAGAGCTTGCACGTGTTGAGAATGGAAATGGGGGAGAAACCTGCTGCCAGACAGAAACCTCTGGCTGTGGCTCATCTCCCACAGTACAAAAGAATCGGACATGTTGAAATCCAGCTGTCCGATCCTTATCATCCATGACATTTGAGGTCAGGGAAGAGTTGGGACATCTCTATACACAGATGGTCGGCCAGTCCCATGGAAATCATAGCGTTTGGATGACTTTAATGTATATGGCCTGCTTATGGCTCTCTAGCGGATGGGGGAAATTACTACAACTTCCAGCATGTCCCAAAAGGGCATGCTGGGAGTTGCAGCATCACCATAGCTGGAGACCACTGATCCAACGCCCCCTGAACCCGGCGGTGTTACAGCTCCAGGTTGTGAGCTGTACAGGGCATCTATAGAGGTGTATGGCGCCATACTGGACCATTGAATTGCTTCCAAATGGAGGTTTTTTTAATACAGACTAGAGGTGCCATATGGCAGCACACAACTGACATACTGATGGCAGCCAATACCGTGCCCATAGAAGCCGTCATTGAGCCTCCCACAGACGTGGCTATGCACTTACCTCCCCTCTCACCCCTCATAGGAGTTGCCTGCTGATTCAGCACGGGAATTGCGATTTATGTAATTCTCTAATAGATCGGTGTAGATTTACCAAAAATGGCAATTTCCTCTCTGCAGGCGGACATGCTAAGCAATAGAGTGAGGGCAGGAGACGGTGTTCATAGACTTCAATGCACTTAAAATTCATAGGACAGTTCTGCATGGGCGCCTCCAGAAAGCATGGCTACGGGAACAGCACACATTGCCTGCGTCAGCAATCCCTGATCACTTACATGGCGGTTTACAAGGTGCCTTACATTTCTACACTTTATACATGGGCAGGGGCTGCCAGATGAGGGTAGTGCTCCATATTGGCAAGTTCCAGCTCTCCACGGCACCAATTCATTACATTTTACTGCACACATCTCTCTTTTACCAGACCCCGATAAATATTCTTTACATTTTCTAATCTGTTTTTATTTTCGGATTATAGATTTATTTTTTCTGTACGTTATTATGGGGGGAGAGACACGCTTTACAGCAGCCACTATGGGGCACAGGAACCTGCAGACTGGAGACGATGCATTATCTTCTATGGGAGAATGTAGTGGGCATGCTCTGTGATCTGTGCAGTGGTCATTGTACAGGGAGGGGGATTAGTTAAAGGGGTTCTGCAGTTTTTTTTAAAACTGATGATCTATCCTCTGGATAGATCATCAGCTTCTGATCAGCGGGGGTCCGACACCCTGGACATCAGCTGTTTGAGAAGACAGCGGCGCTGGCAGTAGCGTCGCAGCCTTCTGGCCGTTTACCGCAGGCCCAGTGACGTCACGACTAGTATTAATGGCCGGGGCGGGGCCAAGCGCCATTTAAGTGAACAGAGCTTAGCCCCGCCCAGGCCAGTTGATACTAGTAATGACGTCACTGGGCCTGCGGTAAACAGCGAGAAGTCTGCGGCACTACTGCCTGCGCCGCTGCCTTCTCAAACAGCTGATCGGCAGGGGTACCAGGTGTCGGGTCCCCGCCAATCAGATGCTGCAGAACCCCTTTAAGCTCTGTCCATCACCTATTGTGAATGGTGGATCATGTGTTACCAATACAGAAGGGTGAACTCTCATTGCAATCTTGCCTGTGATGATAATGAGATGACTGCTGAGAAGTGATCTCTACACTAGAGGAATTGGCAGCCTATTATGACATGAAGAAGGAAAACATTCTTCAAACATTCTTAGAAAATCACCTATTTTTTAAGGGTTGAAGGTCTGGTATCTGGTGGGGGGGGGGGGGAAATGAGCACTCAGAGGTACCATTTTTGTAAAATACATGGCAGACCTGGGGGCTCTTCTTAGACCACGGCAATCCATCAGCACCCCGTCCACACATCAGGGGGAATCAAAGGCACTGACCACTTAAATGGGGTTATCAAATAGTACAAATACCCCCCACAATGCCTGGGCCCCTCCTATAGACAATACCTACCCCGGCACCCGCGTCCCTCCGGATCCCTGCACGGCCACTGCTGCATCTCCTCATCATTCGGATCAAAACATCCGGCGACGGAGGAAGCAGCCAATAGCAGGCCGCGACGATAACCGGCAATTGGCTGCTACCAACCCTCCCCCGGCTGTTTTGATCTGCGCGACGGGGAGATGCAGCAGTGGCCGTGCAGGGATCCTTTTTTATTCCTACTAGAAGCTATGAATGAATTGCTATAAGGGAAGGGGGATGTCCCTGCATAGTCTGACAATGGCAGCACTCACTGGATACAGTCAGACCATGTTTGGGAATTGCATAAATAGCAATTGTTCGTATAAAATCCATTAGATTATCCTGACACTAGAAATCTATTCCGGAAGTTCTGACTGTTGCCAGAATACCAGCATCTATGGCCCGGGCCACTTCCCTCAGACATATGGCCTCACAAAGCCACATCTGCCAGTGAAATGACGGATATATACTACAGAGGAGCTGATATAATGGAGGCTACGATGAGGGGGGGGCTGCTGTGCCAGGTAATCAATACTTAAAAAATTAAATAAAAAGTGAATTGACTTTATTGATTTGGCTTCTGTGTGTCCACCGTCATTTATGTCCATCTATACCTGTGGTGGCGAACCTATGGCTTATCCCATCCTCTCTGTGGGCACCCGTGCCCTGGAAGAAGTCTATGGTGTACCACTATGTCTTACACTTTTCCTGCCATTCACCAGCGCAGGGCGCACTATGAACGGCGCAGGGCGCACTATGAACGGCACAGGGCGCACTACGAACGGCACAGGGCGCACTACGAACGGCACAGGGCGCACTATGAACGGCACAGGGCGCACTATGAACGGCACAGGGCGCACTACGAACGGCACAGGGCGCACTACGAACGGCACAGGGCGCACTACGAACGGCACAGGCAGCGCACTGAATGCAGGCAGGTTATTATAGCTAAATGATAAAGTACATGGACGATATACTGTACTGAACTGTAGTATTCAGGCTAAATTGCCATGTTGGCACTTTGTGATCAACAAGTGGGTTTTTGGTTGCAGTTTGGGCACTCGCCCTCTAAAAGGTTCGCCATCACTGTAATGGGGGGGGGGTTCACCCCACACCCCATATTAGAGCGAACAGAGGACTGGTAAAAAAACTTAAGGAACTGATTTGTCCCACTGATTTCAGAGGGTGCTGCCTACTGCCTGGGTAGCCGGCCGTTCCTCTATGACAACATGGACTGGCATGGAAACCCATCCTCCATGATCAGCTCACGGGCTGTCAGATACACGTGCGTGCATTTCTCTACAGTGATGACACACGTTACTAAAGGTGTGCAATGTGCGCTGTGGGTCAGGACGTGACGCAACCACTTCACTTCCTATCTGGGGAACCAACCATGAGAACATGTGGCAACGTGCACTAAATTGGTGACAGGAAGTCCTGGCTGTGCTGCAATACACTACATGGCGGTAATACAGAGGTGTGAGCAAGACATGAGATCTCGGCACAAGAAATCATGGGCGACAACAAGCAAAAGGAGAAGGTGAAGGCAGAAACAAGAGGCGCAAGTGTTGTCTGTGTTTCTATAGATCTAATCTACAGGTACATAAAAAGTTGAGAAACAGTTTACACACATCATCCTGTACTGATCCTGAGTTACATCCTGTATTATACTCCAGAGCTGCACTCACTATTCTGCTGGTGCAGTCACTGTGTACATACATTATGTATCCTGTACTGATCCTGAGTTACATCCTGTATTCTACTCCAGAGCAGCATTCACTATTCTGCTGGTGCAGTCACTGTGTACATACATTAAATTACTTATGCTTTACTGATCCTGAGTTACATCATGTATTATACTCCAGAGCTGCACTCACTATTCTGCTGATTGGGTCCCGTTGTAAGTATTATAATGAATCACCACACAAGGTTGTCAAAATTATGCATACATTTTCAGGAGGAATAACAGAGCAGCGGCACAATGCACAGCTGTATGAAAAGATGCTCCAGGATTGTTAGTACATGGGAATACAAGTATTTTACAATACAAGCAAGTAACACAAGTATTATATTCCTGCGGAGGCCATCACTGCACGTTCTCTACACCGTCTTCAATGGAAGCAGGAGACAAGACGACTGCGCAGGAGAGTGAGCCATAGGAGTATATGTAATGCTCCAGTATGTTGTGTGCTATATAAATACATTTGACATCTTCCCCTTGGAAGGACAGCCATGCCAACATGACCTTGGGGTATTTTTATTTTAAGACACAACATATGCCAACCCTGGATCGCTGCTCCTGAGGCACACACTATGCATTCTGCTGATCCTATAGACTGCTGGGAATTCTCACAAACCTATATAGACATACAAATCCTGAGACAAGACCTTCAGAGGACGTGTCCCCTCTCCTGACATCTCTGCTTCAGAGAATACTTGTATTCTCTATGAAACAATTCGGTAGCACCCTTTATCAGAACTCTTTGTGCCATCCCTCTGTTATTCCTCCTGAAAATGTAAAATTAAATTGACGACTGAGCGTTCTCAGCCCCCTTGTTATGTAACCTCGTGATAGGCGCACCTGAGCCATCTAAATCTCCGTGTCAACCTTCCCTAAACCCACACTTGGCGCTTGCGTGGTACACCTGAAAACCACCGCATGCGCAGAGTATCTGGCCCTGTGTAGGCAGAGTTAGCAATTAGCAAGGTTTTTCTGAGATTTTATTACTGATGACCTATCCTAGGATGACAGACGCTACTGTGTAAAACAGCAGGAACCCAGCAGGTATGGAAGCCGCTCAGGGCGGGCCCCATATTTAAAGACCTGGCATCCAGTGCACTTGTACACCTGATGTCGGGAAGGGGTTATATCTGTTGCACAGGATTTGAAAAACATGGCTGCTTTCTTCGAAAAATCTGTGCCATGTCTGCCTAAGTGACCGAAACTGTGCTGCAATACCACATGCAACCTGTGGACAGGCGGGGGTGCTGTTTTTGGAAGAAAGCAGCCATGTTTTTGCCGATCTTATCGTACTAAAACAACGGAGAATGTAGACCAACTGGGCGCGTGCTCACCCTGAAAGAAGAAAATGAATTGCAGGACGTAACAAAGGCCAACATGGTAAAAACAGACCGATAGGATTTGACGGCACAATATCGTCTGCTGCATTAATTTTTAGGGGAATAATCCCAAAAGGTTTACTGAAAAGGGGTGCACGATATGGGAATTTTGTGCGATTGCGATTAGGGCCCTAAAAATTATTGCGATATTTTAAAGGGAATTGTGCTAGAGGTCTATTTGCTTGGATTTTCCCATATGAGCCGCTGACGCGGCCAGGTATGACATAGTTATGGGGGGGGGGGGGGGGGGGGGGGGGGGGATCTGTGGAGGACGCTGTTATGGGGGGGGGGGGAATCTGTGGAGGACGCTGTTATGGGGGGGGGGGGAGATCTGTGGAGGACGCTGTTATGGGGGGGGGAGATCTGTGGAGGACGCTGTTATGGGGGGGGGGGGATCTGTGGAGGACGCTGTTTAGGGGGGGGGGGGATCTGTGGAGGACGCTGTTATGGGGGGGGGGGATCTGTGGAGGACGCTGTTATGGGGGGGGGGATCTGTGGAGGACGATTATGGGGGGGGGATCGTGGAGGACGCTGTTATGGGGGGGGGGGGATCTGTGGAGGACGCTGTTATGGGGGGGATCTGTGGAGGACGCTGTTATGGGGGGGGGGGGATCTGTGGAGGACGCTGTTATGGGGGGGGATCTGTGGAGGACGCTGTTATTGGGGGGGGGATCTGTGGAGGACGCTGTTATGGGGGGGGGGGATCTGTGGAGGACGCTGTTATGGGGGGGGGGGATCTGTGGAGGACGCTATTATGGGGGGGGGATCTGTGGAGGACGCTGTTATGTGGGGGGGATCTGTGGAGGACGCTGTTATGGGGGGGGGGATCTGTGGAGGACGCTGTTATGGGGGGGGATCTGTGGAGGACGCTGTTATGTGGGGGGATCTGTGGAGGACGCTGTTATGTGGGGGGATCTGTGGCGGACGCTGTTATGTGGGGGGATCTGTGGAGGACGCTGTTATGTGGGGGGATCTGTGGAGGACGCTGTATGTGGGGGGATCTGTGGAGGACGCTGTATATGGGGGGGGGAAATCTGTGGAGGACGCTATTATGGGGGGGGGGATCTGTGGAGGACGCTATATGGGGGGGGGGGATCTGTGGAGGACGCTGTTAGGGGGGGGGGGGATCTGTGGAGGACGCTGTTATGGGGGGGGGGGGATCTGTGGAGGACGCCGTTATGGGGGGGGGATCTGTGGAGGACGCCGTTATGGGGGGGGGGATCTGTGGAGGACGCTGTTATGGGGGGGGGGATCTGTGGAGGACGCTGTTATGGGGGGGGGGATCTGTGGAGGACGCTGTTATTGGGGGGGGGATCTGTGGAGGACGCTGTTATGGGGGGGGGGATCTGTGGAGGCGCTGTTATGGGGGGGGGATCTGTGGAGGACGCTGTTATGGGGGGGGATCTGTGGAGGACGCTGTTTATGTGGGGGATCTGTGGAGGACGCTGTTATGTGGGGGGATCTGTGGAGGACGCTGTTATGTGGGGGGATCTGTGGGAGGACGCTGTTATGTGGGGGGATCTGTGGAGGACGCTGTTATGTGGGGGGATCTGTGGAGGACGCTTGTTATGTGGGGGATCTGTGGAGACGCTGTTATGTGGGGGGATCTGTGGAGGACGCTGTTATGTGGGGGGGATCTGTGGGAGGACGCTGTTATGTGGGGGGGATCTGTGGAGGACGCTGTTATGTGGGGGAATCTGTGGAGGACGCTGTTATGTGGGGGGAATCTGTGGAGGACGCTGTTATGTGGGGGGAATCTGTGGAGGACGCTGTTAGGTGGGGGGGATCTGTGGAGGACGCTGTTATGTGGTGGGGGATCTGTGGGAGGACGCTGTTATGTGGGGGGGGATCTGTGGAGGACGCTGTTATGGGGGGGATTGTGGAGGACGCTGTTATGTGGGGGATCTGTGGAGGACGCTGTTATAGGGGAATCTGTGGGGACGCTGTTATGGGGAATCTGTGGAGGACGCTGTTATGGGGGAATCTGTGGGGGACGCTGTTATGGGGGAATCTGTGGGGGACGCTGTTATAGGGGAATCTGTGGGGGACGCTGTTATAGGGGAATCTGTGGGGGACGCTGTTATAGGGGAATCTGTGGGGGACGCTGTTATAGGGGAATCTGTGGGGACGCTGTTATAGGGGAATCTGTGGGGGACGCTGTTATAGGGGAATCTGTGGGGGACGCTGTTATAGGGGAATCTGTGGGGGACGCTGTTATAGGGGAATCTGTGGGGGACGCTGTTATAGGGGAATCTGTGGGGGACGCTGTTATAGGGGAATCTGTGGGGGACGCTGTTATAGGGGAATCTGTGGAGGACGCTGTTATAGGGGAATCTGTGGAGGACGCTGTTATAGGGGAATCTGTGGAGGACGCTGTTATAGGGGAATCTGTGGAGGACGCTGTTATAGGGGAATCTGTGGAGGACGCTGTTATAGGGGAATCTGTGGAGGACGCTGTTATAGGGGAATCTGTGGAGGACGCTGTTATAGGGGAATCTGTGGAGGACGCTGTTATAGGGGAATCTGTGGAGGACGCTGTTTATAGGGGAATCTGTGGAGGACGCTGTTATAGGGGAATCTGTGGAGGACACTAATGGGGGACTTGTGGATGGCACTGTTATAGGGGATGTGTGCTATGACACATAGGGCCATGAGGGGGGCCAGCATAAGACACACATATAGCATCTTATGCTGGTCCCCCTCATGTGTCCTAAACTGCAATAAACATAACTGGCTTTGTGTGTGAAGTATTTTACTACTGTGTGAAACAAGCTCTCTGCTATTGATAAAATGGCGAGCCTCTGTAGTCTGTATCTGTACTCACTGTCACAGTACTATGAATGCACTGCAGCGAGCGGCAGCGAGGTGGCCGGCCGGCGCGTGACTGACGTCACTTAGTAACGCTCCTCCCACTTCAGGAAGCAGGAGCGTTACTAAGTGACATCAGTCACGCGCCGGCCGGCCACCTCGCTGCCGCTCGCTGCAGTGCATTCATCGTAATAGTGAGTACAGAGGCTGGCTATTTTATCAATAGGAGTCAGAGAGAGCTTGTTTCACACAGTAGTAAAATACTTTACACAAAAAGCCAGTTATGTGCGCGGGGCCCCTTCATATATATTCGCTGCATTTTCGGGGCGGCCAAATCGCCATATCGCATTTGGCGATTATCGCGATTCGATTATTTTTTCGATATATCGTGCAGCCCTAGTCGCCACCTATAACTGCTTCAGGTGTGTCTTGGTTCAGTTAGGGTACTTTCAGACTTGCGTTGTTTGATTCCGGCAGGCAGTTTCGTTGCCTCATCAGGCAAACTGTATGCAAACGCATGTCATTTATTCTGACTGATCGGGCATTTTTCAGACTGATCAGGATCCTGATCAGTCTGAAAAATGCCTGATCAGTCAGAATAAATGCATTGCAATACCGGATCCGTTTTTCCGGTGTCATCAGGCAAAACGAATCCAGTATTTTTTTTTTTTCTCATTTTCAAAAGGTCTGCGCATGCGCAGACCGGAAGGACGGATCCGGCATTCTGGTATTTTGATCCGGCACTAATACATTCCAAAATGCCGGCATTCAGGCAAGTCTTCAGTTTTTTTCGCCGGAGATAAGTCAAAATGACTGAACTGAAGACGTCCTGATGCATCCTGAACGGATTACTCTCCATTCAGAATGCATGGGGATAAAACTGATCAGTTATTTTCGGTATAGAGCCCCTGTGACGGAACTCTATGCCGGAAAAGAAAAACACTAGTGTGAAAGTAGCCTTAGGGCTCTTTCACACCTGCGTTCTTTTCTTCCGGCATAGAGTTCCGTCGTCGGGGTTCTATGCCGGAAGAATCCTGATCAGTTTTATCCTAATGCATTCTGAATGGAGAGAAATCCGTTCAGGATGCATCAGGATGTCTTCAGTTCCGGACCGGAACGTTTTTTGGCCGGAGAAAATACCGCAGCATGCTGCGCTTTTTGCTCCGGCCAAAAATCCTGAACACTTGCCGCAAGGCCGGATCCGGAATTAATGCCCATTGAAAGATCCGGCCTTAAGCTAAGCGTTGTTTCGGCGCATTGCCGGATCCGACGTTTAGCTTTTTCTGAATGGTTATCATGGCTGCCGGGACGCTAAAGTCCTGGCAGCCATGGTAAAGTGTAGTGGGGAGCGGGGGAGCAGTATACTTACCGTCCGTGCGGCTCCCGGGTGACATCAGGGCGCCCCACGCGCATGGATGACGTGATCGCATGGCACGTCATCCATGCGCATGGGGAGCTCTGACGTCATTCTGAAGCGCCCCGGGAGCCGCACGGACTGTAAGTATACCGCTCCCCCCTACTACTATGGCAACCAGGACTTTAATAGCGTCCTGGCTGCCATAGTAACACTGAACGCATTTTGAAGACGGATCAGTCTTCAAATGCTTTCAGTTCACTTGCGTTTTTCCGGATCCGGCGTGTAATTCCGGCAAGTGGAGTACACGCCGGATCCGGACAACGCAAGTGTGAAAGAGGCCTTAGATCAAGGTCACCTCAATCAGCCCAGACAGAGCCACAGTATTTTGGCAACACATACAACTAGCACACACGACATTAAAAGGGCGAGGCTGACAAACATATGCAGGGTCATGCACAGAGCTCGGCACGTGTCTGTGACCTCTGGGTATGCTGATATACAGCGCAGTCCTGGTTTCCCTGCCTGTCACTCGCGATCACGATTCAACCTCCTAATTCTGAGGCTACATTTGAAGTCTCTCCTTAAAGGGATTCTGTCGCCAGGATTAACGCTACAGCGATATTTATATGTGCCCATTAGTCTCCATGCAGGGTTTACAATGATCCCACTGTTTATGCTCTGTGTGTGTGTTAGATTCTTATAAAAACCAATCTTATTGATATGTAAATCACCTCCGTCAGGAGCCCAAGGGGTTGTCCCACGATATGTTGGCGCCCATCGATCCGGAGCCCAGCACCGCCTAACACTTAATTTATTCACTCCACTATCCCTGACGTCAGTACTTCTCAGTGCCGTAATCTCGCGCAGAGTGAGCCGGCGCATGCGCAGTTGATTCGTCAAAGCCCGTGCCAGTAGTCCGCAGACTACAGTGTCGCCTGCGCGAGATTACGGCACTGAGAAGTACTGACGTCAGGGATAGTGGAGTGAATAAATTAAGTGGTAGGCGGTGCTGGGCTCCGGATCGATGGACGCCAACATATCGTGGGACAACCCCTTGGGCTCCTGACAGAGGTGATTTACATATCAATAAGATCGGTTTTTATAAGAATCTAACACACACACAGAGCATAAACAGTGGGATCATTGTAAACACTGCATGGAGACTAATGGGCACATATAAATATCGCTATAGCGTTAATCCTGGTGACGGAATCCCTTTAATGCTCTACGCGAGAACCAACAACTCATCAGGAGCGGCGTGGAGAAGTAAATCAGGATAGATTGCGTCACTACAAAAATAACATCGCTGTGTGCCGCTGAGGGCGTGCACATAGCTGAACAGAGCCGCCGGCACTACGACGGCCGCCCAGCGTCAGAGCTAAAATAGCAGTAGCCACACCTACAGGGAGGAGCCTGCCCACTGGGATGTCCAATCATGTGAGAGGCAGGAAGCAATACTCCTCCCCCGTGTATGGAGTTATCGGCTTGATCCTGGGGGAGGATAATGTGTATTTTTTTCCAAGGTAAATCACTGGCGGTTTTATAATCTGTCTCCTGTATGGGACAAAGCGTTATATAGTGACCGGGCATATGCAGGGAGGTCTTCATAATAAAAACCGGACACCTTCTCTCCAGTGAGCGGTACTGGATACGCTTATACCGGAATGTCATAACTGTGATATCGGACAATGAGAAATGCAGTACAGTGTGGCACCTACTACGGTTTCTTTTTACGCGCATCTTAGAATTCAAGGTGCATAACACCTAAGTGTAGCCTAGACCATCATGCCCGTTTAGACTTATGGACACGAAGAGCCAGCAAGCAAATCTCTTAGGGGGGGAAGATCCCTATATAAAGCATGTGTACGAGATAAATTCATTTAGGCCCTTAGGTTTTACAGTGTGTAATCTGAAGGTCCATTCGATTATCAACATCGCCTCCTCTAGGGGGCGATCTCACATGCTCAATTCCCTGGAGGTTCATACAATCAGGTCTTCCCGAGTGGCATGTCATGATGCGCGGTGACAACGGGGTATCATTCTGTCTGGCAATATCCGAAAGATGCTCCCCTATACGTCTCCTGAACTTTCTCTTCGTTCTCCGCACATCCATGTGGCCAGGTGCAAACCCCCCCCCCCCACCGTTCTGCAGTTAATAAAAGTTCTTATATTCTAACGGCGTCCAGTGACGGAGCTGGTTATCATGTCGCCTTTACAAATCACTTTACAGGCTACACAGTTGCCACATTTGAATATGCCCGGTGGTCTCCTTGGGAGCCACGTACCACTGATCGGAGGGTTAAGCGTACTGTGCACCCCTCTTCTGTATGCGCTTAGTGGATATTCTCCCCCCAATTCACCCACAACAGGGTCAGATTGGAGAATATGCCATGAATCCTGTAGAGTCCTTCGTATCTCATTGTGAGCCACATCAAATGTCCCCATTATCCTCAACTTCCCCTCCTCGGGTATTCTTTTTTCGGATATAGGAGGCTATCCCTGTCACAACTCGCAGCATGTTGGAAGGTCGTCCTTAGAGAAGATTCAGGGTAGCCTCAATAATCCGAAAAACCTGGTACTATGGGGCATGGCCCCATCTGGAGAACACAGGAGCAATATGACACCCATGCTCTACAGAGAACTGACTATTAGAGATCATTACCAAAGATGAAGCGAAAACACATTCGCTAATGTTTTAGTCCTCCAGAGCTGCACTCACAGATCTGATCATTCCTCTCCATTCAATTTCTATCAAATGTTCCAATTACTGAGTAAGGACTCATGCACACGAACGTATTTTCTTTCCTTGTCTATTCGGACCGTATGCGCAACTGTTCATTTCAATGGGTTCGCAAAACAAAAAAAAACACGGAAGTTACTCCATGTGCATTCTGGTTTCTTTACGTGCGCAGGTCCGTTCCGTAAAAATAAAAAATAGAACATGTCTCATTATTGTCCATAGGACTGTTCTACTAGGGGCCAGCATCCATATTTTTTGCAGATCCGTGTTTTGCAGACCACGAAATACATACGGTCGTGTGCATGAGCCCTAAAGGAGGGAGGGCGAAGCCGCATTTTCTTTGACTTCCATTCCTGCAGGGATCGATCCTCGCAGATCTCACCTCTCCCTCAGCAGGTCTCTCGTCTATATATTTATTCTTTTTTAGCAGCGCAAAATATAGTGAACATATCCCTTTAAGAGGTGCCGGGAATGACGGCCATGGGGTTGTCTGACATTCCTAGACATCACAAAATGAAGCGTCTCATGGAAAGGGCGAGCTGGGACGTGTGGAAGTTGACTGGACACAACTGGCCTTTCATCCGTGACAGGTTCGCCAGATCAGCTATTCCCCCTATTCTCCCCAGGCGAAATACAAGTGCAAACTAGACAAGACGTCTCAATGTGGAGACTAAGCAGTCTTTGTTGAAGCGCAAGGCGTGGGGACACTGAGGCTTCCTCTGCAAGACGCTGGTGGAATCCATAGAATGTCTCCCATCGCCTCAGAAGATGGACATGACGGGACGGCACAGAACAGTACAGGACATGCACCGCTGAATACTGACCCAGGCCTAGAGGAAGCTCCACAGTTCTTATATTCCTGCCCCTAGGGGGCAGTGTACAGTAGGTTTGTGCTGGTACCGTATTCCATTTAGTTGGGCAGAAAGCGGCCTTAAAGGGGTCATCCCATGATTAATGTGAAAAACAAACAGACATTATATAGCACATGACAATCTCTTCAATCTAGAACCAGCCCTGTACCTCACATGGATCCAGAGATCTCCACATTCATTGCTGTACTGGATTTAGTTCAAGCTGAGAGCTGCTGCAGCTCGCTCCCCATCCCATCTCAGGGGGCGTGTCCTTTCTGATGCAGCTCCCTCCCAATCACATCTCAGGGGGCGTGTCCTTTCCAATGCAGCTCCCTCCCAATCACATCTCAGGGGGTAGGGGTGTCCTTTCTGATGCAGCTTTCTCCCCATCACATCTCGGAATGGGGGGGGGGGGGGGGGGTCCTTTCTGATGCAGCTCTAACCATCACAGCTTAAAGCATGTGTTCTTTCTGTTGCAGCTCTCGCCCTATCACAGCTCAGGGGACAAGTCCTTTCTGCTGCAGTTCTAGCCCTGTAACTGTCACAGCCTCTAACAGTAGATACAGCTGGTGACAGCTGAAGGATGGAACTAAGCATGTGCGACCACCTCAGCAAAAAAGAAAAATAAGGACAGACAGCAGGTGGCGCTATACAGATACATTTTGTTGAATAACTGAGTGGCTATAGTAAATTTTTAATTACATGCTATTACAAAAGTATTCAGATCCAGGTGCTGGTTTGAAGAAGAAAAAAAAAAAAAAAACTTTTAGAATTTGTAAAAAAAAATAAAAAATTGCATGGAACATGTCATCCACTCAGACCCCACCGAACTATACTTCTGACAGGTCATATTTTTTTTATTTTTATTAGACATCCTTTAAAAGGGGGGTTTTCCACTTTGGGTGACCCATTTTTCTTTTCTTTTTTTTTCTTTTACAGTGTCCCCGATGATAAATAACAGTGTCCTGTGCCTGTAACCCACAATGATAAATTGTAAAGGGGTTGTCTGCTTAAAGAGGAATGGTAATGGTCACCTCTCCTAACGTGGCCGTTTTACTAAATAACTTTTAACCCCCATGCTCCTACGATCCATGTTGTTCCGTCCCTCAGTTATTGCTAATAGAAGTTTATGGATGAATTTGTAATTGGGTTTTACCAGTTGGGGGCTGTCACTGCACAGTGTGACCATGTCCAGTCAGTGCTGCCAGCGTCAGACTGTGCAGGGACCCCCCCCCCCCCCCCCCTACTGTTAAGACCCATTTGCAGATTCAGGAATACATTTCTCATAGGATTAATAGAGGAACAGAACAAGAGAGTTATATACCCCAGAATTTGTATATTGCATGGAAATTTTAATTATTTAGTATAACAGACACGTCAGAAAAGGTGACATGTCTTCTTTAACCCTTTTTTGTCCAGTAAAATTTCACCATTTTAATGGTAAAGTTTACAGCTTTTTACTGTACCCCAAAATGGTTCTTTTCGCCTGACATGGGCCTTTCTTATTTTTTAAAAGACCTTAATCCAGAAGTTCTTATTCAGGGACAAATAGTCAGAAATAGGAAAAGATACACTTTTTACTAATTTTTTCATGCTATGCTTTAACACAGCTTGTTTAAGAAATAATATTTGCCCCAAAAATGAATCCTAAAGTTTTCCTGTGCAAAACGATGTCACATACGGCTTTACGCATTGAGTAACGTAAGCCGCTACTATAGCAGATCTCCCTCCTTTAGGTTTAAACGCAGCCTCTGCACATACACGGATCATCCAAAACAGAACGTTTTTAGGGAAAGCATGGACTTAATTTTGGGGGACTTTCACACTAGCGTTAAAGTTTTCCGGTATTGAGTTCCATTGTCAATGGAGACAAAACTGAACTGAACAGAACGGAATCCTCCAAAATGCATTCCGTTCCGTTTAGTTGCGTTCCCAGACCGGAGAGCAAACCGCAACATGTTGTATTTTGCTTTCCGTCCTGAGGATGTGGAGCAAGATGGATCCGACATTACCCACAATGTTAGTCAAGGGGACGGATCAGTTTTCTCTGCCACAATAGAAAAAGGATCCGTCCTCCATTGACTTTCAATAGAGTTGATGACGGATCCGTCTTGGCTATGTTAAAGATAATACAACTGGATCCATTCATAACGGATGCAGACGGTTGTATGATCAGTAACGGAAGCGTTTTTGCTGAACCCTGCCGGATCCAGTAAAAACGCTGGTGTGAAAGTAGCCTAACTTTTATAGACTATTTTTCACAGTATACTTTCATTTATCTATTTTTTTTTACATTTTAAATTTATTAATACATTTTTTTTATTTTATTTTAATTATTTTTTACTAGGGGGGCACAGGTTAGAAGGGAAGACATTACAAACGGTTGTAAAAAAAAAAATACCATGCACGCATTTTTAAACTTTTTGAATGCTTTAGAGCAGGTATGCTCAACTTGCGGCCCTCCAGCTGTTGCAAAACTACAACTCCCATCATTCCCTGACAGCCTACAGCTATCATTCTACAGAAGGGCATCATGGGAGTTGTAGTTTTACAACAGCTGGAGGGCCGTAGGTTGAGCATTCCTGCTTTAGAGCAAGCATGCTCAACCTGCGGCCCTCCAGCTGTTGCAAAACTACAACTCCCAAACAGCCTACAGCAGGGCATTTGTGGAAGTTGTAGTTTTACAACAGCTGGAGAGCCGCAGTTTGAGGATGCCTGCTTTAGAGTCTTAATTTAGGAGCCTGAGGCATTTCTATGCAGGTTTTCTTGCGTAAATGACTATTGAAATATATGCCAAGGGCTGCACCCAATTTAGGACGGTGCCTGCAGCAGTGCAGAGGATATCAAGGGCCAGTAACAGGTCTTTGATAAATGACCCCCATTATCCCCGTGTTCCCGGCTGTCCCCATATACAGGTCCTTGATAACAGTTTTCTAATGGTAACAGCCCATAGATGACTGTCCAGTCATTTGTATACATAGGCATTCAAAATACACAAATCGTACAAATCTGCATGTCTCCAAGCCATCTCTGCACAGGGAATCCCTCTGATGTCATCCCTGACATCACAGGGATCCCAAACGGCCTACCAGGATAATGGAAGGGGTAGGAGGCCTACCAGGATAATGGAAGGGGTAGGAGGCCTACCAGGATAATGGAAGGGGTAGGAGGCCTACCAGGATAATGGAAGGGGTAGGAGGACTACCAAGCGCATAGTCTACCAGGTGCATGGAAGCACCATAAAATCCTATCCTACAAGGACATACAGGTGAAACTCCAAAAATTAGAATATCGTGCAAAAGTCCATTTATTTCAGTAATGTAAATTAAAAGGAATTGCATTATTGCAGCTTAAAATTATAATATTGTGAAAAGGTTCAATATTCCAGGCTCAGTGTCACACTCTAGTCAGCTCATTAATCCATACCCCCTGAGCAAAGGGGACCTCAAAATTGCGACTTCAGTGTTTTAAGCTGTAAGCCATAATCAACCAAATTATAACAAATAAAGGCTTGAAATATCTCGCTTTGCATGTAATGAGTCTCATATGTTAGTTTCACCTTTTAATTTGCATTACTGAAACAAATGAACTTTGCACGATATTCTCATTTTTCGAGTTTCACCTGTACACTTCTATTCCATTGTCATGACATCTGTGTCTGATGTCAGAGCTCATCACTTATGCAGGAAAGGTACAGATCTCCATTGGGGCTCTCCTTGTGTATACCAGCATGGGTACAGATAAAAGGAGAGGAGGCAAATTAAATGCTAATGAAAACCAGGCCTTTGTGATATTGAAATCATATGTAAGACATAAGGATCAAACAGGAAGACGCAAGTCAAACATCTCAGAGCTTCAAAGACAAAGGGAGAACACTACAAAATATACCCAATGTACAACTAGAGGACACAAGCCTTCGATATTTTCCATTATACTATACACAGAGTAGGTGATAAATATTGGATTATGGTGGGTTCCAGTCACTGGGACCCCCAGCGATCTCAAGAGTGGAGGGTCCACAAGTCCAATCTCTAAATGAAGCGGCAGTGCACACGTGAATGGAGTGGTGAACGAACATTGATCTGATAAAATCTATTCTGTGGGATAGCCCCTTTAAACAGTTGGTGCCTCAAGAAGACTAACAGGCCCACTGGCAAGAATAGTTCTATTTGTTTTAAAGTAAATCCCCACCTATTCACATGTTTTTAGGTCCAAAGATCCACCTCAATTAATTTCTTTGACCACTATAAAGATATACTAAGTGCCTTTTTTAATGATATAGAGCTCCAAATCTCCAGCAAAGTTTCTAACATTCAGGCTGCTTGCAGGCACCACTAGGGGGAGCTTACTGCATACTGTGTTATTATTGAGCTCAATGTAAAGGCAGTCTGCAGCGAGCTCCCTCTAGTGGTGGCTGCAGCCAAAATGCAACAGCAAGAATAGAGTAAGGATATAAAAAGCGTCCCCCCAATAGTTGGACATTTCTGATAAACTGGTATAGAGCAGTCCGTAATGTCCGACTCTTACTCGATTTCACAGGAATGTTAGGCAGTCTACCCTTCATTCACGGATGGGAGGGGTTCTAATCCGACATTTGGCTGGGTTTCTATGAGCTCTTGATACGAGGAATGTTTCAGTATAATATGTTATAATTAGGAATGTGGCGGCTGAATACCTTCCTCCATCAATATCAAAGAGCTCGGAAGCACCCGCACTGCAGGATCAGTCTTCTGAGCTGAACATGCCGCTTTTCTCTGAACATACCTCAATACAGTATGTAATCCGTGGCACTTAAAAAACAAAAAGGGCCATTTGATGTACCGGAGACAATACGCTACCAGATGTCAAACATTCAAGCAGTGCTCATCGGCCGGAACAATATCACCTTAATGGAAGGGGTATTACATAAAAACGCTCTGGAGACAGAGTACCTCCAGGTGCTGAAACCTTTAGAAATGTCACTGAAATATGGGCACCATGTCCCTTCAGCTTTTAACTCCAAAGACCTCCAAATCAATGTTAAGGCGCCCATATTAATAGGTTTAATTGCACAATTGTCCATATCGATAAAAACATTAAAGCAGTTGTGTCACGAAACATTTAGCATTTTTCAAGCCAGCCCCTGGACCTGAATACTATTGTAATTGCATGTAATTAAAAATTTCGTATAGCCACTGAGCTATTCAATAAAATTAATCTGTATAGCGCCATCTGCTGTTTGTTCTTTTTCTTACTTTTTTGTTCATCTCACCGAGCTGGTTGAATGTGCTCAATTTAAAAAAGCACTCCCACAAAAAAATAAAAATAAAAATGTATTCTCTTACCTGTTAGATATAAACTGTAGTAAAGGTTATCTTCTTACCAGAGACTGTATTTGTGAGTTATAACCTCCCTTCTGATCCTCAGCTGTGTCACGTGACCAGCACTTTGACTTTCCAAATAACACAGCATCTTATGTGTGGACAGGAAGCCAGTTTCTCTATGTATTCCTATGGCAGCCTCAATGTCAGTCTCATAGGAATGAACAGAGAAGTAACTGACTTCCTGTCCTGTGTCAGTTGGAGATCAGAGTGCTGGTCACATGACACAGCTGAGGATCAAAAGGGAGGTTATAACTCACAAATACAGTCACTGGTAAGAAGATTACCCACACTACAACTTACATCATGTACCTTTCCAACAAGTCAGAGAAAAAAAAAATATGTTTGTGGGAGTGCTGCTTTAAATTTTCAACTGTCGCGGTGGCAGTTACAGGGAGAGAGCTGCAGCAGAAAGGACACGCCCCTCTGAGCTGCCAGGCTGAAGATCATATAACAGAGCATTTGGAGAAATGAATGTGGAGATCTCTGGATCCATGTGAGGTGCAGGGCTGGTTCTGGCTTTGTTAGAAAGGTATTGTCATGTACTGTATGATGTCTGATTTTCATTTTTTTTACATCAATCATGGGATAATCCTTTTTAAAAGTATTTTGCAGGGAAGATAAAATAAATAAATAAAAAGCAATTACTCAATTTACCGATCCCAACTGCTACTGTTCCGATGGTGCTCCAATCCCTGCTGCCCTCCAGTTCCTGGTCATGTGCCGACACACAGGAAATACCTTAAAATATCTTTTTAGCCAATCACTGTCTGAGAGCGGTCACTGCCGTGTATAGTGATTGGCTGAGCAGACACTGCAAGCAATCTGCAGGCATCGGGAAGTGGACAGCTTCATATAGTCCATACCGCCATTCTTATGGGCTTCTTCTATAGGAAGTTAACCCTTGGGGCATCCACAAGAAGACACCTAACCAGTTGGCATCATTACCCAATTTCCCCCAGTATGGAAATACAATTCACTAATACACAAAATTGATCACAGGATAATGCAATTCCCAGGAGTCGAATATTGCAGGTAAATGAGTCTCTCTAGCGTTCAACAGGTTATCAACAATTGGTCATCCAGGTCTAAAGGTGGTTGTGACAATAGAGAAAAGGTTTATGACGTGCGCTCCCCGGAAACGCCACGCCCGAACATAACTATTAAATTGGAGACTTTACAGATCATTAGCTAATGTAATGATGCTGGCATAAGGTTTGGATATTGCACCGACGGCTGACTGCCCTTGAAACAACTTACAATTCGGGAGAGAAGAATCTCACGAGGACAAAAGTTATTTCATGTCTGAAACGCAGCAGCAATCCTATACTAAAATGTATGATATATACTGTATATTTAAAGGGCATCTGTCAGCAGTTTTGTACCTATGACACCGGCTGACCTGTTACATGTGCGCTTGGCAGCTGAAGGCATCTGTGTTGGTCCCATGTTTATCTGTGCCCGCGTTGCTGAGAAAGATGTTTTAATAGATGCAAATGAGCCTCTAGGAGCAGCGGGGGGCGCAAGTTTCATAGGTACAAATCTGCTGACAGATGTCCTTTAACCCTTGGAGTCCCAGTGCCTTTACACGTGGAGCTGGCTCACGCGTGCACTGGGAGCCATAGCTGGCAGGTCTCTGCTGTTTAAAAATAGCGGACGTGCTACCGGGTTAAGACCGGCATCCCCGGGGATGCGGGTCATTCGTTCTAATACGCAGTCTCTCTGAAGAGACCCAGCATATTAGAACTGCAGTTCCTATGTTGGCCAACATAGGATATCTGCAAAATAAACCTAAGGCTACTTTCACACCAGCGTTTTTACTGGATCCGGCACGGTTCAGCAAAAAAGCTTCCGTTGCTGATAATACAACCGTCTGCCTCCGTTATGAACGGATCCGGTTGTATTATCTTTAACATAGCCAAGACGGATCCGTCATGAACTCCATTGAAAGTGAATTGGGGACGAATCAGTTTTCTATTGTGTCAGAGAAAACGGATCCGTCCCCATGGACTTGCATTGTAGGGTCATGACGGATCCCAGGACGGATGCTGCGGTTTGCTCTCAGGTATGAGAACGGAACGGAACGCATTTTGGAGCGCTCCGTTCTGTTCAGTTACAATTTGTCCCTATTGACAATGAATGGGGACAAAACCAAAAAGTTTTTTTTCCGGTATTGAGACCCAATGACGGATCTCAATACCGGAAAATATTAACGCAAGTGTGAAAGTAACCTTATACTGTATTTAAATGGGAATACAGTAAACGTTGTCATCAATCTGGCCGATTTACTATTTTTTCCATCGCCTCTCTTTCCCCCCAATGTTTTTATAAAATGTGATAAATGTGTGTGAAAAAGTCACGCACACTCATAAATGTTATCAATAAAAACTACAGATCATCCCACAAAAAAATAGACCCCCACACTAAATTTTCTAAGTTTTTCATATTTTTTTCAGTACTAAAACCCCAAAAAAATCCTACACATATGTGGTGTCGTTGTAACCATACTGACCCGGGGAATGAAGGGCCCAGGTCAGTTTTTTCCGCATAGAGAACACTGTAGGGACAAAACCCATAAAACTGTGGCTTAATTGAGTATTTTTTTGCAACCTATTTGGAATTTGTTTTTCCCACTACATTGTATCCCACATTACATGATGGCATTAAAAAGTACAACTTATCCCACAGAAAAACAAGCCCTCATACGGCTATGTGAACGGAAAAGTAAAAAAATAAATAAAATAAAAAAGTTATGGCTCCGGGAAAACAGGGAAGAAAAATTAAAACTCAAAAAAAATAAAAAAACACACAAGGGGTTAAAGGGACACTGAGTTTTGAACAAATATGTTCCAGAGATACAGTATATCAAAAGCTTTGCTCAGTGGGGGTCTGAGTGCCAAGACCCCCACGATCACTAGAACGAAGGGAGTGAAGCGCTCACATATCGTGCCATCTCTCCTTGCTGCAGAGGACGGGCTCAATAGCGAGTCTATAGGCCCATCTCGATTCTGTAGAGCGCGATATGCAAGCGCTTCTTGCTTTTTGATTAAGGGACCAACGCCGAACTCCGTACTCAGACCCCCACCAATCAAAACTTCTGATATCGCTCTATAATACAGAAAAACTCAGTGACCCTTTGAAGATGCAAAAAAAAATGCAGATGCAACACGGATACAGTCATAGGCATGGGGCCTAAAGCATCAGCCCAAAAAAATCTAAACCGATGTACACATGTACAAGTTAAAGGGGATGTCCCAAGATATAAACCTGTCTCCCATTCGCTTGATAGGGGGTAAGCGCACAAATGGAGTTCCCCGAATGAATGGAGCGGCATTTGAACATGCACGCTTCTGCTCCATGCAATGGGAAAGCGGAGACCCCTGTTCTCGTCGTCGTCGGTGGTGCTCCCACCAGTCGGATACTTCTCCCCTATTCTGTGGCATACAGTTATATCTGGGAAATGCATTGGGGCAAAAATTATAACCGTTAACTACAACCACATAAACTCGGAGCAGCTCCTTAAAGAAATGAAGAAGAATATCCAGGGTAATAATAACGTGAGCAGATGACCGAGCGAGCAGGTGTCCGCCAGCGGCCTCCAAATTAAAGAGTAACCTAAGAGCTGTAAAACCACTCCAAGTTTCCCTTTGTGTTTTCGGAGCAGGGTGGGACGCTACTGGGTCTGCGCTATAATATGATCCTGCCATTAGTCACAGCCTTGAAAGTTAGTCGAAGGGTCACTTGCAGTATTCTTCCTCCCACGCACAAAGGAGGGGGGCTACGGGGGCAGCTGGCAGATTTGAAAGCCAGTGAATGAAGCCGCCCGTACACCGGGATCTACTGACTGGGAGTGAGATGGTCTCATCCTACGTCGTCACTTGGCCAGGGAGCTGGTCCTGTCAATTAAGACGGGAGGGGGAGCAAGGGTGCACAGAGCGGCCTGGGCCCCCCCTCTGTGCACTTAACTGCTCATTTGCACATGGATTAAAAAGTATGCAACGCAATGGATCGCCAAGTGAAAGGAATCGTTATATTCCCTACAAGGAGTGAATTTCCTGTTAAAGGGACTCCATTTAATTAAAGGGGTTATCCGTGAAATAATACTGATGACTAGGGATGAGCGAATCGACTTCGGATGAAACATCTGAAGTCGACTCGCATAAAACTTTGTTTCAATACCATACGGAGCGAGCGCTCTGTACAGTATTAGAATGTATTGGCTCCGATGAGCCGAAATTATTACTTTGTGAAGTCTCGCGAGACTTCGCATAATAACTTCAAAAATTAATTTGTACTGTAAAAAAAACAAAAAAAAAAAACCACCATTTCCCGAACTCGGGTTCGGTCCCAAGGTACAGCGTTCGGGAAATAGTTTTTTTTTTTACAGTACAAATTAATTTCACGAAGTAATAACTTTGGCTCATCGGAGCCAATACATTCTAATACTGTACGGAGCGCTCGCTCGGTACAGTATTGAAACAAAGTTTTATGCGAATCGACTTCAGATGTTTCATCCGAAGTCGATTCGCTCACCCTTACAGATGACCTATCCTCAGGAAAGGTCATCAATATCAGATTGGCGGGGGTCCGGTCACCATGAGTGGCGCGGCCTCTTCATTGGCCATGTGACGTCACATCGGTCACGTGGCCTAGTTGCAGCTCAGTCCCATTGAAGTGAATGGGGCTGAGCTGCAATACCAAGCACATCCACTGTACAATGTACGGCGCTGTGCTCACGCTCCATGAAACTGGTCGTCATTATCATTTACTGGATAACCCCTTTAAATATCTACTTGTTAGAAGGGTCTTTTGAAAATATGCTGAAACAAAAACTGTCCTCCAACTGGGACCCTAAACGATTGGCTTTGATCGGTGGGGAAACCTGGCATAAAGTGTTCAATTTCCCTGCAGCGCCACCACAGGATACACCAGGCATTACACCCTGCCCATTCAACTCAAAAAAACTGTGGCAGCATCAATTAAGCCCTAAATACCTTTAATTAGCATGTGCTCGTTTTGTGTAGGGCAGGGATGCTCAATCTGCGGCCCTCCAGCTGTTGCAAAACTACAACTCCAAGCATGCCCTAAAAGATGTAGGCTATTCAGTCATGCTGGGAGTTGTAGTTTTGCAATAGCTGGAGGGACGCAGGTTGGGCATGCCTAGTCTAGGGGGTACAATTCATTAAAGGGCTTCTGTCACCCCACTAAACAGATATTTTTTTTTGGTCTACTTATAATCCCTATCCTGCGATATTGCTATACCTTATGTTAATAATTTTCGTTGAGTAGATTTTGCAAAAAACGTACTTTTATGATATGCTAATTACCTTTCTACCAGCAAGTAGGGCGTCTACTTGCTGGTAGCAGCCGCAGAAAACCGCCCCCTCCTCTTGTTGATTGACAGGGCCAGCCGCGATCTCCTCCACCAGCCGGCCCTGTCAGCATTTCAAAAATCGCGCGACTGTGTTGATTCGGCACAGGCGCTCTGAGAGAAGGAGGCTCGCCTCCTCAGCACTCCCTCAGTGCGCCTGCGCCGACGTCACCGAAAGAGAAGACGTCATCGGCGCAGGCGCACTGAGGGAGTGCTGAGGAGGCGAGCCTCCTTCTCTCAGAGCGCCTGCGCCGAATCAACACAGTCGCACGATTTTTGAAATGCTGACAGGGCCGGCTGGTGGAGGAGATCGCGGCTGGCCCTGTCAATCAACAAGAGGAGGGGGCGGTTTTCTGCGGCTGCTACCAGCAAGTAGACGCCCTACTTGCTGGTAGAAAGGTAATTAGCATATCATAAAAGTACGTTTTTTGCAAAATCTACTGAACGAAAATTATTAATAACATAAGGTATAGCAATATCGCAGGATAGGGATTATAAGTAGACAAAAAACTAAATATCTGTTTAGTGGGGTGACAGAAGCCCTTTAAAGTGGTCACCGTAAACAAAATGGGCTGTGAGTGTGTGGAGGGAGGCAACACCGCCTGCTGGGTATGGGAGACACAGATTACGGCTGCGGCATCAGTAAGGGTACGACCACATGTCACGGCCGTGCTGCATTAAGGTACTGCGCAGATGAAAGGGCCACAGTGGGCTCTAATTAAACTAATGAAGAGTGCGCCGATCAGTGGGCCTATATTGTTAATGAAGGTGCTGCGTGGCCATTAACAGGACAGTGCGGTCTCAGTTTAATTAGTGCCTGCTGCGGCCCTTTCGGCTGTACGGTAGCTGAACGCAGGACAGCCACGTAATAAACGCTATCCAATAGAAACCTCTACTTCCGGATGAGAATGCGTCCTGCTCACGTGGTGGACACAGATATCGGACCTGTGAATTATAACTGTCAGTATCACTGGGTTCACACCTGAGCGTTTTACAGAGCGTTCAAACGCGCTGTAAAACGCTCAACACATGAAAACCAATGCTTCCCTATGGCCCTGGTTCACACTTGATCGTTTTACAGCGCGTTTGAACGCGCTGAAAAACTCCCTACGCTCAAAAAAGTTCTTGAGCTTATTTGGGGCGTTTTGTCGCGCGTTCCCGTACATAGACTTTCCGGATTGCACGACAATGGGCGTTCGCTTGTCTCTGTATGCGCGATTGCAAACGCCCGTACAATCGCGCATACAGAGCGCTCCTTTCAGAACGCTCAGGTGTGAACCCAGTGTATAGGAGGGATCCTGTCGCAAGACAACAAGCAGAGATCTTACAAGCAGTCTGTCATTTATAGAGAAGGTATATTAAAAGATTGGAACTACTCATTGCACGATGAGTACGCTTGCTGAATTTTTGCCATTTTCACCCTAGACAGACTCATCAAGAACACCACAGGGCAGGTAAGAAATGACCCGGAAACCCCGCGGACATGACAGATGCGCCATCAGCTGTACAATGATCAGAGAGAGAACGCAGCGGTCAGCTGGAGAGGACATGGACGTCACCTACTCAATCATTACAGCTCACAAAGGACTTCTCAAGAACACAACGCGGACGTCTCCAAGTGACAAGAGACACTCCTCTAATTAAGGCTACATGCACACGACCGTATGTGTTTTGCGGATCGACAAAAAAAAAAAAAAAAAAAAAAGGGTGACATCCGTATGCCATCCGTTGTTTTGTTTTGCGCTTCCATTGTAATAATGCCTAAAACGGACAAGAATAGGACATGTTCTATTTTTTTTGCGGGGCTATGGAACAGACATACGGATGCGGATAGCACACGGTGTGCTGTCCGTATTTCTTGCGGACCCATTGAAATGAATGGGTCTGCATCCTATCCGCAGAAAAAACGGAACGGAAACTAAATACGTTTGTGTGCATGAGGCCTAAAGGGACTATTCACCTATAGAGAAAACTTACCTGCTATTCACTTCTTTCAGTTCTTGTTCCTTGTTTCTTCCATTCAGCTCCATTAGGACAGAGCTCCGACTACAGCTCAGCTACAGTATCTACAGGAAGTCTGAAGTAGTCTGAGACACGCCCCCTGTCTCCCCATTGGTTCAGGTTGACTCATTGTACCTTTTAATTTAAAATCACATAACTATTGCTTCTAACACCCCCAACAGCGAGGTCAGAACGGCCTAGATTGCGAACAATTCATCGAAACGACCGTCCTGCTTCTCTCAGTCCAGTGATGCGCCCTCTCTCAAAGTCTGTCATCCGGGCAAAATGTCTGAGTGCATCGTAGAGGCATGTCTAGCAGTCAGTGATCTCTCATCAAGAGGTACACTACCCAAAAGTAGCCTCTGAGAACCTTTTTATAGGACAGCAGGGTGAAACACTTTTACGCCATCTTGTAGCAAGACTTAGGGGGCCATTTATCACCCAGAAATAGGACTATATATTAGGTGCATTCCTAGATTGCACCAGGTCTACAAAAGTGGGCGTGGCGTGGAAGGGGGTGGAGCGGCAGGCCCGTCTCATCGGTCATTTTCTACGCCTTAAGAACTGGCGCTGAATGCGCCGAAGTTATGTAGAAGCCGGAGCCATTTCATAACTTCGTCGGATCCACCGCCAGCGCAGGGTTTATTAAGATCAGTGTCTAAACCGCCGATCTTAATGAATGACCCCCTCAGTGTCTAATCACATACCTGCCCGAGACACAACGGCATGGAGAGTTTGGCAGAAAGCCAACATTTGTATCTGGACGCATTAACTTTTTTCGTCAATCAGTGTATTTTCTGCACAGATTACTCAATTTCAAGATCTCTGCTTGCTCTCAGTGAATCTCAAATCGCTCTAGTGATGAGAAATTCCTGAAATATTTCCATACACAAGTGACCAATATCAGCAGCTCAGGATAGGTCATCAATATCGGATCGCTGCAGCTCAATCCCATTCACTTAAAGGGGACTGAGCTGCACAACGAACATGAGATGACTGAGCGCCGTGGGCCCTTCCAACCCCTGATCGGCGGTGGTGTCGGGAGTCAGACCCCCACCCTTCAGACACTGATAAATATAGATGACCTTTCCTCATGATAGGTCAAGTCCTGGAAAACGCCTTTAAAAAAGGTCAGTGGCTACCGAAAAGGCTTTGTTCAGAATAAGAAAAACATGGCTGCTTTAATACAGCAACAGCGCCACTGCTCTCCACGGGTTGTGTTTGGTACTGCAGCCTCATTGGGGTGAATAGCGCTAGTGGTACAATATCCTCTGATGCAGTTTTTGGAAGGAAGCAGCCATGTTCAAGAACATAAAGATCCTTTTTTTTTTTTTTTTTGCAGGATCTCTACAGTTCTTAAGTTGCCATTTCCAGGCACCGCCGCTTGGGCCAAGGAATTCGTGAAATAATCAACCCTTGTAACATCTCATTTCTTGCCCCGCCATCCTCGTCTCTGTAACAGGAGTATGAAACCTCATCAGTACTTCTGATGCTGCGTGTTCTGAATTCACCCTCATCTCTTCGCCATATGCTGATTCATCTCACGCAGTTCTGAAAAATCTCTCTGGCTCTGTCATTTTCTATTTCGGCTGCGCAGTGTAGACACACAACATTTCTTATCCTGTGCTGATCCTGAGTTACATCCTGTATTTAACTCCAGAGCTGCACTCACTATTCTGCTGGTGGAGTCACTGTGTACATACATTACATTACTTATCCTGTATTATACTCCAGAGCAGCGCTCACTATTCTGCTGGTGCAGTCGCTGTGTACATACATTACATTACTTATCCTGTACTGATCCTGAGTTACATCCTGTATTATACTCCAGAGCTGCACTCACTATTGTGCAGGATGTAACTCAGGATCAGTACAGGATAAGTAATGTAATGTATGTACACAGCGACTGCACCAGCAGAATAGTGAGCGCTGCTCTGGAGTATAAGCCAAGATGTAGGATCAGGCTAATCAACTTTTCATGTGGAATGGATTATATTACAATATATCCTGGGCATATCCTACAAGAAATACTTGATGGAAGAATCTCTTCCTGCTACTCACTTCCTCTGATGTCTCAGTGCAGGATATCCACCTGCACGCTGCCTCATATTGTACCTCTTGCTGTGGAGCTCAGTGTAGGCCTCATATTAGAGTATTGGGTGGTCCATGCAGCTCCTTACTCTCTGCATTACACAAAGTATGGGGGGTAGGGGGCAGCACATGCATTTTCACCCTGAACCCTGATATAATGGAATGCAGCAGGACACTGGCGGTGGAACATCTGAACCATCAAAGCAAAATCCCCATATAACACAATGAGATCACGCAGTGGTTGAAAATGACAAGCTCAGCTCTGCTACATCAGTCTTTACAGAAAGAAAAAAAAAATCATCATACAAGCTTAGTCATACGATAGCTGACTTCCTGCCCATTGAAATGAATGAGTTCGCATCCATTTTGCAAAAAATACGGTCGCGTGAATGGAGCCTTAGAAGACTAAGTACAGAATGAAGCACAGCAAGGCCCGGGCATTTACCCACTCCGATAATGATGCCGCCTGGTGGTTATGTGGCGGAAGGCTCCCGACTATAGAGGCCGACTTGACCCCAATAGCTCCGTCATACCGTCTACAAGAGGCCGATCCCTTCCCATAGTCATTTATAGTCACAGTCAAGGAAGAATAAGCAGAAGGGCGTCCAGGTAAAAAGGCTTTTATGATGATTGATTTAGAAGACGACGCAGCGCTATAAATGGCCGATTCATAATTCATAAGCGACAGACTCCTGCTCCATGTGATAGGATGGAGACTGGAGCCTCGACAGCCTCCGTGACATGACGAGTAGCGCAGCTGCTGCCATAAGACCATAGAAAACCTACAAAACAGTAATATTCCCACAGTCATCCTCCGACCGGCTGCATCCAATATGGCGGACAGCCTTGCACAGTTCTGCTCCAAGTCTTCTAGGCCTGCAAACATTACATCCATAGTGTAAAGCTCCTCACTGAGCAAACAGCTGCATAGAAATGTCTGCACAGCGCTTCACCCCTCAGAGCACCATTTTATGCTCCAGAGCTGCTCTTCCTACCATAAATAGGGACAAGAAGCTAGTGTATGTGCGCATCCAACTGCATATGACAATATACAGAATCCTTGCTTTGCTCTCCTCCTAAGGCCTCGTGCACACGACCGTATGCATTTTGCGGCCTGCAAAAAATGGATCCGCGAAAAATACGGATGACGTCCGTGTGCATTCTGTATTTTGCGGAGCGGAACAGCTGGCCCCTAATAGCACAGCACTATCCTTGTCCGTAATGTGAACAATAATAGGACATGTTCTCTTTTTTTGCCGAACGGAAACACAGAAATGCAATTCTGTTTTTTAGTGTGGACCCATTGAAATGAATGGTGCCGCATATGGTCCGCAAAAGAGACCAGAAGAGACACGGAAAGAAAATACGTTCGTCTGCATGAGCCCTAACAGGGAGTCTGTCACCAGGAAATTCACTGATGCACCAGGCACAATGTCTTGTAGGGCTAGCTCAGATACCTTTCACTTAGCGATCCATTGCTTCATTCTGGAGAAAAAGTATGTTTGATCCATTAAGTGCACTGAGGGCGGACCCAATCCACGCTGTGCACCCCATGCTCCTCCTACTTCCTCTACCAGCCCTTCCCTCTACTTGACCAATAAGGCCAAACCAAATGACCATATAAAACTGCTGGGCTGCCCTTGTCAATCAAAAACATCCTGGTGACAGCCTCCCTTTAAAGTGCTAAGCCACGTTAAAGTTTCCAGGATTACTATGTTTCTTTAGCATATATGCTTACTTCATCAGCATCTCCGTTTTTTTCAATTTGGACTTCCCTGACCCATTTTCACCATGTAAACCAACCCCTCTGGTTGTTTCCATCCTGTATGTAGCACTTCCTGTTCCTGTATCCAACCAAACCCATGATGCACTTCTTCTTCCTCTGCCTCAGCCCCGCCACTAAAAACGCCCAGCTAGTTTATAGCTCCTCCCACCCAGCTAGTTACATAGACACTCCCCTATCACTGCCCCGCCCGTAGGCATGACATCACAGGAAATAAGAAAGAGCTGCATGGACATGGTCATGTGACCACAGCCCAGACCGGGAGATAAGAGCGATAAAGAGAAAATAAATACATTACAGAAATGATATTGATGCAAGCAGGAAAACCCCTTTAATCTTAACTAGTGGGGAAGGGGGGTAGAAATCGCTTTAAAAAAATGATTTGGATTCCGCTTCAGTTTTCTTCCTCAACTATACGGTATATGGATAGATTTACACTTGGTGTTTTTATATACGGTCGGGTTTATTTGAACGGTGTGTTCAGACTGGATTTCTAGCAGCCACCAGGCTTGGGACCACTCCTTAGAGCTTTGCGCCGGGCCCACCAATGTGGTTAAACGACTCTGGATTTCAGACTCCGTCAAACCCCAACAAGTAATGCGGCTGAGCCGGAGTCACGGATCACAACTCTGACCTTACAAAGCGATAAGAGTCAAAACCGGAGAATGAAAAAAATAAAAAACCTAGCATGGCCACCCCTACTGCAGAGATTTTACCATTTCCACAGGCTCTAATGTTCAGCCATCTGTACTGTATAACTAAATGGTGTCGCCATTATGACCCAGCAAAAAACAAACAAGAAAAAACTGCTTATCGGGATCCAGCAGATGACGTGTTCATTAATATAATTATTGCATCTACATATGGCTTTTTCATATTCCGTGATACCTATATGGGTTACAGGATGCCAGCTCCAAACTGAACAGGGTTAATAAAGCAGAAATCTTTAAAAAAAAGGTGGCACCAGACTGGCACGGATCCTGGCGCAGGCCCTGATTAGCTACGAGGTACGACCCTGGTGACGGACACAAAGGTAAGGAAAGAAAACAAACACTGAACACATCCTGCACGGCGAGGCCCGATCCTCAGACAGGATAATACACCGGGGGACGGCAGCCATCTGACGCCAGTGCTGCACTAATTAATTTGGCCTCGGAGGACGCTCCTCACCCGGGGAATTACCGCACATATGTCTATGCACACGGGGCTTCAATGCGAAGGGAAAACAAACAGGATGAGAAAGCAGATAGACCCGGCACAAGCGCGCGGGAGCGTCTCTGCTGACCACAGTACAAGTCCGGTAATCCCCAAATCGCTGAAAAATTGGAGGGATATTATAGTTTTACGCACAGAATGTGAGGTCTGACTGTACTAATCAATTAAATAGGAATGTCATGGGGGAGGGGTCCTTGATTGGGACCCTCCTCTTTGAGAAGAGAGAGACGCTCTGGCGGACTCAGGTCCTCCTCGTATTACGTGGACGGCCATTTATCTGAATGGCCGCCATGTAATACTTTGTTTCCCCAGCAGTGGCCTCTGCAGAGGAATTGCGTGGCTAATAACGCGGTCTTCCCTTGGCAAAAATCAATGCTTTGTGGGGGTTAATCAGCTGAAAGAGGGGGGCGGGGGGGGGTCGTCTGAAGAGACGACTCTTCTTACTGGAACACAGCGACAAATTATATATATATATATATATATATATATATTTTTTTTTTTTTATTTTTTTTTATTATTATTTTTATTTTTTTTCAATTATATGCTTTTATATATTACCGTATATATTCTGTCCCCATGACAGCACGGTTGCTGTCTTTATTTGGGAGTTCAGGGTTAGGCCTCATTTCACACTACACTGGAAAATGTCGGTGTTTAAAGGGAACCTGTCACCAGGATTTTGGCCATAGAGCTGGGGACATGGGCTGCTAGATGGCCGCTAGCACATCTGCAATACCCAGACCCCATAGCTCTGTGTGCTTTTATTGTGTTAAAAAACCGTTTTGATCCATATGCAAATGAACCTCATGTGTGTCCTGTATCCGGAGAGGAGTCCAGCGGAAAGGAGCCCAGCACCGCCCCGCATCCTCCGAATCTCCTCCTTGCTGGCTGACGTCACAGAGCTGGAGCGCCGAAATCTCGCGATGCGCGAGCTAGCGCATGCGTAGTTCGTTCCCTGTGCTGATGCCAGCACAGGGAATGAACATGATGCAGACACTACGCATGCGCTAGCTCGCGCATCGCAAGATTTCAGCGCTCCAGCTCTGTGACGTCAGCCAGCAAGGATCGCCTCAGGCAGCACCAGGTAGGGGCAAGAGGGGGGCAACGGAAGGCCTATGGGCAATGAGCGCTTTAATTGAGGCAAAGGGGTTAGGTTAAGAAATTGGCATGGGGGGAGCCCCGTTTCAGTTTTCGCCTCAGGCAGCAGAGAGGCTAGGTGCGCCCCTGCACATGGCCACAGTCAGTGAATAATGGGCCTCCAAGAATAAGGCAGATCCTATTTTGATGGCCAGATAGACCCTGCTGAAATCAAAGGCCATCTAATGTGTATGGCCACTTTAAAGATAGACCATGCTTAATTCCTGGAACCCCCACTTTTAACTACATTTGTCCCCAAAAGCACTACTTTAGCTCAAGGCCGCCATGTTTAGTGCTCCTTTACACTGGATTCCTCTGTCCCTATTCCCACAGGGCTCTGCAGATGAACAGGAGCAGAAAACTATGACGAAATCAATCTATTATTAAAAACCCAGACAGACTCCCTGCGACGATTAAATACAGGATCGGATGACAAGTGTAATGTACGGGCCCCTGTGATCTCCTCAAGGTGACAGATGCAGCCACGCGGAGAGTGCCACAGGCCTGACCTTTGTGTAGACGAGATGGAAATACCACTGAGACATACAGTATAAGGCCTCATGCACACGACCGTTGTTGTGTTCCGTTCCGCAAAATGGGGATCCGTTGTTCCGTGATCCGTTTCTGTTTCCGTGTGTTGTCCTTTATTTATGGAGGACAACCATAGTCCGCGAACCATTTTCCGTGAAAAAAAATGAAGACTTGCCCGAATGCCGGATCCGGCATTTTTTTTCCATAGGAATGTGTTAGTGCCGGATCCGGCATGCGCAGACCGAAAAAAAAAAAAAAAAATAAAATAAAAAAGTGAAAAAAATAAATGCCGAGTACGTTTTGCCGGATTATACCGGAAAGACAGATCTGGCATTTCAATACATTTTATCTGACTGATCAGGAATTTTTCAGACTGATCAGAATCCTGATCAGTCTTACTAATGCCATCAGTTGGCATACATTTTGCTGCATCCGGCGACGGAACTGCTTGCCGGATCACTCTGACGCAAGTGTGAAAGTAGCCTTACATGGAGTAAACATCCTGCCAGGATGTAGTGATGCTGAGAACAGGGGAGGGTAAGTGCTGAAAAGTGAGGGGAGGGGAGTGGTGGGGGAAGGTATATGGGGCAGAAAGATGCAGTGTGTCAAGGACTCTGGGTGGGCAGATAAAAAAAATAAAAATAAATGTGATTATGAAATAAGAACCCCTTTAAAATTATTTGCAGTAGTGATGCATATGATAAAATACATTAAATAAAAATAAATTTAAAAAAAAGTTAAAATAAGATTGAATCTATGTAAACAGAAAAGTTTCAAAGTAATGAACTAAAAACAGATATAGAATATAAAAATTGTAATATAAAAGAGTATGGCCTCATGCACACTACCGCTGTTTTGGTCCCCATTCGAGCCGCCGTATTTGCGGCTTGGATGCGGACCCATTCACTTGAATGGGGCCGCAAAAGATGTGGACAGCACTCCGTGGGCTATTCTTGTCCGTTTTGCGGACAAGAAAAGGCAGTTATATTAATGGCTGTCCGTGTGCGTTTTGCGGATCCGCAATTTGCGAACTGCAAATCACACAACAGTCGTGTGCATGAGGCTTATTTCATCATTTTTTTTAAGAAACTAAAAAAAACAAATGTAGGCAAGGCCTGGTTATATGAAACATTTCATTGTGAACCATTATAAAACCATTTAAAATGCATCAAATTAATAAGAGCAAAAAATTATAAAAAAAATACATCTGCAAATAATATGTAAATAAATCTGAACTACTGAATTATATGGATATAAAAAAGTTCACCTTTTGTTAGAATGTTTTGTCTGGCCAAGGAGGGAAAACAAAAAGTTAATTTTCCTGTAGCACTAGCGAGTAAAGAGCCCCCCACTGGGAATGGCATTTCCATTCTGTTTTGTCAGGTGCTGACAAAGGGTCCGTGACTGGAGGCCCTTCCCTGAAGCCAAAATTTCCAAGATAAGATGAAGAGGGATTATAAAGGCAAGAAACCAGTTTTTCACAAGACAATAAAATAACCGGTCCCTTGACCTACTACTAGAACAGCGGTTTGATTTTATAGATTTATAATATTATACAGTTTATTTGACTAAAAAGTACAATATAAAATGATCGTGCTAGGTTGTGCTCAGTTGTTTTCCACAGTAAGGGCTCATGCACACGGCCGTTGCTCGCCCATTCTGTGCATTGGGGACCGCAAATTGCAGTTTATCCATGCGGATTCGGCAGACGGATCCAGACCCATTTAACTTGAATGGGTCAGTGATCTATTTTTTGGCGGTGCAGAGGCACGGACAGAAACGCCACGGAATCGATCTGTAGTGCTTCCGTGGGGTTCCGTGCCTTCATTCCACAATGCACCTTTGAGTCCTCACCCATGACGCGGTGAGAACATGGCCGGTGCCCGCATATTGTGGACCCGAACAACGGCCGTGTGCACGAGGCCTAAGGCCCGATTCAGATGGCCTGCACTTTTCGTCCCTACAGAGGTCAATGGTGCAATTCACAAACCATTTGTCACCACGACACCGAGGGTCCGAGCAGAGAAACTCAGGGCCATGTTTGTATTTGGGTCTGTGTCCTTCGTGGACATAAGAACCACGCGGTGATTTTTAGTATGGCCGTCTGAATCCTGCCTGTTGAATGCGATCCAGCAGGATGCACTTAAAAAAAAATCTATGCAGTATATGTATTAATTAAAGAAGAAAATCAATTATATGCAATAATCTCTGCACCAAATACTCTATGGGCTGTGTCAACCAATCAGAGTTCAGGTCACCTCTCTCAAACCACTATGGAGAAACAGAAGCCACGCTCTGATTGGCTGCTACAGGCAAAAAGGCCAGCTTTCCCAATTAGGTCTTTTTTTAGACAAGCGCGACGGATGCGTTTGGTGAAACTCGCACCATTTTGCAAGCAAGTTCAGTCAGTTTTGTCTGCCATTGCGTTCAGTTTTTTTCCGTGCAGGTGCAATGCGTTTTGATGCGTTTTTCACACGCGCAATAAAAAAACGCTCATTTACACAGATCCATTGAAGTGAATGGGTCAAGATTCAGTGTGGGTGCTATGTGTTCACGTCACGCATTGCACCCGCGCGGAAAAACTTGTTCGTCTTAAAGGGGCCTTAGACCAGTGGCGGCCCTGCTACATGGCATGAAGGTACAAATATATATATATATATATATATATATATATATATATATATATATATATATATATATATATATATATATATATATATATATATATATATATATATATATATATACACACACACACACACACACACAGTACAGACCAAAAGTTTGGACACACCTTCTCATTCAAAGAGTTTTCTTTATTTTCATGACTATGAAAATTGTAGATTCACACTGAAGGCATCAAAACTATGAATTAACACATGTGGAATTATATACATAACAAAAAAGTGTGAAACAACTGAAAATGTCATATTCTAGGTTCTTCAAAGTAGCCACCTTTTGCTTTGATTACTGCTTTGCACACTCTTGGCATTCTCTTGATGAGCTTCAAGAGGTAGTCACCTGAAATGGTTTCCACCTCACAGGTGTGCCCTGTCAGGTTTAATAAGTGGGATTTCTTGCCTTATAAATGGGGTTGGGACCATCAGGTGACTACCTCTTGAAGCTCATCAAGAGAATGCCAAGAGTGTGCAAAGCAGTAATCAAAGCAAAAGGTGGCTAATTTGAAGAACCTAGAATATGACATATTTTCAGTTGTTTCACACTTTTTTGTTATGTATATAATTCCACATGTGTTAATTCATAGTTTTGATGCCTTCAGTGTGAATCTACAATTTTCATAGTCCTGAAAATAAAGAAAACTCTTTGAATGAGAAGGTGTGTCCAAACTTTTGGTCTGTACTGTATATACCAGAAGCAAATCACGGTCATTTAAGGAACAGGTTTGAAGGCATTCTTTTCACATGGCTCTCTTCCTGAGCCTTGGGTGGTAATACTTCGCGCCCCCGGGGACAGGCACATCGTTGGCTGGTTTATTATAACCTGTAATTACGGCTTGTCTTTAATTACAGACCTCAGTTCTGTTCAATGGGAATCGTGTAAGAAAAGATAAGACCTGGAGCCATGATCTATCTGACCACGGCATGTGCTAAAACCCGCAAGGGCCGTCTGCAGTTTGTTATACCCAGATTTCCTTTTTGGAAACACTGGTAAATTAAAGGGGCGGTCTCGCCAAGAGTATGCCTTCTTTAAAAATCGGTTGACATGCCTTCAGCTCATCGCCAAAGGTCTGGCTCTTGGGACACTAAGCAATCACTGATCACCGAGGAATGTCTACGTCAGCCATACATTTTCCTGCCGCGGCCACTACAGGGGAAATAAGGTATTACATGCCGGATATTTTCTATGTATGGCTGACCACTCTTACCCCGCGAGGCTTTCTTCTTTCATTCAACAGCAAGAGACCCCCAGTACGACTTTTATGTTCCCTAATAAGGCTTACGCACACAACCGTATGTATTTTGTGGTCCGCAAAAAAAATATAAAATTACATCTGTGTTGCATCCGTTTTTTTTGCGGATCCATTGTAACAACGCCTGTCCTTATCCACAAAACAGACAAGGATACGACATGTTCTATTTTTTATTTTTTTCAGAACGGACATACGGACACGGAATGCTCACGGAGTAATTTCCGTTTTTTTTTTCAAACCCCACTGAAGTGAATGGTTCCGCGTATGGACCTGTAAAAAAAACTGAACAGAAAAAAAATACATTTGTCCGCATGGTACATCTTTCTGAGACGACCCCTCGGTCAGAAGACTATGCTACCTTGTTTACCAGTGGTATGGCATGGGGATAGGGGCGCAGCACAAAAAGGACTGTCTGGATAAGACAAAATGCCAAGAAGGTGACTCATTCCACTAAAGTCTATGGAAGCAGCTGCGCCGCTCTCTAGATACAAGCTGCACAACGATGCTGAAAAGGTGAAAGGTCCCTTTCAGAAAAATGGCTGGTGCAAAGTCACGGCAAACTCTGCAGGAGCAGAAAGCCTTCAGTGCATCAAGATCCTCGGCACTGAAAGACACAAACCTTTTCCATTCACACGTCCGCAGAATGGGTCCGCATCCGTTCGGCAAATTGCCATTCATTCTCTATAGGGCAGGAATGGATGCAGTCAGCACACAGTGTGCTGTCCGCATCCATATTTCCAGAGCGCACGCCCGATCTTCCGATCAGCGGCTCCGGAAAAAAATAGAATATGTCCTATTCTTGTCCGTAATTGCGGACAAGAATAGGTAGTTCTATAGGGGCGCCGGACGGGTGTATTGCAGATCTGCAATACGCTACGGACGTGTGAATGGACCCTATCATTCACACGAACGTGTGCTGCCCGGTGCCGTATTGCGGACTGCATTTGCGGATCCGCAATACACGAGCAAGGTTCCGTGTGCATTCTGTATCACGGATGCGGGCCCATTCACTTCAATGGGTCCGCAAATCCAGAGATGCGAACGGAAGCACGGAATGGAACACTACGGAGTGCTTTCTGGGGTTCCATTCCGTGCCTCCGAACTTGCTCTTTTTGCGGAACGGACGGATCGTGGATGCATTCAAGTGAATGGGTCTGCGATCCCCATGTGGCTGCCCCACGGACGGTGCCTGTGCATTGCGGACCGCAATTTGCGGTCCACAGCACAGGCTTCACACGGTCGTGTGAACAAGCCCTAAAATAGCAGAACCTCCATAACCGGGTACAGCCGCTCACGGACTCCACGCTGCTTCCACGTTTCACAGCACAGAATGACAGAAAATGCAGAAGGGCTCTGCATTACTTAGTAAGTGGAAAATGTTTTCCATTCACATCCAGAGCTGCACTCACAGTTCTGCTGGTTTCTGTCCCATGGTGAGGTGCATTATGGGAACGCAGAAGACATGGAGAGAATTTATTTTTTTTTTTTTAAAGGGGTTGGCCTATGTCGCTAGGATATGCATAAAAAGACTAATAGGTGTGGCTCCAAGAGGTGGGACCCACACCTGTCTCTAGAATGGGGCCCTCAAGGTAAACAAGGGTGCACCGTGCAAGGGCAGCCGCCCTCCATTCACTTCTATGGGAGTTTTGAAAAGAGCTGAGAAAGAGCACTTGGCCATTTCCAGTACTCCCACAGAGGTGCTGCCGCGCTTGCGCACTGTGCTCTCCATTCACTTCTATGGGACTTCCAGAAATAGCAGAGCAAACACATTCTGGTATTTCCAGCATTTAACTCCCATATAGGGGATTGCGCTTGCGCAGTACACTCTCCTTCACTTTAAGGGTCCCAGTCCAGAGATAGGTGCGGGTACACCTACGGGACCTGCACCGATCGGACATTGGCGGCATATCCTAGCGATACACCACCAAAGTGCGAGATGGGCCAACCCCTTTAAGAGCAGACTGCAGAATACATTAAAGGTGTTTTCCAGGCGCTGCTATATTGATGGCCTATCTTTGGCACAGGTCATCGATATCAGATCAGTGGTGGTCTGACTCCCAGCACCCCCCCAATCAGCTGCAGACCGCTGCACTCCAGAAAAGCTCCATAATCCATAGTGGCTGTGACTGCGACTGCAACGCTGCTCCCATTTAAAGGGATTGGCCACGTTAACAGAATAGACACTAAGTGGGCACAGTCCATGCTACACCCCGTGGACAAGCAGTTCAGTGGAGAGGACAGTTAAAGTGTTTCTTGGGGCACAGTTTATGCCGGTTTAGCCTATTTTCTTTTAAAGTGGCCAGGCCCTTTAAAAACAGGATTGGCGCTGCAGTACCATTCCCAGCCACTACCCAGCGTATGGCGCTGTACTGTTCTTGAGTGCACATACCTATTGAAGCAGTTGATGTTTCTGGGAGTCGGACCCCTTCCAAAGATAGGTCCATAATAAAACAGTCCCAGAAACACCCTTTAAATTAAAGACATACTCCTATGAGCCATCGGCAGAATGCCTCCTGCTGCTTTGGAGGTGACAGCTGTGAGGTGTCATCGGCTCAGTAAATACCACCGCTTTACAACGAGCGCATCATCACTACAGCGCTCTGACCGCAGGGCTGCACAGTCACACCAGATTTCAGGAATAATCAATAGAGGAGAAAACAAAGGGCTGACACATGAAACACATACAGATTGGACCGGGAGCCAGCGGAGATCACCCCGGGGGGTGCCGCACTCATCATCATCAGGGATGAGCGAATCGACTTCGGATGAAACATCCGAAGTCGATTCGCGTAAAACTTCATTTCAATACTGTACTGAGCGAGCGCTCCGTACAGTATTAGAATGTATTGGCTCCGATGTGCCGAAGTTAATACGTCGAAAAAGTCTCAGAAATAGATTTAGGGTCCATTCACACATCCGTGTGTATTTTGCGGATCCGCAAAACGGCAATGTGCGTTCCGCATTTCGCGGACCGCACATCGCCGGCACTAATAGAATATGCCTGTTCTTGTCCGCTATTGTGGACAAGAATAGGACATGTTCTATTTTTTTCAGAGTCGAAGTTGCGGACCCGGAAGTGCGGGTCCGCAGTTCCGGATCTGGGCCGCACATCGTGCGGCCCCATAGAAATGAATGGGTCCGCAATTCCGTTCCGTTGACGTGTGAACGGGGCCTTATACTGTAAAAAAAACATTTCCCGAATTCGGGTTTCGGTTCCAAGGTACCACTCATCTATTAACCCAATTATACTTTACAAGCAGCACGCAAACTTCTTACAGACGACCCCTGACAGATCTGATGTAGTAAACACTTGTATCCCTCCATGAAGTAACAATTCTGGAGCATGTTTTCCTCTTTTAATCCTCTTGGAAATTCATGAATGCATGGACAACTGCATGTTACCATTTGTAGGTGTGAAGCCGCACACTCTGACCCTGCGCCATCAACGCTGCCAGTGTCAGGCTCACCCGTGACAAGGGGAATGGTGGCCCCCAGTTGTCAATTCATTAATACATTTCCAAATGGAATAACAGAGGAATGGCACAACAAAACGTTCTAAGACAGACATGTCAGGAGAGGTGATGGGGGTTTAAAAGGGGTCCTCCGCCTAGGACAACCCTATGTTCTCAAGCAACAAAATGTCTATAGGACGTAGTATTGTTATATGTGGTTGTACCAGGACCTCCCACTATAAGCCAGTAGAGGGGTGACCTGAGCTGGTCACCCCTTAAAGGGGTTTTCTGACACTTTTTAACTAATGACCTATGCTCTGGATCTGATCGGTGGGATCCGACACACAGAACCCCTTACCAAATCAGCTGGTTACCCGGGTGTCAGACCCCCACCGATCAGATACTGATGACCTATCCTGAGGATAGCTCAGTGAGAGTCAGAAAACCCTTTTAATGACATCTATAGGCCCTAACAGGACATATCCAGGCATGCCGCAGATGCGAACAGACCCTGAGGCCCCATTCACTCAATGGTATTTTTGGTCCGCATCCGATTCATATTTTTTGCGGCTCGGACGTAGACCAATTCATTTCTATGGATACGCAAACATGGTGTGCTGTCCGCATCCATATGTCCATTCTGCAGCCCCGCAAAAAGATAGGTGTCCTATTCTTCTTCGTTTGGCGGACAAGAATAGGCATTGTTACAATGGGTCTGCAAAAAAATTAAATAAACGGATGCAACACGGACGTCATCCGTATTTTTTGCGGTCCACAAAATACATACGGCCTTGTGAATGCACCCTAAAGCGTACGACTGAGCTCACAGCATCCTCCGTAATCAGAATCTTTAATTGGGCCTCATGCACACGACCGTAGCAGGTCCGCGCCCACAAACAGCGGGTAAACAATATACAGGCACCAGCCATGTACGCACCGTATCACTTGAATGGATCCGCAAACCGGAAGAAAGGGGGTGGGGAACAGAGGCACGGATCAGAAGCCCACGGAAGCACTAGTCTGCAGCACAGGCACGGTTGGCACACAGTCGGGTGCACGAGACCTAATACGCATTTACATAACATGCAGAACAGGAAGTATACCAGTGCATGAAAAAGTAAGTGCCCTCAAGGTGCACAGTGAATATAAACTCGCAATCATCATGCCAACATCCAGACGCCACCTTACCTGTGTACCCCGCTGTCCAGCCCCAGGACGCCACCATCGCCAAGAGCCATTTAAACATGACCCCTTCTATATACCAGAAGAGTTTACGGTCTAGAAGTCTGAGCGGCTGCAGAGCTATTAAATAGAACACGTAGGACGGAATGGCGACCATGTTGTTGACCACCATGAAGGCGAACCGTAAAACCATTTTCAAAATGAGAAATCCCATCCTCCTGATCGCCTCCAGGGTGACGGCCATCTTGCCCGCGCAGAGCTTATCCAGTGCCTAAAAGAGATTAAAACATAAAATAAATGTTAAATTAAAAAAGGAGCAGAATATAAAGACTGACAGATCCAGAAATCCCAGCTCCGCCTGGCTCTGAGCAGGGAGTAGTCACCCAGCTTTCCCAAAAACAGACGACGCTTGGCAGAAGAGGGCGACTCAAGGTCTTCTATACCATGAGAGGAGGCAAGTTGTTTTAGCTCCTGGAGAGACATGCGGCTACAGACGTGAGCGCGGCGCGGACATGCAAATCTTCATCAGGGTTACCGGGTGTTAAATCGCCCTGCCCTCGCTGCCAAAAACGTCCTCCTCACTAATAGAGACTTGCCCGTACTATCACAAAGCTGTGACATCCATCTTCTCACACCCCTCCCTCCGCCGGCACACAGACAACTCCGAGAAAAACTCATGGTGAGAACAACACAGCCCAGGTCCCCTCCAGACACCGACACGAGGTCACGTGGCTGCACAGGGTGCCGGTGATATTTTCGAAGGCTGGAAAGGAAAAAAAATCTACTATTTTTAGGGACTGTCCAAACTGGCGACACTGCCTGCCGGGCTGGCCCCAGAAGAGTAACACATGTGGCGCCCCCTCTTGCGAATGGAACCACGAGAACACGGTTATTACGTGTAAATATTCACAGGAAACTTTGATTGCAGAATACGGTACAAATCACATTTAAAGGGACACTACCAAATAAAAAAATTCTCACATAATAACAGCCCATATAGGAATAGGATTATATATTTTTTTTTTTGCTATTTTCTGGATAAATATATATATTTTTTTTTAAGTCTGTACTTCCCATCCTGGTTCTTTAAAGGTGTTTTCCAGTGGTAATGATTTTTTAGCAAGTGCCCGCAGCCTGCCCCTTGGTCCATGTCGCTGTGTTCATCTTCTGGTCCCCGCACAGTTTTCTTCCAGTAGTGCATGGTCATGGTCACGTGCGTGTGACCACATTAACGCTAGAGCGGTGCGCGGGACCACGCACTGACGTATGTAAACAGCGCGGGGACCAAAAGATGGAGGCAACGCGGAGGACCAGAGTGGCAGGGAGCAGTTAAAGGGTTATTCCCATCTCGGACATTGGGGGGCATATAGCTAGGATAGTCTGACAGGTGCGGGTCCCACCTCTGGGACGGAACCTGCAAAATGCCGGACTGCGCACCGCGCATGCATGGCCGCCCTCTATTTATTTCTGTGGGACTGCCGAAAGAAGTAGAGCATCGCGCTCGTTTATTTTTGGAAGTTCTAATGAAATGGAAGCGTACTGAACTAGCGCGGCCACCGCTCCATTCACTTCCGACCCATCGCTCCCGTAGAAATGAATGGAGGAAGGTCGCGCATGTGTGGTGCGCAGTCCGGCACTTTGCAGGCTCTCAGAGATGGGACCAGCACCTATCAGACATTGGGGGCACATCCTAGCGATATGTGTCCAATGTCCAAGATTGGAATACCCCTTTAAGGCCTCATGCACACGACCGTTGTGTGCATCGGCGGCCGTTGTTCCGTTTTTTTCCGCGGACCCATTGACTTTCAATGGGTCCGTGGAAAAATCAGAAAATGCTCCTGTTTGGCATCCGCGTCCGTGTTTCCAGTCCGTGAAAAAAAAAAATGACCTGTCCTATTTTTTTCACGGACAACGGTTCACGGACCCATTCAAGTCAATGGGTCCGTGAAAAATCACGGCTGCACACAAGATTGTCATCCGCGTCCGTGATCCGTGTCTGTGTCCGTTTTTTCCTATCATTTTAAAGGCAAACTTGACTTAGATTTTTTTTTTTTCATTTTTCATGTCAGTCAATCCAAAAAAATCAAGGAAGAGCCACGGAAGAAAAAACGGACACGGATCATGGAACAACGGAAACCGTTTTTGCGGACCGCAAAAAAAAACGTCCGTGTGCATGAGGCCTAAGTATGAGTCTTCTGTCTCTGGGGTCATGCTGCGGGCACCTGCTGAAAACAAACCATTATTACCGGAAAACCCCTTTAAATTCCCCTTGTTTGGGCTTTTAGCACAGCAGCCGCAGCCACAGCCTCGCTTAAACGTTTCGACCAATGATCTGGCAGATTGTTGAGAATTAACATTTCCATAAATGCTCGTTCCTGATAATTGGCCTGTGTAAAAGGTGCCAGTGATCATCGGGTGATTGTGTCGTTCTGCTGGCACCAAAATCGCAGATCGAGCAGAGTGAACAGCAATCTTCTGCGGGGACGAGCGATCGCTGTATCTGACCCCATACAGTAGAGGCGATTGTTGCATGTAAATCCAGCTCTGTCCTCCACTGATTATAAGGCAAGTATCAGGAACGTTTAGTTTGTTCCCAATAATTGCCTGATACATCTGTGCAAATGGACCATAAAGGGTTTTTTTCGAGATTTTAATACTAATGACTATCCTCTGGATAGGTCATCAGTATCTGATCGGCGGGGGGGGGGGGGGTCAGACGCCCGAGACCCCCACCGATCAGCTGTTTGAGAAGGCAGCGGAGCTCCTCTGGGCTGTGAAGCTCACCAAGCACAGCGCCGTACATTTTATAGTGGTTGAGCCTGGTATTGCAGCTCAGCCCCATTCACTTCAATGAGTCTGAGCTGCTCCTAGCCCAGGAGGCTGATGAATGCGACGTCAATGACCTAGGAAAAGGTGTGAGAAGGCCGTGGCGCTACTGTGAGCACTGCTGCATCTGAAACAGCTGATCGGCTGGGGTCTTAGGTGTCAGACCCCCAGCATCAGTAAAAATAAAATACAAAATATCGGGGGAGATTTATCAAAACTGGTGTGAAGTAGAACTGGCCTAGCTGCCCATAGCAGCCAATCAGATTCCAGCTTTCATATTTTTTTTGTCGATTCGTTTTTTGGAGTTTTTTTGCGGCACATTCTGACACTAGGCAGCACTGATTGGATAATGTCATATTGTTCAGGGACACCCCCCCCCCCCCCCAAACTGGTAACACCCAGCTGAACTTTCATTGCAAACTGCTAGTAATTCATTCATCACTTCTAGCAGGAATAATAGAGGAAGGGCACAACATAGTCATAAGAATACATAGGGAATGCAAGTAGTTGCTAAAACAGACATGTCAGGAGAGGGGACAGGTCCTCTTTAAGTTAAAAATATTTTTTGTTGGGGGGAGGTGTTGAGGGGCAAGGCTACAATACCCAGTGTATGAACCCTTGCTGACTTGTCATTCAGCACCACAGAGCGGTATAACCTCCAGCTATGCGAGCTGTAATAACTACCAATGCGGAACTAAGCCTGCAGCCGAAGTCCTTTACTTTAAGACCAGCGGGTCATATTACACCAGTCCTAGAGGTCAGCACAGCCTCCAACATCAGTCACTCTAGAGTGCAAGCTCTTTGTCACAGTATATTGTATACAACAGGGTGAATGGCAGGAGCCCGGCAGTTAATATGTGAATGAGCGCCTTAGGGGCTCTGACTGGTAGGGTTGTTCCTGCTGATTAAAATGATACCCGTCTTGTGAAAATCGGTTGTGACGTTCCCGAGAAAAAAGGCTTTCATCAAATGAGGGGTGTGGCCTAGCACTTCAATGCACACCAGCTTGCCTGTGCTGGCCACGCCCCTTTGGGAACCTGTAGTTCTCGTCTGCATAAAGAATAAAAGCCTTTTTCTCAGGAATGCCGCAACCAATTTTCACAGGGAAGGTATCGTTTTAATCAGCAGGATCAAGCCTATCAGGCAATATGCCTGTTTTTCCTAGGTTTTACCCTGCTGAACATTGCCCTTTAAGGTTAAACATCTGCTGTAAAACTCATGGGTTTTCTCTGCTCGGTCTTCTGCTTCTAATCTTGTGAAATTTCAGATTGTACTGCAACTGTGTTCTTGACACAAGCGCCTGACTAGAAGGCTTTCTGGATTATCAAATGCTAGACTAAAGGAATCATAGTTATAGCTTTCTTTTTTTATGTACCAGCTATGGCAACCACAGCAGTTGTAGTGTGTGCATGAGAAAGCTTTGGCCAACTGCAGGAAGAAGATACCGACCAATGGCCAAACTGACCGGAGAAACAGGAACCATTTGTGTCGTCACCACAGGTCCATCAACTACGTCACAGATGGAGAACAATTTACACCCAGACCACCAGACGCTAATCAGACCCTCAAGACAAGAGCACATGTTATATCAGAAGCTGATTTTAGAGGACTTTTAACTTTAGAGGGTTAATTCCACTCAAAAATTTCTAGGAGGGATAATGGAGGAACGACCCAATGCACAGTTATGAGAAAAGAAGCTCCAGAATGATTTCATTGGGAATGTCAGGAATGATGACAGGTCCTCCTTAAAACGGTGGCATCCGCTCTCTAGCACCTGTCAACATTTCCAGTGAGTTAAAGGGGTCCTCCAATCTCTGGGAGCTGTACCTACCGTGAGAACAGACAACCCGCGCCCTGCCTCGCAGCCGCTGTGTCTGGAGAGGTGGCCGCGCATGCGCAGCTCTCTCCTTCCACTTCTCCAACCTCCAAGACTGGAATACCCCTTTAACTCACTGGAAATGTTGGCAAGTGTTATTGAGTAAATGCCGCCAAATGCAGACCTGCCACTACTTCTAACTGGAATTAGTAAAAAATAAATTAAAAAAATTGCATTCCTGATGAAATAATTCTGTAGCATTTTTTTTTTATTATAAGTCTTGTGCCGTTCCCCTATTATTCCTCGTAGAAATGTATACATGCACTGACAACTAGGTGTAAACTGTTGAGGGTGTGTCCCTAACACAGTCTGACAGCTCCTATTGGACAGTGTCAGGCAGTGTAGGGACACAACCCCAACTGTTAACACCCACTCATAAACTTCTAGGAGGAATAACAGAGGAACAGTTCAATGCACCAGATCTGTCACATCCTTGGCAATAAAAGGATTTTCTAAGACAAGTCAGAGGAGCTACACGTTCCATTTACATACATAGGCAAGAACCTATACAAAAGGTGGAGAACTCCTTTAAGGCATTGGATATAGAAATAACGCATGAAGGTAGAGAACTAGAAGGTAAACCTAATGGCGGGCGATCCTCCGTTGCGCCTCCGTAACTCTTAGACTACGGACTCTCTCCGGTGACAACTTGGGGGAAGCAGAAATCTGTACTGACAACTGTAATCAATTGCCAGAACAATCTAGTGCGGTGATGGGGTAACCTCCGGCACTCCAGCTGTGGTAAAACTACAACTCCCAAGATGTACAACTCCATAGAGTTGGGGCATGCTGGGAGTCGTAGTTTCACCACCGCTGGAGTGCCAGAGGTTAGTGGTCTAGTGTATGGAGCGGGCATGGCTGGCGACATCACTCACGCCCGCTACATGTGAATGGGACAGGACAGGGCAGTCACCTTAAAGGGGTTTTCTGAGCATAAACATCCCCTTTAAGCGGGACCCTATTTGAAAATGTTCACGTTTCTATCACACTCACCTTCGAAAATTCGGCCCCGGTCCCTCGTTACGGTCTCCGTCTGTTCCCCGATGGCCCAGTGTTTAGATCTGGATGTGGTGCAGTCACCCATAAAGAAGTCACGTGACCAGGGCACCCAAGTGACATCAGCATGGACGACACATCATCTAAACACCGGACCCTAGAGAAGAGCAGATCCCCTGGAAATCTTATAAATGAATCGTAACCATGTGAACGGCGCCTGTAATAAATCCGCACGCGGCGATTCGCCATTTCCATCCTATTACTCAATAAAAATTGACAGTAATCTTACGATCGAGCCGATATTCCATCATCGGTTATGGAGATCGCGGCGATCCGATCGTCTGGGACGTATCGGATTGTCGCTGGCGTGGAAAACGATTACGTCCACGACCAGGGGGGCATGATGTCCTGCGCTGCTATGTCAGCCTCCACTGATACATACAGGGATGTAGATTACAGAGATTAGATGGAGATTACAGGGAAGGGATGGCTGACAGGTACAGGGGTGACACACAGAGGACAGTCACCCATGGGACACAGGGCGGCCAGTCACATGATCCTGTGCATGGACACGAGGACAGGACACACAGACACACGGATGGATGGACACAGGCTGACACTACTGCGCCTGCGCAGATCGCTCTCCCATGTAACGGCTCCTATTAGACTCAATCCCGGCTCTTCCCCCCCACCGCCTATCCCGAGCCTTCCCCAAGCATCCTCCGCCCGGCTCACCTGCGGGGCCCCGTATCCCGGTGTATGACCGTATCGGTTGGAGGAGCTGGTGGTGGAAGAAGCCTTCCTCCTCCTCCACCTCCTCCTCCTCCCAGCAGCACTGACTGACTCCAGCGCTATTCGCACTATCACAGGCCGCCTCGCTGATTGGAGGAAAGCAGCGGGGGGATCGACCAATCGTCTTGCCCTGCCAAGACCACGCCTCCAACGTCATGGAGGCGGAAAGGAAGGGCGGAGCTATGGCGGTTTACGAGAAGTGGAGGGCGCAGAGGCAGAGGACGGTGTTGGGGGGAGGAAGGAGTTCAAGGATGCACAGGGGAGCACCTTATAGGTGACACTGACTGGACTGTATGGCAAGAGCTGTGGAGACTGGGGGTTGAAGCTGAAGCTGTTCTTTTCCTGGCACTGAGTCATGTGACCTTCGTTTTTGCCCCATTCATAGAACTGGGGCATTGGTACAAATTCTCCCTTTGCCTCCATGTTTAGGAGTAGGTCAGGTCCAGTTTCCTCTAGGCGACTCCGCAGAGAGGGCGCCAGGTCCTCAGGGTCGGGGCCAACTGGTGGCTCTCCAGCTACTGGAAAACTACAACTCCTAGCAGGGGCGGAGGGGGCAAAGAAAGCATGGCGATTCCTGTTTGTGCACGACTCCAACTGTGTCGTTCCTGAGGAGGCAGATATAGTGGTAGTGGTTCAGTCTAACCTGCACGTCAGGGGCCCCATGCAACTGAGTGGTTTGCATCGCGGTTTAGACTGCCATTGAGTGCAGGGGGTGTTCTGTGTAGTGCTCCAGATAGAAGTCAACAGTCGGGCGGGGGGTAAATAAGAGTGACCCACCGAGGACACTGGTCCAGTTGTCAGATGCCCTCCCAGCTGATAGAAGAGTAGTTGTACTGCGCTCGTCCACCTCTTCTTGGGGCATCTGTCAAGCTATTTCTGGCCAGGTCAGGATCACAGTGCACTGATGGGAGTTGTAGTATGCCAGTAGATTACATTCTTACAGGATGCTGCGATATGTTATTACACTGTGCAAAATGTTATCACATGAAAAAGATTTCTGCAGAGATGTGCGGCTGGGGGTGTTATCCAAACACATCTGGTCCTTCGTTACTTTGTACTTGCCTGACAGCATGCATTTTTCTAAGTGAAGCTCCTGCGTGAGCAGCAGTACAGGTCCTTCTAAAAAAATTAGCATATTGTGATAAAGTTCATTATTTTCTGTAATGTACTGATAAACATTAGACTTTCATATATTTTAGATTCATTACACACAACTGAAGTAGTTCAAGCCTTTTATTGTTTTAATATTGATGATTTTGGCATACAGCTCATGAAAACCCAAATTTCCTATCTAAAAAAATTAGCATATCATGAAAATGTTCTCTAAACGAGCTATTAACCTAATCATCTGAATCAACTAATTAACTCTAAACACCTGCAAAAGATTCCTGAGGCTTTTAAAAACTCCCAGCCTGGTTCATTACTCAAAACCGCAATCATGGGTAAGACTGCCGACCTGACTGCTGTCCAGAAGGCCATCATTGACACCCTCAAGCAAGAGGGTAAGACACAGAAAGAAATTTCAGAACAAATAGGCTGTTCCCAGAGTGCTGTATCAAGGCACCTCAGTGGGAAGTCTGTGGGAAGGAAAAAGTGTGGCAGAAAACGTTGCACAACGAGAAGAGGTGACCGGACCCTGAGGAAGATTGTGGAGAAGGACCGATTCCAGACCTTGGGGGACCTGCGGAAGCAGTGGACTGAGTCTGGAGTAGAAACATCCAGAGCCACCGTGTACAGGCGTGTGCAGGAAATGGGCTGCAGGTGCCGCATTCCCCAGAAACAGCGGCAGAAGCGCCTGACCTGGGCTACAGAGAAGCAGCACTGGACTGTTGCTCAGTGGTCCAAAGTACTTTTTTCGGATGAAAGCAAATTTTGCATGTCATTCGGAAATCAAGGTGCCAGAGTCTGGAGGAAGACTGGGGAGCGGGAAATGCCAAAATGCCTGAAGTCCAGTGTCAAGTACCCACAGTCAGTGATGGTCTGGGGTGCCATGTCAGCTGCTGGTGTTGGTCCACTGTGTTTTATCAAGGGCAGGGTCAATGCAGCTAGCTATCAGGAGATTTTGGAGCACTTCATGCTTCCATCTGCTGAAAAGCTTTATGGAGATGAAGATTTCATTTTTCAGCACGACCTGGCACCTGCTCACAGTGCCAACACCACTGGTAAATGGTTTACTGACCATGGTATTACTGTGCTCAATTGGCCTGCCAACTCTCCTGACCTGAACCCCATAGAGAATCTGTGGGATATTGGGAAGAGAAAGTTGAGAGACGCAAGACCCAACACTCTGGATGAGCTTAAGGCCGCTATCGAAGCATCCTCGGCCTCCATAACACCTCAGCAGTGCCACAGGCTGATTGCCTCCATGCCACGCCGCATTGAAGCAGTCATTTCTGCAAAGGGATTCCCGACCAAGTATTGAGTGCATAACTGAACATAATTATTTGAAGGTTGACTTTTTTTGTATTAAAAACACTTTTCTTTTATTGGTCGGATGAAATATGCTAATTTTTTTAGATAGGAATTTTGGGTTTTCATGAGCTGTATGCAAAAATCATCAATATTAAAACAATAAAAGGCTTGAACTACTTCAGTTGGTGTGTAATGAATCTAAAATATATGAAAGTCTAATGTTTATCAGTACATTACAGAAAATAATGAACTTTATCACAATATGCTAATTCTTTTAGAAGGACCTGTATATGCAAGGGTAATCTTACAAAGGGATCTACTGGATCTTGGACAGATTCAGTAGGAGAGCAAATGGAAAACTGTACATTGCATCTTTTGACGTGGATGAAGATCTAGTTGGTAACTGCGAGACAAATCTCCGGGGGAGGGACATTGTACCATTAAAGGGGTTGTCTCAACTGGATAGAATAAAGCCACCCCACCGACGAGCCAATCACTGCAGGTCTAGCCAGCTGTGGAAAGCTCTGTGCAACCCCACATTACCCCTGCAGTGGGTCATTCAATTGGACTGGCAATTATGGTACCAAGGAAAGACCCTCTCTGTACTTCCATATACTACTCCACTGCATGGGTCATCCATGGGAGGAATGGTGACCGGAGCTCTACAGGAACATAGAGACTGGGACGTATCACCCTCCTGTGATGTCAGGCAGTTAGCCAGAAAGCCCACCTAAAAAAGTATTCATGGTGGAATCTGACACAGCTCCCCATTTAACAATTACAGTGGCAAATTCAGGTTTTTACCGCTTGTGACATTAAATCTTCCTGTCGGATGAAATGTAGTTATGTAATATTTGCACAATTACAGACGTGAGTCAGCTGTGCATGTGAGGACAATGCAAGTGTTCCCCATTCTTCTTTGCAAAACTGTTCAGTGTACACTAGCGGAAAATGAAAGGAGAAGACCTGGCAAACTTAATCCGATTGAGCTGAGAATAACAAAGTATAAACTGCTATGGGTGCTTGGTCAATGATCACATAAGCAAGGTAGCGCCCCCTTTATTTTGGGTTCTGCAGCAGAGTATTGGTTGAACTAGGGCCGTATCATTACTGAGTGGCATCTCCTCTTGCTGCGTTACAGGCTGCCCCTCTGGCATGGGAATGGCCATACAGATGATGGCTATCTTCCTGTGGTACTGTATATCATTCCAAGCTCTTGTAACTTGGACCCGTAGTTCAGCCGAGGTGGTTGTTGGCTACTGTGCATGGAGGATCCGTTGCCTCATCCAGTCCCAGATATTCTCAATGAGGGAGAGATCTGGTGATCGAGCTTGCCAGAGAAGCTCCTGGATACCCTGAAGAGCAAGTTGTGTAGCAAGTCAAAAAAGGCAGTCGGACTGGTTCCACTATATCCTGGACATACCGAAGGCTGGTCAATGTTCCTTTCGGGAATACCAGACGGGAACAGCCATGGTAACTAATGATGCCCCACACCATGACACCCGGTGTTGGTCCCTCCTGAGAACTCTGATGTGGCCATCAATGGCAAACCTTAGTGTTGTGCTTTGGTAGTAATGATTTGTGATGGCTAGAGCATATTCAAAACAACAGGTCTTATTGGTTGTACCCAGTATGTAGTGGTTAGTACCTACCAAAACTAGTCTAAGGAAGAACAACTGGTGAATGGATCTTGGGCGTTTAAAGGTTCATTGATGGGTGTGAGGTGTGACGGCTAGCCCGTGTGGTACGATCCCACAGAATTGCCACTGTGGCACAAATGTCTGGAAAAGTTACTGCTGGCTATGATAGAAAGGTATAGGAATACGTTGGACATCACCACCTGCTGTGAATGGGTGCTGATGACCGGTCAGTGTGCCCATGCTGGCCCACGTTTACCTCTGCAAGCACCTACAGTGGGCACATTCACATCGGAACTGGACAATGGAGCGATGGAAGAAGGCAGCCTGGTCTTATGAATCACATTTTCCTTTATGTGATATGGAAGGCCGGGTGTGTGCATCACTTACCTGGGGAAGAGATGGCACCAGGATGCACTATAGGAAGATGACTGCAGAAGCAATGTAATGCTCCAGCTTGTGGTTGTGATACGTACCACCTACCTAACGTTTGTAAAGACAAGGGCAATACTGCAAATTTTTGTTTGACGAAATGGCCCACGTTTTTACACCAGAATATTGAATTACAGGCTTTCAGAATTTCCCACTAAAGTATATTTACAGTTTTATGGGATGACCGTATAACGCAACATCAGCCCCTCAGTGTCCTTCATTTCCCGTAAGAACCTGATTTCATGTGAAGCTCCTGGGCCCTAATGCACACTCCATACTAGGGCCCCCAACTATCATGTGCCATTTATAGTACTGCATACCTCCCAACTTTTAAAAATCACACAGAGGGATAATACGCAGCAATTTTTTCATACTCCGCCTAAAGCATAACTATACACACCCAGTATCCTAATGCCCCCACATAGTAATTATTCCCACTTTGTGCCACCACACAGTACTTATGCCCACATTTGCTCTCTTCACAGTAGTCATGCCCATATTTGCCCCCTCCAGAGTAGTTATGCCCCCTCACAGTAGTCATGCCCAGATGTGCCCCTTCACAGTAGTTATTTCCAGATGTGCCCCCCAAGTAGTTATGCCCAGATGTGTGTCCCCTTCACAGTAGTAATGCCCACATGTGCATCTTTTACTGTAGCTATGCCCAGATGTGCCCTCTTCACACTAGTTATGCCCTGAAATCGAGGACCGCCCTGCTGGATCCGGGACAGATGGGAGGTATGGTACTGGTGTCTTATGTGAAATGGAAGACATTGCGCCTGTTCAGTCATCAGGCCTTGGGTGTGACTGCTGCCTATGTTACTCTATAGAGGGACTTCGCCCCACACGCCTGTTTGAATTCTAATTGATAGGGTTTAAAGGGCCCAAATACCGCACTTCTTCACTTCATAGGGGATGGCGTTTTATTAATGAGCTTGTTGCCAAATTGCAAAAGATGCCGGTACAGAGTAATTGTGTCTCCCTTTCAACTACAGTCCAAGAGTTCATATGTAATTATCCTGGACATTCTCATGTTGCCCATTTATCAAATAAGTGCCATATAATACTACAATTACTCTGCATGGAGTTTCCCCAACGCTATGACAACTGATCACCAAGCAACTTGAATATACATAGTTGTCGTTCACTTACCCAACTATTAACGTCTAACTTAACTGAGTTTGAATAGTTTTGCTAAAGAATAGGGAACATTTGCAACGTCCACAGCTGACTCATGTCTGTAATTGTGCAAATATTGCACCTTTATTAAACACTGAACTAAGGGATGTGAATAGTTATTCGATTATTTTTGACACCTGTGTGGGGAGGTGTTTTTTTCATTGTGACATTAAAAAGTCTCTCTGCTTTGGACAATCCCTACCAGTAAGAAGGGTCCTTTAATTGCAGAGTGATCACAAAGTGTCTCCCTGCTAGGACAGACAGGAATCGCCTGCAATGTTAGGAGAAATCGGACGGTAGGTGTTAAGTTTCGCTGCAGCACTATCAAGAAGGAAAATAAGCATTAGGCTCCCTGCACACGACCGTATGTGTCCCGTTGCCGTATTGCGGACTCGCAATACACGTGCACAATTCCGTGGGCATTCCGCATCACAGATGGGGACCCATTCACTTCACTTCAATCTGGAGATACGGAACGCTACGGAAGCACTACATAGTGCTTTCGTGGGGTTTCGTCCCGTACTTCCGTTCCGCAAAAAGATGTCCTATCTTTTTGCGGATCGCGGACCTATTAAAATAAATGGGTCCGCGATCCGCTGCGGCTGTCCCACGGTCGGTGTTCGTGCATTGCGGGCCGCAGCACGGCCACAGGGCGCACACGTTCGTGTGCAGGAGGCCTTACATAGTGCTCCTTCAAATAAATGTGTTGTCTGTGTAATACAGGGCTGGTTCTCCAAAGCGACAGATGCTCTTAGTAAAGTCTCTCCCCTCTGGCCAAGAGATGAGGATACTGAACAGAAACCCCCCACACACACACACACCGTAAATCAGAATTCCCAAACATGGTTGTGAGAAAAGGGTTCAATTCAATGAGGCAGAGCAGGATACCAAGCACAACCACTATACAATGTACGGCGCTGTACTTGGTGAGCTGCAAGAAGGCCGCAGTTCTCACAGGAGTGTCAGTGCCTTCTCAAACAGCTGATCATCAGGGGTCCTGGGTTTTGGACCCCCACTGATCAGATACTGATGATCTAGGCTGAGGATAAATCATCAGTATCAAAATCCCAGAAAACCCCTTCACACATTTTCATGTACATGGGGGAATGTGGTCTTTTACCGTATACCCACGCGCATGTACGTGATGTGATCGGGCAGGGTGCAGGAGTTGCGCCCACTCAATCAGTGGCACAAGGCTTGGCTGTATCCGCTCGTATTGCTAAAAGCACTAGATCCTGGCAGATTAGCCATTCAGATGCCGTGGTCAACGATGACTGCGGCACATGCAGGGTTTACAGAGGGAGGGGGCTCCCTCTCTAACCCCATCACCGATGTTTGCTATGGCAGCCCTGATGCCTTGCACAGGCATCGGAGCCTGCCAGCTACGGAAGCCTAGAAGATCCAGCCCCCAGACTCGGTCTCCTAGGCAACTGTAAGACTGGGTTCACACGTGCGTTGCAGGAAAAGATGCGGGTGCGTTGCGGGAAAATGCGTGATTTTTTCCGGCGCGAGTGCAAAGCGTTTTAATGCGTTTTGCACGTGCGTGACAAAAATCGGCATGTTTGGTACCCAGACCTGAACCCGGACTTCTTCACAGAATGCTAAGTAAATTAGGGATGGGGGGGTTAAAAAAATTAATAAAAAATTAAACTCACCTCATCCACTTGTTCGCGCAGCCCGGATCGTCTTCTTTGAGGACCTGGGAGGAAAAGGACCTTTGGTGATGTCACTGCGCTCATCACATGGTCCATAACCATGCTGATGGACCATGTGATGAGCGCAGTGACGTCACCAAAGGTCCTTTTCCTCCCAGGTCCTCAAAGAAGAAGAAAGAAGACGAGCCGGGCTGCTCGAACAAGTGGATGAGGTGACTTTAATTTAAATTTTTTTAACCCCTCCATCCCTAATGTACAGTCGTGGCCAAAAGTTTTGAGAATTACATAAATATTGGAAATTGGAAAAGTTGCTGCTTAAAGAGGACCTTTCACCAGAAATAAACTTCTAAAGTAACTATACAGGCATGTAGAGCAGCGCCCAGGGATCCCCCTGCACTTACTGTTATACCTGGGCGCCGCTCCGTTCTCCCGTTATAGCCTCCGGTATCTTCATAGCTAGGCTCCACCCAGGGGAACCTGCCGGCGCCTCCTTCTTCCATGCTGCAGCGCTGGCCAATCACAGCGCTCAGCTTATAGCCTGAGAGGGTTTTTTTTCTCTCAGGCTATGAGCTGAGCGCTGTGATTGGCCAGCTCTACAGCATGGGAGAATGAGACGCTGGCAGGTTCCCCTGGGTGGAGCCTAACTATGAAGATACTGGAGGCTATAACGGGAGAACGGAGCGGCACCCAGGTATAACAGTAAGTGCAAGGGGGTCCCTGGGCGCCGCTCTACATGCCTGTATAGTTAGTTTAGAAGTTTTTTTCTGGTGAAAGGTCCTCTTTAAGTTTTTATAATAGCAATTTGCATATACTCCAGAATGTTATGAAGAGTGATCAGATGAATTGCATAATCCTTCTTTGCCATGAAAATTTACTTAATCCCAAAAAAAACTTTCCACTGCATTTCATTGCTGTCATTAAAGGACCTGCTGAAATCATTTCAGTAATCGTCTTGTTAACTCAGGTGAGAATGTTGACGAGCACAAGGCTGGAGATCATTATGTCAGGCTGATTGGGTTAAAATGGCAGATTTGACCTGTTAAAAGGAGGGTGATGCTTGAAATCATTGTTCTTCCATTGTTAACCATGGTGACCTGCAAAGAAACGCGTGCAGCCATCATTGCGTTGCATAAAAATGGCTTCACAGGCAAGGATATTGTGGCTACTAAGATTGCACCTCAATCAACAATTTATAGGATCATCAAGAACTTAAAGGAAAGAGGTTCAATTCTTGTTAAGAAGCCTTCAGGGCGTCCAAGAAAGTCCAGCAAGCGCCAGGTTCGTCTCCTAAAGAGGATTCAGCTGCGGGATCGGAGTGCCACCAGTGCAGAGCTTGCTCAGGAATGGCAGCAGGCAGGTGTGAGCATCTGCACGCACAGTGAGGCGAAGACTTTTGGAAGATGGCCTGGTGTCAAGAAGGGCAGCAAAGAAGCCACTTCTCTCCCAAAAAAACATCAGGGACAGATTGATCTTCTGCAGAAAATATGGTGAATGGACTGCTGAGGACTGGGGCAAAGTCATATTCTTCGATGAAGCCTCTTTCCGATTGGGGCATCAGGAAAAAGGCTTGTCCGGAGAAGAAAAGGTGAGCGCTACCATCAATCCTGTGTCATGCCAACAGTAAAGCATCGTGAGACCATTCATATGTGGGGTTGCTTCTCATCCAAGGGAGTGGGCTCACTCACAATTTTGCCCAAAAACACAGCCATGAATAAAGAATTGTACCAAAACACCCTCCAACAGCAACTTCTTCCAACAATCCAACAACAGTTTGGTGAAGAACAATGCATTTTCCAGCACGATGGAGCACCGTGCCATAAGGCAAAAGTGATAACTAAGTGGCTCAGGGATCAAAACGTTGACATTTTGGGTCCATGGCCTGGAAACTCCCCAGATCTTAATCCCATTGAGAACTTGTGGTCAATCCTCAAAAAGGGCGGGTGGACAAACAAAATCCCACTAATTCTGACAAACTCCAAGAAGTGATTATGAAAGAATGGGTTGCTATCAGTCAGGAATTGGCCCAGAAGTGGATTGAGAGCATGCCCAGTCGAATTGCAGAGGTCCTGAAAAAGAAGGGCCAATATTGCAAATACTGACTCTTTGCATAAATGTCATGTAATTGTCGATAAAAGCCTTTGAAACGTATGAAGTGCGTGTAATTATATTTCACTACATCACAGAAACAACTGAAACAAAGATCTAAAAGCAGTTTAGCAGCAAACTTTGTGAAAACTAATATTAATGTAATTCTCAAAACTTTTGGCCACGACTGTACTTACCATTCTGTATTAGGAATGCTATTATTTTTCCCCTCCCCCACGACAGCACCTTAGAGAGATGGCTCCGCCCCAGGACAGGAAACCTGCAGCATAAAAGGGTGGAGCCGCTCTCCCACCTCAGTGAGGTTTCCTGTCCTGGTACGGGAGCCTGCAGTTGTCGTCCTGACCTGGAAGTCCCGGTAGAAGCCGGAGGGTTAGCGGCGGCGCGTGGTACCTGTCCGACCATTCCCCACAGGCGTCGGGGGCAAGATACCGGTGTCGAGATCGCAGGGGCAGAAGGGGCCGGTCCCTCAGGCGAGGAGGACAGCACCAACGGTTGAGGGTGGCCAGAAGGCCCCGGTATTGCTGCAGACTAGCCGGGACGCCGCCGGATGTAGACGCTGTTGGAGGCGTCCGACGGTGCCTAAGAAGGTGGCGGCAAAGAAAAAGAACAAGGAATGCCCTTTCTGCAAGTGCCCGCTGTCTTCTTCTTACGCTAAAAAGCTCTGTCAGCAGTGCATTGAGAAGAGGCTGAGGAGACTCCAAGTCTTTTGAAAGACCTTAAGTCTATTATGTCTGAAGTTAAAAATTCCCTGAAAGGTAGGAAGAGAAGAAGAACGGCGAGGCAGGAGTCCGACGTGGAATCGGAAGATAGCGATTCTCTCTCCGGGGATGAGGACTCTAATGATTCCTTTTCTTCTGAAGATGACACAAGAGCAGGAAAGTTCCTATTTCCAGCAGAGGATACGGACAAATTGTTAAAGGTTATCCGATCTACCTTGGAGTTGGAAGATACCAGAGAGGATAGATCTGTAGAGGATGTCGTGTTTGAGGGACTTAGGGAAAGGAAGCGTAGGTGTTTCCCTGTCCATAAGTCTATTTCAGCGGTGATAGAAAAAGAATGGAAAAAAACGTTCATTTCTAAGACCTTTAAACGGAAGTACCCCTTTGAGGAAGAGGCGTCTACATCTTGGGACAAGGCCCCAAAACTGGATGCAGCCATTTCCAAGATTTCTAAAAGATCCTCGCTGCCCTTTGAGGACATGGGATTCTTAAAGGACCCCTTAGATAAAAGAATAGATTCCTCCCTTAAGAATGCGTGGGAATCTTCTGCGGCTGCTTTCAGGCCTAGTATAGCTGCCACTGTAGTTGCGAGGTCTATGTCACTGTGGTTGGAGAGGCTAGAGGGGCAAATTAGGGATAAATGCCCTAGAGAGCAGTTATTAGCTTCTATACCGACTTTCCAGAAAGCCGCGGACTTTATTGCGGATGCCGCGGTGGACACGGTGAGGCTGGAAGCAAGAGCCGCATCCCTTTCCAATTCTGCGCAACGTGCTTTCTGGCTTAAGAATTGGAAAGGGGGAGATATGCCGTCCAAGTTGAGGTTATGTAGCATCCCCTGTGATGGCCAGTTTCTTTTCGGGTCTGAACTTGACTCCTTACTCGAGAAAGCAGCAGATAGAAAGAAAAAGTTTCCCCAGGAATCTTTTACTCAAGCAATATAAACGGCCCTTTCGGAACCCGACAAGATTTCAAAATAAGAAGCAGACGGGGGACAGAGAGCAGGGAGCAAGGCCTAGATCAGGAAGTAAGGGCTTTTTGTTTAGATCAGCCACAGCTCGTGCGGGAAAACAAGGAAAGCAATGACGCCATGATCCCAGTAGGAGGAAGATTAAAATTCTTTCTTCCGGCTTGGGAAAAGATGGCAGGGAAATGGTTGATGGGTCTTCTGCGGGAGGGTTTAAGATTGGAGTTCTTGAGTTACCCCGCAGAAAGATTTGTGATTTCAAGGTTTTCTCTCATCATGCTGCAAGAAATAAAAAAACTGATAAACAAAAAGGTGTTAATTCCTGTCCCAGAGTCAGAGCTAGGGAAGGGTTTCTATTCCACCCTGTTTTTAGTGAAGAATCCAGATGGGTCGTACCGGACTATAATAAACCTCAGATATCTGAACAAATTCCTGAAAGCCAGAAAATTCAAGATGGAAACCATCAGGTCAGCGATATATCTTTTGTCTCCATGGCGGTTCTGGATTTAAAAGATGCTTACCATCATATTCCGATTCATCCAGATCACCAGAGATTCCTCCGGGTGGCTGTAAGAACCGAGGTGGGTCTTCTTCACTATAGGTTCCAGGCTCTTCCCTTTGGCCTCTCCATGGCACCTCGGATCTTTACCAAGGTAGTGGCGGAGATGGCTTCCTTCATCAGAAGGGAGAACATCACATTTTTACCTTACCTGGACGACTTTCTGGTGGTGACCCAGTCTCAGGAGGAATGTGTCAGGTCTCTGAATCGGGTAATGGAGGTACTTCAGTCTCTGGGGTGGCTGTTGAATATCCAAAAGTCCAGGTTGGAGCTGTCAACGAGCCAGGTTTTCTTGGGTCTGGTTTTAAATTCCAGGCTGGAAAGAACTTTCCTCACAGAGGAGAAGGTAGCCGGGGTTCAGGGAGTAGTTCAGAGGGTTCAGTCAGGACAGACCCTGTCTATAAGGAAAGCTATGTCCCTGTTAGGAGTTCTAACTTCCTGCATGCCAGCGGTCCAGTGGGCACAGCGACATTCCCGCCAGTTACAGGGAGAGATCTTGGCTGCCACAAGACGGGCAGGGACATCCCTGGAGTCAGTTATAAAATTATCAGACGTGACTCTTTCATCCCTAGATTGGTGGAATGAAGTGGAGAATCTGAACCAGGGACTTCCCTGGTCCTTTCCGGAACCAGTAGTTGTGACTACGGACGCCAGCCCCTGGGGATGGGGGGCTCACTTGGAGGATCAGATCTTTCAAGGAGAGTGGTCCCAGGGTCAGAGACTGTTTTCGTCAAATCGAAAGGAGCTGAGGGCTGTTTTGCTGGCCTTGAGAGCAGTTCTTCCTATGATCCAGAACAGACATGTGAGAGTGATGTCCGACAATCGGACAGTGGTCTCATATCTCAATCGTCAGGGAGGAACCAGGTCAGATTCTTTACTGAAAGAGACGAGATGGATTTTCGAGGAGATAGAAGGGAGAGTGCTTCATCTGTCGGCCATTCATATCAGAGGGGTCGAGAATTCTCGGGCGGACTTCCTGAGTCGCCACAGATTACGTCAGGGAGAGTGGTCTCTGAATCCAGAGATTTTCTCCCAGATAGTAGGATTATGGGGTTTGCCTTCAGTAGATATGTTCGCCACAAGAGAGAACAGAAAAGTACAGAATTTTTTCTCCCTCAGTCCAGAGGAGTGCCCATCTGGGGTGGACGCCTTCCTCCAGAGATGGGACTTTCCGCTAGGTTATGCCTTTCCCCCGCTTCAGTTGATTCCGCTAGTAATAAGGAAGATCAGGTACGAAGGGGCAAGGGTAATTCTGATAGCCCCCTTCTGGCCGAAGAGGGCGTGGTTTTCCCTGTTGAGAGCAATGTCAGTTTCGGATCCGTGGATCCTGCCAGGAATTCCAGACCTATTATCTCAGGGTCCAGTGTTCCACCCGGAAGTAGAATCTCTACATCTTTCGGCATGGAATTTGAGAGGTCATTTTGAGCTAGTCAGGGATTCTTTAAGGAGGTCATTTCCACTTTGATGAAAAGTAGGAAGGAGGTGACGAATATTATTTATGCGCGAGTATGGAGAAAGTTTCTGTCCTTTATAGGCGCAGAAGGGGTTTCCTGGCCGTTAGAATTTTCAGTAGTTCAGGTGTTGGATTTTTTACAGAGGGGATTGTCCCTAGGGTTGGCAAAAAGTACACTAAAAGTGCAGGTGTCAGCTTTATCGGTCTTAGGGAGAAGGAGTTTAGCCATGGACCCTTGGGTTATTAGGTTTTTTAAGGCAGTAGATAGGATTACGCCAGTAACAGGCCCTAGATTTCCTCCCTGGGACCTTAACTTAGTGTTAAATGCCCTTACCAGACATCCCTTTGAACCTCTAGCCTCTTGCTCAGTTAAAGTGCTTTCCTTAAGCTAGTTTTGCTGGTAGCTTTAACGTCAGCCAGAAGGGTTGGGGAGATTCAGGCCCTCTCCATTAACCCCCCTTTTATGTCCATCAGAGAAGACAGAGTGGTTCTCAGACCAGATCCTGTTTTTTGCCGAAGCTTCCTTCTAGGATTAATAGGGCTCAGGAGGTAGTTCTTCCAGCTTTCTTTTCAGAACCAAAGGATGACAGAGAGAAGGAGCTGCATTCCCTTTATGTCAGGAGGTGTATTTTGCAGTACCTGGAGGTGACTAAAGACTGGAGGAAGTCTTCTGCCTTATTTGTTCTGTTCGGTGGGGCTAGAAAAGGTAATACTGCCTCTAAGGCATCTATTGCCCGGTGGATCAGAGAAGCTATATCCTTGACGTATTCAGTGTCCGGTGTGTCTCCCCCTGTTTCTGTGAGGGCTCACTCCACGAGGGCGGTGTCCACTTCTTGGGCAGAGAGGGCCAGCGTATCTATTGAACAGATCTGTCGGGCTGCCACCTGGTCTTCTCCGTCCACTTTCTATAAGCACTATAGGCTTCAGCTTGACTCTATTTCTGACCTTCTCTTTGGCACTAAGGTCCTGAGTTCTGTCACCCACCCTGAGGATGATCTCTGAAATCTCTCTCTAAGGTGCTGTCGTGGGGGAGGGGAAAAATGATGATTACACTTATCGGTAATCGGATTTTCCTGACCCCACGACAGCACCTCTTTATTCCCTCCCTTAGTGGTGTAAGTCTGTGTGCTCACGGGTGTTGCAGAAAAAAAAAGAAAAATAGTATGTTAAAACTAAACTAACGTACAGGGGAGTCCCTCTCATGCTCTGGAAACTCACTGAGGTGGGAGAGCGGCTCCACCTTTTTATGCTGCAGGTTTCCTGTCCTGGGGCGGAGCCATCTCTCTAAGGTGCTGTCATGGGGGCAGGAAAATCCGATTACCGGTAAGTGTAATCATCATTTTCCCTTATAACCATGTTATAAGGAAAAATAATAAAGATCAGGTCCCCATCCCGATCGTCACCTAGCAACCATGCGTGAAAATCACACCGCATCTGAACTTGCTTGCGGATGCTTGCGATTTTCACGCAGCCCCATTCACTTCTATGGGGCATGCGTTGCATGAAAAACACACAATATAGAGCATGCTGCGATTTTCACGCAACGCACAAGTGATGAGTGATAATCGCCGCTCATGTGCACAGCCCCATTGGAGTGAATGGGTCCGGATTCAGTGCGGGTGCAATGCGTTTGGCTCACGCATTGCACCTGCACGGAATTCTCGCCCGTGTGAAAGGGGCCCAAGGCCTCATGCACACGAACGTATTTTCTTTCCGTGTCCGTTCCGTTGTTTTTTTTTTGCGGACCGTATACGAAACCATAAATTTTAAAAAAAGGTGTGCATTCCGTTTCCGTATTTCCGTTCCGCAAAAAAATAGAACATGTCCTATTATTGTCCGCATTACGGTAGTACTGTTCTATTAGGGGCCAGCTGTTCCCTTCCAGAAAAATGTGGAATGCACACGGACGTCATCCGTATTTTTTGCGGACCACAAAATACATGCGGTTGTGTGCATGAGGCCTAAGCGTCTTACACAGTATTATGCTGACAGTCAATGCAGCACAATACAGCATGTTTTGTACTGCATTGAAACAGGGATCAAACCCTGAAAAGTTGAAGTCCCACAGTGGGACAAAAATAAAAAGTAAAAAAGATTTTTTATTTTTTTTATAATAAAAGAATTAAAGTTTCAAGTAAAATCATGTACAATTAAAAAACAGACATATTAGGTATTGTCACATCTGTCACAACCGGCTCTATAAAAATGGCAAATGACCTACCCCGTCAGGTGAACGATGTTAAAAAAAATAATAAAAACTTTGCCAAAATATAAATTTTTGACCCATGAAAAGCGTAATAGAGAGATCAAAAAGTCATATGCACCCAAAATAAAGGCACCAATGAAACAATCACCACATCCTGTAAAAAATGAGTCCCCACATCAGACAATCGCCATAAAAATAAAATTGGCTTTCTTAAAATGGCGACACAAAAACAAGATTTTTTCTTTTCAAAAATGCTTTTACTGTGTAAAACGTAACAAAAATTAAAAAAAATACACTTATTGGGTATCGCCGCACCCGTAACAACCAGCTGTATAAAAATGTTGCATGATTTATTTATTTTTTCATATGGGGTTTTTCTGTAAACTGCAGAATTACGATAATAAATATTGATTTTGGTTTGGCTCTTAACCCTTGATGTGTTACAGGAAAACATGGATAAAAAGTCGGCAAAAAAAATTACATTTTCAAATTTCACCTCCATTTTCCTTTCATTCTTATGGGACATCTAAAGGGTTAACAAAATTTGTAAAATCAGTTTTGAATAATTTGAGGGGAGTAGGTTCTAAAATGGGGTCATTTATGGGTGATCTCTACTATGTAAGCCTCACCTCATAACTGAATTAGGGCTCTTTCACATCTGCGTTCTTTTCTTCCGGCATAGAGTTCCGTCGTCGGGGCTCTATGCCGGAAGAATACTGATCAGGATTATCCTAATGCATTCTGAATGGACAGTCCGTCCTTCAGGATGCATCAGGATGTCTTCCGTTCCGGTACGGAACGTTTTTTGGCCGCAGCAAATAGCGCAGCATGCTGCGCTTTTTGCTCCGGCCAAAAATCCGGAACACTTGCTGCAAGGCCGGATCCGGAATGAATGCCCATTGAAAGGCATTCATCCGGATTCGGCCTTAAGCTAAACGTCGTTTCGGCGCATTGCCGGATGCGACGTTTAGCTTTTTCTCAATGGTTACCATGGCTGCCGGGACGCTAAAGTCCTGGCAGCCATGGTAAAGTGTAGTGGGGAGCGGGGAGCAGCATACTTACCATCCGTGCGGCTCCCGGGGCGCTCCAGAGTGACGTCAGGGCGCCCCAAGCGCATGGATCACGTGATCGCATGGATCACATGATCCATGCGCATGGGGCGCTCTGACGTCATTCTGGAGCGCCCCGGGAGCCGCACGGACTGTAAGTATACCGCTCCCCCGCTCCCCGCTCCTACTATGGCAACCAGGACTTTAATAGCGTCCTGGGTGCCATAGTAACACTGAAAGCATTTTGAAGACGGATCCGTCTTCAAATGCTTTCAGTACACTTGCGTTATTCCGGATCCGGCGTGTAAATCCGGCAAGTGGAGTACACGCCGGATCCGGACAACGCAAGTGTGAAAGAGGCCTTAGGCCACTTTCACACGACCCGTTTTTTTTTTTCGTTTGTGGGCCGTTTTTTGCGTTCCGTATACGGAACAATTCATTTCAATGGTTCCGCAAAAAAACCTGAATGTACTCCGTATGCATTCCGTTTCCGTTTCATTGAAAGATCGAACAGGTCCTATTATTGCCCGCAAATCACGTTCCGTGGCTCCAATTAAGTCAATTGGTTCGCAAAAAAACGAAACACATACGGAATGTACTCCGTATGTCATCCGTTCCGTTTTTGCAGAACCATCCATTGAAAATGTTATGCCCAGCCCAATTTTTTCTATGTAATTACTGTATACTGTATATGCCATATGGATAAACGGACCGGAAATGTAAACACAACGGAAACAAAAAACAGAACAACGGATCTGTGAAAAACGGACCACAAAAAACTGAAAAAGCCATACGGTCGTGTGAAAGAGGCCTTAAAAAAGTGGGTTTGGAAATTTTCTGTAAAAATCGCTTCTAAAATTCAAAGCCTTCTAACGTCCTAAAAAATAAAATGACATTTACAAAATGATGCCAACATAAAGTAGGCATACGGGGAATGGTAAGTAATAACTATTTTATGAGGTATCACTATCCGCCTTAAAAGCCGAGAAAATCAAATTTAGAAAATAGTGACTTATAAAATTTTCCGTAAATTTATTTATTTTTTTAATAAATAACATGAAGTGCAATATGTCACGAGAAAACAGTCTCAGAATGGCCTGGATAAGCAAAAGCGTTCCAGAGTTATTACCACATAAAGTGACACATGTCAGATTTGCAGAACGTGGCTTGGTCCTTATGGTGAAAACTGGCTCCGTCTTGAAGGGGTTAAGGGGTTTAGAAGATACATTTCCATTAACCTCTTCAATTCCGGAGCATTTAGCATTTTTACATATTTGTTTTTTTACTCCTGGCCTTCCTGGAGTCATAACTTTTTTATGTTTCCGTTCAAATAGCCAGCCATATGAGAGCTTAATTTTTGCAGGACAGGTTGAACTTTCTACTGGCACCATTTACTGTTGCTTAAAATGTAGTGGGAAGCTGGAAAAAATTCCAAATAGAGAGAAATTGGAAAAAACATGAAACTTCTCCACAGTTTTATGGGTTTTGTTTTTATGATGTTCCCTACGCGGTAAACCTGACCTGTTCCCTTTATTCTCCAAGTTAGTATGCTTACAACAATACCAAATTGGTGTAATTTTAAAAAAAACTTGGAAATAACAAATTTTTTCTTTGCATTGCCATATTCTAACCCTCATCACTTTTATATTTGTACGACTACGGAGCTGTGTGATCTGTACTCTTAAATTATACCATTTTGAAGTGTGTATGAATTTTTGATCACGTTTTTTGGTAGGTATGGGATAAATATTTTTATATTTTGGTAGTTCAGCCTGTTATCCTGCAAGTTGATCCAGAAGAAGGGAAAAACCCCTGTGAGGTAAAAGCCAATTTTCCTAATTTTATGGGGAAAAAAATTCCTTCCCGACTCCAATCAGGCATCACAATAACTCCCTGGATCAACGACCCCTCTCTAGTAGCTATACCTGTAGTATTATTACACTCCAGAAATACATCCAGGCCCCTCTTGAACTCTTTTAGTGAACTCAACATCACCACCTCCTCAGGCAGAGAGTTCCATAGTCTCACCACACGCAGAGGATGTCCCCTCGTCACAGTCCTGGGGATAAATAGATGATGGGAGAGATCTCTGTACTGACCCCTGATATATTTATACATAGTTATTAGATCTCCCCTCAGTCGTCTTTTTTCTAAAGTGAATAACTCTAATTTTGATAATCTTTCAGGGTATTGTAGTCCACCCATTCCAGTTATTACTTTAGTTGCCCTCCTCTGGACCCTCTCCAGCTCTGCTATGTCTGCCTTGTTCACAGGAGCCCAGAACTGTACACAGTACCCCATGTGTGGTCTGACTAGTGATTTGTAAAGTGGTAGGACTATGTTCTCATCACGGGCATCTATGCTCCTTTTGATGCAACCCATGATCTTATTGGCATTGGCAGCAGCTGCCTGACACTGGTTTCCATAGCTTAGTTTGCTGTTCACTAAAAATCCTAGGTCCTTTTCCATGTCAGTGTAAGGGTCCATTCACACGTCCGCCCGCACTTCCGGGTCCGCAATTCCATTCCCGAAAAAAATAGAACATGTCCTATTCTTGTCCGCAATTGCGGACAAGAACAGGCATATTCTATTAGTACCGGCAAAATGCGGAACGCACATTGCCGCTTTTTGTGTTTTGCGGCTCCGTAGATCCGCAAAACACGTTGCGGACGTGTGAATGGAGCCTTACCCTGTATTTTACCATTTAGTATGTACTGGTGACTTGCATTATTCCTTCCCATGTGCAAAATCTTACATTTGTCAGTATTAAACCTCATCTGCCACTTCTCTGCCCAAGCATCCAATCTATCCAGATCCATCTGTAGCAGTGTATTGTCCTCTGCAGTGTATATATACACAGTATACTGTCCTCTGTAGTATATATACAGTATACTGTCCTCTTCCGTGTCAATTACTTTACACAGTTTAGTGTCATCTGCAAAAAATTTATATTTTACTGTGCAAGCCTTCTACAAGATCATTAATAAATATATTGAAGCAAATAGGGCCCAATACTGACCCCTGTGGTACCCCACTAGTGACAGTGACACCTCCAATGCTGACAACTGTGGTACCCCACTAGTGACAGTGACCAAGTTACTTACCCCCATACAGACATTTTCTCCCAGCCCAAGCATTCTCATTTTATATACTAACCTTTCATGCGGTACAGTATCAAATGCTTTGGAGAAGTCCAGATATACGACATCCATTGATTTGCCGTGGTCAAGTCTAGAACTTACCTCCTCATAGAAACTGATTAAATTAGTTTGACATGACCGATCCCTCACGAAGCCATGCTGATATGGCGTTATTTGCTTATTTTCATTGACGTACTCCGGGATAGCATCTCTTAGAAAACCTTCAAACTGTTAACCCACGACAGATGTTACACTTACCGGCCTGTGTTTTCCGGGCTCTGTTTTTGGAACCTTTTTGCATATTGGCACCACATTTGCTATGCGGCAATCCTGTGAAACACTCACAATCAATATAGTGTCCTTAAATATCAGAAATAAGGGTCTGGCTATGACATTACTTAATTCTCTTAGGATACAGGGGTGTATGCCATCTGGTCCCAGCGATTTGTCTATTTTAATCTTTTTAAAACGTTGCTGCATTTCTTCCTGGATCAGACAGGACACTTTTAATGGGGAATTTACTTTTACATTCTGCATTTCATCTGACAGTTTATTTTCCTCAGTGAATACAGTGGAAAAAAAGTATTTATTTATTTAATTAGTTTTATTTAGCTTTCCTTTCTTCATCGCTCTCTGCAACTCCCACCATTGGAATATACCAAAAATGGGTCTGGAAGCCTTGTACAGACTCAGGCCTATCACTGCCACAGAACGACTCCCCTGGTCTCAGCAGGGGAAGGCATCCCGGGCCAGGAAGCGCACACTTCTGGTTTTAGCTCTCTCAGATGCGGTGGTCACATTTGACCAAGGCATCTGAGGGGTTAAATGGTTGCGATCAGCATTAATTCCGATCACAGACATTAGCCCCAGGTATCTGCCCTCGGTATGATGCCTGCTGCACCCAGGAACGGGTGCCATCTTTAAACCCCGCACTTATCCTGTTCATGTATAGCGCTGGGAATGAAAGGGTTAACCAAATAGGAAATTCTGAGTTGAGAGAGACGGTAGGGGGTAGTCTCTTCAAATCCCTCATCCATTAACCATAAAGGCGACAAAAAGCATCCCTCACTCTGGATGACCCAGCACGTCCATGAATTAAACAACTACTGTAAAAATTTAGGCTACTTTCACACTAGCGTTCGGGGCTCCGCTTGTGAGTTCCGTTTGAAGGCTGTCACAAGCTGCCCCGAACAGATCCGTCCAGCCCTAATGCATTCTGAGTGGATGCAGATCCGCTCAGAATGCATCAGTATGGCTCCGTCTGTCCTCCGCTCCGCTCAGCAGGCGGACACCTGAACGCTGCTTGCAGCGTTCGGGTGTCCGCCTGGCCGTGTGGAGGCAAACGGATCCGTCCATAATAATACTGTAGGTTATTTGTGACTTATCTCATTAGAAATAGACCCTAGTGACAAGTGATTGGCTCCAAATGGTTGGACATTTGTGGTCAAATCCTCTGTTCATATAAAGCCTAGGAGCACTGGTGGGCCAGTCTAACACTGAAGCTGGGGTCCCAGCAGTAGGTGACCCCATGTTTGGATTGCTATTTGTGGACCCTTCTAACAAAAAGGGATAAGGCTACTTTCACACCTGCGTTAGGTGCGGATCCGTCTGGTATCTGCACAGACGGATCTGCACCTATAATGCAAACGCTGGTATCCATTCAGAACAGATCCGTTTGCATTACCATGAACAAAACAATTTATTTTTTTTTGTTCATGATAATGCAAACTGATCCGTTTTGACTTACACTGAAAGTCAATGGGAGGCGGATCCGTTTTCAATTGCACTATATTGTGTCAGTGAAAACTGATCCGTCCCCATTGACTTACATTGTAAGTCAGAACGGATCCATTTGGCTCCGCATCGTCAGGCGGACGCTGCAAGCAGCGTTTTGGTGTCCGCCTCCAGAGCGGAATGGAGGCTGAACGGAGGCAAACTGATGCATTCTGAGCGGATCCTTTTCCATTCAGAATGCATTGGGGCTAAACTGATCCGTTTTGGACCGCTTGTGAGAGCACTGAAACGGATCTCACAAACTGACCCAGAAACGCCAGTGTGAAAGTAGCCTTACCCCGAAGGGATATCCTCTTATACCCCTTAAGAACGTGGCCTGTTTCGTCCTTCTGGATGCAATTTTATTTTTATGGCACTTTAGCCACATGAGGGTTTTTCTTTTGGGGAACCAATATATTTTTTAAAAATCTTTATTTAGTATATAGAAAATCCATTGCATAAAAAAACGATATAATAAAAAAATAAAGACGACAAAAAAGGACAAAAATAAACCCTAACCTTCTACCCTCTCCACCCAGTGCTCGTGTGAGGCCAGGAGTACATAAATGGGGATGTTCTTGACTGACTTAATTTATTTTGAGCCCCACTGTATTGCAATAAGAGTTTATAAAGAAAAATCATAGAGAAAAGATTAAAAAAAAATCCTGCACAATATGATAAATAGAATTTAGAGTAAGAGTTTATAAAGCCACAAAATTGCCCTAAAATCATGAATCACTGATTATTTTTAAGTTATCCCCATTAATTGTGCATATAATTTGTGCACACCTAAAGAGTACGTGCAACTTTTTCCAACACTAGCTTTGCAGTGTTTCAAAGGTTTTGTTCTCCCTATTAATAAATAAGTGACCCACTATGAGGAGCACCACGGCTTCCTCAAAGCTTTCCAAGCTTGTGTAGTGTATAGCGGTTGTGCTTGGTATCACAGCTCAGCCCTATTCACTTGAATGGGTTTGAGATGCTCCTAGGACATGTGACGATGAACGTGATGTCCCTGGCCTAAGCGCTCACAGAGCGCCGCAGCTTCTTTATACAGCTTATCAGCGGGGGCGCCAGGACTTGGACCCCTACTGATTTGATATGAATGACCTATCATTAGGCCATCAATATGAAAATTCCACAAAGCCCCTTTAAGTGTATTAAATAGCTTTTCTAATTTCTTTATAATTTGGGTGGTTTTTTGGAACTAAAACAGTAATTCTACAATTTTTGTGGTTTTGCTTTTTGGGTTTAATTTTTACGGTGTTGACCATGTAAAGTACAGTACAGACCAAAAGTTTGGACACACCTTCTCATTCAAAGAGTTTTCTTTATTTTCATGACTATGAAAATTGTAGATTCACACAGAAGGCATCAAAACTATGAATTAACGCATGTGGAATTATATACATAACAAAAAAGTGTGAAACAGAAAATATGTCATTCTAGGTTCTTCAAAGTAGCCACCTTTTGCTTTAATTACTGCTTTGCACCCTCTTGGCATTCTCTTGATGAGCTTCAAGAGGTAGTCACCTGAAATGGTCTTCCAACAGTCTTGAAGGAGTTCCCAGAGATGCTTAGCACTTGTTGGCCCTTTTGCCTTCACTCTGCGGTCCAGCTCACCCCAAACCATCTCGATTGGGTTCAGGTCCGGTGACTGTGGAGGCCAGGTCATCTGGCGCAGCACCCCATCACTCTCCTTCATGGTCAAATAGCCCTTACACAGCCTGGAGGTGTGTTTGGGGTCATTGTCCTGTTGAAAAATAAATGATGGTCCAACTAAACGCAAACGGGATGGAATAGCATGCCGCTGCAAGATGCTGTGGTAGCCATGCTGGTTCAGTATGCCTTCAATTTTGAATAAATCCCCAACAGTGTCACCAGCAAAGCACCATCACACCTCCTCCTTCATGCTTCACGGTGGGAACCAGGCATGTAGAGTCCATCCGTTCACCTTTTCTGCGTCGCACAAAGACACGGTGGTTGGAACCAAAGATCTCAAATTTGGACTCCTCAGACCAAAGCACAGGTTTCCACTGGTCTAATGTCCATTCCTTGTGTTCTTTAGCCCAAACAAGTCTCTTCTGCTTGTTGCCTGTCCTTAGCAGTGGTTTCCTAGCAGATATTCTACCATGAAGGCCTGATTCACAGTCTCCTCCTAACAGTTGTTCTAGAGATGTGTCTGCTGCTAGAACTCTGTGTGGCATTGACCTGGTCTCTAATCTGAGCTGCTGTTAACCTGCGATTTCTGAGGCTGGTGACTCGGATGAACTTATCCTCCGCAGCAGAGGTGACTCTTGGTCTTCCTTTCCTGGGGCGGTCCGCATGTGAGCCAGTTTCTTTGTAGCACTTGATGGTTTTTGTGACTGCACTTGGGGACACTTTTAAAGTTTTCCCAATTTTTCGGACTGACTGACCTTCATTTCTTTAAGTAATGATGGCCACTCGTTTTTCTTTACTTAGCTGCTTTTTTCTTGCCATAATACAAATTCTAACAGTCTATTCAGTAGGACTATCGGCTGTGTATCTACCTGACTTCTCCACAACGCAACTGATGGTCCCAACCCCATTTATAAGGCAAGAAATCCCACTTATTAAACCTGACAGGGCACACCTGTGAAGTGAAAACCATTTCAGGTGACTACCTCTTGAAGCTCATCAAGAGAATGCCAAGAGTGTGCAAAGCAGTAATCAAAGCAAAAGGTGGCTACTTTGAAGAACCTAGAATATGACATATTTTCAGTTGTTTCACACTTTTTTGTTATGTATATAATTCCACATGTGTTAATTCATAGTTTTGATGCCTTCAGTGTGAATCTACAATTTTCATAGTCATGAAAATAAAGAAAACTCTTTGAATGAGAAGGTGTGTCCAAACTTTTGGTCTGTACTGTATGTAAAATGCTAATGCATTGGAGTCTATGAGAATAGCAATCTAATGATTGCTTGATTATAGTTCCCTATGGGAGCTATAAAAAGAAATGTAAAAAGAATAAATAAATAAAGTTGTTTAAAAAAAACCCACAAAAATTCTAATCAACCCCCCTTTGCCCAAGATAATAAAAGAACTAAAAATATATAAAAAATACACAACAAGCACCCATACTATAAAAATATAAAAATATCTTCCCCACACGGCAAATGGTGAAGCGAAAAAAGACATCAAAATGGCCGATACGCTGTTTTTGCTCGCTTCATTTTACCACACAAAATTAAATAAAAAGTGATCAAAAGAGCCCCCACACAGCTCTGTACACTTAATTACAAAAAAGTTATAGGGGTCAAAATAGGGCGACGAAAAAATAGAACTGAAGTTTTTTATTATTTCATCAGTATCAAAACGCAAGAAAAACTATACATATAAGGTAGAGGTGGGACGAATCCAATTTTTTTTTAAATCCGAATCCGAAAAGGTTCTCAAATCTTTCGAATCTCGACTCCTACAAATCCTGTACATAAGAATTGTGTGAACGGTTTAAGAAACAAAGTGATCCAAACACTTATGGGGGGATCTGTGGATGATACTACTATGGGGGGATCGGTGGATGACACTACTATGGGGGGATCTGTGGATGGCACTACTATGGGGGGATCTGTGGATGGCACTGTTATGGGGGATCTGTGGATGGCACTGTTATGGGGGGATCTGTGGATGGCACTGTTATGAGGGATCTATGGATGACACTGTTATGGGGGATCTGTGGATGGCACTGTTATGGGGGATCTGTGGATGGCACTGTTATGGGGGATCTCTGGATGGCACTGTGATGGGGGGATCTGTGGATGACACATATATATGCTATGTGCCATCCACAGATCCCCCCCCATAACAGTGTCCCTGCAGTGTGAATGACCCCCAATACAGGGGCTGGGGGCCGGCATCTGGATTAGGAATGACAGCGGGGACCGGTGCAGTCCCTGTATTCTAATGCACCGGCCCCGCTCACTGTAGTATAATCTTATGATCTAATCTGCATTGTTAAGATATAATAATCCATCTGTATTACTTACATTACAACTTTAAGTTCCGTAGCAGGGAGGAGGCAGGACGGGCGGGCGGCGCGTCACTCACTACGTCACGTGCCCGTGCCACCTGCTTCATTCATAAAGTGGGCGGGCAGGCACGTGACGTAGTGAGTGACGTGCCGCCCGCCCGTCCTCCCGGCCTGCCTCCCCTCTGCTACGGAACTTAATGTTGTAATGTAAGTAATACAGATGGATTATTATATCTTAACAATGCAGATTAGATCATAAGATTATACTACAGTGAGCGGGGCCGGTGCATTAGAATACAGGGACTGCACCGGTCCTGCTGTCATGGATTAGTTGGATTCGAATTTAGTAAATGAGGTCGGGATTCGAGTCCACGAATCCAACAAGATTCGAGTGATTCGTGGATTCGACGGATTCGTCGTCCCACCTCTAATATAAGGTATCGCTGGATTCGTACTGACCTGTAGAATGAAAGTAACTGGTCAGTTTTATCGCACATTGAACTTCGTAAATAAAAAAAAACGTAAAACTGTGGCGGAATTGCTTTTTTTGTTTTTCAATTTAACCCCATTTGGAATTTTTTTCCTGCTTCCCACGACATCATATGTAATATTAAACGGTGGTGTTGGAAAGTACAACTTGTCCCACAAAAAAACAAGCCCCATACGGGTATGTGAACGGAAAAATAAGAAACAGTTATGGCTCTAGGAAGGCAGAGAGCGCAAAATAAAAATGCAAAAAACCCTCCAGGGTAGAAGGGGTTAAAAAAACATTTTAAGACAGGAATTCGAAGTTGGCTTCCACCATGTGGATTATGTGCATCTTTTCAGGGTGGATTTTCATGTGGACAAACCGCAGCCATATACAGTATCAGAAAAGTGAATGAGATTTGCCAAATCTCATGTACACTTTTCGGTATTTTTCATGTGCGTACATTTTTTTTAATCCGCTGCATGTCAATTAATTGTACAATTCTGCACAATATCTATAATGGTTTTCCTTATAGACTTCAATGAGTTTGGTAACATAAGCAGTAAATCCGCACAAAAAATGCACCAAAAAATGCAATTAAGGCCTCATGCACACGGCCGTTGGGCAGCCGTGGCCATATTGCGGCCTGCAAACGGCGGTTCGGCAATCCACGGCCACCGGGCGTGTGCTTCCGCAATTCCGGAGATGCGGAACGGAGTCATGGAACGGAACACCGGAAGCACTACAGAGTGCTTCCGTGGTGTTTCTTTCCGTTGACATGTCCGATTTTTTTGCGGTTGAATGGGTCCGGCCCGCTGCAATTGCGGTCCCCAATGCACGGAACGGCCGCACAACGGCCGTGTGCATGCGGCCAAACAGTGCAGTTTTGTTGCAGATTTCATGTGGATTTTCTGCATACTAATAGGCAAGACGTGCAGGCAGCCTGAAGGGGTTAATGAGTATTTTCCTATTGCATTGGATTTTTTCTTGTGTTCCCAGACACTGATATGTCAGACACACGTACAGGTATTACACTTGCAGGTGATGACACTGATCGGCGCGCCTAGTGTAAGACGGCTAAGACTTTACACCGGTTATCTAGAATTACTTACAGAGCGATCCTGCACATGTCAGGTTACCAGGTTTTTCCAGGAACTAGATAATGTTACATTCCATCATTGCAGATCTTAACATTGAATACACCAGACAAGTTATCTGACCTGTAACTGTCGCTTAAATTATATTGTCTAATTAAATAATAATCAAGAAAATCAAAGAGTTCCCCTCTTTACAATGTACTGTACATTCACATTGCTAAACCTACAAGCAGGGATTTAGCTTTAGGGGGGGCAGAGGTGGCAGTCACACCAAGGCCCTAGTGCCCAAGGACACCAGTATTATTAATAGCACACGGTAGAGTGGGCCCTGTTACAGATTGTGAATTGGTGCCCTAGAGCTTCAAGTTATGCCTCTGCTTATACTGCGGGCAACATATTACAGATTACATATAGAACTGAAATGACAATACTTATCCTGTACTGATCCTGAGTTACATCATGTATTCTCCTCCAGAGCTGCACTCACTATTCTGCTGGTGGAGTCATTGTGTACATACATTACATTACTCATCTGTACTGATCCTGAGTTACATCATCTATTTTCCTCCAGAGCAGCATTCACTATTCTGCTGGTGGAGTCACTGTGTACATACATTACATTACTTATCCTGTCCTGATCCTGAGTTACATCCTGTATTATACCCCAGAGCTGCACTCACTATTCTGCTGGTGGAGTCACTGTGTACATACATTACTTATCCTGTACTGATCCTGAGTTACATCCTGTATTATACTCCAGAGCTGCACTCACTATTCTGCTTGTGCAGTCACTATGTACATACATGACATTACTTATCCTGTACTGATCCTGAGTTACATCCTGTATTATACTCCAGAGCTGCACTCCCTATTCTGCTTGTGCAGTCACTATGTACATACATTACATTACTTATCCTGTACTGATCCTGAGTTTCATCCTGCATTATACTCCAGAGCTGCAGTCACTATTCTGCTGGTGGAGTCACTATGTACATACATTACATTACTTATCCTGTACTGATCCTGAGCTACATCCTGTATTATACTCCAGAGCTGCACTCACTATTCTGCTGGTGGAGTCATTGAGTACATACATTACTTAGCATGTATTGATCCAGAGTTACATCATTTATTCTCTCCAGAGCTGCACTTACTTTTCTGCTGGTGGAGTCACTGTGTACATACATGACATTACTTATCCTGTACTGATCCTGAGCTACATCCTGTATTTTACTGCAGAGCTGTACTCACTATTCTGCCGGTGGAGCCACTGTGTACATTAGTTATCTTGTACTGATTCTGAGTTGCATTCTGTACATGTTTTATACTTCAGAGCTGCACTCACTATTTTGCTTTGCATACCAAACACGCTCCTAGAAGTCCAATGGTCTATGAACACAAAACACGGATCACATTTTTTACTGATCCACTTCATAGAAAAATTATAAAAAGTTTGAAGGGCAGCAGAGGGCAAGAGAGTCCGGCTGCACAGCCTGCCTTTCTTAGGGAAGTCCTCCCTGCCTTCTTAGGGCCAGTGTGCGTGTTCCCTTGTCTCTTCCAGCCCATTACTGGATAATTCAGGTTATTTTAAGCACCTTACCCTAGGAGAGAGTGCCTGAGCTTTAGGTTTCCTAGTTGCTAGCAACCAGTGAGGTTGTGCGGTTCAGTTTGTCTAAATGTGTACTGACCTCTGCCTGTTTACCAACTCTGACTCTCTGCTGCCTGTTCTGACTTTGAGCCTGTTTACCATACTGATCCACTGCTGCCTGCCCTGACCTTGCTTGTTTCTTGATTACAAGTATTTCGTCACCCCTCTATTCCAAGAGGTGGCGGCCTGGTGGGTCCCCTGCAGTGAAGGCCAGATCTCTGTATAGGAGTTAAAGGGTGAAAACCAGCAGATAACCATGATAACAACCTTATGTCTAGGCTGAAATCCAAACGCTTAGTTGGTACAGAGGTTCCTCACCCACTGCCAGTAACAGACTGTCCTCTGGAAGGTTCCTACTAAATGATAGTAAGCGGAGATCTTGAAAACTGTCAGGAATGAATACAAAAAGTATATTGAATAATTGAAGAAGTTTTTATCAATTAAAATAAAAAATCCTTCCTGAAACCGGAATACCTCTTTAATGCAAGCATGGGCTCAGTTTAGAGATGAGCAAATCATAAGAGTCGATTTGTCTCATCAAGCAGAGTTCTACACCTGCGACGGAGTGTCCCCGAAGCTGAGGACACTCCCTGTGCCGCTTGATTGACAGGGCAGGACATCTTGACTAGCCCTTGACAATCTTGTGCCTGCAAGTAGCGGTGCAAGTGCAGATGCTTTAGTTCCGCTTCTGGTGTAGCCACTGTTCACGCACTGCTAACCGGAAGTGTAGCGGCGAATGCGCAGTTGCTGCTCCAATGGCTGAAGCAGTGCCTCTGCTCTTGCGCCGCTACTCGGAGCAATGGCACCAGCACAAAATTGTCAGAGCTGGCTGAGATGTCTGGCACTGTCAATAAAGTAGCAGAGGGAACGTCCTCAGCCTTGGGGACCACTGTCGATTCGCTCATCTCTAGCTCAGTCCAAAGGGGGTTAAAGGGCTTCTGTCACCCCACTAAACGCTTTTTTTTTTGTCTACTTATAATCCCTATCCTGCCATATTGCCATACATTATGTTATTAATAATTTTCGTTCAGTAGATTTAGCCAAAAACTTACTTTTATGATATGCTAATTACCTGTCTACCAGCAAGTAGGGCGTCTTCTCTTTCGGTGACGTCATCGGCGCAGGCGCACTGAGGGAGTGCTGAGGAGGCGAGCCTTCTTATCTCAGAGCGCCTGCGCCGAATCAACACAGGCGCACGATTTTTGAAATGCTGACAGGGCCGGCCGGAGGAGGAGATCGCAGCTGGCCCTGTCAATCAACAGGAGGAGGGGGTAGTTTTCTGCGGCTGCTACCAGCAAGTAGACGCCCTACTTGCTGGTAGAAAGGTAATTTGCATATCGTAAAAGTATGTTTTTGGCTAAATCTACTGAATGAAAATGAATAATAACATAATATATGGCAGGATAGGGATTATAAGTAGACAAAAAAAATAATGCGTTTAGTGGGGTGACAGAAGCCCTTTAACATATGCGTGTTACATCATGCTTACTACATGTACTGTGATATTAGTAATACAGTGTATTCTAAGCTCTCCAACCAGTAGTGATTGGCACATTTTTGCTTCCTGGCAGTGAAGCAGTAAGTCATCTAGCATTGCATTATGTACTTTGGATGCCGCCCTCCTGCTATACCATGGGCTGTCAGTCTTTTACGTGATATAATGTAATGTGATTTAATGGAAGGCTGCTCCTAGTGCGCGAAAGTATGTGCATGCATTATTAATACAAAGACACTGTATACAAATGTAAATGGGGAACGTACAGAAAAACATAAAGAAATACATTCCATTATTTGCGGAGGGTAGAATGTATGAGCGAAGCATAAAATTTGCATCCACAATTAAAGCAATATATTCTCATAAAATCATCATGATATAATAAAGCTGTGGGTTCTTCAACTGCTGTATTATTGAATAAAGCCTCATTCACATAGCTGTGTCCAACCGTCGTTGCATCTAAGTTTTTCTCACCATGTTTTTTTTTTTGCTAGGGAACCTTTTCTTTTTTCTAAATTTTATAATTTTTTCTATGCAATGGATCAGTGAAAAATGGTACCCGCGTTCTGTTTTCATGGACTCCAGAACTTCTATGAGCGTGTTTGGTATGTATTTGTGAATAAACGGGCTCTAAAATCAACGGACATGCGCGCTGTCAGTGGAGAACAAGCTGATGTGTGAATAAGCCCTGACGCCCAAGTTACATTAGAGTAGTGGAGGATGGAAATTGTCGTTTTTTTTAAAGTTGACTTCCCAAAATTGGAGGGATAAAGCAATTCCTCCCCCACACACACACATACACACACCACTGATATAAGATTGGCTACTGCTAGACCTTAACCCCTTAAGGACTCAGCCCTATTTCACCTTAAGGACTCGGCAAACATGGCGTACCGGTACGTCCTAAGTCCTTAAGGGGTTCCGTACCCTATTTTATTAAGGGTCCATTATTGTCAGAGCGTGGGCCCAGTAGAGGATCCTCTGGTACTCTGATGGGCCAGTCCGAAACGATGGAATCCATGATGGAGGTTCCTAATAAAGCCTTCAATATGTATGTGAACAGAGTAGAGTGGTCCCTCAGGATACAATATTTTCAACATACAATGGTCTTTTTTGACCCATCGAAAGTTGAAACTAGACTCAACATACAATGTCTTAGACTCAGGTCCAACCAATCAAGGTCACCTCTTTGGTAAAACAGCTGTATTAGATGCTAGTTATCAGCTATTCCTGACTGTTATATGTAAGGACTTGTTATATCTGTCTTAGTTATCTGCTTATTTTTCTTAAAACTTAATTTCTCTTATCTTGGATGACATTTTGGGGCTTTGGAACCAATTACTGAAGTTACAATGGTTTCAACATACAATGGTCGTCCTGGAACCAATTAATGTTGTAACTTGAGGGAACACTATACACCTTATTTACTGCTTAAAGGAAATGTGTAATCAGATAAAACATATTTTAAAGAGGACCTGCCACCCTTCCTGACACGCCTGTTTTAATAGCTTCATACATTCCCCATGTAATAACAATTCTGGAGCATCTGTTCTTATGGCTCTGTGTTGTGCCGTTCCTTTATTATTTCTACTAGAAGCTATGAATGAATTGCTAGCAGTCTGCAGTAAGGGTACAGAGGGGAAGTAACCAGTTGGGGGTGTGTCCCTGCACAGACTCTATCCAATCAGTGCTGCCATTTTCAGTCTGTGCAGGTACACCTCCCCCCCCCCCCCACAACTGGTTACCTCCCCTCTGTACCCTTACTGCAGACTGCTAGTAATTCATTCATAACTTCTAGTAGAAATAATAAAGGAACGGCACAACATAGAGCCATAAGAACAGATGCTCCAGAACTGTTATTACATGAGGAATGCATGAAGCTGTTAAAACAGGCCTGTCAGGAGTGGTGAAAGGTCCTCTTTAAAGAATTGTTGGTGATGTTATTTTTAACTTTCCATGTCACTATCTATATTTAAACAAAAAACATAAAATCCCGCATTTTTTCGCACTGGCCACTAAGCCTAATAATAGGCGCCACTTCTTGCTCTGTACAGATCACTTTACTACAGCTACCTGCTTATCTGTTATTCTAATCCTGCCTGTAATTATATCACCTCTGTGTACAGATAAGACAGGATCCTCCTTCACAATAAGTGATTGTCAGAGCTTATCTATTCTTTCCTTGTACAATGACCTCTGCACAGGCCACACAGCATGTCTAGAAAACGGTCCCATAGAAATCAATGAGGTCCCCTCCTGACCGTAGTGTCTATGGCCCATGGGGGCTGCCATAAATCAACTTTCTTAATGTTTTCTAGGTGCTGTTAAGAACAGCTCAGGCAAGATGGCCGCTCCTATAATCATGTTCAGAAAATAAAAACTGATTAGAAAAAAAAAATGTGTGCTACTATCTGGTTTTAACTGGCAGAAAAAAAAAATTGGGTGACACATTTCCATCAAAGGGGTTTCCTTCGAATAAAAGACTGATGAAATATCCTCAGGATAGGGCATAAACATCCTCTTGGTGGGGTCTGCCTCCCTAAACCCCACAGATCAGCTGTTTGAAGGGGCTGCAGCGAGCAGTATAATTATATACCAAGAATAGCGCCGTACATTGTATAGGGGATATGCTTGTTTTTGCGGCTCAGGCCCATTCACTTGAATGGGACGGAGCTGCACAAAGGCTATGTGACTAGTGGACATCTTTAACATATTGTCTCCTTTGAACGCTGTTGTAAAGTTTAGATACAATAGGGCAGATTTACTAATCAAATTCAGGCATACAGTATGCCATGTAGCACGTTTACTTTTTGCGCTTGCCCTTGAAGAAGCATGATTTAACAGGAAAGGGACATGACTTATGAGGTGCCACAGCGTGCCAAAATGTAGGAGTGAAGTAATAGTCTGACATAAAGTAAAAGATTGCCATGCACATCCTCATGCCATGCATTGATCTATTGCATCTCTGCATAATGTATGAACTGTACATCAGGTACATTGTATACATTTTGATCAAAATGAAAAAGACAACGTCAAGGTGACCTCTTTTGAGCAGGTCCCTAATATAAATTGGGTCAGCGCTACATAGGGACCACGGCTACCACAACACCGCACCCACAGGCAGAACAGCCCAGCAACACCCCTGCTGTCAGGCTAACCGTGGCACTGGGCCACAACAACCCACAAGCACAGCGCCCGCCGTGCAGCACTGCAGATCCTAAAAACTCACCTCTTCATGTGCTCTTGAAACCAAGTAGGACTTAACCTTCATGCAGTCTCCTGCAAATTAAAAACCCCTGGGCTGAATGGAAAGAAGCAGCAATGCAATGTTCTGACGTAAAGAAAAAAGTCTACGCTCTTTTCTTTGTATGGTGTCTGCACTCCTCCCATTCAGCCCAGGTGTTTTTATTTAGCAGGAGACTACATAAGGGTTAATTCTTAGGCTACTTTCACACTTGCGTTTGGGGTTCCGCTTGTGAGATCCGTTTGAGAGCTCTCACAAGCGGCCCCGAACGGATCCGTTCATCCCCAATGCATTCTGAATGGATAAGGATCCGTTCAGAATGCATCAGTTTGGCTCCGTTCCGCCTCCATTCCGCTCTGGAGGCAGACACCAAAACACTGCTTGCAGCGTTTTGGTGTCCGCCTGGCCGTGCGGAGCCAAACGGATCCATCCTGACTTACAATGCAAGTCAATGGGGACGGATCCGTTTGACGCTGACACAATATGGTGCAATTGCAAACAGATCCGTCCCCCATTGACTTTCAATGTAAAGTCAGGAGTCCCTATCAATATACCATCGGATTGGAGTTTTCTCCAATCCGATGGTATATTTTAACTTGAAGCGTCCCCATCACCATGGGAACGCCTCTATGTTAGAATATACCATCGGATTTCAGTTAGATCGTGAAAACTCAGATCCGACAGTATATTCTAACACAGAGGCGTTCCCATAGTGATGGGGATGCTTCATGTTAGAATATACTAAGAACTGTGTACATAACTGCCCCCTGCTGCCCGGCAGCACCCGATCTCTTACAGAGGGCTGTGATCGGCACAATTAACCCCTCAGGTGATCGGGTGCTGCCAGGCAGCAGGGGCCAATCCCCCCTCCCTCCCCAGTATTAAAAGCATTGGTGGCCAGTGCGGCCCCCCCCTCCCTCCTCAGTATTAAAAGCATTGGTGGCAGTGGCCACAGGCTAACAACCCCCCTCCCCCCCCATCATTGGTGGCAGCGGAGCGGCATTTCCGATCAGAGTCCCAGTTTAATCGCTGGGGCTCCGATCGGTTACCATGGCAGCCAGGACGCTACTGCAGTCCTGGCTGCCATGGTTACTTAGCTTATACTTACCTGCGCTGTCTGTGGCCGGCGCTCCTCCTACTGGTGACAGGTCTGTGCGATGCGCCGCACAGACCTGTCACTTACCAGTAGGAGGAGCGCCGGCAAGTATAAGCTAAGTAACCATGGCAGCCAGGACTGCAGTAGCGTCCTGGCTGCCATGGTAACCGATCGGAGCCCCAGCGATTAAACTGGGACTCCGATCGGAAATTCCGCTCCGCTGCCACCAATGATGGGGGGGTTGTTAGCCTGTGGCCACTGCCACCAATGCTTTTAATACTGGGGAGGGAGGGAAGGGGGGGCAGCACTGCCCACCAATGATTTTAATACTGGGGAAGGAGGGGGTCTGGCCCCTGCTGCCTGGCAGCACCCGATCAGGGGGCTGAGATCAGCTCAATTAACCCCTCAGGTGCAGCACCTGAGGGGTTAATTGTGCAGGATCAAAGCCCCCTGTAAGAGATCGGGTGCTGCCAGGCAGCAGGGGGCAGTTATGTACACAGTTCTTAGTATATTCTAACTTGAAGCGTCCCCATCACCATGGGAACGCCTCTGTGTTAGAATATACTGTCGGATCTGAGTTTTCACGATCGTGAAAACTCAGATCTGGAAAAGCGGTTATGCAGACGGATCCGCACTGAACGGATACCATAGTTTGCATTTATAGGTGCGGATCCGTCTGTGCAGATACCAGACGTATCCGCACCTAGCGCAAGTGTGAAAGTAGCCTTAACTGTGCCATGGAGGCTTAGTCTCACAGCTGGGGTGTATATGGGCTGCCGGGTTGTACTGCCTGCGGGTGTGGTGTTGCAGCGGCCGCCATGTGGTGCTACGCCAGTTTAGACTATGGACCAGCTCATAAGCGGTCACCTTGGTGTGGTGAGTGGGCTTATGCATTTTGATCAAAAAGTATACAAAGTACCTTATGTACAGTGTATAAGGCTGCTGTCACACTTGCATTTTTGCCTGATCCGGCAGGGATCAGCAAAAACACTTCTATCATGATAATACAACCGGCTGCATCCGTTATGAACAGATCCAGTTGTATTATCTTTAAAGGGAACCTGTCACCGGGATTTTGGGTATAAAGCTGAGGACATGGGTTGCTAGATGGCCGCTAGCACATCTGCAATACCCAGTCCCCATAGCTCTGTGTGCTTTTATTGTGTAAAAAAAACGATTTGATACATATGCAAATTAACCTGAGATGAGTCCTGTGCGTGACTCATCTCACATACAGGACTCATCTCAGGGTAATTTGCATATGTATCAAATCGTTTTTTTTACACAATAAAAGCACACAGAGCTATGGGGACTGGGTATTGAGGATGTGCTAACGGACATCTAGCAGCCCATGTCCTCAGCTCTATACCCAAAATCCAGGTGACAGGTTCCCTTTAAGATAGCCAAGATGGATCCGGCATGAACACCATTGAAAGTCAATGGGTGCCGGATCCGTTTTCTATTGTGTCCGAGAAAACGGATCCTGCACCATTGACTTGCTTTGTGGGTCAAGCCTGATCCGTTTTGCTCTGCATCCTATGCCATGCCGCATATGGTACAGGAACACAACAAAAACCGAACGGAATGCATTTTGGAGCATTCCATTCTGTTCAGTTCAGTTTTGTCCCCATTGACAATGAATAGGGACAAAACGGAAGCCTCTGCCGGATCTCAATACCGGAAACGTTAAACACAAGTGTGAAAGTAGCCTAACTTGTGCTGAGAAGCAATGGATCACTGCATGGCATTTTTTAGTTCTGTCAGAATAGGCATAAAGTAAGCCAACCAAGATGGTGTAAGGGTAGACAAAAGTGACTAGGCATTCACCAAATATATAATCCGGCCCCAGCCACCATATAAATTTGGCACATCTTTATACCGCCTGGCCAATGTTTACGCTGTCTAAATAACAGACAAGTACTGTAGTAAGTCTGCCCCATAATCTACAGAAAAAGCTGAGTCATTTTATAAATACATTCCATTGCTTAAAAATTATCCTTCAGTTACAGCCTGTGTTATACTCCAGAGCTGCACTCTTAATTCTGCTGGTAGTTAATAGAAACATTCTGCAACTTTATTGACAACACTAATCCCCCCCATCCATCCCCCGTCCCCAAACTATTTACTTAAAGGGGTTCTGCAGTTTGTTTAAATCTAATCAGCAGAGGTCCTACATGCCGATTAGGTGTCGGACCCCCGCCGATCAGATGCTGATCTATCCAGAGAATAGATCGTCAGTTTAAACAAACTGCAGAACCCCTTTAAGCTTCTGTAATGCGCGGGGGGGGGGGGGTGATTGATGGGCAGTTTTTATTCCCTACACTGTAGAGTGATTGGTGCAATGAAGACACTGGGGGCAATTTATCCATTTAACGTCCATGTTGTGCAACTTTTTAAACGCCCACGCGCCTAAATTTAGGAGCACATGATGTTTTTACACAGTCCTTGCCCCTGGAGGAGCGGCGAGGGCATAGTGGGGGCAGGGCTCCAGCAAATTCACTGACATTGACCCCGTTTCCCAATTGGCTCCTGACTGGAGTAGATTTCAGTTTAGGAGCACGGACTGCCAAAGAATGCGCCTCATTTATGACGAGGCATGCAACAGCGCACGGGATATTAAAACGCTGGTCTTTTATAAATGACCCCCACTGTCCAGAATGTAAATCAGCAAAACCCACACTAAGCCAGCCAGAAATGATGAGAGATTTGAGCTCGGACGCCTGCAGGATTGTGAATGGTGCATAATACAGACTGTGATCAGAACTCAATAAAATCACGTGAGCCCATCAGCCACTGCAAACTGACCTCACTCAGATGCGTCGAGCTTGGAAAGATGGTGGACTGAGTGCTCTGACCCCTACTGAAGGCGGACAAGCTGTCTACTACTGTCTAATTCCTGCCCATGCATTTATCTGTAGTCCGATGTGTCACGAGGGACATTGGGGACAATGTAGTCAGTGATACATACATTACATTAGTTACATTGTCTGGTGGCTGTATCCCTCTTCTTTTGTCGTTGTTCTTTCACCATAGTAACTTTTATATTTCACTGTAAACAGGAATTGTTACTTCATTTCCTGTGTGTATCACAGAGGACAAGGAGTCAAGAGTTCTCTTATCTCTGTCATGTCACCAGGAACAGTGAGGCTGCAATTATCAAACATTTTCCATTATGCTTCCTCTCCATGTGACATGTCATTTTAGGATCCCCCGTGGTGCCGTACGCTGCTACTGTTGCTTTGTATTGTTTTGCTCTGCAATGGAAAATGTTTATATTTAGTAGTTTATTTCAAATCCTACCTATATGCTTGCCTAGCTTCCGGACATTTTTTTGTGGTCTCCAGAGAGGGTGAGGTCTCGGTAACAGTGATGTTTCAGTTTCCCAATACAAACGTTGTGCTGATTAATTGCTTCATCTGTCAGCAGATTTGTCCCTATGACACTGTCTGACCTGTTACATGTGCACTTGGCAGTTGAAGGCATCTGTGTTGGTCCCATGTTCATATGTGCACGCATTGCTGAGAAAAGTGATGTTTTAGGGCTTCCGGTTCCGGCGCGCGCATGGAGAGGCGCGGGTGAGAGGCTCTCCGTTCGATCGGCCCGATAACCTAGAGAGCCGCCGCATCCCGGGACCGAAAGGTACCCTCAGACCTCCCGTGTACGTTAGGGAGTACCCATGGAGAAGTTCGTGGTCAGAGGCGGCTCCCAGAAAGAACCGCGGACACCACTCTCGGCAGGTGACGACCTGAAGGTCAGGGGCAAAATGGCGCCGGCGGTTGAAAAGCGGCACAGACTTACCCGCTCGTCCTCGCAATCAACCCAGAGGAGCGCGGAGGCATCGGGGTCAGAGGAGGAAGAGGGAGAGAGCTGTTTAACATCAGCTGACGAATTAACAGCCTCTTGTAAATCCATGGCCATAGAAGTGGCTAAGCTGCTGGCACCAGACATAAAAGCCTCCCTGGAAGCCACGGTCTCCTCGGCCCTGCAACAACTACAGTCGGATGTGGCGCAACATGCCTCCCAGATAGCTGAGGTGGAACATAGAGTGGTTGTGGTGGAAGAAGATCTGGGGAGTGCCCAGAGGAGCATCAGTGATCTCCTGCGAGATAACCAGTATCTGAAGGAGAAGTTAGACGACCTGGAGAACCGATCCAGGAGAAGCAATCTGCGGATCATCGGCCTTCCGGAGTCGATTTCGCCGACCCAATTGGTGGATATCTGTGAGGTAGAGATCCCACAAGCACTGGGGCTGCGAGGCACTTGTACAGTGGAGAGGGCGCACCGTTTGGGGCCGTCGTTGCCAGCAAGCTCACGCTCCAACAATATGAGGCCTAGAGCAGCCATAGCTAAATATTTGAACTATGCCGCCAAAGAAGCAATACTAGCAAAATTTCGGCGGCATGAGAGGCCGCTGACGATTAGGGGCAACAAGATCCTCCTATTCAGCGATTACTCAGCAGAAGTGGCCAAGCGCAGGAGGGAATTTTCGCAAGTGTGCTCGGCTCTTGCTCGCAACAAGGTCAAGTTCGCCTTACTTTACCCTGCAACCCTGCGGATTTTTCGTCCAGACGGGACAGTTGACACGTTCCTTTCGCCGGGAGCAGCATTGGGTTCGCTGGACTCGGATCCCCTATTTTCTGATTTGATGCAAGCATCCTCCCAGCGTTCAACTTCCTCGGTCAGAGGGAGAGGAGCTACCCAGAAGTCGGGGAGAGTGGGGTCCAGATCTGCGGAGCCAGAACACCTGGGGGCGACTCCAGGTTGAATATGGACAGCACCGGGTATCGTTGGAAGATGATTGGGCCGTCCTGGAGAGTCACGTGAGATAGCATTGGACTTTGTGTTCATTTATGTTAACATGTTAAAACGCATTGATTATGCCGAGTATTATGGGCCGGGGAACGGTTTATGTTCAGGGATAGCTAATGATGCTTGAAGAAGGTAGTGACAACTACTACACTGTTAGATGCGCGAAAAAAGTGAAGTCGACATTTGTTTTATCTAAGTTGTGGGGCGGGTTGGGGGGTTATGGGTGGGGGGGAGGGAGGGGAGGGAACACTACATTGTATGTGGTTAGGATGCAGATACCTTGGTACCAATCTGTGATATTCTGTATTGGCCGGTTCTTGGTGGCTTCTCCTGCAGAGGGCGAACATATAGTGAAATTACTATGCGTGTGATCACGTGGAATGTCAAGGGCCTACGATCCCCTACTAAACGTATGGCGGTGTTGCGACATCTTAAAAAACTAAAAATAGATGTGGCGCTCCTGCAGGAGACCCACTTGGAAGAGGCTGATTTTTTCCGGATGCGCAGACTATGGGTGGGGCAAGTAATAGGTTCACCCTCAGTGGGCGAAAAGGCGGGTGTTATGGTCTTGTTCCACAAACGCTTGCAGTATGAGATTCGCTCCATGTCCACTGACACTCAGGGGAGGTGGATGCGAATAAGCTTGGATTCTCCGGTTGGTCAGATAGTTCTACAAAATGTCTATGCCCCAAATACCTCTCAGACTGTCTTTTACAGGTCGTTGGAGAAAGACATTTTGGGGGAAGACTCTCAGATGCTACTGGTGGCGGGTGATTTTAATAGGGTACATAACGAACAGGAAGATAGGAAGAGAGGGGCTTTGGATAATGTTACCCCGCAAAGACAGACCCAGACGCTGCTCCCTTTGTTAAGCAATACAGGTCTTTGTGATTCCTGGAGATACCACCATCCAGTGGATCGCGAATATACTCATTTTTCTCATGCCCGGGGGTCATGGTCCCGGATTGACTACCTCCTGACATCTCAGAGGATGTTGTCAAAGGTCAAGCTAGTGGAAATATTGGACTTGTTAATCTCGGACCATGCCCCAGTGGTTATGGAAATGATGGACTCAGTCCCCAGGGGGCCGGATGTTACGTGGAGAATGCCGCAGCACTTACTCAAAGATAAGGAATTTCTGGATAGGCTAAAAGGGTGGTGGTGGGAATACTCCCAGGATAATGTGGAGCAGGCATCGAACCAGAATTTATTTTGGGACGCGGCCAAGGCGGTCCTGCGGGGTCGGATAATATCATATTCAATAGGGAAGAAGAGGGAAGCGAGTAAAAAGTTTGAGGAAGCTACCCAAAAGGTGCGGGAGATGTACACTCAATTCTTGCAAGACCCCTCAGTTCCTAATAAGGTTTTATGGGTCACGGCCAAACATAGTTTTGACTACTGTCAGGAAGGAAGGGAAAAGTGGTTTGGAGACTACCAAAAGGCTAAGCTTTTTCGTGTAGGCAACAAGGCGGGTCGGCTTTTAGCTAATCTAACGCGCCCATTTGTGAAACAAGCGGCCTTGCATCCCCTGAAGGATAGGTCGGGAAAACTGTGCTCTCAGCCGAAGGACATAGTGGAGATATTAAGAGAATATTTCCAAACATTATATTCAGGGGACCCCCCCCGCCCCCAGGAGGCAAGGGACCTTTTAGACAGGGTGGATCTACCGCGCCTTTCTACTGAGGCGGTGGAAACGTTATGTCAAGACGTTAGTGATGAAGAGTTAGGGACAACAATTAAGTCGCTATCAAATTATAAAGCCCCGGGACCCGACGGATTCCCGGCGGAGTTTTACAAGGCCATGATCCCAGTACTTTCCCCGACGCTGACTAGTCTGTTCAACAACATAATGGCCGGGGGTAGTTTACCGGATTCGGGCAAGATGGCATATATTAAAATTATCCCGAAAATGGGCAGAGATTTGACTCAACCCAGCGCGTATAGGCCGATCTCCCTGATCAATCAAGATATTAAAATTCTGGCAAAGCTTTTAGCCAATAGGTTAGCCATTTGCATGCCGAATCTCATTGGTTCACATCAGGTAGGGTTCATGAAGGGTAGGTCAGCAGTGACTAATGTGCGCAAGGTTCTAGCCGTTCTTAGCAGATATAGAGACCCCACAGGTAAGCCTTCTCCGGCGTTGTTGGCAGTGGATGCCGAGAAGGCATTCGATAATGTCAATTGGCAATGGTTGGGTATGGTACTGGACAGGGTTAACATTACGGGACGCTTCCGGAATTTCTTGACCGCACTCTATACCAACCCCCAGGCACGGGTGAATGTACCGGGCTTTCTATCCAAACCAATTACGCTGGAGAAGGGCACGAGACAGGGTTGTCCCTTGTCTCCGTTGCTTTTCAACTTGGCAATGGAGCCCTTGGCGAGATGGCTAGTTAAGTCGGAAACGTTTGAAGGGGTTAGGATAGGGGGCAGAGTGCTGAAAGTTAGTTGCTTCGCAGATGACATGCTACTATATTTCGGGTCCCCAGAGCTCCACTTGGAGAGGACTCTTGAGGCTTTGAATATCTACGGCAGGGCCACAGGGTATAGGGTAAATGTGGAAAAAAGCCAGTTACTGTTTCTGGATCATCGGTCTCCGGCAGCTAAACATCTACAGAATAGAGTGGAGGTCCGGAGGGATTACCTGACCTATTTGGGCATTAAGATAGGCCGCACTCCAGCGTCATTATATACTCTGAATTACCCCCCTCTCTTCCTTAAAATAGAGAATGAATTGGAGAAATGGCAGGACTTGCCCTTGTCAGTGTGTGGGAGGGCGCACTTAATCAAAATGGTGAGCTTCCCAAAGCTTCTCTACCCGCTCCAGACGATTCCATTGTTGGTAAAGCACGTGGATGTAGTTAGGATGCAAAGGGCGTTTAACCGTTTCCTCTGGAAAACTAAGAGACCCCGCATCGCTTATGCTAAACTAACGATGCTGAAATATGAAGGGGGGTTACAACTGCCGAATATTCGCCACTATAACTTGGCGGCGCTCTTCAGGCATGTGCGGGACTGGGTGTGGGGCACGGGGTATTATTCGGCGATTGCATTCGAAAGGGAGTTAGCTGATGGAGAAAACTTGGAGGCCTTATTACATACCAGGATAAAAGACATACCGGTGTCAGTAAGGCAGTGCATTCTTTTGAAGGATACCATAATGGCGTGGAAGGCGATCAGGAAAATCTATGGCCTGCCTTGTCACCTGTCACCCAGATTGCCATTATGGTCGCTACCGGCGTTCCCCCAAGGTAGGGAGAATAGTATGTTTCAGGCATGGAGGGAGAAAAATATACTGAGACTTAAAGACCTGCTTCATGCTTCTGATCTCCGCTGGTTAGATTGGGATCAGGTCAAGGTACAATTTGATTTCCAGGATGCCCACTATCTTCCCTATCAGCAAATTAAAAGCTATTGTAATGCCCAGGCATCTTCTGTTGGGGATGCCGATAGGTTAGCATGGTTTGTGGCCTTGCTAGGCAATGATGGCTCTCACATGCCCCTCTCTGAATTACAACGCAGGCTTCATAGTATCCAGACGATTGGCCTGGTAAAAGGGGCCTACAAGCCCTGGGAGAGAGAACTATCTGACCCGAACATAACAAAAAAGATGAGGGAAGGCATGGAATTGGTTAGACGGGCGACATATAATGAGCAGTGGAGAGAGACACAATTAAGACTCATGCATCGAGCGACGTATGCTTTCAATTTGTCCTATTGTGACGCCCCTGCCCATTATCTACGTGAGTGTCCGAAGTGTAGCTGGGGGTTGAGGGGGGGGGGGGGGGGGGAGTTGGGGAATATTATGATAAAATGTGTATTGAGAAATCTTATTTTTTTGAACTGCTTGCACATCTGTGCTTTGATGCAAATTTCCTGTATTGTATTGTTTCGATACCCAATGCTGTACAACTGATTTCTCAGTCCAATAAAGAGATTTAAAAAAAAAAAAAAAAAAAAAGTGATGTTTTAATATATGCAAATGAGCCTCTAGGAGCAACGGGGGCGTTACCATTACACCTAGAGGCTCTGCTTTCTCTGCAACTGCCACGCCCTCTGCACTTTGATTAACACGGACAGGTGTAATCACATGTACACTACCTTCCCCTGTCAATCAAAGAGGAGAGGGTGCGGCAGTTGCAGAGAGAGCAGAGCCTCTAGAACAGGGGTGGGGAACCTTTGTGCTGCTGAGGGTCATTTGGATATTTGTAACATCGCTCGCGGGCCATCCAAAATTCTTAACTTAAAAATTTGATGGCTACATAAATTGCAGTTCAATTTAAAAAAAATCTAGAGCGCTGTATTTTTGCGGCACAAAATGGCGCCTGCATTATAGATATTACATATAGTACAGGCGCCATTTGACCACACATAGTAGTCTCATTTTTAATTTCAGAATGTTATGTATTTAGTTCTTTATTTGGCATTATTGGCAGCCAAGCTAAACCCAGGGGGGTCCAGAGAAGGGTTTACCCAGCTGTCCCTGCCTTTGTCCCTTTCTCTGCCTTCCCCCCTATCAGCCTCCTATCAGACCACCTGTGATGGACCAGGTGATGAGCGCAGTGACGCCATCAAAGGTCCTATTCCTCACAGATGAAGACAGAAGAGATGCCGTCTGCGCGAACAAGTGGATTAAAGTGAGTTAAATTTTTTTCTTTTTTTTTTAACCCCTCCAGTCCTATTGTACTATGCATTCTGTATTAAGAATGCTATTATTTTCCCTTATAACTATGTTATAAGGGAAAATAATACAATCTACACAACACCGATCCCAAGCCTGAACTTCTGTGAACCAAACATGCCGATTTTTCTCACGCGTGTGCAAAACGCATTACAATGTTTTGCACTTGTGCGGAAAAATCGTGCATGTTCCCGCACCCACCCGCATCTTTTTCTGCAACGCCCATGTGAAACCAGCCTTAGCCTCAGATCAGCCCCTATCAGAACCCCCTCCCCCCCCAGCATCCAATCAGACCTGAGATCAGACTTTAAAAAAATAAACTTACCGCTCCAGCTCCGGACGGTGCTGCAACTTGGCAGATTCACTTACCCTCCCTGGTCTTCTTCCCGCCGCGCTGTACTGTGACCTGACAGCGCACAGCGTCAGGTCATGGTGCGCATCTACGTGCACTACGTCTTGACACTGTACATGTCGGGACACAAAGCGGGGCTGGAGGAAGACCAGGAAAGGTGAGTACAGCCAGTGCAGTGCTGTTCTCATCTTCCTGTGCTTCCCGCATGGTAATGACCGCTTCCAAAATCGAAGCGGTCATTAGCATTTTCACTATATGCTCTGGCAGGGGGCCACATAAAAATATCCCGCGGGCCATATGTGTCCTGCGGGCTGGAGGTTCCCCACCCTGCTGTCGTGGATTGTGATATATGGAGCCTAAAAGTCAAAAGTTCAAAACATTGTTACCCTTTTGCTCGTCAGTGTATGTCATCGATATAGCAAGACTGGTGCTGCAGCCATGACATATCTGACTGCCCCAGTGATTGGCTGTATCGACCATGTGGAGTAGTTGGTGACATAATCGCTGCAGCTCCAGAAGGGTCCCAGAGAACTCCACAGGATAGCGGATAAGGATATGATCACTGTTGGTCTGACTGCTGGGATCCCTTGTGATTGCAAAAAATGATCTCCTGCAGTCTCATAGAAGGAAGAGAGCAGTGGTCACACATGCACACCAGTGGTCCAGTCTCATAGAAGGAAGAGAGCAGTGGTCACACATGCACACCAGTGGTCCAGTCTCATAGAAGGAAGAGAGCAGTGGTCACACATGCACACCAGTGATCCAGTCTCATAGAAGGAAGAGAGCAGTGGTCACACATGCACACTAGTGGTCCAGTCACATAGAAGGAAGAGAGCAGTGGTCACACATGCACACCAGTGGTCCAGTCTCATAGAAGGAAGAGAGCAGTGGTCACACATGCACACCAGTGGTCCAGTCTCATAGAAGGAAGAGAGCAGTGGTCACACATGCACACCAGTGGTCCAGTCTCATAGAAGGAAGAGAGCAGTGGTCACACATGCACACTAGTGGTCCAGTCACATAGAAGGAAGAGAGCAGTGGTCACACATGCACACCAGTGGTCCAGTCTCATAGAAGGAAGAGAGCAGTGGTCACACATGCACACCAGTGGTCCAGTCTCATAGAAGGAAGAGAGCAGTGGTCACACATGCACACCAGTGGTCCAGTCTCATAGAAGGAAGAGAGCAGTGGTCACACATGCACACCAGTGGTCCAGTCTCATAGAAGGAAGAGAGCAGTGGTCACACATGCACACCAGTGGTCCAGTCTCATAGAAGGAAGAGAGCAGTGGTCACACATGCACACCAGTGGTCCAGTCTCATAGAAGGAAGAGAGCAGTGGTCACACATGCACACCAGTGGTCCAGTCTCATAGAAGGAAGAGAGCAGTGGTCACACATGCACACCAGTGGTCCAGTCTCATAGAAGGAAGAGAGCAGTGGTCACACATGCACACCAGTGGTCCAGTCTCATAGAAGGAAGAGAGCAGTGGTCACACATGCACACCAGTGGTCCAGTCTCATAGAAGGAAGAGAGCAGTGGTCACACATGCACACCAGTGGTCCAGTCTCATAGAAGGAAGAGAGCAGTGGTCACACATGCACACCAGTGGTCCAGTCTCATAGAAGGAAGAGAGCAGTGGTCACACATGCACACCAGTGGTCCAGTCTCATAGAAGGAAGAGAGCAGTGGTCACACATGCACACCAGTGATCCAGTCTCATAGAAGGAAGAGAGCAGTGGTCACACATGCACACCAGTGATCCAGTCTCATAGAAGGAAGAGAGCAGTGGTCACACATGCACACCAGTGATCCAGTCTCATAGAAGGAAGAGAGCAGTGGTCACACATGCACACCAGTGATCCAGTCTCATGAGGCAGTTTTGTGACCTCCATTCTGGGGATTGGTGGGTGTGCCATTGGTCAGACTCCCAGAGATAAAATACTTATCCGCTATCCTGTTTATCAGAAAAACAAGACTGTAACCAGTGGGTTCTCTCATGGTGTCCATCATTTGCATGCTGCACTTATTTCTTCCACATACAGCCTCTGTCCCTAATGTGAACACAGCCTTACTGTGCATGCGTGACCACCAGCACTGGATACACTAGCTGGACATTGTGAAGGCAGTGGCGTACATGCAGGGGTCGCAGTTGCGACTGGGCCCGGCACTCCAGGGGGCCCGGTCGCCTGTGGACCCCTGGCACCTGCAGTAGTGCCACTCAGACTCAGGTGTGGGCCCACGGCAGCGGTGGCGGCAGGTGACAGGGAGATGAGCGCTTCCATTGTGGAAGCGCTCATCTCCATAGTGATCTGTATCGCCGTCCTCAGGACAACGATATAGATAGCTGTGCTGCAGCCGGGCAGGGGAGGGAGGCGTCTCCCTTCCCTGTTCCTCTGATAGGCTGCGGGCCTTGTGCCGGCAGCCTATCAGAGCACTGCAGGCAGCACGATGACGTCATCGCGCCGCCTGAGCCGTACAGCGCGGGACACAGGCCAGAAGAATCGCATCGCTGCTAAGGAGGTAAGTATAAGGGTTTATTTTATTTTTTTAATACCGGACTTTACTGGGACATGAGGAGGCACTTCATACTGGCAAATGAGGAGGAGGGGGTTGGCACTTCTTACTGGCAAATAGGGGGGTTGGCACTTCTTACTGGCAAATGGGGGGGGTTGGCAACTTGGCACTTACTGGCAAAAGGGGGGTTGGCACTTCTTACTGGCAAATAGAGGGGGGCTGGCACTTCATACTGGCAGATGAGGGGGGGTTTGGCACTTCTTACTGGCAAATGAGGGGGGTTTGGCGCTTACTGGCAAATGAGGGGGGTTGGCGCTTACTGGCAAATGAGGGGGGTTGGCACTTCTTACTGGCAAATGAGAGGGGGTTTGGCACTTGATACTGGCAAATGAGGGGGGTTTGGCACTTCATACTGGCAAATGAAGGGGGGTTGGCACTTGATACTGGCAAATGAAGGGGGGGTTGGCACTTGATACTGGCACATGGGGGGTTTGGCACTTGATACTGGCACATGGGGGGTTTGGCACTTGATACTGGCACATGGGGGGGTTGGCACTTGATACTGGCAAATGAGGGGGGTTTGGCACTTCATACTGGCAAATGAGGGGGGGTTTGGCACTTGATACTGGCAAATGAAGGGGGGTTGGCACTTGATACTGGCAAATGAAGGGGGGGTTGGCACTTGATACTGGCACATGGGGGATTTGGCACTTGATACTGGCACATGGGGGGTTTGGCACTTGATACTGGCACACGGGGGGTTTGGCACTTGATACTGACACACGGGGGGTTTGGCACTTGATACTGGCACTTGATACTGGCACACGGGGCGGTTGGCACTTGATACTGGCACATGGGGCGGTTGGCACTTGATACTGGCACATGGGGGGGCACTTGTTACTGGCACATTATTGAGGGCACTGAAAGGAGAAGACGAGGACAGAGAACATCTACATCGAAGGAGGCATCACTGGATGTAAGAGGCACGGGCGCGATTTATGGGTGGGGCTGTGTGTGTGTGTGGTTTGAGAGCGGGTGGGGACACAGGGGCCCCATAATCTCCTATTGCCGGGGGAAATGCCCCTCTCAAGACCGGGGGGGGGGGCCCATGGATCAGTTTCGCATCGGGGCCCCATGGATTGTGTGTACGCCACTGTGTGAAGGGGAATTAAAAGAGCACAGGGTGCGCCATAATCTGTAACAGTAATATCTAGACACAGAAACAATGCTTTAAAGGGAGTCTTTCATCAACAAAATCAGTTTTAAACTGGCTGCAGTGCTCCACCCCCATCTTATGATCATACATTTATGTGCCACGACTGATACTACAGTCAGGAGGGGAAAAAAGCTTTTAGCCAATATGCTAATTAGCTGTTAAGTGCACCAAGGGCAGGGCCGGGCTGTTTTGTGCACCATAGCTCCGGCCCTTCCTCCTCACCGCCATTGCACCTGGTCCTGTCAATCAAGCAGAAGAGGGGGTGCTGGGAGGGGGAAGGGCTGAAGCGATGGCACACAGAGTGGCTCGGGCCCATCCAGCATCAGTCTTACCTTACCCAGCGTCGTGATCAGTATAAAACCGATTTTGTTGATGACAGACTCTCTTTAACCCCTTCCCAACATTTGAGATGTATGTCTTACTGCTGGAATGACTTTATGGAGCAGACTCAGGAGCTAAACCCACTCCATACATGGTGGTTGTGTAGTGCCCTGGAGCAAGGGTTCTTTGGACATTTGTGCCCTTATTGCTACAAAAAAACATTAACTTCCTACTTTATTGCACTTTGAATGGTTAACTTGCACTGTGATTTATGCTGTTGTGTGCATGTAAACTATTTCATATTGTTGAACTGCATTTTATAGTTTTTTTTTAAAACAGATCTTTTTTATTGTGACATCTGCCTATATACAGAGTATTTCCATTGTACAACCATGATACATATCAAAAGTATACAGACATATATCCATTAGTCACAATCAGAGATATTTTCCAGCTTATATCCCACCCTTCCCTCATCCCAACTCCTTCTCAGTCTGGTCTCAGGTGCCTGCGTCCATCCCTGTCTCCTCTGTCCCACACCTGTAGCCAGAGTGCTATTGGTTATCCATGGCAACCATAATTTGTCAAATTTAGACGCCACTCCCCTCTTCTGGAATACCGCCCTTTCTTGTATGATGAAGGTGTTGCCGAAACTGGCTGGAAAAGCCGCATGTTGTTGCCGTGTGTGAACGGCGCTTTAAGTGAGGTAGGGATATTTCCTGTTTAGTTAGAGCCCAGACAGGCAAGGCGTTGTTTTATGTTTTGTTGCTAGGAAAATAAACCTAACGTTTGGACCTACAATCCGGCTGTTGTGGCGATAATTGCTAGAATGACCCCCGAAAAAGAGCTAATCCCCCACAATTGGCCGGGTTTAGACGTCCGCGCTGACCAGTAAAAGGCAAAGTGTTGCTGGGGACAACGACAACTCAGGAGCCTGTTTGTTCGTTGGAGCAGGTGCTATTGGTGATAATCTGGACTTTTTTTTCTGTGGTGCAAACTGTGCAGGATTTAAAGGGCCAGAATCCAGGGAGCGAGAGACTGACCGGTGGAAAATGGCTGCGGCTTGGGGGAGCCTATGGGAGAGATCCTGCGAGATGGTGATTGGGGGACTCCCGGCGCGGGTTACGCTAGACTCCCGCCAACAAGTGTCTCATGTCAGGCCCGAAGTTTTGGAATTTCTGGAGAGGGGGCCAAAAACAGATACCAAAGTGGCACTGGCCTTTGTAACAGACTGTGGCTCTGTACAATGGGAGCTCTTGATATGTGAGACCCTGAGAGAGCAATTCATACTGGGCAAAGACTTTCCATTATTTTGGCAGCTATGGAGCGGAGAGAATGCTTCAAGTTCTGAGGTTGGAGTTCCAGAGACAAAGATGTATGCCATTGCCAAGGGCAACCGTCGGGAAGACAAGATGGAGAACAGTGCGGTTTTACGGAGTTCCTATATTACCTGCGACTGTGCACAGAGTCCAAAAGGGTGGGGCTGGAGTGACCGTCCAGGAAAAGTCGAGACTCCAGGCCACGCTGTTTCCAGTGGCAATGGTTGCAGTAAGGAGTCTGCCGGTGTTCAGGATACCAGGAACCAAGAGAAGGCTGGTGATCTTAGTAGAGATATCCTGGGAATATCGTCGTCTTCCGAATACACGACATCAGGCGGTAAGACTGTTCCTGTTAATAGTTGTGTGGCAGTCCCAGTGACTGTGAGCCGGCCGCAGTGGAAACCGGCTGGGTCAGTGATTAAAAAAACACGAGGCGAGAAACCGTCTCGGAAGTGTATGACATTGGGAAAAACGCAGTGTCTGAACAGGCGGGTAAGCCTGTTGCGGTTACTCCCTCACAGGAACCTGCAGGGGAGAAGGTTTCTGGGTCGCCCAAAGAGCCTGTGGTCAAAGCTAGATTTGGGGTGGGGAAAGTCAGAGATCCCATGCTAGCCCGGGTAAGAGGTAGCATGATGGCCGCCCCAGAGACTGATAGAATGTTAAATGTTCGGGACAATTATGTGGATAATACGGACTATCAGGTGGTTCTCACTGAGGGAGAGTCTCCGGTGAGAACTGGGACTTGTGAAACTGATGTTACAAATGCGCTCATACATGAGGGAATGGTGGTGTCACGGTGCGTTATGTGCGTCGCCCGTTCCCATGGTAACCGCAATGGGGCTGAGTGCCGAGCTGACCACTCGGCGCTCGGCTGTATTAGAACTCAGGAGTCATGTGACGCTGGCCACGTCACATGACTCCACCAGCGCCCTATTTAAACAGGCAATCTGCTGGCCACAGATTGTCTGTTATTGAGGTCCTTCCTGCGATTACTTACCTGGTTTGCTGTTCTCCTGCTCGTGCTAGACTTCCCTCTGTCTCATCCCTTGGTCTTGGCGTTCCCTCCTGTTTCTGACTTTGGCTTCATCCTGACGATCCTCTGCTTGTTCCTCTGGTACCTTGCTGCTCTCCAGGTTTTGACCCTGCTTGTTTGACTGCTCTGTTGTGTGTTTGTCCGTCTTCCCTGGACTTATCCTAGTTGAGGGTTTGTCGACCAGTTGTCCCTTGTCACTAGGACTTGCGAGGCAAGTAGGCAGGGACAGGGGTGCGGGTTGAGCTCAGTGGTCACTTCCCAACCCCCTCTGTGTGTGACATTTGGGCCGTAATTTTCCCTTATGCTTGGAGGTTTTGAGTAATGGAGACACTTCTGCAGAGAATGACAAAACTCCTGCAGAACCTGTACCTGTCCCTTTTAATTATAATGTGAAGGAGCTGCACATTGAGAAGAAGGGTGCAGATAAGATGCAAAGTGAAAGTGTCAAGTTACTTGAACGGCATAATGACAATGTGGATTTTTTTTAAAAGATGCAAACTTGATGTTAAGGTGCTCGTAAATGAGGTGAAGTGGGAAAAAAACATCTGGAGCTAGTGCTAAAACTCCTGCAGAGGTGGTTTCTAGCCCTTTAAATGAAGTGACCATTAGAAACAATGGTGCTGATAAGATGCAAAATGAAAATGTCTTGTAAAATAGGTGATGTTGATGACATGCCTTATCCGTTGCAGGATGTGGGAAATAGCGCCCCCTGGAGGAAAAATTATAAAAAAGGCAGAAGGGTTGATAAATATTGTGAGCACAAAGTGGAGCAATCCTACTCTGGTGAACGTGCAAGAAAGGGTGGCAGTCCTAGAGGATGTACCACACGTACCAGAGGTGGATATGCAGTCTCCACAGTGTTCTATGATCAATAAAGTAATGTCCCAGGTAGGGATTAACTTGTCAGTGCCCCTAGAGGTCAGCGTTAACAATGACACAAGCGGCATTGGTGACGTATGAGCTGTGACTATTAGCAACTCCGAGAGGGAAGCTACCAGGTCGAAGTCTTGCGAAGTTGAGGTGTTACTAGTAGGGACCAAATGACAGTTGTATCTGACATGACGAGAGTTAAGTGAGGAGACTGCAGCCTAATGTCTGAGACCCATACCCAGGCCGTGGTAAATGACCTGACATGTCAGTACAGCTGCAAGCAGGAAGATGATTCCTTCCCCTCTATACAGTCCCTAGATAAAGAAAAGACTAGCTGTCTTCACAGAGTCACCGAAGAAGGCTGCAGAGGGATCAAGGGAGGAGACCCCGAAAGTAGTGAGTGATCTGAAGGGTCTACGGCCTGATATCAAGGTGAAGAGCAAAGATGCCAAAGAGATACAGAAAACTGCGGTAGACACTGATAAAGTGCTTGATGGGACTCTGGGTGGAACCCCCACAGGGTCTCCAAAAAAGAATGGTGACACTCCTATATCTGCTGCCGCAGAACCCAGCGAGGAGCAGTTGGAGCAGGAGGCCCAAGAGCGGGGCGCTTGCAACAAACTGGTGCGAAAAACGTAAAAAAAAACAAAGTTTGACCGGCCCCGGGCTGAAGATAAATACATCTTGGCCCGATATGCCGAAGAACATGACCAAGCAAAGGCGGGTGCTCAGGGAAAAGAGACCAAGGCCCTCTCCTTGGCTAGAGCCCTTGAAGAAGCACAAGAGGAGCGAGATGAGTTTGAAAGGCTGAACAAGCAACAGAGCAGAGATGGAGGATCTTATGAGCTGAAAGGATGACGTCGGGAAGAATGTCTATGAGTTGGAGAAGTCTAAGCCAGAGCCTGGAGATGGTGGCGCTGCGGTGCCGACCGAGGCAGAGAAGACGGAAGATCTGTCTGCTGAACCCGTGGATGGGGCTGATGTAGATGCAGAGGCCAAGAGACTCACGGCAGTGGGTAGCCAGGACCTGGTCCTGAAAGACATCCCCTCCGCCTGCAAAGCCGTCCAAGTAGCCAGCAGCCTGCTGGGGAAGGAATACGAGGAGTTGGACGACCAGTATGCAAATCCTGTCTACTAATGTAGATTGGCTCTCCTGAATTCTTCCCGAAAAGAGAACTGTGTCCTAAGTGAGCCTCTGGAGAAAATGCCAGAAGTCTACGAGTCTGGTAAAGTCCCTGTTGCCCCCGGTACCTCCTACCTTGATGAGAAAGAGGAAAAGGATTTAAGAGGGCAGGTATATGATGCCGGGTCCAAACAAACCAAGGCTGAAGAAGTTAAGGCCGAGGTGTTGAAGGACGTGAAGTCCTCAGGTGCCGCAGTGACCAAAGGAGAGGCTACTGAAGTGGAAAAACCCACCCCCAGAAGGTAGAAGTGAACCGGAGGCACGTAAAAGAAGCGAGCGGGGATAAGCCTACTCTGCTGAAGGAGCCCCTCAAGGCAAAGGAGGAAGGGTCGGGACACGACCATGACTGGGAACAGTTCGGTCAAGAGCTGCAGCAGTCCAAGAAAGGACATGAGGAGCATGTGCAAAAGCCAGAAAATCTAAAAAGAGAGCACACCGATCATATAAAAACATCTTCTGAGAGAAGTTCCAGAAACCAAATGCCAAATGTAGAGAGGAACTCCGGGACTCCGCGAGGTCTGGGAAACGACGGTCGCAAAGTCAGAGTCAGCAGGACTGCTAGACCCATACCCCCAAAGGTACTGGACTTGGTACTACCTGAGAGACTGGAAAAGCCGCATATTGTTGCCGTGTGTGAACGGCGCTTTAAGTGAGTTAGGGATATTTCCTGTTTAGTTAGAGCCCAGACGGGCAAGGCATTGTTTTATGTTTTGTTGCTATGAAAATAAACCTCACGTTTGGACCTGCAATCCGGCTGTTGTGGCGATAATTGCAAGAATGACCGCCGAAAAAGAGCTAATCCCACCCCCAATATATACATTGAATAAAGATTTGTATTTACTTTGAGCTATTCTAGACTCAGCTTTTTTGTGTAGGTAAATTTATGTCATCTTGAGTTGGCTTTTTTGGAAGGGTTTTTTAATGCTGCCCATTTTTTTCTTTGGGTTATCAACTATTAAAATGTTGAATTGTGTAACCTGCATCTATTAATCCTTTCTTGTATGAGCATAGAGTTCACCTTCCTCACAAACTCAACTGTTAACGGTGGAGATGTTTGTATCCAGTGGTGTGCAATGAGCTTCCTAGCAACATACAGTAATCTTCCCAAAGCCACTTTCTCGTATTCTGTTAAATGTAGATCCTCCACCAAACCTAGCATACATATCTCAGGATCTTTTCTGCAGAGTCACTCGATAACAGTCAAAGATTATCTTTAGCACTGAATCCAAGTAAGAGATAAGCATTCAACACTGCCAGAGCATGTGTATCATCCCTGCCCCCTCCTCCCCACACCTAGGGCAGCAATCGTCCAAACGAAAACCTATCTTACGTAAAAATATAAGTGGCTTGTACACTCAGCGTATGATATACAATTGTGACTGCTTGGCGCCTTCGCACAGAGACATTTTGGGGACGGCTTCCAGAATATCCGACCATTCAGCCTCCGTTATCCCTCCAACCTCCTGGTCCTATTTTGTCATCCTGGATAATGGGGGTTTCATGAGAAACCTATCTAAAAGTAGTCGGTATACCAATGAAATCATTCCTCGGTGTACTGCACCTGAACTCAACAATTTGAGGAAGGCATCCTCCGAGCACCTCACAGGGGTACTTCTATGCATGGTGTCAAAGGCGTGCCTGAATTGCAAATACTGATGGAAGCCTCTGTTCCATGAGGCAGATGGAACTCCTCCTGCAATTTACTGAAAGCTTTAAGGACATTATTCTCCAATACGTGACCCAGTCTAGTTATTTCACTTTTCTCCCACGCCTTAAATCTCTCCAGTACCTTAAATTCTGGAAGCTTATCATTTCTCCATAAAGGAGAGAAAACAGTATACGTTGATATATCTTGAAGCTGTCATATTTTCCCCCATACCTTACCTAATAACTCAACAATTGCAGGACTTCAACCTCCAGTAACTTCTCTCCCCCTTCCAGCCACACCACTAAATCCTTGCATCCCGAGATATGACATAATATCTGAGTGGAAACATCCCGTCTACTGGGGTTGTTCCAATATTGCATATGTTGACTTTGTGCTGCCAAATAGTAAATCCAGGGGTTTGGCAGGGCTACACCCCCCTCCGTCTTGTTGTAACAGCGACCTCTGTGTGGCGCTGTTCCCCCACTCATCACAGTGGTTCTGGGCGCCGTGCTCTTCTGTGATCTCTACTTCCAGCCTCTGTTGCAGCTCTGGACTCTGCCTGTGCGGTTGGTATTATACTGCTTATACTTGGCTGCTGATGTGGCAGTACGCATCACTCCCTGGGCGGGGCTTAGTCATGTCATGTAATCTCGTTAACCTACCCTGGCTCTCCTGCAGGTATTTATGTGGCTCAGCTCTTTACCCAGATGCCTCAGAGTCAAGGTCCTAATCTTGTGCTAAAGAGCTTGCTTACCACTCCTGTTCCTGACGTCATACTTCATTCCTGGACTCTGTTTATTATCTGATCCCTGCCTGCTTGCATCGCCTCTCCCATTGCCGATCCAGATTGTCTGACCTTGTTCCTGTGCCGCCTGCCCTGACACCATTGCTTGTTCTGACTACGTCTCTGCCTCTTCCTCCAGTTCCTGTCTTGTTGCTCCTGGTAATGACCCTGCTTGTCTGACCTTGTCTGTCCTGGCTGCCATGGTAACCGATCGGAGCCCCAGGCTTACACTGCTGGGGCTCCGATCGGAGGAGCAGGGGAGAGGGGATCCTGTGGCCACTGCCACCAATGATTAATACTGGGTGGGGAGGGGGGGCGCACTGCGCCACCAATGTTAATACTGGGGTGGGGGGCCGCGGGTGCACTGCGCCACCTGGGGGGCGGGCGCACTGCGCCATCAAGAATCACATAGCCGTCTCCCGACCTCCATGAGCGTTAGCTGCGATCCGCGGCACCTGAGGGGTTATCTACCGCAGATCGCAGCTACAGCTCATAGAGGTCGGGAGCCGGCTATGTGATTCTCCAGCCAGCTCCGCCTCCTGTATATGAATGAATGAGAGATTTCTCTTCATTGGTGGCGCAGTGGCCATAGCTCCTCCCCTGCTCTTGTCCCCTGTCCTCCCATTGGCTGCAGCGGCAGCAGCAGCACAGGGGGGAGGGAGACACTGCTTCCTTCTCCCCTGTGCTGCTGAGGGAACACGGAGAGCGCTGAGAGCAGCGCGATCTGTGTTCCCCATACACTATCGGAATATCGGCAAAATAAATGCTGATACCGATAACAGTCAAAATCCTCAATATCGGCCGATAATATCGGTAAAACCGATAATCGGTCGATCCCTAGTTTACACCAGGCAGATACTTTTTCCCTAAGGGCTGTTTCACACGAGTGAGTCCATTGCCGGAATCACGCTCCGTGTGTGAGTGCGATCCTCCTCTCTGGACTTGCAGGAGCGCACGGCATTATCATGGTGTATAATGCTATGTGTCTCTGCTTGACCTTATTTCTACAGAATCATACTGACAGCTTTACGTCACCATGATTCTGTGAAAAAAAGGCCATGCAGAGACACATAGCATTATAAATCATGATAATACTGTGCGCTCCTGTCCAGAGAGGAGGATCGCACTCACACACGGAGCGTGATTCCCGCAATGGACTCGAACGTGTGAAACAGCCCTAAAAGTAAAGAAAGAAGGTTCAGTTTTTCATAGTCATATACCGATGGGGTGACCTCTATCCCGAGGTACTTAAATTGGGGCACACATGGAATGGACAATTCTCGGTGAGTGGAGACAGTGGACTGCCCATCTATCAACATCAAGGAGGACTTACCCCTGTTAATGGTGAGGCCAGACAGGTTACCAAATTCCCTAATTATGTCCATTGCTGCTGTCAAGGAAGTCGCCGAATCCCCCAGAAATAGCAGGGTATCATCTTACACTCCAGCCCCCCATATATAAACCCCTGTACACTCTGAGAGCATTGGACACATGCAGCCAGATGCTCTATGACTATGGAAAACAAGAGGGGAGACAGGGGGCATCTTTGTCTCGTTCCCCTTTCCAGAAAAAACTTTCTTGAAATCCCCCCACTTGCTCTCACTCAGGCTGAAGGTCTAGAATAAAGAACCTTAACCCAGGATACAAAGCAGTCTCCAAAACAAAAGACCCCATCACTTGCCACAAATACCTGCACACTATCAAACACCTTGCCCTGTCCCCCACATTATCCGACTGTACTTGCAAACTCATAAATACCCGTCTAATATTTATGGAGGTAGATTTGCCGGGCATGAAACCCGTTTGATCTTCATGGCTAATGGACAGGTTCACTCAAGCCAATCTATTGGCAAGTATTTTGGCCAGGATCCTGATATCAGTGGTTAGGAGAGAGATTATTATCTTTCCAGTCATCTTGAGTCACCTTTAATCTTCCTCCATTATTAGACGAGGGGAGCTGAACAAAGGCTTCTTCTGCCTCACACAATGTCTGTTGTAGCGCCCTATCTTTCTCTCTGGACTTCGACTTTACTTTATGTTTGGCGCTTGTATACAGCCCTCTGAGATATGCCTTCATGGCATCCCACACCATATAGGGTGAGGCAGTTCCCTTGTTGGTTTGGAAAAACTCCACCAAGCCCTCCCGAATTTGATCCTCTCCCCGCACCTGCTTTATCCACAAAAAATGCAGCCACCATATTTAGGGACCACAGGGCCCCTGCTCTCCCACCGACAATCTCAAGCTCATAGGAGTATGATCCGACAGGGACCTAGGTAAGTATTCCATAGTCCGCACCATAGGTAGAAAGCTCTGATTGGACAAGGCAAGCGATGTGGGACAAGGAAGAATACGTAGATGAACAACAGGAGTACTGCCATTTGTCACCATGCTTAGCTCTCCAGACATCTATTAAACTCACTTCAGCTACCAAGCGTCCATATGAGGTGAGTCCCGACGCCCACCCCACTGCCGCTACCCCATGTCTGTCCAAGGAGGTACTAATTACATTAGTAAAATCTCCCACAATCAGACAGGGTACCTCTGAATATTGAGCTATGAATGCCAGCACCCTATTGAGAGGCACACTAGTATACGGTGAGGGAATATATATATTGGCTAGTATCATCTGCACAGCCTGTACAATACATAGCATACAAATAAACGGACCCTCCGGATCCACCTCTGCCCTCAATCATTTAAACGGTATATTCTTGTGCACCAGCACGCTGACTCTTCTAGAATGACTAGTGTGCATAGAATGAAGGGCAAAGCCCTGCCAGTTTTTGTGCATTAAGTGTACCCTATCTGTTGCCATATGAGTTTCCTGAAGACAATATATTGCAGGAGCGCGGCGCAGCAGGAATTGAAAAATTCCCATCGGCTTGGTTGGGTCAGCCATCCCTCGGACATTCCAACTAACAATCGATACCTGTGGCGCCATAATGTCCTATATTGTAGTAACAGTACCATGTAGTATTTCGCACTAACCCCCCACCTCCCCATAGCCATCACAACAACCCGAGACCAGAATGAGAATCCCACCCGCCCTCCCCCACCCCAACAACCCACAGAACATACAAAATTAAGTTTGAGCCATCCATCTATGGACGAGTACTAAATACCCAACTCGTAGCAACACAAGTCCATAAACAGGAACTTATACATCCAAAATAAACTGCAGAGTGAACTATATAAGGCACTGTCACTCCCCCGCTCCTTCCTCTTCCAAAATTAAAGAGGGATAGCACGATAGGTGTTGTAGTGCTGTACACCTCCCCAGCAGTAATGAAAAACATTAAAAGTAACATAAAAGGATATACTCTGTACTTTCAGGTAGAGTCTACTCAGTGTCTAATCTGTGTTTCATGCTGATCCAACCATTGCAGCGCCGACACTGGATTCTTGAAGAAATGTGTTCCTCCCAATGCCACTATCTTCAGCTTGGGAAAAAGCATGGCGTATTGTATCTGTAAGGCCCTCAGCCACTTCTTGCTGTCAATAAATTTCGCCCGTCGCTTTTGCACCTCTGTGGAGTAGTCCAGATACACAGATATTTTACTGCCATTGATAGTGAGATCTGGGTGATCACAGGCTTTCTGCAGGATAATGTCCCAATCTCGGTAATACAAAATCTTGGCCAAATCTTGGCAAAATCTTTCTGGGTCTCACAGAAACATGGCTGACACCCTCAGACACCTCCTCCCCTGCTGCACTCTCTTATAGTGGATTTCAATTCACTCACACCCCCCGCCCCGGCTGCAAACATGGTGGAGGAGTTGGTCTTCTCCTATCAGACACCTGCTCCTACAGCCCAACTCCACTGCCACCCTCCATTACGCTCACCTCATTTGAAGTACACTCAGTTCGCATCTACTCTCCCTCCAACCTTCAAGTAGCTGTCATTTACTGCCCTCCAGGTCCAGCCACCATCTTTCTTGACCACTTTAACACCTGGCTACTACACTTTCTTTCTGCCGACATCCCCACTATCATCATGGGTCACTTCAACATCCCTATTGACACATGCCACTCGGCTGCCTCTAAACTCCTGTCACTCTCTTCCTCCTTCGGCCTATCACAGTGGTCTTCAGCTCCCTCCCACAGAGATAGTCACACTCTGGATCTGATCTTTACCCGCCTCTGCTCCCTAGCTAACCTTTCTAATTCGCCTCTCCCCATATCCGACCACAACCTACTCACCTTCTCTTCACTGGACTCTTCTGCAGCTCCCCCGGTCCACACACTAGCACACCCCTGCAGGAACCTCAAACATCTCGACTTTCGCTTGGTTTCTGACTCTCTTCTCCCACTCTCTACCATCTGTTGCCTCCAAGACTCAGAAGCTGCTACCACCCTATATAACACCACAATAAGTACAGCTCTGGACACTGTTGCCCCCCTCACACACAACAAAATCAGGAAAATCAACAGACAACCCTGGCACACCAACCTGACCCAAAAAACTCAGACAAGCTTCCAGGGCTGCTGAGTGGCGATGGAAGAAATCCCATTCTAAAGATCATTTCACCGCATACAAGCAATCCCTCCTCATATTCAAAGCCTCACTCGCTGATGCAAAACAGGCCTACTTCTCATCTCTCATATCTTCCCTGTCACACAGCCCTAAACAACTTTTTAGCACTTTTAACTCCCTTCTCTGTCCCCCAGCGCCCCCACCCTCTCCTTTCTTCTCAGCTGAGGACTTTGCCAAATATTTCAAACAAAAGATAGTCCACATCAGAGAAAGTTTTACTGCACAGTCCCCACAGACCCTCTACACAACTGCTCAGTCCTCTTCTCCCAAAACCCGCTTCTCCACCATTACAGAAGAAAAACGCTCCACTCTACTCTCCAAATCTCATCTGACCACCTGTGCACTTGACCCAATCCCATCCCACCTCATCCCTAACCTCACCACAGTGTTTATCCCAGCCCTAACTCATCTCTTCAACCTATCACTAAACTCTGGTGTCTTCCCCTCTGCTTTTAAACATGCTACCATTACACCCATCCTCAAAAAGCCTTCACTTGACCCATCTTCCTTGTCCAGTTATCGCCCCATATCACTTCTTCCGTATGCCTCAAAGCTACTTGAACAACATGTCCATTTAGAACTGTCCTCCCCTCTCCCCCTGCTCCCTCTTTGACCGCTTACAATCTGGCTTCCGACCCCACCACTCGACCGAGACTGCCCTTACCAAAGTCACCAATGACCTATTGACAGCTAAAACCAAGAAACAATACTCTGTCCTTCTTCTCCTTGACCTGTCCTCTGCCTTCGACACTGTTGACCACTCCCTTCTGTTGCAAACTCTCTCATCTCTTGGCATCACTGACCTGGCCCTCTCCTGGATCACATCATACCTCACAGACCGGATGTTTAGCGTCTCCCACTCCCGCACCACCTCCTCGTCTCATTCCCTCTCTGTTGGTGTCCCGCAAGGCTCTGTCCTAGGACCCCTGCTCTTCTCTATCTACACTTTTGGCCTAGGACAGCTCATAGAGTCCCATGGCTTTCAGTATCACTCCTATGCTGACGACACACAAATCTACCTCTTTGGTCCAGACATCACCACCTTACTATCAAGAATCCCACAATGTCTATCTTCTATATCATCCTTCTTCGCCTCTCGCTTTCTTAAACTTAACATGGATAAGACAGAATTCATAATCTTTCCCCCATCTTGTTCAACCCCCCCAACAGACCTATCTATCATGATCAATGGCTGCACACTCTCCCCAGTCAAGAAAGCCTGCTGCCTTGGAGTGACCTTGGATTCTGCCCTTTCCTTCCGACCGCACATCCAAGCCCTTTCCACCACCTGCCGCCTCCAACTCAAAAACATCTCCCGCATCCGTGCTTAGAATCAGCGAAAATGCTTGTACATGCCCTCATTATCTCCCGCCTAGACTACTGCAACATTCTCCTCTGTGGCCTTCCATCTAGCACTCTCGCACCCCTCCAATCTATCCTCAACTCTGCTGCCCGACTAATCCACCTCTCACCCTATTACTCCTCTGCCTCTCCCCTCTGCCAATCCCTTCACTGGCTCCCCATTGCCCAACGAATTCGCTTCAAAGTATTAACAAATACATACAAGGCCGTCCATAACCTGTCCCCTCCCTACATCTCTTAGCTACTTTCCCGATACACCCCCACACGCACTCTCCGATCCTCACGAGACCTCCTTCTCTCCTCTCCTCTTATTGCCTCTTTCCACAATCGACTCCAAGATTTCTCCCGTGCATTACCCCAGTGGCGTTGCTAGGGCTGGTGTCACCCGGTGCGGTAGAAAATGGTGTCACCCCCCCTGGGTGACACCTGACAGTGTAGGCTATATGTGTATAACAAACATATTTTATATGAAAACTTACAGTTACTTGGCTTGGCCCTTGGGGATCTCGGACGCCACTTCCACACTTTGGCCGGGGGCTCGGCGGAGCTGATGTGTTTTATCCTAATGAGAAAGATTTCATAATAAGTATTTGGAGAAGGGGCAGAGGGACAGCAGAGCAGGGAGAGGCCGGTGCTGCTACTAGGGGGTCATACCATGGGGGAGTAATAACGCCCACCATAATGCCTTCCCCCAGTAGAAATAATTCTCCTTATAATGTGTCAGTGCAAAAAATACCCCCCTGTAATGTCCCCAGTTGAGCTAATGTCCCCATAGTGCCTCCATAATGTGCCAGTATAAAATACCCCTATATAGTGACCCCAGTAAATGCCCCCATAGTGCTCCTCTCCCCCCTAGTGCCCCCATAATGTACCAGTATAAAATGCCCGATATATAGTGCGCCAGTAGATGCCCTCAGTGTCCCCCATAATTTGTAAGCATAAAATACCCCTTCTCAGTGCCCCGTAGTAGTCCTCTCCCCCCTTCCCCATAGTACCCAACACAATGTGTCCCAGTATAAAATGCCCCTATACAGAGCCCCCATATAAAATAACCGTTCTTTGTGGCCTCAGTAGATGCCCCTATAGTGCCACCAATAATGTGCCAGTAAGAAGTGCCCCCATAGATGTCCCCCAATAATGTGCCAGTGAAATGTGCCCTCATAGATGCCCCTTAATCATGTGCCAGTAGCCTAAGCCCCCCATCAACATGTGCCAGTAGCCATAGGTGCCCCCCCTATCATGTGCCAGTAGCCATAGGGCCCCTCTATCATGTGCCAGTAGCCATAGGGCCCCCCTATCATGTGCCAGTAGCCATAGGGCCCCCCTATCATGTGCCAGTAGCCATAGGCGGCCCCCCCTATCATGTGCCAGTAGCCATAGGCGGCCCCCCCTATCATGTGCCACTAGCCATAGGGCCTCTCCTATCATGTGCCACTAGCCATCAGTATTGTACAGAAAAAAAAAGGAAAAAAACACTTACCTCCTTGGCAGCGATGCGATGCAGGCCTCTTCTGGTCTGTGTCCCGCGCTGTGTACGGCTCAGGGCTCAGGCGGCACGATGACGTCATCGCGCCGCCTGCGCCGGCCTCTGATAGCAGGGCTCCAGACTAAAAAAAATACCTAGTAGCCATTGGCTCCTGAACTGAAAAATTTAGGAGCCAAATTACATTTTAAGTCGCCAAATCAAAACCGAATGAAAATTTTGGTATCGTGACAACGCTACGCCGATCAGATCGGCGTAGGGTTGTTTCAATACCAAAATTTTGATTCGCTTTCATCACCATAAAAAAGTATTGCGATACTCAATACCACGCAAAAAAGCCACGTGCATTTCGCATTTTATGAAACGTTCGGCCCATAATAGAACAGTCCTATCCTATTTTTTGGGGTGACAAGGTGACAAAAAAATGGCGAATGCTCACCGCATAGGAGATATTTTTTAATAATTTAATAGTTTGGACTTTTCGGACGCAGCGCTATGTAATATGTTTATTGTATATATTTTTTATATGTAAAATTGGGAAAGGGGGGATTTAAACTTAATATTTTAGAGTACTTTCACACTAGCGTTTTTCTTTTTCGGCATAGAGTTCCGTCACAGGGGCTCTATACCGGAAAAGAACTGATCCGTCATATCCCCATGCATTCTGAATGGAGTAATCCGTCCAGGATGCATCAGGATGTCTTCAGTTCAGTCATTTTGACTGATCAGACAAAAGATAAAACCGCAGCATGCTACAGTTTTATCTCCGGCGAAAAAAAACTGAAGACTTGCCTGAATGCCGGATCCGGCATTTTTCCCCATAGGAACGTATTAGTGCCAGATCCAGCATTCAAAATACCGGAATGCAGGATCCGTCCTTCCGGTCTGCGCATGCCAGTAAAAATGTGTAAAAAGATACAAGACGGATCCGTCTGTCCGCATGACAAGCGGAGACATGGATTCATTCTTGCAATGCATTTGTGAGAGGGATCAGCATCCGGATGCATCTCATAAATGCTTTCAGTCACATCCAGATCGGTGGCTCCAGCGGGCAGTTCTGACAACGGAACTGCTTGCCGCATCACACTACCGCAAGTGTGAAAGTAGCCTTAGTGTTTGTGTTTTATTTTCACTTACTATTAGCCCCCTTAGGGGCTGGAACCCTTGTCCTATTCACCCTTAGGCCCCTTTCACATGGGTGAGATTTCTGCGCGGGTGCAATGCGTGAGGTGAACGCATTGCACCCGCACTGAATCCGTGCCCATTCACTTCTATGGGGCTGTGCAGATGAGCGGTGATTTTCACGCATCACTTGTGCGCTGCGTGAAAATCGCAACATGCTTTATGTTGTGTGTTTTCATGCAACGCAGGCCCCATAGAAGTTAATGGGGCTGCGTGAAAATCGCATTGTATCCGCAAGCAAGTGTGGATGCGATGCGATTTTCACGCTTGGTTGCTAAGATGAAAGTCTATTCACTGTGTTATTTTCCCTTATAACATGGTTATAAGGGAAAATAATAGCATTCTGAATACAGAATGCTTAGTAGAAGGTCAATATAATAAACATTGAGAGCGCCCCCCCAGTATAATAAACATTGAGAGCGCCCCCCCAGTATAATAAACATTGAGAGCGCCCCCCCAGTATAATAAACATTGAGAGCGCCCCCCCAGTATAATAAACATTGAGAGCACCCCCCAGTATAATAAACATTGAGTGCGCCCCCCCCCAGTATAATATACATTGAGAGCGCCCCCCCCCCCCCCCAGTATAATAAACATTGGTGGCGCAGTGGGAAGTGCCAATGTGGGTTAAAAAAATAAATAAAAATTAACTCACCTCCTCCAGTTGATCGCGCAGCTGCCGGTCTCCTGTTCTATCTTCAGGACCTGTCAAAGGACCTGTGGTGACATCACTGTGGTCATCACATGGTACATCATATGATCCATCACCATGGTAATGGACCATGTGATTAGCTCAGTGATGTCACCACAGGTCCTGAAGATAGAGCAGGAGACCGGCAGCTACGCGATCAACTGGAGGAGGTGAGTTAATTTTTTATTTATTTTTTTAACCCTCATTGGCACTTCCCACTGCGCCACCAATGTTTATTATACTGGGGAGGGGGGTGCACAAAATGTTTATTATACTGGGGGGGGGGGGGTGCACAAAATGTTTATTATACTGGGGGGGGGGGGCGCACTCAATGTTAATACAAATACAGGAGGCGGGTGCCGGAATGAAATAGCCGGCACCCGACCTCTATGATAGGGGGCTGCGATCAGTGGCAGTTAACCCCTCAGGTGCCGCTCCCTGTCATAGAGGTCGGGTGCCGGAATCAAATAGCCGGCACCCGACCTCTATGACAGGGAGCGGCACCTGAGGGGTTAACTGCCACTGATCGCAGCCCCCTATCATAGAGGTCGGGTGCCGGCTATTTCATTCCGGCACCCGCCTCCTGTATTTGTATTACAGGTCAGTTTTCTTCATTGGTGGCGCAGTGGCCACAGCCCCTCCCCTCCTCCTCCCATCCCTCTTCTCATTGGCGGAGGCAGCGGCAGCAGCAGCACAGGGGGGAGGGAGAGAGCCCCCCCCCCCTGCCACTATGGAAGCGCCGGCATTTTTCAATAAGCTGTGGGATTATTCCCCTTCATCTGCTCCGGTACCCCCACCAGGTGCACATTGTTACGGCGCGATCGGTTCTCTAATAAACATGGCACAGGGGATGCTGTGGCTGCGGTGAGAATCTGTTTTGGGAGGGTATAGCCTCCTCCTCAGACGAGTCCCCATTAAGGTTCACACTACCGCCTCCCTGATCGCGGTCTTCCTCAGTGTAAATGGTGCTTGGTACTCAGCCTTCCGACCAGCCTTCTCCAGCCACGCCGTGATGTCGCGCACTGCGCTTTCCATGGCTCCTTCTTCACTGGCGCCATCTTGGGAGGAGGCCTCCCTCTCAGGCCGAAGAGGTGTCTTAACTTTTTTTTGGCATGTGGACAGAGTGTCTGCTGTCGCCGAGGTGTTGCCAGGTTGTAGTACCCGTTAGGGTTCTATTCTGTGGTGTTACAGGTGCGTGCGTGCAGCACATCAGGATAAGTTCAGGATCATGTGCAGGAGCTCCGGGCACAGCGTCCTATTCCATTGCTCGTCAAGCCACTGCCACCCATTTTATATGTTTATTGCAATATATCCTGTTTATTTGCACTGTTATTACACTATATCTGCACTGCACTGTGGAAAGGGTTGATGCACAAACAACTGATACTGAGAGACTTTATGATTGTCTACCTATGCAAAGTTTGGAGGAGAAAAACCAGACACACTGAACTTCTGACTGTCTGGCTTAGCTATGTTGGTTATGTCAGAAGACTTGCTCATGTCTGGAAAAAACACTTATTCATTCCCATAGACTTACATTAAATTTCTATTCAAATCTATGATGGACAGAAATTGTAACAATGTTTCTGTTTAGGATGTGCTTCTCCACTCCTCCCCTCCTAGTAGAAGGTTCTAGTTCACCTGAAAACTGTATAACAGGAGAGCCTCTAGTTGTCTGCAGATAGAGAACAGTGCTTAGTAGAAGACACTCTGCCAGACAACATCAGGGATCAGCAGAAGATCCTGAGAATCGGATGCTGAGCCACAGACCCCAGGTTACTAGCTTTTTGGCCAGGGAGCCAGCCTTCTGAGAGAGAGATGAATAGCAGTCCTTTTCTAGCCTTAAACCTTGCCTAGCTTGAGTTTCTCCAGTACAGTAGCACACTGGTTTAATGCAGACCCTGACTCTCTAGACTGTTTTCCCATTGGGGTCCACCACGTCTTACCATCCCTCCTGGAGAGCAGCAGCATGTGGTGACAACTAAACTGTGTCCAGGGGAACTAGTGTAGCATTGGGGCCACCCCAAACCCGTCCACTACAGGTGCTGTCTGTTTAATACAGCTGATACCTCCCTGCAGTGGCTGGGATGGAAGATGACTTTGATTCCGACCATTTAACTGCTTAAGATACTGCGGTCAATAGTGACTACAGCATTGAAGTGGTTAGACAGAGGGAGGGGGCTCCCTTTATTTCAACATTGCCCTCCAGGGGAGAAATCGTGAGATGTTAAGCGGTTGTCACAGTAACTGGGGACCTATTTAAAGCCCCAGGCTTGCCATCTTACTGCTCCTATTATACCCTGAGAATGTAAAAGGATGATGTTAAAATCAACGTACACTGAAATAAAGTGGATCACACGTTCAAGTCACCTAAAAGGTCTTAAAAAATGTTTAAAAAAATAGTGTTGAGTTGTTTATCACACACAGTGAATATCATAAGAAAAATAAATTCACAACTGTAAAATTGCCATTTTTTTGGTTAGCTTGCCTCGCCAAAAAAATGAAATATAAAATGATCAAAAGTTGTATGTACCTCAAAATGTTACCAATGAAGGCTAGATCTTTTTTTTAAGGAAATGTTTATTATTTTTGAAAAGCATGGCATGTCTGCCTCCTGTATGGCATGTTTGTCTCCAGTACAGCTTGTCTGTCTCCTGTACAGGGTGTCTGTCTCCTGTACGGGGTGTCTGTCTCCTGTACGGGGTGTCTGTCTCCTGTAAGGGGTGTCTGTCTCCTGTACGGGGTGTCTGTCTCCTGTACAGGGTGTCTGTCTCCTGTACGGCGTGGCTGTCTCCTGTACGGGGTGTCTGTCTCCTGTACGGGGTGTCTGTCTCCTGTACGGGGTGTCTGTCTCCTGTACAGGGTGTCTGTCTCCTGTACGGGGTGTCTGTCTCCTGTACGGGGTGTCTGTCTCGTGTACGGGGTGTCTGTCTCCTGTACGGGGTGTCTGTCTCCTGTACAGGGTGTCTGTCTCCTGTATGGCGTGTCTGTCTCCTGTACAGGGTGTCTGTCTCCTGTACGGCGTGTCTGTCTCCTGTACGGGGTGTCTGTCTCCTGTACGGGGTGTCTGTCTCCTGTATGGCGTGTCTGTCTCCTGTACAGGGTGTCTGCCTCCTCTACGGCGTGTCTGTCTCTTGTATGACGTGTCTGTCTCCTGTACAGGGTGTCTGTCTCCTGTACGGCGTGTCTGTCTCCTGTATGGCATGTCTGTCTCCTGTACAAGGTGTCTGTCTCCTGTACAGGGTGTATGTCTCCTGTATGGCGTGTCTGTCTCCTGTATGGCGTGTCTGTCTCCTGTACGGCGTGTCTGTCTCCTGTACGGGGTGTCTGTCTCCTGTACAGGGTGTCTGTCTCCTGTACGGCGTGTCTGTCTCCTGTACAGGGTGTCTGTCTCCTGTACGGGGTGTCTGTCTCCTGTACGGGGTGTCTGTCTCCTGTATGGCATGTCTGTCTCCTGTACAGGGTGTATGTCTCCTGTATGGCGTGTCTGTCTCCTGTACAGGGTGTATGTCTCCTGTACGGCGTGTCTGTCTCCTGTACGGGGTGTCTGTCTCCTGTACGGGGTGTCTGTCTCCTGTATGGCGTGTCTGTCTCCTGTACAGGGTGTCTGCCTCCTCTACGGCGTGTCTGTCTCTTGTATGACATGTCCCTTTGACTGTTATACTTGTTAAGATCTTGATTGAAAGAAATGATACAAAATGCGATTAGAGATTTAGAAATGACCTTATCTTTCACCCTAATAGATTTCGACATTGTACAGTGACATCAATGTATCACTGCACCAAACAGATAAATATGTGATTCATTCATTAATCAGACAACATCAGATCCATTTCCTAAATTCCTGAGTGAAGAGGCCAGAAATCAGCCCCGTCCAGCCGCTGATTGATGGAAGCATGAGGGCGAAACAAAGCGTCGGCCATGTACCTCCATAACACAATGCTGTCCTTCTAATGAATGTTTCATGTTATAAGTGAGACGAATAAAATATTAAGAGCACTAGAATGAAAACGTAAAAGGCAAATCGATTCCATGCAAGCTCGCTGCTATATGTATTCTCCAGGCTTAAACTGATGCCAAACAAAATTTCTAAAGGAATATCTATTGTCAGACCTATGTTTTTTTTATTTGGTAAGTTTTTTGATAAACTATTTTTTTCATTAAATTATTGCATTTTTCACACTATAACCAGAGGGCAGGATTACCATGAACGGTAACATCTCTGGAAGCAAATAAGACAAGATCCACAATTAACAATAGGAATGGAGACAGCTCCTGCTCCTGTCATAGAGCATACCCACAAAGCTCTCCCATAGTAGTCAGTAGGTTGCCTTTTGTCCTTTTTGTCTACTACCATAAAGGGAAAAAATTCTGCGCTAGTTTTTAACCATACAGATGTCATTGTTTGGTTGGATGTCCACTGCTGTGTAGTTGTGGCCAGGTATGTGCAGGTCTGAGACTGTCCTTCACCTCCTCCCCCTCCCTGCACAACGACTACTGCTCATATCACAGAACATGTCCAAAACACTCTCCCATTGAATTTAGTAGGTATTTTTTGGAATGAGTTGCATTTTTTCCTGGTGTCTACAATAAAGCAAAAAAAAAAATCTGCACTAGTTTTTGACCATAGAGACACGGTTGCCAACCAGAATTTTTTTTTCTGGACAACTTATCCCAAAATCACAGACAGCCAACATTTTCAGGGAGCTGTAAAATGATGATAATTACCACCAATCTAGTCAGCCTCAAAAAAATGATGGACACATCTATTTTTTTTCACGGAAAAAAGTTGCCTATTTTTACAGACTGTCCAGAAACTTCTAGACGGTTGGCAACCCTGCATGCAGATATTGTCATTGGTTGGTTGTCCACTGCTGTGCAGTTGTGGCCAGGTATATGTATATACAGGGCCGAAAACTTCCCTCACCTCCTCCCCCTCCCTACACAGTGACTACTGTGTCACAGAGCATGTCCACAACACTACTATAGCAGTCAGTAGGTCATTTTTGGATTGAGTTGCCTTTTGTCCCAGTGTATACTATAAAGCAAAACATTCTGCACTAGTTTTGACTATTGCAGATGTTGTCCTTGGTTGGTTGCCCACTGCTGTGCAGTTGTGGCCAGGTATATTCAATATGCAAGGCTGAGAACATCCCTTTGAGGAGCGGGTGCAAGAAAGTTGCAGTTAAATGGTACAGGGGCAGTAGATGCAGTAAGCAACAGTAAACTTTACTGAGTGAAAACAACAGGTCATCAAGCTGCCAAATCTAGAGCGGTGCTCTTGCCACTGATGGATAAGTGTGGCGTGCCAGAACCGCAGGGGCGACACGTGAGGTGCACGGTGGACCGATGAGGGGGGAGTAGTAATACAGTTCATCGGTTTGCTCACGGTTAGCAGGAAGCCTCCCTGGGCCGGCAGCACAGTGATGAGGAAGACAGCATGAAATCCTCCGGGGCACGCTCTGTGGTAGGGAAGCACCAGCCTAGAAGGAGGTTGAGGTGCCCTTGATGGCAGTGGTGTTTAGGGTGCTTGTGGCGGCTGAGTCCCTTGGTGGTATTTGCCGTGACGCCAGAACCGTTTATGGTGGTACAACCAGTTGTAGTGGTAGTATTGAAGAATGAGGTGACAGTGGTAGGATACAACTCACAACTTTTACTGTAGATGGTTTTAGTTGCAGCATAAACATCCAGACAGAATACAGTCTCTGGGTATATAGAGGAATTCTGTTGATCCACTGTTAATAGGTTTTGGCTAGGTCCTGACTCAGGCTGTGGTTCAGTATAATTCTTACTGGTAGGTGACTTTTCTTCCGGTCCCTTTTAAATCCAGTGTAGTTTGGTGAGGTTGCCCGTGGCTAAAGAATCCTTCACCTAGACTCCCCAAAGGTCTTTGATGCCTGGGTAGTGGCTATTATACTTTGGTTTAAGTCCTTTTTCTACTTTGTCCCTTCTTGGACTAGACCTCACTCCTGAGCAGACTTGTGCTTGATCTGCACACTCACTAACTGGCAAATAGACTGAACACAGATTAGACCTGAGCTGGGCTAGTTATCCCAGAGTGGTGCCATCCCCATCTAGTGGTGGGATGTATAAAGCACACTTGACCAGCCTATAAACAGGGATACAACAGATGTAGCAATGCAAAATGACATGCAATACAGCAATGACAATGAAGCAATACATTTGCAGTTCCCAAGTGTCCTGAGTGGGACGCTGCATAAGCAACAATCTTCTCAGAGGGAGAGGCATATTGACATCAAAACCATCCAACTCATAATACAGCAGTAGTGGTTCAGATTGTAGGTCTTTCATATGACCTGCTTGCAAAAGGGTCAGTCCTTACAGTTTATATTGGCCCTGGAGGTCTTGAGGCCCCACACGTAGATACACACATAGCCAGTAACATCAACGGGAAGACATACTTACTTGGTATAGGGTCAACTAGTATGGTGGCTACAACTCTCCAACTCTCACAGAGGGCACAGGCTTAATGGTTACAACACAACAACACATGACGGTTACACTTCTTAGTAGAAGTATTATATTACCTTTACCAGGTAGTGCTGTTATCAGGTCGTAGGCCACAATTCATCACACAGTATCAGCCACAGTGTGAGTTGTCACACAACATTCCATGTCAGTACAGTTTTACCCAATTTCACCCATTCGCAAGCAGGCAGACTGGCTGGCACACTTTTGCATTAGGTCACAAATACAGTGGGCTGTAGTCCATAACCAGTCCAAGTTTGCTTTTTCAGACCCAGCTCACCTGGAACTACCGAGGTTAGGACTTGGTTCCCAACCAATTGCAGGCTCCATGGAAGTAAAGTCATATAGTCCAGAGTCTGATTTGGTGTAGGGCGGATCTCCTCACCCCATCAGATCTAAGGAAAATCAACCAATTCCCACTGCTCACTGCTTGTTAACTAGCCATAGACAAGATAACTTTCAACACGTGTCTCTCTGACCCTCACTCTCACTAGAGACCAGGGTTGGACTGGCCCACCAGAGTATGCTCTAGTGGGCCCAGTGTATGAATCCATGATGGCCCAAGGAACCAAGAAAAAAATTGCATTAGGAGTTGCCTTTTGAGCTAATCACTGTCCACTAGGATCAATATCTTAGGTTTTGAATCAATTAGAACTATAAGACTGGTTTGGGTCTCAAGAGTAATTTCCTCTGGTGGGCCCAAGGAACCCCAGTCCGCCACATCTAGAGACTACCATTAGGTGTGCTAAGCATCCTCCTTATACAACATGTGACCCTCTACGGGCTTTCTTGGGGAAAATCTGAGTGTGCGTCCATGTGTGACCAAATCCAGGGGTCGATAATACACATACTGTATACAGAGTTAAACATTCACACCATACAGAGATAAACATTCAGTCTACACTTGTAGCCCTATGTGGTATGATAGTCCCCCACCCGTTAGCTCACCTCATGGTCTCTATCCTCCACCACATGGACTGCTATCATTATGACTACTTTCTAACCTGCTTCTATATTGTGATGCCTGCACATTACTGGCCCTCACTAACCTCCTTTCCACAAATGTCAGTATGAATTATATCAATAAACACATGAATAATGAACGAAATGATGAAATAAATGAATGCCAGAAGTCATCTGGGCTAATTAATGAGATCTGATTAGCATACTCAGATCATCTAAGGTCATTGAATCAAAGCAACGAAGCAGAAGATTATTGGTGTAAAAGAATAATGTTCATTATAAAAAAATGGTCGTATGAACAATAAAATTATAGACAGAACGAAGTAAAATACACTACTCACAAAAAGTTAGGAATAATTCGCTTTCGGGTGAAATTTATGGAAAACGTAAAAAGATTACTGACAAACGTAAACTGGTTACTGACAAAGAAAAATTGGTAAGAGTGAACGATGTCTCAATGCAAACAACTTTCAGAAGACCTTAGAAGATGTGTTACACAAACGGATGAAGCTGAGAAATGCTACAAAAGTATTGCTGAAGACCTGGATGTGCATCAGTCCATGGTTAGACAAATTATCTACAAATAGTGGATATCCTGTTAAAGGGGTTATCTGACACTAAATCAGACCTCCAGACTTGGCTGACCCACGGTGGTGATGATACTCACACGGTGGTGAGCTACACAGACTGAATCCAGCCATGAGGACCTTTAGCTACAGAGACCAACAGCACTGGAGGTCTAAATTTAGTCTTGGATAACTCGTTTAAGATCTGTCCAAGATTACAACCGGCAATCCTGAAAGAAGGGAGAAAGAACCAAGGGTACCTGCAGAAGACCTACAGAAGACTCTACAAACTGCAGAAAACTCTCTTCATGTGTCCACTATTAGAAAACCAACTTTCATGAATGGTATTCATGGAAGGACATCACGAAGGAAGCCGCTGCTGTTCAAAAAACCCATTGTTTCCCATTTTACATTTGTCCAAGACCATCTAGATCTTCCACCATGCTTGTTGGAAAATGTTCATAGAAAGACGAGACAAGTGGCACCAAAGCACAATGCTATTGTTTGAGGAAAAGCAGTGGCACACCAAAACCTCATCACAACTGTTCAGCATGGTGGAGGGTGCAAGATAGTTTGGGGCTACGTTGCTGCCTTTGGGACCAGCATGGGGGGCTGATGGTCTGACAGATGGGCCCCCCTGATAAGGTATCAAACTGCCAGGATCAGAGTTATCTAACTCAGCATTTGCCGCAGGAATCTGGCTGTGTATTGTAGCCGTAGTTCTGCTGCTGTTCCTACAATGCCCACACAATCAGTGCGATGTAATGGTAGGGCACAGGTCCTCTGAGGACTCCTACTGGCGCCATACTATTGTCATGGGTCATCAAGAGATAAATTTCAAGGGTCACTAAAGGTGGATTTACAATTGAGCAGGCAATTATCGGGAAGGAACCGTTTCTTCTTGATAGTTGCTTGCTCGTCAGTAAAGAGGTGTATTTACATGTAGCTGTTGCATCTATTGTATGGGGATGAGAGATCGCTACTGTCATCACTCGTCCTCATGCAGATGCAGGGCCCAGAGGCAATGATTTAGGTGTCTGCATGAAAAACGTTCATTCCCTATAACCAGGCGCTGTAAATCCGCCTTCACTCTTTTTCCTTTCACTGTGAATATGCTCAATAAAAGACATAAACAGCACAATGTTGTTTGTTTGTTACATTGTGTTTGTCTATAATGGTGACTTAGATAACAAATAGACCACATTATATTATATATATATATATATATATATAGACTTTTTTGAGGCTCAGGAATTGCACTCGTAATAATACAATTCTGAATGCAGCTGTTGGTATCTGAGCATGATCTTTTTACACGTAATTGCATAAGAATTCTGTCACTGGCCATAGTCCAGGCTCAGATTGGGTTATAATGTACTTAGTGGCTGAGCGGAATGAATGATAAGATAGCCGGCCTCTTTCAGATTAGCCTATCTGAACCCATAGAGGGTAAATGTGACCCTGTCAAGCTTGGATGCGCAGCACTTTATCATATCTCTTCCTTTATAAGTCTCTATCATCCACGTGAAGCTGTGAATAGTTACCAGGAAAGACCCATTTACACAAAGCAATTATCGCCGAGATCCAGACAATTATATGCGGCCTGTGTAGCTGAGCAAACGATCAAACATGAAAAATATCATTATCACTGACTGTTTTTTAAAAATCTTGAATAGAGATTTTGGAAAAACAGTCAGTGATAATGATATTTTTCATGTTTGATCGTTTGCTCAGCTACACAGGCCGCATATAATTGTCTCTATTTGTAGGGCTCAAAATGGAAATTTCATTATCCCTTTCACTATGTGCCATAAGAGCTCATGCACACAAACGTATTATTTGTCCGTGTCTGTTCCCAAAATTTTTCCGAACCTTATTCGTAACTATTCATTCCAATGGGGTCGCAAATAAAAACTTTCAATGACTCATTGCATTCTGTATCCGTATGTCCGCAAGTCCGTTCTGCAAAAAAAAATAGAACATGTCCTATTCTTGTTCGTTTTCTGGACAAGAACAGGCATTGTTACAATGGATCCGCAAAAAATACTGATGTAACACAGACGTCACATGGACTTTTTTTATGCGGACCTGATTCGTGTGCATGAACCCTAATACTGATGTCTTCTTATGTGGCAGAGAGGTCTTTGGGCCCCCTTAGGCACCAGGGCTGGGGTACGACTGCTATCTCTGCAACCCTTATTTCCAAGCTCCTGTATTTGACTTTTGCTTATTTTTATTGCTGGAATGCTCAGTAACCAATCACATCACTGGTCTGATAGCAGCAGCAGGAGAGGAGTATGTCTATCTTGTAGGAGAAAGCAACTTTATCTGTCACAATCAGTGTGGGGGGAAAACTCCACACTGAACACAGGAGGGAAGGGGAACAGTAACTGGGCCTGGAAACTAGGGAAGGAACAGGTCACCTGCTAAACAACCCTAATCCGTGCCCTAACTATCTATCAATATGAATAAACCTTGAAGGTAGGAATATTCATATTCAGGATACCTAGGCCCTTATTTCCCTATAAGGCCCTGGAATAAGGTTAGGACCAGAGACAACCCATTCCTCCCCAGCAGGTGCGTTGCTAGGGTCTCAAAAGATCCGGGGCTCAAGCCCCAATGCAAATGTGCCATATTCTTGAAATATCCGCCCTGTCTCCTCCCCCCCACATACTCACGCCTTAGCGCTAGAAACAGATGATACTTTTTAGCCAGAGATCCTTTTTTAGACAGAGATCCTTTTTTTTAAAAAAAAAAAACGATCTCTGATGGAAATGGCTAAAACGGATGCCCAATGTTCATAATGGATGCACAGGATCCGTTTTTGTTTTTTTTACAGGATCTTTTTTTTTTTCTGTTCTTCAGAATGGATCAGAAGAACGGAAAATGAAAGGTGATGTGAATCCAGCGTTAGGATAACTGTCTCTTTCAACTCCCCCATACACATACATACTAACTGAGAGTTCATGGGTTTTTGGTGGATAACCATTAAATAAATCCAATCACTGATCAATGACAATACCACACTTCCAACCTTTGTACATGCTTCTTCTTTTTTTTATTTTTTTTATCTGTTTTTGTGTTGTTATATTCTGAAATTCAAAATGCTTTTATTTTTTCTGTTGATGGAGCTGTATGAGGCTTATTTTTTGTATTATGAACTGTTTTCATTCTGGGGTACCTGCAACTTTCTGATCACTTTTTCTGTATTTTTGGTGGGGACAGATGGGATATGACCCTTTCTGGCATTCACCATGCATTATTAATAAGACATTTATTTTATAAAATGGCTAATTAAGGCTTGAGTGATATGTGCCCACAGTCACATCACAGGGCACTGATGGCGCGACAGCGGGAGCCCCCTCCCTCTGTTTAACCGGACAAATGTGTTCACATACAACCCTTTAACGCTTATGATGTACAGTTCCGTCATATAGTTTTTAAGGGGTTAATGGCTAGGATCTGTTGGCTGTCATTTGGGGTCTTAGATGGGGTGTTTCATCTAGAGGCTTTCTGGGGGATTTTTATTTGGGGGGTATGCTTGTAGATAACGTTTGCCACAAGCAGAGTCATTTACTCCAGGCCCCTTCCATAACTTATTGGAGTGATCTTGGAATTATCAGGGACCACAAATCAGCTTTACATTAGTGTATACACTCACCTAAAGAATTATTAGGAACACCATACTAATACGGTGTTGGACCCCCTTTTGCCTTCAGAACTGCCTTAATTCTACGTGGCATTGATTCAACAAGGTGCTGATAGCATTCTTTAGAAATGTTGGCCCATATTGATAGGACAGCATCTTGCAGTTGATGGAGATTTGAGGGATGCACATCCAGGGCACGAAGCTCCCATTCCACCACATCCCAAAGATGCTCTATTGGGTTGAGATCTGGTGACTGTGGGGCCATTTTAGTACAGTGAACTCATTGTCATGTTCAAGAAACCAATTTGAAATGATTTGAGCTTTGTGACATGGTGCATTATCCTGCTGGAAGTAGCCATCAGAGGATGGGTACATGGTGGTCATGAAGGGATGGACATGGTCAGAAACAATGCTCAGGTAGCCCGTGGCATTTAAACGATGGCCAATTGGCACTAAGGGGCCTAAAGTGTGCCCAGAAAACATCCCCCACACCATTACACCACCACCACCACCACCAGCCTGCACAGTGGTAACAAGGCATGATGGATACATGTTCTCATTCTGTTTACACCAAATTCGGACTCTACCATTTGAATGACTCAACAGAAATCGAGACTCATCAGACCAGGCAACATTTTTCCAGTCTTCAACAGTCCAATTTTGGTGAGCTCGTGCAAATTGTAGCCTCTTTTTCCTATTTGTAGTGGAGATGAGTGGTACGCGGTGGGGTCTTCTGCTGTTGTAGCCCACCTTTCTTTCCCATTCTGACATTCAGTTTGGAGTTCAGGAGATTGTTTTGACCAGGACCACAACCCTACATGCATTGAAGCAACTGCCATGTGATTGGTTGACTAGATAATCGCATTAATGAGAAATAGAACAGGTGTTCCTAATAATTCTGTAGGTGAGTGTATATTTATTAGACTTAGTAGAAATATAATGTAAGTCTTCTTTTTGGTCCCACATACTGTAATTCCAAGATCATTTCAATCTAGTATGGAGGGAAAGTGGAGTGAATGACATTTGCCTGTAGGAATCACTCTCCCCACCTAGCCGTCCTGCTGCTGGTGCCCTCATCCACCCCCTGCCCACACATCCCAACCACCACATTCCCAAGAACACAGCTGTAGAACTTACACTGTGGACTGGCTGTGCCTGGCTTTTCTCATAGTGTGACAGAGCCGACCAGCACTTCCCGCGCGCTCTCTGTCAGCGTGCAGGAGGAGGCTCTGATTAGTGGAGCAGCAGCAATGAGAGAAGCCTGCTGACTGCTCCTCCACCAATCAGCGTAGGTATTGCAGAAGAGAGGGAGGAGCACTGCTTGTCTCCTTCTCTCTGCAAAGTATTAATGTATCACACTGTGCCCTGCGACTGCCGTAACATTCGGGGCCCTGGACAAAACACCCCTGCTCCCCAGATGGACGAATGGAAGTCTCTGTCTCAGGCCAAGATACAAACAACAGGGAATATAACAAACACAAACAAACGCGACACTTAGCTTCTGTAGCGATGGACGAGCAGGAACACCAGAGACGACCTCACACCAGCCCAGCCAAACCCAAATGAAGCTATCTACCGCATAGTTAGAAGGGTGGGGTCAGGCTATAAAGGGTAGAAGTAATGACCACTGAGAAACAGCTGAGAAAAGGGAAATGGTCATTAACTCTATCAACACTGAATCAAGAGAAATTGAGGAGGCTGTTAGATTCCTCCACGCTCAGCCAGTCTCCTTGATCTCCTGACATCAGTCACCTGAGGGACCGTGACATTATCCCCCTGCATGATATGTCAGAAAGTGGGCTTAAATATTATACCATTGGAGATTTATGAATTCTGCTGGAATAATGCTCATGCTACTTTATGACAGGTTGCAGGGGTAGATTGAGTATTCAGGCACTAGGGTAGTATCTGACTGCCCATAGACTGGCTGAAAGGGGTTGTCCCATTACAAAGAATATTGGATAAGGGTCTAATTAGCAGGGTTAGGGCTCATGCACACGACCGTATGTATTTTGCAGTTTGCAAAAAATTGATCCGCAACTAATATGGAACAGCTGGCCCCTAATAGAACAGTACTATGCTTGCGGACAATCATAGGACATGTTCTATTTTTTTGCAGAACAGACATATGGACATATGGAAACGGAATGCATACGGAGTAACTTCTGGTTTTTTTTTTTTGCAGACCCATTGAAATGAATGGTTCCACATGCGGTCCGCTAAAAAAAGGAATGGACATGGAAATAAAATACATTTGTGTGCATGAGCCCTTAGGATGACTGGGGCCCCCATTATCACCATAACGGTGACCTGTGCTCCTGCATGCACAGTGCTTTTTTCTGCATTTTTGATTTTTCCTCCCCACATTTCAATGGCCAGGACAAGATGGCACCATTTAATTCACCATGACTTGTAAAAAAAATTATAATTAAGAATTCTGCCAAGTTGTTTGTGTTTTGACATTATGGCATTCATTGTGCACTAAAAATTACATGATGTCCTTATTCTGCGGCTCAATATGATTACGGTGATACCAAATTTATATAGTTTTTATTTTGCTTTATTAATAAATAAAAAAATAACCTTTGGAATAAAAAATCTACATTTTCCGCCATAACTTTTTTTTTATAGGTCTGCAGAGTAATATGAGAGCTTTTTTTGCGGGATGAACTGTAGTTTTTATTGGTACCATTTTTGGGGTACGTACAACTTTTTGATCACTGTTATTCAACTTTTTTAGGTCGACAAGGTGATATGTTTATTTTTTTATTGTTTATATGTTTTTATATGTAAAATTGGGAAAGAGGAATGATTTAGACTTAATATTTGTCAGCACAGTAAGCAGTAACACACAGACAGTGAGCCCTAACTGGAACCCATCCCGCTTTTCCTGTCTACTTGCAGTTCAAGCCCTAGGCGGCAAGTCCGCAACTGGTCGACACACACACAGAAGAAACTACACAAAGATGAAGTCGTACAGGAATGGGTCGGAACTAGGCGGACAATGCTGTACCAAATCAGACAACAGAGGGTAGTTAGTATAGTCAAGCCGAAGTCAGAACCAGACGGGAAACACGGCACCAGATCACGAGACAGAGAGTGGTCATAGGCAAGCCGCGGTCAATACAAAAAGCAATCCAAATGCACACAGAACTGGAAGCACAGCTAGGGAGTGAAAACCTATATCTGGCAATAGTGTATTGCCAGCATGGAATTTAAATAGGGCGTTGAATCCCTGAATCAGGACCTGATAGGTTCATGGACTTGGCGCCCCAATGGAGCAACATACAAGTTGGAACAGAATAGGCTGACTGAGCTGTCACTCAGTCTAAATCAAAACCAGACGCACCTAAACCAAATAACATATTAACCTCCCTTAGCATGTGTCTGCTGTGGGGAGGAACAGAGTGAACACTCTGTTGCTATGAATGCATTGCGTCACCAGGGGGCGTGCCTAGGCAGTGCATCACAGGGGAAGGGTAGTCCGGTAGGGCGTTTCACCCACCGTGGCCGCGCCGCAGTCCCAGACCACAGTGCTGGAGTCTGGACAGGTAAGTTGGTGACAATATTTTTTATGTTTTATTTTTATTTTTTATTAACAATAACTTTAGAGATCTATTAGGGTGAATAGGATTCTGCTGCTCTACATGCTGAGCTGTGCCTCATGCACTGTTTATCAGGGAGCTTACCATGACAGGCCTGGGAACCTCCAGCAGGCCCCAGACTGTCATGGTAACCGATTTGAGCCCCGCAACTTCACTGCGGGGGCTCCAATTGGAAGGCATAGGGAGCCGCATCCCTCTGCCTAACCTCACAGATGCCACAATCACTTTGAACACAGCATCTGAGGGGTTAAATGACAGGGTTTGGCGAGATTGCTGTTCCCCGTCATTGAAGCTGGGTGCCGGCACTGTCGCATATTCCCGGCGCATAATGCCCTACATGTACAGAATTTTGCATTAAGGGGTTAAGACCGCTTAGTCAATTAACATATTTCTAAAAGTTTTATCTATGTCAAGTGTATTATGGTTAAAGTTTTTAGAAAGTGAAATGGCCTATGCCCGTTAATGCCCAGGCGTCAAGATCATTTTTTGAACTTGAAGTTCTTTGGCACCAGTTTCACACATGGACAAAATTGTTGGTACCCTTCAGTTAAAGATAGAAAAACCCACAATGGTCACTGAAATAACTTGAAACAGGAGAAAAGTAATAATAAATAAAAAGTTTACCGAAAATCAGACATTGCTTTTGAATTGTGATTCAACAGAATAATTTTAACAAACTAATTAAACTGCCCCTAGGAAAAATGTCTAATAATTTGACCATAGGGACATGTTACACTAAGGTGTGTCCTGTAATTAGCATCACAGGTGTGACTGTGCTATTTGGTATAATGGTGGGTACTACAATGAACATGGATCAAAGAAAGCTAAGAAGAGCGTTGTCTCAGGAGATTACAAAGAAAATTATAGACCTGTGATGGCTAACCTTCGGCACTCCAGCTGTGGTAAAACTACAACTCCCAAAATGTACACTTTGCTTGGCAGTTCTCAGAACTCCATAGAAATGAATTGAGCATGCTGAGAGTCGTAGTTTCACCACAGCTGGAATGACGGAGGTTAGCTATCACTGTTATAGACAAACATGTTAAAGGTAAAGGCTATAAAACCATCTCCAAACAGCTTGATGTTCTTGTTACTATACATATTTTTCAGAAGTTTAAGGTCTACAGGACTGTAGCCAACCTCCCTGGACATGGCCGCAAGAGGAAAATTGTTGACAAATTGAAGAGACAGATAAAACGAATGGTAACCAAAGAGCCCAGAACAACTTTCAAAGAGATTAGAGAATTTCAAGGTACATCAGTGTCAGGTGGCATCATCCGTCGGAACCTTAGTCAAAGTGGATATTTATCACTGAGCAAAATTTGAAAGCCTACTATTAAAACCTAACCTTTAATATTTATACAAAATAAAATAATCCCACAAGACAAAACAATCAATATGAAAACAAGTCTGTTATCAATGTTACTGCATAGGATACACACGTCCTATATTAGGGTAAAGTATATATAATGTAATGGTTGCCACAATGTGATCACTCGCGGTTTGTAGTTTAGGCAAAGAAGTGAAGCAAATTGCTCATCATATACCATGCAGATTTCTCCTCCAAGGATCTTTCCATCAGGCAACTTTTGGATATTATGTCTCCATTGAAGAAAAATAATTTGCAAATACATCCGCTAATATGCAGGACAAAAATTGGATTCTAACCCTACTATTCTAGCAGTCCCTGCCTAAAAGCAGAGTAATCGCCCCGAAAGTGGTGCCCCCACTTATCGGTAGCTTACCCTACAATAAGTGTCCCTACCTAGTAACTATGTCCTAAGTTACGTCCCGACGCGTTTCCCCTACACAAGTAGTAGTAGGTTCATCAGGGGACCAGTGTATATAAGAGCAATGGCTCCCAAAGGTGCAGATGTTTCACATTAGCCAAAGTGGACTTAATGAAAGACCACCGTGCAGGAAACCACAGTTGACCACCATCAGCTCGCAAAAATGAAGCATACAAAGAACATTGTATCTACTGTGAAACATGGAGGAGGCTAGGGTATGTTTTGGGGCTGCTTTTCTGCATCTGGCCCAGGGTGTCTTAAATCTATGCAAGGTACAATGAAATCTAAAGACTATCAAGGCATTCTGGAGCGGAATGTGCTGCCCAGTGTCAGAAAGCTTGGTCTTAGTCACAGCTGCAGAAGTTTGCTCATAAGTAGTGTTGAGCGAACTTGTGTTTTAAGTTCGGCGTCTAAAGTTGGGGTTCGGGTTATCGAAGAATCGCGTTATGGATTCCACTACCACGGACCATAACGGACCATAACATGGTTATAAGGGGAAAATAATAGCATTCTTAATACAGAATGCATAGTACAATAGGGCTGGAGGGGTTAAAAAATAAAATAAATAATTTAACTCACCTTAATCCACTTGTTCGCGCAGCCCGGCTTCTCTTCTGTCTTCATCTTTGCTGTGCACAGGAATAGGACCTTTGATGACGTCACTCTGGTCATCACATAGTCCATCACATGATCTTTTACCATGGTGATGGATCATGTGATGAGCGCAGTGACGTCCTTTTCCTGTGCACAGCAAAGATGAAGACAGAAGAGAAGCCGGGCTGCGCGATCAAGTGGATTAAGGTGAGTTAAATTATTTATTTTATTTTTTAACCCCTCTAGCCCTATTGTACTATGCATTCTGTATTAAGAATGCTATTATTTTCCCCTTATAACTATGTTATAAGGGAAAATAATAATGATCGGGTCCCCATCCCGATCGTCTCCTAGCAACCGTGCGTGAAAATCGCACCGCATCCGCACTTGCTTGCGGATGCTTGCAATTTTCACGCAGCTCCTATTCATTTCTATGGGGCCTGCGTTGCTTGGAAAACTCACAAAGAGGAGCATGCTGCGATTTTCACGCAACGCACAAGTGATGCGTGAAAATCACCGCTCATGTGCACAGCCCCATAGAAATGAATGGGTCCGGATTTGGTGCGGGGGCAATGGAAATCTCGCCCATGTGAAAGGGGCCTAATGCTAGTGTGAAAGTACCCTTAAAAAATGCGTGTGGTCACTAAGGGGTTAAGGGATAATGCTCCAGATTTTTTTTATTCTATTTTATTTTATGGCGGGAACGAGTATTTACTAAAACATACTCCATTTAAGGAGAGCTAACGGGCCCAAATCCCGTACATTTGGTAGAGAACTCAGTGAGGTTTGGGTTTCCTTTTAAGTTTTGCTATGGAATTTTATAACTTCTTTGTAGGCCCCATCATGGCTGGATACCGTCCATGCAAAAGCAGAACATCGGAGCCCTTCGCTCAGAAAAATGAATTACAAATGGTGCCTTCTAGCACAATCAATGCTGATAAACTGGCTGTAACAACAGCCCAAGTGTTCTGCCATCTAGTGACTAAATATAAAACTACATGACGTCACAGAACTGGTATATGGAAATTGTATAATGTTACAAGTAACATATCCAACATATACTAAAGAATACAGCCATAGGTTTCTGAAGCCAAAATCAGAAGTGGAACATAAGGCTGTATCCTAATGCCTTAAGAAGCTGGGGCCTGTTTTGCGTAGTAATAATAATAATAATAACAACACTTTATGTATTTATTAATAATTTATCTTTATTTATTTTTTAATACTTATTAAAAGTCTTAAAGAGGACTTATCACCTCTCCTGACAGGTCTGATTTAGCAACTAATTGCATCCCCCATGTAATAACAATTCTGGGGCATCTATTCTTATGATTCTATGTCATAGCATTCCTTTATTATTCCTTCTAGAAGTTACAAATTGAATGTAGCAATTGAATGTGTGTCCATGCACAGTCTGACACTATCAAATTAGTGCTGCGAGTGTCCCCCCCCCCCCCAAATTGGTAACACCCAACTGGACCTTCACTGCAAACTGTTAGGCCTCTTTCACACGGGCGTCATGGATTTAGGCCGGATAAGATGCGAGTGCGTCGTGGGAAAATGTGCGATTTTTCTGCGCAAGTGCAAAACATTTTAATGCGTTTTGCACGTGCATGAGAAAAATCGGCATGTTTGGTATCCAAACCCGAGCTTCTTCACAGAAGTTCGGGTTTGGGTTAGGTGTTGTGTAGATTGTATTATTTTCCCTTATAACATGGTTATAAGGGAAAAGAATAGCATTCTGAATACAGTACATAGTACAATAGGGCTGAAAGGGTTAAAAATAAATAAATAAAAATTTAACTCACCTTAATCCACTTGTACGCGCCGCCCGGCTTCTCTACTTTCTTCCGGACATAGGTAAAGGACCTTTGATGACATCACTGCGCTCATCACATGGTCCATCACATGATCCATGCCTCTCCTCGGCTTACAGCCTACAATCTGGGCAAAGTAGCAAGGGGGGGTTGGGGTGGTACGGGCCCCGGTTCTCAAGATCAGTGAGGGTCCAAGCTGTAGGAACCCCACCGATCTAATTGTTATCCCCTATCCACACATAACTTGTACCTACTGGAATACCCTTCCAAGTGGTTGAATTATTGACAAATTAAATTATTCTCATTTAAAGGTAACTTTTTATGTCTCTTTAAATCAATGTATGTACCAGACACCATTACTGTGTGCCCTGTAGAGTATTACATAGGTATCTGGTTTCTGCTATCCATTACGGAATATCAGCTTGTCTTTCATTGTTCAGATTTTCTAATAACATTATGGAGAGATATTGGCTATTAGAGTGTGCTCGGCTGATTTCAGGGATGTATCACACCGTAATTACCCTGCTTCATCTTCTCTAGTATTTCTATCATACTCATAGGCATAAGGCCATCCTTCATATAAGATAGGGCCAGGGGCTATCCATAGTATTCAGTATATTGGGCAGACTAGATGGGCCAAATGGTTCTTATCTGCCGACACATTCTATGTTTCTATGGGGCAAGTGGGTTGATTTACAACCCCAGGTAACCAAAAATTCAAGACATTAGAAAGTTAATTTTGGTTTCACAAAAAATGGCTTTATTCTGTAAAAGAATGTTCTACAACATTCCAATATACCTTCTATATTTTCAAAACCTCCGCTTGTAGTCATTGAATGGATGGTGCACGGTCTGTTACAAAATACTAACGAATCAGGCGCCTGTAATTTTTTGCCCCTGGAAGAAAACAATGTTCGTTTTGAATTGCAAGACAAGCGGAGATCTTGATACTGCAAGGAATTTACATTGAAAGCGAATTGGAAAATGATAAAACAGAATATAACAGCAATCTTATAGCACTAAATGGAGAAGCAGTTAGATAAAAGCATAGTATTGAGGATGTGCGATCCAGTTATTTTTCTTATATTTTATACGTTCAGGTTCAGTACAATCTATATTCTTCCCGCCACTGGTATCAGCACTCCTCCCTATTCGGCCCACGTGCTTTTAATTAGCAGGAGTCTGCATAAGCGTACAAATTCCTACCTCTCAGTTGGAGTTCCTGAGAGGATGTGATGGGGTTGGTTCCACACCTGTTCACATGGTGCAGTACTGCACGGCGGCCATTTTTTGCTTTGGTGCTGTCCTGATGGGATTGGTGGGGGCCAGTGCCAAGGTGGCTTTGCCAGACAGCGGGGGTGCTGTTTGGCTTCTGGGTCCTGCTGCCTGCTGGGGCGATGCTGCTGCGTTGGTGGTCGCCGTGCAGTGCTGCGCCAAATTTAGTTTAGGGTCCCATTCAGGGAGGCAACCATGTCGCGGTGAGTGGGCCTATGCTTTTTGATCAAATTGTATACTAATGCCTCATGCACAATATATAGCATAGGGGTAGGTATACGTTATATTGCGCTGAGAAGCAATGTTAATTATGCTGAGAAGCAGTTAGATAAAAGCATAGTATTGAGGATGTGCGATCCAGTTCTTTTTCTTATATTTTATACTTATAGCACTAAATATAATAGCTATTTATAAACTAATACCCAATTTTGATATCCTTAATAACTCTGAGCAAATATCTTTTGATCAAAACACATCTGTACCCACCTACCACGGCAAGGTGACCTCAGTCCACACAGGAACCTACACTATTGAATACCTATCTCTATGCCAGTGGGCATCTACATTCAGGAGAGCATAACATGCACATATACTGTGTTGCTACTTGTTACCTCTGCTCTCCTGAATGTAGATGCCCACTGTCAAGAGATACAGCACTGCTGTATTAAATAGAGTAGGTTTCTGTGTAGACTGAGGTCACCTTGCCGTGCTCGGTGGGCACAGATGTGTTTTGATCAAAATATATTTGCCCAGATTTATTTATCATGGAAAAATTGGGTATTAGTTTATATATAATCTATGTATTTAAAGGGGTTGTCTCACATCAGCAAATGGCACTCATCATGTAGATAAAGTTAAAAGTTAATACAAGGTCCTTACTAATGTATTGTTATTGTCCATTTTGCCTCCATTGCTGGCTGGATTCATTTTTCCATCGCATTATACACTGCTTGTTTCCATGGTTACGACCACCCTACAATCCTTCAGTAGTGGTCGTGCTTGCACACTATAGAAAAAAGCTACGGGCTCCTAAAGTATGAAAGCATGACCACTGCTGCTGGATTGCAGGGTTGTCCTAACCATGGAAACGAGCAGTGTATAATGTGATGGAAAAATAAATCCAGCCAGCAAAGGAGACAATATGGACAATCACAATACATTAGTAAGTGCTTTTAATTAACTTTCTCTACATGATAAATGCTATTTGCTGAAGTAACACAACCCCTTAAGGCTCCATTGACACGTCCATAACGTGTTTTGCGGACCGCACATCGCCAGCGCTAATAGAATATGCCTATTCTTGTCCGCGGGTCCGCATTTCCAGAGCCGATGTGCGGACGTGTGAATGGGGCCTTAATGTTATGAGGTGCTGTGATATTGTTTTTTTCTTCAGTGGTGGCCATATACATCTGCATATTTATTTATCAGATTGTGCAGGATGGTTTTATCCTTTTTTTGTCTTTGCGAATTGGTCACATTTTAATTATATATAATGTAATAGCCCTTTAACTGTTATTTTGGTACTAACATGAGCACCTACCTACAAACTGGGGGTGAAGAGGTCTTTGCATGTTATTACCCACCATTCTCAGAATATTATTATTGCTTATCTTGGCAGATTTGTCAATTACGGTGTGTCAAAACTAGTTGAAGGGCCTGTGAGAGTTGTACTGGCGGCCATATTGGTTGTCACCAATATATTCTAAAAATGGATATAACATGTAGAAGGTAATGCAACTATTAGCGCTCGATCCAGGCTGAAATGTATCTATTTTGCCATATTGGTCCCATTTCTCTGCTGAGTCTATGTGCTGCCGGTGTACAGAATCCTGTGGTTAAGTATTGGATCCTGACTACAAGCAGTCTCCTCTGTAGTCAGACTCGAATAGCACAACCCGGTCTTTGTCTTGACCTTGAAACACATATAAAACTTGATTATCAATAACTGCTGCATGGAGGTTCTGTCTGGTAATACAAAACTGTTTGGGGTGCAAAAAACACACACAATTTGGGGTTCATTTACTATCCAGAAATACCCACCGCTCCCCCGGAGGTCCAGACGCAGCATGGCAAACATGCCGAGAAGCAGCCCAACAAAAACTACAGCATGCTGCGGTTTTTTGTCCGGCCGCCTCTCGGCTTGTTTGCCGTGCTGCGGCCGGACCTCTGGCCCTCTCCCATTATAGTGAATGAGACCAGAGCGGACTTCCGGAAGCACGGTGGGCTAGCGTTAGCACGGATCCGGCAGGCTGTCCGGAACAGCCTGCTGGATCCTGCTGCCGCCAGTGTGAAAGTAGCTTTAGGCGCAGAAAATGGTCTAAATCTACGCCGGCAAGAAAGCTGGCTTACATTTAGACTGGTGCTAGATACGTCAAAGTTATGTAGAGGCTGGCGCCTCTTCATAACTTCGGCAGATCCACCGCCAGGGATAGTGGTTATTAAGACCAGCGTCTAAAACTCCAGTCTTAATAAATGATGCCTTCCTGACCCCTTTTACAGATTTCTAACCAGAATAGGATGCATTCTCACAAGGCACGTCTGTCCTGGTGATGGGTTCTCTTCAGACGGGTTCTTCAAAAGGATGAGTGAAGTAAACAGCAGCAGGACTGTATGGTAAATGCTATGCCGGTACCTGTATAGGGAATAAAATACCATTCCTATATTAACTATTGAGCATTCGACAGTTAATGTCCACATCTGTGTCATTATGTGAAACCTTAGCCAGGGTTTTGTTTCTCAGGAAAGAGGAAGTGGAATCCTCCCAGATCAGGATTATATCTAATGGATGTATGACTACCGCATCACTTATTGGACATGACTACACTAGCACAGGAGAAAGCAATGTATCTTAACAGTGCTATGGTCTAAGTGTACTTGGCCACTGCGCCCACTGATTACCACGTGCTCGTTTGACAAGCCAGGAGTATGTTTACCCAAATCTCCATGGGCCACCTAGGACGGGAATCTGCTTAGATTTGCCAGGTATTGACACTGGCCCCAAGAGCATGGCTGGTAGGAATGCAAATTATATAATAATTAATACGTAACCTGTGGGTTTTACATATAAGCAATCCAGAGACGTGTGAATTCTTCCAGAGCAGCAGATGTTAAAGTTATCAGAGGGTGGAGAACAATAGAGGAATTAAATAGGGCGCATATATTGCATGCAGTCAGTGCATCTGTCTTAAAAACCCTGCCAGCCCATGGCTGGTGTCATTTTTGTCTACTTTTTTGCCTCTTTCCAGGTGAAAAACTAATAAATTTGCTGGAGCTGGAGTTCCAGTCCCAACAGGCTCCCACTCCACCCATCTGTTGGAATTGGCAACAAAATATTGTCGCACTGGTGTTAAAATAACCGCAAAAATGCCCTCTGCGACTATTGTTACGCAGGACGAACATCATATATGACCCCTGATGCCTTTGAAGGTAAACCATTACCAGCTGCTGGAGGCATTTTTGAGAATTCCATTCCATTCAGTTCAGTTTTGTCCCCATTGACAATGAATGGGGACAAAATGGAAGCATTTTCCTCTGTATTAAAATCCTCTGCCAGGTCTCAATACCGGAAAAGAAAAAACGCTGATGTGAAAGTAAACTCACATAGTTTCTATGTTGGTTACCAACATATCAAACCTGACAGCTAAGTAGCAGCAGATAGTTACGTCATGGCCTCTTCAGGATGCTGCCCGTGGTACACCAGAAGGTGGTAGAGTTGTAAATATACTGTCCAACAGAAGATGGCTAGAGGATACACAGCAGGGTCTTCAGGATACTAAGTTGGTGTATTGCTCTTACCATGTATTCAACTGAAAAGCACACTAGATAATCTCAAGGTGCCTTCAGGATACCACACTTGGTTTACCAGTATCTTCAGAGTGCTAGATGTTCTCAAAGCTCCTTCAGAATAACACGCTCAGTGTGCCAACAGAAGGGTGCTGTAATTGCATTCAACTCCCTTCAGGATACCCCACCGTATAAGCTCTTTTTGATATTCCATACAGTATACTGTATAAATATATATAAAAATTGTTTATGCCTTTTTATTTATTTTTTTAAGTTCCCATAGGGGACTAGAACATGCAATCACTTCTCCCATAGACTGCAATGAATTGATATTGCAGCCTATGGGAGATTGTGTGCTCCTATGGAAGTCTGCCATAGATTTCTACACAGCTCCCCGTGGACAGCAGAAGATGCTGGGGTCATATCAAATCAGCTGAGCTCTTCTTTGTAGCAGTCACTAGGGAGGCTCACCACCCTGACCGCATCTGCCATGACAAAGCAACCTCATAGTGATGGCTCCCTACAGTAAATGGATTAAACAAAAATGTCATCTTCTGATATGTGAAATTTGTAAATATAGAGATCCCCTTTAAGAAAAGCAAAATGAAGCTGCCATGATACCTTTGACTGCCAGCCTGGCATGTGACCAGGGAAACAGTCCAGGACATGGTGCATAAGACTGAATAAGGAAAGACCAAGGTTTCATGCACCATTGCACTGCATCTTTTCGGGGCCGGCACCCCACCTCCAGCTGGTTTGACCCCAACTTTACTAGAGAAGTCAAGGTTTGCATCCATGTATGAAGTCAAGTTCTATAACTGCAATGACTGTGATCAACAGATACAAGACGTGTGCCCATGAGAATTAATACAGAGGGCATGAACAATAGAACAAAGGAGGGTGAGACGGCACAATGATGACAAGGGGATGTGAACACAGCGTGCCACGTTTAGTGTTGGCCCCGCTAGCACCCAACTATGGTGCGCCTCTCCCTCTTCTGGTCGGAAACAAAGTGAATTCTGTCTCACATGAATTTGTACTAATTTTAAATCATGCCAAGGTCTTCATAGGCATCAATGACCTCACAAGTGTTTCCATAGAATAGGCTGTCATGGCTGCTGTCTCATATAATGCGGCTGAACTTGATGTGATCTCTCCGCATTGTAAGTGCAACGCTAGAGTGCACTCCTGGTTATGAATGAAATAAACAACGCACACAATGCTCGGGTATATTACATTGATATTTTATAGAAAAAGATTTTTCTACACTTGTGAGAAACATAAAAAGGAAATCCATTCATTGAGCAGGAACAAAGCCTTCCTTCTGCCTGCCGGATCCTTAGAATCTCGAGTACGCGTTTCGCTGCGGCGGCGGCTGCTGCGGGGGCTGCTGGACCTGGGGCTGTTGCTGCAGTCTTACTTGCTGAGTATAAGGGTCTTCCAAGGACTTTACGAAGATGGTGGTCTTAGGGCCTGTCTTCCACAGAATGCCGTTAGAGTCCACGACAGATGCTTCTACGGTGATCTGGTGCGTTCCGAGGACAGCCAGGTTTAACAGGAACTGGGTGCTGAAGTAGTCGTTGTGGGGTTCGACCCGCTGCTCTATCTCACTCCTCACCCCTTCTGCTGGCAACTAGATATGAACAGAAAATAATTGTCTTGTCAAAGCCAGAGGCATTACTCATTTTAACAGGACTGTCTCTTTAAAGGCTATGTACACCTTTGCTGGCTATTATATTTTATTACATGTTGGCTAAAATTCATATTTTCAATTATAAATATTGAACCATTCTGTCAGAAAGGGTTAACTGGTTTTCTAACTGTGTGACTGGTACTTTCACATTCACGTTATGCCGGTCATGTAATAAACCTTATCTCTAAACTACTGAGAGGTTATAAACACTTCTTTAAGCCACATTCTTACCAGTAAGATAAGGACTGAGCTATAATGAGTGTTTATAATATGAGAAAGCGGAGATAAGGAGTCCCTCAGCTCCTCAGATGACGGAAAAGACAAAAAGGCAGCTACTGGAGCATCTCAGCTCTGTACAGAAAAATATTGTTAATAAAGATCAATTAAAATTATTTTTTTAGCTCAAAATAAGTACAGCGCAATAATAAATAAATAAAATTGCCCCCAAAGGTGTACATAGCCTTTAAAGTACACAATGTACTTCAAATTTAAGACAACCCTCTATACTAGAGCATACAGATGTCATAGATAAGGGTCCCCTCTATGAGCCCACACATGGCGCCACTAAGTGAGGCATCTCATCTATGCATTTCAGTGGTTGCCATACAGAGGTCAGGTGAGGCTTTCCCCAGGGATACGAGCTGATGGGTGGCGGTGGGGGTGTGGTGGAAGGACCCTCAGAAGGCAAAAGACTTTTTCCACCAAAGACAAATTATACAGTAGGTGGGTTATCAACATCTCATCAGTGAGGGTCTGACCCCAGCAAAGAGGTGGCCCCAAGAACGGTCTCTCTCAATTGAAGTCTATGGGAGAGATTTTATTCTTTTATACAGCACCAGCATATTCCACAGTGCTGTACAGAGACTTGCCTCCTGTACATCGGCACCTGTCCCCGTTCGGCCTTACAGCATGAATTCTAAGTTAACTTTTTGGTTTCTGGGAGGAAGCCCATGCAACCACAGGGAGAACACACAGGCTCCATTCAGATGCAGGCAAAGCATCAATGCTAACCACTGAGTTCCATACCAGGCGCAAAAAATGGTAGCATCTGGCAGCTTATTTTATATTAGAATTTTTATATTTACCGGTATGTATATATATTATATTTACATTGTGTATTATGTCTCCCTCAGACATTGGTATTGTGAACAGGTCCTTCAGGTTATACATATCTATGTCTGAGAGGAACCTTGAGAGACGGGCAGTCATGTTGGGCGACACTTACGGCTACTGACCAACAGGCCACAAATACTACCGCCTTTCTCTGTCTTCTTCCACAATGCATGTTCTATTACCATGCAATCCACTGATCAACCATATGAACAAGAACTACATGCAATCACAAATTTTTACAAAGAAGTCCTTATTGTCCTCTGCAGACAGCACCCTTCAGTGGGAAGCTAGCAAACCTACCTGCAGTCAGTAAATTCCAACCTACCTCAGTAAATGGACTGCCGGATTCTAAGCTAATCGCTGTGGAAAACCTATTTTCTCTGGAAATGTCCCTCATTGTGCAGCCTGGAACCCGCACCATTACCTCCCCCTTCTATTAACCCTTTACAAGACAATCCTGGTGACGTTCAGTTTAATAAGGCAAGGTTCAGTGAGGAGCAGCGCCAGGAGGAAAATCTGCAAGGGCTGCGCCAAGGCATTACCAATGAATACATCTCCAAGACGTGTCACTTGGCATCAGGGCGCCGTCGGCCATGTGCTGGTTTAGAGATGAAGCTGCCTCATGAGGTCTTGCTCCGAGGCCAGAAATCTGTGAGGTTCTGAATACATGAATGTAAAAGAACTCTTCACGGCGGCAGCGGTGCATAGATTTCTTTTTATGCTAAAATAAAAATCTACATCTATAAAAGAAGTCTGATGCTAATATTGTAACACATTTAATGCACAGTGAATGCTGTAGCTTTGGCTAGAGCCAGGTGATGACTTTAGACAAGGGGAACTGATACCGTGTCGTACTAGTTATGCTATGCATATCTTAATTGCTCCCCAAACAAAATCCATTCCTGTTCTTGGTACTAATTATACAGATCCTGTAGAAGATGTTTTATGGCCTTAGTGAGGATCTGTCACCGCAAAATGCAATGTAATCTGAAAGCCCGATATATAGTTTTGTGGGAAAAGATCCAGTAAATCTTGTCATTTCTATATCTGCTAGTTATGAACTTAAACGGGTTGTCCCACAAAAAAAAAATATTATACATTTTTCAAACCAGCACCTGGATCTAAATACTTTTGTAATTGCATGTGATTAAAAATGTATTCCAGCTGCTGAGTTATTCAATAAAAACTATCTGTATGGCGCCACCTGCTGTTTGCTCTTTTTTCGAACTTATCTGTCCTACTCAGAGACGGAAGCACATGCCCAGTTCTATCCTTTAACTGCCACCAGCTGAAGCAGAAAGGACACACCCTCTAAGCTGACAGCTTGAAATAAATCTAGCAGAGCAATTGGAGCAATGAATGGGGAGATCTCTGGATCCATGTGAGGTACAGGGCTGGTTCAAGGTTTGTTAGAAAGATGTGGACATGCACTAGAGATTGTGTATGGTTTTAATTTTTTACATTATTCAATGGATAATCCATTTAAGACCACCAGCTGTGATATTGTACTATGGCTCAGAAACCATTCAGTTGAATGTAGTACACCATTAAGGCCACTATATAGTAGAGAGAGTCTTCTGCTTCCGGCTCCATCAGTTTTTATGTTTCTGGTGTGTCAGGCGCCGATCAATCTGATACTGATTACCTATCTAGAGGACAGGTCATCAATATCTATAAGGCGGAAAATTCCTTTTAATGATTATTCTCCTCTAGACATTTATGGCAAATCATGCCGGGATAGGTTACAAAACCCAGAAGGAAGCTGATGAAAACAGGAAGTTCTGCATGTAAACATCCTGCCAGGATGCAGTGATGCCGAGAACAGGGGAAGGAAAGTGCTGACATGGAAAACAGGTATATGGGGCAAAAATATGCAGTGTTTGTGGTAGTCTGAGCGGACTTTAAAAAAATGTGGAGAACCCTTTTGAAGAGAAATCTGAATTTATACTATACTAGACATTAAGCCCATTACAATAACGGGCGCTAGAACAGTAGTGCATAAACATTAGTAGGAACAGTCTATATTAAATAGCAAGGGAATTTGACCACATTGTATTTCTTGTTTTATTGTTTTTTTTAGGCTGGTAGGTCAGACTGCTGACAGGGGCTCCTCTCTGGGTTATAGTGCTGTGACTGACTAACAGAAATGGCGCTGTGACTGACTAACTCAAATGGCGGTGGTCCGACCTGCTTGCCAGCACGCAGGTGAGGGCGGTGCAGGCTCCGTATCCTAATTGGTAGAGGCGCTGCCGACAAACTGAATGGTGTGTGGGCGGTGCAGATGGCTTCTTCAGCGCCGTATCCTACTTGCTGGCGTGCTTGTGTGGAGCTCTGTGTCCGTGCATGCCCAGTGTAATACTGGGTACACACAGACTCGGCGCACTAAATGGCATGTAGGCGGTTGCAGGTGCGCTGCTGTAGGCGGCGGCGAAAAACTGAATGGCGCGTGGGTGGTGCGCCGTATCGAGCTTGCCGGCGCGATTGTGTGGAGCGCTGTGTCCGCGCATGCACGCGTCTCCTTCATGACCGCTCATCAGGACTTCAATTCCCAGAGGTCTGTGCGGCGAATGCGTACACACACACGGACACAGCGCACTCACACAGGGATTTTATTATGTAGGATACTCTGTACAGACACATTCTTTACATTCTGTCCTTGTAGAACAACAAATCACTTCTGAGGAATTACAGCAATCACAATAAAAGCTATTTCTATTGTCTGGGAACTAGTGGGTGTCACAAGCCAGAGACTACGCTGGCGATCCACTTTAAAACCACTGAAGGGAACATACTTTGAGCTAGGAGAGCCTCCACTTACTTTATAGTCTTGTCCCGGTTTGCTCTGCAGTGTGGAGGAGACGCTGAGGCAGACAGACTGGATCTTACGGAACAACCCCGGTTTGGAGCCGTGCTGAACCACCCCTTCCACCTTCAGGGCCATCTGCTGGTTGCTCTGTACAGCTATAGGCTCTGTAGGATTTCGTGGTGATGGAGACAAGGCCAGCTAATCCAAAAGAAAGAAGATGCCATTAGTTGTAGTCTGCATAGCTGAAGCTTTAGGTAGGTGGCCAGTATGTACACACCTTAACATAGCATCATGGCTATCTGCATTTAGATGAAAGTGGATGCAAGTAAAAAAAACAAAAACATAACAACAACAAAAAAAAATAATTACTTAGGCACTAGACCAGGAGACTATCTTCCATTTACTGTGCAGCTGAGTGCAATCTATTGCTCCCTGTTATCAGGCTGACTATACACAGGTAGTTTTCTTCAATGGATTACTTACAATTAGTCCAGAATGATCCCAGCTCCTTTGATCTTTACTTTTTTCTCCCCTTTCCAGCTCAGAAAACCTCCAGGAACATTTATACACAACTGTGTGACACCCATTATTTCCTATATTTGCCGACAACCAGTTTGGTGTCCCTTAAAGAGGACCTGTCGGGACAAGTGGGTATCTTATAGGACTACTGCGGTGTAACTTGGCCTATGAATATCTAGGCTGTGTTGGGAGGAGTGGTTTCAGCGATACATGGGGTTTTGGATCATGCATATACGAGACCGGGACTGGGAAGAGAAATTATGGTGGGCGACCTGGGGTGGAGAAGCCCCGAGAATAGCTCACCATGGAGAGGGTGGAGGATGAGCTTACACTTGGAGTGTCGGTTGTGTCTTCCTCGATGCCATAATAACTTGCACCTATATTAGTGGTATTGTACCAGTCTCGTCTATGGCATTCCTCTGTTGTTCCTTCTGGAAAGCCGGTGTTATTTATTTTACGCACTTTTATAGTGCTGACATATTCCGCAGTGCTTTGCAGACATTCTCACCACTCACTGTCCCCAGTAGAGCTCACGATCTAACTGCCCCATCAGTATGTTTTTGGAGTGTAGCCAGACGAAAGCCAAGCAAACCTGGGGAGAACAAACTGCATGCAAATTTCCAGAAGGAACAACAGAGGAAACGACACATCTAGATTTACAAGAAAAGATCTTACAGAATTTTTTTATTTTTTTTGGGGGGAATGCATGTCGTTACCAAAACAGACACGTCGGGAGAGGTGACAGGTCCTTTTTAAGGGGAACATGAAACTAATAATCAGCAGGTATATATATATATATATTAAAAAAAAAAAAAAAAAAAAATCGAGCATATCACACAGTTGTGTATAAACGTTCCCGGTTGGATGCTGCCAGGCACCGGTGCTGACCACTGGGCCAACGTGCGGTTACCAGTTGGGGGTGACTGGGCAGAGTCAGTGTATAGGGACACACACCTAGTTGTCAATTTATTGTTACATTTCCAGAAGAAATAACAGGAACACCACAAGGCCCCTATGAGACAAGATGCCCCAGACTTGTTACATAATGGGGAAGGGGATTATTTACTAAAATAGACATGTCAGAAGAGTGCACAGGTCCTCTTTAAAAGAAGTGACCAAGGTTAGATATGAAATGACCGGATAAGGGTCTGTTCACATCAAGCTTCTTATGCACAAAGGGAAACGTACCGATGTGCCCTTCAGCTTCCACTGACAGACTGAGGCCAAGAGCGTCCTTTTAGCCTCCTCTGCCCAGTATACATTATTATACCACAAGAGGGAAAAAAAGGCAAGGAGTAGTGAAGAAGACTACTTTTTTTTTTAACGATGGCAGCCTAAGGGTGACGGATACCATTGTATGTTACTAGCCTCCGTTAACCGGATTCCTCATGGCCAGTATCACAGAGCTTCCTGAGGTAGACAGAACAGAGGAGTCCTCAGTAGATAAATGAAGAGATGGAAAGTTAAAGTATAACTGTCGTATTTAGTTTTTTTGGAGTATTGGATTGTGGTGATTAATATCTCCTTGGTGGCCCTATTTCAACTTTTCACTGTGTATTCAATTACCCCTTAATTCCACAGTTTTGTTCCCTGTTCTGCCTACTTTTACCTCTGCTTAAAATCAGCTCCGTCTATGTGTTGAAGGACGGAGGACGCAGAAGCACGCAGCCTGCAATGTCAGATTACAGACAGTCAGGGAGTGTAAGTAAATGATTAGAGCCAGGTCCTCCCCAGCAGCTGATACCAGTGCCTGGGCTGTGTGCACTTCTTCCTGTCCCTGCGCTTGGCAGACGCTCCCTCACTCAGCAGAGCTGGGACAATGCAGAGTTGGAGCAGCGCAGACCAGGGAAGGGAGATCTGCCATCTGCTCAGTGTATGAATGAAAGCAACATGTGGTAAGAGGACCCCTTTGTGCTGCAGGAGATTAACCCTTTAGGGGGAGGGCTGTGGTTACTGACACTTTTAGGGGGCTAATGTTACTGGATAGTGAGGGCAGGCAGGATTAGCCTCAGGGTGAGGGCAGTGGCGGCCATCTTAACTGAATAGTGAAATTGCAGTTTTATGCAGGCTGGTTGCTAAGGGCTGAATCTTATTAAATATGGGGTAAGTCAGTCTAATAGTAACTGATTCTGGAATATCATGTTATTAGTAACTACATATATGAAAATTGAAATGAGGGTCTAAGTGTGACAGTTATCCTTTAATATCCTGTGAGAGGCAGGGGCGGACTGGGAACTTAAAGTGGCCCTGGAAAAAGCTAAAAGCGGCCCCATGTTGTAGGAGAGTCCAAATTGACAGAAGGAGGGGCAACACAATTAGGCAGAGCCACCATTACTATATAGCGGCACATAAATCCACCCTAGTAGAACCAAATTCCACAGTGCAGCACAAAATAATGCCCCAGCAGCACAAAACACCACCTAGTACCTGCGCCTCTGTGGTGGCCAGCACCAGCTGCCATGTTCTGTCCTCCTACTCCAGTTGCCACAGGATGGCAATACAGTTGAATTAGAGAGTCAGAAGGGGAGCATCAGATCATTACTTTTCAGGCTGGTGGCCCCCTGGGCATCAACCCACCGGAAAATTTCCCATTGAAGTCTATGGGTCCGCAAAAATACTGAATGCTATCCGTTTTTGTGCGGATCCGTTTTTTTTTTTGCGGATCCTCCCAAAAAACGGATAGCATTCAGTATTTTTGCAGACAGCATACGGCCGTCTGAATGAGCCCTTACAGGAACAGCCTAGATTCAATAAACCCAGTAGTGGTTTTTCATTTTCTCAGTGGACTAAACAAAACATATGATTGCAAAAAATTCAAAAAAAAAAAAAAGAAAAAATATGTAAATTGTAATAAAGAAAAATATGGTCCCTCTAATTTCACAGATCTGGGTACGGGGGAGAAAAATCATTTGCAATGGACCAAAAGGCAGAGTCACATTTTGTCTCCCCCAGCGACCCAGTGACCCACCGTCAGTGTTCCCCTCCGCAGCCGATGTCCGCAGTATATGAAGTTGTCTTTTTTCAACCGTATTAACTATGTAACTATCCTAAGGCAAGACCCTGCCGGGATTACGACTGGTGGCCCAGTTTCTGAAGAGTCAGGATATATTAACTTCAAACATTGCAGATTCAGCTCCGATAAAGAAATGACCGGGAGGTAAGCTGCCTTCACCTCCGCCATAGAGCAGTTTATAGACACGGCTATCACATGTAGGTACAATATGATGTCCAGTTAAAACAATCTCTTTATTGGATCTTCAAATCTTCCAAAGCGGGGCAACATATCAGGCTGGTTTTTGGCTAGTCCCCTAGTTCCACCACCATTCATTTAACTCTTAGAGGACCCTGCGATTTTCTGTTTTTTTGCATTTTCTTTTTTCACTCCCCGCCTTCCCAGAGCCATAACTTTTTATTTTTCCATTCACATAGCCTTATGAGGGCAGGACGAGTTGTACTTTTGGCACTATTTAATATTGCATAGGATGTGGTGGGAAGCTGGAAAACAATTCCAAATGGAGTGGAAATGGAAAAAATGCAATTCTGCAACAGTTTTATTTATTATAATTTTTTTTAATACTGTTCCCTATGCGGTATATTGACCTGTTACCTTCATTCTCCAGGTCAATACGATTACAATTATATCATACTTTTATAGTTTTTCTTGCGTTTTAATACTGGAAAAAAAAATGTTTTTCTTTTTCTTTTCATCACCATATTCTGACCCCTATAACTTTTTTGTAGTTACTATATGTATACAGAGCTGTGTGAGGACCTTTTTGTGGAATGATCTGTACTTATCAATGATAGGAATCTAAGTGTTTGCTACTTACGATTTTTTTTTTTGTTGTCATTGGATGGGATAAATATTGTTATATTTTAACAGTGCAGGTGTTTTTGCACGAAGCGATGCCCAAGATGTGTATTTTTTATTGGTTATGTATTTTTATTTTGGGGAATGGAGGGTATTTTTTTTTTTTTTTTATAGATTTTTCAAAAATGTTTCCTTTTTTTTTTTTTTTTTAAGTCATCCTGGGTGACTATAATTGGCAATCATTAGACTGCCCATTGTGTTCTGTGATGGCTAAAAAGCCATCACAGAACATTCCATTTATAGTATACCAATACAGTGCTGCCACCTGCTGGCCTGTATTGGTATATTCTAGTAAAAGCTACTAAAGCCTGCTTGAGCAGTAGAGTGCTGGCAAATTCAATAGAAGGGAGACACCCCCTGCTGCTGATCTGAGGTCTGATCTGAGGTCCGACGAAGACTGGGGGGGGTCTGATCTGAGGTCCGACGAAGACTGGGGGGGGTCTGATCTGAGGTCCGACGAAGACTGGGGGGGGTCTGATCTGAGGTCCGACGAAGACTGGGGGGGTCTGATCTGAGGTCCGACGAAGACTGGGGGGGGTCTGATCTGAGGTCCGACGAAGACTGGGGGGGGTCTGATCTGAGGTCCGACGAAGACTGGGGGGGGTCTGATCTGAGGTCCGACGAAGACTGGGGGGGGTCTGATCTGAGGTCCGACGAAGACTGGGGGGGGGGTCTGATCTGAGGTCCGACGAAGACTGGGGGGGGGGTCTGATCTGAGGTCCGACGAAGACTGGGGGGGGGGGTCTGATCTGAGGTCCGACGAAGACTGGGGGGGGTCTGATCTGAGGTCCGACGAAGACTGGGGGGGTCTGATCTGAGGTCCGACGAAGACTGGGGGGGTCTGATCTGAGGTCCGACGAAGACTGGGGGGGTCTGATCTGAGGTCCGACGAAGACTGGGGGGGTCTGATCTGAGGTCCGACGAAGACTGGGGGGGTCTGATCTGAGGTCCGACGAAGACTGGGGGGGTCTGATCTGAGGTCCGACGAAGACTGGGGGGGTCTGATCTGAGGTCCGACGAAGACTGGGGGGGTCTGATCTGAGGTCCGACGAAGACTGGGGGGGTCTGATCTGAGGTCCGACGAAGACTGGGGGGGTCTGATCTGAGGTCCGACGAAGACTGGGGGGGTCTGATCTGAGGTCCGACGAAGACTGGGGGGGTCTGATCTGAGGTCCGACGAAGACTGGGGGGGTCTGATCTGAGGTCCGACGAAGACTGGGGGGGGTCTGATCTGAGGTCCGACGAAGACTGGGGAGGGTCTGATCTGAGATCCGACGAAGACGGGGGAGGGGGGGCTTCTGATCTGAGGTCCGACGAAGACTGGGGGGGTCTGATCTGAGGTCCGACGAAGACTGGGGGGGGGGGGGGGGTCTGATCTGAGGTCCGACGAAGACTGGGGGGGGGGGGTCTGATCTGAGGTCCGACGAAGACTGGGGGGGGGGTCTGATCTGAGGTCCGAAGAAGAAGACTGGGGGGGTCTGATCTGAGATATGATCCCCCCCATGCTCAAAAAAGACACCCCCCCAAGCTCAGATCAGACCCTCCATGCTGAGATCAGGACCCCCCCATGCTCAGATCAGAACCTCCAATGCTTAGATCAGACCCCCATGCTGAGATCAGGACCCCCCTATGCTCAGATCAGAACCTCCAATGCTTAGATCAGACCCCATGCTCAGTACTTTAATTTAAAGAAATGGCCTACCTCTCCTGATCGGGCAACGGGCTCTTGATCAGGCACCTGCTACTCTGCAGGTCTGTGACCTGATGCGCACAGCGTCAGGTCATAGTGCATGTCTCCACCTACTACGTTCTGACACTGTGCGCATCATGACATAGTGGTGAGCGAGCTGGAGCTGCAGAGTAGCAACGGTGCCCGATCAGGAAATGAGATCTGAGCATGGGGTGGAGAGTGCGCTGGTCTGACTGCTTCCCGGCTCCACAGCTAGAGCCGCACTTGAAGAGGCAAAGAGCCGCATTTGGCTCGAGAGCCGGGGGTTGGCCACCCCTGCACTAAACGTCTGATGCTCTGCTACTTAAGATTCAGCCTGTATTGATGGTCCCTGATGATCTGGCTACGGCCAGTGAAACACGTATGGACGAATAGGTCCGACACTGGGGTCTCCCCCCACCTCTATTGACGAAGTTGGGCAGTCACTAGGCTGCATAGGGGAATTGGTAGGGATACCCAGATAGACGAGTTTTATTTATCCACTGGGGTCACCAACAATAGGGTGATCGTGGTGCTCCTCTGACAGGTATAAGCCCAGGTCAAGCAGGGTAAGATAAGGCTCAGAGACCCAGAACAGGAATCATGGAGACCCCAGTGGTAGCTCTTTTACTGAGCACTGGTAATTTAGGCACATTCGTACAGCACCTATTCTTGTCTATTATTATACTTAAGGGCTATTATTTTATATCTAGTGTTGATTAAAAGTTAAGCTTTAACAAGCTCACCCATTTTGTTGTTATATATTCTGTTGAGAGGGTTGCCCAACATGTATTACTTTTGACCCAGTAAGATAGGGCTTGTTTTCATCATAATAAAAAAGTTAAAAAATATAAATAAATAGGTGCATCTTATAGAGCGAAAAATATGGAAATACCTTTACCGACTGTACTTTACGTAAAAGCAAAAAAATAAAAAAGTTAAACATTTCGGTATCTGCATGACCAAAATAACCTGTACACGTCATTTAACAGGTTATTCAGTGTGAAATATCTGCAGAGTAAGCGATAAAGCCTTTTCTATATCTGCAACGCACAAAGATGTATATAATGTACAAAGTAATTTATTATGTACCCTCAAACAGCACCAAAAAACATAATTTCTCTCGCACAAAGCTAGGCCTCATACAGCCAGGTCAATGAAAAAATAATAAAGTTGTGGCTGCTTAGCAAAAACTGAAAAAAAAATAGCTGCTCACTAAGGGGTTAAGGGCACTGGGCGAAAGCAATAACGGGCCCTCCTCCGCAGGATGTCGTGCATGAAGAGCGGGATTACATCTCTTATGTGCGGCATTAGAAATAAGTAGCAATCTAAAAAGGTGAAAACCTCATTTTCGTGCATTGTGTCGCACCTAGGAGGCCCTGTGTAAGGAGAATATTACCGGTAATTTCCCACAGTACATTATAAAGGAGCGGATTATTTTTAATGCTCATTCATCCTGCCCCATGTCCTCCGAATGCTCTTCTCTCACATTTACAGAGCGGCAGCGGATTCCTCCGGCAGCGAGCGAGGGATAATCAGCACAAGACCTCTCCTCTACAGAACAAATTTACAAATGTAATACCACCATTACCTAAACCAGACACATGTTTTACAAACCCAATCATCGTAGGCGCCCCCTCGCCGTTCCGCGCCCCGGCTCCAAAGGCTTTTCATCAAAGGAGCAATTTTCGTTCTCCAAAAATAAGGTGGATATTGCAGATGTAAAATGCATGCGAGCTCTCCAGTGGCAGCTTGCCACAACACATTAACATATATATAGGAGTGGGAGAAGCCTCCTCCCTGCAGCCGCGCCGCTCGGCCTACAGAACACCTACCACGGACTTACCTTGATGCTCGTAGACTGCAGCTTCTGGAAAAAATACCTCTGGAAGGAGAGAGGCACTTTCAGGAGGCGGATGGCTGCGTTACACAGGCACGAGGTGTGCTGAAAAACAAGCAAAATAATAAAAAAAAAATGTAGGTTACCACACAAGATATCCGAAATACTGTAAACTTTAACCCCTAAATGACCAGGCCTGAAAATGCCTTAACCCTTTCTATTTCGAGTGAATTTTCCATTTTTGTACTCTGCCTTCCCAGAGAGATGCCTTTTCTATTTTTCTGTTTAACCCCTTAAGGACATAGGACGTACCGGTACGCCCTATTTCCCGAGTCCTTAAGGACCAAGGACGTACCGGTACGTCCTGACTTTAAAATCGGCATTCCGGCGCCGCAGGGGTTAATTTGAACAGGATGCCGGCTGAAATCATTCAGCCGGCATCCTGTTAAAACGCCAGGGGGGGGTGACACCCCCCCGTGTCGGCGATCGCAGCAAACCGCAGGTCAATTCAGACCTGCGGTTTGCTGCGCTTTTTGCAGTTTCTGATCCCCGCGGTCCCTGACCGCGGGGATCAGAAACTTTAGAGTGCCTAAAATCAATATAGTACACCCCCCCCCTGCACCCCTGCATGATTTGATGGCGGCGGGTGGTGCAGGGGGGGGTGTCGCAGGCGGTGGGGGCGGTGCGGGAGGCGGGCGGTGCGGCAGGCGGGATCGCGATCCCCCGCCCGCCTCCTATTGCGTAATCGTTGGTGTACAGTGGGTATACCAGGGTGCCAGCACATTGCTGGCACCCTGGTATAAACGGCTGACATCGTTGATGCGATGTCAGCCGTTTAACCCTTTCCATACAGCGGTCCGTACGGACCGCTGTATGGAAAAGGTTAACAGTAAGAAGGAGCTCCCTCCCTCTCCGATCGGGGGGCTGCTGTGCCTTTGCAGCCCCCCGATGGGAGAGGGAGAGAGCCCCCAGACAGCCCCCCGAAGCCCCGTCCTCACCCTTCCCCGTCTGCGAAGTTGTGGCAGACGGGGAAGGTTCCCATGGCAACAGGACGCCTGCTCAGGTGTCCTGCTGTCCATGGTGCTGAACAGATCTGTGCTGAAAGCATAGATCTGTTCAGTGTAAGTAAAATACAGTACAGAAACCTATATAGGTTCTGTACTGTATTTTACAGACATCAGACCCACTGGATCTTCAAGAACCAAGTGGGTCTGGGTGAAAAAATAAAAAAAATAAGTGAAAAAAGTTAAGATAAAAAAAACAAACATTTATCACTGAATAAAAATTAAAAAAATAAAATAAACTACACATATTAGGTATCGCCGCGTCCGTAACGACCTGATCTATAAAACGGTCATGTTACTTTCCCCGCACAGTGAACGCCATAAAAATAAAAAAATAAAAACTATGAGAAAATTTAAATTTTGCCCACCTTACTTCTCAAAAAAGGTAATAGAAGTGATCAAAAAAGTCGCATGTACGCCAAAATAGTACCAAACTGTCATCTCATCCCGCAAAAAATGAGACCCTACTCAAGATAATCGCCCAAAAACTGAAAAAACTATGGCTCTTATGGAAACACTAAAACATCATTTTTTTGTTTCAAAAATAAAATCATTGTGTAAAACATACATAAATAAAAATAAAGTATACATATTAGGTATTGCCGCCTCCGTATAGACCGGCTCTATATAAATATCACATGACCTAACCCCTCAGGTGACCACCGTAAAAAAAGCAATTTTTTGCCATCTTACGTCACAAAAAGTGTAATAGCAAGCGATCAAAAAGTCATATGCACCCCAAAATAGTGCCAATCAAACTGTCATCTCATCCCGCAAAAAATTAGACCCTACTCAAGATAATCGCCCAAAAACTGAAAAAACTATGGCTCTCAGACTATGGAGACACTAAACAATTTTTTGGTTTTAAAAATGAAGTTATTGTATAAAACTTACATAAATAAAAAAAATTGTATACATATTAGGTATCGCTGCGTCCGTGACAACCTGCTCTATAAAATTACCACGTGATCTAACCTGTCAGATGAATGTTGTAAATAACAAAAAAAAAACGTGCCAAAAAAGCTATTTCTTGTTACCTTGCCGCACAAAAAGTGTAATATAGAGCAACCAAAAATCATATCTACCCTGAACTAGTACCAACAATACTGCCACCCTATTCCGTACTTTCTAAAATGGGGTCACTTTTTTGGAGTTTCTACTCTAGGGGTGCATCAGGGGGGCTTCAAATGGGACATGGTGTCAAAAAAACAGTCCAGCAAAATCCGCCTTCCAAAAACAGTATGGCATTCCTTTCCTTCTGCGCCCTGCCGTGTGACCGTACAGCAGTTTACAACCACATATGAGGTGTTTCTGTAAACTACAGAATCAGGGCCATAAATAATGAGTTTTGTTTTGTTTGGCTGTTAACCCTTGCTTTGTAAAAAAATATTAAAATGGAAAATCTGCCAAAAAAGTGAAATTTTAAAATTGTATCTCTATTTTCCATTAAATCTTGTGCAACACCTAAAGGGTTAACAAAGTTTGTAAAATCAGTTTTGAATACCTTGAGGGGTGTAGTTTCTTAGATGGGGTCACTTTTATGGAGTTTCTACTCTAGGGGTGCATCAGGGGGGCTTCAAATGGGACATGGTGTAAAAAAAACAGTCTAGCAAAATCTGGCTTCCAAAAACCATACGGCGTACCTTTCACTCTACGACCTGCTGTGTGGCCGTACAGTAGTTTACGGCCACATATGGGGTGTTTCTGTAAACGGCAGAGTCAGGGCAATAAAGATACACAGTCTTGTTTGGCTGTTAACCCTTGCTTTGTTAGTGGGAAAAATGGGTTAAAATGGAAAATTAGGCAAAAAAATGAAATTCTCAAATTTCATCCCCATTTGCCAATAACTCTTGTGCAACACCTAAAGGGTTAACAGAGTTTGTAAAATCAGTTTTGAATACCTTGAGGGGTGTAGTTTATAGAATGGGGTCATTTTTGGGCGGTTTCTATTATGTAAGCCTCGCAAAGTGACTTCAGAGCTGTAGTGGTCCCTAAAAATTGGGTTTTTGTAAATTTCTGAAAAATTTCAAGATTTGCTTCTAAACTTCTAAGCCTTGTAACATCCCCAAAAATAAAATATCATTCCCAAAATAATTCAAACATGAAGTAGACATATAGGGGAAAGTAAAGTCAGCACAATTTTTGGGGGTATTACAGAAGTAGAGAAACTGAAACTTTGAAATTTGCCAATTTTTCAAAATTTTGGGTAAATTAGGTATTTTATTATGCAAAAAATTTTATTTTTTTGACTTTATTTTACCAGTGTCATGAAGTACAATATGTGACGAAAAAACAATCTCAGAATGGCCTGGATAAGTAAAAGCGTTTTAAAGTTATCAGCACTTAAAGTGACACTGGTCAGATTTGCAAAAAATGGCCTGGTCCTTAAGGTGAAAATGAGCCTGGTCCTTAAGGGGTTAAAAAGCTGTATGACGTTTTTTTTTTTTTTTTTACTTTCTAATGGCACCACTTAATATAACATACACTGTAGTGGGAAGCTGGAAAATTCCAAATGGGGTGGAACTGGAAAAACGTCCACAACAGTTCTATATATATTTTTTTTTTATACAGCGCTCCCTATGTGGTAAAACTGACCCATGACCTTCATTCTCCAGGTCAGTATGATTATGGCGATACCACATTTGCACAGTTCTTCTTTTGTTTTAAAACATTGGTGCCCAACCTGCGTCAAAACTACAACTCCCAGCATGCCCGGACAGACAGCCTACAGCAGGGCATGGTGGGAGTTGTAGTTTTACAACAGCTGGAGAGCCGCCGGTTGGGCATCCCTGTTTTAATACATTTAAAAAACAGGGTGACGTGCTCCTCAGCAATGATATGTCGCTGGCAGTGACCTGGCAGTGATCTGCTGCTTGTAGATACGTCACCGCTGAGGCCAGTCATTAAGGCCCCCCTGTGTTCCAGCGTGGGAATTTTATTTTTCTTTAATGCAGATGTATGAGGCCTTAAATTTTGAGGGTCGAGTTGCAGTTTATATAGGAACCATTTTGGGGCACATACAGTATAATGTATTAAAAAAACGTTTAATTAAAGGGGTATTCCGTTTGTTATCTCCTATCCATAGGAAAAAAAGTTATTTAAATTTTTACCACAATTACAATATTTTTTATCGAGGTAACCATATGATGTGTTGTGTTAGGGAAGGGGGGGCTGTTACATCATATAATTTAGGCCTCATTCACACGTCTGTGATGACACCCGTGACAAGATGGTCAGTGGTTCATCCGTCAGTGGTTGCATCTCGTTCCAAAGATCGATGAAAACCACGGACCAAAACATGGATGCCGTCCCTTGTGTGGACCATAGACTATATTGTGTGTGAGGGATCCATAATTACAGACAAAAATAGGGCAAGCTTCCGTGTTGTCACTACGGACATGATCTGTGGAAAACCACTGATGTGTGAATGAACACACACATTAAAGTCAATGGAGACGTGTGTGGTCTGCTGAGACCATGGACAGCACACATCTGCAATTCACTTAAATGTAAAGGCCTTATGGACTGAGTTATAAAACTGGAGGAGGAAGAAATGCAAGAAACCAGGTAAATGTACCCTTTTTTTCACTTTTTTTTCACGTCATTATACTTTTTTTGATTGCTTCTATAATCCTTTGAAATACATCATTCAGCACATTATTGCCTGTCAATGTGACACTGGCAGGCAAAGTATTAGCCAGATGCTTATGGCAGCCCCCTCCCTCTGTCAAATACCATAAAAGCAGCATTCACTATTGATTGCTGCATATAAGACATTAGGTGATCAGAGACCAACTCAATTAGGCTAGAATTAATGCCTGGTGCCCAAGGCTCTGCACAACAGCCTGGGCATCAGGATTCTACGGTGCAAAGCACTGCACTGAAGCAGCACTGTAAGAAGACAGAGCATCAGAAGAAGAAGTCCTGTGAACAGCTGCCGGAAAAACAATATTGGCAGTTTTTAAAGGGTGAAATGGCAAATGTTATCTTAAAGAATCACTGTACCTTCACACAATCGCTTCATTTAAAAAAATCTGCCTGCGTCTTCCAGAAAAAAAGCTGTAACGTCATGGCCACTAGGGGTCTCACTTTCACCTAACTTAAAATTCAGGGCATCACCCGCGATGCTAGGGAGGCTTGTTACCGTCGCGGCCTGCTATTGCCTCCCAACCCCCCCGCCCCCCTTCCTTATCGCTGGATATTTTGATCCGTGCGATGGGGAGATGCAGCAAAAGCCAGGGAGCGAGGTAAGTACAACCTCTGTGAGGGGCCTGGGCATATGGGGAAGGGGGGCATTATAGGTCTTAGATAACCCCTTTGAGCTCCTGAGCATGATAGAAGCACTGCCTGCCTCTACGTGGCTTCTGAAGAGCAGAAAAGCTCCTGTGGGTCTGTCAGCAGATTTGTACCTATGACACTGGCTGACCTGTTACATGGGCACCTGGCAGCTGAAGGCATCTGTGTAGGCCCCATGTTCATATGTGCCTGCACTGCTGAGAAAAATTACGTTTTCTTATATGCAAATGAGCCTCTAGGAGCAACGGCGGCGTTACCATTACACCTAGAGATCCTGCTCTCTCTGCAAACGTTGTGTCCTCTGCACTTTGATAGGGCCAGGCAGTGAAAAGGTCATCACCCCGGGCCCCCCACCCCGTGCAATGTTTTCATGCACGCGATGGGAGAGATGCAACAGTGGCTGTGGCGGCATCAGGAACGATACGGCTGCTGGGGAGCGAGGTAAGTACAACCTCTGTGAGGTGCCTGGGCATATGGGGGGGGGGGGAACTTGGTTAAACCCTTTAAATTTTCTATAGTTGGCTTATGTACACCTTTACAACCCAATGTTTGCCCAATGTATGTACAATGAGAAAAGAAGCAACTTTGCAATTAGCCTCCATAAAAATGTCCTACATTTTGTGCCGACAGCTGCTGTGCAGACCTGTGTGCCTTCATGGTGTCAGACGACAAGCCCTGTGCAGTCCTACTCCATTTAATTTGTCACCTACTTCTCCTGAACAGACATTTGTTATATCGGTGGGAAATAGGGGATACATGGAGGGGTGTAAGATGCAAGACCAGACTACACATAGGTCTGCACAGCAGCTGTGCGCTCAGAATGGTAGGTCATTTTTAATCAAAACTGTAAGCAAAGTTGCCTTGTTTTTAGAGGAATTAAAGACGGAAAAAAACGTCACTGTTACGGGGCGTTTAGCTGGAAGGCATTTCCTCCAGTCTTCCTCTCACTGCACCCCTCTTAGTTTTGATTTGAGGACAAAGGAAATACCATAATGCAAAATGCTCAAAGGTAAAGTGAACAGTGCCATCCAGTGGCCACATTATGACATTACAGTACTATAATAGCAGGCAGGCATACCGGTACATTATAAGGCTGCACACACATTTTGTTCATGCTGGCTAGTTTCGCCGACAATGTGTATGGCGGCTTCCTGCTTGGGTCCCAGTGCCAGATATGGGAGGTAAGCGAGGACCGAACGCTTTGGATTTCAACATACCCAATATTTTTTGTTCTGCGGGCAGGCAATTACTGTATAGCCATATTCCAAATTGAATAAACATGCATGCTTGGCCAGGCCGGGTGTATATTTTTATGGGGTTCGTCGGGGGAGACTGATATCATACCTACACAATGTGCTGGCTTAAACAGAACATGACTGTATGCAATTAGTAATTTTATCATAAAACTGCTCAGAACAAAGAGGTCTTACCTTTATTTATAATCATCATATATGTATGGATGAATTATATTTTTTTCAGTTTCCCCACACCCACAAGTTTATGTCATGTACCTTTAAAACTGAAGCAGGCCACCCTTTCACGGTTTAACTGCATTACAGCAGGGAAAAGCAAGGGCATTAAAAAACACAGGTGTGCAGCGATACCCCAATAACACATTTCCAACAACCACGGCTTAAGCCACAGTCAATGTCAAATGGCAGTAATTTATATGAGCATGCCTAAGCCAAGCACCCTTTCATTTAAACAAACTGCATCAAAGTACCCCCAATGCTCCGATCATACACTGTGCTGTCTATTTAAAGGGGTATTCCGGGAAATAAATATTAATGGCTTAACCTCAGGATAAGTATCAATACTTGATGGGTGATCCAACACGCAGAATGATCTGCTGTTACCTTAACAGCTCTGGCACTGGAAGTTGGCAGCGGAACTACATGGCTCTGTCCATTGTGTAGCGGACAGAGCTGGTAATTGCACGCAGATCCCACTCCCTTCAGTTGTGCCAACAGTAGACAGCTGTGTAGTTCCAACACCAGAGATACTCTGGAACAGATGATCGGCGGGGGTGCAGAGTGTTGGGTCCCTGACAATCTGATATTGATGCCGTCAATGTTAGAAATCCTGAAATACCCCTTTAATGATGTACCGATAATGCGTATAAAGCGCACACTAGTATGCATCGGGTGCCGGGAGCGGGGAACAAGCGCAGCAAGTGCTTCCGATACTCACTCTCCCTGGTCTTCTTTGATGGGACCCGTGCTGCACTGTCCTGACCCCGTAGAGCGTCAGGACGTAGTGCGCGCATATGACCCGACGCTACACGCGGGCCGGATAAGACAGGGGAGCGAGCCGTCTCGCAGGAGAGGTGAGAAGTTTTTTTTTATTTCATCTGAGGTCTGATAGGGGTTAACAAAAGGTCTGGCCTGAGGTCTGATAGGGGTTAACAAAGGGCTGAGCTGAGGTCTGATAGGGGTTAACAAAGGGCTGAGCTGAGGTCTGATAGGGGTTAACAAAGGGCTGAGCTAAGGTCTGATAGGGGTTAACAAAGGGCTGAGCTGAGGTCTGATGGGGTTAACAAAGGGCTGAGCTGAGGTCTGAGGTGTTAATAAAGTCAGTAAGGAGGGGGGAAGGGGGGATGGTGTGGAAATTGGCACTCTAGTTACTGTTACACACTCTACACCCAGACACTGGTGACCCCGACACTGGTGACCCCGAAGGGGTTAATAAACAGTGTGACTGGACGGGAACCTTGGAGGCAGACTGGCTGACATCGATATCTCTCCTTTTAAAGAGATTTTATTGAGGGATAGAGAACGTCCTTGTCACTCGATCTATTGCTATCTATTCTACATCCCAGATACTGGTAACCCTGAAGGGGTTAATAGACAGCGCGATGGGTCGGGAGTCTCGGAGGCAGAGGGGCGTATATTTACCACAATGACAAGCCTGCAGATGAGACCGGACGGACCAATGAAACGGCAGAGTCGTCTGTTTACCGGCGTGTCCCAGTGAAGTAGGAGCAGGGACGCGCACAGGATATGCGTCATCAGACTTCCCTGGTTACTTTGGGACTCCTGATTGGCGGCATCGAGTTGTGAGTGGCCGCGCTTGACAGGGGGGGCGGGATACTATACAGTATATAGCGGGGGCATGACTGGCACGCGCGCATATATACCCCATTTCCCCTGACGAAGCCACTTGTTGTGGCGAAACATGTTGGGAGGGGTGGTATAGCGTGGTTTAGGTTTTAGACAGTGTATGGCAGTGAGGATCGGACAAAGTTAGGACGAGGGACAGCTAGTGTATAAGGAGTGTTTTAAGACTGAGGGAATAGGCCACTGCGAGACCTCTATCATTAGTAATAGAGGCAGGCCCTCAGCGAGGGTGGGCTTAGGACCAATTCTAGTGCAGATAGTGGCGAGACGCGGCAACAATGTTGCAGCACGTCTATCCCTGACAGGGAATAGAGACTGTGGGCCCAGACAGGAGTGCACGCTTGTTGCAAGTGGCGCACCTTGGCTGGAGACCGTTGCAAAATAGCAATTGAGTATCTCTTAAATGGTTGTGACAGACGGGTGGATGAGACCCGTACTGCCTACCTGGATATAAGTGTGACATATGTGGCAAACACAAACACGACTCCCATTAACACACCCACCACCTAGTTGTCCGTGAACTGACATATTTAATTAGTGACCGTGGCAGTCACCATAAGGAGGATTCAGCTCACTTGCCATCAGACACTGATAATTTTACAAACTCCTACTTTTCTTGTGTATGTGAAGTATAATCTTCTTTTAATACATATCAATAAAACATTAATTTTAACATTAGTTAGAGACCCCCAAAGGGATTCTAGGTCTATACTGACCATTGAAATTGAAATGAAATTGCCATTTGGCACTAGTATATTATAAATTGACTATCAACTAAGGGCTTTATTAATTTATAATTTACATTTATAATATACTAGTGCCAAATGCAAATTTCCACCACCTCAGTGACTACCAACTAATATAATATATATTATAAGATATAAAATATCGGTATAAATTATTGGCTATCGGCCTAAAAGTTCACAGATTATCGTTATCGGCTCTATAAAAAAATCTATATCGGTCAATCCCTACAAGGAAGTATAAAAATAGTCAAAATGTATTACACAGCCAGACAGTACGAATACAAACTGAAACCCATGCTGCAAGAAACAAGCCCTCCTATGGCTACCACCATTGAATTTTCTGTGTGGATGTAGGATATCCGCAGCAAACGCAACCCTCGTGGATGTACATTTATCTTTCTCGTTAATGTCATTGGGGACACAGCACCATGGGTATATGCCCAGCTACCACTAGGAGGCGATACAAGATAATCAAAAGAATGGCTCCGCCCAGGTGGGCTCTACCCTCTCCACAGCCACTAGGCTAATTAGTTTTAGTCTAGTATCCGTAGGAGGCAGACATGACCTGCTCTGTTTTCTTGCAGGTCTTGCTGCTTTTTATTTTTTATTTTATTCTTTTTTCGATTCTTCTGCAGGTTTCGACCTGCTGCAGGATGGGGCTCCATCGTGGGTATCCACTTTAGTTGCACCCCCTGCAGGCACGTACTCTGAGTACCTCGCCGGTCACCCAGTCCCCCATTACTGCATCTGCAGTGGCATGCCGGCAATCCCACGCAAGTGTTGAGTTTGCTGAAGGGGTGACCCTGCGGCGCCTGAAGACGCTGGATGGTAAGTATCTCCCCTGTGTCTCTGCCCCAGGGAGGTCCCCGGGGTTAGCCCCCCCCCTTTTTTTCTGGCCAGGGGATGGGATTCATTCTATTAGAGGGACCTGGGTAGTTCCTCCTTCCCCCTTGGGTATCCTTCTCCTCCCTGGCCACCCATACCTCTCCCGGCTCTTCCCTCACCTCTTTGGGTAGTGGGTACACAGCTACTTTAGTCCCCGGCTTCTGCCAGGACTAGGCCGCATCTTCTCTGGCCTGTCCTCAGGCCCCATGTGCTCCTTTTGCCTCGTTTCTTCCCTCCCCGAGTGTCGCTCCTCCTCTCGAGCCCCCAACACCCTTTTTTTTCGTTCCAGAGGCACTCCTTTTCCGGCCACCTCATTAATCGAGGCCCCGGCTTTTTTCACACCTAGGCCACGTTCTCCGCCGCCCCCCTTCCCTCGCTTTTGCGTGGCCCGTCCCCACTTCTCTCGGCTTCTGGGAGGGGTTCTCCCTCCTCCTATGTCAGCCAAGCATGGGCTTTAACCCTGTTGGTGCTAGTTTTCACATAACTTCTGTTCTAGAAGAAAGAGCCTCTATATTGCCAGCAGGGGGGGTCCATTCTCTCTGTCAACCTCCTTGCACGATTCTGCAGCAGCACCTCTTTGGGGACTCGGCACATGGGATCCAGTAGGACAGCCTCTGGCTGGCTGCTCTCTTTAAGGCTCCCTCTCAGCCCTCATGTCCTCTTCCAGAGGACTCCCATTCCCAGCCCCCCTCAGGGGTTGCCATATATTTACATGCATCCGTTACGATAAAGGTTTGCCATGGTTGAGTCGCTGGACCGCTTGCCTGTCCAAATTGTTGCAACCTCTGCCCTTCTAAGGACCCCTCTGCGGATGGGGAACGCTAACGTTCAGACACTAGTTCTCGTAAACGACCTTGGGTTGTCACAACTATGTCCCACTCCTCCTAGGCATCCTCGGGTCCCAGGACAGGTCTGAGGCTGGTGACGAATCCTTCCCTGCCGGACCATCCGCTGCCTCGGGGGACACCTCTGCAACGATTCTCTCTCTGAACAGAGCATCAGGTGGTCTTCCACCATACAGATCCTCTCTGGGTGGTCAAAAACAAAAATGTCCACTGAGGAACCTCTCCTCTCCAGGGTTGGTATCCCCTCTAGTGGATTTTCAGATGGCACTCCCCTGGCTGCACACAGGTAAGTCAGTCCGCCACGTGTTAAGCATGCCGGCACACCTATGTGGTGTCCCAGGTACGTACGCATTCCCCTTAACGGGGGGGGTACTTGTACCACTGCCAAATGCTGTACCCGGCAGACTTTCCTGGTTCCCATGTTTAGCTGGAGTAATTTCACTATACCAGGGGCTATATTCAACACACCCTCCTAGTCAGAGAGTGTTTCCACCAGACGCTGTACCCAATGCAACTATTCTGGCGCTACCATATTGCAGGGGACCGTTGGTTCACCAGAGTGAGTGTCTGTACCATCTCCAGATGTAGCCATTACAGTGCACCATGCAGCCGTATTTCTCCCTCTCCAGGCGAGGTATACATGCCATCTTCAATAGCCGTAGCCACTGCACCTGGCTGGTTCTAGTGTGCACCAAGCAGCCATATTGCCCCCTTCATAGGTAGAGTACCTGTACCATCTCCAGATGCTGTAGTCATTACACCCGTCTGGTTCTACGGTGCACCATGCAGCCCTATTTCTCCCTTACCAGGCGAAGTATAAATGCCATCTTCAAATGCGGTGCCCATTAAACCTGTCTGGTTTTAAGTCTGCACTACATAGCCGTATTTTCCAAATACTGTAGCATTTCCAGATGCAGTAGCTATGTTTCCACTCATTATATTGTGCACCACGCAGCCAGATTACTACTATTATAGGCAGAGTATTTGTAGTATCTCCAAGTGCTGTGCCCTATTGGTACAGTCTGTTGCCCATACGGCTCCTGCATTACTGGGTGTTTCCCTCCCTTCCCTGGCTCTAATCTGTGCTAGGCAATCATGTTGCACCCCTTCCTGCGGAGTCATGATTCCATCCCCAGATGCTGTATTCACAACTCTTTTCTGGTCATGGCATGCATCTACTACCCCATTACTGTCGTTCTCGGCGGTGTATTCATACTATCTCAAGGAGCTGTCTACAACATACCATCCTGGTTGTAGTAGGTACCTGGTAACCATATGTTCTACCCCCTTCCTGGGCGGAGTAGAGTTGCAATTGTTAGATCCAGTATATGGCTGGCCTGTTCAGTCTGACTGTCCCTGTACCAGGCATGATTTTTACTTTACTGCTTGACGCACTATTTAACAAGACTTCTCAGTCCTGTTATGCACTAGACAACCACACTCCCTCCACCATGGGCAGGTTGTTGGCTGTCATGCCAAGTTCGTTCTTTGTCAACCCTATAAAGTGCTACTGTATTCCGCACAGCCACGTTACTCCATTTTAATATGGAGTACTCGCGTTGTTGTTACTGCCTCTTGCTTTGTTTTTTTCACAGAGTTACATGGCCCAGTCCTGGCAGAGTGCCTGGATAACCACTGGATGTTCTGTCCTGCAAGGGGTACGAAGCATTGCGAACACCAGCCGCTACTGCAGATTTCGGGTCATCGCTGGACGTCCTCTCTGATATGGCTGTGACAGGACTAGTGAGTGCCACACACCTACTTGGTGGGTGGAATTCTCCGCTGCTCGCTCTGGTATCGGATATGGTCCCGTGGTTCTCCCATGGTCCGGGTGTTCTGGTACGCCCTTATGCTCTCTGATTAGTTGTGTTACATGACAGAAGTGCTGTTCCCTTGGGCCTTGCCGTTGTCTGCACCTGTCAGTTTCTTCCCTTCCTTGGGGGTTTCATTGTGCTCTGCTGGTAGCTGGTTTCTACATGTCAGTGTAGTCTCTCCCGGCTTTCCCTGGCGACTTCTGAATCCTTTCCGACATATGAATTTCTGGCAATTCTTTTACAATATCCAGGGTGCTGTACTTGCCCCCTTCTGGGGCAGTGTAATACAGCCTGCTTCTTGGGAGGGTTGGTTAACCATGGCCAATGTTTTTTCCACTAGGGTGGATACATTTCATTTTTCTTTGATATTCTGGCTATTGTCCTCAGGTGGTCCAGTTCTGTGGACCCTTCTTGAGCCTCTGACTGGGTAATTCTGCTTGGAGTCCCTGCCCCAATGATTCTTTGACCATGTCGCTGGCCGATTCCCTCTGGGGAAGCTACTCAAGACATCTCTGACCGCACATGCTCTGTATGACAGCTGCTTCTTTGGGCCCGGTTTGGTTCTTTTCCCTCCTGGGTCCCCATTGGCTTGTTGCCCTCTTGAGATTCTAACCTCTCTTCCTGTTCCTCCAGGTCAAGTACCTGATATCTGGAAGTTTATTGCTGCGGTTTGCAATTTACATCGTATTGGTCAGTTTCGAGATGGAGCTTTCCTTCATTTTGAGAACTGTTCCTCCTTAAGCTGTTTGGAGTCCTCTCCCTTCTACTCCAATATCTCTCAGACGAGTGTGTCTCTGCTTGTATCACCAGGGCCTGCTACTGGTTTCCTTTTCCCTGAGACTTCATGTGGCCAGGGATATCTCCGGTCTTACATTTCTCAGCAATATTTTGTTAGTTTTTCAGAGGCTTGATCCTGGCCTCCTTTTTATTGGAAGCAGGTCTTTACGTTCCCTTCTCCTGGCCATTACCTAGCCCCCCCCCCTCCTCCCCCAGGGGTTGGCTGCTTTCTCTAGCAGGATGGAGTTTCCACCTTCTCATAAGGCGTTTCTCTTTTCCCACCTGCCTTGCTGTGGAAGGAGGCTTGCTCCCTTCCCATGGTGAGTCCTTGCTACCATTTCTCTCAATCGTTTAGCCTCCAGTGCTTCCTTGTTACCCCTCTACCCTGGCCTTTACATGGGTTGGCCACAGACAGGCGTTGTTTTTAGTCTGAGACAATTTAGAGTTTTCCCTTGCTGGGTCTTCTTACTGGTCGGGTCCCTTTGCTTCCAGGCCTTCTGAATCGCCTTCCTTTTGCAGAGGGGTGGTCCACAGGGTCTTTTAGCCTGTTTCCAGAAAGTTTTTTTCCCTCGGTTAAGGACTGCTTCCGTCCTTTTTCCAAACATTTTCTCTCCTGCCAGGCACCCTCATAGTCAATTTTTTCTTTTTGGGTCTGTCCTCTTATGGATTCTCCATCATTCTATATGCAGAGCGCTAGGTCTTTATCAACAGACGTTGCTGTGCTGCTCTCCTGTTTCTTCAGGGAGAGCCCTGGTTCTTACAGATGCTTACTCGGGCTCTTTAGTGCACACTTGTTCATTTCTTGCTCCTAGTGCAGGACATCCAACCCTGCTCCCTATCCTCTAGCGCTTTATTTTTCCCACCTTGGCTGGAGCTGGGTGTTTACCTTGTTCCTTCTTGCAGGCCTTGTTTCCCAGGCACTTGTCCTTGGGATCCTGACGGTCTCCCATATTTTTCCTTTTCTTTGGAACCATTTCATGCTATGGCCTCTCCTGGTTCTGTTGGGTCACGTGGTTCTCCTGCACCTGTGCATCCAACTTTTTGCATGAGATTTCCTTCCCACCCTCGGGGACTGCTTTGGGACGTCCCATGGTGCTGTGTCCCCCCCAATGGCATTAATGAGAAAATTGGATTTTTGTACTTACCGTAGAATTCCTTTCTCGTTCAATTCATTGGGGGACACAATCCCACCCCTTGTTTTAATTTCTCTTCTTGTCACCGGGCTGCTGTTTTCGTTTCATTCCCCGGTCCAGGACATGTTGGTTCTTGGCTTTTGTTTCTCTCTCCTACTGCTATTGGTACAAACTGATTAGCCTAGTGGCTGTGGAGAGGGTATAGCCCACCTGGGCGGAGCCAACCTTTTTGATATCTAGGGTCGCCTCCTAGTGGTAGCTGGGCATATACCTATGGTGCTGTGTCCCCCAATGAACTGAACGAGAAAGGGATTTTACGGTAAGTACAAAAATCTAATTTTTGCGTTCAGAGCAATTTCACAACTGTCAACTCATCAATCAATAGCACTAAAAATTGTCCGGTACTGCGCCACTATTACATGTAATCTCTTCTTACCAGGTATGAGACCGGCTGATGCTTTCTGCTCAGTAGCTCGACCTCCTCCAGAACCTGGTTGAAGACAGACATCATCCTGCGCTCGTACTCACTGTCAGCTTGTAAAGACCCGCTGAAACTGCTTTCCTGGAAACTACAAATGCAAAAAGTTATAAGAACTGAAAGGACAGAAAATCTCTTGGATTTATAGGTATTAAAAGAGGGCTAGTAGGCAGGGGGCACCCCTATTAACTACAATTATGAGCAACTCATGTCACTGGAATGCAGTGCGGGACTTCTTGAGTACTTAGCTGCAATCCACTAGTGACCACGGCTCACCAGACTTGAAAAGACCTTTATGCCAATTGTAAAAGTAAAAAAACGAGATTTTTGTATAACTTACCAGTAAAATCTCTTTCTCGCTCTTCCTTGGGGGACACAGGAACTCTTGGGTATAGCTTATCTCCATAGGAGGCGTGACACTAAGTAAAAGACTGTTAAGCCCCTCCTCCAGCAGCTATACCCTCAGCCTGGAGAGAGAGACTTCCAGTTATGTGCCCAAGTAGTGCAAGACAAAGGCAAGGAGTAACCAAAAACCAATACCAACAAGCCAGAAAAAAACACCCGAAGGCCAACAAAAAAACAATGGGCGGGCGCTGTGTCCCCCAAGGAAGAGCGAGAAAGAGATTTTACTGGTAAGTTATACAAAAATCTCGTTTTCTCGCCCAATTCCTTGGGGGACACAGGAACTCTTGGGACGTTCAAAAGCAGTCCACAAACAGGGAGGGACCACAATCAAACGCGAACCAGGCACCGTAAACATCAAGGCACCGCCGCCTGCAAGACCAAGCGGCCCAAAGCAGCGTCCGCCGAGGCATAAGTGTTCACCCTGTAAAACTTGGTGAACGTGTGCAAAGAAGACCAGGTGGCCGCCTTGCACAGCTGTTCCGCCGAGGCACGATTACGCTGAGCCCAGGAAGCCCCGACCGCTCTGGTAGAATGAGCGGTAACACCAAAGGGCGGATCCCTGCCCCGAGCACGGTAAGCCTCAATGATAGCCATCTTGAGAAAGCGGGCAACAACCACCTTAGACGCCGCCAGTCCCCTGCGCGGACCCTCCGGAACCACAAACAGAGAATCCGTACGCCGAAAGGGTCTGGTCACATCCAGGTAGATCCTGAGAGCCCGAACAACATCCAGACGGTGAAGCTCCCGCTCCCGGGGATGCGACGGGCCCGGACACAGAGAAGGAAGGACAATATCCTCATTCAGGTGAAAGGCGGACACCACCTTCGGAAGAAATTCCGGAACAGGACGGAGAACCACCTTGTCCTGGTGAAAAACCAAGAAGGGCTCCACGCAAGAAAGAGCCGCCAACTCAGACACACGCCGAAGGGACGTGATAGCGACGAGAAAGAAAACCTTGCAAGACAACAAGCGAGGGGAAACCTTGCGCAGAGGCTCGAAAGGGGAAGATTGGAGAGCCGCCAACACAATGTTGAGATCCCAAGCAGGAACAGGAGGGCGATAGGGGGGAGCACAGTGAGCAACCCCCTGAAGAAAGGTCTTAACCGGACCGAGCGGAGCCAGCGGACGCTGAAAAAGGACCGAAAGAGCCGAAATCTGACCCTTCAGGGTACTGAGACCCAAGCCCAGAGCCAGACCAGACTGCAAAAAGGATAAAACCATAGGAAGGGAAAACCTCAGAGGGGGAGTCCCCAAGGCCTCACAGAAAACCAAATAGGCCCGCCAGGTACGATAATAAATCCTGGCCGAGGCCGGTTTACGTGCACGAATCATGGTACGGACCACGTCAGCCGAAAACCCCCGCCGCGTCAGGACCGCGGTTTCAATAGCCACGCCGTCAAACGTAGCGACCCTAAATGCTGGTGGAAGATCGGCCCCTGAGAGAGGAGGTCCTCTCTGAGAGGCAGAGGCAAGGGAGCGTCTGCCAGAAGCAACATAAGGTCGGCGTACCACGGACGACGCGGCCAGTCCGGGGCGATCAGGATAGCTGGCGTGCCCTCCGCCGCAATCTTCCGAAGGACCCGCGGAAGAAGAGGCAGGGGCGGAAACACGTAGAGGAGCGAAAACTCCGTCCAGGGGAGGACGAGCGCGTCCGCGCCGTAAGCGTCCGGATCTTTGGCCCTGGCCACGTAGATGGGAAGTTTGTAGTTGAATCTGGAGGCCATGAGATCCACGTCCGGACGACCCCAACGGAGACAAAGAGACTCGAAGACGTCGGGGTGCAGAGACCACTCCCCCGGGTCGATCGTCGTCCGACTGAGGAAATCCGCCGCCCAATTGTCCACCCCCGGAATGTATACGGCCGAAAGGGCCGGAACATGAACCTCCGCCCAGCGAAGGATCAGAGACACTTCCCTCATCGCCGCCGCGCTGCGAGTGCCCCCCTGGTGATTTATGTACGCCACAGCCGTGGCATTGTCCGACTGGACCCGAACAGGGCGACCCTGCAGCAACGAAGTCCAGCGTCGGAGCGAGAAAAGAATGGCTCTCAGCTCCAGAACATTGATCGGCAGTCTGGACTCCGACGGAGACCAAGTGCCCTGGACGGACCGGGGAGGAAACACTCCCCCCCACCCCCGCAGACTGGCATCGGTGGTAATCACCAGCCAAGTCATTGGCAGGAAGGACTTCCCCTGAAGAGGGGTCCGCAGCCACCAGAGGAGAGAGGAACGAACCTGGGGGGAAAGGGGAAAATGCCGATCCAGACTCTCCTGGGACTTGTCCCAAGCGGACAGAATGGCCGTCTGAAAGGTGCGGGAGTGGTACTGCGCGTAAGGAATCGCCTCGAAGCAGGACACCATCTGACCCAGGACCCGCATGCTGAACCGGAAAGAAGGACGGCGGTGGGACAGAAGGCTCCGAACCGACCGATGGAGGAGCAGGCGCTTCTCCAACGGAAGACGAACCACCGCTGAATCGGTATCCAGCAGCATCCCCAGAAAGACCAATTGCCGGGAGGGAACCAGAGAGGATTTGGGTAGGTTGATAACCCAACCAAACTGGCGCAAGGTCTGCAGCGAGAGATCCACGCTGGCTGAAGTCAGTGACAGAGAAGGCGCCTTGATCAGGAGATCGTCCAGATATGGAAGCAGAAAAACTCCCCTGGAACGAAGTAAGGCGAGGACCGGGGCCAGGATCTTCGTGAAAACACGAGGGGCCGTCGCCAGCCCGAAGGGAAGGGCAACGAACTGGTAGTGTTCGGACCCCACTGCAAAACGCAGAAAGCACTGATGACACCGTGCGATTGGAATGTGAAGATAGGCGTCCTGGATGTCGATGGAGGCCAGGAACTCCCCCTGTTCCAGAGAGGCCACCACCGACCTGAGCGACTCCATCCGGAACCGCTGAAGACGAAGGAAGCGGTTCAGTCGTTTCAGATCCAGAATGGGTCGCACCGAACCCTCCTTCTTGGGGACCACAAAAAGGTTCGAATAGAACCCCTTGAACCTGTCTCTCATGGGAACCGGGATGATGACCCCTTTGTCTAGAAGAATCTGAACGGCAGCAAAGAAATCGGCCGCCCCTCGGGAATCCCGGGGAACCCGAGAGCGAAAGAACCGAACTGGGGGAAGGGACGCAAGCTCGAGTTTGTATCCGGAAGACACAACCTCGAGAGCCCAGGCGTCGGAGACGTGCGCCTGCCAGAAGTCCCTGAACAGGAGGAGACGTCCCCCCACCCGGGTGGGTGGGGGCGCACCTTCAGGCGGGGGGCTGCTTGGTCGCGGGAGCGCGAGCAGGTTGAGATTTGTGCCAGGAGGGCTGGGTCCGAAAAAAGGGTTTCTTACGCCTGTCCTGGACAGGATTAGTGGACGGACCAGAAGCGGAGCGAGGAGCGGAAGCCCTACGAGAAGACCTGAAACGGGGGAACGAGGGACGACCACGAGTGGAGCTCCTAGCTTTGGATTGGGGAAGATGAGTACTCTTCCCCCCCGTGGCTTCCGAGATGATTTCATCCAAACGGGTTCCGAACAAACGAGCACCAGAGAAAGGAAGGCTAGTAAGAGACCGCTTAGACGCGGCGTCCGCCGACCAAACCTTTAACCAAAGCTCTCTCCTAGCCGACACGGCCAGAGCAGATGAACGGGCAATAAGAGCTCCTGCATCCAGGGATGCTTCGCATACAAATTTTCCAGCCTGAACTATAAGTTGAGTCAGGGCACGGAGGTCTTGAATAGGGACGTCAGATTCAAGCTCCAGATCCAGCTGAGATGCCCATTCTGAAACCGCTTTACCCGCCCAAGCGGAAGCAAAGACTGGCCGAAGTGCGGATCCGGAGGCCGAAAAGATACCCTTTGTAAGGGTCTCTACACGGCGGTCTTCAGTGGATTGTAATGAAGAACCATCTGCGACGGGAATAGCCGTGCTCTTGGACAAACGGGCCACAGGGGGGTCGACCTTGGGAGGAGACGCCCAGTTTGTGATGCAATCCGCCGGAAACGGATAACAAACATCCAACTTTTTTGGCGGGGTAAACCGTGCATCAGGACGGGCCCAGGCCTTAGAAACCACTGACGAAAAGTCAGCATGGAGGGGAAAAACCGCCGAAGCCTGTTTCTGGCGAAAGAAGGAAACACTGGTTTTCTCAGGATCAGGAGGATCATCGCGAATTTTAAAGGTATCACGGATACTGTTTATAAGGTGGCCCACAGCGGAAGCCAGCTTTGAAGGCAGCGCCGAATCCATATCCCAATCGGAATCAACCAGCTCCCCTTCAGAGGGCAAATCCTGCAAGGAGGAAGGGCCCGACTGAGAACGCACCCTTGGGGGGGATACCGAAGCATCCGAGGATGACCGGTGATCCGCCCTAGGCCGCTTCTGGGATTGGCGGGCTCTAGAGGAATCGCCTGCAGAGAGAGACTCAGACGGGTCGGCCAGGACAGCGGACCCGGAGGGCCCAGCAGGGGAATCATCCGGCTGCGACAAGGGCAACGCATCTGCAAGTCGGCCCACAACGCTAGTGAGACTAACCACAGCCTGGGAGAGGGATCTAGCCCAGTCAGGGGGATCCAAGAGGCCAGGGGGTGACACAACAGATGGCGGACCCTGCGATGGGTCTTTGCAAAGCGAGCAATGCGGATCAGACTGCCCTTGAGGAAAGGGCGCCTTACATGCGGTGCAGGTATGGTACCAAGGTCCCACTGGCACTAAGGGGTCAGACATGTTGGTAGAAGCAAAGAAAAAAACCCGAGTCCAGGCCAGGGGGCTACAGTGAGGAAGGGTCAACAGTCCTACCAGGTCACAGAAGGAAGCTGCAGCAGCAGAAGAGCGGCGGTGTGCAATCAGAGCAACGGTCCGTCCTGCAGTGAGCTCCCAGAAGCACGCCGGCACGAGAGTGGGCGGGACTAAAGAGGCGCGGGAAGAAAGTCGTGCGGCCTCTGAATGAAGATCAAGCCAGCGCTGGCCGGTCCGAAACTCCGCCCCCCGCCGAAAAAATTATCGCGCGCGCGCGCGCGATTCAAAACCCGCGCTCCACCATCACAGGACTCCCGAATGGCCCCCGCCGCAGCGGAAGCAAGGTAGGAGCCCAAGGAGGAGGGCCGGGAGTCGGCGTCCTGCCATGCAACGGCACAGCGGTCGCATACCCGGCCGCCCTCAAACAAGTCTCCCCCATGAATCACCGCCGCCGCGCCGCTCCAGACAAAGCAGGGCGCCCGGCCGCCGAATCGCGCCTGTAACAAGGCCATCAGTAAAGGGGGAGCACCGAACCCTCCGGAGAGGGGAGGGAGGGAGGGAGAGGGGGAGGGGAGCGGAACGGCTGCACTAGCCACCTCACCTGCGACGTCTTCACCCTCTAGTCCATCCAGCTGGGACGCCCCTTCAGCCACTGGCACAGAGTGACAGTAGCTGGAGAGGGGCTTGCAGGTGGGCGACCCAGTGCTGGCGGGATACAGGGGAGCATGAGCTGCCCTGGTCCTCCTTTTCTTCTGTGGGGGAGGCAGCAGGGCGGATAACCGGCCCTGGTGCAGCTCAACCCCGGGAAAACAGAGAAGTCTACTGCGACTCTGTTGTCCCTGTGGAAAAATCCAAGTGAAAAAAAAAAAAAAAAAAAAAAATTAAAAACTCTAAGTCTTCACAAGACAACTCTGCAGTGCAGAGAGTGTCTTGCCTCCTTGACACTAAGCAAAAAACTGGAAGTCTCTCTCTCCAGGCTGAGGGTATAGCTGCTGGAGGAGGGGCTTAACAGTCTTTTACTTAGTGTCACGCCTCCTATGGAGATAAGCTATACCCAAGAGTTCCTGTGTCCCCCAAGGAATTGGGCGAGAAAAGTATTGTTTCCTACCTGCACGAGTCTGGATCCAAGATCAAGGCTTCTACAGTATGAGAGATTAAAAGGCAGCTCTGCTGTTGTCTGGTAAAGGTTTAGGATTAAGGCAAGTAACTGGATTCTGGAGATCGCTCATATGGACGCAAAGAAAATGTAAATTATTATAGGTTACAAGGAGATGGGTGACACTGCAGACTAAAGCTGGATTACAGAACCTGATTTTGGGAAAGAACATTATTACAAAGGCTTGTTCCCGATCATCTGCTCATGTAACGAACGGTGCTGAAGATCACCCGATGAACAAGCAAAACATTTGTTCATCGGACAAAGGAGGAGACCTCATTGACTTCTATGGGAGAGTTTTCTAGGCATGACCTGTGAAGAGATCATTGTACAAGGAAAGAATAGATTTGACAATCGTGGTGGATCCTGTCTTATCTATAACAGATAAGCAGATAACTGCATTAAAGTGATCTGTACAGACCAGGAAGTGTTGCCTATTATTAGGCTTAGTGACCAGTGCGAAAACTGCAGGATTTAATGTTTTTGGTTTAAATATAGATATTGACATGGAAAATTAAAACTAACATAAAAAATTCTTTAAAAATATATGAAACATAAAAACGTGAGTTAAAACAATAGGTCCTTTTCTGATGGCACATTCCCTTTAAGTTTTGACACAGCAAGATTACGTCCATGTGAGGACTTTCCAGGGAGGAATGACAGTGACTTCTTCTAACCATTGTTACCACATAGAGACTATCTACACAAAGAGAAATCATATTCAATGTTCTGGATACATTTCTAGGTTTCTGAGTGTTGTAGAATCAGCATCAAAAGAGGATTGATAGAGGTCTCCATAGCGTGTGGCTAGGTTCTTGAAATCCTCCATAGACTGCTTCATCTGAAAAAAAAAAGAAAAATACAATAAATGTCACTGAGACATATAAAGGAAGCATAAAAAAACATAAAGGTACTTTCACACTGGCGTTATTCTTTTCCGGTATTGAAATCCGCTAAAGGGCCTCAATACCGGAAAAAAGTTTGGAAGAATCAGTTTTGTCCCAAAGCATTCTGAATGGAAAGCAATCCGTTCAGTATGCATCAGGATGTCTTCCGTTCCTAGTATGGAACACTACCGCACTTGCCGGATCCAGCATTAAATTTCATTGAAATGTATTATCCGGTACCAAGTGAAATGTATCCGGTACCAAGTGTTCCAGAAATTGCCACATCACCAGATCTTGTTTTCCGGTCTGCGCATGCGCAGTTCTTTCTAGCTTTGAAAAAATGTAATACCGGATCCAGTATTCCGGATGATACCGGAAAGACAGATCCGGTATTTCAATGAATAAGTCTAACGGATCCGGATAAAAATATATCTGTTTGCATAGGGATTTAGGGATCGGATAGGCAGTTCCGGCAATGGAACTGCCTGCCGGATACTCACAACGCTAGTGTGAAAGTACCCTAAGAAGTCGAATATTACAGGCTGAGTAATAAAATGGATACCATTTGCATATAGGAAATTAGGATCTCTTCACAAACCATTCAGTGGCATCCGTCGCCCAACAGACTCAAATGCATTATGTGTGGTATACGTTTTTTTGTGGAATGATTCTGTATGGAATAGCTGCAGCAGACAGGCAATTCAATACAAATGAGGTAAAAAAAAACATACCAACGTGTCTGACGCTGACCAAAAAGGTCAGTCGTCCATGTGAATAGGGCTATGGAGACAGTGGAGGTATCAGGGGTTGGATTCCCAACAGACACTTATCCCCCTGTCCTATGGACAGGTGATAAGTTGAGATTCTGGACAACTTTTTTTAAAGGAACATTCCAGGCAAAAACGATACAGAGGTCTGAGAAGACTCCCTGTGTTATGTACCACTCCCTCGGGCTCCACACTAGGTATAATCAGTGGGGCAGATTCACTTATTAAATTAGGCCACATTTATTAAGTGTCTTATACCGGGCATTGTGATAGGGGGCACAGTCTAAGATGCAAAAACCATGCAGCAAAATGTTGCCACACAATTCTAGCAGAAAATAAGGCAACTAATAGGAGGCGTGAGCTTTACCTCGGAGTCTTACAGTTGCTTTCTTCTGACCCAACTAATACAACAAGCTCTAGTCACCTGCGTAGAGATGCGGCCGCAGCGCTGGAGGTCATTGCCGGAGGTCATGGCTATCGTTGCAGCGATGGCTGGAGGAGGGCTGGTCTTCAGGCTGTTACAGGTGCAGATCAGTTGAGAAAAAGATTGAAGGAGATCAATCCTCAGCTTTACAAACTCACACTGGAAGCTCAGTGGATTCATAGGGGTGCTGGCTGCCTATAGGGACATGTAGAAATTAGTCAATTAACATAGCCTAAATGGGTGTTCTTTAAAAAAATACTTAAAGGGGTTGTCCGTTTTTTTTATTTTTTTTATCTGCCACCCAGCCAGCAGGACCTGTCGAGAAATTTCTTTACTGGACTTAGCGGCGATGTGTCCCCAAGTAGCAAGTTACTGCTGGATTACGTGGTGGACATGTCACCACTGAGGTCAGTCACCGGTTGCAGCAGCACATATGACCCCACCCATCTTTGCACCATAGAAAGGCACCTGAAGTCCAGTGTAGACAGTCTGGAAGCTAGAACGGAGTGGCAGTGACCATGTGAGTATGGATTTATCCACAGGTCCTGTTGGCTGGGGGGGGGGGGGGGGGGGACAGAAAAAAAAAAACGGACAGCCCCTTTAAGGAGACTGTTCAGCCATAAACTTAAAAATTATATAATCTGTAGGTCAAGGAATGCTAACCAGCTCAATACTTGCATCAAGACTTTGCAGCTGCTTTTTAGCTCATCTCCATTAGGGCAGAGCTATGATCTGTGAATACAGTTTAGCTATGGTATCTACAGGAGGTAGTCTGACAGGAAGTCAAAGCACGAAGAGTGGATTGCCACTGCAGAATGATTAAGTACCACCTAAAGGGAAACCAGCTAATAATTTATTTTTGAATTAAAGGGGTTGTCCAGGTGCTTACTATTGATGACTTACAAATATCAGATTGGCGGGGGTCTGACATCCGCCTCTCGCGCCGATCAGCTGTATGAGGAGATGGCGCGCGCAGTGTGCACGTGCCGTCTCCCATCTCTCTACCTGTCCATTGCTGCTGTCTATGGTCTTTGCACTACACATGCCGTCTCCTCATACTGTTGACCGGCAGGGGTGCCGCGTGTCGGACCCTCACCGATCTGATATTTCCTGCGGATAGGTTCTCAATAGTAAAAGGCCGGACAACCCCTTTAAGGCTGTGCATAAAGTGGTGTCTGTTGTCTCCATGAATTTAAAGGCGTGTTCTAGAGATTTACTGACCGTAAGTGAAGCTATTCCTTTGTGGTAGGATTTGAGGGAATCAGCAATGGCTGACAGGGCCAGGCCAATGTCGTCCTCCTGTAGCTGGGTCAGACATTGCTCGGCAAGAGAGAATTCCTTCAGACTGTTCAGCCAAAAGTAAAAATGTTCAGAAGCCACCTTTGTGAGAAGACTCTGATACAGCTCCTGAGCCATGTCATGGTTCCCCTGAAATACAGAAATATGGGACAATCCTTTTTTCCGGCAATCCTTTTATTGCCTCCTTTGCTGGCTTGATTTATTTTTCCATCACATTATACACTGCTCATTTTCAGGGGTCACCACCACCACTGCAGCGCAGATACGAGGTGGCAAGGACCTGCTGCGCAAGTGTGCCTTTGTGTGCCAGCCACCATAGAAGCCAGCACTTTTTCTTATAATGTGCAAGCACGACTAACGCTGCTGGATTCCAGGGTGGTCGTAAACCCTGGAAAGGAGCAGTGTCTTATGTGTTGGAAAAATTAATCAAGCCAGCAAAGGAGGCAATATGGACAATCACAATACATTAGTAAGTGTCTCGTATTAACTTTCTCTACATGATAAATGCTATTTGCTGAAGTGAAAGGACCCCTTTAAAGGTGGTATTTTACACCTAAGTTTGACAAACTGATGCCCGCAGCCTCCACTGTTGAAATATTCATGCTTACCTGCTCCCTGCTGCTCTGGTCCTCTACGCTGGCTCCTGCGTGTCCATCTTCTGGTATGTGCCTTGTTTAGTTTCTCCGCATGACAGGTATGGTCACCTGTTCCACTGCAGACAACGATTGGCTTCAGTGGTGATGTGTCCACAAGAGACACATTACCACTGAAGCCAGTGGTAGGCTGCAGTGGAGCAGGTGACCATTCCCATGACGTGGAGGAAGTAAACAAGCTGCAGACCAAAAGCTAGACACACGGTAGCCAGCGTGCAGGACCAGAGTGGTGGGGAGCAGGTAAGTATAAATCTGTAAATAGGAGAGGCAGGAATTTAGGTATTCCCAGTCAACCCCATTAGCCAAATTTAGGAGACAGGGAGAACAGGCCACACGTCTAAGGTCATATAAATGGCTGCCTGTGTGATCTTATAGGCATCATAATCAATAACCATCTTCACAGTACACAGGATACTAATACCCACCAATGATCATTAATCTTACCATACGAGAGGCTTGTCTGGCTATTCTGTACACAGTCCAACCATTAGAGACATTCTCCAGCTGTTGCTTTATCACAGTCTTCACTTCAGGTGACAATGCTTTTTGGCTCGCCACAAAAATAACGGTAGCAAGAGCAACCTAGTAAAAAGGACAGCATAATGGGCAATTAGTAAATAAATTAAAGTGGTTGTCAGCTATACGCTACCTCTAAGACTAGGGATTCTAGCCCTGTATGTTTAGATCTAGAAATGAATGCATTGCAGCTGCACAAAAAAATCCTTCAGCAAAACCCCAGCCTAAACCGGCCAATGTGGACATCATGTAGCCCTCATTTATGGAGATGAAAAGTTCTCTGCTCTGGATAACAGGTGGGCCCTAAGAGGGTCTAATGTGGGCCTAAAAGGACATATAGCAGCTGTCCTACGGAAAGCTCATTTAAAAGCAAAGCTACACTGCAGTGAAATCCTGTAGCTCATCAGCTGTACCAGTTATCATAGATATTTTGTGCTACTTACCAACAGCTCCTGTTGTTTGTCTGTGGTCGATCGGCCAATGACTTTGTACAGTTCCACCAGGTCCCCCAACATCCCGTCCCCGAGCACCGGCAGCTGCATGGCCACAGAGGCCAGACAATGACACAGACAGATCCTGGCAGAGTCCTGTGCGTTGTGCAACTGAGTGAGGAGGGATTCCACTACAGACTGGCTCAGATACGGGCGGCACTTTGCCAGCTTCACCATGCAGGACAACGCGGTCTAAAGAAACAGGGAAACATGATGTGATATTATCTATAAAGACAATTAGGTGGAGGAATTTTCACGAAATCCAAAAGGAAATCTGCGCCACAAACTGCATCCCATTGATTCTGATGAGAAATACACACAGTGGGTCACACGGTGGCAGATTTTATCCACTTCCTCATTAAAGGTATCATGTCAATTCTTTCCACAGCTTCTGCACAGAAACAGCGGAGGGTGGTCACATGAGGATTAGGCGGCTAAGTCAGGCTGTTTACATGGTTAAAATCGGTCGCGGATTCCATTACGGAAAATGTCCATCTTCTGCCACAGAATACACTATCAACAACCGCCTCTCATTACCTTCAATTGAAAAACGCCACTATACGGAAATAGTAGCATTTTCTTCTGCTGCAAATTACAAATCCAGAAGTGGCATGTGTGGCAAGCGGATTGAGAGTGGTTTTTACACTGAAGTCAATGGGGAAGCAGAAAAAAAACTCTTGCAGTTATAGAAGCAGTTTTTACAAGCATTTTCACCCACCAAAAACACTTCTAGAAATCTGCCACCAAAAACAATCTGTTTTTGTCTCTTTATGGAGAGCGTGTGATGTGTGTGATGAGTCTTATAGGCCATGCATGCTCCAGCGGTGTATAGTGTAAGTGACGCCGAGTCTGGTTATGTCATTTTTATCCTAATACTCACTTGCATTTCAACGCTGTGCTCCCACAAACCAGCAGTAAAATGCATTGACAGGACTCCTCTGAGACCTCTCCATTATGTGCATGAGCCCTGGAGTCTCCTCAATGTGTTTTACTGTTGGTTTGTGGGAGCACAGAGTCCGAATTCAAGTAAGTATTAGGATAAAAATGACATAACCGGACTCAGCGTCACTTACACTATACACCGCTGATTCTAGTTGGGGGGTGTTTTGGAGCTGACAGATTCCCTTTAAACAAGCCTTGAGCCATGACTTGCAAAATAACTAAGCCAATACCTCATCTGCAGACAGCTGTTCTGGGGTGATTGACCCTTATCAGTGCAAAGCAGAGATTACTGGCTTAACTGGGTGAGAGGCCTAGGTCAAGATTCAGGGGCTACTATATCTTCTTAGGCCCCTTTCAGACGAGCGAGTGTCTGTGTGGACTCACAGCGCAGCACCCAGCCTGAATTTCCAGCACTGCCGAGGTCACATAGAATTCTATTAATTTATGATGCTATGTAACCCTTACAGTTCTGGAATGTATTGGATAACACTGACAGCATTATGTAATTGTCATCCAATACATTCCAGAACTGTAAGGGTTACATAGCATCATAAATCAATATAAATGCTATGCGACCCTGGCAGTGCGGGAAGTTCAGGCCTGATCTTGCGCTGCGAGTCCGCAGCAAAACACTCGCTTGTCTGAAAGGGGCCTTATGGAGAGTGCCTAAACGGCATGAGAAGTCTCATAGACCAGTCAACGCTCCTCTGGAATTCTGGGAAGATGGTATGCAAATGAGCTCTTGGCAAGCTCTGCCTCTAATGCCATAGCTACCTTACATTAGAGGTAGAGCTTGTTAAGAGCTCATTTGCATACCATCATCTTGTTTTCAGCTACTGATTGTTTGCCGTGGATTTTAATCGTGTGGACATGACCTCAGCCATTGATTGGTACCAGAGATTCCGCAGCAGATTTCCAGCAGAAAAATCTACATAAGCCACTATGCTATCATTAGGCCTCACTCAAACTGTTTTTTTTATTTTTTATTGTTAAAGTGAGTCTGTCACCTAATCTGAGCCTTTTAGACCGCTCAGATCAGGTTATAGACTCCTGTGCCCTCATTACAATGGTACCGTTATTTGTTCTGTCCCTCGTCGAGATCTTAAAAAAAAAAAAAAGACTTTTTAAACTTATGCTAATAAGGTTCGGCAAGTGCCCAGAGGCGGCGTTACTGCAGAAAGTGCCCAGGTCCCTCGGCGATATGCCCAGAAAAGCACACCTCTTTCACCCCTATGGCCTGCCCTTGTTTCCTATTATTACCTCTCCCTCCCAGATCTCGCACCTGCGCCGCTCTACACTTGCCGGCACCTGCGCTCTGCTTTGCCCATTATGGGCAGAGGAACTGGTAGTTGGACTGTGCATGTGCCATCTTGGTTGGAGAGTAGTTGGTAATAATAGGAAACAAGGGCGGGCCAGAGGGGTGGTTTCCTCGGCACATCGCCGAGGAGCCTGGGCACTTGCTGCAGTAACGCTGCCCCTGGACGCTTGCCGAACCTCATTAGCATAAGTTTAAAAAGGTCTTCTTTTAAAGATCTTGGCAAGGGACAGAACAAATAAAGGTACCATTGTAATGAGGGCACAGGAGTTAATAACCCGATCGGGGCGGTCTAAAAGGCTCAGATTAGGTGACGGACTCCGTTTAAATCTGCCTTTTCAATGGGAGACAGTGACCAGTGCTTCTCAAAAAAGAATCGTCCTGCCCTATCTTGCTGTGGTTTCTGCACTTTAAAGAGCTGTGAGACTGGTGAGGGGCCACACACTGATCAGCCTCTGAATGAATGGAGCTAATCAGCTTGCAGACCCGGTATCAGAAGCAGAAACCTGAGGCCCAGACTCGGCTTTCTGCTACAGGTAAAATAATCATCTAATTTTGTGAACACACGCTTCGAGAGCAATGAATGTACTGAGTTATAATAACATAACGCACAATGCCAGTTCTACCGCCATACCCCTTCGCCCTTCATTAGTTCACTGCACCTTTAAAGTCTGCTGTGCACCAGCGCTGCTGTCCTGACTGCTCAGGACAAGAAGAGATTCAAGGCCAAATACAGCATCCTTCTCCAGAGCCAAAGGATCTGAAAGTAAAATAGGAAGTGAATCATTCGGTTTAGGCAAGCATTTGTGACCATAAATGTATCACATTTATAATCCAATTCCATAAAGCAAATACCAAACAATTCAATTTTCCAGGTCGTGCCAAGAATCACGTCAAAGTGACTTTAAGGTGAATAGAAGACTACATTCGTCGCTGACATAACATGCAATTGGTATTTTGGAGAGTCCTTGAAGATTAAAGAGGTTTTCTGGGATTTTGATATTGATGATCTATCCTCAGGATAGGTCATCAGTATCTAATCAGTGCGGGTCCGACACCAGAACTCCCACCGGTCAGTTGTTTTAGAACGCACTTGTGCTCCTGTGGGCGCTGTGGCCTTCCCTGTGCTTACCAAGCACAGCACCGTCCATTGGAGAGCATCTGTGCTTGGCAACGCAGTTGAGCCCCATTCACTTGAATGGGTCTGAGCTGTGTTTAAACTATGTGACCATGTGGAAAAGGACATGGTGCTCACTAGAGTGCCATTTTCAAACCGCTGATTGGCAGAAGTGAGGGAGTCAGACCCTATATGGTCACCCGCTGCAAAAATGCACCATAGCGATTGCCTGTTTCAATCAGTGCCACAGACTTAGAGTAGAGCAATAGAGCACAAGCTTGACTACCAGTCAGTACAAATGCCCTCTCACTTTGGTCATGCGGAGGAACTGGAGGAAACAGGGGGACTGGTGTTCCTGGTGCTAGTGATTTGTGGGGGTCCCAGTGGTGGCACATCCACTGTTGCAGCATTTAGCAGCTTTATAGAGTATACAGGGGATAAATGCCTCTGGCTTTAATATCCCTTTAAAAACAAAAATGATGCTCCCTACTACATGGCCTGTAAGAAAAAAAAACAGACACCCACAGAATTACATTTTAGTCCACAAGTTTAATCTTGTTGGAAGCAACTATGCATACACATCTTACTAGTGCAACTACTCCATATTGTGTATGTATGGGCTAAATGAGTAAAGTGGACATTTTTTGAATTATAGTAACGTATTAACTCACCTATATCCTGACAAGAAGCTACAATATTGGTGAGGACGGTCACCCCGTGAGCAGCAATGCCGCGATTACTGTGATAACTGCACTCCTGTGCCAGCTTAATCAGGTCAGTATACCTGGCTGTACCCGATATGGCCCCTAAAAGATAAAAGCATAAGTAAAAATAGACAGAATGCAGAAAAAATTAATCCAAAACCCTGGCAAACGCCTGCTAATCCAGCAAGGGACTATTTTGGTCATACGTTATATTACGAGGATTTTCTGTTGCTGGGTGAAAATACTTTTACATTGCATTGTAAGATTTAGTGTAAATTGGTCTGATTGTGTGAAGAATCTTGATGAGTAAACTCAGTTTAATGGGGTTTACTGGTGACCTAATCTCAGGATAGGTCATCTATATGTGATTGCGGGGGTCTGACTACCAGCACCCCCTGCCGATCAGCTGTTTGAAGCGGCTGCAGTGCTCAGACAAGCGCTGTGGTCTCTTCAAAGTACATTGTCTAGCAGTTGTGCTTGCTATTATATCTTAGGCTCGTTTCAAACTGTCGGCAACCTCTTCCGGCATTAAATGCCATGATTCTCAGCATATCTGTCAGATCGCGGCTGGCTCACCACTGGACCCCATTATAGTTAAAGGGATTCTGTCATCAAGATTTTCGATATGGAGCTGTTCATATCATCCTCTCAGCCTCCATTATCTAATTAAAAATATACACTAGTTTTACCCCCACCTGTCCTTTCCAGTTTTATTAATATGCTAATTACCTTATTTCCTAGCTTCTAGGATTAACCAATTTAAGGAGTGGTGGAAGGGAGATGAGGAGAAACATTGGGTGCACATTGAGCAGTCGCAAACTCCGGGACGTAACTTGCGGGCCCTCCTCATGGCCGCACTACATGAAAGCTATTTAGGCATTCAACCTGCATATTATATCTCCACCTCCCTGGCTCTATGGAAAACATATCATGATAAAGGTACATCCACTCTGATATCATTGGCGCATTTTACCCCAATCGAATCTCTCCAATGCTTATCCACGGACCTCAACCTGAGAGGATGGAGAGACAGAGGGATTGGAACGGTAGCAGATCTTGTGTCAGGATCAGCCTTAAAATTGTTTGACACTATCATGCGAACCTTTATTATACCCCCTAAAGAAGTCTTTTCCCATCTTAAAATAAGACATATATTAGGGAATAACCCGACCTTCAGTCTTAGAGGTCATATTCAGCTGTTAATCAGATGGTCTGCAGCAAATTCACTATATTCTGGAATCAGATTCCTATATATGTACTTAGGGGACAAGGACAAGTTTCTCAAAACGGCTCCACTCATGAAGCTGCAAACAAAATCGCTACCTCAACCCTTAAATGCTCCTCACACCTGGAGGCTTACATCAAAACTACACTTAGATGGTACTTTACCCCAGTTAGGCTACACGCGATTTTCCCCAATGTGAGTGTGCATTGTTGGAGGGGATGTAGTTGTAAGGGGACATTGTTACACATTCTGTGGTCCTGCCCGGGGATTTATGCTCTTTGGAAGCAGGTATTTACCAGGATCTCTGGGATTGTGGGTCACCAGATCTCTCCAGACCCAGCTCTAGCTCTACTTCTTATAGACTTAGACAAATTCCCATCCAAATGCAGGGTCATTGTAACCCATTTATTGATTGCTACTAAACTAGCAATCACAAGAAATTGGAAAAGTGATAACATCCCCGATATTCAGATTATCGGAATGGTAGATACGACAAGATCTTATGAGTATATGATAGCGCATCAGGCCTACCAAGTGACTCGTCACATTCGGGCATGGGAATCGGGTTAGTCTTTTTCAAGGGGATGTAATGTTGTTAAGGTTCTGATCTGCCGAACCCTGAGGGCATAAGCTGAATTATGATGTATTTAGTGTACACATGTGTTTTGCTGTGATTGGATGACACGACTGTGATTTAGTTTTGTTTTAATTTGCATTATTTACTTTATTGATTCACTCGAATTGGATATGTTCTCTAATATGGCAATTGTTTGCACTGATTTTGTTCTCTTTTTCCTTAAAAGAAAATGTGGAGTTATTTGCTTAAATTTCATTGCAATGTCTGGCAAATGTATCTTTGTATTTTGAGCAAATACTTTGACAATAAAAATCTATTAAAAGTAATATGCTAATTACCTTACTAATGTGCCTAAGGGGCTGTCCCTCCGGACGTTTGTGCCCAGCCGCGCCCCTTATCTCGTAGCCCAGCGCCGCCCCACTGCTAATTATGCACTCCTCTCATCGCCGATGGTGCGCCGTAATCTCGCGCATGCGCCCAAAATCCACTGGTCAGCGCCTGCGGGCGAAGTGCGCAGACAGCTGGTGCATGCGCGCGTCGTTCGCTGAGGGCGCTGACCAGTGGATTTAGGGTGCATGCGCCAGATTACGGCGCACCATCGGCGATGAGAGGAGTGCATAATTAGCAATGGGGCGGCGCTGGGCTACGAGATAAGGGGCGCGGCTGGGCACAAATAGCCGGAGGGACAGCCCCTTGGGCATGTTAGTATGGTAATAAGCATATTAATAAAAACGAGATTTTTGTATAACTTACCAGTAAAATCTCTTTCTCGCTCTTTCCTTGGGGGACACAGAAGACCTTGGGGTATAGCTCATCTCCATAGGAGGCGTGACACTAAGTGAAAGCTGTTAAGCCCCTCCTCCATCAGCTATACCCTCAGCCTGGAGAGAGAGGCTGCCAGTTGCGTGTCCAAGTAGTGAGAAAAGGCAAAGTCCAACAAGTGGAAACAACAAGCCAACTACCCAAAGGGTAAACAAAACTCGGAAACCGTGCAGAAAAAAAAAAAAACAATGAATGGGTGGGTGCTGTGTCCCCCAAGGAAAGAGCGAGAAAGAGATTTTACTGGTAAGTTATACAAAAATCTCGTTTTCTCGCCCAATTTCCTTGGGGGACACAGAAGACCTTGGGACGTTCAAAAGCAGTCCAAGAGGGGAGGGACCACAGCACCAAGGCGAAGCACCCGAAGGCAGCACGGAAAAAGCCACCTGCAAAACCAGGCGGCCCAAGGCAGCAGCCGCCGAAGCCAGAGTACGCACTCTGGAGAACCTAGTAAAGAGTGCAAGGAAGACCGTGGCCACCCGCACAATGGCATGGCGGAAGCCCAATGCCTCCGGCCCCGGAGGCACCAACCGCTCTGGTGAAATGAACGGTGACACCAAAAAAACAGAACCCTGCCCTTGATGCAGCAACCACAGCAATAGCCATTTGGTTAAAGCGGAGGAAAGCACCCAGGAGCCGTCAACCTTGGCGCGGCCCTCCTGGAACACAAGAGACCGAGCGTCGACAAGAGTCGGAGATGTCCAAGCAAAAAAACTGCAGACACTTCAAGTAACAGAGTCCCAGTCGCAGGTCCAGGCCAGACTGGAGAAGACAGAATCATGGGAAGAGAAAGGCAGAGTAGGGGAATGCCCAGCTTCCTAAAGAACCCCAGGTAAGATCCTAAGTCAGACAACAGAACCTGGACGAAGCACGGCCGGGAGCGAACACTAGCGTGCTCGCTGGACTCGTCTGGGCAGGCGGGAGGAAACCCAATGCGAGTAAGCGCAGATCAGTGACACGGGCAAAAAGGTTGGTAAAACTGGTCCCGTCGGCCCCCGAGCAACGCCGTCCCGTATCCACACGGAGTGGGGGAGCAGAAGGACAAACGGAAGGAACCGAAAGGGACCCGGCCAGCATCCAACAGACGCCAGGACAGGTCAGGCTAAGTCCTTGTCGCTGTAGCCACCACAGGAAGGTGTTCTACAGTCCCGGTGTGGGGGCTTGAAGGGTAATCTTGACAGAAGAAAGTAGTCCCGCCAGGTTACCGAGAAGGTAAAGTCCAAGCAGGACCATCGCCCAGAATGGTAAAAGTAATCTGCACCCAGCGGGAGGACAGAATGCGGCAAACCCGGTAACTAGGCACACAGCCAGTACAGCCAGTGTGAACAATGGAGACAGTATGAGGTCATAAGGAACACCGGGACCATCCACATGAACAACCATGTTCTCCCCAGAGGGGAGGGCAGTGAAGGAACAGCCCCTGAAGCCTGGCCGGGGCAGAAGCCACATCGGAGTAAAACTGTCCCAGGAGAAGCCAAAACAGAGCCGTCGAGAGAAAACAGTCGAGAAGACGGATGACACCCTCCAACCGCAAGGAGGAGTGGGCAACAGGGAAGCCACAGGACCGCTCAAAAGCAGAACTCCGCTACTCCGAGATGTCCGGCCCACCAATTCGCAGAAGGCGAATACCCTAATGAACCGAAAGTGGAGGTCCCTGGGACCTGGGTAATCGAGCACCCAAGAGAAGTTGGGCGACCTGCTCGAAAAGAGCGGCTAGAACCTGGTAGCAAAACAAACTGAAGCACGGAGGGTGCCAACAGGAAGGACTCAAACCAAAACGCATCCAAGAGGAGGAATGGCAACAGGCGAGGGAACCGTAATCTCGCCAGAGCCAACGTAGACTGCGAGGGACGCTGGAGACAGCACTCTCGACCATGTGACCGCTTGCGCTGGGAAGCAATGCCACAGGGGAACTAATGGGTACGCATCTAGGAACCACAAACACTCCCCAGGCGGAAGGGCCAACGAATATGGTGGATACCGTCACAACGGAAACACAATATACCCTCCGAACAGAGAATGGATACCACCCAGCTCGCTGCAGTAGAGAGCAATAGAGCCCGTCCTGCAGGTGAACAGAAAGATCTCTTCAGAGAAGAGTGCCAGGCCGGCGGCAATCACCGTATCCCAAGAGAAAAAAACGGCAAGTCGCAGGAAGAATGGAGGCATACGTACAAGCATACCCATAAGCAGTGAGAAAGCCAACCCACCTACGGAAGGAGAAGGCATACACGGCCCAACAACGCACAGAGTGCACAAGAGCGTCCGCCCACTGCGAAATAGTCATCCAGCAAAGAGGGCCAGCCACAGAGTCCCACAGAATCCACGGAAGTGCAAAGTGCAACCGGAAGGGGGGACATACACAAGACTAGTATGGCATGCGATGGAACGCAAGCAGTCCGCCCAGAAGAGAGGGAAATGTACTTGGCAAACATTGCAGACAGCAAGCGTGCAAAGCCCGCCCCACAAGGGGGTGATGCCCAAGACCAGTACCTACGTCAGAGAAGTAGGACATACCATATTCCGCCCAGAGGGCCATGCACATGGCCACACAGCATCCAGCAGGACGTCCACCTAGTGAAAAGGGGACATGCACAGGGTTATCCTAGCATTAAGTGAGTGTGCAATAATCCACCAAACACCGAATTTTGTGAGAGTACAACTACTCCGCCGATGAATGGGGACAAGTACAAGTCCAGCACAGCATATACAAGGACAGTTGTGAGTCCTGTGAGCGTACAAAAGTCCACCCATGGAATTAGGGGTGGTCACGCACAAGGCCAGCACCGTATCCAATGGGAGTGCAGCATCTGGTGAGAGTGCAGGATGCTGCCCAGAAGGGGGAGCCATGCCCATGGCCAGTACTGCAACCAGGGAGAATGCGAGCACCCCGCCATGGATGGGGGTCATGCACCTGGCCAGCAGCACACTGGCGAGAGAACGACCCCAGTCAGTGAGGGTGTATGCATGGCGCTTGAGGGAAGAAGGCATGCCCAAGGCCGGCAGCGAATCCAATGAGAATGCAGCATACCGCCTATGGAAGGGGGTTATGCACATGGCCGGCTGCCCAGCACCATAACCGATGAAGTGCAGTATTCCGCCTAAAGGAAGGGGGTCATGCACATGGCCGGCTGCCCAGCACCATAACCGATGAAGTGCAGTATTCCGCCTAAAGGAAGGGGGTCATGCACAAGACCGGCAGCGAATCCAGTGAGTGCAGCATTCCGCCTATGGAAGGGGGTCATGCACAAGACCGGCAGCGAATCCAGTGAGTGCAGCATTCCGCCTATGGAAGGGGGTCATGCACAAGACCGGCAGCGAATCCAGTGAGTGCAGCGTTCCGCCTATGGAAGGGGGTCATGCACATGGCCGGTATCAAATCCAGTGAGTGCAGCGTTTCGCCTATGGAAGGGGATCACGCACATGGCCGGCAGCGAATCCAGTGAAAGTGCAGCGTTCCCCTATGGGAGGGGGTGGTGCACCAGACCAACACCGTATCTGGTGAGAGTGCAGAATCCACCTATGGAAGGAGGACATGCACAAGACCGGCAACGAATCCAGTGAGTGCAGCATTCCGCCTATGGAAGGGGGTTGTGCACATGGCCTACCGCGAATCCAGTGAGTGCAGCGTTCTCGTGCACATGGCCAACACCGTATTCGGGAGAGTGCAGTATTCCACCTAAGCGGGGGGTCATGCACCAGGCAAGCCTGCAGCCCGAGAGAGTGCAGTATCCCGCCTAGGAAGGGGTTGTCATGCACATGGCAGGCACCAAAGCTGGAGGGTGACGAATTCTGCCTACAGAAAAAAAGAGAGCGCATGCACTTGGCCAGCGCTGTATCCCGGAGAGGGCAAGAACCACTTAGAAGGGAAACATGCACCAGCCGGGGAGTGCGACACCATGCCGCTCATGGAAGGAGCACGCATACAGGCGGCACTACTGAGATAAGGCTGCAGCGTCCTGCGCAGCGCACAAGAAATCCATTAGTTAACCATTTCATGTATTTCTAAATAAAAATTGCCTCACTGAGGCAGAAAGAAGTGCCACCATACAGGTGCACAGCATAGAAGTAGGGAAAAAAACAGGGGGGGGGGGGGCGCGCCAGCCAAACAGGCCCATCGGGAGCCGCCGGTACTCGAAGGGTTAACAGCCATCCAACCTGGGAAGGGAGGAGGAGGCGGCGCCGCGATCCCCTGGGGGCGGGGAACCTCCAGGGGGGAAGAATTCGCGCCTGGAGAAGATCCCGCCCCCTCCAACAGAGGCCGGAAGTTTGCGGCCTAGCAGGCCGTGAAGCCGGGGCCTAAATTTTCTGCGGCACCCGGCTGACCGGGGCCGCACAGGAAACCGGAGCGGACTGCCTGTACAAACCGGCCGCGGAAGCCCACCCCGCGGACCGGAAGTCAGGGGCCCGGGTGGAGCGCCGGAATGCGGCCCAGTAGGCCCGAAGCCTGGGCCAAAATTTGCGGCGCCCGGCCGACCGGAAGTCGCCGACGGCCGGCCGGAATCGTTGGAGCATCGTGCTCAAGCCAAATGCCGGCCACGGGAGTCTACCCCGCAGGCCAGAACAGTCGGGGGCCGGGAAGGAGCGCCGGAGTGCGGCCCAGCTCGGAGGTGCGGCCCAGCAGGCCGGGAAGAAGCGCCGGAGGTGCGGCCCAGCAGGCCGGGAAGAAGCGCCGGAGGTGCGGCCCAGCAGGCCGGGACGTAAAAAACTCACAGCACTGCCGTCAGGAACGGGCCCCCGGCCCAGAGCAGCGCATCGGTAAGGGGATGGGGGGACCCTGAGACCGGGTGCCCGTGCGGCTGCGAGCACAGCGTTCCCAGGAGGGACGCTGATAGGTGAAGGGAGGCGATGTGGCTGCCTATTCGCAGCATTCTGCAGCTAGAATGTCCCATGAAGGCCAGGAAGGGAGGAGAGGGAGCAGGGAGTAGATTGTCGCCCCGCAGCACCCCAGGGGCCAGCCTAGGTCCAGCAGTGACAGAAGGGTCCAGAGGCCCAGTATGGGGTCAGGCACGCAGGAGACCAGGGTGGGGGGTGGGGGACGTAGGGCTGGAGAAGCCACTCTCTCACCATAGTCGTCTTCACCCTCGGTCCATTCCAGCAGGGTCGCCCCTTCAGCTACTGGCACCGTAGTGGCAGGACGCTGGAAGAGGGACTTGGCGTGCGGGCGACCCTTGCGCTGGCGGGATGTAGGGGAGCTGGGCTGCCCTGATCCACCTTGTCTTCTGTGGGGGAGGCAGCAGTGCGGGTGACCGACACTGGCGCAGCTCAACCCCGGGAGAAACAGAGAGGTCTAGTGCGTCTCTGTTGTCCCTGATGATCTGGAACAAAAAGAAAAGAAAAAAGTAAAAATCAAAATTTAAACAAGGAGAAAACAGCCCTGCAGTAGCAGGGAGTGTCTTGCCTCCTTGGACACTAAGCAAAAACTGGCAGCCTCTCTCTCCAGGCTGAGGGTATAGCTGATGGAGGAGGGGCTTAACAGCTTTCACTTAGTGTCACGCCTCCTATGGAGATGAGCTATACCCCAAGGTCTTCTGTGTCCCCCAAGGAAATTGGGCGAGAAAAACGATTTTTATCCAAAATGAAAGGACAGGTGGGGGCAAAACTAGTATATTTTTAATTAGATAATGCAGACTGAGAGGATGATATGAACAGCTCCATATCGAAAATCTTGATGACAGAATCCCTTTAATGGGGCCGGACAGCATTCCGGTAGTGTCTGGCAATACCGGATACGGCAGGCTGCTCCCGGCCAGAACAGCTTCAGCAAACGCAAATCTGAAACAGGCCTTAATGCTATTCACTTGAATGGAACTAAGCTGCACAAAAGCTATCTGACCTATGGAAGTGATGTCACAGGCCTAGGAAGAGGCCATGGTGTGTGGTCTCTTCAAACACCTGATTGATGGGAGTGGGGCCAGGAGTGTAGGTCATGAATATTAAAATAGTGAAATACCCCTTTCATTGAGTCACAATTTTGATCCTTCGGGGAGAATTGTACCTGGGGCAGAATTGAAGTACTGCTTGATAGAGATGCTGCCGGAGAGAGTAGAGAGCACAGAGACCATTCCCAGTTTCAGGCTGTCGTATGGTGTCTGAAGAGCACATTCACATAAAGCCTAAGAGAGAGAAAGGGTCAGCTCACAGATCTCCACATGAAGCACACTACATACCAATAGAAATGTGGGCAACATTAGTAAGGTTCCCAACAATATTCACTACTTTTCATTATCCAATTCAGGACCACAAAAGCTTTAAACTCCTCTGAACTCCTCCTGTCTTTTCTTTTGTAGCCTACGGAGTTCTCAATGAGCGCTACGTAGCAAACAGAGGCAGCAGCGATATCAAGTGATCGCCGGATGCCCCCTTAGCACATACAGATCAGCTCTGCCAGTGACTAATGTCACAACAGTGTTTTATTCTTTACATTTGAAGACCGACTTGGAAATAATGAACTATAAATATAACTATTACATAGATTTCTTTTACTTTTTGCACACTAAACTCCTAACAAAACACAAAAAAAATCCCCAAAGAGTATCAGGACCATCACACTATTACTTGTCCGAAATCACTAAAAAAGGTATCTAGTCAATTAGGAATGAAGTATTCTGTTTTTTAGGAGTTAATGTTAAATGTTTAAGAAGTCTGAAATCCAAATGCTGTCTCGGAGACAGCTCTCAAGCCACAGCCTCCATACACTTTACACTGCAGCTCTGCTTGTGCAGCCTAGCTGCTGAATATAAGCACAAGCCCTCCACAGGCTCACCGGGAAGTCAGTCATGTTGAGAGGCATCTGTGCTCATAGTTCTCTTCATGAAAAAGTTATGTTTTTTATATCTTATAAAGCACCACACCTGTATATTGTCCCTGTTCCAGGTGTGGGGAGTTTTGTTGGCCAGAAATTTCAGATCCTGAATAGCAAGTCTCTTCACCGCTTTCCTGGGGTCATTCTTCAGGTACTGCAGCAACAGCTGAATCTGAGGGGAGAAAGGCAAGGCCGTCAAGCAAGGTCAAACGTTTCGGAATGGAAGAAGTTTCCAATATCTAAAAGAGACACCCCACCCCCTGAAGAAACATGTAAATGTGCCATAAAGGGGTTGTCTGCCACTGCCACTGATCAGCTGTTTTTTTCAGACTCGGCACCAGAAAGAACAAAGTGGATGGTGCTGGAAGCAGAAAGCTCAGTTGACTGTGTAGTGGCAGTGCCGGCATTCTGCAGCACAGCTTCCATTCAAGTTGTGGATGTCACACCTGCCTGATATTGACGACCTAGCCCGAGGACAGGTCATCAATATTTAGAACCTGGACAACCCCCATAAATGTATACTGCATTAACATTTTTATAGATCTCACATCTATACTAGCATATGAGAACCTCCAGCAAGAAGCCTGAGGTTGCACTACTAAGGGATTCTGATAACAGCATTTCCCTTCTGATTTCTCTTGGGTTTACTAACAGGGCTTCAAATAACCACCAATATCAAAGTGGATAGATGGGATGAGGTGCTTGAGCTCTTATTTAAGGTATCAGTTAGTGAATCTCAGAGTCTCGCAGGTATATCTCTTAGGGTACGACCATACAGTGCGGCTGTGCTGTGCTTGGGATACGGCTGCTTGGAGCGAGTACCATGAGGCCGTATGAGATGCAGCTGCATTGTATTAACTAATTAGAAACGTATTGCTCCTTCTGTCTTCACTGGTAATGGCCACCGCACAGAAGAAACAATGCATTTGGAATTAGTTAATAGGAAGCAGCTGTGGCTCATATGGCCACGCGGTACTGGGCCACATTCCAAGCACAGCATGGCTGCTCCGTGTGGTCGTTACCCCAGCAGATGGACTATAGGACAATGTATAGAGCTCTGGAGGCAGATGAATGGGACTGTGCCAGGGCTGGGAGTCGGAGCTCCCACATTCCGTTATTGATAGCCTATCCCAGGGGTCAGAAATCTCAGGCACTCCAGCCGTTGTTAAACTACAACTCCCAGCATGCTCCAATCACTTCTATGAGAGTTTTGTGAACATCCTAGCAACTATACCTGCTAGTTATTGTAGTTTCAAAACAGTTGGCGTGCCGGAGATTGCTGATCCTGGGCCTATCCTAAAGCCATTAATATTACAACCTTGGAACCCCTCCTTTAAGAACAATCTATGCAAACCCCCCATGTACCTGTTTAGGAATGTCCACTAAGGAAGATGCAGCGAGCAAGGTGAAGGTGTGCAGTGTGACAATCACCATCTTTGTAGAGGGGTACGAGGTGACAAGCTGCTGCAGAAGATGTCGGCTGTTAGAAGCCAAAATGGCATCATGGTGCATGTGCTGTAGAATGGGAATCAGCTTCAGCTTTAAATCGACTGGGGTGGCCAAGCCTATGATAAAGAAAGAATTCCTGGATTTCTGTTCTCACTGTAAAATCCTTTCCTTGTCCAGTGCACTGGGGGACACGGTCTTACCCTCAGCTGTAGACTGTACACGAATGAGAAAAGCATCAAAGTGACAGAATATCAGCACAAGATGAAGAAAAGAAAAACCTCTCACCTTGGATCATTTCTCCAATTTTGTTACAGATTCCAGCAGCAAAATCTCTGAAGAACAAAAAATAAACGAGAGGAAATGCACATGAGAGCGGCTTTACACTGCTTTGAGTTACTACAGTGATCTTGTGGATTACTCTGGATTAGAATAGTCAGTGATCGGATCCTTTTTATCTCTCCCTACAGCCTGACCCTTATCAGCTCTTTGTATCAGACTGCAGAAGTGTCTGTGTATGGAAAGCATTAGACATGCATACCGCCACGCTCATGTCTGCGTCAGCCCAAAGACATCTCCAGAACCTCCTACTGAGGACATAGAGAAAACTCCTATTGTTCCTCTGATTCATTCTCATCTTCATTACTCGTATTCACTTCTGACTAGCCTCCCTCCTCCATACTTTCTCCTCTGTAGAATCTATCCTGAACGCAGCAGCCAGGCTCATCTTTCTGTCCAACCGCTGCACCGATGGCTCTATCCTGTGCCAGTCACTTCACTGGTTGTCCATCCACTATAGCAGGGGCAAACTTCGGCACTCCAGCTGTTGTGAAACTACAATTCCCAACATGCTCCATTCATTTCTATTGGAGTTCTGAGAAGAAATGAGCAAGTATGCATGCTGGGAGTTGTAGTTTCACAACAACTGGCGTGCCGGAGGTTGTCTACTCTTGCACTATACAATACAATTTAAAGTCTATGCATACCTTAAGGCGCATTTTATTATGATTATATTTTACTCATTTTGGGCTAAAAATCATTTTTTTTTCATTCGTCTTTATTAAAAATGTTCAGATGTTTCAGAGATACAGGGTTAAAAATCAGTCTGTTTGCAGGCTGTCAGTTTTTGTTTTCTTTAAATTCTGTCATCTGACGGCTCATGTGTAGCTCTTACCTATTGAAAAAAACGAGATTTTTGTATAACTTACCAGTAAAATCTCTTTCTCGCTCTTCCTTGGGGGACACAGGAACTCTTGGGTATAGCTTATCTCCATAGGAGGCGTGACACTAAGTAAAAGACTGTTAAGCCCCTCCTCCAGCAGCTATACCCTCAGCCTGGAGAGAGAGACTTCCAGTTATGTGCCCAAGTAGTGCAAGACAAAGGCAAGGAGTAACCAAAACCAATACCAACAAGCCAGAAAAAAAAAACACCCGAAGGCCAACAAAAAAAACAATGGGCGGGCGCTGTGTCCCCCAAGGAAGAGCGAGAAAGAGATTTTACTGGTAAGTTATACAAAAATCTCGTTTTCTCGCCCAATTCCTTGGGGGACACAGGAACTCTTGGGACGTTCAAAAGCAGTCCACAAACAGGGAGGGACCACAATCAAACGCGAACCAGGCACCGTAAACATCAAGGCACCGCCGCCTGCAAGACCAAGCGGCCCAAAGCAGCATCCGCCGAGGCATAAGTGTTCACCCTGTAAAACTTGGTGAACGTGTGCAAAGAAGACCAGGTGGCCGCCTTGCACAGCTGTTCAGCCGAGGCACGATTACGCTGAGCCCAGGAAGCCCCGACCGCTCTGGTAGAATGAGCGGTAACACCAAAGGGCGGATCCCTGCCCCGAGCACGGTAAGCCTCAATGATAGCCATCTTGAGAAAGCGGGCAACAACCACCTTAGACGCCGCCAGTCCCCTGCGCGGACCCTCCGGAACCACAAACAGAGAATCCGTACGCCGAAAGGGTCTGGTCACATCCAGGTAGATCCTGAGAGCCCGAACAACATCCAGACGGTGAAGCTCCCGCTCCCGGGGATGCGACGGGGCCGGACACAGAGAAGGAAGGACAATATCCTCATTCAGGTGAAAGGCGGACACCACCTTCGGAAGAAATTCCGGAACAGGACGGAGAACCACCTTGTCCTGGTGAAAAACCAAGAAGGGCTCCACGCAAGAAAGAGCCGCCAACTCAGACACACGCCGAAGGGACGTGATAGCGACGAGAAAGAAAACCTTGCAAGACAACAAGCGAGGGGAAACCTTGCGCAGAGGCTCGAAAGGGGAAGATTGGAGAGCCGCCAACACAATGTTGAGATCCCAAGCAGGAACAGGAGGGCGATAGGGGGGAGCACAGTGAGCAACCCCCTGAAGAAAGGTCTTAACCGGACCGAGCGGAGCCAGCGGACGCTGAAAAAGGACCGAAAGAGCCGAAATCTGACCCTTCAGGGTACTGAGACCCAAGCCCAGAGCCAGACCAGACTGCAAAAAGGATAAAACCGTAGGAAGGGAAAACCTCAGAGGGGGAGTCCCCAAGGCCTCACAGAAAACCAAATAGGCCCGCCAGGTACGATAATAAATCCTGGCCGAGGCCGGTTTTCGTGCACGAATCATGGTACGGACCACGTCAGCCGAAAACCCCCGCCGCGTCAGGACCGCGGTTTCAATAGCCACGCCGTCAAACGTAGCGACCCTAAATGCTGGTGGAAGATCGGCCCCTGAGAGAGGAGGTCCTCTCTGAGAGGCAGAGGCAAGGGAGCGTCTGCCAGAAGCAACATAAGGTCGGCGTACCACGGACGACGCGGCCAGTCCGGGGCGATCAGGATAGCTGGCGTGCCCTCCGCCGCAATCTTCCGAAGGACCCGCGGAAGAAGAGGCAGGGGCGGAAACACGTAGAGGAGCGAAAACTCCGTCCAGGGGAGGACGAGCGCGTCCGCGCCGTAAGCGTCCGGATCTTTGGCCCTGGCCACGTAGATGGGAAGTTTGTAGTTGAATCTGGAGGCCATGAGATCCACGTCCGGACGACCCCAACGGAGACAAAGAGACTCGAAGACGTCGGGGTGCAGAGACCACTCCCCCGGGTCGATCGTCGTCCGACTGAGGAAATCCGCCGCCCAATTGTCCACCCCCGGAATGTATACGGCCGAAAGGGCCGGAACATGAACCTCCGCCCAGCGAAGGATCAGAGACACTTCCCTCATCGCCGCCGCGCTGCGAGTGCCCCCCTGGTGATTTATGTACGCCACAGCCGTGGCATTGTCCGACTGGACTCGAACAGGGCGACCCTGCAGCAACGAAGTCCAGTGTCGGAGCGAGAAAAGAATGGCTCTCAGCTCCAGAACATTGATCGGCAGTCTGGACTCCGACGGAGACCAAGTGCCCTGGACGGACCGGGGAGGAAACACTCCCCCCCACCCCCGCAGACTGGCATCGGTGGTAATCACCAGCCAAGTCATTGGCAGGAAGGACTTCCCCTGAAGAGGGGTCCGCAGCCACCAGAGGAGAGAGGAACGAACCTGGGGGGAAAGGGGAAAATGCCGATCCAGACTCTCCTGGGACTTGTCCCAAGCGGACAGAATGGCCGTCTGAAAGGTGCGGGAGTGGTACTGCGCGTAAGGAATCGCCTCGAAGCAGGACACCATCTGACCCAGGACCCGCATGCTGAACCGGAAAGAAGGACGGCGGTGGGACAGAAGGCTCCGAACCGACCGATGGAGGAGCAGGCGCTTCTCCAACGGAAGACGAACCACCGCTGAATCGGTATCCAGCAGCATCCCCAGAAAGACCAATTGCCGGGAGGGAACCAGAGAGGATTTGGGTAGGTTGATAACCCAACCAAACTGGCGCAAGGTCTGCAGCGAGAGATCCACGCTGGCTGAAGTCAGTGACAGAGAAGGCGCCTTGATCAGGAGATCGTCCAGATATGGAAGCAGAAAAACTCCCCTGGAACGAAGTAAGGCGAGGACCGGGGCCAGGATCTTCGTGAAAACACGAGGGGCCGTCGCCAGCCCGAAGGGAAGGGCAACGAACTGGTAGTGTTCGGACCCCACTGCAAAACGCAGAAAGCACTGATGACACCGTGCGATTGGAATGTGAAGGTAGGCGTCCTGGATGTCGATGGAGGCCAGGAACTCCCCCTGTTCCAGAGAGGCCACCACCGACCTGAGCGACTCCATCCGGAACCGCTGAAGACGAAGGAAGCGGTTCAGTCGTTTCAGATCCAGAATGGGTCGCACCGAACCCTCCTTCTTGGGGACCACAAAAAGGTTCGAATAGAACCCCTTGAACCTGTCTCCCATGGGAACCGGGATGATGACCCCTTTGTCTAGAAGAATCTGAACGGCAGCAAAGAAATCGGCCGCCCCTCGGGAATCCCGGGGAACCCGAGAGCGAAAGAACCGAACTGGGGGAAGGGACGCAAGCTCGAGTTTGTATCCGGAAGACACAACCTCGAGAGCCCAGGCGTCGGAGACGTGCGCCTGCCAGAAGTCCCTGAACAGGAGGAGACGTCCCCCCACCCGGGTGGGTGGGGGCGCACCTTCAGGCGGGGGGCTGCTTGGTCGCGGGAGCGCGAGCAGGTTGAGATTTGCGCCAGGAGGGCTGGGTCCGAAAAAAGGGTTTCTTACGCCTGTCCTGGACAGGATTAGTGGACGGACCAGAAGCGGAGCGAGGAGCGGAAGCCCTACGAGAAGACCTGAAACGGGGGAACGAGGGACGACCACGAGTGGAGCTCCTAGCTTTGGATTGGGGAAGATGAGTACTCTTCCCCCCCGTGGCTTCCGAAATGATTTCATCCAAACGGGTTCCGAACAAACGAGCACCAGAGAAAGGAAGGCTAGTAAGAGACCGCTTAGACGCGGCGTCCGCCGACCAAACCTTTAACCAAAGCTCTCTCCTAGCCGACACGGCCAGAGCAGATGAACGGGCAATAAGAGCTCCTGCATCCAGGGATGCTTCGCATACAAATTTTCCAGCCTGAACTATAAGTTGAGTCAGGGCACGGAGGTCTTGAATAGGGACGTCAGATTCAAGCTCCAGATCCAGCTGAGATGCCCATTCTGAAACCGCTTTACCCGCCCAAGCGGAAGCAAAGACTGGCCGAAGTGCGGATCCGGAGGCCGAAAAGATACCCTTTGTAAGGGTCTCTACACGGCGGTCTTCAGTGGATTGTAATGAAGAACCATCTGCGACGGGAATAGCCGTGCTCTTGGACAAACGGGCCACAGGGGGGTCGACCTTGGGAGGAGACGCCCAGTTTGTGATGCAATCCGCCGGAAACGGATAACAAACATCCAACTTTTTTGGCGGGGTAAACCGTGCATCAGGACGGGCCCAGGCCTTAGAAACCACTGACGAAAAGTCAGCATGGAGGGGAAAAACCGCCGAAGCCTGTTTCTGGCGAAAGAAGGAAACACTGGTTTTCTCAGGATCAGGAGGATCATCGCGAATTTTAAAGGTATCACGGATACTGTTTATAAGGTGGCCCACAGCAGAAGCCAGCTTTGAAGGCAGCGCCGAATCCATATCCCAATCGGAATCAACCAGCTCCCCCTCAGAGGGCAAATCCTGCAAGGAGGAAGGGCCCGACTGAGAACGCACCCTTGGGGGGGATACCGAGGCATCCGAGGATGACCGGTGATCCACCCTAGGCCGCTTCTGGGATTGGCGGGCTCTAGAGGAATCGCCTGCAGAGAGAGACTCAGACGGGTCGGCCAGGACAGCGGACCCGGAGGGCCCAGCAGGGGAATCATCCGGCTGCGACAAGGGCAACGCATCTGCAAGTCGGCCCACAACGCTAGTGAGACTAACCACAGCCTGGGAGAGGGATCTAGCCCAGTCAGGGGGATCCAAGAGGCCAGGGGGTGACACAACAGATGGCGGACCCTGCGATGGGTCTTTGCAAAGCGAGCAATGCGGATCAGACTGCCCTTGAGGAAAGGGCGCCTTACATGCGGTGCAGGTATGGTACCAAGGTCCCACTGGCACTAAGGGGTCAGACATGTTGGTAGAAGCAAAGAAAAAAACCCGAGTCCAGGCCAGGGGGCTACAGTGAGGAAGGGTCAACAGTCCTACCAGGTCACAGAAGGAAGCTGCAGCAGCAGAAGAGCGGCGGTGTGCAATCAGAGCAACGGTCCGTCCTGCAGTGAGCTCCCAGAAGCACGCCGGCACGAGAGTGGGCGGGACTAAAGAGGCGCGGGAAGAAAGTCGTGCGGCCTCTGAATGAAGATCAAGCCAGCGCTGGCCGGTCCGAAACTCCGCCCCCCGCCGAAAAAATTATCGCGCGCGCGCGCGCGATTCAAAACCCGCGCTCCACCATCACAGGACCCCCGAATGGCCCCCGCCGAGCGGAAGCAAGGTAGGAGCCCAAGGAGGAGGGCCGGGAGTCGGCGTCCTGCCATGCAACGGCACAGCGGTCGCATACCCGGCCGCCCTCAAACAAGTCTCCCCCATGAATCATTGCCGCCGCGCCGCTCCAGACAAAGCAGGGCGCCCGGCCGCCGAATCGCGCCTGCAACAAGGCCATCAGTAAAGGGGAGTCAGAGAGGAGCACCGAACCCTCCGGAGAGGGGAGAGAGGGAGGGGGGGGGGGGGGGAGGGGAGCGGAACGGCTGCACTAGCCACCTCACCTGCGACGTCTTCACCCTCTAGTCCATCCAGCTGGGACGCCCCTTCAGCCACTGGCACAGAGTGACAGTAGCTGGAGAGGGGCTTGCAGGTGGGCGACCCAGTGCTGGCGGGATACAGGGGAGCATGAGCTGCCCTGGTCCTCCTTTTCTTCTGTGGGGGAGGCAGCAGGGCGGATAACCGGCCCTGGTGCAGCTCAACCCCGGGAAAACAGAGAAGTCTACTGCGACTCTGTTGTCCCTGTGGAAAAATCCAAGTGAAAAAAAGTAAAAATAAAAAAATTAAAAACTCTAAGTCTTCACAAGACAACTCTGCAGTGCAGAGAGTGTCTTGCCTCCTTGACACTAAGCAAAAAACTGGAAGTCTCTCTCTCCAGGCTGAGGGTATAGCTGCTGGAGGAGGGGCTTAACAGTCTTTTACTTAGTGTCACGCCTCCTATGGAGATAAGCTATACCCAAGAGTTCCTGTGTCCCCCAAGGAATTGGGCGAGAAATATATTTTTAGCCCAAAATGAGTAAAATGCAATCATTAAACAAACTGCCCCAAAGGTGTCCATAGCCTTTAAATGGCTCACCCATAAAGCTATCCATAGTGCTGTACCACCCTATATCTCCTCGTTCAGCCAACCACACAAGATCATCCTCCTCCATAATTCAAAGCTTTCACCTTAACCTTTTGGATACCGGAGGTTTTTGCGTTTTAATTTTTCTTCCCTATTTTCCGTGAGCCATAACTTTTTTATTTTTCAGGTCACATAGCTGTATGAGGGCTTATTTTTTGCGGGACAAGTTGTACAAATGTTGTGGGAAGCGGTAAAAATCCCTCCACCATTTTACGGGTTTTGTTTCCACTGCGTTTTGTTTACGCATGCCCTTCAATCTCTCGGTCAGTACGATTACAATGATACCCTATTTGTATAGGTTCTTTATGTCTAAATAGTGTAAAAATAAATGTAAACGTAGAGAATTTTATATATATGTATATTGTATATTATATAATTACCATATTCTGACCCCCATAACTTTGTTATACTTATGTCTACTGAGCTGTTTAGGGGCTCATTTTTTGCGGAACAATCTGTACTTTTAATTAATACCATTTTGGAGTATGCGTGACTTTTTGATCACATTTTATTACATTTTTTGGAGGTAAGAGAAGCAATGAAAAAATTGCAAATTGTCCATTTTGACCCTTTTTCCGTTATTTACGCCATTCGCCGTATTGGAATTAATTTTTTCTATTTTAATAGTATGGGCATTTTCGGTCGCGGTGATACCCATGATGTTTATATTTATTGTTATTTAGGTATTTATTATTTAATTATACGGAAAAAGGGGGGGGGGCGGAGCTTGCCAATGGCTGAGTGAGCAGTGTGCGCTCAGAGCTCCTGACCATCTCCGGCAGTTTTACAGAAACCAGGCCACAAACGACTCACCTGCCAGCATGAAAAGCAGAGGGAAAAGAACCTCGTCCACGCCAGCTCCGGTGGACAGAAAATCAGGCGCCATGGAGCGATATTTAGCTTCCAGCTCCCAGCCGGCGAGTGGTGCCAAGACGGATGCGCGACCCAAGATGGCGGACGCACCTCATGGTGAGAAGATAGTGGAGCCGACCACTGCAGCAGCATCCCCTGATCCCAGCAGATCACCGCCTGATGCACCGATTCTACGGTCATATGCAGGAGCGGTCCACAGCCCGTCCTCGGCGGCTCCATCCTCACCTGCCATGACGGAGAGCAGGCTCTCCTCGCCCGGCTCCTCACCTCAATCTTACCGCTCACCGGGGCGTCCAGGCGCTGACACACAGGCGATACCGTCCACACAGGAGGAGGAGTGGGACTGGAAGGTCCATCTTAAAGCTTTGCCCACAAAACATGAGCTGAATGCTCTTTTCACTAAGCTTGAAGCGTCGCATAAGCAAGATATTGCTGGCCTGCATACAGATATCAAGCAAGTGGGCCATAGAGTGGAGGATGTGGAAGCCGTTCAAGAACAGACCCTCCAGACATTGGAGTCTCATCAGCAGATCCTGCAAGATCATACAGGTCAGATCCAGGACATACTAAGTCATCTTGATGACATTGAAAACAGAAACAGGAGAAATAATCTCCGCATAAGGGGAGTCCCAGAATCGGTTCTCCCACAGGACCTGGAACATTGGGCTCAAGATCTATTTGTCAAGTTACTTAACAGAAGCCCAGATACTCCGGTCGAAATTGACAGAATTCACAGAACCCTGGGTCCGAAACTTTCAGATCCAGCTCGCACGCGTGATATAGTGTGCAGAATTCATTTCTTCAAGGAGAAGGAAGAGATCCTTAAAGCCTCAAGAAATATGTCGTCGAGTCTTCCGGATTATCCTGGAGTACTCATTCTACCAGATCTGGCTCGGCGTACACTCATGCTGAGGAAAGCCCTCAAACCTTTATTGATCCTCCTTAAGGACAATGATATTGTCTACCGCTGGGGCTATCCCTTTCAGCTATTCGCCAGAAAAGATGGGAAATCTGCCACTTTCAAGAACATCACTGACCTACAGAAGATGTTGGACATTTTCAACTTGCCCACTGTCAGCCTTCCGGATTGGCCCAGACAAAGGGACTTGGTTCCTGTTCCACGCAGAGACCCCTGGCAGACGGCGCTCCCAAAACAGCAGAGACCACCTAGAAGCTCTCGTTCACCTACTAACTGAACTGTCTAGTTAATGAGAGGTCCCAGCCTCTAGTTATGATTTCTTTTTCTCTTTCAGGAAGCCTAGTTGCACAGGCCCTTTAGAAAGCTCCTAATGTTTTACCAAATGTTCTGACAGTTTAATTGTGACCTGTTATAACCACTTACTCCATTACTTACCCGGAGACGAGTCGGGCAGCCGTGATGCCCTTGTCTTCTCTTACCCCCACTAGATTCTACAACACCTACAGAGTGTTGTACATGACGAATAGTCATTACTTAGCACCCGTTGAACCGATTGTTTGGTTCCTGTTACCTCGTAGATTGTCATTATCTGTTCACTGAAATCTCAGTGTTCCCTAATTGTATTGTCTGTGTGTCCTACGTCTTTCCCCTGCTTCTCCCCTACGTGTAGTTTTTCCTTGCATCCTTAACCCGTACTCCTTCCATTCATCATGACGGGATTGTTATCGTTTAGCTCCTTTAATGCCAGGGGCCTTAACAAGCCTGAGAAACGCAGTCAAATCTTATACCGATTTCATAAAAAGAGGATCATGATAGCGATGATCCAAGAGACCCATTTCAAGAACTCATCCGTCCCAAATTGCAGAAACAGGTACTACCAAACCTGGTTCCATAGTCCACATCCAGATAAAAAAGCAGGTGGAGTCTCCATAGCTTTCCACAAAGCCTTCCAACCCAAGGTCTTAGCCTCTGACATTGACACTGAGGGGCGCTATATATTTCTTAAACTTGCACTTAATGATCAAGTATTTACTGTTTCTAACATGTATTTTCCCAACCAGGGCCAGGCCTTCTTTGGTATCAAGTTGTTGAGAAGATTAGCTGGCTTCGCTGAGGGTTCCCGTATTATTTTGGGAGGTGACCTCAACATGACCATGAGCCCCGAGCTTGATTCTTCGGTGGGTAAGTCCAAGATCTCTCTCGCTGCATTGCGTAAGTTCAGAACAGCACTCACTTCCCTCAGGTTGGTTGATCTGTGGAGGATCTTGCATCCGGGTGTCAGAGATTACAGCCACTACTCTGCGGCACATAACACATACAGCAGACTGGACCATCTCTTCGTATCGCAGAGCTTCTTGGACCTTGATCCCCGATGCTCGATCGATTCTATGATATGGTCGGATCATGCCCCGGTATTTGGACTTTTGTCGCCAACTCACACATCTCCCCGCTCATTCACTTGGAGACTAAATGATAATTTATTAAATGATGCGGTTTGCTCGGCATCTATAAAGACAGCCATCGCTGACTTTGTTGCTGACCATCGATCAGATACCACTGCTTCTCCTCTAAAATGGGAGGCACTTAAATGTGTGGTTAGAGGCATATTTCTATCCCACGGGTCACGGCTTAAAAGAGAGAGGACGCATAAGCTAGCTGCTCTTTTTACAGAACTTGAAGCCAAGGAGTCCATTAATAAAGCCTCTGCGTCAGATTCTCTTAAAGCTGAACTTTCCTCCATTAGGCAGCAAATATTAAAAATCCTAGATCAGAAATCTCTTTGTGTGAGAGATAAAGTTAAGCGAGGTTATTATGAGTTTGGTGACAAATGTGGTAAATGGCTGGCGAAAGCTTTACATCCACGTGTTCCTCTCACGCATATCCCCTCCTTGAACATAGGCTCGAGGGGCCAGATACATGCCCCGCTTGAAATTGCCCGTGAGTTTCGGTCATATTACTCGGACCTATATAATTTAGATCACACACATACAGCTGTCCGGAGTTCGTCATCCCAAGACGTGCAAAATTATCTATCTCAATTTGGTCCCCCGACTCTCCCGGACGATGCATCTACTGGTATGGAGGAAGATTTTTCTTCACCAGAGCTTCTATGTGTCATTAAGGATCTCAAAAACGGGAAGAGTCCCGGCCCGGATGGGTTGTCCGCACGTTTCTATAAATACTTTTCGGAGGATCTGGCCCCCATACTCCTAGATGCATTTAATTCTATATCCGCCACATGCCCTTTCCCCTCTCAAGCCCTACAAGCACATATTTCGGTCATTCCCAAACCAGACAAGGACCATTCTCTTTGCTCCAATTACAGGCCCATCTCCCTTCTTAATATTGACCTGAAAATACTTGCCAAAATTCTGGCCTTAAGATTACACCCTCACATACCGAGATGTATTCATAGAGAACAGGTGGGATTTGTCCCAGGACGAGAAGCCCGTGACAACACCATCAAATCTATAAGTCTGATCTCTAAAGCTAAACAACTAAAGATCCCCATGTGTCTTCTCTCGGTGGATGCGGAGAAGGCATTCGACAGGGTCAGTTGGCACTTCCTGGAAAGGACTCCGATTCATATTGGGATGGGTCCCAAGATGATAAATAGAATCATGGCCTTATACTCTAGCCCTACTGCTCGGGTACGTGTCAATGGTGTCCTGTCGGATGCCTTCCCTATATCAAATGGAACGCGGCAGGGATGCCCTCTCTCCCCGTTTCTCTACATTCTTGTTATGGAATCCCTAGCGAATGCCTTACGAGCCAATGATGCAATTAGAGGCCTGCACATTGGCAATATAGAACATAAACTGTCACTGTTTGCTGACGATCTCTTGATGTACTTAACAGCCCCTAGAATTGGTCTCCCCTCGGTATTGAAGGAATTTCGGATTTTTGGGACGTTGTCCAACTTCAAGGTCAATGTCCAAAAGTCTGAACTTTTAAATATCTCTCTCCCCTCTCGAGAGGTTACTGCACTCAAAGACGCATTCACTTTTAAATGGGCCCCAAGTAAGCTTAAACACCTGGGAACTTATGTCTCGTCTGACACTTCCCACTTGTTCAAGCTCAACTACCTCCCTATACTTCGCACCATTGAAGATAACTTACAAACTTGGTCTGCTTTAAATATTTTGTGGTTCGGTAGAATAAACGCCTTAAAAATGGACGTCCTGCCCAGACTTCTTTATTTATTCCAGACAATCCCCTGTCGGATCCCAGCCTCTTACTTTGCGCGTCTTAGGAAACTTGCCTCCCGTTTTATATGGGGTAGATCCAAAGCTAGGTTGAGCTACAATCTTATGGTCAGGTCCAGGGAACATGGGGGCACGGGTTTGCCTGACTTCCTATCGTACTACAGAGCGGCGGTCGCCAATTGCGTAATTGACCTAACCCATAATCTTGAGGGGAAGCTCTGGGTTGAATTAGAACACGCTCTAGCTCCTGGCCTTATCCCAAGCGTTTTCTGGTTTCCGACAAATACACTGGCCCGGATACCTATTCAAAGGTTATCACCTTTCTTATCTTCTCTGGTACACATTTGGACCAAGTTTGCCTCCACGACCAGGTTGGCTACAATCCCTGGCCCTCTCACAAACATATCTGGTCATCCGTTGATGCCGGCCACACTGTTAGCTCTACCGACTCTCGGCTTACACTCTAGGCCCCAGATCAGGGTCAAAGATATATATTTGATCGGAGGGATTAAAGATCTTAAGGATTTAGGCCATATCATCCCTGACTCACCTGGGCGATGGTTTCACTACTTACAATTACGCAGTTTCACTGGATCTCTGGCACCCGGTATACAACTACAGTCCTCACTATCTGATTTTGAGAAATTATGCCTAGCTACTTCTGCTCCTGGGCATTCTATTTCTCTTATATATGCCATTCTGAACTCGGGAGAGATCGGGGATGACACAGAAGAATTCCCGGCCCCGACTAAGAAAATTATGCTTTCATGGGAATCTGAACTGGGATATCCTCTTACACCTGATCAATGGAAGAGGTCTCTCCTTTTCATCCATAAGTCTTCGATCTCCTGTAAGATTCAGGAACTCAATTATAAGATCTGGTCTAGGTGGTATAGGACTCCGGTCAAACTTAACCAGTTCTATCCCTCGGTGTCAGACACGTGCTGGAGGTGTTCGAAAGATAGGGGCACTATGTTGCACATCTGGTGGGAGTGTACGGGAGTAGCAACTCTATGGAACGACATCTTCAAGCTATACGAATATCTATACAAAATCCATGTTCCTATGTCGCCCCAGATAGCTCTCCTTTCAGTTTTCCCGGGCAGAATTAGGATAGTTAGGAAGGGTATCCTTAGATTTTTTGTCATAGCAATGCGCCAAATAATTCCCAGAGCTTGGAGATCTTCAGATAGCCCCCTCAGAGTCACTTGGGTGGGTGCTTTAGATTCCTTGGCACGCCTGGAAGAGCTGGGTGCAGAAGACCAGGGTCTTGGAGTTGCTCACTTTAAACAATGGGAGGCCTGGTACCAGTTCCGTGCATCCCCAGGTTTCTCTGTTTGGTTGTCCTCAGGTCATGCTACCTAAAGTATCCTGTCTAGTCTGACTGCAATTGTATTGTGTATGGATTACTAGATCGATCCCTTCCCCTTTCCCCTCCTTCCCTCCTCCCCTCCTCTTCCTCCCCCCTGGATCCTTTGTCTTGTCTCCCCCCCTCTCAACCCATTCATCTGGTATTGATGAGTGTAGAACCTATTTCCGTTATGCTGATGTAATATGTAATTTTCGCATATTGCATATGCCCAATGTAACTTTCTCATGTTGCGTATATCCACATGCATATGGTTTTCAATAAAAACAAATTGAACCATAATTATACGGAAAAAGGGGCGATTTGAACTTATATATATATATTTTTTTTTAAACTTTGTGATCATTATGTGCCTCATATATGAGATACCATTTTTTTTATTTTTTTTTATTTTTTTGGTTTATCAGGAATTTATTAGCTTATTTTGCTCATTTCTTATCCTGGCATGCCATCTGGTGGTCAAAATAAGAATTGCAGTTTGAATACTGCTAGCTTACTTAGTAAAGCTACCAATGTTCAGCGCAACTAGGTAGGAAGCCCGGAAGCGCGAGTTTCCAGGTTTTTGCGCATTTAGGTGCCGTCATGTCACTTGATCACGGCATCTAAAGCATTTAATTACCGCAATCGGCATTATTGCCGGTCAGGGTAATTAGCCGCAGGTCTCTGCTGTATGAAACAGCGGAGATCTGCCGGTCATGACGCCCGCTGCACAATCAGGTTAATTACCAACATCCTAAAACACATTTTTTTTTATGCAGGCCTATCATTTTATAAACTGACTCCCCGTTCAGTCTCTCCTAAATGCTGCAGCCAGGCTCATCTATCCATCTGCCCGCTATACTAATGCTACTAGCCTGTGCCAGTCACTTCACTGGTTGCCCATCCACCACTGAATACAGTTTAAACTTCTCACTCACAAAGCTCTCCACAGTGCTGCACCCCCTAAATCTCCTCCCTCATTTCCGTCTATCCCCCCCCTACTCGTGCTCTACATTTTGTTAATGATCCAAGATTAAAATCTTCCATAATTTGTACTTCTCACTCCGGTCTTCAAGAGCTGCACCTACTCTCTGGAATGCTCTGCCCCGAGATATCAGGTCAATTCCCAACTTCTCCACCTTCAAACGTGCCTTAAAAATACATCTTTTCAGGCAGGCTTATCAGGCTTCCTAAAATGACTGTCCCAACAAGTACAACCTCCCCCCCCCCCTCCCCCAACTCCTCAGGCCTGAACTCAATCTTCTAACAGTCCCACACTTGATGCAGATCGGCCTACACTACGGCTTGACTACTACAGATCACAATCAACTACCTTATGTGTCACCCCCCAACTCCTCATAGATTGTAAGCTCTTGCGAGCAGGGCCCTCACTCCTAGTCCTTCAGTGGTATATTGGCCGGTTATGTTGTGATGTCTTTTGTTTTGTACATGAACCCTCTGAATTGTAACGCGCTGTGGGAATATGGGGGCGCTATATAAAGATTATTATTATTTCACCCCTGCATTAGACAGCACACAGACAAGACACTGAAATAGCAACAACATACTTTGACTGTGCAGAAAAATGAGACGCAGCAAATATAGCGGCCTCCACCTCCACATTGTCGTGAGAATCCAGGCTTTGCCGTATACTGTGGTGGGCGTTCTTTTGATCGGGAATTATGGATGCCATGCTGCCCAGCATTCTGCAACGGATAATACATGATTTTGTAATCAAACAGCTCACAGGGGATATTCCATGAGGGGTTATGCCAAGATTGATGTAAAAAATGAAAATCCGACATCATATAGTACATGACAATCGCCTTCTAACAAAGCTAGAACCAGCCCTGCACCTCACATGGATCCAGAGATCTCTACTTTCATTGCCCCAATTGATCTCCTAGATTCCCTTCATGCTGGCAGCTCAGGGGTGTGTCATTTCTGCTGTAGCTCTCTCCCCATCACAGGGAGGGAGCGCGTGTGACCACCTCAGTGAGGTGGACAGAGAAATAAAAAAAAAAAACAGCAGGTGGTGCTATACAGATGCATTTTACTACATGAAATTACAAAAGTATTCAGATATAGATGCTGGTTTGAAGAAATGTAGAATGTGTTTTGTGGCACAATCCCTTTAAGGTAGTAGTAATTCCTTAAAGGAAATCTGTCACCAGGTTTTAGCATATTAAGCCACATTGCCATGTACAATAAACTACCTTCTTTCCTGCTGTGGTCTTCTTTTTTTTCGTTTCATGGTGTCATTTTGATAAAAAAGCTAAAATCTAAATGAACCTCCAAGGTGCCCAGAGGGGCGTTATTCTTCTTCTCTTGAGCCCAGTAACGCCCCCCTGCAGTGACCAGCCCACCTAATTTCCAGCCCAAGCACATCTACTCATCAAGAAATGTCCTCCCACAGCAGAGGTGGATGGCGCCGCCCCCTCCACTACGTCATCTAATACATTCCATATACGACCCCTGCTTCTTCCTTTGGCCGCCGGAAATCTCGCGCAGGCGCAGTACCGCCGCCTGCCTGCGCGATCATAAAGCCCCTGAGGGCAACAGCCTCAAAAGGGTCACTGGCCATGCGCCGAGCAACAGCGATCAGATTACGTCACTTACGTTCACCTCGGCTGTGGGAGGATATTTCTTGATGAGGAGGCGTGCTTGAACACATAGCATTTACTCCACATTTCTGTTCTATCTGGGTTATCACAACTTTTATGCATTCACTTTTTTCTAGTTCCATAAATTTTTCACATCATGGCTTCTACACAAGGACAATTCAGTGCATTACGATTGCTGACCACTTACCGGAGAGTAATCGCTCGAGCGACGGGGTCATTGCTGTGTATAACAGAGAAGACCCTCTTCACAAACTCATCCACATTCAGGATCTTCTCGAGGTGCTTCTCGCTCTGCTGGGTCACTTTCAGTACACACAGTCGGAGAAAATTATTGCTGCAAGAAAGATAGTTCTCCTTAGGACAAAGCAGTGGATATGGCTAAATTCTCAGGAGGCGTCAAGACTTCAGAAGATGGTATCAAACTTCACTACCGTTCATGAGCATATCAGGCTCTATTCACATTGCATTTGAGGCATCTGTCAAACTATAATTCAGCCTCTTCATACCTTCCAACAGTTAAATCCCTAGCCTCTGGATACCGTGTGCCCCGTCCCTCCCACAAAACCTACCAGAAACGCCAACACTGGGATATATTTCCATAAAACCCAACCATTTAAGACCCAGTTAGCTGGACAATCCCCCCAAAATTGGATGGTTTCCTCTAACATATGCAACGCTATGCCATGCAGTTGCAGTCATCACCCGCCGTCAGCCGTGTACCTTTGCTACAATCCAGAGCAGAGTCCACAAAGTCACTCTCAGTCTGGCAGACTATACAATACATGATCAGCTCTATGTAAGACTACAATGTTTGGCAGCCCACATCTTCACGCTGGGGGTTATACAAGCTGGGCCTACAGCTTCTATCTAGAAAGATGATATTTTCTTAAGACAAGGGGTATCCCAGTCTTAAAAAGTGAGGGCACCTCAATAGGATATGCCATCACTTTATGCCTCGTGGGGGTCTGACCTCTGGAACCCCCACCGATACTGAGAATGCAGGGGCCAACAAGATAGCCAACTGATGTGCTGGGAAAGGCAGCGGATCGCCAAAAACACAACTGTGCAGGGAAAACTTAGAAGGGGACATGGCAATACATCTGCGCTGCAAGCTCTTAAATCTCAGGGCCCATGGGGGTTCCAGGGGTTGAACCTCCATCGATCATAAAGTGATGAAATGTTCTACTGATAGGCCATTACTTTATAAGTTATGAATATCCTTTAACCCCTTCACGACAAGTGACTTTAGCACTTTAAAGATGGCACCTGCTCCAAAGCGGAGTGGATGCCATAGCTGCCGTGTTTCTGCTGTTTTACACAGCAGACACCCGGGGATAATTTCTGTGATTGGTGATAATGCCAATCGCAGAGATTTAGCCCTGCAGATGCCATGGTCTATTGTGACTACGGCTTCTGAGGCAGCACTGATATTCGGGAAGCTGTTCATTTGTGGTGATAGACCTGGTAGCCTTGCACAAACTCCAGCCTATCACAGGTGTATTCTTAGGGAGGCAGGCAGGTGGCAGTGCTCCAGAGGAATATACTGAATGTCCCATACACTACGGTATGAAATCACAATAGTGTATGGGAGAAGCGATCTAATGATCGCATGTTCAGGTCCCCTGGGGGGCTGTAGGGGCAGCGATACTGACCATTTTTGTAATATACTTAAATCACTGAAATTGTACATTTCTATTAGGAGCTGTAAAAGCTGTTCTACACTATATAGGGACAGCTATATATTATAACTGTCCCTATATAGTCCAGAAAATAAGGCCTCACACAGCTATGTTGATGTAAATATAAAAAAAGTTATGGGGGCATTTTTAAGTATTAAAACATAAGAAAAACTATATAAATGTGGTATCGTTGTAATAAAAAAAAAAAAAAGAGGATGAATGTAACAGGTCAGCTTTAATGCATAGGGAAAGCTGTAAAAACCAAAATCCATAAAACTATGGAGGAATTGTGTTTTTTGCAATTCCAAACCATTTGGAAATTTTTTTAGACCTTACAGGGAATTTTCTCGGTGGGCCGATGCCCAGGGGGGGTCACCTGGGCCCTCCTCACGGCCGACTAGTGGAAGTTTTTGGAGATGTATTTTATGCTGCTAGCAGTATTTTTTGATGGACTGTGGTATTTGGCTCTGTTGGGGTGGTATAATGTGCCGAAATATGGTATTGCTGGCCTTGCCTTCCAACAATTTGGATCTGACTACAAAACGGGGCCACTTTTAGTATTTTTTCCAGGGCTACTTTAAGTTTCCAGAGTGCCCCTGACTACCAACGTCCCTACATTGCACAGACGGTAGCCCCCAACCTTCACATTACTTCTTAATATGATACTTCAGCTGAGTCTTGTACAGAAAAGTGACTTGCACTAGTCTGCATGCCCCTGCCCTCTGTGAATGGGCCCCTGTATCAGGATCTACAACCCGTTTAAGAGTGGTATCAAACATAGCTTTTTGTGGCAGTTTTTGATGCAGTAATTTGAGCCAAAAGTGGTCTGGAAGGGAATGAGAAATACAACGGAATGACTTCTAAGGCTAGTTTCACACCTGCAGTGTGAATTCTGGCAGACAATGCCGGGAAACGGCTAGACACAAACCGCAGCGTGCAGTGGCGAGCGTACAAATTTATGTAGATTACGGGCTCGCGGCGTTCTGCCAGATTACTATACTTCAGCGGAATGTGCTTGCGCAGCGCGCACACGCCCTCCTCCAGCTGATTCCAACGCGTCCACGTGACTTCCGGTGCAGCTACATCACTTCCGGGTATAGACTTTTGTCCGGGTATAGAAAAGTGGCAGAACACAGGATCAGGAGAATTCTCTGCCAGAACAGCCTGCTGGAATACACACCGCAGGCATGAAACTAGCCTAATTCTCCTTCATATTGGATCCACTTCTAGCTTCTTGGCTCAAAAACTGCATCAATAACTGACACAAAAAACTGTGTGTGACACCACCCTGATTCTGCTACCACACTCAAAAGGGTGTACATCATTCAGGTCCTCAAGACTTCACATCCAACCGCCTACCCCACTCTGAAGACATCAGCCAGCTTGAGGAATGCAGAATTAATCAGGATTGGGAACGGATATTTTTGAAACAGTCTTGGAAAACGGACAACGGCTTCACACTGCTCCCCGAGCTTGCCAGACCTTAATCCTGGGGAGAAAAAAAAAGAATTTGTATGACCCACTGAATACACTGACAGCAAAGTAATGATATCTAGGGGAAGTTACACTGTTCTGTATATAGTGCATCAAAAAACGTAGCAAACCCACAAATGGTTTTACCATTAATTTTTTTTTTGTATGTGCTATTTACCGCGTGGTCAAAAAAGTCCTGTGTAAATGCAACCTTAAAGGGAACCTGTCACCGGGATTTAGTGTATAGAGCTGAGGATGGGTTGCTAGATGGCCGCTAGCACATCCGCAATACCCAATCCCCATAGCTCTGTGTGCTTTTACTGTGTAAAAAAAAACGATTTGATAGATATGCAAATTAACCTGAGATGAGTCCAGCGTGAAGGAGCCCAGCACCGCCCCCGCATCCTCAGAATCTCCTCCTTGCTCCCCGACGTAAGAAAGCTAGAGCGCTGTAATCTTGCGATGCGCGAGCTAGAGCAGTTCGTTCCCCGAGGCTGATGCCAGCACAGGGAAGGAACACGGACGACTCTGCGCATGCGCTATCTCACGCATGGCTAGATTACGGCGCTCTAGCTTTCTTACGTCGGGGAGCAAGGAGGAGATTCAGAGGACGCGGGGCGGTGCAGGGCTCCTTCACGCTGGACTCATCTCAGGGACAGGACACATCTCAGATTAATTTGCATATGTATCAAATAGTTTTTTTTACACAATAAAAGCACACAGAGCTATGGGGACTGGCTATTGCGGATGTGCTAGCGGACATCTAGAAACCCATGTCCTCAGCTCTATACACAAAATCCCGGTGACAGGTTCCCTTTAAAGGGGTTGCCTCATTTCAGCAAACTGCATTTATCATGTAGAGAAAGTTAATACTTACTGATGTATTATGATTTAAAGGGGTTGTCTTTTTTAAGTGATGGTCTATCCCACCCCTGACATTCAGCTGCTCTGTGTAGCTCCGTCGCTGCAAGTCAGTGGCGCAACCGTCAACATTGTAGTGGACAGCGCTCATCACTGCGGAATAGGCCAACACTTAAAAATGTCTGGACAACCCCTTTAAATGCGTATTCCCATCTGGGATATTTATGGAATATTGATAGGATAGGCCATAAATGTCCCATAAAATGCGGGTCACAGCTCTTGGTACCCCCTCCTCTCCTGAAGTAAATGGAGAGAGGCAAGCTGCGCATGTGCGTCCGCCCTCTTTTCACTGCTGTGGGACTTCTGAAAATCAGCTTAGCACTGGCTTGGCTATTTTCGGAGTTTCCACAGCAGTGAATGAAGGGGCGGAGGCTTGCTCTCCATTCAATGCTATGGACCTTCTGAAAAAGCCGAGCATGCTCACTCAGCTAGTTACAGAAGCTCCATAGTAGTGAATGGAGAGGACGTTGCACACGCGCAGCTTGCTTTTCATTTATGGAGGGGGCCCCGTTCTTGAGATAGGAACAGGTCCCATTTATCGGATATTTATGGCATACCGTATCAATAAGCTATAAATGTCCCAGATGGGAATACCCTTTTAAGCAACTGACCGCAAATTCAAGAGTAACTGCATGAACCTGGGCCACTAAGGGTATTGCCACAACACAAATTGGTGAGATCTTCAATCTGATTTTTTAATGGCCATGGGGGGGGAGACAACTGCTGTTTACTTGCAAAATTGTGCGGCCATCAAAATGGTTTCCCGGGAGAACAATATTGATGACGTTTCCTTAGCACATCTGATCAGTGGGGATCCGACTCCTGTCTAAAGAGGTCCCAACGCTCCCATTTGATTGAATGGGACTGAGCTGCGCCTAGGCCATGTGACCAATAACCGCAACATCACTGGCCTAGGAAGAGGCTGTGGCAGTCACTAGGGCATCCCGGCCTTTTCAAACAGCTGATTGGCAGGGGTGCTAGGGGTCGGACCCCCATCCATAAGATATTGATTGATGACCCATCCTGAGGATAGGCCATCAATACTGAACTCCTGGAAACCCCCCTTTAAAGGGGTAATCCGGTTGCAACATGTTATCTAAAAATTGTGCTGCTGTCCAGTCTAACCAATCAGAATACAGCTTCATTCCCTCCTTGGAAAAAACCTACAACCTGATTGGTAGCTGGGACGGGTATATAGTGTGGGCTTCACGTGTGGAAACAAGGCAGCAACCAATCAGACTGTAGCTTTCATTTCCTGGCTTTCCATACCAGCCAATCAGGAGACAGCTTTCATTTGCCTACACGTCAGAAAATGAAAGCCCTAATCTGACTGGTTGGCATATGTCACTTGTTGTTTATTTTTTTCTAATGCGCTTTCCACATAAGGTCCTAAATGACTGACCCTCCACCCTCTTCTCTACCTTTATCTAACTCCATGAGCGCCGAGTTGGCATCCAGCTCCTGCTCTCCATAACCGGCATCGGCTAGAAACGACTTAGCACCGCTCCCTCCAGCCGCCATATCGATCTAGTTCTCCCTGGAGCCCATTCACACAAAAAAAAAAAAAAAAAAAAAAAAAAGACTAGCAGGGCGCCATGACACCTTCTCTCGCGCATGCGCGAAACGTAACATTACGTTGGAACGTACATTCTAATTGGTCGAACTTTTCTGTAGGCGTGCCTTCACCCTTGCTGCTCAGGGATTGGATGCTGAGGGAACCAATTAGGAGTTGAGCTTGGTTTTCGCGGGAGATTGCATTTCGGAATTCGCGGGAATTTTGCACTAGTGCTGAGCGGCTGGAGAGGGCGGACGGGCGTCACAGTGCTGCGGTTTCGTTTCGATATAGTCGGTTCTCGCTTTCCAGCCATGTCCTTGTTCCAGCGGGTGGTGGACAAGCCTTACTGGAGTCACAGTGGTGAGTTACTGGTGCACATGGCCGGCTGTCCGCAGCCTTAGACCAGCTGGGCCTTACTGTTCCCCGGAGCCCAGCATTGCAGGACATGGCGTTTACCTCCCCCATTTAACCCTTGGATGCCTAGTCACTAGCAGCATGCTCCAATGTCTTTACAGGCCTGTTTATGTATTTTACTCACTGATATGGCGCTGATATATTCTGTAGCGCTTTACAGACATCATCATTGCTTGCTGGGCCCCAAGGAGCTCACAATCTACATTCCTGATCAAAGAGGAGCCTGGAGGAAACCCAGGCCACATACAACCCCCTTGCAGATGATGTCCTTTGCTCCAAGGCACCACTGAGCCACTGTGCTGCCCATGGTGGGATTCTAGGGAGGATAGTTACCGCGGCCTGCTATTGGCTGCCCTCCCAACTCCAGATGTTTTCATCTGCGCGGCGGGGAGATGCGGCGGCTGTGCCAGAATAAGTGACAGCTTCCTTTGCGCTCCTATTTTATCCTGGGAGTAGCATTCCTGTGCACTTTTGCCCTTCCTATCTCAGAGCGCCTTGTGCGGAGTCTGCGCTCCTGAACATAGAAGCCCAATGGCTTAGGTAGGTTTAGCGTAGGACCCGCTTGACCGGAGACCAACTTGGCGCTGGTTAGGTGGGCACCAGTGGTGTAACTGCAGGGGAAGCGGCTGACAAGGGGCCCGACAGCGTGTCAGTCAAGTTTAATCTTTTTTTATTTATATGCAAATTACCTTCCTAAAGTGCCCAAGAGGTTGTCCCTCTGGCCGTTTGTGCCCAGCCGCGCCCATTATCGGCAAGCCTACCACCGCCCGCTGTTAATTATTCACTGCTGTCCTCGTGTTTTTTTTTTCTAAGTGCGCCGAAGGCTTGCGCATGCGCTGATGTTACTCACGTCCGGGCCCATGCGGTGTCCTGGCAGCAGCCTCAAGTAGTGTAATCACGCATGCGCCAGCTTTCTCTGCTTTCTGGAGCATGCGCGATTACATTACTTGAGGCTGCTGCCAGGACACCGCGCGGGCCCGCATGTGAGTAACATCGGCGCATGCACGAGACTACGGCACACTTAGAAGGAAAAAAAAGACGAGGCCAGCAGTGAATAATTAATAGCGGGAGGGCGCAGGGCTTGGCGATAATGGACACAGCTGGGCACAAACGGCCGGAGGGACAGCCCTTTGGGCACGTTAGGAAGGTTATTTGCATATAAATAAATAAAAAAGATTTTTATCAAAAATAAAAAGGACAGTTGGGTTTAAAAATAGTATATAAAAAATTGGGCGGGGGGCTGTGTGGCCCAGGCACTTCTAGTTATGCCCCTGGTGGGCACAGATGTGTTTTGGTAAAAATATATTGGTGAAGTGTCTCAGATTTTATCACATCAGCGTGAGGGCTTGGTCCATATATAATGCTTGCATCTACTTTATGTGCATTATCTTTTTTATTTTTTTCTTGATTCAATATTCCATCACCATTATACATGGTTTCCATGGTTACGAGCATCCCGCAGCGGTGGCCGTTCTTGCACACTGTAGGAAAAAGCACTAGCCTATGTGAGGTCCCAGACGCTAGAGAGCCTGGCACTTTTTCCTGTAGTGTACAAGCACAGCCACCGCTGCTGGATTGCAGGGTGGTCGTAACCATGGGAGAATGAATCCAGCCAGTAAAGGAAGCAATATGGAGAATCACAATGCTATCTACATGCTAAATACCACTTGCTGAAGTAAGACAACCCCTTTAAGGTACAGTGGGTGCTGTTATACGGGGTGTTGTACATGGAGCATGCCTGTTTTGCCCAGGGGCCTGCCCAGACATTGATCCTGCCTGGAGCTGCCTGTCATTTCATGGTTAGAGGGGTGGAGAAGGTAAATGTAATATCTCTCTCCTGGCTTGTGTACTTCCTTGCAATTCACATTGTTAGGCTGCCTTCACAACGCAGAATGTTCTTCCAATGAATTCCATTCATTTGAATGAGGCAGCAAGCACCTGGATTTCTGTGAGCCACAATTCAGGTGAATGGAGCTGATTTCAATTGCAGAAAATTCTGCAGTGTGTGAAACCAGTCTTACTGTGTGGAAGAGCTGCATGCACCCTGATCTCTCATGTTGGCTGCAGTTTATAATCTATATTCCAGTGTTGGGCTGGTGCTACATCTAGACTTATCTAGTAAGGGGTCGACCCCCAGTTGTTGTGAAACTACAATTTCCAGCATGCACTTTTGCTCAGCTCTTCAGTACTCCTGTAGAAGTGAATGGAGCATGTTGGGAGTTGTAGTGGCTCAACAGCAGGAGTGACAGCTGCAGGCAAAAGATCGCATTGGTCAGTTTTCTGCTGTAGCTTAGGCCTCTTTCACACTTGCGTTGTCCGGATCCGGCGTGTACTCCATTTGCCGGAATTACACGCCGTATCCGGAAAAACGCTAGTGAACTGAAAGCATTTGAAGACGGATCCATCTTCAAAATGCGTTCAGTGTTACTATGGCAGCCAGGACGCTATTAAAGTCCTGGTTGCCATAGTAGTAGTGGGGAGCGGGGGAGCGGTATACTTACAGTCCGTGCGGCTCCCGGGGCGCTCCAGAATGACGTCAGAGCGCCCCATGCGCATGTATGACGTGCCATGCGATCACGTCATCCATGCGCGTGGGGCGCCCTGACGTCACTCTGGAGCGCCCAGGGAGCTGCACGGACGGTAAGTATGCTGCTCCCCCGCTCCCCACTACACTTTACCATGGCAAACAGGACTTTAGCGTCCCGGCAGCCATGGTAACCATTCAGAAAAAGCTAAACGTCGGATCCGGCAATGCGCCGAAACGACGTTTAGCTTAAGTCCGGATTAATGCCTTTCAATGGGCATTAATTCCGGATCCGGCCTTGCGGCAAGTGTTCAGGATTTTTGGCCAGAGCAAAAAGCGCAGCATGCTGCGGTATTTTCTCCGACCAAAAAACGTTCCGGTCCTGAACTGAAGACATCCTGATGCATCCTGAACGGATTTCTCTCCATTCAGAATGCATTAGGATAAAACTGATCAGGATTCTTCCGGCATAGAGCCCCGACGACGGAACTCTATGCCGGAAGAAAAGAACGCAAGTGTGAAAGAGCCCTTAGTAGTTAAAATACATTAAAAGGGCTCTTAAAAGGTCTAAGTGTAGCCCCAGCCTTAAGAAGTTTCTGGATTACAAAACTTAAGGGAGTTGCCTGAATTATTTTCCACTAGTATCTGAAGAGTTCTATACTTATGTGCTGCCCACCCCTTCATCCCATTCCTACTAGTAGCTCCTGGGCTATCTCCTGAACTTCAGCTCCCTGCTGGGTCAGCCTTCACCCGGACAAGGTCGCATGTACCATTGCAGGCAACAAGTGGCCTCGGGGATGACGTGGCCCTGCAGTGTCGTGCTGCTTGGAATACATTGCAGCTGAGGCCTCAGAAGTTCAGTGAAGACAGCCACAGAGCAAAGTATGGATTTCGTCACAGGTACTGCTGGGTGTGCGGGGGGAATTAAAGGGTTATTCTGGTTGTCAGAAGTTCTCTTATCCATTGGATAGGGTATAACTATTAGATTGGTGGGGGGGTCCTACTGCTGAAACCCCTACAGATCACAGCAACGGAGGCCTTGCAGCCCTCCTGAAATAACCAGAACAGCCAGTCGGGCAAGCGTGTGGCTGCTCTATTCATTTGAGTATTCCCGTAGCAATGAATGGAGCTACCACTCTGTTCATTTTAGGGGAAATGAAGGGCGGTCCGGGCCTCTGTTCTTGTGATCGGTGGGGGTCCAAGCGATCATTAGGAATACCCCTTTAAAGAAGAAAAATACCTTGACAATCCTTTTAAAGGGGTTGTTCTCAGGATAGGTCAACAATATTAGATCTCCGGCCCCGGCATCCCTGCATTTCAGCTGTTTGAAGAGAACGCAGGGCTTGTACGAACTCTGCATTCTTTTCACTATTTACCTGCTCGACATCGCAGCAGCAACAAGCCGGTGTAATTACAGCTCAACTGTCCCATTCACATCAATAGGAAGTTCCTCTCCCGTATAGGTGTCTGATCGGTTTCCACTATTGCGTCCGTCTTTTAGACTGGAAAGATGGTGCAGTGTACAACTAAATGTGGGCAGAGCCTTCTGTATTTTCAGTGGTTCTGGGCTATAGTGCCCCCTTGTGGTAATATTTGGTGTTGTGGTTTTGAATTTGGAAATTACCTGTGAACCTGTAAACTGATTTTTCAAAATGCAGGCTCCTATGGATTCCCTCTTCAGAGTTTGCTGCAGTGCTTTCAGTGCGTCAGAGAAGATGAGCACATCTCTTACGGTGAAGCCAGTCTGCCTGTGCCACCTTTCGGATGCTCATTCAGTTCAGGTAAGACTATTTCAGTTCTTCAATCAAATCGATATTACATTTTTTTTCTAGCTTCCAAATGCACATTAGGGCTTGGTGTCAGTGTGCGATCTGTGAGTCCTTACCTTTGCCAGAGTCTCCGCAGGGCACACAAACTATATGGACATTGTATATTTTGGTGAAGATTCTTTTTTTCTTTTAGTTCCACATATGTCTCATGTTGTCGCGGTGAGCAATGAGGAAGGCATTGTAAGACTGTATGATACAGAGTGCCGGGACATGCAGCGAAAGATACTGAAAGGTAAGATTTGCATCTCGTTTTTGCATTTCTACTGCCGTGTATGGGTGTATTAATGAAGCAAGCAGTATCCCGAGTAAAATAAGAACTTTTCTATTCTATTTTAAGGGAACCTGTCATCAACTTTATGCTGCCCATACTAACGTTCCCATATATATTTATATGTTCATTGTTTGTATCCTTTGACTATTGGTAATTATCATATGGACTGATTGGGAATGTTATCCAATCATAGTTTGTGCTTTAGGTTTTAATACAATTAGATTAAAATATCATAGTTTTAAGGGTCTAATATTTTTTTTTTTTGGGGGTGGATTTGGAGATTATAAATAACGGACTCTTCTCAGGAAGATTTGACTTTTTCAAGGCCTGAGCCGCAATGATTATGATGCTGGTTCTCAGGAACCACTTACTTTTAGCTCATGAGTGACACGCCGCTGAAATCAGCATTTCTGTCACTAATTTATGCTGCCCTCAGTGAGGTCAGAATAAAGTTGATGACAGGTTCCCTTAAAGGGACACTGACAGGTCCAATAAGCATAATTATATATATATATATGCATGCACAGGTCTTCTAATGTGTATTAAAAACATAAGTCTAACCCCTGTCCACCTTATGAATACTGCAAACTGATGTTTTATAACCTGAGGTAATCGCTCTTCTTTCTGCCCAAGGGGCGGCGTTTCAGCTTCACTTAATCACTTCTGCCCAGCCAGCCGCAACCGCTGTTTTAAAGCGCCGCCTAGCTCATCACCAATATTCACTTCGCTGGGCGGCTTCTGCTGTCCCCGATGTCTTTGAGAGCAGCGCTCTGAAGCGCTGCTCAGAAGAGTGCCCGGCGCAGGCGCAGAACGGAGAGGCTGAAGCGGCCTCAAAGAAGCAGAGGGGATGCAGGCGCGATGTGATCCCGGCGAGACTTATGTTTTTAATACAAATTAGAAGACCTGTGCATGCATATATATAGATAATTATGCTTATTGGGCCTGTCAGTGTCCCTTTAAACATGTTGATATCGGCAAGTTGCAATTTGGAAGGCGGGGAGGAATTGTTGAGTTTCGTTTTGCTACATAATAGATGAATAAAGCATTTTCTCCCTCTTTAGACTGGCAGGCGCACACCAATGCAGTCTTTGATCTCGCCTGGGTGCCAGGAGAACACAAACTAGTAAGTAATCTTAGACTTGATTCTAAAATCTCTCGCTGCACTTGGCTTTATCAAGTCTTTGCATGCAGTGATTTATACAGTCATATATGCTCATACATTACACACACTACCTTTACATAGAAGGGTCGGAATACATTTGTACCTCTCTATTGTAGGTTACAGCCTCTGGAGACCAGACCGCTAAGCTGTTTGACGTGAAAGCTGGAGAGCTGCTAGGGGAATGTAAAGGACACCAGTGCAGTCTGAAGTCTGTTAGCTTCTCCAAGTTTGAGAAAGGTAGATATATCTGAAAGCGGCTTTATTGTCTGTCCATCAGTAATCTACAGCAGGGGTCAGCAACCTTCTGCACTCCAGCTGTTCTGAAACTACAACTCTCAGCATGCACACTTGCTTGGCTATTCCTATAACTCCCCTAGGAGTGTGTAGCATTCTAGGACTTGAAGTTTTAGAATAGCAGGAATACTGGTGGTTGCTGACCCCTGATCTACAGAAATAAAATGTACCTGAAATTAGATCTGCTTCAAATTCTGTTCTAGAATGCAAAATGTGCACACGGGGTACAATGAATCATGTGACAGGACTGAATGGGCACGTAATAGATCTAATACAATCCTAATGGTACTACATTTATTTATTTTGTATTATTCTTCCCACAGCTGTGTTCAGCACTGGGGGACGAGATGGAAACATTATGGTCTGGGATACTCGCTGCAACAAGAAAGGTAACTTTTACACTCCCTGCCCACGTGTGGTGAGTGTCGGAGAAGATGGGCCGGCACTACGGTTTGCACGTGGTGCGCCCATCCAGGGAAGGTGGCCCACTAGTATGTAGCGAAGAAGGATGGCACTCGCTTTCTTGACAATATGAAGAAACTTTTATTCAAGGCATAATAGTATCATCAGTGACAGGTTTTAGCTCAATCTTGCAGTTTGAAAGGCTCAGGCTTGAGCCTAAACTAGTCACTGATACTATTATGCTTTGACTAAAAGTTTCTTCATATTGTCAGAGTGACTGCTCTTTTTCAATACACACCTGATGAGTGTCAGTAACTTTTGGTTTAATGCGAGAGACTGGGCAGATTTGCAGCCGAAAACTATTTGATGTGCCAGTGTAAATTATATTTGCTAGAGTCCCACTTTATTTTGACAATTGCAGATTGTAAAGTGTGGTGAATTATGCTGGCGTCCTATAAATATTAGTTTATTACAATGGAATAAGGAATCCCTACTTTTGTGACTGGCTAAGTAGTGAGACAAGTGAGGACTCTCACGCATTATACATTGGGCATACTCTCCCTTTAGAATAACCTATTACATTCTGTACATTTCTATGTACTCGCTAAGGCTAAGCATGGGGTCCCATGTCCCCTCCGACACTAATTTGATTGGAGCAGCAGATATGCATGCACTCATCTCAGGTAGCACCATAGAGTTGAATGGAGCAGCAACCACCCTGAACTAACCGCCGTGGGCCCCAGCAGTCAGACCTTACGCTTATCTCCTATTTTGTGGCTCCTTTAAAAGGGTTTTCCCCACTTAAACACTTTTGACATATACACAAGATATGCTATAAATGTCTGATAAATGCGAGTACAGCTGCAGTCCAGAGTAATGCATCCAATTGTATGCAGTCTTGTGGACTGCAGCTGACATTTGTTTAAAATCAGCCCGTCTCTATGTAGCTCGCCTCAGACCTAAATTGCACTGCAGGGGGTATTTAGCATTAGTTAGGTCATTAAAAACATTGACTGATCAACTGTAATAGGTTGTCGTGCTAAGTCCTCCATAAGCTGCTCACAGTACTAACTAGTAGTGTGATGGTCACAAGCAGGTGAACAAATCAGCCCTTTCCTCCTGAAGCATTTAGTAACCCCTTTTAATGTGCATTTCGGGTATGTACTTCCTTGCTCTTTAGCCGATATTGCGGGGTTACGCTCCCCTTCATCCTGATGTACCATAATAAAACATCTTTTAAAATTTGCACATGTCCATGTTTTAGATGGCTTCTACAGGCAAGTGAACCAGATTACTGGGGCTCACAACGTCCCACTTAAGCAAACCCCCCTGAAAATGAAGAAGCGAAAGCCTGCAGCCAGGGGACTCGCCCCATCTGTGGTAAGAACCAAATTAAGTGGTCAGGAAACTATGGGGGAAGTGACTGTATAGTAGGACCTAATTATACTAGCAGAAGTGCTTCAAGCCTTTTACTGTCTTGAGAAAAGTGAGATGTCAACCCTTCTTCCTTGAATTAACTTTGGGATAACTTAGGAAATGGATTGTATGTTCACCAGAATGCTGCCCGCTTGCCGCCAGAGAAGAGTACTACCTGAGCTAGGTGTAGTGGTCATGCCATCTTGGGGCAGATGGCTGTAAACCTCCTTTTGAAATGGGTCACTCTGTGTGCACCCTCACCATCGTATTCAAAAATGTTAGTCTACTGGGGTTGTTTTTCCCTTCACTGCTCAGACATTGCAGCACTCCAGACCAAAAAAAAAGGAGCCATTTAAAAATTTAGGAGCCAAACAAAAATGTTGTTCGCCACATTTAAAATGCATATAATTACGGTATAATAGACATCTTACCTAGGGTTGTCACGATACAAACATTTTTGATTCGATTTCGATACCATAAAGTATTGTGATATTCGATACCACCCAAAAAAAATAAAACGCAAAAAAACTGCGTGCATTCCGCATTTTATGGAACATCTGGAGCAGGCATGCTCAACCTGCGGCCCTCCAGCTTTTGCAAAACTCCAACTCCCAGCATGCCCGAACAGCCTACAGCAGGGCATTGTGGGAGTTGTAGTTTTACAACAGCTGGAGGGCTGCAGGTTGAGCATGCCTGGTCTGGAGCATAATAGAACAGTCCTATCCCATTTTTTTGGGAGGGACAAGGTGACCCAAAAAATGGCAAATTGTGTTTTTTGTTTTTTTTCTGTTTTTTAAATATTTTAATAGTTCACACTTTTTCCGACGTGGCGATATGTAAATATTTTTATTTATATGTAAAATTGGGAAAGGCGGTGTTTAAATTTTTTATTTTTTTTACTTACCATTTCCCCTTTAGGGGCTCAAACCTGGGATCTTTTAATCCCTTGTCCTATTCACCCTGATAGAGCTCTATTAGGGTGAATAGGACTACAGTCTCCCTGCTGCTCTGTGCATAGTACACACAGCAGCAGGGAGATTACCATGGCAGCCAGGGCTTCAGTAGTGTCCTGGCTGCCATGGTAACTGATCAGTGCCCCTCAATTAGGCCTCATGCACATGACCGTTTTTATTCCATGTCCGTTGTGCCGTTTTTCATGATTTTCTGCAGACCCATTGATTTTCAATAGGTGCGTTGAAAACTCGCCTAATGCACAGTTTGCCATCCGCGTCTGTGGTTCCAGTCTGTCAAAAAATGTAACCAGTCCTATGGTTTTTTTTCGCGGATAGCGGTTTGCGGCCCCATTCAAGTCAATGGGACCGCTAAAAAAAAAACGCGGAGGCACACAAGATTGTCATCCGCGTCCGTCTTCTTTTTTTTTTTTTTTTTTTCCCTATCATTTGTATGGCAAACCTGTCTTAGACTTTTTATTTTTACATTCCTTTATTGTCTGGTGGTCCTCCAAAAATAAAGAAAGACACACAAACAAAAACAGAACAACGGAACCCCGTTTTGCGGACCGCTAAATACTGTTGTGTGCATGAGGCCTTACACTGATGGGGCTCTGATCAGAAGCTGCCACTGCACCACCAATGAGATGGAGCCTCCCCTGAATATAACAATGGGGGGGGGGGGGTTTAGGGGGCATGCGTCTGTGGCCAATGTGCCACCAATGATTATAATAGTTATAATACTGGTGTGGGTTGGTGTGCGCACTGCGCCACCAATGAATATAGTTAACACATTAATTTAAGTGAATATGGTTTGCCTGAATACAAACGCAGGCTGCGGGTGCTGGCCATATCCCATACCTGGCCGATCGCAATGCGCAGTCATAGAGGCCAGGTATGGGATATGGCCGGCACCCACAGCCTGCGTTTGTATTCAGGCATAAATTATATTCATTGGTGGCGCAGTGGCCACAGCCCCCCTCCTCCCTGCTATCAGTCCATTGGTGGCAGCTGCACAGCAGGGAGGGAGGGACTGCTGCCTTCTCCCTTGTGCTGCTGAGGAGAACATGGAGCACTCCAAGAGCAGCACATGCCATGTTGGTGCAACTCGTCTGTGCTGGATGAAAACCCTTTCTTTTTAGAGGCAGAACAGCGGAGAATTTAGGCGCAAATGGCAACAATTTTGGTTTCCATCTAGAGCCCTGCATTGTGTATTTCCATGTTCTGTAGTATCTCGCCACGAAGGTATAACGCAAAACGGAGCACAGCAAAAAGCTTCCAAATATATAAACATATCATTATTCATTAGTACCACAACATTCATTACACAAACAAATGTTAAAAACAATCCATAGAGTACTTGGGGGGTGTCAATAGAAAAAATAATAGGACAACCCTACACATAACTTCACAAAATCCCTAATAAGGTGACAAAAATGTGCCACGCAAACTTAAACTTGCAGTATGCTAAGATACTTGCAGGATAACAATTTGACATCAAATCCCAAAGTGTAAAAAACGCGTCAAATCCTGAAATACAAAAAATAGACAAAGGCAAATTTATAAGAAACGTAAAGTCCTCACTAATACAAAATTGCAAGAGAGGTTGTGTAGAGTCTAGAATATAAGGTGCTGCAGACCAACACGACGACATTTGTCACGGGATAACATTTGTTGCACCAATGTCGCGTGACATTTTTTATAATGGTAGTCTATGGTGTCGCACTGCGGTATGCGACAAGCTGCGACGCGACAGTCGCAGAAAAATCCATTTCGAATGGATTTTTTGCGACTGTCGCATGTTGCAGTGCGACACCATAGACTACCATTATAAAAATTGTTGCGCGGCATTGGTGCAACAAAATATTGTGCGACAAATGTCGTCGTGTAGTCCTAGCCTTACCCGACATGTTTCACTGCCAAGCGTCTTCAGGGGTAATTGGTTTGGTTATGGCAGGTATTTTGTATGCAAAATTCCCCAATACTTGCATAGCTCGCTTTATCATTAATATTATTATTCATACACCAAATCTAATATGCAAGGGCAGCATGACTGTCTAAGAGCCAACTAGGGTTTTCCATGGTAAATTCGACGTGCCAGCCTTCCGCTAGATATAAGCAGCGTTTATCTGGATAACTGCTCATCCTCCCTCATATTATCCTTTATGCTATTAACATTTTAAGAAAACCAATCAAAGCATGTATGTTTGAGGAAGATATGTTAGATGTTGAACAAATGTTAGTTCCTAATCAGCGATAAAATAAGCATAATTATTCATTTTTTTTAAATCTTTTGGTAGAACCTGGTAATTTTGGGGGATTTTTCTAGCAGTCTAATGTGACTAGTGGTTTTTAGAATACAAGTTCAAATCTAAAATCAGTAGATTCTTGCTTATTGTGTGGTTTCTCTCATTGAAGATCTTCCTCCTCTGCTTATAGGACTCCCAGCAGAGTGTGACCGTGGTGGTCTTTCAGGATGAGTACACCATAATATCAGCCGGAGCAGTTGATGGGTAAGTGATACCAAGGACCTGTGTGCTGAATTTGTGCCTTATACTTAACAACCAACATCTAAAATGTTCATTTAGCGTTTGTCTCCAAAACCTCTTGGACCTTACTTCATGATTTTGCATTTCTTTGGTTCTTCTTGACAGCGTGATCAAAATGTGGGACTTGAGAAAGAACTACACTTCCTACCGACAGGACCCCATACCTGCAAAATTCCTTCCGTATCCTGGTAGCAGCACTCGGAAACTTGGTACATTAATCTTTTTGCTTCTATCAGGCATATGTGATGGGGATAATCTCTGGAGGATGATGTGGTTACTTTAACACATTGGGGATGACATACAGTTGCTACATCAGGGCTCGCATGCTCATCCTGTGGGCATAGTACATTGCCAAGTGTTGTCCGGAAGCAAGGCCTACTCTAATGGTGAAATCACTGACATCATGTCTAAAAATAAATACTAAATTTCCCCATGGGGTTAAAAACCTAACAAAAGTAATTGCAAAAGTTCCAAATGCATTGCATAAGGGTACTTTCACACTAGCGGCAGGACTGATCCGACAGGCAGTTCACCCTGTCTGATCCATCCTGCCGCTATTTCGCCGGACCACTGCTCCGTCCCCAGGCGCAGTACTGCATGTCTGACTTTTTAGTTCAGCGGCCTCTCACAGCGCACTGCTGTGCTGCGCTGGAGCTCCGCCCCCGTCCCTATTATAGTCAATGGGGACAGAGTGGCGGCACGGCGAAGTAGCGGCAGGATGGATCAGACAGGGTGAACAGCCGGTTATGAATCTTCTGCTAATGTCATCTAGTAATGGGCAGAGTCTGAGAGGAGCGTCAGAGGGTCCTGTAGCTGTGCATGGAGAGATGGCCGTGCATGTATAGCTTCCTCTCCATTCACTTCCAGGCTCTATTCTTGAAATTAGCAGCGATTCCTAGAGATGGGATCTGCTCCTACTGTATATTTCAGGCATATCTAATTTATGCCATAAATGTCGTAGACTGGAATACCACTTTAACCATTAAATTATTTTTATTTTATTTTTTTCTTCAGGTTATTCCAACTTAATTTTAGATTCCTCTGGAACCAGCCTGTTCGCCAGCTGTACTGATGATAATATTTATATGTTTAATTTAGCCGGGTTAAAGAGTGATCCTGGTAAGTGAGATAATGTTTTCAAACGGTGCAGGGCTATTGTTACTTGGTACCGGTGAATAAAAAGGGGACCTCCTATGACAGAAGTTTAGATGTGATGGTGGGCGTTCATGCTGTTCTTTTGCCAGGCAACTGAACAATGCCATAAAACTTTACTGCAAATGACTCGTCCACCATAGAGCATTATTCTCAGGTTTGGTGGGGTCCCAGAGGTCAGACCCCCAGTTATCATAATGTAAAAAGCATATCCAAGCAATATTCACTTTGAGATGAGAATGCACTTTTAAGGGGATTTTTTTACATAAAAAAAAAATGGCAGAGCTGAGGTGCATTATAAAATAAAAATCCCTTAATTTTTAAATGTCCCAGTGCTCGATTTCCCGCTGCGTCTGCAGTGATGCCCATCCTTCGCTGATGCCAGTGATTGGCAGCAGTGGTCATGTGAATGATGTTCGTGGCGATTTTATAAAATAATTCTCTTGGAGAGCCTCTTTAATGGTATTTTATGACTAGTGTTGTATTCCCTTTATGCAGCAGGGGGCAGTATTACCTCTATAAATTTACAATAGGTTTGCACTTGGTCTACAAGAGGAGTGTTGTCTCGTTTCTTAATTTGAGGTCCAGCTGGTAAGAGGTCTGAGTGGAATTCACAGCTCTCCAGTTCTTATGTGGAAGTGAACAGACTGGAAGATTTATTACATTGCAGGAATTCCTTCTCTTCGGAGAGAGCGCGGTGTGCCCTGGTTACCGGCTTATTTTTAGCTTGTTTCTGCTCTTTAACCGCTCTTTTTACAGCGGCCCTCTTAATGCTTTTAAGTAGATGTAAACACATGTAGTCTAATAGGCCAGTTACCATAGCTATGCAATACAAATTTTAATGACGTATACCTGCAGCGATCGGGGCCTGGTATAATATCGCATGTAATGGTTTGTGTGCCTGTAATCCCTGCACCTGACTGATCCGCTTCCCCCAATCTTTCTTCACAGTATCTGTCTTCGGCGGTCATCACAATTCCACCTTTTATATAAAATCCAGCCTTAGTCCTGATGGTCAGTTTCTTCTTAGTGGCTCAAGTGACCACAGCGCTTATATCTGGCAGGTAAGTGTATGGGATCTGAGAGCTTGTAAATGCCTAAACGGACTGTGCTCATTCCAACAGCAATTTAAAAGGGTTGTCAAGTTTACAAATCCCATTTCCAGAGATCTTATGATGGCAATTCTGAGTTACAGTAGTGTGTAAATTTCAAAGGGGTTATCCAAGTTGTAAAGAAACCCAGGCAACCCATGTAAATGGCCTAAAATAACAAATAAATGGATACTGGCCCATTCTTCCAGTCCTGAGCTCCAGTCTTCTTGCTGCTGACATCATCTTTCTGGCTGTAGTAGCGACTTTCCGTGCACACATGTCTCTGCTGCAGCCAGGAAGGTGAAGTCTGCAGCTGGAAGACTGGAGATCAGCACTGGAAGAAGCAGAGGAGAAAATGGGTGATTTATCCATTCATTTGTAATTTTAGGCTATTTACAGGTGTTACCTGAGTTTTGTGCCTCTGATTTCCCTTTTAGTTTTCATTCTGAGAATATCCCTTTAACACCTAGCCTTACTGTAGGTATTACGTGCCAGTCCGACAACTGGAACACACTCCGATCCTGAGAGCAGGGATCTTGTGCACCTTATTTGAATGGAATGGTGGTCAAGCAATATGCATTGCTGATTCATTCAAATGTATGGGACTGCTAGACACAGCTTTACTTAGCTACCTATGGCAGTCCTATAGACTGAGTGGGGCAGCAGTACGCATGTTCGATCGCTGCTGCATTCAGAGGACACAAACTCATTTCTGACACCCACTGTGGATAGGTGATTTGTCATTCTGGGAATATCCCTTTTAAATCAAGACTACACTGGCTCACAAACACCACTATTTGCTTTTGTTCAGTTATAATCTAAGAAACTTTGATGCACCTACTGTATGCAGTTTTAAAATGCTTCAAATAAATTCCAAACTTTATAAGTCATGGTTCAAAATTTCTTGGACTCTATCCAGACTTGTGCCTGTACACCTTCCATGACCATAACTGTAATTCAGGTGAGCTGGGAAAGCAGCTGGTGACTTTACATTCTATTTCCTTTCACTTTCCTATCCTGCATGCATCAGATAGGGTCTCTGTTCTAGTAATTAGAACAGAGACCCCTGAAGCTTGGTATCTCAGCTCAGTACCATTCACCCCCAACTGCACCTAGACCATGTGACTGATGAACATGATGCCACATGTCATAGGGAAAGATGGAGAAGGCAGCAGTGCTACTGCAAGCACCAGTGCATTCTCAAACTGCCGATCAGTGGGGGTCCTGGGTTTCAGATGCCCACCAATCAGATACTGATGACCTATCCAGAGGATAATTAATCAGTTAAAAAAATCTCTGAAAACACTTGATATTAAGTGTCAGTATCTGGTTATAAAGCTGATCATGATGTATCTTACTAGAATGTATTCACAAGTGTCACCCCAGTTGGGGAGGGAGGTGAACAAGGATAAGGAGTCACAAGCTTCTCATTCACCTCCCTCCCTTCACGGGGTGACACATGTTAAGCATGAATGGACTTCTGTTGTGTTGTGCGAGCTCAGAACAGCTGTACGGACTGGATTTGCAGCCTCGAAGAGTGAAAGCAAGAGTGTCTGTCAGCTGAGAAGCAGATGCCGCTTCCTCTCCGTCACATGTGTTTACAGGGGGAATGGCTGGGGTGGTTACCAGTAAAAGGGATTTAGAGGAATGCATTGTGCAAAACAAATATTTCCTAATCACAGATCCGTAGAGAAAAGAAATGGATTAGCTGATTGGAATGTTATCCTGATGTCTGAACACAAAGGCATGCACTACTATCAGCAGTCATATTTGCAATTTCTCGCTTGTATCATTGGGGGACACAGGGCTGTGGGTATAGCTGCTGCTGCCACTATGAGGCGACACAAGGCTGAAAAGTGTTAGCTCCTCCTCAGCCAGCTATACCCCCTCCAATTTGGAGAGAGCATATCAGTTTTTAGCTTGGTGTCGTAGGAGGCAGACCTCCCTGCTTGCAGGGCGGCTTCCTTTTTGTTTTCTTTTGTTTGTTTGATCTTTTTTCCCTTTTTAGGTAGGGGAAACAGGCGCCTAGCCCCTCTGTCTACCCTGAGAGCTAGACCGATGTCTGATTCCCTCACTGCTCGACCTCCCCAAGAAGCAAAAGTGGACCAGGGCAGCCCAGCTCCCCTACTTCCTGCCAGCCAAAGGGTCACCTGGATCTGGCTAGACCAGACTGTCTGCCCTGCATGCTGTGCGCCCACGCAGCCGCATGACTAGGTGAAACCGGACTAGGCCCGTGCCTTATCTCAGGCAGTGGAGGACCTCTCTAAATATCCCAATCTAGGCTTCTGTTGTGTTGGTCACTCTGGTCACTCTCATGGGTCGATTGGTTTATAAATCTCCACCTGCGCAGTCCACACCCTCCTGGAGAGCGCCTTAGAAGCAGACCTTCGTACAAACTGCCTAGAGCAGGTCGTCATTCCTCCTCTGACTCCTCAGCATCTCCCAGCATGGGTCACGCTCAGACGCATCCTCCCTCCCAGGGGAAGTTCTGTCAAATAAGGAAATTGGTGACTCAGACTTGGATATGGATCCGAATCAATCTTCAGGGTTGCTTCCATGGTGGACAGCTTGGTTTCTGCAGGATGACTCCCCCCTCCACGAGTCAACAGGGAGTGTCTTTTCTCCAAGCCAGGAAAACTCCTAGAGCCTTCCCCTTACTTGACAACTTCTCGGTTGTCCTTGCCAAGGCGTGGGACCATCCAGATCGTCGCTTTAGTACGTCAAAGCAACTTGCTCTTCTTTATCCCTTTCTGGCGGATTGGGTGGCTAAGTGGTCCTCTCCTCCCAAGGTGGACCCTCCGGTACGATGCCTCGCCAAAAACACTGCCATTCCGATGGCTCAGTCGCATGGAGTCTTGGGCGAAGTCCCTTTTCGCGGCAAGTGGCTCAGCACTTCGGCTGATCTTCGCCCCTGCTTGGGTGGCTAAGGCGGTCTCGGAGTGGGTACTCCGTTTAAACCAGGACTTGGCGGCAGACCTCCCGCTCACCGAGCTCCAGTCCTTGTCTCTGCAGATCTCACAGGCGGGGAAGTACCTCTGTGAGGCATCCTTGGACACGGGTGCACTTGTTGCCCAATCATCGGCTCTCGTGGTAACCTTGAGGCGTGAACTCTAGCTTAAGGTTTGGGCAGCGGACTCCTTGTCAAAGCGTTCCCTTACCAGCCTTCCGTTTGCCAGCTCCTGGTTGTTCGGTGCCTGGCTTGATGAAATTCTCTCCATGGCTATGGGCGGTAAAAGTATCCACCTCCCGCAGGGCAAGACCAGGTGCACGTTTTGTGCTAAGCAGACAATTGCCCGGGCCCAGTCCTTTCGTCTCTTCTCTGGCACATGTCCGGCAGCAGCCCCTCCCTAGATCCTCCACGCAGGACCAGCGGAAAAAGCAATTCTTCAGGCCTCCTCGCACGGTGGTGTTCTCCCCGGTTCCTCGGACGGAGCAATTCTCAGGGTTTTATTCCGTCCCCAAGAAAGAAGGGTCAGATCACCCGATTCTGGATCTCAAGTTGCTGAATCGGTTCCTCCGGGTTCAACACTTCATAATGGAATCGCTTCCCTCCATGATTGCTTTACTGGACCGAGGCGAATGTCTCTTCTATAGACAATCGGGATACATACTTACACATCCCCATTGCCCTGGCACATCAGTATTTCCTCCGCTTTGCAGTGGGGCTTCACCACTTCCCTTTGGCCTGGAGACGGCACCGCGAGTCTTTACAAAAGTACTCTCTCCTCTCCTGGCACTACTTCGTACCAGGGGCATTACCCTGATTCCCTATCTGGACGGCATTCTGGTCAAAGCGGCGAACTTCGGTCAGAACAAGGACAGCCTGCGTATCACTCGGGATACTCTGGCGCAGTTCAGGTGGTTGGTGAACTTCCAGAAGTCTTCCCTGCGTCTTACCATACAGATCACTTTTCTAGGCATGATCCTCAATACAGCCACGGAATTGGTGCGCCTCCCTCTGGACAAGCGGCTGGCCCTTCGTCGGTCAATCCGCCTTATCCACCGGCGCAGGTACCCTTCAATTCGGTTTTGCATAAAGGTATTGGGTGCAATGGTCGCTGCTTTCATAGCGGTTCCGTTTGCACAATTTCACACTAGTTCACTTCAGCGGACAATCTTGTAGTCGTGGGAAAAGTCATCGGATTCCCTGGATCGTCATATCGTTCGACTCCCAACCTTGGAGTTGGGGAAATCTTTTCTCCCAATCTCATGGACGGTCATCACCACCGACCACCCGCCCCAGACTGTCCAAGGTGTAACTTTGGAGAGTGTTCAGAGCAGGGCTACTAAACTAGTACATGGATTGCAGGATAAAACTTACCAGGAAAGATTAAAGGACCTTAACATGTATAGCTTGGAAGAAAGACGAGACAGAGGGGATATGATAGAAACTTTTAAATACATAAAGGGCATCAACAAGGTAAAAGAGGAAAGAATATTTAAAAGAAGAAAAACTGCTACAAGAGGACATAGTTTTAAATTAGAGGGGCAAAGGTTTAAAAGTAATATCAGGAAGTATTACTTTACTGAGAGTAGTGGATGCATGGAATAGCCTTCCTGCAGAAGTGGTAGCTGCAAATACAGTGGAGGATTTTAAGCATGCATGGGATGGACATAAGGCCATCCTTCATATAAGATAGGACTAGGGGCTATTCATAGTATTCAGTATATTGGGCAGACCGAGATGGGCCAAATGGTTCTTATTTGCCGACACATTCTATGTTTAGATGTGTATGGTCTCGGTCGCAGTCCAAACTGCCCATCAAAATACTGGAACTCTGGGCCATTACTCTGTCCCTTCTACATTGGGCTCCTCATGAAGGGCAGCCCGATCTGGGTACAGTCAGACAACGCCATGACAGTGGCTTATATCAATCAAGGAGGAACCCGCAGTCAAGCAGTGATGGCGGAGTCAACCAAGATCCTGTGGTGCGCGGAGACCCATGTGCCAGCTCTTTCGGCGATCTACATTCCAGGAGTGGAGAACTGGACGGCAGATTTCCTCAGTCAGATGGCGGTGGACCCGGGGGAGTGGTCTCTGCACCCGGAGGTGTTCCAATCGATCTGTCTCCGTTGGTGCCAACCAGAGGTGGACCTGATGGCATCCAGACTTGACCACAAGCTCCCAGCCTTCTTCTCTCGAACAAGAGATCCCAGGGCACGCGCAGTAGACGCTCTGGTGGCACCATGGGACGGGTTCTCCCTGGTGTACGTGTTTCCGCCTCTCCCTCTCCTGCCCAGAGTCTTGCGCAGAATCAAGATGGAGGACATCCAAACAATCCTCATAGCTCCGGATTGGCCCCCCCCCCCCCCCCCCCCCCGTATTCTCTCCAGTAAGGTTGCATTCATGGGAGCTATCACTTCCATCAGACGCGTTTCGGAGTTGGCAGCGCTTTCCCGTAAGGAACCCTTCCTTATTCTGCACCAAGACAAGGCAGTGCTCTGACCTGTACCTTTTCAGCCGAAGGAAGTCTCTGCCTTCCATGTCAACGAAGACCTTGTTCTTTCATCGTTCTGACCCTCTCCTTCGCATCCTAGGGAGCGGGCTCTCCATCAGTTGGACGTGGTTAGAGCTCTCAGGATTTACTTGCCTGTCTCGATCTTGCAGACTGTTTATTCCTGAAGGTCCCCGCAAAGGTATGGAGGCCTCCAAGGTGACGATTGCCAGGTGGATCCGTTTGCCAATTGCCGAGGCATACCGCTCCTGGGGGCAAGGCGCAGCCCCTCGGTATCACGGCCCACTCGACTAGGGAGGTGGGTGTGTTTTTGAGCTCACTTCCACCAAGCTTCACGGCTGTGCAAGGCAGTGACGTGGTCATTCTTGCACATGTTCACCAAGTTTTATCAGGTGCATACTTTTGCATTAGCGGACGCTGATTTTTGTGAACTCGTCAGTAAAATATGCCTCGCTTAGTTTATTGGGGGACACAGCTCCCACCCATTTCTATATTGCCGCAGAGAATGGCGGTTAGTTTGCCGGTAGGGTCCTCAGTTCTGGTTCGGCCCTACTGACATTGGTTGGGTTATGGTTCCTTGGGCTCAAACTGATAGCTCATCCTCTGGCTACGCCCCCTCCAGCCTGGAGAGAGCATAAGTTTTCAGCCTAGTGTCGCCTCCTAGTGGCAGCAGCTATACCCACAGTCCTGTGTCCCCCAATAAACTAAGAAAGAGATTTTACAGGTGATTTCACAAATTTTGTTTTTACAGACTAGAACTTCGTTCCTTTGCAGGTTAAGAGGGATGGTGATTTATATAGTATCTGTTAGGCTGCGGTGCATTGAGGCTTCCTGTTGGCATTGTATGTGCAGGATTGTGGTCTGCTGTGCAGCGGTTATGCTGTGTTCTCTGAATCTTCCTACAGCTAGCCTCTTTAGCAAGTTTGTAGCGGTATCTTGCTGGAAGAGCGCTCTTTGCTATGCACTGACCCGTGCATAGCATCTTGTGATCTGTCATGTGAACTGCCTGTAGGTGTGATGCAGTGTACGTCTGGGCAGAATTAAATGCCCTGGTCAAAGTTTGACGTGCCAGCAGTCAACCAGCAGATTTATATAATGCATTGTCATGCCTCTGTCTAAATATTAAGAAGTTTTTTTTTTTCAACTCTCCTAGTAATATCACTATTCCTTCAAACTTGCACAAAATTATATTTAAAGTGTATTTTATAAAATTTGTTATGTCGGTGACATATGTCAGAAGTTTTGATTAGTTGGCATCTCCTGGTGCTCATACCCCCACTGATTGCTAAAATGGAAGCGTTCAGAACAGTCTGCAGCCTTTCCCTAATGCTCCCCCTCCCCTCTCTCAGCATGTGTCTAATGCACAGACTGAAGCGTCGCACCCCTCCTCCTCCAACTTCTGAATTGGCTTTTTACTGACTGCTGACGTTTCTGAGCACAGACTCTAGAAGGTGAGGGAGATGCCACTGTCCCCTAACATAGGGCATTAGTCACATCTTAATGACTCAAAAAATGCTTTAACATAGCTATTTAATCCTTCTTTAACTTTGTATTCCCTGTCTCTTAGGTGTCTAATCCGTACGCTCCTCCTATAATGCTTCAGGGGCACAGTCAAGAAGTCACCTCTGTCACTTGGTCTCCTGATTTCGCCAAGGTCTGTTCTTTCAATATGTAAAATATTTTGTATTAAGACAACCACTGTCTGGTAATGGCAGGGATTGATTCTGCAGCAAGCGCGTGGGCGTCTGCAGGCCCCATTCATGTAAATGGAATAGTCGCCGAAATCTCCAACTTATCTGCCATGTGTTGAATTTACCCTGGGTACTACTTTGTAGACATTAAAATGGTTTTGCTGTGGTTTTTGTTGTCCTGTCCCTCTCCTCCCCCTTCTCATTTTTCTGTTGCTTTTGTTTAGGTTGTCACCTGCTCTGATGATAACACCATAAGAGTCTGGAGACTGAAGAGAGGAGGCAGCAAGGGCGTTGAAGAGGAAGCCATGAACAGAGTTGGATGGACGTGTCCAAAGAAGGTTGAACTTCCATCTACAGGTGAGCATGCACCCAACAATAAATCATGACTTCTCTTCATCTAGATGTATAAAAGGATGTGGTCTCCATCAGAGACTGAATGTTTGCTAGTCACATTTTGGAGACTACTGATAAAGGTGTATGGCTTAACCTACATCAGTTCAAAGGTGTCATTCATGGCATGTCTGATAGGTCTGGGTCCCACCTCAAGAATGAGGTCCTGTCATGTGCTGCTGGGAATGAAAAGTTGCCACACATGTAATGCTTTGTATTCACTGGTATAGGACTTTAGAAAATATCCAAGCATGTGAATGTAGAGAGCTGCACTTTCATGGCTCTTGTACATTTGTGCTGCCGTGGGACAAGGCTCCGTTCACGAGGTAGGTGCAGGTCCAACCTCTGGAACTGCACCTATTGGACATTGATGGTATTTCACGTGGATGTCCAGGTGGGACCTCTTTTTAAAGGGGTTTTCTGTGGCTTAGATATTGATGACTAATCCTCAGGATAGGTCATTGTTATCAAGCCCATTCAGTTGCCACACTTAGTACTCCCCACTGATCAGCTGTTTTGGGCAAGCGCTGGAAACTATACAGTCCATCCACTGTAGTTTTATAGTACTCCATACTACAGCCCATCTACAATATCGCTGGCACAGCCAGAACACAGAGGGCAAAGACAGAGCAGTTCAGTGGGAATGACTGGTGTTGAACCCCCACTAATCTGATATCGATGACTGAAGACCTTTTAAAGTTTGTATACACATGTCAAGATAAAGATGGTTACATCTGTAGTACACTGTACGTAGAACAAGTCCTGAAATGTTTTTTTATTTTTTCCTCCCTCACAGCTGCTTTTCTCTGCACTCCTGCAAAATCCCCCAAGGTCCAAAGCCCTCATTTTACGTCCTCACCTACACCAGCCACCTGTGCCCCAAGCTATACTGGGGACCTCCCAATGTCTTCAAGCACACCTACATCACCTTTTGTGTCAATGTCTAAACTGCAGACCCCCAAGAGGCAGAAAGAGGAGACCTCCACGTCTTCTCCCAGGCAGCAGTCTGTTTCTAAGGTGACAATTAAAAAGTGGGTCACTCGTACACCCAAGTCACTCACACCAACACATAAAACCCCATCACCACGGAAGGCATTTACTCCTATTGAACAGTACCCTCCAGCTTCTGAATCCAGAGCACCACCTACTTATGAGAAGAGGGTGAAGAGGCGCCTGGAGACGAGCGGCAAATGTACAGAGCATGAATGTTTCACTCACTGTAACTGTGTGACAGAGCTGGAACCGGACACAAAGAAGATGAAGCTGGACCTGGAGCTGTGTTCTGTAGAGAAGGACGGTACCGACACCAGGTGTCTAAGTCTTGGAGACCTGAGTAAAGACACTGTAGAGGGACCTGCTCCTAAATGTTCCATAGATGTTGCCGATTGTCCCAGTAAATCACTTTGTCTTATAAATTCTGGACCACAAGACAGAGATAAAGAAAACAGCACACCCGAGAAAAACTGGCTGTCTGCACTGGGGAGCAAGCTGAAATCTGATAAGCCCTCAACACACTGCAAAGTAACAAACAGCCCGTCATCAAGTAGTGGAAGTGCTAAAAAGACCCCTGCAAGAAGTGTAGCAAACTCTCCCGTATCTGTAAGTATGTCTGCATGTAATGGCTGTGATGTCTTAAAGTGACTGTCTAAATACTGTATATGTATTCCTAAAATTCTGCACCAATTTCTCAATTTCATTACAAGATTGCAGTCGGAGCAGTCACTGTTTAAGCAGCCACGACTGGAGTTGTTCACTGTTTAACCCCTGAGCCTGCACGATACATGGCTGGTGGTGGTATACAGCTGACAGGATATTTTAAATATTATGTTATCATGCACAGTGATCGCCGTAAAAATCCCAGTACCAGAATTGAAGTTTTTGGGTTGCCTCGTCTCTTCCTCCCCCCCCCTCCCCCCCCCCCCCAAATTTTATAAACACCAATATAAATGTTATATCTACCCCCGAAATGGTGCCAATTTAAAATTTCACCTAATCCTGTAGAAAAAAATTCCCACACAAGTGCAGCAATGGAAAGTGTTAAGGCTCTTAGAAAAGGCAACACAAAAGCAATTTTTTATGCAACAATTTCTGTTGCATATAAATGTATTAGAAAATACAACTTATCCCACAAAAAAAACATTGATATCACTACTCGACAGTCATGGTGCACAATGAAAGCTAAAATAGGCTGCATTCTTAACAGGGGGTTGTCCAGGATTTATGTATTGATGATTTATTGTCTCCATTTAGGCCTTCTGTATCTGATTGATGGGGGTCTGACACCCTGCACCCATCAGTCAGCTTCATGGCCACTACGCTTTGAACAGAGCTGTGCTTGCTGCTCCATTCACAGTGCTACTTTCAGCACTGGATGCTGCAGGGAGCAGCTAGTCGTGGGGGTGCGAGGTGTCGGACCCTCAACGATCCGATATTACTGTCTCTGGCAATATCAGGAACCAGAGACACCCTTTTAAGGCTGCATGTCTAATCCATGTAGTTTGACACGCTCTAGTTTGGTGGAGCCATCTGCTCCCTGAAGCTCCTCACTTTGTGTGGTTACCGATATTCAGGATCCGTGTAGTAGTTTAGCCTGCCTGGTGTGATTACATTATACTCGGCTCTGCTCGCACATCTGTTGAGGCATAATGTGTCTGGGGACAGCATCCGGTATGTGCAGTCACCCACCTCCAGCACTGCCTCTGGGAAATAAGTCACTTGGCCTCTTTCTTCAGACCTGCCCACACAATAGTTACAAGACTGTACTTGAATGATAACTGCTAATTGAGTGGATTCGTAGCTGTAGGAAATCTGTAATATTATTGAGACGTTCATTAGCAGCATATAAAGGCAAGCAATCATCCCCTACGTTACTACCTAACTGCAGGCTATTGATCTAGTGGTATCCAGCTGCTGTAGAACTACAGCTCCCAGCATACTGCTAGCCTCCAAGGCTGTCAGGGTATACTTAGTAATTTTATGAAAGCCGAAGAGGAAAACAAGTTCTTTGCCATTTTGAAAAATATGAACACATTGTTTCAAGTCGGCACCTCTTTGCAGTATTGAACACTTTTTTTTGCCTGGAGAGGTTTGCTTTTTGGAACTCAACTTTTTTTTTTTTTTATCTGACAGACCTGATTTGAAAACTTGCACAAAAAATTGTGTGCTACAAAATTAGCAATTTTAAGGCATAAAACCTGTGCAAATCGAATGATAAATGGCTCCCTGTAGGTCTTGCAGCTCTTTATCAGGGTCATATTTAATGCAGTAATATCCAACCAGCGGCTGTCTATTTGGGGAACTACTACTCTCAGCATGGTCTGTCCTTAATCCTGAAGCATGTTGTGATCACTACAATATGTATTTGCTTGTCTCGTGTTCCTGTATACAAGCATGTCATTCTGTCTGCTCTTTTTATTTCAGGCTTCTACCCCACATTCTGTAAGGAAGATTTCCATGTACTTTCAGAAGAAGCCCACAGAGTAACCAAGCTGCTCTCTAAGAACACTGCCCCTACCTGAATGTGACTCCAGATGGTGCTGGTCCTGAATTGTTCTGTCCGGCTTGCACATGCTGTCACCTGTGAACTAGAGACTAATTGAAACAAGCTGATGGGATGATGGGTCACTGCCATTATAACAATGTGGGATATTATATATCTAACCGTCATCTAGTGTCTGATCAAATTCTCCATGATTTGTATTGAGGCATAACTTACTGCCATGGTGTGCTGCTCAATATACTGACATATATTTGTATAGCATGGCGGAGATGCCAGCAGCTTCTGATAACATGAGCTTAATTAACTTTAATGCAGTGGTCTCCATCCTGTGATTCTCCATCTGTCAGGGCATGCTGGGAGTTGTTGTTTCCAGTTTAATTATGGAAAGCAAGTCATAGATTAATGCGTTACCGTTACAGCACTTTTACACAATACGGATACAAGATATGCCGACTCTCTGCCATATAACAGTTTCCACTTGCACGAGTTGATCAGTTTTAATGTTTATCTTTTTAAGGAATTTTTATTTCTGTTTTAGGATTTTAGTCCTTTTTCTGCTGTAGAATTTTACCTAAAATTCCAAATTGTATTTATTGTTTGGTTCATGGGCATAGCACTCTGTTTTAATATTGTCCTGTTAATTATTTCAATTGTGTAAATACAAAAGGCGTTATAGAAACATGGTCTGCGGTTTTTGTACTTTATGGCAAAGTTTCAGGCTAGATCATTGTAACTGTCAATACTGTATATGTTTAATATCTCATGGAGGTCTGGATTTGGAATGATACTCAAAATCAAAGTGGAAAATCAAATTTCAGGCCGATCCAACTTGTGTGTGAGGCTCAGTAGTGTGTGTGTGGTCTCCACGTGCCTGTATGATCTCCCTGCAACACCTGGGCATGCTCCTGATGAGGCGGTGGATGTTCTCCTGAGGGATCTCCTCCCAGACCTGGATTAAAGCATTAGTGCAACTCCTGGATAGTCTGTGGTGCAATGTGGCGTTGGATGGAATGAGAAATGATGTCCCACATGTGCTTGAATTGGATTCGGGTCTGGGGAAGAGGCAGGCTAGTCCATAGCGTACAATGCCTTCATTATGCAGGAACTGCTGACACATTTCAGCCACATGAGGCTTATCATTGTCATGCATCAGAAGGAACCCAGGGCCCACTGCACCTGCATATCTTCTCACAATGGGTCTGAGGATCTCATCCCAGTACCTGTCAGTCAGGGTACCTATGGCCAGCACATGGGGGGGCTGTGCGGCACTCCAAAGAAATGCCTCACCACACCATTACTTGACCCACTGACAAACCAGTCATGCTGGAGGATGTTGCAGGCAGCAGAATGTTCTCCATGATGTCTCCAGACTCTGTCACATGTGCTCAGTGTGAACCTGCTCTCAACCATGCACACACGGCGCCAATGTCGAATCTGCCAACTTGTGGAGATCGGGCCCTCATACCACCCTCATGGAGTCTGTTTCTGACTGTTTGAGCAGACACATGGATATAAGTGGAGGTTATTTTGCAGGGCTCTGGCGCTGTTCCTCCTTGAAAAAAGGAGGAGGTAGCGGTCCTGCTGCTGGGTTGTTGCCGTCCTGAGACGCCCTCCATGTCTCCTGGTATCTGCTCCATGCTCTGGACACTGCTCACATTGATGTGCCATCCTGGATGAGCTTCACTCCCTGAGCCACTTCTGTGGGTTGTAGACACCGCCTCATGCTACCTCTAGGGGTGAGAGCAATGATAAAATGCAAAACTGACCAGAACAATAGCCAAAAAGTAATGGTCTGTATGAAGAACCCCTCCTTTTATAGGAGTCTTGTTAATTGCCTATCTTTTCTGCCTGTTCAATTTGCCCAACAGCAGGAGAAATTGATCCACATTCCATTTTTCCTTCAAAACTGGACAGGTTGCTTTCACAGAAGTGATTGACTTGCAGTTGCATTGTGTTTAAGTGTTCCCTTTATTTTTTTTGAGCAGTGTATATAATTTTTTTTTTATAGAGGAGATTAAAAAAAACTTGTGTTAAGGAAAGCTGGTTTAGTTGCCTATAACCAATCTGTTTGATCTTTTGGTTTTCCAAAGGATCTCTCCAAAAAAAAATAGTGGAATCTGGTTGATATTGGCAACTAGACCAGTTTTCCTTTACACCAGTTTTGATAAATCTCCCTCAGAGCCTCTGTCTGCAGCATCTAAGCCACAAAAACTGCTGCTGTAAGATGTGCAAAAACTATTTTGAAAGAAACCTGAAAAAAGACTGCATTCCCAGAAACGGCACATAATGCTGCCAGCTACTGTCCACTTATCGCTACTCACTGGCAGGTTTCCACTTGTATACCAGACGGTTACAGTGTTGTGGAATGCACTTTATTGCACAAGAATACCTGGCTTCCAATTATTCAATAGGATTGTTCTCATGTGAAGTTCTTGGCCCATGTAATTTAACAAAGGTGCTCACTACTTGTGGGCAGACCTCAGTGTCTAAGAAATTGCTGCTCATTCCCACCTAAAGGAGCATATCCTGCACGCCCCTGCCGCCATGATGCGGTCACACACTCATCCTACACAGCCCAGCAGCGTGATCTGTGTGACCCTATAATACCTGCTGGGGGGTGCCGGCAGGTGACTGGTGAAGCTGGGAGAGGACAGCTCCCTGCTTTACCAGTGCAAAGACCGCAAGGACGCAGAGACGGTTGAATGGGACATACCTCAGCCCTCCTGGGACTGCAGGTTCCGGGACAATTGGGAGGTGTGTTTAAAGAGGACCTGTCACCGCTCCAGACATGCCTGTTTTAATAGCTTAATGCATTCCCTGTGTAATACTTCTGGAGCATCTATTCTTAGGTCTATGTTGTGCCGTTACTTTATTTCTACTAGAAGTTATGAATAAATTGCTAGCAGTCTGCAGTAAGGGTACAGAGGGGTGGTAACCAGTTGGGGATGTGTCCCTGCACAGTCTGACAAGGACTGCACTGACTGGAGAGTGAGTCAGTGCAGATACACACGCCCAACTGGTTACCTCCCCTCTGTACCCTTACTGCAGACTGCTAGCAATTCATTCATAACTTCTAGTTGACAGATTAAAGGAATGGCACAACATAGAGCCATAAGGATAGATGCTACAGAACTGTTATTACATGATGAATGAATACAATAAGCCATTAAAACAAGCATGGCAGGAGTGGTGACAGGTTCTTTTTAAACTGTAATATTAGTTACCAGTTTACTCATTGCACTGACCAAGAAGAGGTAATATAAGGGAGCTGATGGCAGGAAGTGAGTCTGTGTGAGGCTGAAGCCACATGTAGTGTGAGATGTAGGCCTGGATCTGGCAACTGTGGAATGAAGGAAGATCAAGTGACCGAGTAAGGGGTGTTATGATTTGGGGAATTTGTGGCTTATTGATAAGTGCAGGTCCCACCTCTGGGACCTGTTAATATCTAAAGAACAGATCCCCAAGTGAGGAGTGCACAGTAACCCCTCTATTCACCACTATGTGACTTCTGGGGGAAAAAAAAAGCACATTGTGCTTGTCTGGATATTTTTGGAAGTCCCATACCAGTGACAGGAGAGGACAGTGTGCATGCTTGGCTTACCCTTCATTGGGTGTGAGACGACCCCTTTTTATGTTTTGCAACATTCCAAAAAACACCAAGTCTAACCTGCAACCACCAAGCTTATTCTGCCACTTGGTATGTTTATAACCAAGTGTTTGTGCCACTAGTGTGAAGCCAAATAGTCATGTGTTCTGCAATCATAATGTTTAGCATCCCTTACACCCTGAACAAATACAGGCCCCCTAAATAAAGTCCTCACGCCTGAGCCACTCGACCAATACAGATCCCCCAAACTGCTCAAGCCATAACCCAAACCAGGTAGATACTCCCCTCGGTCCTGCAGATTGTAGTCCTCTTCAATCCAGAGCAGTGTGCTCTGCCATAAAAGCTTTGTCTGGTACTATACGTACAGAGGTACTCTTTCCTAGAAGCATTGTTTCTCTATAAATACAAAATCGGCTGGTGTGTGCAGTGATTTATTGTTGTTGGGTTTAGGCATGAAAAAACATAGCTGCAACTTGGTGCCTGATCTCACAGGGAGGCATCTGTGGTGGTCCTTTTATGACGGTCACAGAATTTGTGGTACCGAATGCAAGGTATCATTGTGCTATAAGTGAAGGGGAGGATGATTTAAATAGTGTTTGTGCCTCTTTTTGACTTCTGAATTGTCCTGGTAGTGTTTTCCTTTAATCTCCTTGAGCTGGAACTTTATGTAAAATTCTGTCAATGTTACATAACTGTATTTATGCACAGGAGTAGAAAGTGACTGCTCCGCCACCGATTAATTCCTAGAAAGGGATAATTATTTCATGGAAGTAAACACTGGAGAGATTTTCAAGGCTGGAGGGGTTTAATGATGGCATATTACATGGCGGTCCAGTGGCTCGGATACGACACCTACCGAGATGTTTATTGTAATGAATACAGAAGTGACCTTTTCTTATTTATGTGAAAATACAAATGCCTCAAAGGCAGCCCGTAATTTCTGTCTCCAGCATTTCTATTCCTACAGCTTATACATTCATTGTAAACTATGTTAAGATTATTGCTTCAAATCGCAGTTGAAGGGGTTGCGTCGGCCCTGAAAAAAAAAAATTGGGTATGGCCGGGCAAAGTTTGAGAGTGAGGGGGGAAAATAATCGCCTGCTCTGAGCGCCCCGGTTCCTTCAGTGACTTTGTCTCGGCCCCTACCGGTCAGGAAGTGTGACGTGTCGACTCCCCGCACGTAGCCAGTCGGTGGTCATGTGCTGTTTCTGCTGACTGCACCAGTAATGTGCATGGAGTTAGCATGTCGCACTCCCTGCCGGCAGGGGATGGAGATGCACTGGATAGGTAGTTAGGCGCTTTATTCCAGAGATCAGTAACCTTACCCGCTCCAGCTGTTCTGAGACTACAACTCTCAGAATGCTTCATTCACTTCTATGGGAGTTACAGGAACACCTGAGCATGTGTGCATGCTGGGAGTTGTAGTTTTACAGCTGAAGGTTGCTGAACTCTGCTCTGTTTTGTACTAAATAAGAACAACTTTGGTTCGGGGGGAGGGGGAATGCGCAGCCAACATGGAACCAGTCATTTATGCCCATGTGTACAATGCAAAAAACTTCTGCCTGTTCACGAACTCTGCATAACCATACAGCAATCATTGTGAGTATGGAGAGGAAATATTAGCAATGCCTGATTGGCAGTTAGGTGTTGGTTCTTTTTGCTAAACAGATCCCTGCCGCCGAGCCCCAACAGGGACTTGCAGAGATGCTACCCTAAGGCTAGAGCACTGGATGAGTAATACAATTCTTTTCTATAAGCAGTTTTTCCATCCATTTGGAAATTGTGCACCATCCTTGAGGCATGTAAGAGCGTTGGAAATTGGCCTCGCACCTATTACAAAAAAAAGTGTCTTGTTGCTATGGATTACAGTTTGACCCTCAATGCCACCTAGCTGTATTATGTTGTGTTTATGCATGCTATTATATCTCTCAGCACTTAACTGTGCCACGGAAACTGCCCCAATGATGATATGCCAAGTTAAGATTATAAGGGATTTACCATGTACTGTGAGACGCCAGCAATTGAATGGTAAATGTGTCTGCACTACTGTTGCAAGTTTTCAGAAAATGGGAATATACAGCACTGATGTCACGGCAGGCCATCACACCATAGTTGTATACAATGCATTCGGAAAGTCTTCAGACAGTTCACATTTTATGTTGCGGCCTTGTGCTGAAAAAAATAAAAAAAACTTTTCCCCCATCATTCTGCACTCAATGCCTCATAATGAGAAAGTGAAAACATCATTTTAGAAATCTTTGCTAATTTATTGAAAAGGAAAAACGAATCTTGTACTGGACAAAAATATTCAGAGCCTTTTCTCAGGACTTCGTTGAAGCTCCTTTGGCAGCGATTACAGCCTCCAGTCTTCTTGGATTTGGGCATTTTCTGCAGGTCCTCTCAAGCTCTGTCAGGTTGGTGGACAGACATTTTTAGGTCTCTCCTAGAGATGTTAGATTGGATTCATGTCAGGGCCACTCGAGGACATTCACCGAGTTGTCCCTAAGCCACTACTGTGTAGTCTTCACTGTGTGCTTAGGGTCATTGTAAACCTTTGGCCCAGTCTGAGGTCCAGGGCCGTCTTTACCAAGGGCAAAAGGGGCAGCTGCCCCGGGCCCAGTTGCTCCTGGGGGGCCCAAGGCAGCTGCCTCTTGAGCCCCTGCTAGCTACTGCCCCGGGTGTCAAGCTGTCTGTGTACTTTAACGTTGTGATCTAGGACCTTAATGACATCACCATGTGACCAGTAACCTAGCAATTACTGGTCACATGACTGAGGTCATTACAGGTCCTATCAGGAGTGTTGCAGAAGTTAACTGTGGAGCTTTTTGGTGTGAAGATTACATCAGAAAAAGGTGACAGGGGCTGTTATGTTAACCACTTCCCATCTGGGCCATTTGCCCCCTTCCTGACCAGGCCTAATTTTGCAAAACTGACATATCTCACTTTATGTGGTAATAACTTTGGAACGCCTTTATTTATCCAAGTCATTCAGAGATTGTTTTCTCGTGACACATTGTACTTCATGATAGTCATAAATTTGAGTCAAAATATTTCACCTTTATTTATGAAAACATCCCAAATTTACCCAAAAATTTGAAAAATTTGCAATTTTCTAAATTTCAATTTCTCTGCTTTTAAAACAGAAAGTGATACCTCATAAAATATTTATTATTTAACATTCCCCATATGTCTACTTTATGTTGGCATCATTTTGGAAATGTCATTTTATTTTTTTAGGACGTTAGAAGGCTTAGAAGTTTAGAAGAAATTCTTCAAATTTTTAAGAAAATTGCCAAAACCCACTTTATAAGGACCAGTTCAGGTCTGAAGTCACTTTGTGGGGCCTACATAGTGGATACCCCCATAAATGACCCCATTGTAGAAACTACACCCCTCAAGGTATTCAAAACCGATTTTACAAACTTTGTTAACCCTTTATGCGTTCCACAAGAATTAAAGGAAAATGGAGATCAAATTTTTAAATTTCACTTTTTTGGCAGATTTTCCATTTTAATCCAATTTTTTCTTTAACACATCGATGGTTAACAGCCAAACAAAACTCAATATTTATTACCCAGATTCTGCGGTTTACAGAAACACCCCACATGTGGTCATAAACTGCTGTATGGGCACACGGCAGGGCGCAGAAGAAAAGGAACTCCACATGGTTTTTAGATGCCATGTCCCATTTGAAGCCCCCTGATGCACCCTTACAGTAGAAACTCCCAAGAAGTGACCCCATTTTGGAAATTAGGGGATAAGGTGCCAGTTTTATTAGTACTATTTTTGGGTACATATGATTTTTTGATCATTCATTATAACACTTTATGGGGCAAGGTGACCAAAAAATTGGTTGTTTTAGCACAGTTTCTATTTATTTATTTTTACAGCGTTCACCTGAGGGGTTAAGTCAAGTGACATTTTTATAGAGCAGATTGTTACGGACGTGGCGATACCTAATATGTATACTTTTTCTCATTTATTAAAGTTTTACACAATAATAGCATTTTTGAAACAAAAAAATTATGTTTTAATGTGTCCATGTTCTGATAGCTATAGTTTTTTTATTTTTTGAGAGATTTTCTTATGTAGGGGCTCATTTTTTGCGGGATGAGGTGACTGTTTTATTGGTACCATTTTGTGGGACATACGCGTTTTTGATCACTTGGTGTTGCACCTTTTGTGATGCAAGGTGACAAAAATTGCTTGTTTTGACACAGTTTTTTTTTTGTTTTTTTTACGGTGTTCACCCGAGGGGTTAGCTCATGTGATATTTTTATAGAGCTGGTTTTTACGGACGCGGCAATACCAAATATGTCTATTTTATTTTATTTTTTCTATTTTTAATTTTTTTTTTTATTCCTTACTTGGGGACCTTTTTTTTTTTACATGTGAAACTTTTTTTTATTTTATTTTTTTCAACCCTTTATTTTTTTTATTTTATTTTACACTTTTCGTCCCCCATAAGGTCATACAAGACCTCTGGGGGACATTTGCTTCACTTTTTCTTTTTTTTTCACTGTTGATTTCTCCTGTAACTGGGGCTGACATAGTCGCCCCAGTTACAGAAGAAATGCACCCCCCAGAGAGGCTGTACAGCGTGATTCTGCGCTGTACAGCCTCAGAGCAGGGCTGATCGAGGTCTCTGTAAGACCTCACACAGCTCCTGCACTCTCCGGTCCCGGCGGTCACATGACCGCCGGGCCGGAACAGGAAGCGCATAGCGCTTCCTGCTCTGCAGACACAGCGCTCGGTGAGCGCTGTGTCTGCAGCGATCCGGAAGGCAGGGACACCTGGGAACTGTCCCTGCCTTATCTCTGGGTTGCCCTGCTGTCACTGACAGCGGGCAACCCGATCAGCAGCTGCACGATTAGCGTGCAGCTGCTATTTCTGAAAGGACGTTTTAAAACGTGCTTTCAGAAATAGAGGTCCACCCATAGGACGTTTATATCCTATGGGCGGACTTAAAGTGGTTAATATACTGTAAACTACTGTATAGTGGGGTGCTGTATATTGTGTGGGGGCCTGTATACTGTGTGGTGGGCTGTATACTGTGTGGTGGGGCTGTATACTGTGTGGTGGGGCTGTATACTGTGTGGTGGGGCTGTATACTGTGTGGTGGGGCTGTATACTGTGGGGTGGGGCTGTATACTGTGGGGTGGGGCTGTATACTGTGGGGTGGGGCTGTATACTGTGGGGTGGGGCTGTATACTGTGGGGGGGGCTGTATACTGTGGGGGGGGGCCTGTATAGTGTGGGGGGCTGTATATTGTGGAGTGCTATACTGCTGTACTGTATACTGTGGGGGTCTGTATACTGTGGGTGCGGTGTAGTGTGGAGTGCTATACTGCTGTACTGTATAGTGTGGGGGGCTGTATCGTGTATAGTTTGGGGTGCTGTATACAGTGAGGTGTTGTATACTGTGGGGTGCTGTATACTGTGGGCTGCTATACTGCTCTACTATATACTGTGGGGTACTGTATAGTGTGGGGTGCTATACTGCATACTGTGTGGTGCTGTATACTATAGGGGGCTATACTGCATACTGTGGGGTGCTGGGGTGCACTGTAACACTAGGGTGAGCCGAGCCCTGGTCTCCTTCCTGCAGAGCGGTGCCCACTTCCAGCCTGAGCCCAGCTGCCCAGAACACTGATCCTGAGCCGCTGGAGTCTTCAGAACTGGAAGTATTTACAGTCATTCACTGGACTCTATCAGATGTGTGGATTTTTTGTGTGTATGTTGTGGTGGAGGCGTGATTGCCTGCTAAGGTGTGGGAAGGCGGGATCCAGGGGGCCCAAGTAAATTTTTGCCCAGGGTCCAATCAATATTAAAGACGGCCCTGCTGAGGTCCAGAGCCCTCTGGATCAGGTTTTTAGTAAGAATATCTCTGTACTTTGCTCCATTCAGCTTTCTCTAAACCCTGACCAGTCTCCCTATCCCTCCAGCATGATGTAGCCACTACCACGCTTCACTTTAGGGATGGTATTGGGCAGGTGATCAGGGCCGGCCTCAGGTTCATGTGGGCCCTTGGGCGATAAATCTCAGTGGGCCCCCTTGTGGCATTTGTCAAATGTCACCACGGCATCCGAGAGTGTTAAAAAATGGAAGCGCGGGCTCCCTGCTCAGACACGCCTTCTTCCAGGGGAGATCAGGGAAAGCACCGTGTTCTACAAATGAGCCGCAGCCTGTACTTGGCTTCCAGGCTCATTGTTAGTATATCCCAGTTCAGGCCACTAGGTGGCAGCATTAAACTGTGATATAGAGAATAATGGAGCAATTCCCATTATTCTGTATAAGTTGCAATCTGATGAAAAGTAATTAAAAAAAAAAAAAAATAAAGTGTTTAAGTTATTAAAAAATCTTAAAACATAAAATCAGCCCACTTTCCCCAAAAATGAACAAAAAAATATACATTTATGGGCATCGTCGCATGCAAAAACACCTATACTATTAAAATACAAAAAAAAGTTAGCCCATATGGTGAAGGATGTAACAGAAAAAAACTAATAAAAAAAAAAGGCTGATTTGTCCCTTTTTTTTAAATTACTATCTCCCAAGAAAATTGAATAAAAAGTGATCAAGTCATACACACTCCAAAATGGTATTGTAATTTTGTTTTTACAGATTTCCCTCAAATGAGCCCCCACACATCTCTGTAGACATAGCCATAAAAAAAAAAGTTATGGGGGTCACCAGGGAGCAGGGGTTCTGTTAGGGTTACTAACTTTCCGAACAAAAAATAAGTTACACAAATTTAAAAAGGTTGGTGTGTCTATTTAAGTTTTATTTAGTCTCTATTTTTGAAATGATTATGCTGGGATTCAAATTTGCAGCCTTCTACATTAAAGTCAAGAACCTTAACCACTGGGCTATAGAGCTTCATGTTAACCTGCTGTACATATATTATGGCTAAAAACATCAGTAGTAGTTTCCCACATATTATGCATTCATATATATATCAGAAGTATTTATATATATATATATATGTATATATATATATATATATATATATATACTACACTTTTATTTTGTGCCAATCCTTTTTTTTTACAATTACTGAAAAAAAATATAAAATTATACTTCTGCTGTATAGAAATACCTAATACAGTTGCAAGAAAAAGTATGTGAACCCTTTGGAATGATATGGATTTCTGCACAAATTGGTCATAAAATGTGATGTGATCTTCATCTAAGTCACAACAATAGACAATCACAGTCTGCTTAAACTAATAACACACAAAGAATTAAATGTTACCATGTTTTATTGAACACACCATGTAAACATTCACAGTGCAGGTGGAAAAAGTATGTGAACCCTTGGATTTAATAACTGGTTGAACCTTCTTTGGCAGCAATAACTTCAACCAAACGTTTCCTGTAGTTGCAGATCAGACGTGCACAACGGTCAGGAGTAATTCTTGACCATTCCTCTTTACAGAACTGTTTCAGTTCAGCAATATTCCTGGGATGTCTGGTGTGCAATAATAACACAACCGATTATAGTCGGTCAAACTATGGTAATATCTGATACGCTAGACCCTATGGATCCCAAAAAATTATATTAACAGTAGTGGGTAGCTTATTTAAGTTAAAACTTAACGTTTAATAAAGTATTTGAGATAAAATTATAGGCCCTTTAATATCAAACACAAGGTTTTTGTAGCCACTGGTCACACTATTCTCCTAATAGATGGCGGAGGTGGGAGAGGACCGTATATAGGGACAGTAAAAAAGGGTTGTTGACAGGCAGGATGAAGGGTACGTGAGTACTTAGATGGAAAGATACAGTGCTGGGACGAAGCCCTACACAACCCTGTCAGTCTTTCTTGATCACCCTAGCTGATGCTGACCCTATTATCACCCTCCCTAAATGTGGACTGCCCAGCTTTGCCCTAAAGACAGAAAACGGTCCTATTGGTGAAGGGCCTAATGGGTTGCAAAGAGGACATATAGACTGGTTTAATATGTGCAATGAGTGGGGTCCGATATAGATGTCCTATAAATATAGGGCACCCATGACACCACACTCGGTTTTACTCGCACACATATCCATCCATGTAAGTATATATGTAAGTTTGTGTATATATATATTCGTTTTTATGTATCAACAGTTGCGTGTTCTAGACAACATAAACATACACATACATACACTAACAAAAAATTACAGTGTCCCGACGCGTTTCCTCAGTGATATCAGATTCATCAGGGGACAAAAAAAAGACAAAGACACAGAGTTGCAGGAGTTCCCTTTTGTTCAAGGTACATATCTCCAGTCACAAAGGTGGAGTCACAAGGCATATATTATAGTATGTAAAGACAGGTCAGAAAGAGCATGATGTTTGCTCAGAGGACCCTAAATCATACAACCAGTGGGTGGTAATGAAGGGTGAAATAAGGAAAACCTTTCAAAGACCAAAATGTATGGTTTGGTTAACCTCTTAATCGCATAGCATGGGGTGATGTCTAGTTAAACAAACACTCAAATGTGCATGGCTAGATTGAATCAGAGTTATTGTCTGTGTACAAAAATCTCACAGTCCGGACCAATACCCAGGAAGGATCCCATGTATTTAATGCCCTAGTGAAGCTCCAGTCCAAAAGCAATAGTGTTTCATCCAAAGGTCAGGTCACAAAACAAATCACATTGATTCACAAGTGTCTACTTGTTGTACATTGTAGCAGACCTCCCAATGATAATAGTAACACCGGAGATAGACGAGGTCTCTGCAATGTCTTATACTCAATGATGCTGGATCCCTTTAATGTGCAGGTATCTCAGCACTGTCAACTTATCTGTCCAGTCCTAGATGCCGACTGTTTCCAGACAACGATGGGCGGAGAGTGCTCCCCGGCGTCCCGCGTGTAGCAGTGGCAATAGCACAATGTTCGCGGGTCATTTAAATAGCCGTAAGGTGCCGCCCCCATCGCACACCCTTTCACCGTCACGCAGCGTCATATATATATATATATATACTACACTTTTATTTTGTGCCAATCCTTTTTTTTTTTACAATTACTGAAAAAAAATATAAAATTATACTTCTGCTGTATAGAAATACCTAATACAGTTGAAAGAAAAAGTATGTGAACCCTTTGGAATGATATGGATTTCTGCACAAATTGGTCATAAAATGTGATGTGATCTTCATCTAAGTCACAACAATAGACAATCACAGTCTGCTTAACTAATAACACACAAAGAATTAAATGTTACCATGTTTTATTGAACACACCATGTAAATATTCACAGTGCAGGTGGAAAAAGTATGTGAACCCTTGGATTTAATAACTGGTTGAACCTCCTTTGGCAGCAATAACTTCAACCAAACGTTTCCTGTAGTTGCAGATCAGACGTGCACAACGGTCAGGAGTAATTCTTGACCATTCCTCTTTACAGAACTGTTTCAGTTCAGCAATATTCTTGGGATGTCTGGTGTGAATCGCTTTCTTGAGGTCATGCCACAGCATCTCAGGCGGGTTGAGGTCAGGACTCTGACTGGGCCACTCCAGAAGGTGTATTTTCTTCTGTTTAAGCCATTCTGTTGTTGATTTACTTCTATGCTTTGGGTCGTTGTCCTGTTGCAACACCCATCTTCTGTCGAGCTTCAGCTGGTGGACAGATGGCCTTAAGTTCTCCTGCAAAATGTCTTGATAAACTTGGGAATAAATTTTTCCTTCGATAGCAATCCGTCCAGGCCCTGACGCAGCAAAGCAGCCCCAAACCATGATGCCCCCACCATACTTCACAGTTGGGATGAGGTTTTGATGTTGGTGTGCTGTGCCTCTTTTTCTCCACACATAGTGTTGCGCGTTTCTTACAAACAACTCAACTTTGGTTTCATCTGTCCACAGAATATTTTGCCAGTACTGCTGTGGAACATCCAGGTTCTCTTGTGCAAACTATAAACGTGCAGCAATGTTTTGTTTGGACAGCAGTGGCTTCCTCTGTGGTATCCTCCCATGAAATCCATTCTTAGTGTTTTACGTATCATAGATTCGCTAACAGGGATGTTAGCATATCCCAGAGACTTTTGTAAGTCTTTAGCTGACACTCTAGGATTCTTCTTCACCTCATTGAGCAGTCTGCGCTGTGCTGTTGCAGTCATCTTTACAGGACGGCCACTCCTAGGGAGAGTCTTTTACAACAAAATTGGCCACAGCACTCTGTTCATAGAATGGCAGGGGTGGGTGCACGTCCGGGTAGCGTTCTAAGGCTCCACCTCCAGAACTTGTAAGTGTCACAAATATTTAGACAGCACTCCTTTTTTTTTGTGATAATTAAATGATTTTATTATTTCAGCCGGAATAGGTGTTTTTTTTTGCAACGTTTCAGGCGTAATAATCGCCCTTCATCAGGCACTCTGAGGACCACACTAAGTATACAGCCAGCGCCGGCTGTATACTTAGTGTGGTCCTCAGAGTGCCTGATGAAGGGCGATTATTACGCCTGAAACGTTGCAACTGACAAAAAAAAACCACCTATTCCGGCTGAAATAATAAAATCATTTAATTATCACTAAAAAAAAAGGAGTGCTGTCTAAATATTTGTGACACTCCTAGGGAGAGTAGCAGCAGTGCTGAACTTTCTCCATTTATAGACAATTTGTCTTACCGTGGACTGTGAACAGCAAGGCTTTTGGAGATACTTATATAACCCTTTCCAGCTTTATGCAAGTCGACAATTCTTAATTGTAGGTCTTCTGAGAGCTCTTTTGTGCGAGGCATCATTCACATCAGGCAATGCTTCTTGTGAAAAGCAAACCCAGAACTGGTGTGTGGTTTTTATAGGGCAGGGCAGCTGTAACCAACACCTCCAATCTCATCTCATTGATTGGACTCCAGTTGGCTGACACCTCACTTCAATTAGCTCTTAGAGATGTCATTAGTCTAGGGGTTCATATACTTTTTCCACCTGCACTGTGAATGTTTACATGTGTTCAATAAAAACATAGTAACATTTATTTCTTTGTGTGTTTATTAGTTCAAGTAGACTGTGATTGTCTATTGTTGTGACTTTGATGAAGATCAGATCGCATTTTATGACCAATTTGTGCAGAAATCTATATCATTCCAAAGGGTTCACATACTTTTTCTTGCAACTGTACATGAGAAACTACTATGAGGTTTTTCTAGCACAGTTTAGCATTGAACTTCATAGCTCAGTGGTTAAGGTTCTTCCCTTTAATGTAGAAGGTTGTGAGTTCAAATCCTGGCAGAAACATTTCATAAATAGAGGCTAAATTAGGCTTAAATGCACTGGGTGTCCCCAAGCATACTGATAATGCTTGGGGATACCCCCTTCATGTTGATAGCACTAACTCCATATATGGAGTCAGAGCAGGGACTCCTAAGCCAGGAAGGGATTCCCTGTACAGCAATCTTCAGTAGCACTGGGGGGGATTCCCCGTACTGGGCCCCCTAGGAGCAATGGGCCTCAGCGTTTGCACTGCCGGGTGCTGATGCTGGTCCTGCGGGTGATGAGCAGTGCTTGGTCTCCTCCAGGCATGACACTTGGAATTGAGGCCAAAAAGTTAAATCTTTGTTTCATCAGACCAGAGAATCTTGTTCATCACAGTCTGACAGTCTTTCAGGTGCTGGGTGCTCCAGAGATGGTTGACCACCTGGAAGCTTCTCCTATCTGCACACAGGATCTTTAGAGCTCAGCCAGAGTGACCATTTTGTTCTCTTACCAAGGCCCTTCTCCCCCCGATTACTTAGTTTGGAGGGATGACCAGCTCTAGGAAGAGTCCTGGTTGTGCCAAACATTTTCCATTTAAGAATTATGGAGGCCACTTTCCTTCTCCAGGTCTGTGCCACCACACAATCCTGTCTCTGAGCTCTACAGGCAGTTCTTTCCTCCTCATGGCTTGGTTTTTGCTCTGATATGCACTGTCAGCTGTGAGATCTTATATAGAGAGGGCTGTGTCTTTCCAAATCATGTCCTATTTACAGAATTTACCACAGGTGAGCATTTTAAAGGCTGACACTATGCAATCTATCGTGCCTGTGTGAGACTGTGCAGAAACACACACCTCTAACTGGTAACACCAAGCTGGACCTTCATTGCGAACTGTTAGTCATTTAGTCATAACCTAGTAGGAATCATAGAGGAATGGCACAATATAAAGCCATAAGAACAGATGCTCCAGAATTGTTATTCCATGGGAAATGCAGTCTAACACAGGCAGTCATGTCGAGCGAACCGAAGTCCACAAAGTGGACTTTAATCTGAATTTTGGGATAAATTCGATTTGCCGTGAAGCCGAATTTCCACGTGGTTCGTGGTAGCGAATCAATTTAACCTGAAATAATATAAAAAATAAAATAAATTATACTTCTCATTCATTTGCTCACAATGGGCCGGCCGGCCGCCGCCATCTTGCTTGAAGAGCTCGCACGAAATCCCGTGTGTGCGATGGCACCACAGGTCGCGTGCCAGATCTTCAATTAAGATGGTGGCGGCCGGCCCGTTGCAAGCAAATGGATGATTTTTTTTATTTTACACTTATTTCTACCAGATGCCGCGATCGTGTATAAATGCGGCCAGGGGCGTTGCTAGGGTCTCCAAAGATCCAGGGCCACCCCTCCCCCCCGCACACTGCATTTTGATGTACTTGCTATACAGCAGCACATACCTGTCACATCCAGGGCCTCCCAGTTGACTTCTCCTCCGATGTAGATCTTCTCTGTCATCATCTTCACCATTTGGTCCAGACAACTTCTCTCAGCCGCCTCAGTTCTGCAGAGTGAGACACACAGACATCTTAGCTTCCTCACATTTCTATCATTATCTCCCAGCCTGGGGTCCCCCCAGTGTTATCCTGCTGCTCCCTGTGCTCCCCAATACTCCCAGATACTATCCTGAAGAAAAGTTAGTGCCCCAATAGTAATATGGCCCCCTACAGTGCTCCCAACTGTGATAACGCTCTGGTTCCCCAAGAGTGCCCCCATTAGTAGAAGAGCCCTCCAGTATTAATAATACCCTCACAGAGCCCCCGGTAGGAATAAGACCCCCTATTGTTCCCCCAGTGGTAATAAAGCTCTCTGCAGACCCCTCAGTAGTAATAAGGGCCCCGATAGTGCTCTTAGTAGAAATATAGAAATAAGGCACATCGGCCCTCAATATTCAGTCCCATGTAAATAACCTCACTCCCTCCCACAGCCGCAATCAACATACAGTCCCATGTAAATAACATCACTCCTTCCCTCAGACCACGGTAACATTCAGTCCCATGTAAATAACCTCACTCCCTCCCACAGCCGCAATCAACATACAGTCCCATGTAAATAACATCACTGCCTCCCCCAGCCCCCTCCGACATACAGTCCCATATAAATAACATCACTTTCTCCCATAGCCGCCATCAACATACAGTTCCATGTAAATAACATCCCTCGCTTCAGCCCTAACATGCAGTCCCAGTTAAATAACCACAACTCCCAGCATTGCTCTGCCTCGCCCTTCACTTACATCTCCTCATGTAGAAGACATCACCACAGCTTCTTCCCCCAGGTCTTCTCTTCACTGCCCTCCTTTCCTGCACTGGTCACATGATGGTGGCATCATTGCAGGTCCTTCTCAACAACTGCCTGTTTTACTGATCACATGACCTGTGATGTCACCACAGGTCCATCAGCTCTTCCACTGCATTAGATTCAATTGTATTGCCGTCCTCTGCAATACAATTGTATCTAGCTGGCAGGCAGGATATTCAAGCCTGGGACAAAACATCAGGGGTCCAGGCCCCGAATGTTTTAACCTAGCAAAGCCCCTGAATGCAGCATCTGAGGGGTACAATGACGGGGAGCGGTGCAATCGCCTCTCCCTCTCATTGCACCAACTACTGATGATTGTGCAGGCAGTGTTCAGCTAGGAAGCACAAAAAAAAGGCGCACCATAGGGTGATAACTTACGTATTGTAGAAAGGCACAAGGGACTATCATAGATGGAAGATATGTGTCACCGAGGTTCCTGGCCTCGGTGAAGTAGGAGCCAGTAGTGCATATGTCCGCAGCAGTTGCTGATGAACACTTTGGTAGTTAGCATAGCTGTGAAAAGCTAATCCGGGACGGCTCTTACTGGGAGTAGCCATAGTGCTGGGCGGGTGACTACTACCCACGTTCCAGGCCGGGTTTTGACTGGCTTACAATAAGTCAGCCAGCAGGGTCAGGTGGTGTGTGTGTTATTACCTGGCTGACGGTGGAGCTCTGGATAGCTGGGTGGTTTTTGAGCTGAGTGAGAGCCGGAGCAAGATCCCCCTCCACTCCGTGAGGATTACGGTACTGTCAGCTGGAGTAAGCCGATCACTGCCGCCTGTTGACTTGTTGTGTGCCAACAATAAAATGCATTTATTACTTTAATTTTCATCAAATAAAGGCTGCTGTGTATTTATCCAAAGGCTACCATTTGCAAAATCCCTACAATTGGTGTTGGATGCGGGCACACCCAGGATTGCTTGAAGCAGCAACAAGTTAAAATGTCAGAAGCTGTTTTTTTCCCCTCTGGTTGGACTCTTAAAGGGCCAGTAGCCTAAATTACTGAATGGACTTTTTTTTGTTGAAAGGAAGTTTTCCAATTGATGTCCTGCGTTAAAGCAGCAGCGGAGCTTCAATAAGAGTCTGAAAATGGTGCAGAGCAATCTGCAGCAGCAACAGGCCTTGGAGCAGCAGCAAAGGGCTCATGCAGAGGCTTTGCAAGCTCAACAGCAGGCTAATGCCTATCAGAAGGAGACAAACCGCAAATTGCAACCCTAATAGAGGAGGTGGCAGCACAACCAGTGGGGTATGTGGCTGAACAGAATGTGGGCGGAAGAAAAAAAACGTGCAAGCCTTCCTCACCGTCTATGAGCGGGTCGCTGAGCGTGAGAGACTACCAGCTGAGCAATGGGCCAAGGTGCTGGCTCCCTTTCTCTCAGGCGAACCCCAGAAGGCGTATTATGACTTATCGTTGCAGGATGCACGGGAATACTCCAGACTAAAGGCACATCTGGGGGTAACCATCACTGTCCGAGCTCAGAGGGTGCACCAGTGGGGGTTTCAGAGAGGCAAGCCTCCCAGGTCCCAAATGTTTAATCTACTGCACCTCGTCCCAAAATGGCTACAGCCGGATGTCTGTTACCCAGCCAAAATGGTGGAGCGGGTCGTAATAGACCGATTCTTGCATGCTCTCTCTAAGCCGGTACAGTGCACAAGGAAATCCGCAGACTGCAGATGACTTAAAGGGCTTCTGTCACCCCACTAAACCGTTTTTTTTTTTTGTTTTACTTATAATCCCTACACTGCGATTTATGCATACATAATCTAATTAATCATTTTGGTCCAGTAGATTTTGTTTAAAAGGTGCTTTTAAAATATGCAAATTACCTTGCTGGTAGCAGCCGCATCCTCCGATCCTAAAGACGCCCCCTCCGCATGTTGATTGACAGGGCCAGGCAACGGGATCGTCCTCTGCTGGCCCTGTCTGCTATCAAGAACTCGCGCCTGCGCCGTAACGGTATTCAGTCGGCGCAGGCGACGCTCGGCCGCTCCATCCTCAATGCGCCTGCGCCGATGACGTCACATCCACACCCGGCGCAGGTGCATTGAGGATGAAGCGGCCGAGCGAGCGGCCGCCTCTCAGTGCGCCTGCGCCGATTGAAGACAGGTACGGCGCAGGCGCGATATTTTGAATGCAAACAGGGCCAGCAGAGAACGATCCCGTTCCCTGGCCCTGTCACTCAACATGCAGAGGGGGCGTCTTTAGGATCGGAGGATGCGGCGGCTACCAGCAAGTAGCCGTCCTACTTGCTGGTAGCAAGGTAATTTGCATATTTTAAAAGCACGTTTTAAACAAAATCTACTGGACCAAAATGATTAACTAGATTATGTAGGCATAAATCACAGTGTAGGGATTATAAGTAAACACAAAAAAAAAAAACGGTTTAGTGGGGTGATAGAAGCCCTTTAATAAGCTTGGTAGAGAGGTACCATGCTGTAGAGCCGACCCTAGCCTCAGGATCCTTGAACTCCCCCTACTGGAAGGCGCGGGTTGACTCTGAAGTGCAGAGAAAGGGACTAAAACCCCTCCGGGGTGGACGTTATGAGGCCAAGAGTCTACCAGAACCAACGCCATGACCGCCATTAAGAGAGGTCATCTGCTGGAGGTGCCATGGCCTGGGATATATGGGAGCCCAATGTCCCATCAGCCCAAAACAAATGGACTGTTCTGTGGGGAGACGAACCTCAATGTTTGCGTGTAGTGCGGCTCCTAATGTTGAGGAAGGACTTCCTTTTTGTGCAATTAATGTGAATGGCAACCCCACAACGGGACTTCTGGACTCGGGGAGCCTGTATTCCTCATAAGTTGGTTCCTGGAAAGACCTTGGGAGTCACCTGCATTCATGGTGATACAAAGTTCTTCCTAATAGTCCAGGTCGCCTTAAAAACAGAAGAGGGGTCCACCCACCACCAGGTAGGGGTCGTGCAGGGGTTGATGCTCGAGATGATTATTGGGCAAGACTGTCCTGTGTTCTGGGACCTGTGGGCCAAGGCAGTACCGCAACCACGCCCTTCGGGCCGCAAATAGCCCCGTGCTCCTTGACCCTGAGATGGTCCCTGACTTTCTATTCTCGCCATGGTAGGTGAGAATGAGGAGGAGTCTGCCCTTGAGGAGACAGTCCCTGACTTAGAGGTGTCTCGTGGAAACTTTGGGACTGCTCAGTTCCGAGATGAGACTCTAAAAGGGGCCTTAAACAATATGGGGGTAGTCAATGGGGCACGTCAAGAGCCAGGGGCAGACGAAAGGTACCCTAACTTTGCAATGAATGAAAACTTGTTGTACTGGGTGACTAAAATCCGGGAAGAATTAGTGAAACAGCTCGTGGTTCCTAAACCATACTGACGTATGGTAATGCTCCTGGCACATAGCCATGTATAATGGAGACACTTAGGGGCTGATAAAACCCTTGAAAGGGTTTTGCAGAGGTTTTATTGGCCCAGGTGTTACAGAGAAATTAAGGATTACTGCCAATCCTGCCCTACGTGCCAAGTAACCTCTCCAGTCGCAAACTTCCGCAGCCCTCTAATACCATTGCCAATTATCGAGATACCATTCAAGGGAATTGCGATGGATTTAGTTGGGCCTTTGGTAAAATCCGCTAGGTGGCACCAATATATATGAGTGGTAATTGATTATGCTACCCGATACCCTGAGGCGGCGCCCTTGAGGAAAGCTACCTCTAAAGTTATAGCCAGAGAACTGTTCCAGATTTTTTCCAGAACAGGGCTGCCCATGGAGAGCCTGACTGACCAGGGGACCCCGTTCATGTGCAGGATCTCTGTAAGGTATTAAAAATTACCCAGTTGCGTACCTCAGTGTACCACCCACAGACAGATGGCCTGGTGGAACGCTTCAATAAAACTTTGAAGGCCATGTTGAAAAAAGTGGTCGAGAAAGATGGCCGAGATTGGGATTACCTGTTGCCTTATCTACTGTTCTCAATCAGAGAGGTACCCCAAGTGTCAACAGGTTTCTCACCTTTTCAATTGTTTCTGGAAGGCATCCACGAGGCCTGTTGGATATCGCTAAGGAGACCTGGGAGAGTGAGGTCACGCCTTACAAAAGTGTCATTGAACATGTTACTACATTGCAAGAGCGAATAGCTCAAATAACACCTATATGCTCCAGGGACAGGAGGCGCAAGCGAACATATACAACAGTTTAGTCCAGGGGTCAGTAGAGAGCAAGTTCCTGGCCAAGTGGCAAGCGCCCTATGAGATAACTAAGAGGGTGGGCAAAGTTAACTACTGGGTACATCAGCCAGGTAGGAGAAAGCCCTAATCAAATCTACCACATCAACTTGCTAAAACCATGGAAGGATCTCTGCTGATCCACTTATCTTCTGAGGGACCCCAGGCATCTCTGAGCAGAAGCACCTGCATCCTTGGCTGCATATTATCCGTTTAAGAGGCGATCAAAACAACCCCAGATGAGCTTACACTAGAGTTGTGCCTACATATAGCACAACCACACAAGGTGAGCCTCCTTTTTGGAGAGATTTTCTTACTTTATACTGTAGGTAGGGATTTTCCAAATAGTAGCCTTCGGATAAATACACAGCAGCCTTTATTCGGTGAAAATTAAAGTAATAAATGATTTTATTGTTGGCACACAGCAAGTCAACAGGCGGCAGTGATCGGCTTACTCCAGCCGACACGTAAAGAAGAAAAACAATTTAGTCCTGTATCTGGTGACATCACACAGGTATTGTTAAGGCACAGTACCGTAATCCCCACAGAGTGGAGGGGCATCTTGCTTTGTCCTCTGTCTCTCAGCAGAGACCCTCCGGCTTTCACTCAGCTCAAAAACCACCCAGCTATCCAGAGCTCCACCGTCAGCCAGGTAATAACACACACACCACCTGACCCTGAGGGCTGACTTTTTGTAAGCCAGTCAAAACCTGGCCTGGACCGCGGGGAGTAGCCATCCGCCCAGCACTATGACTACTCCCAGTAAGAGCTGTCCCAGATTAGCTTTTCACAGCTATGCTAACTACTAAAGTGTCCATCAGCAACTGCTGTGGACATATGCACTACTGGCTCCTACTTCACCGAGGCCAGGAACCTCAGTGACACATATCTTCCATCTATAAAGGTCCCTTGTGCTTTTCAACATCCCCCCCCCCCTCCCAAAGCAGGGGGTCTGGTAAACTCCAGCAAACATGCAGTGTACTCTGGACAGGGCATCTGCATTTCCTTGTAGCCTGCCCGGCCTATGCTCTACCAAAAACCTAAAGTCCTGTAGGGCTAGAAACCAACGGGTGAATCGGGCATTCTTACCCTTTTCTCTCTTAACCATTGCAGAGGGGCATGATCCGAGACCAGTGTAAATCTCCGTCCCAGGAGGTAGTAACGGAGATAATCAAGGGCCCACTTAATGGCCAAGCATTCCCTTTCAATTATAGAGTAATTCCGCTCTGCCGGGGACAGTTTTCTGCTGAGGTAACACACGGGATGTTCCTCCTCATTTATGACTTGAGACATTACTGCCCCTAGGCCTACTTCTAAAGCATCTGTCTGAACAATAAATTCCTGGGAGAAGTCAGGGGCTACCAAGATGGGCTGTCTACAGAGGGCGGACTTAAGTTTATGGAAGGCCTCTTCAGCCTCCGGGGACCACTTGATCACAGCAGACTTCCCCCTTTTTGTAAGGTCGGTCAGGGGTACTGCTATTTCTGCAAACTTAGGAACAAATCTCCTGTAGTATCCCACAATACCGAGAAAGGCTTTGACCTGTTTCTTGGTAAGTGGACCCTGCCGGATCCAGAAAAAAAAAAGCTAATGTGAAAGTAGCCTAAGTCATAAGCAGCCGAATCAGATTTTTTTAATACTTCGCTCCTCTCTAACAGGCAGCATTGATTGGATAGTGTGTGTCAGACTGTGCAGGGACACCACCCCCCCTTTCTCCCCCCCCCCCCCCCCGACACGTAACACCCATCTGGAACGTCACTGCAAACTGCTAGTAATTCATTTTTAACCTGTATTAGGAATAATAGAGGAATAGATGCTCCAGAATTGTTATTACCTGGGGGAATATTAAAATAGACATGTCAGGAGAGGCGACATACCACAGCTTTAGTCTTTAATATGGGGCATTGCAATCGTAGCAGCTGTCCAGCAGCGTATCTCCCACGCCTTCCACTGCAGCACGTCCGAACACAACCTTGTGAATCTATGTGACTATCCTTAGAAAACGTTGCTGTGTGAGGACTCTGGGGGAACAGACATTTAATTAAAGTGATAGGGCTTCCCATTAAGCTCCTATTTGTAGGTGTCACTTTGCACGTGTGGGGGATTCGTGTGCTTTTTGTTTCAGAATTTAATCATCCTGCAACAGATCAGCGGCGTCATTTAGTCTTTACTACGCTAGTAATGTAGATGAATGGATTCCTGCTATTATTTCATTCCCTTTTAGAATTTCAGGCGCAGCTGTCGTGACTCGTCTAAGCCATCAGCGTTCACTGGATAGTCGGCCTGCTCTACGGTGAGGTGACTCATGCTCTGGATCCTGATTGTCAGGAGCCCTTTATTCAATAAATGTACAGTCTATAGTACGGTTACAGTTAATCTATGAATAAGCATCTTCCCTGCCACGTGTCGGCAGTGCAGCCTGCTTTACCACTTAGTGCCAGCGAATCTAATCTGCCCCTAGTCTGATAGGAAATATCAATGAACTAACAACTGTACTCACAATGCAGCTTCAAAGTACAAATTCGCCATTAATCCGTTAAAGGGGTCCGTTAAATCTTTGGCTACCCTCCTCCTCCTCCTGGGCACACCTGCAGGCTGTGTTCACATCTCCATTTTGAAGATCCGGCGCAAATGTCTGCATGCAAAGGTTTTTGTGCAGCTGAAACCTGGCATTTATGCCGGAAATCACCCGGATCACGGCTTACCTCATTGCAGTCAATGGGGATCCATCAGGCTGCCGGAGACGTGAACGAAGCCTTACCTGCTCCCTAGCACTGGGTCCCATCTCCTCAGCTGGGCTCCTTCGCTAAAAAAACACCCGGTTTGACGTGCTGGCCGTGGCGGTGATCAGATTCCTTTGCGTTATGTGAACATTTGTCATGGAGTAAGGGGAGCCAGTCACCGCCGCAGCCGGTGATTAGCTGCAGGTGGCATCAAACTGGATGTTTTCAGCGAAGACCATCGCAGACCTGGAAGAGAAGGAGCGGGAAGCAGGTAATCTTTTCTTGACAGGTCCGACCAAACCCACAACCCCTTTAAGGGTTACCAGCAATAATAAAATGAATGCAAATAACGTAATAAATAATTCAAACCATAGATATCTAAAAAACACCAAATACCAGTCCATGAATTGTGATAATCAAATCTACCCAGCATTAGCTGAGGAATAAAGCCCACTAAGGCTACATGCACACGACCGTAGTGTGTTTTGCAGTCCGCAAAACACGGATGGCGTCCGTGTGCGTTCCGCAATTTGCAGACCGGCACGGACAGCCTTTATCATAATTGCCTATTCTTGTCCGCAAAGCACGGACAAGAATAGGACAGGTTATATTTTTTGGGCGGACCAACGGAACGGAGCACAGGATGCGGACAGTACACAGAGTGCTGTCCGCATCTTTTGCGGCCCCATTGAAGTGAATGGGTCCGCATCCGAGCTGCCAAAACTGCGGCTCGGATGCGGACTAAAACAACGGCCCTGTGCATTAGGCCTAAATAAGCAATATGACAAAGTCCAAAGTATAAGGGGTCGGCTACACGGTGACATTTTTTATGTCAATGGTGTCGTACCGTGACAGGCGCACAAAAAGTCACGAAAAAATCCAATGCGGCAGTGCTACACCATTGCTGCAACAAATAGTTGCTTGACAGATGTTGTTGTGTAGTTGAGCCCTAAGGAAGGGAGGGTGAGGTACTGATCTTCAGGCTTCTTTAAAATGCCCCGAAGCTCCGGAATCCATCTAATATAAAGGGAGACTCTTCCCTTCATTGGAGGCAGTAACCAAACTAGATTTCTCTCCCCGCCGCTGCAGCAGATGGACCAGTTAAAAGAAAGTTGCACAAGACGGGATATTCCATACCCTATGCGTGATTTAAGGCTAGGTCTACACGACGACATTTGTTGCGCGTCATTTTTTTCGCACCAATGTCGCGTGACAATTTTTATAATGGTAGTCTATGGTGTCGCACTGCAACATGCGACATGCTGCGACTGCGACGCGACAGTCACAGAAATATCCATCTCGAATGGATTTTTTGCGACTGTCACATCGCAGTCGCAGCATGTCGCAGTGCGACACCATAGACTACCATTATAAAAACATTGGTGCGACAAAATGTAATCATGTAGACCTAGCCTAACACAGCCAATCCCAAGAAAGATTTCAGAAGGTAAGTTGCATTATAAGAAATAAAACTGGAGGGGGAGATAAAGTCACAGGACAAATCCACCACAGAACAACAATAGGAAGATGAAGGAAAAGGAGGGGGCAATAGCGCAGCAATAACTTAATATAATTCTGGCTTCTTGTGGTCAATGTGTAGGTAAGACGATTATATGGCACTTACTAATATATGGGGTCATTTATCAAACTGGTGTAAAGTATAACTGGCTTAGTTGACCATAGCAACCAATCAGATTCCACCTTTCATTATTGACAGCTCCTTTGGAAAATGAAAGGTGGAATCTGATTGGTTGCTACGGGCAACTAAGCCAGTTCTACTTTACAGCAGTTTGATAAATGACCCCAATAGTCTTTATTGATATTGTGTGCTGTTTGCTGTATCTCATAAGGTATGACCCCTTGAGCAAATCTTCTGTGCTGTCCACATAGAGGTCCTGTCCATAAGATGGCCACTGATGGAGGCTCAGGTGACCACACACACATCACTCCGCCTCCTCCATTCAAACTCATTGCACCTGTGCTAAAATCCCAATAGTAAAATGGAGGAGACATCACATGGAGGTGATTTGCATGGTCACATGACCCTCCATAGGCAGCCATTTTATGGACAAGATCTCTGTGTGGACAGGACAAAAGATTTGGGTATACCTAATCAAATGTAAAAAATGGCACAGAATTTCAACAAAGGTGATATTAGTAAGTGCCATAGTCATTAGGGATGAGCGAGTCGACTTCGGATGAAACATCCGAAGTTGATTCGCATAATACTTTGTTTGAATACTGTATGGAGCGAGTGCTCCGTACAATATTAGAATGTATATTAGACTTCGCATAATAACTTCATAAATTAATTTCTATTGTAAAAAAAAAACATTTCTCGGGTTCGGTTCCAAGTGGTACCTTGGTAGCGAAGTATTATGCAAATTAACTTCAGATGTTTTGATTCGCTCATCCCTAATAGTCATCTTACAAACACATGGAAAGTGGCGCACCCTCATGGAGTTCTCAGTAGCGCCCCTATGTCAATGTGCTTCCAGTAGTGCATATGAGAAAGTATTCTAGATGGCGGTACTATGCAGCCGCTATACTCCGAGCACGGAGACAGCTCTGATTTCCGTGACTGTCAGTGATCTGTGTAAACATAATTACCTCACCTGTGCTCCTTTATCCTGACACAGAAAGAAGCAATTTTATTTTCAGTTTACCAAGTGGAAGGGAGATTAATACGATCTGTCATCTTGTTTTTGACAGGTCAGCGGTGCACTCATTCACTTCCCTGGATCACAGATGGGACTAAGCAGGAACATCATCTCAGGTCCTTACCCAGACATTGATTTCATCACATCTCAGCAGTCCTGCCGCAGAAATTCACTCCTGTTACATAACCGGATGATTTATTTCCAGTGTGAAGGGGTTAATACATTTCAGATACATTACCTATCAAAAAGGATTATTTTGTCTCAGATATTTAATACAGTATATACACTGTAGGCCAGTAATGTAAATTCACCGTAACATCTCTGCACAGTGCCCAAATACTATAATACCGCCACCCTAATATTGTCATATACCGCCTAACTATGCATTCACTATGCAAATATCACTACTAAAATAATAATAAATTACTGATCAAATACTGCCATAATGAAATGCACCATTTATATAATAGTATCATGTACTGTTCAAATAATATCGTTATACAATTCCCAGTTAAATCACCATGCCATGCTCAATAATACCACCCAGCACTGCTCCCATAATACTGTCATAATATAACCGGAAAATATCACCATACATTGCTCACCTAATATCATGCTGCTTCATAATATATCCAGATTATACTGCCATAGATTGCTCATATAATACCATTATACCATGCCCAAATAATCTATACATGGCTAAAATAATACATCATAATATACCCAGATAATAACGCCAAACATTGCTTATAAATTACCATCACACCATGCTAAAATCTATACATGGATTAAATAACACATCGTAAGATACCCGGATAATACTGCCATACATTGAACATATAATTCCTTGCTACATCATAATATACCTGGATAATGCATATATAAATTGCTCATATAATGCCATCATGCCATGTCCAAATAATTTATACATAGCTTAAATAATACATCATAATATGCCCAGATAATACCGCCATACATTGAACATATACTGGTAAGGCTCCTTTCACACCTGCGTTCAGGTGTCCGCTCGTGAGCTCCGTTTGAAGGAGCTCACGAGCAGGCCCTGAACGCAGCCGTCTGGCCCTAATGCATTCTCAGTGGAGGCGGATCCACTGAGAATGCATCCGCCTGCCAGCGCTCAGCCTCCGCTCCGCTCAGTGAGTGGACACCTGAACGCTGCAAGCAGCGTTCGGGTGTCCGCCTGGCCGTGCGGAGGCGAGCAGATCCGTTCCGACTTACAATGTAAGTCAATGGGGATGGATCCGCTTGAAGATGACACCATATGGCTCAATCTTCAAGCGGATCCGTCCCCCATTGACTTTCAATGTAAAGTCGGAACGGATCCGCTCAGGCTACTTTCAGACTTAGAAAAATTTTCTACGTTCTAATGCAGACGGATCCGTTCTGAACGGAGCCACCGTCTGCATTAATATGAGCGGATCCGTTCTGAACGGAGCCACCGTCTGCATTAATATGAGCGGATCCGTTCAGAACGGATCCGATCGAACGCAGGTGTGAAAGTAGCCTAATACCATGCTACATCATGATATACCTAGATAATACAGCCACACATTGCTCATATAATACCATCATACCATGCCAAAATAATGTATACATGGCTTAAATAATACACTGTAGTGTACCCATATAATGCTGCCATACATTGCTCATATATATATTGCTTATACCATGCCCAAAGAATCCATTTTAATATGCACATACACAATATTACCATACATTGCTCAAATAACCATACTTAAACCTGTCACTATATATTGCTGAAATAGCGCACTAAACAATATCGCCATATTATAACCAGATAAGGTTATTTCAGAGAATAGCTTATCTATATCTATACTTTTTTATTTATTATTTTAAACTAGAAATGGACACAAGTGACAGGAGAAACAGTTTCTTGAGCAGCGGGAACAGGATCAAGGAGTCTGATTTTTGAACGAATTTGATTTGTACACACTGATTCGCTCATCGCTACTGTAACGCCCCAGAGTGGCATTACCACTTCTTCACCCCGTTACTATCTCTAATGGGCTAATATAATGTCATCTTGTGTATTTATTCCAAGTCCTTCACATTGTGCATTCCTATTTCTATGCAACTGTTATGTATGTAATGTGCCTGGTTCACCAGCAGGTGGCGGAAAACAAGGCAGAGCTATAGTTACATAGACTAGAGCTTTCCATTCCATTTTAACCCCCGCTGTGGAGGAGTGGGCGAGTCCCGCTTCCTGCAGGAAGGGTGGGGACTAGTTTCTAGGAGCAGTCTAGCTTAAACCCTGCTAGGGGAAGGAGGGTGTGTTGGGCTTGTCTCTGCTGGATGTGCCCAGACCAAGCCACGCCAAGCCAGCCAGAGCACCTTCAGCTCTGCTGGACATGGAGGCCACAGCTTAGAGCCTCAGGAGCCAGGAGGAAAGTTCCCTGGCCTAACCAAAAGTCAGACTACACAGAGAGAAGTTGCAGCCTAAAGAAGAAGCTAAGTTATACAGCTAGCCCCTTAGTACAGCAGAGCTAGAGAGCAACAGATGTAGCAGAGTTCAGTTTGCCTGCCGGTTTTAATGCTAAAGCCTGCTGGGACCAAAATCAAGTTTGAAGATTGTCTTGGATGAACGTTTATGAAAGTAAAGCTGCTATTCAACTGCATCACAAGGTCTGGACTCAATTATTTCTTTGATTCCTCAGTAATTCACCCCTATTTGTCTGCTTTGGAGCCAATGCCTGGGGTCCAGCTGTATCCAGGTAGGAACACCGTGCACACTTATACAACATAAAGGGACATTGTAGGCCACCCTATACCACTCGGCCATTCCTACACCTGGGTACCTGGGGCGCTTCCTTTAGGGCCCCAGGGGGAGTCCCACTGCACTACTACTCAGCCAATCACCGGCTCACCAGCATCCCCAGCCATTTCCTGCCGTGTCGAGACAGGAGCGGGAAGTGGGGTGGAGTGCACTGGCACCATGGGAACGGCAGCAGCGGAGGATCGGTCAGTATAAGTTCTGTTATTTATTTACACCATGTGTAGCCCATGGCTGGAATATCCCTTTAAATCTATAAGCACTCACAACTGGCATACATTTAATTTTCTGGACTGCCAGAAGATACGGCAATACATTTGGCACTTCTTACTGCAGCCCACTTCTAATTGATTGACGTATCCCCCCATATACATTCTGAAATGAAAATGAGTAAATGTCAGTAAATGTACTACGAGACGTACATAGGAAGGCAGCGACAGAAGAATGCATTCTTTATGGTTAGAACCGCTGAGATCATTCTTTGCTGCGGCTTATGGAATACATACATTCTTCCTATACAAGACTCGGCCTGATGTCACCAGATTGATTAATAGGCCGTTCCCTAGAACTTACTTATCAAAGTGAAGACAAATGGAGATTAATGGGCTGCGTTTATTTCAGCAGCTTGCTAAATCTGGGCGATAACGTGGCCAGGGCCGTGTCTGTGACATTAATCACATGTTTATTACCAAAGCCACACAGAAGACTACAACTCCTGCCAGAGCTCAGAGGATAGGCCCTGGGAGGGATAGGATTGGACCGATATCCAGGGGCCGACATACCGTATGTACAACCTGTGCAGCTGCTTTGTGGGGGCCTGGCAAATAAGGGGGTCCCCTGCCCCAATAAGGCTATTTTCACACTTGCGTTTGTAATTCCGGTATTGAGATCCGGCTGAGGATCTCAATACCGGAATTAAACGGATCCATTTTGATTTTACACATCAGGTCGCATACGTTCCGTTATTTGAAATCAAAACGGAAAATAACAAAACGGATCCGCCACTAAATACATTGAAAGTTAATGGGTGACGAAGCTGTTTTATTAGTCTCTTAAAAAAACGGATCAGTCACCATTGACTTATATTGTTTTCAGTGTTGGATCCGTTTTTTTCCCCAGTTATTATGACCAGACACAAAAACGCAGCTTGTCCGGTCAAAAAACGGAATACTGACATCCTGATTTATCCTGAACAGATCTTTCTATTCAGAATGCATGGGGACTAAACGGAAACTATTCTTTCCGGTATTGAAATCCTCTGCCAGATCTCAATACCGGAAAACAACAACGCAAGTGTGAAACAGGCCTTAGACTACATCCATGTGAGTGACATGCTGCGGTGTGAGAATGAAGGATTGGGCATGTACAGTTCAACATGCCCGATTCTTCTGTCAGAGGGACAGAGTCAGGGACAACCCCATATACATCAGGTAAGGCCAGGTTCACATCACCGTTAAGTTTTCCGTTCTTCTGATCTGTCAAGAACAGAAAAATAAAAAAAATAAAAACGGATCCTGTATTTTAAGCATCCGATATGCTAAGTTATGCACTTTTTGCATCCATTTTAGCCATTTTCGTCTGAGATCTGACACAAAGAGGGTCATTTATCAAACTGGTGTAAAGTAGAACTGGCTTAGTTGCCCATAGCAACCAATCAGATTCCTCCTTTCATTTTCCAAAGGAGCTGTCAAAAATGAAAGGAGAAAGCTGATTGGTTGCTATGGGCAACTAAGCCAGTTCTACTTTACACCAGTTTGATAAATTACCCCCCAAATATTTTTTTTCTGTCTAAAATAACGTATCTCAGGCTAAGATGGATGCAAAATGTGTGTTACTGATACAGGATCTGTTTTTTTCTTTTCTGCTGATGGATCAGAACAATGGAAAACTAAATGGCGATGTGAACCCGGCCTAATCAGCGGGCCCCACTGAAATCTTCAAAGTTCTGCCAGCATTAAAAAGGGTTTTCCAAGACTTTTATACTGATGACCTATCCTCTGGACAGGTCATAAGTATGTGATTGGTGGGAGTCCGACACCCGGAACCCCGTGGCACCGGTGCTAACAGTAGCTCCGCAGCCTTCTCTGTGCTCACAAAACACAGCGCCGTACATTGTATAGTGGCTGTGCTTGGTATTGCAGCTCAGCCTCATTCACTTCAATGGAGCTGAGCTGCGTCTAGGCCCTGTGACCGATGAACGTGACATCACATTGCCTAGACTAAGCTGAGAGAAGGCCGCGGCACTACTGCGAGCACCGGTGCCTTCTCAAACGGCTAATTGGCGGGGGTCCTGTTTGAACCCCCACAGATCAAATAGGTAGTCAGTTAAAAAAAACTCTCTGAAAACCCCTTTAATGTAATGCCCTTTGAGATATGAACCATGTCATTTCTCGCCCAGCGAGCAGTAAAAACCATGAACGTCGCCTACAAATCACCTCGTAATAATGAAGAATTCCAGCTTACTCCGTGTAATCTCCCGGCTCCGAGTTAAACCCCCGATGAAGAGGGTGGTGGGTTACGCTCATTAAACCAAAGTCCCCCGGCTTAGCGGAGGAAGAGTTGTCTATTCATTGTTTAGGGAGACTTGTTTAAAACTTAAGAAGGGAGATTTGCGCCAGTGAAATGTTCACATCCCGCTGAAGCTGATGGGAGGTGACAAGCCGCATCTGAAGAGAAAACCCAGTCATGTAATAAAGCAGAAGTGTATATATTAAGAGAGCGCAGAGAACAGCTTTACAGCAGCTTGGACGACCGCGCCACACCTCTGCCTGGGAAAATCGCAATAAAACAGGATCACAGCGGACTCTGCAGAGCTGAGCTATAGCAACAGGTTTTATTGAGACATCCCCCCCCCCCCTTATTATACTGGAGCCTCGTCTTCATAGGTACAGTGCCTTGCAAAAGTATTTACCCCCCCTTGACATTTTGCGTGTTTTGCTGCCTCACAACCTGGAATTAACATGGATTGTTTGAGGATTTGCATCATGTAATTTACAGAACATGCTCACAACTTTGAAGATTATTTTTTTTTATTGTGAAGCAAACAACAAATAGGAGAAAATAACAGAAAAAGTCAATGTGCATAACTATTCACCCCCCTAAAGTCAGTACTTTGTAGAGCCACCTTTTGCGGCAATCACAGCTCCAAGTCGCTTTGGATAAGTCTCTAGGAGCTTGCCACATCTGACCACTGGGATTTGTGCCCATTCCTCCTTGCAGAACTGCTCCAGCTCCTTCACGTTGGAATGTTTGCGCTCGTGAACAGCAATCTCTAAGTCTGACCACAGATTTTCTATTGGACTGAGATCTGGGCTGTGACTCGGCCATTCCAACACATTTACATGTTTCCCCTTCAACCACTCAAGTGTTGCTTGAGCCGTGTGTTTGGGGTCATTGTCCTGCTGGAAGGTGAACCTCCGTCCTCGCCTCTGATCACGCACAGAGTGGGACAGGTTTTGCTGAAGAATATCCCTGCATTTAGCACCATCCATCTTTCCCTCAACTCTGACCAGTTTCCCAGTCCCATCCCCCCAGCATGATGCTGCCACCACCATGTCTCACTGTGGGGATGGTGTTCTTTGGGTGATGTGATGTGTTGGGTTTGCGCCAGACATAGTGTTTTCTTTGATGGACGAAAAGTAGAATTTTAGTCTCATCAGACCAGAGCACCTTCCTCCATACATCTTGGGAGTCTCCCACATGCCTTTTTGCAAACTCACAACGTGCCTTATTGTTTTTTTGCTGAAAGTAATGGCTTTCTTCTGCGTACGGCTTATTGATCGTCCTATGTACAGATACTCCGGTCTCTGTTGTAGAACTCTGCAGCTCCTCCAGGGTTACCTTAGGTCTCTGTGCTGCCTCTCTGATTAATGCCCGCCTTGCCCGGTCCATGAGTTTTGGTGGGCGGCCGTCTGTTGGCAGGTTTGCTGTTGTGCCATGTTCTTTCCATTTGGTTATGATAGATTTGATGGTGCTCCTCGGGATCATCAAAGATTTTGATATTTTTTTGTAACCTAACCCTGACTTATACTTCTCAACCACATTGTCCCTTACTTGTTTGGAGAGTTCCTTGGTCTTCATGGCAGTGTTTGGTTAGTGATGCCTCTTGCTTAGGTGTTGCAGCCTCTGGGGCCTTTCAAAAAAGGTGTGTATATATGACAGATTATGTGACACTTAGATTGCACACAGGTGGACATCATTTCACTAATTATGTGACTTCTGAAGGTAATTGGTTGCACCAGAGCTTTTTATGGGCTTCCTAACAAAGGGGGTGAATACATACGCACATGGCAATTTTCTGTTTTCTATTTCTAAACAATAGTTTTATTTATATATTTTTCTCATTTCACTTCACCAACTTAGACTATTGTGTTCTGATCCATCACATAAAATTCAGATTAAGGCTACATGCACACGACTGTGCCGTTTTTCCGGTATGCAAAAAACCGAACCCGCCCGCGTGCCTTCCGCAATTTGCGGAACAGAACGGGCGGCCCATTGTAGACATGTCTATTCTTGTCCGTAAAACGGACAAGAATAGGACATGCTATATTTTTTTTGCATCAGACTGGAGCAACGGATGCGGACTGCACATGGAGTGCTGCCCGCATCTTTTGCGGCCCTATTTAAGTGAATGGGTCTGCACCCGAGCTGCAAAAACTGCGGCTCTGATGTAGACCCGAAAAAATGGTTGTGTGCATGAGGCCTAACAAAACATTGAACTTAAGGTTGTAATGTAACAAAATATGAAAAAAGTCAAGGGGGGGGGGTGAATACCTTTGCAATGCACTGTAGCATTTAGTGTTAAGCGAAGCGTGTTTCGGATCATAGATACGAAGCCGCCGCGGTCAAAACCGTTACCATACAGCATTCAAAAGTATGAGCTCTGCCGAGGTAAAATTCGTTATCTCCAAAATTGAAAACAATTTTAAAACTGGGCTCCGAAGTCGGCTTCGGTACCGAGGTACCAGTCGGTACCAAAGCTGACTTCGGAGCCCAGTTTTAAAATAGTTTTTAAGTTGAAAAATCGAAGTCCAAAGTTATCCACCGAAGTCTAGCGAGAATTCGGAGATAAAGAACTTAACCTCGGCGGAACCCATACATTTGAATGCTTTATGGAGACAGATCTATGATCCGAAGCTCGCTTCACTCAACACTAGTTGTATTAGGCAGGGGCAACACGGCGACACTGGTTGCGCGACGCCTGTCGCGGCGATGATCGCTGAGCAGCGGTGATCCCATAGAAATGGCAGTCTCAAGTATTTCAGCCGTGTTTTATTTCTTGCTACTGCCGCGGCGATCCCATTCATTTCTATGGGATCACCACTGCTCAGCGACCCTGGCCGCGACCAGTGTCGCCGAGTAGCCCTGTCCCCTCTCCTGACTTGTCTGTTTTAGTAACTCCTTGCATCCCCATGTACTGACAATTCTGGAGCATCTATTCTTATGGCTGGATGTTGTGCCATTTCTCTGTTATGCTGGGTTCAGACCTGAGCGTACTGAACGTACGCTCTGTATGCGCGATTGTACGGGCGTTTGCAATCGCGCATACAGAGACAAGCGAACGCCCATTGTCGCGCGTTCCCACTGAAGTCTATGTATGGGAACGCGCGACAAGACGCCCCAAAGAAGCTCCTGTACTTCTTGGGGCGTCAGGCGTTTTACAGCGCGATCGTACGCGCTGTAAAACGCTCAGGTGAGAACCATTCCCATAGGGAATCATTGGTTCTTGCCTGTTGAGCGTTTTACAGCGCGTAGGAACGCGCTGTAAAACGCTCAGGTCTGAACCCAGCCTTAATCCGCACTGATTTCCATGTGGATTTCTGTGCATTTCTGCACCAAAAACTGAATGTGTTACTTGCGTTTTTTGATGCAAATGTTATGAGTTTTTTTTCTGCAGATTTCACCCTTGCATTGCAAAGGGTGAAATCCGCACATAAAAAAAATTGCACAAGCAATTGACATGCAGCAGATTAATTTCCGCACAGAAGTAAAAAGCAAAGTGGACATGAGATTTGTCTTACACTTTGCTGATACTGTATTACTCCGTGTTTTTTTTTCCGGGAAAAAAAAATACGCACGGACAAACCACACGTAATCTACATTGTGTGCAGGTAGCTTAAAGGTCCATTGGAGTCTTACGAGTTGGGAGTGTGTCCCTACACAGTCTGACGCTATCCAATCAGCGCTGCTGTCTGTGTCAGGCTGCGGAGGGACACACCCCCAACTCGTAACACCCATCTGGACCTCTGTTTATAAACTTCATATAGGAATAAGAATTGAGGCTTCAGGATTGTTATTACGTGGTGAATGCAAGGAGCTACTAAAAAAGACTTGTCAGGAGAGGTGACAAACAGGTCCCTGCAAAGGTGTCTAGTGGAAGATGATACAAGCAGTTATACAGCCTGGGTGCAGAGTTAGGGAAACCCTGTATTGGTTGAGACTAGTGCTGGAGCAGAGTAACTGAAATAAAGTGTCCTAAATCGGAGGAAATGCTCAAAACCCCAAAACACTGTGGCGTGTTTATAAGCAATTCCTCCACATGCAGGGGCGACGCTTCCAAAGAGGGAGCGGGAGGCACTTGATCCTGGCACATGGGGGTGGGGGGTTTGGCACTTGATCCTGGCACATGGTGGGGGGGGGTTTGGCACTTCATACTGGCACATGGTGGGGGGGTTTGGCACTTTGTACTGGCACATGGGGGGTTGGCACTTGATACTGGCACATGGGGGGTTGGCACTTGATACTGGCACATGGGGGGGTTGGCTCTTGATACTGGCACATGGGGGGGTTGGCACTTGATACTGGCACATGGGAGGTTTGGCACTAGATACTGGCACATGGGGGGGTTGGCACTTGATACTGGCACATGGGAGGTTTGGCACTAGATACTGGCACATGGGGGGGTTGGCACTTGATACTGGCACATGGGGGGGTTGGCACTTGATACTGGCACATGGGGGGTTGGCACTTGATACTGGCACATGGGGGGGTTGGCACTTGATACTGGCACATGGGGGGGTTGGCACTTGATACTGGCACATGGGAGGTTTGGCACTTGATACTGGCACATGGGAGGTTTGGCACTAGATACTGGCACATGGGGGGGTTGGCACTTGATACTGGCACATAGGGGGGTTGGCACTTGATACTGGCACATGGGGGGTTGGCACTTGATACTGGCACATGGGAGGTTGGCACTAGATACTGGCACATGGGAGGGTTGGCACTAGATACTGGCACATGAGGGAGTTTGGCACTTGATACTGGCACATGGGGGGTTGGCACTTGATACTGGCACATGGGGGGTTGGCACTAGATACTGGCACATGGGGGGGTTGGCACTAGATACTGGCACATGAGGGAGTTTGGCACTTGATACTGGCACATGGGGGGTTGGCACTTGATACTGGCACATGGGGGGTTTGGCACTAGATACTGGCACATGGGGGGTTGGCACTAGATACTGGCACATGGGGGGGGGTTCGGCACTTGATTTTGGCACATGGGGGTTGGCATTTAATACTGGCACATGGGGGTGGGGGGAGTTTGGCACTTGATACTGGCACATGGGGGGCATGGAGAGGCACTTGATACTGGCACATTATTATGGGGCACTATGGGGGCTTTTACTGAGGCCACAAAGAAGAGGTATTTTATATGGGGGGCTCTGTGTGGTACTAGTATTATCTGTTTCTGCAGTATAGTATTGGGGAGGACAGCGGCACAGTAATGGGGGTAGTAGGATGATTTGTCCAGAAGATGGGAGGATGATGGAAAAGTAGTAAACTAAGATTATTATTTTTTTGTCAAACTGCAGAGACGGAAAATGGCGACAAAATGGTGGTCTGGTCTGAAGGTCTGAAAGGAGAAGGACAGAGAACATCTACATCAAAGGAGACGTCACTGGATGTAAGAGGTATAGGGCGCTGTATATCTGAAGTGATGAGGGGGGATGTTAAAGTCAGCAAGGGGCCCCTTATTATTTTTCGCCCCAGGGCCCCATTTCACCTAGAACCGGCACTGTCCGCATGTGATCCGTTGCTAACGGCAATCCCCAGTAAAAATGCATACTATGGAGGATGTCGGCAGCGGACCACATGCACCACAAAGGCATCCTACACAAGATGGAATAATGTGTGGATGCAAATATAAAAGTACATAAAACACTGCGAAAGGTGCACCACAATGATGTGCAACTGACGACACTGGCCAATCCCTCACCTCAAGCTGATCTTAAGAATTGAGACTTTAGCCAATGTATTCCTGTCTCAGTTCTTCACATCAGCTTGAGGGATTGGCCAGTGTCGTCAGTTGCATATCATTGTGGTGCACCTTTCGCAGTGTTTTATGTACTTTTATATTTGCATCCTCACATTATTCCATCTTGTGTAGGATGCCTTTGTGGTGCATGTGGTCCGCTGCCGACATCCTCCATAGTATGCATTTTTACTGGGGATTGCCGTTAGCAACAGATCACATGCGGAGGAATTGCTCCCCCGGTTATAAATACACCACAGTGTTTGGGGTTTTTGAGCGTTTCCTCCCATTGAGGCCATTGCGTACTGCGGGTAGCCTTCTGTTGCACCTGGTAGCCCGTGTCACATGGCCTGTTATAGTGGGGCTTACAGCCTTATCATCTCTCCCACTACCTGAGTGATCTCACTATGGAGCTATGTGGGAGCTTGGCCTTAAGTTGTATCTTGGCACCTCTCAGACCTTAGGAAGTCTAGTGGTAGGAACCCATGCCACACTGAAATACCTTGACGGTGGTGCCTAGGGCTCTGATGTTTTCCTGACAGGAATACATTGGCTAAAGTCTCAGCTCTTAACATCAGCTTGAGGGATTGGCCAGTGTCGTCAGTTGCATATCATTGTGGTGCACCGATCGCAGTGATTTCGTGCTGGAGCATCCATTACATGCACAATTAGCACAAATTCATGGTTTCTCAATTTCTGATTATACAAGAGTTGCATTTGACTTGGTCACAGGACAGTCACATCTGAAGGAGACATACCAGACCCTTGTGTCTCACAGCAGAGGTAACACCACAGACACAGTGATAACTCGGAGTATAGATAGTGCAGTAAATATTACCTGCAGTCCTATGTCACGCCACAGACACAGTGGTAACTCTCTGAGTGCAGATAGTATAGTAAATATTACCTGCAGTCCTGTGTAACACCACAGACACAGTGGTAGCTCTCTGAGTGCAGATAGTATAGTAAATATTACCTGCAGTCAGAGGCGTAGCTAGAAGCGACTGGGCCCCATAGCAACATTTTTTTATGGGCCCCCCTCTCCCGGATCTCCCACCCCCACATACCTCTCAGACCCCCACCCCTTCCAGAGCTCCCACCCAAACACCCTTCCAGGACCTCCCACCCCAACATCCCCACACCCCTCCTAGACCTCCCACCCTAAATCTTCCACCGCCAGTCCCCAGATATAATGGTCCAGACATCAAGTGTCCTGCTCCCCCCTCCTGCCTATATAATGGTCCAGACCTCCAGGTTCATGCTTCCCTCTACTCCCCATATATAATGGTCTAGACCTACAGGATCCTGCTACCCCCTACTCCCCATATATAATGGTCTAGACCTCCAGGATCCTGCTTCCCCCTACTCCAAATATATAATGGTCCAGACCTCCAGGGTCCTGCTCCTCCCTATATAATGGTCCAGACCTCCAGGGTCCTGCTTCCCTCTCCTCCCTAAATATAATGGTCCAGACCTCCAGGGTCCTAATCCCCCCTTCTCCTTAAATATAATGGTCCAGACCTCAAAGGATCCTGCTCCCCCCTCCTCCATATATAATGGTCCAGACCTCCAGTGTCCTGTTCCCCCCTATATAATGGTCTAGACCTCCAGGTTCCTGCTCCCCCTTCTCCTTAAATATAATGGTCCAGACCTCCAGGGTCCTGATCCCCCCCCTTCTCCTTAAATATAATGGTCCAGACCTCCAGGGTGCTGCTTCCCCCTCCTCCCCAGATATAATGGTCCAGGACTCCACAGTAAGTTTTACCAGTCCCAGAGTCAGCCAGCCCTCACCTCACAGCCACTTGAACGTCTGCATGCCCACATTCCAGCAGCGCTGCCAGGTCCAGCAACACGCAGCTTTGCTGTACGCTCCGCCTCCTCCCCTTCCGTCCAGTTGGACTGCCGCCCAGACTGGGAGCGGGACCACTCCATCTCCTCATTGCAGGTATGCCTCTCTGCCTCCGGCTGCGCCTTATCGCACCGCCCACAGCCTGCAGGCCCTGCAGATAGCGCTTTCTCTGTCTGTCCCAGAGGGGCCTGCGACCCCTGTAGCTACGCCACATGAATTTAAAAAAATAATAATCCTTAGCCGGCGGCCCGGGCCCCCAGTGGCGTTGGGCCCCATAGCCATTGCTATGGCTGCTATGGTGATCCCTACGCCCATGCCTGCAGTCCTGTGTAACACCACAGACACAGTGGTAACTCTGAGTGCAGATAGTATAGTAAATATTACCTGCAGTCCTGTGTAACACCACAGACACAGTGGTAGCTCTCTGAGTGCAGATAGTATAGTAAATAGTACCTGCAGTCCTGTGTAACACCACAGACACAGTGGTAACTCTCTGAGTGCAGATAGTATAGTAAATATTACCTGCAGTCCTGTGTAACACCACAGACACAGTGGTAGCTCTCTGAGTGCAGATAGTATAGTAAATATTACCCTGCAGTCCTGTGTAACACCACAGACACAGTGGTAGCTCTCTGAGTGCAGATAGTATAGTAAATATTACCTGCAGTCCTGTGTAACACCACAGACACAGTGGTAGCTCTCTGAGTGCAGATAGTATAGTAAATAGTACCTGCAGTCCTGTGTAACACCACAGACACAGTGGTAACTCTCTGAGTACAGATAATGCAGTAAATATTACCTGCAGTCCTATGTAACACCACAGATACAGTGATAACTGTCTCTCTCAGGTGCTGTTGTCCATGATGTGCCAGATCCGGCGCTGCCATGTTTTTGGCTACAGTGCTCCTACAAAGCCTCATTCACACGTTAGTGTTTCACAGACGTGTGCTGTACATGTTCTCCACGGACAGCACACGTCCCCATTCATTTTAATGTGTGTATTCAGACATCAGTGCTTTAGCACGGTCCGTGGGTCCGTGTTTTCAGCGCGGATGCACGCTCTATTTTGTCTGTGTTCACGAATCCATCACAGCGATTAAAGTCTATGGGTCTGTGAAAACCACGGATGCAACGCGGATGCCATCTGTGTTTCACAGATCATTAGAAAGAGATGCTTTGAAAATTATTTTTCATCTGTTCAGTGTCAGTGAAACACGGATGCAACACGGACAGCAAAAAACGGGCACACAGACCCAACACGGATCCTTCACGGATGCATCACTGACCACCTGCTCACGAATTTGAGCATGGACACGGACGTGTGAATGAGGCTTAACCGTGCAGAACAGCGAAAGTCACTAGTGCAGATGTGAATAATGACTAATACATACCTCAGATGCTGAAGAACATCATTATAGTGACAAGAGAACTACAAGTCTCATCATGATCAGGTTGTTATTATTGTAAATTAGAGGACAATACAAGGAGGGGGTAAAAGAGGAGAGAACTACAACTCTCAGCATATCCAGACTGTTATTATAGTGCATCAGTGGACATTACATGGAAACGGATGTAAGAGGAGAGAACTAAAACTCCCAGCATGACCAGATTGTTATTACAGGACATCAGTAGATATTATAGGGGAAGGGTATAAGAGGAGAGAACTACAACTCCCAGCATTTCAAGGATGTTATTATTGGCTATCAGGGAGTAAGTATAAGGAAAGAACTACAACTCCTAGTATTTGCCAGTTTATCGAGGAAGAGAAACCACTAACCTCTCTTCTACACACAGCACGCAAGCTCTTCCCCCTCACATCATGACATCACACAGGTCCTTTACCACATCTCCTCTGCACTGCTGAGCTCGGTTGCTTCCTGCACTGGTTACATGATGATATCTCTCTGATCCTTCACCAATTCTCCTCTGTACTTCTGAGCTCCACCTTTTCCTGCACTAGTCACGTGAGTCTTCTCCTTTGGGCAGCTAGCTTGCCAATCAAATTGCACCCCCACCTCTCCCCTGTGACAAAGTGGTGGCCTAGGCGGTCTCCTACCTTTGCCTACCACATGTCCTGGCCCTCCTTGAAGGAGCCATATGTGTAAACAAGGAACAGTTCAAGTCTATACATGATGGTTGTAACACAGTTTGCTGTAGTTCTCAGAAATAAACACGATGTGTGACCTTACCCTTAAAGGGGTTCTCTAGACCACAAATATTTATGAGCTATCCTAAGAATAGGTCATCAATATCAGATCGATGGGGATCCAACACCCGGTACTCCCACCAATACACATTTTTGGGCTGCCTGAAGCTATATATTGCATGGAGTGGAAGCAGAAGGCTCTGTACTCTATGAAGTTTCCAACGTCGGCAGACTCCAGCTCAGCAATCATTCACAAATGGGAGATGATCTGCAATACGCGGCACGGCCACTACATGGTGTATGGGGCTGTCTGCCTCCAGCTATGTACACTCTATAGCATCTGGCACCGCGTTATCCCGAAAGAGCGGGTGGTGCTGGGTGTTTGAACCCCACCAATCTGATATTGATTAGCTATCCTAAGGATAGGCATCAATATCAAAAGGGTGGAAAACCCCTTTAACCTATGTGGGGGTTTGCTCTGATAGACAGGCTTGCGGACGCAGTATAGAGGTAACGACAACGTCTTTAAATTAAACAGTTCGGTGTTTATTCACACATAAGGATAAGCAAAACAAAAAGTTAGTTTCAAGGAAAACAGTCCCCTTGAGTCTGGTGTTTGTTCCAATATACCACATATATAATTGGGTAAAAATTAAGAAAAGAAAATACCCTAAACATGTTTGGTATCGCCACATCCGTAACAACCAGCTCTATAAAAATATCACATGACCTAACCCCTCAGGTGAACACCGTAAAAAAATTAAATAAAAACACTGCCCAAAAAGAATTTTTTTGTCACCTATCATCACAAAAAGTGCAACACCAAGCAATCAAAAAGGCGTATGCCCCCCCAAAATAGTACCAATAAAACCATCACCTCATCCCACAAAAAAATAGACCCTACCTAAGACAATCAGCCAAAAAATAAAAAAGCTTTCAGAATATGGAAACACTAAAAAAATTTTTGGGTTTCAAAAATGCTATCACTGTGTAAAACTTAAATAAATAATAAAAAGTATACATATTAGCTATTTCCACGTCTGTAACGACCTGCTCTATAAAAATATCAGATGATCTAACCCTTTAAGTGAACTCAGTAAAAATAAATAAATAAAAACTGTGCTAAAATTACCAATATTTTGGTCACCTTGCCCCAAAAAGTGTAATAATGAATGATGAAAATATCATGTGTACCCAAAAATGGTACCAATATAAATGTCAACTCTTCCTGCAAAAAACAAACCCATGAACAAGACGATTGGCAGAAAAAAATAATAAAATGGCGTTCAGAAAATCAAGACGCAAAACCAGAAGTTTTTTTTTCCAAAAATGCTTTATTATGTAAAACTGAAACAAACAAACAAAGTAGACATATTTGATATCATCGCATCCGTAACAACCTGGTGTATAAAAATAGCGCATGATCTACCCTGTCAGATAAAAACAAACAATTAAAACGATGCCAAAGCATCCATTTTTTGGTTACCTTGCCTCTCACAAAAGATAATATAGAGCGATTAAAAATCATATGTACCCCAAAATAATACCAATAAAACTGTCACCTTATCCCCTAGTTTCCCAAATGGGGTCACTTTTTGATTGTGTTTACTATAGGGTGCATCTGGGGGGCTTCAAATGGGACATGGTGTCTAAAAACCAGTCCAGCAAAATCTGCCTTCCAAAAACCATAACCATACGGCGCTTCTTTTCTTCTTGACCCTGCCGTGTGCCTTTACATTAGTTTACCACCACATGTGGGATGTTTCTGTAAACCACAGACTCGGGGTAATAAATATTGAGTTTTGTTTGGCTGTTAACCCTCGATTTGTTAAAGAAAAAAAATGGATTCAAATAGAAACTGTGCCAAAAAAGTGAAATTTAGAAATTTAATCTCCATTTTCCTTTAATTCTTGTGGAATACCTAAAGGGTTGTTAAAGGAAATTTGAATTATTAATATTTTGTGTTAATATCAATAATTTATATTCATAAAAAGGCGTGAGTCGTCTGTTGATGACTCCGCCTATTTATACTATCAGTACAAATACTAATCTCCTTGTTGCACTTACACTTTTCTTGAACTACGTGCAAATTACTACTAAGATATACAACGGCGGCGACTACTTTAATAAATGACTATCCGCTGCACTTTGAATAATAGAAGGAATTTATTAAAACAATTACACGTCTAGAGTTTTATTATTGCTATAACTATATATTTATATCAAAGGACATATAAATATATATATCATGGTTTGTAGAGAGAATCTAAATCGCACATCCTCATTCCTATACTTATGACTACTGTACGTAATTTGCAGCATTTCTTTTGATACAACACTGGCTATACAGCACTAGTATCAATCATTTAGCTGTGCATTATTAAGAGGCATTAATATACAGTTTGATCAAAAAGCATAGGCCCACTTACCGCGACAAGGTTGCCTCTTGTTAAGTGGGAACCTACTCTAACCATAGCGCAGTGCCGTGCGGCGACCACCGCGTCTCCACACTGCTCCAGCAGGCAATGGGATCCAGCAGCCACACAGCTACCCCGCTATACGGCGGAGCCACCTAGGCCTCGGGTCCTACAACTCCACCAGCACAGCACAGAGGCAGCGACGGCCACCGTCCAGCGTCGCATGTGAACTGGTGCAAAGGGATCACCTGTTCATGGCTTCTCAGGAACTCCAACTGAGATGGGGTAGGAATTAAAACCCTATGCAGACTACTGCTAATTTAAGTTAAGAGCACCTGTGCCACATGGGGAGGAGTGCTGACTTAGAGGGGGGAAAAAAGACAAGACAGCATATAAATCATGGTTTGTAGAGAGAATCTAAATCGCACATCCTCATTCCTATACTTATGACTACTGTACGTAATTTGCAGCATTTCTATTGATAAAACATGGCTATACAGCACTAGTATCAATCATTTGCTACCCCATCTCAGTTGGAGTTCCTGAGAAGCCGTGAACAGGTGATCCCTTTGCACCAGTTCACATGCGGACGCTGGACGGTGGCCGTCGCTGCCTCTGTGCCTGTGCTGGTCGAGTTGTAGGGACCCGAGGCCTAGGTGGCTCCGCCGTATAGCGGGGTAGCTGTGTGGCTGCTGGATCCCATTGCCTGCTGGAGCAGTGTGGAGACGCGGTGGTCGCCGCACTGGCACTGCGCTATGGTTAGAGTAGGTTCCCACTTAACAAGAGGCAACCTTGTTGCGGTAAGTGGGCCTATGCTCTTTGATCAAACTATATACTAATGCCTCTTAATAATGCACAGCAAATGATTGATACTAGTGCTGTATAGCCATGTTTTATCAATAGAAATGCTGCAAATTACGTACAGTAGTCATAAGTATAGGAATGAGGATGTGCGATTTAGATTCTCTCTACAAACCATGATATAAATCTATATACTTATAGTCGCACACAGCAATGTATCAACAACACTGCAATACAAACCTAACTACACTACACACAGTACAATACACAATTCCACCCCAAACACTACCTAAAAATACACTTACACACATAAACAACATCAGCCCACCCAACCTGGCTATGTACACTGTCCCTATAGGCACTGCAAGGGTTAACACATGCAGGACTGGTGTAAATCCGGGTTGATGGTGGAATTGCAAGGGTTAATGCAGGCCATGGATACACAAAACTGAAGGCTGCTAGAGGGGTACAGAAAGGGGCGTAGCTAAAAGCTCATGGGCCCTAGTGCAATAGTTCAGCTTGGGCCCCCCTTCCCTCAGTGCTTGTTGGAAAGGGGCAGGGGAGCACGCAGCCTTCCTGCTGCCTGAGGAAAACATTGAAAGGGTACCCCCTCATGATAAATTCTTAACCTAACCCCTTCCCTCCAGCCAGAGGTGTAAATTCACCAGCATGCACTTTCTATAATGCCAGTGTCTTATGTGGCACAAGGGTCTTTGGGCCCCTCAGGCTCCTGGGCCTGGTAGCGACTGCTACCTCTGCACCCCCTATAGCTACGCCCCTGGACCGTACAGAGGTTCAGCAGGGGTTAATACTGAGGCTCCATCAAGGTAGCAGTGCAGGGGTATAGCTGGGGTTCAGGGATTGCAGAGGTTAATCTACAGGGGTAGATAGGGTCTGTGGGCAGTGGGATCATGGCAGGGATGGAAGGGTTAATGGTTATAGGGTCTGTGGGTAATGGCAGCGCATAATAGCACTGCAGGGGAGAATGCTGGGCAGTAAGGGTTAATGGTTGGGAAATATTGGTGGTATAGGCGATGATGTACTCAGCCATCCAGGGTTAAATGCTGCCTCCTCGTTCCTCCTCTCTTCTCCAGCGCAGCGCAGCCTGCGCTTTTCTCCTGGGGCTGGGGACTGCTTCCTAAGCGCTGCCTTCGCTCTCTTATCGGGTGGTGTACAAGATTCTCTGCCTTGAGCTGAGCGCTGCCGGGATATTTAAACCCGGCTGCGCTCACTCCCGTTTTCCCACCATAGATGCTTGGGGCACATCCATAAATATATATATATACACACACATCTTGGGGGCACATAAGTGTATGTATATATATATATATATATATATATATACATACAACCTGGACAGACCCATTTACTGGGTCCACATACAGGGGACCAATATGTCCCCACTGGCCATACAGGGTCAATATATATATGCATATATTGGACATATACAGTACACATATACAGTACAGACCAAAAGTTTGGAGACACCTTCTCATTCAAAGAGTTTTCTTTATTTTCATGACTATGAAAATTGTAGATTCACACTGAAGGCATCAAAACTATGAATTAACACATGTGGAATTATATACATAACAAAAAAGTGTGAAACAACTGAAAATATGTCATATTCTAGGTTCTTCAAAGTAGCCACCTTTTGCTTTGATTACTGCTTTGCACACTCTTGGCATTCTCTTGATGAGCTTCAAGAGGTAGTCACCTGAAATGGTCTTCCAACAGTCTTGAAGGAGTTCAGAGAGATGCTTAGCACTTGTTGGCCCTTTTGCCTTCACTCTGCAGTCCAGCTCACCCCAAACCATCTCGATTGGGTTCAGGTCCGGTGACTGTGGAGGCCAGGTCATCTGGCGCAGCACCCCATCACTCTCCTTCATGGTCAAATAGCCCTTCCACAGCCTGGAGGTGTGTTTGGGGTCATTGTCCTGTTGAAAAATAAATGATGGTCTAACTAAACGCAAACCAGATGGAATAGCATGCCGCTGCAAGATGCTGTGGTAGCAATGCTGGTTCAGTATGCCTTCAATTTTGAATAAATCCCCAACAGTGTCACCAGCAAAGCACCCCCACACCATCACACCTCCTCCTCCATGCTTCACGGTGGGAACCAGGCATGTAGAGTCCATCCGTTCACCTTTTCTGCGTCGCACAAAGACACGGTGGTTGGAACCAAAGATCTCAAATTTGGACTCATCAGACCAAAGCACAGATTTCCACTGGTCTAATGTCTATTCCTTGTGTTCTTTAGCCCAAACAAGTCTCTTCTGCTTGTTGCCTGTCCTTAGCAGTGGTTTCCTAGCAGATATTCTACCATGAAGGACCTGATTCACACAGTCTCCTCTTAACAGTTGTTCTAGAGATGTGTCTGCTGCTAGAACTCTGTGTGGCATTGACCTGGTCTCTAATCTGAGCTGCTGTTAACCTGCGATTTCTGAGGCTGGTGACTCGGATGAACTTATCCTCCGCAGCAGAGGTGACTCTTGGTCTTCCTTTCCTGGGGCGGTCCGCATGTGAGCCAGTTTCTTTGTAGCGCTTGATGGTTTTTGTGACTGCGCTTGGGGACACTTTCAAAGTTTTCCCAATTTTTCAGACTGACTGACCTTCATTTCTTAAAGTAATGATGGCCACTCGTTTTTCTTTACTTAGCTGCTTTTTTCTTGCCATAATACAAATTCTAACAGTCTATTCAGTAGGACTATCAGCTGTGTATCCACCTGACTTCTCCACAACGCAACTGATGGTCCCAACCCCATTTATAAGGCAAGAAATCCCACTTATTAAACCTGACAGGGCACACCTGTGAAGTGAAAACCATTTCAGGTGACTACCTCTTGAAGCTCATCAAGAGAATGCCAAGAGTGTGCAAAGCAGTAATAAAAGCAAAAGGTGGCTACTTTGAAGAACCTAGAATATGACATATTTTCAGTTGTTTCACACTTTTTTGTTATGTATATAATTCCACATGTGATAATTCATAGTTTTGATGCCTTCAGTGTGAATCTACAATTTTCATAGTCATGAAAATAAAGAAAACTCTTTGAATGAGAAGGTGTCTCCAAACTTTTGGTCTGTACTGTATATATTCAAATCTCACCCTTCCCTCTACAGTTAACAAAGTTAGTAAAATCAGTTTTGAGTAACTTGAGGGGTGTAGTTTCCAAAATGAGATAATTTATGGGGGGGTTCTACTATGTAAGCCCCACAAAGTGACTGAACTGAACTGGTCCTTAAAAAGTGGGTTTTTGAAATTTTCTTAAAAATCTTAAGAATTGCTTCTAAAATTCTAAGCCTTCTAACATCGTAAAAAAATTAAATTACATTTACAAAATGATGCCAACATAAAGTAGACATACGGGGAATGTTAAATAATAAATATTTTATGAGGCATCACTTTCTATTTTAAAAGCAGAGAAATTGAAATGTTGAGAATTGCGAATTTTTCCAAATTTTTGGTAAATGTGGGATTTTTTCATTTTGATTGGGTGACTAAAATAATAGATGGAGGAGGTGCAGTAGACATCGCTTATCTAGACTTTAGTAAGGCTTTTGATACCGTCCCACATAGAAGGCTTATCAATAAATTGCAGTCTTTGTGCTTGGACTCCCATATTGTTGAATGGATTAGGCAGTGGCTGAGAGACAGACAACAGAGGGTTGTAGCCCCTTAGGGACACATGACGTACCGGTACGGCATGTTTCCCGAGTCCTTAAGGACACATGACGTACCGGTACGTCATGTGCTGTTTCGATCACCGCCGCCCGGCGGGCGGTGATCGTAACAAGGTGCCTGCTCAAATCATTGAGCAGGCACCTCGGCTAAATGCGCGGAGGGGGTCCCGTGACCCCCCCCCCCCGTGTCAGCGATTGCCGCAAACCGCAGGTCAATTCAGACTTGCGGTTTGCAGCTTTTACCTGGTGCGGCGGCGGTGCCATCGGGTCCCCATGGGGCTGTGGGGGGGATCCAATGGCATGGAAGGCAGCGCGATGCCTTCCTGAGGCATCTGCGCTGCCTTCCGGTGATAAGCCTGTGAGATCCAAAGTGAGACAAAAAATTAAGTGAAAAAGAAAAGTTGAAAAAAAAAAGGTTTCCCCCCAAAAAATTAAAAGTTTCAAGTAAAAATAAACAAAAACGTAATGTTCCCCAAATAAAGTAAAAAAATAATTGGTAAAAAATAGGGGAAAAAAAAGTATACATATTAGGTATCGCCACGTCCGTATCGACCGGCTCTATAAAAATATCACATGACCTAACCCCTCAGATGAACACCGTAAAAAATAAAAACTGTGCTAAATAAACCATTTTTTTGTCACCTTACATCACAAAAAGTACAACAGCAAGCGATCAAAAAGGCGTTTGCCCACCAAAATAGTACCAATCTAACCGTCACCTCATCCCGCAAAAAATGAACCCCTACCTGAGACAATCGCCCAAAAAATAAAAAAAAATATGTCTCAAAATATGGAGAAACTAAAACATAATTTTTGGGGTTTGAAAAAAGCTGTTAGGGTCCATTCACACGTCCGTTGTTTCTTTCCTGATCTGTTCCGTTTTTTGCGGAACAGATCTGGACTAGTTCTGTACCCATTCATTTTCAATGGGTCCTGAAAAAAATCGGACAGCTCAATGTCTGATTTTATTCAGGACCCATTGAAAATGAATGCGTACAGAACTGGTCCAGATCTGTTCCGCAAAAAACGGAACAGATCAGGAAAGAAACAACGGATGTGTGAATGGACCCTTATTGTGTAAAACTTACATAAATAAAAAAAATAGTATACATATTAGTTATCGCCGCGTCCTCTATAAATATATCACATGACCTAGCCTCTCAGATGAACACCTGTAAAACACAGTAAAAAATAAAAACTGTGCTAAATAAACCATTTTGTGGCACCTTACATCACAAAAAGTGTAATAGCAATCGATCAAAAAGTCATATGCACCCCAAAATAGTGCCAATAAAACCGTCATCTCATCCCGCAAAAATCATACCCTACCCAAGGTAATCGCCCAAAAACTGAAAAAATTATGGCTCTCAGACTATGGAAACACTAAAGCATGATTTTTTTTGCTTCAAAAATGAAATCATTGTGTAAAACTTACATAAATAAAAAAAATAGTATACATATTAGGTATCGCCGCGTCCGTGACAACCTGGTCTATAAAAATATCATATGATCTAACCTGTCAGATGAATGTTGTAAATAACAAAAAATAAAAACGGTGCCAAAACGGCTATTTCTTGTTATCTTGCCTCACAAAAAGTGTAATATAGAGCAACCAAAACTCATATGTACCCTAAACTAGTACCAACAATACTGCCACCCTATCCCGTAGTTTCTAAAATGGGGCCACTTTTTTGGAGTTTCTACTCTAGGGGTGCATCAGGAGGGCTTCAAATGGGACATGATGTCAAAAAAAACAGTCCAGCAAAATCTGCCTTCCAAAAACCATATTGCATTTCTTTCCTTCTGCGCCCTGCAGTGTGCCCATACAGCTGTTTACGACCACAAATGGGGTGTTTCTGTAAACTACAGAATCAGGGCCATAAATATTGAGTTACTTATTTGTTACTGGGAAAAATTGATTAAAATGGAAAATTTGCAAAAAAATTGAAATTCTGAAATTTCATCTACATTTGCCAATAACACTTGTGGAACACCTAAAGGGTTAACGACATTTGTAAAATCAGTTTTGAATACCTTGAGGGGTGTAGTTTCCTAGATGGGGTCACTTTATGGAGCTTCTACTAAGGGTGCATCAGGGGGCTTCAAATGGGACATGGTGTAAAAAAAAACAGTCCAGCAAAACCTGCCTTCCAAAAACCGTATGGCATTCCTTTCCTTTTGCGCTCTGCCGTGTGCCCGTACAGCGTTTTACGACCACATATAGGGTGTTTCTGTAAACTACAGAATCAGGGCCATAAATAATGAGTTTGTTTTGGCTGTTAACCCTTGCTTTGTAACTGGAAAAAAAATATTAAAATGGAAAATCTGCAAAAAAAAGTTTGTAAAATCAGTTTTGAATACCTTGAGGGGTGTAGTTTATAGAATGGGGTCATTTTTTGGGTGGTTTCTATTATGTAAGCCTCGCAAAGTGACTTTAGATCTGGTCCCTAAAAATTGGGTTTTTGAAAATTTCTGAAAAATTTCAAGATTTGCTTCTAAACTTCTAAGCCTTGTAACATCCCCAAAAAATAGAATATCATTCCCAAAATGATCCAAACATGAAGTAGACATATAGGGAATGTAAAGTAATAACTATTTTTTGAGGTATTACTATGTATTATAGAAGTAGAGAAATTGAAACTTGGAAATTTGCAATTTTTTAAAAAAATTAGGGTAAATTTTGTATTTTTTTATAAATAAAAATGATTTTTTTTTTTACTTCATTTTACCAGTGTCATGAAGTACAATGTGTGACAAAAAAACATCTCAGAATGGCCTGGATAAGTCAAAGCGTTTTAAAGTTATCAGCACTTAAATTGACACTGGTCAGATTAGCAAAAAATGGCCTGGTCCTTAAGGTGAAATAGGGCTGAGTCCTTAAGGGGGTAGTCAATGGAGTATATTCAGACCAAGGTCTTGTTACCAGTGGGGTACCTCAGGAATCTGTTCTGGGACCCATATTGTTTAATTACTTTATCAGCGAAATTGCAGAAGGCCTCAATGGTAAGGTGTGTCTTTTTGCTGATGACACAAAGATTTGTAACAGGGTTGATGTTCCTGGAGGAATACACCAAATGGAAAAGAACTTAGGAAAACTAGAGGAATGGTCAAAAATCTGGCAACTAAAATTTAATGTGGATAAGTGCAAGATAATGCACCTGGGGCGTAAAAACCCAAGAGCAGAATATAAAATCAGTGATACAGTCCTAACCTCAGTATCTGAGGAAAGGGATTTAGGGATCATTATTTCAGAAGACTTAAAGGTAGGCAGACAATGTCACAGAGCAGCAGGAAATGCTAGCAGAATGCTCGGGTGTATAGGGAGAGGCATTACCACTAGAAAGAGGGAGGTGCTCATGCCGCTCTACAGAGCACTAGCGAGACCTCATTTGGAGTATTGTGCTCAGTACTGGAGACCATATCTCCAGAAGGATATTGATACTTTGGAGAGAGTTCAGAGAAGAGCTACTAAACTGGTACATGAATTGCAGCATAAAACTTACCAGGAAAGATTAAAGGACCTTAAAGAGACACTGACAGGCCCAATTAGCATATTTAGGTATATATATGTCAGTACAGGTCTTCTAAAGTCTATTAAAATCATCTAAGTAGCCCCCCTGTCCACCTTATAAATACCGAAATATAAAGTTTTATAACCTGCTTGTCCGGTCACCAATCTGCCCAAGGGGCGGTGTTTCATGTCAAAATGCGCCCAGCCAGCCGCTCCCAACTGCTGTTCTGAAGCCCCGCCCAGCTCATCAATATTCACGTCGCTGGGCGGTGGCTACAACTCTCCCGACTCACGATCCTGCGCATGGCCCATTCAATCCTCTGGGCACGTCCTCCGTCCAATCTTCAGCGCATGCGCCCGGCCGGGGTCACATCACGCCTGCGTACAGAGCGCTGCAGCCTCTGCTTTATGCGCATGCGCCGGGCACTTGAGGCGGGAGAGTTGTAGCCGCCGCCCATCTAAGTGAATATTGATGAGCTGGGCGGGGCTTCAGAACGGCAGTTGGGAGCGGCTGGCTGGGCGCATTTTGACATGAAACGCCGCCCCTTGGGCAGATTGGTGACCGGACAAGCAGGTTATAAAACTTTATATTTCGGTATTTATAAGGTGGACAGGGGGGCTACTTAGATGATTTTAATAGACTTTAGAAGACCTGTACTGACATATATATACCTAAATATGCTAATTGGGCCTGTCAGTGTCCCTTTAACGTGTATAGCTTGGAAGAAAGACGAGACAGAGGGGATATGATAGAAACTTTTAAATACATAAAGGGAATCAACAAGGTAAAAGAGGAGAGAATATAAGAAGAAAAACTGCTACAAGAGGACGGGAAAAGGTTTAAAAGTAATATCAGGAAGTATTACTTTACTGAGAGGGTAGTGGATGCATGGAATAGCCTTCCTGCAGAAGTGGTAGCTGCAAATACAGTGAAGGAGTTTAAGCATGCATGGCATAGGCATAAGGCCTTCCTTCATATAAGATAGGGCCAGGGGCTATTCATAGTATTCAGTATATTGGGCAGACTAGATGGGCCAAATGGTTCTTATCTGCCGACACATTCTATGTTTCTAATAAAGGTGAAATATATTGACTCAAATTTATGACTGTCATGAAGTACAATGTGCCACGAGAAAACAATCTCAGAATGCCTTGGATAAGTAAGTGTTCCAAAGTTATTACCACATAAAATTATACATGTCAGATTTTCAAAAATAGGCCTGGTCACGAAGGTGCAAAATGGCCCGGTCATTAAGGGGTTAAGCTTAAAGGGGTGGTCTCACTTCAGCAAAAGGCATTTCTGATGTAAAGAAAATTAATACAAGGCACTTACGAATGTATTGTTATTATCCATATTACCTACTATGCTGGCTGGATTCATTTTTCCATCCCATTGTACACTGCTCGTTTCCATGGTTACGACCACCCTTCAATCCATCAGCGGTGGCCGTGTTTGCACACTATAGGAAAAAATGCTGGCCTCTTTGGTGGCGGGGACCGCAGGAGCTCACATAGGCTGGTGCTGTTTCCTATAGAGTGGAAACACGACCACCGCTGCTCGATTGCATGGTGGTTGTAACCATGGAAACGAGCAGTGTATAATGGGATGGAAAAATGAATCCAGCCAGCGTAGGAGGCAATATGGCCAATCACAATACATTAGTAAATGTTTTGTATTAACTTTCTCTACATGATAAATGCCATTTGCTGAAGTGACACAACCCCTTTAAGCTTGATGTCCAACCAACTACAGATGAAACAGTCTGCAAAGCAGCCTCACATTATCAGGCTTCACATGCAGAGATGCTACGGGGTTAATAACAATTCTATGTCTGTTCACCAGACATGAAGTCTCTATCAGGCATGCTGTGACTTGTCATGTATTTGACCTGAACACTCCCATGACTGTACTCCGCACAGTGAACTCCACGTGCCGATCAATGTAGGCGAAAACGAGAACTGTGAGGAATCCGTACTGCTACGTGTACCTACGGGCCACCAGTGATTTACAGCGCACGTCATATTATTCCTACAAGCAATAAAAATCCTTCATTACTGATACAGGAATTGATTCTCCTAATACCATTTGTCAGGTTTTGTTACAAGGGAATATATTAAAATTCTTAGGCCCCTTTCACATGAGCGAGTTTTCCGCGCGTGTGCAATGCGTGACATGAACGCATAGCCACCCGCACTGAATCCTAACCCATTCATTTCAATGGGGCTGTGTACATGAGGGTTGTTTTTCACGCAGCACTTGTACATTGCGTGAAAATCGCAGCAGTTTCTATATTCTGCATTTTCACGCAACGCAGGCCCCACAGAAATGAATGGGGCTTCAGTGAAAAACGCATTGCATCCACAAGCAAGTGCGGATGCAATGCGTTTTTCACTGATGGTTGCTAGGAGATGATGTTAGTAAATAGGGATGAGCAACCCCGGACCCCATTAAAGTCAATTCACTGTATTATTTTCCCTTCTAACATAATTATAAGGGAAAATAATAGCATTCCTAATACAGAATGCTAACTAAAATCTCATGGAGGGGTTAAAAACAAAACAAAGAAAAAAAAACTCAGCTCATCCACTTGATCGCGCGGCCGGTATCGTCTTCTTTCTTCTTCCTGCAGGGCCTGTAAAAGGACCTGCGCTGACGTCATCACGCTCACCACGACGTCAGCGCAGGTCCTTTTGCAGGTTCTGCAGGAAGAAGAAAGAAGACGATACCGGCCGCGCGATCAAGTGGATGAGGTGAGTTTATTATTTTTATTTTTTAACCCCTCAATGGACATTAGAGTTAGCATTCTGTATTAAGAATGCTATTATTTTCCTTTATAACCATGTTAGAAGGGAAAATAATAAAATCAACAGAACACCTAACCCAAACCCGATCTTCAGTGAAGAAGTCCGGGTTCGGGTACCACATTCAGTTTTTTATCACGCAGGTGCAAAACGCGTTGCACTCGCGTGGAAAAAACGGAACAATGGAACGCAATCACAGACAAAACTGACTGAAATTGCTTGCCTACTCACGCGGGTTTGCCGCAATGCACTCGCAACGCATCCGGACAAAATCTGTGACGCCTGTGTGCAGTGGCGTCGCCGGGGGGGGCCAGAGGGGGCCACGGCCCCCCCTACATCATGCTGTGCCCCCCCAACAAAAATGCCCGTGCCCCCCCAAGTGAGCCGCCGCAGTCAGGCACAGCCAGGGAGATGAGCGCTTCCATTGCGCTCATCTCCATAGTCATCTGCCGGCCTGTGTGCTGCGGCGGTGCAGGGGAGGGAGAGGCGTGTCCCTTCCCCTTTCTCTGATAGGCTGCAGGCACTAGGCCGGCAGCCTATCAGAGGCCGCCGGCCGATGCAGGTGGCGCGATGACGTCATCGCGCCGCCTGAGCCATACAGCGCGGGACACAGGCCGGAAGAGGCCTGCATCGCATCGCTGACGTGGAGGTAAGTATGAGTTTTTTGTTTTGTTTTTACAACAGTGTTACTGGCACATTGGGCGGGCAGCTTATTACTTGCACATTGGGGGGGGCAGCTTATTACTGGCACATTGGGGGGGTAGCTTATTACTGGCACAATAGGGGGCAGCTTATTACTGGCACATTGGGGGGCAGCTTATTACTGGCACATTGGGGGGGCAGCTTATTACTGGCACATTGGGGGGGCAGCTTATTACTGGCACATTGGGGGGCAGCTTATTACTGGCACATTGGGGGGCAGATGATTACTGGCACATTGGGGGGGCAGCTTATTACTGGCACATTGGGGGGGCAGCTTATTACTGGCACATTGGGGGGGCACCTTATTACTGGCACATTGGGGGGGCAGCTTATAACTGGCACATTGGGGGGCAGCTTATTACTGGCACATTGGGGGGGCAGCTTATTACTGGCACATTGGGGGGGCAGCTTATTACTGGCACATTGGGGGGGCAGCTTATTACTGGCACATTGGGGGGGCACCTTATTACTGGCACATTGGGGGGCAGCTTATTACTGGCACATGGGGGGGCACCTTATTACTGGCACATTGGGGTGGGCTTATTACTGGCACATGATGGGGGGGCTTATTACTGGCACGTGATGGGGGGCTTATTACTGGCACGTGATGGGGGCTTATTACTGGCACGTGATGGGGGGGCTTATTACTGGCACGTGATGGGGGGCTGTTTACTGGCACTTTGGGGGGGGCGGCTTATTACTGGCACATTGGGGGGCGGCTTATTACTGGCACATTGGAGGGGGCGGCTTATTACTGGCACATTGGGGGGGCTTTTTACTGGCACATTGGGGGGGCGGCTTATTACTGGCACGTGATGGGGGGGCTTATTACTGGCACGTGATGGGGGCTCTTGTTACTGGCACGTGATGGGGGGCTCTTGTTACTGGCACGTGATTGGGGGCTCTTGTTACTAGCACGTGATGGGGGTTCTTGTTACTGGCACGTGATGGGGGGCACTTGTTACTGGCTCGTTATTGGGGGGAACTATAGGGGCATCTACTGAGGCCACAAAGAAGGGGTATTTTATATGGGGGGCTCTGTACAGTAGCATTTTACACTGGGACACATTATGGCGGGTACTATGGGGAAGGGGGGAGAGGAGTACTATGGAGTCATCTACGTGGGGCACTAAGAAGGGGTATTTTATACTTGCAAATTATGGGGGACACTGAGGGCATCTACTGGGGCACTATATATGGGGCATTTTATACTGGTACATTATGGGGGCACTTGGAGGAAGGGGGGAGAGGAGCACTATGGGGGCATTTACTGGGGGCACTATATAGGGGTATTTTACACTGGCACATTATGGGGGACATTAGCTCAACTTGGGGCATAACAAGGGGGTATTTTTTGCACTGTCACATTATAAGGAGAATTATTTTTACCGGGGGGGGGGGGGGCATTATGGTGGGCTTTATTACTCCCCCATGGTATGACCCCCTAGTAGCAGCACCAGCCTCTCCCTGCTCTGCTATCCCTCTGCCCCTTCTCCAAATCCTTATTATGACATCTTTCTTATTAGGATGAAACAGAACATCAGCTCCGCCGAGCCCCCGGCCAATGTGGTGAAGTGGTGTCCGAGATCCCCAAGGGCCAAGCCAAGTAACTGTAAGTTTTCATGTGAAATATGTTTGTTATACACATATAGCCTACACTGTGCCACACAATGTACAGTATACCGCTACACTGTGCCACACAATATACAGTATACCTCTACACTGTGTAGTCTGTTCTATAAGCACCCTTGTTCTGTGGCGGCGGACAGAAAATAATCTGGAAGTGCCGCTCCCGAGACCAGGCTCTGGATCCGCCACTGGACCGCTCACAGGAGTGTACATTTCTTCTAAACTGTAATACGTATCCTCTGACCTGCAGAAATCAGCACTCGCTCGGTAACAAGTAACAGGCAGTACCTGAAGGCTGTAACCTGGCCCTGTTACCAAAGCTAGCCGAGTGGTGTAAGGTTAAGGTACTAGTAGAGATGAGCGGCCGCTGAATCCGGATTTAAAGTAAGTTACTGCAGGATATGGTTTACAGTTTAGAAATGTCAAATGTACACTCCTGTGAGAGGCGGGGAGGGAGATCTGTGGATGACACTGTTATAGAGAGGGGGATCTGTGGATGACACTGTTATAGAGAGGGGGATCTGTGGATGACACTGTTATAGAGGGGGAAATGGGGATGACACTGTCATGGGGTGGATCTGTGGATGACACATATAGCATAAGATGCTATATACGGTATGTGTCATCCACAGATTCCCCCCCCCTTCCATAGCAGTGTCATTCACAGATCCCTCCCATAGCAGTGTCATCCACAGATCCCCCTCCCTATAAAAGTGTCATCCACAGGCAGCTAGGACATGTTGAAATCTGAGTGATTTTTTTTATTTATTTTTTAAACCACAGACAGCAGGACTTTTCTTCCCTGTTGCGGTTTTAGGTATTGGGTAAAGTATCGCAGCATTTCTGAGTGTACTTGTGTAAATATATCGTTGTTATAGCTGCCCCCCCTACTTTTGTCCTGGCCCCCAGTGTGCCCCCCCAAAATTTGAAAGCTAGAGACGCCACTGCCTGTGTGAAAGGGGCCCCTAGGGGGAGATTTATCAAAACTGGCTTAATTGCCCATAGTGACCAATCACATTCCACTTTTCTTTTTTTAAAGCTCCTTTGGAAAATGAAAGGATCAATCTGATTGGTTGCTATGGGCAACTAAGCCAGTTTTCCTTAGCACCAGTTTTTGATAAATCTCTCCCTTATTTTATCCCATGATTTATCATTTATTTCTTGCGGACTGTTGTGACCCCCCCCCCCCCCCCTCTGCTTCGGTGATAAGGTTTTAACCCCCCCTCCCTTCTTTCTTCCTCTCTTGAGTAGGATTCCAGGGTTATAGGTATATAGGTAGGCAATGCAGGGGTTAAAAGCACTGGGTGCTTCCCCTTGCCCTTCCTTTTCTAGGTTGTATGCCTGTATTTAGCCTGTTAGTGCCGCCCCCTTCCCTTTTCTGTCCGGCCAGCAGTTGTCCCTACCGCCTGCCAGTGATGGCCAGTTCGCCGTGTTCTCCCATACTGCTATTTATGTTCGTACCACCAGGTGTGACTTAAGCATAAGCATAATCAGAGAAAACTAGAAAAACAGAAACAGAAATCAGGAACACATAAATGATAGGAAAAAAACGGGAACTCCCGGACCCACGACCGAAAACCCGTAGAGCAGACAAAAAGGGCGAACAGCAGTGATGGCCAGAACACATGTCGGCTGCCATCTTAACTCACAAGTCCGACGATGCACAGGTAAGCCCTTACCTGTGCCTGTGCGCGAGTCGGTCTGAAACAAATGCGGTCACCGGGAGCAGGCAGTTCCGAGAACAGCCGCCGGGGGCCTTCATTTGGCTGTTCTCGGAACTACCTGCTCCCGGTGACCGCATTTGTTTCAGTTCGGCTCCCGGCAAAGGCACAGGTAAGGACTTACCTGTGCATCGTTGGACTTGTGAGTTAAGATGGCAGCCCGCACGTGTTCTGGCCATCACTGCTGTTAGCCCCTTTTGTCTGATCTACGGGTTTTCGGTCGTAGGGTCCGGGAGTTCCCATTTTTTTCCTATCATTTATGTGTTCCTGATTTCTGTTTCTGGTTTTCTAGTTTTCTCCGATTATGCCTATGCTTAAAGGGAACCTGTCACCTGGATTTTGGGTATAGAGCTGAGGACATGGGTTGCTAGATGGCCTGCTAGCACATCCGCAATACCCAGTCCCCATAGCTCTGTGTGCTTTTATTGTGTAAAAAAACTGATTTGAAACATATGCAAATTACCCTGAGATGAGTCCTGTATGTGAGATGAGTCAGGGACAGGACTCATCTCAGGGTAATTTGCATATGTATCAAATCATTTTTTTTACACAATAAAAGCACACAGAGCTATAGGGACTGGGTATTGTGGATGTGCTAGCGGCCATCTAGCAGGCAGTGTCCTCAACTCTATACACAAAATCCAGGTGACAGGTTCCCTTTAAGTCACAGCTGGTGGTACGAACATAAATAGCAGTATGGAGTTAAGGAGAAATGGCGGACTTGCCCGCTGGGAGTCCAGCGGCCGGCATACCGCTCCTGATGAGTAAGGTTCGAGCAGTTCAGGGCTCGGGTTTTTTCGTTGATAAGACAAAGTGAATAAAGCTGTGGCCGATCATCCACCCAACATCTGGTAGTCTTGTGGTTATTTCCCTAGGAGGTGGGGTGTTTGAAAGGGGGGAGGGGGTGGTGGTTATGGTTGCCCCTGGTTATGGTTGGGGTTCTCAGCTGTCTCAGAATCCATGTGATATTCCATCAGGTGCTGTATTACGTCGCTATTTTTTTCCACATCCATTGCTTTTATGACAGATTGCGTAATAGCAAGACTTTCTTTGCTGACTGCAGTAACCAATCAGAGCTCAGCTTTCATTTCTTAAACTTCTCTGGAAAAATTAAAGCTGGGCTCTGATTGGTTGCTAGGGGCAACAAAGAGAGTATACCTTTTGGACAGTTTTGACAACTGAGGCCCACAACAATGTCTCAAGTGGTACCATATGGCAGAACACATACAGTGCCCTTATGGGTTCATGGCGGCTCTGTGCTGTTTTATGCAGTTCATGTGTAAAACCATGTACATGAAGCCTCAGGACAACTACTATTTTTGGACATATGGCCCCATTTTTTTAGGGGAACGCAAATTATCCGATTTTTCCAGATGTATAATATACAGTATCTTATCATATATATTGGATAAGATAGCAAAAAAAACACATACTCATGTTTTAACTCCTTCACTGCTCCAGTGCTGCTGGTCAAGTGGTCCTCCGCTAGTAACAACATGGTGTGCCAACATGTCACCAGTGCACTGAAAGATCGGGCCAGTTGACCATTCTTGTAAAATGGTGTCCCATCTGGGCATTTATGGCATATCTATATTTCTGGGTCCCACCTCCTATCACAAGAATGGGTCCCGCCATGAATGGACAGCACATTATGCACGTTTGGCGTCCACTACCTTCACTGCTATGAGACTTCCGAAACTAACAGAACAAGTGTGCTCAGCTATTTTTTGGAAGTCCCATAGCAATGAATGGAGGGGGCACCATGCATGTGCGGCTACCCCATCGCTTCTAAAAATAGCTAAGCCCAGGGGCGGATTGACCATGGAACTTACAAGGAAATTTCCTGGTGGGCCGATGCCCAGGGGGCCGCCTGGGCCTTCCTCACGGGCGACCAGTGGAAGTTTTTGGGGATGTATTTTCTGCTGCTGGCAGTATTTTGTGATGGACTGTGGTATTTGGCTCTGTTGGGGTGGTATAATGTGCCAACAATATGGTATTGCTGGCTCTGCCTTCCATCAATTTGGACCTGACTACAAAACGTGACCACTTTAAGTATATTTTCCAGGGCCACTTTAAGTTCCTGTAGTGTCCCACTAGGTAAATGTGGGCACTACACAAGTGTCAATTGGGCCACGTTGTTCCCACCTCCTGCGGGACAGGGTCACTGTATTTTATATAATGTTTTTATGTGTATTTTTCCTTGTTATCTGTGTATCAGGCCTGTTAGGGTGTAGTTCCTCCTCCTAGACAGTAGAGGGAGCTAGGGAACCCCTAGTATAAATAGTCAGATCCCGTTCAGGGAAAATAGTGTAGAGTCAGAAGTCAGTGTGGACTTTAGCTAGGCAGCAGCTGAAGTGGAGCTTCTGACATGCAGCTAGATAGCCCAGGCTTCTAGCTTGCCACCAGGAGAAGGGTGTGCCTCCTGAGAGAAGACCAAGTTCCCTTAAAGGTGCAGTGCAAAGCGAAGAGTATTCCCAGCTAAATAGAGAGCTGAAGGTCAGAAGGATATTCTACAGCAAGGATATATATACCAGAGGAAGTTACCCAAGGATAAAGCCAGCTATAGGGCATACGGGCCTTGGAGAAAGACAGACAGGATTCTGAGGAAAAGTGCAGCCTGATCTGTAAGTGTTTTTGCCCTCTGAGTATCTTGCAAAGACTTTGCCTGCCATTATTGTAAAGCCTGCCTGTGACATACCTTTTATTATGTGGAACCAACTAAAGAACTGTAAATAGTTGAACTGTTTCAGTAAAGGAAGTTTTGGTTCACTACAACATTGTGTTCCTCAATTATTCCTACAATAAATCGGTGTGCCACCATTACCGGCACTGGCGTCACGAACTTAAAGGGATCTTGCCACCGGCACATTAAAAACCTGCAACATCCAGGGCACCTCACCTACCACCCGGCCTGGTCCCTATACACAGAGAGTGCCCCAGAGGACCCCTGTGCCAGCCTCTCCATCACTGCTGTACGTCTGCCTAGGGTATATAAAAGACTGTGACTACTATAACCACCCTCGGTTAGTAACTACCCCTGTGACCTCACCATTCGCCTCACCCTGCAGGGCTGCGTACTGCATTCCCAGTCAGCCCCTGGCTAAGCCAGTGCGCGCCTATTTTCATGGGTCCCATAGCAGTAAACAGGGAAAGCTGTGCATGTGCGGCTTACTCTCCATTCACTGTGGGGCTCCATTCTTGACACGCACCTATTAGTCGTTTATGGCACATTTTATCGATATGCTACAAAAGTCCAGATGGGACCACCCCTTTAATACAATATACTGTATAAAACTACATGTCCAGGAGTTTCTGAAGCCAGATCCATGGAAATCAGGCATCTGGGTTCCCAGTTTTCACTGCTTTAAATATTCCCAGCATAACCTGCTGGCTCAGTGTCTGCTCAAAGCTTGCTCTGTTGGGTGATTTCTGTTCTGAAAGGTGTGGTATTTAGACATGGCAGTATCACGGTTGCCAACTGTCCTGAATTTGCAGTGACTGTGTCATGGTCTTACCTTCTTACTGTTCTCCTTCGTTTGACATGTGCTGGCGGCCATCTTGGTTTCTGGGTTTCTTGCAGCCTCCCACCCTGCGGCTTCTCCTTCCCACTGGGAGGAGCTGGATGCCTAGCTCATATATATAGAAGGTCTGTGGCTTCAGTTCCCTGCTTGGTCCTCCTGTGTTCACAGGCTTCTAAGACTGCTGCTGCTTCTGGTTCCTGATCCTGGCCTCGTCTGACTACCCCGTTGGTTCCTGATCCTGGCTTCGTCTGACTACCCTGCTGGTTCCTGATCCAGGCTTCGTCTGACCACCCTCCTGGATCCTGACCTCTGTCTACGCAAGACCCTGCTTCGGTTTAGCCATCCGTTTGGACTTTTGCTACAGCTTGATTTTCAATAAAGCCTTCTTATTTCCACTTATCTCTTGTTGTACGTCTGGTTCATGGTTCCATGACAGACTGTCCATGATTTTCAGAAACAGCCCTGGCAAATTCGGCTTTTCGGGGCAAAAATGGGCGGGGCAAATGATAACACCATCTACAAGTACCGTAAGTGTTTCCAGGAGGAGTCAGGACATTCTCGGGCAGGGTTTGGGATGCCCCTATTTTACCAACATAAATGTTTTGATAAGTCTGCAGTATGTGTGTGAACTGGCAAAGTTTTATTTGTCTGCATCACATTTACTGGACAAGACAGAAGCAAAGAACATTGCATTATACGAACTCAGTAAAAAGGAACCTGTCATTGATTACTAATAAAATGTGGTCTGATTGTTATCTAAAGCTACATGCACACGACAGTGAAAAAAAAAGTCTGTTTAGGCTACTTTCACACTAGCGTTTTTGTTTTCCAATATTAAGCTCCGTCACAGGAGCTCAATACCAGAAAAAAACTGATTCGTTTTATCCTAATGCATTCTGAATGGAGAGCAATCCGTTCAGGATGCATCAGTTCAGTCCCTCTTACATTTTTGGGACGGAGAATATACCGCAGCATGCTGCAGTTTTATCTCCGGCCAAAAATACTGATCACTTGCCGGAATGTCGGATCAGTCATTTATTTACATGGAAGTGTATTAGTGCCGGATCTGGTATTAAGTGTTCCAGAAAAATGGATCCGGCTTTCCTGTCTGCGCATGCGCAGACCTTTAAAAATGCAAAAAAAAATTAATACCGGATCCTTTTTTCCGGATGACACCGGACAGACCGATACGGTATTTCAATGCATTTGTCATCCGGATCTGTCTGACAAATGCCATCAGTTTGCGTCCATATTGATGGATCCGGCAGGCAGTTCCGGCGACGGAACTGCCTGCCGGAATCCTCTGCCGCAAGTGTGAAAGTACCCTAAAAATGGACACTGTCAGTTTTTCATGGCCATTTTTCAACCGTGCATCCATTTTACTGTCCGTATGTTTTTAATGGCTCTTTTGCATCCGTTTCTTGAGAGTGGATGAGGTGAGATTTATTTTTAACCCCTAAAAGGCCATATCATTCTAGTGTACTTGTTTTTAACGGCTGTTAGACAGGTGCACTCCTGTCTAAGTGGCCATTTAAAACATTCCTATTGATTTCAATGGGCTCCATCTGTCCTATTTTTTGACGGCTGCTATTCAGTGGCCATAAAAAAATGACCATGTGAATAGCCCCAAAGACTGCAATGGTTTTGATAATGGCCGTGTGATTGCCCTAAAAAAACGGCCATCACTCGTGTGCATGTAGCCTAAGTCAAACAGAATGTAACTTGTTATGACAGTGGTCATACCCAACACCGTTCCACTCAACTTGGCGGGCACAGCTGCCACCTTGTTCACCCGCTCCAGGGTTTCAGTGGTCCAGTCCCCCCAAGGTCCCTCTCTCCCAGCCGCTGGAATAGCGTTGTTTCCAAGCTGACGCCTGCTTCCTGGCGATTGCACTCTCTGCTGCTCTTAATTGGCCACACCTAGGTATTCCCCAGCCTACGGCTGGGCCACCATGGGGTATTTAAGACACCCTTTCCTGTGGGGTATTAGTATGTCTTTGGAGTGTGGGAGAAAACCAGAGTCTCGTGAGGAAACCAACAAAAATACAGGGAGAACATACAAACTCCATGATTGGAACCTAGGACCCCAGCGCTTTGAAGCAGCAGTGTTAACCTCTGAGCTACCATGCCTTCTGGACAGGGAATAAGTTGTCTTAATGGGTGTGTCTGTTGACAGCCTGTCGACTGATTCCCATAGAAACCAGTAGAATTGTGAACGCATACATTTTAGGGCTGTAGCTTATGATTCAGTATTGAGATTTTATTTAAAAATTTTTAAACTCTATAATGTTCTTTTTATTTTATTTTTAATCGATTTTAGGCTGATGATTTCCAGGTTCATTTGTGACCTTTTCTAACTCTTTGATGTAATCTTAGCATTATGAGAACTGATATTTATCTTACTTTATAAAAGTCTGTTTTGTAGCTGGAGGAAATAGCAATGAAAACTTCCTGTGCAGGATATGGTTAGGGTTAAGGTTAGTTCCCTGGTGGTGCAGGGTCTGTGGCTCAGTCGTCAGGCTGGCTCCCTGGTCACAGAGCTGGGTCTATGGTAGAGATATCCCCATCTCAATGTCTCTTTATCTGGTCACTCCTGCAGTCTAGCAGAGTATATGCTACTAAACACTGGTCCATATCTGCAGACTGTCAGAGTCTCTCAAACTAAACACTGGTCCCTATCTGCAGGCAACTGGGGGTTGCCTGCAGATAACCAGCTCTACTTAGGGTACTTTCACACTAGCGTTTTTCTTTCCTGGCACGGAGTTCCGTCCTAGGGGCTCTATACCAGAAAAGAACTGATCAGGCATATCCCCATGCATTCTGAATGGAGAGTAATCCATTCAGGATGCATCAGGATGTTTCAGTTCAGTCATTTTGACTGATCAGGCAAATGAGAAAACCGTAGCATGCTACGGTTTTATCTCCAGCGAAAAAAACTGAACACTTGCCTGAATGCCGGCATGCGCAGACCTTTAAAAATGTGAAAAAAAAAATTAAATACCGGATCCGTTTTGCCTGATGACACCGGAAAAACTGATCCGGTATTGCAATGCATTTTTCTGACTGATCAGGCATTTTTCAGACTGATCAGGATCCTGATCAGTCAGAAAAATGCCTGATCAGTCAGAAAAAATTACATGCGTTTGCATACAGTTTGCCTGATCGGGCAGGCAGTTCAGGCAACGGAACTGCCTGACGGAATCAAACAACGCAAGTGTGAAAGTACCCTTATATACAGTTCCTAACTGAACTAAAACGTTCTAGGGGGAGGGGTGGAGTGGTGAAGCACAGCCTAAACAGAAACATTGTTGCAATTTTGGTCATAGACGTGTATAGAGTTTCAGTGCAAGTCTATTTGAATGACGAAGCAGTTATTCCAGACATAACCAAGTCTTAAGGCCTCTTTCACACTTGCGTTGTCTGGATCCGGCGTGTACTCCACTTGCCGGAATTACACACCGGATCTGGAAAAACACAAGTGTACTGAAAGCATTTGAAGATGGATCCGTCTTCAAAATGCTTTCAGTGTTACTATGGCAGCCAGGACGCTATTAAAGTCCTGGTTGCCATAGTAGTAGTGGGGAGCGGGCGAGCAGTATAATTACAGTCCGTGCGGCTCCCGGGGCACTCCAGAATGACGTCAGAGCGCCCCATGCGCATGGATGACGTTTCCATGCGATCACGTGATCCATGCGCTTGGGGCGCCCTGACGTCACTCTGGAGCGCCCCGGGAGCCGCACGGACGGTAAGTATGCTGCTCCCCCGCTCCCCACTACACTTTACCATGGCTGCCAGGACTTTAGCGTCCCGGCAGCCATGGTAACCATTTAGAAAAAGCTAAACGTCGCATCCGGCAATGCGCCGAAACGACGTTTAGCTTAAGGCCGGATCCGGATCAATGCCTTTCAATGGGCATTAATTCTGGATCCGGCCTTGCGGCAAGTGTTCCGGATTTTTGGCCGGAGCAAAAAGCGCAGCATGCTGCGCTATTTGCTGCGGCCAAAAAACGTTCCGTTCCGGAACGGAAGACATCCTGATGCATCCTGAAGGACGGACTGTCCATTCAGAATGCATTAGGATAATTCTGATCAGTATTCTTCCGGCATAGAGCCCCGACGACGGAACTCTATGCCGGAAGAAAAGAACGCAAGTGTGAAAGAGCCCTAAGACATAAATAACAGCGCTAAACCAGACAGTCAGAAGGTCAATGTGTCTACCATATTGTGCATAGGTAGAAAGTCCCAAAGTCTCTCAGTATTAGGCTACTTTCACACTAGAATTTTTTACGGATCCGTCATGGATCTGCAAAAATGCTTCTGTTACAATAATACAACCGCAAGCATCCATCATGAACAGATCCGGTGGTATTATGTCTTCTAAAGCCATGACGGATCCGTCATGAATACCATTGAAAGTCAATGGGGGAAGGATCCGTTTTCTATTGTATCAGAGAAAACGGATCCGTCCCCATTGACTTGCATTATGTGTCAGGACAGATCCGTCTTGCTCTGCACCACATCGTGGACATAAAAACGCCCATAGTCCAAAGTACCCTTGCTCCAGGACACTATATTTGTTTAAAGCGAACCTGTCACCAATTTTATGCTGACCTTACTGACTGCAGCATAAAATAGTGACGGTCAAGCTGATTTACGCGGTGTCTCATTCATGAGCTAAAAGTAAGTGATCGCTGAGAACCATCATCATAATCATCACAATCTGGGCTTGTAAAAGAATCATGGCTTCCTGAGAAGAGTCCTGATTATTCAGGAGCTCCTGCTCTCTCCGCCCACGACTTAGCTTTCTCCCTGGCAGAGAATTGCCAATGACCAATGATCAGATGTTGGGCGGAGACAACATCAGCTCATGAATAACCAGGAGTCTTCTAAGGCAGCCTTGACTCTTTTTCATCCCTGGATTGTGATGATTATGATGCTGGTTCCAGGCAATCACTTACTTTTAGCTCCTGAATGAGACGCCGCTGAAATCGGCTTGTCTGTCACTACTTTATGCTGCCCTCAGTGACGTCAGCATGAGGTTGATGACTGGTCGCCTTTAAGCTCTCAGAAGTAGGATGACAATATAGTAATGCTCAGATATTTTGTTAGCCGGTTCCCAGGAGATGTCTAACAGCCGAGGTGGCGCACAGAAGTGTATGAATGTTTGTTCTGCGCTCACAATACTCATCTCTAGGGAAATTATATCTCCCTGATCTTGTGTTTAGCTCCACGTTAACAAGCTGTGTGGAGACGTTCGACAGAGACCTAAATGCCAAATTATATCCGACTGTGTGAGATCTGACGAGATAGATATGGATGTATTCATTGAAGCCACATTATAAAACAATGGTTTCTTCTTTTTAAAGGGACTGTCTCCTTACTAAGGTAATAGATTGGGATCCCGGTCTGCCTTTCAGGGTCCTCATCGCTTGACTGCGGAGAGTGGTTACAAAGAGCGTCTGGTACTCTGGAGGACCTCGCCTGTTCTAAACTTCACAGACAACTCATTGACTTGAATGGACACTGTGTAATGCTTAATTTCTCCTGAGGTAGCGCTGCAGGAATATTTGACACTGTAAAGTTTCACAGAGGGGACACTTTTTAATTACTTTGTTGGGAAAGGGCACATCTAAGGGTACTTTCACACTAGCGTCGCTGGATTCCAGCAGGCAGTTCCGTCGCAATCTGGCAATCTGTATGCAAACGGATACCATTTGTAGACGGATCCGGGTGTGGATCCGTCTCGCAAATGTATTGCAATACCGAATCCGTCTCTCCGCTTGTCATCCGGAAAAACGGATCCGGTGCTTATCTTCATCACATATTTAAAGGTCTGCGCATGCACAGACCGCAAGACTGGATCAGTTTTTCCGAAACACTTATGGCCGGATCCGGCAGTAATGCATTTCAATGTAAAATAATGCAAGTGTTCCGGAATTTCGGACGGAGAAAATACCGCAGCATGCTGCTGTACTTTCTCTCTCCAAAAACCGTACAGTAACTGAACTGAAGACATCCTGATGCATACTGAACGGCTCCCTGTTCAGAATGCATTAGGATAAAACTTCCGGTATTGAGCCCCTAGGACGGACCTCGATACCGGAAAAGAAAAACGCTAGTGTGAAAGTACCCTAACAAGTAGGGATTGTCCAAAAAGGGCGCGCTCACACACCACAGGAAAAAGCACCAGCCTATGTGCGCTCCCATGGTCATGGCCACCAAATAGGGAAGCGCTTTTTCCTATAGTGTGCAAGCACGACCACCACTGATGGATTGCAAGGTGGTCATAACCATGGAAATGAGCAGTGTATAACGTGATGGAAAAATGAATCCAGCCAGTAAAGGAAGCGATATGGATAATAACAATACATTAGTAAGTGGCTTCTATTAAGTTCCTCTACATTTGCTGAACTGAGACAACCCCTTTCAGTGCTGAAGCTTTCTGCTTCCGAGCTCTCTCTAACATAGTAACATAGTAACATAGTACATAAGGCCGAAAAACAACAATTGTCCATCCAGTTCGGCCTGTCATCCTGCAAGTTGATCCAGAGGAAGGCAAAAAAAAACCTGTGAGGAGACGCCAATTTTTTTAGGGGAATGAAAAATTAATTCCCGACTCCAATCAGGCAATCAGAATAACTCCCTGGATCAGAGACCCCTCTCTAGTAGCTATAGCCTGTAATATTATTACACTCCAGAAATACATCCAGGCCCCTCCTGAATTCCTTTATTGTACTCACCATCACCACCACTCAGGCAGAGAGTTCCATAGTCTCACTGCTCTTACCGTAAAGAATCCTCTTCTATGTTTGTGTACAAACCTTCTTTCCTCCAGACGCAGAGGATGTCCCCTCGTCACAGTCACAGTCCTGGGGATAAATAGATGATGGGATAGATCTCTGTACTGACCCCTGATATATTTATACATAGTAATTAGATCTCCCGTCAGTCGTCTTTTTTCTAAAGTGAATAACCCTAATTTGATAATCTTTCAGGGTACTGTAGTTGCCCCATTCCAGTTATTACTTTAGTTGCCCTCCTCTGGACCCTCTCCAGCTCTGCTATGTCTGCCTTGTTCACAGGAGCCCAGAACTGTACACAGTACTCCATGTGTGGTCTGACTAATGATTTGTAAAGTGGTAGGACTATGTTCTTATCACAGGCATCTATGCCCCTTCTGATGCAACCCATTATCTTATTGGCCTTGGCAGCAGCTGCCTGACACTGTTTTTTGCAGCTTAGTTTGCTGTTTATTAAAATTCCTAGATCCTTTTCCATGTCAGTGTTACCGAGTATTTTACCATTTAGTATGTACGGGTGACTTGCATTATTCCTTCCCATGTGCATAACTTTACATTTGTCGGTGTTAAACCTCATCTGCCACTTATCTGCCCAAGCCTCCAGTCTATCCAGATCCCTCTGTAGCAGTATACTGTCCTCATCAGTGTTAATTACTTTACACAGTTTAGTATCATGTGAAAAAAATGTATACTTTACTATGCAAGCCTTCTACAAGATCATTAATAAATATATTGAAGAGAATAGGGCCCAATACAGACCCCCTGAGGTACCCCACTAGTGACAGTGACCCAATCTGAGTGTGTACCGTTAATAACCACTGTCATGGTTTGAATCTCTGTGACAATGGCCACACCCATCTGCCTCCCAGCCAAGCTCTTGAACTAATCCCTGCTTACCTCATTTGCATAGCCAATCAGAGGGGTTTTACAATTTGCCAATTGAAAGAGGTGTTCCAACTGTCAATATAAATATATGTGATGCATTTAATAAAGAATTTGTCAGTTTGAACTCACATACAGCCTGACTGGTGTTAGTTCTGTGAGAATTAAAACGACACGAGCGGTCGTTTGAGGCCGGATCATCAATGGCGGAACCAGCAGATATTGTGGTCACATCAGGGAGTGCCGTGAGAGCAGAATAGAGTGAGCAGGGGCTCGTTACAACCACCCTCTGTTTTCTATCATTGAGCCAGTTACTTACCCACATACAGACGTTTTCTCCCAGTCCGAGCATTCTCATTTTATATACTAACCTTTTATGCAGTACAGTGTCAAATGCTTTGGAGAAGTCCAGATACACGACATCCATTGATTCGCCGCTGTCAAGTCTAGAACTTACCTCCTCATAGAAACTGATTAAATTAGTTTGACATGACCGATCCCTCATGAAGTCATGCTGATATGGCGTTATTTGCTTATTTCCGTTGAAGTACTCCAAGATGGCATCTCTTAGAAAACCTTCAAACAGTTTACCCACAACAGATGTTAAACTTACCGGCCTATAGTTTCCAGGCTCTGTTTTTGGACCCTTTTTGAATATTGGAACCACATTTGCCATGCTCCAATCCTGTGGGACATTCCCTGTCAGTATAGAGTCCGCAAATATCAGAAATAAGGAACCAGCAGATATTGTGGCCACATCAGTGAGTGCCGTGAGAGCAGAATAGAGCGAGCAGGGGCTCGTTACATTGGTGGCAGCGGTGGGATTGGCTCTCCAGTTACTGGGACACTTCCAAATCACAACTAGGAATGACCAGCTACGCAGCCTGCAGTAGAGACACGCTGAAAGATTTAGAGAGCCGAGGAGGGTTTCCTGGGACAAAGAACAAAGCCACCTTGATCAGTGAGTTAGCTGAGATGGATCAGAGGGATGTTGATGCTGGACCTCGGTCCGTGGAAGACTTGTTTCAGCAACGAGTTAGAGAGCGGTTGGCATTATATGGTGCCACTGCCAACCCATCCGAGACCGCCATACAGAATGCCATCAGAGACATTCAGCTGCAGGATGAGCGGCAAGAGAGAGAACTAGAGCGACAAGAGAGAGAATTGGAGCGACAACATGAGTGGAGAATGGCGGAAATACGGCGATCAGAGACTGCACCTGGAGATACAGCACCTGTCCATAAGTTGCGCATTTAAATTATTTAAGGAAGGAGAGGAGGAAATAGAAGAGTTCCTCCAGGACTTTGAGAGACTGTGCCAGATACATAAAGTGCCGTCCCAAGATCAGGTCGCCTTACTGGCGAGTAACCTAACTGGCAAAGCTGCGGATGCGTATCCGGCATGGAGGATGAGGACGCCATAGATTATAACCGGGTAAAAGAAGCCCTGCTAGCCCGATTTGCTATTACCCCTGAAGCCAGCCGGATTAAGTTTCAAGAATCCCGGAAACAAGGCAACCTAACCTACATGGAGTGGGCACATCGTCTGCAGCGGAACCTCAAGGGCTGGTTCCAGGGAAGCCATGCTCATACCATAGAGGACATCACCCAGCTAGTTCTCTTAGAGCAGTTCTTTGACCACACCCCTCCGATAGTACGGGATTGGGTGCGAGATAAGCGGCCACAGACGGTACAGCAAGCAGCGACTTTGGCCGATGAATATCTGGACTCTCGGAGATCCATTGGAGGTCAGCGCTATCCACTACCGCGGCCCAGTGTACCAACCTCGAGCCCAACTCCAGTATCTCAGTGGGCTGCCTCTAGACCCTTAGCCCGATCAAAACCTTCTACCGGGCCTAAGTGCTATACATGTAATCAGACGGGTCATCTGCAGCGTTATTGCCCTAACCGATCCCCGAGGTACCAAGAGACTGCCCAGTTATCCAGGTCGGCGACTTATTGCCTCCAGAACGAGGCCAACCCTCTAGATGTTCAGGAAGAGTTTGGTGAGCTGTTCGAGGCTGATCCCGTCCAGGCCGCAGCTGAAGATAATCGGCAACACCATCGTCAGGCGGTATGGGTTAATGGGCAGCCGGCCCAGGGACTTCGTGATTCCGGGGCTACGATTACCCTTATTCAGCCTCACATCGTTCCTCAGTCAGCCCGAACCGGCTAGCCTGTGGCAGTCAGGGTAGCAGGGGGCAAGGTGCTGCGTTTATCCACCGCCAGAGTTCACCTTGATTGGGGTTCAGGGAAGCGACAAGTGCGAGTAGGGATACTCCATGAGTTACCCGCGGAAGTACTTTTGGGGAATGACTTGGGGCATTTGACTTCTTCATTTGCACCAGAGACCGCCATGGCCGTGACCACCCGACAACAAAGCCACCCACAAGGCAACTCCACTCCTATGGGGACCCAGGTAAGACCAAATCCTCCCACGTTACCCCGACTTGACAACCCCATGTCCTGGGATTCTCCTTCAGATGTTAGGCAAGAAACCCGGAGAGACCCTACTTTAGCGTGCTATCGGGACAGGGCGGGCAAGGATCCAGGGGGAGTAGGGGAAGACAGAATAGAGTGGGAGGGAGGGCTTCTTTATCATTACACTGAAGGGGTGGGCAACTGGAAGCGCGAGGGCCCCCACAAACAGCTAGTCGTACCCCAGAAGTACAGACAGGAGCTATTGAGGCTGGCTCACGATATCCCCTTGGCCGGACATTTAGGGATAGCTAAGACCCGGAGTCGGTTGTCTCGTGCTTTCTTCTGGCCTAGGTTACATGCAGAGGTACGAGAATACTGCCGCACCTGTGAGACTTGCCAGAGGGTAGGAAAGGCGGGGGATCATCCAAAAGCCTCTCTGCACCCCATGCCGATAATTAGGGAACCCTTTAGCCGGATAGCAGTAGACATTATTGGGCCACTGGCCCGCCCCAGTGCCACTGGAAAGAAGTATATTCTTACAGTGGTGGATTACGCCACCCGCTACCCGGAAGCTATTCCCCTATCCAATATCCAGGCTGACACGATAGCTGATGCCTTACTGCGGGTGTTTACTAGGGTAGGATTTCCCCAGGAGATATTTGTCTGATCAAGGAAATCAGTTCACCGCTGAGGTGACCCAGCAGCTCTGGCGCCTCTGTGGAATTAAAACCCTCCAGAGCGCACCCTACCACCCCCAAACGAACGGTCTGTGCGAGAGATTTAACGGGACCCTAAAATAGCTACTTTGGGCCTTCGTGGAGAGTAGGAAGGATTGGGAGAAATATCTTCCCCACCTACTGTTCGCCTACAGGGAGGTACCTCAAGAGTCCACAGGGTTTTCACCATTTGAGCTGTTGTATGGGCGAAGGGTTAGGGGAAGGCCCAGTGGGAAGGGGGAGAGGATCCAGAAGGCCTCCCCATCCTTAGTTACGTCTTGGAACTCAGGGATCGACTGCAGGAACTTACCGAGCTAGTCCATGAGAATATGCAATCAGCCCAGAGTCAGCAGAAAGTTTGGTATGATCGATCTGCTCGGAATCGCACTTTTTGTGTCGGACAAAAGGTCCTAGTACTAAAACCCTTGAAGCTAAATAAATTACAGGCCTCCTGGCAGGGCCCCTACCAGGTGGTAAAACAGCTGTGCGACACCACCTACGTGGTCGCCAGCTGTGCAGACACAAAAATTAAGAGGACATTCCACATCAATATGATGAAGGCCTATCACGAGAGGGCTGAGGCAGTAGCCGCCATATGCGCTCCTGCCACTGGGGACTCTGAATACCTGCCGATGCTGGAGCTTCCTGCAGTCAGTAACCGTTCTGGGGGGGTGGAAGATGTTCAGTTAGGAGATGGGTTAGGACCCCAGGAACAAGAACAGGTCAGGGAATTACTCCAGGACCGGAAAGAGATGTTCTCAACACTCCCTGGATACACTCACTTGGCAGTGCACAAGGTGGAGACCCTCGGGCAGAAGCCCCTGAGACAATCAGCCTATCGGTTTACCGGAGCTGTGCAAGAAGGGATGAGAGCAGAGATTAGGGAGATGCTTGAGTTAGGGGTGATCGAACCATCAGCAAGCCCCTGGGCTTCCCCTGTAGTATTAGTCCCAAAACGGGATGGCACGACCTGATTTTGTGTGGACTATAGGCGACTGAATGACTGTACTGTGACAGACGCCTACCCCATGCCCCGAGTGGATGAATTGTTGGACAAAATAGCTCAGGGACATTATCTGACGACTTTTGACCTGTGTAAGGGCTACTGGCAGATTCCCCTGGAGGCGGACGCCATTCCAAAGTCGGCCTTCATCACCCCGTTTGGCCTTTACCAGTTCCGGGTAATGCATTCGGGATGAAAAATGCTCCGGCTACCTTCCAACGAATGATAGATCAACTCCTCGGTGGTCTGCAGGATTTTGCATGCGCATATCTTGATGACATCGCAATCTATAGCCAGACATGGGAGGAGCATCTCAGACACCTGGGCATAGTGCTAGACAGAATCAGAGTTGCAGGCCTGACCCTGAAGCCAGACAAGTGTAATATCGGGATGTCTTAGGTACAATATTTGGGACATAGAGTGGGACGTGGGAAGCAGAGGCCGGAGCCTGCAAAAATCGAGGCCATCCTAAACTAGCTGGTTCCCAGAACCAAGGCCCAGGTACTTGCATTTTTAGGGACAGCCGGGTACTACAGAAAGTTTGTACCCCACTATAGTGACATAGCCAAACCACTGACGGACCTGACCAAAAATAATCTCCCTAGACAGGTCCTGTGGTCCCCGGAGTGCGAAACAGCATTTCAACAGTTGAAAACCACCCTAACACAAGCTCCCATACTGGCGGTACCCGATCCTAACAAACGCTTTGTCGTACATACAGACGCCTCCATGTTCGGACTGGGAGCCGTACTAAGTCAAGTTGGCGACGACGGGAAGGAGCACCCGGTGGCGTATCTCAGCCGCAAGTTGTTACCCCGTGAAGTTGGATATGCTGCCGTGGAAAAAGAATGTTTGGCTTTAGTCTGGGCTTTAAAGAAATTGCAGCCCTACGTCTATGGACGCTCTTTTACCATCATGACGGACCACAATCCCTTGATATGGCTAAACCGGGTGGCAGGAGAGAATGGCCGATTACTAAGGTGGAGCCTGGCTTTGCAACCCTACAATTTCACCATACAATATCGGCCAGGGCCTCAAAAACGGGAATGCGGATGGATTATCGGACCTGGAATCTTAAGACTACTTTTCCAACATCCTCGAGTTGACCCGGTGAGGGTCTCACTGTGGCTGTTGGACTGTTTCCCGGGAGGGGGGGGTAACGTCATGGTTTGAATCTCTGTGACAATGGCCACACCCATCTGCCTCCCAGCCATGCTCTTGAACTAATCCCTGCTTACCTCATTTGCATAGCAAATCAGAGGGGGGTTTACAATTTGCCAATTGAAAGAGGTGTTCCAACTGTCAATATAAATATATGTGATGCATTTAATAAAGAATTTGTCAGTTTGAACTCACATACAGCCTGACTGGTGTTAGTTCTGTGAGAATTAAAACGACACGAGCGGTCGTTTGAGGCCGGATCATCAATGGCGGAACCAGCAGATATTGTGGTCACATCAGGGAGTGCCGTGAGAGCAGAATAGAGTGAGCAGGGGCTCGTTACAACCACCCTCTGTTTTCTATCATTCAGCCAGTTACTTACCCACATACAGATGTTTTCCCCCAGTCCAAGCATTCTCATTTTATATACTAACCTTTTATGTGGTACAGTGTCAAATGCTTTGGAGAAGTCCAGATAAACCCACATCTATTGATTCGCCGCTGTCAAGTCTAGAACTTACCTCCTCATAGAAACTGATTAAATTAGTTTGACATGACCGATCCCTCATGAAGTCATGCTGATATGGCATTATTTGCTTATTTCCCTTGAGAGGCTCTAAGATAGCATCTCTTAGAAAACCTTCAAACAGTTTACCCACAACAGATGTTAAACTTACCGGCCTATAGTTTCCAGGCTCTGTTTTTGGACCCTTTTTGAATATTGGAACCACATTTGCCATGCGCCAATCCTGTGGGACATTCCCTGTCAGTATAGAGTCCGCAAATATCAGAAATAAGGGTCTGGCTATGACATTACTTAATCCCCTTAGGATACGGGGGTGTATGCCATCTGGCCCTGGCGATTTGTCTATTTTTATCTTTTTAAGTCGCTGATGTACTTCTTCCTGGATCAGACAGGACACTTTTAATGGGGAATTTATTTTTACATTCAGCATTTCATCTGACAGTTTATTTTCCTCAGTGAATACATTGGAGAGAAAAAATATTTAACAGCTTTGCTTTCTCCTCGTCACTCTCTGCGACTCCCCCCTCATTACTCTAAAGGGCAGACACCTTCAGATTTATACTTTTTAACATTTATATAATTGAAGAACATTTCAGGGTTAGTTTTACCCTCTTTGGCAATTAATCTCTCGGTCTATAGCTTGGACGCTTTTATTTGTTTTTTACATGTTCTATTTTTTTTCTTATAGTTTTTCAGTGCTTCTGTGCTACCCTCCTGTTTTAGTGGTTTATATGCTTTCTTTTTGTCATTTATTGCTTTCTTTACAGTTCTATTAATCCACATTGGTTTCTATTTGTTCTTTAACCTTTTATTCCCATATGGTATGTACCTCTCACAATAAGATTTTTAGGATGCTTTTTGAGGACTTTGTCCTAGTTAGTTAGGCCTATGGCCTCTCTTAGTTGGCTAAATTTAGCTTTTTTGGGGGGCGGAGCTTGCCAATGGCCGAGTGAGCAGCGCGCACTCAGAGCTCCTGACCATCTCCGGTAGTTTTTCAGAGCCCAGGTCACAAGCGACTCACCTTCCACCATGAAAAGCAGGGGGAAAAGAACCTCGTCCACGCCAGCTCCGGTGGACAGAAAATCAGGCGCCATGGAGCGTTATCTAGCATCCAGCTCCCAGCCGGCGAGTGGCGCCAAGACGCCCGTGCGACCCAAGATGGCGGACGCACCTCATGGTGAGAAGATAGCGGCGCCGGCCGCCGCAGCAACATCCCCTGATCCCAGCAGATCACCGCCTGATGCACCGAGTATTCGGTCATATGCAGGAGCGGTTCACAGCCCGTCCTCGGCGGCTCCATCCTCACCTGCCATGACGGAAAGCAGGCTCTCCTCACCCGGCTCCTCACCCCAGTCTTACCGCTCACCGGGGTGTCCAGGCGCTGACACACAGGCGACACCGTCCTCACAGGAGGAGGAGTGGGACTGGAAGGTTCATCTTAAAGCTCTGCCTACGAAACATGAGCTGAATGCTCTTTTCACTAAGCTTGAAGCGTCACATAAGCAAGATATTGCTGGCTTACATACAGATATCAAGCAAGTGGGCCACAGAGTGGAGGATGTGGAAGCCGTTCAAGAACAGACCCTCCAGACATTGGAGTCCCACCAGCAGATCCTGCAAGACCATACAGGTCAGATCCAGGACATATTAAGTCATCTTGATGACATTGAAAACAGAAACAGGAGAAATAATCTCCGCATAAGGGGAGTCCCAGAGTCGGTTCTCCCACAGGACCTGGAACACTGGGCTCAAGATCTATTTGTCAAGCTACTTAACAGAAGCCCAGATACTCCGGTCGAAATTGACAGGATTCACAGAACTCTGGGTCCGAAACTTTCAGATCCAGCTCGCACACGTGACATAGTGTGCAGAATTCATTTCTTCAAAGAGAAGGAAGAGATCCTTAAAGCCTCAAGAAATATGTCGTCAAGTCTTCCGGATTATCCTGGAGTACTCATTTTACCAGATCTGGCTCGGCGTACACTTATGCTGAGGAAAGCCCTCAAACCTTTATTGGTCCTCCTTAAGGACAATGATATTATCTACCGCTGGGGCTATCCCTTTCAGCTATTCGCCAGAAAAGATGGGAAGTCTGCCACTTTCAAGAACATCACTGACCTACAGAAGATATTGGACATTTTCAACCTACCAACTGTCAGCCTTCCGGATTGGCCCAGACAAAGGGAATTGATTCCTGTTCCGCGCAGAGACACCTGGCAGACGGCGCTCCCAAAACAAAAGAGACCACCTAGAAGCTCTCGTTCACCTATAGAATGAACTGTCTAGTTATTGAGAGGTTCCAGCCTCTAGTTACGATTATTTTTCTCTTTAAGGAAGCCTAGTTGCACAGGCTCTTTAGAATGCTCCTAATATTTTACCAATTGTTCTGACAGTTTAACTGTGACCTGTTATAATCACTTACTCCATTACTTACCCGGAGACAAGTCAGGCAGCCACGATGCCCTTGTCTTCTCTTACCCCCACTAGATTCTACGACACCTACTGAGTGTTGTATATGACGAATAGTCATTACTTAGTGCCCGTTGAACCGATTGTTTGGTTCCTGTTACCCCATAGATTATCATTATCTGTTCACTGAAACCTCAGTGTTCCCTAATTGTATTGTCTGTTTGTCCTAAGTCTTCCCCCTGCTTCTCCCCTACGTGTAGTCTTTCCTTGTATCCTTAACCCTTACTCCTTCCATTCATCATGGCGGGTTTGTTATCGTTTAGCTCCTTTAATGCCAGGGGACTTAACAAACCTGAGAAACGCAGTCAAATCTTATACCGATTTCATAGGAAGAGGATCATGATAGCGATGATCCAGGAGACCCATTTTAAGATCTCATCCATCCCGAATTGTAGAAACAGGTACTACCAAACCTGGTTCCATAGTCCACATCCAGATAAAAAAGCAGGTGGAGTCTCCATAGCTTTCCACAAAACCTTCCAACCCAGGGTCTTAGCCTCTGACATTGACACTAAGGGGCGCTTTATATTTCTTAAACTTGCACTTAATGATCAAGTATTTACTGTTGCTAATATGTACTTTCCTAACCAGGGCCAGGCCTCCTTTGGGACCAAGTTGTTGAGAAGATTGGCTGGCTTCGCCGAGGGTTCCCGTATTATTTTAGGAGGTGACCTCAACATGACCATGAATCCCGAGCTTGATTCTTCGGTGGGTAAGTCCACGATCTCTCTCACCTCATTGCGTAAGTTCAGAACAGCACTCACATCCCTCAGGTTGGTTGATCTTTGGAGGATCTTGCATCCGGGTGTCAGAGATTACAGCCACTACTCTGCGGCACATAACACATACAGCAGACTGGACCATCTCTTTGTATCGCAGAGCTTCTTGGACCTTGATCCTCGATGCTCGATCGATTCTATGATATGGTCGGATCATGCTCCGGTATTTGGACTATTGTCTTCAACCCACACATCTCCCCGCTCATTCACTTGGAGACTTAATGATAATTTATTAAATGATGCGGTTTGCTCGGCATCTATAAAGACAGCCATTGCTGACTTTGTTGCTGACCATCGATCGGACACCACTGCTTCTCCTATGAAATGGGAAGCACTCAAGTGTGTGGTTAGAGGCATATTTCTGTCCCACGGATCACGGCTTAAAAGAGAGAGGGCGCATAAGCTAGCTGCTCTTTTTACAGAACTTGAAGCCAAGGAGTCCATTAATAAAGCCTCTGCATCAGATTCTCTTAAATCTGAACTTTCCTCCATTCGGCAGCAGATATTAAAAATCCTAGATCAGAAATCTCTTTGTATGAGAGATAAAATTAAACGAGGCTACTACGAGTTTGGCGACAAATGTGGTAAATGGCTGGCGAAAGCTTTACATCCGCGTATTCCTCTCACATATATCCCCTCATTAAACATAGGCTCGAGGGGCCAGATACACGCCCCACTTGAAATTGCCTGTGAGTTCCAGTCATATTACTCGGACTTATATAATTTAGATCACACACATACATCCGTCCGGAGATCGTCATCCCAAGACGTGCAAAATTATCTATCTCAATTTGGTCCCCCGATTCTCCCGGACGATGCATCTACTGGTATGGAGGAAGATGTTTCTTCATCAGAGCTTCTATACGTCATTAAGGATCTCAAGAATGGGAAGAGCCCCGGCCCAGATGGGTTGTCCGCTCGTTTCTATAAATACTTTACGGAGGATCTGGCCCCCATACTCCTAGATGCATTTAATTCTATATCCGCCACATGCCCCTTCCCCTCTCAAACCCTACAAGCACATATTTCAGTCATCCCCAAACCAGACAAGGACCATTCCCTTTGCTCCAATTATAGGCCCATCTCCCTTCTTAACATCGACCTGAAAATATTTGCAAAAATACTGGCCTTAAGATTACACCCCCACATACCGAAATGTATTCATAGAGAACAGGTAGGGATTTGTTCCAGGACGAGAGGCCCGTGACAACACCATCAAATCTATAAGTCTGATCTCTAAAGCTAAACAATTAAAGATCCCCATGTGTCTTCTCTCGGTGGATGCGGAGAAGGCATTCGACAGGGTCAGTTGGCACTTCCTAGAAAGGACTTTGATTCATATTGGGATGGGTCCCAGGATGATAAATAGAATCATGGCCTTATACTCTGGCCCTACTGCTCGGGTGCGTGTCAATGGTGTCCTGTCGGATGCCTTCCCTATATCAAATGGAACGCGGCAGGGATGTCCTCTCTCCCCGTTTCTTTACATTCTTGTTATGGAATTCCTAGCGAATGCCTTGCGAGCCAATGATGCAATTAGAGGCCTACACATTGGCAATATAGAACATAAACTGTCACTGTTTGCCGACGATCTTTTGATGTACTTAACAGCCCCTAGAATTGGTCTCCCCTCGGTACTGAAGGAATTTCGGATTTTTGGGACTGTTATCCAACTTCAAGGTCAATGTCCAAAAGTCTGAACTTTTAAATATCTCTCTCCCCTCTCGAGATGTTCACTGCACTCAAAGACGCATTCGCTTTTAAATGGGCCCCAAGTAAGCTTAAACACCTGGGAACTTACGTCTCCTCTGACACTTCCCACTTGTTCAAGCTCAACTACCTCCCTATACTTCACACCATTGAAAATAACTTACAAGCTTGGTCAGCTTTAAATGTTTCGTGGTTTGGCAGAATAAACACCTTAAAATGGACGTTCTGCCCAGACTCTTATTATTCCAGACAATCCCCTGTCGGATCCCAGCCTCTTACTTTGCACGTCTAAGGAAACTCGCTTCCCGTTTTATATGGGGTAGATCCAAAGCCAGGTTGAGCTACAATCTTATGGTCAGGTCCAGGGAACATGGAGGCACGGGACTGCCTGACTTCCTATCATATTACAGAGCGGCGGTCGCCAATTGCGTGATTGACCTCATCCATAATCTTGAGGGAAAGCTTTGGGTTGAATTAGAACACGCTCTAGCTCCTGGCCTTATCCCAAGCGTTTTCTGGTTTCCGACAAATACACTGACCCAGATGCCTATTCAAAGGTCGTCACCTTTCCTATCTTCTCTAGTACACATTTGGACCAAGTTTGCCTCCACGACCCGGTTGGCTACAATTCCTGGCCCTCTCACAAACATATCTGGTCATCCGTTGATGCCGGCCACACTGTTAGCTCTACCGGCTCTAGGCTTACACTCCAGGCCCCAGATCAGGGTCAAAGACATATATTCGGCTGGAGGGATTAAAGATCTTAAAGATTTAGGCCATATTATCCCTGACTCACCTGGGCGATGGTTTCACTACTTACAATTACGCAGTTTCACTGGATCTCTGGCACCCGGTATGCAACTACAGTCCTCATTATCTGATTTCGAGAAATTATGCCTAGCTACTTCTGCTCCTGGGCATTCTATATCTCTTATATATGCCATTCTGAACTCGGGAGAGATCGGGGATGACACAGAAGAATTCCCTTCCCCAACTAAGAAAATTATGCTTTCATGGGAATCTGAACTGGGATACCCTCTTACACCTGATCAATGGAAGAGATCTCTCCTTTTCACCCATAAGTCTTCGATCTCCTGTAAGATTCAGGAACTCAATTATAAGATCTGGTCTAGGTGGTATAGGACCCCGGTTAAGCTTAACCAGTTCTATCCTTCGGTGCCAGACACGTGCTGGAGGTGTTCGAAAGATAGGGGCACTATGTTGCACATCTGGTGGGAGTGTACGGGAGTAGCAACACTATGGAACGACATCTTCAAGCTATACGAATATCTATACAAAATCCATGTTCCTATGTCGCCCCAGATAGCTCTCCTTTCAGTTTTTCCGGGCAGAATTAAGATAGTCAGGAAGGGTATCCTTAGATTTTTTGTCATAGCAATGCGTCAAATAATTCCCAGAGCTTGGCGATCATCAGATAGCCCCCTCAGAGTCACTTGGGTGGGTGCTTTAGATTCTTTGGCACGCCTGGAAGAGTTGGGTGCAGAAGACCAGGGTCTTGGAGTTGCTCACTCTAAACAATGGGAGGCCTGGTACCAGTTTCGTGCATCTCCAGGTTTCTCGGGTTGGTTGTCCTCAGGTTCTACTACCTAAAGTATCCTGTCTAGTCTGACTGCAATTATATCTTGTATGGATTACTAGATTAACCCCTTCCCCCTCCTTCCCTCCTCGCCCTCCCCCTGGATCCTTTGTCTTGTCTCCCCCCCCCCCCACCCCATTCATCTGGTATTGATGATTGTTGAATCTATTTTCTGTATGCTGATTTCATGTGTAATTTTGTAATTTTCGCATATTGCATATGCTCAATGTAACTTTCTCATAGTGCATATATTCAAATGCATATGGTTTTCAATAAAAACAAATTGAACCATAAATTTAGCTTTTTTGAAGTTTGGTATTTTTGTTCCTCCCTGTAGAAACGCTCTTTTGAATGATAATTTGAAGGTTATTACTTTAAGGTCACTATTTCCCAGGTGTCCTGAACCAGTTGGGTCCTGAACCAGTTGGGAGAGGTAATTGTCTTTGGTTATTGCCAAGAACCTGTTTCCTTTATGAGATTTACAAGTTTCAGTTTCCCAGTCTATATCTGGGTAGTTGAAGTCCCCCATAATAACCACCTCATTATGATTTGCCGCCTTGCCTATTTCATTTCTCTGTCACAGCTCAGAGGGGTGTGCCCTTTCTACTGCAGCTATCTCCCTATCACAGCTCAAGGGATGTGTCCTTCCAGCTGCAGCACTTTCCCTGTAACTGTCACAGCTTCTAACAGTAGATACCAGGGGCAGATTGGCCATAAACCTTACAGGGAAATTTTCCGGTGGGCCGATGCCCAGGGGCCGCCCAAGTCCCTATCTCGTACATAATAAGCTATCAGCAGTAATTAACTCTGTGAGAATCAGGTACTCATGTACCCGGCCAGTGTCATGCCCTCCTGAATTCAACTATGCCCCACATCTTACCTTCTAAACACCCTGCTCCATATCTTAATCAGAGACAACTGGAAGAGGAGGAGAAAAAATGACCAACTGAAAGGGACAACTTTTGGGGCAATATATTGTCCGGCACTGTGGTATTTTGCCCTATGGTATTGCTGACCCCACTACTTTTGTTGCCCCGCCTCCTGTCAATTTAGACCCTCCTATAATATGGGGCCACTTTTAGGTATTATTTTACAGGGCCTCTTTAGGTTCCAATCAGCCCCTGCTAGATACAACTGGGGGCAGTTGAAGGATTGAACTGAACATGTGTGACCACCAAACTTGAAATCAACTTTGAAATTTTCGATCCCGCGTCCCCGACTAGGCAACCAGACACCTCCTCTGCTCTAGCGATGGCCTCTGTCTTCTGCTACAGGCCTTCTGGATCAGGCTGTAGCTTTCCTTCTCTGTCCACAGGTGGCGTCAGGCAGCTGTTGCTTGAAGATGTGTCAACCCTTGGTGGTCTATCTAAAGGATATTCCAGCTTCTATACTTTGCCTTAAAGGCTATGTACCCCTTTGGGGGCATTTTTTATGATTGCATTTTACTTATTTTGGGCTATAAATAGTGAAGTGCCTAAAAATGTGTATATGTATATCCCTACTGGGGAAGGGAGCAGCCCGGACAACTGGACAAATGTGTCCAGTTGCGGGCACATCAAAGGCAGAGGATCAAAAGATCCTCTGCCTGCAGGGGACCTCTGTCCAACAGAACGCCAGACCACTTCCAGTGCTGTATACTGCAGTGCTGGAGATGTGTCGGCACCTGTGTGCCAGCACGCACACTGGCTGGCCCAGTAACGTCATATCACCGCACCAGCCCACATGCACTTTCTTGCAGACGTGCTTGCACACCTGTATGCAGGATCATTCTGGAGCGAGCGGCCCCTGCAGAGAGGGCAACGAGCAACACCTGGACAATGAGCAAACCCCTAGACAACGAGTAACCCCATAGGACAACGAACATAATCCTTGGCTGAGTAACCCCTTTCTTTCACCTATACAATAAACCTTGAATTAACTCATTCCCTGCCGACTTTCCCCTATACAACGAGCAAATTAACCATTTCCTTTCCCCAATAGCCCCCATCATTCAGGTTAACCTTTTCCTTGCTACCCTATACAAGAGCTAGCTGGTTAACCCATTTCTACCCCATATTTATCCTCTACCCTAAACCCTTGTTTCCCCCCTTAACCCTTAAACAGTACGGACAGTTAGTAATAGGTGAGGGAGGGGCTGCTGGTGCATGTGAGGGTATTTGTATAGGGTGTTGTTTTTTTATAGTGTTTTTGTAGTGTGCAGACTCAGAGCATATATATATATATATATATATATATATATATATATTTATATATGTAATACATTGACTATACCTGTAAAAGACATTGTGGCACATAATAAATATTTTATTAGTAAACAGCATGAAAAGTCTTGTGCATGACAGCCCTAGAGGGAACAAAGCATTAATAGAAAGGGGAGTTAGTCCCCCAGCCCTTTTACACAGCTCATCACTGCTAGGTCATGTAGCCCCTAGGGCCCATTTACACGACTGTCTTTTGCAGCCCCATTAAAATGAATTGATCCAAATCTGTTCCACAAAATTGCAGAACGGATGTGGACTTATTCATTTCAATGGGGCCACAAAAGATGCAGACAGCACATCGTGTGCTGTCCGATTCCGTACTTCCGTTTTGTGGCCCCACAAAAAAAAGATAGGACATGCCCTATTTTTATCCACAATTACGGACAAGAATAGGCATTTCTATCATAGGGCTGGTCATTGCGTTGCACACGGCCAGTGTCCAATTTGCGGACCGCAAAAACGGATATGGTCGTCTGAATGAGCCCTTAGGGACATGTCCCCGCTGAGGCCAGTCATTGACTGCAGTGGTGCACATGACCCCACCCACGCTGGAAGTTTACATGTGGGGACTGAAGTGCAGTGAATACAGCCAGGGACACACGTAGCCAGTAGTAGGGAGCTGGTAAGTATGTTTCCCTTCACAGGTCCGGCAGGGGAGGGGAGATATTTAAAAAATAAATCAATCCTGGAATACCCCTCTAAGGTTCTTTTTTATGGGGCGATAATATTTCACAGTCATTGCCCAGTGTAAATGTTAAGCAATCAAACAACAAAGAATAATTCGCTCCTCTGGCCTTATAAAAGGACTCCAAATCCTAGTCTACCCGGCACCAAATGGATTGCATTTAGATGATTCACTTCTCTGGTGAGAGGCATGAGAGAGCGACAGCGACATATATGGAATGGCGGATCATAAACGGAGAGCTCAGTGCTGTAAACTAACGTGAAATTAGTGCCATATTCATCAAAGTCAATGGACTTTAGAACAAAAGATATTGAGGTGAAGATTATAAAGAGGAAGGCATTTTACAACAGCTACAGATATAAATCATGCAAATAAAGTGTCACACAGAACAGTACAAGTCATTTACACATACAGTAGTATGTGCATGGGAACTTAAACTGGCCCTGGAAAAAAAAACTAAAAGTAGCCCTGTGTTGTAGGCGGGTCCAAATTGACAGTAGGAATGGACAACTGAAGTAGGCGGGGCCAGCAATACTTCAGTGCAACACAAAATCCCGCCCCAGCAGAACCAAATACCACAGTGCAGCACTAAATACTGCCACCCTCATCACAGTATTTAACTATATCATCTTCCTAAGGACAGTGAGGCAGTGGAGTTCAGAAGGGCGCCTGCAGCCATTGGCCAGGTGCGTGACTACCTGCAGCGACCGGGACCGCAGGGTCAATGTCTGAGTAGGGTGGCCTGATGGGAGTAGTAGTTGGTACTCACGTTTATTCAGCTCCCTGGGCCAGCGTGCAGTGATGGGAAGGAAGGCACCGGATTCCTTCGGGGCACACTCTGGTGTCCAGGGATCTCCTGCTGGATGTTAGTTGAGGTGCCCTTGATGCAATGGGTTTTAGGTGCAGGGGAGGCAGGGTCCCTGAGGTTCATGACGTCAGCACCCTTGGGTGCAAATGAGGTGGTAAAATAAAGAGGATTCCGTTTGAATAAAAAAAATTAACATTTACTGAGAATCACTTGCCTTGAGGTAGATGTATAGATTATTGCAGTGCAGAGCGGTAGTTGTAATCCATCAGAAGTTAGTTGTATCTGTAATCCTAATAACAGGCTCTTGGTATTGACTCTGGTCACCAGGGTGCACCTAGCCTTTCTGCTGCCTGAGGCAAAAAACGGAAATGACGTCCCTCCCTCCCCAAAGCCAATTTCTTAACCTAACCCTTTCCCTTCAGCGCATGGCCCATTCGGCTGCCCCTGACCTCATTGGTGGTGCACCCCCTGCTGGTCACACTCAGGCTATTGTAACTTCTGGCTGACTGCCTATCTTCCAGGTGTGGAGTATACATCAATGAACTTCTCTGCTTCACATGGCCGTATATATATCTACTGCATCAGGAAAACTGACAGTATGGCTGTACATGTGGATAAGGCCTCATGCACACGACCGTGCCGTTTTTTGCGGTCCGCAAACCGCAGAGCTGCAAAAAATGGAAGCCGCCCGTGTTGCCTTCCGCAATTTGCGGAACAGAACGGGCGCCGGCAATATAAATGCCTATTCTTGTCCGCAAAGCACGGACAAGAATAGGCCATGTTATTTTATTTTTTTGCGGGGCCACGGAACGGAGCAACGGATGCGGACAGCACACTGAGTGCTGGCCACATCTTTTGCGGCCCCATTGAAGTGAATGGGTCCGCATCTAAGCCGCCGAAACGGCGGCTTGGATGCGGACCCAAACAACGGTCGTGTGCATGAGGCCTTATACTGAGGATTTGACATGGATTTCATCCTTTGCATTGCAAAGCGGCAAATTTGTAGCATAACTGAAGACTGCAGGTCAATTTCCAATGCAGATATTTTTTATTCCAGCAGCGTGCGGATGAGATTTGCTAAAATCTCATGCACTTTGCTGGCCATGCATTTCTGTGAAATGCTGCGGATTTTCCGCCCACAATTTGCACATTTGAATTGTATCCGCCATGTGTGGTCCTACCCTGGAAGTTGAACCTAGTGACTCATTTTGGCCAGTGTTATTATACTCCCCCTAAACCTATTAACCCTATGAGCGTCTTCCTTTCTCTTCCATATTTCCAACTGCCGTTTCCGAAATTCTATATATACACCTCAACGCTGACTGCAGGCAAATATACTGTGGGTGGATTTCATTTTTTTTTTTATATGATCACTTTCACTGCGAAACAACCTATATTTTAACTGCAACTCCCCTTTAATGATTGCTTCAGCCATTTTCCCCTATATAGTTGGAGATTTAGTACAGAAAAGCAGCTTCTGAGTAATAATTAGAGGCGTCTGACATTTCGATAAGAGGGAAGGCAGCTGGCCTGCACAAGGCGAGATTAGTCATTCATCTTTACTGATAAGTAACATGTTACCGCATACTGTAATCTGTTTATAGAAGTATTATGGCACAGCGCTAATGAGGCCGTTATAGATCCTGTGTATCGAGCGCTTTAGACAAGCCCGGGACCAGGACACTTACCCCAGCAACAGCCTGTTTCCACCATGATTTCTACAATGCAATGGCCATAATCACTTAGTACTGGCTATAAAATCCATAAGGTGAACATATAACGCTCCCCTATTAACATTACTCTTATCTACAGAGCGTCAGAGGGCGAGCGCCAGCTGACATTGGAGCTAAGTACTTGTTTGAAAGAAAAAAAATAATAATATTATAAAAAAGTTAAAAGGGTTGTCCAGCTTTTTAAATTGGTGGAGGGTGCAGACTATGACTGCTTTGTTGTACAATACCGTGCACAGTCCCTACTAACAGTACAGTGCCCCGCAGGGCGGACTGAGTCTGGACCATATAAGGCGGATACTATATCTCCTTATGGAGAGCGACTAAACAGCGTGAGGAGTCTTTTGGGCCAGGATAACATACAGAGGGAAAATGCGGTCGTCTACATGAGGCCTTAAAACCCCACAGTAAAAAACGCTGTGTTTGTTGGAAGTTTTATAATTTCTCAACAACCAACATGTAACATCAAATATGTAGCAGATTTCTTCTATATGTTGCAGCAAAAACCACAGTGGTAAATCTACGACAGAACACACTTCGGGTCATGGTGGATCTGTTACAGTTTTGCCAGAAATTTCAGCAACTTGATGTGCAGTGTTCTAGGACTGATCAATAATAGATCATGGAGGACAGGAGAAGGGTAGTCTTATGAACAACTTAAAGGGAACCTGTCACTGGGATTTTGTGTATAGAGCTGAGGACATGGGTTGCTAGATGGCAGCTAGCACATCCGCAATACCCAGTCCCCATAGCTCTGTGTGCTTTTATTGTGTAAAAAAAACTGATTTGATACATATGCTAATTAACCTGAGATGAGTCCTGTCCCTGACTCATCTCACATACAGGACTGGGGCTACGGAACGGACATACAGATGCGGATAGGAAGTTCTGGTCAGGCGCAAAATCACTGGTAAAGCAGGTCTTTTGTAGATGAATCTTTTTTATTTCATAAATATTATATGTACATAGAACAACGCGTTTCGGGGCTCAGAATGTCCCCTTCATCAGGTTATTAGGTAAAGCATCTTTTGGGGGATTGGGCATCTGATCCTAAAGAAATTCCTTCTGCGGCTGCATTCCTGGATTTAAAGGGTCTATATCCTTATATGTCTACAATAGAGTTGTGCCTATCCCTAGCACAACCCTAAAAGGTGAGCACCTTTATTTCTTCAACCAATTTATTTTATGTTGAACGTACTATCCTATTGTGCGCCCCCCCCCCCCCCCACCCCTCTTGTTTCTTTATTCCTTTCGTGACTGAGTGGAATTTAGATTCGCTCGTGGTTTTTAAGAATACAGATGCGGATAGCACACATTTTTTGCGGACCCATTGAAATGAATAGGTCTGCATCCTATCCACACAAAAAACGTAATGGACACGGAAACAAAATACGTTCATGTGCATGTAGCCTAAGACTGCGTTCACATCTGTCATGGAGGCTAGGTTCAGAGCCTCTGTCACAGATTAAGACAGATTTGATGGGAAAAATTGATGATCAATGTAAGTCAATAGGGTCTGGGGGTAACTGTTCTGTTGATAGATCTGGCTACGGAAACCCTGACACAAGTGTGAACTAAGCATACTACAGCATAAGGCCTCATGCACACGACTGTGCTGTTTTTTGCGGTTTGCAAACCGCGGATCCACAACGAAAAACGGAAGCCGCCCGTGTGCCTTCCACACTTTGCGGAACGGAACGGGTTGCCCATTGTAGAACGGACAAGAATAGGACATGCTATATTTTTTTTGCGTGGCCACGGAACGGTGCAACGGATGCGGACAGCACACGGAGTGCTGTCCGCATCTTTCTGCAGCCCCATTGAAGTGAATGGGTCCGCATCCGAGCCGCCAAAACGGCAGCTTGGATGCGGACCCAAACAACGGCAGTGTGCTGGAGGCCTAAGACGGAACATGCCATGTTTTTTTCCTGTGAGGAACAACCTCCATGTCAGGGGTGTGGCTAGGGTCTCAAAAGATCCGGGGCCCAAGCCCCAATGAATATGGCCCAGTTCTCTAGGTCAACCCCCCTCCCCCCTGCACACCGCATTTTGCTGTACTTGCTATAGAAATATGAGTGCCCCCCATAGTAATAGTGCTCCTCATAGTCCCACCAATAGTAATACTGCCCCCTACAGTGCCCCCAACCGTGATAACGCTCCACAAGAATGCCCCATTAGTAATACTGCCCCCTATAATGCCCCAACCATGATAATGCTCCTCAAGAGTGCCCCCATTCATAGAAGAACCCTCCAGTATTAATAATACCCTCACAGAGCCCCCAGTAGAAATAAGGCCCCCTATTGTTCCCCCAGTGGTAATAAAGCTCTCTACAGACTCCTCAGTAGTAATAAGGCCCCCCATAGTGCTCTTAGTAGAAATAATCTATAAGTCTCTCCTATAGAGACCCCAGTAGTAATAAGAACGCCTATAATGTCCCCTGGATTTATAATACTCTTACAGTTCCCCCAGTATTTATACTGCCTCCTACTGTTATAATGCTCACCCGAAGTGCCCCCAGTATTTATAATGCCCCCTGCAGTGCCCACTGTAGTTATATTCCTCCGTCCACCATACAGTCCCATGTAAATAACATCATACCATCTTTCCTGCCCCCTCCAAAATACAGTCCTATGTGAATAACATCACTCCCCTCCCTGCAGCCCCTCCAATATATAGTCCCATGTACAGTGGCGTACCTAGTGTTATGGGCCCCAGTGCAAACTTTGGATCGGGCCCCCTCCCCCCTATTTTTACAAAGAGGCGGCAGAATTTCTTTAAACTAAGTGGTATTTCGCACGAGCGGATGCCGTGCGGGTTATCCGCTGCGTGAAAGAGAGCCAAACCCCGCTCCGGACAGCAGAGACACAGAGTAATAACATGATTAATAATGCTCTTTGCCTCTCTGTGACCTTTTTACTACAAAATCACAGTGAGATAAAGTTGTCACTGTGATTTTGTAGTAAAAAGATCACAGAGAGGCAAAGAGTATTATTAATCATGTTACTGCTCTGTGTCTCTGCTGTCCGGAGCGGGGCTTGGCTCTCTTTCACGCAGTGGATTACCCGCACGGCATCCGCTCGTATTAAAGAGCCCTAAGCCCAATGCATGGCTACACTCACCCAGTCCTAATAAAGTCTGGTCCTACCTCATCCAGGGTGTCGCTGGCGTCAGCGTGATGTCTACTGGATCCAGAACAAGGTCCCTGTGGTCATAAAAAAAAGAATAATCACATAAGGGAGGGATGATGACTGCCCCTGTGAAATCGCTGTGCTGGCCTGTAAGACTGAGCCATGCCAATGTATAGCAGGGTAATCTAGGACATTTCCCCTAAGTGCTACCACACAGTACTAATGCCTACATTGTGGCCCCTCACAGTAATGAAGCCCACCTTGTGGCCCCTTCACAATAGTTATGTCCTCCTTGTGGCCCCTCACAGCAGTTATGCCCAGATATGTGTCCCCTCACAGTAGTTATGCCTAGATATGTGCCTCTCTCACAGTAGATATGCCCAGATATGTGCCCCCTCACAGTAGTAATGCCCAGATATGTGCCCCCTCACAGTAGTAATGCCCAGATATGTGCCCCCTCACAGTAGTAATGCCCAGATATGTGCCCCCTCACAGTAGTAATGCCCAGATATGTGCCCCCTCACAGTAGTAATACCCTGATATGTGCCCCCTCACAGTAGTTATGGCCAGATATGTTCCCCCTCACAGTAGTAATGCCCAGATATGTGCACCCTCACAGTGGTTATGGCCAAATATGTGCCCCCTCACAGTGGTTATCGGCAGATATGTGCCCCCTCACAGTAGTAATGCCCAGATATATGCCCCCGTACTGTAGTAATGCCCAGATATGTGCCCCCTCACAGTGGTTATGGCCAGATATGTGCCCCCTCACAGTAGTAATGCCCAGATATGTGCCCCCTTACAGTAGTTATGTCAGATTATGTGCCCCCTTACAGTAGTTATACCAGATTATGTGCCCCCTCACAGTAGTAATGCCCAGATATGTGCACCCTCACAGTGGTTATGGCCAGATATGTGCCCCCTCACAGTAGTAATGCCCAGATATATGCCCCCGTACTGTAGTAATGCCCAGATATGTGCCCCCTCACAGTGGTTATGGCCAGATATGTGCCCCCTCACAGTAGTAATGCCCAGATATGTGCCCCCTTACAGTAGTTATGTCAGATTATGTGCCCCCTTACAGTATTTATACCAGATTATGTGCCCCCTCACAGTAGTTATGCCCAGTTATGTGCCCCTTTATAGTAGTTATGCCCACATATGTGCCCCCTCACAGTAGTCATGCCCAGTTATGTAACCCCTCACAGTAGTTATGCCCAGTTATGTGCCCCCTCACAGTAGTTATGCCCAGTTATTTGCCCCCTCACAGTAGTTATGCCCAGTTATGTGCACCCTCATAATAGTTATGCCCACATATGTGCCCCCTCACAGTAGTTATCCCCACATATGTGCCCCCTCACAGTAGTTATGCCAGATTAGGTCTCCCTTCAAAGTAGTTATGGCAGATTAGGTGACCCCTCAGTAAAAATGCCCACTTTTGTGCCCCCTCACTCTTGTTGTGGCCCCCCTTTTGCCTCCAGTCTGCAGCTTTATGAGAGAAAAAAACACATACTTACCTTCTTCCCTGATTACGCGTTCCCACACTCACATCGCGCTGGTGGCTGTGCTGGAGGCCGATTCCCAGGCTTTCAGCGCTCCTCCTACAGCTAGCAGCGCGATGTGCGGCCTGCAGGGGGCAAGCCGGAGCTCAGAAGAAAAGTGAAGCAGGGAGAGGAGAGAGACGACAGCGCGGCAGTGACAAGAACAGCCGGGTGAGTATGCGCAAGCCCCCCACCCCCTAACTTGCCTCTGCGCCCCCTCTTGTCTGTGCGCCCGGGGCGCATAATATACATGTTTGAAGAGCGCTCTGACAGGGCCTGGCATTGTCACTGTACTTCATGCCGGGCCCTGTCAGAGCGCTCCCATTACATGTGAGTGCATCGTCCCTCCTCCCCCCGCCGAGCCCGGTGATCGTTACGCCCCCGCCCATGTGGAAAACACTATTTCACTACCTCCACCATAGAGTCCCATGTAAATAACATCACACCATCTCTCCAGCCCCCTCCAATATACAGTCCCATGTAAAAAACATCCCTCTCTATCTACAGCCCCCTCCAAAATACAGTCCTATGTAAAGAACATCACCTCCTCCCCAGCCGCCTTTAATATACAGTCCCAAGTAAATAATATCTCCCCCCAGATACCTCCAAAATGCAATCCCATGTAAGCATCATCCCCTCAACATTCAGAGTACAAGGGACCCCTACAGCGGTGGATACAATCATTATGCAGTTTTGGAGTAGAACAGTTCTTTACTGAAGAATAAAGTTCAAGCACTTAAATTACAGTTCTCAGGATGCATGGGCTGGCAGTTCTTACAAAATGTGCAGTCTCCACAGTTCTTACAGGTTACACAGCTGCAGTAACAGTTAATCAGCCAAGATATCTCTCTAATGCAATTATTCTCACACTGCACTACATTAGCTGACTTTTGCATAAGCATCCAGAATGGCTGTGCAACACTTTCTCACTATGCAACCAACATCAAACTAAGCTCAGCCTCTGCACCTTTTATACTTGTTGCAGAACTCGTAATACTTGTCACCCCAGGTTTCCTGTGTGGGATGTAGTATAGTGGGCATATTGAGATTCTGCCTTTTAGGTTTGTCCAGGGCAGGAAGCCTCTCTCTTTATGGACAATGTCAGATATTCAGTCTATAAGCTTTTCTTTTAAGCAGTTTATCTCCACAGGGCTTCTACTCGTACCTCCTCTCAACTCTGGCATGCTGTTCAAATATGTACATTCTTTTCTCTCCACTTTAGCTGATGTTGAAGTTTACTTTGTTAGCTAGTGTTCCTTAGGGCTGTGTTCTGCTGCCTCACTGCACAGACATCCACAGTCTCTACATTAAATGCTCTAACCACTCCGTATGTGGAGGGTGACAACAGCCCCAACTGGCAACTGGTTGCTAAGGTGTATTAACTCTGAGTGCAATAAGTAAGTAAATGCACATACCACATAAAAACACATTTTTCACCCTTTTTGCTGAGCACCGCTACTGTAGTAGTAGGAAGCTGCAAAAGCAACAGTAACAAATTATTGAAAGTCATAAAACGGCAAATCCAGAAGATCATTTTTATGATGATGGCTAGTATTTGGAATATTTTATTTATCTGTTTTTTGCCTGTTTTTCACCCTCGCTGGGAATAGACAGCATGGCAATGTTGTATATAGCACATAGTATTTGTATCACAGATTTCATGCTATTTCGAGCTGTTTTCCCATTGGAATTAGTATAAAGGTCACTATCTGGGACGCGTCGTGTTCCCAGGAAAATCTGTCTATATAGAGGAAGCCATGTTTTGCGCTGATTTGCTATTTGCGGTGCTATTTTATCTGCCTGGCAGAAATACATCTCCGTGAGGATTCTATTTTAATCCGTATGTGAGTCAGGACTTCACTTGGATATTCACAGGCATAAATGAAGGCTATTTTTACTCTCAGATGAAAATGCTGGCACGAGTCTTTACAATTCAGAAGTAGAGAAATGGTAATGTATGGATGCTCACCAGAACACGTTAACTCCTGGTATGTCACTGTACTTTCCTCCTAAATCTCCGTTCACATGATGTTAGAGCCCTATATTTTCCATTTACACAAAGAAAACTACCACTATACATCAGATGTATGAATAGCGCCTCCTGATGGATGGCAAAAGCCTGTTCTTTAGGCTGGTATATGTTGGTATACCATCTTGTTGTATTGAATATCATAGTAATCTATGGAGAGGCATCCTGATTACTGCCAGTACCAGTATACTTTTTTTTTTAACCATGGAAGCCTATAGGAGACATATGCTACTGTATGTCTATAAGCATACACTGAAGCCTCCCGACATATTCCTCTGATGGAAGCAGGGGCATACATGGATATCATAGAGCCCCATAGCAAAACTTAGTATGGACCCCATACCAACCAGCGTACTGGTACGCATGCATTAAAGACTCCCAGGCAACATGACACGCAAAGCCCATCATCTGAGATGTCTCTAAATTAAGCGGAATACATTTTTATGAAAAAAATTGTAATGAAAAAAGCCACCGCCAGTCAGAAAAAGTGAAACAGGTGCTTTAAAAAATATGTCATATCTCTCCCACGTACAGCTCTAAATCACAGAGTCTCTTCACATACTATATTACAAAACTAGCTGCCTGAAGCCACCACTAGGGGGAGCTCAGTGCATGGGGATTTATACAGTTGCCATTGTCTGCATTGAAAGCTTTAATAATCTTTTTGCATTTAGCTCCTCTTGGGGCGGTTGCATAAAAATGCAGTGTTTTATGTCGGGAACAGAAAAAGAAGTTCAGTGCCGGGCCCCCACTTCCCTGGGGCCATATAGCAGTCACGTGGTATGGCTCTATGGAAAGTATACCACTGGATGGAAGGCTGAAATGTGATATAAACTGGGCCGGAGTTTATGCACTGAATAATTAGAATTTAAAAAGAGAGCTAGCACCAGAAATTATTATTATTATTATTATTTTTTTTTTACTATTTTCCATTCTTAACACTTCCTATCCCTTTTTAGCTTGTGTTGTGTAAACTGAGGCAGGCTCAGTAGCCAACTTATGATCATCAGATGGGAGGAGTATGATTATAGATAGCACGGTAACAACTCTATAATAAAGCTGTAGGTAGAAAGGATCCACCACTGGTAATAGATGATGGGGACAGCTCAGGTCCTCCTCCATGAACGGTGACCACTGTTCATGTCACAGAGCATGCCCACAACACTCTCCATAAGACATCAATGTGTTGTTTTCATTTTATTTTGTCCTGGTGCCTGCTATAAAGGATGCGTTTGCAACAGTTTGGGCAACAGTTGATGGTCTCCCTCAATAATTATGTAAATGACACATTATAATAAAAATAGGTACGGCGTAGCTCAGCAAAGCACTAATAACTTGTATATACAGGGCATACAACATGCAAGACAAGGGGAAAAGTGGAGGAACCAGTAAGGTTTATTCTAAAAGAGAAGTCTGTGATAGCGTTAGATACCACTTACCTGGCAGCAGCTTACTGCCCTCTCCATTAAAGGGATTGTCCAGGATTAGAAAAAAAAATGGCTGCTTTATTCCAAAAACTCCAAAAACTATCCATGGGTGGTGTCGGATATTGCATCTCAGCTTCATGAAAGTGAATGGGACTGAGTTGTAATACCACACACAACCTGTTGACAGGTGTGGTGCTGTTTTTTTAAGAAAACAGACATGGTTTTTCCAGTCCTGGCCCTTTGAGAATGCAGATAAACTTGGCCAAACTAAGTGTGCATGTGTCTAGGGCAGGCATGCTCAACCTGCGGCCCTCCAGCTGTTGCAAAACTACAACTCCCAGCATGCCCGAACAGTCTACAGCTATCAGCCTACAGCAGGGCATTGTGGGAGTTGTAGTTTTACAACAGCTGGAGGGCCGCAGGTTGAGCATGCCTGTTCTAGGGGAATTGAGGAGAAATGTTGTTGGTCAAATCCTTTTAAAGCTATATGGGCAACGTAAAAGTTTTTTTGGGGATTACTATAGTTTTTAACTGATATACTCATGTATTTGCTTACCTCATTTACATCTTCCCCATGCTTTTTTTTTCAATTTGGACTCTCTTGACCCGTTTTCACCATATAACCCAATCCCTCTGGTTTGTTTCCATTCTGTATGGAGCACTTTCTGTCAGGGGAGGGCTGGCAGCCTTAGTCCTGGGGGGCAAATCCAGTCAAGTGGCCCATTTTTAGCCACACCCATTATTAAAAGCCCCTCCTACATACAATAGGCCACTCCCACCAAACACTGTACAGCTGAAATTCGATTGTTGAGGCCTGTCCTGGCTGCACTGCCTGCTTCACATTATACAATATACAGCAGGCTACAGCCAGGAAGCTCCTCCTTCCCCAGATCCTGCTCAAGGCCTGTGGTTCCCCCCACCATCTGCCACCCGCCCGCAGCCTGCTGCCCCCTTTGGCCGTCCTCACCCAGCTCTGAATCCTCCTTCTGCAAATGGCAGGGGGAGGAGCCGGAGCATCTCCTCTCCTACATAGCGCCCCAAACCTCTTACATCCAGTGATGTCACCTTTGTTGTAGACATTCTCTTTCTTTATCTTCTCCATTCAGACCAGACCGCCATGATGATTTTTCAGCCATCTCCCGTCTCTGCAGAGATTGACAAACAGACATTAGTTTCCCACATTTCCATCATCTTCACATCTTCTGAACACCCTTTCCTGCCACCCCCAATACTATATTGCAGAAACAGTCCCCCTGGAAATACTACTACCACACAGATAGTGCCCCCTTCAACAATTATTGGCGCACAGTTCTCTAAAAAAATAACTGTGCCCAGACACTAATAGTATCAAGATAATGTCCCCCCAAAATATATGTGCTAAGCTGATACTATGCCAGGGTGCCCCCCCCCCCCCAAAGTAACAGTGCTCCCCAAAATCCCACCAACAGACATAATTATCTGCCAGAGCACACTTAGTAGTAATAATGCCCCTATAGTGCCCATACTAGTTATCATGTTCCTCATAGCCCCCCAGTAGTAGCAAAACTCCACATAATACCCCCTAGTAGTAATAATTCTCCTTATAATGACAGTACATGAAATACCCCTGCTTAGTGCCTGCAGTTGAGCTAATGTCCGCATAATGTACGCCAGTATAAAATACCCCTATATAGTGCCCCAGTTAATGCCCTCATAGTGCACCTCTCCCCCTTCCCCAAAGTGTCCCACATAATTTTCCAGTAAAAAATGCCCCTTCTTAGTGCCACCAGATGCCCCAATAGTGCTCCACTCCCCCATAGTGCCCCCAAATAATGCCCCATAGTGCCGCTATCCCCTATAATGCCCCCCATAATGTACCAGTAAAAAATGCCCCCTTAGTGCCACCAGATGCCATCGTGCCCCCCATAATGTGCCAATAAAAATTGCCCCTTTAGAGCCCCCACTTCTTTATAGTGCCCCCAAATAATGCCCCTATAGTGCTAACAGATACCCCATAGTGCAGCTCTCCCCTATAGTGCCCCCCATAATGTGCCAATTAAAAAAAAGCCCCTTTAGAGCCCCCAGATGCCCCCATAGTGCTCCTCTCCCCCATGGTGCCTTCCCCCATAATGTGCCAGTGAGAAATGCCCCCATAGTGCCCCCCTAAAATGGGCAAGAACTAAATGCCCCCAGAATGCCACCCTAAAAAAATGGGGCTGTGAGAAATGCCAGCTCCCCCCGCAAAGAAAAAAACTAATAAAAAAACCCCAAAAAAACACTAATACTTACCTCTATCAGCAGCGATGCAATGCAGGCCTCTTCCGGCCTGTGTCCCCCACTGTGTGCTGACCGGCTCAGGCGGCGCGATGATAATGACGTCATCGTGCCGCCTGAGCCGGCCTCTGATAGGCTGCAGGCATTAGTGCCTGCGGCCTATCAGAATACCAGGGAAGGGAGATGCCTCTCCCTCCCCTGCTGCAGCACAGACATCTGTATTGCTGTCCTGAGTACGGCGATACAGATGAATATGGAGATGAGCGCTTCCACAGTGGAAGCGCTCATCTCCTACTGCCTGCAGCCACCACTGCCGCCACAATTACATCCAGGGGCGGCGCTGCCTGTGCTGATCGGCGGTGCGGCCCTGAGGATTTAAAAAATAATAATAATTTGTTACAGACGGCCCAGCGGGCGGCCTGGGGGGGCCTGGGGGGCAATTGCTTCCCTGCCCTCCATCCCAGCCTGCCCCTGCTTCCTGTTCCTGTATCCAACCAAACCCATGATGCACTTCTTCTTCCTCTGCCACACCTCCAGCACCGCCCCTAACAACGCCCAGCTAGTTCATAGCTCCTCCCACCACCTAGTTACATAGACACGACTCTATCACCTCCTCTAAGAACAACCATCTAGTTTATAGCTCCTTCCCCCCAGCTAGTTACATAGACACTCCCCTATCACTGTCCCGTCCATGGACATAACATTGCAGGAAATAAGAAAGCAGCATGGACATGGTCATGTGACCACAACCCAAAATGGGAGATAGGAGCAATAAAGGTAAAATAATTACAGCTGTCTTCATAAATGATTATTTTAAAGGCTATTATTTTTTTATTTATTATTGAATTTTACTCATTTGTGCTAAAAATAATTTTGTCATTTGATCTTTATTAAAAATATTCAGCCATTCTGTTACAAAGGGTTAACTGTCTAGCTGTGTGTATTGTACTTTCTCTTTGTATACCTCTAAATTACTAAAAGGTCATTAAGTCACATTCTTATCGGTAAGATAAGAACTGAGCTACAGTTGCAAAAAAAAACTATGTGAACCCTTTGGAATGATATGAATTTCTGCACAAATTGGTCATAAAATGTGATCTGATCTTCATCTAAGTCACAACAATAGACAATCACAGTCTGCTTAAACTAATAGCAAGCAAATAATTAAATGTTACCATGTTTTTATTGAACACACCATGTAAACATTCACAGTGCAGGTGAAAAAAGTATGTGAACCCCTAGACTAATGACATCTCCAAGAGATAATTGAAGTGAGGTGTCAGCCGACTGGAGTCCAATCAATGAGATGAGATTGGAGGTGTTGGTTACAGCTGCCCTGCCCTATAAAAAACACACACCAGTTCTGGGTTTGCTTTTCACATGAAGCATTGCCTGATGTGAATGATGCCTCGCACAAAAGAGCTCTCAGAAGACCTACGATTAAGAATTGTTGACTTGCATAAAACTGGAAAAGGGTTATAAAAGTATCTCCAAAAGCCTTGCTGTTCATCAGTCCACGGTAAGACAAATTGTCTATAAATGGAGAAAGTTCAGCACTGCTGCTACTCTCCATAGGAGTGGCCGTCCTGTAAAGATGACTGCAAGAGCACAGCGCAGACTGCTCAATGAGGTGAAGAAGAATCCTAGACTTACAAAAGTCTCTGGCATATGCTAACATCCCTGTCAGCGAATCTACGATACGTAAAACACTAAACAAGAATGGATTTCATGGGAGGATACCACAGAGGAAGCCACTGCTGTCCAAAAAAAACATTGCTGCACGTTTACAGTTTGCACAAGAGCACCTGGATGTTCCACAGCAGTACTGGCAAAATATTCTGTGGACAGATGAAACCAAAGTTGAAATGTTTGGAAGAAACACACAACACTATGTGTGGAGAAAAAGAGGCACAGCACACCAACATCAAAACCTCATCCCAACTGTATGATGGTGGGGGCATCATGGTTTGGGGCTGCTTTGCTGCGTCAGGGACTGGACAGATTGCTATCATCGAAGGAAAAATGAATTCCCAAGTTTATCAAGACATTTTGCAGGAGAACTTAAGGCCATCTGTCCACCAGCTGAAGCTCAACAGAAGATGGGTGTTGCAACAGGACAACGACCCAAAGCACAGAAGTAAATCAACAACAGAATGGCTTAAACAGAAGAAAATACGCCTTCTGGAGTGGCCCAGTCAGAGTCCTGACCTCAACCCGATTGAGATGCTGTGGCATGACCTCAAGAAAGCGATTCACACCAGACATCCCAAGAATATTGCTGAACTGAAACAGTTCTGTAAAGAGGAATGGTCAAGAATTACTCCTGACCGTTGTGCACGTCTGATCTGCAACTACAAGAAACGTTTGGTTGAAGTTATTGCTGCCAAAGGAGGTTCAACCAGTTATTAAATCCAAGGGTCCACATACTTTTTCCACCTGCACTCTGAATGTTTACATGGTGTGTTCAATAAAAACATGGTACCATTTAATTATTTGTGTGTTATTCGTTTAAGCAGACTGTGATTGTCTATTATTGTGACTTAGATGAAGATCAGATCACATTTTATGACCAATTTGTGCAGAAATCTATATAATTCCAAAGGGTTCACATACTTTTTTTCTTGCAACTGTATAATGAGTGTTTATAATGTCAGAGATCGGAGATAAGGAGCCGTCAGCTGACCTGCCTGATAGAAAGGGTAAAAATACAAAGCCTGCTCCTAGAGAATCTCAAGGCTGTACAGAGAAAGGGGCTCCCAATTTTTAATAAATCAAATTGAAAAAAATGATTTTTAGCTCAAAATGCGTACAATGCTATAATCTAAATAAAATGCCCTCCAAAGGTTCATAGCCTTTAAAGAATGTGGATGCGAACAAGAAAGCCCCTTCAAAGCTCATTTGCCTGACAGCTATTCCTCAGAACCCCCACCCCCCCAAAAGCATGCATGTGTTTGGAATTGAGAGAAGGGATTGGATCACTGGAAGACACCTCTGACGGCTGCTTGTCTCCCTGAGAACAAAAGGATTAACAATGTTCAATTCCATCAGCCCGATCCTTCATTCCCCCATCGTCAAATGATGGGACATCCCCTTACACATTAGACGGTTGGCCGCTCCCTCACCTGACATGAATCTAATGTCTATGGCCAACCTGAACTGCCTTTCTCTGGCTTATTTGCGATGTATAAATTAAGCAGATAGAAGTGCACAGATTAATATGTACAGTAGTTTTGTAGTAGAGTTAAATCAACTGAGAAAAAAATCCAGGTCATTGCCCGGTAAAAAAAAAGACTCCCGGCAAATTTTCTCCTCCATAAATAGCACAAATCACATGAAATGAATGCAAGATGGGGAAAGCTGTAACAGCACAATAACGAAGACAAAGAGGATTTCCAACGAGTCCAAACTGCTCCAGCGCTGGCCTTGTATTCAGTGTGTACAGCACAGATCACATGTAACATAACATGTAACACGCCTGCAGGCACAATCATCATATAATCATATCACATACCTCGGTGCAGAACTATATATAGAACCGAGGAAGATAGATAGATATGAGATAGATAGATAGATATGAGATAGATAGATAGATAGATAGATATGAGATAGATAGATAGATAGATAGATAGATAGATATGGGATAGATAGATAGATATAAAGATAGATAGATATGAGATAGATAGATCCAAAAAAATACTGATTGGAAACTTACAATGTGAGCACATTGGGGACAGAGAGTGATGTGTCTGTAAGGTGCTGCGAAACATGTCAGCCCTATATATAAGTGAGTAAAATAATAATCATACCAACAATAATAATAGATAGATATGAGATGTATAGAAAGAGATAGTCATAAGATAAATTGATATTTAGACAGATAGATATTGGTAATTAGATGATAGATAGATAGATAGATAGATAGATAGATAGATAGATAGATAGATAGATAGATAGCAGCAAGATGTTACAAGATGATTGATTATGGGGTCCCTGTAGCAACTTTGAGAAGGCAGGTCTCTGGGAAATGAGGACACTGGCGGTCCTGCCTCTGTACCTATAAGTCATCTCAGCCACATGGAGATGTCTATAATAAACAAACTGGAGCTGGTTTTATATGAATTTGGACTGGTGGAGGTGCTGTACACTGCCTATGTACACTCACCTAAAGAATTATTAGGAACACCTGTTCTATTTCTCATTAATGCGATTATCTAGTCAACCAATCACATGGCAGTTGCTTCAATGCATGTAGGGTTGTGGTCCTGGTCAAGACAATCTCCTGAACTCCAAACTGAATGTCAGAATGGGAAAGAAAGGTGATTTAAGCAATTTTGAGCGTGGCATGGTTGTTGGTGCCAGACGGGCCGGTCTGAGTATTTCACAATCTGCTCAGTTACTGGGATTTTCACGCACAACTATTTCTAGGGTTTACAAAGAATGGTGTGAAAAGGGAAAAACATCCAGTATGCGGCAGTCCTGTGGGCGAAAATGCCTTGTTGATGCTAGAGGTCAGAGGAGAATGGGCCGACTGATTCAAGCTGATAGAAGAGCAACGTTGACTGAAATAACCACTCGTTACAACCGAGGTATGCAGAAAAGCATTTGTGAAGCCACAACACGCACAAGCCTTGAGGCGGATGGGCTACAACAGCAGAAGACCCCACCAGGGTACCACTCATCTCCACTACAAATAGGAAAAAGAGGCTACAATTTGCACGAGCTCACCAAAATTGGACTGTTGAAGACTGGAAAAATGTTGCCTGGTCTGATGAGTCTCGATTTCTGTTGAGACATTCAAATGGTAGAGTCCGAATTTGGCGTAAACAGAATGAGAACATGTATCCATCATGCCTTGTTACCACTGTGCAGGCTGGTGGTGGTGGTGTAATGGTGTGGGGGATGTTTTCTGGGCACACTTTAGGCCCCTTAGTGCCAATTGGCCATCGTTTAAATGCCACGGGCTACCTGAGCATTGTTTCTGACCATGTCCATCCCTTCATGACCACCATGTACCCATCCTCTGATGGCTACTTCCAGCAGGATAATGCCCCATGTCACAAAGCTCGAATCATTTCAAATTGGTTTCTTGAACATGACAATAAGTTCACTGTACTAAAATGGCCCCCACAGTCACCAGATCTCAACCCAATAGAGCATCTTTGGGATGTGGTGGAACAGGAGCTTTGTGCCCTGGATGTGCATCCCTCAAATCTCCATCAACTGCAAGATGCTATCCTATCAATATGGGCCAACATTTCTAAAGAATGCTATCAGCACCTTGTTGAATCAATGCCACGTAGAATTAAGGCAGTTCTGAAGGCAAAAGGGGGTCCAACACCGTATTAGTATGGTGTTCCTAATAATTCTTTAGGTGAGTGTATATGTAGTGCAGTCAGAGTTATGTGCTACTTGAAGACAAGGGGCTCACCTTGTTCAGAGGCCCTCTGGGGGACTCACCTGTACCCCTGTGGGCCAGTCCGAGCCTGGACAGAAAGATAGATAGATATGGGAACTCTCTGACACTGGATATATGGACATATTCCAATAGGCTCTGTTTATGGTGGCATTCTTTGGCAAACACTATTTATGGGTGTGGCAGTGGTCTGTAATTGCTGTGGGCAGATAGTGTTACGTGGCACCATATAGTGGTAGTATTCAGTCACTGTATGGCTAGATTATTCAGATATATTGCATAGTATTTTAATGGATGTTAACAGTCACAGCCTTTCTCAGTGACTGTTCGTTTGCTTAGAGCTTACAGTACGGTATATTACGTTACAGTATATAATGCAGGGCTCCTATCTAAAAAAAAAAGCACAGAGAAGAATAGCGCGCTCCACATGGCACTAAATAACTGCACATGGCGACCGCAAATGTTTTGAGACATTCCTTCTGTATAAACAGTCTGGACTTGCACAATGTCAGGGTGATGGGATTTATTTAGATTGAAGAATTTGTACCCAAACTTGATACCACTAAAATTAAAAATTCCTTCTAGATCACTTGTCTGTCCTTCTACGACCCTCTGCACTGTAAGGCCTCTTGCCCACGACTGTATGCCCTCCGAGATATACGGTCCGTGAGCGGGCCATATGTCCAGGACTGGTGCAAGGATTTTTGCCACCCTAGGCAAAAGCTAATTTTGCCGCCCCCCTTGACTTCGCCTATTTACCACGCCATTTGACCCGCCCCTTTTTTGTCGGCCACCTATTTATACAGACTTCACCCTTCATTGTGGTAAGGCCACGTTTTCTCCCTCCAGCTACATACCATGTCATCCACAGATCCCCATCAGTGTCATCCACAGATCCCCCATCAGTGTCATCCAAAGATCCCCCATCAGTGTCATCCACAGATCCCCCATCAGTGTCGTCCACAGATCCCCCATAAGTGTCGTCCACAGATCCCCCATAAGTGTCATCCACAGATCCCCATCAGTGTCATCCACAGATCCCCATCAGTGTCATCCACAGATCCCCCATAAATGTCATCCACAGATCCCCCATAAGTGTCATCCACAGATCCCCATCAGTGTCATCCACAGATCCCCCATCAGTGTCATCCACAGATCCCCCATCAGTGTCATCCACAGATCCCCCATAAGTGTCATCCACAGATCCCCCATAATGGTCATCCACAGATCCCCCATAATGGTCATCCACAGATCCCTCATCGGTGTCATCCACAGATCCCCCATCAGTGTCATCCCCCATCAGTGTCATCCACTGATCCCCCATCAGTGTCATCCACAGATCGCCCATAAGTGTCATCCACAGATCCCCCATCAGTGTCATCCACAGATCCCCCATAAGTGTCATCCACAGATCCCCCATAAGTGTCATCCACCGATCCCCATAAGTGTCATCCACCGATCCCCCATCAGTGTCATCCACAGATCCCCCATCAGTGTCATCCACAGATCCCCATCAGTGTCATCCACAGATCCCCCATAAATGTCATCCACAGATCCCCATCAGTGTCATCCACAGATCCCCCATAAGTGTCATCCACAAATCCCCCATAAGTGTCATCCACAGATCCCCCATAAGTGTCATCCACAGATCCCCCATAAGTGTCATCCACAGATCCCCCATAAGTGTCATCCACAGATCCCCCATAAGTGTCATCCACAGATCCCCCATAAGTGTCATCCACCGATCCCCCATAAGTGTCATCCACCGATCCCCCATAAGTGTCATCCACCGATCCCCCATAAGTGTCATCCACCGATCCCAAATAACTGCACATGGCGACCGCAAATGTTTTGAGACATTCCTTCTGTATAAACAGTCTGGACTTGCACAATGTCAGGGTGATGGGATTTATTTAGATTGAAGAATTTGTACCCAAACTTGATACCACTAAAATTAAAAATTCCTTCTAGATCACTTGTCTGTCCTTCTACGACCCTCTGCACTGTAAGGCCTCTTGCCCACGACTGTATGCCCTCCGAGATATACGGTCCGTGAGCGGGCCATATGTCCAGGACTGGTGCAAGGATTTTTGCCACCCTAGGCAAAAGCTAATTTTGCCGCCCCCCTTGACTTCGCCTATTTACCACGCCATTTGACCCGCCCCTTTTTTGTCGGCCACCTATTTATACAGACTTCACCCTTCATTGTGGTAAGGCCACGTTTTCTCCCTCCAGCTACATACCATGTCATCCACAGATCCCCATCAGTGTCATCCACAGATCCCCCATCAGTGTCATCCAAAGATCCCCCATCAGTGTCATCCACAGATCCCCCATCAGTGTCGTCCACAGATCCCCCATAAGTGTCATCCACAGATCTCCATCAGTGTCATCCACAGATCCCCATAAATGTCATCCACAGATCCCCCATCAGTGTCATCCACAGATCCCCCATCAGTGTCATCCACAGATCCCCCATAAGTGTCATCCACAGATCCCCCATCAGTGTCATCCACAGATCCCCCATCAGTGTCATCCACAGATCCCCCATTAGTGTCATCCACAGATCTCCCATAATGGTCATCCACAGATCCCTCATCGGTGTCATCCACAGATCCCCCATCGGTGTCATCCACAGATCCCCAGTGTCATCCACAGATCCCCCATCAGTGTCATCCACAGATCCCCCATCAGTGTCATCCACAGATCCCCCATCAGTGTCATCCACAGATCCCCCATAAGTGTCATCCACAGATCCCCATCAGTGTCATCCACAGATCCCCATAAATGTCATCCACAGATCCCCCATCAGTGTCATCCACAGATCCCCCATCAGTGTCATCCACAGATCCCCCATAAGTGTCATCCACAGATCCCCCATAATGGTCATCCACAGATCCCCCATCAGTGTCATCCACAGATCCCCCATCAGTGTCATCCACAGATCCCCCATAATGGTCATCCACAGATCCCTCATCTGTGTCATCCACAGATCCCCCATCGGTGTCATCCACAGATCCCCCATCAGTGTCATCCACAGATCCCCCATCAGTGTCATCCACAGATCCCCCATCAGTGTCATCCACAGATCCCCCATAAGTGTCATCCACAGATCCCCATCAGTGTCATCCACAGATCGCCCATAAGTGTCATCCACAGATCCCCCATCAGTGTCGTCCACAGATCCCCCATAAGTGTCGTCCACAGATCCCCCATAAGTGTCGTCCACCGATCCCCATAAGTGTCATCCACCGATCCCCCATCAGTGTCATCCACAGACCCCCATCAGTGTCATCCACAGATCCCCCATAAATGTCATCCACAGATCCCCCATCAGTGTCATCCACAGATCCCCCATAAGTGTCATCCACAGATCCCCCATAAGTGTCATCCACCGATCCCCCATAAGTGTCATCCACCGATCCCCCATAAGTGTCATCCACCGATCCCAAATAACTGCACATGGCGACCGCAAATGTTTTGAGACATTCCTTCTGTATAAACAGTCTGGACTTGCACAATGTCAGGGTGATGGGATTTATTTAGATTGAAGAATTTGTACCCAAACTTGATACCACTAAAATTAAAAATTCCTTCTAGATCACTTGTCTGTCCTTCTACGACCCTCTGCACTGTAAGGCCTCTTGCCCACGACTGTATGCCCTCCGAGATATACGGTCCGTGAGCGGGCCATATGTCCAGGACTGGTGCAAGGATTTTTGCCACCCTAGGCAAAAGCAAATTTTGCCGCCCCCCTTGACTTCGCCTATTTACCACGCCATTTGACCCGCCCCTTTTTTGTCGGCCACCTATTTATACAGACTTCACCCTTCATTGTGGTAAGGCCACGTTTTCTCCCTCCAGCTACATACCATGTCATCCACAGATCCCCATCAGTGTCATCCACAGATCCCCCATCAGTGTCATCCAAAGATCCCCCATCAGTGTCATCCACAGATCCCCCATCAGTGTCGTCCACAGATCCCCCATAAGTGTCAGTCCACAGATCCCCATCAGTGTCATCCACAGATCCCCATAAATGTCATCCACAGATCCCCATCAAGTGTCATCCACAGATCCCCCATAAGTGTCATCCACAGATCCCCATCAGTGTCATCCACAGATCCCCCATCAGTGTCATCCACAGATCCCCCATCAGTGTCATCCACAGATCCCCCATCAGTGTCATCCACAGATCCCCCATAAGTGTCATCCACAGATCCCCCATAATGGTCATCCACAGATCCCCCATCAGTGTCATCCACAGATCCCCCATCAGTGTCATCCACAGATCCCCCATAATGGTCATCCACAGATCCCTCATCGGTGTCATCCACAGATCCCCCATCAGTGTCATCCACAGATCCCCCATCAGTGTCATCCACAGATCCCCCATCAGTGTCATCCACAGATCCCCCATCAGTGTCATCCACAGATCCCCCATAAGTGTCATCCACAGATCCCCATCAGTGTCATCCACAGATCGCCCATAAGTGTCATCCACAAGTCCCCCATCAGTGTCGTCCACAGATCCCCCATAAGTGTCGTCCACAGATCCCCCATAAGTGTCGTCCACCGATCCCCATAAGTGTCATCCACAGATCCCCCATCAGTGTCATCCACAGATCCCCATCAGTGTCATCCACAGATCCCCCATAAATGTCATCCACAGATCCCCCATCAGTGTCATCCACAGATCCCCCATAAGTGTCATCCACAGATCCCCCATAAGTGTCATCCACAGATCCCCCATAAGTGTCATCCACAGATCACCCATAAGTGTCATCCACAGATCCCCCATAAGTGTCATCCACAGATCCCCCATAAGTGTCATCCACAGATCCCCCATAAGTGTCATCCACAGATCCCCCATAAGTGTCATCCACAGATCCCCCATAAGTGTCATCCACCGATACCCCATAAGTGTCATCCACCGATACCCCATAAGTGTCATCCACCGATACCCCATAAGTGTCATCCACCGATACCCCATGAGTGTCATCCACCGATCCCCCATAAGTGTCATCCACCGATCCCCCATAAGTGTCATCCACCGATCCCCCATAAGTGTCATCCACCGATCCCCCATAAGTGTCATCCACCGATCCCCCATAAGTGTCATCCACCGATCCCCCATAAGTGTCATCCACGATCCCCCATAAGTGTCATCCACCGATCCCCCATAAGTGTCATCCACCGATCCCCCATAAGTGTCATCCACCGATCCCCCATAAGTGTCATCCACCGATCCCCCATAAATGTCAATCCACAGAGATTACACAGAGACAAGTGAAGTGAATAAATTAGCTAGGAGGCGGCGCCTCCAGCAAGAGTGTGCTCTACGCGGTGGCGTACCTTGCTTATGGGTGGCGCCGGCCTCTGCATATGTCCCGATGCGGCATTGATCATGTACACTGGAAGCACACAGCATCATAGATTACAATGATGCTGCGGACGTCGGGCCGCCCGCGGGGCTATTGTCCCGCACTCATATGATCTTGGAGGGAATACGGTCGTGGGCAAGAGGCCTAAATCTGCTGTAAATTACCTGCTCAGCGTTGTTTGTGTTACTGCGCTGCCTTGTTGCTGGCTTACTGCTCTCTTGTCACATAAGCTCATCTCTCCGGATTCTCGTCCGCAGCCATCGAGGAGCATGTGTCCCTCCAGATGTTGCTGAACTAGTAGCAAGGCATTGATTGGAAAAGCAGCAGAGCTGCGCTCAGTAATAGCTGGAGATTGCCCCTTATCTTGGGGATAACATTAGACTCTGAAAATCCAATTTGCTTTTCAATCAGCAGGATTGCTGTATCTGAAGCCCCTAATGAGTCCCAGGCGGCATCGCATAATTCCTCTCTTCACAATTCAAGCATTTTCCCCCCCAAAAAACTGAAACAATTTATCAGTAAATATAAGGCTACATGCACACGACCATATGTGTTTTGCGGTCCGCAAATTGCGTATCCACAAAAAAGCGGATGACGTTCCGTATGGCATCAGTTTTTTTTGCGGATCCATTGTAATAAGGCTCCATTCACACGTCCGCAATTTCGTTCCGCATTTTGCGGAATGGAATTGCGGACCCATTCATTCCAATGGGGCAGCACGATGTGCTGCCCGGACACGGAATTGTGGATCCGCACTTCCGGGTCCGCACTTCCGTTCCGCCAAAAAATAGAACATGTCCTATTCTTGTCCGCAATTCCGGACAAGAACAGGCATATTCTATTAGTGCCAGCAATGTGCTTTCCGTGTTTTCCGGCTCCACGGCTCCGCCTAATGCCTATCCTTGTCCGCAAACTAGAAAAAAATAGGACATGCACAATTTTTTTTGCGGAGCAACAGAACGGACATAATGATGCGGACAGCACACAGTGTTTTTTGCGGACCCATTGAAACGAATGGGTCCGCATCCTATCCGCAAAAAAAACGGATCGGACACGGAAACAAAATACGGTCGTGTGCATGAGGCCTTAATCTTAGTGTTGTGCTCATCTGTTAATATGTTGCAAATTATATTTGGAAATCTCTTAAAGGGGTTGTGCCAAGAGACACAATGCTGTACTTGGTCACGTGCTACCCACCACTCCATTCGCCCAGGAACGGGACCATATTTTCTTGATCGGTCCCAGCGGTCAGACCCACATGTATCAGATGGATTTTCCCTATCCCGAAGATAAGTTTAGAACTCGGTACAACCCCTTTAAAGCCACCCTGCCGCCTCTCCTGACATGTTTGTCTTGGTAACTACTTTCCCAGTGAAATAACAATTCTGAAGCATCTATTCTTATGACTCTATGTTGTGCCTTTCCTCTATTATTCCTATAATGGATAGATTTCCAACTGGGCGTTACCATACCCCTTGTCGACAGGGGCGGACTGGCCAAAGACCCTACAGGGAAACTTCCCAGTGGGCCGATGCCCAGAGGGCCACCTGAGCCCCACTCACAGCTGCTAGCCAGGTAAGTAATGATCTGATGCTTATTGAGTTAAAAGGGAATTCTGAGAACGGGGGCCCCGTACCCTGTTAAGCCGTCCCTGAAATGGAATCCCAGCAGTTAGACCCCCACCGATCTGATAGTTATTCTCTATCCTGTGGTTAGGAGATGACTGCCCTTAAGGCCCCATTCACACAATCATATTTTTGGTCTGCATCAGAGCCGCATTTTGTATGGACTGGATGCGGACCCATTCATTTATATGGGGCCACAAAAAATGTGGACAACACGGACGTCATCCATACGGTTGTGTAAACTTACCCTAACCAGAATACCCTTTTAATTAACACTCAGAGTGTCAAGAACCTAGGCCAGTGGCCACAGGTGCCCTCCTGCTTCTTTAATTCAACTGTATTTCCATCCTGAGGCAACTGGAGTAGGAGGGCAAAACGTGGCAGCTGGCGCTGGCCACCTCTGCGGAAGTTATTTTGTGCTGCAGATTGGCCATAGACCCTACAGGGAAATTTCCCGGTGGGCCAATGCCCATGGACCACCCGAGCCCTCCACATAACTGTCAGCTGGGTACATAACATACAGCATTAATTAATGCTTGGACCATCAGAAACTTATAAACTTGGGCAGCATGGACAGGTGAATTCAACTGTCCTTAGTACAATAATATAGTTTTATACTGCGGCATGGGTGGCCGTGGCAGTATTTTATGCGGCACTGTGGTATTTGGTTCTGCTGGGGCGGTATGTTGTGCTGCACTAAGGTTACTGCTGGCCCCGCCTACTTCTGTTGTACCTGCCTACTTGTGTTGCCCTGCCTTCTGTCAATCTGGATCCACCTACAACATGGGGCCACTCTTATTTTTTTTTTTTCCAGGGCCACTTTAAGTTCCCAGTCCGACCATGCTGCTGGAGCATTATTTTGTGCTGCACTGTGGTATTTGGTTCTGCTGGGGCAGCATTTTGTGCCACAATATGGTATTTGCTGGCCCAGTCTAACTGTCTAATTCTTTCTGCCTTTCTGACGGTTTGGACCTGGCTGCCTACAACATGGGGCCACTTTTAGTTTTTTCCAGGGCCGCTTTAAGTTCCCAGTCCGCCCCTGCTTGTCAAAGAGGTGCGTCCCTGCACAGTCTGCCACTGAGAGCACTGATTGGACTGTGTCAGACTGTGCAGGGTCACACCCACAACTTGTATACTCCCGGCTGTCAATCTATCTGTAAACTTCTAATAGGAGTAATAGAGGAAGGACATCATATACATTTATGAGAAAAGATCCTGCAGAATTGTCATTTCATATTGAATACTAAAATATACAGTTCAAGAGTGGAGACAGGTTCCTACTAAGGCCCATTTGCACAGGGGGATGATGGGGTTAATAATCGCACTTCTTAATGCTTGTTATTACCCTGTATAAACACGCCCAAGCTCTTCTGTCATTTGATTAGCTTTTTTATTGTGGCCGTAGAAATCATGGACTGTCAGCAGCAGATAATTACAATTAGTAATTATACTGTATGCGCCAAAACAATCCCGCCAATGATCATCTGGTCTCATACGTGTGTTATGTTGTTACTGGCTGAAAATCTGCCAGTCTGAGTTACTGGGCCTTTAGTTATATCTGTACCTGGAAAAGATGGCAGAACACCAATATTGCAGGTACTTACCAAGTTTCAAGAACTGATAGGAGAAGAGATTTCCGAGGAACAAAGTATTAACCCTTCCTTCAAAACAATATAACTGTACGTCTAGCTTTTGAGTGGCCTTTATGTCATGGGGATGGCCTGGGCGCAGGAGCTGTGCCTGATTCATCCGCAGTGAATTTCAGCTTTAACACCCTGCTGCAACAGAATCTGGCATTGAATATCCTGCCCTCTGCTGACTCTGACCCAGTCTACACAGCAAAGCTGTGAAGTGCACTGCAGAAAACAAGGAATATCAGCCTAGTGTGTGTGTTCTGAGTCATCAGTGTGATATATATATATATATATATATATATATATATATATATATATAAAATCATATTTTTCGCTTTATAAGACAGACTTTTTTCTCTCATAAGTGGGGGAAAATGACCATTTGTCTTATAAAGCAAATATTATTGAGCGCTGCCATTATGGAAGCACTCACTAGTATGCATTAGGTGCGGGGAGCAGGGAGTGAAGTGCTGTGAGTGCTGCTGGTACTCACCCTCCCTTGTCTTCTTCCCTTGGGCTGCGCTGCACTTCAAGTTCTGACCACGTGCAGCATCGCAAAGTAGTGCATGCACTATGACCTGACACTGCACTGGCATCTGAATGCGTGCAGCATGCGGTCAGGATGTACAGTGCAGCATGGCCCCAGGGAAGAAGACAGAGAAGATAAGAGAGCGAGACTTCTGCAGAGACCGTCGGACCTGGAGAGGAGCGGTGGAGGTGGAGCAGGAGAGGTAAGTGAAGTTATTTATGTTATCTCTGATCTGAGATTTAATGGAGGTCTGGGATGGAAGTCCGATGGGGGTCTGGCATGGAGGTCTGATCCGAGGTCTGATGGGGATCTGGCATGGAGGTCTGATGGAGGTCTGGCATGGAAGTCTGATCTGAGGTCTGATGTGGGTCTGGCATGAAAGTCTGATGGGGATCTGGCATGGAGGTCTTATGGGAGTCTGGCATGGAAGTCTGATCTGAGGTCTGATGGGGGTCTGGCATGGAGGTCTGATCCGAGGTCTGATGGGGATCTGGCATGGAGGTCTGATGGAGGTCTGGCATGGAAGTCTGATCTGAGGTCTGATGTGGGTCTGGCATGAAAGTCTGATGGGGATCTGGCATGGAGGTCTTATGGGAGTCTGGCATGGAAGTCTGATCTGAGGTCTGATGGGGGTCTGGCATGGAGGTCTGGCATGGAAGTCTGATCCGAGGTCTGATGGGGATCTGGCATGGAGGTCTGATGGAGGACTGGCATGAAAATCTGATCTGAGGTCTAATGGGGGCCTGGCATGAAAATCTGATCTGAGGTCTAATGGGGGCCTGGCATGAAAATCTGATCTGAGGTCTGATGGGGATCTGTCATGGAGGTTTGATGGAGGTCTGGCATGGAAGTCTGATCTGAGGTCTAATGGGGGCCTGGCATGAAAATTTGATCTGGTGTCTGATGGGGATCTGGCATGGAGGTCTGATGGAGGTCTGGCATGGAAGTCTGATCTGAGGTCTGATGGGGGTCTGACATGGAGGTCTGATATGGGGGTCTGATCTGAGGATCTAATATGTGGGTCTGATCTGAGGATCTGATATAAGGTCTGATGAAAAATTATTTTTTTCTTATTTTCCTCCTCTAAGGCTACTTTCACACTAGCGTTCGATCGGATCCGTTCTGAACGGATCCGATCATAATAATGCAGACGGAGGCTCCGTTCAGTACGGATCCGTCTGCATTATTTTTAGCATATAACAGCTAAGTGTGAAAATAGCCTCGTACGGATCCGTCCAGACTTTCAATGTAAAGTCAATGGGGGACGGATCCGCATGAAGATTGAGCCATATTGTGGCATCTTCATACGGATCCGTCCCCATTGACTTACATTGTAAGTCTGGACGGATCCGCACGGATCCGCACGGCCAGGCGGACACCTGAACGCTGCAAGCAGCGTTCAGCTGTCCGCCTGTCCGTGCGGAGGCGAGCGGAGCGGAGGCTGAACGCCGCCAGACTGATGCAGTCTGAGCGGATCCGCTCCATTCAGACTGCATTAGGGCTGGACGGCTGCGTTCGGGTCCGCTCGTGAGCTCCTTCAAACGGAACTCACGAGCGGACCGACGAACGCTAGTGTGAAAGTAGCCTAAAACCTGGGGTGTGTCCTATCATCATCTTATAATGTGAAAAATACGAGTGTGTGTGTGTGTATATATATATATATATATATATATATATATATATACTGTATATGTGTAAATCTCAAAAATCTGTGTGCTGTGGGGCCGGCGCTCGCGCCCACCATGCTATGTTTAGATGGTATTATTGGTTCCTTGTGTTTAGTCACTTAGGCTTCATTCACATTTGCGGTGCAGCCTTAAGGCAGGCTGTTTCGGCATAGCACGGCACGCAACGGTTTATGTCCGGCCGAATCCCTGCCAAATTTGCCAGGTAGCGAGTTACCAAGTTACCAACACAGCTCCGGCAGTCTGTCCTCTTTATATCCACTGACAGGACTTTCAAGTGCTCCATAGTTTTGTATTATAACAGCACATGTATCTGGTGCACAGCACCTCTAACCCCCTCCGTTGTTTCCTGGCGGCAGGCTGCTGTGTTTTGCTAGTACGCAGTACTCCCTGATGATCCCGGAGCTCGCTGCACTGCGCATGCGCTGCTTCTGTTTGACTCCAGTTTCTTCTTAGAGTATCCGGGCAGTGTCTGCTCCACAATGTGGTAGGAGATAGCACTTTAGTATTTCAGTATGGCAGGGTGATAGATCAGTGCTATATAAAACCATAAACCGCAAGTGTATTCCGCCAAATGTGTTTTAGAGTCTCCTTAAGCCTCATTCACACGTTCGTGCTCAAATCCGTGAGCAGGTGGTCAGTGATGCATCCATGAAGCTGTCCGTGAAGGATCCGTGTTGGGTCTATGTGTTCATTTTCTGCTGTCCGTGTTTCATCCGTGTTTCACTGACACGGAACAGCTGAAAAATAATTTTCAAAGACTCTCTTCTTATAAATCCGTGAAACACGCATGCAACACGGATGGCATCCGTGGTTTTCACGGACCCTAGACTATAATGGGCGTGATGGATCCGTGACAAAATAGAGCATGCATCCGTGCTAAAAACACGAATCCACGGACCGTGCTAAAACACTGATGTGTGAATACACACATTAAAATGAATGGAGAACACGTACAGCACACGTCCGTGAAACACTGACGTGTGAATGAGGCTTTAGACTCCTTCCTCAGTGGCTGTAGCTGAACTCTGTCACAGTTTAATGTATAAGGCCTAGGAAATTGGGTCACAATTACTATAAAAACCTGGAGCGGATCACTTTCACTTCTATTTGTCTAACTGACACATTAACTAATATGTACTAAAATCAAATGAAATAACAACCCCAATATTAAAGGGGTTATTCCATGAGTCGTAAAAAATGAAAATCAGGCTTCATATAGTACATGACCATCTCTAACAAAGCTAGAACCAGCCCTGTACCTCACATGGATCTCCCCATTCATTGCTCTGCTAGATTTATATCAAACTGGCAGCTTAAGAGGAGTGTCTTTTCTGCTGCAGCTCAGAGGGCGTGTCCATGCTCTCCCTATCACAGCTCAGGAGGCGTGCCCATTCTGCTGCAGTTCTCTCCCAATCACAGCTCAGGAGGCAGTTGAAGGATGAAACTGAGCATGTGCGGCCATCTCAGTCAGCTGGACAAGGAAATAAGAAAATAACACACAGCAGGTGGCGCACTAAGGAAACATTTTATTGAGTAAGGCTACCTTCACACTTGCCTTGTTGTTTTCCGGTATTGAGATCCGGCAGAGAATCTCAGTTCCGGGGAAAAAAAATGTTTCCGTTCAGCCCTCATGCATTTTGAATAGAAAGAGATCCGTTCCGGCAGCATTCCGTTTTGCAAGCTGCGGTTTTGTGTCCGGTCATAAAAACTGAAAAAAACGGATCCGGCACTGGAAAAAATGTAAGTCAATGGTGGCGGATCCGTTTTTTATGGAGCCTAAGAAAAAAAACGGATCCGTCACCCATTGACTTTCAATTTATTTAGTGACGGATCAGTTTTTTTCCTTTTTGATTTCACACAACCGCATCCTAACTAAACGGATGCATCCTCATGTGCAAAATCAAAACGGATCCGTTTAATTTCGGTATTGAGATCCTCTGCCGTATCTCAATACCGGAATTAACAACGCAAATGTGAAAGAAGCCTAACTCAGTGGCTATACCAAATTTTTAATTACATGCAGTTATAAAAGTATTCAGATCCAGGTGGTGGTTTGAAAACTGTAGAATATTTTTCGTGGGATGGTCCCTTTAAGAGAACAAATTAACAAAAGAATAGTAACAATCATACAGTGACATAACATGAAACCTAATAAATCCCCAAGAGACTGTGTAATGGCTCGGTAACCAGCATTGCACTCCTTCACAACCCCTTTAACTATTAGCTTAACCTCGTAACCTTGTTTTTTCCCAGTATCATCTGCCCAAGTTTATTTTTCACAGTTGGTAAAGCAGGAAATCAGTGACAACAGGTTGGAATTACCTTCCTAATAAAAAGTAAAATGTGGCCAAACTTGATTTTCCTATGTGGGGGAAGTGGTATAAATGTTACGTAAAACGAACAGGGAATCTCCAGATTGTACGCTAGCCGTCCCGTGAGACATGTGATCTAATGCCTCGGCAAATATAAACACGTTACAGGATGCCTTCGAGTTTCCTCCGATCCGTGAAGCAGTTTTCTCCATAAGCGAAGTAAAACGAGATAAGTCTGAACCAGTTCTTTGTCATATCTAATAGGAGCGGGATGAAATCCTGCATCACATTTATCTTGCAGTTATACCGCCGTAATCGCAGTGTGTTTTTCAGGTCAGCCTTAAATTTCCCTTTAAAGAGCAGTATCAACTCTATTAAAGCAGCCACGCTGCATAATAGGGTTGCTCCTCCTTATTAAAATGATACCTGTCTTGTGAAAATCGGTTACAGCGTTCCTGAGAAAAAAAGGCTTTCATTCTGGATGCCAATAAGGGCTTTAATGCATTGAGGGGCGTGGCTGTCACTGGACAACTAAAGAGATTAGGCCCCGCCCCTCCGTACACTGAAGAGCTAATTTGCACAAAGAATAAAAGTGTTTTTTTTTAGGGATGCAACCACCGATTTTCACAAGACAGGTGTCCTTTTAGTCTGCAAGATCAACCCTACCAGGCATTGTGTCTGGTTTTCTAGGATTGTTAATGCTATCAGGTGCTCTTTAAGGACTACTTAATGAAAGAAAATAAGTCATAAAATAGAACAAATGGATATAAAATTATTGCATTTAAGAAAATATAAATCATGCGCTCCAGTATTATTTAGGTACAAAATTATAAAAGTGGAATTGCAATATAATTACTATTCAGGGAAGATGGCTGTCCAGGATCCAGTGCACTGTTACTAGGTACTTGACTTCTGTGCAGGTGAGTTTAGAGTGACAATACCTTTCTAACAAAGCTAGAACCAGCCCTGTGCCTCACATGGATCCAGAGATCTTCCATGTTCAATGCTCCAATTGCTCTGCAAGATTTTCTTCAGCCTGGCAGCTCAGAGGGTGTGTCCTTTCTGCCGTAACTCTCTCTCTCTCTCTCTCTCTCTGTAACTGCCACAGCTACTAACAGATCATATGGCTGGTGGCAGTTGAAGATTTAAACTGAGCATGTGCGACCAGCTCAGTGAGATGGACAAAAAAAATAATGAAAAGAACAAACCTCAGTGGCTATACTAAATTTTTAATTACATGCAATTACAAAAGTATTCAGATCCAGGTGCTGGTTTGAAAAATGTACAATATGGTTTGTGACACAATTCCTTTAAGTACAAACTGCATGACATATCGTCCAGTCTCCGCTAGGTTCCAGGTTACTGAAACAAAATAAGCTTGGAATTTCTCATAGTATGTGACATTAATAAATGTATATGCGAGAGTTATTCTTAATACCCTTTGACAGCTGGGTTTCCTGTTCTAGGACTATAATGCATAATCCAGATACCTGTAGTTGAAATATTTGTTTTAACTCTGATTTCACATTTCCAGAAAGAAAAAAACTCTCTCATGCTTGGGTCCTCATAGGTTTAGCCTTTATTGGGAATCCATTAGTACTGTACACTACAATGCAAAGGAAAAATTTCTGAATCAAAACCCCAGACTCTTAGGGCTCTTTCACACGAGCGGATCCCATGTGGGTAATCCGCTGCGTGAAAGAGAGCCAAGCCCCGTTCCGGACAGCAGAGACACAGAGCACTAACATGACTGATAATGCTCTGTGCCTCTCTGTGATCTTTTTACTACAAAATCACGGACAACAACTTTATCTCACTGTGATTTGTAGTAAAAAGATCACAGATAGACAAGGAGCATTATCAATCATGTTAATGCTCCTGTGTCTCTGCTGTCCGGAACTGGGGCTTGGCTCTCGTTCACGCAGCGGATTACCCACACGGGATCCGCTCGTGTGAAAGAGCCCTTAAAGGGGTTGTCTCATCTCAGACAAAGGGGGCATACTGCTAGGATATACCACCATTGTCTGGGACCCGCACCTATATCGAGAACGGAGCCCAGAAAAGTGGTGGCTGGAGGACTCCGGTCCGGCCACCACCAAGTGCTCTCTCCCCATAGTTGTAAATGAGAGCCCACTGCGTATGACCGGCCACTGTTGCCATTCACCTCTATGGGCTCGACGGAAATAGCTCAGCCAGCGCTTGGCTATTTTCAGCAGCCCCATAGAAATGAATGGAGGGTGACTGCGCATGCGCAGTGCACCCTCCACCACTTTTAGGGCTCCATCGGTGGGACCTGGACCTATCAGACAATGGGGGCATATCCTAGCGATATGCCCCCTTGTCTCAGATGAGAAAACCCTTTTAATGCTGAGATAACGATGCAAACGTTGTGCCGTTGCCAGCAAGGGTAAATTTTCATTTGCTGATCCTAATGTTATCTATGGTACTGTGCATGTATCCTGTTTAATCACATAGTGTCCACAGCACTCGTCCTAATGGCTTTTCCTGGGTGCACGTCACCAAATTGAACTCTCTCCACCCAAGGTTTTATTTCCAATATATAGTATAGTTGCAGATGGCACACCAAGTCTGGTGTGCTATCTGCAACTATATTATATACTGTGCATGTATCCTAGTTAGGGTCAGGGCCATCTTTAATATTGATTGGACCCTGGGCAAGAGGGAGAACACAAGTGCCGCTGCCGCATTCATGGGTCCATACTTTATTAACTAAGTAGCAGGACATGTAGGGCAAACATGGGGGATCTCCCTGCACTTACTATTATTTCTGGGCTCCGCTCCGTTGCGCCGCTGTGGCCCCCGTTACATTCTCCCAGCGCTGTATGCTAAGTAACAGCATCGGAACACCAGGGAGGAGACATCAGCTTTTCTCCCTGGCTGTGACGCTCTGCGCTGCGATTGGACAGCACTACAGTCAGGGAGAAGGAATGCCCAGAAAAGCTGATGTCTCCTCCCTGGTGTTCCGATGCTGTTACTTAGCATACAGCGCGGGAGAATGTAACGGGGGCCACAGCGGCACAACGGAGCGGCGCCCAGAAATAATAGTAAGTGCAGGGACATCCTTCATGTATGCCCTACATGTCCTGCTACTTAGTTAATAAAGTATGGACCCATGAAAGGTCCTCCAGTGGCCAGCGGGGCTCAAGAGGCAGCTGCCTTAGGCCCCCCCCCCAAGAGCAACTGGGCCCGGGGCAGCTGCCCCTTTTGCCCCATGTTAAAGAGGGCCCTGGTTAGGGTATATAGACTTCACAGAGGCTGTCCTATAACCTCCTGCTCTTGTGGATTCTACCTGTCCATTGTATTACATGGTCAACAAAGGATTATAGCTAAACCAGTACTTCATCTGCAGGCAGCTGTTTCTGGGTGATTGACCCTCATCTGTGAACTGGCTTAATGGGGTCCTCAACCTTTTAAAAAATTATGGCCTACCCCCCCCCCCCCCCCAACCGGACCTGTACAGGGAACTATACTTACCTGCTCCACGCTACTCTGTTACAAGTCCTTAGGTCCACTGCTGACCCACTTGGGCAACAAATCACTGCTGTGGCCAGTCATTGGCTTAACGGCACATGTGATACCTGTCCGTGCCGGACATTTACAGTCGGGGTCCGACAGGGGCATACACAGATCTCATAAAGCCCCTAAGCAAACTTAGTATGGTTCTCTCCCCACCACCACACCCAGTTTCCCAGTGCACATGCGTCAATCACTCCTAGGTAACACAAAATAAAAAGTGTAACACCCTGGATTTCTAATTTAAAAAAATTGTGCAAAAAAGTTACCCTTGGCTTCACCCACTATCTTTGACTACAACCATATTTCTCAGTGTATTCTCACCAGGCAACTGTCACCACCAGATCTTTGAGAAGTTCTGTTAGACGTTCTCCAGTACCTTCTGCATGATCTTCTTTTGTTTTGCTTTCGTTTTGACATCTCTCCTCCCTCTCCCAGCTGTCAACTATTGGCAGTGATTGCCTCCCTATATATCTCCTACCCATACTGCCTTACCTTGCGGTTTATACAACTTCCTGGAGTGTGTACATGTTGGATGCTACAACTGATGCTTCTACAGATAAGTCTGTTCATTGATTTGTGTTTTCCTGTTCGCTTGATCCTAGGTGACCCTGACTCCCTCCGTATTAAGTGTAGGGAGCCGGTGGTCGTGTCCCCTCCCTATTATAGGGTGTTCAGGTGTCATACAGTCGAGGCACGAGGGCATGCAATTTTCTATCATAGAGATCTTTGCATGGGCTGAGAAGACAGGGAGAGTTTCAGGGCTTAAAAAGGGGTCACCCTTTTCTTCCTTAGTTTTGGATCAAACCAGTCGGATCCTTATTTGTAACTTCTTGTTTCTGTTACACCATCCGTGACAGCAACTGACATAAATACATTGATAACTCTACCCTACAGCTCAAAACTGCTTCCTTTCAGATAATATATTACAAAGCTGTCTGTCTGCAGCCACCACTGGGAGGCGCTAAGTGCATAGGAATGTATACAGTTATCATTGAATGCAATGGAAGCTGTAATAATCTCTTTGCACTGAGCTCCTCTAGTGGCAGCTGCAGTGTTTTCATTTCGAAAGGAGGAGAAAGGGTTTAGTGCCGAGCCCTGTAGCAGTTTTGTGGTCTGCCTCCATTGAAGGTATGCCACTGAGGACTGGAGCGCATAGAATGCATCAGTGAATCAAGGACCTAAAACCAGGTAGCGGGGAGCAGGTAAGTATACTTCCCTCCACCTTCATTAAAAAGGTGGAGAACCACTTTAACTGGGTGAGTGGCCTTTATCAGGATACTGATGATCTATCCTGAGGACCCAGTTGAATTCCCCACTGCAGACAAGTCTGGTAAATTCATGCACGGGGACAGGATCTTGTTATCTATCTGTATCTATTGTCCCTCTCTGGTCATTTCCATTGTTAGACGGTATGTGCTGTTTTAGCCCTTGATCAGAGTAGTAATGAGAATGCGCTATATTAATGGCAATCTACCAGCACTGAGTGTGTTGACCTTTCAAATAATTTGCACTGTGACATTTGTAATATTAAATTATTCTTTTAAATAATTCAAGCATCTGCTTCTTATAATGCAGCTAATCAGCGCTTTCCATCTTGGCGATCTGTTAGATGAATTCCTCTGTAGTGGACTCATTTAGCAAAATATGAAAGGCGGATATTCTGCCTCTTCTTCTGAAACAAAATGTGCCGTCTTCAGATGTAATTAGATCTATTGAAGCCCTGTTACATTTAGCATTAAACACTAAACCCATTTTTAATGTTAGTGTCATCCTATCATATTCCATGTAATGATAATCAAAATTGCAACTACTTTGCAATTTACTTGCAGGGGTTGTCCAGCTACCATACAATTCAGGGAGTGTAGGTTCCACATGCATGCTGGGCCTGCTTTAGTTTCTGTCATTTTTAGTGCCATGTCCAGCATGCATGTGGAACCTACACTCCCTGAATTGTATGGTAGCCGTCATGGCACATAACAGGTAGAATTTAGTGTTAGGAACCCGTCTTACAGAGATCGCCTTGACGTGCGGCAGACGGGCTCAGATAATTTTGTAAAAAATGATTTGCCAAGCATCTCTAATTTATAAGTATAGCACTAGCAATTATTATGCATTTTTGTACTTTATTTGGTTTGCAGAGAGCTGTTGCATTGCATGTTTTGTCTTACAGTGTTGTTCTCAGCCATAGCAACGTGCTCCTGCGCATTGGGGTGTGCTGACTGACCACCTTTTTCTGCTAAATAAAAGTGGTACAATACCGACTATAAATGAGTTAATGGAAGCTGTTAGCGCACATATTTGCTCAAACATGTGTCGGGCCCATCTACCAGGCGTCAAGGTGGTTTCCGCAGATGGGTCCCTATCACTAAATATACTGCCTCACTTTGGACTTACTTAAGCCTACAATATTCAGGGCAGTGTAGAGATCAGCTACATACGTACTCTGCTCAGAAGCCCCAGGTAGATGACTGCACACCATTATACATACTCATTTATAGTCGGTATTGTACCATTTTTATCTAGAATGACCCCCATTTTTTAAGCTCTATTGTTTGTATGTATAATGGTGTGTAGCCATTTAGTTTTTTATATATATCACTGTTTATTATCCACATACTGTGAAATCAATTTCTATTATTGGTGTACTGTGACATCACTGTTTATTATCCTGTGCTGTGACATCACCGTGCTTATTATCCCTGTACTGTGACATCACTGTGTTTATATTATCCCTATACTGTGACATCACTGTGCTTATTATCCCTGTACTGTGACATCACTGTGCTTATATTATCCCTGTACTGTGACATCAATGTGTTTATTATCCCTGTACTGTGACATCACTGTGTTTATATTATCCCTATACTGTGACATCACTGTGTTTATTATCCCAGTACTGTGACATCACTGTGTTTATTATCCCTGTACTGTGACATCACTGTGTTTATTATCCCTGTACTGTGACATCACTGTGTTTATTATTCCTGTACTGTGACATCACTGTGTTTATTATCCCTGTACTGTGACATCACTGTGTTTATTATCCCTGTAATGTGACATCACTGTGTTTATTTTCCCTGTACTGTGACATCACTGTGTTTATTATCCCTGTACTGTGACATCACTGTGTTTATTATCCCTGTACTGTGACATCATAGTGTTTATTATTCCTGTACTGTGACATCACTGTGTTTATTATCTCTGTACTGTGACATCATAGTGTTTATTATCCCTATACTGTGACATCACTGTGTTTATTATCCCCGTACTGTGACATCACTGTGTTTATATTATCCCCGTACTGTGACATCACTGTGTTTATATTATCCCTGTACTGTGACATCATAGTGTTTATTATCCCTGTACTGTGACATCACTGTGCTTATTATCCCTGTACTGTGACATCACTGTGTTTATTATCCCCGTACTGTGACATCACTGTGCTTATTATCCCTGTACTGTAACATCACTGTGTTTATTATCCCTGTACTGTGACATCACTGTGCTTATTATCCCTGTACTGTGACATCACTGTGCTTATTATCCCTGTACTGTGACATCACTGTGTGTATTATCCCTGTACTGTGACATCATTGTGTTTATTATCCCTGTACTGTGACATCACTGTGTGAATTATCCCTGTACTGTGACATCACTGTGTGAATTATCCCTGTACTGTGACATCACTGTGTTTATTATCTCTGTACTGTGACATCACTGTGTGTATTATCTCTGTACTGTGACATCACTGTGTTTATTATCCCTGTACTGTAACATCACTGTGTTTATTATCCCCGTACTGTGACATCACTGTGTGTATTATCTCTGTACTGTGACATCACTGTGTATCTAAACATTAATGCACTGATTTATCATGCCTTTATTCCAGAATTCTAGCTTTAAATGCAAGAGGGGGCTTTTATGACTTTTTGGGCTCACTTGTGTGGAAATGTTTAGCAACTTTTTGCACAACTCACTCCAGGTGGAGAAGTGGGTGTTAATGAGTTTCACTCCACATTTATCAATGAGACTTTTTTTTTTTTAAGTGACAAAAAAGTTGCAGTCTGTCTCCAGTAGGAGGGTGAAGTTGGAAAACTAGAGTAGCTTTTCGAGACAAAAGTGGTAGGTTTAAGGATGAGGCAAATTTATCCATCCCCATGTGACACCAATTTACCCCCATGGTTTTCATATTTGGAACTTGCTGCTGAATATAATCATGTTGGAGTGAGGTCCCATTCCAAATTTAGCTGTGGGGTTCTCTACTTATTATACCCTTGTGAAAACAGGAGGAGTGTGCCTACTCTGCAAACATGAAGCAGAGGGAAGGGAATAGACCAAAATCTACAGCTCAGGGCATGTTCACATCTGAGCCAGAGGTTTTGTTCTGGGCCTTCGTTGCAGATCCTGCCAAAAAGAGCAGACAAAAAAAAAACTAACACCCAAACGGACTCCAGTATAAGGCCTCATGCACATGACAGTTGTTTTCTGCGTCCGCAAATTGTGCGTCCGCCCAAAAAAACGGATGCGGCATCCGTTTTTGGGGAGGATCTGTTTTTTTCCACAGATCCCTTGTAATAAATGCCTATCCTTGTCCGCCAATGTGAAAAAAGTAGGACATGCACTATTTTTTTGCTGAAGGGAAACACGGACAACGGACGCGGAACACAAATGGATGAACTATCAGCATTTTTTTGCTGACCCATTGAAATGAATGGGTCACCATCCTATCCGCAAAAAAAAACGGAACAGAGGCCGAGAAAAACAACTGTCGTGTGCATGAGGCCTTAGCCATAGGGTCTGTTCGGCTCCGCTGGCTTCAGTTATGTGCAGAGTCAGAAGCTGAACAATGGAAATAACTAGTGCAGATATGAACATGGCCTTACACAAACATTTCTGGTTCCACTATTTCTATCCACAGCTTCCTAGGGACGGATTACAATTATTATTTCTTTGCAATGACGAGTGCACTCAAAGTTCCAATCTAATTGCTGGGTGAGAATTGTGTTATTTTAGGGGAGAATAGTCATGGGAAAAATCTAAAAAATAAATAAAAATCTAACACCAAATATATGTACAAAAAGGTGTTTATAATAAAAACCTGATTTACATATTATGCTGCTTTCAGATGATACACCCTCTTTAAATATTATTATTGTGAAGAGGGTAGGTGGAGGATAGCCAAGAGAAATGTTGCATCATTGCCAGTTTTTTTATTTTTATCAAAATTTTATTTAGAAAAACCTTCAGATTCCAGCCAACAAATTACTTTTCTTGCAAACACAGGGATAAAGTACATTCCGGGGAAAGTATTTCTAGACTTGAGAAAGCCCTGAAGAAGAACAATCAAAAATGTGCAAGGTTGCCAAGAAGGTGCTTGTTTATTTTCCTTTCTTGTAATTAACGATAGCATGTGTTTATCCCATTGAAGACTGTGTGTTTTGGACCCTCATATCCAGGGGTGGATTGAGAACTTAAAGAGGCCCTGGAAAAAAATACTAAAACTGGCCCCGTTTTGTAGCCGGGTCCATGGAAGGCAGGACCAACAATAGCATATTGTGACACATTATACCACCCCAACAGAGCCAAATACCACAGTCCATCACAAAATACTGCCAGTAGTACAAAATAAATCCCCTAAAACTTTCACTGGCCGGCCTTAGGGAGGGTTCAGGCAGCCCTCTGGGCATCGGCCCACCGGGAAATTTCCCTGTAAGGACTATGGTCAATCCGCTCCTACTCATATCCAAAACAAATGTTCACCCTTTGGAAACTTAAAATGTAAAGATTGTCTTTTTGTTTCCATTTCCACTCTACCCCAAGATATTTTCAGCTCTGTATTTAAAAAAACATAACTTTTTTATAAATTCTTTTTATTGACTTTTATAAAACCAAGTCAGTCTAATACAATACTCCAACATAATATGTAGATTACCAAACAGATCCCCCTCCCGAGTCCTGTGCCTGCTGTAGTACCCGTAGGACTCCGCCAGGTGCTCATTGGCTAACGGGTCATGGTATAGGACGTCCATGAAGAACTTCCAAAAGGTACCACAAAGTACTTCAACATCCTGTGAAAGATGTGCAATAAACAAGGGTTATCTTTCCAAAAAAAATAAAAAATATTTTGTCTGTTTTTGTCTGTAAGAGCATTCATCTAGTCCATTTTGAACAAAAACATAATCTTATTTTCAGTCAAGACCACTGGTGTAACTATAGGGGTCGCAGCGGTCGCAGTAGCCAGTGGTACTGTACTTTTCCCTTTATAAGATGCAGTGCATCTTTAAAGGGAATACTAGCGATCACTTCCATAATGGAAGCGCTCACTAGTCTGCAGGAGGAGGGGGAGAGAAGCGCTGTGAGTGCTGTACAGTACTTCCCCCTCCTTCTGCTCGCTCTTCTCAGGGCCCGCGCTGCTGTGTCCTGGCTGCCTGCAGCGTCAGGACGTACAGAGCGCACTGAGCTGATGCTGCAGGAGGTCAGGTGACTGCAGTGCAGCGCGGGCCCTGAGAAGAGAAGACAGTCAGGACAGGGAGAGTGGCGACAGGAGAGGTAAGTTACCTTATTATTTTACAGTCTGATCTGAGGTCTGATATTGAGGTCTAATAGGGGGTCTGGAGAGGTCTGACTGGGGGTCTGGAGTGATCTAATTGGGGGTCTGGAGGTCTGACTGGGGGGTCTGGAGGTCTTACTGGGGAGTTTGGAGAGGTCTGATTGGGGGGGACTGGAGAGGTCTGATTGGGGGGACTGGAGAGGTCTGACTGGGGGTCTGGAGAGGTCTGACTGGGGGTCTGGAGGTCTGATTTGGGGGTTTGGAGGTCTAGTGGGGGTCAGATATGGGGGTCTGGAGGTCTAATGGGGGTCAGATATTGGGGTCTGGAGGTCTAGTGCTATCTGGAGGTCTAATGGGGGTCTAGAAGTCTGATATGGGGGTCTGGAGGTCTAATGGGGGTCTTATCTGAGGTCTGATATTGGGTCGGGGTCTTACATGGAGGTCTAATGGAAGTCTGTGTGGTACCAGTATTTTCAGGGGGACTGTTTCTGCAGGAAAGTATTGGGGAGCACAGTGGACACAGTATTGGGGGGGGGGGGCAGGATGGGGTGTTGAGAAGGTGGGAGGATGATGGAAAAGTAGGAAAGTAAGATGTCTGTTTGTTAAACTCTGCAAAGACGAGGCACGGCTGAAAGAAGTCACCATGGTGGTCTGGTCTAACAGGAGAAGAAGAGGAAACAGAATGTCTACATCAGAGAAGAGAAGTCACTGGATGTAAGAGGTACATATGTGGCGCTGTATGACTCTATGTTCTGTAGCGCTGTAGGTAATGTTTTCCAAGTATGTCTTTAAAGGGGTTGGCCGCTTTTTGTATGAGCGCTGCCTTCTCTGCTCTGTTTACCAGCTTATCACTGCAATTGCTATGACGAGCAGGTGAACAGAACAGAGAAAGCAGCTCTCATATGAGCGCTGCCCTCTCTTCAAACAGCTGATCGTCGGAGGTGCCGGAGGACCCCGTCTGATCTGATATTGATGACCTATCCTGAGGATTGAGCCATAGAGCTAAGAGCTGCTAATATAGGTTTAATATTACTTTTTATTCGTCTGTCCACATTTAAACAGTTTGAGGGCTTGTTTTTAGTTCTACAAATTGTAGTCTTAAATGGCACCATTTTGGGTACATGTAATGCATATTTTTCATAAACTTTTCGGGAAGGAGAAGCAGGAAAAAAAACTCAGAAATTCCATTTAATACCAAAATTATATATGTACACAATCCTCCCCCCAAGATTTAACTACTTTTGCACAATAAAAACAATGTTGCTGCATTCAAAGACCCATAGCATTTTTATTTTTCCTTTGGTAGCATTACAAGGGCTTATTGCTTTGCAGGACAAGCTTTATTGTTACCACATAAGGGGCACAACAACTTTTTAATCTCTTTTAATTGCTGTTTTTGGGAGCTAGTTTGAACAACAACAAAAAAACTGCAAGTTTAGACCTTTTTTTTCGTATTTTTTTATGATGTTCACTAGGGATAAGTGAATCTACTTCGGATGCTTCGTCCGAAGTTGATTTGCATAAAACTTCGTATTACTACTGTACGGAACGAGACTTCGTGTAATAACTTCGGAAATGAATTTGTACTTTTTAATGAAAATGAAGGCATTGAAAAGGGAAAAGAAATATTTTTTAACTTAAACTTATTTTTAAAAACAGTGTAAATGGGTTTAAATTGGAGTGGGTATTTAAATTTGTAGGCCTTATTTATGGAAAATGGTCAGAAACAGGAAAAAAAATACAATTAAAAAGTGTGCACTTATCACGTCTGAGATGGCAGGTAACAGACGTGCGACGCAGAGGGCAGAGAAGAGGAGTACCCTTCCACTATGGAGAGGGAGAAGTGGTGACTCCTAAATCACCTAGCACTGGTACCTGGTGTCACCGCCAGATCTCTGAGAAGCTCTGACAGACGTTCTTCAGTACCTCTTGCTTGAGGTTCTTTTGTTTTGGTTTCGTTTTCTCATCTCGTTTCCCTCTCTCAGCTGTCATCTAGTTGCACTGATTGCATCCCTTTATATCCCCTCCCATACTGCATCACTTTGCGGTTTATACAACTTCCTGGATTGTGCTCACTGCTAGATGCTGCAACTACTGGTTCCTCAGTTAAGTCTGTTCCTTTATTTGTGTTTTCCTGTTGGCTTGATCCTAGGTGACCCCGACTCCCTCCGTATTAAGTGTAGGGAGCCGGTGATCATGTCCCCTCACGATTATAGGGTTTTCAGGTGTCACACAGTCTAGGTATGAGGGCATGCAATTATCTATCATAAAGATCTTTGCATGGGCTGAGCAGTCAGGGAGAGCTCTCGGGCTTTTATAGGGCTCACCCTTATGTTCCTTCAACACCATCCGTGACACCTGGCTGGCCTGATGTCTCTAGATGGGGCGGTTAACCCGTACGCCAATCACGTGCCTCATCCCTGGCTTGCCCTGAAATAAGCCCTAGGTAGTGAGTAGGGCGGTGGGAGCACTAGTCCTCACCAATGACACCAGGGTAACAACAGGGAAAGGACAAACACCAGAAACAATACCCGAAGGAAGACAACAACAACAGGAGACAACAAATAGGAGAGAACCGGAGATCCAACAGCTCCAGTTCCAACAGCAACTCCAACTCCACCAGAAGTCAGAATAGAAGGTCTATATCTGGCAACAAGGGAAGCAGAAAGGGAGAATATATAGTAGCTGGGAGAGGCTGACAGAGAACAGCTGAAAGGAAAAGCTACAGATTCCTAAATGGGACAAAATGGATCGCAAACCTAAGCAGGAAAACCTGGACCGGAATCCATTCTCACCATTAGGTCATGGAGCGATCTCTTGAGAAACCGAGCAAGTAGCCACCCGCTGTGACCTTCTGACCCCAGGCACAACAGGGTCAGCGATAGGTCGTGACACTCTCATTTTGTTTCTTTTATTTGTTGTTACATTTTACAGTATTTGATAATTATTTTAATTAATGTTAGGGCATAGGTTTAGCATTAATACAATAGGGAAAACTTATCAAAGGTTCTAAACAGGTACAGAAAAGCCGCATTTATTTTTCAGAAGCCTTTTGTGCATAAATATGACTTTTTGATTGTTTAACACAGTTTTTCCAGAAGTAGGCAGGGTGTGCCAGACAGGTTTACCATTATTCATACCAGAAAACTGGCATAGATTACACCTAAAAGCAATGCCACCTCCTAGCTACCAAAGATTTCACAGCCCATAGATGACCGTTACTAGTGATCTCTATAGACAAACATACAAACCGGATTCCCAAAAAGTTGGGACAAAACAAATTGTGAATAAAAACTGAATGCAATGATGTGGAGATGGCAAATGTCAATATTTTATTTGTAATAGAACGTAGATGACAGATCAAACGTTTAATCCGAGTAAATGTATCATTTTAAAGGAAAAATACGTTGATTCAAATTTTCACGGTGTCAACAAATCCCCCAAAAGTTGGGACAAAATGGAAGACTGTTCTGTGGTCAGACGAGTCACGATTCGAAGTTCTTTTTGGAAATCTGGGACGCCATGTCATCCGGACCAAAGAGGACAAGGACAACCCAAGTTGTTATCAACGCAGAAAAATATATTCAGGTTCTAGAACAACATATGCTCCCATCCAGACGTCATCTCTTTCAGGGAAGACCCTGCATTTTTCAACAAGATAATGCCAGACCACATTCTGCATCAATCACAACATCATGGCTGCGTAGGAGAAGGATCCGGGTACTGAAATGGCCAGTCTGCAGTCCAGATCTTTCACCTATAGAGAATATTTGGCGCATCATAAAGAGGAAGGTGCAACAAAGAAGGCCCAAGACGATTGAACAGTTAGAGGCCTGTATTAGACAAGAAAGGGAGAGCATTCCTATATCTAAACTTGAGAAACTGGTCTCCTCGGTCCCCAGACGTCTGTTGAGTGTTGTAAGAAGAAGGGGAGATGCCACACAGTGGTGAAAATGGCCTTGTCCCAACTTTGTGGGGATTTGTTGACACCATGAAATTCTGATTCAAGTTATTTTTCCCTTAAAATGGTACATTTTCTCAGTTTAAACTTTTGTTCCGTGATTTATGTTCTATTCTGAATAAAATATTAGAAGTTGGCACCTCCACATCATTGCATTCAGTTTTTATTCACGATTTGTATAGTGTCCCAACTTTTTTGGAATCCGGTTTGCACAAAGTAGACGCAGATCGTTTTTTCTCTGCATGTCTCCAAGCCGCCTCTGCACAAAGAATCCATGTGGCATCATTTCTGATGTCATGGGGTTCTCTAGCAAGCGTCAGAATCAAAAGGAGCGTCATGTTCAGGGGAATTTTTTGTTACAGGGAAGTGAGTACAGTATTTCACTTCCCTGTCACAGTACAGGAACAGTGCATCTTTTATAGGCGGATAGTGCTGCGTGCCTGCTGGACCCCATTGACTAAAATGGGATCTGGCCGCACCCCTGGGATTGGGATGGCCCCAAAAAAAACAATGTATGTCCGTTCCGCGGCCCTGTAAAAAAGTACAGAACATGTCCTATGCTTGTCCGTTTTGCAGACAAAGATAGGACATTTTTATAGTTGTGAAAAAAAATGGCGGCATGCACATGGCCAGGACCTGTGATTTGCGGATCCGTGCTTTGCGGACCACAAAACACAGTCGTGTGCATGAGGCCTTACAGGAATATCTTTTCTCCGCAATTTCTTCTTTAAACTCAAATGTCATCTTCAAATTTCTGATGCTCCCCTGGGGGCTATATCACTCCCTTCATTAGCAAACATTTAGGCCTCTTGCACACACGACCGTATGCCCTACGAGACATACGGTCCGTGAGTGGGCCATATGTCCAAGGGCGGCATTGATCATGCGCACAGGAGTACACAGCATCATAGATTACAATGATGCCGTGCATGTCGGGCCGCCCGCGGGGCTATTGTCTCGCACTCATAAGATCATATGAGTGCGGGACAATAGCCCGGCGGGCGGCCCGATGTGCACAGCATCATTGTAATCTATGATGCTGCTGTGTACTCCCGTGCGCATGATCAATGCCGCTCTTGGACATATGTCCCGCTCACGGACCGTATGTCTCGTAGGGCATATGGTCGCGTGTGCAAGAGGCCTTTATACAGTATATTGCAGTGGTAGTGAAAATTCTTATTTGATATAGTGAAAGAGGACCCGTCACCACAAAATGCAGTGTAATCTGCGGGCAGTATGTTATTCCTCGGATTTATCAATTTATCAAGTGCGCTACTGCCGGAGGAGGCATTTTATTTATGATGAGGCCCAGGCCGCGTCATTATTTACGCCAGTTTCTAGTGTGGATATTGATAAGTGTACCCTTTTTGGAAACCTGGCGAAAGTGGTGTAAAAAGGCCTTTTAGTACCAGAAAACTCCCATTGGGCTGGAAATTTGCCCCTTAATTTATACATTTAAATCTGCCATTTCTAAATTCAGTTATACACGGGGAGGTGTTATCAGTGATAGATAGCATTTTCTGTGTAAGGCCTAGTTCACACTTTGGTGATTTGGTCAATGATTTACATCATTGATTGAGAGCCAAAACCAGGAGTTGGTAAAAAACACAGAATGGGTACAAGTTTTTCCATTACACTTTATCTCTGTGTATCCTCCACTTCTGATTTTGGCTCACAATCACTGATGGAAATCCGTGCACTGTCCGCATCCGTTGCTCCGATCCGTGGCCCTGCAAAAAAAATATAACATGTCCTATTCTTCTCAGTTTTGCGGACAAGAATAGGCATTTCTACAATGGGCAGCCTTTTCCTTTCCGCAAATTGCGGAAGGCACACAGGCAGCTTCCGTGTTTTGCGGATCCGCAATTTGCAGACTGCCAAAAAACTGAACGGTTGTGTGCATGAGGCCTAAATTATATGTTTTGCTGAACCTTCTCTCATAAATCTAAATACAGTCAGGTCCATAAATATTGGGACATCGACACAATTCTAACATTTTTGGCTCTATACACCACCACAATGGATTTGAAATGAAACAAACAAGATGTGGTTTAACTGCAGACTGTCAGCTTTAATTTGAGGGTATTTTCATCCAAATCAGGTGAACGGTGTAGGAATTACAACAGTTTGCATATGTGCCTCCCACTTGTTAAGGGACCAAAAGTAATGGGACAATTGGCTTCTCAGCTGTTCCATGGCCAGGTGTGTGATATTCCCTCACTATCCCAATTACAATGAGCAGATAAAAGGTCCAGAGTTCATTTCAAGTGTGTTATTTGCATTTGGAATCTGTGGCTGTCAACTCTCAAGATGAGATCCAAAGAGCCGTCACTATCAGTGAAGCCATCATTAGGCTGAAAACAAACAAAACAAAACAAAGCCATCAGAGAGATAGCAAAAACATTAGGCGTGGCCAAAACAACTGTTTGGAACATTCTCAAAAAGAAGGAACGCACCGGTGAGCTCAGCAAAACCAAAAGACCTGGAAGACCACAGAAAAAATCTGTGGTGGATGACCGAAGAATTCTTTCCCTGGTGAAGAAAACACCCTTGACAACAGTTGGCCAGATCAATAACACTCTCCAGGAGGTAGGTGTATGTGTGTCAAAGTCAACAGTCAAGAGAAGACTTCACCAGAGTGAATACAGAGGGTTCACCACAAGATGTAATCCATTGGTGAGCCTCAAAAACTGGAAGGCCAGATTAGAGTTTGCCAAACGACATCTAAAAAAGCCTTCACAGTTCTGGAACAACATCCTATGGACAGATGAGACCAAGATCAACTTGTACCAGAGTGATGGGAAGAGAAGAGTATGGAGAAGGAAAGGAACTGCTCATGATGCTAAGCATACCACCTCATCAGTGAAGCATGGTGGTGGTAGTGTCATGGCGTGGGCATGTATGGCTGCCAATGGAACTGGTTCTCTTGTATTTATGGATGATGTGACTGCTGACGAAAGCAGCAGGATGAATTCTGAAGTTTTTCGGGCAATATTATCTGCTCATATTCAGCCAAATGCTTCAGAACTCATTGGACGGCGCTTCACAGTGCAGATTGACAATGACCCAAAGCATACTGCAAAAGCAACCAAAGAGTTTTTATGGGAAAGAAGTGGAATGTTCTGCAATGGCCAAGTCAGTCACCTGACCTGAATCCGATTGAGCATGCATTTCACTTGCTGAAGACAAAACTGAAGGGAAAATACCCCAAGAACAAGCAGGAACTGAAGACAGTTGCAGTAGAGGCCTGGCAGGGTATCACCAGGGATGAAACCCAGCGTCTGGTGATGTCTATGCGTTCCAGACTTCAGGCTGTAATTGACTGCAAAGGATTTGCAACCAAGTATTAAAAAGTGAAAGTTTGATTTATGATTATTATTCTGTCCCATTACTTTTGGTCCCTTAACAAGTGGGAGGCACATATGCAAACTGTAATTCCTACACCGTTCACCTGATTTGGATGTAAATACCCTCAAATTAAAGGTGACAGTCTGCAGGTAAAGCACATTTTGTTAGTTTCATTTCAAATCCATTGAGGTGGTGTATAGAGCCAAAGATGTTAGAATTGTGTCGATGTCCAAATATTTATGGACCTGACTGTATATGCTCAGCTCCTCCTGCTCTAGATCAAGCTGCCAACAGATTGCATTGCATTTTATTGTGATAGGTTCTCTTTAAAGGGGTTATCTAACCCCTGAAATGCCACCTCCCATATGTACTTACCTCGCTCCCCGACACCTCCATCGCTCATGATCCCCGCACGGCCGCCACTGCATTCGCTGTGATCTTCTCCTTATAATTTTTCATACCGTAATTTTCACTCTATAAGACGCATCGGGAAGCAGTGAAGGCAGTGCTCCCCTGGCTCTATATTCACAGCTTCCTGGTCCTCTCCAGTCAGCTGTGCTGTGACTGCGCACAGCGTGAGGACATCGGCGCTCTGTGACCTCACGCTGTACACTTTGGGTCACAGCACAGGAAGAGAGCTGGATGACAGGAGGTAAGTTGATATATTTTTTTTGTCTGCTCTGAGCATGGGGGTCTTAATGAGGGTCATCACATTATAGCTCGGATCTGAGGTCTGAATGGGGGCCATTATTTACATTGCGGCTCTGATCTGAGGTCAGATTGGGGGGTTATTCATATTGGGGGTCTGATCTGAGGTCTGAATGAGGGGCCTTATTTACATTGTGGCTCTGATCTGAGGTCTGATTGGGGGGGGTCTCATGAGCATTGGGGGTCTGAGCTGAGGTCTGATTTAACATGAGGGGTCTGATTTATGGTCTCATCTGAGGTCTACTGAAAAATACTTTTTTCTTATTGTCCTCTAAAACCTAGGTGCGTCTTATAGGGTGAAAAATATGGTAATTTTCCATCTAGATAATATGTTAAAAAGAATCCCATCAAAGAATTAATACCTTCGCAGAAACTGCTCGTCTGAAGTCACTTTTGCACTGGAGTCTGAGCATCAAAAACAAAACTCGTGCTGTGTGAACACTAATGCAGCTTCGCTCTCAATGCAGCTTGAGGCCTCATTCACACTTCAGTGAACCGACATGTGCTGTACGTGTTCTCCATGGACAGCGAACGTACGCATTGATTTTAATGTGTTGGTTCACAGAGCAGTGGTTTTCCACCAAATGTGGAACAGTGGAAAAATCACTGAGACATGCACAAGCGTATTAAAGTCTATGGGTCAGTGAAAAACCAATGAAACAACATTGATGGCTTCCTTGACCATTGGTAGGAGATGCTCTGGAAATTAATTTTTAGCTGAGTAATGTCCGGAAAATCTGGTTGTGACACGGACTGTAAAAAATGGGCACATGGACCAAACACGGATGGCTTTTCCACAGACGTCAAATGAACAAGGAAATGTGAATGATGCCTAAAACTGACATAATTAGCATAATAAAATGTAAAAGAAAAAGGAAAAGGATCAAGAAAAACAGTATTCATGGATGCTGCGTGTGAACAGCAGCTTGCACTTTTCAATTTCATTTTCAAACAATTAGCTTAGAGCTGATTAAAGGGTCAAAGCTAGTGCTAGAAATGCTGCAATAATGTTTTCAGTCCACGAAATGCACGGTGCTCCTATAAAAAATGATTAATAACGAGCTCAGGGCAAATGTTAATGATAACACTCAGCAGCTAATAACATTGTAAAACATGAAGGCATATACAGTAGGTGTGACATTAAGAGTCTAGTCTCCTATGGTAAAACTCCCCTGCCAAGCGCTATCCATCTATCTATCTATCTATCTATCTATCTATCTATCTATCTCTCTCTCTCTATCTATCCATCCATTATCTATCTATCTCTCTCTCTATCTATCCCATATCTATCTATCCATCCATTATCTATCTATCTATCTCTACAGATTATCTACTGTAAAGTACTGCACTCAGTAAAGTGCTTCTCACAGTGTAGGTGGTTTGGCTGACTGAAAGTTAAAGGGGTTCTGCACTTTGTTCAAACTGATGATCTATCCTCTGGATCAAGCATGTCAAACTCAAAGGCTAACAATGGGCCAAAAAAACTAAATTTAAGTTTATGTGGGCCGCATCAAAAAAATAATTTTTTTTTTTTTACAATATAATGCAGACGGATCCGTTCTGAACGGATCCACCGTCTGCATTATATGAGCGGATCCGTCTCAGACGGATCCGCTCTGAACGCAAGTGTGAAAGTAGCCTTAGGGGCTAGAACCTGGGATCTTTCATCCCTTGTCCTATTCAGCTCTATGAGGGCGAATAGGACTTCACACTGTCCCTGCTGCTCTGTGCCTTGTGCACACAGCATCAGGGATGTTACCATGGCAACCAGGGCTTCTGTAGCGTCCTGGCTGCCATGGTAACTGATCGGAGCCCCAGGCTTACACAGCTGGGGCTCCGATCAGAAGCTGCCACTGCACCACCAATGAGGGGGAGGGGAGAGGTCCCTGTGGCCACTGCCACCAATGATTTTAATACTGGGGGGGTTGAGAGGGGCTGGCGCACTGTGCCACCAATGATTTTAATGGGATGGGGGGTTGAGGGGGGGGGCACACTGCACCACCAATGATAAATTACCCCTTTATACAGGAGGCTGGTACTGGCAGATCAGCAGTTAACCCCTCAGGTGCGGCACCTAAGGGCTTAACTGCCTCTGATCGCAGCTTCCTGTCAGCGGCAGGGTGCCGGCAATGCGATTCTGCTGCCGGCACCCGCCTCCTGTATTGTGTTAAAGACTGACTTTCACTATCAGGCCACACAGAGCGGCGCCCAGCGATGTCTCAGCACTCACCATTAGTCCTGGGTGCCGCTCCGTTCGCCTGCAGTGCTCCATTACTGTCTCCTCTCCTGCTCCACATGCTGCTGATTACTATCGGAGCGATGGGAGGAGACATCAGCTTCACTAGTGGGCGTTCCTTCTTCCTGGCTGTAGCGCTGTCCAATCGCAGCGCAGGGAGAAGGAACGCCCACTAGTGAAGCTGATGTCTCCTCCCCTCGCTCCTGTAGTAATCAGCAGCATGTGGAGCAGGAGAGGAGACAGTAATGGGGCACTGCGGGCGAACGGAGCGGCGCCCAGGACTAATGGTGAGTGCTGAGACATTGCTGGGCTCCGCTCTGTGTGGGAAATGGGAATAGTCCTATCATTGGTGGCTCAGTGCGCCCGCCCCTCCTCCGCCCCTCTCTCCTCATTGGTGGCGCAGTGCGCCCGCCCCTCCCCCCCCCCTCTCTTCTCATTGGTGGCAGCGGCAGCAGCACAGGGGGAGGGAGGACAGCTTCCTTCTCCCTGTGCTGCTGAGAGAACATGAGCGCGCCAATAGCAGCGCGCTCATGTTCAGAGATACTAGACTGCCGGGCCGCAAAGATATTCATTGCAGGCCGCATGCGGCCCGCGGGCCGCATGTTTGACACCCATGCTCTGGATAGATCATCAGCATCTGATCGGCGGGGGTCCGACACCCGGGACCCTCGCCGATCAGCTGTTTGAGAAGGCAGGCCGGCGGTAAACAGTGAGAAGGCCGCGGCGCTGCTGGAGCGCCGCTGCCTTCTCAAACAGCTGATCGGCAGGGGTCCCGGGTGTCGGACCCCCGCCGATCAGAGGCTGATGATCTATCCAGAGTGCAGAACAAAGTGCAGAACCCCTTTAAAGAGGACCTTTCACCACTCCTGACATGTCCGTTTTAATTACTTCATGCATTCCCCATGTAATAACAATTCTGGAGCATCTATTCTTATGTCTCTATGTTGTGCCGTTCCTTTATTATTTCTACTAGAAGTTATGAATGAATTGCTAGCAGTCTGCAGTAAGGGTACAGAGGGGTGAGTTGGGGGGGGGGGGGGGGGGAGAGGGTGTACCTGCACACATAAACATGGCAGCACTGATTGGATAGAGTGAGCAATTCATTCATAACTTCTAGTAGAAATAATGAAGGAATGGCACAACATAGAGACCTAAGAATAGATGCTCCAGAACTGTTATTACACGGGGAATGCATGAAGCTATTTAAAGGGGATCATCAGCCTTTTTTGCCTCCCAGGTGATGCATATATCCAATTTCAGCACCCCCCTCATTGCTAGCATATAGTGCTGTATTTTCAATAATTTTATAATACTTGTTTTGAAATTAATTAATAAAGGAGATTTTAAATCAACTGCGCCACTTTCCCTTTCAACAAGTATGTGTTCTATAAACTAAATGGCGGTGTACGCCGAATGTGGAGGAAGAAATCAGATCCCACAGTGAATACCCCCTAAGCTAGGACAAACTGTCCTCTAGACCCGAAGTACCTAAAGAGGTTGTACCACGAAAAATATTCTACTTGGATCTGCATAACTTTATAACCACACGTAATTAAAAACGTAGTATAGCCACTGAGTAAGGCCTCATGCACACGGCCATTCTGTGCATTGGGAATCGCAATTTGCGGTCCCCAATGCACGGCCACCATCCGTGCAGCTGCTGCAACGGATCCAGACCCATTCAACTTAAATGGGTCCGTGATCCATCCACACTGCAAAAAAAAACAAAAAACAAGTTCCATTTTTTGCGGTGTGGAGGCACGGAGATAAACCCCACGGAAGCACTCCGTAGTGCTTCCATGCCTCCGTTCCGCATCCGTGATGCGGTGAGCACACGGCTGGTGCCCGCATATTGCGGGCCGCAATACAGGCCACGGCTGACAACGGCCGTGTGCATGAGGCCTAATTCAATAAAATCTGGTGTACACAAGTACACAACTCCTGAGAAAGGATGCTGCTAGCACAATATCTGAAGCAATGAATGGAATGTGAGTCCACATGAGGTACAGGACAGGTCATAGCTTTGTTAAAAAGTGATTGTCTTGTACTATATGATATCTGATATTATTTTTTTAATTTGTAATGGTCCACTTATCTGGATCTGTGGTCATGTAATGGTGAGATGAACACTGACAGTAAAGCTGTCACCTTATTAGTTTCACAAACTTTGTAGAACTATTTACAATGATTTTTGCTTTATAAGACACATCCTAGGTTTAGACAACAGAAAAAATATTTTCTAGGTCCTCTTTGAACAAAATGTGGTTTACTGGTGTTTTATTGAAGTGGAAGGGTCAAGGTCAGTAACTTTAGGGTGTAGCGTGGAGGGAATAGTTTTGGCTCCTGTTACCCTTAGTGTGTCATCTGCTGACCACTGTAACAACCAGCAATGGTGCATGTGGTCACCTCATTAAATGTACCTATCCAAATAAATGTGTCTCTATTGCTCTGTTGTTTCCTGCCATGCTTCTTGTTCTGCTAGATTATTTTTAAGTATTTGTCTGCGATACACACACAGTTCTGGTACACATAAAGCACTGCTATACACACAGCTCTACTATACACAAACATACAGCTCTGCTACACACACAGTTCCGTTACATAATACAGCCTGCTACACACATACAGTCCTGCTACACCCATACAGTCCTGCTACACCCATACAGCTCTGCTACACATATATAGCTCTGCTACACACACACACACAGCCTGCTACACACATACAGCACCACCACTACACACACTTATCTTTAGTAAAAACTCACATTTCCCTACACTCGTGTCGACTGTATAGTCCTACAGCTTCTGGGTTCCTACAATTGATGACATCTTCAAAGGTCCTTAAGCTATACTTAATATTTTGTTAATTTCATTTCAGTACAGCATAGGACCATCCTCCCCAAACGCTGAACGGATGGTTCTCCTGCCTGCCGGCTCTCTCACTGATCGGACAAAGTGCTGCATCTATGCAACTATGCCAGATCATTAAGGACAGCGTCAGGGGGTCTGGCCATGCTGGCTCTCTCTGACTGCTGTTTATAAGATGCAGGCACTTTATAGCAAGATTTTTTCTATATAAAAAGTGATAAAAATATGGTACATCAAGATTATGATTTATTAATGGTGAACAGGACCAGACCTCAAAATCAAGAGCCTAGATCAGACCCCTGATTTCATTCAGACCCTAGATCTGACCCGCTAAATTCATTCATACATCATAAATTAAAAACCTAGACCCTAAAAATATTCAGACCTCAGACTAGCCAAAACAAAAAATATATACTTACTGCTCCCAAATCCCTATCACCTTCAGGTGCTGCTGCATACAGTGTCCTGATGCTTCCCACTGTCAGTATCTTATGGTATTTTCCATTTCATGTACTGCTGAATATAAAATGATTTGTGATATCATTGTTATAAAGTGAATTCTACAATTTGAGAATAAATAGGCTTAAGCAGGCTAAGTGATAAAAATGTTTACTAATTGTGATTAACCCCTTCCTAACATATGACGGACTATTACGTCATGGAAGTCAGTGACTTCCCGCATCTACGGGTGCCCAGGAGATCCAGCCCCAGACTTGTCTCCTAGGCACCCTGTTAGTGTATTACTCTGTGTAATACACTAACAGGCAATGCATTGCAATGCAGATGTATTGTAATGCATTGCAGAGGGGATCAGACCCCCAAAAGTTGAAGTCCCAGAGTGGGACAGAAATAAAGTTTAAAAAAAAAAAAGTAAAATAAAGTGTGTTTAATTAAAAAAAATAAAGTTTTAAGTAAGAAAAGAAAAAAACGCCCCTTTCCCCAGATTTTATAATAAAAAAAGAAAAGGAAAAAACACACATAATTAGGTATCGCCGCATCAGTAACAATCGGCTCTATAAATATATCACATGATCCACCCCGTCCGATAAAAACGGTGTCAAAAAAAGTATTTTTGTCACCTTACATCACAAAAAGTGCAACACCAAGCGATCAAAAAAGCATTTGTCCCACAAAATGGTACCAATAAAACTATTACCTTATCCCACAAAAAATTAAACCCTATTGACAATTAGTCAAAAAATAAATAAAAAACTGACTCTCAGACAATGGAGACACTAAAATAAGATTTATTTATTTTTTTGCTTCAAAACTGCTATTATTGTGCTAAAGTAAAATAAATAAAAAAAAGTAGACATATTAGGTATTGCCGCAACCGTAACAACCTGCTCTATAAAATATCACATGACCTAACCCCTCAGGTGAACACCGTAAAAAATGTAAAACAGTGCCAAAAAAGCAATTTTTTGTCACCTTACATAACAAAAATTGCAACACCAAGCGATCAAAAAGGCATATGCTCCCCCAAAATAGTACCATCAAACCGTCACCTCATCCCGCAAAAAATTAGACCCTACCTAAGACAATCGCTGAAAAAAATAAAAAATCTATGGGTCTCAAACACAAACATTTTTTTGGTTTCAAAAATGCTATTATTGGGTTAAACGTAAATAAATAAGAAAAAAGTATACATATTAGGTATTGCCACGTCCGTAATATAAAAATGTCACATGACCTAACCCCTCAGGTAAACGCTGTAAAAATACATAAATAAAAACTGTGACAAACAAAAAAATTTTGGGGTCACCTTGCCCCATAAAATGTAATAATGAATGATCAAAAAATCATATGTACCCAAAAATGGTACCAACAAAAACGTCAACTCTTCGTGCAAAAAACGAGCCCCTGTATAAGACGATCGGCAGAAAAAAATAAAAATAACGCGATTAGAAAATGGAGACACAAAAACATTTTTATTTTTTTTAATGCTTTATGTAAAACTAAAACAAACAAACAAGTAAAGTAGACATATTTGATATAATTTCTTCCATAACAATATGCTCTATAAAAATAGCACATGATCTACCCTGTCAAAACAGCCATTTTTTGTTTATCTTGCCTCACAAAAAATGTAATATAGAGCAATTAAAAATCATATGTATCCCAAAATAGTACCAATAAAACTGGCACCTTATCCCCTAGTTTCCAAAATGGGGTCACTTTTTGGGAGTTTCTACGGAAAGGTGCACCTGGGGGGCTTCAAATGGTACATGGCATCTAAAAACCAGTCAAGCAAAATCTGCTTTCCAAAAACCATAAGGCGCTCCTTTGCTTCTACGCCCGGCCATGTGCTCTTACATCAGTTTACGACCACATGTGGGGTGTTTCTGTAAACCGCAGAATCAGGGTAATAAATATTGAGTTTTGTTTGGCTGTTAACCATCGATGTGTTAAAGAAAAAAAATGGATTAAAAAGGAAAATCTGCCCAAAAAGTTAAATTTTATCTCCATTTTCCATTAATTCTTGTGGAACACCTAAAGAGTTAACAAAGTTTATAAAATTAGTTTTAAGTAACTTGAGGGGTGTAGTTTCTACAATGGGGTGATTTATTGGGGGGTTTCTGCAACACCCTAATCCCGGCGTCTCGGGTATCCCTTGCCCCTTAGGAGGTTTCTACCAAATATGTCCCTCTTATAGAGCAAGTAATCGTGACGCCAGTTGCATTTAAGCAACGAGGACATAGAGTTCCCTTTAAGGATGGTGGTATTGATAGGGTAGGAATGCCAGAGTGGTGTAGGTGGGCCTACAATGTCCCTGAAGGTGTTGTATGCACGTGTCACGGTGCTTCTACCTGGATATCCTTGGATCCCAGACGTGGTTGGACGAAGCAGTGCAAATAGGGGATGAATAACGGGTGATGAAGGAAGTAGAATAAATGGAGTCCAGACTTGTAGTAACATTGAACACAGCTTTACTTGGCATAAACGGTAATCAAAACAGTTTACAGACTTGGTCTTAGTTTCCAGCAGCTTTGGCATGAAGTTCTGGCAGGCAAACGTTCTCATCTCTGCTACATCTTAACTCTCTCAGCTCTACTATGTTGGCTGGCTCAAATAAGAACTTTTTCTTTAGCTTTCTGTTGTAGGCTGTAACTTAGCATTCTCTAGTCTGACTCTCACTGTAATCCTAGGAAACTTCTTCCTGGCTTCAAGCTTACTTTGGCTTGGCTTGTTAGGTAATGCAAGCCCAGGAGGGGACATAAAACCATGTATAAACTCACAGACGAGGCCTGTACAGACAGGACAAGGCCTGCTTTCTCCCCTTAGCAGAAGACAAGCTACATACAACCTCACCCCCTGAGGGGTAGGCTGTTACTCGCCTACACTAGCTAAAACTTTTCCCTCTCTAGAGAGGGGAATAGAATGGAGGAAGGGTTCACTTGTGGTAAACAAGGTAATTACATGAACATGAACAGTTACATAGAAATTGATATGCACATTATTCAGAGGTGGTGTAGAATACATTTGGATCGCATAAGTTAGCACATAGGAGACAGTAGCAAGGTGAAAAGAGTGGTAATGGCACTCTGGGTCATTACATTTCCACTATATAAGCCCCACAAAGTGACTTCAGACCTGAACTGGTCCTTAAAAAGTGGGTTTTGGAAATTTTCTTAAAAATTTTAAGAATTGCTTCTAAAATTCTAAGCCTTCTAACATCCCCAAAAAAGAAAAGAAAAAAAAAGACATTTACAAAATGATGCCAACATAAAGTAGACATATGGGGAATGCTAAGTAATAAATATTTTATGAGGTATTACTTTCTGTCTTAAAAGCCAAGAAATGAAAATTTTGAAAATTGCTAATTAAAAAAAAAAAAATTGGGGTTCTTTTGAAATCCGGGGACAAAAAGTCCTTATATTTGGAGACTATTCGGCCGATGTGCAAAGGAGGAGGAGGAGGGAATTTTCCGGGATATGTTCCGAATTATACGAGAGACACACCAGGTTTGCACTATTGTACCCGGCTGTCCTCAAAATATTTCATTCGGACGGCACGTCGTCTACGTATGAAAATGCAGAAGAGGCGAAAAACCACCTGGGTCTACAACATCTGCCATCAAGACCATTGGGAAGATTCAGACCGCCAGTAAAGCCAGCCAAGAACGGAGAGACCAAGGGTGGAGAAGCTGGATCATGAACTGACATCATGGTGGAAGCGCGGACATTACCGTAGCATGGAAGGGGTGAATATGAGGGCAAAATAAATGTTTATATGGTGATTTTAAGTTATGCCCACAGGAAACAAGATTGATTGTATGCTAGAAAATGAGCACTATAGGCCTTTATTATGCTGTAGCTCATACACAGAGTCCGATTGTCCATGTTGGAAAAAAGTGAAGTTGATAAGCACTGAACAGAGGTGTATGTTAATCTGTATGGTTATACATGGTTATGATGTTAGGGGGGGGGGGTTGGATTGAGTTGCTATGTTTGTTGTAAGAGATGCTGGGGGGGGGGGGGTAGTAATAACTGTCTGGATGCGTACTCAAATCCTTAGCCACATCCTCTCTGTGCGCTATCAATAGAATGCAAGTAATATCTTGGAATGTGAAGGGACTTCGCTCCCCTGCTAAACGAAATATGGTCATAAAACACTTGAAAAAATGCAGGGCTGATATTGCACTACTTCAAGAAACCCACTTGGAGGCAGAGGATTTTGCTCGCATGGAGAGGATGTGGGTGGGGAAGGTAGTAGGGTCAGGATCCAATCAGAGGAAGGGAGGCACGCTAGTATTGTTTCACAAGAAATTGCAATATAAAATAGTATGTCATGAGACGGATGATGAGGGTAGATGGCAGATAGTGCACTTAGAAACACCAGTAGAAGAAATGGCCCTACTAAATGTCTACGGCCCCAACGGGGACAACATAAGGTTCTTTGAGGCTTTAAGTGCCCGCATAGGCACTATACGACAACGTAATCTAGTTATAGGTGGAGATATGAACACAGTGATGTCGATCAATGAAGACCGTAAATCCGTCAAAGAAATGAAAAGGGCACTAACTGGGAGGGAAAAGGTTCTAGGACAACTGAAACGGGACAATGACCTAATTGACCCTTGGAGATTAGTCAACCTAGAGGGCAGGGAGTATACTTTTTATTCTGTCCCAAATGACTCATGGTCTCGTATCAATTACCTTTTGGTGTCTGGCTCAATGCGCAATATGTTTGAAAATCCTAAAATATTGGATATGGTCATATCGGATCATGCCCCAGTGCAAATTGATTTGAGAGAACAAATACAAAGGGGGTCTGATTATATTTGGCGCTTCCCAACATTCCTAGGGGAAAATGATAATTTCAAAGAGTTACTAAGGGGATGGCATCTAGAGTTTCTTGAAGATAATGCCCCACATAGAGATGATCCTATCCTTCTATGCAGTAATACGTGGTAAAATTATGGCCTATTTTTATGCGCTGAAAGCAAAAACAAAGGAAAAACTAGAAGAGATGACAGACTTACTTAGAAGAACTTATACGGCTTTTCTGCAGTCCCCCACAGAACAGCTTAAGCTGGAATGGGTTACTGCAAAGAAAAACTATGAGTTATGGTACATGAAGTGGGAAGAGTTGTACCGCTCACAAAAAGACTCTAAACTGTTCCGCTTTGGAAATAAATCGGGGAGATTGTTAGCAAGACTATCTAAAGGGTCAGTAGCTCAGACATCTATCCCCACACTAATGGATTTGCAGGGAAAAACGGCAAAGTAGTCCTAAAAGAGTAATAGAGATCTTTAAAGAATATTATCAGAAACTGTACTCAGCCAGACAGTCAACCATCCCTAGTGCAATATCTTAATCAGCCTGGTTTGCCTAAGCTTCAGGATAGTCAGCTCCTTGATCTCAATAAGCCAATATCGATAGAAGAGGTCTCTAGAGCAATGAAAGCCATGCCTTCAGGTAAAGCCCCGGGCCCTAGATGGGTATACGGGTGAATTTTATAAAATACTTAAAGATGAAGTAGCTAAATTGTTAATGGAGAGCTTTAACAAAGTCCTAGATGGGTCAGTCCAGAAAATTACTAATAACTCAGCGTATATTAGATTACTACCGAAACCAGGGAAGGACTTGCTCCTACCCTCATCATATAGGCCTATATCCCTCATTAATACAGATCACAAATTATTCTCGAAAATCATGGCGGATAGGCTAGCTGTTGTGTTGCCGGACCTGATTGGTATATCTCAGGTGGGCTTTGTAAAAGGCAGATCGGCTGTATTCAATTTGAGGAAGGTGCTGACAGTATTGGACTATGTTAATAGAGGACAGCAAATAGAAGAATCACCAGCGCTCCTTACAATAGATGCCGAGAAGGCTTTCGATAATGTTCGCTGGGGATGGCTGACACAGGTGTTAGATGCAATTTATATCAAGGGTGCCTTTCGCACGTATATAAAGGCTATGTATTCAGACCCTAGGGCACAAATAGTGCTACCGGGCTTTATTTCTCAATCCTTTCCACTTTCCAAGGGAACAAGGCAGGGGTGTCCCTTATCCCCACTATTGTTTAATATAGCAATTGAACCACTGGCTAGATATTTGGGGCAACCAGGAGTGTTTGAAGGCATAAAAATAGGATCATGTGAAGTTAAAACCTCGCTTTTTGCAGATGATATAATTTTATATCTGTCAAGGCCCTCTAGGGATATACACCAAATATTCAATACGCTAGCAGATTATGGGAAAAGCTCGGGATTCAAAGTTAATACCGAAAAGTGTGAACTTCTCTATATAGGAAAACCGCATTTGGGAACAAGGAAAGAAATACATGATTGTCCGGTGTCTGTCGCCAAGAACCATATTACTTACTTAGGTATCAAAATTGGTTCCTCCCCTCACTCTTTATATGACCTTAACTATACACCACTGATAAAACAAATACAACAGGAACTAGATAGATGGCTCTCCTTGCCTCTATCTATTTTGGGTAGGTGTCATTTGATTAAAATGATAAGTGTCCCCAGGTTATTATACCCAATGCAAACCCTGCCCATATTAATCAGACATAGAGATGTAAAGGCATTGAACAAGGCCTTTTCACGATTTATATGGTCAAAAAAGAGAGCTAGAATAGCTATGAAGAAATTATACTTACCGGTGGAAAAGGGCGGAATACGCTTTCCGGACCTGAGGAGATACAATTTAGCTAGTCTTTTCCGTCATTGTAGAGACTGGTTGGCTATGAATTCTTTTTACTCCAATGTGACATTGGAAAAAGAACTAGCCCAGGGTTGGAATTTAGGAGCTCTCCTACATGCTCAGTTGGCAACTTTGCCAGCAGAAATTAAAGGCTCAGTAATAATCAGGGACACAATAGTGACATGGAAGGAAGTGAGAAAATTATATAATCTTCCCTTTAGGGCGTCCAAGTACATGTCATTATGGTCTCACCCTGACTTCAAGGTGGGAAGCACTAACAAATTGCTCCATCGTTGGAAAGAGAGGGGTATTAATACGTTCCAACACTTAATACATGATACAGAACGAAGATACTTGACATTATCGGAGTTAAGCAATAAGTATCAACTCCCAATAGGACAAGAATTGCAATACTACCAGAAAATGCACTTCTGCAAGGAGAGGCTAAAAGATGTTAGTCAAGAATGTAAGATGAACGGATTTGATGCATTACTTAAGCAGATAGGAAAGAAATGGTCACTTTCAGACATTTATAAGATACTGAGGGATCGAGATAATGATAAGACTTTTGCTGCAAACAGTGGGGGATGGAATAAGTTGTTGAAGGGCCCAGATTGGAAAGATAAAATGATGGTGGGGTGGATTAGGACAAGGAAAGCAGTGATATGTGAGAGGTGGAGAGAAACGCAATTGAAACTGATACATAAAGCGATATACGCTTTTAATATAGCTCCAAAGAACAGTGGAGATTCCAGATTGACCAACTGTCCAAAATGTGGATTGATGAAGGCGGATCTAGACCATGGAGTGTGGTTATGTCTCAAGTCAAAACAATATTGGGAATGGGTATTGGCATGGATTAAAGATATGTGGCACATTGTCCTACCATGTAATCCAGAGGTGGTTTTGTTCCATATCTACCCGGACAAGATATCAATACCCAAATTGATAGATGGGGTTCTATTGGTAGCTTTAAAATGTCTGTTACAAAAGTGGCTAGAGCCGCAAGTTCCCACAAAGGAGGAATTTCAAAGTCTAATGAGATATTTCCTGTTAATGGACCAGGTGGAAGCAATAGCTCATAAAAACGATAGCTCGACGAGATTTTTGAATAAATGGTCGACCTTCATAGCCAAACAGTTATCTGCAGAAGAAATTAGGATCCTTATGAATAACTTTAAATATACAGAATGGTATCTTAAAAAAGATATTCGAGGAAACTTGGGGAATTTGAAGGTGTCATAATTAATGACTCTTTTATTATAGTAAGAAATAGTGTGTAGAGGAGTGGAGACGCATTCAGACAGTAAGGGGGGGGGGGGGGGGAAGAACGGGGGTTAGTTGCCATAGTTATTGTGGGAATGACACATGTAATGTTTGTATTCTCAGATGAGACCTGCTGTATCTGATACGTATGTCATACTGTACATGTATTATTGTCCAGACAATCTGTTATTTTGATTGCTCCCAAAAAATGAATTCATAAAATGTTATGGAAAAAAAAAAATTGGGGGGTAAATTTGTTGTTTTTTTTCAAAAATAAAGGTGAAATATATTGACTCAAATTTATGACCATCATGAAGTACAATGTGTCACGAGAAAACAACAAACAATCTCAGAATGGCTTGGATAAATGAAAGAGTTCCAAAGCTATTACCACATAAAGTGACACATGGCAAATTTGCATTTGCAAAAAATGGCCTGGGCAGAAGGGAGCGAAAACTGGCCCGGGGTAGAAGGGGTTAAATATAAGGTAAAATAGATAAATCACACAAAGAATAAATAATATTCAATCACCTGGCCTACACAATACAGTATGGTGGGAAACTCTTGTCTCCATGTGGTAGCACATGACTGACAGCCCATGGTGATACAAGAAAGAGATAATGACCTACCATAGCCTACCTGGATGATGTTCTCAGCGGACTGACTTTCAGTTATTTGTCTTTTTGCGAAAAGGTTAATACCCTTCAACCCCTCCTCCTAAGGATGTCCAATGTGCAGTACGCATGTCTCTGTCATAATCACTCAGGAATGCAGCCTTCTCAGCACAATAGGGGTCTTTGCACATGTTATCTAACTATCCCTAACTGACTACCTTACAAGGAATATAATTACAAAGAATATAGAAGTACTACAAGAAAATTTAGACTTACACAATCATGGTCACAGGTGCATATCCATCAAGCAAGCATATAGAGAACTAATAAAAGCATGGCTGCACAACATTTCACATGCAAACAATAGAACTGAGAAATGGGGGTCATTCAAAATTAATGTGGTATTATACCTACTAGAAATGAAAAAAATAGAAGCTCCTTGCGCACATTTTTGATCAAACGTGTGTCAGGCCCATCTACCAGGCGTCAAGGTGGCTTCTGCAGATGGGTTCCCAACACTAACTAGGTTCCTAACACTAACAGAACTGCCTCTCTCGGACTTACCTAAGCCTACAATATTCAGGGCGATGTAGGAACCTGCTACATTTGTAGGAACCTGCTACATTTGAACCCATCTGCTGAAGCCACCTTGACGCCTGGTAGATGGGCCCGACACACGTTTGATCAAAAATGTGCGCAAAGAGCTTCTATTTTTTTCATTTCTAGTAGGTAGTTCTATTGTCTGCAGGTGAAATGTTGTGCAGCCATGCTTTTATTCGTTCTAAAGAATATAGAAGTTGAAATAATAAAGGGGACAGAACTAATCAGGACTTAAACATACTCTTACAACCAAATCATATACAAGGTTGACCCTGTTCTCCATCAAGGCATTTTTGTAGGTGCTAACTTCAGGTTTAAATTGTGTCTCTCAGAGTGCTTACCTTGGGGAACTTTCAATATCCAACAATATTAATTGTACTACTACTAATGTAATATACTTAATTACCTGTGAGATATGCAAACTCCCAATATGTGGGCTGCACTAAAGGGAGTCTAAAGATTAAGATAAGACGGCATCTGTCAGATATTTCAAATGCAAACTCTAAAAATATTTCAGCCGGATCTTTAGATATTCAGCAGGTCCTTGGGGGGAAATCTTTCTTAAAAGTATTGAGTTAATTTACCATTGCAGGGCAGCAATCACCGCCACAGGCTTCCCCACAGAGAGCCATTCTGGTTACTGTTCTTAGCACTTGTTCTTCTCATGGCAATACTCGTAGTCAAGATCTAATTCTTCACCATCATGTGTGAATTCATGCATATTTGTTTTTCTGAGATCTTTTGTCCACAGTTATTATCATTGCTCTGTTTATATAAAATACATGTACTATTATCACCATATGCTATGACCAATGAAACGTATAAGTGGTTAAATATTTGTCTGTCGTGATGGGTTTTAAAGGGCATCTGTCAGTAGATTTGTACCTATGACAATCTGAAGGCATCTGTGTTGGTCCCATGTTCATATGTTGACCACATTGCTGAGAAAAATGGAGTTTTAATATATGCAAACGAGCCTCTAGGAGCAATGGGGGCGTTGCTGTTACACCTAGAGGCTCTGCTCTCTCTGCAACTGCTGCGCCATCTGCACGTTGACAGGACCAGGCAGTGAAAACGCCTGCCAGGGCCTGGCGCTGTCACAGTGGAGAGGGAGCGGCAGCTGCAACGAGAACAGAGCCTCTAGGAGTAATGACAACGCCCCCGTTGCTCCTAGAGCCTCATTTGCATACATTAAAACTCAATTTTTCTCAGCAATGTGGGCACATATGAACATAGGAGCAACACATGTTTTAAGGGGCTGCACATCCTGGTCAATGAATTGCAGCCAGAATGACAGTGACATTTCAACAGGCAAAGCATTACAAAAAAAACTGAAGTCGTTCTGGTCCGCATACGGGCTCGGGTGCGGACCCATTTCCTTTCATGGGGCCCACAAAAGATGTGTGCTGTCCACATCCGTTGCTCCGTTACGTAGCCCCGCAAAAAAAATATAACATGTCCTATTCTTGTCCGTTTTGCAGACAAGAATACGCATTTCTACAATGGGCCGCCTGGTCCGTTCCACAAATTGCGGAAGGCACACGGGCGGGTTCCGTGTTTTGTGGATCCGCAATTTGAGGACCGCAAAAAACGGAACGGTCATGTGCATGAGGCCTAACTGTGCAAAACAAAATTGTGAAAAAACAAAAACATGTAAAATTTGGGAAAAAAAGAAAACCCATGAAAAATAAAACAAGCGAATGGGAGCAGCACTGTGGTGATCAGGCACGGCCACTATACAGTGTATGGAGCTGTGTAGGTCCGGTATCTGGCTACTATAAAGAGCTGATCGGTGGGTGTGCCTGGAGTTGGACCTCCGTTGATCTGATATCAATCACCTATTCTAAGGATAGGTCATCAATAAGTAAGAATTAGGCTACATTCCTACTGTCAATAAGACGCCGTCCTGGCAGATTTTACAAAAGGAACAGCACTACATGCAAAACGGCAGAAACCAGAATGGAAAAGGATGGACTCCATTGTACGTCCATATGGTCTGCTGGACGCCGGTGCTGTCCGCCATGTGATGGATCCAGCCATACATCCTGGTTGATATAAACATATGCTCTGCTGTTTCCATAACTCCCATAGAAATGAATGGAGAAAGCTGTGCACATGTGCGGCCATCTCTCCCCCGATCCCAGCCAGGAAGCTAACACACTAATTTAATCAAAGCACATGGCCTTCCATGCTAGATACAGTTCATTTATCAGCTGGTGAACAAGCCGGACTGTTAATGAGCCCTGGGAATAAAGCAGAGCAATCAGATGAAAACCACTCAGACATGGGAGAACAAACAAACCCTACTCAGATAACACCCCGATGAGATCCTAAATCACGGCCCAAGCACTGGGAGGAAGTACTGCCAACTACTTACTGATCCGCCGTGCGGCTCTATTACCAACATCCTATTCCACTGTATGTACCTACAGGGGAGTGAGAGTATGTTTGTACATACACTGTATCATTTACACAGTGCCAGTCCTGCTTTACAGCATGGATTATAGTGAATGTGGCTGTTTGCTATTGGAAACAGTCAACAAGCATGTTGACAGACATGCCCGTTGGTAAAATGGGCTACATATGAGGCAAAAGTACTGAAGATCCAAAGAGGTTCTTCAGGACTATAACATTAATCCCTTAAAGGGAACCTGTCACCAGGATTTTGTGTATAGAGCGGAGGACATGGGTTGCTAAGATGGCCGCTAGCACATCCACAATACCCAGTCCCCATAGCTCTGTGTGCTTTTATTGTGTAAAAAAACTATTTGATACATATGCAAATTAACCTGAGATGAGTCCTGTCCCTGACTCCTCTCACGTACAGGACTCATCTCAGGTTAATTTGCATATGTATCAAATCGTTTTGTTTACACAATAAAAGCACACAGAGCTATGGGGACTGGGTACTGCGGATGTGCTAGGGGCGATCTAGCAACCCATGATCTCAGCTCTATACACAAAATCCCGGTGACTGGTTCCCTTTAAACGGGTATTCTAGTTGGTACAAGTTATCCGCTATCCAAATCATAGGGGATAACATTAACCACCTCCGGACCGCCTAACGCACATGTGCGTTCCGGAGGTGGCAGGCTGGCGCACAGTCACGCATATACGCGTCATCTCGCGATACGCGAGATTTCCTGTGAACGCGCGCACACAGGCGCGCGCGCTCACAGGAACGGAAGGTAAGCGAGTGGATCTCCAGCATGCCAGCGGCGATCGTTCGCTGGCAGGCTGGAGATCCGAATTTTTTAACCCCTAACAGGTATATTAGACGCTGTTTTCATAACAGCGTCTAATATACCTCCTACCTGGTCCTCTGGTGGTCCCTTTTGTTAGGATCGACCACCAGAGGACTCAGGTAGGTCAGTACAGTCGCACCAAACACCACACTACACTACACCCCCCCCCCCGTCACTTATTAACCCCTTATAAACCCCTGATCACCCATGATCACCCCATATAAACTCCCTGATCACCCCCCTGTCATTGATCACCGCCCTGTCATTGATCACCCCCCTGTCAGGCTCCGTTCAGACGTCCGTATGATTTTTACGGATCCACGGATACATGGATCGGATCCGCAAAACGCATACGGACGTCTAAATGGAGCCTTACAGGGGGGTGATCAATGACAGGCGGGTGATCACCCATATACACTCCCTGATCACCCCCTGTCATTGATCACCCCCCTGTCACTGATCACCCCCCTGTAAGGCTCCATTCAGACGTCCGCATGATTTTTACGGATCCATGGATACATGGATCGGATCCGCAAAACACATGCGGACGTCTGAATGGAGCCTTACAGGGGGGTGATCACCCATATACACTCCCTGATCACCCCCTGTCATTGATCACCCCCCTGTAAGGCTCCATTCAGACGTCCGCATGTTTTTTGTGGATCCGATCAATGTATCCATGGATCCGTAAAAAATCATGCGGATGTCTGAATGGAGCCTTACAGGGGGGGTGATCCGTGACAGGGGGGTGATCACCCTGATCACCCCCTGTCATTGATAACCCCCCTGTAAGGCTCCATTCAGACGTCCGCATGTTTTTTGTGGATCCGATCCATGTATCCATGGATCCGTAAAAAATCATGCGGATGTCTGAATGGAGCCTTACAGGGGGGGTGATCCGTGACAGGGGGGTGATCACCCTGATCACCCCCTGTCATTGATAACCCCCCTGTAAGGCTCCATTCAGACGTCCGCATGTTTTTTGTGGATCCGATCCATGTATCCATGGATCCGTAAAAAATCATGCGGATGTCTGAATGGAGCCTTACAGGGGGGGTGATCAGTGACAGGGGGTGATCACCCTGATTACCCTGATCACCCCCTGTCATTGATAACCCCCCTGTAAGGCTCCATTCAGACGTCCGCATGTGTTTTGTGGATCCGATCCATGTATCCATGGATCCGTAAAAAATCATGCGGATGTCTGAATGGAGCCTTACAGGGGGGGTGATCCGTGACAGGGGGTTGATCACCCTGATCACCCCCTGTCATTGATAACCCCCCTGTAAGGCTCCATTCAGACGTCCGCATGTTTTTTGTGGATCCGATCCATGTATCCATGGATCCGTAAAAAATCATGCGGATGTCTGAATGGAGCCTTACAGGGGGGGTGATCCGTGACAGGGGGCTGATCACCCTGATCACCCCCTGTCATTGATAACCCCCCTGTAAGGCTCCATTCAGACGTCCGCATGTTTTTTGTGGATCCGATCCATGTATCCATGGATCCGTAAAAAATCATGCGGATGTCTGAATGGAGCCTTACAGGGGGGGTGATCCGTGACAGGGGGGTGATCACCCTGATTACCCTGATCACCCCCTGTCATTGATAACCCCCCTGTAAGGCTCCATTCAGACGTCCGCATGTTTTTTGTGGATCCGATCCATGTATCCATGGATCCGTAAAAAATCATGCGGATGTCTGAATGGAGCCTTACAGGGGGGGTGATCCGTGACAGGGGGGTGATCACCCTGATCACCCCCTGTCATTGATAACCCCCCTGTAAGGCTCCATTCAGACGTCCGCATGTGTTTTGCGGATCCGATCCATGGATCCGTAAAAATTATACGGACGTCTGAATGGAGCCTTACCAGGGGGGTGATCAATGACAGGGGGGTGATCCGGGAGTCTATATGGGTGATTACCCCCCTGTCATTGATCACCCCCCTGTCATTGATCACCCCCCCTGTCATTGATCACCCCCCCCTGTAAGGCTCCATTCAGACATTTTTTTTGGCACAAGTTAGCGGAAATTTTTTTTTTGTTTTTGTTTTTTCTTACTAAGTCTCATATTCCACTAACTTGTGTCAAAAAATAAAATCTCCCATGAACTCACCATACCCCTCACGGAATCCAAATGCGTAAACATTTTTAGACATTTATATTCCAGACTTCTTCTCACGCTTTAGGGCCCCTAAAAAGCCAGGGCAGTATAAATACCCCACATGTGACCCCATTTCGGAAAGAAGACACCCCAAGGTATTCGCTGAGGGGCATATTGAGTCCATGAAAGATTGAAATTTTTGTCCTAAGTTAGCGGAAAGTGAGACTTTGTGAGAAAAAAACCAAAAAAATCAATTTCCGCTAACATATGCAAAAAATAAAAAATTTCTAGGAACTCGCCAGGCCCCTCATTGAATACCTTGGGGTGTCTTCTTTCCAAAGTGGGGTCACATGTGGGGTATTTATACTGCCCAGGCTTTTTAGGGGCCCGAAAGTGTGAGAAGAAGTCTGGGATCCAAATGTCTAAAAATGCCCTCCTAAAAGGAATTTGGGCCCCTTTGCGCATCTAGGCTGCAAAAAAGTGTGACACATCTGGTATCGCCGTACTCAGGAGAAGTTGGGGAATGTGTTTTGGGGTGTCATTTTACATATACCCATGCTGGGTGAGAGAAATATCTTGGTCAAATGCCAACTTTGTATAAAAAAATAGGAAAAGTTGTCTTTTGCCAAGATATTTCTATCACCCAGCATGGGTATATGTAAAATGACACCCCAAAACACATTCCCCAACTTCTCCTGAGTACGGCGATACCAGATGTGTGACACTTTTTTGCAGCCAAGGTGGGCAAAGGGGCACACATTCCAAAGTGCACCTTTCAGATTTCACAGGCCATTTTTTACAGATTTTGATTGCAAGGTACTTCTCACACATTTGGGCCCCTAAATTGCCAGGGCACTATAACTACGCCACAAGTGACCCCATTTTGGAAAGAAGACACCCCAAGGTATTCCGTGAGGGGCATGGCGAGTTCCTAGAATTTTTTATTTTTTGTCACAAGTTAGCGGAAAATGATGATTTTTCTTTTTTTTTCTTTTTTCCTTACAAAGTCTCATATTCCACTAACTTGCGACAAAAAAAAAAAAATTCTAGGAACTCGCCATGCCCCTCACAGAATACCTTGGGGTGTCTTCTTTCCAAAATGGGGTCACTTGTGGCGTAGTTATACTGCCCTGGCAATTTAGGGGCCCAAATGTGTGAGAAGAACTTTGCAATCAAAATGTGTAAAAAATGACCGGTGAAATCCGAAAGGTGCACTTTGGAATATGTGCCCCTTTGCCCACCTTGGCTGCAAAAAAGTGTGACACATCTGGTATCGCCGTACTCAGGAGAAGTTGGGGAATGTGTTTTGGGGTGTCATTTTACATATACCCATGCTGGGTGAGAAAAATATCTTGGTCAAATGCCAACTTTGTATAAAAAAATGGGAAAAGTTGTCTTTTGCCAAGATATTTCTCTCATCCAGCATGGGTATATGTAAAATGACACCCCAAAACACATTCCCCAACTTCTCCTGAGTACGGCGATACCAGATGTGTCACACTTTTTTGCTGCCAAGGTGGGCAAAGGGGCACATATTCCAAAGTGCACCTTTCAGATTTTGCAGGCCATTTTTTACAGATTTTGATTGCAAAGTTCTTCTCACACATTTGGGCCCCTAAATTGCCAGGGCAGTATAACTACGCCACAAGTGACCCCATTTTGGAAAGAAGACACCCCAAGGTATTCCGTGAGGGGCATGGCGAGTTCCTAGAATTTTTTATTTTTTGTCGCAAGTTAGTGAAATATGAGACTTTGTAAGGAAAAAAGAGAAAAAAATAAAAATCATCATTTTCCGCTAACTTGTGACAAAAAATAAAAAATTCTAGGAACTCGCCATGCCCCTCACGGAATACCTTGGGGTGTCTTCTTTCCAAAATGGGGTCACTTGTGGCGTAGTTATACTGCCCTGGCAATTTAGGGGCCCAAATGTGTGAGAAGTACCTTGCAATCAAAATGTGTAAAAAATGGCCTGCAAAATCTGAAAGGTGCACTTTGGAATATGGGCCCCTTTGCCCACCTTGGCAGCAAAAAAGTGTGACACATCTGGTATCGCCGTACTCAGGAGAAGTTGGGGAATGTGTTTTGGGGTGTCATTTTACATATACCCATGCTGGATGAGAGAAATATCTTGGCAAAAGACAACTTTTCCCATTTTTTTATACAAAGTTGGCATTTGACCAAGATATTTTTCTCACCCAGCATGGGTATATGTAAAATGACACCCCAAAACACATTCCCCAACTTCTCCTGAGTACGGCGATACCAGATGTGTCACACTTTTTTGCTGCCAAGGTGGGCAAAGGGGCACATATTCCAAAGTGCACCTTTTGGATTTCACCGGTCATTTTTTACACATTTTGATTGCAAAGTTCTTCTCACACATTTGGGCCCCTAAATTGCCAGGGCAGTATAACTACGCCACAAGTGACCCCATTTTGGAAAGAAGACACCCCAAGGTATTCCGTGAGGGGCATGGCGAGTTCCTAGAATTTTTTATTTTTTGTCGCAAGTTAGTGGAATATGAGACTTTGTAAGAAAAATAAAAAAAATAAAAATCATCATCATTTTCCGCTAACTTGTGACAAAAAATAAAAAGTTCTATGAACTCACTATGCCCATCAGCGAATACCTTAGGGTGTCTACTTTCCGAAATGGGGTCATTTGTGGGGGTTTTCTACTGTTTGGGCATTGTAGAACCTCAGGAATCATGACAGGTGCTCAGAAAGTCAGAGCTGTTTCAAAAAGCGGAAATTCACATTTTTGTACCATAGTTTGTAAATGCTATAACTTTTACCCAAACCATTTTTTTTTTTGCCCAAACATTTTTTTTTTATCAAAGACATGTAGAACAATAAATTTGGCGAAAAATTTATATATGGATGTCGTTTTTTTTTGCAAAATTTTACAGCTGAAAGTGAAAAATGTCATTTTTTTGCAAAAAAATCGTTACATTTTGATTAATAACAAAAAAAGTAAAAATGTCAGCAGCAATAAAATACCACCAAATGAAAGCTCCATTAGTGAGAAGAAAAGTAGGTAAAATTCATTTGGGTGGTAAGTTGCATGACCGAGCGATAAACGGTGAAAGGAGTGTAGTGCCGAAGTGTAAAAAGTGCTCTGGTCATGAAGGGGGTTTCACCTAGCGGGGCTGAAGTGGTTAAGATCGGTAGGGGTCCTACCGCTGGGAACACCAATGATGAGAACGGGGGCCCCATACCACCCTGAAAAGGCGTGAGCTGCTGTTCGCACATGCGCACAACCGCTACAGTTTCGGAGATAGGTGAGCTCTGTACTTGCCAATCTCCAGAACTCCCATAGAAATGAATGGGGGGCCTGCAGGGGGTATAGGTTCCCCGTTCTTGTGAGATAGGACCTCCACCGATCTTAAAGCTATCCCCTATGCTGTGGATAAGGGATAATTTGTAACAACCTGAATACCACTTTAAGCCTCCATGATGTACAGGTACTCCATGGATAGGCTTGTTTTAAGTTTCCAGAGGCACTTCGTGGCGATTGGGTGGGCACAGGAGCCGTGATTGTAGATCATCGCAAGAGTGAAAATTAAAAAATGCTAAATCAGTATCCGAATTTTTAGTTTTTTCCATTCCTTTCTAGAAAGAATCGCAGAACGGATGTGGACCTATTCTTTTATTTTTTTTGTAAATTCTTTATTTAAATTTTCAAATGTATTTTGAACAGACAAAAATATCAGTGAAGAGACGCAGTCCAACAATTGTATTAGGTGTATTTGCACATATATAAGCAACTGAATCAAATAAAAAGACTGAATAGCATAGACATCTACTTAACATCCGGTATTGGGAGTGTGAGCAGAAGCATAATACATTAAGAGATAGGTGTGAATCTAAGAAAGGAGAGGAGAGAAGTGTGAGGGAACAGAGGAAGGTGGGAGGGGGAGAAAATAAGAAAAAAAAAAACCTTCTGGATTCTATGCTGTCAATAATGTTGTGCATTCCTGTGAGTTTTGGAACGCAATCCAGTGCTGCCACGTTTTGTGAAATTTGGATACTGTACCTCTTAAAGCTGCTGTTAGGTCCTCCATTCTCATGACCTCCTGAAGTTTGTTGATCCACACTGCTATTGTGGGAGCAGATTTTTGTTTCCACATGCAAGGGACTCTTGCGTTCACCATATGTCGTACGACCGACCTCCTGTATGTTGACATGGGGATCTCGCTATGATTGAGTAGGAAGAATGCAGGTATCTTGGGGAGAGCATGATTAGTGAATTTAGACGCGATGCGCCACACCTCATGCCAATAGCTTGCTAGCAACGGACACTCCCAAAAAACATGTAAAATCGATCCTCTGTTTCTCCCACAACGCTAACATAGCGGGGAGACTGTAGGAAAGAGAGAATGTAACTTGGTAGGGACCATGTACCACCTGTATAGGACCTTAAAACCTGTTTCCTGTATATTGCTGGCTTCAGAGGTCTTATGTGTTAATGTGTAAAGACGTTCTTTCTGTTCCATTGAGCAGGTTAGCCCAAGATCTCTTTCCCATTTGAGGATATAGGTAGGAGAGGATTGATTGGTCGGAGATGAGCAGGCCATACAATCTAGACAGCGCATGTCTGATTACCCCCTTCGCATCGCATATTTGTTCAAAGTCTGTTTTGTTTCTTATGTATGTGGATGCTGGAGGTAACGATGCAAGGAAATGTTGTAGCTGATGTGATTGCCAACTCGATAGATTAACTGGGTCCGAGATGTCATTAAGTGTTTGAGGAGAGAGCCAGGTGTTGGATATGGTAAAGTGATGTGTTCTGAACTTACTGGCCTTCACCCACCTTCGGAACGGTCCCTGATCTAATCCCGGAGGGAACATGGGGTTACCAAGAATAGGAAACATTGGCAAGGGAGACGGCAAGATGTCTGAAAATTCAAAGCTAGCTGATATTAACTTCAATGTCGGGCCTATGGTGGGGTGAGTGCATGCTACTAACGGTATGTGGGATCCTAGCCAGGGTGTAGCCGCTAGTGGGGTGGGTAAAAATGATTGCACTGTCGCTATCCATTGTTTATTTGGCTGATGCAGTCACCAATCAACCACCGTTAGCAGATGCATGGCTCGGTGATAAGAGATAAAATCCGGTAGACCCAAGCCTCCGCAGTGTTTGGGTCTGAATAGGATTGATTGGGCTATTCGTGGTGCTTTCCCAGCCCATATAAAGCGTGTTAGAGTAGACAATAATGTATGAAAAAACAATCTGGGAATATGTATGGGCATAGCCTGCAAGAAATACAATATTCTGGGAAGAACATTCATTTTAAAGATGGAAATCTGTCCAAACCACGTGAAGATACCATTGTTCCAACGGTCAAGGTCTGCTTTTATAGTCCTCAAAAGGGGAAGATAGTTCGCTGAATAGAGATTGGAGAGGTTTGGGGTTAGCTGTATACGCTAGTATTTTAGTGAGGATCTAGACCATTTAAATAGAAAGTAGTCTGCTAGTTCCACAGCAAGCCTCAGAGGGAGGGTGATGTTCATGGCCTCTGATTTTTGGAAATTTATCTTAAAATTAGATAGCAGTGAACACATTTTGAGTTCTCTCAAAAGATTTGGTAAAGATATACGGGGGCGTGTGAGAAAGAAAAGAAGGTTGTCCGCATAGGTGGCTATCTTATGCGAGACTCTCTGAACCTGGACTCCAGTTATGTCGTGGTTGGCTCTTATGTGACCTAGTAGTGGTTCCAGACAAAGGATAAAGTTCAGGGGGGAGAGGGGGCACCCCTGTATCACACCATTGCGTTTCAAAAATGGTGCTAAATATTGAATGTTCATCTTGACTGACGCTAAGGGGTTTGAGTATACGCTGTGGACACATGGCCCAGCGTTTCAAACATAAAAGTTCAGTCGACCCTGTCGAATGCCTTGTTGGCGTCAGTGGAGAGAAGGATCATGGGGAGTTTAGTCATAATCGCATGGTATATCATATTTATAGCCCTGGTGGTATTGTCTTGTGCTTCCCTGAAGGGCATGTGTGGGATAAGACGGGTAGCCAAGATCTTGGAGAATAATTTTAAATCAACGTTTATAAGAGATATGGATCGGTAGCTTTGACCCTGCGATGGGTCTTTTCCTTCCTTGGGAATTACCGTGATAGGAGCTCGAAGTGTGTCGGGTGGTAAGGTGTGGGTCGAGGCGAGTGAATTGAAGGTGGACAGGAATTGCAGAGACAAGATTGCGGTAAAGGTTTTATAATAAGTTAAGGGCAGGCCATCTGGGCCTGGGGCTTTGCCCGTCTGAGAATCCTTAATTTCCCTGGCGGTATGATTATGTCAGTAATTTTGTACCCAAAGCAGTACATTGTTTTGCATGGAAATTTGTCGTTTTATATTGTAGGCCTTTAATTCTTAGGAATTACTCACTTAAATCTGTCTAAACAAAAGTCTAGTAGACATTCCAGGTATGATAAAATTTGAAACACAAAATCATAAAATATAATACAATAAATAATTTTCAAAAATAATATAATTTTATTCAATAATGTAATCAAATCAAAAACACTGCAATTTGTCAAACAGTCCCTATAATAATAGACACTGCATATTAGTTCAATAAACCTCCAGGGTGTGGAAAATGTTGAAACGTGGGACTGCACAAAGTCCGACGTCACAATCAGGACAATGGAACCTGGTTTCCTTTCGGATTCTCTTTCTATTATCATCTCGCTTTGAGCTACAAACCATGCACATCCGTGTAGGTGCTTTTTTTTTCGGTTGGTGGGATGTAGTCCATGAAGTGACAACCAGTCAAGCGTTCCGGGTTGACAACATCAACAGCACGACGTCCAGGTCTATTCACAGCCATTAATGGTGTTTGGTGGTTCACAAAGATCCGTTCAGCAACTTTTCAAAGAAGTCAGAATGAACCAGAGGCTTGTCACTCTTTTCTCTGTGCAGAATGTAGGCATTCCACAAGCATTGCTCAAGAAGATGCCTGAAGATCTTCTTGTAGTACTTCTTTTGCTGTTTCCGCATTGCTGAGTAGAATGTAATTGCTTGGTCGGCTCTGTCGACACCTCCCATGGTTTTATTGTAGTCTATCACTACTTGTGGCTTCATGACCTTCTTTTCCACCTTTCGTGTGTACCATAACAGTCAAGGTATTATGAACAGTACTCAATAGGCACACATCTTTTGTGTCATGCCAGGCAACCATTTCTCCAGTTTTCAGCTTCTTCTTGCCAAACATTGATGGCATGTCACGGCGGTTAGCCTCAACGGTTCCATAGGCATCGGTTTTGTTTTTTAGAAGTAACTCAAAGTTCAGGAGATGTATAAAAGTTGTAGGTTGTTACACACAATAGCCCTGATTTAGCAATGGTTCACTGAGTGTGAGGACGGAAGATGTTGGCATTCCATACTGTACTTTGGATTGAATTTTGTGCCTTTTCCAGTGTATTTAACTGAATTCCAAATGTAGCCAGTTGACGATTCGCAGAGCATATAGGATTTTATTCCAAATCGTGCTCTCTTTGATGCAATGTATTGTATCCAGCTGAGCCGTCCCTTGTAGGCCATTAGACTTTCATCTATACTGTCTCTTTCTGACACATAGGTCTGTTGGAAATTCTTTACAATCATTTGATATATTTCCCAAATTTTCTTTAGTTTTGGTGCAGGATGAGTAGTTTCATCAAATTCTTCATTGTTTGTGTAGTGAAAAAATTTCATAATCAGGGAAAATCTGTACTCTGACATGACGGTGCCAAAAAATGGAGTTGCAAGTAATTTATTAGTGGTCCAATACCATTTCTACAGGGGTTTTCCCACCACTCCCTGAAGTAATATTAGGCCCAGAAATTTCCAAATTTCATCTTTGGTCACTGGTTCCCACTTTCTGCTTGTGACACAGAGTAGCGGATTGTTGCTCTTTGTACCGGTTTGTCTCCGTAACAATTTTTTCAATTACCTCATCGGTCAGAAATAATTGTAGGTATGCCAAAGGGTTGTTGTGCCCAACGTCTACTTTGATACCAGGTGTTCCAGTAAACGGAAATCTTGGGGGAGCTGCCTGACCCGTACCACAGTCAATAGGGCACCAGGTTCGCACATCGCTGAGCTCAGGTGCAGATTCGTCACTGCCACTTGTCTAATCAGTGTCGGATGAGGAATTTCCCCATAAATCGCTATCTCTCAATTCAGAAAGTACTTCTAAATCACTGCCATTTATCTGGTCTAAAACTGCTTTTGCACTCAATTGACGCTTTTTTGATGCCATGGCCAAAAAATTTCCAGACAGAAATGACAGTAAAAGGGCAGGCAGGGCACTGGAGAATGATCCCTAGGGACAAATCTGAGGTGATTTGGTTTCATACAGTGTAATCCTCACTGTATCACTGTGTGTGTATTGTATGTCAGTTTATTGATTTGAATTTCCCTCCCAGTTCTGCATCATGCGCCGTCCAACTCGCAGGGTAAAGGACTTTGAGGGTTCAGATGTCAGTATGAATGGTCCGCACCCGTTCCGCAATTATGTGGAACGGGTGCGGACCCATTCATTTTCAATGGGGCAGGAATGGATCCTGACAGCACACAGTGTGCTGTCCGCATCTGCATTTCTGGAGCGCGGACGTGAACTTCCGTTCCGCAGCTCCGCAAGAAAATAGCTGAGGACTTCTCTATGTAAGTGCCGGCCGCGTCAGTGTTTTGCGGTCCGAGTGTGGTTCGGGGTTACCACTTCTGGCAGTGAAAGTTAACCCCGAGCCACACTCGGGATTACCACCAGGGGGGTTAATGGCTAAGGCCAATTCAGCAGGAGACAGGGGCGCCTCCAATGTGGCAATTGCTGCAGTCGATAGGCAACCTAGTCCCGAGGATGACAGGTATTCGCGAATGGCTTGTATGCGAGTTTCAGGACTCTGGGTTTGGGGATTGTAAGTTGTACAAGGATTGATAATATGATATAAAAGTTTCAGTAATCTTTTGAGGCAAAGTTACACGCTGACCTGTATTATCAGGGAGAAATGGTACATATGAGTTTACCCTGTTCTTACGCATTGCCCTCGCTAAGGTTCTGCCAGGTTTATTTCCGTGTTTGTAGAAGTGTCTGCTACATTTTGCTAAGGTTGCTTTTGCCCTAGACAGGCACAAGGATTGGACCTGCTCTCGTAACTGGGTCAGTTCAGCTCCCAGGTGTCTATCTAGTGTAGACTTATGAAGGCGTTCCAGGTCATATATTTTAGATATAAGTCCAGATGCAGACCTATTCATACGGTTGTGTAAATGAGTCCGTAATCTGCTGATTTGTCTGGCAGAAACCATCCTCATTATGCCTTTTATTTGCAAGAACCGTCTGTGCTCTGAATCAGCCACAATCTCTTCACAGTACGATGATCACGCTTATGTTTTCGTGAAAATAGCTAATCTTTTCATACCTTGTCCAAGGCATTGCATTATTTGATGCTTTTCAGCAGCAGAGAGATACTTCTTTCCCATATTGCTTGAAACCTGTGTGTGCTTAATATTGTGGAATAGGGTTGTAGATTTCGATACCATAAAAAAGTATTGCGATACTCGATACCATGCAAAAAAAATAAAACACCAAAAAAGGCACGTGCATTCTGCATTTAAAAAAAAAATCGAATCGGGGGGAAGGGCGTGTCCGGCCATGTAGGAGTGAGGACGTGTGCGGACTGAGCTCCTCTGCTACCCCGTTATTCCTCAGTGCCAGCCATTCGTTCAACATGGGGAAAACTCTCAAAAAGAGCAGAGCCAGGTCTGTGGCTCCCCTGCCATCCTCCCAGGGTGGCTTACCTCGGCTGTTTGCGCCGCGCTGAGTTCCAGCCTGAAGGAGCGCTACATGCGCCTGCAAGATGGCGCCGATCCTCCCATACAGCGCCCGGTTGCAGTCTCCTCAGTGGCCTCCTTGATCCTCCACACTGCCGCACCCGATCCCTGTCGGCCTCTGAGCTGCTCCCAGGCTCCATACCAGGACCTGCATCAAAATCTCCAGACACGGAAGATACCGGCCTGGACCTACAGAACTTCCATGGCGGGAACCTCTCCAGGCGGCGCAGCTGTCACCGCAGCCTGCCTTCACCCAGGTCAGTAATGGAGGGACCCCTCTTCCACAACGGCAGTCCCGGTCTCCTCATGTGACCAGGCCGGATATTGGGGCTCTCAGACCTTCTGCATCCCCATTTTGCCCTGCCACAGAACTTTCCATGCGGCCCTCCGGGGCCAGTAACTCATCCACCCATCAGACCCCTTCCTGGGCGCCTTCTCTATTTGCGGGTGTACCCTCCAGCGCAGCTTTGTCCCCGTACCCTGAAGTGGCTCCGGTGCGGCATTCTCCGCGGGACCCATTCCGCCCTCCCTCTCACTCCCCTGAACCATCTTTGGCGGCATCACCGCACTGGTCTGCGGACTCCTCATGGGATGGATCCCACTCGCGCCGTGGCGGAGTCGCCTCTCCTTACCTGCGTGCCTCAGCTGCCACTGCCATCGAGGACCCGCAGGGATCTCCTCAGCCCTTTTCGGAGGCCTCCCGCCTCCGCTTTGTCATTGGACGAGGATTCTCGGCCACCCACTATGGCGGATCTACGCAACCTGCTATGCTCCCTGCCGTCTAAGGCGGATCTCTCCAGCTTTGCAGCTATTTTACAAGAATGTAAAAAATTGTTCGCCCAGGTTCGCTCTGAGATGACCACACTGGGTGTTAGAGTGGACTCTATTCAACAGGACCATGTCTCCTTATCAGCTACTGTGCAATCGCTGGCTGAGAAAATGCAATCTTATGATACTCAATTGCACATCCTGCACCATCATTTGGATAATGTTGAAAACAGGAACCGTCGCAATATCTTGCGAATCCGTGGCCTCCCGGAATCTGTATCGCCAGCGTCCCTTATGCCCACCCTGGTGAAGATCTTTAAAGAACTCTTGGGGTGCCCTCCTAGCGCCAATATTGAAATTGACCGGGCTCATAGGGCGCTACGCCCTCCTAATCCTTCAAAGCCAAGGGATGTTATTTGTAGTTCACTTCTACTCCGTGAAAGAAAAGATCCTACTGAAAGCGAGGCAGTCGTCGTCCTTGTCCTACAAGGACTCTCCTTTCATTCTGCTGCAAGATATTTCTCGCCACACCTTGGCGCAACGAGCCACTCTCCGTCCATTCCTGGCCCTCCTTAAGGACCGTGGCATTCCTTACCGTTGGGGTTTCCCCTTTGTTCTCCTCGCGGGCCCTAAGGGACAGCAGGCTACCCTCCGAGACCTGTCGGACCTTCCTCATTTTCTTCAGCAGTTGAACTTACCTCATGTGGACCTGGGTCCCTGGCCATCCATCCTTCCATATGCTCCAGGACCGCCGGGACGACCCCGTTCACCACCAGTTGGGGGCATGACCAATGCTTCTCCTTTGACCCAGCAGGGACGACGACATACCCGTGCGAATGGGTCGAAACGCAGCTCTCCGTCTCTCTCTGCTACCTGAGGGGTTTTCTGTGACCCTTCTTTGGGATGCTGATTGTTACTATATTCTAGTATCTCTCTTCCTCTAATGGGGAATCTGTTACCCTTCTGTTTTCTGCCTGCCCCTTTTTGCATGTTTCTTGAACCTTCTGTGGCTGGCGCTGTTGTATTCTGTGTTTTTTCTCTGTTTTTCTCATACCTACCGGGGTCGTAATGAGTAGCTCCTGTCTGGTTGACGCTTCTCCCGAAGACTCTCCCTTTGGGCGCCTGGTCCCAAGTGATAGCCTCTTTTGACCCTTTGGTCACTCTATTCCCATTTCTTCTTTCCTTTTTGCGTTTGTTTCCTGTTCCTTTTGTTTTCTCCTCGTCTTTTGTCAATTGTTTGCCTTCCCTTCCTTGGTGTTTTTTCCCTCTCCCTGCAGGTATGGCATCCTTGAAATTGCATCCTTCAACGTGAAGGGCTTTAACACCCCAGAGAAAAGAGCCCAGGTGCTTCACCACTTTCACTGTCAGCAGGTACAGGTTGTTTGTTTCCAGGAAACACATTTTAAGGTGGGTCATGCCCCGGCCATCCGTCATCGACACTACACGACTTGGCACTTTGCGAATAACCTGGTTAATAAGACGAAGGTGAGTCGCCATAGCGATCTTTTCCTCACCAGGTCCTGGACTGTACGGTCGACCCGGATGCCCGGTATTTAGCACTTATGCTGCTCATAGGGGGTAGGGAATTCACCTTCCTTAATGTATATGCCCCCAATCAGAATCAGGCCTCTTTTGGGAGGATCTGCTGGACAAAATAGCTCCAGTGATCCATGGGACTTTAGTTCTGTGTGGGGACCTTGATCTGACCCTTGATAATTCTGCAGGCCACGTATCACTCCCTTAAAAAAAAGACAAACGTGCCCTGCTTCAGTTGCAGCTGAGAGACCCCTGGCGTCTTCAGCATCCGGCAGACAGGGACTATACCTTTTATTCTGCTCCTCACGACTCTTATAGTCGTATTGATTATATCCTTCTCCCACAACCGGCCTTGTCCTGGCTGACCGCCACGCATGTTGGTAACATTTTGTGGTCCGACCATGCTCCGGTGTATTGCTCCCTGACCCTCCCCTTTTTGGTCAAACAGGAGTGGACTTGGCGCCTTAACGAGTCCCTCCTTTTCGACGCAGTCCGTGTTGCTGACCTCACCAATAGCATAAAACATTTCTTAGCGGACCATAGAGACGATCCCACCCCGCTTCCTGTGCAGTGGGAGGCTATGAAATGTGTCCTTCGGGGTGTTCTTATCAGACACTGTTCCCGCCTCAAAAAAGAGAAGGCCCATTCCCTTAAACTTGCATTGCTGGAACTTGCCCACAAGCGAGCGCTCTCTCTGCAAACCCTGCCGACCTCCAGAATGCAAGCATGGGGGCTAAGCGCCTTTTGGAATCGTCTTATAGACGTATGCTGCAAATTTGCAGGAGTAAATTCTACGAGTTTGGGAACAAGAGTGGTCGTATGTTGGCGAGAGCTCTCCGGGGGAAGATGGCTGCTTCTCATATCCCCGCCATCAAAACGGCTCGAGATCGCATGGTACACACCACCCCGGACATAGCTGCCACTTTCCACACCTTTTATTCGCAACTCTATAATCTCCCCCACACCCCAGTACAGCAGACGGGCATCCCTTCTAACTCCTCCGATTTGCTCCCTAAACTGTCAGACACTGACTCATCCAGTCTAGAGGCCCCATTTACGGACGCTGAACTTCAGTTAGTGCTCAAGACCCTACCTGGTGGCAGGAGCCCTGGCCCTGACGGGTTTACTGCCTGTTTTTATAAAAACCTTTTCCACAGATCTGTCCCCGGTCCTGTTGTAGGTCTTCAACGTGGTGTCTCCTGGGGTTCCCTTCCCGGCGCAGTCCACAGAGGCCCATATTACTGTCATCCCAGTTATCGTCCTATGTCTCTTTTAAACATAGATCTTAAGATCTTTGCCAAATTGCTGGCGAATAGATTAAATGTTCATTTGCCTTCTTTAATTTGCAATGATCAGGTCGGATTTGTTTCGAGGAGGGAGGCCCGGGATAACACCCTTAGGACCCTTGATATTATCCATTATGCCAAATTGAAAAAGACTCCCCTTATGATCCTATCCTTAGATGCCGAGAAGGCTTTTGACAGGATAGCGTGGCCAGCCATATCCCATATTGGTGTAGGCCCGATGTTTCTGTCTAAGGTTCTGTCTCCATATCAGCGGCCCTACAGCCCGGTTTAAGATTAACGGAACCCTTTCATCCTCCTTCCCAATTCACAACAGGACGCGGCAGGGGTGCCCTGTCTCCCCTCCTGTATGTTCTAGTTATGGAACAACTTCTTGCCTCCATCCGAGCCAACCCAGACATCTCAGGGATTAGGATAGGCTCACGGGAACACAAATGTGCGGCATATGGCGATGATCTCCTCTTTTATATTACTAACCCCCGTGTTTCCTTGCCCTCCTTGCTCAAAGAGATTTATGACTTTTGTCAGGGTGATATATATATTTATATATTTTTTTTACTTTTTATTTAATAACTATTTCCCCCCTTAGGGGCTTGTCCTATTCACCCTAATAGAGCTCTATTAGGGTGAATAGGAGCTCACACTCTCCCTGCTGCCCTGTGCATAGTGCACACAGCAGCAGGGAGATTACCATGGCAGCCAGGGCTTCAGTAGTGTCCTGGCTGCCATGGTAACCGATCGGAGCCCCAGGATTACACTGCTGGGGCTCCGATCAGAAGCTGCCACTGCGCCACCAGTGATTTTAATACTGGGGGGGGGGGGGGGGTTGCACTGCGCCACCAATGTTTTAATACTGGGGAGAAAGGGGACAGGCGCACTATGCCACCAATGATAATTAACCTTTAATACAGGAGGCGGGTGCCCGCAGCAGATCAGCAGCAGTTAACCCCTCAGGTGCGGCACTGATCTGCTCTGAGGGGTTAACTGCCGCTGATCGCAGCTCTCTGTCAGAGGCAGGGTGCTGGCTATGTGATTTTGCTGCCGGCACCTGCCTCCTGTATTAAAGGTTAAAGACGACCTTTCATGGGTCTGGACTTTGTAAACGAACTATCAGGATACGTAGAGCGGCGCCCAGGGATCTAACTGCACTTACTATTATTCCTGGGCGCTGCTCCGTTTGCCCGCTGTGGCCCCCGGTATATTCTCACGCTCTGTATGCTAATTGCTACCAGCGGAGCAATGGGGAGGAGACTGCCCTTTTTCTCAATGGGCCTCTCCTTCTCCCTGGCTGTAGTGCTGTCCAATCAAAAGCGCAGAACGTCCCAGCCAGGGAGAAGGACTTAAAGGGGTTGTCCGGGTTCAGAGCTGAACCCGGACATACCCTTATTTTCACCCCGGCAGCCCCCCTGAGCCTAGCATCGGAGCATCTCATGCTCCGATGCGCTCCAGTGCCCTGCCCTAGATCGCGCAGGGCACGGGCTCTTTTGTTTTCAATAACACACTGCCGGGCGGTAACTTCCGCCCAGCGGTGTGTTCGGTGACGTTACCGGTCTGAGCCGTTTTACTGGCTAGGGCAGAGCCAAATCCCGCCCATCAGTGCCGGTGACGTCACCGGGGTTCCTGTCAGCCCCATAGAGAGCCCGGTATGTCACCGGAACTCAGAAAAATGCCTTTGCCCTGTGCAATTTAGCGCAGGGCAAAGGAGAGCATTGGAGCATGAACTGCTCCGATGCTCATGTCAGGGGGGCTGCCGGGGTCAAAATGGAGGGCTGTCCAGGTTCAGCTCTGAACCTGGACAACCCCTTTAAACAATAATGACATCCTCAGGATTGGTTATCAATATCAGAGCAATGGGGGGGAAGGGGGAGGTCAAAATCCCAGAACGATGCAGAAATAAATGAAGAGATATATGAATTACATGTTGATATATTTGCTTGCAGCAGGTCACTAAATTTTATTGAGTTGTACTAATGGGCCGCGATGCTGTTTTGTGTGGCCTGTGGTTGTCCTCCGCTGCTTCTTAGTGCTTAAAATAAATGAGCTCATTTGTGTACAAAATTCTAACATTTAAAGGGAGGTCTGTCAGAAGATGCCATTCTTGGAGGTCTGAGCATTGAGACCCCCCATACATCACCAGTTGTGCCAACTGTGAAAGTGACTCCATTCAATTCAATGGCTCCTCTGCTACATGTGTAGCCCCCCGACTAAATACGTAGATGTGGCCTGGTATGTGGGATCTTAATCAGATTCTCTCCACCTGATATTGATGACCTACCCTTACTCTATGGGCTCATTCAGATGACTGTATCCGGTTTTGCAGTCTGCAAAATGTCAAAGTAGCCTGAGAAAAGTGTTTTAAAATTATTCTCTAGGAGCAACGGGGGCGTCGCCGTTACACCTAGAGGCTCTGCTCTTTCTGCAACTGCCGCACCCTCTGCACTTTGATTGACGGGCAGATGTGATGACGTTTTCACTGCCTGGTCCTGTCAATCAAAGTGCAGAGGGCGCGGCAGTTGCAGAGAGAGCAGAGCCTCTAGGTGAGAGTTACCAGGTCTGCTACCCGGGTAGTAAGGCCTCGTTCACATCTCCATTAGGAGATCTGGCAGGCTGTGAGGTCCAGCGGTGATCTGGCCGTTTTTTGTCCGCCATTTGCGCTGGTTCGGGAAGCAGGCTGTAGACTGAGGGTTCCGGCCCTAAACTGAACGTAAAAATAAATAATGCACCGTTTTTTGCATGAATCTTTCTATGATACGACACGGCATAAAATTATTTTATACTTCTCTCACGTGATTTTGGGGAGCAATCTTGTGCAATATGCCGCAATGGAGGGGCGACATGAGATCGCAACATCGCCACTGATACACGGCAACCAATGCGGTGTCGTCGTGACCCGTAAGTTGCCGCGACCACACTCACCATGATTACCAGTGACATTTCTCTCTCGTGTCATGTGGCCACCACTCGCTGCGGCGTTCACACACCCATTGGTGCGACCACCACCATCCAGGGGCCTTTCTGCTGCCTGAGGCTCCCCCCCCCATGCCAATTTCTTAACCTAACCCCTTCCCTTCGGCTGCCCCCCTCTTGCCCCTACCTGAGGCGATCGCCTCATTGGTGGTGCAGCCCTGCCACCATTGATACTCACCCTGATAAACAATAACGTGTGCACAGACGTGTAATTACCGGCACTCGGTACATTTGCTGACAGCTCCGCCACACGTGCTCTCCTCTCCCTGTCTAACTTTTCAACAAACACTCATTGATCTCCCGCAGAACCGATTGGACGCGTTTCATTGGTCGATCCGCTGACAAATGGCTCATTCATTGGCTGAGGCGCCCGCCCGTCAGAGCGCCGTCCTCGTCCCCATGGCAACGCGCAGCTTTCCGTCTCCCAGCGATGGATTTCTTCAATAGTTTGTTTGTAATGCGACGTCAATCTGAACGTCCCGCCCCCCGGCCTTTCGCAGCGCTCAGCTGCCCCCGTCTGGCGGAGAGAAGTTAATGCCACGCGCGCGTCACGGCTCTCCCCGCGTTCCCATTGGCTGCCCGAGCCGTCAGTCATCTTTCACCCCCCCAGCCCCCCCCCTTCTCTAGCACTCGGTGCGGGCAGCAGTTACCGACTTACCGCCACAGGTTTCCCCGGCTTCTCTACTTATCCCGCATGGAGCCTGCGCTGTGAAGTCTAAAGTTCCCCCCCGCCGCTGCCGCCGGAGAAGATGACGGGGAGAGGTCCGACTGAGAGGAGCTAGAGGTGGGGGGGCCGCAGGAGTTACATGAGGCCGGTTACCCGCGGGCAACGCACACCCGGATTTACTCAGAGTTGGGCGCTTTCGACATGTCGGCGATCTCTGCCGCCGAGAAAGTGGACGGTTTCACGCGGAAGTCCGTGAGAAAGGCGCAGAGGCAGAAACGGTCGCAGGGCTCGTCCCAGTTCCACGGGCAGGGGCCCCTGGTGGAGCTGTCCCCGCTCCCCCAGCTCAAAGGTAAGCCGTCATGTGTCGCCCATGTGAGGAGGGGGGCTCCTCAGGAGTGCGCCCCCTGCCGGCCCGGGGGCAGACTGTTTTCTGACACCTGTGAGGCGCTCTACAGAAGTGCGCCCCCTGCTGGGGCTGAGAGGAGGAGGGGCGGTGGGCACAGCGCACCCTATTGGCCTGTGTGAGGAAGTGCAGCCAGCTGCCCGACTTGTGGAATGCAGGGAGCCCCCTGCCGGTGTGTTTGAGAAGTGCAGCCCTTTATGACACCTGTTGGGGGGGGTGGGTCACACTCTTTTTTTAATAAAGGTGCTAGGTAAATGAAAAGGTTAAGGGGGGGGGGGGCACTATGCATGGTGCCTAGTAATTGTGAAAAGTGGATCTAGACAGATCAGGGAGTGGGTAGCAACCTAAACCTAGGGGGCGCGTTGATGCATAGGATCACTTTGTAGGTACAGTATTTGGGTGCATTAAAGGGGTTTTGCAGGATGGACAATTGCTGAGGACCCCTATGGCTGGGACCACCAAATTCCTTTATTCAAGTGAATGGTTCTGCGATCTGCACGTTGCTGCCCCACGGTCGGACCGCAATTTGTGGTCTGCAGCACGGGCCCGGGCCAGCACACGGTTGTGGGCACGAGCCCTTATTCAAAAGGTTATTCGTGAGGTATAAATAATACTCACTCTTTTGAAGCTTTGCTTGTATGTTTCAGCCCTTTTAGGCCTCATGCACACGACCGTGCCGTTTTTTGCGGTCCGCAAACCGCGTATCCGCAAAAAACGAAATGCCGCCCGTGTTGCCTTCCGCAATTAACGGAATGGGCGCCAGCAATATAAATGCCTATTCTTGTCCGCAAAGCGCGGACATGAATAGGACACGTTATATTTTTTTAGCGGGGCCACGGAACGGATCCACGGATGCGGACCGCACACTGAGTGCTGTCCGCATCTTTTGCGGCCCCGTTGAAGTGAATGGGTCCGCATCCGAGCCGCCAATACGGCGGCACGGATGCGGCCCAAAACAACGGCCGTGTGGATGAGGCCTTATTCATATAAATAAACCGCTATAATGCATAGTAATCCTGAGAGCGCTGAACCCTACAGAGACGTCCGAGAGTAGAAAAGGAGAGATGCGATGATGTCACCTCTGTCCGTACACTAATACCACTGCAGGGTCGCCTTCCTGATGACATTATTGGAGTTCATTCTTGCAAAAAATTACAAAATTATTTTAGATTTAATGGATATTTTTTCACTAGTAGTGACCCCCCCCCCCCCCCCTTGCATGGAGCCGCCATATTCAGTGTCTGATGTAGATAGTGTACAGTGCGCCGCTATCCTCCTCAGCCCATAGGCTGTGAATGGACTTGCAGGGATCCCGCTGGACCGCCGCCGCCACCCCATTCGTTGCATGCAATGAGGCGGATCGTCGGACGCAGGACCCCAGCCTTGTGATCGTTGGTGCCCCCCCTAGCAGTCTAAGGCCTCAACCGCGTCCGTATTGCGCCATATCCGCAAAATACAGACACCTTCTGTGTGCACTCTGCGTTTTTCTCACTCCGATCACTACAAATGACATTTCTTGGCCCCAATAAGGGGTCAAACGGATTTTTTTTTCTTGTCCGTTCTTTTTTTTTTTTGCGGCCTGTATGCGGATCTATTCCCTTACGCTGGGTTCACACCTGAGCGTTCGCGATGGAGCGCTCTGTATGCGCGATTGTACCGGCGTTTGCAATCGTGCATACAGAGACAAGCGAACGCCCATTGTCGCGCGTTCCCGAAAGTCTATGTACGGGAACAAGCGACAAGACACCCCAAAGAAGCTCATGTACTTCTTGGGGCGTCGGGCGATTGTACGCGCTGTAAAACGCCCAGGTGAGAACCATTCCCATAGGGAAGCATTGGTTTCTCCTTGTTGAGCGTTTTACAGCGCGTAGGAACGCGCTGTAAAACGCTCAGGTGTGAACCCAGCCTTAAATGGGCCTGAATAAAAAATTAAAAAAAGAGTTTACTGTGTGCATTCCGTGTTCGTATGTCCGCATGGCCCGTCCGCCCAAAAATAGAACATGTCCTATTGTTGTCCGCGTCACGGACAAGGATAGTTCTATTAGGGGCCAGATGTTCCTTTCCACAAAATGCTGAATGCACACAGCCGGTATCCGTGTTTTGCGGACCGCAAAACAGCCAGTGGTCGTGGGCATGAGTCCGAAGGACAAGAATAGGGCATGTTTTGTAATTTGCATGGCGGACATACGGATTTGAACAGCACCTGCATTCGCACATCGGTGAATAACGGCCATTTTTGTAATGGCCCTCACACGGATGTATTCAGAACCAATCTATGGGGCTGTTCACACGCCCGTTTTTCTTAATTGCCAGTGGATAGCGGCAGAAAAACAAACATACATATTTTTGGCCCTTTTCACAGCCAGCCAGACCCCACTGGAATCAATGGGCCTGTTTTTATCAGACCTATAGATAGGAGTGCGCCCATCTAACGGCTATTTAAAAAGGGTATACTGTGTAGAAAAAGGGCCTTTCAGGGGTTAAAGGGGTTGTCTCATCGTGAACAATATCGAGAGCGGAGCCCCACAAGTGAAGGGGGGCGCACTGCTCATGCACAGCCGCCCTCCATTCATTTTCTATGGGGCCGGCGAAAATAGCCGAGCACTGGCTCGACTATTTCCATCGGCCCCATATAAACTAATGGCAGCGGGGGCCGCACATGCGCATGCGCAGTACGCTCCCATTCACTTCTATGGGGAGCCAGCTTGGTGGTGGCCGGACCGGAGTCCTTCAGCCACCACCTTGCGGGGCTCCATTCTCGATATAGGTGCGGGTCCCAACGGTGGGACCCGCACCTATAAGACAATGGGGGCATATCCTGCCCCCATTGTCTATGATAGGACAACCCCTTTAAATAAATAAAAAAAAACTGAAAAAAAACACCTCACCATATGCACCAAAGGGAACACTTTCTCAGCATTGGAGGCAGCAGGACCTGACGCTCCCTGAGACGTGATGTCACATGATCACACAGGGAGCGTCAGGTCCTGCTGCCTCCAGCACTGAGAAAATGTTCCCTTGGGTGCAAGTGGGGAGGTGAGCTTTTTTTTTTTTTTTTTTTAATAAAAAATAGATCTTTGCAATATGGGGCAGGGTATTATGTATGCTGGGGCACTTGGGTATTTTGAGACATGATGTATACTGAGGGCGCTGCAGCGGTTGGGTTTTGTGTTAAAAAAAATAATAAAAAGCCAATGACTTACATCCGTTTTCAATGACCTTGTTACCGGAATACCCCTTAAATTTAGTGCTACATTTATTTTTCTCTCTCCATAGAAGTCAGTAAGAATATTGTGCACTTTAGCCTGAATTCACACATGGCATACGTCATGGCCCGACCTAAACTGACAGCATCATAGGGATGGCAGGTCATGACACACACAAGGTCGTATAGCATTATATTGATTTATGATGCTATATAACCCTTAGAGGTCTGGAATGTAATTGTATAACACTGACAGCATCATGTCAGTGTTATCCAATTCATTCCAGAACTGTAAAGGGTTACATAGCGTCATAAATCAGTATAATGCTATACGACCCCGGCAGCGCTGGGAGGTCAGGACGGGTGCTCTCCCTGACACGCGCAGCATGGGACTCGCTGGTGTGACAGCGCGTGCTCAGACCGGATGTCCTAAGAACGCTGTGCCGTACGATGCACGCTACAAAACCCAAGTCGCATTTGGAGGAAATTATCTGCTCAGACTTCTCAGATCCACAGCTTGCCATCACATGTAGAAAGGCGGTGTGGTTAGGCAGTAGGACGTGGCCGTGGTCCTGTTCACACTATAGTGTTTGTTCTCCAAGGATCGCTCTTGTGGAGACAGATGACAGATTTTCCTTTCAATGTAAATAATTTCCATGGAAAACCATTTCCCTCCTAGCAGAATACAGGCTGTAATACACTTGTGTGACCGGGGCTGGACCCTTGTCTGCAGGTGGTAATGAACTGCGGTAGTCCTGACTTCTTGACGCTTTCTTTGCTGACCACCAGCGTCCATTTTCTGTGCAGCGTCTCCCCATTGAGCACACCTGCATGCTCGGCTGCACAGTCTGTGTATGGGTGGAGGAGGAATAGCTGCTGCACGGGCACCTCTACTGCAAGGCCGGAGCTCGTTCTGAGAGATGGAGGTAGGTGACGGGGACTTGGAGGTCAGCTGAGACCGCCCGCTGTCAGACATGACCGGCACCTAGGTGGCTGTCGGCTAATGATGGTGTGAACCCAGTGCATACCCTCCAGCCTTCTGCTATCTTAAAGACAATCTTAATTAGCTTACACAAATGAGTTTGTTTCTAGGCCCGGGGTGTTTGTGGATATGCTGATAGCTGTCTGTGATCGGCCAATCTGACTTCTTTTTAAGTTTCGTCATTAGTGATAACTTTGGATGGTTGTCTAGTGCGAGCAGGGTGAACCTCCTATACTGCCGCCATCAAGCTGGCCGTACATCTGAGATCATGCAGCCAATCAGTTGTCCATGGGATTGTTCGTATGATTGATCACACCATCTAAACTGCCCGACCACGGAGTGTTAGTGTTCTTTTTTTCTTTTTTTATATAACAACTTACTCCCTGATGCTTGAGCACAATGGCAAGTGAACGATCTCCATTCCAGCTGGCTTTAATCTTATATATGTATGGTCACCTTAAGGCCTCGTGCACACGACCGTATGTATTTTGCTGTCCACAATAAACAGATCTGCAAAAAATACGGATGACATCCGTGTGCATTCGTATTTTGCGGAACTGAACAGCTGACCCTTCATAGAACAGTCCGATCCTTGTCCGTAATGCGGACAATAATAGGACATGTTCTATTTTTTTGCGGAACGAAATATGGACATATGGAATGCACATGGAGTACCTGGATTCATCCCTATTTCTCAACTTTGTCAGTCATCCCACCGATATACACGCCATTAAAGGGTTCCTCTCACTTCAGCAAATAGTATTTATGACGTAGAGAAAGGTAATACCAGGCACTTACTAATTTATTGTGACTGTCCATATTGCTTCCTTTGCTGGCTGGACACTTTTTTTAATCACATTATACACTGCTCGTTTCCACGGTTATGACCACCCACCAATCCAGCGGCGGTGGCCGTGCTTTCACACTATAGGAAAAAGCACCAGCCTATGTGCCCCTCCATGGTCCTGAACACTAGTGAGGCTGGTGCTTTTTCCTAGAGTATGCAAGTACGACCACCACTGTTGGATTGCAGGATGGTCGTAACCATGAATACAAGTGGTGTAAAATCTGATAGGAAAATGAATCCAGCCAGCAAAGGACGCAATATGAATAATAACAATGTTAGTAAGTGCCTTAAGTGTATTAACTGTAGCTACATAATAAATCCAGTTGCGTAAAGTGAGAGGACCCCTTTAAGGCCTAGTTCACATACGCAGTGTGTCTGGGTTGAGTGAAAAACTGATGGCTTGGCATGCAAGTTGAATCAGTTTTGTCTGTGGTTGCATTTAGTGTTTGTTTTTTCATCAGCATTGCATCCATTTTATATCAGTTTTTACTCAGAATAAGGCCCCTTGAAGACTAACGTCGCGGATTAGGTCCGGATGTGTTGGGGGTGCGTTCCGGGAAAATCTGCATACAGCCCGTCTTTTTGCAGGCTGTATGCAGAACCATTCATTTCAATAGGTCCGCAAAAAACGGAAATGACTGTGTGCATTCCATGTCCGTATGTCTGCCGTTCTGCAAAAATATAGAACATGTCCTATTCTTGTCCGCATTACAATCAAGGATAGGACTGTTCTATTAGGGGCCGGCTGTTCCACAAAAAGCGGAATGCACACGGCCGGTATCTGTGTTTTGCGGATCTGCAATTTGCGGTCTGCAAAACAGCCGACACTCATGTGTATGAGCCCTAACACCCAGCATCTCCTCACAACCATCAGTTTTAGGCTCCATTCACACTTCCACAATTTCGTTCTGCAATTTGCGGAACGGAATTGCGGACCCATTCATTTCTATGGGGCTGCACGATGTGCTGCCCGGATCCGGAACTGCGGATCCGCACTTCTGGGTCCACAATTCCGTTCCCGAAAACAAAATAACTATGTATTATTCTTGTCTGCAATTGCGGACAAGATTAGGCATTTTCTATTAAGTGCCGGCGATGTGCGGTCCGCAAAACTCACACAGGCCTGTGAATGGACACTTAGGGAGCATTCACACGACCGTGTAAATGGATCCGCATCCGTTCCCCAAATTTGCAGAACGGGTGCGGACCTATTCATTTCAATGGGGCCGAAAAAAGATGCGGACAGCACACCATGTGCTGTCCACATCCGTTGTTCCGTGGCCCCGGTTGCGGACAAGAATAGGAGTTCTCTATATAGCGCCGGCCATGTGCGGTCCTCAAAATGCGGAACGCACACGGCCAGTATCCGTATTTTGTGGATCCGCAATTTGCGGACCGCAAAACACTTACGGCCGTGTGAATGCTCCCTAAAGCGGACTGCGTCCGGATGGCATGTATGTGCTGTCAGATTGTGTGTTTTGTTTTTTGCTGACCAATTCGCCAGTCCTGCCTGAAAAGCGGATGGAGATAGAACATGCTGAGGTCTTTCCTGGATGGGCAGATGGTTGTACACCCCTGAGATGGATGGGTCGGGGTTCAGGCCGGATGCCGTCCTGTGTGAAAAGGAACACATCCGGACAGAAAACCAGTTTGTGTGAAATTAGACTAAAGCAATTCTCCAGACTTTAAGTGAGTCCTGTCCTCAGGATAGGCCATTACTAGCTGAGCCATGGGGGTCTGGGGTGCCTGCCGATCAGCTGCTTGGTGCAGCTACAGAGCACCATTAACCCCTTCAAGACCAAGCTAGTTTTTACCTTCAGGACCAAGCCACATTTTGCAAATCTGACATGTCACTTTATGTGGTAATAACTTTGGAACACTTTTACTTATCCAAGGCAGTCTGAGATTCTGACAGTAGTGAGTGGTCGCTTTCCTAATCCCTCAAACTGAGCAAACTCTACACCTTTTTTGGGGTCGCCGTTTTTTTTTTGTTTTTTTTTTTTCCTGTTGGGGAAGTCCTCCAGGGAAATGCTGCCCATGTATTATTCTTGAGACCCCAGAAGCACTGCTGACTGAAGTATTGCCCTCTCCTTCCTGAACTCCAAAAATCAAAATTAAAAAAAAAAAATCTTGAAATTCCAGGAAGGTCCCCCCATGACCAGCTGTTCTATGGATGACAAAGGCATTATATAGTGACACTTGGGTTAGGTACACAGCTAATCTTTTGTACCACACCTTAGATTTTCTTAAAGGGGTTGTCCAGGTTCAGCGCTGAACCCGGACATATGCCCATTTTCACCCCGGCAGCCCCCCTGACAGGAGCATCGGAGCAGTTCATGCTCCGATGCTCTCCTTTGCCTTGCACTAAATCACGCAGGGCAAAGGCATATTCTGAAGTTCCAATGACGTACCGGCACTGATAGGCGGAGCTTAGCGCTGCCCTAGCCTGTAAAACGACCAGGGCAGCGCTAAAGCCCGCCCATCAGAGCCGGTGACGTCACCGAACACAATGCTGGGCGGAAGCCTCTGCCAGGCAGTGTGGTATTGTAAATAAGAGCCCGTGCCCTGCGTGTGCGATCCTTCGCAGGGCAAAGGAGAGCATCGGAGCATGAAATGCTCTGATGCTAACATCAGGGGGCTTCCTGCGTGAATTTATGGTTATGTCCGGGTTCAGCTCTGAACCCAGACAACCCCTTTAAGGCACTGTAGGGCTGTAGTACCTGGTCTGAAAGATCCACTCCACCCATGAACTGGTAGTAATCCTGGATGCACACAGGCTTGGTGTTCTGCTCTGTGGTTCCTCGGACTGATCACCATGGATGGTAGTTAACACAAAAACATCCCGTTTGTCCTTGTATTTTAGCAACATCAAATTTTCTGAGGAAACAGCCCTGCTTTCCCCGCAACGCACTGTCTGGTCTATAAAGGATTTAGGGAGCCCTTTTTGATTTTGTCTAATTGTGCCACGTGTGCCTATGCCCCTGTCAGCAAGGCACTTCAGGAGAGGGACACTATTGTAAAAGCTGTCTAAATACAGATGGTATCTGTGGTCCCGCAGGGGGTGGACTAAATCCCATACTATCTTCCCACTTATACCCAGAACCGAGTGGCTCAATTTTTGAATCTTTTCCCTCGTAAATACGAAAGCGCAGTGTATACCCGGATACACTTTCACAGGCCTTATACAACTTCACGCCATACCTAGCCCTTTTATTGGGCAGGCACTGGCGGAAATGGAATCGGCCTTTGAAGTGGACCAATGATTCATCCACTGAGAGGCATTTTTGGGGGGTATATATTTGACCAAATTTGGAATTGTAGTGGGCAACCACCGGCCTAATTTTAAAGAGTCTGTCATAACTGGGGTCGCTTGGGGGTTGGCATTTATTATTATTGCTGAAGTATAGAAATCTTTGAATAGCTTCAAAATGGGCCCGGGGCATGGCAAGACAGTGAAAAGGGGTGTGATATAAAATATCTTTGTTCCAATACGAATGTATAATTTTATATATTTTTTTTATAATGCCCATGCTTAGGAGAAGTCCCCAAAACGTTTTTGTATTTCCGTCGTGTCAGTAGGGGTCCATTTGTGGATCCTTGAAAGATAACTCTCTGGATGGGAAGCAATAAGTTGCTCTGCATATACCGTATTTTTCGCCGTATAAGACGCACCTAGGTTTTTGGGGAGGAAAATAAGAAAAAAAATATTTTGAACCAAAAGGTGCGCTTTTGAACTAATTGTGGTCTGTGGGTGACGCACTGTTATGGAGGATCTGTGGATGACACACTGTTATGGGGGATCTGTTGTTCTGGGGGATCTGTGGGTGACGCACTGTTCTGGGGGATCTGTGGCTGACACTTATGGGGGATCCTCTCTGGATGGCACTGTTATGAGGATCTGTGTATGACAGTTATGGGGGGGGATCTGTGGATGACACATATATAACATCTTATGCTATGTGTCATCCACAGATCCCCCTCCATAAGTGTGGGGGTCGCATTTGCTTTTATAATGGGGGTGGGGGTCGCATCTGCATTTATAATGACAGCGGGGCCCGTGCAGTGACTGTATTCTACTACACGGGCCCCGCTTACTGTACAATCATATCCCTAATAGTTAATTGTTGTGTGCATGTAAAAGCATAATGAGCGATAATGATGAGCGCTGTCTATTACTTACAATTAGAAGCGCTCGCCGTTCGGAGCAGAGAGGAGAGAGGAGGGAGGAGGCAGGCCTGGAGGACGGGCGCTGGCAGTGTGAGTCATCCGTCATGCGCCCACGCCGCCTGCTTCATTCATAAAGTGGGCGGCGCAGGCGCTTGACGTATGACTCACACTGCCAGTGCCCGTCCTCCCGGCCTGCCTCCTCCCTCCTCTCTGCTCCGAACGGCGAGCGCTTCTAATTGTAAGTAATAGACAGCGCTCATCATTATCGCTCATTATGCTTTTACATGCACACAACAATTAACTATTAGGGATATGATTGTACAGTAAGCGGGGCCCGTGTAGTAGAATACAGTCACTGCACGGGCCCCGCTGTCATTATAAATGCAGATGCCGGCCCCCAGCCCCTCCTCCCTCACAGCTGATACACCCGCCGCACGGCATCGCGGCGGGTGTATCATTGAAAACTAGGCAAAATCGGCTACATTCGCCGTATAAGACGCACTGCTATTTCCCCCCCACTTTTGGGGGGGAAAAAGTGCGTCTTTTACGGCGAAAAATACGGTACATATTTGTTCCACCATCAAGTTAATTAGGTCATCAGTGAAGAATAATTTGAAAAAATTAATTTCACTGAAACCTGTGGTATCTACATTGATGCCTGGAGTGGCTGTAAATTCAGGCACCTGGATCCATGAAGAGTCACTTGTACGGGACTGCGACTGCGCACTACCCCTAGGACGCCTACCAGGGGGCTCATCGTTAGAGGAAGATGAAACTAAAAATGACACTTCACACTTCATGTCTACTGTTGGAGTCAGTGTCCTCAAAAAGCACAGCATATGCCTCTTCGGCAGTGAAAAGCCGTTTAGTCATTTTAAACTGTATACTAACGTTGATTTATATTATTATTATTATTTACTTTTTTTATTGAACAACAAACTAAAATCCTGTATATCCTTTTGGCAGTTATTGACAGGTGGCACAGATGGCTGGCAATGAGCCTCAGGAGGCTGAAAATTATATACAGGGCTCTAGTATGGGGCACAGAGTAGTGCCAATATCCTTATTGGGGCAGAAAAGGGGTTAATATATTATTTTACAGTTATAGGTGGTACAAATCCACATGGGGCCTAGGAGACTTATATTTTACAGAATGGTGCCACTCAACCACAGGACACTGGTATGTACACACAGGAGGATGGCACACGTAGTGACAGGGTTAATTCATATTATTGTATTTTTATTATGTAACTTTGGAGTGAGTGACGGGTGTGTTGATGGGCAGGCTGGAGTGACGGGTGTGTTGATGGGCAGGCTGGAGTGACGGGTGTGTTGATGGGCAGGCTGGAGTGACGGGTGTGTTGATGGGCAGGCTGGAGTGGCGGGTGTGTTGATGGGCAGGCTGGAGTGGCGGGTGTTTTGACGGGCAGGCTGGAGTGGCGGGTGTGTTGACGGGCAGGCAGGCTGGAGTGGCGGGTGTGTTGACGGGCAGGGAGGCTGGAGTGGCGGGTGTGTCGACGGACGGGCAGGGAGGCTGGAGTGGCGGGTGTGTCGACGGACGGCAGGGAGGCTGGAGTGGCGGGTGTGTCGACGGACCGGGCAGGGAGGCTGGAGTGGCGGGTGTGTCGACGGACGGGCAGGGAGGCTGGAGTGGCGGGCTGGAGTGGCGGGGTGTCGACGGACGGGCAGGGAGGCTGGAGTGGCGGGTGTGTCGACGGACGGGCAGGGAGGCTGGAGTGGCGGTGTGTCGACGGACGGCAGGGAGGCTGGAGTGGCGGGTGTGTCGACGGACGGGCAGGGAGGCTGGAGTGGCGGGTGTGTCGACGGACGGGCAGGCAGGCTGGAGTGGCGGGTGTGTCGACGGACGGGCAGGCAGGCTGGAGTGGCGGGTGTGTCGACGGACGGGCAGGCAGGCTGGAGTGGCGTGTGAGTCGACGGACGGGCAGGCAGGCTGGAGTGGCGGGTGTGTCGACGGACGGGCAGGCAGGCTGGAGTGGCGGGTGTGTCGACGGACGGGCAGGCAGGCTGGAGTGGCGGGTGTGTCGACGGACGGACAGGCAGGCTGGAGTGGCGGGTGTCTGGAGGAGGTGATGATGACAGACTGGACAGGACTGATCTGTCGCTGACTGGGGCAAATCGCCACTGAAGGGGTTAATTATGTGTGAGGCAGGGGATGAGGCTCAGAACTGTTGATGACAGATGAGTTACAGAACTGATCTGGGGCACTGAAGGGGTTAAAACTCTGGTGTGTGGATTCTGACAAAGCTCCTTCTCTGATCGCTTCCCTGACAGGAATTGGGACGATCAGAGGAGGAGAGTACACACGGTTCCTCCCTAAACAGCATCAATGCGCTGTGATTGGTCCGTCTGCAGTAATGGACCAATCGCAGCGATCGCCGGCCAGTGAGCGCTGTGATTCGTTCCCGCCGGCGTCACTGGTTGCCTAGCAACGCCCGCGTGCCTGCTTCACTGAACTGTCAACGCATCGCTCTGTGCGGTGACGGTGTAACCGCATCACGTACATGCGCGTGGGAATGCGGTAAAGCATCCATTGAAGCCAGTGGAAGCAGCACTGCAGTGCTGAGTGCTGTCCACTACAAGGTAGACGGTGCTCTGCAGCTCAGGCGCTGACGTCCGGCATAGACTCTACACCGGACAGCTGATCGGCGGGGGTGTGGTGTGCTGGACCTTTTCTGTGGTGGCCTATGCGGTTTTTCAGTTTACTGTTCTATGTATGCTGGCCTTAGAGCGAGTCTATCAGCAGTTTTGATGCAGCTAAACTGCTGACTGCACCAGGATAGAGGATTAGAGAGCTGGTAACCTTCGTCCATGCTTTTGTTAGTAACATCAATGTGCAAAATACTTTTTTAGTGGAGGCGTGCCCCTTTCGACAGTGCTTCCTAAGGTAGTCCATCCCATTGAAGACTGGACGAGCCTGTCCTCTCGGGACAACCCCCAACACTGGACTGATTGCTGAAGATGCAGGTGGTCATCAGTGTGAGATTGGGCCCCCAGGGCCCCTGTAATCAGACAGGCTCGATGGAGCAGAACAGTTCCTGAGTTTTGACAAACTCATCACCACTCGCATCCGTGCGCTGTGTGTGGAGATACACGCCACTTTTACAGCTATGTGCCACGTGTGGTGCAGGGGTTTGTGTGTCCTCACATGTAGCCTCATTTAAAGTCCCCTTGCAGATGAGCGGATTAGGTCCGGATGCGTTCAGGAAAACTCGCACTATTTCACAAGCAAGTTCAGTCAGTTTAGTATGCGATTGCGTTTAGTTTTGCACGTGCGTGATAAAAAACGGAAGGTTTACAAACAACATCTCTTCTATGGGGCCTGCGTTGCGTGAAAAACGCAGAATATAGAGCATGCTGCGATTTTTCACGCAACGCACAAGTGATGCCTGAAAATCACCGCTCATGTGCACAGCCCCATTGAAATGAATGGGTCCGGATTTCGCATCACGCATTGCACCCGCGTGGAATATACTTTAATTACTAAAATCATACATTTATATTAGAAAAATAGCTCTAAAGTGACCAATTTTGAGCCTTAGTAAGGCTCCTCTGTCTTCTGCTTAAATAATGCTCAAAATGGGTCACTTTAGAGCTATTTTTCTAATAGAAATGTACGATTTTAGTAATTAAAGTATATTACAAAAATGGTCAGTATCACTGCCCCTACATAGTACACAAATTTTTTTTCTTAAAGAAGGCGTCAGGCGTATTGTCACCGCTGCCACTCCGTATGAACAGGCCGTATTTCCCTACCAAGGAGCCATGTTGCCTAAGGGCTTGTTAATACGACCGTGTGAAGCCAGTGTCTGTGCTGTGGACCGCAAACTGCAGTCCGAAATGCATGGGCACCGACCATGGCCCAGCCACATGGGGATTGTGGACCCATTCACTTGAATGGGTCTGCGATCCCTCAGTTCCGCAAAAAAATAGAGCATGTTCTATCTTTTTGCGGTGCGGAGGCACGGAACCCCAGAAAGCACTCTGTAGTGCTTCCATAGTGTTCCATGCTTCCGTTCCGCATCTCCGGGTTTGCGGACCCATTGAAGTGAATGGGTCCGCATCTGTGATGCGGAATGCCCACGGAACGGTGCCAGTGTATGGTGGATCCTGCAAATGCGGTCCGCAATACGGCAATGGGCAGCACACGTTCCCGAGCCCTAACTTTTTGGGTTGATTTTGATTGATCTCTAGTAACCATCTTATTGCTGAGCTATGAGTCCTACTGGTTCCTAGAGCAGTTTGAATGGCTACTGCCATGGTCTGTAACCCGTAAGGGTGCGCTCCCACGCTGTGGACTGACTTGCAGAAATTTCCGCTACTGAAATTCAGTTCCATTCTCCTTAATGGAGCTTCAGAAATCCACGTACTTGCCGCCCCCTTCAAATAAATGGAAGTGATTTTTAGTCGAGGATTTCTGCACCACAATCCGCAGCGTGTGAGGGCAGCCTCGCTCTGCAGCTCCTGGAGAACCACGGGGCAGACCCCTTTTCTGCAGTATTTTGTCTATACATCCACAGGGGATAAAAAATAAATGAAAAATCTGCTGTGGATTTTGCAGCAAAGTCGCAGCACTTTCCGCAGGGCAAAGCTTAAAATCTGCCGAAAAAAGGAGTACACCGATGATGCAATAAAGATAAAAATTGCATCGCATCTCACAGATGTTTTCCCGCAGTGTGCGGATTACTTTTCCGTCTGCTGGTTTTTAAAGTTTGAAGGAACTGGTTTGCTGGTCTCTCCTGTCTCCCCCATGCCCTCCCTGCTCCTCTGTTGTGCTGGTATCCTAGATATGGCCGTCCTTAGCTGGGAGTTGCCTGACCCGTCGTGACCTTCATTATCTGGAGATGCCGCTTCCATTGTACGGATAAACCCATTGAATGGTAACATACCTACCCGGGCGTTTACACCATTTAGTGTCCGTACTGTACGTTCCTGTAGACTTATGGATTTCTAGGTTTTCAATGTAAATGGCCATAGTGTTTTTTTTTTCCCCAGGACCCTCTCTATGTCCCAGAGCAGATTACAAGCAACATGCCTTTCTCTGTTGGACCTGGTCCAGCTGTTTGTTACGTATAGCCTTGTAGTGGACGGTGCGGGGGAAATGAGACTCCGACAGCAGCCTCACCAGCGAAATCAGCCGTTTACTGGGAATTTCGCGAGACGTTCACATTATAAAAGATCTTTGTGTGCTGAGACAGCTCTTTTAGGCCTCATTTTCTAGTTAAGGGCCAGATGATCGGCCAACAAGCGTTCATAGGAATGCTTGTTGGCAATTATCTGGCGGTGTAAAGGTGCTGCCGATTGTTGCATCTCTAAACGATGCGTGGTTCTGGGCATGTGACCTTCAGGCAAAAGGCGGAATCGTAGCAAAAATTGAAAATAGTGCAATTGATAAGTTTCTTGTCTATGGCTGGGTTTACAGGCTTCAGTAGCGTGCTGCATGGCCAATTAATGTGCGGAAAAAAAAAACGTATAAGGCTACTCTCATCTGACCCTTTGTATTGCTGTTTTTGGATCCGGCAGAAGATCTCAAATCCGGAGCAAAGCGCTTCAGTTTTGTCCCCATGCATTGTCAACGGGGAACAAAACAGATCAGGATGCATTGCGTTCCGGTTCGTGACCAGACACAAAACCGCTGCACGCTGCGCCCCGGAGGCTCCGATCACTTGCCTTGATGTTCACACCCCCACTGAATTGGACTGACAGGTCCAAGTAGGGAAGGTGTACTCTCACCTGGCCCTAAAGTCTCTTAGCAGCGTGTTCGGCACATGCGCAGTACTTGTCTGGAGACTGTACATCTGCTCGGCAATCTCCAGCATTCTACTGCGCATGTGCCGAGCGCTCCTCTGCAAGACTTCATGTGGTGAGCAGCGGACACGTCCCATGGCAGATAGGTTTCTATCAAGGTATCGAATTACGTCTTTCCTTTAAACCCATGTGAAAGGGCCTAACTGAATTCACACATGCAGTTTTTGTATAGTTGATTTAAATTTTTTTTTTTTTGTTTTATGCATTTAAAAAAAAAAAATTACTGTAAATTTCATGTCACATTCATAGTGAAACGTCTTGTGTGATTAGGTTTTTAATTTGGTAATTAAGTTCGTAGTAAATTTCTGTACTGGTCTCCTGGGATCCGTCCGTCCCTGATTCACAGTTTATTAGATAGGAATTTTTTGGATGTTCTTTGTGAACAGGAATATTAGTCTTGTTAAGATTTCAAACATTTCTCTATCTTGATTTTCCTGCTCCTTGGCCGCGATTGGTCTGTAACGGATCCAGCAGGTTTACAGTATTTAGAGCGGTAGCCGCCTGCCAAGAACATGGAGAAAACTGGCGAGATTTCTCTGCTGATAGACTTGTTTTCCTGTGAGCTTTCTCCCAAAAATGCATCGCAGATAAAATTACGATGTCTATGCGGGAACTCGCTGCTGTTCACAATGATCGGCTTGTTACTCTCCCTTCAGCAAACGGCATTTATCATGGAGAGAAAGTGTTAATACAAGGCACTTACTAATGTATTGCGATTGTCCATATTGCCTCCTTTGCTGGCTGGATTAATGTTTTTCAAACACTGCTTGTTTCTAGGGGTTACGACCACCATGAAATCCGGCAGCGCTGGTCCTGCTTGCACACTATAGAAAAAAGTACCAACCTATGCACTCCCACAGTCCCGGCCACCTGAGAGGCTGGCACTTTTTCCTATTGTGTGCAAGCACGACCACCGCTGATTGCAGGGTGGCCGTAACCCCTAGAAACAAGCAATCAATCAGTGGTGGTCATGCTTGCACACAATAGGAAAAAGTGCCAACCTATACACTCCCACAGTCCCGGCCATCTGAGAGGCTGCCACTTTTTCCTATTGTGTGCAAGCACGACCACCGCTGATAGATTGCAGGGTGGCCATAACCCCTAGAAACGAAAAATCTATCAGTGGTGGTCGTGCTTGCACACAATAGGCCTCTCTGGTGGCCGGGACTGTGGGAGCGCATAGGTTGGTACTTTTTTTCTATAGTGTGCAATCGGGACCAGCGCTGCCAGATTTCATGGTGGTTGTAACCCCTGGAAACGAGCAGTGTATGAAAAAATTAATCCAAACCGCAAAGAAAGCAATATGGACAATCGCAATACATTAGTAAGTGCCTTGTATTAACACTTTCTTTACATGGTAAATGTAATTTGCTGACGTGAGAGGACCCCTTTATTTAGGTTAATGGTTTTCCTGCATATTTTACACTTGGCCTACATCTTATTACTGTAACTTTTTCGTTCTCCTCCTCGGCTAAAATGACTTCTCAAAAATAGTAAGTGGAGCATTTTTACTCTCCCAGAAAAAACGTAGTACGACCTACAGTGTATTATTGGGAGTGAGCGTTTGTACAGACCTTCGGGCCTGCGTGTTCGTTAGCGTTTTGTGATATCATCTCTGACAGGGTGCAACCTGTAAAGCCGGTCTGTGATCTCCCCAGATAAGGTCAGAAACCCTGCGCCGTGAGGTGAAGACGTGCAGCGTCTGTGATAACAACCAGTAATCTGCACAGATCACTGTGGGCAGTGAGATAAGCCGACCGCGCAGCGCTGATTACCAGTGTGAGGAGGAGGTTAACAAGCGCCTGATCAGTATTGCTCCCTGCCTTGTTGTTTCCAACATGGGGAAATTGGGCTCAAAAGGTTGAATTCACACTTCTCTGATTAGCGGCACCATGTTTGTGTGTTCCCACCACTGAAATATGATAAATCTGCGGTAAATAATAGAAATGATATAATAAATATTCTGTGACCTTTGGCCGACGTGATGGATATAGGGAACTTAATCCCGAAGTCATGTTTTTTACAGGTTTTTAGCGTACAAGAAATAAAAACATTTAAATGTGAACTGGGCCTTAGGCAGTCTGGGCCGTAATGTGTTGGACGTCCCAAGAGCCACATCAGGGGGGCCTTTACTTATCTGCTCTTTGCTCTGCTACATAGTGGTAGCCCAATTGAGGAAGCCCCCCCCCCCCCATGGTCGCCCCAATACCTCTTCAGTCATTGGCTATAGAGACTTCTACTGGTTCCTAGAAGTAATGAGTTTGTCATACTGCTCAATGACCCATTATAGTCAGTCGGCCAATTCACATGCCTGTACCATTTAGGTCTGATTTTCCTACAAGACTCATCCATTCCAGTGAATGGGTGTGCAATGAAACACGGACAGCACACAGACTGTATCCTCGGTCAGTCTACTTCAAATATCCTCCTTGCAGAAATTAGTTTTTGATTGCTTGTCTGAAAGGCCCTTTAAGTGGGGTTTCCATAGATCAGGCCATCCTTTGGTGGACACTAGAGCAGTCGCAATAGGCGGGCTTCCTGTTTTCTGTAGTTCACTTTCAGCTTGGCTGTATAGATTGGGATACAATGAGCAGAGTCGTCTCACTGTCATTAGAGAGCAGTTGAGATAATGCCAACTCTATTATACTGCTGGAGATCTAAGCAGGATGGCGATGGTCCTTTTACCTGGGCCAATGCCTGGCCATAGCGAGTGTCAGCTGACTGTATAAGGGTACTTTTACACTTGCGTTGTGAGGATCCGGCAGGCAGTTCCAGCGACGGATATCTTTTGTAGACGGATGCGGCTCCACCTGACAAATGCATTGAAATTCTGGATGAGTCTCCAGTGTAATCTGGAAAAACTGATCCGGTATTTATAAATTTCTTTGCATTTTTAAAGGTCTGCGCATGTGCAGATGGGAAACCGGATCTGCTTTTTTTCCGGAACACTTGGTACCGGATCCGGCATTAATACATTTCAATGGGAATTATTGCTGGATGTGGAGTTCCGGAATTTTGGCCGAAGAAAATACTGCAGCATGCCGCGGTATTTTCTCCGGCCAAATACCGTAAAGGGACTGAACTGAAGACATCCTGATGCATCCTGGACGGATTGGTCTCCATTCAGAATGCATTAGGATAAATCGGAACAGTTTTTTTCCGGTATTGAACCCCTGTGAAGGAACTCAATACCGTAAAAAGAATAACGCTAGGGTACCTAAGGCTATTTTCACACTAGCGTTTTCATTTCCGCCATTGACATCCGTCATAGGTTCTCAATAACGGAAGAAACTCTTCAGTTTTGTCAGCATTCATTGTCAATGGGGACCGAACTGAACGAAACTGAGTGCTCCAAAATGCATTCCGTTCCGTTTGGTTGCATCCCCACCGCAGTGTTTTTCTGTCCGCAATGTGGTGCAGAGCAAGATGGATCCATCCTGACACTCAATGTGAGTCAATGGGGACGGATCCGTTTTCTCTGACACAATAGAAAACTGATCCGTCCCCCATTGACTTTCAATGGAGTTCATGACGGATCCATCTTGGCTATATAAGACATAATACAACCGGATCCGTTCATGACGGATGTATGCGGTTGTATTATTGTATCGGAAGCGTTTTTGCAGATCCATGACCGATCTTGCAAAAAAACGCTAATGTGAAAGTAGCCTAATAAGTGCGGTCCCCTCCCCATATGGTTTGCATGTTAATTCCCAATCATTGTCCAATGTAAACAGGGGTTGGCTGATGTTATAAGTTGTTTCCGGCAGTTCGCCTCCCTGTGTAAATGACAGGAGGGGGTATAAGAAATCGCCCTCAGTCGCTGGAAAATGTGATGAGCGGCGATTGTATTGCATATCGCCAATCTTCACTTGGAGTGGATTCCTGTTTGCCGCTGCTTTGCCATAGACAGGGGCGTAGCTAAAAGCACATGGGCCCTAGTGCAAGAGTTCAGCTTGGGCCCCCCTTCCCTTGTTGGCAAGGGGCAGGGGAGCACGTAGCCTTCCTGCTGCCTGAGGCAAACATTGAAAGGGCACCCCCTCATGCCAAATCCTTGACCTAACCCCTTCCCTCCAGCCAGAGGTGTAAGTTGACCAGCATGCACTTTCTATAATGCCAGTGTCTTATGTGGCACAAGGGTCTTTGGGCCCCTCAGGCTCCTGGGCCCGATAGCGACTGCTACCTCTGCACCCCCTATAGCTACGCCCCTGGCCATAGACATGGAGCAGAAAGAGAGATGGGAGATGGCATGTGTGCACTGTGCGCCCCGTCTCCTCTTACAGCTGATCGGTGGGGGTGACGGCTGTCGGACCACTACCGATCTGATATTGATAGCCTATCCTGAGGATAGGTCATCAGTATTAAAAAGCCTGGACAACCCCTTTTAAGGGCCAGTTCACTTGACTGATTTTGAAAAACGTGCTTTATTTTTATTTTTTTTCCTGCGGTTTTAGACGTGTTTTTTTTTTTTTTTTTATGTGGTATTTTGATGCGCTTATTTTTTTAACCAATAGGTTCTAAACAAATTGAAGCAGATTTGCACCAAAAAACGCATGGAAAACACAAAAAGGATTTACTTGGAGCCGTTTCCATTTTAATGGGAGATTCATCGCGGATTCTGCCCCAAGGCATCTTTCCACTTTTTTTTTTACAAATGTAAAAAAATAAAAATAAAAAAAAGTGCTGCTTCCCATTGAAATGAATGGAAGGCTGTTTTGAGGCATTTTTTTGGGAGCTGATTTTCAAATAAATGCATACGTGGAAATGAAATGGATTTAAGGTGGGTGCTGCCGTCCTGCATGATTGGTCTCCTATCTTAATGATTAAATATCTTGTGTGAATAAGTCGGAGGCAGGGCAGTCCTTGTCATATACAGGATACCAGAAGTGCCGGGCTTTTTAATGTCCGTTCCGCTAAAGATAGAACATGTTCTATATTTGCCCGCAAAATGCGATTCATTGACTCATTGAAGTTAGTGAAGTCGGATGCAACACGGACGTCATCCTCGTATCGCGGACAGCAAAATACATATGTTCATCTGAATGTACTTTTGGGCCTATAACTTTTTAGGAACACCTTCCCTAATATCGGCGAGGGGAAGGTGTTCCGCCATGGGAGCACATGCTTCTTTTTTTTTTTTTCAGGTGCCCTGATCTCATTTGACCACTGCATCCGAGAGGTTAAATGTCTGCGATCGGCATTATTGCCTTTCGCAAACATTAGCTATGGTGTGTGCTGCTTAAAATAGCGGGAGCCATATTTAAACTAATTACTTCTGTCATATATGTACAGCAGCTGTCGTCTAAGGGTTAATTGGATAAACTGGCGCGCATTACACCAGGCATCTACGCCATGTTTCTTTTCTGGCATTAAAACTCTAAAATTACTAGGAGCCAGACATTTATATTTTTCAAAATATTAAGGCCTGTGTGAAAAACGTCAGTCTTACATTCTGCCCACAGTGCCATGGCCGCCCGTCGGGGTCTGACATAGGCACAGCACAAGGGCCCGGCTGACCAGGATTACAGCTTCTTCCCTGGAATAGCAGATTGCATTTTGCATATGTTTCTTCCTCTCCTTACACTTTGTCAGATGGAGGTTGGCAGACCTCCGATTCTCAGATCTTAGCAGGCCACAGTACGTGTGACATTGCTGGTTGGCGCCGTTATACATGTTAATCACCGTTACACCCCGGAGGTGGAGACCATCGCTGCTAACAGAGGCTCGGTGTCGTTTGTTTGTGATTCTACAATTTTAGTTTTACAAAGTTTTTTTTCGAACACTTTAGTCATGTTCCCTTAAAGGGGTTGTCTGGTTTTCCCATATTGATTACCTATCCTCACGTCCGTCATCAATATCAGAACAGCGGGGGTCCTACTCTCGGTACCCCATACAGGTCACTGTTTACATGGACGCCATTGACACTGCAGTGTACCTACAACAGCTCCGTCCCATTCACTTGCAGTGTCGGCGGCGTGCAGGTGAACAGGGAAGGGAACGCAGCGCTTGCACATACGCTGCACTCTTTTGGAATGGCTGATCAGCGGGAATGCTGGGAGATAGACCCCCGTGGATCTCAAATTGATGACCTATCCTTTAAAGGGGGCCTAAACCTTTGCTGAAACCAGGAAGGTGCCACAGTGCTTCTCATAGCGTTCTGCGTCTTCAGGTTTCGTCAGCTCCAGCTGCCTGCTGAGTACGGATCCCATTATGCTTTTCATGGATCCTTATTCCCCATGGTGGTAAAGTCGAGCAGAGCGGATGAAATCCAAAGGCACAGAGCTCTCCGAGGAGCACTGCTGTACGTTCCTGGTTTTTGCAAAGGTTTAGGTTTAGGAACCCTTAAAGGGGTTCTCCGAGCTCTCCTATATTGATGACGTATCCTCAGGATAGATCATCAGTATCAGATCAGCGAGGATCAGACACCGGCACCCCCGCCGATCAGCTGTATGAGTACGCACATGCCGTCTATGGCAAAGCAGCAGCGAACATGAAGAGAGACTGGAGATGGCATGTGTGCACAGCACGCGCCGTCTCTTCATACAGCTGATCGGGGGGGCAGGTGTCGGACCCCTGCCGATCTGCTATAGATGACATATCCTGAGGATAGTTCATCAATATAGGAGAACCCCTTTAACATAAAGTCAGCAACTAGCATACATTATATAGAAAGTAAGCACCCCATTTAAAGAAGCTGTCCAGTTATCACTTATCTTGTGGGCTATTAGATCGGTGGGGTTTCTTTCTACCACTGTGACCCCCACCGATCATGAGAATGAAGACCCCCCCCCTGAAAAGAACAGAGTGTGTGGTCGCACATGTGCACGGCCGCCCCATTCATTTCTACTCTATACTCGGCGATCTCCCGATTTCCCATAGAAATTAAGGGAACGGGCGCATGCATATGCTGCCTTCATTTTAGGGGGTCTGCAGAGTGTACGGGTCCTCCGTTCTCGTGATCGGTGGTGGTCCTGTGGATAGGGGATAACTTGAAACAACCAGAATACCCCTTAAAGTTATGACCTATCCGCAGGAAAGGCCATCACTAGCTAATCAGCAGGGGTCTGACACCCCCCACCGTCCGGGTGTAGCGACGTTGCTGGAAGTCTGTGCTGGAATTACACTGCACCCCCAATGATGTGGTGGACAGAGCTTGTCACTGCAGCGCTGCTCCCATTAAAGTCAATGGTGAGCTAGTGATGGCCATCCCTGCGGATAAAGGCTGGACATCCGATAAATTGGGGCTATCGCATTCAGCACTTTGTTCCACAGACCATTTTTTTTTTTTTTTTGGGGCGTACATATAATTTGCTGAATAAGTGAAAGAATAATAGTGTCATCGGGAACAGGTCGGTCTGTGCTGGTGGACCTGGTTATAGGCCGTCTTCAGAAGAAACCGATGGAAACCAGAATGAAGGAAGCGCCAGACGTCCTGGTAATGAATGTGGGATTGAATGGCCTTGCATAAACAGGGGAACCAGCTGGAGCTTGCCCGGCCTGGAGCTACGTTCTCCTGGCCGGGGAGCGATGACGTTGCAGTGGTTTTCTGGATTGCCGGATGCTAATGAGGCTGCATTCTGGATAATATCCATTTAAAGTGTGCCTGCGCTTTTCTTACAAAGTGACATGGGCTTGTAGAATAGATTGTCCTCTGGCCTTAGAAAGGTCTCTTAGTCCTCATACCTTTTTTCCATTTTAATTTTTTATCCTTTAACAGAGTCCACAGCTCTGAGATCTGCCAGCACTGCACATGCTGAGACGTCCTGTCCTCACTCCCCGTAGTGTTTACTGTCAGATTCATGCCCTGAGGGGAAAGCCGAGCACCCTCTGCCATGCCTGTGCATTCCTATGTTACAGCATTTCTAGCCTAGGCAGGGTTCTGAATCCCCTTAAAGAGACCAGTCGTGTATGGAGACCTATTAGCAATGCTCCATGCACAGAGGTAGAACAATCTCACCAGCGCCACCTACTGGAAGTGGCCCCCTATAAGTCAAAAGCTGACTCTCCGACAAGCCTTGAGGTCTCCTGCCTAAGCTGCTTCCAAGGCATGGCACTGAGCCGGCCAGGACCCTACTCCGTACTGCCGAGGGGCAAGCCCTGAAACAGCCATCTACAGATGGATGTCTGGCTTGGCTATATTCCCTTGTCAAATCCTAAGGCTTGTTGAAAAGTCAGATCTTGATTCATAGGAAGCAACTTCCAATAGGGGGCGCTGGAGAGATGGTCTCTTAGCATATACAGTATATAAAGTCATGGAGAATTTAGACTACCTTCACACGGTTCAGATTCTTGTGTGGGGGAAAAAAACACAGCATAATATTTTACCAGCAAAGTGTATGAGATTAGAGAATTTTCATGTACACTTTTAGCTTTTTTCCGTTCTGTGCGAAAATTGACCGGAGGTGTGGATTTTGAAATCCGCAGCATTTCACCCTTTTCAAAGGAATGACCAGATCTGCGACAAAATAGCATCAAATCCACAAGTAAGGCCCGCCTGCACACGAACGTGTGCTTCCCGTAACCGTATTGTGGAACGCATTTGCGGATCCGCAATACACCGGCACCGTTCTGTGATGCGGAATGCACACGGATGTGGACCCATTAACTTAAATAGGTCTGCAAATCTGTAGATGCGGAATGGAAGCACGGAACGGAACCCTGCGGGAGCACTATGGAGTGCTTCCGTGGGGTTTCGTCCTGTACTTCCGTTCTGCAAAAAGATAGAACATGTCCTATCTTTTTGTGGAACGGCAGGATTGCGGACCCATTAAAGTTAATGGGTCCGCGATCCGCTACGGCTGCCCCATGGACGGTGTTCATGCATTGCGGATTTTTCAGGGCGCGCACGTTCGTGTGCAGGAGGCCTAACACATGCGGATTTTGATGCTGATTTGGTGTGGAAACGTACAGACATTTGAGCCGAATTTCTGCCTGTCTACTTGTAACCTTGTGCAGGTGGCCTTAAAGGGGTTGTCTCGCTTCAGCAAGTGGCATTCATCATGTAGAGAAAGTGAACACAACGCACTTACTAATGTATTGTGATTGTCCATATTGCCTCCTTGCTGGCTAGATTCATTTTTCCATCACGTTATACACTGCTCATTTCCATGGTTACGACCACCATGCAATCAATCGGTGGTGGTCGTGCTTGTACACTATAGGGAAAAGCAGAAGGCCGGGACCGTGGGAGCGCACATAGGCTGGTGCTTTTTCCATACGTTAGTAAGGGCCTTGTATTAACTTTCTCTACATGATAAAAGCCATTTCCTAAAATGAGAGGACTCTAACGCGGATTTACACGGCTCCATTTTCGGGCAGATTATTGGGAATGACCATTGCTGCAAACGCTCCATTCCCGACAATCTTCCCGTTTAAATGTGCTGCCGATGACCTGATGAATGAGCAAAACACTAGTTCGTGGGGTGATCCCGTGGTTCACGCACGCACGTTAATCATAGTTTCTGGGCAGCAGATCGTGCCGTCTAACACGTCCTTCCCGACAATCGGCTGTAACATCGCGCGGTGTAAACCCGCCTTACCGTGCAGGTAGGACATCATGCGCTCTGATCGCAGAGGACGTGCCCCCACAGGGGTGTGGAATTCCTATCGCCCGACGCCCGGGACATGCAGTTCCGGGCGCCGGGCAGGTAGTTTGTGCAGGCAGCTTAGCCCTGCGGGCAAGTAGCAGGGCTAGGGTTGCGCCGTGTTTTCCTCTAATACACAGCCCGGTGCAGCAAGTCCGGGCTGCTTACCGCAGTGTTATCAGCGCTCCTGTGCAGGCCGGAAGTCAGCTCCCAGCGGAGGCACACGTTAGTCAGCGGCTGTAGTAGGAGCTCCTGACATGGTGGCAGCCCGTGCCGTGATGGATAGCCCAGCAGGTAGTGTGTATGGTGACTCAGCTATGCTCTGCTGTCAGGCTGCCGCTCTGCTTCTTCTCCCTGGCATTAAAGTGTCAATAGGAGTGCTGCCAGGTTCCAACTTCCAGCCACTCACCCTCCATGAATAGGGGGGGGACGGGGACTTCCCCATACTGGCATGTACATCAAGGGGATTCACTGGCCCAGTATGGCATGTACATTAAAGGGATTCACTGCCCCAGTATGGCATGTACATTAAAGGGATTCACTGCCCCAGTATGGCATGTACATTAAAGGGATTCACTGCCCCAGTATTGCATGTACATTAAAGGGATTCACTTAAATATGGTTTTGATTTAAAATTACTTTTTGTATCAGGACAAGTAGATTGAGACCCCGCTTTAGTCCTTCGACAAGTATTTATTTATTTATTTTAATTTCCACACCCCTGCCCCAGTTTTGAAGCCCATCTCGGTATCTCTGCTGCCAGAGACTTCACATACCTGGCGGTGGCCAGCGACTGGGCAGGAAGGAGACCTCCGAGTAGCCAGCAATTTACAGTATTTTTAGAGGTGGAAGACAGAATTTTTGTTAGTGATTTACATGTTTTGCTATTCGGGACATTGCCTGTCAGATAAAGATTAAGTTGTATGGAAGTACAGCCACCATGTCAAGGGCACCTGTCCCCTCTCCTGTTAGTAACTACCTACATTCCCCAGGTAATAACTATTCTGGAGCATCTATTCTTATGACTCTGTGATGACTTTATTATTCCTGCTAGAAGCTATGCATGAATTGCTAGCAGTTTGCAATGAAGGTCCATCTGGGTGTTACCAGTTTAATACTATCCAATCAGTGCGGTCAGTGTCATGTCAGACTGGTAAGGCTCAGTTGGACCTTCATTGCAAACCGCTAGAAAGTCATTCATGACGTCTAAGGGTCTGCAAAATGGGTCCGCATCCGTTTCGCAATTTTGCAGAACAGGTGCGGACCCGTTAATTTTCAATAGGGCCGGAATGTGCTGTCCGCATCCGCATTTGCCGATCTGCACTTCCGGATCCGTAAAAAAATAGAACATGTCCTATTTTTGTCCGCAATTGCGTACAAGAAAAGGCATTTTCTATTAGAGTGCCGGCGATGTGCAGTCCGCAAAATGCTGAACGCGCATTGCCGGTGTCCGTGTTTTGCGGTACGGATGTGTGAATGGACCCTAATAGGTATAATAGAGGGATTGCACAACATAAAGTTATAAGTATAGACTCTCCAGAATTGTTGTTACATGGGGAATGCAAGTCATGACATGTCAGGAGCGGTGACGGGTCCTCTTTAACTACAGGATAAATAGAAATACGAAATCCGTACCTTTTGTCAGACCATATCGGAGCCGAGAATAACCTGCCTATTTGAATGGCATTCTTTAAGGTGGTCATCCAAGGAAAGAAAAACATGGCTGCTTTTGCTGGCCGCTGGTTTAGCGGCATTGCGGGTCAGCTTTACTTAGTGGGCGCTGAGCTGCAATACCAAAGCCCTGGACAGGTGAGGCGCTGTACCTGGAGAAGAGCAGCCATGTTGTTCTAATACACCAGTGCCAGCCCTGTGCTGCGTCCTATCTGTTGTGGTGACGGCTTCCTCTATCTGGGGAACTGTGTGTAAGGGGCCGAGAAGGAAAGCGGAAAATCCGGCCAGACATCTGAGGGAAAGCGGTGACCGCAGTGGTTGTGCCGGCGTACCTACAGAGCGAAAGCTAGCGCCTTTACACCACAGCGTCTTATTGTAGTTGTCTGATGTAGGGTGTGTGGACGTCCTGCTCGTGAGCCCCTATTAGACAGAGTGACGATCGGCTAGCCAAGCATGGCTCTGGATTCTGCACACCCGGCGCAATAGGTTTCCCCTGCATAGGATATTCATTAGTGGCCGCAGCCCCTGCAGCGATCAGCTGATTGCCAGGCCGGGTTGAATAATATTGGGAATTCTGCTCGGAAAAACTTCTGCAAATTGCATGTCAGGACGTGGACGGTCCACGAAAAAGTAGCCCGCCTCCAGCGACAACATGAGGAGATGAACGAGCAAGTGGATTGTGTATTTTTTTTTTTTTTATTACCCACAAATCACAAAAGATGTGTTCTGTGCATCTTTGGGCAGGTTGGATTCTGTCGGCTGGTACGTCTTGTGATGCAGCAGAAGAAAAAAACGTCCTACGCACCTCACGGGACTCACTGGCACAGGTTCACGGAGGAGCGAACTGTGAGCGAGGAGTAATGGCCACCGCGTTCCCAGACTTGTCCACATGCGATTTTTATCTGGGGAAATTTTAAACCAGAAAGTGTCCGCTAACAATCCACATCCACTGGATGAACGCAAGGAGAACATCACAAACGCCATCCGCAGCATCACAAGGCGTATCGGCCGACATAATCTGACGTGCCCAAAGGTGCAGAGACCTGAACGGGGACCATTGCCGGCATCTTTTGTGACTAGTGGGGTAATAAAAAAAAAATAAAAAATCCACTTGCTCGTTCATCTTGAGGCGGGCTACTTTTTCGTGTGCCCCCCTGTATCTTTGTATTTGTACTTTTCGTAGTGTGAATTGGTTCTTTGTGCCATATCTGCACTTGTACTTTGTTGCTATTTTTTCTTAATTTATTATTTCTTGGAATTTGGTCCTGCTAGTATCTGCTGTGCGTTATTCTATGCCCTGTTCAGCAGCAGTTGCAGAGAGAGCAGGGCCTCTAGGTGTAATGGAAACGCCCCTGTTGCTCCTAGAGGCTCATTTGCATATATTAAAACATCATTTTTCTCAGCACTGCGGACACATATGAACATGGGACCAACACAGATGCCTTCAGCTGCCAAGCGCACATGTAACAGGTCAGACAGTGTCATAGGTACAAAACTGCTGATAGCTGCCCTTTTTAATAAGATGAGATGTGACTAAGTTTTTGCTGGCATTTTTCTGAATTTTTTTTTTCTGCAGTAAAAACTCCAGCTCCTGCTGCCTCTTCAAACATTTACACATCACACTATAGCAGAAAAAAAATTGTTAAAATGCATGCTCTTATTCTGACCTTTTTTACCTGGTTAAAAAAAAATGGCAAGACAAAATTTGTCTGTGTAGGGACCCATCAGGGGTTAAATACACTTTCACACCATAAATACAGGGTGATCTCTTCTGACCATGCTCCTCTGTAGACTTTATCTCTTCAGGAATCTGTGGCTGTAAATGGTGCGGTGTCCGGGCAGGCGGCGCCGGTGTATGGCGGTGTTTGCTCAGTGGACGTGCGTTGTGAGCTTGTGTCAGTGCTGGTATTTCCCGCACTGTTTGCACACGATGATCTGTACACAGTGTTGTAATGACGTTGTGTCAAACACAGGAGGATTTCTACATGATTGTATTACAGTGCCACCATGGAAGATGCAGATCCTGTTCCTGTACTCGTACGCCTATATTCAGAGGTTTTCTGACAAAATAAAAAACAATCAATTATTGTAGGGGCGGACTGGTCATAGACCCTACAGGGAAATCTCCTGGTGGGCCGATGCCCAGAGGGACGCCAGAGCCCTCCTGTAACGCTCCTGTGTGTGAGGAAAACACCACACTGAGCATAGGAGAAAAAAAGGATACCGGAATAGGGCCTGGTAACTAGGGAAGGAGAATGGAGACCTCCTAGAGAAAACCCCAACTCCAGTCCTGACAGACTACCAGTATGAACAGGCCCCAAAGGTAGACAAGTTCATACACCGGATACCTAGAATCCGATCTCGCCCTATAGGACCCTGGAACTAATGTCAGGACTAAGTCCACCTGTTCCTCCGAAGGGAAGGACGAACAGGAGTCTCCCTCAGGCCTAATGACAAACAGAAACGCTTATCTTCAATGAAGCTTTGGTAGCACCGGGAACTCAGCCGAGAGCTAACCACAAGTCCAACAGAAGCTATAAACCGCATGGCATAGTGGGAGAAATAACAATAAATAGAGAAGGTAAAATGACCACAATAGCCACACCTGGGGAAAGAAGGTACGGCAAGCACCAGAAACAACACAGACGTCATTTGATCCAAAAGGAAAACCTGTCGGATCCAACCACATGTTGCCAGTTTCACAGATCTCGGGAACGTTCGCGGGAACGTCCGTATGTCCGTGACACCTCCTCACGCCTGTTGGCCAGGTACATAACGATCTGATGCTCTCAGTATTAATTAATGCTAGGAGCATTATGTACTTATATACCTGGCCAGCAGGTGCCCTCCTTAATTCAACTGTATTGCCATCCTCAGCCTGGTGATAGGGCTGTATTTTATGCTGCATTGTGGTATTTGGTCCTGCTGGGGCGGTGCTTTGTGCTGCTCTACGGCAGGCGTGCTCAACCTGCGGCCCTCCAGCTGTTGCAAAACTACAGCTCCCAGCATGCCCGAGCAGCCTACAGCTATCCGCCTACAGCAGGGCATTGTGGGAGTTGTAGTATTACAACAGCTGGAGGGCTGCAGGTTGAGCATGCCTGATCTATGGTATTGCTGACTCTTCCTACTTATGTTGTCTCTGCCTACTTGTGTATCGGCTCTTATTACACATTAGCCGCTGTGGTAATTTGCCAGGAGGCCAGATATATGACGGACGAATGCCGCAGGCCCAATTCTGTATACCAGCCTCTAGAGGAAAGTCTTTCTGACTATTTCTGAGCAGGGGAAATTGCAGATCTTTTCTGACTACTGGCAGCAAAAATAAGGAATAAAACAGTATAGGACTTTATATATCCTCAAATACACAATTTCCTCCTCTAATCTTCTCTAATGTGCTACCTTCAGATGTATGTGAAAGACCAGACTCTAATGATTTGCACGGTGCATTTTTTTTGCATGCAGTCACCACTAGGGGGAGCTAGATAGCTTGCTGAAGACAGTGTTGTTCATATAAAGGAAGGACTTGGCTTTGGCTTGAAAGCGACTACGTCAAAAACTGCATGTCATTCCAGCCTAAATTTGCCTTCTGTGAGCGCTTCCAAATGACGACTGAGGGAAGTCGGTTATTTTTTCGACTTTATGGTGATGTGAAGAAAATCCATGGATATGGGGGCTCTCTATCAGAAAAACATACAGCTATATTATGGAACTTCGGATATGATTTGTTTTTTGGATAATAAAACTATTTAAAAAAACAATCGGTGTCCGTCGATATAACGGGGGCCTATGGGTAGGGCTGCCGCTATCGATTATTGTAGTAATCAAGTATTCTACCGAATTTATTCCACCAATTAATTGGGTAATCTATTAACTCAAAGAACATTATCCTTTATAAAACCTTAATATTTTTATTTCTTAAATTGCATTAAATTAAGACCCCCAAGTCAATCGGTCTCAAATCGGTACCGCATGCCATCAGCTGAAAATCAGACCCCCTATGCTGCCATCAGTCTCCAACCCCACGCCATCCGTCACCAGTGCAATCAGTCTCTCCCCCATGCCTTCAGCGCAGTGCCGGCGGGAGACCATGGAGTGGTGAGTAATAGTGTTTCACGCAACGCTTCGTGGTCACATGGTACAAACGAATCCTCGATACAAAAAATTTGCATGGATGATATATATATATATTTTATTATAATTTATTTATTTTTGTCAATTTGCTCGAGTCCTCATTTGAGCCCTAGCTGTAGGGAGCATTCCCGATGCATACCTTACACGTACACTGCACACCTTGTGTGATTCTTCCTGAGACCTTATGGCTGCATTCTGCGCGTCTGCAATGTCCACTTGTATTACGGATGGTACATGTCAGAATATCTTGATGTATACCTCTGATGTACGCTGCAATCGCAGTATGAATCAACCCTAATAAAGGATTTCCAGTTGTCAGTCACATTGTGCATCACTGTCTGTTTCGGAGCGCTCCATGAGTTGCCATATGGTGTTTTAGTAGGGTACGGTATTACTTGGGTATTCTCCTCTAAAAGCAAGATCTCTGTAGTGCAGGGATCAGCAACCTCCGCCTCTCCGTGTTCTGAAACTACAACTCCCAGAATGTTCCATTCACTTTTTCACGAGTTTGAAGAAGAGCCGAGCATGTTTGCATGCTGGGAGTTGTAGTTTCACAGCAGCTGGAGTGCCGGGGGTTGCCGATCCCTGCAGTAGTATGGCATTGGCCGCCAGATGGCACAGCTCTGGAAGTTGCAGTTTGATCCCATAGACTTCTCTGTACTCTGTAAAACCGCCATGTGTACGAGGTCTAACTATGAGAGTCACCTTATGTTGTGTTCATCGCCCCCTGCTGGTTCATGCACTTTAGGATCCACAAATGGGTCCGCATCCGTTCCGCAATATCGGGAACGGGTGCGGACCCATTCATTCTCTATGGGGCTGGAAGAGATGCGGAGAGCACACGATGTGCTCTCCGCATCTGCATTTCCGGCGCACGCCATCCGATCGTCCGAGCCGCGGCTCTGCAAAAAAATAGAACCTGTCCTATTCTTGTCCGCAGTTGCGGACACGAATAAGCAGTTCTACGGGGGTGCCGGCCAGGTGTTTTGCGGATCCGCAATACACTACGGACGTGTGAATGGACCCTTACAGTGGGTCTCAGACAAGCAGCTGATCTGAGAGGTAAATGACATGGCCGCCACAAGGTTCTGTAATGCTGCCCCCTATGGACTGAACTGATGTAAAAGGCTGCTGTGCTCTCTGCAATGGCTGTTTGAGATGTTCTTGGTCCTGATGGCGCGGAAAATGACCTTTTCTTTTGATAAACCTTTCTAAAAATACAAAATGTGTAACTATTGTCTAAAATCCTAGCATTTCTAGAGGGAATAATTGTAATGTTTTATTTGCCTTGTAGATTATTTTGTTTTATTTAACTTGGTGTTGGTCAAGGCTTTTCCACAGCACCTCCAAGTAAAGTAGAAAAAGTTTGTGTTTTATTCACCCATGTGATGTTTCAGTCTTTTTACTGAGACTTTTTTCTGCACTTTGACTGGGCTGGGCCAGGTGTGATGACATTTACACTCCCTGTCAAAATGCAGAGGGAGCAGCAGCCTCTAGGTGTAACGGCAACTCCCCCGTTGCTCCTAGAGACTCATTTGCATACATTAAAATGTCATGTTTCTCAGTATTGGTTGCACATATGAACATGGGACCAACACAGATGCCTCCAGCTGCCAAGCGCACATGTAACAGGTCAGCCAGTGTCATAGGTGCAAAACTGCTGACAGATGGCCTTTAAGTCAGAAGCGATGATGATGTCACACTTCCAGTTGAAACCTGGAAGAATTGACATGCTGCAGATAGAAAAATCACACTGCAGGTCAAATTCTGCGCTGAATTTTTGTTTTTTGCTAATTTCATGGGTTTGTTAAAATCTCAGCAATTTAGGTGTTTTTTTTTTTTTTTTTGTCCACTGCAAACCCAGACTGAAAATCTGTAGCATATCTTCTATGGGTGAACATGCCATAAATCGTGATGAGGCCTACCGTGATTTATTTTTTATTTTTTATGTATGTGCTGTACGCTGACACATGAAATTAGTCTTAGGCCTCATGCACACGGTCGTTGTTTTGGTCCGCATCCGAGCCGCATCACTTCAGTGGGGCTGAAAAAGATGCAGACACTACTCCATGTGCTGTCCGCATCCGTTCCGTGGCCCTGCAAAAAAAAAAATATAACCTGTCCTATTCTTGTCCGTGCTTTGCGGACAAGAATAGGCAGTTATATTAAAGGCTGTCCGTGCCGTTTCGCAAATTGCGGAACGCACATGGATACCATCCGCGATTTGCGGACCGCAAAATACACCCCGGTCGTGTGCATGTAGTCTTATTCACCTGTATGTGTTATTTATCCTGGGTTTATATAACAAGGATCTGTAATATGGCCAGGGATGACAGGCCTTAGGCTTCTTGCAAACGACCGTATGGCTTTTTCAGTATTTTGCGATCCCCAAAAAAACGGATTCACAAAAAATACGGATGACTTTTGTGTGCATTCAGTTTTTTTGCGCAACGGAACAGCTGACCCCTGATAGAACAGTACTATCCTTGTCCGTTATGTGGACAATATTAGGACATGTTCTATCTTTGAATCGGAACGGAAATACGGAAACTGAAGGCATACGGAGTACCTTCTGTTTTTTTGCTAATCCATTGAAATGAATGGTTCCGTATATGGTACACAAAAAACGGAGCGTAAACGGAGAAAAAAAAGTTTGTGTGCAAGAGGCCTTAAACTAAGGCCTCTTTCACACGGGCGTCGCGGGTGAGGGCAGGATGCGATGCAGGTGCGTTCAGGGAAAATCGTGCTAATAGTCAGTTTTATTTTTTCCCCCCGCACAAGTGCAATGCGTTTTGCACGTGCGTGAGAAAAAACTGAATGTGGTACCCAGACCCGAACCCGGACGTCTTCACTGGGTAAGGTGTAGGGTTAGGTGTTCTGTAGATTTTATCATTTTCCCTTATAACCTGGTTATAAGGGAAAATAATAGCAGTCTTTAATATAGAATGGTAAGTATAATGTCAATTGAGGGTTTAAAAATAATAAAAAATTAACTCGCCTCATCCACCTGGATCTTCTCCTTTCAGGACCTGCAAAAGGATCTTTTTACGTAATCATGGTGAGCGCGGTGATATCAGCGCAGGTCCTTCTGAATGAAGATAGAAGTTCCTTATATCTTCAATCTTCATTCAGAAGGACCTGCGCTGACGTCACCGCGCTCACCATGATGAAGTCATCAAAGGTCCTTTTGCAGGTCCTGAAAGAAGAAGCTGGCTGTGCGATCAAGCGGATGAGGCGAGTTAATTTTATTGAATTTTTTAACCCCTCCAGCCCTATTGTACTATGCATTCTGTATTAAGAATGCTATTATTTTCCCTTTATAACCATGTTATAAGGAAACCTAATACAGTGAATTTACTTTAATGGGGTCCTGGGTTGCTCATCCCTATCATGTCCTAGCAACCATGCGTGAAAATCGCACCGCATCCGCACTTGTTTGCGGAGGCTTGCGATTTTCACGCAGCCCTATTCATTTCTATGGGGCCTGCGTTGCATGAAATACACAGAATATAGAACATGCTACGATTTTTCACGCAACGCACAAGTGATGCGTGAAAATCACTGCTCATGTGCACAGCCCCATTGAAGTGAATGGGTCCGGATTCAGTGCGGGTGCAATGCCTTCACCTTATGCAATGCACCCGCGCAGAATTCTCGCCGGTGTGAAAGGGGCCTGAGGAAGGCCTCCATTGCAGCTCTGACTTTGTAACTTAAAGGGAACCTGTCACCCAAAAATCACCTATTAAGCTGTTTACAGTACCTTATAGTGCTGTATAGTCGTTTCCTGATGCACTTTTTGTTAGTTTTGCAGCATGTATGCTCAGTCAGAAATCGATGTTATATTCAGCTGCTGCCCCGTGCTTCAAGTCAGGCTTGAAGTCACGGGGGCAGCGGCCTCGGCGTCTTACATGGCCCTCTCCCCGCCCCCTGCCTCTGTGACTGACAGCCGAAATCCGATTCCGGGACCGCGCTCAACGGCCGCATGCGCAGTAAAGGGCGGCAGGAGCGCGGTCCCGGCTGCCGCGCGTACTACGCGCCGTATTACTTTCGCCGCACTGCGCATGCGCCCGACATCCTGTATCAAACGCGCCCGCGCCCAGATGGCGGGCGCGGGCGCGTTTGATACAGGATGTCGGGCGCATGCGCAGTGCGGCGAAAGTAAGACGGCGCGTAGTACGCGCGGCAGCCGGGACCGCGCTCCTGCCGCCCTTTACTGCGCATGCGGCCGTTGAGCGCGGTCCCGGAATCGGATTTCGGCTGTCAGTCACAGAGGCAGGGGGCGGGGAGAGGGCCATGTAAGACGCCGAGGCCGCTGCCCCCGTGACTTCAAGCCTGACTTGCAGCACGGGGCAGCAGCTGAATATAACATCGATTTCTGACTGAGCATACATGCTGCAAAACTAACAAAAAGTGCATCAGGAAACGACTATACAGCACTATAAGGTACTGTAAACAGCTTAATAGGCGATTTTTGGGTGACAGGTTCCCTTTAAAGAAGTCAGAGTTAGGGCTCATGCACACGACCGTATGTATTTTGCGGTCCGCAAAATACGGATCCGCAAAAAATACAGATGGCACCTGTGTGCATTCCATATTTTGCGGAACGGAACAGCTGGCCCTTCATAGAACAGTACTATCCTTGTCCGTAATGCGGACAATTAATAGGACATGTTTTATTGTTTTGCGGAACGGAAATGGGGACATACGGAAACGGAATGCACACAGAGTAACTTCCTTCTTTTTTTTTTCCCGCAAAAACCTGGAACGGACATGGAAAGAAAATACGATTGTGTGCATGAGCCTTTATGGGGGCCCTTACATGAGATGCAAATGGGTTGATCATTTCCCGAGCGGTTCCTCTCGGGTCATGCTGCCAGGACAAATGCTATCCGGACTGGAAATGGTTTTTATTTGACAGGTAAAGTGAATATACAAAGCAGGTTTTATTCTTCCCAGCCCATAGCCACGTGCTTTGCCAGGACTGGGAACATCTGTTCTGTGGGGCTATGTGAATGCGGCCGTGTGGTTTCATCTGAACATTCGATGGTTTCATTAACATTTTTAAGCTTGAAAATAAAAATATAAAAAAATGCAGGCGGATAAAAGTTTGTGTGTCTTTCATAATTTATTGCTGGATCTAAAAGTGAATCTTGTCTGTTGCCTCCAAATATGTATCTGTGATCACCAAGTATGCATCTTGAGACGCGGCTTCCTCCAGTACCTTAGTGGGAACAGATTTGTTTTGGGACGGAAAAAGTTGAACCTGATATTACATTGGCATGCACGCTTTACAAACTCCTTATTTAGAAGTCATTTTTAGCTTGACTAGACTAAAATGCAGCGTCTCCTTCACTAGTTGTGTTTTCCATGAAGTGACCGTAAAAATGAGCCTGTAGAAGAGTTTCTGAAGGCCTCATAGACTTTAGACTACCCATTTTCCTGGTTGACCCCCACCTCCTATATAGGACACCTTTTGGAGTTTTTAACATGTTCATTTGCTTCCTAAATACTGAATTAAATTAACTTTATAAATTATTAAAAGTTTCTTGCTGTAGAGTGTGTGCAAGTCCTTCACCTAGCTGCTGGCGCTGTTGAAATTGACGACATAAATCTGTCAGCACAATGCTCCTGTTTGGCAGCTCTCTGCTCTTACCTAGGGCTGCACGATAAATCGAAAAAATAATCGAATCGCGATAATTGGCAAATGCGATATGGCGATTTGGCCGACCCGAAAATGCCGCGATTATATATAAAGGGGCCCCGCGCACATAACTGCCTTTTGCGTGTAAAGTCTTTTACTAGTGTGTGTGTGTGTGTGTGTGGGTGAAACAATCTCTCTCCTAACAGGTCCGGCCTCTGTACTCACTATGAATGCAATGCACTGCAGCGAGCGGCAGCGAGGTGGCCGGCGCGTGACTGACGTCACTTAGTAACGCTCCTCCCACTTCAGGAAGCAGGAGCGTTACTAAGTGACGTCAGTCACGCGCCGGCCGGCCACCTCGCTGCAGAGCATTGCATTCATAGTGAGTACAGAGGCCGGACCTGTTAGGAGAGAGATTGTTTCACCCACACACACTAGTAAAGCACTTTACACGCAAAAGGCAGTTATGTGCCCAGTTTAGGACACATGAGGGGGACCAGCATAAGATGCTATATGTCTTAAGCTGGCCCCCCTCATGGCCCTATGTGTCCTCCACACATCCCCTATAACAGCGCCCTCCACAGGTCCCCCATATAACAGCGCCCTCCACAGGTCCCCCATATAACGGCGCCCTCCACAGGTCCCCCATATAACGGCGCCCTCCACAGGTCCCCCATATAACGGCGCCCTCCACAGGTCCCCCATATAACGGCGCCCTCCACAGGTCCCCCATATAACGGCGCCCTCCACAGGTCCCCCATATAACGGCGCCCTCCACAGGTCCCCCACAACACGGCGCCCTCCACAGATCCCCCACAACACGGCGCCCTCCACAGATCCCCCACAACACGGCGCCCTCCACAGATCCCCCACAACACGGCGCCCTCCACAGATCCCCCACAACACGGCGCCCTCCACAGATCCCCCACAACACTGTCATACCCAGCCGCGTCAGCGGCTCATATGGGAAAATCCAAGCAAATAGACCTCTAGCACAATTCCTTTAAAATATCGCATATCGTTATCGCAATTTTTAGGGCCCTAATTGCAATCGCACAAAATTCCCATATCGTGCAGCCCTACTCTTACCTATCCCTCCTCTGTGTGGTAGGGATTGACCGATATTGATTTTTTTAGGGCTGATACCGATAATCTATGTACTTTAAGGGCGATAGCCGATATTTTATACCGATATTCTGGGAATTTTCATTTTACACAAATCTTCTGAAAATTAATGTTTGTTAACGTGTAGGTTTTTTTTTTCTTGTAAATCTTTCTTCTTCATTTATAAATAACATTTTGGTGTGTGTTTTTTATTTTTTATTTTTTTACTATTGGCCCCCTTAGGGACTAGAACCCTTGTCCTATTCATCCTGATAGAGCTCTATTAGGGTGAATAGGACTTTACACTGTCCCTGCTGCTCTGTGCACACAGCAGCATGGAGCTTACCATGGCAGCCAGGGCTTCAGTAGCATCCTGGCTGCCATGGTAAATGATCGGAGCCCCAGGCTTACACTGCTGGGGCTCCGATCAGAACTTCCACTGAGGAGGAGGGGAGAGGGGACCCTGTGGCCACTGCCACCAATGATTAATACTGGGGGGCTTGGGTGGGGGTGGCGCACTGCGCCACCAATGTCTTTAATACTGGGGTTTGGGGGAGAGGGAGCGCACTCTGCCACCAATGTCTTTAATACTGGGCTTGGGTGGTGGTCGGGGGGCGCACTGCGCCACCAATGAAGATAACTCTCTCATTCATTCATATACAGGAGGCGGGAGCTGGCTGCAGAATCACATAGCCGGCTCCCGACCTCCATGAGCGTTAGCTGCCATCCGTGGCACCTGAGGGGTTAACTACCGCAGATCGCAGCTACTTGTCATAGAGGTCGGGAGCTGGCTGTGTGATTCTGCTGCCAGCTCCCGCCTCCTGTATATGAATGAATGAGAGAGTTATCTTCATTGGTGGCGCGGTGGCCACAGCCCCGCCCCTCCTTGTCCTCCCTCCTCTCATTGGTGGTAGCAGCGGCACAGGGGGGAGGGAGACACTGCTTCCTTCTCCCCTATGCTGCTGTGGGAACACTGAGAGCGCTGACAGCAGCGCGATCCTTGTCCCCTATACGTTATCCGTATATCGGCAAAATAGATGCCGATAACGTTCAAAATCCTGAATATTGGCCGATAATATCGGTAATCGGTTGATCCCTAGAGCAGAGGGGGGGGGGGGGGGGAACCCATGAAAGCTAGCTCTCAGAGGTGTATATTGGATGGGAAACGCTCGCCAAACAGATTGCAGGGGGAAAGTAGAGCACCCACTGCAGACTTTGCAGTGCGAGGGTGGTCACACCCTTCAGCATGTGCCTATAAGTGAGAGGAAATCCGTCAGGAGCTGTATTAGTCTGCCTTCACACATTGCAGATTTTGTTGCAGAGTTTTCCGCGACTGAAAATCCGTTTCATTCACGTGAATAGCACTTGCAGAAATCCGTATGTGTGCGCGCATAGGGAGACCAGTAGAAATCAATGGGTCCATGTGCAATCCCCAAAGGACGCAGATCCAAAATATGGTTGTGTGCATGAGGCCTTAGAGAGGATAGGTCCCCAAGACACCTTTGTGGATGGAGCATTGGGGTGTATGGGTGACACTGCTCCATAGCGGACCCCCAATGAGCAGACATTTATCCCCGATCTGTTGTGGGTGAGGAGAACCCCTTGCACTTGATTGATGAAGAGGAAGAGGACGTCTTTCCTCCTGGTGCAGAAACAACAACTTAATGCTCTTAGGACCATGGAGATGATAATGGACTTTAGGATATCTCCCCCTAATACTAAAAGGATCTGGCGTATTCACCAAACTTTTCCACTCTCTAGTGCAGGGGTAGGCAAGCTGTTGTGAAACTACAACTCCCAGCATGCATATTTACTGTCCTTTTCTCAGAACGCTCATAGAAATGAATGGAGCATGCTGGGAATTGTAGTTTCACAACAGCTGGAGTGCCGGAGCTTGCCTACCCCTGCACTAGTGGGAAATAGAGATGTAATCGGGTGTCGGTCCCTGTAACTATTAAACAGGACACAAAGTACGTATTTGTAGCATACGATTACACCATAGTGTCTGGTAAGTAGTTCTCTAGGCCTGGGCACCAGTGCCCCTTCCTTCCTCTGTGTTTAGCTCGTTTTGCATTGCAAGAGGACTTCCACCACCATATTGTACTCATTTTTGTAAACCTTTTGCTGTTTTGCAAGTAAAACATAGTGATTTGTGGTAAAATCTCATGTGGTTGTAGCTTTTGACCGCAGCGGGCGGCTGCATGTGGCCTCTCCCTAAGAGCTCATTCAGACGACCATATGTGTTTTGTGGTCCGCAGATCCGGAACGCACACAGCCAGCCCTATGATAGAAACGCCTATTCTTGTTCGCAATGTCAGACAAGAATAAGAAATGCTCTATCTTTTTTGCAGGGCCACGGAAGGGAAGTACGGGTGCAGACTGCTGTGCGCATCTTTTGCAGCCCCATCGAAATGAATGAAATGTATTGGATAACACTGACGGCATTGTGTCAGGGTTATAAAATACATTCCAGACCTCTAAGGCCCCTTGCAGACGAGCGTTCCCCCTGCAGAGAGTCCGCATCGCAGCACCCGTCCTGACCTCCCAGCACTGACGGGATTCACATAGCATTATACTGATTTATGATGCTATGTAACCCTTACAGTTCTGGAATGTATTAGATAACACTAGCATAATGCTGTCAGTGTTATCCAATACATTCTAGAACTGTAAGGGTTACATAGCATCATAAATCAATATAATGCTATGTGACTCCGGCAGTGCCCCAGAGTTCAGGACAGGTGCTCTCCCTGACACGCTGAGATTCCAATGCGTGGGACTTGCTCGTGTTATAGGGGCCTTATAATTGCATATAATTTTTTATAGCTGCTGAGTTATTCAATAAAATGTATCTGTATAGCGCCACCTGCTGTTTGTTCTTTTTTCTTATTTCTTTTACTGCTCACTGAGAAGGCCGCACATGCTCAGTTCCATCCTTTAACTGCCTCCTGAGCTGTGATAGGGAGAGCTGCAGGCAGCAAAGACACGCCCCCCCTGAGCTGCAGGCAGCAAAGACACGCCCCCCCTGAGCTGCAGGCAGCATATAAATCTACCAGAGCAATGGAAAGATCTCTGGACCCATGTGAGGTACAGGGCTGTTTTTAGCTTTTTTTAGAAAGAGATCGTCCTCTACTAGATTGTCTGTCTGTCTGATTTGGGTTTCTGCTGAGAACACATGCATGCTCAGCCTAAGTGTTTGGCCGGCCCAAGCTTGAGATATTTGTGCTGTGCGGTGTAGATCAGGGTCATGTTCTTGTGATGACTGTACATAACGCGCTGTTGTGATAACACTGGAAATCAATAGGTACATGCACATTGTCTGTGAATTGTTACATCCAGTGCCTTCTATTAAAGGTCCTGTTATGTTGCCCTTCTAATATAGGAAGCAGTAGTGTCTGAGAAATGCTAGTCTAGGGGCCACACAATCACAAGACGGTGGCGAATGGCATGTGGAGAATTTTTTGAATTAATCAGTTATTGGTTGTTCAGCTTTACAGAGTCATTTTGATAAGTTTACCTCTGTTGAAATGAGCCTCTAGGAGCAACGGGGGTGTTGACATTGCACCTAGAGGCTCCGCTCTCTACTACTGCTGCATCCTCTGCACTTTGATTGACAGGACCAGGTGTGATGAAGTTTACATTGTCAAAGTGCAGAGAGAGCTGAGCCTCTAGGTGTAATGTCAACGCCCCCGTTGCTCCTAGAGGCTCACTTGCTTAGATGGGACCCTTACCAATCTCTAGAACAGGGCCCCCCAAAGTGAACTGAAAGGGCACCGCACATGTGCTCCATTTACTTCTATGGGAGTTCCAGAAATAGCTGAGCGAGTGTAATCGTTTTATTTCCAAAAGTCCCATAGAAATGAATTGAGAGCACACTGCGCATGCGCACGGTCACCGCTTTATTCACTTCTATAGGATTGCTGGAAATAGCAGTAAGACCTGTAGTCCGATTCTGCAGTCACACTCCATCTGGCATATCCTGTGAAATTCGGAACTCCAGGCCCCCACATGAGCCATGACTGATCTCAGTACAGCGCTACGGACTATGTTGGGACTATACAAAGTACAACGTTTTCAACCTCCACTGCAGCATTTTGCGTGTACGACCAAGGTCCCCACCACCCCCCCCCCGCACATTGTCATCTTGTTTTCTACACCAAGAGATAATCCAAGTAAATGAAGGAGCAATATTCGGTGAATCCAGGCTGCCGGCATCCGACGCCCACTACTCTTCCTCTCGGAAACCTGTGTGTATTTATCTCTCGCTCCATGCCAGGCTCAATAAATAGCTGCATGCCATTTCATCAGCTCCCCCCCCCCCCCGCGTGGCACCCAATTATTCATTCCTGGTCAGAGGCTTGCTGTTTAAAAATAAATGGCACAGACGTATTCTAGAGTTTCTGGGCTCCTCTTATTACATGTGTAATGTGATATTATCATCTTCTGTCTCTGGAGACTCCCGGATTATTTTCGGTGTTTGTTTCCTAGCAACTTGCAGGACATCGCCTCTTGGTGACATGCGGAAAAAGCAATTAATTGATTCTAACTTGGGGACGCTGTCATAAGATATCGAGGATGAGGAGGATTGCTGGGAGAAGACGTGTCTACAATCTCCAGATGGTATCGCTCTGCATTTCTCTGTACACCAGCAAGATGCTTAAAGGGGTTGTCCACTACTTGTATATCTGATCGGCAAGGGTCCGCCCGTCCGTGTGTCGTGGACAGGGCTTGTTACTGCAGCATCGCTTCCAGTGCCGACCAATACATAATGGAAGGAGCTACTCCCGAACACCTGTTAAGCGGCCCCCCGAAAATCCGATATTGTTGGCTTATCCTGAGGATGGTAGATTTGAAGGACTTCCATTACTGGGGAGGGGAAGGCCCCCCTAACGTCCACTCTGTGTAAATGTGCCGCTGGGGCTGTTAAAATGGCACAATCTACCACTGGCAAGCAATGATTTTGTATGGGGACGAGGGATGGCTTTAGCGATCACTCCACCCGATACTGTGGAGGAGATCGCTGCATGAAATCCAGTGGACTCCTTCACTGACGAGCAGGCGATTGTCACCTGCTCCGTTGATCGGTGTAAAGGGGCCTTAAAGGGGTGTTCCCATCTTGGACATTGGGGGATATGTCCTCACGCAAGTTTGGGTCCTACCTTTTAGATCTGCACCCATCCTTAGAATGGAGCCCAGCAAAGTAAAGGAGGGCGCACCGCGCATGCGCAGCCGTCCCCATTCATTTCTATGGGGAAATAGTTGAGCGCTTGTTCGGCTATTTCTGGAAAGCCCCATAGAAGTGAAAGAAGCGGTGGCCTCGCTTGCGCGATGTCCTTTCCATTTACTTCAGTGGGACGTCTGAAAATAGCCGAGTGCACCGTTTGGCTATTTTTGGCACTCCCATAGAAATGAAAGGAGGGCAGCTGCGCATGCACAGTGTCAATTTGCAAGCTCCGTCCTAAGGATAGGTGTAGGGAGCGATATGCCTCCAATGTCCAAGATGGAATAACAAGGCCCAGTCACAGGGAGTCTTTTGCAGAATGCGCTGTGTGAACGGGGCCCAAGGTTATGTTCACATCCTGTTTTTGCGTTACATTTGTCATACAATTGAATACGTCGTCTATATTCCCATTGTAGAAAAATGAACGTATACCACATTATATACACGTACGTGTGTGCACCGACACTGTGCCATACTGGTCTCCTCTGCAGGATGATGACTTGTACCAGCCAGTCTCCTAATGTTACCCTATGGACACGTTTAGAGCGTACGACTGGGAACGTTCCTGCCATATACGCTAAGCGAACATCACAATCAGTGACGTGAACACATCCTAAGATGCACCAAATTAGCCGATGCGGCTCGCGCTGGGTGATGAATCTGTTGCAAGTCTACCTTACAGTGCATTCACGTGACCGTATTTTCAGTCCGCATGCGGACCCATTAATTTCAGTGGAGCTATATAAGGTGCAGACACCACCCCGTGTTCGGCCTGCATCCATATATCCATTCTGCGACCCTGCAAAACAATAAGAACAGACACCGGTGAGCCAGCCGCAATGGATGATTCTTTTTTTGGTGCGTTTGCTTCATTATTAGATGTAAAAGTTGATGCGCCTTAGGCTACTTTCACACTTGTGTTCGGAGCGGATTCGTCTGGTATTTGTACAGACGGATCCGCTCCTATAATGTAAACGATGGTATCCGTTCTGAACGGAACCGTCTGCATTATATTTTACTAAAAAAGTCTAAGTACAATTTGTATTCAGACGGATCCGTCCAGACTTTACATTGACAGTCAATGGGGGGCGGATCCGTTTGAAAAATGCACCATATTGTGTCACATTCGAACGAATCCGCCCCCATTGACTTCCATTGTAACTCCGCCTGCTGAGTGGAGGACAGACTGATGCATTCTGAGTGGATCCGCATCCACTCAGAATGCATTGGGGCAGTACGGATGCGTTCGGGGCCGCTTGTGAGAGCCTTCAAACGGAGCTCGCAAGTGGAGCCCCGAAAGCAAGTGTGAAAGTAGCCTTAATAAATGTACCAGAATTTGCTGCGTTTTACTACATGGTTTTGGCACAAGCGCAGGAATACATTTGTCCTATTAGTATTGACATGTTCAGGGAAAAAAGGAAAAAAAAACAACCTATTGGTCAGATGCGACGTGACGGGTTACAGTACGCTCAGACATTCTTAGAGACGAGGAAGCTCGGTAATCCCCTTGAATGACCTACCTGGGAGGTATCGGGTGGCTCTTGGCTGGCTTCATCTTCTTTGTCCTCTTACTTTCCTGTCTTAATTTTTCCGTTTTCTTTTTCTGTCCTATGTGATTGTATTGTTCGTTCTGCTCCTGTCTGTGGCTATGGGTACTTGCCTGATCTGGAATTTAAAGGGGTTGTCCAGCCTTATCACCGGCGGAGGTCAGACACCCTGCGCCCCCACCGATCAGCTGTTTGATGTAGGGTCGGCACCGGTACTACACCGCACTGTCACTCCCCTTGACTTTAATGAGAATGTTGACGGAGCAGTGTTGTTTCAGTGCCGAACCCACACAGAACAGCTGATTGGTGTTGGTGCAGGGTGTCGGACCTCGGCAATCGGCTAGTGATGGCCCATCCTGATAAGGGTGCATTCAGACGACCGTATGTATTTTTTGCACTGCCAAAAATACGGATGATGTCCATGTTGCATTCGTTTTTGTTTTTTTGTGTGTGGACCCGTTGTAGCAATGCCTATTTTTGTCCACAAAACAGACAAGACTAGGACATGTTTTTCGCAGGACTGCGGAACGGACATACGGATCCAGGCAGCACGCGGCTTGCTGTCCGCATGTTTAGCGGCCCCATAGAAATAGGGGGCTATGGTTGGTAAAAATACCTTAGACATCTGTGTTTTCTGGTTGAGTTCTAACATTGTATTTGCTATATTTTGTCAGATGATTACATTTGTATGATGTGGATGTCCGATGATGACATTGGAATTTTTTATTTTATTTTTTGCACCCAGGGGTGAGAGATCTGCAGACTTTTACTACGGATTTTACTAAAAAAGGTTTCACTTCCTCTTTTGTATTCTACAAAATTGAAAACCATCTTCACCCTGAGGGTACGGCCAGGCGGTTTGATGCCGTTTTTGAAGGTAAAACCAGGAGTCGGATCGGTCTTGTAAAATTATTTTTTTTCCCTTTTTATGATCAACTCCTGATTTTGGCTTCAAAAACTGCATCAAAAAGCCTGACCATGTGGCAGCACCCTACAGCGCCATTCACATGGCGGGGTTTAAAGGCTTACTTTGGGGCACGCTGAAAACCTGCTGGCGGCTGCATCCTTTCCACCTCCCATAGATTTCAGTGGGAGGCAGCGCTGAAGATCACTGAGTGGTGGATTAAAGCCGTGGCCCCGCTGAGAACACGTATCCCATCCTGGTACAGTCATGGCTTTAGGCTCCCGCTCCGTGATCCTCAGCGCTGCCTCCCACTGAAATGAAGGCCAGGCAGACACTAACAAAAAAACACGTGGCGCCAGCAGAATTCCGGCGCGCATTCCACGCCAAAAGACACCACGTGAACATAGCCTTAGGCCTAGTTTACACGAACGTATGGCTTTTATAGTTTTTTGTGGTCCGTTTTTCACTGATCCGTTTTTCCGTATGTCATATACAGTATACAGTAATTGCATAGAAAAAATTGGGCTGAGCATAACATTTTCAATAGATGTTTCTGAAAAAACGGAACGGATACGGATGCATTTCCGTATGTGTTCCGTTTTTTGCGGACCCATTGACTTGAATGGAGCCACGGAACGTGATTTGCGGGCAATAATAGGACATGTTCTATCTTTCAACGTAACGGAAAAATGGAAATACGGAAACTGCTTACGGAACACATTCCGTTTTTAATGTGGAACCATTGAAATGAATGGTTCCGTATACGGAACACCAAAAAACGGCCCATACACTCGCAAAAAAAAAACACGATTGTGTGAACTAGGTCTGAGGGTCCAGATTTTCTGCCCATAACAGAGGTTGATGATATGTCGATCGGCTCTCATTGCAGTCATCAGTGTGTTTGGTACCCCGACTCCTCGCATACACGGTACATATGTCTGCAGCACTTCCTCCGCTTACCTGGGGCGATGCGCTGCCAACAGCAATTATTATTTGACTGCATTAAAGAGGTGAATGAGCCCTAAGGATAAGGATATGCTCCCACATGGAGTAAACACTGCGGATATGCATGTGTAAATACGCACTTGGGCCTCATTCTGGTCAGTATTTTGCATCCATATTCATTAGCCAAGTCCAGAAGTGGAACCTAAACAGAGGAATTACAATAGAAGAAGATAGAACAGAAGATCTGTTCCTGGTTTTGGCTTTCAATTACTATTGCAAAATAGTGACCTAAATACAGGTATAAAGGAACTATTCACACAGCGCTGTAAGATCAGGTTATTAGTGCAAATGTATTTATTGTATACCCGGTACATTTATATGACGCTGACATGTTTCATGGCGCTTTACAGACATGTAAGTTCCCTATCAGTATGTCTTTGGAGTAGGGTTGTTTCGATACCAAAATTTTGATTCGGTTTCGATACCATAAAAAAGTATTGCGATGCCACGCGAAAAAAATAAAACGCCAAAAAAGCCGCGTGCATTCCGTATTTTATGGAACGTCCGGCCCATAATTGAACAGTCCTATCCTATTTTTTTTGGGGGGGGGCGGGGGGGGGCAAGGTGACTAAAAGAAAAAAAATTGCGATTTGTGCGGTTTTTATTTTTTTTGTGTTATGGCGTTTACCGCATAGGATTTCGTATATTTTTTTAAAATATTTTAATGGTTTGGACTTTTTAGACGTGGCAATATGTAATATGTTAATTTATTGTTTATATATTTTTTATGTAAAATTGGGAAAGGGGGCGACTTAATAATTTTATTTTATTATTTTACTTTATTTTTATTTAATAACTATTGCCTTTAGGGGCTAGAACCTGGGATATTTTGATCCCTTGTCCTATTCACCCTAATAGAGCTCTATTAGGGTGAATAGGACTTTACACACTCCCTGCTTCTCTGTGCTTTGTACACACAGCAGCAGGGAGCTTACCATGGAGGGCTTCAGTAGCGTCCTGTCTGCCATGGTAACCGATCGGAGCCCCAGGATTACACTGCTGGGGCTCCGATCAGAAGCTGCCACTGCACCACCAATTAAGAGGGTACCTGTGGCCACTGCCACCAATGATTTTAACCACCTCCGGACCGCCTAATGCAGATGTGCGGTCCGGAGGTGGCAGCCCTGCGCAGAGTCACGCATATACGCGTCATCTCGCGAGGGCCGGGATTTCCTGTGAACGCGCGCACACAGGCGCACGCGCGCACACAGGCGCGTGCGCTCACAGGAACGGAAGGTAAGCGAGTGGATCTCCAGCCTGCCAGCGGCGATCGCTCGCTGGCAGGCTGGAGATCCGAATTTTTTAACCCCTAACAGGTATATTAGACGCTGTTTTCATAACAGCGTCTAATATACCTCCTACCTGGTCCTCTGGTGGTCCCTTTTGTTAGGATCGACCACCAGAGGACTCAGGTAGGTCAGTACAGTCGCACCAAACACCACACTACACTACACCCCCCCCCCCCAGTCACTTATTAACCCCTTATAAACCCCTGATCACCCATGATCACCCCATATAAACTCCCTGATCACCCCCCTGTCATTGATCACCGCCCTGTCATTGATCACCCCCCCTGTCAGGCTCCGTTCAGACGTCCGTATGATTTTTACGGATCCACGGATACATGGATCGGATCCGCAAAAAGCATACGGACGTCTGAATGGAGCCTTACAGGGGGGTGATCAATGACAGGCGGGTGATCACCCATATACACTCCCTGATCACCCCCTGTCATTGATCACCCCCCTGTCATTGATCACTCCCCTGTAAGGCTCCATTCAGACGTCCGCATGATTTTTACGGATCCATGGATACATGGATCGGATCCGCAAAACACATGCGGACGTCTGAATGGAGCCTTACAGGGGGTGATCAATGACAGGCGGGTGATCACCCATATACACTCCCTGATCACCCCCCTGTCATTGATAACCCTCCTGTAAGGCTCCATTCAGACGTTCGCATGCGTTTTGTGGATCCGATCCATGTATCCATGGATCCGTAAAAAATCATGCGGATGTCTGAATGGAGCCTTACAGGGGGGGTGATCAGTGACAGGGGGGTGATCACCCTGATTACCCTGATCACCCCCTGTCATTGATAACCCCCCTGTCAGGCTCCATTCAGACGTCCACATGCGTTTTGTGGATCCGATCCATGTATCCATGGATCCGTAAAAAATCATGCGGATGTCTGAATGGAGCCTTACAGGGGGGGGTGATCAATGACAGGGGGGTGATCAGGGAGTCTATATGGGTGATCACCCCCCTGTCATTGATCACCCCCCTGTCATTGATCCCCCCCCCCCCCCCCCCCCCCCCCTGGTAAGGCTCCATTCAGACATTTTTTTTGGCACAAGTTAGCGGAAATTTTTTGTTTTGTTTTTGTTTTTTCTTACAAAGTCTCATATTCTACTAACTTGTGTCAAAAAATAAAATCTCACATGGACGCACCATACCCCTCACGGAATCCAAATGCGTAAACATTTTTAGACATTTATATTCCAGACTTCTTCTCACGCTTTAGGGCCCCTAAAAAGCCAGGGCAGTATAAATACCCCACATGTGACCCCATTTCGGAAAGAAGACACCCCAAGGTATTCCGTGAGGGGCATATTGAGTCCATGAAAGATTGAAATTTTTGTCCTAAGTTAGCGGAAAGTGAGACTTTGTGAGAAAAAAACAAAAAAAATCAATATCCGCTAACTTATGCAAAAAAATAATAATTTCTAGGAACTCGCCAGGCCCCTCATTGAATACCTTGGGGTGTCTTCTTTCCAAAGTGGGGTCACATGTGGGGTATTTATACTGCCCTGGCTTTTTAGGGGCCCGAAAGTGTGAGAAGAAGTCTGGGATCCAAATGTCTAAAAATGCCCTCCTAAAAGGAATTTGGGCACCTTTGCGCATCTAGGCTGCAAAAAAGTGTCACACATGTGGTATCGCTGTACTCAGGAGAAGTTGGGGAATGTGTTTTGGGGTGTCATTTTACATATACCCATGCTGGGTGAGATAAATATCTTGACCAAATGCCAACTTTGTATAAAAAAATGGGAAAAGTTGTCTTTTGCCAAGATATTTCTCTCACCCAGCATGGGTATATGTAAAATGACCCCCCAAAACACATTGCCCAACTTCTCCTGAGTACGGCGATACCAGATGCGTTACACTTTTTTGATGCCAAGGTGGGCAAAGGGGCACATATTCCAAAGAGCACCTTTCGGATTTCGCAGGCCATTTTTTACACATTTTGATTGCAAGGTACTTCTTACACATTTGGGCCCCTAAATTGCCAGGGCAGTATAACTACGCCACAAGTGACCCCATTTTGGAAAGAAGACACCCCAAGGTATTCTGTGAGGGGCACGGCGAGTTCCTAGAATTTTTTATTTTTTGTCGTAAGTTAGTGGAATATGAGACTTTGTAATAAAAAATAAAAAAAATAAAATCATCATCATTTTCCGCTAACTTGTGACAAAAAATAAAAAGTTCTATGAACTCACTATGCCCATCAGCGAATACCTTAGGGTGTCTACTTTCCGAAATGGGGTCATTTGTGGGGGTTTTCTACTGTTTGGGCATTGTAGAACCTCAGGAATCATGACAGGTGCTCAGAAAATCAGAGCTGTTTCAAAAAGCGGAAATTCACATTTTTGTACCATAGTTTGTAAACGCTATAACTTTTACCCAAACCATTTTTTTTTTTGCCCAAACATTTTTTTTTTTATCAAAGACATGTAGAACAATAAATTTGGCGAAAAATTTATATATGGATGTCGTTTTTTTTGCAAAATTTTACAGCTGAAAGTGAAAAATGTCATTTTTTTGCAAAAAAAATCGTTACATTTTGATTAATAACAAAAAAAGTAAAAATGTCAGCAGCAATAAAATACCACCAAATGAAAGCTCCATTAGTGAGAAGAAAAGGAGGTAAAATTCATTTGGGTGGTAAGTTGCATGAACGAGCGATAAACGGTGAAAGGAGTGTAGTGCCGAAGTGTAAAAAGTGCTCTGGTCATGAAGGGGGTTTCACCTAGCGGGGCTGAAGTGGTTAATACTGGGGGTGCTGGGGGGGGCACACTGCGCCACTAATAATTAACCTTTAATACAGATACAGGAGGCGGGTATCGCCGGCACCCTCCTCCTGTATTTGTATTAAAGGTTAATTATCATTGGTGCCACAGTGGCCAGGCACCTGCTATGCTGGCTGCTTGACTGCCGCTGTTCGCCGAGCTCACTTGCTCAGACGGCGCAGCAGTGTATTTCCTTCCCCCGTCCCGCCTCCTGCTTTAATAGCGGCACATTCATTGGTGGCAGTGGTGCGGGCAGCTTCAGAGCCCGCTCACTACTTCCCATGCGCGGATGAAAACATCTGCTATCTGGTGGGGGAGGGGAGCAGCCAATGGTAGGCAGGGATGGAGACGAGCCTGCCATTGGCTGTCCCCAACGACCGCTGCCCCGCCTCCCCACACCCCCTACCCAGGACACCAGATGTTTTCATCCGCGCAGTGCAGTGTGGGGAGCGGGGTAAGTATATTCAATGTGAGGGCCCCAGCATATGGGGGAGCTTTTTATAGTCTTGGATAACCCCTCTAAGGCCTCATGCACACGACCGCTGTTTCGGTCCGCATCCGAGCTGCAGTTTTTGCGGCTTGAATGCGGACCCATTAACTTCAATGGCGCTGCAAAAGATGCGGACAGCACTCTGTGTGCTGTCCACATCCGTTGCCTCGTTCTGTGGTCCGCAAAAAAAAAAAAATATAACCTGTCCTATTCTTTTCCGTTTTGCAGACAAGAATAGGCAGTTATATCTATGGCTCTCCGTGCCGTTCCGCAAGTTGCGGAACGCACACTAATGCCATCCGTGTTATTATTTTGCGGATCCGCAATTTGGGGACTGCAAAACACACAACAGTCGTGTGCATGAGGCCTAAAGGACATCTGTCCAGGGAAACGGAGCAGAATAGCTAAGATGCACTAATGTGCATGTTGTTAAAAACACTCATTTCTCCTGAGTGCAGCAAGACATGTTTGCCCCTACAGCAAATGCAGAGCACCATGTAATGCTTCATTTCCCCTGTGGTGGTGCTACAGAGTAATTGCTTCTGGGTTCCCCCACAGACTAAGGGCTTGTTCACACGAGCGTGGTTTTGGTCCGCTCTGGTGCAGACCCATTCACTCCATGTGCAGTCCACATCCGTTGCGTCCGCAAAAATTATGAGTCCTGTCCTATTCTTGTCCGTTTTGCGGAGAAGAATAGGCATTTCTATAATGGGCCTCCTGTTCCGTTCCGCAAATTGCGAAAGGCACACGGGCGGCACCCGTGTTTTGCGGATTCGCAAAACACGGCACAGTTGTGTGAACAAGCCCTAAAGCTGACAGCAGTGGAGAAGTCGAGCCCTGTGACTCAGCTCATTCAGTTTTACAGCTGCTATAAAGAGGGAAGTTATATACAATATCTGTGTCCTAGTGACCGACATGAGATCAGTAAAACGCAGAGAAAGTAATCAAAAAGGCGCTGTTCACTTTGGACCTTAGGAGGACAATTGACAACTGGGCCAAAGGGAGCTGCACAACCCCCGAGCTCCAGTCCAGAGCGGCTCTGCCTACTTAGACCCTGTTCACAGTTGCGTTACTGATCAGGCTACCGGAGCTCACCATATCTGGCATTGCCGCATACGACCATTTACCACCGGATATTCAGCCGGATCAGGCTACTGGATCCCGGACGTAGCGGTGACCAGGGCCTTAGAGGGCCAGTGGTGAAATGTTCAGTAGATATCCTGAAATTCTTTGTATTGCATTGAAGTTTTTTTTATTCGTGTTTTTAGATTATTTTTGTATTTACATCATGGGCCAAATCATTCATGTAACAGCCAACCTCAGCAACAGAGTTGGGCCTCATTCATACTGCCATGATGTGACTCGGTGTGCAAAACGTATAGTGTGCATCAGGTCAAGGGGTGGAAACCTTGCACAAATTTTGTATTTCAGAGTGTTGTGGGCATGCTCTGTGGCTAGCCTCTCTACATGATCATGGGGGCGGCCATCTTGCCTGAGCTTTTGTTAATAGCATTGAGAGCAGGGATTGGCAACCTTTTTGGCACTCCAGCTTCTGTGAAACTACAACTCCCAACCTGCACACTTAGTTGGCTGTTCTTGTCACTCCCGTAGAAGTGAAAGGAGGATTCTGGGAGTCCCGGAGGTTGCTGATCCCTGATTTAGAGAGATCACTTGCACCCATATAGGCTATAGGAACTTGTAAACTTTTTCATAGACTTTTGTTGGAGAGTGTTGTGGGCATGCTCTGTGGCTAGCTTCTCTACATGATTGTGGGGGGCGGCCATCTTGTCTGAGCTGCTGTTAATGACCTTTAGAGAGATGACTTCCACCCACATGGAAATGTTCCTAGACTTCTATGGGAGTGTTGTGGGCGTGCTCTGTGATTGTTCAGGGAGGGGGAGGGGGTGAGATGTCTTTTATTTTCTCTCTAGTAACTGTATTGTTTGTGAAAAAGCCTTTTCATTGTCTGAAGCCATCAATAATGTAATGTATGCTTTTGCTGTGTCGGCTGCAGGAAGCGCGGTCTCGGCGACCAGTAAGAATTGCCCGTTTAGCATCGTTTACACAGTCCCGGCTGCGCTTTATGAGCATAGGTGTAACTGGCCCTGCCTTCTGTACTTACACATGTCATTGTGTTCCCCTATAGATGCCACGTCCGGGGACCAGCAGGATCTCTTCTGTCAGAAGCTACAGCAGTGCTGTGTACTGTTTGATTTTATGGACTCTATATCCGACCTAAAGAGCAAAGAAATCAAGAGAGCCACGCTGAATGAGCTGGTGGAGTACGTGTCCACAAATCGTGGAGTGATCATAGAGACTGCGTACCCCGATATCATACGAATGGTAAGTCCTGCCGAGCGAAATCTACCCTGCAAACCTTTATATTAAAGGGATTGTCTAGGACTAGAGGAAGTCTTTCTGCACTGTGTCCCCCCCCAGGTGGGGGTCAAATGGGGCTGAGTTGCATTACCAGACTCTACCAGTGGACAGGAGTGGAGCTGTAAATAAGAACAGGCAGTACCTTGTACAGGTCGATGTGTAGATGAGGCAGGACGGATTCTTCAAGGGGCGGCCTCCTTAGTTTCTTATGAAATCAGGTTCAATAGGTGTCATGGGAACAAGAAAAAGAGTACATTTTTGCTTTGATTTGCAGTATTTTCTGGTTTCTCCCCCCCCCCTTTTATACAGTTGTAAAATATTTGAATACAAAAATGTCACATGCATATAGGCCGTATCACTGACTCCACATCTGAGCTGTATGGCACCATAATATTGTGCCCATACAAATGTGCAGGGCCTTACGGTACCGCCATATCCTAATGTGACACGTTACATGGATGCCATATACTACCCCTGCAAGGGCTAACCTCCAGCAGTGGCAACACTACGACTCCCAAGATGCACACTTGCTTGGCTGTTCTCAGAACGCCATAAAAAAAGGAATGGGGCATGCTGGGAGTCGTAGTTTCACCACAGCTGGAGCGCCATCACTGCACTAAGCTATTCTCCCCTAGAAGCATTGATTGTAGGCAAGTACCGCCCCGTAATACAGTGCCGCATGGCGCTGTATACAACCTGCATGTGCAAACCTGTTTGTGGCTGCACCGTTATCTCCAAGTGTGAACGGTCCTAATATTTTTGTAAATGTGTCAGGAGCTTGCGGCACAAATGTGAGTCGGTGTGGACCATCTTTATGTAGTTAAAGGAAATGTCACCAAAATGTTATCTGCCAGTTAAAACCAGATGGCAACACACATCCTTTTTTCTTTAATCTGATTTTATTTTGTGATTTATAGATTTATTTCTTCTATTTCCTGAACACAATTATGGGGGGCGGCCATCTTGCCTGTGCTGTTCTTAACAGCATTTACAAAGCCTTAAAGGAAATGTGTCACTAAAAACTTTATCTGCCAGATAGTAACAGATCTGCTTTTTTCTAATCTTTTTTTATTTTCAGATTTTTTAATTTTTTATTTTTTTATTTAATTTCCTGAACATTATTATGAGGGCAGCCATCTTGCCTGAGCCGTTCCTAATAGCATTTACAAAGCATTACGAAATTTGGTTTGCGGTAGCCCCATGGGCCATAGACACAATGGATGGGACCTCAGTGACTTCTTCTATGGCAGAGTCTTCTAGGCATGCTCTGTGACCTGTGCAGAGCTCATTATACAAGGAAAGAATAGAAAATCTGTGACAATCGCCTGTGACAACCTCTTATCTATACACAGAGGTGATATCATTACAGGCAGGATTAGAATGACCGATAAGCAGATAACTGCAGTAAAGTGATCTGTACAGACCAAGAAGTGGTGCCAATTATTAGGCTTAGTGGGAAGCGTGAAAACTGCAGGATCTTATGGTTTTTTGTGTAAATATAGATATTAACATGGAAAATTTTAAAATGACATCAAAAATTCTTTGAAAATTATGCCCAGTTTGAGAGATTTATTTATTTTTAAATTGTATGGTGGATTATTTTTATTTTATTTACTATAGTTTTGCTTTGTTCTGTGATGACACCGGTTGACATATGCTGTACCAAAAATAAAAAGGTTTTTTAAGATCTGTAATTCATTGACTAGATTCACGGCATCAGATATAAACTAAGTCTAAGACACGAGGCCATGGACATTTCATTTTGGTGTAACTGGCTCTCAACAGCTGCAGTATTTTATCACCCCTGCAATACATGGGCTAAAGTGTGTGAACACCCAAACATCATCTGCATTAGTTTTTACTGAGCATTTATTCTGATCCCATTGGTCATTAATGTGAAGCTGGTTAACCATTTACCATCCATTTTTGTGGGAACATAACGTGGCTATGGGTAGTTCAGTATGTTCATCTTCAGTGTGCGGCATTATCATAGGTGTGACACAAATTGGCTCAATCAGCTTTGCAGTTTTGGTCCAAATCTGCCTGAAGGCTCACAAAAAGATGCCACTATACCTCAGCAGTATGTGTGCTTTCATGATCTTTACCATCACTGTGTTGCGCCTTTGTTTTGATGCTGCCAGGGCTTGCTGTGGTTGGGATTACAGTTCCCATGATTCATCTCAGACTTATTTAGACAAATTTACTAACGTGAGAGCACCTAGTTGTTGTCGACGTCACCAAAATTTAAGTTTTAGCAAAATGCACTGCGTCTAGCTCGCCAAGGCATGTGGCCTAAAATGCAGTAGATTACAGACGTGGCCAAAAGTTTTGAGAATTACATAAATATTGGAAATTGGAAAAGTTGCTGCTTAAGTTTTTATAATAGCAATTTGCATATACTCCAGAATGTTATGAAGAGTGATCAGATGAATTGCATAGATCTTCTTTGCCATAAAAATTAACTTAATCCCAAAAAAAAACTTTCCACTGCATTTCATTGCTGTCATTAAAGGACCTGCTGAGATCATTTCAGTAATCGTCTTGTTAACTCAGGTGAGAATGTTGACGAGCACAAGGCTGGAGATCATTATGTCAGGCTGATTGGGTTAAAATGGCAGACTTGACCTGTTAAAAGGAGGGTGATGCTTGAAATCATTGTTCTTCCATTGTTAACCATGGTGACCTGCAAAGAAACGCGTGCAGCCATCATTGCGTTGCATAAAAATGGCTTCACAGGCAAGGATATTGTGGCTACTAAGATTGCACCTCAATCAACAATTTATAGGATCATCAAGAACTTCAAGGAAAGAGGTTCAATTCTTGTTAAGAAGGCTTCAGGGCGTCCAAGAAGGTCCAGCGCCAGGATCGTCTCCTAAAGAGGATTCAGCTGCGGGATCGGAGTGCCACCAGTGCAGAGCTTGCTCAGGAATGGCAGCAGGCAGGTGTGAGCGCATCTGCACGCACAGTGAGGCGAAGACTTTTGGAAGATGGCCTGGTGTCAAGAAGGGCAGCAAAGAAGCCACTTCTCTCCAAAAAACCCATCAGGGACAGATTGATCTTCTGCAGAAAATATGGTGAATGGACTGCTGAGGACTGGGGCAAAGTCATATTCTCCGATGAAGCCTCTTTCCGATTGTTTGGGGCATCAGGAAAAAGGCTTGTCCAGAGAAGGAAAGGTGAGCGCTACCATCAGTGCTGTGTCATGCCAACAGTAAAGCATCCTGAGACCATTCATGTGTGGGGTTGCTTCTCATCCAAGGGAGTGGGCTCACTCACAATTTTGCCCAAAAACACAGCCATGAATAAAGAATGGTACCAAAACACCCTCCAACAGCAACTTCTTCCAACAACAGTTTGGTGAAGAACAATGTATTTTCCAGCACGATGGAGCACCGTGCCATAAGGCAAAAGTGATAACTAAGTGGCTCGGGGACCAAAACGTTGACATTTTGGGTCCATGGCCTGGAAACTCCCCAGATCTTAATCCCATTGAGAACTTGTGGTCAATCCTCAAGAGGCGGGTGGACAAACAAAAACCCACTAATTCTGACAAACTCCAAGAAGTGATTATGAAAGAATGGGTTGCTATCAGTCAGGAATTGGCCCAGAAGTTGATTGAGAGCATGCCCAGTCGAATTGCAGAGGTCCTGAAAAAGAAGGGCCAACACTGCAAATACTGACTCTTTGCATAAATGTCATGTAATTGTCGATAAAAGCCTTTGAAACGTATGAAGTGCGTGTAATTATATTTCACTACATCACAGAAACAACTGAAACAAAGATCTAAAGCAGTTTAGCAGCAAACTTTGTGAAAACTAATATTTGTGTCATTCTCAAAACTTTTGGCCACGACTGTACACCGAATTGCCTCAGTGCTTTCATAGAATTATGTCGCAAAGTAAGCCAAAGAGCTGGTATAAAGTTAGAAGAAAGTCTCTAGCTATGCACCAAATAATATCATTCATTCTAAGCAACTGTCCTGTCTGGACAGCCTGTCTAGTTTGAGCTGTCTACACAATTAGTAAATCTGCCCACTGTCTGTTTACAGCATCCTGCATGCCCCTCTATTACAAAGTGTGAGGTAGTGCTGTTATTACTCACGGTCTAAACACACAACCCAGATCTGCTACTGGACGCTACAGCATCTGCTGCCCAGCATGTGAAACGCCATCCCTCCAGAGAGTGAAAGGGGAGTAGGGAGCAATAGGCGTGTGATCTCCTGTACATCATGGAGAAAGGAGATAACCAGGTGTTCAGCAAATGGTGTGAGGCTGGGATCAGCGGAGTGTTTGCTAGAGGCGGTACACCAGCAGATGTCCTACAGATCGCGATAAATGGTCGCAGATGTAGCGACTCGTTAACTACAAACACATAGATAATAGTTTGTACCTGTGGTCATTACTCGTTTGCTTTTAAATCGTTCATTGCTATTACATGTAAAGATGGGGGACGGATGCTTGATCAGAAGGCCTGTATTAGACCGTTAGCTAGACGGCTCCATATTATACGAACGGATCTATTAACGAGGAGCGATAATTTTTTATTTTTAGCATGCTGAAAGATCACGATGGACGAAAAACTATTTGTCACTTGTCTTTAAATCATTCTTGCTTATTACATCACATGGTTTTTATTCATTTTCGCTCGCAGGCACGAGAATCTGGACGATATTAGCTCCATGTAATAGGGTCTTAAGTGATTAATCTAATGCATGTAGACCATTTACGTATCATGTTTAAAGGTCAGAATGCCCCTTTAAACATTTACACAACCACCTGAGTATCTTCTACTAATCCCAGGCCTGTATTACAGAGCTATATTCAGCTCTCTGCTGGTTGTTACTGGAACCAGTCATCCAGTTCAAATCAATTAACATACACTGGTTTGGGTCGAGATCCCCCGCTGATTTTATAGAGAGGCGGCTAGAACGGCGGCCCCCAACAACTTTATTACTGGGAAAAAAACTTCAGTTAGTGTAGAAGTGAGATCTGTGATGTCACCCTGACCTGGAGGGAAAAGAGCTGGAAATGTTGCCGCTGGATATACAAATGATGAACTCTTTGCATCACAAGATTTTATACAATGAATTGCAGCAGAATTTCGTAGCCTTAAATCTGCGCCAATTCCACAAGAACCAAGTAAGGGATCTAGTTTACGCTAGTGGTTGGTACTGGATCTTGTGTTCTCCTACCTTCAATGCTCTATAATACCAGTTTGTATTTTATGCCGACCCTCCGACCTGCCATCAGTCCCTACATGTATAAGCTGCATATACGTTCATGTCATTTGGAAAAACGGTGGTGGAGGCCACACTTTGATTGAAGCAAGGACCCAAAATATGACCTTGAAGCCCAGCCATTTGCAACACCTCTACCTGCAAATTATGGTGCACCTTTCCTGCATGCCACTTAACACAGTCATCTGTTGCACACCTTTCTTAAGCATTCCACATACCATCAGCAAATAGGCTACATATACCAGCAGGTTTTTTGGACCTTGTTTTTTTATTTCAGACATTTGCACAATTTTTCTTCAAGACAGCAGTGTGGGGTGGGTGTGGAGTTTGGGGACAGGAACACGGCAAAGCTTCCACTGCCTCCATGAAAAAACAGCTACAGTTTGGACCTCTAGTGTTCAGTACTTTTTTGGTTTTTCCTCCTAGAGATAATCAGGGGTGAGCCAGAACATAAGATCTGCACGCAGACTTTAATGGGGTTGTCTGAGTGTTTAATACTGATGGACAGCTGTGCCCCCTTCCTAGGCCAGTAGCGTCACATTCACACATTCATCGGTCACGTGGCCTAGGCGCAGGTCAGTCCCATTCAAGTGAACATTTCTGGGCTGCAATACCAAGCATGGCCACTGTACAATATATGGCGCTGTGAGGAGAGTACTGTGCTCACAGCCTCTTCAAAGAGCAGATTGGCCAGGGTGTCGGGTGTCAGACCCACAGTGATCGCATACTGATTACCTGTCCAGAGGATAGGTCCTTAGTATTAAAGGAGTTATCCAAACTATAAAACATGCCCCCAACGACTGGGCCCCTCATATAGATTATACTTGCCCCACTCCCCGTATCGCTCCTGATCCCTGCGTGGCCGCCACGGATCAAAACATCAGCAGCGGCTGTCTGCTGCAGCCAATAGCAGGCTGCGATGGGGACGAGCCTCCCATGCGTTACCCATGATGCTAGAGAGGCTCGTCCCTGCCGCACCCTGCCCTTGTCTGCTCTCACCTGTCGCCGGATGTTTTGATCTGACGGGGAGCTCAGGGAGGGCCGTGCGGGGATCAGGAGGATGCAGGTGCCGGGGAGCGGGTAAGTATAATCTATATGAGGGGCTTGGGCACTGGGGGGGCGGTGATGTTTTATAGGTTGGTTAACCCCTTAGTGACCACTAATACACTTTTTTTTTTCTGACATAACCAACTGGTTTAAGCCAGCCGTTTATCATCACATGTTCCCAAAGTGGTGCATTAAAAACTATAACTTATCCTGCAAAAAATAAGATCTCCTACAAGTACATCGATGAAAAAACAAAAAAGTTATAGCTCCTGGAATGCATTTTTTTTTTTTTACAAAGTGTGTGGTCACTAAGGGGTTAAACGCTGGGACAACCCATTTAAATTAGATTTTTACAGATTAATTCACATTTATGCAAAATCTGGACTCTACAGCTTGGTAAATGTCAACTGTGCATGTCATGAGCTGATTCCTACGAGCAAATTTTGTGGACAGAAAACTGCACACGGATCCATAGAGGTAAAGATGCGTCTTACTGTGGTCTGTGTCTGCCGAATGTGGAGACCATTGGAGGCAGTCGTGTCTGATGGTCGCCAGGTCCATACCCCACGCAGGACGCACAGACCCCCTGCCGTATTAAAAATGAAGAGGAAAATCAGCCAATTGCTGCAGCCACAACCCTAATGATTTTTGAACATGAACGTGTGGATAAGCCCATACACTAGCCACTGCCACCATTTATGAATGGCGCTATTATATCCTCCATAACCCGTGCAATATTTGCCTTTTCTGACGTCGAGATTTTGTGGGTGAAGCACTTAAAATTAGCAAATGCTCAGACCTGGACAGAATTGCACATAACTGGGCTGTATTAATAGCTTCCAGGCGTCCAGCTTCCGTATCAGTCTCCATGGTGTCCTTGTAAACTTAGATCAACTTGGCGTCCGGAGGCCTGCCTTGTGCTAACGAGCTGATGACGGACGTGCCCTTTTTTTTTCCCCTTTGCATCTTAACAGCAGAGAGAGGTTACAGATTTTAACACTGAAAACTTTCTCAAATATCAGCTAAATAAATATAATTTTTTTAAACCTCAAATCGGAGATAACGTTTTAGAATCTCTCCCAAACAGGATTTCATTGTCTGTTTTGCTTTAGAACATTGTTTAGCAGTGGAATGTGTCGGGCTATTAAAGGATTTTAGAAAGAAATTAGCCCAGAATATTTTTCGAGAATGAATACAAATCAATAGCCTATAGCTATACCAATTCTGTTTTAGGCCTAAATTATTATTATTATAATTTTTTTTTTAAAAGGTAAAAAATAACCTTTTATTATATTCATTTAAAAATGAACACGGAGCGGATGAGTGTCTCTTATATTACAGACTTGTATCTTTCTCTGTTATGTGTTTTTAAAAAGCCTTTAGTGATATATAAAAAAACTAAAAACTATCTTTTCTATATATTGGTGGTTGAGTATGGATATATAAGAACGGTGATTGTGTTAGGGTACTTTCACACTTGCGGCAGTTCCGTCGCTGCCTGCTGGAACGCAACGGATGGCATTTGTCAGACTAATCCGGATGCGGATCTGTCTGACAAATGCATTGAAATACCGGATCCGTCTCTCCGGTGTCAGTCTGGAAAAAAACGGATACGGTATTGTTAAAGTAGCCTTAGCTCACACACATCACCGCTACAATAGTATCAAATAGCAATGGCTGCTATATACTGAGTTATTTGCTTACCATTAGCAGCATTCATGTTGCCAATATAATAAATTGTTTCCATATTCCATTTACTTTGTTTCAACCAGCTCTCAGTATTCGCTTCCATGTAGACATCCTTTCCTGCTCATTTGGCGCTAACATCTTTCTAAGATTTCCCTTCCCAACTATCATCCATCCTTTTCCTCAAATCTGTTCCTCACTGACAATGCTGGGGAACGCCTACAGGCCGACCCGCGGGCTTTTCACAGACACTAATGTTTTTTGTATTTAAAATTCCAAACAAAGCTCCCGCCGACATGTTTCACCACAAATGTGGCGTCTTCAGGGGTTAGGAGCTTGTAAACACGAGCGCCGGGTAAATCGGATCTTTGTAGCGGTAGAGCGTTCTCCTCTCCCCGTTTCTCCCATTCTCAGTGCTCAGATTGACATTACCGATCACCTAATAGAAAGTAAGACCTAACAATATCTAACCTATAGGGTGTACGTTTTCACCTGACATCACGATAGAGTGGACCAATGCACCGCTCGGAAACGCGCCTGCGCTCTCCTTTTCGCGGCATCAGACTTTTCCACTCACTGCCCTTTCCTCCTACTGCGCATGTCTCCAGACTTGGTTTCATATGGGATAATAGTTACTTGAAGTAAAATAAAACAGTTATTACGGTAGGTGGAAGGGGGATAACGGGCATATTTTATATAATTATTTTTTACCTTTTTTTTTTTTTTTGTAAAGAGAGAACAAATAATTTAGGCCTAAAACAGAATTGGTATAGCTATAGTCTATTAAAGGGGTTCTATTAGACTATGAAGCCCAGGGTTACGGGGACGGGCATTGTGCCAATGTAAAAGGGGAAAAAAAAATGGCCGCGCTCCCATGCATGTCTACTGCCTCTGGTCCCTGCTGTATAGGTATGTTACTACTGCCGAGCAATCAATGGTCTCAGCATTGACCTGTGCCAAAACGGCACGTGACAAAGGTCTGCACTGAGGGCATTGATTGGTCGGCAGAGATGCATGCGCACGTTTGTGACAGGTGACATATTTTTTATTTTTATGCTTGGACACTATCCCCAGCCCCTTAGACCTAGCTCCTAGTCTAAAAGAACCCTATGTCCCTGGGATTTTTTTTTCTAAAAATTCTGGGTCCATGCCTTACAGTAGTTGCTATAGAGGTTCCCAAGATTGCTGAGGACAGTGGCTGCAGCAGTCACGTATTACATCTGCCATAGTACCCGGCACGTCACCGCTGCAGTTTGTGAACAAGACTTTTAGGCCATTCAGGGCCTTGTCTGAGATTTTTAATGATCTTGGACCCTTTAGGGCCCTATTACACCTACAGACTCTGCAGGCGATTGTCGGGAGGGAAGCGTTCCTTCCCAGCAATCTGCCTGCTCGTCTGTGGAGGAGACTGCTGCTCTTACATGCAGCAATCTCCTCCTCAGTATGGAGAAACAGACCAGCACATGATGATCACTGATCGATCTCTGAACTGATCTGTGATAGGTGCAGTGGGTGCCCTGAATAATGGCTGATAAAAATCCAACATGGCAGATCTTCTTTGGTCGATATGTCACCCTCATTCTTCTCACCAGAAAATGGTCAAAAAGGCAAGAATAGCATATTCTGCAGCACTAAAATTCCCATAGCTGGATGCTAAAATGGGAAAATAGGCTCCTGGCTTGGTGTGACTGGCCCCTGATATCTACAATTTTAGAGTTGGTGTTTTTCTTGTGATTGAATTGATTTGGATTCCCTGGTTTCCCTTCATTCCCTTTTGATTTAAAGGGTGTTTTTTTTTTTTTTTTTTTTTTTTTCCTGGACCGCCCAACCACCTAATGTGTATGGGGTGTCAATACTTTTTCACCTACGGCATAAAGTCAGGGATTAGGTGTTCTCTGAGCTACAGATATTAAGGACCAATCTCAGCATAGGTCATGAATATTAGATCGGTGGGGTCCGGCACCTCGCACCCCCTCCATGTACTGTGTAGTAGCCGTGCTGGGCACTGCAGCTCTGCTCCCGTTAAAGTGAAAAGGAGCTGAGCTTCAGTCCACTGACACCAGATACTCGGCAGTGTGCGGAGCCTTCTGCATTCACTCCATACACTGCAGCCTGAAACAAGCAATCTGATATTTATGACCTATGTTGAAAGGTCCTCAATGGAGAACCCCTTTAAATGGGATTCTGTCAGCATGATATTGGACCAATAACTGCAGTAATATGTGAGTGGTGCTGCAGAAATGGAGTTCAGATCATGATTTGTTATTTCCCTACTGTCCCTTGTTCATCTCGCTGTCCACACTCAGAGCTACCTTGAAATGCATGGTCAGGACTGCTGTGCATGCTCACAGGAGTCCTGACTGTGTATTTGAGCGCTGACAGCGGGGTAACCAATGAAAAATGGTGATTCCCGACTCCTTATCTGCAGTGTATATAACATTATATGCAGTCTTACGCACATATTACTACAGAATCATGGAGACGGTGTAAAGTGTATGGAGCGGACTCTGTGTGATACGCTGCGGATGCTGCCACCCTGCTGCAATGACTAGGATCGGCGATGCCAGTGATTTAACCCCCTCAATGCCGTGATCTATAGCAAGCATTGCACCTGAAGAGTTAAACAGAGGGAAGGGGCTCCTCCTGTGCTCCCAGTGGTGCCCCTGCAGTGAAATCACAAGGCGCCGGATAGTTGCTGATGACAGCTGGGTGCTAACTGCCACGAAACTGCCTGAAAAGCCATGCACAGGACACTGTTTCTCAGGCTGCGTCAGACGATTGCATGTTCAAGTCCCCCTAAGTGGACTAAAAATTACATAAATAAAAAATAAAAATTCTAATCGCCCCCCCCCCCCCTTCCCGATTTTTACATATAAACATATTACATATTTTTATAAAAAGTAAACCTTTACAGGTATCGCTGCGTCTGAAAGTGTCCAAACTATTAAAATATCAAAATGTTTCCTGCATCGTGAACGCCATAATGGGGGAAAAAAAGTTGCAATTTAAAAAAATAAATAAAATTACAGGCCCCTGACACAGCTCTGTAAACTGTAGTTTAAAAAAATTATGGGTGTCAGAATATATACAAGTTGTTTTTTTTTTTTTTTTTTTTTTTTTAAGTAGTAAGACACAATAAAAACTGTATACATTTGGATTTGCCGTAATCGCACTGACCCACAGAATAATGTCGCCGTGTGGGGAGGTGCGGTGTGCCTTTCAGAGTGAACTGATGTTTTGTGCTGAGGCTCTATTAGTAGGTGGTGGTTTATATTTTTTGCCTTCCACACTTCAGAACAGAGTCCACGGAAGCTGCCACAGTGGCTTACTCGCCTCTCCCCATTCTGAACAGCTGGATGCTCAGCCGATTCGAGCATGCATGTGTACGGTGGGAACTAGGAGGTGGCATGTTCAGCCGACGGCGGTCTATAAGTGGGCATTCACACCACTGTAGTGGATCGGATGTGATTGCATTCATTTCAATGGGGCTGCAACAGATGCCGACAGCACACAGTGTGCCGTCCGCATCCGTGTGTCCGTTCTGCGGCCCAGCAAAAAATAAAAATCCTATTCCTGTCTGTTTAGTGGGCAAGAATAGGCGTTTCTAACAAAGAGCAGGACATGCTGCTCCACAGATTGCGGAAAGCATACAGCTGGTATCCGTGTTTTTAGATGCAGTCGTGTGAATGCCCCCTTATGCGCGTGTCCAGCCTTGCTTAGCTTCCTGTACCACTAGCTGGAGTCTGCGTACAATGGTAAACTGAATAGACTTGGTGAAGGGAATACTTGGTGAGATCAGCCATTAGATGACAAAGGGAGAAATGTCTGTCTGTCTGTCTGTCTTCTATCCATCTGACGCCGCTCTGCCTATCCTCCTGTAATCTGGGTGTTTTCGCCACACCTCTCTACCTGCCTGTAGAAATCAGATGCCATGTGCTTTGTTCTACCCGGTGCGGCAGTGCCCAGCGCTCGCTGCGTTCCTGCGCCCAGGGCTCTGTGTTCAGGTTTCCTCTTTGTGTTTGGCAGGAAGCGCCATTTCCCGTATGTGATCTGCACACACAGGACGCGTTGAAGGTTTTTTCGTTTTTTTTTTTTTCTTTTCTTTTTCGTCTCCTGATTTTATTACTGGATTCATATTATAGATTATGATTTTATTTACTTTCTGCTAATCAGGCCTGCAGCGAATTGTCCCATTCCTTGACCTTGTTTGGTGGTTTCTGCTTAATCTGTTACAGCGTGTGCTTGTGTAGGGCTGATCTGTGCACCCGCGGTCAATGTCCGGAAGAAATCCTGGTTAAAGGATCATTCCTTTTTTATTTTATTTTAATTTTTTATTTTACACATATTACTAAGTCACACTACTGTTTTTTTACTGGATCCGGCAGGGTATAGCAAAAACGCTTCCGTTACTGATAATACAACAATCTCCATCCGTTATGAACGGATCCGGTTGTATTATTCTTTAACATTCCCAAGACGGATCCGTCATGAACACCATTGAAAAGTCAATGGGGGACGGATCCGTTTTCTTTTGTCAGAGAAAACGGATCCATCCCCATTGACTTGCATTAGGGGATCATGCTGGATCCGTTTTTCTCCGCATACCAGGAGGGAAAGCAAAATACAACCTGTTGCGGTTTGCTCTCCAGTCTGGGAACAGCAACTAAACGGAACGGGATGCATTTTGGAGCACTCCATTATGTTCAGTTCAGTTATGTTTGTCCCCATTGACAATGAATGGGGAAAGAACTGAAGCGGATGATGGATCTCAATGCCGGAAAACTAAAACGCTAGTGTAAAAGTAGCCTAACTCACTACCAGTACTCTAAACTCAGTTGCATAGATACATTTTGAACCTTTTCGTTATAGGGACCTGGTCATGTGACCACAAGTCTGACCCCCAGCCCAGAGGTTGCTCTACTATGTAGACTACAGGATGACATCACCACAAATCAAATCCCTTTTGGCTCCTCTCGGGCCCCTCCCCACACTCCATATTCCTCTGTGTATCCCTGTATCCTGCTGAAGATATAATGTCTCCTCTATCTGAAGACCCAGGACAGAAGCAGATTGGGAACTTGAAGTGGCCCTGGAAAAAAACCTAAAGGTGGCCCCATGTTGTAGGCGGGACAAAACAAGTAGTCAGGGACAAGTGAAGTAGGCAGGGTCTGCAATACCGTAGTGCAGCACAGAATACCGCCCCAGCAGAACTAAATACCACAGGGCAGCCGCACCAAACGCAGTATTCAACTGTATCACCGTCATGAGGACAGTAGTACAGTTGAAATCAGGAGGATACCTGTGGCTGTTGAGCATCCGAATCATTATGTATCTCGCTTCGACCATCAAGAAGGCTTGAGTGGCCTCCTGGGCATCGGCCCACTGGGAAGTTTCCCTGTAGGCTCTATAGCCAATCCGGGGTGCAGATATATAGTAGATGAGTATATACAGTGATTAGCTGCAGTTATATAAACCTCCTGACTAGAGTTGTTGCGATACCAATTTTTTGATTCGGTTTCGATACCATGAAAAAGTATTGCGATACTCGATACCATTCGATACCACGCGAAAAAAATAAACAAAAAAAGCCACGTGCATTCCTCATTTTTAAAAATGGCGAATCGCGCAGTTTTTATTTTATTTTTTCTGTTCCGGCATTCACCACCTAGATTTTTTTTTATATATTTTAATAGTTTGGACTTTTCTGACGTGGCGATGTAATATGTTTATTATTTAAATATTTTATATGTGAAATTGGGAAAAAGGGGTGATTTATACTTCATATTTTAGTGTTTTTTGTTTGTTTTTTTTACACTTTTTATTTAATGACTATTTTCCCCTTAGGGGCTAGAACCTGGGATCTTTCATCCCTTTTCCTATTCAGCCTGATAGATCTCTATTAGGGTGAATAGGACTCCACACTGTCCCTGCTGCTCTGTGCACACAGCATCAGGGATGTTACCATGGCAACCAGGGCTTCTGTAGCGTCCTGGCTGCCATGGTAACCGATCGGAGCCCCAGGCTTACACAGCTGGGGCTCCGATCAGAAGCTGCCACTGCACCACCAATGAGGGGGGGGGGGGGGGGAAGAGGTCCCTGTGGCCACTGCCACCAATGATTTTAATACTGGGGGGTTGAGAGGGGCCGGCACACTGTGCCACCAATGATTTTAATGGGATGGGTGGGTTGAGGGGGGGGGGGGGCAATGATAACTACCTCTTTATACAGGAGGCGGGTACTGGCAGATCAGCGGCAGTTAACTGCCGCTGATCGCAGCTCCCTGTCAGGGGCAGGGTGCCGGCAATGCGATTCTGCTGCCGGCACCCGCCTCCTGTATGTGTTAAAGACTGACTACTGTATATGAGTCCAGACTTTCACTATCAGGCCACACAGAGCGGCGCCCAGCAATGTCCCAGCACTCACCATTAGTCCTGGGCGCCGCTCCGTTCGCCTGCAGTGCTCCATTACTGTCTCCTGTCCTGCTCCACATGCTGCTGATTACTATCGGAGCGATGGGAGGAGACATCAGATTCACTAGTGGGCGTTCCTTCTCCCTGGCTGTAGCGCTGTCCAATCGCAGCGCAGGGAGAAGGAACGCCTACTAGTGAAGCTGATGTCTCCTCCCATCGCTCCGATAGTAATCAGCAGCATGTGGAGCAGGAGAGGAGACAGTAATGGGGCACTGCAGGCGAACGGAGCGGCGCCCAGGACTAATGGTGAGTGCTGGGGCATCGCTGGGCGCAGCTCTGTGTTGAAATAATCCTATCATTGGTGGCGCAGTGCGCCCGCCCCTCCTCCGCCCCTCTCTTCTCATTGCCGGCGCCGCCCCTCCTCCGCCCCTCGCTTCTCATTGCCGGCGCTGCCCCTCCTCCGCCCCTCGCTTCTCATTGCCGGCGCTGCCCCTCCTCCGCCCCTCGCTTCTCATTGCCGGCGCTGCCCCTCCTCCGCCCCTCTCTTCTCATTGCCGGCGCCGCCCCTCCTCCGCCCCTCGCTTCTCATTGCCGGCGCTGCCCCTCCTCCGCCCCTCGCTTCTCATTGCCGGCGCTGCCCCTCCTCCGCCCCTCGCTTCTCATTGCCGCCCCTCCTCCGCCCCTCGCTTCTCATTGGTGGCAGCGGCAGCAGCAGCACAGGGGGAGGGAGGACAGCTTCCTTCTCCCCGTGCTGCTGAGAGAGAACATGAGCGCGCCGATAGCAGCGCGCTCATGTTCAGAGATACTAGACTGCGCAGAAGCGCAGCCCAGTATCGAAAAAACGGAAATCCCGGTATCGTATCGATACCGGGACAAAAGTATCGATTGGGTATCGAAATTTCGATACCCGCAACAACCCTACTCCTGACTCACACTGCCTGTATTGGGCACAGGCAGAAGAGAAATTAGCTCAGTCAGGGAAAAAAGGCGATAAGACATTCTTCAGATACATAAATGAAAAAAGGAAACTAAAACAAGGAATTACCAAATTAAAAACTAAAGAAGGAAGGTATATGGAAGAAGATAAAGAAATAGCTGACTGCCTCAATGAATACTTCTGTTCAGTTTTTACAAAGGAAAATGAAGGAAAAGGACCTCAGTTAGGAAAGAAGACTAATGAATCTTTTGATGCATGTGTCTTTACAGAGGAAGAGGTTCTAAGTCAGCTGTCTAAAATTAATACAAATAAGTCACAGGGGCCTGATGGGATACACCCAAAGCTATTAAAAGAGCTCAGCGGTGAACTAGCAAAACCATTAACAGATTTATTTAACCAATCACTGGCAACAGGAGTCGTCCCAGAAGATTGGAAATTAGCAAATGTTGTGCCCATTCACAAGAAAGGTAGTAGGGAGGAATCGGGCAACTATAGGCCAGTAAGCCTGACATCAATAGTGGGGAAATTAATGGAAACCATACTTAAGGAGAGGATTGTGGACCATCTAAAATCCCATGGATTGAAAGATGAAAAACAGCATGGGTTTACTTCAGGGAGATCATGTCAAACTAATCTTATTGATTTTTTTGATTGGGTGACTAAAATAATAGATGGCGAAGGTGCAGTAGACATCGCTTATCTAGACTTTAGTGAGGCTTTTGATACTGTCCCACATAGAAGGCTTATCAATAAATTACAGTGTTTGGGCTTGGACTCCCATATTGTTGAATGGATTAGGCAGTGGCTGAGGGACAGGCAACAGAGGGTTGTAGTCAATGGAGTATATTCAGACCAAGGTCTTGTTACCAGTGGGGTACCTCAGGGATCTGTTCTGGGACCCATATTGTTTAATATCTTTATCAGCGAAATTGCAGAAGGCCTCAATGGTAAGGTGTGTCTTTTTGCTGATGACACAAAGATTTGTAACAGGGTTGATGTTCCTGGAGGGATACACCAAATGGAAAAGGACTTAGGAAAACTAGAGGAATGGTCAAAAATCTGGCAACTAAAATTTAATGTTAAGTGCAAGATAATGCACCTGGGGCGTAAAAACCCAAGAGCAGAATATAAAATCAGTGATACAGTCCTAACCTCAGTATCTGAGGAAAGGGATTTAGGGATCATTATTTCAGAAGACTTAAAGGTAGGCAGACAATGTCATAGAGCAGCAGGAAATGCTAGCAGAATGCTTGGGTGTATAGGGAGAGGTATAAGCAGTAGAAAGAGGGAGGTGCTCATGCCGCTCTACAGGGCACTAGTGAGACCTCATCTGGAGTATTGTGCTCAGTACTGGAGACCATATCTCCAGAAGGATATTGATACTTTGGAGAGAGTTCAGAGAAGATCTACTAAACTGGTACATGGATTGCAGGATAAAACTTACCAGGAAAGATTAAAGGACCTTAACATGTATAGCTTGGAAGAAAGACGAGACAGATGGGATATGATAGAAACTTTTAAATACATAAAGGGAATCAACAAGGTAAAAGAGGAGAGAATATTTAAAAGAAGAAAAACGGCTACAAGAGGACATAGTTTTAAATTAGAGGGGCAAAGGTTTAAAAGTAATATCAGGAAGTATTACTTTACTGAGAGAGTAGTGGATGCATGGAATAGCCTTCCTGCAGAAGTGGCAGCTGCAAATACAGTGGAGGAGTTTAAGCATGCATGGGATAGGCATAAGGCCATCCTTCATATAAGATAGGGCCAGGGACTATCCATAGTATTCAGTATATTGGGCAGACTAGATGGGCCAAATGGTTCATATCTGCCGACACATTCTATGTTTCTATTATCTGTGTGTGCCGACTCTCCAGTGTAGTTCTGTGAGATGTAGTTTCACACTGGTCTCCCCGCCTCCAGCATATAAAAGCTGATAGGGGAGACAGGCTGAAGCTGTATCACACCGGAGAACATGGAGACCCTGCAGTGTGAGGGGACAGCAGCTCTGTGTCGCTGATCTGTTATGGCTGCTCTTACACAGGACACAGAGCCGCACAGTGTTGTGAGACTCTGCCACCTCTGTCTCTGCAAAGCCAGGCATGATGGGAAATGTAGGCTTCATTAGAAAAAGCAACCCTCAAATGGCACATCAACAGGTCTACACAATCTTATTCTTTAATAATGGCCTATCAGGCACTATATAGGCAGATAAAAAAAATAATTCTGGCGTGCTTCTTTAAAGGGGTTATCCAATTTCTCAAACAGCCCCCCTCCCCATGTGCCGGGCCCCTCACTGGTAATATACTTACCCCACTCCCTGCTCTCTGTGCCGCTCCTGGTCCCCGCTGCTGCTTGCTGCTTCTCCCTGTACATGGATTGAAGGAGGGGGGACGAGCCTCCCTAGCATCGCGGGTGACGCGGCTCCCTAGCATCCCGGGTGACGCTAGGGAGGCTCATCACAGCTCGCCATTGGCTGCTCCCCCGGACACCGGATGTTTTCATCTGTGTAGAGGGAGAAGTAGCAGCGGGGGGCCCGGCACATCGGAGGGCTATTTGTGAAATTGGATAACCCCTTTAAAGGCTATGTACATCTTTTGGGGTCAATTTTTTTTTTTTTATTATTGCATCTACTCATTTTAAGCTAAAATATATATTTTTAAATTGGTCTTTATTAACAATATGGCATCCTTTTTTCTGACAGAGCTGAGATGCTCTAGAAGCACCCTTTGGATTTTTCTCTTTTCCGTCAGACCAGGAGCTGACAGACTCCTTATCTCTGCTCTCTGACATTATAAACACTCATTATAGCTCAGCTCTTATCTTACTGATAAAAATGTGGCTTAAATAAGTGTTTATGACCTCTTAGTAATTTAGAGATAAGATTTATTAATGACCTGCACAAAGTGAAAGTACCAGTCACACAGCTAGAAAAACAGTTAACCCTTTGAATATTTTTAATAAAGGCCAATTGAAAAAAAAAAAAAGATTTTTATCCAAAAATCAGTAGCCTGCAATCATGAAAAAATAATTGCCTCCGAAGGTGTAGTACATAGCCTTTAATTCCAGCCAAAATGTGCTTCCAGTATATCATGGATAAGGTATAAAGGTTATATAGAGGAGTCTTTGTATCCGGGCATCCGCCAGCTGATGTGACTCTTGTGCCTGATGCTTCTAAACCCCTTTGGCATCGCTCAAAGATTTCAGTTTCTGGAAATGTCTGACCCATCCTTGATTTGAATTACTTTTGGTCAGGGTAGGCCATCAATATAAAGGTACTGCACAGTCCCTTTAAATATATATCCCACTGTACAATATTTTTATTAATTTTTTATCCCATTGTGGCCAGTATCGGCCGTATTTTACTGTTGGGTTTACGCTAGCGTACAGGCAATAGCCCCAACATGATGTGTGCGGAGCCTTCCTTATTGATTTGCATTTAACCTTTGCGGTTTTCTTGGTTTCTTTTCACAGATTAGTTCGAATATTTTCCGAACACTCCCTCCTAGTGACAATCCAGACTTTGATCCGGAAGAGGATGAGCCGACATTAGAAGTTTCATGGCCTCACATACAGGTAAGGTCATCAGGTTATATACAGCAGTAATGAGAGGTCGGAGAGATGCCGGCAAACAATGACTTTGTGTCCTATAAAAGATGCGGCCAACCAAAGAACGGGCGCTTGCTCAGGCGTTGGGCGGCACCTTTATCTGGGGCAGTTAACGGGAACGAACGTTTGTATGAACGCTCACCCAAATTAATTGCCCTGATCCTCAGCCTGTGTAAAAGAGACTTGAAGGGGTCCTCAGGAATTTTAAATTCATGGCCTGTCCTTCAATGGGAGCAGCGCTGCAGTAACCAACATCATGAGCTACTCTGATACAAGTGATCCACCATTTAATATTAAAATCCTGCAGTACCACCTTAAAGGGAACCTGTCACCGGGATTTTGTGTATAGAGCTGAGGACATAGGTTGCTAGATCGCCGCTAGCATATCCGCAATATCCAGTCCCCATAGCTCTGTGTGCTTTTATTGTGTAAAATAAAACTATTTGATACATATGCATATTAACCTGAGATGAGTCGGGGTACGTGAGATGAGTCCTGTACGTGAGATGAGTCAGGGACAGGACTCATCTCAGGTTAATTTGCTTATGTATCAAATCGGTTTTTTTTTTACACAATAAAAGCACACAGAGCTATGGGGACTGGGTATTGCGGATGTGCTAGCGGCCATCTAGCAACCCATGTCCTCAGCTCTATACACAAAATCCCGGTGACAGGTCCCCTTTAAATGCTTATCAGTTGCTCCTTAGGAGCATATTAAAAAAAGGCTTTCACCTTGTCACCAGCAACTGTGTTCACATAGAAGAATAAAAACTATTCCAGCCCTTCCTCCCTTTATTTTCTATTTGGTTTCATATTACATTTAAAACAGAAATACACTCGCCTAAAGAATTATTAGGAACACCTGTTCTATTTCTCATTAATGCGATTATCCAGTCAACCAATCACATGGCAGTTGCTTCAATGCATGTATGGTTGTGGTCCTGGTCAAGACAATCTCCTGAACTCCAAACTGAATATCAGAATGGGAAAGAAAGGTGGGCTACAACAGCAGAAGACCCCACCGGGTACCACTCATCTCCACTACAAATAGGAAAAAGAGGCTACAATTTGCACGAGCTCACCAAAATTGGACTGTTGAAGACTGGAAAAATGTTGCCTGGTCTGATGAGTCTCGATTTCTGTTGAGACATTCAAATGGTAGAGTCCGAATTTGGGGTAAACAGAATGAGAACATGTGTCCATCATGCCTTGTTACCACTGCGCAGGCTGGTGGTGGTGGTGTAATGGTGTGGGGGATGTTTTCTGGGCACACTTTAGGCCCCTTAGTGCCAATTGGCCATCGTTTAAATGCCACGGGCTACCTGAGCATTGTTTCTGACCATGTCCATCCCTGTATGACCACCATGTACCCATCCTCTGATGGCTACTTCCAGCAGGATAATGCACCATGTCACAAAGCTCGAATCATTTCAAATTGGTTTCTTGAACATGACAAGGAGTTCACTGTAGTAAAATGGCCCCCACAGTCACCAGATCTCAACCCAATAGAGCATCTTTGGGATGTGGTGGAACGGGAGCTTCGTGCCCTGGATGTGCGTCCCTCAAATCTCCATCAACTGCAAGATGCTATCCTATCAATATGGGCCAACATTTCTAAAGAATGCTATCAGCACCTTGTGGAATCAATGCCACGTAGAATTAAGTCAGTTCTGAAGGCAAAAGGGGGTCCAACACCGTATTAGTATGGTGTTCCTAATAATTCTTTAGGTGAGTGTATATCAGTAAGTCTGTCAGGAAATCTCCCCCCCCCCCAAATCTTCATTGTCCTGTGTCTGGCTGTAAGACAGCTGGCTGCAGCAGGCGCCCCTGTACGATTTCTGTACTAGTTGCATAGTTATGCAGTTTAAAAAAGACATTAGTCCATCAGGTTCAACCAAGGGATAGGAGGGGACGCGAATAAAGGACAAAAAAATGCATGAGCTTCACCCTGTTTGGTCAGTTCCCTAGCCAAAAACCGAACAGATCAACAGGAATTTAACCCAAGCAGGATTTTTACAAGACAAGGCAAGATGGCAAGATTAGTCCCTGGTTACATTTACCCTTCTTTCCTAGGTTTAGTGTTAGTTGGATTTTTGTGACGCATAAATCTCTGCCGTGCTTTACCCCCTCCGGCCCTGCACCTGGTACAACGCAGTCTATCAGGAGTGTTCTTTTGACGAGTCCATTCACACGAAGCTGTTTAAATCCCCCCTTCCCCCGTATACCACGGCAGAAAGCTCAGCGGTTTCTGCCACGGTTGTTCACTTTAGATGGTGTGGACCTGCTCATAGCTTAACTCCATTGAATATAGCTAAGCCGCCAGTGGACAACTACCACAGCCATCTGGACACCACGCCAAGAAGGGGCATGTGGCTTTAAACTGCCAGCCCCCAAACTTCGGCGCAGATGTGAAAGTAGCCTTAGGGGTCCATTCACACGTCCGCAAAATGGATCCGGATCCGTTCCGGAACAGATCCGGACCCATTCATTTTCAATGGGGCTGGAAAATGCGCGGACAGCACACAGTGTGCTGGCCGAATCCGCACTTCTGTTCCACTTCCGCTCCGCAAAAAATAGAACATGTCCTATTCTTGTCTGCAGACACGGACCAGAAAAGGCATTTCTATTAAAGTGCCGGCCATGTGCGGTCTGCACAAGGCCGGTGTGCGTGTTTTGTAGATCAGCAATTTGCGGACCGCAAAACACCTTGCGGACGTGTGAATGGACCCTTAGTTGTACAGGGATAGCTTCCCTAGGCTTGTGTCTGTTACTAGTAGTTGTGGATAGCTATGGTATAAAGCACGTCGCTTGGTTCCCTTTTGCAAGAGCATCCTTGTTTTGGGACAGAAATCCTGCATAAGGAATATGTAGAAAAAGCCGCTGGTGAATGTGGAGAAAGAGAGTGTTGTTTCTTTTTTTTTTTTTAAAGCACAATCTAATGGCATCCCGTGCCACGGAGTACAAAGCGTCCATTGTCCTGTCACGCTCCGTGTAGAGCGTCCTTTTATGTAAATCTTGTGATCTGGCGGAGACCTCGGTGTCGGTCACATAATAAAATCTGAATGAGCCACAAAACCGCGCACCTTCAACACGAAGAAAGTTTGTGAAGACTTTGCTTTATCTCCTGTTATACGCCCCAGTGAGACGTTCAATGTTCTGCTGATTTCTGGTTCTCGCAGGGATCAGAGCCTATCCCCTTCCTGCTGTGTAGTGCACCGCTGCGGTGCATTGGAGATGTGGTGCTGAATTACATCAAAGAAAATGTAGCGGTACATCATTTACAGATCATTTCAGTAAAGGGAATTGAAGGTGAACGTAAATGAAAGGAAACCTCCGCTGTGGGCTGCATAGTTTGGTGACGTGCCGATTTTAGCAGTCTTGTCACTTTTGTGGATTTAAAGGGGTTGTCCAGTTTCATGATATGGATGACCTCTCCTCAGGATAAGACCTCAAATGTCAGATCAGAGGAGGTCCGATTTGTCACCCCTGCCGATCAGCTGTTTGAAGGGGCCACTGGGCTCATGCCAGCGTTACGTCCTGCACGCCCCCATTGTAGTGGCAGTTCAGGGTAATTACAGCTTCCACTCCCATTCACTGTAATTGCACTGCGCCTCTGCTACAAGGTAGACTGTGTGCAGGTAAAGATTGAGGAGGACGTAGGGCTGGCAACGTAATCAATCGGATGAAACCGGACAGTCCCTTTACGCAGTTTTTACGAATTTTCATGCTCTGTAATGGATAGCGTGGCTAGCACTACAGCATACGATTCCGTGATATTCATGTGATTCAGGCATCCCCTGCTCTCCCCATGCTGATGGTTTCTGTCTCGCAGAAATGCAGAGAAACCTGTCAATCAGCAGCCGGAGGGCGGGGGAGTCATCAGTATCAGAGGACTTCTCACTGCAGAGTATAATGCAAGTCCTGACAAGTAACCCCACACATCCACGTACGTCACAGGCCTCTAATCGGGGTCTGTCACCGCACAAAGGACTACACCAGGAGAACCTGACGGGTTCCCTTTAATATTGTCCATTTTGGAATTTGGCCTTCAAACATGAACATCGTAAATGGAAATTCCCCGGTTTTATGGAAATTGCTTCTGATTATAAAGGAATCTGCTTTGATAATGGATATGAATAGACTAAAAACTGTAAGGCAGTGGTGACGAACCTATGGCACGGGTGCCAGAGACAGCACTCAGAGCCCTCTCTGTGGGCACCCGCGCCCTGGAAGAAGTCTATGGTGTACCAATAAGCCTTAGACTCTTCCTACATTTCATCAGCATAGGGCGCGCTATGAACGGCGCAGGCAGGGGCGCGCTATGAACGGCGCAGGCAGGGGCGCGCTATGAACGGCGCAGGCAGGGGCGCGCTATATGATAAAGTACATGGAAGATATACTATACTGGACTGTAGTATTTAGGTTAAATTGCCATGTTGGCACTTTGCGATCAATAAGTTTTGTTTTGCAGTTTGGTCACTCTGCCTCTAAACGGTTCCCTACTGCTGTAAGCCGATGGATGAGAGGGAAAAAGATGGGGGCTGCTGTTCTCTCCTGAGACACCATTACTCCGGTCCATGGACTGTGTCTGATATGGCAGCTGAGTACCATTCACTTCATATCAGAGACATCCCATGGAGTGGTGCACTCTCTAAGACCCAGCTAGATCAGAAATTTAAGAAGCAATGGCAGGTGTGGCTGGCTGGACCTGGGGGGGGGAAGTCTCAGAGATTGATGCATATTTGGAATGGAATGGTCCTAAGGGGATTTGGAAGCTAAGATGTAAGAGAATTGGAGCCTTTTTGTCCATGTCGAGGGAGATGACCACACTGAGAGGGGGAGTTGGCGGGGGGGGGGGACTGGGAGATTTAATAAAGATTTTTTTTTTTTTTTTTGATGCAGTGTTATTGACATGCTGATTTGGATAAAGTATGTGATTGATTTTACTGTATTGATATCCTATTGTCATATAATGTATGGTTTATCTGAACAATAGGCTGTATGTAAAACCTTTAATAAAAATGATCTGATTAAGGGCTCTTTCACACCTGCGTTCTTTTCTTCCGGCATACAGTTCCGTCGTCGGGGCTCTATGCCGGAAGAATCCTGATCAGTTTTATCCTAATGCATTCTGAATGGAGTGAAATCCGTTCAGGATGCATCAGGATGTCTTCAGTTCTGGAACGGAACATGCTGCGCTTTTTGCTCCGGCCAAAAATCTTGAACACTTGCCGCAAGGCCGGACGCGGAATTAATGCCCATTGAAAGGCATTGATCCGGATCCGGCCTTAAGCTAAACGTCGTTTCGGCGCATTGCCGGATCCGACGTTTAGCTTTTTCTGAATGGTTACCATGGCTGCCGGGACGCTAAAGTCCTGTTTGCCATGGTAAAGTGTAGTGGGGAGCGGGGGAGCAGCATACTTACCGTCCGTGCGGCTCCCGGGGCGCTTCAGAGTGACGTCAGGGCGCCCCACGCACATGGATGACGTGATCACATGGCAGGTTATCCATGCGCATGGGGCGCTCTGACGTCACTCTGGAGCGCCCCGGGAGCCGCGCGGACTGTAACTATACCGCTCCCCGCTCCTACTATGGCACCCAGGACTTGAATAGCGTCCTGGGTGCCATAGTAACACTGAAAGCATTTTGAAGACTGATCCGTCTTCAAATGCTTTCAGTACACTTGCGTTTTTCCGGATCCGGCGTGTAATTCCGGCAAGTGGAGTACACGCCGGATCCGGACCACGCAATTGTGAAAGAGGCCTAAAAAAAAAAAGACCCAGCTAGATCATTCCAGGGGTCAATGTACTAGTTTGCTGTTGTATTTTTGCCCCCTACAGAATTACCACCTAAATATTTATTACGTATTTATATTCTCACTGCTGAGACCAGCGGCTTGTGATCCTGATTTGCTGCTCTTACAGTAACTGGGCATCTCAACAATGTTTATTTTTATTTTTTTTTTCATTTTTGATTCTACCCGTCAGTGGTGTGCCTTTTTAAAACATGCAATTTATTATCTGTGCGTAACAGATACTTTAGATGCCTTTCTGTATTGCATCAGTTTATAAGCTGTTGCTGTAGTAATACTCTACGTTGCTTTATTTATGTGTAAAAATATTTCTTCTCAATTTCACAGCTTGTGTATGAGTTTTTCCTGAGATTTTTGGAGAGTCCAGATTTTCAGCCTAGCATTGCAAAGAGGTTTGTGGACCAGAAATTTGTACAGCAGGTAATTGTCTCATCATCTTCTCAGCAGCACTAAGATTCTTAAAGGGCTTTTCCAGTTGTTTGACGACCTGTCCTCAGATCAGTGTGGTCTGGCACCCGCATTGGTTAGCTATTTGAAGGGGCAGCGGTGCTCTGGTGTGCACCACGGCCTCCTTGCAGCTCACCAAGCACAGCACCGTACATTGTATAGTGGGTGTGCGTGGTATTGCACCTCAGTCCCAGTCCTCAAACAGCTGATCGGATTGGGGGGGTCCCCAATGCACGGGCAACATCCGTGCGGCAGCTGGGATGGCTCAAGACCCACTTAACTTGAATGGATCTGCATCCATGATGCGGGGTGCACGCGGCCGGTGCCCTTGTACTGCGGACCTGCTGTATCTGAGCCACAATACGGCCACGGCAGGGCAACGGCCATGTGCATGAGGCCTAACTAAGTTAGTCTAGAGCAGTGTTTCCCAACCAGTGTGCCTCCAGCTGTTGCAAAACTACAACTCCCAGTATGCCTTGACGGCCTTTGGCTGTGCGGGCATGCTGGGAGTTGTAGTTTTACAACAGCTGGAGGCACACTGGTTGGGAAACACTGGTCTAGAGCAGCGTCTCCCAACCTGTGAATCTCCAGCCCTGTAGCTGTTGGGGCATGCTGGGTGTAGTAGTTTTACAGTTGCTTAAGAGCCACGGGTTGGGAAGCACGTGGTCTAAAGCAATTGATGGAACTGCTGTTGGGGCAATCAACACACTAGTACCCCATCTGTTTGGACCTGGTTCTTAAAGGGGTTATGTGGGGTGTGAAATATAAGGTATGCTTTTTTTTTTTTTCTACAAACAGTCCCATGCTCTGTCTGATATTGCATTTAAACTCCAATACCAGACACAACCTGTGAGAGATTCGGCAGGCTGTTCCAGGAGGACCACTGCGCACTCCATTGCCTGAGGTTTGCAAGGCTCCGTCCGCCACCATGCACGCAGCAGTTTTCTTCTGGCCGATTCTCGGCGTATTTCCTGGGATGTGGCCGGATGCCCTCCAGTCCCTATTGGAGTGAGTTGGGCCGGACGGAGCCTTACAAACTTCCGGCAATGCCAGAGTGCGCAGAGGTCCCGCAGGCTGTTCCCTCCCTCTCTGACTGTAGTGTGCAGCTAGCCTAGGCGTGGAGCTGGTTACATTTTTTTAAAACTCCTCTGAAAGGATAGGCTGTGCAGTCCAGCGTTAGATAATTGCAACATAACCTGCCCTCTTCTATTTTCACTGTGTAGTTTTATTATTTGAGCACATTGTTCCTTGTATCTTACACCAGATACGTTATTTTCAGTGTTTCTTATACCAGACTCACTGTTTCACATAATTGCTCAAACCAGAATTTCCTGTAACGTCTGCGCTCTTGTCATTTTCCAGCTTTTGGACCTGTTTGACAGCGAAGATCCCCGGGAGCGAGATTTCCTCAAGACTGTATTACATCGGATCTATGGCAAGTTCCTAGGCCTAAGAGCGTTCATCAGAAAACAAATTAACAACATTTTTCTCAGGTATTGGATTCGAGCTGTGTAAAATCCATAATATACAGACTAACATTTTGCATTGGTTCTGATAACTATACCCCATTGTGCTGTACCAAAAACAGGTTTTGATGGTGTAATCCTGGTTGTGTGTCTTTAGTTAGAGCCAGCAGCACTTTGCCAGTTTTGGTTTTACAGAAGCATTGTTCCCTCTAAGCCTTTGTATACAGTCCGTGCTGCTTCCTCTAGCCCGGGCAATACATCATCATATCAATATGCACTGCCCTAAGGATTACCTTTACCGTACAGAAGCCAGACTCGAAGACCACATAGCATCCAGGACAGTCGTATTACAGGATCCAGCTCTAATGCAGTGAAGATTGTGTGTCTCCCTGGTGATCTAGGGCAGTGTCGGGGTAGATATCTGTATCCCTGGTGGTCTAGGGGAGTGAAGGTGTTGATTTCAGAATCCCTGGTAATCTAGCGCAGTAAAGGAGTGAATACCGATATCCCTTGTGGTCTATGGCAGGTAATGGATTCATATAAGGATCCCTGGTGGTGTAGGGGTTATTTTAAGGATCCTTGGTGGTCTAGGGCAGTGAAGGGGCTATTTTAAGGATCCTTGGTGGTCTAGGGCAGTGAAGGGGCTATTTTAAGGATCCTTGGTGGTCTAGGGCAGTGAAGGGGCTATTTTAAGGATCACTGGTGGTCTAGGGCAGTGAAGGGGCTATTTTAAGGATCTTTGGTGGTCTAGGGCAGTGAAGGGGCTTTTTAAAGGATCCTTGGTGGTCTAGGGCAGTGAAGGGGCTTTTTAAAGGATCCTTTGTGGTCTAGGGCAGTGAAGGGGCTATTTTACGGATCCATGGTAGTCTAAGGCAGCTAAGCAGCTATTTTAAGCATCCTTGGTGATCTAGAGCAGTGAAGGGGTTATTATAAGGATTCCTGGCGGTCTCAGGCAGTCAAGATGTTCATTTCAGTATTGTTTGTTGCCTAGGACAGTGCAATGCCTAAGTACAGTGTGCTGTGGGGTCTCGAGCTTTTGGTGCTGTGGGACAGCTTTGAGGGAACAGCGCACAGGAGTCAGGCACTGTGTAGTTGTCACGTTCATCCTACAGCACCTATTGCTAGGTAGTAGTAAGTTGTATAATAGCCCCAGCTAGCCGACAAAAGTATATTCATAAAATGAGAAAAGCAATGTTTGCTGGTTTTTCACTTTAATGTCTCCCTATATTTATCAGTTGGGGGTCCATGTGCTCCAGACCTCCCATTCGCCATCGGCCAGCTTCTTTCACCTTCATTTTTAGAGAGGTGAATACTGACTAAAAACTAGAATTTTAGTTGATTGGTCTGTGTTTTCCACAAGTGAAGCCGAATGAGCACAGCCCGTTAATCTAGCTATAATGGGGTCTTAGCACCTAATAGTATGTTAGCCATTGTTGTGCTAAATAAATTGTAGGGGCAGCAGGGTGGCTGCTTGGTTAGCCCTGGGGTCCTGGCTTTGTTTGTATGTTCTCCCTGTGTTTGTGGGGGTCTCCTCCGGGTTCTCCGGTTTCCTCCCACACTCCATAGACAGACTGATAGGGAATTTAGATCATGAGCTCTGCTGGGGACAGCGAGTGATGGTAAAGTCTGTAAAACGCTGCGGAATATGTCAGCGCTATATAAGCGAGGAAAATAAATATGTATCTACATTCCATCAATCTAACAGACTGATCATTATCTTTTTTTTTTTTTTTTTGCATTAAAGTGAGAAATAATATACATTAAGGGTACTTTCACACTTGCGGCAGGACGGATCCGACATGCTGTTCACCATGTCGGATCCGTCCTGCGGCTATTTCGCCGTGCCCGCGGACCGCCGCTCCGTCCCCATTGACTATAATGGGGACGGGGGCGGAGCTCCGGCGCAGCACGGCGCTGCACGGAGAAAGGCCGCCGGACTAAAATTACTGCATGTCAGGCTTTTTAGTCCGGCGGCTTTCTCCGTGCTGCGCCGGAGCTCCGCCCCCGTCCCCATTGTAGTCAATGGGGACGGAGCGGCGGTCCGCGGGCACGGCGAAATAGCCGCAGGACGGATCCGACATGGTGAACAGCCTGTCGGATCCGTCCTGCCGCAAGTGTGAAACTAGCCTAAGTGTCTTAGAAATGTATGAACTTGTATTTTTCACTTCTGATTTCTTCCTTCCGTTTGCAGGTTTATCTATGAAACAGAACATTTTAATGGGGTTGCCGAATTGCTTGAAATATTGGGAAGGTAATGAAATTATATGACCCGCCCTATTATCAACACTTTTAAAGGGCATCTGTCAGCAGTTTTGTACCTATGAGACTGGGTGACCTGTTACATGTGCGCTTGGCAGCTGAAGGCATCTGTGTTGGTCCCATGTTCATATGTGCCCGGATTGCTGAGAAAAATGATGTTTTAATATATGCAAATGAGCCTCTAGGAGCAACGGGGGCGTTACCATTACACCTAGAGGGTCTGCTTGCTCTGTAGCTGCCGCCCCCTCTTCTCTTTGATTGACAAGCCCGGGTGTGATGATCCCATGTGTTACTTTCCAGCTTGTCTCTGTCCTGCTGACTGCGGTGATGAGGAAAATTAGTGGAATCCTCAAGAGGTTTTCTAACCATTTATCACCCCCCCCCCCCAATCCTGCATCTCCCATACAGCTTTATGAAGCAACAGTCCTGTCCTATGATGCCCGTTATGATTTTGACAGTCCCTAGGATTTCTCCTGTATGAAGAGCTGTGACTTTGTTGTTTTTCTAAAGTTGTTTAGCACCTTGAAAATATTCCTTATAATTCCTCTGTACTATAAACCATTTTATTTTATTTTTTACTTTTGCAAACAGTATTGTTTTTATTAACACTGGGGTTTCCCTCTTCTCTTCACAGCATTATCAATGGTTTTGCGTTACCGTTAAAATCTGAACATAAACAGTTCCTCATGAAAGTCCTGATTCCGATGCACACGGCGAAAGGTCTGGCTTTATTTCATGCACAGGTGAATAGTCCCCATTAGGAATACTATTACTGCATGTGGCAGAGTCACTGAGAATAGTGCGGTTTATAAGGTGATACCCGGTAGTCTGCCCTATAAGGTGTTTTGAGTTCCCTCTTTTTTTTTTTCCTCCCCAGAGGACCTTGCACATCTGTAGAATACACATGTACCATTTAAAGAGGACCTGCCACCCTTTCTCACATGCCTGTTTTAATAGCTTCATGCACTCCCCCTCTGATAACAGTTCTGGGGCATCTATTCTTATGGACTCTATGTTGTGCCGTTCCTTTATTATTCCTATTAGAAGTTATGAATGAATTGCTAGCAGTCTGCAGTAAGGGTACAGAGGGGAGGTAACCAGTTGGAGGTGTGTCCCTGTACAGACTTACTCTATCCAATCAGTGCTGCTATTGTCAGACAGGTGCAGGACACACCTCCAACTGGTTACCTCCCCGCTGTACCCTTACTGCAGACTGCTAGTAATTCATTCATAGCTTCTAGTAGAAATAATAAAGGAACGGCACAACATAGAGACATAAGAATAGATGCTTCAGAATTGTTATCAGAGGGGGAATGTCAGTAGCTATTACAACAGGCAGTGTCAGGAGAGGAGAAAGATCCTCTTTAAAAAACCGTATCGCCTCTCTGCATGTTAAAGGGAGTCTGTCTCCAGGTTTTCATGTTTTAAATTGCTCATATAGCGTTATTGCACACATACCCATGAATAAAACAGTACCTTCTATGTATTTATCCCAGTGTATTGAAGCTGCCAAAACAAAATTGCAACTTTTATGCAAATAAGGCCTCTCAAGTGCCCAGGGGGCGGTGTTATGGCTGATGAGCCGTGGGGTTGCTTATGATTTGAAGAAATTTGCAGGAAATGGTGTAAAATAATGAAGTAACCATTACGCACCTGTTAAAGGGGTTTTCCAGGATTTTTATACCGATGACCTATTGTTGGGTCATCAGTTTCTGATCGGTTGGGGTCCTACACCTGGGTGCCCCGCTGATCAGTTGTTTGAGAAGGCCGCGGCGCTCCTGAGCATAGCAGCCTTCTGGCAGCTTACCAAGCACAGCGCCGTACATTGTATAGCAGCTGTGCTTGGTATTGCACTCATCCCCATTTACTTCTATGGGGCTGTGCTTGGTGAGCACAGAGAAGGCCTCGAGCGCTAGTACCTTCTCAAACAGCTGATTGGCGGGGGTCCCGGGTGTCAGACCCCCACCGATCAGATACTGATGACCTATCCTGAGGAATCCGGGAAAATCCCTTTAAATCTCCGACTGGTCCTGCAGTGATGATGGTCACATACTGTACATACAAGTACCACCGCTGAGGCCATTGATTGGCAGCAGTGGCTACGTGAACAATAGATGTCGTCATCACGGCAGGACCAGCTGGGTGGCACTGGAACAGCGAGACATTTAAGAGGTAAAGATTTTTATTTTGTATAGCCCCTGCTCTGTGCCCTTTTTCCCAAGACTATAAAAAAAAAAAAAAAACTTTTTAAAGCGAAATCACTCCATTAAATTCCATCAATCTGATGCATCATGAAGAGAGGCAGAAAGATAACATGAGCGGGCATCTCCATCTATGTTTAGTATGATCTGGACAGGGCGTTTGGTAAAGAGTCCAGACCACATGGACTTTGTTTATCAAGTGCCATGAACCCTTGGCTCCTTGTATAAGGGGAGGACTCCCGCTCACAGGCACCAGCCGTCATCTCCTGACCTGTTTCTATGAGAGGGGATTCCCCTTTAAGATGCACTAAAAATGACATTTAAATTTTAATCCATGCAATTAAAGCCAGTGTTTGCACTAAGCAAACCTCAGCAGGTGCCCTGGTCCATATCAGTCAGGCATGGAAGTCTAGTCTAGGTTCACTTGTCCACTGGACCTGTGTGCGGCTTCCCTGACTCATTTGATTGCTTTGCCAATAGGATCTGCAGTGAATAATGCCAGTCTATAGTACAGTCTAGGCAGTCATAAATGTCATCTCGCAGCTAAAGCTGCATGTTTTTAAAAATAAATACCTCTTTAAATTAAATATAACCGCTGTAATACCTTTTTGTGTCTCTCCAGCTTGCATATTGTGTTGTCCAGTTTTTGGAGAAGGACACCACCCTGACAGAACCAGTAAGTATTATTTTATCCTTTAATGTGCCCTCAGAGGGTTTGTATGGGATAAGAAAAATGTGACTACTTTCATTCAGAAACTGACACCACTATTCTCTATAGGCTGTGTCTGATTTTGCAGCTGAACCCCATTTACTTGCAATTCCACGCACAGCCTAAGATTGGCGCTGTTTGTGGAGGGTTGGGGGCAGATGTGTTTTTTTTTTTTTCCTATCTCATACAAGCCATTTGACAAAAACTGGAGCTTTATAAATAAAAATAAATTCATCTTTTTTTTTTTTTATCCTATATTTTTTATTACATTTTGTAACCTAAAACCAGTCTTCAAAAAGAAAATATCCAAACGCACCTCTCCCCCCCCATCGTCCTGTGTGCAGTCTAAATCAAGAAGACATCATCTAGATTATTAGTGTAAGGTCTCATGCACACGACCGTATGGCTTTTTCAGTATTTTGCGATCCGCAGAAAACAATCCGCAAAAAATACGGATGACGTCCGTGTGCATTCCGTATTTTGCAGAACGGAACAGCTGGCTCCTGATAGAAGAGGACTATCCTTGTCCGTTATGCGTACAATAATAGGACATGTTCTATCTTTGAACGGAAATACGGAAACGGAAGGCATATGGAGTACCTTCCGTTTGTGTATCCATTGAAAAGAATAGTTCCGTAAACGGAACGTAAAAACCGGAACTTAAACAGAAAAACATTATTTTATTATTTTATATACATATAGATAGATGGAATAACCAGAGATAATACAATAATGTGCTTTGTGATAGAAATACACAGGGGTGTAAATATAAAGGACATCTGCCATCTACAATCTATTTGCCAGATCAAGAGGTTAAAAAGCATCGGTCAGCAGATTTGTACCTATGACACTGGCTGACCTGTTACATGTGCGCTTGGCAAGTTGAAGGACATCTGTGTTGGTCCCATGTTCATATGTGCCCGCATTGCTGAGAATAATTATGTTTTAATATATGTAAATGAGCCTCTAGGAGCAACGGGGGCGTTACCATTACACCTAGAGGCTCTGCTCTCTCTGCAACTGCTGCGTCGGCGTCAGCCAGTGTCATAGGTACAAATCTGCTGACTGATGCCCTGTAAGATTGCAGTGGATGATCTATGGTGTGTCATGCCATTATCACAAATATCCTCAAATATTTTAACATTACCCAGTTTTACATTTATGTACTGCTGAAAAATTCATCATCTTTTTGTCGTTTCTTTTTCTTGGGTGATAACCATTATGGCTTCCTAAAATATCCCTCCCCCAATGCCCGTGCCCCCTTGTATGGATTATACTTACCTGCTCCCCAACACCCGTGTCGCTCCGGATCCCCGCACGGTCACTGCTGCATCTTCCTGCCGCTTGGATCAAAACGACCAGCGACCGTGGGGGGGTGGGGTTTGCAGCCAATAGCAGGCCAGGACGGGGACAAGCCTCCTTGAGGCTGGTCACTGTCGCGGCCTGCTATAGTTGCTCCGGCAATGGGGAAAGCAGCCAATAGCAGGCCGCGATGGTGACCAGCCTCAAGGGGGCTTGTCCCCGTCATGGCCTGCTGTTGGCTACAAACCCCACCCCCTACGGTCGCTGGATGTTTGATCCAAGCGGCAGGAAGATGCAGCAGTGGCCGTGCAGGGATCTGGAGCGACACGGGTGTTGGGGAGCAGGTAAGTATAATCCATACAAGGGGGCACGGGCATTGGGGGGAGGCATATTTTAGATATCGGATAACCCCTTTAAGGAAGCCATAATGGTTATCACCACCATTGCAAGAAAAAGAAACAACTACAAAAGATGATGAATTTATTTTTCAGCAGATATCAGATAACCCCTTTAAACACCTACAGGTTTGCCATCTGTTCAGTCGTGAAACAGCTGGGAAATGACTACAAAAACTGATGTGGCTAATGACCGCATCTGTCATCAATTGCATCAGGTACTGGTTTCAGTGGATGGACAAAAAACACATTTTTTTCTTTCTTCAAGAATAAAATCAATGGAATGATAGACAGCAGCCATATTAGATGTCACTAACCTTTTTTTAAAAACCACTGTAAGGCTCTGTTCACATCTGTGTTGGAGCCTCTGTCACAAATGCCGTCACATTTAACGACAAAAAAATAGTGCAGACAGTTCCCTTTTTTCTTGGGCATAACTTGACGGAACTTGTTAAAAAGGGTTTTCCAAGATTTTGTTACGCTGGGTTCACACCTGAGCGTTTCTCAAACGCGCGTTTTTGTCGCGCGTTTTTATGCGCGTTTTTTGTAATAGTAAACGCGTGTTTGACGCGCGTTTGTGTCATTGACTGCAGTGTCCTATGGCCACAAACGCGCGTCAAAACGCCCCAAAGAAGCTCAAGTACTTGTTTGAGCGTCGGGCGTTTTACAGCGCGTTCGTACGCGCTGTAAAACGCCCAGGTGTGAACCATTCCCATAGGGAAGCATTGGTTTTCATGTCTTGAGCGTTTTACAGCGCGTTTGAACGCGCTGTAAAACGCTCAGGTGTGAACCCAGCGTTACTGATGACCTATCCCCTGAATAGGTCATCTGTATCTGATCGGTGGGGGTACGACACCTGGGACCCCCGCCAATCAGCTGTGCTGCGGCCTTCTTGCCGCTCACCAAGCACAGCGCCGTACATTGGATAGCGGCCGTGCTTGATATCGCGCTTAGCCCCCTTCACTTCTATGGGGCTGAGCTGCGCCTAGGCCACATGACAGATGAACGTGACATCACATGGCCTAGAAAAACCGGAGAGAAGGCTGCGGTGCTCACAGGAGCTCCAGTGCCTTCTCAAACAACTGATCACCGGGGGCCCCCAGTGTCGGACCCCCACCGATCAGATACTAATGACCTATCCAGAGGGTGGTTCATCAGTTATAAATTCTCAGAAAAGCCCTTAAAGGTCAGAGAGGTCCGTTGAATCCAACCGCACGACAGTCCACCAATGTTGTGGCTTCCATTATAAATGATAGCGTAAAAGTATGATCAGATGTGACTATCCTGGTGCTGACAGTGAAGCTGAATGCAGCCTGTAGATCGCACACTGCTACAGAGAGGATAGGAAATGCCCACCTCCCGTTTGAGCGGGCGTCACGGAGCCGCACCATGAGCTTCGCTTGGAAAGCAGCAGGACTAATAATAGCTGGGACATGTATGTGGGTGTGCAGCATGGAGTCCTATCTGTGCCGTGAAAGGTCTCAGCTATTAAATAGCATAAACATGAAAAACAAGAATCCGGTGTGCTGCATTCAGGGCGCACAGCGGCCTTACAGTCTTATTTATAGGAGCCGCTCCACATCACTGACCTTAAAAGCATTGAGTAGAAATGAGCTGTATTGAGCGGCCACACGCAATGACGGTTTTTGGGGATAGCTCGGCTGTTCTGTGCAGGTGCATCCGGAGGTCGTGAGCAGCTATCCGGGCGCTTCATGGTATAATATCAGCCGGAAGATCTGACAGATGCTGGGAATTCAGAGATTTAATTTCTACAAGATGTTGGGCAGATCCTGGCAATCTCTGAGATCCACCTGCTAGAATGATTATGGGGTCTGGAGGACGGTGACCCAGCCTTTGCTTTTGAGCGAGTTTTTTTTTTTAGTTTAACATGCCCTGTGTTTTCAGTTCCCAGAGATAAGTGGCGTGCAAATCTCCATCTCTGTTAAAATAACAGTTTTTTGTTTTTGTTTTTTATTATATAATAATTATATAATTAAAGGTTATTTTTAGGCCATTACTGTTTGATCATTAGGGCTCCCTGCTAATCAAGGCCTCTATGATCCAGTGAGTGCCGTAAACTCCTTACAGTTTATAAAGCACAGCGCCGTACATTGTATAGTGGCGGTGCTTGGTATTGCCGCTCATCCCAATTCAGTTGAATGTGACTGAGCTGTGCCTAGGCCATGTGACTGATGAAAGTGATGTGATGTCACTCTTGAAAGAGGCTGCAGCAATCACCGGAGCACCGCTGCCTCTTCAAACAGCTAATCTGCAGAGGTGTTAGGATATTGATGGCTAATACTGAGGATAGGCCATCAATATTAAACTCCTTTTTAACCTCTTATTATATCCTTACAGCAGACAGAAGTTTGTCTTCCTGGTACAGAGCTTCAAATCCCCTGCATAGCCACAGATTTAAAACATTGTGCCTACAGCGGCCTCTAGAGGGAGCTAGTTACTCGCTATGATATTGAGTTCAGGGTGTAATGGTATGCAGTGAGATCTTGAGCTCCCCCTATTGGTGGCCGCAGGCAGACCACTATGCAGAATAAGTATACAGGCCAGCAGAGACTACTGCCCATGTCCAGAATGTATAAAAAAAAATTGGCAGACCACTTAAAGGGTAACTGTCATAATTTTTTATTTTTTCTGCTAGTTTGAGAGCTAGGCATGTATACCTGAGTTAGTCTGTCAATGATTGTCAAAAGATCTGTAATTACCTTATAACAGCTTTTTCTCCCTTAAAAGACCGTTGCTAGGGCTCGTCTGTCTTCCTTTTAGTATAAACAGAAGACAGAAGGACGGCCCCTTCACACTGCATGCCTGCATTAGGCTTCAGAGTGAGGAGGCGTGTCTCTCAGTAATCCAATCTGATTGGCTGGCAGGAAACTGCTGGCTACAGCAAGTGTGTATGGGAAGTGAGGGAAAGCAGTTTTGGCCTCAGAACTGGCAGAGAAGCCATCTTGAGAAGATCCTAATATTGTAAATGTTTAAACCGCTGTAACTAAGGGAAAAACTCAAGGAAAACAGTGGTGTGTGAAGAAACTTATGACTGCTTTATACATAATGCTGCTGCAGCAGTAACATATGCTAAAATTGTCATGTTTTCATCAAAAAATCAGTCAGGCTACTTTCACACTAGTGGCACGGACCTCCTGCAGGCTGTTTTGTCGGGTGAACAGCCTGCTGGATCTGTCCTGCCGCTAGTGCCGCTGTGTCCCCATTGATTATAATGGGGGCAGGGGCAGAGGCACGCTGTCGGAATAAAACTACAACATGTCCGACATTTTTTCCAGCAGCCTCTCGCCGTGCGCTGCCGTGCCTTGCCGGATCCCCGCCCCCGTTATAGTCAATGGGGACGGAGTGGCAGTCCGGTGGCACCCGGTCACTAGCTGCAGGACGGATCCGGCAGGCTGTTCACCCAACGGAACAGCCTGCCGGAGGTCCGTACCGCTAGTGTGAAAGTAGCCTTACCCTTTAAAATTGAACTGCAGTTTGCACGCTTATACTTTGAAGGGGTGAAAACCTGTGGCAATTCTGTAATAGAATGGGCATGTTGTGAATCTGAAGCTCCACAGCATGCTAACTTTTCCATTTTCAAAACCCCTTCCAGATGAAATGTAGTAATCATTTGCTGCAGCTTTTTGTGTGGAATCCTCCATGACCCGTTTGGTTTTCCAGGCACAGCTCTGTACATTTCCTAGTGGCTGTGTCGGGTATTACAGCTCTCTGCAGCTTAACCCCATTCAAGAAAATAGGACTGTGCTGCAATACGAAGCACAGCCACTGTACAATGTGCCTGGGAAACAATGTAGCTGATTGTTGGAGATGCTGGACAGCTTGGCAACTAAGGGAGTCATTTACGGACAGATATACACCACTTTTGTGGCACAGATTCTGTCGTACGTCATGTTGCGGCAGAATCTGCAACTTCTTCCCTGCTCACGCCAGGTCTAACAAAAAAAATAAAAAATTAAAAAGGGGGTCGTGGCGTGGATGCAGAAGGGTAATGGCTGGCATGTCCTGTCTCATAATTTTCTACCCCTGGTTTAGGCGTAGAAAATGGTCTAAATGTAACATAGCAAGGAGGCCATCTTACATTTAGAATCGGTGGTCGATATGCCGGAGTTATGTAGAGGCCAGCGCTTCTTCATAACTTCACCGATCCACCGTCTAAAAGCGTTAAAAAACACGGCTGCTGTCCTCCAGATGTACTGGTCCTTGCACCTCAGTCCAGCTCACTGCAATAGAGCTGAGCTGCAATACCAGGCATAACCTGTGAACAGGGGCGGTGCTGTTTGGTGGAAGAAAGCAGCCATGCTTTTCTAATTCAGGAAACCCCTGACAGACACACACAAAACACGTAAAGCTATTTCTATCTGGATAGTAACTGTGCTCCTTCTTATTGCAGGTTATTGGAGGATTGTTAAAATTCTGGCCTAAAACTTGTAGCCAGAAAGAGGTAAGTTGCGTTTTTTCCTATAATAATGCTGCCATAATTCCTCCATTTTCCTATGATCCTGTCCCTACAAAACTTTCTGAAGCAGACATGTTTTTTATTATTTATTCTTTGCATGCATTTCAGGTTAGTCCATGAGACCCAGGTAAAAAAAAACAAAGGGAGCGCTCTTAGAGGAGTAGGGCTTCCATGAGCACATTAGTGGCCTTGTGTTTCCATATAGTTCATGTACATGACTGTCTATTTAATTATGTTTGTGGCGTGGCCTGTTGACTTTCCATTCAATGATGTTTAGTGCATGGCCTTTATATTAAAGGGGCGGGGCATATTTCCAAAAATATTGCAGCACATTATGCAGATACCTTGGGACCAGACCAGTCTGCAGCAGGGGTTAGCTAAACCATGCCCGTTTCTACTAAACCTTATCCCTTTAGCTAAGCCCCCCTGACTAAAATGCAGTGAATTAAGAGGAAATGGATCTAAAAGCGCAGTGTCATTAGCGAGTGTTTTTGGAAATGTGAGATAAACAGGTCCTTTAAAAGGGGTTGTCTCATTACATCAATTAATCCTCTAATCACAGGATTAGGGGGGGATAAGTGCATGATTGGTGGGTTTTCGACCATTGATCTTCCCCCTCCTCCCTGCCGAGGGCCCCATGCTCCCCTATTTGCATGGAATGACAGACTCATAGGCCCCTTTCACACGGGTGAGTATTCCGCGGGGATGCCATGCGTAAGTTGAACGCATTGCACCCGCACTGAATCCGGACCCATTCATTTCTATGGGGCTGTGCACATGAGCGGTGATTTTCACGCATCACTTATGCGTTGCGTGAAAATCGCAGCATGCTCTATTTTGTGCGTTTTTCAGGTAACGCAGGCCCCATAGAAATGAATAGGGTTGCGTGAAAATCGCAAGCATCCGCAAGCACGCGCGGATGCGGTGCGATTTTCACGCACGGTTGCTAGGAGACGATCGGGATGGAGACCGATCATTATTATTTTCCCTTATAACATGGTTATAAGGGAAAATAGCATTCTGAATACAGAATGCATAGTCAAATAGCGCTGGAGGGGTTAAAAAAATAATTTAAGTCACCTTAGTCCACTTGTTCGCGTAGCCCGGCATCTCCTTCTGTCTCCTTTGCTGAACAGGACCTGGGGTGAGCATTAATTACATGAACAGGACCTGTGATGACGTCACTCCGGTCATCACATATTCCATCACATGATCCATCACCATGGTAAAAGATCATGTGACGGACCATGTGATGACCGGAGTGACATCATTGCAGGTCCTGTTCATGTAATTAATGCTCACCCCAGGTCCTGTTCAGCAAAGGAGACAGAAGGAGATGCCGGGCTGCGCGAACAAGTGGACTAAGGTGAGTTAATTATTTTTTTTAACCCCTCCAGCGCTATTTGACTATGCATTCTGTATTCAGAATGCTATTATTTTCTCTTATAACCATGTTATAAGGGAAAATAATACAATCTACAGAATACCGATCCCAAGGCCGAACTTATGTGAAGAAGTCCGGGTTTGGGTACCAAACATGCGTGATTTTTTTTTCATGCCAGTGCAAAACGCATTACAATGTTTTGCACTCGCGCAGAAAAATCGCGGGCGTTCCCGTAACGCACCTGCACACTTTCCTGCAACGCCCGTGTGAAAGAGGCCATACAGTTGCAAGGGTTCACATATCATTCAAAGTATGTGAACCCTTTGTAATGATATGGATTTCTGCACAAATTGGTCATAAAATGTGATCTGATCTTCATCTAAGTCACAACAATAGACAATCACAGTCTGCTTAAACTAATAACACACAAATAATTCAATGTTACCATGTTTTTATTGAACACACCATGTAAACATTCACAGTGCAGGTGGAAAAAGTATGTGAACCCCTAGACTAATGACATCTCCAAGAGCTAATTGGAGTGAGGTGTCAGCCAACTGGAGTCCAATCAATGAGATGAGATTGGAGGTGTTGGTTACAGCTGCCCTGTCCTATAAAAAACACACACCTAGTTCTGGGTTTGCTTTTCACAAGAAGCATTGCCTGATGTGAATGATGCCTCGCACAAAAGAGCTCTCAGAAGACCTACGATAGAGAATTGTTGACTTGCATAAAGCTGGAAAGGGTTATAAAAGTATCTCCAAAAGCCTTGCTGTTCATCAGTCCACGGTAAGACAAATTGTCTATAAATGGAGAAAGTTCAGCGCTGCTGCTACTCTCCCTAGTAGTGTCCGTCCTGTAAAGATGACTGCAAGAGCACAGCGCAGACTGCTCAATGAGGTGAAGAAGCATCCTAGAGTGTCAGCTAAAGACTTACAAAAGTCTCTGGCATATGCTAACATCCCTGTTAGCGAATCTACGATAAGTAAAAAACTAAACAAGAATGGATTTCATGGGAGGATACCACAGAGGAAGCCACTGCTGTCCAAAAAAAACATTGCTGCGCGTTTACAGTTTGCACAAGAGCACCTGGATGTTCCACAACAGTACTGGCAAAATATTCTGTGGACAGATGAAACCAAAGTTGAGTTGTTTGGAAGAAACACACAACACTATGTGTGGAGAAAAAGAGGCACAGCACACCAACATCAAAACCTCATCCCAACTGTGGGGATGCTTTACTGCGTCAGGGCCTGGACAGATTGCCATCATCGAAGGGAAAAATTAATTCCCAAGTTTAACAAGACATTTTGCAGGAGAACTTAAAGGGACACTGACAGGCCTTCTGAGCATAATTAGCTCTTTATATGCCCCCTAGGTCTTATAATAAGTTTCCAATTCATATAAGTATTATCCCTGTGCACATTGTAAAACGTTAAAAATATCTTTATAATCACCTGTCCTTTCTGCCAAAGGGGCGTTTTGTGCCGAATTTGTGCCCAGCCGTGTCCCAACTGCCGGATCCTTAGACACGCCCATCTCATTAGTATTCACTTGGCGCAATGTGATCCCGGCGAGCGACGAGCGAGGGTGCCGGGCACATGCGCAGGATCTCCGAATGTCGGGGACAGGAAAATACCGCCCAGCGAAGTGAATACTAATGAGATGGGCGTGTCTAAGGATCCGGCAGTTGGGACGCGGCTGGGCACAAATGCGGCACAAAACGCCCCTTGGGCAGAAAGGACAGGTGATTATAAAGATTCTTTTTAACGTTTTACAATGCGCACAGGGATAATACTTATATGAATTGGAAACTTATTATAAGACCTAGGGGGGCATATAAAGAGCTAATTATGCTCAGAAGGCCTGTCCGTGTCCCTTTAAGGGCATTTGTCCATCAGCTGGAGCTCAGCAGGACAACAACCCAAAGCAAACAATCAACAACAGAATGGCTTAAACAGAAGAAAATACGCCTTCTGGAGTGGCCCAGTCAGAGTCCTGACCTCAACCCGATTGAGATGCTGTGGCATGACCTCAAGAAAGCGATTCACACCAGACATCCCAAGAATATTGCTGAACTGAAACAGTTCTGTAAAGAGGAATGGTCAAGAATTACTCCTGACTGTTGTGCGCGTCTGATCTGCAACTACAGGAAACGTTTGGTTGAAGTTATTGCTGCCAAAGGAGGTTCAACCAGTTATTAAATCCAAGGGTTCACATACTTTTTCCACCTGCACTGTGAATGTTTACATGGCGTGTTCAATAAAACATGGTAACATTTAATTCTTTGTGTGTTATTAGTTAAGCAGACTGTGATTGTCTATTGTTGTGACTTAGATGGAGATCAGATCACATTTTATGACCAATTTGTGCAGAAATCCATATCATTCCAAAGGGTTCACATACTTTTTCTTGCAGCTGTATGCTTCAACTCTGTTGGACTGCCATAGATGACAGAATACAAGCGCTTGGCCAGGGAGTGCACATGCGTGTCCACCATTCCATTCAACTGGGGGGACCCCGTTCTTGTGATAAGTGGGGGCTCCAGCAGTCGCACCGCCACAGGTCAGACCTATGCTGTGGATACTGCGAAGTTGTTGTAATGGCACAGCTCTTGGGATTTGGCTGATCTCCTGTCAGGCGTCCCATTGAAGAATGGTGGCTGATAACAGGGAAAACTGATTGCAGGCAACTGACCAGCAGAGTGCCTTATTACCTCAGCACATCCACTATTTATGTAGTGCAAGGCGTGGCGCGTGTCCTCCTTTCATTAATGCCTCTACATTTGCTTTCTCACAGGTGATGTACTTGGGGGAAATAGAAGAAATCTTGGATGTCATCGAGCCGACTCAGTTTAAAAAGATTCAAGAACCTCTGTTTAAGCAAATATCGAAATGCGTGTCCAGCTCTCACTTTCAGGTGGGCGATTAAACCGTACCATCCGCGGTATTTATGTCGTAATAGGTCCCATATATTGGGTTTAAAGCCAAAGCAGGATGCTCCATTCTGCATCTTGCACAATGCGGTCTTGGGGGGGGGGGGGGGGGGGGATAAGGGGTAGAGGTTTGTCTCCCAGCTACACCATGAACAGTAGTAAAAGGCTCTCCAGCGTGATGTGGAGGCCTATGAGACTCATGGCATGCTGGGAGTTGTAGTCTCAGAGCGGTGGATGAGGCGCAGACTGTCTCGGTAGTGTTCTGTGCTGGGTTTACAACAAGGTGTCTTGTGCAGGTCGCCGAGCGGGCCCTCTACTTCTGGAACAACGAGTATATTCTCAGCCTGATCGAGGAGAATATTGATAAGATCCTGCCCATCATGTTCGGCAGCTTATACAAAATCTCCAAAGAACACTGGAACCCGTAAGTACATGCCGATTGCTATACATTGCTTTATAGATTGTTGGTAGATTGCTGAGGGTCCGTGGCCTGGTCGCCCAACCTCAGATTTTGGAACCAGAGAGGAACACCATCCTTTGCTTTCTGTCAGGCATAGGAGAAATCGTGATGACCGTATGGAGGGTTTCCAGTGCTGTATACACGGCTGCCGCCTGTCATTGGTGAGGGGGGCAGGCGGACGGACGGAGTGCTCCCTTCATCAATACAGCTGGCTCCTAACTTTTATTTGGCCAGTGTTATGTTGTGCCTTCGGTCTATTATCACAGAAGACCTGTCCCAAGAGTATGCTGACCTCAAAAAGAGCAGCATATTATGGGGACAGTTCTACCTCAGTCCTAATATGCATAGTGTAAAAATCCCCCCCCCCCCCAAATTAGTATCTATAGTGGTATTTTTTGCTCTATGCAGTGGTGGTTACCATTTTTAATACATTGGACAGGATCTGCGGAAGAAGAATTGGACCATCTCTGCAGTTAGGGGCTGGTCTGTCGCCATATTCTGGATGGTTTCCAATAGTTACCAGCAGAACTGCGAGTTCAGCTCTGAGGTGTAGGCTACATGCACAAGACCGTATGTGTTTTTTGCGGTCCGCAAATTGCGGATCAGCAAAAAAAAAAAAAAAAAACGGATGACGTTCAGTATGGCATCCGTTTTTTTTTTTGCGGATCCATTGTAATAATGCCTATCCTTGTCCGCAAACTAGAAAAAAAATAGGACATGCACTATTTTTTTTTGCGGAGGAACAGGACATACAGATGCGGAGAGCACACGGTGTGCTGTCTGCGTTTTTTGCGGACCCATTGAAGTGAATGGGTCCGCATCCTATCCGCAAAAAAAACGGATCGGAAACAAAATACGGTCGTGTGCATGAGGCCTTAATCTAATAAAGCAGTGACCCAGTAAGACCCATCAGATGGACATTCACATCAGTGTTGTACATACTAGGACCTTGGATAAGATCATGCTAGCAGTGTAGTTCAGCAGGAAAAATCTGACTACTTTACATTTTGAGCTGCATTTAATGTTCTGAATTTTTATTTTATTTGTTATAACCTTTTATGCCTGTACAGGACAATTGTAGCCCTGGTGTACAACGTGCTGAAAACGTTAATGGAAATGAATGGGAAACTCTTTGATGAGCTTACAGGCTCCTATAAAGCAGAACGTCAGAGGTGCAGTTTATACATTTATTTTCCGTACAGTGTATTGTTTTTATATGTCAGCTTATGTTTCTGCATTAAAGAGGCTGTATGAGGGTTTAAAAAAAAAAAAGGGGCTGCTTTCCTGCAGAAACAGCGCCTCTGTGACCCATAAATGGTATTAGCATTGGACAACAGCGGTGCAATTTTGCAAAAGTACTATATGGATGATTTATTTTATTTTTTTACATTTATTTAATACAGCCCCTTTAAGGAGCAGTTGGAGACTAGTATGAACTGCTCTCATAGACTGAGACACGCGCGCCATACAGCGCGGCGATTAATGAAGAGAATCCTAAGCATCGATGCGCTCTGTTAATTTATTTGCATTGGAAGTTTCAGCAGTAGGTGAAATAAGCATTTCTGCTAATGTGATGGATGAATGTTAATAGTGACTCGCCCACTCAGCTGCATCCCAGGAGATGCCCTGTGCGATTCCCACTACTGAAGCATATGAAATATGGTGACTGTAAATGGAAACCTCACACAAACGGGGTTTTTTACTGGATAAGTTGTACTGTCTGTTGCTTACCATGATGCCATGCCTAGCATTAAACCGGCCCAGGTTCTGACACAACCTGACCCAATCTCATGCACCGTTGTTGAACGGTGCCCGTATTGTGGCCCGCAAACAGCTGTGGACCCATTCACTTAAAGGGGTTGTCCGAGTTATTTTTTTATTCTTTCTAGGTTTCTAACTAGGCAAATGTAACAGCTTTCCAATTAACTCACTTTATCTCCAGTGATGTCAGCTTCTCTCCCTGCTCTGATGATGTACACAAGCCTGAGAGATCTGTACACCAGACTCACTGTGCTGGCCACGCCCCCTGCACTGCCTGCTGCTGCTTATTGCTTTCTCCCATGATTCTTAACCCCTTCAGCTGCACAGACTCAGGGCTGAAGTGTTTACTGTGTAGCTGCAGGCAGTGAGGAGACAAATGCTGGGCACAGGAGCTGAAAGAGAAGTTCTGCAGAGCATTGCAGGTAGGGGGAAGATCCTGTGTGTATTAGCAGTGTCATTATACAGCTTGGACTTGTAGTCCTACACATACAACATGCTGCGGTCTCTCCCAGCAGGCAGACATGTCACTCAGGGCAGCTCTTGTATTCACTCCCTTAGCAGGGCAGGGGGAGGGGCAGAGATTGTTTTTATTGCAGGTAAACGGCCAGAAGAGAACCAGGGAAATTAGGAAATAGATTTTTTTTTTTGCCTAAAACTTGCTTAGCTTATATATCGCTGGCCATCAGATTTACAGTGCTATTTTTTTTCCATAACTCAGACAACCCCTTTAATTGGGTCCACAATCCAGAAGGTGCAGTGTGGATAGGAAGCACGGAAGCACTCCGTCATGCATGCACTATTTTGCAGTGCGGACCGTCGGATGCCGATCTCGGACCCCATTCAAGTGAATGGATCCTCTTCTGCATACAGCTGCCCTACGGTCGGTGCCCGTGCATTGCGGACCGAATTTTTTTCAATATATTTTTTATTTTTTTTTAAATCCCCTTCCATAGACTCTGCCATATAGTTAAAGAGGACCTTTCACTTGTATAAACTATGTGAACTGAGTATGCTGCCATATAGAGCGGCGCCCGGGGATCCGCGTGACGGGGAGATGCAGCGGTGGCCGTGCAGGGAATGTCTATAGCAGGGGCCTGGGCATTGTGGGGGTATTTGTACTTATGGATAACCCCTTTAAATAATTGCACTTCTGGTAGCCTACTGCTTGCACTACGGGGACCTCACTGGAGAAACGGGGGAGCATATCTCAGATGCTGTGGCCACAATTGACCTGGTGCTATTGCTGATCGCAGACGCTAGTCTCTGGTGTTTGCTGTTTAAGGCTAGGTCTACACGACGACATGTTTCGCGCAACAAGGCACAACTACACTGCAACATTTGTTATAATGGTGTCGCACTGCGACGTGACAGTCGCAGAAAAATCAATCTCGAATGGATTTTTGCGACTGTCGCCTCACAGTCGCAGCAAGTGGCAGTGCGACACCATAGACTATCATTTATAAAAATTTGTTTACAACGAAAGTCCAGACCGGGTGTTACCATTTGGGGGGTGTGCCCCTGCACAGTCTGCCACTGGCAGCACAGATTGGATAATGTCACACCGTTGTACGTTTATTCAAAAATGTCTAATAGGAATAATAGAGGAATGGCACAACATCGTCATGAGAATATATGCCCCAGAAGTGGAGAATGCAGTAGATACTAAAATTTTAATGCCAGGAGAGGTCTTCTTTAAAGTGGTTGTCCAACTACATGAAGTTTCTTACAAACCAATTAGGCCGAGTTCACATCGTTATTTGGTCCGTTTTTTTCCATCAGTTATTGGGAGCCAAAACCAGGTGTGGATCAAAAACACAGGACAGGAACTGATCTTTCCATTGCACCTTATGTCTGTGGAGGCTCCACACCTGGTTTTGGCTCACAATAACTGATGGGTGAACTGGGCCTTACAAAGAAGTAATGCCTTACCGATCCCCTGTTGCTTCTGTGCTTTTGCTTCCTGGCTCCCCCGCTGCCTCTCTTTACTATAACAAAGGTGTGGCGTGTTGACCTATGACCCACTGGCGGTAGCGATGGCACCTTGACACCACTCGGGTCACATATTGTCGGGTGAATGGAGACCGGCGGGGGCCTCGGAAAGTGTCAGCATGAGAGTGACCGGACTGGTAAGGTAAGTAATACTACTTTTTGTTTTGTTTTACCATTGTCAGTTGTTGTCTGACCTGTAACTATATGGCGGTGTGATTGTAAGCAGGAATTTGGAGAGACGATGCACAAACCTTTTTATAAAGAGATTTATTATTAAAGTACTACTCAAATGTATTTACCATTGTGCCTATCCATTTATGCTTCAGGGAGAAGAAGAAGGAGCTGGAGCGCGAGGAGCTGTGGAGAAGGCTGGACGACCTGCAGCTGAAGAAGGCCCTGGCCGATCAGCCGAACAGTGCTTTTAGTGTACAGAACAATACAAGTGCCAAATAGACCACATCATGTCGACCTCTGCTTCATAGGCATACTTTTGTATATTTTTTTTCTGTTCTATTTCCCCCCCTGAAATTGTAAAGTAAAAGCCGATTATTATAATTTTTTTTTGTTAGGGGGGTGCATCTCCCCTTCCTGAGATCTGCTCCGCTGTGAGTGGGGGGTCAGCGATTCATTGCAGGGCAACTTGTTGCTGACCCCTCGGACAGCGGGCATGTTAACCAGCTCTGTGTTACAGCGTTAGTCATGATTACTGGGGAGGAGAATATTATTATTTTTTTTTTTTTTTTTTTTTTTTCTTTTTTTTTTATAACCTATAATTTGAGTGAGGTAATTCTGGGGGTGGTGAGAATTATGACTTGAATTCTTTAATATTATTATATATATATATTTTTTGATTGTGTTGCACATAGGTGTATTAGTCTGCTATGTACATTTTTCTTGTGTTAATCTCTCTACTGTTCTGTGTTTGGAGGTTCTTAAGGCGCCCCCACGTCGGACACCCTCCGCGGTGGCGGCAGCCATGTTTTATGGGCAGAACCAGCAGTATCCATGAAATGCATCTCCCTGGGAACTGGTGCTGTATCAGTAGACCCCACTGACTTCATTTTTGGTTTGCTGAACCCATGATAGACCGCCATTTATCTCCCCCATAACAGGTACACATCATTACTATAGCTCTTGGCACTACTGTTTCTATAGAAAAGGTACTTTCTTTTTGACTACCAGCCTTGTAAATGCAGATTTTTCTATACTGAGCAAGTAGGGAAGTTTGGTTGGGGGGGAAGGGGGGTTGGGTTGTCTTTGCTCCATTTCCTAAACCCCTGAGACAATACGGCTTATAGAAGTCTCCCGTACCGCAAGGTAGCTGCTCTGTTTCCTGCTGGGTTTAAAGACGCGCACATGGAGTAGCCTTGCCATTCATTTGCGTTGTAGCAGTCACCTATGCAAATCATTCCAGTGAGTATTAGACAATGTGTAGTGAGTGGCAAGGAAGTATTAGTGACGTCTGTGTCCGTGCTGGTGTCGTGCACTTCTCCCCCAGTGATCCTTTAATGAGATAATAGCTTTACAATAATGTCTGTGTGCAGGCGGAGATCAGCGGTGCAGGCGCTCCGATGAGTAGATGGCCCCCCCTTAGACAATAGTTGCTTTACTTCTTCACTTCAGAGTTGTGTTTTTTATTTTTTTAAAGCGGGCCTAGTTCTTTTGTGACGTCCTCCCAGTTGCCATGCAACACGTAGCAGAGCCAGGTTTGTCATTTGATACAATTCAGCTCTGCTACATCTCTGCATAATGCAAGTAGCTTTTGCACGAGCCGACAGGTTGCGACAGTCTAGGCTTGACCGCTCGCACAATAGCTGCATTGAATTTTTGCATTGGCAGCCGATCTAATGGAAATGATGCAATAGTTGATAGAATTGTAAATGATTTTATTACACACGTGGGGATTGGACGGTTAATCCTACAGCGGTGCTTGTTTGGTTAGGGATTATCACTGACCCGTGTGTCCTCTGTCACACATTGGGGATCTCCACTTTTTTACGGTATTATTCCAAATCTAAGAGTAGGAACACCCACACTATACAGCCCCTCAATGGCCCAGGGCTCCCCTTCCCACCAAATTCTCCACCTCAAGATTGTTGCAACTGAATTTCAGGCTTGACATAGAGCCACTTGAACTCTGATCGTGGGATGACCGGATCCGACTTCACAGGGTTGGTTTGTTGTCTGTTACCATGGAGACAATAGGTCTATATAGGAGCTTTTTTTTTATTATTATAACCCATTGCAGATTTGCTACATTTCTCATTTTAGACACTTTTTGACAAAAATAACTTTGTGAAGGTGGACATGGCATTTAATCTGATTCATGTTGTGGGTCGGGGCGCCCCCTTTATGGCATTCTATAGATGCCATTTAGTAAAGTACCCTATAACCTAAATCGGATAAAACACTATGGCTGCCTTCACAACCCGATTATTATAATTTTTTTGTCCCAGTGAATCCAAAATGAAAAATTAAGCAGCTTTGCAATAGGTGAAAATACTAAACTTCCTTCAGCTCCTATACAGACCTATGTGTCTCCATGGTAACAGACAGCAAACAAACCCCGTGTAGTCTGATCTTGCAGTTATTACCTGCTACCTGTACTTCTTGCTACACTACCAATGTGTGGCAAATGGAGGGAAATTTGGTGTCCAAGGTGGACCTGGCCTTAAAAGGGGCTTACCGGTAATAACTTTTTATCACGTGTCCGCCGCCTGACCCCTGAAACAGAAGATTCATATTTACTTGCTCCGCCATGCGGCCCCCATCTTCCAGTCCCGGCGCTGTTTACATCCAGCTGGCCACTGGCATGGTCACACGCTCTGCACCAGCCAATGACTGGCTTCAGTGGTGACGTGGCCAGGAGCTGCACATCACCGTTGAAGCCAGTCATTGGCTGGAGCATGCGTGTGACCATGTCCATCCACTGCCAGGTGTAAGCCGTGCGGGGCGGAGGATTGGAGTGGACTAGAGCAGGTAAGTGTCAATCTTGTGTTCCAGGGGGCAGGCAGCAGGCACTTGATAAAAAATAATTATTATTATTGGAAAACCTCTTTAATGGCTCCTTGGGGAGCGGTTCATAGAGCAAAGGTATTGCACCCTGTGCATTTTTAGGTGATCTGTACGATGTCCTATGTACAGGGACCTGTCCTTCAGATTACTTTTGCTAGATTGCAGGTCACGTGTCATTCCAATATCTTATGGGGGAAACTCCGGCATACAGTATGTGTCACACATGCAACTTTATGGACCCCATAAAAATAGCCTTGGAGCAATAGCCTAATTTTCCTCTGTATTTCTCCCTCCTTAGCACGGTCAGTGAGAGAACCCCATTTACTGTGCGCCAATTATACAAGGGGTCGCTCTATGGACCTCTCAAGTTCTGTGCTGATCTCTTCTAGGTATTCTCCATCCTATATCCTGTAGATCAGACATGGCAGCCCGGTATGTGTCTTAGCTCAATGCCCCACGTTACATGCAGATTTCTGTCTGCTGCTATGGAAGGACAGCAGGTCGTCAGTTTAATAACTTTGTCCATTGAGCATTGACATGACTTGGGAGCGTTTCCCCTTTAAGTAAATGGAAAAAAGACACCATAGTCAACTGCTTGACTTATCTATTACTACGGGACATAACTGACATGAATGACTGTGGGACTTGGTGACAAGCCCCATAGAAGCGCCAAGGTTTTTTTGTTTGTTTTTTATTAGGGGAAATGATTTATAACTCACAATAGCCAATTGGCATCAACTGTCAGCAGCCTTAATCTTGCACCCCATTATTAAAGGGGTTGTACAGGATTACAAGAACATGGCTGCCTTCTGCCGAAACCAATGAGATGTTTCTGGTATTGCCTCTTGGCTCCAATAAAGTAATTTGGGGTGAGCTGCAGTACCACACGCAAACTGCAGACGAGTATGGCGCTGTTTTTGGAAGAAGCAGCCATGTTCACGTCAACACCCTGCTGAGATATACCACTATGCTGTACGGTAACATTCCATAATCTGGATTACAATGTGAACAACGAAATGCTGATTATGGTCCATGTAGGATGACTCTTTTCAGTGGTCGGGGGTCCATTAAAACGCTACTACCTACGTGCAGGAGATGAGCCATGCTGCTGGCCAACACTCCGGCTTTTGTAGTCCCATTAATGCCATGCAGAATCTATTAGAGGGGAGACGTAGCCCCCCAAATCCTGCCCCATTGACATACATGAGCTGCTGGGAATACCCAGCCCATAGACACTCAAGGGTATCTGACCACCCCCTAGATATTATATTATTGCATGCTGGGACTAAAGCTTACCCTATACCAATCACGTGCGGGGACCTGCAATAATGAATACCTACATTCAGGGAGATTTGTTTTCAGGGATTGTCTAGTTTTTAATGTACGAAAATAAAAAATTTATGCCTAAGAGGAAATGTCACTGTACGGAATACAGGGAAACTTTGTAGTTTTTTTTTTTTTTTTTTAGTCCAATATTTTTTTTTTCCTCTTTTAGTAAATAAAATTCTATTTATCCTATTTTAAAGAGCTCTTAAGAACCAGAAATGAAGGACTCCGTGCATTTTCCCCGTTTTTTTTTTGTTTTTTTTTGTCTCTGGATGACTATTTTCATACTAGAATGATTTATTCAACGAGAATGACAGTATATATAGATATATTTCTATTTTTTAAATTTCATGTAACATTTTTTCCTGGGAGAAAAAAAAAAATCTGAATTTATATTCGATAAAGCTTTAGGATACTGCAGATTCTATTATTGCACCCGGTCAAATGGTCTGTAATGGCGCCAGAACCTGCTCGGTTGCCGTTTCTTAAATTGGTGGGCTGAAACGCGTCAGGCTTTAACAACAATGAAAAAAAAAGTCTGGAGGCAAACAGCTGGGTTTCATGATAAGTGTGTGACTATATGAATTCTCCTGCTGTTCCATGGTTACTGTCTGTACTTCATCCTGTAGGCTTTAGATGATGGCGCCCCGTTTTATGTCACAGAAACGCAGTATGAAACAGAACGCGTTGAGTGACCTTCTGTCGTCTGCTCCGTGCTGAAGCATTTCTCTAGAAGTACCATTCCAATCACTGGCAGTCGTGTGAAACTCTTGTTTTGTACATTTAAAGGCAGTCACCAGGGGAACGTCATTTAATAAACTCTCTGTTTGTATATCGTGCCGTGTAGTGTGTGTGATTTGTCCATTATCCTATATCTCTGACACCACGAGTCGCCGGGAAGTAAATGAACCGGAAAAAACGCTGTCGCTGCCTTAAAGCAATCAGCACATAGCGTCTAATCACGGAGGATAATCCTGATCTTCCATCTGCTGCTGCTCGTAGCCTATAGATTGCACATCTATCATTGTCCTGGAGAGGGAACATGATGTGATCCTCTGTGACAACGTGTTCAGGACCTGTCCCCAAGGAGATGGGCAGTCTGGATGATCATGGCTGATTTAAAAGGGATATGAAAATCCGGTATCCTATCATGACAATCTTTCTGACAAAGCTAGAACCCGCCCTTAACCTCACATGGATCCAGAGATCTCCCAATTCATTGCTCCAATTAGGTCTCTTGCACACGATTATGTTCAGTTTTTTGCATTTCATAGACGGAACCATTCTTTTCAATGGATCCACAACAAAAAACGGAAGGTACTCCGTATGCCTCCCATTTCTGTATTTCCGTTCCGTTCAAAGATAGAACATGTCCTATTATTGTCCGCATTACTGACCAGGATAGTAGTGTTCTATCAGGGGCCAGCTGTTCCGTTCTGCAAAAAACGGGATGCACACGAACGTCATCCATATTTCTTGCGGATCCGTTTTTTGCAGACCGCAAAATACTGAAAAAGCCATATGGTCGTGTGCAAGAGGCCTTACTCTGCTAGATTTATTTTAGGCTTGCAGCTCAGGGGGAGGGGGATCTAACAGAAGATATGGCTGGTGGCAGTTGAAGATTTAAACTGAGCGTGTGTGACCACCTCAGGGGTGGATGGAAAAATTGGGAAAAGAACAAACAGCAGGTGGCACTATAAAGATACGTTTTACTGAATACCTCAGCGGCTATATAGAATTTTTTATTGAATGCAATTACAAAAGTATTCTGATCCAGATGTTGGTTTAAAAAAAAAGTGGAATATTTTTCATGGCACAACCCCTTTTAAAGGGACACGAAGGATAACTAGGTGAAAAGAGGCAGAAAGAAAATGACTCGGTGGGCAGGAAAATGAAAGCTGCTCTGAGATTGGTTGCTGGTGGTTTTGATAAATGAGCCCTATTATACTTATAGTTGGCTCCCCCTGAGGGTGAATTCACACGTATTTTCGGCCCACGTCCGATCCTCTAATTTTTGCATATCGCACATGGACACGTTGATTTATTTGGGGCCACAAAAAATGTGGATTGCAAGTGGATGTCATCGGTGTGTTGTCTGCATCAGCGTGGCCGAGCCACAAATTATACAACAGGGCCTGCGTAAAGTGCGGTGTGCACATGGAGTGTATCCGTATTTTGCAGATCCGTGACTTGTGGACTGCAAAACATACGTGTCCTATATAGCTCTTGGACCAACGGCTAGAGTGGAATGGACAGGTGCGAGTGGCGTTTAGCTGCTAAGTGGACCACCCAGTCGGTCTTCGCTTCAGGTCTGTGGTTCATTTTTACATATCACATGCTCGGTATGAGATGGTTTGCACCTCATAACTCAAAGTTCTCTCCGTAGACAGTGTGTATAGGCCATGAAGGTCTCCATATTCACTATTACAATTTATTTATTTTTTACCAACATAATCATGATTTGTGGTTGAACCAGAGAAGGTACATTATGGCCCCATTGACGGTTCAGGGTGCTAGATCGTGTTTCTTAGAGACTCTGAGATTATGGAACCACAATGTGGCTGTGTGTATGGGGCCTTAATATAAAGCTGCATGTAAGTGTCCATATAATGGCCATACCCGGACCTCACCTGCTCCATAGTGAACGGAGTCCATCTGAATACGACCCAAGTTAAAAGGGTTGTACAGGATGAGAAATCCCATGGGTGCTCTAGTCCAGAAATGGCGCAGATTGTGTGTATTGTTCCTGCGCACCCCCATTTACTTTAAGGGAAATGCACACCCATGGATGGACATGGTTTTGGGAAGAAAGTGTTTTTGTAATCCTATTCAACCCCTTATAAAAATCAGTCCTACATGGGTTACCAATGCTGATTAACAGCCAGGAATGGCAAGGTCTGGCAGTCTTCACTGTAGCTCTAGCATTATGTTCCTAAAGCAGGACAGTTGGGGTGAACAGGGCTATTGTTGCCACCCAGATGGATTAAAAGAATATGATAAAAAAGATAATTTTTTTTTTGGGGGAGGGAGAGACTGTGGCAGTCAGTATAATACACACTGTAGCTGCTGCAGCACCTCATAGTTGATGTTCATAATGCCCCTGTTTCTTTCAGAAAAAAAGGTTCTGCAGTAACAGAGTTGTCTTATAGGGAATAATGTACCTGCCGTAACATATTAAAAATGACACTTTATGATTGTATTAGGAGATATGAAATTGTTTTAAACAAAAGCCTTTAAAATAGTCTGCTGATCCACTGTATCGATGACATCAGGCATAAGACCAATCAGTGGTGACGCCTGTCACAGCTGCAGGATCGATGGCGAGCGGTGATGCTGGAGATGTAACTGGTATATTAAGACTGTGTCTGTGCTCCAGAGGAAAGGGATATGTCTAGACCCAGGAGCTGCTGACATAACACAGGACAGAGCCTGTATCTCCCTATAAATGGCTAGTAACCCTCCTAGCACATGGGACCACAGATATCATATATGGTACTCATCTGTTCAAAACTTATACTCCACAGGATGCAAATACCTACAATGCATCCAGAAAGTCTTCAGACCCCTTCACATGTTATGTTGCAGCCTTGTGCTAAAATAAAAGTCACGTTTCCCCCATAATTCTGCACTCAGTCCCCCATAATGAGACAACAGAAGGTTAGCAATCTTGGCTTATTTAATTAAAAAAAATAATAATAATTTGCATTCATATACGTAAGTACTGATACCCTTTACTCGGGACTAAAGCTGGATTTAGAAACGTTACTTCCGGCCAGTCGGGTCTCCTTCACTGTATGACGATGGGGAAATCACTATTGCAATCCCTTGTCCCCCATACAAAATCATGGCTTCTGAGCAGCAGATCACTGTTTAGGCGACAGGATCGCCAGCTGAATGAGAGTGTGGCACATTTAGACTGCAAGATGATCGAGAACGACTGTTCACAGGAACGGTCATTCCTGATAATCTGGGCGATTATTGGTGCGTCTAAATGCATGTTCCGTGGAAGCCCCTTTGGCAGTGATTACAGCCTCCAGTCTTGGGGATGATGCCACACGGTTTACACATGGGGATTTTTGGCCATTCTTCTCTGTAGATCCTATCAAGCTCTGTCAGATCAGATGGGGACTGTCAGTGGACAGACATTTTCAGGTCTTTCCATAGATGTTCAATTGGGTGGAAGTCAGGACTCTGGCTGGGCCACTCAAGGACACACCATGTCCCTAAGCCACTGCTGTGTTGTCTTGGCTGTGGGGTTAGGGTTAGTACAAGACCACAACATAACCAAATGTGAAAAAAATAATAAAGTGTCTGAAGACTTTCCGAATGCATTGTACATGATCTACAATGCCTGGGTAAGGCCTCTTTCACACTTGCGTTGTCCGGATCCGGCGTGTACTCCACTTGCCGGAATTACACACCGGATCCGGAAAAATGCAAGTGTACTGAAAGCATTTGAAGACTGATCTGTCTTCAAAATGCTTTCAGTGTTACTATGGCAGCCAGGACGCTATTAAAGTCCTGGTTGCCATAGTAGGAGCGGTAAACTCACAGTCCGCGCAGCTCCCGGGACGCTCCAGAGTGACGTCAGAGCGCCCCATGCGCATGGATGACGTGCCATGCGATCACGTCATCCATGCACGTGGAGCGCCCCAGGAGCCGCACGGACGGTAAGTATGCTGCTCCCCCACTCCCCGCTATACTTTACCATGGCTGCCAGGACTTTAGCTTCTTGGCAGCCATGGTAACCATTCAGAAAAAGCTAAACATCGGATCCGGCAATGCGCCAAAACGCCGTTTAGCTTAAGGCCGGATCCGGATCAATGCCTTTCAATGGGCATTCATTCCGGATCCGGCCTTGCGGCAAGTCTTCAGGATTTTTGGCCGGAGCAAAAAGCGCAGCATGCTGCGGTATTTTCTCCGGCCAAAAAACGTTCCGTTCCAGAACTGAAGACATCCTGAACGGATTTCTCTCCATTCAGAATGCGTTAGGATAAAACTGATCAGGATTCTTCCGGCATAGAGCCCCGACGACAGAACTCTATGCCGGAAGAAAAGAACGCAGGTGTGAAAGAGCCCTAAGAAGGATGCACAACTGTAAGTGGCGTAACATGGCTATGGAGTCCCCTCAGGGCCGGATGAATACAATGGCCTCGGGATACAATATTTTCAGCTTACAATGGTCTTTTCTGACCCATCGTAAGTTGAAACTAGACTCAACATACAATGTCTCAGAATCAGGTCCAACCAATCAAGGCCACTTCTCTGGTAAAATACAGGTAAAACTCGAAAAATTTGAATATTGTGCAAAGTTCATTTATTTCAGTAATGCAACTTAAAAGGTGAAACTAATATATGAGACTCATTACCTGCAAAGCGAGATATTTCAAGCCTTTATTTGTTATAGTTTTAAAGATTATGGCTTACAGCTTATGAAACCCCAAAGTCACAGTTTTGAGGAACCCTTTGCTCAGGGGGTATGGATTAATTAGCTGACTAGAGTGCGACACTTTGAGCCTAGAATATTGAACCTTTACACAATATTCAAATTTTAAGCTGCATTACTGAAATAAATTAACTTTGCATGATATTCAAATTTTTTGATTGTCACCTGTAGCTGTACTAGATGCTAGTTACCAGCTATTCCTGGCTGTTATATGTAAGGACTTGTGTTCTCTCTCTTAGTTATCTGCTTAAAGCTTCATTTTCTCTTATCTTTGACGTTTGGGAACAGATTACTTAACTTACAATGGTTTCAACATACACTATTCATTGGTTCCAGGACGACTTTTGTATCTTGAGGGACCACATGTACAGATTTACTGTTGTGGTTCAGTAAAGAATGGGTCCCACTACCGAGAAAGTTTTGCACTTTGTACCTCATTCCACACTTCCATCCATTGTTGTTTCCGTTCCAAAACTCTAGATGTGAGATCTACCAGGTACTCTTTCCTTCCCCCCAAATTATACCATTTCCTGCTGCTAGGGCAGTATCCGAATATCCAAGAAAACCTGTTTTAAAAGGGAACATTTCCCCACAATCAGGGGCGGACACAGACAGCAGAGGGCCCCTGTGCAAAGAATGTGCACCCCTTATCGGTGATTGATAACATTCCCTGTGTAAGTGTGTATACAGAGATAGCTGTCAGTCACTGATCGCATTCTCCATGTAAGTGTGTATACAGAGATAGCCATACACGGGGGAGGTGTTATCAGTGATTGATAACATTCTCTGTGTAAGGGCTCATACACATGACCGTTTGCTGCCCATGGCCGTATTGCGGCCCGCAATACACGGGCATCGGCTGTGTGCATCCCGCATCGTGGACCCATTCACTTCAATGGGTCAGCACTCCAGGAGATGCGGAACAAGCACTACGGAGTGGTTCCGTGGGTGTTCTGTCCGTGCCTCCGCACTGCAAAAAAGCACTGCATGCATTACTTTGCAGTGCGGGCAGATCACGGACCCATTCACGTTGAATGGATCTGCGGCAGTCGCATGGATGTTGCTGTGCATTGGGAACCGCAAATTGCGGTCCCCCAATGCACTTGAGCCCTAAGTGTGTATACAGAGATAGCCGTCAGTCACTGATGGTTATATACAGAGGAGGCATTGTCAGTGATTAATAGCATTCTCTGTAGAAGTATGTATACAGAGATAGCTGTACACGGGTAGCACATGTAAGTTTAGAAACGGCAGATATGTAAATGTATAAATTACAAGTCAAACAATCTTTTCCCTCAAAACTAAATATTAATCTGTTCAGCAACGTGCTGGCTACAAGTTACATTTCACGGTGGCAGGTTCTCATAAGCGCTGCAGCCTTATCACATATCTCGTTAGCCTGTATAATACATGCAGTATTGTATATACAGTCTGGGCAGCATACGCTGTATATATATGAAGCTGCTGCGTGCAGTGATGCTACGAGGATATCAGCACATGTCTTAAGCAGCAGGTAACTGAACAATTCTTCCATTGTTTAGTATGAGAGCAGAACGCAGTATGACGGCGTGGTGTCACATGGGCAGCTTTACACACAAGCTACGATGACCGCACAAAGAGGAAAGCATTCTGCACACCCTGTATATCTGGGGCTATTCTGCGCTACACAACTGTCCTCCTATGGAGAAATCTGAGGGTGAGCCAAATCTCAGCGACAATTAGTTAATTGAACTATGTCCCTGTATACATGTGGACAATAAAGGGGGGGGGGGGGGATTTATTAAGACTGGCATTTTAAATGCCAGTCGCAATAACCCATATTTCTGGCGATGGACCCTCCGAAGTTATGACGAGCCGCTGGTTACTACATAACTTCGGCATATCCTGCACCAGTCTAAAGTAAGCCAGCTTCCTTGTGGTCTTTAGTGATGGACGAACATCTGCCAGGACGGTTTGCGAAACGCGATCGCGCGAAAACTATCAAATGTTTGCGAACCGCAAGTTTGCAGCGGGTCTCATTCATTTTAATGGCAGGCGAACCTGAAAAACCTTTAGCTCATATTTCAGCATGGACCGTGAAATACCAGATGTATTACTCGAATTTGCGATCTCCATTATTTTTTTTCAATGCCAAATATCGGCAATTCAATTTTCGCGTATGCGCAAATGCACTATACAGTACCCAAATGCACTATAAAGAAAGTATATTGGTTTAAAAAAAAAAAAAAAAAAAACTCAATCTGTTTTTTGGGGGAGACTGGCATATCCCACCAGTAGAAATTATTTGTTCCAATAGCGTTTGTCCCTCTATATACCTGCAGTATCGCAGCAGAACCGCAAACAACTGCCGCACAATATAAATGCACTATAATATACTGTCTAACATAGAAAGTATATTATAACATTGTACAAGGAAGGCAATCCATTAGAATATACATAAAGATAAAACGTAACCTTTAATAATGTTACTATGAGGATCCATTCACATGTCCGCAAAACACTGACACCAGCAATGTGCATTCTGCAATTTGCGGACCGCACATCGCCGGCACTATAATGGAAAATGCCTAATCTTGTCTGCAGTTGTGGACAAGAATAGGACATGTTCTATTTTTTGGCGGAAACGGAAGCACAGATGCGGAAGTGCGGATCCACAAATGCGGACAGCACATTCCGGCCCCATTGAAAATGAATGGGTCTGCACCCGTTCCGCAAAATTGCAGGAACAGATGCGGACCCTATTTTGCGGACGTGTGAATGGAAAAGATATTCCTCAAAATGAAAATAAATTAAATTATTAAAGTTAAGCAAAAAGCATAGATGTGGTCGGCAATAACAAGTGCTCGGCGGCACCAAATCAGAAACCATATGTCCTACCACAATCCGGGGGGTTCCAGTGCACATCCATGAATCCCGGAGGGAAAGCAAACAACATCCATGAATCCCGGAAGGAAAGCAAAAAACATCCATCCCTGGGCTAGATGATGATGTGGTATTGAAGGACAGGGTGGGCAAAGAACTGTCCCTGATATTGCCCTACAGGGGGGGGCTATTCTGGCCCTGATAGCCTAACCACAGACCACCCGCCCTGATAAGAGCGACCCCGTCCGGAACCTTACCCTATATAAAATGGCCCTAATAAGCCCCTAGCCCCTGACTTCCAGGTGATCACTATATAGATCTATGTGTTTTTGACTCATTATAAAAGTATATTATAAGTATATCACACCCCTCTGTGTATCACACATATCAATAGCACACCTATACCAGTGCTTAAAATGACTTTTGTGGCCCTATTAGCTAGCGTTTGGTGTCCCTAACAGCCTGTCCCTGCTCCACACAGCAACCTCTCCCTACACTGGCAAAACACTGAATGTAAAATGGCGGCCAGATCGGGTTTATTTATAAGGTAGGGGGTATGTCCAAGTACTGAAATGTCTCAATTGGCTGTCCTGTACCACCTGATGGATGTGTCATGGGTCAAAGTTCTTTACAATGTAAAAGAATATGGCAGGCGCAAATTTCTCCATATGTTCGGTGAATCGCGAACATGCAAAGTTCGGCGCGAAACGACCGCCGGGCGAACCGCAAGGCCATCTCTAGTGGTCTTATATTTAGAGCATTTTCTATGCCTAAAACAGGCATAATAAATGATGAATGACTTTTAGACCTGGAGTGAATGGGAAATAGTCGCAGATTGAAGGTTATTGCACCACAATCTGTGTCAGAAATAACCCTAATATATTCCTGGATAATAAATGCCCCCCGAGGTTTATTCATGTAACTGTAAATTGTTTATATTCATTCATGTTTCCAGGAGGAATAACAAAGGCACAGCAGAGTTCTAATAACAGATGCTCCAGAATTAATGGGGGGGGATATAAGTATTTACTAAGACAGGTCAGGAAGCACCAACTGCTCCTCTAACCACAGGGTACAAGCTCGAGCTCCTGTCTGATAAGACTGCCGACTGTGAAGGCAAAAAATAGTTCTGTCCCAGATTTCTTATAATAATTCCTTTTTAATAAGTACAAGATGATGGTACTGACATGGAGTTACAGAGCCAAGACAATGAGGAGCAGGCACAAAGTCACATTATAAGTACTTTCTCTGGGCATTGCCTGAGGTGAGGAGGACCTTAACCCCGGACACCCATGAGAATGCAGCACAATATTTAAAGCGGTATTCCACTTATCCTTTAAGTTATTAAAGGATAACAGTTCAGCGGGGGTCCTACCCCCATTGATCACGAGAACTGGAGCCATGTACCCCTCTGATCCCCAGTAAGTGATCAGTAAGGATCCCAGTCGTAGGTCCCCTACCTGATCTTATAGTTATTCCCATTCTGTGGATAAGGGATAACTTTTATCAGAAAATGAACTATCGTTTAAATCAAGTTTTTATGTTAAATACAAGTTTTTTATTTTTCTCATTTTCCATGTCCATATATAAAAAAATATATATACAGTACAGACCAAAAGTTTGGACACACCTTCTCATTCAAAGACTTTTCTTTATTTTCATGACTGAAAATTGTAGATTCACACTGAAGGCATCAAAACTATGAATTAACACATGTGGAATTATATACATAACAAAAAAGTGTGAAACAACAGAAAATGTCATATTCTAGGTTCTTCAAAGTAGCCACCTTTTGCTTTGATTACTGCTTTGCACACTCTTGGCATTCTCTTGATGAGCTTCAAGAGGTAGTCACCTGAAATGGTTTTCCAACAGTCTTGAAGGAGTTCCCAGAGATGCTTAGCACTTGTTGGCCCTTTTGCCTTCACTCTGCGGTCCAGCTCACCCCAAACCATCTCAAGTGGGTTCAGGTCCGGTGACTGTGGAGGCCAGGTCATCTGGCGCAGCACCCCATCACTCTCCTTCATGGTCAAATAGCCCTTACACAGCCTGGAGGTGTGTTTGGGGTCATTGTCCAGTTGAAAAATAAATGATGGTCCAACTAAACACAAACCGGATGGAATAGCATGCCGCTGCAAGATGCTGTGGTAGCCATGCTGGTTCAGTATGCCTTCAATTTTGAATAAATCCCCAACAGTGTCACCAGAAAAGCAGCCCCACACCATCACACCTCCTCCTCCATGCTTCACGGTGGGAACCAGGCATGTAGAGTCCATCCGTTCACCTTTTCTGCGTCGCACAAAGACACGGGGGTTGGAACCAAAGATCTCAAATTTGGACTCATCAGACCAAAGCACAGATTTCCACTGGTCTAATGTCCATTCCTTGTGTTCTTTAGCCCAAACAAGTCTCTTCTGCTTGTTGCTTGTCCTTAGCAGTGGTTTCCTAGCAGATATTATACCATGAAGGCCTGATTCACACAGTCTCCTCTTAACAGTTGTTCTAGAGATGTGTCTGCTGCTAGAACTCTGTGTGGCATTGACCTGGTCTCTAATCTGAGCTGCTGTTAACCTGCGATTTCTGAGGCTGGTGACTCGGATGAACTTATCCTCCGCAGCAGAGGTGACTCTTGGTCTTCCTTTCCTGGGGCGGTCCGCATGTGAGCCAGTTTCTTTGTAGCGCTTGATGGTTTTTGTGACTGCACTTGGGGACACTTTCAAAGTTTTCCCAATTTTTCGGACTGACTGACCTTCATTTCTTAAAGGAATGATGGCCACTCGTTTTTCTTTACTTAGCTGCTTTTTTCTTGCCATAATACAAATTCTAACAGTCTATTCAGTAGGACTATCAGCTGTGTATCCACCTGACTTCTCCACAACGCAACTGATGGTCCCAACCCCATTTATAAGGCAAGAAATCCCCCTTATTAAACCTGACAGGGCACACCTGTGAAGTGAAAACCATTTCAGGTGACTACCTCTTGAAGCTCAACAAGAGAATGCCAAGAGTGTGCAAAGCAGTAATCAAAGCAAAAGGTGGCTACTTTGAAAATATGTCATATTCTAGGTTCTTCAGTTGTTTCACACTTGATTGTTATGTATATAATTCCACATGTGTTAATTCATAGTTTTGATGCCTTCAGTGTGAATCTACAATTTTCATAGTCATGAAAAAAAAAAAAACTTTGAATGAGAAGGTGTGTCCAAACTTTTGGTCTGTACTGTATATATTAAAAAATCATTTTTTAGCACCACATTGTAAACTGGATTGTGCTGTCAAACAATGAAACTATTGGGATGAATGCTACAGCAGTGATGACTGTTCCACATACAAAGCTGCAAACAAGTGGGCGATGATCGGGAACATATCGTTTGTATGAACTTCATTACCAATCATTGTCCGGTGTATCGCCTCCCTGTTTCGTAGAGAAATCAATTGGCAGCAGCAGTCGCCTCAATATCATCACAGGATAACAATGACCGGTAACACCATTCACAGTAGGTGAAATCACACCTTATCTACTCCCTTCCCTGCACAGGTTACTGAGCATGCCTACAACACTCTCCCATAGACGTCAATATCTTGTGTGTCTATAGTCCTTGTTGCTGCTGTAAAGCTTCTCTGAATGTTGTTAACAGTAGCTAAGGCAAGATGGCCGCCATCATAATCATGCGGAAGCTCAGATAACCGTAACAGCTGCAAAGTTAGCTTACATCTACATAATATAAACTGCGTACTTACTTTAGAAGTGAATAGAGAAGAAAACTCCACCTCAAAATCTGTTTCAGCTAAGCACAGTATCTTCATAAAAATCTGATGTAATAATGTTTTGAGACAGTCTATATATCTTATGTATGTAGCTATATAAAGTCTATGTAACTTTGTGTAATACTACTTGTAGCCAGCAGGTGGCAGTGTTGTAGATTTTGCTCCCATGCATGGCTGTAAGGAACGCTGAGCCTCTGATGCCACCTGATGTATTGTACCTATCCTGTAAGTCAATGCTCGGCCAACTACTCTTTAGGGATGCAACACCATCTCTGACAACAGTGGGAGATTTTTTTTATATACAATTGCAAAATATAATAATACAACTTAACGATACACAGAAAAAAAAGAAAACTTCTGTTCTCATAATTATATTGATGGCTGCAGGGAGCAATTGGGTAAATTTCTCCTTTAACCCCAGTTGGCCATAGACGTAATGAGAACTGTAGTATTTGCAGTGGTGGGAATTCATCCCCATTACTACGGCGACTTCATTTGTTTTTTTGTGGGGATTCACCTTTTGGGCTCCCCCTCCGTCGGATACGTTGCCCCACCTGATCAGGAGCTACAACACTGCCATACTGAACTTCTTTCTAGGCTTCTACACTTGGATCCCCCACCCCAAGGACTCATGCACACGACCGGATGTATTTTGTGGTCCACAAAAAATACGGATGATGTCCGTGTGCATGGCGTATTCTGAGGAATGGAACAGCTGGCCCCTAATAGAACAGTCCGTAATGTGGACAATAATAGGACATGTTCTAATTTTTTGCAGAACGGACTTACGGAAACGGATAGCACACAGAGTAACCATTTTTTTGCGGACCCATTGAAATGAATGTTTCTGCATACGGTCACCCCCAAAAAACATTGAAGCCAACACTGACATGGACTGATCTTGGCCCCTGGCATTGACCTTCACGGGCCCCTCACTAACCACTACAGCCATGATACACTAGGCAATGTATTAGCCCAAACCTTGTACTTAAAGGAATGATGGCAATGCCCCGGTGATAAGTCTGATAATAGGTAATGATTCACCACACATACTTTTGGTAGGAAACCCCCTTTAAAAAGGCATCTGTCAGCAGTTTTGTACCTCTGACACTGGCTGACCTGTTACATGTGCGCTTGGCAGCTGAAGACATCTGTGTTGGCCCCATGTTCATATTATTCTCAGCAGTGCCGACACATATGAAGATGGGACCAACACAGATGCCTTCAGCTGCCAAGCGCACATGTAACAGGTCAGCCAGTGTCAGAGGTACAGAACTGCTGACAGATGCCCTGCAATGCTCAGCCTGTCTCCTGCCATATAAAGATTGGTTGGTTGTAGATGGAACATTTCATCCCTGGTACAAGAAAAACAGACTTTTAACCCATAATACTAAAGATTAAAATCCCTCTTTTAGTTAATATCCCTTAAAAAATTCTAATTTATTTGACGTTCCCTCGAAAAATTCCAGTGTTATCTGCTCTTCTAAGGCTACTTTCACACTAGCGGCAGCCTTCTCCGGCGGGTAAACAGCCTGCTGGATCCGTGCTGCCACAAGTGCCGGGATAAAACTATGACATGTCGTCGTTTTATTCCGGCCGCCTCTCGGCATGTTTGCCGTGCTGCCGCTGGAACTCCGGCCCTTCCCCATTATAGTCAATGAGGCCGGAGCGGACCTCCGGCGGCACACGTGCACTAGCGGCAGCACGGAACCGGCAGGCTGTTCACCCGCCGGAGAAGGCTGCCGCTAGTGTGAAAGTAGCCTAATACAGTACTGCAAAAAAAAAAAAAAAAAAAGATCTGAAATCTAAAAGTAAAGCTACATATATTCATAAATACACATCTACATGATGCTTAAATACAATACTGTGTGGTTTACAGGTACGTTCATACGGTTAGTAATGCTATAGCGCGTGATACTAAGACAACGGGAAATGGTCTGCTGCGTTTCATAATTCCAGAACAGTTTCTAAAACCAACCACTAGGGGGAGATTGCTTTATAGAGAGTTACACAGCTCCATAAAAAGATTCCATAAGCTCCTGCTAGTGGTGGCTGCAGGCTACCAGAATTTTATTACATGGCTCTATGACTGCACTAAGAAGGGGTTCTTAACAGCACATGTCAGTTATTTCGATTGTGCTTGCTTTAAACAGCAGGATCCCGGAGGCAATGTCTATAACAGGCATGGCCAACCTGAGGCTCTCCAGCTGTTGTAAAACTACAACTCCCACCATGCCCTGCTGCAGGCTGATAGCTGTAGGCAGTCTAAGCATGCTGGGAGTTGTAGTTTTGCAACAGCTGGAGAGCCTCAGGTTGGCCATGCCTGGTCTATAATCTGCAATAATTCCGATCGCAAACATTTAACCCCTCAAATGTCGCGGTCAGAGAGAGCTCTTTTCCTGGGTGCACTGCCGCAGAGATCAAGGAAGCAGTTTGGTTGCTGTGGCAACGGCAGACCCTCTGAACTATCAAAGGCCTGCCACAGCGATGTTCCTATGGAGCCCTGCTTGTGAACATTGGCCTTGCTCCTATCTCCCATAGACTGCAATGGTAATTTATTGCAATCTATGGGAGAAGCGATCAAATGATCACATGTTCAAATCCCCTAAGTAGTCTTAAAAAATAAAAAATAAAAAAATAAAAAATAAAAAAAAAACACACCATCTCTTTTCTCCATAATAAAAACAAACAAGAATAAAGATCATGGTTATCTTTGCATCCCAAAATGCCTGAATAAAAATATAAACGTATTTATCCCATATGGTGAACGCTGTAACAAAAAAAAAAATAAAAAAAAAATGACTTAGTCACCGTTTTGTCATCGCTCACCTGCCAAACAAGTGATCACTTCAGTGATCAAAGTGGTTTCTTTAAGTATTAAAAACACAAGAAAAACGATATAAAAATGTGGCATTGCGGTAAGCATTGGGAAAGCCGTAAAAACAAAACTATGGTGGAATCATTTTTTTTCCCCCCAATTCCACCCAAAATTGGTATTATTTTCCAGCTTCCCACTACATCCTATGCATTATTAAAAATGATGCCACTAGAATGTACAACTTGTCCCGCAAAAAAACAAGCCCTCATATGGCTATGTGATCGAAAAAATTAAAAAGTTATGGCTCCGGGAAAAAAAAAAAATAAGAAAATTGCTCAATCAGGAAAGGGTTGAACTCTGTAACAAAGTAATGGATCCCCATAAAGATATATTCTGAATTAATTAGCACTGAAGTTTGTACCCATTTTGTTTGAACCCCTTACCTGACACATATTTTGTGCTTTAATCACTGAGCCATTTTTGGCCATTTCCTATTTGTGTTGGTTAAATGAGTGTACATTTATGTTATAAGATGATTTTTCTTGTCTATGACACATTGGGGATATTTAAAAAAAAAAATCATTTTACACAGTATTTTTTTTTAGTTTCACAGGAGTAAAAATTTCAAGATTCTATCAATTTAAAAAGCAAACTATCATAAATGTAAACTTTATATTTTTGTTTGCTACTGTGTAACATTTATTTTGACCTAGTTAGTGGAATAGTGTCTGGATGGGGAAGTCGAACACGTTGGCAGGACATAATAAATTTTTATTATTTTAATATAATTATTCTACCTCTTTTGTTTTATGTTTATTTTCTGTATTTTTTGCTGTTTTAGTTTGTAACTCAGATTGTCAAAAAGACAAAAAATAAAAAAAAAAATCACTGATTTACTTATTTTTACACTGCCTATTTCTCTTACATGTCCTTAATTCTGTTGCGGTTATCTCCCTATACCAGGGATCAGTAGCATTTGTCACTCCAGCTGCTGTGAAACTACAACTGCCAGCATGCAAACATGCTCGGCTGTTCTTCTCACTCCCACAGACATAAGTGAAGCATTCTGGGAGTTGTAGTTTCTCAACAGCTGGAACGCCGGAGGTTGCCGACACCAGTGTGTACAGGTGCATCTCATTAAATTATAATATCATCGAAAACTACATTTTAGAAATTAAATTCAAAAAAGGAATACTCATTCTACAGATTCATTAGACACAGCGTGATCTATTTCAAACATTTATTTCTTTTAATATTGATGATTATGGCTTACAGCTAATGAAAACCCAAAAGTCAGTATCTTAGAAAATTAGAATATTGTGGAAAAGTTCAATATGACACTCATGATGTCCCACTGTAATCAGCACAACACACCTGAAAAGGTTTCCTAAGCCTTTAAATGGTCCCTCAGTCTGGTTCAGTAGGCTACACAATCATGGGGAAGACTGCTGACTTGACAGTTGTCCAGAAGACAGTCAGTCACTGACACCCTCCACAAGGAGGGACAGCCACACAATGTCATTGCTATAGAAGCTGGCTGTTCATATACTGCTGTATCCAAACATATTCACGGTAAGTTGAGTGGAAGAAAAAGTTGCACAAACAATAGGGACAACCGCAGCCTTGAAAGGATTGTCAAGTTAAGGCCATTCAAGAATTTGGGGGAGATTCACAAGGAGTGGACTGCGGCTGAAGTCCGTGCTTCAAGAGCCACCACACACTACAGACGTATAGAGGACATGGGCTACAACTGTCACATTCCTTGTGTCAAGCCACTCATGACCCAGAGACAATTTGAGAAGAGTCTTACCTGGGCTAAGGAGAAGAAGGACTGGACTGTCGCTCAGAGCTCCAAAGTCCTGTTTTCAGATGAAAGTAATTTTTGCATTTCATTTGCAAATCACGGTCCAAGAGTCTGGAGGAAGAGTGGAGACGAGCACAATCCAAGCTGCTTCAGGTCCATGTGAAGTTCCACAGTCAGTGATTGTTTGGGGAGCCATGTCATCTGCTGGTGTTTTGGGTCCACTGTGTGATCAAGTCCAAAGTCAGCGCAGCCGTCTACTAGGAAAGTTTAGAGTTCCTTCATGCTTCCTTTTGCTGACAAGCTATATGGAGATGTGTATTTAATTTTCCAGCTAGACCTGGCACCTGCCCACACTGCCAAAAGTACTAATATCTGATTTAATAACCACATTATCAATAGGCTTGATTCGGCAGCAAACTCGCCTGACCTAAACCCCACAGACAATCTATGAGCTACCCCAGACCCAACAACGCAGACGAGCTCAAGGCCTCTATCAAAGCATCCTGGGCCTCCATAACACCTCAGCAGTGCCACAGGCTGATCGCCTCCAGGCCACGCCGCATTGATGCATAATTCATGCAAAAGGATTCCCAACCAAGTATTGAGAGTGTATACTGTACAGACTTTTCAGTGGACCAGCATTTCTGTATTAAAAATATATATTTTAATTGCTCTTATATCATATTCTAATTTTCTGAGCTACTGACTTTTGGGTTTTCATTAGCTGTAAGCCATAATCATCAACACTAACAGAAAAAACGCTTGAAATACATCCCTCTGTGAGTAATGAACATGTAGAATATACAAGATTCACTTTTTTATATGAATTACTGAAATAAATTACGTTTTTGATGATTTTCTAATTAATTGAGATGCACCTGTACATTGCAAAGGCTGAATATCAGCAGAATGAATTGACATGCACTTTCAGAGCAGATTTTTCCCCCCACAGCGCGAGGATGACCTTTGTTACAAACTCGTCCACTTTGCAGCTACTGTAAAATGCTGCAGAATTGTTCTCTGCAAATTCGGACCGAAAATGTGCAGCAAATCGGCTTAGTGAGAACAAACCCTAACCAGGGTTATCCTAGCAGTCCAGTTTACAAAAGCAACTGTGATAACTTGACGGTATCACAATTTACTTGCGCTGTGAATCATGTGATCGCCAGGATCGGCAGAGGCGCTGCTGCTACTACTGTATACACGGCGGTCATTGTATGCTGTGTATGTAGAGATGGAGCAGGCAGAATGGTAAAAAAAATAAAAATATGCCCCTGATGAAGCAGGCAAAAAAATCTGCCTACTCCTCTGGGTGCCTCGCTATCTTTGACGGCGGGCACCTGACCTGTGGTTGCACAATCCCCTGTGCAGCCGCTATTCTACAGCAGCGTTTAATGGCGCAGCAGAAATCCCCTATAAACACAGGTTTATACTAGGAAGCCGTTCACATCTACGGATTAATGGCGGCACAGGCCCCCTGCAAATCTGCTATTCCTATATTAATCAAGACAAAGAATAAGTTCAGGGGCATTGTCCAGACGCTGGTCCAGCAGCTCCATCGATGCCCAGACCATAACAAAGTGGCGGGATGTCCTGCTTCAGCTTATGTGGTTCAGCTCCCGCACCCGCTTCTTCAGGTGCCGCTTGCGGATTTTGATCATCCACTTCACGCTGAGTTTGGCAAAGTCTGCAGCTTTAAATAAAACCAGGAAGACTCCGCAGAGCAGCGCGATCATGCTCCAGGGGTTGGCAGCGATGATCTGCAGGCCAAAAATAAAACAAAGGGAAAGAAGAGAGACAAGTAAATCACGGGGTACAAGAAGCAGATGTACAGGGTCTGCTCTAGAGGGACTGTGCAGTGTATGTAAAGTGTGGGGGGCGGCATTCTGCTCCGCCGCCTGCCAGTGACATCATAATTGCTGGTGGCCGGATCCACTAAATAGCAGTAATGGGTGTTAGCCTTTGGTTTATTCATACGTTATATAGTAATTTCAGCGGTACGTCTTATGCAACTAAGTGGCCGCCCCTTTAACGGTGACCGCCTAACCGTGACTTTCACGGTGGCAGTCCCTTTAACAGCGACCGCCCCTTTAACGGAGACTTTTACAGTGGGCGCCCCTTTAACTGTGACCGTCCCTTTAACAGTGACTTTACAGTGGCCGCCCCTTTAATAGTAAACTCCACAGCGACAGCGCCCACCCCTTTAACAGTGAACTCCACAGCTCCTGTCCGTTCAATAGTGGCCCCTGCTCCCCACGCACGTAGCAGTGTAGTTGTGCCGTCATACGTCATATGACTGACTATTTCAGAACCTGCGAACTGATAAAACCTGTGATCAGTTATCGCAACCTGGAGTAGGACCTGCGAGCTTCTATTGGCTGATAAGGGACATGTGACAGTGTGTATGGCAGTTACGATTTAAGTGAAAGGCTAGCGGGCTTGTATTGGCTAATGCAGGTCATTTTTTGGGAATATCTCAGGAACGGTACGTCCTGGTTATATCCACTTGGAGCGCCTATGCCGGACTACCATAGATTGTAGAGCAGTGTAATGTGATCCTGCCTATGACATGCCATCATGGCCGAGCAGCCTGACAGGAACACTCGCCAATATGCAATATATGCAAGTGCCAGAGCGTAATGTGTAGTGAGGCCCTGTCCCCTGACCCCCTGATCTTCAGGAGCCATTGTGGACCTAATAAGTGTTGGACTATCAGATGAATTATCCCCCGTTAACAATTAGTGCATTGTTGGACAAAACCTGCAGTTTCGGACATCACTAATGTATATGGGTAGCTCCTGACAGGTAGCGACGGGGTAGAGAAGTGTGGTCTGCCAGCTACCTCTATGGACAGCCGCCATCTGTTAGCGCTACTCAAAGAGGTAAGTCGACACTCCTAGGCCCCAATTTAGAATCTGTAAAAAGGTGCCTGCCTACCACTTATCATGACAGAGTCTGGGTACGACTGTCACCTCTGCACTCCCTATAGTCATGCCTCTAGCCCTACATGACTTAATGGAAGAGACTGAAGTAAAGAAGAATTTGCTTTCAGATAAACCCCTTAGAGCAATGTTCCTACATACATCTACATTCGGTGAATCCTACTGAAGGTCCAAGGCTGCATTCAAACAGTTTCTGACACAACCCAAGGACTTCAGTGGGATCTGTCAGGTTTCTGCAGGGCTGCACTATCCATACGTAAGAAGTTCTAGTAAACCTACTACTGGACCTATACATCATCTTGCCACAAACACGACATGAATGCCAAGGTAGTCATCTTCTGGAGTGAACGTTGGATACTCACGTCCTGAATCTCTTGGATGTACGGATCCTTCCATTCAAAAACCACAAAGAATAACTGGTCTCCCTTTTGCGTCCCCTGCCTCCGATCGATGTAGTTGACGAAACTGGTCTGTGACGAGAACAGACGTTATAATGAATTGTGATTATAATTATCATTGTGGTCCGTGGTGATGCCTACGAGTAGAGGGATCACCACGACTTCATCTTCCATGTCCCCTTTGGGACAAAAAGTTATCAGTGACCTTGTACCCCTCACAATAACTCCCACCAGGTCACTTTTTTTTTAACCACATGCAGGATCACACTCAAACTAACCTCTTGCTTGAACTCCACCGACTGGCTCCCGTCCTCCTCAGTCGTCTTTACTAAGGACATTTTCACCCAGGTCCGGAACCCCCCAGAGAATTTCCAGCTGGAGAAGGAGCTCTCGCAGTCCTGCATGAATTTTGTCTTGTTGTCACTGGGTAAAAAAGAAAATTAGTTTCAAAGAACATCCTAGGATGTCCCTACCGTATCTGTAGTATCTTAAAGGGTATGTCCATTTATTATAACAATTTGATTGCATTTATGATAAAAAAAATGTTATATATATATATATATATATATATATATATATATATATATATATATATATATTTTAATTTAAATTGAAAACCTCCTGCCGTTTTTGCGACCACAGCATCTGTGCAGACCTAAGCCGTTTCCAACTTGACCCAAAACCTGTAGTATGGTTCTCCGGTCATACTCCACCCAATGTATTGCTTATATAAAAAAATTTTAAGTTGGGCTGTTTACCCCCGAACAGGAGCTCCACATGGGTTGGTGTCTTGGAAGCGGCCATAATTTTTACAGTCAGGACTAGCGATTAGCTGGTCTCCAAGAGGTCAAGGTTCTGTAATACTTGGTCGTATAGTCAGTACATCAAGGAAAGCCACCTACGTTCACAAAACAGCCCGCATGTACACCCAGGGGCAATGTAGATCCTCCTGCTCATTTCAATGCAGATCACAGCCTCTGAACATATTCCCAGTGCTTGAAGAAGAGATTTTAGACGCAGAAGGGTTAACCCCTCTTCTCCAATCGATAGGCCTTATTGTCCCGGAAATCACTCAGATCCTTAACGAATTGTCTGTTTTCAACTGACGTCTGGAGAGATGCCTCCTGTTTTTTTAATCCAAATCGGTTTCAACCTTCAGGGCTGTCTCCTTAAGCTCACGCCGTTTCTCGTAAGTTTTCTCAAACAAGGCTCTTTCCTCTTCTAAGAGGATCTCCATAAGATTGAGTGAACTCCAGCTAAGTTCCTCTTCCCAATGTTTTTTCAACGTAGGGGAAGAGATACGATCTGCTGTCCGTTTTATTGACTACTTACATTCCCCGTGTAACAATTCTTTTCATATTACCATGTTGTGCCATTCCTTTATTATTCCTACTAGAAGCTACGAATGAATTACTAGCAGTTTTCAGTGAAGGTTCAATGAAGATAGGTGTGCCTTCACAGTCTGATATTATTCAATCAGCACTGCCAGAGTCAGACTGTGTGGGGACACCCCCTAACTAGTAACACCCCTCTGGACCTTTATTACAGACTGCTGGCAATTCAGTCAAACTTCTAATAGGAATAATAGTTGTAGGATTTTACTGCAAAGTAGTAGCTACTAAACCAGGCATGTCCGTAGAGGTGACGGCCCTCTCTAGGTCTCCGCTAAGGTCTCGCTAAACACTTGAAGTTGGAGCAGTCTGATGACGAGGAGCGATACGCGGAGATGTTTCCATAGACATCAGTAACTGCCCTGAACAATAGAGACGCTCTGTTATCTGGCTCATCGCGCCAAAAACCTAATGCCTTAGATGAGGAACCTGTGCGTGCGCTGAACAAAGAGCTCATTCAGACGCCGATCACAAGGACACATTGTCTGTGCCGTCTCATTACCCAGAGAGAGACGCGGGGACACCAAGTTGTGCAATATCTACATTATCTATAACCACCCGCCCTTTAACCCATTACTTGACCGCGTATTATAGCTGAGAATCTATGTACATTATATGTACAGAGTCCGAGTTACATTTAGAGCGGTCTTTAAAAATTCTGCTGCCAAGCTTCACATCTCTCTGCAGCCCCTGCTGTCTCAGTCTCTGCACAGTGCATTGCAGGAGATGTAGCCTTTTCAGACCACATCTTCACCTAAACGATGACGATTCCCAGCTGCACCATCAAGTGCGGCAAATACAGAAAGGTTTGCGCAGGGTGTGAAGCTGGGAGGCCTTGCTACAGATTTTTTTGGTTTTTACCAGGACTCTCAAGTTAGATTCTGTTTATATTTGCATTATGCTTTTTCCATCAGGGAATTTTATTTTTATTTTTTTATGCAAGACTGGCAGTTTCTAATCTTGCGGTTCTCGATACCTAAACCATGATTTGTATTTTCAAGTTTTGATATGGCCAGTTTCCTTAGTGGGACTGTCTTTACGAAAGAGGCACAAGATATTTTTCAGAAAAGGAGATCCCCGGTCTTTCCTCATCTGTCACGTGTAAGCTAGCATTTAATGAGCTGCATACAGGCTTTAAAGAAAACATAAAATTGTGGTGGAAAGTTATTTACAACATCAAATTGTTCCTAGGGGGCCTACGTATCCCGATTACTCCAGCAGATCGTATCTCTTCCCCTACGTTGAAAAAAAACATTGGGAAGAGGAACTTAGCTGGAGTTCACTCAATCTTATGGAGATCCTCTTAGAAGAGGAAAGAGCCTTGTTTGAGAAAACTTACGATAAACGGCGTGAGCTTAAGGAGACAGCCCTGAAGGTTGAAACCGATTTGGATTAAAAAAAAACAGGAGGCATCTCTCCAGACGTCAGTCGAAAACAGACAATTCGTTAAGGATCTGAGTGATTCCCGGGACAATAAGGCCTATCGATTGGAGAAGAGGGGTTAACCCTTCTGCGTCTAAAATCTCTTCTTCGAACGTGGACTTCTCCGACGGAGAGGTCACTAATAAAAGGCTGACAGGACCGGCCCTAAAAAGGATCAGCAAATTACAAAAAACAAAGCACTAAGACGCCCCATCGAGTTACGAGTATATAGATATCTTTCAAACTGGTAACTTCCGAACTCGAGAAGTTGAAAGTCCTCCCCCCCCCCCCCCCCCCCATACCGTAGGCATCTGTCTACTTTAGAATTAGAAGCCTTGAGAACGCTGGAAAGTGACAGATCCATAATTATTAGACCATCAGATAAGGGTGGAAACCTTGTCATCATGGATCATGACAATTACTGTAGAATGTGTTTGGACCTTCTCAAGGACAAAAATGGCTATCCGATATTACAAAGTGACCCCACCAATATATTTCAGGTGGAACTCCGGTCTATTCTTAAGTCTGGTCTGGAGAAAAGGGTCATTAGTGAGGCTGAATATCACTTTATGTTACCTATTTAAGCAAAACTTCGTGGCACTCTGCCGTCTGTTTCATCCAAGGGCCAACAAAATGATTAATAGTATCAGGAACCACTGGCCCCTTCTACAAAAAGCCTACCCAGACATTGCAGAGTTACAAAAACCCGATACTATCCTGCACACGTCGACCCAAGAACTTACGGGACCTAATTGTAAAAGCCGATATAGGCCCGGCCAAGACCACCCTGAGACAAACATTAATACAGAAACAAAAGACAGGAACATTTCCCTGTATACACTGTTTCCAGTGCTCAAATGTACTGAAAGGATCCCAATTCCATCACCCACAGTCAGGCAAAAGCTTTCCGATTCACGTTTTTTTTACATGCGAGACCAATTTCGTTGTATACCTATTAAAGTGTCCCTGTGGAAAGGTAGAAACAACCCAAAAGATACGTGATCGTGTATGCCAGCACAAATCTTACTCCCAGTACCAGCACACTTTGAGGCAGCAGGCCATAATCTATCGCAATTAAAATACCAAGTGATAGAACAGGTGACACCAAGTAGGAGGGGAGGTGACAGAATTAAACTATTAAAAATGAGGGAAGCGTACTGGATCCACATGCTTGACAGCCTAGAACCTAAAAGGACTAAATAGGGAGTATGAGATTCACAACCTCATCTGAATCAGACATATAACGAGATTTTTTTCTTTTTCCCTTTTTCTTTCCCCTTTTTTTTCTTATCTTTTTCACTGTATCCAGGGATTCTGCTTATGACTCATATACCTCTATACTATATCTATATATGTGATAGTATGTGGAGATGCATTTTTCCACCACCTTATTTGTCATGTCATTCCCTTTTAGATGAATTAACTATACTGCTCTCACATCCTGTGGTCATCCATAGTATCCTTTTCTACGTTATGGTATGTTACATATATAAGTCTTATGTCTACAGGTTCGTATGTCAGATTATCCGTATGCCATATGCCTATATTATCTATGTTCCTATAATGCATACAATTCTGTCTGTCACCCTCTCCCTGTATTCTTTCCTATATATGCTTTTTCCTTTGACTACCTCGCTTTCTATATTCTCTTCATTGTGACTATATGCGCCCCAGATATTCCCTATAGTCTATACGGAGACCAGAGCGAGGCTTGACATGCATGGACACCTTCTGCGCATGCGTGACGCCAGTATCACACACCGGATCTCATCTCTAACAGCAGCGAGGCTTGACACCCAGCGGGATCCATTGCGCATGCGCCACACCCTCTGCTTCCGGACGCGCTCCCTCAAATAAGGGCGCGCATCCTACACAATACAGGCGGCATCCAATCAGTGCAAGCGCACCGTTACCCTAACGCCTATATCCAGGATATCTACCCCTAAGCGGCAAAAGGTAAGACCTTATTCAATCCTTGAGGGACAGCCAGGCATACCATGTTTGTGATTTCAATACTATCCTCCTTGTATCTCAGGTGCATGTTACAAATGGCCAAACACTATACTCTGTGATCGTTATCACTTTATTCCCTGTCCACTCTCTCCCTCTTTAATCCCTTTTTGCAACTGCAATTCGCTGGAGTTTTATATTCTTACTTTATGTTACCTGTTACATCACAAATCTCCACCTTTTACAGACTTCCCAAGGTCCATGAAGGGACAAGTCCTTTAAAAGGTCGCCCGATAGCATCAGGTGTGAATTCCTTAAAGGGGTTCTCTGGGTTTTTATTATTGATGACCTATCCTCAGGATAGGTCCTCAATATCAGATCGGCTGGGGTCCGACACCCGGCACCCCCGCCGATCAGCTGTTTGAAGAGGAGGCGTGCGCCGTGCCAGCGCTGCCTCCTCTTCACTGTTTACCTTCTCGCCGTCGCCTCTGCAGCGGTGAGCAGGTGTAATTACACCCAAGCCGCCCCTTTCATTTCAATGGGACGGATCGCTCGTATACAAGTGTATGGGAGCGATCCGTCCCATTGAAATGAATGGGACGGTTAGGTGTAATTACACCTGCTCACCGCAGCAGAGGCAACGGCGTAAAGGTAAACAGTGAAGAGGAGGCAGCGCTGGCACGGCGCACGCCTCCTCTTCAAACAGCTGATCGGAGGGGTTGCCGGGTGTCGGACCCCCGCCAATCTAATATTGATGACCTATCCTGAGAATAGGTCAATATTAAAAGCCCGGAGAACCCCTTTAACACAGAATTGTGGGCTATATCTTGACCAAGTTCTGAGAGAATTTGTCCTGTCCCGTGCATCCTATGCGAGGGATACAATGGACTTCTTGAATAAAATAGAAACGCTGGTTATCGATCCCTCAGGTCTACTCGTCAGTATTGATGTCGAATCCTTGTACAGTAGTATGCTGCATGACAAGGGACTCCTGGCAGTAGCACATTACCTCAGTACAAGAGGGACATTTTTTAATGCCCACAATCACTGTTATGACCCTACTTGAGTTTACCCTTAAGCACAATTTTTGTTTAATGGGCGGTTCTACCACCAGCTCAGGGAGACGGCGATGGGGTGCCCTTGTGCCCCCGCGTAAGTCAACCTCTTCTTGGGCTGGAGGGAGGACAATATAGTTTTTCCCGGCCACAGGACATGGAACGAGAAAATAACCTTTTGGATTGGAAATAAGGAAGATTTTACCAAGTTTGTTGACACCTTAAACAGGAATGAAATAGGCTTGAAATTCACGTTTGAAATACAAAAAGAGCATATAAATTTCCTGGATGTAAAAGGTCCACAAACGAGGGGATAAACTCACCACTACTATTTTTAGAAAACCCACGGCAACTAATGCAATCCTGCATTGGTAAAGCCATCATCCTGTTCCCCAGAAAAAAGGCCTCCCGAGAGGGCAGTATTTGCGGGTACGTAGGAACTGTTCCAACATGGATTATTTCCATTTGGAATCAAAAAAAATTATAGAACAGATTATTGGACAGGGGATACACCAAGGCCACTGAGACAGGCATTTCAACACGCATCAGCCATAAATAGGGAAACCTTACTTCCCCCAAAAAAAAAATCTGTAGTGGGTGAACAGACGCAGACCCGCCTCATCTCTACGTTCGATGCAGCTAATGTAGAGGTGAAAACGATTTTGAAGAAATACTGGCCAATACTACGGATGGACCCTAATGTGGCACAAAAGATCTCTCCCCATCCCAGTATAACATACCAAAGGGGCAGGAGCATAAGGGATCGACTGGTACATGGCCACTATGTCCTTCCTGCGGCACCTGGCTGGACCGTCGACCTGTGGGCATGTTTAGATGTGGGACTTGCAAAGCATGTGCATGCATTAATGTATCTAAAACAAATCACATGCTCAACCACCAATAAGATTTTCACCATCCGGGATTTTGTTAACTGTAGGAGTAAAGGGGTTATTTATATGTGTCAGTGCCCCTGTCCCTAGGATTATATCGGGAAGACTTTGATATGAGAGCATGTCAATGATGTCAGGAAGAAAAACATCACGCCAGTTGCCAATCATGTAAACGAATACCATGGTGGGAACCCCCAAGTCCTAAAATTCTCAGCTCTGGAGCTTGTCCCCATCTCCCCCAGAAAGGGAGATTGGACAAGAGAATTCTCCAGAGGGAGGCGGAATGGATTTATAGATGCAGATCACAGTCACCCTCTGGCCTCAATGAGAGGTTAACTTTTACCCGTTTCATATACACTCACCTAAAGAATTATTAGGAACACCATACTAATACGGTGTTGGACCCCCTTTTGCCTTCAGAACTGCCTTAATTCTATGTGGCATTGATTCAACAAGGTGCTGATAGCATTCTTTAGAAATGTTGGCCCATATTGATAGGATAGCATCTTGCAGATGGAGATTTGAGGGATGCACATCCAGGGCACGAAGCTCCCGTTCCACCACATCCCAAAGATGCTCTATTGGGTTGAGATCTGGTGACTGTGGGGCCATTTTAGTACAGTGAACTCATTGTAATGTTCAAGAAACCAATTTGAAATGATTCGAGCTTTGTGATATGGTGCATTATCCTGCTGGAAGTAGCCATCAGAGGATGGGTACATGGTGGTCATGAAGGGATGGACATGGTCAGAAACAATGCTCAGGTAGCCCGTGGCATTTAAACGATGGCCAATTGGCACTAAGGGGCCTAAAGTGTGCCCAGAAAACATCCCCCACACCATTACACCACCACCAGCAGCCTGCACAGTGGTAACAAGGCATGATGGATACATGTTATTCTGTTTACGCCAAATTCAGACTCTACCATTTGAATGTCTCAACAGAAATCGAGACTCAGACCAGGCAACATTTTTCCAGTCTTCAACAGTCCAATTTTGGTGAGCTCGTGCAAATTGTAGCCTCTTTTTCCTATTTGTAGTGGAGATGAGTGGTACCCGGTGGGGTCTTCTGCTGTTGTAGCCCACCTTTCTTTCCCATTCTGACATTCAGTTTGGAGTTCAGGAGATTGTCTTGACCAGGACCACAACCCTACATGCATTGAAGCAACTGCCATGTGATTGACTAGATAATCGCATTAATGAGAAATAGAACAGGTGTTCCTAATAATTCTTTAGGTGAGTGTAGTTTATCACTGTCTGGTGTTTTTTGGAGATTACTTTGTAAATGGTCTTCCTTTTTCATTTGATACCTCTTCTTCTGTATATAAACTATAGCCCCAACTGGTCAGGAATGTGAAAAGCATTCGTATTAATTTATATTAGGGTGACAACAATTTGAAGCACCCCGCTTGTTCTTTTCAACCTGACTTTTAGTTCAGGTGACCTACGACTGTTGTGTCTGCCCATCCGGAGCGGCATTTTTCTGGGATATTTTTAACTGTAGGAGGGCACAATGCTTTTGAAGGGAGACTGATTCCCTGTTGCATGAGCATAATGTAATGGCTCATAGTATATAAGAAAATGCGGATGTTTTTCTTCTGCCTGCCTTTGTCTTATCTGCTATTATCTTCTGCCTGGCACGGCAGTTTTATTGCAGGGCGGTCTCTCAGCGTAACGAAGCAAACATTGCCTCCTCAGATGCCCCTTCTTTTCCATATCTCAGCGTTGTTGGAACGTATGTCGGGCACCGAACTGGAAGTGACGCGTGCGCTCCATGACGCCGGAAGTGGAGACACTGCGTGCGCTCCACAGATCGGAAGCGCCTTCACCTATGCGGTGAGACGCGCGTGGGTGCTACTATTTGAACCTCCACAGCACGGGCATGCCCCACTGCCGCATCGAGCACCTGGCAGGAGGCAGTCCGATTTTGAATGGGGCACATCACTTGTAAGTTCACAATCCTGCACTATATGCTTCCACCATTTATAAGCATGTATTTAGCAGACATGTACATCTGTTGTCGGTATCTTCTCCCTTTAACAGGGGGGAACATGTGATGTATTCAGCTTCTACCATAAGGTCTGCCTTTCTTGTCTTATCTTCTAAATAGGTATGGTATCTACCGATGTACTCCTGCTTTCTGAGATGTGTTATCTAAACTAAGCAAACACCTTCAATTGCTTTTCAATGGCTTTTGTTTCAAGTTAAGAATATTGAGTGCTAACCCTGCTACATCTGTATATTTGAATGTTATCAGCTACTATCCCTTGGATAAAGTATGTTACCAACATTACCTATATGTACTCAGCTATTATCGACTCCCTGAGGAACCCAGGAAGGAAAGAAACGCGTCGGGGTGTTATTTCCAACTAGTTATTATCAAGGGGTACTTTTTCACTATCTTGTCTATAAATCCTCTACCCCAGGGGAGTTTTTACCTTGTAGGGCCTCCTAGGGTTAGACAGGGTAGGTACGAGGACAGGGAAATTCCACCATCAGGGATTGCCCCTGGGCTAAGGCCTAGTACAGAGAATGTTTTTTCTTCTCTCCCTGGCACTTATATCATTGCCCCAGGCCTCCTATTTCTGCCATTACTATTGCCCCAATCTAAGCCATCTATACACCATCATTTTGACTACCTAGTGGATGTCACAAGCTCAGTGGTAGTTGGGCTAAATCTCTGCCCATGAATATATAATCTCATCCGCCTTGGTATATAGGGCGATTTTAATTATATCTTTATTAAAAGAAGCTTTAAAGGGTCCAAAAATAAGTTATTTTTATGTTTATGTACTTTTTCTAGAAGGACACCAAAACCATCCCTATTGCTATCTACTCTTCGTGTTTTGCAAACCATGACAGACCCCATTAAAGGGGTTTTACAAGATGTTAATACAGATGAGCTATCCTCTGGATAGTTCATCAGTATCTGATCCGTGGGGGTCTGACACCCAGAACCCTGCCAATCAGCAGTTTGAGAAGGCAGCGGCGCCATGGCTTTCTCTCTGCTTTTCCTAGGCCGAGTGATGACACGTTCATCAGTCACATGACCTAGGCGTAGCTCAACCGCATTGAAGTGACTGGGGCTGGGCTGCGATACCAAGCACAGTCACTATACAATGTCCGGCGCTGTGCTTGGTAAGCAGTGAGAAGGCCGTGGCGCTACTGCAAATGCTGGTGCCTTCTCAAACAGCTGATCGGCGGAGTTCCTGGGTGTCGGACCCCCACTGTTCAGATACTGATGATCTATCCTATTAAAGTCTTGGAAAACCCTTCTAAAGGGGGTCGTACAGGTTGCTCATCGGTCACGTGGCCTAGACACAGCTCAGCCCCATTGAAGTGAATGAGGCTGAGCGCGATACCAAGCACAGCCACTATAAAATGTGCGGCGCTGTGCTTGGTGAACTGAGAGAAGGCTATGGTGCTACTGCGAGCACCGGTGCCTTCTCAAACAGCTGATCAGCGGGGGTCCTGGGTTTCAGACCCCCACTGAGCAGATACTGATGACCTATCCGGAGGATAGGTCATCCGTTAAAATCTCTCAGAAAACCTCTTTAAAAGTCAATGGGAACTGTCCAGATCAATCCTAGATCAGAACCATCAGGGTTATGAACCGTAGCCATGACGCTAGTGTGAACAGAGCCCAGAAAAGCATATAACACTAATGTAATCAAGGTAATTGTATCCTTGAGTGATCTGGCATGGTTGCATCCACCCTCATTATTGTACGATGGTTGGTCCTGACTGTAATGTTTGTCAGGGGGACACGCACCTGGCTAGGAAGTTCTTGTACGAAGAGAAGAGCAGATAGTCAATGGCGCTGAAGTCTTGTTCAGTTTCGTTCAGATGGAACTGCAGGAAAACCAGTTCTCTCTTCCACACTTCACGCGGCCCTTTAACAATGAGGGCGTGCTTCTGGAAAGAGAACATCAAAAAGGTTACCGCGCCTATAAAAAGTATTCACACCCCACCTCCTTCCCTTGTTTACTGCGTCACCACTTTCATTTAGGCTTTTGACATCTAAAAACTGCTCAATATCAAAGTGAAATCACAAGAACGTGATCTACTAAGTACTGACTTGAAGGGGTTGAATCTTTCTGCATTAGATATGTTCTATATATGTACACGCCCGTACACTATGTCTGTAGAACGTGGGGTCTGAAGGCTGCAACCCCCTCCAACCCAGAGGGACCACAGCCTTAGGTAAAGTGTATGGAAATATCCTGATTTCCACTTTGCCAGTGCTTTAGTCACTTCATTCCAGTGATAAATAAGGGCCCCAGAGTTAGCAATATACAATTCATTATAATCTGTGGTAAAAAAAACTACAATATTTTTCTCCCCATAAGACGCACTTTTGTCCCCTCAAATGTGGGAGGGGGGATTTTAGAGCGTCTTATGGGGTGAATACTAATAAGCGCTGCCAGCATCTGTACTCAACAACGGTTCCTGGTCTTCCTCGGCTGCTCGCAATGCAGAGACCGCGCACAGCATGAGGATGACGATGCTTTCTGACCACACACTTTGCAGCATCGGGTCACAGCACAGCGTGCGGCAGGAAGAAGGAGACAGAGCTGGATGACAAGAACGGTAGCGGAGTCTGGAGTGGGAAAGGTAAGTTGCTTTATTTATTTTTCTCCGATTTGAGCATGGGAGTCTGAATGGGGGTCATTCACATTGGGTTCTAATCTGAGGTCTGATTGGGGGACTTATTATATGGAAGTCTGATTTGAGTTCTTGTTCATATTGGGAGCTTGTTCTGAGGTCTGATTTACACTGAGGGTTTGATTGGGGCTTTGAGCTTCGATGTGATTAGCATTTTTTTTCTTATTTTGCTCCTCTAAAATATAGGTACATCTTATGGGCAGGTGCGTCTTATAGGAAGAGAAATGCGGTACTTTAAAAATGCAATAGAAACTCACAATGAAGTAGTCCATCTCTATGAACATATAAAAAAGAAACGGTCACTGCAATGATCACTGTTACACAGCCCTCCTTCTACATGACATGCACTATATTTGCTTATCATGGTCAGTGCTGCCCTCTAGTGTTTTTCAACTGTAAGGGATAAATAAAGCAAGCAATTTTCCAGTTTAGATCCAGAATAAACATGCATTAAAAATTTAGTAATTTTGTAAATGACTGGTTGATTTGACCCCGAGTTACAGTCAGTATTATAAGGGCTCATTCACACAGCCGTAGTTTCAGTCCGCATCAGAGTCACATTTTTTGAGGCTCAGATGGGGACCCATTCATCTCAATGGGGCTGCAAAAGATTCTTCTAGCCCCATCCCTGGCAAACATACGGTATATGACAGAAAGGAGTATTTTAGATTCACATTGTGCTACTAAAAAATAAAAGTGAAAAGCGCATAATTTTTTTCCCCAGGTATAAAATTTTTAATGAACTAAAATAAAAGTTACAAAAATAAAGCCCCCATGTATCATATTTATGTAACCGAACACAAAAAAAAAAAAAAAAAACAGAACACCTGGTCAAGAAGGGAGGTAAATGGTCCGGTCTTGAACTGGTTAAAGGGGTTTTCCCAAGAGTTTTTTTTTTAACCGATTACTTATCCTCTGGATAGGTCATCAGTATTTGATCGGTAAAGGTCCAAGACCCCCAATCAGCTGTTTGAGAAGGCAGTGGCGCTTGCAATAACACCACAACCTCGGAGCTCACCAAGCACAACACCGTACATTGTATAGCGGCTGTGCTTGGTATCGCAACTCAACCCATTCACTTCTACGGGGGGTGAGCTGCGCCTAGGATACGTGACGTCACTGACCTAGGAAAAGCTGGAGAAGGCTGCGGCACTACTGTGAGCACAGATGCCTTTTCAAACAGCTGGTCGGCAGGGGTGCCGGGTGTCAGACCCCCACTGATCAGATACTGATGAGCTATCCTGAGGACAGGTCATCAGTATTAGGCTCCATTCACACATCCGCAATTCCGTTCCGCATTTTGCAAAACGGAATTGCAGATCCATTCATTTCCGGGTCCGCAATTCACTTCAAGTTGCGCAATTCCGATCCCGAAAAAAATAAAACATGTCCTATTCTTGTCCGCAATTGTGGACAAGAATAGGCATTTTCTATTAGGTGCCAGCAATATGCGGTCTGCAAAATGCAGAACGCACATTGCCGGTGTCAGTGTTTTGCGGATCCACAAAACACACACGGATGTGTGAATGGACCCTTAACATCTCGAAAACCCCTTTAAATAACAGACTGAAAATACAGCCATGTGCGCTTACCAAGAGAATTTGTGGGGAATGCAAACACAATGCTGATACAGGAGAAATCAATATTTCAAAAGAGGGAACAGACACTAAATTTAAGTAGCTCTGGGTGGCGTGACACTCCAGGGCTGGCTCCTAGCATCCTACTCCTGGGATAGAGCCCTGAGTATCCCTGTTCTTGGGGGCGATCCTGCTGAGCGGTACGTGAGGGTTTGGGCATTAGCTGGCAACTATCTGCTGAAGACACCCTTGAACCTACTGACATGATATACAGTCCTGATCAAAAGTTTAAGACCACTTGAAAAATGGCAAAAAAAATCATATTTAGCATGGCTGGAGCTTAACAAGGTTCTAAGTAGAGCTTCAACATGCAACAAGAAGAAATGGGAGTGAGAAAACTTTTTTAACATTCAATTTAATGAAAAACAACGAATAAACTGAAACGGGCTGTTTTTGTGAATCAATTTTGATAAAGCTAAAATAAAACGAGCTCAATGGTGGACATTCACTTTAAAGGGGTTTTCCGGTATTGATGACTTTGCAAGTGCCTGCAGCCTGGTCTCCGAAGATTCAGCCTTGCCTGCTCCAGTCCTCACTCGCTGGCTTCGCTGGGTCCATCTTCCGATCCCAACACGGTTTACATCCCGCAGTGCATGGACATGGTCACATGCGCCGCTCCAGCAGTGTTCTGCTTGTGGCCACATCACAGGCTGAAGCCAGTCAATGGCTGGAGCGGGGCATGTGACCATGTCCATGCACTGCGGGATGTAAACAGCTGTTGGGATCGGAAGATGGACACAGCGGATCCAGCGAGGAAGGACTGCAGCAGGGAAGTATGAATCTTCAGGGACAGGCTACGATTCCTATTACTTGCCAGATATTAGCAATCGTACTCTAACCAGATTTTTACTTTGGTTGTGTGTGGAGAAGAAAACCTAAAGGGGTTGTTCATTCCGGGAAATGCTTTCCTAGACCTGCGGTGGTGATCATACTTGCCTGATCCCCGCTGCTGGGTTCCAGCCCCATTGCTGCCCCACCAACTATGCAGGTTCCGGGTTTCCCCGTGTCAACATCTGGTGACGAGACACCATGTCACTCGGTCACGTGGTGCCCGAGTCACAAGTCACCGATGCAGCCAGTCATTGGCTGCAGTGGTCACGTGACTGGAAACAAACCAGACGCTGGCACGGACAGACCCGGCTACTTGCAGAACCAACGGGGCAGTGATGGAGCTAGAACCCAGCGGGAGGGATCAAGCAAGTATGATTACCAGCGCGGGTCTATAGAGAACACCCCCATGGCGAACAACCCCTTTAACATTGCACAGGAAATATTACCGCTCTGCATCAGTACAAGATGGGAGCGCCATTACCATAGTCTGGTTGGTGAAGGGATCGGTGTAGTTCATGGTCTGAGTGATGCAATTATTCTTCCCCGGCTGTCCCGGATCTTTTAGTGGTGGAATATGGTTATAGAGATGATGCTCACAGCTCAGGAGCCGAGCTTTTCCTGGATAAATGGCTATACCTGAAACATAATACCGGAGAGGTGAGATATCTGATCCACATGGAATATACTAGTACAATACTGACCCCTCCAAGATGTTGCCCTGTGCGGAGATGGTGCCCATCTAGATCAGACTTCTGTAAAAACTGCATCCAACAATGCACCACAGCAACCACTGCCCTGCAGACACTGTACCAGCAGGGGTCTGCTAAGGGATGTGAACTTGGAGCACACGGTCATGCAGTAAAATTCAGAAGGTAGAGCTGTGCGATTTATATGTCTGCCACATCTTGGGCCACAGCTGCTCTTTAGTGCCGCCTTCCAGCATCTCCACCCTCAGGGTGCCAATATCTTATGCAAAGCAATCTTCTACAATGCACTATGGCAGATGTTGTCCCAAATATCAAACTACTTTACTTACTGTAAACACTAGAGTGTTCAGCACAGACCCTGAATCAGCAGGGACTGCTGGAAGATGCAAAGTCAGCCAAACTAAAGACTAACAAAAAAGACAGCGTGGTGTCAATGTAGGTCAAGAGAAGTAAAGCAAAGTATCAGCAAAGTTACTGAGCACTATGAAATAATGTCTTAAAGAGACAGCGCACTGTAAGAGAAGCTTCTTGTGTACTGCCGATTGCGCAGTATTTCTTGCTGCGGAGCGGAGCCTGACACTACCTGCACGCAACGGGATCTCTGACAAAAACAAAGTGTAAATTATTCAGCAATGTTTCTACTTTACAGGATCATATCTGCACCACTTCTCAGTCACAAAGAAAACGTACAGAGGTAACAATGGAGGAGATATGCTGCAGAACCTCGCGCTACACACCTCGGGCGCTGCAGAACCTCGCGCTACACACCTCGGGCGCTGCAGAACCTCGCGCTACACACCTCGGGCGCTGCAGAACCTCGCGCTACACACCTCGGGCGCTGCAGAACCTCGCGCTACACACCTCGGGCGCTGCAGAACCTCGCGCTACACACCTCGGGCGCTGCAGAACCTCGCGCTACACACCTCGGGCGCTGCAGAACCTCGCGCTACACACCTCGGGCGCTGCAGAACCTCGCGCTACACACCTCGGGCGCTGCAGAACCTCGCGCTACACACCTCGGGCGCTGCAGAACCTCGCGCTACACACCTCGGGCGCTGCAGAACCTCGCGCTGCAGAACCTCGCGCTACACAACCTCGCGCTGCAGAACCTCGCGCTGCAGAACCTCGGGCGCTGCAGAACCTCGCGCTACACACCTCGGGCGCTGCAGAACCTCATAATATACGTCAGCCACTGCAGAACCTCATGCTACACACCACAGCCGCTGCAGAACCTCATAATATACATCTTAACTGCTACAGAACATTATAATACACACATCATCCTCTGCACAACATCAAAATGCACACCTCAGCTGCTGCAGAACCTCATAATGCACAAATGTTTCACTGGGAATGATGCCACTATTAACCCTTAGTTCTATGACATAAATTAGAGGTTGTGTGGAGAAATACATCAGTGCTCACTCACCGGGAGCCTCATACACGTCAACCTCTTTGTAGGAGACGGACATGACGGGGTGTTTTAGCTTGTCCCTGAAGTCAGTTATGGTCTGATAGACCAGGAAGACGGCGACAGCCATGAGCGACAGATAGACAAAGATTAGCAGCACCGAGAAGACGTTCTTCAAACACGTCCTGCTGAACCGCATGGAGGACCTGTCCAACTCCCGCTCTGCCAAGAAAGGTTAAAAGTGTCATAAAAAGACCCTTAGTGAGAAAAACACTTAACATCTAACTTCTATGTAGAGCTGTGACTGTTTAATGTTACAGGTCCCAAAGCCTGAGGCTGCACTACTGAGATTCTGATGACCTAACACAGGATCTGCAACCTGCAGCACTCCAGCTGTTGTGAAACTACAATTCCCAGCATGCTCCATTCATTTCTATGAGAGTTCTGAGAAGAGCAGAGGAAGCATGCATGTTGGGATGTTGTAGTTTCACAAAAGTTGGAGTGCTGGAGGTTGCCTACCCCTGAACTTATACATTGATGACATACCTAGGATGACTAACCTCTGGCACACCAGCTGTGGTAAAACTACAACTCCCAAGATGTACACTTGCTTGGCTGTTCTCAGAACTCCATAGAAATGAATGGAGAATGCTGGGAGTCATAATCTCACCACAGCTGGAGTTGCCGGAGGTTAGCTACTGACATAGTACTTATCTGCCACTGTTCATCCAGGACAGGATGCACAGAATGTGGCAACTCCACTACGGATTTTGTTTTTCCTGTTTTTTTTAACCCCTCCCATAACATTTGCCATACATATACATCATAATGCCACAGTGGGTGTATGGGGCGGGATCAAGAGCTGCATAAAATCAAGCCCTCATCTCATACAGCTGCATAAAAGTATAAAGAAAGTTATGGGTGCTGGAAAATGGAGAGAGAAAAAATGGCTACCAGGAACAAGCCAATAAACTTTATTTAAAGGGAAGGTCCACTATCACTTCTTAACTGTTCCATATACATGTAAATAATAATGAAGCAACTCCGCAAACAACGTTGATTAAAAATTTCCTACCGCTTTGTATTTGCATCTCCTATGAAGACCTATGTGTCTCCATAGTAACAGACTACAAAGAAACCCTGTGTGGTCAGAGTCTGCATACACATTTCCTCTGCATCCTACATCTTATTAAACTACAGAGCTATTTAAGGAGGATTTATAGTTTGTGGGACGAGTCGTAGACATTTTTTTCAGGTAGTGTTTCATTTATATGAATTTTTAAGTATGGGGAGGGCATGACAAAGCAATTCCACAAATACTGGTGCAGGAGGATGGCTGACAGAGCCACACCCCATCTCCAGATTGTGCGAGCACAGCAGCTACATCCCGTCGATGACATACACGTATGTCATTCTCAGTTACAGAGCGTTACTGACAATGCTTGTGGAACCACTGCTCCAACTAACCGGTTTGACTTTGGGCTAGTCCAGAGGACGCTGTTCTAGTGGCCCCTGGTTTTCACCTTTTAAATCCTATACAGGGATCTGGTCTTTGCTGCAGGGGAACCACCAGGCTGCTACCTCTTCGAATAGTCCCGATGTAGTTGGCAGTAAATACACTAAGGCAAATCCCACAAGGGATCATTTACTACATGTGTCACACCACTTTTTGGAGTAAAAAATGTTGCAAGCCCGTGTTTTGTGGATTTTTAAACACCCCTGTGACAATATTTTGTCACACGGGTGTTTTTGCACTGTTTGACACTTGCGAGTGGCGGGGACCAGGGCTTCGGCACCAACAAATTTACCATCTTTTACACCTAGAAACAAGCGTAAAAGAAGTGAAAACTTATCAAGTCAAGGATTGGAGTGCCGGAGGTGCGCCTAATTTATGACGAGGGGCATGCCTTCTCATAAATTAGCTTAATCTTCCGGCAACGCAAAGAGGAAATAAAGACCGGTGTAAAAATGACCCCTATAGACAGAACCAGGCTGAGTTCAGGCAGGCAGAGTACATGCAAATCCAAGAAACAGTCCCATGGTCAGGGCAGAAAACAGAGCAAACAGATCAAGGTAACAGGCACAGGACAGGCCAGATGGCAGACATACAGACAGACCTAGTCCGGAGACAAACAGATTAGCTTTTTTGCAGGGTCAACCAGACCAGAGAGTGACCTGGCAAATCTACAGAGACATAATCGCACAGACAAGGGGTGGGACACTATATATAGCAGGGGTAGTCAGCACCACACAGCCTAGCACCTGCACATGAGGTTCAATCATTATGTCCTCTTTCACACAACCGTTTGGAAAACCATCTGGATTCCGATCCAGGAATACGCTCAGATTCCAGTACACAAAATATGTGCCATATATAGATTGCAAATATACTCGTGTAAGAGGCCTAAACCCGAACTAACACACAGAAAGGCTACACAGGGGCTGGCAATGCCCTTTAAAACTTACTTTACTGAAACAAGGTGGTAAATTATGTGAACCCCTCCCATATAATGTGCCATCTCCTCATTAGGGCTCATGCACACGAATGTGTTCCGCCCGGGCCCGTACTGCGGACAGCAAATTGCAGTCCGCAATGCACAGGCACCGACCGCAGGGCTGCCGTATGCAGACGCAGGACCCATTCGCTTAAATAGGGTCTGTGATCGCAAAAAAGCAGTGCACTCTGAAGTGCTTCCGTGGGGTTCCGTGCCTACATTCTGTACCGCACCTTCCGGATAGCAGACCTATTCAAGTGAATGGGTCTGCATCTGTGATGCGGGGTGCACACGGCCTGTGCCTGTATGTTGCGGATCCGCCGTTTGCTGTGTGCATGAGCCCCTACAGAGACCTCTTCATAATCCCAGGACAGTCTACGAACATGGAATAAAACGGCACCACTGACGCCTGTTATGCCGCTGTGACATCCTGTCTGTGACTATTAATGTGCTCAGCATGAACCGAAACTGCGGTAACAGAGGACTCAGACTATGTGTATGACTAGTGTGGTATATACTTTATGACTGTGGTTTAGGGGCTGCATGATATGGGAATTTTGTGCGATAACGATTCGCACTGTTATGGAGGGGGACCTGTGGGTGACGCACTGTTATGGAGGGGGACCTGTGGGTGACGCACTGTTATGGAGGGGGACCTGTGGGTGACGCACTGTTATGGAGGGGGACCTGTGGGTGACGCACTGTTATGGAGGGGGACCTGTGGGTGACGCACTGTTATGGAGGGGGACCTGTGGGTGACGCACTGTTATGGAGGGGGACCTGTGGGTGACGCACTGTTATGGAGGGGGACCTGTGGGTGACGCACTGTTATGGAGGGGGACCTGTGGGTGACGCACTGTTATGGAGGGGGACGGGACCTGTGGGTGACGCACTGTTATGGAGGGGGACCTGTGGGTGACGCACTGTTATGGAGGGGGACCTGTGGGTGACGCACTGTTATGGAGGGGGACCTGTGGATGACGCACTGTTATGGAGGGGACCTGTGGATGACGCACTGTTATGGAGGGGACCTGTGGATGACGCACTGTTATGGAGGGGACCTGTGGATGACGCACTGTTATGGAGGGGACCTGTGGATGACGCACTGTCATGGAGGGGAACTGTGGATGACGCACTGTTATGGAGGGGAACTGTGGATGACGCACTGTTATGGAGGGGAACTGTGGATGACGCACTGTTATAGGGGATGTGTGCTATGACAGATAGGGCCATGAGGGGGGCCAGCATAAGATGCTGAATGTGTGAATGACACACATAGCATATTATGTTGGTCCCCCTCATGGCCCTATGTGTCATAGCATTAGTTTGTTAATGTCCCCTAATGTGTCCTAAACCGCCCACATAACTGTCTTTGTATGCAAAGTCTTTCTTTACTGCTGAAACAATCGCTCTCCTATTGATAAAATCACCAGCCTCTGTACTCACTATAAATGCACTGCAGCGAGCGGGCCGGCCGGCGCATAACTAACATCACTCAGTCACGCTCCTCCCACTTCATTAATGAAGCAGGAGCGCGACTGACTGAAGTCATGCGTCGGCTGGCCCGCTCGCTGCAGTGCATTCATAGTGAGTACAGAGGCTGGTGATTTTATCAATAGGAGAGCGATTGTTTCAGCAGTAAAGAAAGACTTTGCATACAAAGACAGTTATGTGCACGGGGCCCGCCGCGACTTGCCTCCAGCCCCCCCCCACTGTAACTGATGTATCGCCAGCCGCGCTGTGCAGCATAGCGGTCGGCGATACATCAGTGTCAGCCACGTAAAAAGTCAACCATCGCTTTATGAGACGCACAGTGTGTCTTATAAAGCGAAAAATAAACGCAGCATTTTTGGGTTGGCCAAATTGTTATATCGCAATTGGCAATTATTGCGATACGATTGCTTTGGCGATATATATCGTGCAGGCCTACTGTGGTTTATTTGTTTAATTGTCACATTAACAAGGTTAAAATACTTCAAAATTGCGCCTTCTGAAGCAGATAAAGGTCATTCCTCTAAGGCCACTTTCGGACGAGCGAGTTGCATACTCCGGACTTGCAGTGCGAGTATGTGGCAGCAAACGTCCTGAGCACTCTGGTACTGCCAGGGTCGTATAGCTTTGTATTGATTTATGACGCTATGTAACCCTTACGGTTCTGGAATGTATTGGGCAACACTGACATAATGCTGTCAGTGTTATCCAAGACATTCCAGAACTGTAAGGGTTACATGGCCTCATAAATCAATATAATGCTATGCGACTTCGGTCAGTGCTGGGCGGTCAGGATGGGTGCTGCCACATACTCATGCTGCAAGTCCAATGCGTGAAACGCGCTCGTCTGAAAGCAGCCCAATATTCCTACAAGGTGCAGATTCAGATGGGTGTTCCCCTGCACAGTCTAACACTAAATCAGTGCTGCCAGTGTCAGATTGTGCAGGGACACATTTCCAACCGGTAACACCCACCTGGACCTTTATTTTAGGCTGCTGACAATTCAATTGATAACTTCTAGCAGAAATAATACTGCAAAATAGCACAACCATTCACTGCTGTGGGCGGAATGCGGCCTGTCCACACGGCCTTACATTCCCAGCACCCGATTTATCTGATTAGCGGGTAATCGAGTTGTCACCTGGCAGAGGATCGGAGTTGGGCTCCTCCTGGTCTTCCTGTTCTTCATCCACGTCCTCCAGAGTCTCCGCATCCTCCGCACTCTGTTCTAACTCTTCACCTAACTGAGGGAAAAGCAAGACTGTTATATATTTATATTACATTAGCTGAAGGACCCGGCTTCGCAGGGGTATATTTCATCTATTTCACTTAATGTTTGTGTGTCGTTAAAAGATATCGACATTGTCTGCCATAACAGTGACCTCCACAGTCCTCCACCCCTTAGCACTGACCCCCCCCCCGCAGTGTCCGCCCCCTTAACAGTAACATCCACAGTAAACGCCTCGTTAACAGTGACCTCTACAGTGCCCTGCCCCTTTAACAGTGACCTTCACAGTGTCCACCCCTTTAACAGTGACCTCCACAGCAGCCTGCCCCCTTAACAGTGACCTCCACAGTGCCCTGCCTCTTTAATTCTAGGGCTACACGACGACATGTGTTGCGCGACATTTTGTCTCAACAATTTTTATAATGATGTCTGTGGTGTCGCACTGCGACATGTGACAGGACCGTTGCAAAAAATCCATCCAAGATGGATTTTTCAGTGATTGTCGCGTCAGTCGCATCACATGTCTCAGTGCAACACCATAGACTATCATTATAAAAATTGTCGCACAACATTGGTGCGACAATGTCGCGCGACACATGTAGCAGTGTAGTTGTGCCCTATGTGTCGTGCAACTTATTGTCGTCGTGTAGCCCTAGCCTAAGGCCTCATGCACACGACAGTATTTTTTCACGGTCCGCAAAAACGGGGTCCGTAGGTCCGTGACCGTTTTTTTGTCCGTGGGTCTTCCTTGAGGAAGGTGGCACAGTGTGCGCCCCTCCCTCTATAGCATTAACAATATTGGTGGCCAGTGTGCGGCCTCCCATCTCCCCCCCTCCCCCCCCCCATCATTGGTGGCAGCGGAGTTCCGATCGGAGTCCCAGTTTAATCGCTGGGGCTCCGATCGGTAACCATGGCAACCAGGACGCTACTGCAGCCCTGGTTGCCATGGTTACTTAGCAATAGTACAATAGTAAAAGATTCATACTTACCTGGGAGCTGCGATGTCTGTGTCCGGCCAGGAGCTCCTCCTACTGGTTCTTTAGCAATGCGCCGCACAGACCTGTCACTTACCAGTAGGTGGAGCTCCCGGCCGGACACAGACATCGCAGCAGCAAGCAGGTAACTATGAATCTTCTACTATTGTACTATTGCTAAGTAACCATGGCAACCAGGACTGCAGTAGCGTCCTGGTTGCTATGGTTACCGATCGGAGCCCCAGCGATTAAACTGGGACTCCGATCGGAACTCCGCTGCCACCAATGATCGGGGGGGGGGGGGGGGGGGGGGGGAGATGGGAGGCCGCACACTGGCCACCAGTGTTGTTAATGCTATAGAGGGAGGGGGGGGGCCGATGGGGGGTGCACACTGTGCCACCAATGAATTATTACAATAGAGGGAGGGGGGAGGGGGGCCGGGTGGGCGCACACTGTGCCACCAACGAATTATTACAATAGAGGGAGGAACGGGGTGGCCGCACTGGCCACCAATGATATTCAAACTGGGGAGGGGGGGGGGGGGGGTCTGTCCCCTGCTGCCTGGCAGCCCTGATCTCTTACAGGGGGATATGATAGTACAATTAACCCCTTAATTGTGCAGATCACGGCCCCCTGTAAGAGATCGGGTGCTGCCAGGCAGCAGGGGGCAGTCTTGTACACAGTTTGTAGTGTATTCTAACTAGAAGTGTCCCCATCACCATGGGAACGCCTCTGTGTTAGAATATACTGTCGGAAATGAGTTTTCACGAAGTGAAAACTTAGATCTGAAAAAGCTTTTATGCAGACGGATCTTTGGATCCGTCTGTATGAAAGTAGCCTACGGCCACGGACCACGGACAAGGATGCCAATCTTGTGTGCATCCGTGTTCTTTCACGGACCCATTGACTTGAATGGGTCCGTGAACCGTTGTCCGTCAAAAAAATAGGACAGGTCATATTTTTTTGACGAACAGGATGCACGGATCACGGTCTCGGCTGCAAAACGGTGCATTTTCCGATTTTTCCACGGACCCATTGAAAGTCAATGGGTCCGCGAAAAAAAACGGAAAACGGCACAATGGCCACGGATGCACACAACGGTCGTGTGCATGAGGCCTAAAGCGGAGCTACAGCAGTGAAGAAAAATGGCTGGGTTGTCATAGAAACCTGGAGTAAAACTGTGTGTATGTGGAGACTAATGGCCTGCGAGCTTCAATTGGCTGATAAGTCATGTGACCGTGTGTATGGCAGTTGGGATGTGAAGAGAGAGACTTGCAGGCTTGTATTGGCTAATGCAGGTCATTTTGGGGGAATATCTCAGGAACGGTACGTCCTAGGGAGCTCTGACCCCCACAAGATTTCTTTCCAGGTAGCAAGGGATGTGTATACCAAGTTTAGTTGAAATTGATGGTTGCGTTTTTAAATGATCGCGGAACATACACACCATATATTAATTATATATCAAAATAAAAAAAAGTAAAGAGCAGCACACAAACAGCAAATAGAGGTGCAAATTCCTTCAAAAGACCAGCGACCAAGGTCTTGCTAGTTATCTTGAAAAAAGAGAAGGCAGCACTCCAAAAATTCATGAAAAAAGTGGGTGATTTATTATATATAAATAAAACACACTGTATGGTAGTGCTGAAGACTAGACAGGCAGCAGGCTCACACTACCCACAACAGCCCTCTTCTCGATTTTAGGGTTCCTGCCCACAGCCGTTTTGGCGGCTCTGATGCAGACCCATTCACTTCAATGGGGCCGCAAAAGATGCGGACAGCACTCCGTGTGCTGTCCGCATCCGTGGCTCTGTTCCGCGGCCCCGCAAAAAAAAAAAAATATATAACATGTCCTATTCTTGTCCGCGCTTTGCAGACAAGAATAGGCATTTATATTGCCTGCGCCCATTCCGTTCTGCAAATTGCGGAAGGCAACACGGGCGGCTTCCGTTTTTTGCGAACCTCAAAAAAAAGGCACGGTCGTGTGCATGAGGCCTTACACCGTTAGGGCTCATGTACATGACCGTATGTATTTTCCGGTCTGCAAAAAATATGGATGACGTCGTGTGCATTTAGTATTTTGCGGAACGGAACAGCCGGCCCCTAATAGAACAGTCCTATCCTTGTCTATAATGTGGCCAATAATAGGACATGTTCTAATATTTTCCGGAACGGACATACGGAAACAGATTTTTTTTTTTGCTGACTCATTGAAATGAATGGTTCCGCAAAAAAAAAAAAAAAAAAAAAAAAAGGAACAGAAAGAAAATACGTTCATGTGCACGAGCCCTTAATATCGTCTTTTGAACCTTAACTGTACATATGAACTGCAGCACTATCGGGGTATATTCACATGGCGGTAATTTTATGGCAGCTAGGCCACCAATATCTGCATCAAACTCACTGTGTACAATGGGAATCCAGTTGCGAATCTGAAAACACGTCACTTCTTCAGAAAGAAATTAAGTGAGGCGCTAGCGGCTATCAGACCTAAACCACCGGCAAACTGGCGTCACAACAGCCACGATCAGTTTTCTGAGAAAAATACAAATAATCAGCAGCAAAATCAGGTTCAGTTTTGGAAACTTGGGGGAGGCGGGTGTTTTCATGGAAAAGTTGTCGGCAGTTTAGTTTTCTTTTTTATACCAATGACATGATGAAAACAAAACAGATAAAAACTCATGACAAAAAATAAATAAATATATATAAAAAAAAAGGAGGCCTGTACAGCCCCCATATGGTAGCAGACATGCCAATTTTGCAACATTTTGGGGGGGGGGAGGGGGGAATTAACCATCCCCCGCACGCTAGTTTTCTGGCAGAAAATACAGTGTTTGCATCTTTTTTTTTTTTAACCACCACTTGCGCAAAAACAGATTCCCCTTTGTGTTTTTTTTTCTCTCGGCACCTGGTTAGCTTTTAGGTTAGGCCTCCTGCACACGAACGTGCGAGCCCCGTGGTCGTGCTGCGGGCCGCAATGCAGGTCGCGGACCCATTCACTTTAATGGGTCCGCGATCCGGCGGTTCCGCAAAAAGAAAGGACATGCTCCATCTTTTTGCGGAACGGAAGTACTCCATAGTGCTTCCGTAGGGTTCCGTTCTGCACCATTCCACATCTCAAGACCCATTGAAGTGAATGGGTCCACATCAGTGATGCGGAATGCCCACGGAACGGCACCTGTGTATTGCGGATCCGCAATACGGCAACGGGGCGCACACGTTTGTGTGCAGGAGGCCTTAACTAGAGGCACTCCAGATTTATCAATGTCGAGTTTTAAAAAAGTTGCAAAAAATAAAAAATAAAAAAAATCGCAGTGAGGACGGGTTCAGTCATAGGTTTTTGCACTAAAAACACCAGCTCCAGATGATACCTGAAAGTCTATAGCCGGGATCAGCAACCTCCAGCACTCCAGCTGTTGTAAAACTACAACTCCAAGCATGCCCATTCACTTCTTTGGGAGTTCCAAAAACAGCTTAGCAATTGTGCATGCTAGGAGTTGTAGTTTACCACCACCTGGAGTGCCGGAGGTTGCCGACCCCTGGTCTATAGCAAAATGCAGGATGCACAAGAGTTTGTTTGCTCATTAGGTGACACTTGTCTTTCTGGCTTCTTTAGGGTCCATTCACACATCCGTGTGTGATTTTCGGATCCGCAAAACACGGACAGCGGCAATGTGCCGGCGCACATTGCCGGCACTAAGAATATGCCTATTCTTGTCCGCTATTGCGGACAAGAATAGGACATGTTCTATTTTTTTCAGGATCGGAATTGCATACCCGAAATGTATGGGTCCGCAATTCAGTTCCGCAAAATGTGCAATGGAATTGCGGATGTGTGAATGGAGCCTTACAAAAATGCAGCATGCTGGAGCTCTTGGTGTTTGGGCATTTTTTTCAATCATTTTCTCCATCAGAGAAAAATGGCAAGAAAAAAAAAAAAAAAAAAAAAAAAAAAAAAAAAAAAACACACACTAGTGGTAAAGACACAGTGGCCCAAATTTACTAATCCAGTATTTTGCGTACGCTCAGACTTATCACGGGGCTCAGAGGATGAATATGGTGAAGGGGGGGGGGGGGGGGGGACACTTTTCTCTGACTCTATACCAACGATTGGTCGGCATTCACAAATCCGTATCCGTTTTGTGGTCCGCAAAGCCAGAATCTGCAAAATACAGACGCGGTCCACGTGCATCCCACACTTTGAGGGCCCCATTGAAAAAAAAATGCCTATTGTCACCAAACAGCGAATAGGACAGATTCTATAATTTGCGGCTCGGCCACACGGATGACGTCCGCAAGTGGTCAGAATTTTTTGCAGCCCCCATAGAAATGAATGGGTCCGCGTGCGATCTGCATAAAGTGTTGATCCGACCAAAAACATGGTCGTGTGAATGCACCCAACTTTGAGACAGATTTTTACAGCAGAATTGCGCCAAACTTTTGGCACAAAATAGTGCATCTACAGTCTGCCTCTAACAAAGCCACGCCCACTTACTACTAAGCCCCACCCCAGTCGAGAATAAATCGGGAAAAGTGTGTAGATACTCTAGATGTGCAAAACCGTGCCCCTTTCACAGATTTTTGGTGCAGATAGGGCCCCTTTGGGCAAAAACCACCAGTAAAAAAATAAAATAAAAAAAAGGCACAAAAAGTACCAAATAAAACTAAAATGCAAGAATTTATTTGGGAGCCGCCCAAAACTGCTGTAGACAAAAAGATGACGTTTATAAAAAAAAAAAAAAAAAAAAAAAAGAAGAGTAAATGTATCCTACTACACGCGCCATCTGATACACTCGTTGCAAATTGTGGCAACAAACTCAAAGCAAAATGGATTTCCTTGAGATAAATTGGCCCCACAATCCCTATGAGATGCAGCGGGAGGCAGCGAAATCTTTCCGAGGCTTGAAGCTCGCGGTCGTGTCAGTAATTCAATCCGCAAATTACAGACCCCTTCACTTCGCATTTTCTCACTCCCATCACTAGAAAGGACTATTATCATACACAATATGGAGCAGAATAGGGCACGTTCTATAATTTACAGAACGACCACACAGATCCCCCAAAAATCCGGATGAGTGTATGGCCCCACTGAAGTGAACTGGCCAGTGTGCAATCTGCAAAAAAATTTAAAAAATCCGGGTGTGCGCACAAGGTCTTAGAAGTAATTTCCGAAAATAATAAATCATGGAGAACCGCGAGAGTCACTTTTCCAAAACAAAAAAAGCAGATAGAGGTACAGTAGGGGCAAAGGAGGCCGACACGTACAACGCTGTACCTGGCAGTATGCATCAGGCCTTAAAGGGGTTCTGCACTTTGTTCTGGATATATCATCAGCTTCTGATCGGCGGGGGTCCGACACCCGGGACCCCCGCTGATCATCTGTGAGAAGGCAGCAGCGCCGCAGCCTTCTCACTGTTTACCGCAGGCCCAGTGACGTCACGACTAGTATCACTGGCCTGGGCGAGGCTAAGCTCTGTTCCCTTGAATAGAGCGTAGCCCCGCCCACGCCAGTGATACTAGTCGTGACGTCACTAGGCCTGCGGTAAACAGCGAGAAGGCCGCGGCGCTGCTGCCTTCTCAAACAGCTGATCGGCGGGGGTCCTGGGTGTCGGACCCCCGCCTATCAGAAGCTGATGATCTATCCAGAAGAATAGATCATCAGTTTAAACAAAGTGAACCCCTTTAAAGAGTCCATGAATTCCATGAAAACTCTGGCAGGCCCAGACATCTTAATATGGAAAGCAGTATACAGAGAAGCGAAGGGCAAAATATACAGCTGGACTGTCATGTAACCCCACAAGGCAATTAGGCACTTAGTGGGTACCAGGCCAAATACTGTGACTCACGGGCACCCAAAGTCTGTATCACTGATGATAAATAGCACTAGGGACTATATGGACTGACACACAGTATATGGGAATTCCCGGGATGTCCGTGAGATCTGGCCGGTGCAGATGTATGAGAAAGAGGCCCTTCGTCAGTTGAACAACAGACATTGTTATAGGAGAATTGATAAAGACCCTACTGCCCTCTATAAGAGAGTTAGACGAGATCTTGGTGGATGGATATGATCAGGGCACAATTAGCCTAAAAATGATGGAAGGGTTGAAGATGGAATTTCCTATCAAACCAACATTATATCTGCTCCCAAAAGGTCCACAAAAACCAAACAAATCCCCCAGGAAGCCCTATCGTTTCAGGGATTGGTGGTCTATGTGCTAATGTGGGGAGATGTATTGATTTCTTTCTCAAGAAAAGCGTGGAGATCCTCCCATCATTTGTGAAGGATACCAGACATGTTGAGACGTCTCGATGGTATCCACGTGGACAAGGATGCAGTTCTCGTCACTTGTGACGTAAAGTCTCTATACACGTCTATATACCATGACCAGGGAGTGCGGGCATCTAGATCTTTTCTATCCATGACTGACTATGGCAACAATACGGTAGAACTGATTTTGGCCCCATTAGAATTAAAGGACCGCCTCTTTCTACAGCTCCAGGGAACAGCGATGGGGGCGTCTTGTGCACCCTCATATGCTAATTTGTTCCTGGGGCTATGGGAAAGAGATTGTCCAGAAGACTCCTGGGTATGATGCCGCACTCCTATGGTCTAGGTATATAGACGATGTATTCTTCCTGTGGCAGGACTCTGTACCTGCCCTGGAGGATTTCCTGGTCCGCTTGAATACCAATGAACGTAATATTAAGCCGACTCGGAAGTATAGCCAGACCAAGGTTGAGTTCCTGGATATCATGATCACGAAGGGACCCGATTGATATTTATCCACTAATCTTTTCAGGAAAACTACAGCTGTCAATTCCCTTCTCCACGCCTCCTCTGCACATCACCCGAAAACCATACAGGCAATACCAACGGGACAATTTTTAAGAACACCTAGGATCTGCTCTAATGACAAGCACTTTGAACAGCAGGCGTCCCTTCTGACAACGATTTCTGGAGAGAGGGTACCAACCAAATATGATTCAACAAGGTTACGAGAGAGCCATAAATACCACAAGAGATTCCCTACTGGTAAGCAAAGTTAGACGAAAAGACAGTAGAGACTCAGGGGTGAGGTTTATTACCCCATTTAATAACAAATGGCGTTTCATTCAAAACATCTTGCGCAAGCATTGGCCGGTCCTCCAAACGGATGGGGACTTGGCAACGTGTCTGAACCCGTACCCTCAGATTACATGGAGGAGATCGCGTAATTTGTGTGATCTCCTGACCAATAGTCATTATGTACCAAAAACAGCAGGAGGCGTATTTGGTAGTAAGGGTCCTAGATGGGGATCATGCTCGTGCGGATCAGGTGTGGCATGCAAGTATATGGTCCGTTTCACTGCCTTCTGCGATTCCTCTGGGAAAAAGAACTTTAAAATTGTGCATAACATCACATGCAATACAGAGGCAGTGGTATACCCGATTACATGCCCATGTAACTTGATTTACATTGGGATGACTACCAGGGCCCTCAAGGTCCGGGTGCTGGAACATATTAGTAAAATTCATGCAGCCCCCGAGGTACCCGAGAAAGACTGACACATTGCAAGCTATTCCACGGCATTTCAGTAGGTTCCATGGATCTGACCCACGGGGCCTGAAAGTGAGGGGCATAGACAAAATTAGCTTGGGGTCCAGAGGCGGGAATGTTAAACAAGCCCTGCTCCGTAGAGAAACCAGATGGATAGTTGTCCTGGACACTGAAGCCCCGTATGGCCTCAATGAGTCCAATAGCTTCTCCTCCTTTCTATAAGAACAGCGCAAATTTTAAAATTGTAGGGTATAGCAGGTTTTAGTTCTAGTATTCTTTAATTCGTCATTATAATATTGTTGGTTTTTTTTTAGATTATTGTTCCATCCTCTATATGGGATGTGGTGGCAACTGATCCAACAAGCAACCAGGGGGGGAAGAAGAGCTTCGAACCAATTAGAGATGACCCGAAATGGATAAAAACACACATGGAATGTATCACACTGAAGATTATGTGTATCGGCTGGGTCCCTTCCCTGTATTATCTTTGGGGACTTGCAGTTTAGTTATTCCGTGATACAGAATCACCTGGGGGTAATCTCTGCATAAACTAACACGTCATTATTATATAAGTGTCGAGTTAACTGTTGGTCGATTTGGTTTTATGGGCGATGGGTCGGGAGTGCCACAACCGATCCCATGAGTGGACCATTGGTGGGGTCGTTTTCCCTAACGGGTTGCCACCTCTACCACTGTTATAATCATCATAACCATGTCTTTGATGGATTGTTTCTGGCACTCTCGCCCCATTTTATGATATCATATACACTTTACACTATCAGTAGTGTGTCCAGTAACTCTTGGCACGGATACTTTATCACTAATACCATGCACAATATATTATTATAGACTGAGTTTTATTTCAGTATCTTATACACTATAGGCACTTTTAGTCTACTCTGAATCAAGGTGATGCAGGACATTATGAATTATTGTAGATTATGAACTAGATATTTTATATGAATTATTGTGTCAATCACTATGTCTATGGATTGTTATGGACTTCTTTTATGGGGTTTATCTTATGTGTCTTTTCTATTTATTATTGTAATATTTATTTAACTTTGATCATGTGCTATACCATCCTTAGTAATCAACATTATACTGCAATCATGTGGATTGGTGGTATAATCTAACTTGGTGTATTAATTGCTGGACGTTTCGCTCATTTATGTAGAGTGTATTTAGAGATATGTTACTGTCATATTTTAACATGCAAATAACAGCACCTACAAATATGTGATAATCGTAGGCCTAATATGGATGATTGTTATATACAGGGATTCCGTACTTCTTCTAAATTGCACCAGCTTAGTTCCATTTGCTTGTGTTTGCGGGTCACCTGCGTTTCACTGGGTCGCGGTTCCACGCATGCACTGCACGGCGCCATCTCAACGTGCTCCGATACGTCATTATGCGCCGTGCATGCGCCGGTGCATTGGCGGTGCATTGGCGGGGACGCGCTGAGAGATGGCTTTGTGGATCATGGTGCTTCCACGCCCGCTGTGTTAGACCACAGGTGTTCGCAACCCAGGTAAACCCTCCCACTTATATCTCGAGTATATATATATATATCCTGCTACTTCATATTCTGATACCTCCTGACGAAGCCGCTGAGGTGAAACGCGCGTCAAGGTCTTGCGCTTAGGGTCACATATATCATGTCTTCAGGTACGTCCTGTGTTAGGTGTAATAAGACACCATTCCACGTTTTACTATAGACCATATCCATATTAGGCCTACGTTATCCCTTAGGCTGTATATATGTACTGTGTTATAGACTAGGCTGCGGATACATTGTATTAAGCCTGCTAGTTATATGCTGTCTAGGACGCCGACTGTATCTCACGGACATCCCGGGAATTCCCATCTATTGTGTATCACGCCATATAGTCCCCTTTTGGGGTGCTATTTATTATCAGTGGCACAGACTTTGGGTGCCCGTGAGTCACAGTATTTGACCTGGTACCAGCTAAGTGCCTAATTGCCTTGTGGGGTTACATGACAGTCCCGCTGTATATTTTGCCCTTCGCTTCTCTGTTTACCGCTTTCCATCTTGCCCCCTTTTTCTACATATTTTAATATATAATAAAATTGATATTATTTTGGATATATGATCGCCACTTGCTTTTTTGCTAGGATATTGGATGTTTTTCCAGGTGGAATGTTGTGCTGTCAAGTATAGACAGAGGTTTTGTAGGTTTACAAGGCCCAGACATCTATCCGAATTGTATGGGGGCGTCACCGATAGTGATGAGCGGCAGGGGTCATATTCGAATTTGTGATATTTCACAAATATTTTGGAGAATATTCGCGAATTTGAATATTCGTTATATTCTACCCCCTTTTTTTTTTTATTACTCGAAAATCGGCAAGGTAATGATTGCGTAATATGCAAATATTACACAATCAATACAGGTGTGGGTCAAAAACGAATATATAGCACCATAGAATATAGTGCTATATATTAGTTTTTTTTAGAATATTAGTCATTTTTTTCCATCTGAAGTCATGATTCCTCCCTGCTCAAATTGCTTTTGGGCCAATCACTCATTGGCCCACAAGCAAGAAGGAGTCGTGTTCAGATGGAAAAAATGACGAATATTCGAAAAACTAACATATAGCACTATATTCTAAATATTTGCGAATTCTCAAAGTGGCGATATTGGAGATAAACATTCGCTTTTTGAATATTCGTGCTCAGCACTAGTCACTGCTCCCCCGACAGCAGACCTTGTAGAAAAGAAGGTTCAGGCATGTTGGATTTAAAGATTCCTAATCCTTTTTGCCCATGGACGGTAGAGGTGTTAGAGCTCATGTAGGGGTGGGCGGTATAGGCGATATGCAATATAAATTTGTGCCACGATATGGATTTTGTGCATATCGCCGGACCGCAATATCACGGAGCGGCAGTGCCGATCGGAGTCCCAGCAGTGTAATGCTGGGGCTCCGATCGGGTACCATGGCAGCCAGGAGTCACGCTACTGAAGTCCTGGCTGCCATGATATGTCAGTGAGCAGCATTATACTCACGTGCGCCGTGGCCGCCGGGCGCTCCCTCTCATAGGTAGCGAGACTCCTGGCTGCCATGGTAACCGGGAGCTGGGACTCCGATCGGAACTGCTGCTGCCAGCAATGATGTGGGGGGGGAGGGGGACCCCTGCCACTATCACCAATGATGTAGGGAGGGGAGGACCGTAAACGGAACCATTCATTTCAACGGGTCCTCAAAAAAAAAAAAAATTTAAGGTACTCCGTGTGCATTCAGTTTCCGTATGTCCGCTCCATAAAAAAAATTAGAACATGTCTTATTATTGTCCGCATTACAGACAAGGATAGGACTGTTCAGTTCCGCAAAATACGGAATGCACGCGGACGTCATCTGTATTTTTTTGCGGACTGTAAGATACATATGGTCGTGTGCACGAGTCCTTTTTGGGAGAGGATTATCCCACTTTCCCCACTGAAAACACAAGCCTGCTTGACCTGACCTGTGAGTGTGGAGGATTCATGAGGGATCGGTTAGGCTGTGTTCACACGTTGCAGTTTTCGGATCTAAAGCGAGGAGTGGATTTAAAAAATAAAAGTGAAGTAATATCTGTCGTTTTTACTTAGCCGCTCTTTAGGATCTCCACCAGGTTTTGGCTTCTAAAACTACATTGGAAAACCTGAGTGTGAACCCGGCCTTAAAGGGGCGCTTGGTAAGAGCTGAATAAGCCTCCTCACAGATGACATTTCCTGCTCCTCTAACACATCCTTATCTCGTGACTTCCTAGTAAACATCCTCCGGTCCATCCTCATCCGTGGAGACCCGGAATCCGCATCTTCTTGTTTCTGGGTGACAACCACTAACAGCTGCCATGACAGTGTCCAGTGGGTTGTCACCCAACGTCTCTACGCACCTCAAACTACACGTCTGCCCAGCTGTGCCGCAGCAGTCAGGGCCAATACGCCATTCAGGCTTTTGGGAAACCAGACAACCCCGTAATGGCGGCCGGACTGGTGGTCACCCAAGAAACAGATCGAACTAAAAACCTCAGCGAGGAGGGACGTGTTGGTCTCAGCCGCCGGCTTTAGCAATAAATAATGTATTAAGGTTACGGAGCGGTGAAGGGTGACAGCCGGAGCGCAGCCGACACGTGACCGAAGAAGAGGATACACGGCCGGGTTCACACAGGGCAGTTTTTGGGGCACGTGCTGCCCATGACTTGCATTGCCTTCAGTACAGACAGTCTTCCAATAACTGCATCACATACTTAGGCCTCTTGCACACAAACGTTGTGCGTCCGTTCCGTGCGGCGGCCAGGAAGGAGCGAGACCCATTCAACTTGAATGGTTCCGTGATCCGTCCGCACCACAAAAAAAAGTTCTATTTTTTTGCGGTGCGGACAGAAACACCACGTAAGCACTAATGAGTTCCGATCCGTGCTTCCGTTCCACATCTCCGTGATTGTGGACCTATTCAAGTGAATGGGTCCGCCTCCGTAATGCAGAGTGCACACAACGTTCAGTGTGCAAGAGGCCTTAAAGGTTTTGTCCACTCCTTTCATATATAGAAGGCCCGATATCTGACATCCCCATCGATCAGCTGTTTGGTAACTGATCCACAGAGGGAACGACCCATGAGACATCTGATAATCCAGGATATTTGATAATCCCTTATTTGATAAAGGGATTTTTTTTCCTCTAATAAATTGGCGCACACATAACCCCTCCTAGCCCGACTACCTCCTCGTTATTCTGAGTTGTCAGAAGATCTACGTATGAAATGCGATGTGCGTCGTAACAGGACATGGCGATCAGAGTGTTATCACCCATCATCTCCAGTAATCTGCACCTCCCCTGGACTGGCGCAAACAGTGCAACTACAACTCCCAGCATTCTCACACCACAGCTATAAAATTACAACCACCAGCTGCTAGGAAACTACATATTCCAGCCTTCCCCATCTGCTGGGAGTTAGTTTCACGTCAGGGTCTGCTGGGAGTTGCAGTTCCACAACAGCTGGCTGCCAGAGCGTGCTTGGAGTGGTCAGCTCACAGCAGATGTGTCCAGGCTGGGAGGCAGGACATGCTGGGAGCTGTAGTTGCAGGCATTGCTGTGCCGGGATATGAAGTTTCTGAAGGGATCTCACAGGGATCACTTACCTCCTGGTAGGATCTGGAGATCTCCCTCCTGATTATGGCACTGGGCAGGGACTCCAGGGTGACGGGCTGGCTGCACAGGATCCCCGGGCTCTCGGTACAAGGATGCTGCCTCCGCTCCTACTGCGGTCCCGTATTCAGCGCCCGGACAGCCGCGCGCATGCGCAGTACACACTGCCCCGGAGGCTGCTGGGAAATGTAGTCCGTGGACTTCTCAGTAGTCATCTTTTTTTCCCGGGCAGGCAGCAGGGAATTCTGGGTTTTGTAGTTCCACAGCGGGACACAGTAGTGCGGAGTTAGTGGGACTTTGTCACCCTGCACGTCATGCCAAAGTGATAGCTGTACTATATATATATATATATATATATATATATATATATATATATATATATATATATATATATATATATATATATATAGCAGTCAGTGGTCACCCGAGCACAGCCCGAGTCAAAATGACAAAACTTTAACACTTATCAAACATGGCGGCAAAGTTCTTAAAGTCTTGGTTATAATTGGGGATGAATGACTAAGTTTGGGGGCATACTAAAAGGAATGACAGAATGGAATGCCCATAGACTTTGACATGGGAAGAGAATGCCCATAGACTATAATGAAGCCAAACGGAATGCCCATAGAGTATAATGGGAAGCAAAGTATCAGATTTGTAGGCAAATCTGCAAAAAATATCAACTTATCTTTTACCACAGACCTTCCCCGTGTACAGTAACATCTTTTACAATTGAAATAACTTTGGATTTTTCCTGTTTTCTATGGAATGACAGGCGAATAGCACAATGGAATGCCCATAGAGTATAATGGGAAGAAAGATGGGCCTTGGAGACGAGAACCATAGGACACCTCAAATAAATCTTTAGCAGACATACTATCCGAACACAGTAGCATTGATCTAAATTGAGATTAGGTGGGATCATTATTTTCTATGGAATGACAAGTGTGAATGACACAATGGAATTCCCTTCCCATAGACTATAATGTTTTTATTTGTAGGTTAATCTGTTATTTAGCAATATTATGCTTATAGACCAGGGGTCTCAAACTCGCGGCCCTCAGTACAATATTTTGTGGCCCGCACCAACGGCCGGCCTGCGCAAAAATGAATGAATGAAAAAAAAAAAAACATCTGACTTACTGTAGTACTGCTGCAACGCCGCGCCGCCCGCCCAGCCCGCGAGTGCCGTCATGGCAACACACGGTCACATGGGCTCAGGGCAGGCCACGGGGGTGTGACAGGGTGAGTGAGCAGCGCGGCCGCGGCGGCGGGAAGCAGCCAGAGCAGAGGGACTGTCAGAGGCGAGCAGTCTGACACAGCCACAGCGGTCAGAAAAAGATTGAATTGAAGAGTCGCAGGCAGCCGGCAGGAGAGTCAGGACAGGTCAGGCTGTGTTAGGGTAGCGAGTGTGATGTGAGTGACATGGAGGGGAGAAATATGATAACATGGATGGGGGGGGGGGAGAAATGTGACAAGATGGAGGGAGCCAGAGGGGGAGAAATGTGACAACACGGAGGGAGTCTCTGGCAGCAGGGAGTAGGCAAAAGATGCCATGTTCAGAAGAACTGTTCATGATCTTCACTCAATGTTCTATTCATGTTCAGGACACTTCATGTTCAGAAGAAATTATTAAAACTGTTAATAATGACATTTGAGGACTTTTTTTGGGGAAATCCCTTATGCGGCCCAGCCTCACCCAGACTCTGCCTCCTGCGGCCCCCAGGTAAATTGAGTTTGAGACCCCTGCCATAGACTAATGTGTTTAAAAAAAAAAAAAAAAAAAAAGAAAAAACGTGACTTGAACCATTCAACATATCAAATAAAATTTTTAGCAGACACTCTTCAAGTTCAGTGGGATTATTAAAATTGAGATCAAGTGGGATTATCATTGGTTTCTATGAAATGACAAGGGGAATGACACAATGGAATGCCTATAGGCTATAATGGGAAGTAAAACGTGACTTGGTGCCTGAACCATTCAACATATCAAATAAATCTGTAGCAGGCTTACTCTTCAAGTTCAATGGGATTATATATAATTAGGATTATCGTTAGTTTCTAGGAAGTGCCAAGAGGAATGACACAAAGGAATGCCCATAGACTATAATGGGAAGTAAACTAGGAGCTCATTTGCAGGTAAATCTGTGTTATGTAGGAAATTAACCTTTACCGCAAGTGTTTCCCGAGTAGACTAGCATATTGTAAAATGAAAATTACCCTGGATTATAGCGGTTTTCTATAGAACTTCCCATTATAGTCTATGGGCATTCCATTATGTCATTCACCTTTGCATTCTATAGAAAACGGTTATAATCCAAGGTAATTTTCATTTAACAATTTGCTACTCTACCCAGGGAACACTTGCGGTAAAGGTTAATGTCCTACATAACACAGATTTACCTGCAAATGAACGCATATTTTACTTCCCATTGTAGTCTATGGGCATTCCTTTGTGTCATTCCCCTTGTCATTTCATAGAAACCAATGATAATCCCACTTGATCTGAACATTAAATAATCACACAGAATTTGGAGAGCATGTCTGCTAAATTATTATTAGATATGTCAAATGTTTGTCTCTAATTCAAATATTACATTTCCATTATTCTCTATGGCCCCTAAATTTGCGGCAAAACATGAAGTCATATGTACGAAAAAATGTCTAAACGAAGAACTGACTTTGTTGCCCATATCAACCAATCACAGTGCTGCTTTCATAAGTCATGGGCACTGTACAAAGTGAAAGATGTGATGTGATTGGTTGCTATGGGCGGCAACAACAAAAAAAAAAAAAAGTATAGATTACTACATGGCGTGTACTAGATTAGGCCTCATGCACACGACATTTCACCCGTCTTCTCAGAATTTTTTCCCGGATAGCACACTGACCCATTAACACATCCGTATTTTCTGTGGATCAGCACGGCCGTTCCGCCAGCTATAGGACATGTGTTTTCTACTAATGGGAGTTAGAAAGAGGCGCAAAAGCACACGGACAGAAATTTTTACTGTTTTATAAAAAGGGGGGGGGGGGCACGGGCTAGAGGAGTCAGAAAGATGAATATTTTTGCGCAAAGTATTGATGGCAGCCATAAGTGGATGCTAGAATATGTGTGAAATACGTCGAGTGTTACTTCATGTGCCATTTTTAACATTTTCATTTCATGCAACCAACAAATATTAGGCTGGTTTCTCGCACATAGGCCTCATGCGCACGGCTGTTGGCGTTTTTTGTGATCCACAAAACACGGAAACCGGCCACATGTGATCCGCACTTTGTCCTGCCCTCTATAGAGTTGTCCCATTCTTGTCCGTTTTATCTTTCTTGCAGGTCCGCAGAACGGACATACGGATGCGGACAATACACAGTGTGCTGTCTGCATCTTCTGCAGCCCCCATTGAAAAGAATGGGGCCTCATCTGCTCTGCATTACACTACACATCCAGGCATGTGCATGAGCCCACATTTTGTGGTGAAGAATCATCATGGAGGGGACTTATCCCCCACGCCAGTTTTTTGGCGGTTACATTTTTAGTTTTTCCTCTGTCCTCGCCACTTTCCCGAAAAGAGGGTGTGACGAGGGGGGCAGCGGGCCCAGCACATTTATCTTTTTTACGCCAGTTTTCTGGTGTAAAAGACCAAAATCTACGCCACCCACTGCAAGAGATACCCGCTTTGTCATACACCTCATTCCAAATTATATTTCTCCTATTTTCCTAAGTGGTCGATGCAAATAAGGCTAGGTCTACACAGCGACATTTTGTTGCACGACAATTTTTATAATAGTCTGTGCAACGCACCAGTGGCAAAAAAGCCATTCAAAATGATTTATTCTGAGACTGTCGCAGCATGTCGCAGTGCGACACTATGGTAAAAAATGTTGCAGTGTAGTTGTTCCTTATCTGTCGCGCGACACATGTCGCTGTGTAGTCCTAGCCTAAGGACTCTTTCACACGATAAATTTTTCCGCGCGGGTGCAATGCGTGACGTGAACGCACAGCACCCGCAATGAATCTGGACCCATTCATTTCAATGGGCCTGTGTACATGAGCGTTTTAGACACATCAGTTCTGCGTTGCGTGAAAAATGCAGCGTGTTCTATATTCTGCGTTTTTCACGCAGCCCTGGCTCCATAGAAGTGAAAGGAGCTTCTGTGAAAAACACATTGCATCCAGAAGCAAGTGCGGGTGCGATGCGTTTCTCACTGATGATTGTTGAGATGTTGTTTGTAAACCTTCAGCTTTTTAGCACCCAAGTAAAAAACGCATTGCACCCGCACAGAAAAAAAATGAACGCAATCGCAGACAAAAGTTCAGTCAGTTTTGTCTTTGATTGCGTTCAGTTTTTCCCGAGCGGGTGCAATGCGTTTTGATGCGTTTTACACACGTGAAAAAAAAAAAGTTTACAAACATCTAGCAATCAGTGAAAAACACATTGGTTCCGGATGCAATGCGTTTTTCACTGAAGCCCCACTCACTTTTATGGGGCCAGGGCTGCGTGAAAAAACACAGAATATAGAACATGCTACGTTTTTCACGCAACGCAGAACTGATGCACATCACGCAGTGCACCCCTGCTGAAAACTCGCTCGTGTGAAAGGGCCTAAATCAAATTTTATTGACCAAACCTCCCAATGCTAACAATATTTTTTTTTTCAAATTAAAAAACCCAAAATGCACTATTCTTCACAACAGAGTTTCAAAACATTTTATAGGTTGTGTACCGGGATTAGCGTCTCCTGGGATAGACGGGCGCTGTACGCACACAAAACACAGTCCAAGCAAGTATGGTGCAACTGACCGCAGCCAGTTTTATTTGGCTTTTGCCGGCAAAACTATTAAATAAAACAGTACAACATAAAAGAAATACCTGGCCGTCTGGCTGCTACATCTATACATACAGCAGTTCCTAACTACAGGAGCCTTATGCCCAGCACCATAAACCAAACCACACTGTTGCTTTGTACTCACATCAGAGCTTTTCCCAGGAGCAGAGGCCTCAGCTAGTGAGCTGTCTGCCTCTGTTATAGTCCACCCAGGTGCTCAGGTGATTAACCACATTCACCATGAATACCTGGAGCGGCTAATTGGAGCAAGGACCCACCCAACTCCCTGCTCCAAGCAGCCAGGCCCTTCTAACCAGGTTTTTGATAAAACCCTTACAAACAGAAAACCTAGTTTTCCTTGCTCCATCAACTCCCTGGCTGCTATTTAAGGCCTATTGCACACGACCGTATGGCTTTTTCAGTGTTTTGCGGTCCGTTTTTCATGGATCCGTTGTTCCGTTTTTTGATTCCGTTGTGTTTCCGTTTCTGTTCCGTTTTTCCGTTCCGTTTTTCCGTATGGCATATACAGTATACAGTAATTACATAGATAAAATTGGGCTGGGCATAACATTTTCAATAGATGGTTCAGAAAAAAACGGAACGGAAACGGAAGACATACGGATGCATTTCCGTATGTGTTCCGTTTTTTTTGCGAATCCATTGACTTGAATGGAGCCACGGACTGTGATTTGCGGGCAATAATAGGACATGTTCTATGTTAAAACGGAACGGAAAAACTGAAATACGGAAACGGAATGCATACGGAGTACATTCCGTTTTTTTTGCGGAACCATTGAAATGAATGGTTCCGTATACGGACCGTATACGGAACGCAAAAAACGGCCAGTAAACGGGAAAAAAAAACGGCCGTGTGCAATAGGCCTAAAATGTATAAGACAGGAACCTGGGTGAAATGTAGACTCCTTCTACTACTTTCCCCCTGGTCCTGTCACATATCCTGCCCTCTGTTTCGACCTTGGGGTAGGAACACACTGCTCTTAAAAACAGTACACCCTGGACAGGGCATCGGCATTTCAAAGCTGACGCCCGGGTCTATGTTCCACTGTAAAACTATAATCTTGCAAAGATATAACCCATCGGGTCACTCGTCTGTTTTTCGCACATCCATTTGAGGGGGGTCATGGTCAGTTACCAGTTTGAATGTTCTCCCTACCAAATACCCGAGTGCTTCTACCGCCCACCTAATTGCCAAACTCTCCTTTTTCTACAATGGAGTATTTCTTCTCATGCTCATTCAACTTTTTGCTCAGGTAAACTACATAATGCTCTTCACCAGCCCTCATTTGCGACAACATCATCCCTACACCCACATCTGAGGCATCTATTTGCACGACAAACTCTTTTTTTTAATCTGGTGTGACTAACACTGGCTGGGCACATAGATCCTGCTTCAGGTTCTGAAAAGCTTGTTCTGTCTCCGTGGTCCACTTGACCATGGTTGAATCCTTCCCTTTTGTAAGGTCTGTTAAAGGGCTAGCACAAATTTTTATAAATCGCCTATAACAACCAGTTAAACCCAGGAATGCTCTAACGTGATTTTTGTTCAAAGGCCTTGGCCAGCTCTGGATGGCTTCCACTTTGTTTGAGGTTTTATAACCCCTCACCCAATCGTGTATCCCACGTACTTTGCCTCTTCTTGCCCAGTGGCACATTTTTTTGATTTGCTGTACCCTGGGTAGATGACTTTCCCAATCCAGGCTATAGAATACTACATCGTCCAAATAGGCAGCTGCGTATTTACGATGTGGTCTTAAAATGTTGTCCATCAATCTTTGGAATGTGGTTGGGGCCCATGCAAACCAAAGGGAAGGACTACATATTGAAAATGGCCATCCAGGACACTGAAAGCTGTTTTTTCTTTTGCCTCATCAGTCAACGGTACTTGCCAGTAACAGTTTGTAAGGTCTAATGTGGTAAAAAAAAATCTGGCATTACCAAGCCCATCAATCAGCTCATCCACTCGAGGCATTGGAAAAGCATCAAACTTGGAGACAGAATTCAGTTTTCTAAAGTCATTACAGAAACGTAAGGTGCCTTTAGGTTTGAGAAGTAAGACTATAGGACTAGACCAGTCACTGTGGGACTCCTTTATAACCCCTCTATAACTGAAGCATTGTTTGTATTTCTAGGGAAATGGCTTTCCACCTAGCCTCAGGTATTCTATAAGCCTTTTGGTATACTCTGACCCCTGGTTCGGTTAGGATATCATGCTTGGTTATATCTGTTCGACCAGGTAGCTCAGAAAAGACATCTTTATTTTTCTGTACAAATTCCTTTGTCTCTTGGGTTTGAGACCCTGACAAGAGGTCTGCAATCTTTACCTCTGGTATCTCAGTGCTACATCCCTTTTTGCAACTACCGTTAGCTGCTAACAACGCCTCTCGGTCCTTCCAGGGTTTGATTAAGTTCACATGATAGATTTGGTAGGGCTTACGTCTACCTGGTTTATGAACCTGGTAATTTACCTCTCCGACCTTTTCATAAGGCCCTTGCCATTTGGCCAAAAATGTACTTTCTACTGTGGGAACAAGGACTAGTACCCTATCCCCAGGGTTAAAGTTTCTTACTTTAGCAGACCTGTTGTAAATCCGGGACTTTAATAGCGTCCTGGCTGCCATAGTAACACTGAACGCATTTTGAAGACGGCTCCGTCTTCAAATGCTTTCAGTACACTTGCGTTTTTCCGGATCCGGCGTGTAATTCCGGCAAGTGGAGTACACGCCAGATCCGGACAACGCAAGTGTGAAAGGGCCCTTAGACAGGAACCTCAGTGAAATGTAGACTCCTTCTACTACTTTCCTCCTGGTCCTGTCACAGTTGTAAAGAGCTGAAAATGGTCATTTGTTAAATTTGCAGCATTAAGAAGTCACATTTACTAAAATCCAAGGCTATTTCAATGAAAAACATCTTCACAGGCCAAGTTACATGTTCACATAGGGCCCCTTCTTTGATATCACCTTTGCAATTCTTGCATCCATTAAACTTGTGAGTTTTTGGAGAGTTTCTGCTTGAATTTCTTTGCAGGACGTCAGAATAGCCTCCCAGAGCTGCTGTTTTGATGTGAACTGCCTCCCACCCTCATAGAGCTTTTATTTGAGGATACTCCAAATGTTCTCAATAGGGTTGAGGTCAGGGGAGGATGGTGGCCACACTGAGTTTTTCTCCTTTTATGCCCATCGCAGCCAATGACTCAGAGGTCTTCTCTGCAGCATGAGATGGTGCATTGTCATTCATGAAGATGAATTTGCTTCAGAAGGCACGGTTCTGCTTTTTGTACCATGGAAGAAAGTGGTCAGTCAGAAACTCTATATACTTTGCATAGGTCATTTTCACACCTCCAGGAACCCTAAAGGCACCTACCAGCTCTCTTCCCATGATTCCATCACAAAACATGAGTCCGCCACCTTCTTCCTGATGTTGCAGCCTCGTTAGGACATAGTGGCCATCCACCAACCATCCACTACTCCATCCATTTGGACCATCCAGGGTTGCACGGCACTCATCCATTAATAAGACTGTTTGGAAATGAGTCTTTATGTCTGTCTTGGCCCACTGTAACCATTCCTGCTTGTGAGCACTGGTTAGGGGTGGCCGAATAGTAGGTTTATGCACAACTGCAAGCCTCTGGAGGATCCCACACCTTGAGGTTCGCGGGAGTCCAGAGGCACCAGCAGCTTCAAATACCCGTTTGCTGCTTTGTAATGGCCTTTTAGCAGCTGCTCTCTTAGGCCTCTTTCACACGACCGTGACGGATTGGCTCCGGATGCGTTCAGTGAAACTCGCACCATTTTGCAAGCAAGTTCAGTCAGTTTTGTCTGTGATTGCGTTCAGTTGTTCAGTTTTTTGCGCGTGGGTGCAATGCGTTTTGATGCGTTCTTCACATGTGTGATAAACACCTGAAGGTTTACAAACAACATCTCTAAGCAACTATCAGTGAAAAACGCACGTGCCCGCACTTGCTTGCGGATGCAATGCGTTTTTCATGCAGCCCCATTCGCTTCTATATGGCCAGGGCTGCGTGAAAAACGCAGAATATAGAACATGCTACATTTTTCACGAAAAATAATGCTAATGTACACAGACCCATTGAAATGAATGGGTCAGGATTCCTTCCAGGATGTTCACGTCACACATTGCACCCACGCGGAAAACTCGCTCGTGTGAAAGGGACCTTAGGGCTCTTTCACACGAGCGGATCACGTGCGTGTAATCCGCTGCGTGAAAGAGAGCCAAGCCCCGTTTCGGACAGCAGAGACACGGAGCATTAACATGATTGATAATGCTCTGTGCCTCTGTGACCTTTTTACTACAAAATCACAGTGACAACTTTATCTCACTGTGTAGTAAGAAGATCACAGAGAGGCACAGGCATTATCATCATGTTAATGCTCTGTGTCTCTGCTTGGCTTGGCTCTCTTTCACGCAGCGGATTACCCGCACGGCATCTGCTCGTGTGAAAGAGCCCTTAATCCGATGAATTTGTCTGGCAGAAACCTTCCTCGTTCTGCCTTTATCTGCAGGAACCGTCTGTGCCCTGAATCAGCCACAATCTCTTCACAGTACGACGATTACTAGTGTTGAGCGAAGCGATCATAGATCTGAAGTCGCTTCAGGCAAAGCTTCATTTGAATACTGTATGGAGATCCGTCTCTGTACAGCATTCAAATGTATGGGCTTCGCGGAGGTGACATTCGTTATCCCCAAAATCTTGCAAGACTTCGGTGAATAACTTCGGACATTGATTATTCAACTTGAAAACACTTCGGCTTTGGTACCCAGGTAGCAGTAGGTCTACATATAGGCATATTTCAGTATAATAAATGACCCCCCATAGTGTGAACATACAGTCCGAACAGAGACGAAGCAACAGCTATCAAAGTGGCTTGGGCGCACGCAGTACTATATTTTTTGGATGCAGTCTGAATAGATACTAACTAGCAGTGATGTCCAGTTCGCGAACACATGCGGGCTGCCATCTTAACTCACAAGTCCGGCGAGGCACAGGTAAGCCCTTACCTGTGCCTGTGCCGCGAGCCCGTCTAAAACATATGCGGTCACCGGGAGCAGGCAGTTCCGAGAATAGCCGCAGGGGGCCTTCATCGGGCTGTTCTCGGAGCTGCCTGCTCCCGCTGACCGCATTTGTTTTCAGACGGGCTCGCGGCGCAGGCACAGGTAAGGACTTACCTGTGCCTCGCCGGACTTGTGAGTTAAGATGGCAGCCCGCATGTGTTCGCGAACTGGCCATCACTGCTAACTAGTGACTGCAAATTTTTGATGTGCGAGCGCAGACCCCACTGCATGTTTTAATCTAATTTTATTTTTTCTTTAGACTAGATCGGACCAGGATCCATGACCATGAGATTAATCGTTTATCTATTTGCTTATTTATTTGTTTATTCATATGTTTTGTCATTTATATGTCTTTTATGTCTCAGACAGGTAGACATCTGTTGTATATATTTTTTATAAATAATGAATTAATACAGCAAGGTGGTTTGCGGAAGTGCGGACATGTGTCTGTATATCTCACATATGCATGCACAGGTCTATGCATGTTGTGGCTCTCATGCTTCTAATGTCTAGAATGCTTCCTTGGCAGCTACAGCCCGGCAGTGTAAGGGTTACACGTGGGTGGGTTTGTACAGGCTGCTGCTCCCCTCCCTCTCTAGGAAGTGGTGCACAACATGTCGCCGTGCAGCAGAGTTGTGTGTTACTTTGTGCTGTTGCTGGGTTCTGTCGTTTTCAGCTCTGCGGACGTGGACCCCGAGTTACGACGCACGAATCCGCATAAGCCAGTCAGGCTCTTCACCGACGAGGACCTGGCAAACTACAATGGGGAACAGGTAACTATCCCGGGTTCTAATGCTCTCGTGCATTGCAGAAATGAATCAATGATCTGCTACAAGTTACACATCTTAAAAAAACTAAGTGCGATTCGTCTGCGACTTGCTTTTGCGCTACTTGTTGATGTGCAATTTATGTCATTTAGGATTTGGAACATCCATTAGACGGAGGGTACATGAGGAAAGTGATGTGTGTAATGTGTTGTAGCAGCGCCCTGTAAACTGCAATGCCAGACACAGGACATTGTCCTAGGTGGCGCTGTTCTTGTCTCATTTCCTCCGATCTCTTTCATGAACCAGATGACTTTGGTCCAATTCGATGCAGATATTAGCTGACAATGGCTGGTATTGCTGTAACGGTCAAATGCGGAAAAATAATTAGTCCCAGCAATGGAGGCAAATGGATAATGTGCTAGCATGGAAAATGTGTGATCTCTACGGGAAAGATATAAAAGCATACGGATGGAATAGACATGGAATTGCTGACGGACTGCAAAAAAAAAAACACGTACTCTAACGCCCCCCCTCATAGATCCATTAAGATTGCTAATGGTGGATCCCATCAGCGGCTGTGTATTTTATGCAGATTTTCTGCACAGTTTCCATACAAAAATCCACGTGGGCTGCTTGTGAATTTTGTTGCAAATTTGCATTGTAATGCCCCTTGCAGACGAGCGTTTGTCACGCTGCGAGTCCGCAGCGCAGCTCCTGGCCGGAACTCCTAGCACTTGCTGGGGGGTCGCATATTGATTTATGATGCTATGTAACCCTTACAGTTCTGGAATGTATTAGATGACACTGACATCAAGCTGTCAGTGTTATGCAATACATTCCAGAGCTGTAAGGGTTACATAGCATTATAAATTAATATAACGCTATGCAACCCCGGCAGTGCTGGGAGGTCAGGACGGGAGCTGCGCTGCGGACTCGCAGCGTGACAAACGCTCGTCTGCAAGGGGCCTAAAGGGTGACGTCTGCACAGAAAATTCAAAACACACCTGACATGCTGAGGATGTCAAAGTCCACACCACGGGTCAAAATCTCAAGTACCACTGGTAGAGTATTAACCTGCAGATTTTCCACCTGAAAATGTGCACATAATATGCACCATCTGCACATACTGTTAGGGGTGGATTTTTACATGGAGAAACCGCAGTACAGAACCAGCAAATCTCATGCACAGTTTGCTTTTTTCTTCTGTGCGGAAATTGACCTGTCGTGCGGATTTTAAAACGCAGCTAAAACCAAGCTGAAAATCCACATATACAGTTGCAAGAAAAAGTATGTGAACCCTTTGGAATGATTTAGATTTCTGCACAAATTGGTCATAAAATGTGATCCGATCTTCATCTAAGTCACAACAATAGACAATCACGGTGTGCTTAAACTAATAACACACAAAGAATTATATGTTACCATGTTTTATTGAACACACCATGTAAACATTCACAGTGCAGGTGGAAAAAGTATGTGAACCCTTGGATTTAATAACTGGTTGAACCTCCTTTGGCAGCAATAACTTCAACCAAACGTTTCCTGTAGTTGCAGATCAGACGTGCACAACGCTCAGGAGTAATTCTTGACCATTCCTCTTTACAGAACTGTTTCAGTTCAGCAATATTCTTGGGATGTCTGGTGTGAATCGCTGTCTTGAGGTCATGCCACAGCATCTCAATCGGGTTGAGGTCAGGACTCTGACTGGGCCACTCCAGAAGGCAAATTTACTTCTGTTTAACCACCTCCGGACCGCCTAACGCAGATGTGCGGTCCGGAGGTGGCAGCGCTGCGCAGAGTCACGCATATACGCGTCATCTCGCGAGACGCGAGATGACGCGAGTATGCGCCCGCGCGTGCGCACTTCGCGCCGGCATTTCGTTAAGGACCATTTCGTCAGCAACCTGCCAGCCAATGATCGTGGCTGGCAGGTTGCTGATTTTTAAAAAATCCAATCAAAGTGCCAGATAGCAGATCATATTTGTAAATATGATCTGTTATATGGCTGCCTGCTCCTCTGCTGGTTCTTTTCGTCGGTTGGATCCAGCAGAGGAGCAGGCTTCACAGTGAGTACACCAAACATCACACTTAGCCCCAGATCACCCCCCTGAACCCCAATTAACCCTTTGATCACCACTTTGATCACCCCTGTCAATCACAAGTGAAAAGAAAAAAGTGATCAGTGCAAACTGTCACTTTTTTTTTTCACTGTTATTGACCGTTAGGTTTTAGGTATAGTTTAGGTCCCTTGGTTAGGTAGTTAGCGATCAGTTAGCGCCCAGCCCACCGCACCGCAGTCCGTTATTCGCTGATTAGCGTATCGCTAATCAGCATTTGTACTTTTATAGTATCTGGAAGTGATCAAAACTGATCACGGTCAGATCTATAATAGTACTAGTGTCACTTTAGCTCGCCCTCCACCCAAAACGCAGTGTTTGCCCGATCAGGCCTGATCGGTCGCCCACACGTGCGTTCGCCCACACTCGCCCCACCGCAGTGACAAAAAAATCATTTTTTTTTGATCGCTGCACATTCAATTTACACGCACTGCGGCGATAAAAAAATCAGTTTTGATATTTTTTATCAACCGCAGCGGCCTCCGGTACTTCGCTAGGCTCCCCTTTGTAAGACAGGCTTGCTTTTTTTTTCTTGGGTAGTCTCAGGGAATACCCCTAAATTTAGTTGCCCACATGTCTAACAGGGGGTATTCTTCTGAAGAGGCCTACAGGCTTCTGACCCAGTCGGATGAGGAGTGGGAACCCTCATCTGATGAATCCAGCGGGTCAGAATACGAACCTGTAGAAAGCAGTGGCTCTCTGACCCAAAGTTCGGACGAGGAGGCTGAGGTCCCTGATAGAACCAGGCGTACCCGGCCCCGTGTCGCTAGACCGCAGGTTGCGCAGGATCCGCTTCAAGAGCAGCAGAGTGGGGCTGGTGCTGTCGGATTACGTGGTGAGGCATACACCAGCAGCCCAGCCCTTCCTGGACCTAGTACCAGCACTGCCGTACAACCTGGTGAAGTAGCGAGCACCAGAAGGGCAGTTGAAGCTGGTACGGTGGCACGTGCAGTAGTGACCCCGTCGCAGCCACCGCAAAGACGTGCCCGTAGAGCCCCTAGAATCCCAGAGGTGCTGGCAAACCCTGATTGGCAGTCCCCAACTTCAGCCGCACCCGTAGTTTTCCCTTTCACCGCCCAGTCTGGAGTTCGGGTTGAGACGGCTCAGATCGGTTCGGCCCTGGGATTTTTTGAGCTGTTCTTGACTGCGGAGCTTTTAGACTTAGTTGTGGCAGAAACAAATCGGTATGCCACACAATTTATAACCGCTAACCCGGGAAGCTATTATGCCCAGCCTTTCCGGTGGAAACCAGTCCAAGTTTCCGAAATTAAAACTTTTCTGGGCCTCCTCCTCAACATGGGCCTGACAAAAAAACATGAATTGCGGTCATATTGGTCCACGAACCCGATTCATCACATGCCCATGTTCTCTGCTGCTATGTCCAGGACACGATTTGAGGTCATCCTGCGTTTCCTGCACTTTAGTGACAACACCGCCTCCCGTCCCAGGGGCCACCCTGCTTTTGACCGGCTCCACAAAATTCGGCCCCTCATAGACCATTTCAACCTGAAATTTGCAGATATTTATACCCCAGAGCAAAACATCTGCGTAGACGAGTCCCTGATACATTTTACCGGGCGCCTTGGCTTCAAACAATACATCCCAAGCAAGCGCGCCCGGTATGGGGTCAAATTGTATAAGCTCTGTGAAAGGGCCACAGGCTATACCCACAAATTTCGTGTCTATGAGGGAAAAGATCAGACCCTGGAGCCGGTCGGTTGCCCTGACTACCTGGGGAGCAGTGGGAAGACAGTTTGGGACTTGGTGTCACCCTTATTCGGCAAGGGGTACCATCTTTATGTGGACAATTTTTACACAAGTGTGGCCCTCTTTAGGCATTTGTTTCTAGAACGGATTGGCGCCTGTGGTACCGCGCGAACTAGTCGCGCGGGCTTCCCCCAACGGCTCGTTAGCACCCGTCTTGCAAGGGGGCAGAGGGCCGCACTGTGTAACGAAGAACTGCTCGCGGTGAAATGGAGAGACAAGCGTGACGTTTACATGCTCTCCTCCATTCACGCAGACACGACAATACAAATTGAGCGAGCAACCCGTGTCATTGAAAAGCCCCTCTCAGTCCACGACTATAACCTCCACATGGGAGGGGTCGACTTCAATGACCAGATGTTGTCTCCGTATTTAGTTTCCCGACGCACCAGACGCTGGTATAAGAAGGTGTCTGTATATTTAATTCAATTGGCTCTGTACAATAGTTTTGTTCTCTACAGTAAGGCTGGGAGAACTGGATCCTTCCTCAAATTTCAGGAAGAGATCATCGAGAACCTCCTGTATCCAGGAGGTTCCGTGGCCCCAACCACCAGTGTAGTTAGCCGTCTACACGAGCGACATTTCCCCAATGTCGTTCCTGGTACCTCAACCCAACCGTCACCCCGAAAAAGATGTCGTGTCTGTAGCAGGAGTGGAATAAGGCGTGACACCCGCTATTTCTGTCCTGACTGTCCGGACCACCCTGCCCTATGCTTTGGAGAGTGTTTCCGGAAGTACCACTCACAGGTACACTATTAGCATAGGGATCATCTCACCAGGACAGGCACACAGGGCTATTAGGGCCCATTCACTCACTGCTGCTGCAAACGTCTCCTTTCACATGGGACAAAGTGCATAACGCACTTCGCCACATCTTTGGGCGATTTGCGCTTTGCACATTGACCCATGGGGAAGGAGAGGTTTGTTCTATAAAGGTAAAAAAACAAAAAAAAAAACAAAAAAAAAAAACAGGTAAGCAAACAGGTTAATGTTTAGTTCCAAAAGTTAAAGTTACATGTTCTGTTCCAAAGTTAATAAAATTATTGCGTTGTGGCCTGTTTTTTTTTTTTTTTTTTGTTTTTTTTTGTCTTTTTACCTTCCAGGTGGACCAACCGATCTACTAGCTGCAGCACCGATGTGCATTCTGACAGAAGCATTGCGCTGCTGTCAGATTACACGCAAGTCGGTGTATGCGGCGCTGCAAGACGGGATTTTCTCCTCTGCAGTGACAGATACGTTTGCCGAGGCATACGAGCTGAGGAGGAGGCGGCGTTCCTATGCTTTGGCAAGCACTTTGTATGTATATATATATAAAAAAAAAAATCCCGGCAATGATTTATTCATCCACATCGATTGATGCGAATGGAGAAATCTGGTTTGCCAGGGCATACGAGCTAAGTGGGTATGGATGTAGGGCGGAGCTCCTATGTCCTGGCAGACGCCTTTCCCCTCCATTTTTTTTTTTTGGCAGAGATTTTTTCATCCACATTGATCGATGCGAATGAAGAAATCTGTGCCGTTCATTTTTTTCTTTCAGCCCAGAGGCTGAACGGAAAAAAAAATCTCATTACCTGTATGCTCAATATAAGGAGAATAGCAGAAACTCCTAATGCTGGCCATACATGTAATGACTGCGGAGACCCTCAAATGCCAGGGCAGTACAAACACCCCACAACTGACCCCATTTTGGAAAGAAGACACCCCAAGGTATTTGCTGAGGGGCATATTGAGTCCATGAAAGATTGAAATTTTTGTCCTAAGTTAGCTGAAAGTGAGACTTTGTGAGAAAAAACAAAAAAAAATCAATTTCCGCTAACTTATGCAAAAAAAAAAAAATTTCTTTGAACTTGCCAGGCCCCTCATTGGATACCTTGGGGTGTCTTCTTTCCAAAGTGGGGTCACATGTGGGGTATTTATACTGCCCTGGCTTTTTAGGGGCCCTAAAGCGTGAGAAGAAGTCTGGGATCCAAATGTCTAAAAATGCCCTCCTAAAAGGAATTTGGGCCCCTTTGCGCATCTAGGCTGCAAAAAAGTGTGACACATCTGGTATCGCCGTACTCAGAAGAAGTTGGGGAATGTGTTTTGGGGTGTCATTTTACATATACCCATGCTGGGTGAGATAAATATCTTGGTCAAATGCCAACTTTGTATAAAAAAATGGGAAAAGTTGTCTTTTGCCAACATATTTCTCTCACCCAGCATGGGTATATGTAAAATGACACCCCAAAACACATTCCCCAACTTCTCCTGAGTACGGCGATACCAGATGTGTCACACTTTTTTGATGCCAAGGTGGGCAAAGGGGCGCACATTCCAAAGTGCACCTTTCGGATTTCACCGGTCATTTTTTACAGATTTTGATTGCAAAGTACTTCTCACACATATGGGCCCCTAAATTGCCAGGGCAGCATAACTACGCCACAAGTGACCCCATTTTGGAAAGAAGACACCCCAAGGTATTCCGTGAGGGGCATGGCGAGTTCCTAGAATTTTTTATTTTTTGTCGCAAGTTAGTGGAATATGAGACTTTGTAAGGAAAAAAGAGAAAAAAAAAAAATCATCATTTTCTGCTAACTTGTGACAAAAAATAAAAAATTCTAGGAACTCGCAGTGCCCCTCACGGAATACCTTAGGGTGTCTTCTTTCCAAAATGGGGTCACTTGTGGCGTAGTTATACTGCCCTGGCAATTTAGGGGCCCAAATGTGTGAGAAGTACCTTGCAATCAAAATGTGTAAAAAATGCCCTGCAAAATCCGAAAGGTGCACTTTGGAATATGTGCCCCTTTGCCCACCTTGGCAGCAAAAAAGTGTGACACATCTGGTATCGCCGTACTCAGGAGAAGTTGGGGAATGTGTTTTGGGGTGTCATTTTACATATACCCATGCTGGGTGAGAGAAATATCTTGGCAAACGACAACTTTTCCCATTTTTTTATACAAAGTTGGCATTTGACCAAGATATTTTTCTCACCCAGCATGGGTATATGTAAAATGACACCCCAAAACACATTCCCCAACTTCTCCTGAGTACGGCGATACCAGATGTGTGACACTTTTTTGATGCCAAGGTGGGCAAAGGGGCGCATATGCCAAAGTGCACCTTTCGGATTTCACCGGTCATTTTTTACAGATTTTGATTGCAAAGTACTTCTCACACATATGGGCCCCTAAATTGCCAGGGCAGTATAACTACGCCACAAGTGACCCCATTTTGGAAAGAAGACACCCCAAGGTATTCCGTGAGGGGTATGGCGAGTTCCTAGAATTTTTTATTTTTTGTCGCAAGTTAGTGGAATATGAGACTTTGTAAGGAAAAAAGAGAAAAAAAAATAAATCATCATTTTCTGCTAACTTGTGACAAAAAATAAAAAATTCTAGGAACTCGCAGTGCCCCTCACGGAATACCTTAGGGTGTCTTCTTTCCAAAATGGGGTCACTTGTGGCGTAGTTATACTGCCCTGGCAATTTAGGGGCCCAAATGTGTGAGAAGTACCTTGCAATCAAAATGTGTAAAAAATGCCCTGCAAAATCCGAAAGGTGCACTTTGGAATATGTGCCCCTTTGCCCACCTTGGCAGCAAAAAAGTGTGACACATGTGGTATCGCCGTACTCAGGAGAAGTTGGGGAATGTGTTTTGGGGTGTCATTTTACATATACCCATACTGGGTGAGAGAAATATCTTGGCAAACGACAACTTTTCCCATTTTTTTATACAAAGTTGGCATTTGACCAAGATATTTTTCTCACCCAGCATGGGTATATGTAAAATGACACCCCAAAACACATTCCCCAACTTCTCCTGAGTACGGCGATACCACATGTGTGACACTTTTTTGCTGCCAAGGTGGGCAAAGGGGCGCATATTCCAAAGTGCACCTTTCGGATTTCACCGGTCATTTCTTACACATTTTGATTGCAAAGTACTTCTCACACATTTGGGCCCCTAAATTGCCAGGGCAGTATAACTACGCCACAAGTGACCCCATTTTGGAAAGAAGACACCCCAAGGTATTCTGTGAGGGGCATGGTGAGTTCCTAGAATTTTTTATTTTTTGTCGCAAGTTAGTGGAATATGAGACTTTGTAAGAAAAAAATAAATAAAAAAAATCATCATCATTTTCCGCTAACTTGTGACAAAAAATAAAAAGTTCTATGAACTCACTATGCCCATCAGCGAATACCTTAGGGTGTCTACTTTCCGAAATGGGGTCATTTGTGGGGTAGTTATACTGTTTGGGCATTGTAGAACCTCAGGAAACATGACAGGTGCTCAGAAAATCAGAGCCGTTTCAAAAAGCGGAAATTCACATTTTTGTACCATAGTTTGTAAATGCTATAACTTTTACCCAAACCATTTTTTTTTTGCCCAAACATTTTTTTTTTATCAAAGACATGTAGAACTATAAATTTAGCGAAAAATTTATATATGGATGTCGTTTTTTTTGCAAAATTTCACAGCTGAAAGTGAAAAATGTCATTTTTTTGCAAAAAAATCGTTACATTTTGATTAATAACAAAAAAAGTAAAAATGTCAGCAGCAATAAAATACCACCAAATGAAAGCTCCATTAGTGAGAAGAAAAGGAGGTAAAATTCATTTGGGTGGTAAGTTGCATGACCGAGCGATAAACGGTGAAAGGAGTGTAGTGCCGAAGTGTAAAAAGTGGCCTGGTCATGAAGGGGGTTTCACCTAGCGGGGCTGAAGTGGTTAACCACCTCAGCCCTGCTAGCTTAAACCCCCTTCATGACCAGACCACTTTTTACACTTCGGCACTACACTCCTTTCACCGTTTATTGCTCGGTCATGCAACTTACCACCCAAATGAATTTTTCCTCCTTTTCTTCTCACTAATAGAGCTTTCATTTGGTGGTATTGCATTGCTGCTGAAATTTTTACTTTTTTTGTTATTAATCGAAATTTACCAAAATTTTTGCAAAAAAATTAAATTTTCACTTTCAGTTGCAATTTTTTTTTTAAAAAAACGACATCTATATATAAATGTTTCTCTAAATTTATTGTTCTACATGTCTTTTGATAAAAAAAAAATGGTTTGGGAAAAAGTTATAGCGTTTACAAACTATTGTACAAAAATGTGAATTTCCACTTTTTGAAGCAGCTCTGACTTTCTGAGCACCTGTCATGTTTCCTGAGGTTCTACAATGCCCAGACAGTAGAAAACACCCACAAATGACCCCATTTCGGAAAGTAGACACCCTAAGGTATTCACTGATGGGCATAGTGAGTACATGGAAGTTTTTATTTTTTGTCACAAGTTAGCGGAAAATGATGATTTTTTATTTATTTATTTTTCCTTACAAAGTCTCATATTCCACTAACTTGTGACAAAAAATAAAAACTTCCATGAACTCACTATGCCCATCACGAAATACCTTGGGGTGTCTTCTTTCCAAAATGGGGTCACTTGTGGGGTAGTTATACTGCCCTGGCATTTTAGGGGCCCTAATGTGTGAGAAGTAGTTTGAAATCAAAATGTGTAAAAAATGCCCTGTGAAATCCGAAAGGTGCTCTTTGGAATGTGGGCCCCTTTGCCCACCTAGGCTGCAAAAAAGTGTCACAACATTTGACAACTGTTCCCATTTTTTTTATACAAAGTTGGCATTTGACCGAGATATTTATCTCACCTAGCATGGGTATATGTAAAATGACACCCCAAAACACATTGCCCAACTTCTCCTGAGTACGGCGATACCACATGTGTGACACTTTTTTGCAGCCTAGGTGGGCAAAGGGGCCCACATTCCAAAGAGCACCTTTAGGATTTCACAGGGCATTTTTTACACATTTTGATTTCAAACTACTTCTCACACATTAGGGCCCCCAAAATGCCAGGGCAGTATAACTACCCCACAAGTGACCCCATTTTGGAAAGAAGACACCCCAAGGTATTCCGTGAGGGGCATGGCGAGTTCCTAGAATTAAAAAAAAAAATTGTCACAAGTTAGTGGAATATGAGACTTTGTAAGAAAAAAAAAAAAAAAACGATAGTTATAATTTTCCGCTAATTTGTGCCAAAAAATTTTTTCGAGGAACTCGCCATGCCCCTCACGGAATACCTTGGGGTGTCTTCTTTCCAAAATGGGGTCACTTGTGGGGTAGTCATACTGCCCTGGCATTTTAGGGGCCCTAATGCGTAAGAAGTAGTTTGAATTCCAAATGTGTTAAAAATGCCCTGTGAAATCCTAAAGGTGCTCTTTGGAATGTGGGCCCCTTTGCCCACCTAGGCTGAAAAAAAGTGTCACACATGTGGTATCGCCGTACTCAGGAGAAGTAGGGCAATGTGTTTTGGGGTGTATTTTTACAAATACCCATGCTGGGTGAGAGAAATATCTCTCTAAAAGTCAACTTTTCCCTTTTTTTTTATACAAAGTTGTCATTATAGAGAGATATTTCTCTCACCCAGCATGGGTATCTGTAAAAAGACACCCCAAAACACATTGCCCTACTTCTGAGTACGGCGATACCACATGTGTGACACTTTTTTGCAGCCTAGATGCGCAAAGAGGCCCAAATTCCTTTTAGGAGGGCATTTTTAGACATTGGATCCCAGACTTCTTCTCACGCTTTAGGGCCCCTAAAATGCCAGAACAGTATAAATACCCCACATGTGACCCCATTTTCGAAAGAACACACCCCAAGGTATTCAATGAGGGGCATGGCGAGTTCATAGAAGATTAATTTTTTGGGCACAAGTTAGCGGAAATTGATTTTTTTTTTGTTTTTTCTCACAAAGTCTCCCTTTCCGCTAACTTGGGACAAAAAGTTCAATCTTTCATGGACTCAATATGCCCCTCAGCGAATACCTTGGGGTGTCTTCTTTCCAAAATGGGGTCACATGTGGGGTATTTATACTGCCCTGGCATTTTAGGGGCCCTAAAGCGTGAGAAGAAGTCTGGAATATAAATGTCTAAAAATTTTTACGCATTTGGATTCCGTGAGGGTATGGTGAGTTCATGTGAGATTTTATTTTGTGACACAAGTTAGTGGAATATGAGACTTTGTAAGAAAAAACTAAAACAAAAAAAAAAATATAAATTTCCACTAAGGCCTCTTTCACACTTGCCGGAATTACACACCGGATCACGAAAAACACAAGTGTACTGAAAGCATTTGATGACGGATCCGTCTTCAAAATGCTTTCAGTGTTACTATGGCACCCAGGACTAGAGTTGAGCGAACACCTGGATGTTCGGGTTCGAGAAGTTCGGCCGAACATCCCGGAAATGTTCGGGTTCGGGATCCGAACCCGATCCGAACTTCGTCCCGAACCCGAACCCCATTGAAGTCAATGGGGACCCGAACTTTTCGGCACTAAATGGCTGTAAAACAGCCCAGGAAAGAGCTAGAGGGCTGCAAAAGGCAGCAACATGTAGGTAAATCCCCTGCAAACAAATGTGGATAGGGAAATGAATTAAAATAAAAATTAAATAAATAAAAATTAACCAAAATCAATTGGAGAGAGGTTCCATAGCAGAGAATCTGGCTTCCGGTCACCCACCACTGGAACAGTCCATTCTCAGATATTTAGGCCCCGGCACCCAGGCAGAGGAGAGAGGTCCCGTAACAGAGAATCTGTCTTCATGTCAGCAGAGAATTAGTCTGCATGTCATAGCAGAGAATGAGGCTTCACGTCAGCCACCACTGCAACAGTCCATTGGCATATATTTAGGCCCAGCACCCAGGCAGAGGAGAGAGGTCCCGTAACAGACAATCTGGCTTCATGTCAGCAGAGAATCAGTCTGCATGTCATAGCAGAGAATCAGGCTTCACGTCACCCACCACTGCAACAGTCCATTGTCATAAATTTAGGCCCAGCACTAGTGTTGAGCGGCATGTCCCATATTCGAATTCGCGAAATTTTGTAAATATTCGAAAGAATATTCGTAAAATATTCGCGATTATTCAAATTCGTTATTATTTCGCATATGCGATAATTCGAATTTTCGCATCGCATAATACATATGCTATGCAAAATTCACATGTGCGCTAATGAAATCGCCTTACGAAGATTCGCAACTCAATTCAATCACTAATGTATGAATGCAATGCCCTTTGCCTCTGTTCTGGGACAAGTGTAGATATTCGCATGTGCGCTAATAAAATCGCCTTACGAAGATTCGCACCTCAATCACTTTCTAGGGAATGTGAGACTTTTGGGAATCAATCGAGATACAGTGGGGGGTGATGACAGTAGTTGACAGAGTACAGATCAATGTAATCTGTAAGGTGGAAAGTAAAATAAAAAATACGAATATTCGTAAATCGAATTTTACGAAGTTCTACGTATTCGCGAATATGGTGCTATACTATATGAATGCACAGGCCTTTGCCTCTCTGTTCTGGGGACAAGTGTAGATATTTGCATTTGCGTTAATAAAATCGCCTTACGAAGATTCGCAGCTCAATTCAATCACTAATGTATGAATGCAAAGCCCTTTGCCTCTGTTCTGGGACAAGTGTAGATATTCGCATGTGCGCTAATAAAATCGTCTTACGAAGATTCGCAACTCAATTCACTAATGTATGAATGCAAAGCCCTTTGCCTCTGTTCTGGGACGTGCCGATATTCGCATGTGCGCTAATAAAATCGCCTTACGAAGATTCGCGCCTCAATCACTTTCTAGGCAATGTGAGTAAGATCTGAGCTGTTGGACCTTTGGGAAACAATCAATTATATGTGTACTGTAATTTTGTGGGGGGGGGGGAAAAACAAAAAACGAATATTCGTTTTTACGAATATATAGCACTATATTCGAAATATTCGCGAAATCGCGAAGTTGCGATATTCGCGAAAAAAATTTGCTTTTCGAATATTCGCGCTCAACACTACCCAGCACCCAGGCAGAGGAGAGAGGTCCCGTAACAGACAATCTGGCTTCATGTCAGCAGAGAATCAGTCTGCATGTCATAGCAGAGAATGAGGCTTCACGTCAGCCACCACTGCAACAGTCCATTGGCATATATTTAGGCCCAGCACCCAGGCAGAGGAGAGAGGTCCCGTAACAGACAATCTGGCTTCATGTCAGCAGAGAATTAGTCTGCATGTCATAGCAGAGAATCAGGCTTCACGTCAGCCACCACTGCAACAGTCCATTGGCATATATTTAGGCCCAGCACCCAGGCAGAGGAGGGAGGTCCCGTAACAGAGAATCTGTCTTCATGTCAGCAGAGAATCAGTCTGCATGTCATAGCAGAGAATGAGGCTTCACGTCAGCCACCACTGCAACAGTCCATTGGCATATATTTAGGCCCAGCACCCAGGCAGAGGAGGGAGGTCCCGTAACAGAGAATCTGTCTTCATGTCAGCAGAGAATTAGTCTGCATGTCATAGCAGAGAATGAGGCTTCACGTCAGCCACCACTGCAACAGTCCATTGGCATATATTTAGGCCTAGCACACAGGCAGAGGAGAGAGGTCCCGTAACAGAGGATCTGTCTTCATGTCAGCAGAGAATCAGTCTGCATGTCATAGCAGAGAATGAGGCTTCACGTCAGCCACCACTGCAACAGTCCATTGGCATATATTTAGGCCCAGCACACACACAGGCAGAGGAGAGAGGTCCCGTAACAGAGAATCTGGCTTCATGTCAGCAGAGAATCAGTCTGCATGTCATAGCAGAGAATGAGGCTTCACGTCAGCCACCACTGCAACAGTCCATTGGCATATATTTAGGCCCAGCACACACACAGGCAGAGGAGAGAGGTCCCGTAACAGAGAATCTGGCTTCATGTCAGCAGAGAATCAGTCTGCATGTCATAGCAGAGAATGAGGCTTCACGTCAGCCACCACTGCAACAGTCCATTGGCATATATTTAGGCCCAGCACACACACAGGCAGAGGAGAGAGGTCCCGTAACAGAGAATCTGGCTTCATGTCAGCAGAGAATCAGTCTGCATGTCATAGCAGAGAATGAGGCTTCACGTCAGCCACCACTGCAACAGTCCATTGGCATATATTTAGGCCTAGCACACAGGCAGAGCAGAGAGGTCCCGTAACAGACAATCTGGCTTCATGTCAGCAGAGAATCAGTCTGCATGTCATAGCAGAGAATGAGGCTTCACGTCACCCACCACTGCAACAGTCCATTGGCATATATTTAGGCCTAGCACACAGGCAGAGCAGAGAGGTCCCGTAACAGACAATCTGGCTTCATGTCAGCAGAGAATCAGTCTGCATGTCATAGCAGAGAATGAGGCTTCACGTCACCCACCACTGCAACAGTCCATTGGCATATATTTAGGCCTAGCACACAGGCAGAGCAGAGAGGTCCCGTAACAGACGATCTGGCTTCATGTCAGCAGAGAATCAGTCTGCATGTCATAGCAGAAAATCAGGATTCACGTCACCCAGGACTGTAAGAGTCCGTTTTCATAAATTTAGGCCCAGCACCCAGGCAGAGGAGAGAGGTCCCTTAACAGACAATCTGGCTTCATGTCAGCAGAGAATCAGTCTTCATATCATAGCAGAGAATCAGGCTTCACGTCACCCACCACTGCAACAGTCCATTGGCATATATTTAGGCCTAGCACACAGGCAGAGCAGAGAGGTCCCGTAACAGACAATCTGGCTTCATGTCAGCAGAGAATCAGTCTGCATGTCATAGCAGAGAATCAGGCTTCACGTCAGCCACCACTGCAACAGTCCATTGTCATAAATTTAGGCCCAACACCCAGGCAGAGGAGAGAGGTCCCATAACAGACAATCTGGCTTCATGTCAGCAGAGAATTAGTCTGCATGTCATAGCAGAGAATCAGGCTTCATGTCAGCCACCACTGCAACAGTCCATTGGCATATATTTAGGCCTAGCACACAGGCAGAGGAGAGGTTCATTCAACTTTGGGTAGCCTCGCAATATAATGGTAAAATGAAAATAAAAATAGGATTGAATGAGGAAGTGCCCTGGAGTCCAATAATATATGGTTATGGGGAGGTAGTTAATGTCTAATCTGGACAAGGGACGGACAGGTCCTGTGGGATCCATGCCTGGTTCATTTTTATGAACGTCAGCTTGTCCACATTGGCTGTAGACAGGCGGCTGCGTTTGTCTGTAATGACGCCCCCTGCCGTGCTGAATACACGTTCAGACAAAACGCTGGCTGCCGGGCAGGCCAGCACCTCCAAGGCATAAAAGGCTAGCTCTGGCCACGTGGACAATTTAGAGACCCAGAAGTTGAATGGGGCCGAACCATCAGTCAGTACGTGGAGGGGTGTGCACACGTACTGTTCCACCATGTTAGTGAAATGTTGCCTCCTGCTAACACGTTGCGTATCAGGTGGTGGTGCAGTTAGCTGTGGCGTGTTGACAAAAGTTTTCCACATCTCTGCCATGCTAACCCTGCCCTCAGAGGAGCTGGCCGTGACACAGCTGCCTTGGCGACCTCTTGCTCCTCCTCTGCCTTGGCCTTGGGCTTCCACTTGTTCCCCTGTGACATTTGGGAATGCTCTCAGTAGCGCGTCTACCAACGTGCGCTTGTACTCGCGCATCTTCCTATCACGCTCCAGTGCAGGAAGTAAGGTGGGCACATTGTCTTTGTAGCGTGGATCCAGCAGGGTGGCAACCCAGTAGTCCGCACAGGTTAAAATGTGGGCAACTCTGCTGTCGTTGCGCAGGCACTGCAGCATGTAGTCGCTCATGTGTGCCAGGCTGCCCAGGGATAAGGACAAGCTGTCCTCTGTGGGAGGCGTATCGTCATCGTCCTGCCTTTCCCCCCAGCCACGCACCAGTGATGGACCCGAGCTGCGTTGGGTGCCACCCCGCTGTGACCATGCTTCATCCTCATCCTCCTCCACCTCCTCCTCATCCTCGTCCTCCTCGTCCTCCAGTAGTGGGCCCTGGCTGGCCACATTTGTACCTGGCCTCTGCTGTTGCCAAAAACCTCCCTCTGAGTCACTTCGAAGAGACTGGCCTGAAAGTGCTAAAAATGACCCCTCTTCCTCCTCCTCCTCCTCCTCCTCCTGGGCCACCTCCTCTTCCATCATCGCCCTAAGTGTTTTCTCAAGGAGACATAGAAGTGGTATTGTAACGCTGATAACGGTGTCATCGCCACTGGCCATGTTGGTGGAGTACTCGAAACAGCGCAACAGGGCACACAGGTCTCGCATGGAGGCCCAGTCATTGGTGGTGAAGTGGTGCTGTTCTGTAGTGCGACTGACCCGTGCGTGCTGCAGCTGAAACTCCACTATGGCCTGCTGCTGCTCGCACAGTCTGTCCAGCATGTGCAAGGTGGAGTTCCACCTGGTGGGCACGTCGCATATGAGGCGGTGAGCGGGAAGGCCGAAGTTACGCTGTAGCGCAGACAGGCGAGCAGCAGCAGGATGTGAACGCCGGAAGCGCGAACAGACGGCCCGCACTTTATGCAGCAGCTCTGACATGTCGGGGTAGTTGTGAATGAACTTCTGCACCACCAAATTCAGCACATGCGCCAAGCAAGGGATGTGCGTCAAATTGGCTAGTCCCAGAGCTGCAACGAGATTTCGCCCATTATCACACACCACCAGGCCGGGCTTGAGGCTCACCGGCAGCAACCACTCGTCGGTCTGTTGTTCTATACCCCGCCACAACTCCTGTGCGGTGTGGGGCCTGTCCCCCAAACATATGAGTTTCAGAATGGCCTGCTGACGTTTACCCCGGGCTGTGCTGAAGTTGGTGGTGAAGGTGTGTGGCTGACTGGATGAGCAGGTGGAAGAAGAGGAGGAGGAAGCCGAGAAGGAGGAGGTGGCAACAGGAGGCAAAGAATGTTGCCCTGCGATCCTTGGCGGCGGAAGGACGTGCGCCAAACAGCTCTCCGCCTGGGGCCCAGCTGCCACTACATTTACCCAGTGTGCAGTTAGGGAGATATAGCGTCCCTGGCCGTGCTTACTGGTCCACGTATCTGTGGTTAGGTGGACCTTGCCACAGATGGCGTTGCGCAGTGCACACTTGATTTTATGGGATACTTGGTTGTGCAGGGAAGGCACGGCTCTCTTGGAGAAGTAGTGCCGGCTGGGAACAACATACTGTGGGACAGCAAGCGACATGAGCTGTTTGAAGCTGTCTGTGTCCACCAGCCTAAATGACAGCATTTCATAGGCCAGTAGTTTAGAAATGCTGGCATTCAGGGCCAGGGATCGAGGGTGGCTAGGTGGGAATTTACGCTTTCTATCAAATGTTTGTGAGATGGAGAGCTGAACGCTGGCGTGTGACATGGTTGAGACGCTTGGTGACGGAGGTGGTGGTGGTGGTGTTGGTGGTACATCCCCTGTTTGCTGGGCGGCAGGTGCCAACGTTCCTCCAGAGGCGGAGGAAGAGGCCGAGGCGGCAGCAGCAGAATAGGCCGAGGCGGCAGCAGCAGAAGAGGTAGCAGGGGGAGCCTGAGTGACTTCCTTGGTTTTAAGGTGTTTACTCCACTGCAGTTCATGCTTTGCATGCAGGTGCCTGGTCATGCAGGTTGTGCTCAGGTTCAGAACGTTAATGCCTCGCTTCAGGCTCTGATGGCACAGCGTGCAAACCACTCGGGTCTTGTCGTCAGCACATTGTTTGAAGAAGTGCCATGCCAGGGAACTCCTTGAAGCTGCCTTTGGGGTGCTCGGTCCCAGATGGCGGCGGTCAGTAGCAGGCGGAGTCTCTTGGCGGCGGGTGTTCTGCTTTTGCCCACTGCTCCCTCTTTTGCTACGCTGTTGGCTCGGTCTCACCACTGCCTCTTCCTCCGAACTGTGAAAGTCAGTGGCACGACCTTCATTCCATGTGGGGTCTAGGACCTCATCGTCCCCTGCATCGTCTTCCACCCAGTCTTGATCCCTGACCTCCTGTTCAGTCTGCACACTGCAGAAAGACGCAGCAGTTGGCACCTGTGTTTCGTCATCATCAGAGACATGCTGAGGTGGTATTCCCATGTCCTCATCATCAGGAAACATAAGTGGTTGTGCGTCAGTGCATTCTATGTCTTTCCACCGCTGGGGAAGGGCTAGGTGGATGCCCTTGGGAAACCCTGCCAGCGGAGTCTTCAAACAGCATAAGAGACTGCTGCATAACTTGAGGCTGAGACAGTTTCCCTGGTATGCATGGGGGTGATGTGACAGACTGATGGGGTTGGTTTTCAGGCGCCATCTGTGCGCTTTCTGCAGAAGACTGGGTGGGAGATAATGTGAACGTGCTGGATCCACTGTCGGCCACCCAATTGACTAATGCCTGTACCTGCTCAGGCCTTACCATCCTTAGAACGGCATTGGGCCCCACCATATATCGCTGTAAATTCTGGCGGCTACTGGGACCTGAGGTAGTTGGTACACTAGGACGTGTGGATGTGGCAGAACGGCCACGTCCTCTCCCAGCACCAGAGGGTCCACTAACACCACCACGACCATGTCCACGTCCGCGTCCCTTACTAGATGTTTTTCTCATTGTTATGGTTCACCACAACAACAAATATATTATTTGGCCCAATGTATTGTATTCAAATTCAGCGGGATATAAATTTGAGGCCTAGTATTTAGGCGCTGGGTGACCGGTATGGATTTAGTGACAGAATTAGACTTGGAAATGCACAGAAGCGTGTGTGTGAAGTTATTCTGAATGACCCTATGTGCACCTTCAATATGATCTACCCTTTTAGGGATAGATTTCAAATAGCTCTGATATAGCAGAAACGACTAAATTATGAAATTGCTAAATTGGGAATTGTATTTCAACCCAGAACAAAAATGTGCTTTGACGGACACTAAATAACTTTCCCAGCCACAACAGGACAGCGGTAACGAGAGATTTAGCGGGATATAAATTTGAGGCCTAGTATTTAGGCGCTGGGTGACAGGTATGGGTTTAGTGACAGAATTAGACTTGGAAATGCACAGTAGCGGGTGTGTGTGAAGTTATTCTGAATGACCCTATGTGCACCTTGAATATTATATACCCTTTTAGGGATAGATTTCAAATAGCTCTGATATAGCAGAAACCACTAAATTATGAAATTGCTAAATTGGGAATTGTATTTCAACCCAGAACAAGAAATGTGCTTGAACGGACACTAAATAACTCGCCCAGCTACAGCACTAGGGACAGATTTAGCGGGATATAAATTTGAGGCCTAGTATTTAGGCGCTGGGTGACAGGTATGGGTTTAGTGCCAGAATTAGACTTGGAAATACACAGTAGCGGGTGTGTGTGAAGTTATTCTGAATGACCCAATGTGCACCTTGAATATTATATACCCTTTTAGGGATAGATTTCAAATAGCTCTGATATAGCAGAAACCACTAAATTATGAAATTGCTAAATTGGGAATTGTATTTCAACCCAGAACAAGAAATGTGCTTGAACGGACACTAAATAACTCGCCCAGCTACAGCACTAGGGACAGATTTAGCGGGATATAAATTTGAGGCCTAGTATTTAGGCGCTGGGTGACAGGTATGGGTTTAGTGCCAGAATTAGACTTGGAAATACACAGTAGCGGGTGTGTGTGAAGTTATTCTGAATGACCCAATGTGCACCTTGAATATTATATACCCTTTTAGGGATAGATTTCAAATAGCTCTGATATAGCAGAAACCACTAAATTATGAAATTGCTAAATTGGGAATTGTATTTCAACCCAGAACAAGAAATGTGCTTGAACGGACACTAAATAACTCGCCCAGCTACAGCACTAAGGACAGATTTAGCGGGATATAAATTTGAGGCCTAGTATTTAGGCGCTGGGTGACAGGTATGGGTTTAGTGCCAGAATTAGACTTGGAAATACACAGTAGCGGGTGTGTGTGAAGTTATTCTGAATGACCCAATGTGCACCTTGAATATTATATACCCTTTTAGGGATAGATTTCAAATAGCTCTGATATAGCAGAAACCACTAAATTATGAAATTGCTAAATTGGGAATTGTATTTCAACCCAGAACAAGAAATGTGCTTGAACGGACACTAAATAACTCGCCCAGCTACAGCACTAAGGACAGATTTAGCGGGATATAAATTTGAGGCCTAGTATTTAGGCGCTGGGTGACAGGTATGGGTTTAGTGCCAGAATTAGACTTGGAAATACACAGTAGCGGGTGTGTGTGAAGTTATTCTGAATGACCCAATGTGCACCTTGAATATTATATACCCTTTTAGGGATAGATTTCAAATAGCTCTGATATAGCAGAAACCACTAAATTATGAAATTGCTAAATTGGGAATTGTATTTCAACCCAGAACAAGAAATGTGCTTGAACGGACACTAAATAACTCGCCCAGCTACAGCACTAAGGACAGATTTAGCGGGATATAAATTTGAGGCCTAGTATTTAGGCGCTGGGTGACCGGTATGGATTTAGTGACAGAATTAGACTGGGATATGGCCAAAAAATAAACAGACTATTGCTGGTTAAATGCACTTGGTGTGACAGCTTCACCCTGATGTAGGCTTTAGCCAAAAAACAACCACACCATTGAGGGTTAAATGCACTTGGTGACAGGCGCAGCTTGCCCCTGATTTAGTATATGGCCAAAAAATGAACAGACTATTGCTGGTTAAATGCACTTGGTGTGACAGCTTCACCCTGATGTAGGCTTTAGCCAAAAAACAACCACACCATTGAGGGTTAAATGCACTTGGTGACAGGCGCAGCTTGCCCCTGATTTTGTATATGGCCAAAAAATGAACAGACTATTGCTGGTTAAATGCACTTGGTGTGACAGCTTCACCCTGATGTAGGCTTTAGCCAAAAAACAACCACACCATTGAGGGTTAAATGCACTTGGTCGCAGCTTGTGCTGGCGCACCACAAGACACAAAATGGCCGCCGATCACCCCAGAAAAATGTGACTGACAAACGGTCTGGGCAGCCTAAAAACAGTGAGCAATTGAGGATCAGCAGCTCAATGATCCACAGCTGCAGATCGATCAGTTAATCAAGTCCTTTGGAGGAGTTAATCTGCCTAATCTCGCCCTACTGTCGCAGCCGCAACCTCTCCCTACGCTAATCAGAGCAGAGTGACGGGCGGCGCTATGTGACTCCAGCTTAAATAGAGGCTGGGTCACATGGTGCTCTGGCCAATCACAGCCATGCCAATAGTAGGCATGGCTGTGATGGCCTCTTGGGGCAAGTAGTATGACGCTTGTTGATTGGCTGCTTTGCAGCCTTTCAAAAAGCGCCAAGAAAGCGTCACAAAAGCGCGAAGAAAGCGACGAACACCGAACCCGAACCCGGACTTTTACGAAAATGTCCGGGTTCGGGTCCGTGTCACGGACACCCCAAAATTCGGTACGAACCCGAACTATACAGTTCGAGTTCGCTCATCCCTACCCAGGACGCTATTAAAGTCCTGGTTGCCATAGTAGGAGCGGGGAGCGGGGGAGCAGTATACTTACAGTCCGCGCGGCTCCCGGGGCGCTCCAGAGTGACGTCAGAGCGCCCCATGCGCATGGATGACGTGCCATGCGATCACGTCATCCATGTGCGTGGGGCGCCCTGACGTCACTCTGGAGCGCCCCGGGAGCCGCACGAACGGTAAGTATGCTGCTCCCCCGCGCCCCGCTACACTTTACCATGGCAAACAGGACTTTAGCGTCCCGGCAGCCATGGTAACCACTCTAAAAAAGCTAAACGTCGGATCCGGCAATGCGCCGAAACGACGTTTAGCTTAAGGCCGGATCCGGATCAATGCCTTTCAATGGGCATTCATTCCGGATCCGGCCTTGCGGCAAGTCTTCAGGATTTTTGGCCGGAGCAAAAAGCGCAGCATGCTGCGGTATTTTCTCCGGCCAAAAAACTTTCTGTTCCGGAACTGAAGACATCCTGATGCATCCTGAACGGATTTCACTCTATTCAGAATGCATTAAGATAAAACTGATCAGGATTCTTCCGGCATAGAGCCCCGACAAACTCTATGCCGGAAGACAAGAACGCAGGTGTGAAAGAGCCCTAACTTGTGCCAAAAAAATGTCTAAATGGAGCCTTACAGGGGGGTGATCAATGACAGGGGGGTGATCAGGGAGTGTATATGGGGTGGTCACCACCCTGTCATTGATCACCCCCCTGTAAGGCTCCATTCAGATGTCCATATGTGTTTTGCGGATCCGATCCGTGGATCCGTAAAACACATACGGACGTCTGAATGGAGCCTTACAGGGGGGTGATCAATGACAGGGGGGTGATCAGGGAGTCTATATGGGGTGATCAGGGGTTAATAAGGGGTTAATAAGTGACAAGGGGGGGTGTAGTGTAGTGTGGTGCTTGGTGCTACTTTACTGAGCTACCTGTGTCCTCTGGTGGTCGATCCAAGCAAAAGGGACCACCAGAGGACCAGGTAGCAGGTATATTAGACGCTGTTATCAAAACAGCGTCTAATATACCTGTTAGGGGTTAAAAAAATCGCATCTACAGCCTGCCAGCGAACGATCGCCGCTGGCAGGCTGTAGATCCACTCTTTTACCTGCCGATCCTGTGAACGCGCGCGCCTGTGTGCATGCGTTCACAGGAAGTCTCGCGAGATGACGCGTAGACGCGTTAGGGGGTCCGGAGGCGGTTAAGCCATTCTGTTGTTGATTTACTTCTATCCTTTGGGTGGTTGTCCTGTTGCAACATCCATCTTCTGTTGAGCTTCAGCTGGTGGACGGATGGCCTTAAGTTCTCCTGCAAAATGTCTTGATGCGTTGCGTGAAAATCGCAGCATGCTCTATTTTGTGCGTTTTTCATGCAATGCAGGCCCCATAGAAGTGAATGGGGCTGCGTGAAAATTGCAAGCATCCGCAAGCAAGTGCGGATGGGATGGGGACCCGATCGTTATTGTTTTCCCTTATAACATGGTTATAAGGGAAAATAATAGCATTTTTAATACAGAATGCATAGTAAAATAGTGATGGAGGGGTTAAAAAAAAATTAAACATAATTTAACTCACCTTAATCCACTTGTTCGCACAGCCTGGCTTCTCTTCTGTCATCTTTTTTGATGCCCAGGAGGAAAAGGACCTGTGGTGACGTCACTGCACTCATCACATGGTCTGTCACATGATCCATCACCATGGTGATGTATCATGTGATGAGCGCAGTGATGTCATCAAAGGTCCTTTACCTAGGTCCTGAAGAACAAGTGGATTAAGGTGCGTTAAATTATTTTTTATTATTTTCTAACCCCTCCATCACTATTTTACTATGCATTCTGTATTAAGAATGCTATTATTTTCCCTTATAACCATGCTATAAGGGAAAATAATACAATCTACACAACACCTAACCCGAATTTCTGTGAAGAAGTTTGGGTTTGGGTACCAAACATGCGGATCACGAGCGTGCAAAACGCATTAAAATGTTTTGCACTCGCGCGGAAAAATCGCGCATCCGCATCTTATCCGGCCCAAATCCATGACGCTCGTGTGAAAGAGGCCTTAGGGTTCATGCACAAAAACGTGTGTTGCCCGTTCCGTGCATTGGGGACCTCATATTGTGGTCGCCAATCCATGGGCACCGTCCGTGTGACTGGCACAGACAGATGCAGACCCATTCAACTTAAATGGGTCTGTGATCCTTCTGCAGCGCAAAAAAATAGAACAACGGAGGCATGGACAGAAATGCCATGGAAGTGCTCCATAGTGCTTCCTTAGCCTTCCGCTCCGTGCCTCCGCACCGTATCTTCTGGATAGCTTCAAGTGAATGGATCCACATTCGTGATACTGTGCGCATGCGGCCTGTGTCCATATATTGCAATACGGGCATGTCGGCCGCGTGCATGAGCCGATATGTGCATATATCATGAGCGTACAGCCACACGCAGGCAAAAGGTGCAGATTTTTGTGATTAATTCATTGCAGATTTCGCCCTCTCCATTGCAAATCAGCATCAGAAATCCTCAACTGACATGCTGCAGATGTACATTCTGTATGTGCACCGCCTGTCAATTTATGTGGGGATTCTGTTGTGGAAGTTTTTCGCAGCCTGTATCTTACACACTTTGCTGCTACTGTATTCACTGCAGGTTTCACCTGTCTATTTCTCGAATGATCGGAGGGAACTAAGCCCTTTTCAACTTCCCAAGAGAAGTGGAGCCCCCTATGCACCTTGATACTTGGCGATAAGGAGTGATGGGTGTCAACCAAAAGATGATTTGGCCAAGCTAATTTCTATAGGTCCCATTAATGTCCTCGCCCTGTCTGCACCCATGGCCATAATGTAATCTTACTCATCTCTCATGTAAATATATATACAGACATCTGGACGTAGAGCGCAGATGGAAGGAAGTTTATTTGTAGTCTGTAGCCATGGAGGAGACGCATAGGTTTGCACCGGAGCTGTAGACACAGAACATTGGGATTTTTTAAAATTAAGAGACTGTTTGCAAAGTTAATACATTGGAGAAGCAGAGAAAAGACTGGGGGTCATTTACTTAGTTTCCCCTCTGCAATGCCATAGGATTCGGCTAATTTATGACTAGACGTGCACCTTGTCATGAATTAGGTGCACCTCCAGCAGAGCTTTTGCCAGGCATAAATACTACTGCAGTGTTAATAAATTTGCTAGGGCCGATGTTCCAGCCCCTGACACTCCTTAGTGTCAACCACAGCATAAAACGCCTGTGCGACAAAATATTTTTGCACTGACATAAAAAAGTCACAAAATGCCAAAAACCAGTGTAATAATGTTAGTAAATGACCCCCATTGTTGTAAACGTGGCCTTCCTTTTATGTCTATAAATTGCACCACCTCCCTTGATCCACCCTAGGTGGCTGTCTTGGACCGGCATGGTGGTAAAACCTGAAATGCGGCATATAACGCCTGACGGTAAAGAAAAGTAACCTCTTCCTGACATCTGACACCAAACCATTCTCCTCTGTATTGGTTGTCAGATATTTGCAGCAACTGACAACCAGTTGCTACTTGTTCAGACTGCAGAATAAAATGAGAATCAGAGCCTGGAAGACCCCCAGACTTCTGCCATAGGGAGAAATAAGGATTTTTTTCCCCTGGAGATAAGTGGCGCCAGAGGCTTCTGGCAAACCCTAATCTTCCCCCACTGTATTAAAATGACATGTACGATCAAGTGAAGGTAGTAAAAGCTGACCTAAATAATATCCATGGATAGCAACATATTGCCAGTCATTTTAAGGGGTTGTCTGGGTTCGAAGCTGCGCCCAGACATATCCCCATTTTCACCCAGGCCGCCCCCTGACATGAGCATCGGAGCATAGCTAGAGGCTGGATTTTATATACCTGTGGTGGGATTCGCATTCCCACCTATCCCTTGGTTGAACTTGATGGACTCTTTTTTTTCAACCGTATTAACTATGTAACTATGTGGTAATATCAGACTGCATGGCTAGAGGCTGGATTTTATACACATATGGTAGTGGCAGACTGCATGGCTAGGGCCTGGATTTTATATACCTGTGGTAATGGCAGACTGTGTGGCTGGGGCTGGATTTTATACACTTGTGGTAATGGCAGACTGCATGGCTGGGGCTGGATTTTATACACTTGTGGTAATGGAAGACTGCATGGCTGGGGTTAGATTTTATACACCTGTGGTAATAGCAGACTGCATGGCTAGAGGCTGGATTTTATACACCTGTGGTTATAGCAGACTGCATGGCTAGAGGCTGGATTTTATACACCTGTGGTAATGGCAGACTGCATGGCTAGAGGCTGGATTTTATACACCTGTGGTAATGGCAGACTGCATGGCTAGAGGCTGGATTTTATACACCTGTGGTAATGGCAGACTGCATGGCTAGAGGCTGGATTTTATACACCTGTGGTAATGGCAGACTGCATGGCTAGCGGCTGGATTTTATATACCTGTGGTAATGGCAGACTTCATGGCTGTGTCTCTGGCAACTGTGTCTCTTACCTGGGTACGGCTGGACTCCTGGATCCTGGCTCACTTGCAATAAATGAGTGTGTTGCTAGTAGGAGTAATTGAGGAACTTGGTAGTAATGAATGAGATCCAGACTTGAAATATAATTCAACTTGTCTTTACTGGAGGCAGCATTAATCCATCTCAGTTACAGCAATAGTCTTGGGTCCCAGCAGGTATTGGCAATATGTGGCAGGGATTACTATCTCTTCTGCTTCTATCATATGCCTGGAGAATATGGCAGGAATCTGTCTTCTGCTCTGGCTATCTTCTGCTGTGTTGGGGACTGAGGAGGAATTTGGCTTCTCCTGGTCTCTGGATGGTACTCACAGTTATGCTCAGAGGGAATGGCTCGTCCTGGAGTTCTGAAGATGGCTGCTTGCTTGTCACCAGTTGAGGCTGAAGGGCTCAGACTGGGAATGAAGATCTTTGGTCTCAACCGAGACAAGATCCTGGTTTGGGATCCCTATTTCTGGGAGCTCCTACCTACCAGCACAGCCTTCCCCTAGCCGGGGTGGCTGGCACACTAAACTTAAAGAGGACCTTTCATCGGTCCAAACATTGTGAACTGAGTATCATGACATATACAGCGGCGCCCAGAGATCTCACTGCACTTACTATTATCCCTGGGCGCCGCTCCGTACTCCCGTTATGTCCTCCGGTATGTTCGGGGACTTGGTTATAGTAGGCGGAGTCTTCCCTTGTTCTGCTGGGCATCTCCTTCTCCTAGGCTGTAGCGCTGGCCAATCGCATCGCAGAGCTCACAGCCTGGGAGAAAAAACCCAGAGGCTGGATTTTATACACCTGTGGTAATGGCAGACTGCACAGCTGGGGCTGATTTTTACACACTTGTGGCAATGGGACCGAATGAAATACCTGAATTCAATGATTAAGAGCTGGAGTCCAATACCTTTCTTCATGTAGTGTGTATATTTATGTATATATATATATATATATATATATAAAATCATGTGTATTAACAAACCCACTTTTTCCATCATTTGTCAATGCCTGATATGGAAGTACTATTAAAGCTTACACGCAGATTTATTATGTTCCATAGGCGGATCAGCCCATATACATGGCAGTAAAGGGAGCTGTGTTTGATGTTTCAGCTGGAAAAGGTAATGTTTCTTCTTTAAGAAATCTTTTACGCGTTCCGTACATCCTTTGCTAAAGCTCGAATACGGTTGCGATACCAGACACAGCCCACGGACAGAGGATCTGCAGCGGTTAATGGGGAGAATCTGATTATTTTCCAGAGTTCTATGGAAAGGGAGCTCCATATAATGCACTGGCGGGAAAGGACTCTACACGTGCTGTGGCCAAGATGTCTCTGGAACCAGAAGATCTTATTTCTGACACGGTAAGGTCAGCAGTCGCACTACGGCTAGGGCTAATGGCGAAATAACATACAGTCCTGCAATGTCAGCCCATTCCCTACGGAGGAAAATATTCTAGACATGGTCACTTTTTGTGGCTGCTGACTTTCTTTCCCATAGGGGACAATTAAAATAATGACCAAAATTTTGATAATTTCCTTGGATCCACCAGAGGAGATGATTCTGAGGTCCACCCTCCACCTGTACAGAACTTGTGTACATCCAATGTTAACGGCACTGTGAACTGTGATCATTGTACACTGTATGATAAGATTTAATAGATTTTTTGTGATCAACCCATAAAATATATACCTACGGGTAAATGCACTCGTTCAGGACAATCCGCACTGAAATCCGCCGGTCTTTGCAGGGAAATCCGTGCGGTCAATCCGCATCAATTGGTGCGGATGTATGTGCGGTTTTGCATGCGAATTTGGTGCGGATTTTCCTCTCCCCATTGAAGTGAATAGAGAAAATCCGGTCAGGAAAAATAAAATAAATTGATTTTAAAATCCACACCATAGGTCAAAATTTCAAATTCTCCTAGAATACAATATACATGACCTACGGTGCGGATTGTCCGCACGCAAATCGATGCGGAAAATCTGCACGCAATCCTGATCGTGTGCATTTACCCTAAGGCTAAATGCACGCGATCAGGATTGCGTGCGGAAAAAAATGTATATTGTATTCTATGAGAATTTGAAATTGTCATGTGCACGATGCCGATTTTTTTCTGTGCGGATTTTGACCTACGGTGCAGATTTTAAAATCTGCAGAATGTAAATTTATTTTATTTTTTCCTGACCGGATTTACTTCATTCGCTTCAATGAGGAGAGTAAAATCTGCATGCGGAAAATCCAAACCAAATCCGCACCAATTGATGTGAATTGACCGCACAGATTTCCCTGCGAACACCTGCAGATTTCAGTATGGATCGTCCGCACATAAATCCTGGACGTGTGCATTTACCCTAAGTCTTCTCCAAATAGGGTTAACTTCTACTGGACTATTGGCCCCCGTTGTTTCAGGGAATGTCTCCCTCCCCCCCCCCCGAAGATCCCCAGGTGATCCTCTCGCCACCATGTAGTACAGGCCTCATGATACGTTTGCAGTTTCGAATTTCAGCTTGGGGTGAATGACGTCAGCCATCTACATTAGGGAACCTGAACAATTATACTACTTATGGCTGTGATGACCCTTCTGGGCATCACAGATGGGCAGCCAGGAGTTATCTCTTGTTAGTTTCCGATGCCATGTGGGGGCTGAGTCTGCTGCTTCCAGCAATCATGTCAAAGCCATGTTATCCTCCATCCAGTCAGTTACATACCTGGCAAGATCTGTTATGACCTGCACATTATTCTGGTCATTGAAGAGCAATGGAAAACAGCTACCAACGTGTATTGGAGGGTCTTGTACACATAAATAACGGAATCTATGGTCCATCATGTGTCAGCCTCCTATTTAAACATTGTGTACTCGCTATATATTCACGTGCTGCTCCAGTCTGTGTTTACATGGCTGCAGCGGTGACATACCCCACATGACCACTGCAGCCAATCATTGGCCTCAACAGTCCCGTGCCGTATACCACACTGGCTTATATGGCTATGTTACCACTGCAGCCAAGTAAACACTGCAGGTGTTGAACAGAGCATCAGAAAATTGACCAGAACATTCCCTTCCTTGAGACACTTTTTTTTTTTTTTTTAGAGCCTTAAAAATTCCTTTAAGGAGGAGTCCCCAAAAATATTGGATGATATGGGAGGGACCTTAAAGGGGTCATCCACCTTTTTTTTTTTTTTGGCAAATGTCCTGTCCTGGGAAGACCTGTAAAGGGAAGAATTCTTACTCACTCCCCGGCCTCTGCTCCCCTATGGTCAATATCTGCTTTGACACCGCTGCAGCCAATTACTGACCGCAGCAGTGACCTGCTCCCCTTCCGTCATGTAAATTAGTCACATGACGCAAGAGGGCCAAGTCACCATTGCAGCCAGTGGCTGTAGCGGTGTCAAAGTGGAGGGCCAAAGGAAAGGAGCGGGGCCGCGGAGTGAAGGAGCTGAGACCCAGCAGCCTGGAGCAGGTAATAATGCTTCCCCTTGTGGGTCTGTCCAGGATGAGGTTTGGGGTTTGCAAAAAAAAAATTTAAAATGGTGGCCAGCCCCTTTAGGAAGATGAAGGTCGTGTGATTGCATGTTCGGTGTGAATGGTGCTGCATAACTTTATCACCGTCTTCTATCCTATTTTCTTCAGACCGGCCTCACCGAGGAACAGCTGAAGTCTCTAGACGACATCTTTGAGAACGTGTATAAGAAAAAATACCCAATTGTCGGCTACACCGCCCAGCGCATCCTGAATGAAGACGGCATCCCCAACTCGGGCTTTAAACCCGAGGATCAACCGCACTTCAAGATCAAAGATGAATTTTAAAGAACTTGAATACTGATAAAGAAAATATTTGCCTTGGGGTTGTGGTGTGCTAAAAAACAGGGGCGGGTTCTTTTAATGAAACTGCGCGCTCTTGTCCGTGGTATTGCAGCTTAGCCTAATTCACTCAAAAGCTGCAGTAGCAGACACGGCCTGCGGACAATTGTGGCGCTGTTTCTTTTAAAGAAGCCAATTTTTTTGTTTAAAGGGGTTGTCCACAATTATTTAAATATTAGATTTTTTTTTCTTTCCTTCTTCTATCAGTCTGAGTATTATAACATAGGAGTAACAAACCATAGAGTTTACAGGGTTTAGACAGTTATATATACCTGTCTTCTGGTTCGGAGGGAGAAGGCATGTTCAGCTTACATCAGGAAAGGGAACTACCAAAGGCACCCTAAGGGTCATGCACCCGAGCGTATTTTTTTGTCCGTCCCGTTTTGTTTTATTTTTTTGCGTGTCATATGCGGAACCATTCATTTCAATGGGTCCGCAAAAAAACGGAAATGACTCAGTGTCCGCATGTCCGTTCCGCAAAAATGATAGAACTTGTCCTAGTCTTGTCCATTTTGCAGACAAGGGCAGGCATTGTTACAATGAATCCGCACAAAAAAACGGATGCAACACGGACGTCATCTGTTTTTTGTTTTTTTTTGCGGATCTGTGTTTTGCGAACAGCAAAATACATAGGTTCATGTGCATGAGCCCTAAATAATAGTACCCGATCCAATATGGGATGGTGGATCGAAAACATTCAGTCTACGGCCGTGCACACATGCTGTAATGGAAAGCCACGGTTGGTGACGTCTCCTCAAGCACTAAACGTCAATGTAGCCATGCAAGTGTGGATGGAGTACCCTCATCATAGCAGTGTCATTAGAGAATGGGGGGGGGGGGCATGATTGCTAGTTTAGGGAACAGTCCCAAAAATACTGCATCCAATTTGGCATTTATAACCTTCTGTGTCCTCAATGATGAAGAATGAGCCCCTTTCTGCCGGATACTGCCACAACCATCTGTGACAGGAGGTCTTGATGCTTACATCCCCTTTCCATGGCGGGAATACATTTCTGCTTTGGTTTTCTTACATGGCAGCATCTATGGAGTCCCCATCCCTGTGCAGCTCCTCGCCACTCATTACAAGGAGAAAGCCGACCAGTAGCGGGCCCCCTTTTTTCAGGGGCCCATTTGGCAGTACAAGGGTTACTTTGAAGGTAGATGTCCTTGTCTTATGAAATAAAACTCCTTTGGGTAATTGTACTGCTCCAAGGGTAACGCATGAGTAAGACCATTACAAAAATATGGCGCCTTATGCACCTGCTGCATCGTGGTTACTAGGTTCTCATTCATTTACCGTCACTAGAAGAAACTGCGCTAAGTGTATTTCGAGCGTCCTCCGAAGTGTTTTAGTTAGACCTGTATGTACCGCACAACAATTCTGATTAATGCCCATGCGTTATGTACATGACGTCCGTGTTGCACCCGTCTGCTTTCCACATCCATATGTCCAATCCGTAAAAAGATAGAATATGTCCTATACTTGGCCGCAAAATGCGGACCACGGACCCGTTGAAGTCAATCCGCATCCGTTCTCCAAAAGACAGATCAAGTCCTATTCTTGGCCGCAAAATGCGGTCATCCATATTTGGCGGATCCGGCAAAATACATACGGTCGTGCGCATGAGGCTTTGTTTGGAGGTACCATATGGCGGCTTACGGCACGTCTATGTAATGCAAGGACGCCATGTGCCTTTCTACAGCTTCCATATACCTAGTCCTGTCGTGTGCAGGAAGCATTATAGGGAAAGTACCGTAGGTGTGAATTAATTAGTCTGTGTTCACACGATATGGAGAAAATGTAGTTTTGCACTAATTAACACTAAATCTTGACAAATAAACACATTTTGACTGTAAATGTACCTTTGATTTGACGTATATGTAGAGGATCCGGGTGGAGTTGTGTCTATCGCTATGATACTGTATGGCCGTCGTGCCCTGAACCATATACCTCATCATGTACAATATCTTCGTATTCTGTTATAACAATCGGTCCATAAAGATTTTGTACAATGACTTCTTCTCTGGAAACTGTTCATCTATGTTGTCTATTGGTTATTCTCATTTTATTGGTGGGAGGCTTTTATTGTAGAGGGTTAATTAACCTTGGGGGTGGGGGTTACATGTATAACTGTACAGACACATATAGCACCATCCCTCAATGGTATCACTATTTTACTCACATTATCTGGAGGACTTTCTCCCCTTTCTGTGCGTGGGCAGCAGCTCATCAGATACTTGTATCTCCCAGAAAATATAACTATATAATTAGCTCTTATTAACCCCTTTCTCCCCTGCAAAGAAATATTCCCTCGCATGTATCCCCGGAGATACAAGCTGTGTAATGCCCCCACATTTCCTTCTCCACGGTCTAGAGAGATATAGCTGTATTCTCTATGAATTTAGAAGTAGGGATGGGTGTCTGGACTGCTTCATTATGAGATCACTTCGCCAGTACTGAGAGGAGGACGGGAGCAGGGACGCTATTGAGCATGTGCTGCCTCGGCTATTTCTGTTGGCCCCATAGAAATGAATGGGAGCGGTGGCCGCGCATGCGCGGTGCGCTCCCATTCATTTCAATGGGAGAGGCGGGGAGCTGCGCCTGGTGGTGGACGGACCCCGGGAAACCCAGGGTCCTCCAGCCACAACTCTCCCCAGCTCCGTTCTCCTTATAGGTGCGGGTCCCAGAGGTGGGACCCGCACCTATCAGACAATGGGGGCATATCCTAGCAATATGCCCCCATTGTCTAAGATGGGAAAACCCCTTTAAAGGGTCAGACATTGACTTACAGGATAGCTGCCTTACATCTGGTGGCTTCAGAGGCAGAGCTTGTTAACAGTTCATTTTCATCCCAGAATTCCAGAGGAGCATGCATGGCCTATAAGACTTCTCATGCCGACTAAGGCGTCTCTCCCCAAGGAGAGATATAGTCCCCCCATATTCACTGTATAAAGATACTGCAAAAAGATAGAACACGTCCTATACTCGAATGCAAACTGTGGACCACAGACCCATTGAGGCCTATGGGTCTGCAAAAAAGAAGTCACTCAGACACAAATCCGTATTTGGCAGATCTGCAATTTGCGGACCACAAAAGGATACTGTCGTGTGCATGAGGCCTGACACGGGTTGTCAAGGTAATCATTTTACAAATGCCTAATAAGACCTATCTTGACCCAGGTGAAATTTAATACTTCACTTTTATTATATATATTAAAATCTGAATTACTAAGTGAGTGCTCATTTTATGTACCTTTATTAACTATTTTACAAACCAAAAAATAATTTGATGTTAAAAATACAGTCAGCACTCCACTAGAGAATTGAGATGTTGAACGGCAATGACGGGGCGTGGAGGGGTGCACTACCTCCCACCCTATTACTTGTAATGCAGGGCAATGCCGTGTTACTTAGTGCAGGGCTGTTGCCAACTGAATATTGTTGTCAGTATGGCAGTGTAAAGCAGTGGGGAACAGGCGACATCAGCCCACTGTCAGAGGGATGCTAATGACCCCCTTATACACGTGAGGCCAGCTAAATGCCAGACCACAGATAGCCCTACAAGCTATAGTACACACCATGAGCTTGTGTTTGAACTGAATAGCTTGATTGTTCTCTCTATTGAGATGTAGTCCAGACGGACTGAACACAGTTGGGTCACAATGGAGTGGAAGACTTCTTAGGCTACTTTCACACCTGCGTTCGGAGCGGATCCGTCTGGTATCTGCACAGACTGATCCGCACCTATTATGCAAACGCTTAGATCCGTTCAGAACGGATCCGTTTGCATTACCATGAACAAAAAAAAACAAAAAAAAAAATATTATTTTTTTGTTCATGATAGTGCAAACGGATCCGTTTTGACTTTACATTGAAAGTCAATGGGGGACGGATCCGTTTGAAAATTGAGCCATACTGTGTCAACTTCAAACGGATCCGTTCCCATTGACTTACATTGTAAGTCTGGACGGATCCGTTTGGCTCCGCACGGCCTGGCGGACATCCGTACGGTGCAAGCAGCGTTCAGGTGTCCGCCTGCTGAGCGGAGCGGAGGACAAACGGTGCCAGACTGAGGCATTCTGAGCGGATCTGCGTCCACTCAGAATGCATTAGAGCTGGACGGATCCGTTCGGGGCCGCTTGTCAGAGCCTTCAAACGGAGCTCACCCCCGAACGCAAGTGTGAAAGTAGCCTAACTTGTAATACAGGACAATGCCGTGTTACTTAGTGCAGGGCTGTTGCCAACTGAATATTGTTGTCAGTATGGCAGTGTAAAGCAGTGGGGAACAGGCGACATCAACCCACTGTCAGAGGGATGCTAATGACCCCCTTATACACATGAGGCCAGCTTAATGCCAGACCACAAATAGCCCTACAATCTATAGTACACACCATTTTTGGTTTGTAAAATAGTTAATAAAGGTAAATAAAATGAGCACTCGCTTAGTAATTCAGATTTTAATATATATAATAATAAAAGTGAAGTATTAAATTTCACCTGGGTCAAGATAGGTCTTATTGCCTTCCTTGGCATTTGTAAAATTATTTGTTAATAAACCATACCCAGGTTAGGTCCTAACCATTATTAGTCAAGGTACTCATAGAATTCCAGGAAGGATAACTGAGGAATTGCACAATACAAAGTTCTAAGAGCAGATATTTCAGAATTCTTATTTCATGAAGAGAAACAATTATTTACTAAGACGGACATGTCAGGAGTGAGGACAGGTTCTCTTTAAGGCCTCATGCACACGACCGTTGTGTGCATCCGTGGCCGTTGTGCCGTTTTCCGTTTTTTTTCGCGGACCCATTGACTTTCAATGGGTCCATGGAAAAATCGGAAAATGCACCGTTTTGCAGGCCGTGATCCGTGTATCCTGTCCGTCAAAAAAATAGGACCTGTCCTATTTTTTTGACGGACAACGGTTCACGGACCCATTCAAGTCAATGGGTCCGTGAAAGAACACGGATGCACACAAGATTGGCATCCGTGTCCGTGATCCGTGGCCATAGGTTGCTTTCATACAGACGGATCCGAAGATCCGTCTGCATAAAAGCTTTTTCTGATCTAAGTTTTCACTTCGTGAAAACTCATATCCGACAGTATATTCTAACACAGAAGCGTTCCCATGGTGATGGGGACGCTTCTAGTTAGAATACACTACAAACTTTGTACAAGACTGCCCCCTGCTGCCTGGCAGCACCCAAACTCTTACAGGGGGATATGATAGCACAATTAACCCCTTCAGGTGCGGCACCTAAAGGGGTTAATTGTACTATCATATTCCCCTGTAAGAGATCAGGGCTGCCAGGCAGCAGGGGGCAGACCCCCCCTCCCCAGTTTGAATATCGTTGGTGGCACAGTGTGCGCCCCCCATCGGGCCCCCTCTTCCTCCCTCTAATGTTAGAAATCGTTGGTGGCACAGTGTGCGCCCACCATCACCCCCCCCCCCTCCCTCCCTCTAATGTTAGAAATCGTTGGTGGCACAGTATGCGCCCACCATCGGGCCCCCCCTCCCTCCCTCTATTGTAATAAATCGTTGGTGGCACAGTGTGCGCCCACCATCGGCCCCCTTTCCCTCTATAGCAGTAACAACATTGGTGGCAGTGTGCGGCCTCCCATCTCCCCCCCCCCCCCATCATTGGTGGCAGCGGAGTTCCGATCGGAGTCCCAGTTTAATCGCTGGGGCTCCGATCGGTAACCATGGCAACCAGGAAGCTACTGCAGCCCTGGTTGCCATGGTTACTTAGCAATAGTACAACAGTAGAAGATTCATACTTACCTGCTTGCTGCTGCGCTGTATGTGACCGGCCGGGAGCTCCTCCTACTGGTAAGTGACAGTTCTTTAGCAATGCGCCGCACAGACCTTTCACTTACCAGTAGGTGGAGCTCCCGGCCGGACACAGACATCGCAGCAGCAAGCAGGTAACTATGAGTCTTCTACTATTGTACTATTGCTAAGTAACCATGGCAACCAGGACTGCAGTAGCGTCCTGGTTGCCATAGTTACCGATAGGAGCTCCAGCGATTAAACTGGGACTCCGATCGGAACTCCGCTGCCACCAATGATGGGGGGGGGGGGGAAATGGGAGGCCGCACACTGCCACCAATGTTGTTACTGCTATAGAGGGAGGGGGGGCCGATGGTGGGCGCACACTGTGCCACCAACGATTTCTAACATTAGAGGGAGGAAGGGGGGGGCCCGATGGGGGGCGCACACTGTGCCACCAACGATATTCAAACTGGGGAGGGGGGGGGGTCTGCCCCCTGCTGCCTGGCAGCCCTGATCTCTTACAGGGGAATATGATAGTACAATTAACCCCTTTAGGTGCCGCACCTGAAGGGGTTAATTGTGCTATCATATCCCCCTGTAAGAGATCGGGTGCTGCCAGGCAGCAGGGGCAGTCTTGTACAAAGTTTGTAGTGTATTCTAACTAGAAGCGTCCCCATCACCATGGGAACGCCTCTGTGTTAGAATATACTGTCGGATCTGAGTTTCACGAAGTAGCTCATATCCGACAGTATATTCGAACATAGAGTTGTTCCCATGGTGATGGGGACGCTTCAAGTTAAAATATACCATCGGATTGGAGAAAACTCCAATCCGATGGTATAAAAGAACTCCAGACTTTACATTGAAAGTCAATGGGGACGGATCCGTTTGAAATGGCACCATATTGTGTCAACGTCAAACGGATCCGTCCCCATTGACTTGCACTGTAATTCAGGACGGATCCGTTTGGCTCCGCACGGCCAGGCGGACACCAAAACGACTTTTTTTCATGTCCGTGGATCCTCCAAAAATCAAGGAAGACCCACGGACGAAAAAACGGTCACGGATCACGGACCTACGGACGCCGTTTTTGCGGACCGTGAAAATAAACTGTCGTGTGCATGAGGCCTAAGAGCGCATTCACACATAGCTTTCTTTTTCTAGGGAAAATTGCATCATGGTACAACACAAAAATCTACTACAGTGTAATCTACTACATGGCGGCTGGGGTAATTCTTCACAGTAAGGCCTCATGCACATGACAGTATTTTTTCACGGTCCGCAAAACGGGGTTCCGTTGTTCCGTGATCCGTGTCTGTTTTTTCTTCCGTGTGTCTTCCGTGATTTTTGGAGGATCACCAGACATGAAGGAAAGTAAAAAAAAAAAGTAGTTTGGGTGTCCGCCTGGCTGTGCGGAGCCAAACGGATCCGTCCTGACTTACAATGCAAGTCAATGGGGACGGATCCGTTTGACATTGACACAATATTGTGCAATTGCAAACAGATCCGCCCCCCATTGACTTTCAATGTAAAGTCAGGAGTCCCTATCGGAGTTTTCTCCAATACAATGGTATATTTTAACTTGAAGCGTCCCCATCACCATGGGAACGCCTCTATGTTAGAATATACCATCGGATTTGAGTTACATCGTGAAAACTCAGATCCGACAGTATATTCTAACACAGAGGCGTTCCCATGGTGACGGGGCGCTTCAAGTTAGAATATACTAAGAACTGTGTACATGACTGCCCCCTGCTGCCTGGCAGCACCCGATCTCTTACAGGGGGCTGTGATCCGCACAATTAACCCCTCAGGTGCCGCACCTGAGGGGTTAATTGTACATATCATAGCCCCCTGTAAGAGATCAGGTGCTGCCAGGCAGGAGGGGGCAGACCCCCCTCCCTCCGCAGTTTTGAATTCATTGGTGGCCAGTGCGACCCCCCCTCCCTCCCTCCCTCCCCTGTATTAAATTCATTGGTGGCCAGTGCGGCCCCCCCCTCTCTCCCTCCCCTGTATTAAATTCATTGGTGGCCAGTGCGGCCCCCCTCCCTCCCTCCCCTGTATTAAATTCATTGGTGGCCAGTGCGGCCCCCCTCCCTCCCTCCTCTATATTAAATTAATTGGTGGCCAGTGCGGGTCCCCCCCGGCCCTCCCTCCCCTGTATTAAATTCATTGGTGGCCAGTGCGGCCCCCCCTCCCCTGTATTAAATTCATTGGTGGCCAGTGCGGCCCCCCCCGGGACCCCCTCCCCTGTATTAAATTCATTGGTGGCACTCTGATCGGTACTCCGATGGGGGGGGGGGGGGCCGCACTGGCCACCAATGAATTTAATACAGGGGAGGGGGGCCGGGGGGGGCCGCACTGGCCACCAATGAATTTAATTGTGCGGGGTTAATTGTGCGGATCACAGCCCCCTGTAAGAGATCGGATGCTGCCAGGCAGCAGGGGGCAGTCATGTACACAGTTCTTAGTATAGTCTAACTTGAACGCCTCTGTGATAGAATATACTGTCGGATCAGAGTTTTCACAAAGTGAAAACTCAGCTCTGAAAAAGCTGCATGCAGACGGATCTGCGGATCCGTCTGTGCTATAGTAGCCTACGGACACGGATCACGGACGCGGATGGCAATCTTGTGTGCCTCCGTGTCTTTTCACGGACCCATTGACTTGAATGGGTCCGTGAACCGTTGTCCGTCAAAAAAATAGGACAGGTCCTATTTTTTTGACGGACAGGAAACACGGATCACGGACACGGATGACAAACGGTGCATTTTCAGAGTTTTCAACGGAAAATCACGGAAAACGGAACACGGTTGCATACAACTGTCGTGTGCAAGAGGCCTTAGGGTACTTTCACACTAGCTTTTTTTCTTTACCGGCACTGAGTTCCGTCAAAAGGGCTCAATACCAGAAAAGAACTGATCAAGCATATCCCCATGCATTCTGAATGGAGAGTAATCCGTTCAGTTTGCATCAGGATGTCTTCAGTTCAGTCATTTTGACTGATCAGGCAAAAGATAAAACCGCAGCATGCTACGGTTTTGTCTCCGGCAAAAAAAAACTAAAGACTTGCCTGAATGCCGCATCCAGCATTTTTTTCCATAGGAATATATTAGTGCCGGATCCGGCATTCAAAATACCGGAATGCGCAGACCGAAAAAAAGGTGTAAAAAATAAATGCCGGCTAATTACATCGGAAAGACGGATCCGGCATTTCAATGCATTTTTTTTGACTGATCAGGCATTTTTAAGTCTTACAAATGCCATCAGTTGGCATACATTTTTCCGGATCACTCTGCCGCAAGTGTGAAAGTAGCCTTAGCTGCAAAATCTTGTGTTGCATTAAACTCAGATGACCACTAGATGGCACTATAAACCTACAATTACATGTAGTCACTGCACTTTTTAGTGTAGACCAGGGATCAGCAACCTCTGGCGCTCCAGCTGTTCTGAAACTACAACTCCCCGAATACTCTTTTCACTTTTATGGAAGTTACAAGTACAGCCAAGTAAGTGTGCATGCTGGGAGTTGTAGTTTCACAGCAGCTGGAGTGCCAAAGGTTGCTGATCCCTGGTGTAGACCATCTGGATTTATGTTGGTATCTGAACCCACTGCTTTGTATTATAATCGATGGTGTATTGATTTCTATATATACAGTACCTCACCACAGTCAGTGCACCCCTCACATTTATGTAAATATTTTATTCTATCTTTTCATGGGACAACCCTGAAGATCTGACGCTTTGATACAATGTACAGTGGTCAGTGTAAAGCTTGTATAACAGTGTACATTTGGCGCGCCCTCAAAATGACTCAACACAGTCATGAATGTATAAACCGCTGGCGAGACTAGAACCAGCCCTGTACCTCACATGGATCCAGAGATCTCCACATTCATTGCTCCAATTGTTCTGCTAGATTTATTTCAAACTGTCAGCTCAGGGAGCGTGTCCTTTCTCAGGGGTGTGACCTTTCTGCTGCAGCTGGTGGCAGTTGAAGGATGGAACTGAGCATGTGCTTCTGTCTGGGTGAGCTGGACAAACAATATTGAAAAACACCAAACAGCAGGTGGTGCTATACAGATAGATTTAATTGAATAAGGGCTCACGCACGGGCACCGACCGTAGGGCCGCCATATGTGGATGCAGGACCCATTCAACTCAAGTGAAGTCAGTAGTGGTCACAACAGAAGGGCTCATGCACACACCCGTATGTATTTTGCGGTCTGCAAAAAACAGATCTGCAAAAAATACGGATGCATTCCATATTTTGCAGAACGGAACAGCTGGCCCCTAATAGCACAGCACTATCCTTGTCCGTAATGCAAACAATAATAGGACATGTTCTATTTTTTTGCGGGACGGAAATACGAAAATGGAATGGACACGTAGTAAAAAAAAAAAGGAATGGACACGGAAAGAAAATACGTTCGTGTGCATGAGCCCGAAAGCTGTATACCACGCAGCAGGGGTGTTGCTAGGTTAAAACATTCGGGCCCCTGAAATCTTTGTCCCAGGCCCCGAATGTCCTGCCTGCCAGCTAGATACAACTGTCCTATTAACGGCAATACAATTGAAGCTAATGCACTGGAAGAGCTGAAGGACCTGTGGTGACATCACCGGTCATGTGACCAGCAAAACAGGCAGTGGTTGAGAAGGGCCTGCGATGATGTCACCATCATGTGACCTGTGCAGGAGAGGAGAAGACCTGGGGGAAGAAGCTGTGGTGATGTCTGTACATGAGGAGATGTAAGTGAAGGGAGAGGCAGAGCAATGCTGGGAGTTGTGGTTATTTAACTGGGACTGCATGTTAGGGCTGAAGGGAGGGATGATATTTACATGGGACTGTGTGTTGAAGGTGGCTGGGGAGGGAGTGATGTTATTTACATGGGATTGTATGTCGGAAGGGGCTGTGGGAGGCAGTGATGTTATTTACATGGGACTGAATGTTACAGGGGTCTGATGGAGGGAATTATGTTATTTACATGGGACTCTATGGTGGAGGGTGAGAAATAGTGTTATTTACATGGGACTATATATTGGAGGGGCTGAAGGGAGGAGAGTGATGTTATTTACATAGGACAGTATTTTGGAGGGGGCAGGAGAGATGGTGTGATGGTTATTTACATGGGACTGTATGGTGGAGGCAGTAAAAATAACTACAGTGGGCACTGCAGGGGGTATTATAAATACTGGGGGCACTTCAAGGTGAGCATTATAACAGTAGGGGGCAGTATAAATACTGGGGGCACTGTAGGGGTATTATTAGTCTGGGGGACATTAGGCGGTCTTATTACTACCTGGGGCTCTATAGGAGGGACTTATAGATCTGCCTTATTTCTACTAAGAGCACTATGGGGGCCTTATTACTACAGAGGGGTCTGTAGAGAGCTGTATTACCACCGGGGGAACATAGGGGGGCGATTTAGTGTGGGGGGTGACTTAGAGAACTGTGCCATATTCATTAGGGCCTGGGCCCCCCGATCTTTTGAGACCCTAGCAATGGCCCTTGCCACGCAGTGTACATTATTTCCAATCCCAGCATCCGGTATACCTCTCTTTGAATGCTCAGACCCAGTCTGCACAGTGCCGTACAAGACATATTCCCCCTAGTTAACAGTCCTGTACATTGTGAACATCTAACCATGCTGACACCATGTATTTGTCCTACGCAGCAATGTTACGTGCACTTCTGACATCACAGATGGAAACTTGTGGTCGTGTTTGGCCAGCGTCCACGTATATGACATAGATGACTGTTGCCCTGTAATATGAGTGACTGCTGTGCTGAGCTTGCGGTGCGTTGTGTAAGAGTCAGAAAACCACAAGTTACATCACTCGCGACTCTCTACCCATGGATGCTATATCTGTACAGTATACCACCGCTGGGTTTTACACAACCTTCTAATACGCAGACTCTTTGAAAGGGCTCTCTGGAATAGTAGATATTTCACATCATAAGCCCCAAAACTATTGTCCCGTGAAAAATATTCCCCAGTTTTAAAACCAGCACTCGGATCTGAATATTTTTGTAATTGCATGTAATTAAAAATGTATTATAGCCACTGAGTTATTCACTGAAATCTGTATAGCGCCACCTGCTGTTTGCTCTTTTTCTAATTTCTCTCTCCTGCTCCCTGAGGTGGACGCACATGCTCGGCTCCATCGTTCAGCTACCACCAGCTGCAGCAGAAAGGACATGCCCCCAGAGAAAGGAGCTGGTACCCTGAAATAAATGTAGCTGAACAATTGGAGCTGGTTCTAGCTTTGTTAGAAAGAGCTTTTCATGTATGTCTGATTTCCATTTTTTACACTAATTAAAGGGGTTTTCTGAGTGTTTTAAACCAATGACCTATCCTCAGGATCTGATTGGTTGGGGTCCGACTATGTTATGGGAAACAGTCAGCATTTTGTTGACATTCACATCTCATCAGCTTAGCGAAACCCCGGTTATGAAGGGGGACAGTAGTTTTTTTTTCTGCTGTAAAATTATACTTTCCCTAATGCAGATCAAGCAGAAAATGTTTAGAAATGTGAACTGATGCTTGCAGAATGGTGAATGCAGCTCTGGGACATAATACAGGCTGTAGCTCAGGACTGGTTCAATTTTGTCTGTAAACTGTGGCTTTAAAAAGGGGATTTCCTACTAACAATTCTTGTCCTCTATGCGCAGGAGAGAGGATAAGTGTCTGATTGCTGGAAGTCGGACAGCCATTACCCCCAACGATCACAAAAATGGAGGTCCCGGAATCCCCTATGAGAACGGAGCTGTTGTGCCCTGCTACATTGAGCTCTCATCCTGCATGATTAATATAAAAACATGAAAATCAGACATCATACAGTACTTGACAATCTCTTTCTAAAAACCAGGCCTGTACCTCACATGGATCCAGAGAGCTCCCCATTCGTTGCTCTTATTGCTTTGCTACATTGATTTCAATCTGGCAGCTCAGTGGGCGTGTCCTTTCTGCTGCAGCTCTCTCATCCGTTCAGTGGCACCGTTTCTAACAGAAGATCCGGCTGGTGGTAGTTCGGGAATGGAACTGAGCATGTACGACTACATCAGCGATGTTACGGAGGTGGATGGAGAAATAAGGAAAAGAGCAAACAGCACATGGGGCTATGCAGATTCTACAGATTAGATCAATAGAGCGGAGGCAAAAATACAGACTATGGCCATGTGAAACCTTACTAAAGTAAAAAGTGGCCTAAATGAAAAAATGGCCTAAAAAAATATTTGCGGAAAATAAACCACAACTTAGGGCCGGTATGGGTATAGAAAGGCTCCTGACATAATTTATTATTTTATTTATAGCGCTTACATGGGCAGCAGTGCTGTACGGAGGTTGGCATCACTTACCTAGGTTTGCTTGTTCAAACTGTGCATGCTGTTCTGCAGGGTCCCTCTAGATGGCGTGCGTGCGCTATCTGTATCTGTATGCCTGTAGCAAACCTGCCTGCATTACACTTAGGCCCCCTTCACACGGGCGTCGCGGGTGAGGGCTGGATGCGTTCAGGGTACATTGCGGGAAACAATGGCATGCAATTGCAGTCAGTTTTGTCTGTGATTGCGTTCCGATGTTCAGTTTTTTCCCCGCGAGTGCAATGCGTTTTGCACGCGCGTGAGAAAAAACTGAATGTGGTACCCAGACCCGAACCCGGACTTCTTCACTGAAGTTCGGGTTTGGGTTGGGTCTGTAGATTTTATTATTTTTCATTATAACATGGTTATAAGGGAAAATAATAGCATTCTTAACCACTACAGGACCGCCGTACGCAGGATTGCGTCTTTGCGGCGGCCCTGTTTATCCTCCTGGACGCGCCAGGGCGTCATCTCGCGAGACGCGAGATTTCCTGTGAACGCGCGCAAACAGGCGCGCGTTCACAGGAACGGAAGGTAAACTAGCTGATCTACAGCCTGCCAGCGGCAATCGTTCGCTGGCAGGCTGTAGATGCGATTTTTTTAACCCCTAAAAGGTATATTAGACGCTGTTTTGATAACAGCGTCTAATATACCTGCTACCTGGTCCTCCGGTGGTCCCTTTTACTTGGATCGACCACCAGAGGACACAGGCAGCTCTGTAAAGTAGCACCAAACACCACTACACTACACCCCCCCTATCACTTATTAACCCCTTATTAACCCCCTGATCACCCCATATAGACTCCCTGATCACCCCCCTGTCATTTTATCACCCCCCTGTCATTAATTACCCCCCTGGAAGGCTCTATTCAGATGTTCGTATGTGTTTTGCGGATCCGCGGTGTCCGTGTTTTGTGGATCCAAGGATTTCAAACTACTTCTCACGCATTAGGGCCCCTAAAATGCCAGGGCAGTATAACTACCCCACAAGTGACCCCATTTTGGAAAGAAGACACCCCAAGGTATTCCGTGAGGGGCATGGCGAGTTCCTAGAATTTTTCTTTTTTTGTCACAAGTTAGTCATATTCCACTAACTTGTGACAAAAAATAAAAACTTCCATGAACTCACTATGCCCATCACGAAATACCTTGGGATGTCTTCTTTCCAAAATAGGGTCACTTGTGGGGTAGCTATACTGCCCTGGCATTTTAGGGGCCCTAATGCGTGAGAAGTAGTTAATATGTAAAAAATGGCCGGTGAAATTCTAAAGGTGCTCTTTGGAATGTGTGCCCCTTTGCCCACCTTGGCTGCAAAAAAGTGTCACACATGTGGTATCGCCGTACTCAGGAGAAGTTGGTCAATGTGTTTTGGGGTGTCTTTTTACATATACCCATGCTGGGTGAGAGAAATATCTCTCTAAAAGACAACTTTTCCCATTTTTTTTATACAAAGTTGTCATTTGACAGAGATATTTATCTCACCTAGCATGGGCATGTGTAAAAAGACACCCCAAAACACATTGCCCTACTTCTTCTGAGTATGGCGATACCACATGTGTGACACTTTTTGCAGCCTAGGTGGGCAAAGTTGCCCACATTCCGAAGAGCACCTGTAGGATTTCACAGGGCATTTTTTACACATTTTGATTTCAAACTTCTTCTCACGCATTAAGGCCCCTAAAATGCCAGGGCAGTATAACTACCCCACAAGTGACCCCATTTTGGAAAGAAGACACCCCAAGGTATTTCGTGATGGGCATGGCGAGTTCATGGAAGATTTTATATTTTGTGACAAGTTAGTGGAATATGAGACTTTGTAAGGAAAAAAAATATATATAATTTTCCGCTAACTTGTGACAAAAAATAAAAAGTTCTATGAACTCACTATGCCCATCAGCAAATACCTTAGGGTGTCTACTTTCCGAAATGGGGTCATTTGTGGGGTTTTTCTACTGTCTGGGCATTGTAGAACCTCAGGAAACATGACAGGTCCTCAGAAAGTCAGAGCTGCTTCAAAAAGCGGAAATTCACATTTTTGTACCATAGTTTGTAAACGCTATAACTTTTACCCAAACCATTTTTTTTTTTTACCCAAACATTTTTTTTAATCAAAGACATGTAGAACAATAAATTTAGAGAAAATTTTATATAGAAATTTAGTTTTTTTAAAAACAAATTTACAACCGAAAGTGAAAAATTTCATTTTTTTGCTAAAATTTCGGTAAATTTCGATTAATAACAAAAAAATTAAAAATGTGAGCAGCAATGAAATACCACCAAATTAAAGCTCTATTAGTGAGAAGAAAAGGAGGTAAAATTAATTTGGGTGGTAAGTTGTATGACCGAGCAATAAACGGTGAAAGTAGTGTAGTGCAGAAGTGTAAAAAGTGGTCTGGTCATTTAGGGGGTTTAAGCTAGGGGGGCTGAGGTGGTTAATACAGAATGCTTAGTATAATGTCAATTGAGGGTTAAAAAATAATAAAAACATAACTCACCTCATCCACTTGATCGCGCAGCCGGCATCGTCTTCTTTCTTCTTCTTTCAGGACCTGCACAAGGACCTTTGATGATGTCACCACGCTCACCACGTGGTGAAGGATCTTCTATCTTCATTCAGAAGGACCTGCGCTGACGTCACCGCTCTCACCACGATTATGTCATCAAAGGTCCTTGTGCAGGTCCTGAAAGAAGAAGAAAGAAGACGATGCCGGCTGCGCGATCAAGTGGATGAGGTGAGTTATTTTTTTATAATTTTTTTAACCCCTCAAGGAACATTATACTTGCCATTCTGTATTAAGACTGCTATTATTTTCCCTTATAACAATGTTACAGTGAATAGACTTTAATGGGGTCCGGGGTTGCTCATCCCGATCATCTCCTAGCAACCATATGTGAAAATTGCACCGCATCCGCACTTGCTTGCGGATGTTTGCGATTTTCACCCAGCCCCATTAATTTATATAGGGGCTGCGTTGCGTGAACATGCTGCAATATTTCCGCAACGCACAAGTGCTGCGCAAAAATCACAGCTCGTCTGCACAGCCCCATTGAAGTGAATGGGTCCGGATTCAGTGCGGGTGCAATGCGTTCACCTCACGCATTGCACCCGCACGGAATTCTCACCCGTGTGAAATGGGCCTTAGGCTTCTTGCACATGAACGTATTTTCTTTCCGTGACGGTTCTGTTTTTTTTGCGGACCATATGCGGATCCATTGACTTCAATGGGTCCGCAAAAAAAACTGAAATTACTCTGTGTGCATTCCATTTCCGTATGTCCGTATTTCCGTTGTGCAAAAAAATAGAACATGTCCTATTATTGTCCGCATTACGGACACGGATATGACTGTTCTATCATGGGCCAACTGTTCCGTTCCGCAAAATGCAGAATGCACCCGGACGTCATTCGTATTTTTTTTTGCATACCGCAAAATACATACAGTCGTGTGCAAGAGGCCTTAGGGACACGTTCAAGGACTCCAGCAACATACAGTCTATCCATGAGCATCAAATGTGACGATTTATTAAAGCTGATGTTTTTCTAGAGGGTCCGCCCTATTTCCCAACAACCTTCCGGTATTTAAAATAGGTGCATATTATGAGTAAAACGTACATGACGGCATAGGGCAGATAAATGGCAGGGTCGCCATGCGGTAACAGTGCCAACCATAGTGAAAAAGATATACGGTAGCTGGTGTATCTGTGCACTCCATACCAGCTGGTACTGATACACCAGCAGGCTGACTGCAGTATGATGGCATTATGGATGGTGCTATATGGGGGCTCTGTAGTACTATGGTTAGGGGGGTTTATAGGCCAGCGATTGGCACTGCCATGATGGCGTTGCTACCGGTCCTTGAGAATAGCACTATGTATTATGCCTACTGTGCCTCTTCTCCTATTTAGTGGGGGCCCAATTGGTTGGATCCCCATTTGACCTACTTTCATGACCTGTTTGACTAATAAGTTTTAAAGGTAGAAAAAAAAAGTGTTGTCGTCCATCAACTTTCTTAAAGGGATTCTCTTCGAGTACAATATTGATGATTTATGCTCAGGATAGGTCATCAGTATTTGATCGGTGGGGTCTGAATCCTGGTGCCCCCGCCAATCAGCTGTTTGGACAAGCGCTGCTGCCTCTGTACCAAGCACAGCGCCATACACTGTATAGTGGCTGTGCTTGGTATTGCAGCCCAGTCGGCCACTAGTCACTGATCCCTGAACTATCTTTCCATTAGGTTCACCAGGTGATTGTTTGTTATCTAGTTGTTCGACCATCAACCTACAGTATTTTCATCCAATGTGTATGGCCTCCTGAAAGGGGTTGTTCAGGATTTTCCTATTGATGGTCCATCCTCAGGATCGGTGGCGGTCTTAGTATCAATAAAATCAAATAAATTGGAGTTAAATCTTGTAAATTGCTGATTAAATGGGTATTCCGGTTATAACAAGTTATCCCCTATTCTGTGTTCCTGTATAACCTGTGGAGCGGCTGGTTGGAAATATGCGCCGCTGCTCCATTGATTTCTATGGGAATGCTGGAGATAGCCAAGCCAAGTGTGCTCCCTCAGAAATGAATGGAATGGCGGCAAGCTTTTCCGACCAGTCGCTCCATCCATTTCAGGAGGGGGGTCCACAGGGTAGGTGGTGGTCCCTGTGGTAGGACCCTGACCAATCTGATAGTTATACCCCTTTAACCCTAGGCCTCAGCTGTATAACACAACCGCCACCCGCCTCCCCAGCCCACTCCATACATCTCCATGTGGCGGGGATAGGAAATAATCCTGATACTGCCTGATGCCGTGTAATAGGATAATGATGAAATCAGAATACATTGCAGTACAGAAGTTTTGCAGTGTATTGTGCAGAAATATTTAAATATCAGGTTATTTATCCAGTATGGTAAATGCCATTAAAACAACTGTACAGTCTTGGAATTGCATGAATTGGATAACTGGGAAAAAAACCAAAAATTTTAAGAATGGCCTTGTTCACACGGTCAGTATTTGGTCAGTATTTTTGCATCAGTATTTGTAAGCCAAGATCAGTAGTGGATCCAAAACACAGAAGAGGCACCTTTTTTTCTGTAGGTTCCACTCCTGGTTTTGGCTTACAAATACTGATGCGAAATACTGACCAAATACTGACTGCGTCAAAGAGGCCAATCATTGAGTTTTCTTTAGGTTTTGATCAGCGGGATCTCGGCACTCAGACCCCCAGTAATCAAACCCTTTGATATGACTCACTCTCTACGACTTAGGCTACATGCACACGACCGTATTTTGTTTCAGTGTCCGATCCGTTTTTTTTGCGGATAGGATGCGGACCCATTCATTTCAATGGGTCCGCAAAAAACACGGACAGCACACCGTGTGCTGTCCGCATCAGTATGTCCGTTCCGTTGCTCCACTAAAAAAATAGTGCATGTCCTATTTTTTTCTAGTTTGCGGACAAGGATAGGCATTATTACAATAGATCCGCAAAAAAAACGGATCCGCCAAAAAAACGGATGCCATACGGAATGTCATCCGTTTGTTTTGCGGAACCGCAATTTGCGGACCGCAAAACACACACGGTCGTGTGCATGTAGCCTTATGAAAACTCAGTGACCCTTTAACACCCTGCAATTTTCTGTGTTTTACTCCCTGCCTTCCCCGGGCCATAACTTTTTTATTTTTCCATTCACATAGCTGTATGAAGTCTTGTTTTTTGCGGGACTATGTAGTGGGAAGCTGGGGAAAAAAATGGGATGGAATTTACGCAAGTACGATTACAGCAATGCCAAATTTATATACTTTTTCTTGTGTTTTAAAACTAAAATATTTACATCTACAGAGTTATGTGATGGCTCATTTTTTGTGGGACAATGTTTTTCTATTTTTTTGGGAGGTGAAGGGACAAAAAAAACTGTTTTCACGGTATCGGATAAATGTTATTATATTTCTATAGTACGGACATTGTGGAACACGGCGGTGCTCATAATATTTTTTTAATGGTTTCATAATTTTTTTCTTTAATTTGGGGAAAGGGGCAGGTGAATTACATTTTATATACTTTTATCTTTTTAAAAACATTTTTTTTCTTTTTTGTTGTAAGGTACTCCTGGGAATGTAGGATTGCCTTTCAATGAATTACCACTGCACTCTATGGGAGATTCGCCATGTTCCCATGGAGCCCTGCCACGGCCCTGCCAGGCCTCGGAGAATTCAGAGGGCCCATAGCTGCCACAGCAACTGAATGGTCTGTGCACCTGCGGCCCAAAAGACCTATCAGATGCTGGTGTTGCAATTGACCACGGAATCTGAGGGGTTAAATGTACATGATTGGCATTATTACCCATCACAGACATTGCCTCCTGGTGTCTGCTTTGTAAAACAGCAGAAACCTGGTGGTTATGGTGCCTTCTCAGCATCATGGTTAAAGACCCAACTTCCTCCATGCATATACAGAAGTCCGAAAAGGGATAAAAATAAATAAAAAAAGAGAGATAAAATAGTTCTGGTTGTGTGGTTGTCAGAATATGGCTACACAAAAACATATTCCCTTACGTCCTACCAGCAGCACAGATGGGGTTAACTGCCCCTGTGGACTGGTAGGACCGGCGGAATTTTAATGAGCCCAAGAACCAATAAACGATCTTCAGCTCCCTGAAAGGGAGGAGATCACCCCCCAGCCCACCGTGTTTTTTTCTGTCCTTTGGACAGGTTGGACTGGCGTATCGCTCCTTTGGAGCTGAGAGTTAGGGGCTCCTTTTTTTCTAATGTAAAGGATCGCCCCGTCTTTCTACATGGCTCTCTTTTGCCTTTATTTTCAGGCGGATCGCGGCGATTTTGCTATACCTGGGGACCGCGGGGAGCGGGGTGTCCCCCTCCCCTCTCCTTTTCAGTTTCTCCTGGTCTCCCGTTCCTCCCATCGCCACACACGTGTGGCGCTATGGGCGCCGCCATCTTCCGGAAGTGACGCGCACTAGTTGCGCTACGTCACTTCCGGTTTTTTCGCAGCGCGGCTGAGGTCCTTTCCTCACCCTTTTTATAAAGAATTATTTCCCGATAGATATCCTGTGATCCAGGATGACCCGGGGCAGCTATTCAGAGCAGGCTGAGCTAGTTTTGTTAGCTCTCTTAGATCTTAGGATACTTACTTTGGGACCCGCCCAGGGGGCGGGGCTTCTTCCTTTTAAGCGCCCAGAGCCTGTCATTCAGTGCTCTGGTTGCATCGCTTTGACAAGCTAGCTCCAGAGTTCCCTGCGCCTTGTGATATCCTTAGTTGTATTGCTTGACCGTGGGTTTGTGTGTTCCTTCTGCAGCTCTATATATCTCTAGTGCTGGTGGGCCCCCTTAAGGTCTCGTTTCTCCACCTCCAATTTTTTTGTAGGTGTTATGACCTGTCTTTTTTGTTTCCAATTACAGGACTATGGCTTCCCCCAAGGATCCGGATCAGCGAAAATCTGGGGCCAAGAGGAAGCATTTGGCGTGCTTTGATTGTAACACGCCCTTAGACGACGGCTGTCCCTATTCTAGGTGTGAGAGCTGTCGCACGACGTCCACGGAACCCACGATGCAGGAGATGTTTCAGTGGACGAAAACATATGTGGATGATTCCATTAAAGGAGTGGTGCGCTTATTGAATGAGAGGTTACCAGGACCCTCTCAGACTCCCATGGATATGGCCGCTCCAGTCGCACCACCCGAAAGACCCACCCCCTGTTCGGTGGGGTCCTCTTCTGAGGAAGAAGAGGTCACTTCTTGCTTTTTCCCTCCAGAAAAAACGCAGAAGTTACTTAAGTCCATCAGGTCGGGGGACCATGATGTTGACATTGGGGAGTCCTCCGATCCCGCCGTACGGACACAGCGTGTCTTCAGAGCGGATGAGACCCTTCTTTCTGTGATGCGCACAGAATGGCGAAAGCCTGAGAAAGGCCCAGTTCTCACTAGAAAGTTCAAGCTTATGTACCCGATGGCTAAACCCTTGGTGGAATCGTGGGGTTCCATTCCCAAGGTGGACATGGCGATAGCCAAGTTGTCCCGGCGCACTCTAGTCCCTGCAGATGATGGGTCTAGTCTGCAGGACCCTCTAGATCGGAGGGCAGAGTGCACCCTCAGAAGGAGTTATGCGGCGGCCGCTGCCTCCGCATCAACTTCGATTGCGGCCACTGAAGTGGCCACCTATCTACGCTCTAGGCTCAATCAGATCCAGACAGATGTGGACCAGAGCGTATCCAGGGATGACATTTTAGCAGCTTTCAAGTCAGCCAACCTGGCTATGGATTTCTTAGTCGACTCCACCCAGATGCAGTTGAAGCTGGCCGCCAAAACTATGGCCTTAGTTTCGGCTGCCCGCAGACCACTTTGGCTGAAACCTTGGGTCGCGGACAACGCGTCCAAGTTTAATCTTTGTGGGCTCCCCTTCGAACCAGACAGGCTGTTTGGGTCCGAATTGGATAAAATCATGGAGGGGCTCTCCGACAAAAAGGGGAAGAGCCTCCCTCAGCAGCCCTTTCGGGGACGCCCCAGGCAGGAAAAGAAGCGCGAAGGACGCCCGGGGCAGCAATCTAGGCGCAGAGATTGGGGGGGACCGTCTCGTAAGTATTCGAGGCGCTCCCGTAAACCCGCTAAGGAGGCAAAACCCTCCTGACTATGGGCCTCGTCGAGGCTCTTGGATAAGCCCTGCTGCCCCTGCAGTGTCTCCTCTAGACTTTCCCATACCACTCCCCCAAACGCCCGTGGGGGGCCGTCTCTCCCATTTCAAAGACTCCTGGAGTCAGTTGATCGCAGACCCTTGGGTTCTGAACTTAGTCTCCGTCGGGTACCGGGTAGACTTTCTCTCTCTCCCCCCAGAGAGATTCGTCGCTACACGAAACTTCGGGCCGGCCAAACAAGTGGTCCTGGAATCTTACATCCAGGACTATATCTCCAAGGGAGCCCTAGAGGAGGTGCCGGCAGGGGAGAGAGGCCTAGGCATTTATTCACCAGTGTTCCTGGTTCCCAAGAAGACGGGAGACCTCCGGATTATCATCGATTTGAGATTTCTCAATCGATTTATAAGGAAAACAAGGTTTCGTATGGAAACCATAAGGTCAGTCACCCATATCCTCAACCTCGGGGATGTCATGGCTACTCTGGACCTCAAAGATGCTTATCTTCACATTCCGATCCATTCCGCCTTCCGGAAATTTCTCAGGATCGCGGTCCAGGTTTCAGGGGTTCGCAGGCACTTTCAGTTCACCGCGCTCCCCTTCGGAATCTCTTCTGCCCCCCTTATCTTCACCAAGGTGGTGGTATCGGTGGTGGCAGCATTGAGACTCCAAGGGCTGACTATCATTCCTTATCTGGACGATTGGCTTTTCATAGCCTCTTCAGTTCCGATCCTTACCCACCATCTTCAGATCGCAATCTCCTTTCTCCTCCGCCTAGGCTGGATCATCAACTGGCAGAAGTCGAATGTGAGCCCATCATCTTCAATCCAATATTTAGGATTCGTGGTCGACTCTGTGGAGATGTCCCTCCGGTTGACTCAAGAAAGGAGAGCGCGGATTCAGGACCTGGCAAAGGTCCTTCATGTCCCTCGTCGAGTCTCTATTCGGACTCTCATGAAGATGGTGGGGCTCATGTCAGCGGCTGCGGACGCAGTCCCTTGGGCGCTATGGCACCTCCGTCCTCTTCAGTCGGAGGTCTTACATTTATGGAACGGCAGCCCTGCGGGGCTAGATTCCCTGTGCTCCCTGTCCGGTCAAACCCGGAATTCCCTCAGATGGTGGTTTCGACTGCCAGCAGGGAAGTCTATGACCCAACCAGTTTGGGTCATATTGACTACAGACGCGTCCCTCGTAGGCTGGGGCGCTCACCTGGACGGATCCCAAGTGCAGGGATCTTGGTCCCCCCTGGAGCGGCATCTTTCCTCCAATCTTCGCGAGATTCGAGCTATCCGGCTAGCCCTCCTTCACTTCGCCCCTCAGATTCGGGGCAAAGCGGTGAAAGTCCAGTCAGACAATATGACTGCGGTTCTCTATATAAACAAGCAGGGAGGCACAAGGTCATTACCCCTTCTATCAGAGATCGGGGTGATCCTTCGGTGGGCAGAGCTGAACCTTTCCTATCTATCTGCCGTTCATATCCGAGGTTCCCTCAATATGATAGCAGACCGCTTAAGTCGAGGATTACCGACCATGGAGTGGTCTCTGCATCCGGAGGTCTTCAGGCAGCTAGTTCACAGTTGGGGTATGCCAGAGGTGGACCTCATGGCAACCAGGTTCAACGCCAAGGTGCTGAGGTTCTGTTCCCTGTACCGGGAAGACAACCCCCTGGCAATAGATGCTCTGTCGATACCGTGGAGGTTCAGGCTGGCTTACATCTTCCCTCCTTTTTCCATGATACCGAGGGTATTGATGAAAATCCGTCAGGATCAGGCCTCGGTAATAGCCATCATACCGTTTTGGCCCAAAAGATCCTGGTTTACCCAGCTCATTCAGATGAGTCGGGGACAATACTGGAGACTCCCCCCAGAGCAGACCCTGGTGTCGTGGGACACTCAACTCTGCCCAGATCTGCACAGGTTCAACCTGACAGCCTGGAGGTTGATCAGCCCCTTCCCAACATAGAAGGGCTCTCCGAGTCGGTCCTGAGAACTTTGTCGCATTCCCGAGCAGAGTCTACAAACAAGGCCTACTCCAGGATCATGAGAATCTTCGTGGCATGGTGTGATTCCAAACAGGTGGCGTCTGCAGATCCGCCCCTTCCTGCGATACTACATTTCCTTCAGGACGGATTAGATAGAGGCCTATCTCCAGCTACCTTGAAGGTACAAATGTGTGCCATCTCGGCCTGTCTCAACAGGCCATACTCTCGGGACCCACTCATCAAACGCTTTTTGAAGGGAGCGGAAAGACTAAAGCCTACTATACTGAAGCCCATTCCCCAGTGGGATCTTTCAGTAGTGTTCAGGGGTCTAGCATCTCCCCCCTTCGAGCCTTTGGAGGAGGTTGATTTTAAATATTTAACTCTAAAGATGGTTTTTCTTCTGGCTATAGCCTCAGCCAAAAGAGTCTCTGAATTGCAGGCTTTCTCTGCAATTCATCCATATATTATTTTCTTACAGGACAGAGTACTCCTGAAGTTTTTACCATACTTCAGACCTAAGGTGCCTACTTTTCAAAATATCAACCAGGTAATCTCCTTACCAGTTTTGTTTACAGCCTCCTCCTCTGATACTCCAGCTAGAGATCCGCTGGATATTTCTAGATGCCTCCAGATCTATGTGGATAGATCCAGGGAATTCCGGATAGATGAGAATCTCCTTATCCTGTTTGCCGGTAAGTCTAAAGGCCGTAAAGCGTCTAAAGCCACCATTAGTCGCTGGATCAAGGAGGCCATTAAGGAAGCTTTTGTCTCCCAAACCTTAGATCCTCCCGAGTTTGTGAGAGCCCATTCTACTAGGGCGGTCTCCACCTCGGTTGCGGAAAGAAGTCTTCTCCCCTTAGAGTTGATCTGTAAGGCGGCCTCCTGGAGCTCTGAGTCAACCTTCATCTCCCATTATAGGATAGATGCTAGGATGGCAGAGTTTTCGGCTTTCGGGCAGACAGTTCTTACTTCTGCCAGGCATGAGGACCCTCCCTAGGGGTTTTATCTTGCTATCTCCCCATCTGTGCTGCTGGTAGGACGTAAGGGAATCGTTAATTTCTAACGATAATTTGTTTTCCCTTAGTCCTAACAGCAGCACACAAATATCCCTCCCTAACTTACATCATACTTGTTAAAGACACGGTGGGCTGGGGGGTGATCTCCTCCCTTTCAGGGAGCTGAAGATCGTTTATTGGTTCTTGGGCTCATTAAAATTCCGCCGGTCCTACCAGTCCACAGGGGCAGTTAACCCCATCTGTGCTGCTGTTAGGACTAAGGGAAAACAAATTATCGTTAGAAATTAACGATTTTTTTGCAGGAAAAAAAATCGAAACCCAAAAATGTAACAAAATTGTGTGTTTTTTTACCCCAGTTCCGTTCCATGGATAATTTTTGTTGGTTTTAAAGTTTTTCAGTATATTGCATGGAACAGTAAAGGGGATGTCCCATCTCGCCATTTCAAGTAGTGCATGGGAGCCACTGAAAAAGCATAGCACGACAGCCTACGTTGTTTCTGTAACTTGCCTAACGTTAGCATATCGTGCCATACTATGCTTTTTGCGTAGCTCCTATGCACTGCTATGGGAGTTGTGGAAACAGCACAATGCCGCCATGGTCCCATATCTGCCATGGAAATGACGAGATGGGACAACCCCTTTAAATGGTCCCATTAAAAAATACATGTCGACAGAAAAATAAAAAAAGTTACGCCTCTTGGAAGGATGGGAGGAAACAAAAATAATGTCACCCTCAAAATAGGGTTGGTCCTCAAGGGGTTAAAATTTGAGTACATTGGTTAAGTTTCATTTACCAGCGCTGGGACTTGTGAAAGGCAGGAATTTTACTGTATGTTTTAGAAAAAGGAAAAGAAATGTGAATAATGATAACAATAAATGATTGTGAAATCTCGGGGCACAGCTGCTTTCTCACAGAACTGGATTCCTCACATGTCCTGAACCCGTTCCTTATCTGAGACACACACCAGGCCCGTCCCATGGAGGCCGATCACAGCGACCAATCACAGCGCAGCCTTTGTAAATAGCCTATTGGCATTTTTGTTAACTAGGGGGCTTTTTGGGGGTCTCTGGCACACAGGCTGAGCTGTAATACCAGGCACAACTCATGGACAGGTGTGGGGCTGTTTTTTAAATAAAGCAGCCATGTTTTTCTAATCCTGGAAAACCCCTTTAACCTCTTGATGACATCTGGCATAAATGTATGGCAGATGCTGTGGCACCAAAGCCGCTGGGTGCCTGCTGTTTCACACCCGGGGCTATTGTCTGCGATTAGAGATAACGACAATCGCAGACATTTAATCACTTAGATGCCGTGGTCAAATGTGAGTCCTGGAAACCCAGTAGCGCTGCGCAATAGGGGGAGCCGTAATTTATCTGTGGCAGGCTCAGTCCCTTTGAAGGATTCGAGGCTGCAACAGCTATGGTCCTATGCAGACCCTGCCTATGGCAGGACTTCATATGAACATAGTGAATCTCTCATAGACTTCAATGATAATTCATTGCCGTCTATGAGAAAAATCACATTGATTCCTTAGACAGGCATGTCCAAACTGCGGCCCTCCAGCTATTACAAAACTACAACTCCCAGCATGCCCTAATAGCTGTAAGCTATCCAGGCATGCTGGGAGTTGTAGTTTTGCAACAGCTGGAGGGCCGCAGTTTGGACATGCCTGCCTTAGCAGGTGTTAATGCCTCTCAGGGGTGCACCGAGCCTTTCTGCTGCCTGAAGCGAAAACTAAAACGGAGCCTCCCCATGCCATTCTTAACCTCATTGCTCATTGCCCATGGCCCTTCCGCTGCCCCCCTCTTGCCCGTACCTGGTGCGGCCTGAGGCGATCACCTTACCTGGCCTCATTGGTGGTTCACCCCTGATGCCTCTTTCCGTTTGTGTGCACCTGTCTGACTAATGTACTAGTTTCTGTCTGCTGTATTAGTTCCTGAGTTTTGTGTCAGTGTTGGATTTGTCTCGAATGCTATGACCTGCCTAGGTTTTACATTCATGTCATGTCCTGTCAAGTTTTTCTTGTTTGTTGTAACATGTTTTGCCTTGAACTGTTTGAAATCTGCCTGTGTCCTTGTCATAGTAATTTCCCTAGTCTGCATGGAGCTTCTGTCTGTCTGAATGTCCGAGTGCATGTTCTGCCATGTCTTCTGTGTCTGAACAGTGTCCAGTTCCTGAAGTCTATCTTACCTAGTATGTTTGGCTGAACTACGTTCCTGTTCCTGACGTCCGTCTTGCCAAGTGTGCTATGTCTGTACAGAGTCCTAGTTCCAGTAGCCCGTGTCTTCAAGTGCATGAAATCTATGTGTTTGGGTTCCTGATCTGTTCATCTGCTCCTCCTGCCTTTCTGAGTCCGAGGGTCAGCTGCCAAGTACACTGGGACCATCCCAGGAGGTACTGTAGGTCTGGTCGGCAACCTGCAACAAGGTCCACATCCATGTACAGGGGTTAAAGGGTGAATACCAAGGAGGCGCCAGAATAACGCCTTTAGGGTTTGGCCCAATGTCAAACCAGTTACTTGGCACAGTGGTTCCACAACCATTGTCTGTATGCATGATCCGTAACAATATGCATTGCTGTGTCCCAAAACACCCTACTATTAAAATATCGAAATAGTTATCCCATATGGCGAACAGCATAACTTAAAAAAAAATCTAATGGCCGATTCGCCATTTTATCATCGCTTCACCTCTCCAAATTTTTTTAATAAAAAGTGATTAAGAAGTCATACACACTTCAAAATGGTATCAATAAAAAAATGCAGATCATCCGGCAAAAAATGAACCCTTAAACAGCTCTGTAGATGTAAAAATAAAACCGTTTTGGGGGTTAGAATATGGCGATTAAAAGATGAATAAAAAAAATAAAAAAAGAGGTTGTGTCACGGAGCATATTCTACATTTTTCAAACCAGCACCTGGATCTGAATATATTTGTAATTGCACGTAATTTAAAATTTTGTATAGCCACTGAATTATTCAATAATATGTATCAGTATAGCACCACCTGCTGTTTGTTCTTTTTCATATTTTTGTCCAACTCACTGAGCTGATTGAACGTACTCCGATTATATCTTCAACTGTCACCAGCCTTATGTTCTGTTAAAGCTGTAGCAATTACAGGGAAGGAGCTAGAGCAGAAAGGACACGCCCTCTGAGCTTCAGCAGAAAGGGCACGTCCTCTGAGCTTCAGCAGAAAGGACACGCCCTCTGAGCTTCAGCAGAAAGGACGCGCCCGCTGAGCTTCAGCAGAAAGGACACACCCTCTGAGCTTCAGCAGAAAGGACACGCCCCCTGAGCTGCCAGGGTGAAGATAATCTAGCCGAGCAATTTAAGCTGTGAAGGTGGAGATCTCTGGGTCCATGTGAGGTACAGGGCTGGTTCTAGCTTTGTTAGAAAGGTATTGTCATGCACTATAGGATGTCTGATTTTCATTTTTTACATCCATCATGGCATATAACCCCTTTATGTTTTAAAACACACAAAAAACTTCACAAATCGCTGTAATCATACTGACCCAGAGAATAAGGCCCCTTTCACACGGGCGAGAATTCCGTGTGGGTGCAATGCGTGAGATGAACGCATTGCACCCGCACTGAATCCAGACCCATTCATTTCAATGGGGCTGTGCAGATGAGCAGTGTGTTGCGTGAAAATCGCAGCATGTTCTATATTCTGCATTTTTCACGCAACGCAGGCCCCATAGAAATTAATGAGTCTGCGTGAAAATCGCAAGCATCCGCAAGCAAGTGCGGATGCGGTGCGAGTTTCACTCATGGTTGCTAGGAGACGATCGGGATAACGTGCAAAACGCATTGCAATACTGAACATCGGAATGCAATCACATTGGTTATAAGGGAACATAATAGCATTCTTAATACAGAATGCTTAATAAAATGTGGCTTTAGGAGTTAAAAAATAAATAAAAACATAGCTCACCTCATCCTGTTCGCGCAGCCGGCATCATCTTCTTTCTTCTTCTTTCAGGACCTGCCAAAGGACCTTTGATGGCGTAATCGCGCTCACCACGTGGTGAGCGTGGTGACGTCAGCGCAGGTCCTGCTGAATGAAGATAGAAGGATCTTCTATCTTCATCTAGAAGGACCTGCGCTGACGTCACAACGCTCACCACGTTGTGAGCGCGATTACGTCATCAAAGGTCCTTTTGTAGGGTCCTGAAAGAAGAAGAAAGAAGATGATGCCGGCTGCGCGATCAAGTGGATGAGGTGAGTTATGTTTTTATTTATTTTTTAACCCCTAAAGCCACATTTTATTAAGCATTCTGTATTCAGAATGCTATTATGTTCCCTTATAACCATGTTATAAGGGAAAATAATACAGTAAATTGACTTTTATCAATTTACTTACATCATCTCCTAGCAACCATGCGTGACAATCGCACCGCATCCGCACTTGATTGCGGATGCTTGCGATTTTGTTGCGCAGACCCATTCATTTCTATGGGGCCTGCGTTGCGTCAAAAACGCAGAATATAGAACATGCTGCGATATTCACGCAACGCACAAATCACCGCTTATCTGAACAGCCCCATTGAAGTGAATGGGTCCGGATTCAGTCGGGTGCAATGCATTCACCTCACGCATTGCACCCGCACAGAATTCTCGCCCGTGTGAAAGGGGCCTAATAGAAAAAAAGTAATACGGTCCTGCAGCTATAATATGCTGAGCTTGCACGCTCGGATATCTTTGGCAATACAACTGATTTTTATTGGGGTGGCAGCACACAAGCTTGACCGCCTCTACATTCAAATGGGGGATGGGGGCCCCGGGTCTCATTATCATTTTGGATCCCAGTGGTCAGAGCCGCATCGGTCAGACTAGCGTCACCTATCTGTGGATAGGTCACAAGGGGTCATTCTGGAAATACCCCCTTTATGAGGTTATGAAAAGTCTGGTTTATGGTATATAAGTTCTGTATTCCTTGAAAACCTTTTGGGGTTTTTCCCACTTTGCACCTACTTTGTTCATACAACACTGCACTAAATGCTCTGATTTTCCTTCCTGACTTCCTTATGTGATGTAATAATACTCTGTTACTCTGCAAAAAATCTTTATGTAACATGAAATAAAAGGTAAAAATAGCAGACGGAAGTCAAAACAAGAAGAAAAAAGACGACAAAGGGTCACAAGTAAACTAATAGGGGAAAAACACTGAATTAAAAAAGCAAAGCGATATCCTGCAGCCACCTCAAAGGACTTCTTTTTCTTAAAGAGGCTCAGAATGCTGTAAAAAACAAGAATTTAAAAGGGATGTTCTGGTTATATTGGTATCCCCTATCCACAGTTGGTGTAAATAAACAAGCCTCTCTTTAATAAAGCACCATGTTTTATTTTTATTTTAAATATATATTAAAGGTGTTATCCAATGTTTCCAACAGCCCCCCCATGTGCAAAGCCCCTCACAGGTAATATACTTACCCCGCTTCCCACGCCGCTCCTGGTCCCCGCCGCCGCTACTGCTTCTCCCTGTACACAGATGAAAACATCCGGTGTCAGGGGGAGCAGCCAATGGCAGGCGGGGATGGGGGGGAGCAGCCAATGGCAGACGGGGATGGGGGGGAGCAGCCAATGGCAGGCGGGGATGGGGGGGGCAGCTAATGGCAGACGGGGACGGGGGGAGCAGCCAATGGCAGGTGGGGATGGGGGGGAGCAGCCAATGGCAGACGTGGACGGGGGGGGGAGCAGCCAATGGCAGACGGGGACGGGGGGGAGCAGCCAATGGCAGACGGGGATGGGGGGGGGAGCAGCCAATGGCAGGCGGGGATGGGGGGGAGCAGCTAATGGCAGACGGGGATGGGGGGGAGCAGCCAATGGCAGACGGGGACGGGGGGAGCAGCCAATGGCAGACGGGGATGGGGGGAGCCTCCCTAGTATCGCAGGTAACGCAAGGGAGGCTCGTCCCCACCTGCCATTGGCTGTTCCCCCCCGACACCGTGGAGACATTGCATAACCCCTTTAAATAAACGTTTTTAACCCTTATGTAGGATTTATTACGAAAATAATATCTGAGGGGTGAAGGAGTCAAGATGTCTGACAATCCAAATTACACATCAAATAAAACAGGTATACACAAGAGCCTCTATCTTATTCTTTACTAATGGCCTATACTGAACTATAAAGGCAAATAAAAAAATAGCAGTATATGGACAGTAGCAATGATAGAGGTTCTAGTACTCTGTCCCATGTACTATACCTTGCAGACTGACTCCAGTGCACGGCCTTGTAGGTTCTAGACCTCCTAACTTTATTCTCTCTGGAGCACTTGGATGGTAAAGGTGCCTTCTTGGCTGTAGAAGCCACAGAGATGAAGGTTCTCTGAACTTGGGTCTAGCTCTGAGGAGCTTGCACACATAAGTTTTCACTGTAGCCCAGCTAGACACATACTCTGTACTGACTAACTACTCAAGGGGTGGACCCAGGTGCATCACCCTGACAACCTAACATGATGAGCTATGATGTTAGCTATTAATTGTCCATACAGTGCCATTAAGTACACAAACATAACAAATCACAACATTTAACTCAGCAATATAACATTATAGCAATTGTCCCTTTGCAGTAACTAATCTAACTATTCATTCATCCATCCAATCTAAGTAGTGCATTGGCCAGGCAACCCATTTAAAGAAACCTCAAGGACTGGGCCTGGCATAGACCTTGTATGAATGTTTTGTGATCTTAAAATGGACAATGTCTTATTGTTTTGTGTATGCAACTCCTATGCAGACCTATGTGTCTACATGGTTACTCTTTTTGCTAATATAGACAGCGCTGATTTCAGAGCATGGCAAACTACATAATCGCAAATGGATCCCTAGGTGGAAACTGAAATGACCCAGTATTCTTTAGTGGTGTATAGTAGTATTATATGGGAACTGAATTGCAGCGTTATATGGCAGTATTTTGAGGGTTTTTTAAGAGATTATTATTAAGATGCTGTATAAAAGTACCATATTTTTTGCCCTATAAGATGCAGCTGCCCATAAGACGCACCTAGGTTTTAGAGGAGGAAAATAAGAAAAACATTTTTTCTTCAGACCTCAGCTCAGAGCCCCAGTCAGACCCCCAATGTTAATCAGACCTCAGATCAGACCCCCAATGTTAATAAGACCCCCAATCAGACCTCAGATCAGATGCCCAATGTTAATAAGACCCCTAATCAGACCTCAGATCAGACTCCCAATATTAATAAGACCCCCAATCAGACCTCAGATTAGACCCCCAATGTTAATAAGACCCCCAATCAGACCTCAGATTAGACCCCCAATGTTAATCAGACCTCAGATCAGGACCCCAATGTTAATCAGACCTCAGATCAGACCCCCAATGTTAATCAGACCTCAGATCAGACCCCCAATGTTAATAAGACCCCCAATCAGACCTCAGATCAGATGCCCAATGTTAATAAGACCCCTAATCAGACCTCAGATCAGACTCCCAATATTAATAAGACTCCCAATCAGACCTCAGAACAGATTCCCAATGTTAATAAGACCCCCAATCAGACCTCAGATTAGACCCCCAATGTTAATAAGACCCCCAATCAGACCTCAGATTAGACCCCAATGTTAATAAGGCCTTTATTCAGACCTCAGATCAGACCCCAAATCAAACCTTAGATCAGACCTCCAATTTTTATAAGACCCCCAATCAGACCTCCATGTTAATAAGTCCCCCAATCAAACCTCAGATCAGACCTCCATGTTAATAAGTCCGCCAATCAGACCTCAGATCAGACCTCCGTGTTAATAAGTCCCACACGAAAGGCAGGCCTCAGATCAGAGAAAAAAAAAAAATCTAAAACCCTCTCCTACTGCCCTCACTGCTCCTGAGACCCAGTGCTCTTCCTGGTCTTCCCGCCACGCTGTTTTATGACCAGACGCCCTCACTGTCGGCGCAGGCCACAGCACAGTGAGCGGCCAAGCAAGACCAGGAAGCGGTGAGTACAGAGCCCGCATGGGGAGTGCTGCATTCACGGCTTCCCGATCCTCCTGTACTGCTTATTAATATTTGCCCCATAAAACGCACTGGAAAAAAGTGCGTCTTATAGGGCGAAAATACTGTAATTTGTCAAGCAAGGACATCATTTTCTATAAAACTGTCCCTAAACGACAGACGGGTAAATGTTCCAGTAGAAATGGGCATTATTAAAGGGAGTCTGTCACCTGCTAATTTGCATATGAATTAAACTTTGTTTTTCCTGCTTGTGCAAGTCTAAAGAAAAGAACAAAGGTACCGTTACAATCCTGTATAGGTGTGCTACAGAGCCATGTAAGCGCTGGATATGGCCATATGGAGGTGACAGACTCCCTTTAATGTAATTTGACCCGGGGGGGGGGGATATATCAAAATTTGTGCAAAGCAAAAGTGGCACAGTTGTCCATAAGATTCCTGCTCCCAGAAAGAATCCATCCAGCAGCCGTGGCCATCGGTATATACGTATGCTTTACACGGGAAGTGATTGGGGTGATATTGATGGCCCAGGTTTGGCTTTTGCACCAGCTGAGCCAGATTCAAACGCCGTAATCTGTGATATGCTGATCACTATGGATGACATTTGACCAGCTTCCTCCTCCTGAGGATGTAAGCAGCATTTGCTTTGCTTGCATTTCTCTCTGAACGAGCTGTGTTTGCATGCATACATCCCCATGGTAACCGCTATCAGAGCAGAATAATTCTAGTTATGTCTATGCGGTCAGCCCAGTGCATGGGAATGCCAGGCTGGCGTCGGTTTCGTCATACTTTCCCTTGTCGTTCCAAATGTTGTTAAAATGAGTAAACATTGTATCCAAACAGGTAAGGGCTGCAAGAAAACAGGGATTGTCCTGAAGTTGCAATTAGCAGGTTTATTTTTTATGGACATGACTCTATCAATACATTAAAGGGGTCCTCTCACTTCAGAAAATGGCATTTATCATGTAGAGAAAGTTATTAATACAAAACATTTACTAATGTATTGTGATTGTCCATATTGCTTCTTTTGCTGGCTGGATTCATTTTTCCATCACATTATACACTGTTTGTTTCCATGGTTACGACCACCCAGAAATCCATCAGCGGTGGCCATGTTTGCACACCATAGAAAAAAATTGCTGGACTATGCACACTCCTGTGGACCCAGCTACCAGAGCGGCTGGCACTTTTTCCTATAGTGTGCATGCACGACCACTGCTGCTGGATTGCAGGGTGGTGGTAACCATGGAAGCATGTATCTATCCAGCAAAGGAAGCAATATGGACAATCACAATACATTAGTAAGTGCCTTGTATTAACTTTCTCTACATTATAAATGCCATTTGCGGAAGTGAGACAACCCCTTTAAAGAGTTTCTCTGAGAGTACAGTATTGATGGTCTAGTCAGGATATGTCATTAATATCAGATCTGTGGGGGTCCGACTCCTGGCACCCCCTCCAATCAGCTGTTTGAAGAGGCTGCGGCACTCTGGTGAGTGCTGCAGCCTCCTCCTGGGCCAGTGACATCATGTTCATTGGTCACATGGCTTAGAAGCAGCTCAGTCCCATTCAAGTGAATGGCCATGGGCTGCAGTACCAAGCACAGCCACTATACAATGTACGGTGCTGCCTTAGGTAAGCTGTGATGAGGCTGCGGCGCTCACTCAGGGCTCCTGTTGCACATGCAATAGCCCAGATAGGGTATTTGCAAATTTTTTGGTTTATAATGTTATGAAAATGTTTTCTTTATATCATACACTGTTACACCAGCAGAAGGCACATGTGTGGCACTAGGAATGGAGCTAACCACTCAATCCTGCCCTTGATAGGAGAGGGCTGTTCCGATTTCCTATCAGGAGAGAGAGCTAGCCAGTAAGGAGACAGAGAGCATGTTCCATCAGCTCCTGCTCCGTAGGGCGTTAGGACCAGAAGTTTCTACTGTGTGGAACACTGCTCCAGAGGGACAGGAAGGTCCAAGGGCTGCAGAATCCATCAAAGCTACAACATTTGAGACAGTGGAGTGCCCAGCTACAATCAGCTTTACAGACACTGCTGCAAGGTGGGCGATAACGAGTTAAGACACCCGTCTCCATAACCCAAGTCTATGAGAAGTGGGGGAGAACAAGTTAAGACGTCCATCATCCCAGGGCAGGATAGGCAAATCTGCATTATGTATTGGACACCTACAGTCTCAGGTGCCAGCCTAATGGCTGTATTTAAGAAGAATCAGGAGAGAGAGAGAGACTTTGTCATCTAGAATGTTTCTGAGTATCATCTAACCAGCCACCATACCTCATCATCTGGTGACAGAGACTTGACTGCACCTTGTATTCATTATTGCTGGATGTACTGTAACTCATCCTTTGCACTCAGTAAAGAAAGCTGTTTGTTGTTCTCTTACGTCTGCCTAATTCATGCCTTCAATTCACATATCCACCGCAAGAACCCGAAAGAGCCAAGACGGCCTGAAGGAGTACACCGTGACACAAGACCTCATCAGAGCCACTACCACTTCCGTCCTCTGCTCCAGCTCCTCAGGGGCTAGCTGCGCACATATGGTATGTTCACCGCTGACACAATGCAGGCTATTTACAACCTCTTCCAGTCCATATGCCAGTATAAAACATCTTGCAACCCCTGGCTTTGTTGGAAGGAGTCATCATCACAATGCTGATCTGTACCTTCTTTCCATTGTCAATGCTGTTGTGTTACTGTGTCTGTTATTACAGCATCCTACAGAAGCTTGAATCAGGGTGCCTGAACCCCTTTCTGCCCCTTCCTGAATCTGCAGGTTGTGTAGCATCACATATCCCTTGGCTTGGGTTGGGTGTCATATAATCAAGGACAAGCACAGGGAAGAAGGGGTTGAGGGTGTAAGGGTTTAGCTGGGGTAGAATGTGGTGAGCGGTGCTTTTAGACAATTCTGCATGTGGTTGGTGGTGATCATCTCCAACTTACAATTCCTCCATGATTTTTGGTGGCCCACGATCTCGCACATTGAGATGACTTTTGGATTTTGTGATCCGGCTCCAGATCCTACAGGGTGCGAGCAGCATTAGTAATGATTGGTATAGATGTACTACACAAGGACTTAGTTCTGGCATTAGATGAAGCTCCATACAAATAGAAAGATGTTACTTCTCCTTCATACACCCACATTCATTTTATGCCAACCTTACCCAGAAGCTCTTTTCCTTGTGCCAAGGGCCTCGCTGTGTGGGGGTATGTTTATTTTACTCGTCATGTGTAATCCATATGTGTCTATTGTGAAAATATTACTAGATGATACATAAATGAGGTCATAGAATTGCAAAAGTATTACCTTAATATATTTAACCCCTTAAGGACTCAGCCCTATTTCACCTTAAGGACTTGGCCATTTTTTGCAAATCTGACCAGTGTCACTTTAAGTGCTGATAACTTTAAAACACTTTGACTTATCCAGGCCATTCTGAGATTGTTTTTTCGTCACATATTGTACTTCATGACACTGGTAAAATGAAGTAAAAAAAAAAATTTTTTTTGCATAATAAAATACCTAATTTACCAAAAATTTGGAAAAATTTGCAAATTTCAAAGTTTCAGTTTCTCTACTTCTGTAATACATAGTAATACCCCCAAAAATTGTGATGACTTAACATTCCCCATATGTTTACTTCATGTTTGAATTATTTTGGGAATGATATTTTATTTTTTGGGGATGTTACAAGGCTTAGAAGTTTAGAAGCAAATCTTTAAATTTTTCAGAAATTTACAAAAACCCAATTTTTAGGGACCACTACAGGTCTGAAGTCACTTCGGAAGGCTTACATAAAAGAAACCGCCCAAAAATGACCCCATTCTATAAACTACACCCCTCAAGGTATTCAAAACTGATTTTACAAACTTCGTTAACCCTTTAGGTGTTGCACAAGAGTTATTTGCAAATGGGGATGAAATTTGAGAATTTCATTTTTTTGCCTAATTTTCAATTGTAACCCATTTTTTCCACTAAAAAAGCAAGGGTTAACAGCCAAACAAGACTGTATCTTTATTGCCCTGACTCTGCCGTTTACAGAAACACCCCATATGTGGCCGTAAACTACTGTACGGCCACACAGCGGGGCATAGAGTGAAAGGTGCGCCGTATGTTTTTTAGAAGCCAGATTTTGCTGGACTGTTTTTTTTACACCATGTCCCATTTGAAGCCCCCTGATGCACCCCTAGAGTAGAAACTCCATGAAAGTGACCCTATCTAAGAAACTACACCCCTCAAAGTATTCAAAACTGATTTTACAAACTTTGTTAACCCTTTAGGTGTTGCACAAGATTTAATGGAAAATAGAGATACAAAATTTCACTTTTTTGGCAGATTTTCCATTTTTATATATTTTTTCCAGTTACAAAGCAAGGGTTAACAGCCAAACAAAACTCATTATTTATGGCCCTGATTCTGTAGTTTACAGAAACACCCCATATGTGTTCGTGAACTGCTGTACCGGCACACGGCACGGCGCAGAAGGAAAGGAATGCCATATGGTTTTTGGAAGGCAGATTTTGCTGGACTGGTTTTTTTGACACCATGTCCCATTGTTGCACCCCTAGAGTAGAAACTCCAAAAAAGTGACCCCATTTTAGAAAATACGGAATAGGGTGGCAGCTTTGTTGGTACTAGTTTAGGGTACATATGATTTTTGGTTGCTCTATATTACACTTTTTGTGCGGCAAGGTAACAAGAAATAGCTTTTTTGTTATTTACAACAGCGTTTTTTTTAGTGTTTTTTTGTTATTTACAACATTCATCTGACAAGTTAGATCATGTGGTAGTTTTATAGAGCAGGTTGTCACGGACGCGGCGATACCTAATATGTATACAATTTTTTTTATTTATGTAAGTTTTATACAATAACTTCATTTTTAAAACCCAAAAAATGTTTTAGTGTCTCCATAGTCTAAGAGCCATAGTTTTTTTCAGTTTTTGGGCGATTATCTTTAGTAGGGTCTCATTTTTTGCGGGATGAGATGACGGTTTGATTGACACTATTTTGGGGTGCATATGACTTTTTGATCGCTTGCTATTACACTTTTTGTGACGTAAGATGACAAAAAATGGCTTTTTTTACACCGTTTTTATTTTTTACGGTGGTCACCTGAGGGGTTAGGTCATGTGATATTTTTATATAGCCGGTCGATATGGACGCGGCGATACCTAATATGTATACTTTATTTTTATTTATGTAAGTTTTACACAATGATTTCATTTTTGAAACAAAAAAAATCATGTTTTAGTGTTTCCATAGTCTAAGAGCCATAGTTTTTTCAGTTTTTGGGCGATTATTTTGAGTAGGGTCTCATTTTTTGCGAAATAAGATGACAGTTTGATTGGTACTATTTTGGCATACATGCGACTTTTTTGATCACTTTTATTACCTTTTTTGGGAAGTAAGGTGGGCAAAATTTCAATTTTCTCATAGTTTTTATTTTTTTATTTTTATGGCATTCACTGTGCGGGGAAAGTAACATGACCGTTTTATAGATCAGGTCGTTACGGACGCGGCGATACCTAATATGTGTAGTGTATTTTTATTTTTCTTTTTTTATTCAGTGATAAATGTTTTTTTTTAATCTTAACTTTTTAATTTTGTTTTACATTTTTTTTTACCCAGACCCACTTGGTTCTTGAAGATCCAGTGGGTCTGATGTCTGTATAATACAGTACAGTACAATATATATTGTACTGTACTGTATTTTACTTACACTTTGTCTGAACAGATCTATGCCTTTAGCATAGATCTGTTCAGCACCATGGACAGCAGGACGCCTGAGAAGGCGTCCTGTTGCCATGGGAACCTTCCCCGTCTGCCACAACTTCGCAGACGGGGAAGGGTAAGCACAGGGCTGAGGGGGGCTGTCGGGGGGCTCTCTCCCTCTCCATCGGGGGGCTGCAAAGGCACAGCAGCCCCCTGATGGAGAGGGAGGGAGCTCCCTGACCAATGTCAGTTAACCTTTTCCATACTGCGGTCCGTACGTGCTGACACCCTGGTATACCCACTAGAAGCCAACGAATTTTCAAGATGAGGCGGCCGCCTGCCACACCGCCCGCTTCCCGCATCACCCCCACCGCCTGCGACACCCCCCCCCTGCACCACCCGCCGGCATAAAATTGTGCAGGGGTGCAGGGGGGGGGGCGAAAAATCTTTATTTTAGGCACTCAAAAGTTTCTGATCCCCGCGGTCAGGGACTGCGGGGATCAGAAACTGCAAAAAGCGCAGCAAACCGCAGGTCTGAATTGACCTGCGGTTTGCTGCAATCGCCAACACGGGGGGGTCACATGACCCCCCCTGTCGTTGTGACAGGATATCGGCTGAATGATTTCAGCCGGCATCCTGTTCAGATTAACCCCTGGGGCGCTGGAATCCTGATTTAAAGTTAGGACGTACCGGTACGCCCTGAGTCCTTAAGGACTCGGGAAATAGGGCGTTCCGGTACGCTCTGCGTCCTTAAGGGGTTAAAGGGGTTGTCCGAGTTATGAAAAAAAATATATAGCACTGTTAATCTGATGGGCAGCAATATACAGACGTGGACAAAATTGTTGGTACCCTTTGGTCAATGAAAGAAAAAGTCACAATGGTCACAGAAATAACTTTAATCTGACAAAAGTAATAATAAATTAAAATTCTATAAATGTTAACCAATGAAAGTCAGACATTGTTTTTCAACCATGCTTCAACAGAATTATGTAAAAAAATAAACTCATGAAACAGGCATGGACAAAAATGATGGTACCCCTAACTTAATATTTTGTTGCGCAACCTTTTGAGGCAATCACTGCAATCAAACGCTTCCTGTAACTGTCAATGAGACATCTGCACCTCTCAGCAGGTATTTTGGCCCACTCCTCATGAGCAAACTGCTCCAGTTGTGTCCGGTTTGAAGGGTGCCTTTTCCAGACTGCATGTTTCAGCTCCTTCCAAAGATGCTCAATAGGATTGAGGTCAGGGCTCATAGAAGGCCACTTTAGAATAGTCCAATTTTTTCCTCTTAGCCATTCTTGGGTGTTTTTAGCGGTGTGTTTTGGGTCATTGTCCTGTTGCAAGACCCATGACCTGCGACTGAGACCAAGCTTTCTGACACTGGCTAGTACATTTCTCTCTAGAATTCCTTGATAGTCTTGAGATTTCATTGTACCCTGCACAGATTCAAGACACCCTGTGCCAGACGCAGCAAAGCAGCCCCAGAACATAACAGAGCCTCCTCCATGTTTCACAGTAGGGACAGTGTTCTTTTCTTGATATGCTTCATTTTTTCGTCTGTGAACATACAGCTGATGTGCCTTGGCAAAAACTTCGATTTTTGTCTCATCTGTCCACAGGACATTCTCCCAGAAGCTTTGTGGCTTGTCAACATGTAGTTTGGCATATTCCAGTCTTGCTTTTTTATGATTCGTTTTCAACAATGGTGTCCTCCTTGGTCGTCTCCCATGTAGTCCACTTTGGCTCAAACAACGACGGATGGTGCGATCTGACACTGATGTTCCTTGAGCATGAAGTTCACCTTGAATCTCTTTAGAAGTCTTTCTAGGCTCTTTTGTTACCATTCGGATTATCCGTCTCTTAGATTTGTCATCAATTTTCCTCCTGCGGCCACGTCCAGGGAGGTTGGCTACAGTCCCATGGATCTTAAACTTATGAATAATATGTGCAACTGTACTCACAGGAACATCTAGTTGCTTGGAGATGGTCTTATAGCCTTTACCTTTAACATGCTTGTCTATAATTTTCTTTCTGATCTCTTGAGACAGCTCTTTCCTTTGCTTCCTCTGGTCCATGTCGAGTGTGGTACACACCATATCACCAAACAACACAGTGATTACCTGGAGCCATATATATAGGCCCAATGGCTGATTACAAGGTTGTAGACACCTGTGATGCTAATTAGTGGACACACCTTGAATTAACATGTCCCTTTGGTCACATTATGTTCTGTGTTTTCTAGGGGTACCATCATTTTTGTCCATGCCTGTTTCATGAGTTTATTTTTTTACATAATTCTGTTGAAGCATGGTTGAAAAACAATGTCTGACTTTCATTGGTTAACATTTATAGAATTTTAATTTATTATTACTTTTGTCAGATTAAAGTTATTTCTGTGACCATTGTGACTTTTTCTTTCATTGACCAAAGGGTACCAACAATTTTGTCCACGTCTGTATATATAACTAAGCTAAAGAAGTTTTAGGAAAAAAATAAATCTATTTCCTAATTTCCCTGGTTCTCTTCTGGCCCTTTGTTTACATGCAATAACAATAATTTCTGCCCCTCCCCCTGCTCTGCGAAGGGACTGAATAAGTCTGCCCTGAGTGACATGTCTGCCTGCTGGGATACCCAGCAGCTTGTTGTATGTGTAGGACTATAAGTCCCAGCTGTACAATGGCACTGCTGATACACACAGGATCTCCCCCCTACCTGTTCTTGTGCAATGCTCTGCAGAACTCTAGTTTTTCAGCTCCTGTGCCCAGCATTTGTCTCCTCACTGCCTGCAGCTACTCAGTAAAGCGTTCAGCCCTGAGTCTGTGCTGCTGAATGGGTTAAAGTTTTTCATGAAGAATCCAGGGAGAGAGCAGACAGCAGTGCAGGGGGCGTGGCCAGCACAGTGACCTCTCCTGTACAGACACATATCTGCTCTCTCAGGCTTGTGCACAAAACATCATCAGAGCAGGGAGAGAGGCTGACATCACAGGTCATGTGACCCTCAGTGAAATCTGAGAAAGCAGCAACTGTAGATGCAGTAAGTGCATGGTAAAGCCTTTACATTCGATTAGTTAGAAACATACAAATAACAAAAAAATAACTCGGACAACCCCTTGAATGGCTATGTACATCTTCAGTGGCAATATTTATTTTATGATTGCATTTTACTCATTTTGGGCTAAAATTCATTTTTTCAATTGGTCTTTAGTAAACATATTGAGCCGTTCTGTCAAAAAAGGGTTAACTGTTTGCGGAGTGAAAATTCAGATCCTGCTAATAGAGAATCTCAAGGCTACACAGAGACAGGGGTTCAACATTTTTTAATAAAGACCAATTGAAAAATGATTTTTAGCTAAAAATAAGTGCAATGCAATTATAAAAGAAAATTGCCCCTAAAGGTGCACATAGCCTTTAAGATTATAGATGGCTTTATCAAGATATAGATGTAAATTTTCACCCAATTCTGTCATGAGACATTTGTTATGTGATCTGTGCTGTCCTAGCATACATGTAATGTAACTCCACTTCCATACCTTATTATACAGATAAGAGACAAGTGACATCAACTCACGCATCGCATCCGCGCGCAATACTCGCCCGTGTGAAAGGGGCCTAAGGGGACAAGCAATGGCATTAGCAATCGCTCCTCTCCATACTATATAGATTTAAAAATTTAATTAAAACAAAAACAGGCACAAGTCTTTAAATCCCAAGTCAATGTTACAATTGGAGCGCTGCAGGTTTGTCGTGAGGTGGGTATTGTTCACACACAGTCCGTATAAAGTAGTAAAACCGCGCTGCTCCAGCAGTGAAAAAGTACACCTTTCAGACACACAGAAAGTTCATCTGATATGTTCGAATCCGACAAAGTGACTTCGACTTCCACAAGAATCGGTGCTCTTAATCCCTATAATATTAAAGGAGACGGCCCGACATAGTGAAGTCCCGCAAGTCCTGTATCTTATAAAATCATTTATTATTCTCACAAATTCCATAAAATCTCAGTCGGTCACATAAAATAAGTGGCACTCCTCTCGCAATCGGCAAGAGGAGTGCCACTTATTTAAGGCTAGGTCTACACGACGACATTTGTCGCGCGACATTTTGTTGCATTAATGTCGCACAACAATTTTTATAATGGCAGTCTATGGTGTCGCACTGCAACATGCAACATGCTGCGACTGCGATGCAACAGTCGCAGAAAATCCATAGACTGCCATTATAAAATTTGTTGCGCAACATTAATGCAACAAAATGTCGCGCGACAAATGTCGTCGTGTAGACCTAGCCTTAAATAAGTGGCACTCCTCTTGCCGATTGCGAGAGGAGTGCCACTTATTTTATGTGACCGACTGAGATTTTATGGAATTTGTGAGTATAATAAATGATTTTATAAGATACAGGACTTGCGGGACTTCACTACGTCGGGCCGTCTCCTTTAATATTATAGGGATTAAGAGCACCGATTCTTGTGGAAGTCGAAGTCACTTTGTCGGATTCGAACATATCAGATGAACTTTCTGTGTGTCTGAAAGGTGTACTTTTTCACTGCTGGAGCAGCGCGGTCCTCTCCATACTGTATAGGCGATCATGCATGTAAATGCAACGGTCTCCTTCACTGACAAGCAGGCGATTGTTCCTTCCCGACAATCATCTGCTCAATTGACCAGTATAAGGGGCCTTAAAGTGTCTCTGTCACCTGGATCAACCCCACCCTACCAGGCATATAGCCTGGTAGGGTTGATGATGCTGATTAACCCTGTCAGTGGTATTGTTGCGGAGAAAAATGATCTTTTTAAAATTATGCCAATCAACTATTCGAGCACCAGGAGGTGGGCTTATGCGGTTCGAGCACCAATCCAATGACGCCCCTCTGCTTTTCATCACGCCCCCTGCCATTTAGATTGACAGAACTAGACTGCACTCGTGTCCAGAACAGCGCATACGCACATCTTCGTTTATTTTTCTCTACAACGATACCACAGACAGACAGGTATCGCTTTAATCAGCGTCATCAACCCTACCAGGCTATATGCTTGGTAGGGTAGGGTTGAACCGTGTGACAGAGACGCTTTTAGGAAAATATGGTTGCCTCCTAATGCTAGCCCACCGTGCCGCCGGAAGTCCGCTCCGGCCCCATTCACTATAATGACAAAACAAGCCGAGAGGTGGCCAGACCAAAAACGCAGCATGTTGTAGTTTTTGTCCGGCTGCCTCTTGGCATGTTTGCCGTGCTGCGGTCGGACCTCCGGCCCGCCCCCATTATAGTAAATGTGGCTAGCGATAGCACAGATCCAGGAGGCTGTTCAGCTAGATCTTGCAGCCGCCAGTGTGAAAGTAGCCTTACTTAAGCATCAATGAAATTCAGGGATACAGTAGAAACGCATTTCAGACCTGATCTGCTTGCTGAGACAATTTCAGTCTGTGGTTGCAAGTTGTATTCCATTACAATACAACCCAAAACTTTACAATATTACCGTAGAAAGGACTAGGTGGTAGCCATTATGTATGTGCTGCATATATTTACAGATATAACTAGGCTGATTTTGGCATTGACGTTTTTAGATCCACACTATTAGTGCATTGAGATGTAGCAGAGCTCCGTTTCTTAGCCATCCATTTTCTGCTGAGTCAAGAGAATGCAGGAAGTTGACCGCCATCCCTATGTAAATACACAATTGAAACCGTGCAAAGGTAAGTACTGGTGGAAGATATAAATACACCTCAGAAGGAACATTGACTAACAGATTGATAACAGATTATAAAAGAGTTCATACAAAGAGATGATGGGAAAAAAAACTAACCTATTTCCCCATAAAAAATGTGTCATAGTGTCACCCATTACCTGGAACATATCCCATTAGTCCCTGGAGGAGAAAACGGTTTGGTGAAAAAAAAAATCACCACTTCAATAGGCAGTTAAAAAATCCACAAATATATTAATATTATACAGTATTTATTTATTCTAATATATATATCTGTCTATATGTATATTATAATTTTGATATTTTTTTTATTATGTACTAGCTGAGGGACCCTGCTTTGCTCGGGTATATTTAATCTATTTCATTTAATGTTTGTGTGTGTCGTTAAAAGATATCAACACTATCAATTATAAAAGTGACATCTACAGCACCCCGTCCCCAAAACAGTGACCTCCACACCCCCCACCCCTTAACACTGACCCCCCCACAGTGCCCCGTCCCTTAAAATTGGACCTCCACAGCAGCCCACCCCCTTAACTTTGACTTTCACAGCACACCACCCCCTTGACAGTGACCTCCACAGGGGCCCGCCCCCTTAACAGTGGCCTTTACAACAATCTGCCCCTTAACACTTGCAGTGTCCCACTAGTCTACGTGGGCACTGCAAAAGCTTGTTTTGTCATATGTTACATCATGCTGTATTTCATTCTTATGTGGAATCCCTGTTACCAGGCTGTCAGGTGCACTGCACACATTCCACCACTAGATGGGGATAGCACCACAGTATATATAGCACAGTTCAGGCCTAGTTAAGTAGTTGGAGTTAGAGTTTGGAGGAAGAAGGAAATGGAGTGAGGAGCAAGGGGGAAGGAGAGGTCCCCTCTCCTCTCAGCTCTCTCTTGGGCTCCACGGCCCAGAGGAGCCAATTTATATCTCAGTGTCAAGCCAGGAAAATAGGCAGAGGTGAAGTCTTTATTCTACCGTCTACTCTTCCAGAGTGTCAAGTGGATTTAGCTAAGTTTATTGTGTAAAGACAAAGAAAGGACAAAGCCATTATTCTAGGCTCTAGGCGCCTTTGTACCAAGGTGTACCAAGACAAAGATCTGAACTACCTCTACTGAGACTGAAGCAAGGCAAAGAGCTGAATATCAGTGAGTACACACCCTCCTACTATAGCCTGACACATAACTACATGTACAGCCTGTTACTGGGATTCACCACATCCAACCTGCATGTTTATAAGAGACTGTTTCATAACTGGACGTAAACTGTTGTCAAGATCCTGGTTACAGTAAAGTTCTCAGTTGGATTCAACCCTGCCTCATTCTTCTATCTCCATACGACCACCACTCTCATCATTATGCACCATCAAGGTGCTGGCGTCACAACAATACCTAAGTCAGGGGCCCAGCCGCACAAGCACTCAGAAACCCAATCACTATAAAGGGCACCTCGATCACCACCTGGCCGGTGTCCCCTGTAATAGAGTGTGCCCCGGAGAATCCAGTGCTGTTCTCCCCTTCACTGCACTGCTGGCCCAGGGAGGCAACTGCTAACCGCGAGTAACCGATGAACTGTTGTACCCGTCGGCCCACTGTGAACCTTGCGTGTTCTCCCCTGCGGACCGGCACGTTGCATATTTAAAATTGGTGTCACGAACAGGATCTATATCCTCTGTGCCTTATGTGAATGAGCCCCATTTGTTTGACTGTTTTATTGGGCTAAAGAACTGTTTAAACTACTTAAAAATTGCATGGATATACTGTGCCAATTGCCCACTTTAAAATCGTATGGTTAAAACTGAAGAAATTGCAGATTTTTGTGTTACTAAAACTGCTTGCTGTGACTGAATTGACTTTGACTTTGAACGTAAAATGGCTGCCGGAGGCCTTCTTGTCTAATTTATGGCGCCATCACTCTGCAAAACACCCTTTTCGGCGGGAAAAATTGAGGGCCGCCCCTTGAAAAGGAAAATAATTTCTGCTGCGCCATCAGTTTATTACCATGGATTACAATATGAATGCCGCCTCCCCTTTGCTGCAGAACCTAGGGGGCGTGCAAGAGGAAAGGTGGAGCCTGCATGATCAGTGGGTAAGTCTGCTGGAGGAAGCAGCAGTGCTCGGCTGTGAGACAGGAAGATTGGTGAACATGACAGCAAATGTGCCCGCAGTGTCTAAAGATGAGCCGGAATCACTTACCGCTCCAGCAGAGGCGATACAGAAACCACCTAAGGCTGCCCTGGAGACAGCGGAGACAGGCCGTGGCCCATAGCCAGTACAATGGTCGTCGGAGGGCAATATTTTCCTGGCAGGGGAGCACAACGATTTTTATGAACTCATGAACAAGGCATGGGCCTCCCGCTATGGCTTGTATTATACAGCGGGTCCACCGTTGAGGCCAGCGGAGCCTCTACAAGTTCAACGTGAGCCTTTCACCTCCAACATTGCTGAAGGAGAAGACCGGACGCCAGCGGCACCCACGAGGAGTAAGCCACGGCCCAGCCAGAGCCAGAGGAAAGCAAAGGAGGAAGCCATGGAAGAATTCCCTAACCCTGAGTGGCCGAGTTTTCCACAAAGGCCATTCACCGCTCCAGTGCAGTGCCTGTACGCAACCGGAACAGCAAGCACCAATGTGGTGTGGTAGCCCACGATTGTTTCCACACCACGGGGTCCTCAGTCCAAACCCCGAAGAAGGTGCCTTAAAAAGAAGTTATTGAAGCTACCATCTATACCTGTGCACTGTCCAGTGGGAGCTGTTACTGATAGCTCATCTCCGGACGAGTGGGATTCCGGGAGTCCATTATCCACGGGTGTGCCTTCATCGCCGGATCCATATTCGTGAGTAGGCCGGTAGCCCATTCTACAATGACTGTGCCACTAGGGAGTCCTTCTTTGTTGCCCAGCATGGACTTTTGCCAGTTTTCCAAGGCACAGTGACAGTTTCCCAAGTCACTGCTCAGCCTGATGTCCCTTTAAGGAACTTTCCAGGATCCCTTCTGGCCTGTGTTTTTCTGCCCCAGTTGCGCCTGTTTTGCGCAAAGTTTTACCCTTCCTATTCCCTCTTCAGGTTGATGAGGGTTATGCAACAGGACTATCATAATGTTTAAGTCACGTACCCAGAAAGACTTCTGTGCTTGTTTTATGCAAATCCTATGTTTACAATTCAACAGACTTTTTGCACTTTCCTTATTATGTTGCACTAAAAAGTTTATATTCTAAAGACTTGGTTGTATTTTGCCATGGACTTTATATTATGTTTGTGAGATCAACGCCCATTTGTGTCACCGGCAAGTTCAGAAGAAACGCCGCCCCACATCCCATTTTGCTTTGTGATCCACATCATTTATGTTTTCATAATGTGTATTTCTATAATGTGTATTTTCATACTGTTTGTTGTATTCATATCTGTGTGCCTTCCTTCATTCTTTCCCTTTATATTTTTCAGGAGATTTTGTCAGGTCCTGAATGTGTTGAGGGTGACACATATTAAACAAGAGGGGTATGCATCGTCCCACTAGTGTACGTGGGGACTGCAAAAGCTTGTTTTGTCATATGTTACATCATGCTGTATTTCATTCTTATGTGAAATCCCTGTTACCAGGCTGTCAGGTGCACTGCACACATTCCACCACTAGATGGGGGTAGCACCACAGTATATATAGCACATTTCAGGCCTAGTTAAGTAGTTGGAGTTAGAGTTTGGAGGAAGAAGGAAATGTAGTGAGGAGCAAGGGGGAAGGAGAGGACCACTCTCCTCTCAGCTCTCTCTTGGGCTCCACGGCCCAGAGGAGCCAATTTATATCTCAGTGTCAAGCCAGGAAAATAGGCAGAGGTGAAGTCTTTATTCTACCGTCTACTCTTCCAGAGTGTCAAGTGGATTTTGCTAAGTTTATTGTGTAAAGACAAAGGAAGGACAAAGCCATTATTCTAGGCTCTAGGCGCCTGTCACTACCAGAGCTTTGAGACGTTCTCAAAGCTCTGTGTCTCCACCCCTGTGATGATGTCACTTAGGGTTGGAGGTTTTCTCACTGTTCTGTTTCTCCGCCCCTGTGATGAGGTCTTACTCTCAGCTGTCTCTCCTGCGTTTGATTTCTCTGCCTTTAAATCACCCCTCCTCCTATTGCAGGGCGTGGATTATATTTCTCCTTTCAGTTGTAGCTCTGCCTTGAGTATCTTCACTCCTTTAGCTACTAGTTCTCTGGACCTGTGTTCTGCTGCTGCAAGCACTCCGGATATTGCCAGCGGTCCTTGGATCCGTCTTCTCTACGGCTGCAGCTCCATCAGCTAAGTGTGCAGACTTTGTTATGTACCTGGTGATTTCCTGACTGGATCTGAGGTGGCCCCGGTTCCCTCCTTATTCTGTGCAGGGCATCGGAGGCCGTGCCCCTTCCACTATTGTAGGGGTTACAGGGCTCATCAGTCTAAGGTACGCGGGCATGCCTCGTTCCACCATTTGGATCCGGGCATGTGCTTTAGCAGCATAGGGAGAGTGTTGAGGGTCTGACAGGGGTCACCCTTTCTCTTCCCTAGTTTGGGTCCGGTCAGTAGCTCTTTTTACTGTGTATACTCTTGTTACCCTTAAACAGCCGTGACATTATAATCCACCAAAACCGTCCTTGTTGACATGGATCCGCTTTCTGACCTGGTTGACCGCATGCAGGGTCTTTCTTTGGAAGTAGCGGATCTCCGTCAATCTCTGACTCAGCTACAAGCATTGGGCTCTGCTCCGGCTCATGGAGTCTGTTGCGAGCCAAAGGTCTCACTTCCGGAAACGTTCTCCGGGGGCAGTGAGAATTTTGTTCGCTTCAGAGAGGCATGTAAACTCCATTTTTGTTTGTGTCCCCACTCCTCTGGTAATGAGGAACAGAGGGTGAGGATTGTCATCTCCCTGCTCAGAGGTAATGCTCAGACTTGGGCTTTTTCGCTGCCATCAGGGGATCCTTCCCTGCGATCCGTGGAGAGGTTTTTTGTGGCCCTGGGGCAGATATATGATGACCCGGATCGTGTTGCTCTGGCAGAATCGAACTTACGTGTTCTATGCCAGAACAAACTGTCTGCGGAGCTTTATTGTTCTGAATTTCGGAGATGGGCAGCTGATTCAGGCTGGAATGATGCTGCACTCCGAAGTCAGTTCTGTCATGGTCTCTCAGAGGGTTTGAAAGATGCCTTTGCTTTCCATGAGAGACCAACATCCTTAGAGTCTGCCATGTCATTGGCGGTACGCCTTGACAGGCGTCTAAGGGAAAGAAACAAGACCTCTCCGTCCAGCCATTGTCAGTCTAGGGGCAATGGTGCGGACTCATTCAGTATGCAGGGGTCTCATCCTGTCTCGCTCCCCTCTGAGGAGGAGCCCATGCAGCTAGGCCGACTTGCCCCTGATAAAAGAGGATTTAGTCCTCAGAATATGGTGTGTTTTTGTTGTGGGGGCATAGGTCATTTGGCAAATGTTTGTCCGTCTAGGAGATTCCTGAACTGTACTAAGAGCGATAATAAGAGAAAAACCTCAAGAGGTAGATCATCAAGTTCTGCTTCATCTGCTACTTTGGGCAAAGTTGATGTGGGAATTGATGCTTTTCCTCTGACCTGCAGTTCCCGTTTTCTCCTGTCTGCCAGGGTGGCGCTAGAGAGCAAGGTCATTCCTTGTGAGATTTTTGTCGATAGTGGAGCGGCCGTCAATCTTATTGACACTCAATTTGTAGCTTTGCATGGGTTTCAGGTTTGTACATTAGAAAAGGATATACCTGTTTTTGCTATTGACTCTGCCCCACTCTCGCAGAGATCTCTGAAAGGCATTGTTCACAATATCCGGCTAGCTGTAGGTGACACTCATGTGGAGGAGATATCTTGTTTTGTCCTTAACGGATTGCCTTCTCCTCTAGTTTTGGGGCTACCCTGGCTCACTAGACATAACCCCACTATTGATTGGCAAGGAAGGCAAATAAATGAGTGGAGTGACTTTTGTAGAGAGAATTGTCTCACAGCCACTCTTGCTGAGGTGTCTACTAAAACTCTGCCATCATTTCTCTCTGATTTCTCGGATGTGTTTTCCGAGAGCGGTGTTCAGGAGCTACCTCCTCACCGGGAGTTTGACTGTCCCATTAACCTCATTCCCGGCGCCAAGCTGCCAAAGGCACGCCTCTACAATCTCTCACAACCGGAGAGACTCGCAATGCGAACCTATATCTCTGAGAGTCTCGAGAAGGGGCATATTCGTCCCTCAAAGTCGCCTGTTGCCGCGGGTTTTTTTTTTGTTAAAAAAAAAGATGGCTCTCTGAGACCTTGCTTAGATTTTAGGGAGCTGAACCGTATCACGATTCGCGATCCCTATCCCCTTCCTCTGATCCCGGACCTCTTCAACCAAATTGTTGGGGCCAAGGTGTTTTCCAAATTGGATCTGAGAGGCGCGTACAACCTGGTCAGGGTCAGAGAGGGGGATGAATGGAAAACGGCCTTTAATACCCCTAACGGGCATTTCGAGAATCTCGTTATGCCTTTCGGCCTGATGAATGCTCCGGCCGTCTTTCAGCATTTTGTTAATAGTATTTTCTATCATTTAATGGGGAAATTTGTATTGGTGTATCTTGATGATATTTTGATTTTTTCCCCTGATGTTCAGACTCATCAGGATCATCTTTTTCAGGTCCTGCAGATACTGCGGGAAAATAAACTGTATGCCAAGCTGGAGAAATGTCTTTTTATGGTATCAGAGATTCAATTTCTGGGTTTTCTCCTCTCTGCTTCTGGTTTTCGCATGGATCCGGAGAAGGTCCGTGCTGTGCTGGAGTGGGAGCTTCCTGAAAATCAGAAGGCATTGATGCGCTTTCTGGGTTTTGCTAACTACTACAGAAAGTTCATTTTGAATTATTCCTCTATTGTCAAACCCCTTACTGACATGACAAAAAAGGGGACGGATTTTTCCTCTTGGTCGGAGGAGGCGCTTGCAGCCTTTTCTAAGATTAAAGAGAGTTTTGCGTCTGCTCCCATCTTGCTGCATCCCGATGTTTCCTTACCTTTTATTGTTGAGGTGGATGCTTCCGAGGTGGGTGTGGGTGCAGTTTTGTCCCAGGGCCCCTCTCCTGCCAAATGGCGACCTTGTGCCTTTTTCTCTAGAAAACTCTCCCCGGCAGAGAGAAACTATGATGTGGGAGATAGGGAGTTGTTGGCCATCAAGTTGGCTTTCGAGGAATGGCGCCATTGGTTGGAGGGGGCCAGGCACCCTATCACCGTTTTTACCGACCATAAGAATCTGGCGTACCTGGAGTCGGCCAGGCGTATGAATCCGAGACAGGCCAGATGGTCTCTGTTCTTCTCCAGATTTAATTTTGTTGTTACTTTCCGCCCTGGGATCAAGAATGTGAAGGCTGATGCTCTCTCTCGCTGTTTTCCGGGAGGAGGAAACTCCGAGGACCCGGGTCCCATTTTGGCGGAGGGGGTAGTTGTTTCTGCTCTATATTCCGATTTGGAGGCCGAGGTCCAGGCTGCCCAGTCTGAGGCACCTGCCCGTTGTCCCTCCGGGAAGTTGTTCGTGCCTCCTGAGCTACGTCACAAACTCTTTAAGGAACATCATGATACAGTTCTTGCTGGTCACCCCGGGAGTAGAGCCACGGTAGATCTCATTGCTCGGAGATTTTGGTGGCCGGCTCTTCGTAAGTCTGTGGAGGGTTTTGTGGCGGCTTGTGAGACGTGCGCTCGCGCTAAGGTCCCTCGTTCACGACCTTCAGGTTCCCTTCTCCCGTTACCCATACCTTCCCGTCCTTGGACACACCTGTCCATGGACTTTATCACGGATCTTCCTCGTTCCTCGGGGAAGTCGGTGATCCTGGTGGTCGTGGACCGTTTTAGCAAGATGGCTCATTTCGTTCCTTTCCCTGGTTTACCCAATGCTAAAACGTTGGCGCAAGCTTTTGTCGATCATATTGTTAAATTGCACGGCATTCCCTCTGAGATTGTTTCCGATAGAGGCACGCAGTTTGTGTCCAGGTTCTGGAAGGCTTTCTGTTCTCGCCTGGGGGTTCGGCTGTCCTTCTCTTCTGCTTTTCACCCGCAGTCGAATGGTCAGACTGAGCGCCTCAATCAGAATCTGGAGACATATTTGCGCTGTTTTGTGGCAGAGAACCAGGAGGATTGGTGTTCATTTCTCCCTCTTGCTGAGTTTGCTTTGAACAACCGTCGTCAGGAATCTTCTGATAAGTCACCATTTTTTGGTGCATATGGGTTCCATCCGCAGTTTGGGACATTCTCGGGAGGGGCTCTTTCTGGTTTACCTGAGGAGGAGAGATTTTCCTCGTCTTTGTCTACCATTTGGCAAAAGATTCAGAGTAATCTCAGAAAGATGAGTGAGAAGTATAAGCGTGTGGCTGATAAGAGACGTGTGCCTGGTCCGGACCTGAATGTGGGTGATCTGGTGTGGTTGTCTACAAGAAATATTAAACTGAAGGTTCCCTCCTGGAAATTGGGCCCCAAGTTTATTGGGCCTTATAAAATTTTGTCAGTCATCAATCCTGTTGCCTTCCGCCTTGATCTTCCACGGGTTTGGAAGATACATAATGTTTTTCACAGATCTCTCTTAAAACCATATGTCCAGCCCACGGTACCCTCCTCTTTGCCTCCTCCTCCGATTTTGGTTGATGGCAATCTGGAGTTTGAGGTTTCCAGAATTGTGGACTCTCGCATTGTCCGCGGTTCTCTTCAGTACCTCGTTCATTGGAAGGGTTATGGTCCTGAGGAGAGGATGTGGGTTCCGATGTCGGACATTAAAGCCACTCGCCTTATCAGGGCATTTCATAGGGCTCATCCTGGGAAGGTGGGTCCTGGGTGTCCGGAGTCCACCCGTAGAAGGGGGGGTACTGTCACTACCAGAGCTTTGAGACGTTCTCAAAGCTCTGTGTCTCCACCCCTGTGATGATGTCACTTAGGGTTGGAGGTTTTCTCACTGTTCTGTTTCTCCGCCCCTGTGATGAGGTCTTACTCTCAGCTGTCTCTCCTGCGTTTGATTTCTCTGCCTTTAAATCACCCCTCCTCCTATTGCAGGGCGTGGATTATATTTCTCCTTTCAGTTGTAGCTCTGCCTTGAGTATCTTCACTCCTTTAGCTACTAGTTCTCTGGACCTGTGTTCTGCTGCTGCAAGCACTCCGGATATTGCCAGCGGTCCTTGGATCCGTCTTCTCTACGGCTGCAGCTCCATCAGCTAAGTGTGCAGACTTTGTTATGTACCTGGTGATTTCCTGACTGGATCTGAGGTGGCCCCGGTTCCCTCCTTATTCTGTGCAGGGCATCGGAGGCCGTGCCCCTTCCACTATTGTAGGGGTTACAGGGCTCATCAGTCTAAGGTACGCGGGCATGCCTCGTTCCACCATTTGGATCCGGGCATGTGCTTTAGCAGCATAGGGAGAGTGTTGAGGGTCTGACAGGGGTCACCCTTTCTCTTCCCTAGTTTGGGTCCGGTCAGTAGCTCTTTTTACTGTGTATACTCTTGTTACCCTTAAACAGCCGTGACAGCGCCTTTGTACCAAGGTGAAGGATTTATTAGCTTCCGGCAGCCTCGCCGTTATTTTAAGGACAGATAAGATATCTGTTGCATCACTTGTGTGTAGAAGATAAAGACTTGAACTACCTCTACTAAGACTGAAGCAAGGCAAAGAGCTGAATATCAGTGAGTACACAACCTCCTACTATAGCCTGAGACATAACTACATGTACAGCCTGTTACTGGGATTCACCACATCCAACCTGCATGTTTATAAGAGACTGTTTCATAACTGGATGTAAACTGCTGTCAAGATCCTGGTTACAGTAAAGTTCTCAGTTGGATTCAACCCTGCCTCATTCTTCTATCTCCATACGACCACCACTCTCATCATTTTGCACCATCAAGGTGCTGGTGTCACGACATTACCTTAATTCAGGGGCCCAGCCACACAAGCACTCAGAAACCCAATCACCATCAAGGGCACCTCGATCACCACCTGGCCGGTGTCCCCTGTAATAGAGTGTGCCCCGGAGAACCTAGTGCTGTTCTTCACTGCACTGCTGGCCCAGGGAGGCGCCTGCTAACCGTGAGTAACCGATGAACTGTTGTACCCGTCGGCCCACCGTGAACCTCACGTGTTCTCCCCTGTGGATCGGCACGTTGCACACTGAGCTCCATAGCGGAGCATGGGGTGGCCAGAGGTCCAGTTTTAGGCCAGACAGTCCGGCTTTCAGACTCCCTGGCATTGGGCCTGGACGGACACAAGGATGTCATTTTCAACAGCTCACTCTCAGAAAGCAGCACTGTGCAGGAAGAAAGTCACCGTCCCTCCCACCCCTGCAGCTGACAGAAGTTGATTTTTAACTTCATTTTTTCAATCCCTATCGGCTGAGGAGTGGGAGGGGCGTGGCCTAACCAGATCGGGGCATGGCTTAGCGGGACCTAAAAGTTGATTTTTAACTTCATTTTTTCAATCCCTGTTGGCTGAGGAGTGGGAGGGGGCATGGCCTAACTGGATCGTGGGCGTGTCCTTTCGAACAGCTCACTCTCAGACAGCAGCACTGTGCTGTCTGAGTGTGAGCTGCAGGGAAAAAGTCACCCTCCCTCCCACCCCTGCAGCTGACAGAAGTTGATTTGTAACTTCATTTTTTCAATCCCTGTTGGTTAAGGAGTGGGAGAGGGCATGGCCTAACCGGATCAGGGGCGTAGCTTAGCGGGACCTAGGGGCAGGGTTTTAAGTTCGTCTTTTGAGGGTGGACACATTGTGGCAGGGGGCATGTCTGGGCTCCTTCCTGCAAGAGTGACACCCCTCTGGGCACCTTACTGGCTCATTTGCATTTCAAATAAACTGGATTTTTAGTGGATAAAAACATCTTTTGCTGGAACCAAGGCACATCTTGAGAAATAAGGTACTAAGTGCTATTAGGCCATGGCTTTACTTCAATAGCGATTAGCCTTTCCTTTAAAGCTGACCTACAGCAGTGAAAATAAATGGCTGGGTTGTTATGGAAACCTGGAGTAAAACTGTATGTGGAGGCTAACGGCCTGCGAGCTTCTATTGGCTGATAAGGGTCATGTGACCAAGCTTCTATTGGCTAATGCATTTTTTGGGAATATCTCAGGAACGGTACATCCTAGAGAGCTGAGACCTGGTCTAAAACCTTCCCGGACACCTGATGTACCTGTGTGCCAAATTTTGTGATTCTAAATCTGATGGTGCGGATTCTTTTAGCGGACATACACACACACAGCTTTATATATTAGATTGGTATTATTATTATCACAATAATTGATTTTATTTAAAAAACAAAATCTTGATTTTTTTATGGTTTTTATCACCAAAGTGTATTATGCTTTCTCCACTGCTGTTATCTGTCCCATTAAATGTACAAATAATAACAATTACTGCAGAGAAATGGACTGTCCACTGGTACCTCCAGTATCTTTTGCCTAGTTGCCAACACTCCTGAATTTGCAGGGACTGTCTTTATGTTTTAGAGTCTGTCTTTATGTTTGGTCTGTCCTGGGCTGAAAATGGGTGAGGCTTGTGTAAGCCCCACCTATAAATGGGCAGCTGCACACTGTTTAAGTGCGTTCTTAAGGGTAAGACCTATTTGCCCCAAATTTACCAACTACAAAGTTGTAAAAAAGTTTTAATAAAATAGGAGTACAGTGGATACGCCAAAGTCCCACCATTGTGCCATTGAGCATAATGTTGGTGTAGAGGCTTTGTCTCACTACCCCCCCCCCTATTTCTCTTGTTGTTCATGTTTTCTAACACTTGAGGGCTCATTCACACGACCGTATGAATGGGTCTGCATCCGTTCCGTAATTTTTCAGAACGGGTGCAGACCCATTCGTTTCAATGGGGACGCAAAAGATGCGGACAATATTCTTCAAAAATTCTTGGAGATTTCAGGGGGGAATATGCACCATATATCACACAGGTGTGTATTTTTTTAACGCAATACACCAAAACCGCACCTAATTCTCAAAGGCTGATTTCTCTTGAAATCCTCAGTATTTTTCCGCTTCTAAAATGATGCCGTGGGAACATGGCCTCAAAGAGGAGCTCCTGGCGCTCCTGGCATGCCAGCCTTAGTAAATACCTGTATTACCCGTGAAAAATCAATTCTAGATCATCTTTTCCTAGGACATTGCATTGTGATGTTCCTCTGTTCTTCCTCCTAGAAATGTATGAATAAATGACAACTGGGTGTTGCCATTGTTCCTCCCCCATATATTTTGCATCAGTCAGATGCAAACAAATGCCAACTTACATGTTTATGGCCGACGCCAGCGCTTATCCCACTTGAAGATTAGGCAGTGTAACACCTCCTTTAGGTCTAGTAGTGTCCCTTTAGGACTCTTGGAGAATATTGTTTCACATGTATCCCTTTAACCCCTTCATTGCATCCGCCATACATACGGATGGATGCCATAGATGCTGGGTTTCTGCTGTTTCACAAACCTGGGACTAATGTCTGCAATTGGTGATAATGTCGATCGCAGACATTTAAACTCTCAGGTGCCATGGTTCATTAGCACATCGGAGGCAGCTATCCCTAGGGCACGTGGCAATCTGGGGGAGCCATTGGTTCCCTGTGAAAGCCTCACTCCCTGTGAAGGATCAGAGGCTACCACAGCGATAGTTGCTAGGAACATAGTAAATCTCTTATAGAATGCAATGGTAATTTCATGCAGTCTATAGGACAAGCGATGTAACAATTGCCTGCTCAAGTCCCCTAACCCTGCTTTCACACCTGAGCGTTTCTCAAACGCGCGTTTTACGCGCGTTTTTGTCGCGCGATTTTATGCACGTTTTTTGTAATAGTAAACGCGCGTTTGACTGCAGTGTCCTATGGCCACAAACGCGCGTCAAAACGCCCCAAAGAAGCTCAAGTACTTGATTATGCGCTGGGCGTTTTACAGCGCGATCGTACGCGCTGTAAAACGCCCAGGTGAGAACCATTCCCATAGGGAAGCATTGGTTTTCATGTGTTGAGCGTTTTACAGCGCGTTTGAACGCGCTGTAAAACGCTCAGGTGTGAACTTAGGGTTAGAGTAGTTAGGTTAGGTTAGTATATTTTTTTATTCCTTACAGTAAATATAACGGAAAAAAAAAAAATCTAAATGGCCAATTCGCCACTTTTTTTATCGCTTCACCTCCCTCAAAAGTTGAATAGAAAATAATCAAAAAGGCATATACACTCCAAAATTGTCTAATTGAAAACTACAGATTGCCTAGCTAAAAAATTTGCTTTCACACAGCTCTGTAGTCACAAATATAAAAACATGGGGGTCAGAATATAGCGATGCAAATCAAAAATCATTTTTTTTTTTAAGTTTACATTTTTTTGTATCAAAACACAAAAAAATATATAAATGTATTATTGCTGTAATCATACAGACACAGAGAATGAAGGGCACAGGTCAGTTTTACCACAAAGGGAACGCTGTAAAACAAAAACCCATTAAACTTGTGTTTTTTTTTCCAGTTCCACCCAATTTCTAATTTTTTTCCAGCTTCACTACATTATATGCAATATGAAATTGTGAAACTAGAAAGTACAACTTGTCCCACAAAAAAAACTAGCCCTCATACCGCTATGTCGACAGAGACATAAAAAAGGTATGGCTTCGGGAAGGCAGAGAGTAAAAAACGGAAACAGAAAATTGCTCTGTCTTCAAGGGGTTAAATATGACCTCAAGGTAAGTCGTCTACACAAAACAATCAAGCTGGTAATTTTTGTCACAAGTTAAACACCTGAGACGGAAGCTGAAAGTTGGACTAGCATGGACATGTCCTAAAAAGTTGGACTTATGCAACCTTCCTGCAATCTTTACAGCCGCTATCAGAATGGTGTCATGCAGTGAAATAGTCTGTCACTACGTAAATACGAGCCTTAAAGGGCCACTATACCTAAAGTCCGCAGCTTGCAAAAGTATATTATAAGACTCATATATACAGTGAGGAACAGAAGTATTTGAACACCCTGCAATTTTGAAAGTTCTCCCACTTAGAAATCATAGAGGGGTCTGAAATTCACATTGTAGGTGCATTCCCACTCTGAGAGACAGAATAAAATAAAAAAAAATAGGAAATCACATTGTATGATTTTTAAAGAATGTAATTGTCTTGCACTGCTGAACATAAGGATTTGAACACCTGAGAAACAGCAAGAATTCTGGCTCTCAAAGACCTGTTACTGTGCCTTTAAAAAGTCCACTTCTACTCCACTCATTAATCTAACTTAGTGGCACCTGTCTGAGCTCTTTAAAGACCCCTGTCCACCCCACAGTCAGTCAGATGCCAACTACTACCATGGGAAAGACCAAAGAGCTGTTAAAAGACACCAGAGACCAAATTGTGCACCTCCACAAGGCTGGAAAGGACTATGGGGCAATTGCCAAGCAGCTTGGTGAGAATAGATCAACTGTTGGAGCAATTGTTAGAAAATGGAAGAGGCTAAAGACGACTGTCAGTCTCCCTCGGACTTGGGCTCCATGCAAGATCTCACCTCGTGGGGTATCACTGATGATAAGAAAGGTGAGGAATCAGCCCAGAACTACAAGGGAGGAGCTGGTCAATGACATGAAGAGAGCTGGGACCACAGTTTTAAAGGTCACTGTCAGTAGAACACTACGCCGTCATGGTTTCAAATCATGCATTGCACGGAAGGTTCCCCTGCTCAAGTCATCACATGTCCAGGCCCGTCTAAAGTTTGCCAATGACCATCTGGATGATCCAGAGGAGGCATGGGAGAAAGTCATGTGTTCAGATGAGACCAAAGTAGAACTTTTTGGTCAAAACTTTACTCGTCGTGTTTGGAGGAAAAAGGATGAGTTGCATCCTAAGAACACCATCCCTACTGTGAAGCATGGGGGTGGTAACATCATGCTTTGGGGGTGCTTTTCTGCGAAGGGGACAGGACGACTAGCACTGTATTAAGGAGAGGATAAATGGGGCCATTTATTGTGAGATTTTGAGCAACAACCTCCTTCCCTCAGTCAGAGCATTGAAGATGGGTCGTGGCTGGGTCTTCCAACAGGTCAACGACCCGAAGCACACAGCCAGGATAACCTAAGGAGTGGCTCCGTAAGAAGCATATCAAGGTTCTGGAGTGGCCTAGCCAGTCTCCAGACCTAAATCCAATAGAACATCTTTGGAGGGAGCTGAAACTCCGTGTTGTTCAGCGACAGCCCCGAAACCCTGACAGATCTAGAGGAGATCTGTGTGGAGGAGTGGGCCAAAATCCCTGCTGCAGTGTGTGCAAACCTGGTCAAGAACTACAGGAAACGTTTGACCTCTGTAATCGCAAACAAAGGCTTCTGTACCAAATATTAACACTGATTTTCTCAGGTGTTCAAATACTTATGTTCAGCAGTGCAAGACAAATAATTCTTTAAAAATCATACAATGTGATATCCTGAGATTTTTTTTTATTCTGTCTCTCAGAGTGGGAATGCACCTACAATGTGAATTTCAGACCCCTCCATGATTTCTAAGTGGGAGAACTTGCAAAATCGCAGGGTGTTCAAATACTTCTGTTCCTCACTGTATATATATACTGTAAATATAATAAGGTTTCTGGAGGGGCACAGAACAGGAGATATGGTGCTGTCAGTAATCTTAGGCCTCATGCACACAAATGTATTTTCTTTCCGTGTCCGTTCCATTTATTTTGCAGACCGTATGCGGAACCATTCACTTCAATGGGTCCGCAAAAAAAACGGAAGTTACTCCGTGTGCATTCCGCTTTCGTATGTCCGTATTTCTGTTCTGCAAAAAAAAAGAACATGTTCTATTATTGTCCGCATTACGGACAAGGATAATACTGTTCTATGAAGGGCCAGCTGTTCCGTTCCACAAAATACGGAATGCACACGGATGTCATCCGTATTTTTTGCAGATCCGTTTTTTGCGACCGCAAAATACATACGGTCATGTGCATGAGCCCTTAGGGAGGAACACTATATCTTTAGACTAAGATGGCTGCTAACAGAGAACAATAGATTATAATGAACTGTACAATAAATGTGGAGAGAACAGCTAAATTTTATTTCTAGAGGGCCCCTTCAGCACTCTCCTGCTCACATTGAATGGTTCCGTGGACCTTTCTCTCATCTATATGTATAGGGCAGTGGTGCCGAACCTATGGCATGGGTGCCAGAGGCGGCACTCAGAACCCTCTCTGTGAGCACCAGCACCTTGCAAAAAGTCTATGGTGTACCAATATGCCTTAGACTTTTTCTGCCATTCATCAGCACAGGGCGCACTATGAACAGCACAGGCAGCGCAGGGCGCACTATGAACAGCACAGGCAGCGCAGGGCGCACTATGAACAGCACAGGCAGCGCAGGGCGCACTATGAACAGCGCAGGCAGCACAGGGAGCACTATGAACAGCGCAAGCGGCACAGGGCGCACTATGAACATCACAGGCAGCACAGGGCGCACTATGAACATCACAGGCAGCACAGGGCGCACTATGAACAGCACAGGCAGCGCACGGCGCACTATGAACAGCACAGGCAGCGCAGGGCGCACTATGAACAGCACAGGCAGCGCAGGGCGCACTATGAACAGCACAGGCAGCGCAGGGCGCACTATGAACAGCACAGGCAGCGCAGGGCGCACTATGAACAGCGCAGGCAGCACAGGGAGCACTATGAACAGCGCAAGCGGCACAGGGCGCACTATGAACATCACAGGCAGCACAGGGCGCACTATGAACATCACAGGCAGCACAGGGCGCACTATGAACAGCACAGGCAGCGCACGGCGCACTATGAACAGCACAGGCAGCGCAGGGCGCACTATGAACAGCACAGGCAGCGCAGGGCGCACTATGAACAGCACAGGCAGCGCAGGGCGCACTATGAACAGCACAGGCAGCGCAGGGCGCACTATGAACATCACAGGCAGCACAGGGCGCACTATGAACAGCACAGGCAGCGCAGGGCGCACTATGAACAGCGCAGGCAGCACAGGGAGCACTATGAACAGCGCAGGCAGCGCAGGGCGCACTATGAACATCACAGGCAGCACAGGGTGCACTATAAACAGCACAGGCGGCACAGGGCGCACTATGAACAGCACAGGCAGCACAGGGCACACTATGAACATCACAGGCAGCACAGGGCTCACTATGAACATCACAGGCAGCACAGGGTGCACTATAAACATCACAGGCAGCACAGGGCGCACTATGAACAGCACAGGTAGCACAGGGAGCACTATGAACATCACAGGCAGCACAGGGCGCACTATGAACGGCACAGGCAGCGCAGGGCGCACTATGAACGGTACAGGCAGTGCAGGGCGCACTATGAACAGCACAGGCAGCACAGGGCGCACTATGAACAGCACAGGCAGCGCAGGGCGCACTATGAACAGCGCAGGCAGCACAGGGAGCACTAAGAACAGCGCAGGCAGCGCAGGGCGCACTATGAACAGCACAGGCAGCGCAGGGCGCACTATGAACATCACAGGCAGCACAGGGTGCACTATAAACAGTATCGGCAGCACAGGGTGCACTATGAACAGCACAGGCAGCACAGGGTGCACTATGAACAGCACAGGCAGCACAGGGCGCACTATGAACGGCACAGGCAGCGCAGGGCGCACTATGAACAGCACAGGCAGTGCAGGGCGCACTATGAACAGCACAGGGCGCACTATAGGCAGCACAGGGCGCACTATGAACAGCACAGCCAGTGCATGGCGCACTATGAACGGCACAGGCAGCACAGGGCGCACTACACTACGTGCAGAATTATTAGGCAAATGAGTATTTTGACCACATCATCCTCTTTATGCATGTTGTCTTACTCCAAGCTGTATAGGCTCGAAAGCCTACTACCAATTAAGCATATTAGGTGATGTGCATCTCTGTAATGAGAAGGGGTGTGGTCTAATGACATCAACACCCTATATCAGGTGTGCATAATTATTAGGCAACTTCCTTTCCTTTGGAAAAATGGGTCAAAAGAAGGACTTGACAGGCTCAGAAAAGTCAAAAATAGTGAGATATCTTGCAGAGGGATGCAGCACTCTTAAAATTGCAAAGCTTCTGAAGCGTGATCATCGAACAATCAAGCGTTTCATTCAAAATAGTCAACAGGGTCGCAAGAAGCGTGTGGAAAAACCAAGGCGCAAAATAACTGCCCATGAACTGAGAAAAGTCAAGCGTGCAGCTGCCAAGATGCCACTTACCACCAGTTTGGCCATATTTCAGAGCTGCAACATCACTGGAGTGCCCAAAAGCACAAGGTGTGCAATACTCAGAGACATGGCCAAGGTAAGAAAGGCTGAAAGACGACCACCACTGAACAAGACACACAAGCTGAAACGTCAAGACTGGGCCAAGAAATATCTCAAGACTGATTTTTCTAAGGTTTTATGGACTGATGAAATGAGAGTGAGTCTTGATGGGCCAGATGGCTGGATTGGTAAAGGGCAGAGAGCTCCAGTCCGACTCAGACGCCAGCAAGGTGGAGGTGGAGTACTGGTTTGGGCTGGTATCATCAAAGATGAGCTTGTGGGGCCTTTTTGGGTTAAGGATGGAGTCAAGCTCAACTCCCAGTCCTACTGCCAGTTTCTGGAAGACACCTTCTTCAAGCAGTGGTACAGGAAGAAGTCTGCAAGGTAAGAAAAACATGATTTTCATGCAGGACAATGCTTCATCACACGCGTCCAAGTACTCCACAACGTGGCTGGCAAGAAAGGGTGTAAAAGAAGAAAATCTAATGACATGGCCTCCTTGTTCACCTGATCTGAACCCCATTGAGAACCTGTGGTCCATCATCAAATGTGAGATTTACAAGGAGGGAAAACAGTACACCTCTCTGAACAGTGTCTGGGAGGCTGTGGTTGCTGCTGCACGCAATGTTGATGGTGAACAGATCAAAACACTGACAGAATCCATGGATGGCAGGCTTTTGAGTGTCCTTGCAAAGAAAGGTGGCTATATTGGTCACTGATTTGTTTTTGTTTTGTTTTTGAATGTCAGAAATGTATATTTGTGAATGTTGAGATATTATATTGGTTTCACTGGTAAAAAGAAATAATTGAAATGGGTATATATTTGTTTTTTGTTAAGTTGCCTAATAATTATGTACAGTAATAGTCACCTGCACACACAGATATCCCCCTAAAATAGCTAAAACTAAAAACAAACTAAAAACTACTTCCAAAAATATTCAGCTTTGATATTAATGAGTTTTTTGGGTTCATTGAGAACATGGTTGTTGTTCAATAATAAAATTAATCCTCAAAAATACAACTTGCCTAATAATTCTGCACTCCCTGTATGAACAGCATAGGCAGTGCAGGGCGCACTATGAACAGCACAGGCAGCGCAGGGCGCACTATGAACAGCACAGGCAGCACAGGGCGCACTATGAACAGCACAGGCAACGCAGGGCGCACTATGAACAGCACAGGCAGCGCAGGGCGCACTATAAACAGCACAGGCAGCGCAGGGCGCACTATGAACAGCACAGGCAGCACAGGGCGCACTATGAACAGCACAGGCAGCGCAGGGCGCACTATGAACAGCACAGGCAGCGCAGGGCGCACTATGAACAGCACAGGCAGCGCAGGGCGCACTATGAACAGCACAGGCAGCGCACGGCGCACTATGAACAGCACAGGCAGCACAGGGCGCACTATGAAGAGCACAGGCAGCGCAGGGCGCACTATGAACAGCACAGGCAGCGCAGGGCGCACTATGAACAGCACAGTCAGCACAGGGCGCACTATGAACAGCACAGGCAGCACAGGGCGCACTATGAACAGCACAGGGCGCACTATGAACGGCACAGGCAGCACAGGCAGCACAGGGCGCACTATGAACAGCACAGGCAGCGCAGGGCGCACTATGAACGGCACAGGCAGCACAGGGCGCACTATAAACAGCACAGGCAGCGCAAGGCGCAGTATGAACAGCATAGGCAGTGCAGGGCGCACTATGAACAGCACAGGCAGTGCAGGGCGCACTATGAACGGCACAGGCAGTGCAGGGCGCACTATAAACAGCACAGGGTGCACTATGAACAGCACAGGCAGTGCAGGGCGCACTATGAACAGCACAGGCAGTGCAGGGCGCACTATGAACGGCACAGGCAGTGCAGGGCGCACTATGAAGAGCACAGGCAGCACAGGGCACATTATGAACGGCACAGGCAGCGCAAGGCGCACTATGAACAGCACAGGCAGCGCAAGGCGCGCTATGAACAGCACAGGCAGCGCAGGGCGCACTGTGAACAGCACAGGCAGTGCAGGGCGCACTATGAACAGCACAGGCAGCGCATTGAATGCAGGCACCTATTATAGCTAAGTGATAAAGTACATGGAAGAAATACTATACTGGTATTCAGGTGAATTTGTCGTGTTGGCACTTTGCGATAAATAAGTGGGTTTTGGGTTGCAGTTTTGGCACTCAGTCTCTCAGTTTGGGCACTTGGTCTCTAAAAGGTTCACCATCACTGGTGTAGGGTAATGGGTACGCCTGCACTTCTAGGATAGCTTTAGCCGTATAAGGGCTCATGCACATGGCTGTTGATCGGCCGTTCCGTGCATTGGGGACCACAATGGGCAGCATCCGTGCAGATTCCGCAGATGGATCCAGACCCATTCAACTTGAATGGGACTGTGATCCGTCCGCACTGCAAAAAGTAGTGCATGCACAACTTTTTTGCGGTGCAGAGGCACGGACAGAAACCCTGTGGACAGAAACATCTGTGTGCTTTCTGCATTCTTATATGTCCATTCTGCAAAAAGATTGAATATTGAAGTCAATGCGTCTACAATAAAAAAATATAGATGGCACACGGACCTCATCCATATTTTGAGGGTCCGCGATTTGCGGACCACAAAATGGATACGGTCATGTGCATGAGGCCTAAATTCGATGCCACTGGCCCTGATGCTTGCGCCTCAATGTTACACATGGAGCCCAAATTTATGAAAAGGCAAATGCACAGGATGCAGCTACATTGCTCAGTTTATTATCGGGGCAGTATTATTCAGGAAACTCTATGGCGGTGTTATTTGGGCAATATATGGGCAATGAAGTGCACAGCATGATGCCACAGGTACTCCATGCATTGGAAAATCATGCCGCAATCTTATTGCTATTCGTATGGGTGCCGTAGTGCGGGTCTATACACACATGTAATACAAAGACCTTATTCATCACTTCTGCGTATAGCAGCAGGATGCTCCTGAGGAATCGGACGTGCCGTGATCAATAGAATAATAATTATTACATTTTGTCATTGGTCGGTTCACTATGAATTGTACAATACATTTTTTTTAATTTTACTTAAATTTTCCTATTTCCATTTCACTGGTCCTCCATCATGTCAGATGGACGGTAATGCTTTGTCCATGGCGACATTGTGTCATGCATTGCCCATCATGGTCATTTGGACATTTGGTCATTTTAGGGTTTTGTGTTGACATAGAGGGTCTGATTTCCTTTAAAATAGGGGGTAGCAGGCACGGACCACCAGTTTCGCACTGCCCACGTGCCCAACGTGCCCAGAGCATTGGTGGAAGCCACAACCTGTACAGTTCTCTTATACATTCCTTGAGGTTTGCTTTAAAGGGGTTGTCCAACCCTTTAAAATGATGGCCCATCTTCAGTATAGATCATCAATATCTGAACTGCAGGGGTCTGATGCCCTGCACCCCCAAAAGATCAGCTGTTCTGGCCAGGGGCGTAGCTAATGGCTCATGGGCCCTGGTGCAAGAGTTAGGCTTGGGCCCCCCTTCCCTCAGTGCTTTGTGTGTCTTCTTATGCAGCACAAGGGTCTTTGGGCCCCCTAAGGCTCCTGGGACCTCTGCACCCCCTATAGCTACGCCCCTGGTTCTGGCCCTGGAACTTGGCGCCAGGATTACACCGCTCCGTCTGTTGTGCAGTGGACAAAGCTGGTTACTGTAGCACTGCTCAGGGGTAGCTGACAGACGGTGTAGTTCTGGCGTTGAGTTCCGGTGTAGTTCTGGCTGGGGTGCAGGGTGTCAGAACCCAACTCATTAGATGGTGACGGCCTATCCTGAAGATGGGCCATCAAGTGTAAATGGTGGACAACCCCTATATACGTTCAAAGGTAAAGGACAGAATGATCTAGACATTCCACTCTACCAGTCACGATGTTGAAAGAACATTCCTCAAGACATAACCTGAAAAATTTCCAAAAATGTGTGGGGGGGTTTTCTTGCCCAATTTGTCATCAGCATGATAAGAGTAGGGGAAAGTGCCGATGTGACAATCAATCAGGAAATGGGATTTTCTGTAAGGAATACATGAACATTTATAGCCTCACCGGGAAGAATGCGCCTCCAGGAAGCAGAGCTCACATCACACAAGTGGAAGATCTCCTTTATCTATGTCTTGGGTCTGTAGGAGGAATGCTGAGAATACAGCAGTGGTGAGAAAGTGCAAGGTTTTTGTTTTTAGTTCCTTTTTACAGATATTATCCCCGCATCAGTGGAACCTGATAGGATAAGGGTTGTTCTATATTCTGGATTATTGAATTGCCAGATAAAGTATTTAAGGCTCACTTATATGGGTGGAGGTCCTTTTGGTAGAAAGCCTAAAATAAAATTTTACCACAAAATTAGCTGCAAAGATAACCCCTTTTAGGGGCACAGCTAAATGCTGGATGGGAGATGAGCTGCAGTACCCAGCACAGCCACTACACTTTGAATGGAGCTGTGCTTCTGCTTGCTGAGAACATCTGATTGGTGGGGGTGCTGGATAGAGGAAACCCCATCAATCGGGATTTGATGACCTGTCCTGAGGATAGGTTATCTATATTAGGAGTCCAGAAAAAAACTTTTTAAAGGGGTTAGCCATGTTGTTTTTTGTAAACCCCGCTTCCTGGGTAGACTTGTAGACACATATAACAGTATAGTGGAGCGCCAATTACATGTGACCGGTGTTGTGAGGGTGGCAGTAGAGAAATATATGTATATACCACCATATACAGATTGCCTACCACTACTCAAATGGCGTGTATATTGATGTTTAAAATAGAGCTATATAGAAAGGTATGTCATAACCATAATGAAATGGTATTAAAATCAGAGATAAGTTGAGTTAAGGGACTTACTTCACCAGGGAGGAGGATGAACAGGATAAACTTAAGACACCTGTCCTCCTTACCTCCCTCGCCGAGGTCGCCTGTAAGATGGATACACACCCCGTCCTCGTGATGGTAAAGAATTTTGAGGGCTTCAAACCAAGGATGCTTGTTTTATTCCAATAATTGTCTCCCTGCCCCATTGTTCCCTGTGACAGGCACGCAATAACGTCATCATCATTGGGTCTCCTGAGCCGGGCAGCATACAGCGCAGGACACAGGCCAATATAAGGAAGGGGGAGAGGAGCACTATAGGGGCATCTACTGCCGGCACTATATAGGGGCATTATATACTGGCACACATTATGGGGGGCACTATAGGAAACGGGGGAGAGGAACACTGTAGGGGCACTATATAGAGAGGCATTTTATTCTGGCACACATTATGGGGGGCACTATAAGAAAGGGGGGAGGAGCACTATGGGGGCATCTACTGGGAGCACTATATTGTGTTATTTTATACTGGCACACATGGGGGCACTATGTGGACATTAGCTCAACTGGGGGAACTAAGAGGCACATTTTTTTTTTAGGCCATTGCGTGCCAATAATTATTGAAGGGGGTACCATCAGAACTTGCCTGTATATTGGTGCTGTCCTCTGGATACTGTTTGTGTATTGTGTACTTACTGGTACTCTGTATTATGTAGTTACTGGTACTCTGTATTGTGTAGTTACTAGTACTCTGTATTGTGTAGTTACTGGTACTCTGTATTATGTAGTTACTAGTACTCTGTATTATGTAGTTACTGGTACTCTGTATTATGTAGTTACTAGTACTCTGTATTATGTAGTTACTGGTACTCTGTATTATGTAGTCACTGGTACTCTGTATTATGTAGTTACTGGTACTCTGTATTATGTAGTTACTGGTACTCTGTATTATGTAGTTACTGGTACTCTGTATTATGTAGTTACTAGTACTCTGTATTATGTAGTTACTGGTACTCTGTATTATGTAGTTACTAGTACTCTGTATTATGTAGTTACTGGTACTCTGTATTATGTAGTTACTAGTACTCTGTATTATGTAGTTACTGGTACTCTGTATTATGTAGTTACTAGTACTCTGTATTATGTAGTTACTGGTACTCTGTATTATGTAGTTACTGGTACTCTGTATTATGTAGTTACTGGTACTCTGTATTATGTAGTTACTGGTACTCTGTATTATGTAGTTACTAGGTACTCTGTATTATGTAGTTACTAGTACTCTGTATTATGTAGTTACTGGTACTCTGTATTATGTAGTTACTGGTACTCTGTATTATGTAGTCACTGGTACTCTGTATTATGTAGTTACTGGTACTCTGTATTATGTAGTTACTAGTACTCTGTATTATGTAGTTACTGGTACTCTGTATTATGTAGTTACTGGTACTCTGTATTATGTAGTTACTGGTACTCTGTATTATGTAGTTACTGGTACTCTGTATTATGTAGTCACTGGTACTCTGTATTATGTAGTTACTGGTACTCTGTATTATGTAGTTACTAGTACTCTGTATTATGTAGTTACTAGTACTCTGTATTATGTAGTTACTGGTACTCTGTATTATGTAGTCACTGGTACTCTGTATTATGTAGTTACTGGTACTCTGTATTATGTAGTCTTTATAAAAGTTTTCTTATAAAATATATGCAGATATTTACAGTAAGTTGTCTGATGTGCGATACTGTATGTTTTTCTTACATTAAACGTGTGTTCACATGACGTTTTTGCCATCTGTTTAACGTATACGTTGGGGGGGGGGGGGGGAACACCACGCTTTTCTATCCTGCAGAGTCTGGTAAAAAATGTACACGTTAAGATATACCTTTTTTTTTTTTACAATGGAACTCTATGGTGAACGGATGCCGCTGTATGGCATCTGTCTGAGGCATCCGTTTAATGCATCCGTTTTTTGTATACGAAAGGTAAATATTTGGGGTGAACGTTAACAGACATTTTAAAAAATGATCTGAGAGAGGAAGATGAAAACACTTGCCTGTATGGAGAGTCTTCCGATGAGGATGATGTGTCACTTCTTATTCTGTATGATAAGAGACACAGGTGAGTAATACATGGAGGACATGTGGTGAGCGTGTCAGCAGATGAGGTAAGGTTCTGAGAAAGGACAGAGCTGAACCTGTGAGTCAACATCTCATATCAGCATCTGTCCTCAGCCCCTTCTAGCTATAATTGAATTATCCATCTCATACCTATGCATCGTCTATCTATCTATCTATCTATCTATCTATCTAATTATCATACCTATGCATAATTAATCTATCTATCTACTTATCTCATATCTATCTATCTATCTATCTATCCATTTGTCTATCTATCTATCATCTATCTATCCATCTTTCTCTAATATCAACCTGTCTATTATCTATGTACCTTTCATCATCTCTCGTATCTAATTATCTATCTATCTCCTATATATCTATCTAATTATCTAAAAACAGAGAGAGCAGCAGCACAGTTATACAAAATTAAAAAGGGTGCAATTCCTCAGGGAAGGTAGGCGAATCTTCCACTGCTTAATAATTCCAAAAAACGAGGCAGCACTCCGACATCAGGTGAAAAGATCATGGGTCATCACCTTTTCACCTGATAATGGAGTGCTGCCTCGTTTTTTGGAATTATCTAATTATCTATCTATCAATCTAATTATCATACCTATGCATAATCAATCTATCTATCTACTTATCTCATATCTATCTATCTATCTATCTATCTATCTATTATCTATCTATCTATTATCTATCTATCTATCTATCTATTATCTATCTATCTATCTATCTATCATCTATCTATCCATTTGTCTATCCAACGGTCCATCTTTCTCTATTATCAACCTGTCTATTATCTATGCATCTTTCATCTCTCATATCTTATTAATCTATTGTATCTATCTAATGTATCTATCTAATAAATCCAAAAAACGAGGCAGCACTCCAACTACAGGTGAAAAGGTAATGACCCAATTTATTTCCCAGGCAAGCTTGACAAAGGCCTCATTGAGTGGGCTGAGACATTGCCTGGGAAATAAATTGGGTAATCACCTTTTCACCTGAAGTTGGAGTGCTGCCTTGTTTTTTGGATGTATTATACAGTGGAAGAGACGCCTGCCTTCCCTGAGGATTTGCACCCTATTCACACTGTCTAACTGTGCTGCTGCTTTATCTGTGTTTGTGGTTATCTATCTATCTATCTATCTATCTATCTATCTATCTATCTAATCTATCTATCTATCTATAATATCTATCTATCTATAAAATCTATCTATCTATCTATCTATCTATCTAATGTATCTATCTATCTAATGTATCTATCTATCTATCTATCTATCTATCTATCTATCTAATGTATCTATCTATCTATCTATCTATCTATCTATCTATCTATCTATCTCATGCTTTTAGTGCATGAATCAGGTGCTCAGGTACATGAATGGGTTATTGTGCATTCCCCGGGGCCTACTTACTCCACATAAAAACTCCCCCTTTTTACCCCCCAACCTCTCACGCCCCTTAAATGAATACACACAGTCCGAGTTGGATTAAATCGGCCACAGCAGCCGTTTATTAATAAATAAATAAATACATAACATATATAAATATATATATAAATATATAACAATAACTTTTTCCATACCCCCTGACGAGGGAGGTCATAGAAGCCCCAAATTTCTCACATATATGTATAAACACGCCAACCCGGCACTTCCATCTTGCCTCCAGCCGCAAAACTCCAGCTCGGAGACACCAACTGATGGACGCCTCTCTGAACGAACCAAAAATGCCCCAACTATGAGAGTCCAGCCCCCCTCCTGGGGGCCCTCCCATTTTCCACACCATTCAAGACCACCAGCTTCTATGACCTTCCCCCGCCAACAACGCGCGGCTTGACTCCTCCCTCAAGCCTGCGCGTTCCTCCACATGCAAAGTGCCCTCTCAATGCCTCCCTGCAGGCCCAAAGACTACAAGTCAATCTCCACCACGTTCAAATGAACACCATCAGCCCTCCAAAATCCTCCTGTACCCGCCTCCAACTCCACATGCCGAACCACCACCGCCCCATTCCTGGCCGCAAACTTACCCACCGCCCTGTTCACCTTCACCCTTGTCTTATCCACCCTCTCAAACGACCTGGCCTCTCGCCATGACTGCCTATACACCATATCCGACCAAACCGTGATCATCCCCGGAAACAAGGACCACAAGCGCAACAATCAAACTTGATATCCTTGATCAAATCCCGACAAGACCTCACCCCCAAGTCATTACCACCCACATGCAGCACCAGAATATCCGGGGCCCTATCCAACCTCGCATGCCTATGAACCTCACCCATCACACTCCCCCACAACATTCCCCTGCGTCCAATCCATCTCACCACCGCCTCATCCCGTCCTATCCCCAACTGCCGCCCGTTGGGCCTCACATCCGCCCTGCAAAGCACCCCAAAAAACGCACGAATGTCCCAGGATCCAGACTAACGCCGCCTCACGACCTGCAACAAGAAAAACGAGAATGAAAACACAAACAAAACCACTGCGCCCTCCAACCCCAACTCACAAGCCCCCCAGACGCACCTACGACTTAAAACGGGCCAACTCCCACTGCCCAATCTTCTAAATCACCTCGTCCCCCAACCCCAATCTGGCAGCCTCCGTCGCCGCCCCAATACGAAAGGAATGACCCGTAAAGCCACTAGAGTCCATTCCCAGCACCGCCATACACTTGAATACCGCCACAAATTGGAACCGTGACAAAAAAGAACCATCCGGATGCCTCAACAACGGACCCCCCTCCACCCAACCCCCCCCCCCCCCGCCCTATATACCCTCAAACAATTTACTGGAGAAACCAAGCACCCTGCCACTGCATACAGACACACATTCCGACCCCTTCCTTCCCTATCCGTCTTAGATACCCTAATTCGTACAACCACCCTATCCTCGTACAAATCCACATCATCACTCGCCAAACCGCCCCCACACACCGTACTCTTACTCACCAGCTCCCCCAGCCGGAAAGCCCCGAAAAAGGCCAACGCGAATGCAAGCCTAAATAACCGGACCTCACTCTCCGAGCTACAAACCGACTCCACACAAACCCCCACACACCACTGCTCCCAAGAACGCCACGCCTTACCATAGTCAGACCAAGTACCTTCACTCAAAGACCTCCTAAACAAATCCGCTATAGTACCTCCAATAGGTCCCAGAGCCACGCCGGGCACTCCAGCCCCTCCTCCTCTGGAGCCAGCTGACGAAAACGCTCCCACTGCAAACGAGAAAGAGAGTCAGCCACCCCGTTATGAACACCCAGCACATGCACCGCCACAACCCATGTGTTCAGTGGCAAACACATCAGCACCAAGTGCTGCAATAACCTAACTACAGGAGGCGAAGATGCAGTCAGACTATTAACGGCCTGCACAACACCCAAGTTATCGCAATGCCACCTCACCCTATCCTTGAACTTGCCCCCCCACAGCACCACCGCCAGCACTATCGGGAACAATTCAAGCAACGCCACGTTCCTAACCCAACCCCTCTCAAAACCAACTCACCGGCCATTCACCCGCACACCACTGTCCTTCACAATACACACAAAAACCCACCCCCCCAGCAGCATCTGAAAACAAGTCAAAACTCTCCACCACCTCCCCCATGACCAACGTCCTGCCATTAAATTGTCCCAAAAACCCGTCCCAAACCTTCAAGTCCTTCCTCAATTCTATCCCCAGCCGATTAAAATGGTGACCCGACACCACACCTGCCGTCGAACCACCCCCAACGGAGAAATCCACCAAGTTCCCCAAAGGTAACTCCACAAATGGCCCGTACATTCTCCCCAAACTCACCTCCTTAGCTAGCTTCTGAGACACCACTTCCGGGTGCATCAAAGCCGACCTCAAATTCTTACCTCTTCCACCCCCCGCATCCTCATGACAAGACAGAATCACAAACCCCTCCTCAAACCCCCTCCGCAACAGCTCCGCCCCCACCCTATCCGGGTACCTACTTAAATACGGCCCCATCGCGTCCACCCTGCCCGGAGTCCGCCCCTTTTCCAACCGACTCTTCCCGCCTCGGCATATGCCCCCGAAAACACCGGCTGGCCCTGTGACTCCCCCCTCTGATCGAACTTGCAACTCCCCTCATTGAACAAAAAGCACAAGCCCTTTGCCGAGGCAGCGGCAAAACCCGACTGCCCGCCCCCCCTCCCCCCCCCGTGCTCCGCACGAAAAGTCTGTCCCTGCCTACCAGCCCCCATCACCCTCATCCACAGTCCCTATGTCTTTATGGTCCCACTGCATACCGGAGCGGACCGCCTTCCTCTGACGAAACTGTTCGTCATACCGCAACCACCCGTATCCTCCATAAACACGATAAGCCTCCCCTATCGCATCCATGTAACAAAACAGAGGTGAACAACTATCTTGCGCCTTCTCCCCGATCACACTTGCCAAAATAGCAAAAGCCAATTGCTAAACGTACAGGGTATCAGCCTATACCGTCTCTTCTCTTCCTCCTCCTTCTTCCCCAAATCCTTCCTAACCACATCCAAATTAAAGCGCTCCAACGGGAGCAGCGAGAAAATATCCACGTATTCCCCCTTCTAAATTCGCTCCCTCACTTCCTGCTTTAAATGCGCCCCCAACGGGCCCTCAAAGCACACATACACCTCGCCCTTTGCCGCATCATCAACCCTCGGCCTGTCTTCCTCACCGCCAACCTGAGTCTGCACTGAAACCCCCCTCCCCCACTCGCCCCTACCCCGGGGCCCACCCCCCCCAAAACCTGCCCAGATCCCCCAGCCACCGCTTCAACCTCGCTTCCCCTCCCCAATCCCCAAGCTTGCAAAGGCCCTGCCCCGCCTTGCCCTAAACCAGCCAACCCGCACAGTAACCGCCCCAAACCACCAAATAAATCAGCCTGACCACCCCCGCTGGCCCCCAACCCCACACCTTGCAATAATGTAAACAGTGTCCCCAGGGTTGCCTCACCTGGCTGCCCGGGTGCTGTGAACCCCCCAGCCGTTGATCCGGATTCCCGCCGCTCCACTTCCGATCGCACCATCCTGGACCCCGCTTCTGGTAACCGTCCACTGCATCCCGGCGACCCAGCACTCTCAGGGACTGGCCGCGTCTTGTTCAGCCCCTGCCATCTGCTCACTCGACTCTTCATTAAGAACAGCCGCCGGCTGTCCGTCATCCATAAGGGGCCTGTGCACCCGCTCCGCCTCCCGGTGCACAGCCCCGCAGACCCTCGCTCCACTTGCTCTCCCACGTCGAGCAGGCCTCCCCCAGGCCTAGGAGGGGAGCCTGCAGTACCTGGTCCCGCATTCCCGCCATCTGCAGCCGCACGCGATGAAGGGGGCCGCCCCCTCCCTTCACTGAGTCCCGCGGTGCATGTGGATTCTTCCCGAGCCGTGAGGACTTAGGGAGGGGTTGAGAGTGTCCCCCACTGCCTGGAGGGTCCCTAGAGGGGCTCCTAACTCGGCGCTGGACTCTGGGGGTGTCCTCCTCAATCAGGCGCACCGGCGGCCTAGCCCGCCGCGGCTGTTTTTCCTCTGACGGCGGGCAAACTGCACCCGCCGCCTCCCCCTGTAACAAGCCAGCTACCTGGTCTTCAAGCCAGCCTTGACCACAGACCTCCGCCGCTGCCCGCAGCCTCTCCAGGACTTCCTCGACACCCGACATGGTAAGCTGGGAGCTGGACAGGATGCCGAGATGTCCGCTCTCCTGCTCCTCTTCTCCCGAAATGGCGCCGGTCCGTTGGCTCCGCCCCCTCACTATCCTAACCTTTCCTAGCCACTCCTCGGCCCCGAAGCCCAAAACCCCTCATGCAGGCCTACCTCCAGCGTCCGGCCTTTCTTGACCCACCATCTCAGAGGTGGTTATTGCCCATGCACCACAAACTAATCTCATGGTCTATTATGTAATATGTCATGTGCTCTCAGCTCCATGTAAACAATGACAGTGGGAAACAGCAGCACCCAAAACAAACAGTACAGGAACTGATATTAGGCAAGTGCACTAAAACCTGATTGCCGGGACTCAGCTCTACAGCACATCGGCCCTTCCTTTTTCTTGAGATCAGATCACGGAAAGCTGGGTGACAACCACTGTGACTACCATAATAACTTTTTGTGTGCGTTGTGACACCATTTCTGCTTTATTTAGTGACTACACTACAAAGTGAACTGACACCCTCTCCACAATCAGAGGATAATTGCCATAGAAAATGCTGTCATCAGGCACAAATTGACTCTTTTCCGATACACATGTTGTTAAATGAACTGTTCTGTGTAGAGATGCCACCTGCGGCACATCTCCTTTCCACCCGATATTTTGAAAAGTGGCAAAGTCTGAAAAAGCTAAAAAAGTCACAAATATTGTTGCAAGGGGGCACTTCACAGAATTTGTGACTTTTCTATGCCATAAAACTGATAGATAACCATAATAAATCTCCCTATGATCTTCGCCAAAGGTTTTCCGCCTCCTTGTAGAAAAGAAGAAAAACAATTCCAAGGTCCAGCAATCTCCACCGTTCATCAACATTCTTGTTATTACTCGTGAAGAATTTTTGCCTTACCACTAAACACAAATAAGCGTGTTGTTAACCAGCTGCCTATCCTGTCATGTGTTTAGCCATATGAGTGTTCCTTCAAGAACTGATAGCAGGAATATGTTTAAAGCGTACCTGAGTTTTCTTAATTTTTTTTTGCATAATGCTGTGCTTCATTGTACGATCATAACTGTGAAGAAAAAGGTCTTTTTGGCCTTCTGTAAAGTCTTTTAAAAAAAACTAGAGTGAGGTGGCTCCTCCGTCTGACTTAGTGGTAGCGGTTCTCTTGCTGTGCTACACTCAAGCTCAGATAAATAGTAAAATAATGGTAGCAGGTACTCGCTAATACAGCTGGATACACGTATACCACTCCTTATTTGTTACACAGGCGCTTTACACTTTCAGTTACTAATGCTGCAGTACCGCAGCTCTATCGCCGCCGCTGCTGTTTCACAAGTGACAAGTATATTCTATGTTCAGGTACTGCGCGATGCGCTCCCTGTCCACCTTCCCTGTTAGTAAGTGCCAAAAAAACAAAAGTACACCGTGGCTCTACAACTTCAGATTGGTATTTACCTGTTTCTGAGTTCTTGTTTGTTCGCCTATGTGTCCTGTGTCTTCTTCTTTCTTGCTCTTACATCCAAAGTGAAGGGGATATTGGGAGGTTGGACCCAATTGTTATGAGTTATACTGAGCCTGCCCTGGCCCGCGGCACTGCTCAGTTTGAAAAGTCAGCTCGCTCGCGCTCGCACCTGCCTTGAGCACACGCAGAGGTCCACGGCCGCAGCCCAAGACAACCGCACGCTGGTCGGGACACCCAAAAAAACTTAAAAAAGTGATCTACAGTTGTTGTGACTCTTCGCAACATCTGCATTTATCATTGAACCGGCATTCGACCTACGGAGCTTTCGGGTCACATGACCGGAGCTTTGGGTCACGCTGAGAGGTACGTCATCATACCCGGAAGTACACGCCGGCTGGGGACCTCGAGGAACGTCGCGATTACACACAGCGCAGCACCCAGCTCCTGCCACGAAACAGAACATCACCAAAGAAGAAACATCTATACAGGAAACTCTGTAAAGGGGAAAGTCTTTTTAAGACATATTATTCGATGTTTCAGTTGCACAGCTAGTTGCATTTCTCTCAGAAGCTTATCCCTTCTGTGGAATCTGCCAGCACTGTACTGCTTTGATGTCCTTTCCCTTGCTTCCCACTATGTTTGTTTTCAGCTCTGGAGCTCACAGAACAGACAAGGAGGCTTACAAAGACACAGGAGGCTCCTATAATCTTCAAAAGGGGTGTAGAAGCAGTTCTATCAGACTTAGAAGCTCAACTAGCTTTGACACGTCCTCACTTCCTTTTAGCTGTCCTGTCACTGATACTAGGAACGGATCTTGCCTGACAACAGGCGGTGGACTGCAAATTGGTTGGAAGTGGGACCCCTAGTGGCCATAGCTTTACAACTTTTTTCAGGGGGATGCAGGCAGATTTTTTAGATGAAGTGATGTAGAAATTTGCTAGTTACACCAATCTCTATTAAATGAAATTAAATTGTGTGAAAGTACAGGGACTAGGGCTGCAACGATTAATCGATGTAATCGATTATATTCGATAACTGGATTCGTTGTCGACGAATCCAGTTATCGAATAATCGCCGATTCGTTGCTATGCGGGCGGGCGCTGCATCTTTATTTTACCTTTTTACAATGACGCTCCCGCTCCTGTAACAGCCAGGCAGAGCGGACGGCGGCGTAACGTCACTCAATCACGTGACGCGCCTGCTCCGCCTCCTTCATTCATGAAGTGGGCGGAGCAGGCGCGTCACGTGATTGAGTGACGTTACGCCGCCGTCCGCTCTGCCTGGCTGTTACAGGAGCGGGAGCGTCATTGTAAAAAGGTAAAATAAAGATGCAAGCGCCGGGGCTGTTAGGGGGAAGGGGGGTCTGTGTATAGCACTGCTATGGGGAGGGGGGAGGATCTGTCTATAGCACTGCTATGGGGAGGAGGGGGGGTCTGTGTATGGCACTGCTATGGGGAGGGGGGTCTGTGCACTGTTATGAGGAAAGGGATCTGTGCACTGTTATGCCCATAACAGTGCACATATCCCCCTCTCCATAACTACGCCGTCCACAGATCCCCCATAATAGTGTCGTCCACAGATCCCCCATAATAGTGTCGTCCACAGATCCCCCATAAACGCCGTCCACAGATCCCCCATAAGTGTCGTCCACAGATCCCCCATAAGTGTCGTCCACAGATCCCCCATAAGTGTCGTCCACAGATCCCCCCCATAAGTGTCGTCCACAGATCCCCCATAAGTGTCGTCCACAGATCCCCCATAAGTGTCGTCCACAGATCCCCCATAAGTGTCGTCCACAGATCCCCCATAAGTGTCGTCCACAATTTGTTTTAATATGGCCTTTGAACATAATTTTTCAAGTAAGATCATATAAACCTCTGTTTTGTAATTTTGTCGTTTTTCCCGATTAATCGATTAATCGTAGAAATTAATCGGCAACTAATCGATTATTCAAATAATCGTTAGCTGCAGCCCTAACAGGGACTCTTTAAAAGGCCATTTTCTTGACTCATTTAGATTCCCAGCAGAGACCAGAGCTTTATATACGCTGAACAAAAATATAAATGCAACACTTTGGGTTTTGCTCCCATTTTGCATGAGCTGAACTCAAATATCTGAAACATTTTCTACATACACAAAAGACCCATTACTCTCAAATATTGTTCACAAATCTGTCTATATCTGTGTTAGTGAGTACTTCTACTTTGCCGAGATAATCCATCCCACCTCACAGGTGGTATATCAAGGTGCTGATTAGACAGCATGAATATTGCACAGGTGTGCCTTAGACTGCCCACAATAAAAGGCCACTCTGAAATGTGCACAGTTTTGCCTTACTGGGGGAGGGGGAGAATTCAGAAAACCAGTCAGTATCTGGTGTGGCTACCATTTGCCTCACGCAGTACAACACATCTCTGTCACATAGAGTTGATCAGGTTGTTGATTGTGGTCTGTGGGATGTTAGTCCACTCCTCTTCAATAGCTGTGCGAATTTGCAGAATATTGTCAGGAACTGGAATACGCTGTTGCATACGCCGATCCAGAGCCTCCCAAACAAGCTCAATGGGTGACATGTCCGGTGAGTATGCTGGCCATGCAAGAACTGGGATGTTTTCAGCTTCCAGGAATTGTGTACAGATCCTTGACATATGGGGCCGTGCATTATTACGCTGCAACATGAGGTGATGGTCGTGGATGAATGGCACAACAATGGGTCTCAGGATCTCGTCACGGTATCTCTGTGCATTCAAAATGCCAGCAATAAAATGCACCTGTGTTTGTTGTCCATAACATACGCCTGCCCATACCATAACCCCGCCGCCACCATGGGCCACTCGATCCACAACGTTGACGTTAGAAAACCGCTCACCCACACGACGCCAAACACGCTGTCTGCCATCTGCCCTGAACAGTGAAAACTGGGACTCATCAGCCTCTCCAACGTGTCAGACGCCATTGAATGTGAGCATTTGCCCACTCAAGTCGGTTACGATGACGAACTGCAGTCAGGTCCAGACCCCAATGAGGACGACGAGCATGCAGATGAGCTTCCCTAAGACGATTTATGACAGTTTGTGCAGAAATTCTTTGGTTATGCAAACCGATTGTTGCTGTCCAGGTGGCTGGTCTCAGATGATCATGGAGGTGAACATGCTGAATGTGGAGGTCCTGGGCTGGTGTGGTTACACGTTCTCTGCGGTTGTGAGGCCGGTTGGATGTACTGCCAAATTCTCTGAAACGCCTTTGAAGACGGCTTATAGTAGAGAAATTAACATTTGTCACGGTACCTCCTGTGACAGAGGTTAGACAATCTGAGAGACTGGCTGCACGCGGAGTTAACTGACAGTCTCTTGATTCTCAGTGTTGTTGCTTGGTAATGACCACACCTCTTGTCAGGTGCAGCTGTGGTCATTATTGCATTCCCTATTTAGTTTGGTCTAACACTTCATGCCACGCAGTTGATATTCTCTGCTTGGATTTGGAAGAGTTGGTATGTAGACCTTTCCATTTTCTTTAAGTTAAGTTGTACTGCTCTTTGTTATTGGTTGTTCCCCTGTGCTTGTTGTTACTAGGCCTCAGGGAGGCTGGGAAGGAACCAGTAGTCTCATTCCCTTTTACTACCTTGAGGGCATTTCAGGGCTTCTAGGGTCTAGGTTCCGGCGTATGTATTCTCCCACCTTCGGGGTCTATACAGTTGCAAGAAAAAGTATGTGAAACCTTTGTAATGATATGGATTTCTGCACAAATTGGACAACAATAGACAATCACAGTCTGCTTAAACTAATAACACACAAAGAATTAAATGTTACCATGTTTTTATTGAACACACCATGTAAACATTCACAGTGCAGGTGTAAAAAGTATGTGAACCCCTAGACTAATAACATCTCCAAGAGCTAATTGGAGTGAGGTGTCAGCCAACTGGAGTCCAATCAATGAGATGAGATTGGAGGTGTTGGTTACAGCTGCCCTGCCCTATAAAAAACACACACCAGTTCTGGGTTTGCTTTTCACAAGAAGCATTGCCTGATGTGAATGACGCCTCACACAAAAGAGCTCTCAGAAGACCTACGATTAAGTCACGTATGTAATGTCATCAGATAAGCCCCATAGGGCAAAGTACTTTACCCCTCTTCCGTTCCTGTGGAATAGTCCTGCAGCAGCCGCTTAGACTCACCCGGCGTCCCGAGCGGTCAGTAGGTCTCAAACGCGGCGTCCCACGTAACCTGGCTCCGTCTCACGTGATGCACACCGCTCTGTGAAAGGCTGGTGAGTACGCTCGGTCCTAAAGTCCAGACTGTGTGCTTGTCTCTGTGTTGGACTTCATTCACTGGGGGTCCGAGGGGTGGAATGCCTGTTGATATTGGCACCTCAAGATTTCATTGTAGAGTCCTTTGCTGTCATAAACCGTACGCGTTTCAGGGATCAAGTCCCTTCCTCAGCGGCAATGACAGCTACTAGAATCACTTTCCCTTATATACCCTCCTTCACTGTGGCAAAGCATTCTGGAACTTCAGCCACATTGGGAACCCGATATGGATCACTTCATTTATGACCAGACACATATCCTACACAATCGCCCATGCGATATTCATTTGGTCCAACATATATTCCAAATAAAATCATTGCTAATATTCACATAAGGATCACATCAGACCATATCATCACTTAAAATTCACAATAACGTCTTCTACTGCCTGTACAGCAGCCCACTATATCCAACAACGCTTCCTTTACCAAAAACGCATAGTAATTACAAAAAACACAACTGAGTTATCTGTGCGTCTTTTGTCAAAAATGCGTCCTTGGTATTCTCCTGCTTGGTCATTAATTGCGACCCGGACAATGTATGAAACAATGTAAAAAACATATAGATAACTATATATCATTTAAAATGACCACATAAAAATCATCAGAATCATAAAACACTTCATTAAAAACGTATTGTGTTCTTCACAAGCTGTTAAATCTGCCTAAGCCAATACATATACAGGAGCCCCGTACATAAACTAACGCATGATATTTTCAAAAAAACGCATGATATTTGTAAAAACGCAATTGCGTTATCTGTGCGTCTTTTGTCAAAAAGGTGCGTATTTGAGTATTCTCCTGCTAGGTCACTGCTTGTAGTCAGAACAATATAAGAAACAGTATAAAGAGCTATAAATTACCATACAAATACATCATAAAAATCCATCATAAAAATCATAAACATCATCAATCTTGTATTCTTCACAAGCTGGTAATCAGAAGTATCCGAGGGGCGGTCAGGCAGGGAGAGGGGATCCAAGTGCTGAAACACAGCCGGACTTGTATCCCATGTCTCCACCCGACAACCCCCCGTTCCTAACTCCTTTGCTTATTTATAGTAACCCGAATAACTCCATTTCAGCATTTAAACCTTTTGGGGCTAACGTATCAAACTCAAAAATCCTGTGGGACTCCTGTCTGGACATGCGGGTAATGAGGTTTTCACCTCTTTTTGAAAGGTATACCTTCTCAATGGCTGTAAATCGAAGGGAGGTTGGATCACAGTTGTGGAAGACCTTAAAGTTTTTGGAAAGTGAGTGCAACTCATCCCCCTTCAAAATCTTCAACACATGCTCCCTCACTCTTTTTTTCAGGGGCCTTTTGGTTCTGCCTACATATTGTTTGCGGCATGAACATTCGAGGAGATAAATAACATTCTGAGAATCACATGTTAATGTGTCCCTAATCTTAATCTCAAATTCATTATGGGAAGATTTGACTTTTGTAGTTTTTTTTAGGGAATGAGGTATTTTTACAATTTAAACACCTCCCACACCTAAAAAAACCTTTAGGTGTCATCCACAGAGAGCCCGTTGGGGTCTTCTGTTGTTTGATAGTGGGGGCTACTCTCGATGCTAAATTGTTAGCTTTGGTGTATGTTATTCGTGGGGATTCTGTGAGGAAAGGGCCAAGGAGTTTGTCCTCTAATAAAAAGTGCCAATATTTTCTGACTCCACTCTCTCCACCTGCTTATGTTGTGTGTGGAACGGTAGAATGAGTCTCAACACTTCTTCGTGTACCTTATCCTCCTTTGGTCTAAAAAAAGAATCCCTTTCCATTCCCCTTACTTTGTTCATAGCCTCCATAATGACTGTAGACGGATATTCTCTCTCTAACAATTGATCCCTTAGTACTGAGGCCTCCACTTCAAATTGGTCTCCATGGGTACAATTACGTCTCAACCTCCTAAATTGACTAACAGGTATATTGGTAAGCCATCTCGGCAGATGGCAACTCGAATACCTAATATAGCTGTTCCTGGCGACCGTTTTGAAGTGGGTACTACAAATAATTCGGGGCCCCTCCACTTTCGAGTTTAATAGCACAGTATATATATGGGAAACAGCAGGTGACGAAGGCACGGTGAAATGCGAGTTGGGGTAGCGCCATCCTTGCTGGTTGACATACGGCACTTGTCTTGGTAGGTCTCCTCTCATTTCTTTTATGATATCAGGCTATATGGGTAGAAGTTAGTGGTGATTTCTGGATCCTCTTTTTGGACCGGTTGTTATTATTCTGTTCACCTGCTGTTTCCCATATATATATTGTGCTATTATATATGACCCACCTTTGTGATATTTATTGACTTATTCTTCACCATATATTAATTTATGACAACATTGTCTGTAGCCTATGTCCCATCAGGATGGTGTTTTTCTCTGTCCACTTGGTTTTTAATGATCATGTCCTTGATATATATCATGTTTTGTAATTAATAAAGTATTTATGATATTTGATAATAGTACGTAGTCAGCTTCCTTTCTTCTGTAGGTTTTGCATATTTCATGGGAGGTGGTACTCGTGATTTTTTTATAGGCTGACCCTCGCATTGTTGCCGCAACATGGATTGTATATGCTGATTTCAGCCTGGGCATGAGGATCCCTTTTTTTGTTTGTTGTATATTTCCCTCAAATACAAACATGTTCTATGCCGCGGTTAATCCACCGCGATGTGACCCCCCTCGGCATTGACCCAAGCTGCCTGCTCAATGATATGAGCAGGCACCTTGTTTCGATCACCGCCCGCCGCGCAGCGGGGATCGGAAATACACAGTACCAGGACATCAGGGCGTACCTGTACGCCCTGTGTCCTTAAGGCCTCTTTCACACGGGCGTTGCGGGAAAATGTGCGGGTGCGTTGCGGGAACACGGGCAATTTTTCCGCGCGAGTGCAAAACATTGTAATGCGTTTTGCACTCGCATGAGAAAAATCGCGCATGTTTGGTACCCAAACCCGAACTTCTTCACAGAAGTTCGGGCTTGGGATCGGTGTTCTGTAGATTGTATTATTTTCCCTTATAACATGGTAACCATGTTATAAGGGAAAATAATAATGATCGGGTCTCCATCACGATCGTCTCCTAGCAACCGTGCATAAAAATCGCACCGCATCCGCACTTTCTTGCGGGTGCTTGCGATTTTAACGCAACCCCATTAATTTCTATGGGGCCTGCGTTGCGTGGAAAACGCACAAAGAGGAGCATGCTGCGATTTTCACGCAACGCACAAGTGATGCGTGAAAAACAACACTCATGTGCACAGCCCCATAGAAATGAATGGGTCACATTTCAGTGCGGGTGCAATGCGTTCACCTCCCGCATCGCATCCGCGCGGAATACTCGCCCGTGTGAAGGGAGGTTAAACCAGCACCTGGATCTGAATACTTTTGTAATTGCATGTAATTAAAAAATTTGTATAGCCACTGAGCTATTCAATAAAATGTATCTGTATACCGCCACCTGCTGTTTGATGTTTGCTTATTTCTTTGCCCTGCTCACTTAGAAGGCCGCACATGCTCAGTTCCATCCTTCAACTGCCTTCTGTGATAGGGAGAGTTGAGACACGCCCCCTGAGCTGTGATAGGGAGAGCATGGGCACGCCCCCTGAGCTGTGATAGGGAGAGCATGGACACGCCCCCTGAGCTGCAGCAGAAAAGACACTCCCCTTGAGCGGTCAGCTTGATATAAATCTAGCAGAGCAATGAATGAGGAGATCTCTGGATCCATGTGAGGTACAGGGCTGGTTATAGCTTTGCTAGAAAGAGATTGTCATGTCCTATATGATGTCGGATTTTAATTTTTTACAATAGTCATGGGAGATCCCCTTTAATAGTAGTTATGGAGAACAATGCTCAGGTGGCACTGCCCAGCAGAGCTTGCAATCTAATCTCCTATGGTAGACCCATAGGCAGACTAAGAATAGCCATATGTTCTATCAAATATGTTCTATAAAGCACGTATGTCAGGACTAAATATCATTGTGCTCCATAGCAAAAGTCAGAATGAAGCACCCCCACTGAAAGCTTCCAAAAATGTACCATTTTATATATTATTTACTGTCATATTCACCCTAACGCTCTAATTTTATAATATAATTTATTATATAATATTTTTCTTTGTATGGTCATAGCGGTTGAGGCATTTCCAAGTAAAAAGTGCAATTTGGGGTGGGGAGTAGCCCTTCCGCGTACCTCATCTTTCACGTGCCGGGCACGCCCCTCAGTGCAATAAAGCCCTCATCTACTTGAGGAATACAAGCCTTTTTTCTTGGGAATGCCGTGACTGATTTTAACAGGACAGATATTGTTTTAATTAGTGTTGAGCGAAGCAAAGCATCCGAAGTTTAATTCGGTCGGATTTTAGGAAGAATTCGATCCTAAACAAAGCTGAATTTCCTCTCACGTCGTGGTAATGAATCATTTTCCCTAAAATGGCAGCTGGAGTGATTTTATAAAAAAAAAAATTAAACCCAAAAGGCCATATTGCACTAGTGTATTACCGGTTTTAACTGTTAGATGGGTGCACTTCTGACTAAGTGGCCGTTAAAAACGGTTTATAGGCTGAACGGTGTTTTAACATGGCGATTCGTGACAAATTAATTTGTAACAAATCAAATTTCTTGTCAAACGTTATCATTTTTCAAAAACTTCGCTCATCTCTGGTTTTAATCAGCAGGATTGACCTTTCCAGACCGTTTGTCTGGTGTAATAGGGTTGATCCTGCCCGCAGGTTGCTCTTTAAATAATGAAATTCTGGCATCACTAGAGGGAGCTCACTGCATATGGATTTATACAGCTAGTATTAAACTCATTGGGAGCTGTACATTCTGTAAGCTTCGAGCTCCCCCTACACAAGCAGGAGGGGGAACATACAAGTTCCACACAAATATAAAATCTGCAAAGTAAGACTGCTGATCTCAATATTCTCATTACCATACACATATATAAATGTTGCAATGGTCGTCTGGCTCATTTACTTCCAGACATTTTATCAGAGTTAGGGAACTGGAGCAGAGAAAGATTTCAATTCAAAGGGGGCTTCCAGTTTCAAGTACAGTAAATCTAACGTAATCATTGTATAACCTCAGATCAAACCCTTAGTCTTCATCAGACCACAGATCAAATCTCAATCTACATCAGATCTAAGATCAGACCCCAATCTTATCAGACCTCAGATCACACCCCCCAATCTTCATCATACCCACAAATCAGACCCCCAATCTTCATCAGACCTGATCAGATGGCCAAACTTCATCAGACCCCCGATCTTCATTAGACCTCAGTTCAGACTCCCCAATCAGACCCCAAATCTTCATCAGACCTCAGATTGCACCCCCCCATCACACCTTACAATCTTAGGCTGCTTTCACACTAGCGTTCGTCGGTCCGCTCGTGAGTTCCGTTTGAAGGAGCTCACGAGCGGACCCAAACGCCTCCGTCCAGCCCTGATGCAGTCTGAATGGAGCGGATCCGCTCAGACTGCATCAGTCTGGCGGCGTTCAGCCTCCGCTCCGCTCCGCTCGCCTCCGCACGGACAGGCGGACAGCTGACCGCTGCTTGCAGCGTTCGGGTGTCCGCCTGGCCGTTCGGAGGTGTGCGGATCCGTGCGGATCCGTCCAGACTTTCAATGTAAGTCAATGGGGACGGATCCGTTTGAAGATGCCACAATGTGGCTCAATCTTCAAGCGGATCCGTCCCCCATTGACTTTACATTGAAAGTCTGGACGGATCCGTACTAGGCTATTTTCACACTTAGCTGTTCTATGCTAAAAATAATGCAGACGGATCCGTTCTGAACGGAGCCTCCGTCTGCATTATTATGAGCGGATCCGTTCAGAACGGATCCGCCCGAACGCTAGTGTGAAAGTAGCCTAAATCAGATCACATATCAGACCTCCAATCTTTATTAGACCTCATATCAGACCTTCCAATCAGACCCCAATATTCATTAGACCTCTGAGAAGATCCCCAATCTTCATCAGACCCCAAACCAGACCCCCAATCTTCATCAGAACCCAAATTGTTATCAGACCTCAGATCAGACGCCCCAATCAGGCCTACAATCTTCATCAGACCTCAGATCAGACAGTAAAATAAAACAACTTACCTCTACTGTTCGGGACGATGCCACCACTCTCTACAGATCTAGCGCTCTCTTGCTGCACTCAGTGTTCCCTGGTCTTCTGCCAGCGCCACACTGCACTGTGACCTGACATCACACAGCGTCAGGTCATAGTGCGCACTATGGGCATCAGGACACAGCACATAGCACGGGGCCTGGAAGGAGATCAGGGAGCGGTGAGTACAGCCAGCGCTACACTCACCACTCCCTGCACCTCCTGACTTCTAATGAGCGCTTCCATAATGAAAGCGCTTATTAGTATTTGTTTTATAAGACACACTTTTAGGGGGAAAAAGTGTGCCTTAGGGCTCATGGACACGACCGTTGTTTTGGTCCGCATCCAAGCCGCAGTTTTTGCGGCTTGGATGCGGACCCATTCAATTCAATGGGGCCGCAAAAAAAAATAACCCCTCCTATTCTTGTCCATTTTGCGGACAAGAATAGGCAGTTATATCAATGGCTGTCCGTGCCGTTCCGCAAATTACGGAACGCACACGGACGCCATCTGTGTTTTGCGGATCAGCAATTTGCGGACCACAAAACAGACAACGGTCGTGTGCATGAGGCCTTATAAAGTGAAAAATACGGTACTGTGTTTAGACCAATATATGAATACAGTTTTGCCAAGACTGGATATCAATGTAGCAAAGTCTCAGCTGCGAGAAAAATCACAGTGCCTCTTAGCCTTTGGATGTAAACAAGAATGTTCCCATTCATTGGCAGCAAGCAAGTATTGTGAAAATGGTGATAAATGTATTAGAAAGGTACTTCATTTTTCTTTATATTGTGCTTATACTGGAATTTATTATACTCCAAATGGTCTTTTCATGAATCTTAGCGTAAGAGTGGGATCACAAATCATAGCAGCATGACTCACCATACGGCTCTAGATGTAAAAAGAGCACACGTGAATGCTGTCAATGTGTGCGCTGACATATTGTACTGGGAGCTTAAGGTGCCGCAATGACCCTGTATGAATGCAGTTCCATCATCGCTGAGCCCATAGGGTTGTACTATACATCATAGCTGTCTGCATGCGGAGTCATTTTGGATCTTCAATTACACAATCAAAAATATATGAAAGGGGTTGCACAGCACTACCTCCGGATAGGTCATAAATATCAGATAGGTGGGGGCAAGGGTCCGACTTCTGGCACCCTCGCAGAAGAGCTCTTTGAAGAAGTAGCACCACCCCTGCAAAGGAGGTGGCGCACAAGATCCGCTACTTCTTCAAACAGCTGATTGTCAGGGGTGCAGGGAGTCGGACCTCTGCCGATCTGATATTGATGTCTATCCTGAGAATAGGCCATCAATACTGTAGCTCTGCACAAATCTCTTTAAGGAGATGGGGCTAGCAATATGCCTTAGCACTTCCTGACCGCCACAGTACATGTACAGTGGAGGTCAGGTCTCTAAAGACTGCGCATGCTTGCAAGCCAAAGGTCGCCATAGCCGCCAGGTTTCTGCTGTTTTAAACAGTAGACACCCAGGGCTAATCTCTGCGATCGGCGATAATGCTGAGCACAGAGATTTAATCCCTTAGATGCCGTGGTCAATTGTGAACAGTTTCGACCAACAGGGGTGATCAGGCAAGCTGTTCATTCTCTCTATCAGGCTGGATATCGGTAAAAGAGTTCTAGGCTAATAACAGGTGACAGTGTTCCATAGAAAAATTGGCACAAGTGGCTTACAGTTAATTCATTGCAATGTAAGTGACAAGCAATCTAAGGATCGCATATCAAAGGCCCCTAAGAGGGCTTAATAAAAGTGTAAAAAAAAATGTAAAAAAATATATATATAAAAATTCAAATCACTCCACTTTCCTACTTTCCCCATCATAAAAAAAGACGATAAGAAAATAAACATAGGCATCACCAAGTCCCAAAATGCCCAAACTATTAAAACATAAACATATTTATACTTTATGGTAAACCCCATAACGGAAAACAATCAAAATGGCCAATTCACCATTTCTTCATCACTTCACCAACCCCAAAAAATTGAATAGAAAGTGATCAAAAAGTCATACACACTCCAGAGCGGTATCATTAAAAATTATAGATTGGCCTGCAAAAAATGGGCCCTCACAAAGATATAAAAAGTTAACAGAAAGTACGACTTGTTCCACAAAAAAATAATAAAAAATAAAAACAAGCCCTCATACGGCTGTGTGGATGTTAACATAAAAAAGCTATGGCTCTGGGAAGGCAGGGAGTGAAAAACAAAAAAAGCAAAAATGGAAATTCACCCAGGATAGAAAGGGTTAACAGTCCTAAAATGCAAAAAAAAACCTCTTTTGTCATAGATTTTTTTTCTGCAGTTCCTCATCATTGCCATGCCAGGGCTGGGTCTTATATTTAAGCAGCGTTAGTGATTTGTTGTCCCTCTGATTGACATGACACATGACTATGGTAGCCAATTGTGGAGGAAATGCAAATGTAAGTGAATGACAAAATGCGGTATTTTAGCTCTTTTTGAAACAAACTATATGTTAAATGCTCACCATGTGGTGCCAACACATCAGAACTAGATCATTTTCATTATCTTGTCCAGCTATGTGCTGCACCTTTGTTTTGATGCTGCTATGGCTTGCATTGAGCAATGTTACCATGTAAACTAAGGACTACAGTTCCCATGGTTTCTCTCCCCTTTCTCAGATAATGCATCTATTAACACCCACCTGCCTTTTGAAGAGTTGAAAAACAACCTTAAAATTTCCAAATCCTATTATGTTTCCTGACATTATGTCCAAAGTTGGCAGCTAAATAGATTTCTAATGAAAACACAAAAAGGAGAAGCTACTTCCTTGAACTACACTCGGCATTCCTGTTTCTTGAAGGGCTTTCTGGTACTGTATCATTGATGAATAGATGTTACTGCAGAAAGGTTACTACAGCGCTGGGAAATGGGAGCAGCTCGGCAGTAGCATTCAGGGTCACCACTCATACCCTAATGATTCTGCTTGCGCAAACTTTTACAAAGCTGAAATTCTGTGGAATTATTTTATAAGATCTATAGACAAACTATTAGTGGGCGTACATGAAAAGACTCTCGGCACGACAAAAAGGGTTTCCCCAGTAAATTGCAGATTTGCCAACAAGCTGAACTCATTAGTAATTCTTGAGTAGTGAAAGGCATCATTTATATACAGGGACATTTTTAGTAGGGAGAAGAAAATATTACACAATATTTCATCATAAGAAAGAAAACTTTATTAAAGTATAACTCTCGTTGCAAAATGTGTAGGAACAATGATGTTAATAACTTTTGTAATATACTTTGGATTAGGGAAATATGTGTAGTTTTATTTAAAAACTGCCTCTAAAGTGTCCCTATAAACAGCACTAACTGAGTGCTACTAAGTAATGTCTTCATCATTCACCTGAATGCTGAATACCTGCTCTGTGCTGCACCTTTGTTTTGATGCTGCTAGGGCTTGCAGTGAGCGATATTACCACGTAAGGGGCTACAGTTCTCATGATTCTTCTCCTCTTTTACAAACATTGCCTCGATTTATACCTGCTTTTCCTAATATTACATCCGACATTATGTCCTGATGAGCAGGCGCAATGTTTAAACCCTGGACATTCACCATACAGGTATATGTACGGAGGATGTCCTGAAGGGGCTAACTCCCATTGTAAAAAACAAAACATATATTGCAGTATATAATTTTTTGGCAGCGTTCTATAGTGGTGACAACCTGATTTAAAAAAAAAAAAATCTGGACAGCCTTTCAAAAACTTAGGGGGGAATTTATTATGGGGAGAATATTTGAAGTCTGTGTTGGAGTACTTTGTGCCAGATTTATCAAATGTCACAGGTTGTTTAATACATTTGGCTTGTCCGTAAACCTAACACTTCTGTTTAGAGAAGCTACTCCAGGTTTCCTACTCCACTATCCTCCTGGAGTGAGATTGTGACTTATTTGCGACTTTAAAAGAAAAAATCGCAATGATAAATCTGGAGTGAAACTCATTAACATAGCTAACCACGCCCATTTTCTACCCATATTACAAAACTGAGTGGTGTAAAAATGTAAAAAGTCGCAACATTTTGCACAAGTGAGTGTAAAAAGTCGCAAAAGCCCTATTTTGCGACTTTTCGATGCCCGAATTCTGGAGTGAAGGTATAATAAATCAGGGCCTTAATGTTTTTTATGGAGCAATTGGAAAACCATAAATAATGAAAAAGATTATAGGCAATATAGGTCTATTGTTGAATATACTCACAAAAACGTATTGTTATTGCAGCGTGCCAGACTGCAGGGGAAAACACATGAGGCTCACAGTGGGCTATTGAGGGGGTGTAACTCAGCTTTCCCGCTGCTAACAGGGCGTTTACACAAACATGGCGCAGTAAATTTTTCAAGAAAGCCTCCGGAGGCCATTTTAGGTTCACTGCAAAAGTCCATTCACTGACAGCAAACAGTGTTGTTGACACAAAAACATGCAAGCTTTCCACTTTTAACACAGCGATTTGATTGCAGGTGACTTGTATCATACGTCCATGCAATTTAAACAATTCTGCAGCCCCATAAAACGTGTATCAAACAAAGTCTCTGAATGAAGCAAGTGGGGCTTATTCTCATAAAGTTATGGCAATATGGCACACAGCTATATTGCACGAATCCTGTTCTTTATATAGTTTGCATAAGGCGCCAATCATTTTATATCCTGTTCGTGATGACGCCAATTCTATGCAGCATGCCAGACTGCAGGGGAAAACACGTGAGGCTCACGGTTGGTCGATAGGTGCAATAGTTCATGTCCTCACGGTTAGCTGGTCCCTCACTGGTCAGCGGGCAGTGATTGGGAAGACAGCACGAGATCTTCCGGGGCACTCTCTGTTGCAGGGAACACCAGCCAGATGTTGGTTGAGATGCCCTTGGTGGTGGTGATGTTTAGGGTGCTTGTGGCTGGGACCCTGCTTCGTGACGCCAGCACCGCTAGGTGCAAATGTTGAGAGTAGTAGTTGTAAAAATGAGGAGTCAGTAATTGTAAATGAGTTGAACATTTACTGAAGATCAATAGTCTCTGGACAGTTGGTACAGTTCATCAATGGACAGCTTTTGTATGCATAACAAGTTCAATGGTACTCTATTCTCTGATAGTGGCAAATGTCTATGAGGAATTGTCCTTTTAGGAGTAGACTCTCGGATAGATCCGGATAGAAATCCTATATTTACTTCACAGCACACTGGCACTGAAGATGCTAATAATTATTCCTCTAGGAGTATTCCTTTAAAGGGCTTCTGTCACCCCACTAAAGTGATTTTTTTTTTTTGGGCTAGTGAAATTAGTTATATTGCGATATTTGACAATATAATTGTGTTACTTACTTTGATCCAGCAGTTTCTGCAAAAAACGAAGTTTTATAATATGTAAATTCGGTCTCTACCAGCAAGTAGGGCGGCTACTTGCTGGTAGCTGCTGCAGAAATCCGCCCCCTCGTCGTGTTGATTGACAGGGCCAGCCGGGATCTCCTCCTCCGGCCAGCCCTGTCGGCATTTCAAAAATCGCGCGCCTGTGTTGATTCGGCGCAGGCGCTCTGAGATGAGGAGGCTCGTCTCCTCAGCACTCCCTCAGTGCGCCTGCGCCGATGACGTCTTCTATTTCGGTGATGTCATCGGCGCAGGCGCACTGAGGGAGTTCTGAGGAGACGAGCCTCCTCATCTCAGAGCGCCTGCGCCGAATCAACACAGGCGCGCGATTTTTGAAATGCCGACAGGGCTGGCCGGAGGAGGAGATCCCGGCTGGCCCTGTCAATCAACACGACGAGGGGGCGGATTTCTGCAGCAGCTACCAGCAAGTAGCCGCCCTACTTGCTGGTAGAGACCGAATTTACATATTATAAAACTTCGTTTTTTGCAGAAACTGCTGGATCAAAGTAAGTGACACAATTATATTGTCATATATCGCAATATAACTAATTTCACCAGCCCAAAAAAAAAAAAACACTTTAGTGGGGTGACAGAAGCCCTTTAAGGGTGTCCCCCTCACGGCAGGCAAAGACATCTGCTTCATTCTTTGCCTGGAAACTCTTCTAGTAATAGGTTTTAAGGTTTCTCACTACCACCCTGAAGGTTAAGTCAGTGATAAACGACAACTTGGCCTAAGCTGTCTGGTTGTGTCCAGGCACTCTGTAAGCTTCTCCTGGTCACTGGTGCTAATGAGGTCTATGAGCCTTGGTTAGCTGTTACCCTCAATAGTCTCCTTGCATCTCTGTGTATAGACTCAGTGTCTGGTGCTGGTCCTCTGCAGATATCTTCTCTAGGCTTGATCAGGGCCCAGAGGAAAGTACAGCCGTTACATGATGGCCTAGGTCTGTCTCCTTCCTCTATGGACTTGCTTCTTCCTCCTCTCACCAACTACATTCTCTACACTCAACTCCCTCAGCTAGACACCCCCCACTATATATACTATGTGGCGCCAGCACCACCTAGGGGCGAATGGATGTAAATGAAAGTGCCAGACAGAAAATATAGAATACTATACATTACAATTACAGATGTTTGAAGTGACCCTTTTTCACACATATGTGGGACACTGCACTATCACTTGCCGTGAGCTGTAAAACAATGAAAATTACAGTCGCAGGAACCGCAAGCTTAAAGAAAAAGTCACCTTTTTTTTTTCACGGACACTGAAAAAAAGTCCCCTATTTTTATGGAATTTCTCAGACTCAGGAGAATGGACATAATGTTGCTCTTACTAATGGTTTTCTACTGTCAGTGCATTTCATATAACGGGGAATAAATGGGTGAGTATATGACAGGTGTATTTTTGCCCTCCATTTACAAAGCATAGTTGCCTTCAGGGGATTTCTTAGTACAGGATTGGGAAAGCAGACATGTTATTTTGCTGCTCCACATGTTATGCTAAAATCCATCTCCTAATAATTCTGCTTACGCAACCTGTTATAAAGCTGAAATTCTAAGGAATTATGTCGTAATGTCAGTTGGCAAACTTACATTGAGTGTACGTGTACAGATGATGGCCATGGTCAAAAGGATTTCCAGGTAATGCACTGTAATGCCAACCAGCTGAGCTCATCTTCTATACACATGGACATTTTTTAATAGCATGGAGAAAATTTTACACAAAAAGTTCCCATCATAAAATAATAAAACTCCCATAAGAAAATTTAAATGGTTTGTCCAGTGGAGTACATAGAGAAGTAAGGGCCCCATAGTAAGGATCAAACCAGGCCCTCCACACAGGACAGAAGAGTTTCCGCTTAAACACTTTTCAATGACCCTGGGGTCATTTTTTCAACTGCCTCGTTTGCTAAAAGTTGTTCCTTTAGAGCAGGCATCCTCAAACTGCGGCCCTCCAGCTGTTGCAAAACTACAACTCCCAGCATGCCCGAACAGCCTACAGTTATCAGCCTACAGCAGGGCATTGTGGGAGTTATATCTGTAAAGAATAAATCAAGGCAACTGGACGTACTGTAGATTTCTTGAAAACGTTTCACTCGTTCTTCCAATGAACTTTTTCAATTCTGAGTGACTGTACAAGAATTCTCTGGGAATAAATATGTACAATGCTGTCTTGACACCTTTTTCTGGGAAGTCTTTATCACCTACTGACTCCAATTAGGATAATGGAATCAACACCTTTGACCCCATGCTGGGTATAATGACCTCTGACCCCACGCTGGGTATAATTACCAGATGTTGATTCAGTTACATATTTATTCCCAGAGAATTTTTGTACAGTCACTCAGAATTGAGAAAGCTCGTTGGAAGAACGAGTGAAACGTTTTCAAGAAATCTACAGTATGTCCATTTGCCTTGATTTATTCTTTACAGATATATACCATGACCTGGATAAATGAGAACCTTCACAGACATTGTGGGAGTTGTAGTTTTACAACAGCTGGAGGACCGCAGTTTGAGGATGCCTGCTTTACAGGGTAGAGTCCTGACCAAGTTTTCTTCTCCAGTAGAAGAGGAGATAATCCCAACTAAGACTGGGCACCCTCGTGCCCTGGGCCCCATAGCATTCGCATGGTCTGCCGCTATGGTACTTACACCCCTGGGTTTGTCCACTTTGAACAATCCTTTTTTGTTTGCAGGGCCTTCTGAAAACAAGATGATCACAGGTTACCCATCTACTAAGACATTAGCAGCAAGTGTTCAGTTCCCCTGCAGCGCCACCACAGGGGAAACAAAGAATTACATGGTGCCATTGAAATGCATGGATGTGTTGGGTCCCTCAGTGAGACACGTGCTTTGTACCTGCTCCCTAATGAGAGACCCCCTTCTATTGACAGGGGACCTCACCATGGGTTTTCTAAAGATAACCCCTCTAACCTGAGACGATAATTGAAATGACGCCAGCAGGGCAAGCCGCAGTGATAGCTAACCTCCGGCACTCCCAGCTGTGGTAATACTACGACTCCCAACATGCTCCATTCATTTCTATGGAGTTCGGAGAACAGCCAAGCAAAGTGTGCATGCTGGGAGTCGTAGTTTTACCACAGCTAGAATGCCGGAGGTTAACCACCACAGAGATAGGGGAAGGGCACAAACATAAAACTTGTGAATTTAACGGTAAATGATAATAAAAAATAATAATAATTCGGACCACATGAGGTTACAGTATATGTAAGAGTAGAAATGTACACGTTACTAATAAGAGTTACAGGAAGACGTGGCCGTAAAATGGGGAAGAAGGGAAGGAAGTGGGCTAGGTGGGCGTAAGAGGGAAATGGTTCATGGTTTCAAGGAAAGAGATGGATGGGTTAGACATGCCTTTATGAATTGGGGGTTAGTAAGATCATGCTGCCTTACATATTTTATGTCATTTATTGAAAGTCGAAGGGAATCCGTGAACCATAAACGGAGGATGTGCCAGGACGATAAGTGGAAGTGATCAACCTGTGCCCAGCTTAGCCTGGTATATTTCTGCTATTAAAATACTGTACATCTCCGTATAAGAAACAGACTACAGCTGTGTCTGGTGCATCATAGACAGAATACAGGTTACCACAAACAGCAGTCTGTATGCTGCTGATGGTCTTATAGGGCAATGACGTCCGAGGCAGACTGGGCATAGACAGTACCGAGAAGATTCCCCGTGGGCCCATGCCCAGGGGCCCCTGAGCCCTCCTTATGACCACTAACAAGGCAAATAACGATCTAAGGCTACTTTTACACTGGTGTTTTGGCTTTCCGTTTGTGAGATCCATTCAGGGCTCTCACAAGCGGTCCAAAACGGATCAGTTTTGCCCCAAATGAATTCTGAATGGAAAAGGATCCGCTCAGAATGCATCAGTTTGCCTCCGATCAGTCTCCATTCCGCTCCTGAGGCGGACACCAAAATGCTGTCTGCAAAACGGATCCGTCCTGACACACAATGTAAGTCAATGGGGACGGATCCGTTTTCTCTGAGACAATCTGGCACAATAGAAAACGGATCCGTCCCCCATTGACTTTCAATAGTGTTCAAGACGCCTATAGAAGACATAATACAACCGGATCCATTCATGACGGATGTATGCGGTTGTATTATTTTAACAGAAGCGTTTTTGCAGATCCATGACGGATCCGCAAAAAATGGTAATGTGTAAGTAGCCTAACGCTCCAAGTACTTATGTATTCGTCTGGCACCCCCTCCCCCCCCCCACCTGAATTCAATAGCATCAACATCAGCAGTTGAAAGTTGCGGCAGAGCACGAGAGTATATATCCGGAATCCTGGATATTGATTATTGCCAGTCTCAAACAACAGGTTCTATACAGTATATTGGTTTGGGAAGCTGCATATATCTGTAAGATAAGTGTCCGGTATATCTGCAATGTCAGGAAATATCGGGGGAGATTTATCAAACTGGTGTAAAGTAGAACTGGCTTTGTTGCCCATAGCAACCAATCAGATTCCTCCTTTCATTTTTGACAGCTACTTTGGAAAATGAAAGGTGGAATCTGATTGGCTGCTATGGGAAACTAAGCCAGTTCTACTTTACACCAGTTTGATAAATGACCCCCATCATTTTAACTCTCAATATAGGGTCAACATATTCTCTGCCTTAGGGTAAGGCCTCTTGCACACGAACGTTGTGCATCCATTCCGTGCATTGGGGACCACAAATTTCAACTTGAATGGGTCCATGATCCGTCCACACCGCAAAAAAATAGAACAAGTTCTTTTTTTTTTTGCCATGCGGAGGCACGGACAGAAACACAGCGGAAGCACTCCGTAGTGCTTCCGTGGGGTTCCGATCCGTCCTTCCGTTCCACATCTCCAAGATTGCGGACCTAATCAAGTGAATGGGTCCGCATCTGTGATGCGGAGTGCCCAAGGGGTGGTGCCCGTGTATTGCGTGCCCGCTGTATGTGGGCCGCAATACGGCCACGGGGACACAACGTTCGTGTACAAGAGGCCATACAGAGTGGCCGTGCTGCAGGCGGGTTGCGGCCATGCTGCGGTGAAGAACCACACAGCCAATTAGCCTGTAGCTGCCTTTCATTTAATAATGAAGATTGCATTGTATAGTCCTTCTTCATTGTTAATGGCCGCGCGACACCTTTAATGCACCAGGGGCTGTTGCTAGTATGGGGTTTGGTGTTTAGGTGGGGGCAGTGTCGGACTGGGGTACCTAGGGCCCACCAGTAAAATGTATTTTGGGGGCCCACCATACGGATACATTCAAATATAATAAACAAGTTTTTTATATGAGCATAGGCTGGTTGAGGGGCTGTACATTGTATATATGTCTGTAGTGCAGTAAATCTAATGTGTTATGTGCCACTTGTGCAGGGGGTGGGAGACTAGGGGCCCACCGGGGGATTCCCCTGTACCCCTGTGGGCCAGTCCGAGCCTGGGTGGGGGCACAATATGCACATTACAGGTCCTTCTAAAAAAAATTGCATATTGTGATAAAGTTCATTATTTTCTGTAATGTACTGATAAACATTAGACTTTCATATATTTTAGATTCATTACACACAACTGAAGTAGTTCAAGCCTTTTATTGTTTTAATATTGATGATTTGGGCATACAGCTCATGAAAACCCAAATTTCTTATCTAAAAAAATTAGCATATTTCATCCGACCAGTAAAAGAAAAGTGTTTTTAATACAAAAAAAGTCAACCTTCAAATAATTATGTTCAGTTATGCACTCAATACTTGGTCGGGAATCCTTTTGCAGAAATGACTGCTTCAATGCGGCGTGGCATGGAGGCAATCAGCCTGTGGCACTGCTGAGGTGTTATGGAGGCCCAGGATGCTTCCATAGCGGCCTTAAGCTCATCCAGAGTGTTGGGTCTTGCGTCTCTCAACTTTCTCTTCCCAATATCCCACAGATTCTCTATGGGGTTCAGGTCAGGAGAGTTGGCAGGCCAATTGAGCCCAGTAATACCATGGTCAGTAAACCATTTACCAGTGGTTTTGGCACTGTGAGCAGGTGCCAGGTCGTGCTGAAAAATGAAATCTTCATCTCCATAAAGCTTTTCAGCAGATGGAAGCATGAAGTGCTCCAAAATCTCCTGATAGCGGCTGCATTGATCCTGCCCTTGATAAAACACAGTGGACCAACACCAGCAGCTGACATGGCACCCCAGACCATCACTGACTGTGGGTACTTGACACTGGACTTCAGGCATTTTGGCATTTCCCTCTGCCCAGTCTTCCTCCAGACTCTGGCACCTTGATTTCCGAATGACATGCAAAATTTGCTTTCATCCGAAAAAAGTACTTTGGACCACTGAGCAGCAGTCCAGTGCTGCTTCTCTGTAGCCCAGGTCAGGCGCTTCTGCCGCTGTTTCTGGTTCAAAAGTGGCTTGACCTGGGGAATGCGGCACCTGTAGCCCATTTCCTGCACACGCCTGTACACGGTGGCTCTGGATGTTTCTACTCCAGACTCAGTCCACTGCTTCCGCAGGTCCCCCAAGGTCTGGAATCGGTCCTTCTCCACAATCTTCCTCAGGGTCCGGTCACCTCTTCTCGTTGTGCAGCGTTTTCTCGTCGTGCAGCGTTTTCTGCCACACTTTTTCCTTCCCACAGACTTCCCACTGAGGTGCCTTGATACAGCACTCTGGGAACAGCCTATTCGTTCAGAAATGTATTTCTGTGTCTTACCCTCTTGCTTGAGGGTGTCAATGATGGCCTTCTGGACAGCAGTCAGGTCGGCAGTCTTACCCATGATTGCAGTTTTGAGTAATGAACCAGGCTGGGAGTTTCTAAAAGCCTCAGGAATCTTTTGTAGGTGTTTAGAGTTAATTAGTTGATTCAGATGATTAGGTTAATAGCTCGTTTAGAGAACCTTTTCATGATATGCTAATTTTTTTAGATAGGAATTTTGGGTTTTCATGAGCTGTATGCCAAAATCATCAATATTAAAACAATAAAAGGCTTGAACTACTTCAGTTGTGTGTAATGAATCTAAAATATATGAAAGTCTAATGTTTATCAGTACATTACAGAAAATAATGAACTTTATCACAATATGCTAATTTTTTTAGAAGGACCTGTATTACTGCTCTTGCCTGCAATCTCCTGCAGCTTGACAGTAAACACTGATACTAATCAGCTCTTCATCCCTAATAGACACTCCCACACCAATATTCGTAGAGCTATGGTTAACATCTAGGCGGGGGTAGGTGAGGACCTCTGGAGAGTGATGGCTGAGATGAATTTGGGGAGAGAATTTATTAATTGGATACAGCTATTGTACAGCTCCCCGACAGCGAGAATAAGTATCGATGGGTCTTGGTCACCCCCTTTCAAGCTTCAGCGAGGTACCAGACAGGGATGTCCCCTCTCTCCTCTTATTTTCGCAATATTTTTGGAACCTCTCGCTTGCTTAAAAAGGCAAAATAAACTGCAATTCAGGGTCCGCGCTTGAACTTCATCAGTAAGGAACAGTTCACACACAGCAACACTTCCACAAGACGATTTTATCTTGATTCCAAACAATTCCAGCTCCGATATCTTTTGTTTCTTAATAAGGCAGGATGAGCGCATTTCTGGGTTCGGAGTGAGGGGACCCCAGGATAAAATAAGCCTTTACGCGGATGATATTCTTATTTTCTTGAAAGATGGAGGAGTTACTACTCCTGACCTTATGAAGGTAATTCATGAATTTGACTACCTTTCCGGCCTTGAAAATAATTGGGCGAAGTCAATATTTCTCCCTTTAAAACAGCGGAATGGAGAAATAATAGGAAGACATGGAGAACTACTTGCTGCCACAGAGATAGAATACCTCGGGGTAAAGATTAGCGCCTCAGCATTGGACTTTAACAAACTAAACCTGGCCCCGCTGGTTGATAAAGTTAAAAACAAAGTTAGAGTTTGGCAGAAACTGTCCCTCGGGCAAGCAGATAGAATAGCGCTCATTAAAATGGTGTTGCTTCCCCAAATTTTATATATCATCTCTGCCTGCCCGATTTGGATCAATGATTCATATTTTAACCGGATTGAAAGGCTCTTTAATGATATGGGGCAGAAAAAGAGTCCGGATTAAGCAGAGGTTCCTGTGGCTGGCAGAGGAGAGGGGGGAAGTATCCCTTCTATATATCCAGGGGTATTATATGGCTGCACAAATTCAATGGTGCATGGGGCAAGGAGAGAATAGCCCTGTGCAATATCTCATAAGAGATTATAAGGGGACCCAGCAAGACATCTTCAGTATATTAGAAACTTGGTACCTAGCCATCCGAGGGAAAGACTGCCCTATAAGTGGAATGCTACAGTTAGCATGGTATAAAATAAAAGTACTAGGGATTTCACAGGGTTTAAGTTTCCCCCCACTTTGGCACAACTTTAAAGGAATTTTTGAAAATAGAAGAAAACACATATTGGCAAAAACTTCTCCCCTACTCTCAATTAGATAACATTTTTTGGTTTAAGCTACTTTCACACTTGCGGCAGGACGGATCCGACAGGCTGTTCACCCTGTCGGATCCGTCCTTCCGCTATTTCGCCGTGCCAGACCGCCGCTCTGTCCCCATTGACTATAATGGGGATGGGGCGGAGCTCCGGCGCAGCACGGCAGTGAACGGCGAAAGGCCGCCGGACTAAAAGTCCTGCGTGTCCGACTTTTTAGTCCGGCGGCTCTCGCCGTGCACTGCCGTGCTACGCCGGAGCTAGGTCTAAAGTCGCTTTGCGAGGCTTACATAATAGAAACCACCAAAAAATGACCCCATTCTAGAAACTACACCCCTCAAGGTATTAAAAACTGATTTACACCATGTCCCACCATGTCCCATTTGAAGCCCCCCTGATGCACCCCTAGAGTAGAAACTCCATAAAAGTGACCCCATCTAAGAAACTACACCCCTCAAGGTATTGAAAACAGATTTTACAAATGTCGTTAACTCTTTAGGTGTTCCACAAGAATTAATGGAAAATAGAGATACAATTTCAAAATTTAACTTTTTTGGCAGATTTTCCATTTTAATAATTTTTTTCCAGTTACAAAGCAAGGGTTAACAGCCCAACCAAACTCAATATTTATGGCCCTGATTCTGTAGTTTACAGAAACACCCCATATGTGGTCGTAAACCGCTTTACCGGCACACGGCAGAGCACAGAAGGAAAGGAATGCCATACGGTTTTTGGAAGGCAGATTTTGCTGGACTGGTTTTTTTGACACCATGTCCCATTTGAAGCCCCCCTGATGCACCCCTAGAGTAGAAACTACAAAAAAGTGACCCCATTTTGGAAACTATAGGATAAGGTGGCAGTTTTGTTGGGACTATTTTTAGGGTATATATGATTTTTGGTTGTTCTATATTACATTTTTGTGAGGCAAGGTTACCAAAAATAGAAATTCTGAAATCTCATCTCAATTTGCCATAAACTGTTGAGGAAAACCTAAAGGGTTAATAACGTTTGTAAAATCTGTTTTGAATACCTTGAGGGGTGTAGTTTCTTAGATGGGGTCACTTTTATGGAGTTTCTACTCTAGGAGTGCATCAGGGATTCTTCAAATGGGACATGGTGCCAATAAAAAGGCCAACAAAATCTGCCTTCCAGAAACCATACGTGTTCCTTTCCTTCTGCGCCCTGCCGTTTGGTCATACAGCAGTTTAAGACCGCATATGGGGTGTTTCTGTAAACTGCAGAATCAGGGTAATAAATATAAAGTTTTGTTTGGCTGTTAACCCTTGCTTTGTTACTGGAAAAAACGGATTATAATAGAAAATTTCAAAAAAAATAGCTGTTTTGGCACCAAAAAAACATTTTAGTATCTCCATAGTGTAAGGGCTGTTTCACACGAGCGGATGCCGTGCGTGACATCCGCTCCGTGAATGACAGCCAAGACCCGATGCAGACTGCAGAAGCACGGAGCATTAACATGACTGATAATGCTCCGTGCCTCTATGTGATCTCTTTACTACGAAATCACAGTGAGATAAAGTTGTCACTGTGATTTCATAGGAAAGAGATCACAGAGAGGCACAGAGCATTATCAGTCATGTTAATGCTCCGTGCCTCTGCAGTCTGCATCGGGTCTTGGCTGTCATTCACGGAGCGGATGTCACGCACGGCATCCACTCATGTGAAACAGCCCTAAGAGTCAGTTTTTAGTTTTTTTTTAGCCGATTATCTTAGGTAAGGGCTCATTTTTTGCGGGATGAGAGGTCGGTTTCATTGGCACTATTTTGGGGGGCATATGACTTTTTGATCACTTGCTATTACACTTTTTGTCATGTAAGGTGACAAAAAAATACCTTTTTTTGCACCGTTTTTATTTAATTTTTTATAACGTGTTCATTTGAGATGTTAGGTCATGGGGTATTTTTATAGAGCAGATTCTTACGGATGCGGCGATACCTAATGTCAACTTTTTAAATTTATTTTTGTTTTACAAAATAATATTTTTGAAAAATGTATTTTTTGTTTTAGTGTCTCAAGTTTGAGAACCATTTTTTTCGATTGTCAGTGGCTAAATGGAATTAAAATTGGGGAATGGGATTATAAATTTAGCACTCCATGGAAGTGTGGTACTCCCTGAAGCAACCAATAATGCAGAGACCCGGATGATCGGGGCACGTGTCACATTGAATAGTGGTGTCCTTCCATATCCCCCTCCTGTGACACACTCTGCACCTTTTTTGGGTCTGTCTTTTCTTTCCATTATGGGGGACCACACCTGGAAAGTGTTGGCCAGGGACGATCCGGGCGCCTCCAGTTCCCGAGGTACTTCGGCCTGCTCTTTCCCGGTCAAAAAGGTCAGGGCCTTGAGGACTGCCTCATAGAACTGGAGGAATTTCCCTGTGTTGCCAGCGCCCCGGGACAGCACAAAAGAGTTGTAGAAGGCAACCTGAACCAAGTAGACCGCAACTTTTTTGTACCATGCCAGGGTTTTGCGCATGGCATTATATGGCTTGAGGACTTGATCAGAGAAATCAACTCCTCCCATATACCGATTGTAGTCGACGATACCTATCCGACTTGAGGACCATTGCCGTGGTACCTCGCACAGGGACAGGGGTGATGCCATTACCGTGAATTGTGGACAGTACAAGAACATCGCTCTTGTCCTTATATCTGACCAGCAACAGGTTTCCACTGGTAAGGGCACGGGTCTCACCCCTGGGGATAGGTACCTGCAGGGGGTGGGTAGGGAGGCCACGTTGATTTTTCCGCACGGTCCCACAAGCGGACGTAGATCTGGAGGCGAGGGACTGGAACAAGGAGATACTAGTATAAAAGTTATCCACGTACAGGTGGTAACCCTTATCTAGCAGTGGGTGCATAAGGTCCCACACAAGTTTCCCGCTAACACCCAGAGTGGGGGGACATTCTGGGGGTTGAATACGGGAATCTCGCCCCTCGTACACTCGAAACTTGTAAGTGTACCCTGAGGTACTCTCACAAAGTTTGTACAGCTTCACGCCATACCTCGCCCTCTTAGAGGGAACATACTGGCGGAAAAGGAGTCTCCTCTTGAAAGCAATGAGAGACTCATCAACCGCGGCCTCCCTTTCAGGTACATAGGCAGGCATTTCTGGATGGCCTCAAACCAAGTACGTGTCATGACCGTACTGTAAAGTGGGGTCTGGTAGAGGACGTCCCCACTCCAGTAATGCCTGACACTGGGTTTTTTGACTAGGCCCATGTGCAGAACGAGGCCCCAAAACTTCCTCATCTCGGCTGCACTGACTGGAGTCCAGCCACCGGCCCGAGCCAAAAAGGAAAAACAAGAGAACTGAAGCTCATAGACGTCCAATAATGGAAAATAGTATACTTTATTAGTTACAGAATCAATTGATGATAAATACCATAAAAAGGGGGATAAAGAGCAAGAACACCATCCCAGCAATACAGAATCTAGATATATAAAGATATATAAAGTTGCACTGACATACACAATAATTTATTAGGAGCGAGTCCTAGTGTAAGAACATCATAGCATAATTGCCAAACAATATAGCTATAATAGGTAGTATCCCCAAAAGATGTTATACAATAAAACGCAGCAAAAAGCTATGATGTTCTTACACTAGGACTCGCTTCTATTAAATTATTGTGTATGTCAGTGCAACGTTATATATCTAGATTCTGTATTGCTGGGATGGTGTTCTTGCTCCTTATCACCCTTTTTTATGGTATTTATCATCAATTGATTCTGTAACTAATAAAGTATACTATTTTTCATTATTGGACGTCTATGAGCTTCAGTTCTTTTGCTTTTTCTTGTATCTAATAAGCTTGTCCAGTTATATATAAATGTTGGGAAGTCTGCTTATATAGCCGCACCATTGTAGTGTATATTTATTCGGCAATTGACACCCATGGTTGCTTTTGGGTTTTTTCTAGCCAAAAAGGAGCCCGGGTGTTGAGCTGTTGGGCGAACACGTTTGTCTGCTCCACCATCAGATTCACGAAGTGGTCACTGAAAAAAAGACTAAAATAGTCATATTCAGTGAAGCCCACTGTGGGAATCTGGATTGCTGGTTGGCCAACAAAATCAGGAATCACAGGCTCAAAATCCTCTGGGGTACACCATGCAAGTTTACCGATAGGGGGCTCTGGTGGACTTAACTGGTGGGCTGGAAAACTAGTAATAGCCCCAGAGCTGCTCGTACTAGTGTGGGCCACAGGGTCCCTAGCATGGCGGTCCCCTTGCTCCTGAAGAAGCGAGGCAGCGAAACCCGGGTCGGGCAGGAACGAGACGATCTTAAACGATATCGTTACATGCTTTTTGTTGAACAACTCTTGTGAGTAGATTAAAACGTTTTAAAATCATTTGCTAAAGGGTGCTTCACTATTGTGCCTATTCTCTTTGAACCTCATAGAGGATACTGTCTGTGGAAGACCGGACCTTGTTGGGGTGATAAGGAAAGGGGCTGGAGCCCAATGCCATCCATCAGTGACCGGGAAATTTAGTCTAAAGCAGCGCGGTTCCAAAAATTCTCTATTACCTGTATTCAGTGTGAACGACCTACCACACTATCCCGGAGCCTGCAGCAGCGCAAGTATTTGCCTTTATTGGGACACAGGACTGACTTTCATTGTGTCTTTTTCCCTTGCTCCGCCTGGCGCCGCCATGGCCGCCTTGGGGGCTCATCGTCATCGCTAGATGATGAGGAGGACGCAGATGACAAAAGGAAAGTGGGGTCATCCACATCCTCACTGGGACTCTCGGATTGGGAGGCAAGCTGGGCGTATGCCTCCTCGGCCGAGAACATCCGACAGGCCATAGGGGAGTGTGTGTGTGTTTGTGCTTGTGAGGAAATCTTTATTTAGTGTGCGTGTGTGTGGGGGCACGGGTGTTCACATACTTATCCCTAAAACTAACAGAAGAAAAAAATAAAAATTAAAATAAAATAATTCAAACTCGCTGATCAGCCGTCCGAAGCTGATCAGTGGTGGGGTGTGAGATGCGCTAACATTGGACTGACGCTAAGACGCTAAGAGTGCCGGCCACAGTCAGCGTATGGAAAAAAAAAAAACTGCTTGCGCCCCAAAAGATGTGTGTGTGGGGGGGGGGGGGCAGGGTGCAAGCTGCAGCACCCCTGGGAGGTCTAGGGTCACACAGACACCCGATTAGGGTGATGCAACAATCAAAATTCCCCCCCCCAAACTTTCCCTGAATATTCCTGCCTAACCTAACCTTTCCCTAAGTACCTTTTAGTGCCAGATGGCACTGTGGAGGGTCAGAAGGGGGGTGCTGGGCACAGATGGGGGTGCTGGGTCAGGAGATCTTATGCAGGATCCTCTCTCCTCGCTCCCGGATACAGAAAGGAGGAGGAGAGGAGAGATGCAGCAAGTTAAACCTCCCGCCCGCCCTGCAGCCAATCAGAAGCGATCCTGAGAGGTGATGTCACCACCTCTGAGGATCGCAGGATGGTGATTGGTGGTGTATTATCACACCACCAATCACCATCCTGTTCCGGATTATCGGGTCACCAGAGACCCGAATAAGCCGGAAACGCAGCAAACCGCAGGTCTGAATTGACCTGCGGTTTGCCGCGATCGCCGATACGGGGGGGGGGTCACAGGACCCGCCCGTGCATTGTCCCAGGGTGCCTGCTGATTGATTTCAGCAGGCACCCAGTTCCGATCATTACCCGCCGCGCGGCAGTGATCGGAAATACACATGATGTACCGGTACGTCATGTGTCCTCAACAGGTTAACTGGGTGAGGGTATATAAAAACATAACCTGGGTAATTACCTCTGCCAACTTTAGACTTATACAATTTAAAATAGTTCACTGGCTGTACTATACTCCACAACAAATTGCAAGGATGTAAGGGAAAACTGAATCTAAGTGCCCAAAATGTCAAAGCGGACAGGCCGATTTTAAGCATATGATTTGGAGCTGCCCAAAAATTCAGCAGTACTGGGTAGAGATGTATGAGCTATTGGCTAGCAAACTGGGTAATAACCCTGAAATGGGAATTAAGCTTGCGGTATTGGGAACTCTGGGAGCTGAGAACACCAACAGACATGAGTTTATAACCTGGCTGAAAGGCATGTTATTAGCCAGATTTATAATTGCAAGAAAATGGGGCTCTTCTGACCCTCCTACCACTGCAGAGTGGAAAAACTTGATGGATAAGACTAGAAACTATGAAGAAATCTCATGTCTATCTAAAAAAACAGCTATCACGTTGGGAAAGATCATGGGCAAACTGGATATAGCTGGAGGACTCGGGCTGGCGCCGCTTCCATTCAACACTTGATTCTTAATATTTATTTTATTATACGAGAATGTCGTAAAGCTGGGCGGAGTTTCCCGCCGACTCCACTAGGCTCCGGAGGCAGGGAGGCCAAAAACCAGAGGGGACTGGGGAGGGATGGGTATTCATTTAAAGGTAGTATTAACTAAATGTAATGTATAGGTAGAACTTCCTTTTTCATTATGTCTATTAATACTAAAAGATGAATATAGTAAATGGAGAGATGTTTATATACAATTTGTAATGTAAAAAAGCAAAAATAATAAATAATAAAAAAAAAACGCTCTGGCATTCCCACTTCTCCAACCCCAGTGCTCTCCTGCCCTACAGGTGGAAGCCCTTCTTCTGCCATCTGCTTTTCCTCCTTTTCCACATAATCTAATATGGATGAGAATATGTCACCAGGAACATCCCGCTCCTCCTCTCCGCATCTTGCTGACTTTTCTAGGACATTGGAGACTTTAAAGGATGATTTGGAAGAAGTAAAGCAGCAAAAGATGAGGATGGTCATCATTAAGACCTGGACCGCCTAAGTGGAGCAGACTGGATGGTATTTGTTGGCAAGCTGGCACCGGAAAAATAAAGGCTTCTATCTTATTGGTATTGAATTACATATCTTAGTTTACTGGCTGATGTAGGAATAAATGTAGGAATAAATAAATAAATAAAACAGAGGCAGAATAAGCCTCTCTGCACTCTCCCTATGATCTACCTGCACTCTTCCTGCAGTCTCCCTGTGATCTCCCTGCATTCTTCCTATGATCTCCCTGCACTCTCCTTGCACTCTTCTTGCACTCTCCATATGATCTCCCTGCACTCTCCCTACACTGTCCCTGCAGTCTCCCTACACTCTCCCTGCAGTCTCCCTACACTCTCCCTATGATCTTTCTGCACTCTTCATCTCCAATATTCTTCTAATAATCATTTTCAGCAACACTGTCCCTAGCACATGAGCGCTCGCCACGTCTCCCCCTATGCACAGCTCACAGGACAACGGTGGAGACCAGTGCAGGGGGAGACTTTTTATAGGGCTGTGATAACACAGGGCATCTGTGGATTGACTGGCTGCACAGAATTATGGGTGATCTTGCATTCCCGGGCTTCTTACTTTCACTTTGTGACACGTGCAGCCGTCATTTTAGGAAAAACTGATTTGTTACCACGCCGTGCAGGGAAATTCGGATTCGTTGTGAAATCAAAGTTTCCCTAAACTTCGGACCGAATTCTGCTTTGGATGCTCAACACTAGTCATATACCATAGGGGCACGACCAGTCACTCAACTATCTTTGCTTGTAGCCAGTTTGTCTTTTTTTCCTGTATGATTTGAAAGAAGGCTGTGTACCAAGATGTCTCTGAGCTTATACCCCCTCCTATATACTTGGATATGGACCTATGACCTTCCATGAGATCTCTATCTGCTAATAGGATTCTCCAATATTTCTGTAGAATATTTGTAACTTCTTTATTATAACCATCATAAATGCCAACGCACTGATTTTTTTGTTTTTCCTCCTGAGTTTTTTTGTTCCTCAGTAGGTCCGTTCTTTGCATTATCCAGACTCAAGTATGGATCTTTTTAAGAGGAGCTTTAGGATATCGTCTGTCAAGGAACCTTCAGTACAACTCATTGCATTCAGCCACAAATGACTAATCTTTGCTGCAATTTCTTCCTGCACATAAGTATTGTGCTGTCAGGACCCCACTTGTCTCTCAAGATCCAGAGAGATCTTGAGATCTAGTAAAGTAATCTCCTAATTTATCTGATGCGTGAACTTCATGCCAATTTTACTGTGACCTTATCAAAAAGATCTGTGTCACCCTCACAAAAATGTAGAGAAATATGGTGCATTATTATTGCTGAAAGCACAATTGTTATCACTGAGGGAATTATAGAGGCATTATTACTGGGGGAATAATTGGGGCATTATTACTGGAGGCACTAAAGGGGACATGATTATTGCTTTGGGTACTATAAGGGGGCAATATAGGGGGCATTATTATTACTGGGGGAATTATAGGGGGCACTATAGCAGTATTATTATTTCTGGGGGCATTATTACTGGAGACACTGTAGGGGGCATTGTTGGAGCATTATTACTACTGGGGCACTCTAGGGGCATCATTAGTATTGGGGACACTATAGGGACCATTATTAATACTGGTGCACAGTAGAGGGCATTATTATTATGGGGCACTAAGAGGACATTTTTAATACTGGGAACTATGAGAGCAATATTACTGGGGGGGGGGGGGGCACTATATTGCCATTATTATAGCTGGGGGCACTGTGGAGGCATTATTATTACTGAGGGCACTATAGGGGGCATTTTTATTTCTGGGGCACCGTAGGTAGCATTTTTATTACTGGGGGCACTGTAGGGGGTATTATTATTACAGAGGCAATATAAAGTGTATTATTAATACTGGAGCACGTATTTCTGTGGTATAGTATTTGGGGCATTGGGGAACGCAGCAGGCACAGTAATGGGGGTGGCAGCAGGATGACGAAGATGATAGAAAAGTGAGGAATCAAAAGCGTGTATTACACTGGCAGATTTTCTGCCAGATGATTGCTAACAGGCGTTCGTAGTAATGATTGTTAGCGATCATCTGGCAGTCTAATACTTTCCGTTCACATAGCTGTATGAGGGCTTTCCGTTATACCTTAGGACCATGCCTTATCCTGAAATGCAGCCCATAGGCATGTGCCTCTTGTGCCTACTAATAAAAAGGCCTTGTCCACACTTCTGTTTTTCACGGACAGCACACATACCCATTCATTGGATTTGTCTGTTCACACATCAGTATTTTTTGGTTGACCATGGGTCAGTAAAAAAAATTCACAGAAACGTGGACTTCTGTGGTCCGTGATGCTGACCAAACATGCTCATTAAAGTCTACAGGATGGCATCTGTGGTGCGTCCGTTTTTCACGGAAGACAGATAGGAAATGCTCTTAAAATTAGCAACGTCCGTGGATAACGGTTGACACATGGAGGGTAAAAAAACAGACATATGGACCATCCACAGATCATTCACAGACATCTTCACGGATTACATAAAGATACATTTTTCACATACGTAAGGGCTCATGCACACAAACAGATATTTATTTTTTTGCAGCTCATATGCAGAACCATTCACTTCAATGGTTCCGCAAAATAAAACGGAAATGACGCTGTGTGCATTTTGTTTCGGCATGTCCGCATGGCTGTTCTGCTAAAAAGACAAGCATAGGCATTGTTACAATGGATCCTTAATAAAAATGGATGCAACACCGATGTCACACGGATGTATTCTTTGCGGATCTGTGTTTTACGGACTGCAAAATATATACGTTTGTGTCCATGAGCCCTAATACTGATACAAAGGCCTAATCTTGGTGCTGGGACATGTTAGCTAATAAATACATACAGTATATTGTAATATTTAGTCCCCTGAATATATTAAGATACTGTACAATTCGTCCATAGACGTTCCAAGCTTATGTAATGTATTATTTGTAGTAAAGCGTATGCGGCATGGCTTATCTTTTAAGAAATCAGATAATCTGATCTTTAACCCGCATTGATTTTTACGCTGCGGTTGCATTAATTCATTAATGAATATTTAATGTATTGCATGATAGAAGCAAGTAATGTATAGATGTGAGTCACCGGGATACCGAACCCATGCGACCTCTCTTTATCATCCCGCTGCTTGCTGATGTTCTCCCCACGTTACATAATAGTCATCGCTATCCGTTTCACAAGATCATCAATAATTCCTCCACACGTGATGTGTGCGTTGCAGCCCGAGGACCTCGCGTGTGACTCATACAATATTATTGGACGTACCGTTGTGTTCAGCTCTGGGACTCCGGAATATAAAGTGGATTCATGAGAAAACTGTCAGGATCAATTACGTTTACATCTGCAGATGGATTTTAGTTTTTCCTAGCTGTGTAGTTGTATGGATGAAGCCTGGTCCAGTTATCTAAATAGATTTTTATTTTTTTTCAGTACGGAAAATGCAGCCGGAGTCGGGGGATTATTTGCCACTAGATGCCTTAAAGCAGGTGCCTAGGGCAGCAGAATTTAGGGGGCAGCACCACTGCGAGAGTCCAAAGTGGTGGCTACTAGAGATGGCCTTGCGGTTCGCCCCGACAGTCATGCGAATTTTGCTTGTTCGCGATTCGCCGAATATGCGAACATATGGCGATGTTCGCATGAGCCATTGTCTTTTGCATTGCGCTGAACTTTGACCCATGACACATCCATCAGGTGGGACAGGACAGCCAATTGAGACGTTTTAGCACATGGACACACCCCCACCCTATAACAGAACCCGATGTGGCCGCCATTTTACATTCTGTGTTTTGCCAGTGTAGGGAGAGGTCGCTGTGTGGAGCAGGGACTGACTGTTAGGGACACCAAACGCTAGCTAGTAGGGCTACAAAAGTCCTTTTAAGGACTGGTATAGGTGTGCTATCGATAGGTATGATATACTGAGGGGTGTGATATTGGTCAAGGCTGTTGCAGCCTGTGATTGTGGGAGGGGCGTAGGCTTTATAAACTCCCCTCCCACGGTCATCCGACGCCGGCGTCATCTCGTGCAATCCACTTTGTTGCGCCAGTCCTGTACGAAACACGGCTCCGGCCAGGTAAGTATGTTTGGCCTCCCCCACGCCAACGAGGCTAATCCTGCAGGCCGTCCGTGCACACGCCACCCATGTTCCCCACAACCTTGCCGGCGTTCCGCTACCTCCTGCCGGCCACGGACACCGCAGTTCCACCCCCAACCTCGTTGCTACTGCCGCTCCACGGTCACCAGGGGAGGGCGGTCAGGCACCGGCCTCCGCTTCCGCCCAGCGCCCGCCCTCCTTCACCCAGCGCCTCCCCGTCCTCGCACCCAGTCACCCCAAGTCCGGCGCCCCTCCATATTCCTCGCTCACCTCGCCCGCTGCGCTCCAGGGGCTGCCCGGCAGACCACGCGGTCGGCCCCTACACTGTCCAGCTTCCTCGCAGTCCCGGTGGGGGGGCGGGGCCAGCTCCTTCTCGTCCACGCCCCCTATCTCCGCCCTCCTTCTCCCAGCGCCGCCCGTCTTCACCACCCAGCCACCCCAAGTCCGGCGCCCCTCCATTTCCTCCCTCACCTCGCCCGGTGCGCTCCTGGGGCTGCCCAGCAGACCGCGTCGTCTTCCCCTCCACCGTCCGGCTTCCTCGCAATCCCGGCGGGGGGGCGTGGCCGGCTCCTCCTCATCCACGCCCCTCTCCGGCGATGACTCCCTGCACATGCTCCCCGGCAGGCTGCTGGAGGGAATCACAGCAGCAGTCCTTCTCACCCCACAAACACCTACCCATGCACGTCAGGGGGCCAGCCAGGACAATCAGCACAAATAAACACTACCAAATGTGAAATAAAAGTAAATAAATCACCATAAACCCGCCACATGCTTGCTAATTAAAAAAAAAAAAAAAAAAAAGTTACCGTGTCACTAGTTTTCATTCCAGAGGCCGGCGTTATTCTATGGATTCGCTAGTCCTGCATGTACGAGGTTCCGGCCAGGTAAGTACGTACAGCCTCCGCCATGCCGCTTCCTCACCACCTCGTCTGATCCAGCAGGCCGTCCGGCCTCAATTGGATCACGTCCCCCAATTTTCCCCCAAACATTTCTGGCAGCTCAAGCTACCTACGGCACCCGCCGGCCAGGCTCGTGGTCCCAGCCGTATGTCTCATTACCAGACCCGTCCCGGTTGCCACGGTCGCTTCCTACGTTGCCAAGGGAAGGGTGGTTCGGCGCCACCCCGCGTCCCTCCTACTGTCCGCCCCCAATCGCCCAGCACCTCCCGCCTTCACCACCCGGTCACCGCTCCGCACCATCCCAAGCCCGGCGCCCCTCCCTAAATCTCACCTCGCCCTGATGCGCTCCAGGGGCCGGCCCGGCAGACGGCGTGCCCCGGCCCCTCCACCACTGTTCCAGCGTCCTCGCAACCCCCGACGCGGCCGGCTCCTCCCTGTACACGCCCCCTTCTCTCCGACACCTGCCCCAAACCAGGTGGCGCCGCTCTGCTCATGCTCCCCCGCAGGCATACAGGATCAAGCCACAAGAGCACATTCAGTGTGCACAGTAATTCAAATCCATCCATGTCAGGGGCCAGCAAAAAAAAAAAAAAAAAAAAAAATTGACGCCATTCAACTGATCTTCGCATAAACATCTCAATGTCCCCCGTTCTACGTCACAGACCCACCTTCACGGTTCCTTCTGACAGAGCCGTGGTACGCCAATCGTTTTATTACTAGGTTTACCTGAACCTTTTTTTTTTTTGTCACACAAAACTTCATCAGCAGGTTGGTATATTTGTTGCATCACTCTCACCAGTCTCCTGCGCACTCTGGGTATGGTAGTCTGGACACGACTGCTCGTCCACGCCTGTTCTAATTACCACAACATTGGGTTGTCAGTCACGTCCCTCTACATTTGTGTCATCCAGCCACGGTTGTTCACGTTGCCACGCCAAATTTCACATTCAACGATTCACGTCTGTTGTCATGTCTCCTGTGTCTCCACGTCCCAGCCTGTTTCGTTTTCAGACCACGTCTGTTTTTTTCTATGTCTCACGCCTGTTTTCGTTATTCAGGCCTCGTCTGTCATTTACGTCTCACGCCTGTTTAGTTATTCAGGCCACGTCTGTCATTTACGTCTCACGCCTGTTTTCGTTATTCAGGCCTCGTCTGTGATTCACGTCCCAGACTGTTTTCATTTTCAGATCACGTCTGTCTTCTACGTCTCACGCCTGTTTTCGTTATTCAGGCCATGCCTGTCATCCACGTCCCACGCCCGACTTTGTTATTCAGGCCACATCTGTTATTCACGTCCCAGCCCGTTTCATCTTCAGACCACGTCTGTCTTCACGTCTCATGCCTGTTTCATTATTCAGGCCACGTCTGTCATTCACGTCCTAGACTGTTTCATTCCAGATCATGTCTGTCTTCTACGTCTCACGTCTGTTTTTCGTTATTCAGGCCACGTCTGTCATCCACGTCCCAGCATGTTTCCGTTATTCAGGCCTCGTCTGTCATTCACGTCTCCTGATTGTTTTCATCATTCTATGGCCCGCGCTGGTTCACTTTAAAAAAAATAATAAATAATAATAATAATAAATTCTTCCATTATCATGCCTGTCCACATCATTCAGCCTCATCTGTCTTCCATGTCTCACGTCTGTCAGTCATGTATCACGCCTGTTTTTCTTCATCTAACCTAGCTGTCAGCTACGTCTTTCGCCTGTTTCATTATTCAGGCCTCATCTGTCATCCACGTCTCACACCTGTTTTCGTTATTCAGGCCACGTCTGTCATCTATGTCTTACGCCTGTTTTCGTCATTCAGGCCACTTCTGTCATCTATGTTTCATGCCTGTTTTCGTTATTCAGGCCACGTCTCTCATCTACATTTCACGCCTGTTTTCGTTATTCAGGCCACGTCTGTCATTTACGTCTCACGCCTGTTTTCGTTATTCAGGCCACGTCTGTCATTTACGTCTCACGCCTGTTTTCGTTATTCAGGCCACGTCTGTCATTTACGTCTCACGCCTGTTTTCGTTATTCAGGCCACGTCTGTCATTTACGTCTCACGCCTGTTTTCGTTATTCAGGCCACGTCTGTCATTTACGTCTCACGCCTGTTTTCGTTATTCAGGCCACGTCTGTCATTTACGTCTCACGCCTGTTTTCGTTATTCAGGCCACGTCTGTGCATTTACGTCTCACGCCTGTTTTCGCTATTCAAGCCATGTCTTGTCTTCTCGCTTCCCCCTCCTGTTCACGTGCCATGCCACATCTCTTCGTCTCGTTCCATCCGTATATTCCATCCTCACCTTCCGTCAGGCCACTCCGTTTCACACACACGCCCTGGTTTCATCTTTTCGCCCTGTCACTCTTGGTCTCACACCTGCCACGACAGGCAGGTCATTTCGGTCCCTCATCCATGTTCATCTGTCTCCACGGCGGCCCACCCAGACTTCAGGTTAAATTAATTCGCAATCTTGCTCACTGGCCACAGGCCCCTCCGCTAAAACTTTTACTTTTATCTCAAAGACCCGATCTCGTCTACGCCGCCATGGACCTTCAGGACCCGAGGCTTCGTTAGACCAGATCGTTCCAGAAACGTTCATCTGAGGGGCAGAAAACGCAACGCACCCCCTGGGATCCAGGGCCCTAACGATTCCGAGGCTACGTCTCGGCCAACCCCCCAAAAAAAAAAAAAAAAAGAAAAATCTCGCTCTCTCTTTCAGCTTTCCAACATGTCCATCGTTCTGCAATCGACGACTCCGCTTCCTTTCCAGATTCCCTGACATCCAGCCACGCCAGCGTAGGGTCACTTCGGAGCTGGACGATCCCCAAAATCATAGCTGAGTTAACCAAAAGAAGGTTTCGTTACCCAGCTTCGGCCAGGAAGGCTGAGCTTTATCAACTCCTGGTATCTGATTCCTCTCACTCCGAAGAGCAGATGTCATGTCAACAATCCAGTTGTCGATGACTCAGCTGCACGTCTCCATCAACACCCTGGACACTTCCGTTTCAGTCATTCAGACCAGGCTGTCGGCAGTGGAGTCCAGAGATCCGCCTCCCCGTCCCTCCTCTCCCAGTTGCTTCCAGGTCCCAATCCACATCCTCAGGTCATGCCAGAGCGGATCCAGCAGGATTGTCCCCTCCAGAGTTCAACACCCTACGCATGGACCAGCGCAAACTATTTCGTACGCCAAATCCCTAAAAAAAAAAAAAATATATAACCTTTCGCTTGGTCACAACTCCATCAGATTGCACATGGCAGGGGTGCAATACTACTTCACTCTGAATCATCCAGGTAGCAAGGCCATATTTGCGTCCCCCGCCATCGGGGCAGTCCCTAGGGGGATTCAAAAAACAGCCTGCCATGCACTCACGCCAGGCAATCAGTCTCAGGGGATCTGTTGGGAAGCTTCCAATTTCCTAGACAGCAACCTTCGGGCTCCATCCCAGCACCATCTAAAAGCGGCCATGTATCCAGGTTTCCATGAGTCTTGCGGCCAGGGGAATTCACAGGTTCTCCCCAAAATCCAAGGGTCCGACCAAGAGCCAGTTAGCTTGGAGTCACGACCATTTCATCCCGCTACTACCTTCCACCAAAATGTCGCAATCAGTGCCCCCAGTCCAAGTCAAGTATTTCAGGTCCTTCAACAAATGATGTCCAGTCCCGGGTTTCAACCAATCAACAAGCTCCTTGGGTCATTCCTCCCCAGACAGGCCGCGACTGCCCTTCAATCCACGACCACGCAAACCATTTCCCACATTCACCTTCTAGTCGCCAGCCTAGGTTTCGATCTCAAAACCATTTCAGGTCACTCGTTTTCGGATCGGGGCGGCTTCCGCAGCCTCCAAGCACAACGTTCCCAGCCATAACATCCGCAAGATGGGACGTTGGGAGTCATCTTGCCTTACCAGGTACCTTCCAAATCAGCATCAGGAAACATCAGACGTTTTCCGCAAACGGGCATCGTAAACCATGTACCCTTCAATTAAATACCAAATCTACCTTACCTTGCTTTTTGGCCCCTTATAGGCTACCCACGTTTCACGGCTATGGGCACAATCCAGGCCTACTTAGTTCAATGGTATGTCTAGGTTCCTGGGCTCACCACGCTAGCACCAGTATCCGTAGCCACGACCATAATTGTCAAGGCTGTTGCAGCCTGTGATTGTGGGAGGGGCGTAGGCTTTATAAACTCCCCTCCCACGGTCATCCGACGCCGGCGTCATCTCGTGCCCCACCCTCCCTCCCTTTTTTCAAGGGCTTCCTCAGGGTATGCCCCCTTATAGGCTACCCACGTTTCACGGCTATGGGCACAATCCAGGCCTACTTAGTTCAATGGTATGTCTAGGTTCCTGGGCTCACCACGCTAGCACCAGTATCCGTAGCCACGACCATAAACTTATAATATACTTTCTAACATAGAAAGTATATTATAGTGCATTTGTATTGTGCAGCAGTTGTTCTGCTGTGATACCGCAGTTATACAGAGGGACAAACGCTATTGGAACAACTAATTGACACTGGTGTGATATACCTGTTGCCCAAAAAAAAATGATTGAAAGGTGCAATACACCTGCTTCCACCAAATATTGATTCAGGTGTTCTATATACAGTTGCAAGAAAAAGTATGTGAACCCTTTGGAATGATATGGATTTCTGCACAAATTGGTCATAAAATGTGATCTGATCTTCATCAAAGTCACAACAATAGACAATCACAGTCTGCTTGAACTAATAACACACAAATAATTCAATGTTACCATGTTTTTATTGAACACACCATGTAAACATTCACAGTGCAGGTGGAAAAAGTATGTGAACCCCTAGACTAGTGACATCTCCAAGAGCTAATTGGAGTGAGGTGTCAGCCAACTGGAGTCCAATCAATGAGATGATATTGGAGGTGTTTGTAAACTGCTGCCCTGTCCTATAAAAAACACACACCAGTTCTGGGTTTGCTTTTCACAAGAAGCATTGCCTTATGTGCCTTATGTGAATGATGCCTCGCACAAAAGAGCTCTCAGAAGACTTACAATTAAGAATTGTTGACTTGCATAAAGCTGGAAAGAGTTATAAAAGTATCTCCAAAAGTCTTGCTGTTCATTAGTCCACGGTAAGTAAAATTGTCTATAAATGGAGAAAGTTCAGCACTGCTGCTACTCTCCCTAGGAGTGGCCGTCCTGTAAAGATGACTGCAAGAGCACAGCGCAGACTGCTCAATGAGGTGAAGAAGAATCCTAGAATGTCAGCTAAAGACTTACAAAAGTCTCTGGCATATGCTAACATCCCTGTTAGCGAATCTACTATAGGTAAAACACTAAACAAGAATGGATTTCATGGGAGGAGGAAGCCACTGCTGTCCAAAAATAAACATTGCTGCACGTTTACAGTTTGCACAAGAGCACCTGGATGTTCCACAGCAGTACTGGCAAAATATTCTGTGGACAGATGGAACCAAAGTGGAGTTGTTTGGAAAAAAACACACAACACTATGTGTGAAGAAAAAGAGGCACAGCACACCAACATCAAAACCTCATCCCAACTGTGAAGTATTGTGGTGGGGGCATCATGGTTTGGGGCTGCTTTGATGCGTCAGGGCCTGGACGGATTGCTATCATCGAAGAAAAAATGAATTCCCAAGTTTATCAAGACATTTTGCAGGAGAACTTAAGGCCATCTGTCCACCAGCTGAAGCTCAACAGAAGATGGGTGTTGCAACAGGACAATGACCCAAAGCATAAAAGTAAATCAACAACAGAATGGCTTAAACAGAAAAAAATACGCCTTCTGGAGTGGCCCAGTCAGAGTCCTGACCTCAACCCGCCTGAGATGCTGTGGCATGACCTCAAGAAAGCGATTCACACCAGACATCCCAAGAATATTGCTGAACTGAAACAGTTCTGTAAAGAGTAATAGTCAAGAATTACTCCTGACCGTTGTGCACGTCTGATCTGCAACTACAGGAAACGTTTGGTTGAAGCTATTCCTGCCAAAAGAGGTTCAACCAGTTATTAAATCCAAGGGTTCACATACTTTTTCCACCTGCACTGTGAATGTTTACATGGTGTGTTCAATTAAAACATGGTAACATTTAATTCTTTGTGTGTTATTAGTTTAAGCAGACTGTGATTGTCTATTGTTGTGACTTAGATGAAGATCAGATCACATGTTATGACCAATTTGTGCAGAAATACATATAATTCCAAAGGGTTCACATACTTTTTCTTGCAACTGTACCTGTTTCCACAAAATACTGATTGAGGGGTGCAATATTCCTGCTTCTACAAAATACTGATTAAGGGGTTTATATACTTGCTTCCACAAAATACTGATTGAAGGGTGCGATATACCTCATTCCACAAAATACTGATTGAGGGGTGCGATATACCTGCTTCTACAAAATACTGATTAAAGGGTTTGATATACCTGCTTCCTCAAAATACTGATTGAGGGGTGCGATATACCTGCTTCCACAAAATACTGATTAAGGGGTTTGATATACCTCGTTCCACAAAATACAGATTGAGGGGTGCAATATACCTGCTTCCACAAAATACTGATCAAGGGATTTGATATACCTGCTTCCACCAAACATTGATTCAGGTGTCCTATATACCTGTTTCCACAAAATACTGATTGAGGGGTGCGATATACCTGCTTCCACAAAATACTGATTAAGGGGTTCTATATACTTGCTTCCACAAAATACTGATTGAGGGGTGCGATATACCTGCTTCTACAAAATACTGATTAAAGTATTTGATATACCTGCTTGCTCAAAATACTGATTCAGGGGTGCGATATACCTGCTTCCACAAAATACTGATTAAGGGGTTTGATATACCTCGTTCCACAAAATACAGATTGAGGGGTTTTATATACCTGCTTCCACAAAATACTGATTGAGGCTGTCATATATCTGCTTCCACCAAATTATGATTCAGGTGTTCTATATACCTGTTTCCACAAAATACTGATTGAAGGGGTGATATACCTGCTTCCACCAAATATTGACTGAGGCCTGCGATACAGCGGCATCCACAAAATACTGATTGAGGGGTGCGATATACCTGCTTCCATCAAATATTGATAAGGGGTTTGATATACCTGCTTCCACAAAATACAGATTGAGGGGTGTGATATACCTTCTTCCACAAAATACTGATTAAGGGGTTTGATATGCCTGCTTCCACAAAATACTGATTGAGGGGTGCGATATACCTGCTTCCACAAAATACTGATTAAGGGGTTTGATATACCTACTTCCGCAAAATAACGATTGAGGGGTGCAATATACCTGCTTCCACAAAATGCTGATTAAGGTGTTTAATATACCTGCTTCCACAAAATACTGATTGAGGGGTGTGATATACCTGCTTCCACAAAATACAGATTGAGGGGTGCAATATACCTGCTTCCACAAAATACAGATTGAGGGGTGTGATATACCTGCTTCCACAAAATACTGATTAAGGGGTTTGATATACCTGCTTCCACAAAATACTGATTGAGGCCTGCAATATACCTGCTTCCACCAAATATTGTTTCAGGTGTTCTATATACCTGTTTCCACAAAATACTGATTGAGGGGTGCGATATACCTGCTTCTACAAAATACTGATTAAGGGGTTCTATAAACCTGCTTCCACAAAATACTGATTGAGAGGTGCGATATACCTGCTTCCACCAAATATTGATTGAGGCCTGCGATACACTGGCTTCCACAAAATACTGATTCAGGGGTGCGATATACCTGCTTCCACAAAATATTGATTAAGAGGTTCTATATACCTGTTTCCACAAAAAACTGATTGAGGGGTGCGATATACCAGCTTTCACAAAATATTGATTATGGGGTTTGATATACCTACTTCTACAAAATACAGATTGGGGGGTGTGATATACCTGCTTCTACAAAATACTGATTAAGGGGTTTGATATACCTGCTTCCACAAAATACTGATTGAGGGGTTTTATATACCTGCTTCCACCAAATATTAATTGAGTCCTACGATACACCGGCTTCCACAAAATACTGCTTATGGGGTGCGATATACCTGCTTCCACAAAATACTGATTGAGGGGTGCGATATACCTTCTTCCACCAAATATTGATTCAGGTGTTCTATATACTGTACCTGTTTCCACAAAATACTGATTGAGGGGTGCGATATACCTGCTTCCACAAATACTGCTCTTCACTAGGGACTTTGGCACAGGATCATTATAAAAATGATAGGCAGAGGAAGAGGTAGGCCGTTCTGCAGGGGTGGTAGGGGTCGGGCAGGTGCACCAGGCTGGAGCATAAGTGGGAAGTTGGAGAAGGTGCGTGCGATTACGTCAAAGGATGCACCAGAGTTGGTTGAGTGGCTTACTTAGCCCTCCGCTTCTGCACCCTACTCATCCTCTGTATCTGCACCCTCCTCAGTCTCTGCTGTGTGCACCCCCAAAGACACCACCACCACAACCACCATAGCCCATCCACTCGAGTGAGAGGAATTATTTTCCTATCCATACCCAGACCTTACTGATGCGAAGCCATTCTTGGCATGGGATGAGGAAGAGGAGGTAGCAATGGCCGCAGGGGAGGACTGGCCATAGACCCTAGAGGGAAATTTCCCGGTGGGCCGATGCCCCAGGGGGCCACCCAAGCCTCTTTCCCCCCTGCTGACCGGGTTCATAATGAGCTCTCAACAGTAATTAATGCTGTGATGATCAGGTACTCATGTACCCGGCCAGTGACCGCACATGTCCTCCTGAATTCAATTACTGTGTCCCGCACCTCACCTCCTAAGCCCCCTGCTCCATGGCCGCTATTGATGACCTCCTCAGAGGGCCAGCTTTTGGGGCAGTATATTCTGCTACACTGTGTTATTTGGTTCTGCTGGGATGGTATTTTGCGCTATGGTATTGTTGACCTCTACTACTTATGTTGCCCTGCCTTCTGTTAATTTGGACCTGCCTACATAATGGGGCCACTTTAAAAAAAATATTCCAGGGACACTTTAAGTTCCCAGTCCGCCCCTGAATGGCCGCCACCCAGCGGTCTCCCGACAGTATCCAGATCAGCCTAAGGAGGGGGGTCCCTGCTGTTGCTGCCTACTCCAAGATCTCTAATGTCAGTGGTGATGAAGGTGACGATGATGATGTGTCGATGGACGTCACGTGGGTGCCCACAAGAGAGGAAGAGGAGGGGAGTTCAGAGGCAGAGACAGAGCAGCAGATAGGGAGAAGAAGGAGGAGAAGCAGGCAGAACTCGCAGTGCACAGGAGGCAAAAAGCAGACTGCAAATGTATCTGGAGCGAGCCTTCCACCATGCACGGTCACATCTTGCGCTCCCAGGACGACAGCACATGGCTCCGCAGTGTGGGCTTTTTTTTAACGTGTTAGCTGCTGACAATAGTGTTGCCATCTGCAGGCTGTGCTGCCAACGCATAAGTCGTGCTAAGCCCAACACTCACCTAGGGACTATCGCCCTAAGAAGGCACCTGGCCTCCCATCACTGAGCCCAGTGGGAACAACACCATCAGAACCCACAAAGCCACACTCCCGGCACTCCACGTCCTGCCTCTTCTTCTTTTCCTCTCTCCTCCCATTTGTCCTGCACTCCACCTTCCATCGTGCCGTGGTTGCGTTCATCTGGCAGAAGGCAGACTTCCATGGCCCAAATGTTCGAGCGTAAAAAGTTGATGACGCTGGATAACCCTCTTGCCCAATGGCTGAACACTGGTTTGTGGGAACTGCTAGCCTGTCAACTACTGCCATATAAACTGGTGGACTCGGAGGCCTTTAGAAAATTTGTGGCCATTGGCACACCGCAATGGAAGGTCCCCAGAAGGAAATATTTATCCCAGAAGGGCATCCCAGAGCTATATGGTCCCGTCCAGCGGCAAGTCAATATATCTCTGGCACACAGTGTCAGTGCCAAGATACATCTGACCACAGACATGTGGTCTAGCAAACACGGGCAGGGAAGGTACATAACTTTTACTGCCCACTGGGTGAACCTTCTGACGGCCGTCAAGCATGTAACCCGTGGCACCCATGTGGATTTGGTTTTACCGTCACGGATTGCATGCAGGCCTGTCTCCTCCTCCTACTCCATCCTCTGTCTCCTCCTTGCCTGACTCCTCCTTTTCCACTTCTAACGCCTCTTCTGCTGCAACCCCCAAGCGCTCCACGTGCATTGTGTCGTGTCGTTGATCAAGCTGTCGAGGAGCAGGAGCTGGAAGATGAGGAAGATATGGAAGTCGCAATGCTGAATGAATTCCCGGGGGGAAGGAAGGCTACTCCATCTGAGACAAGTCAGCAGGAGTGTGAAGAGGAGTCACAGGAGGATGGTGACCGTCTTATATACCTCCAGCCACATAATCACTTGTTATTTTCTGTCCGGTGAATGCCTATAGTAAAATTGTTATCCACTGACCGCCTAATATACCTCCAGCCACATAATCACTTGTTCTTTTCTGTCCAGTGAATGCATAATTTCTGGGGCCTGTACTTCACTGGCCTACAGTGAAATTGTTATCCACTGACCGCCTAATATACCTCCAGCCACATCAGGGGCGGACTGACCATTCGGGCACTCGGACATGGACTGAGGGCCTGTGGCCAATAGGGGGCCCGCTAACTCCTGCAGCCAGAGGTTGCAATAACTTTAACTCAGTGGCATACTAAGGGGAAGCCCCCCGGGGCTGATGGAAGTGCAGTGACCAGGAACGTGTACACTGACGCCCCTTATGCAGTGGGACAGGATACGTGTGGATAATAGTCTATATGTGTTCGTGACGCCAATTGCAGCGTGCGCAGGGTACTATCCCATCTCAAGGTGTTATAATGCACGTCCCAGGTTAGGAATGCCAGAGTGGTGTAATGGCCTATAATGTCACTATAGGGTGGTGATAATTGTGTCAACGGTGTCTCCTACCTGGGTACGGCTGGACTCCTGGCTTACTTGCAATAAATTTTAGCAGGTTTTAGCAATGGTTGGCAGGAATAAACACTTCTGCACTTTAAATCTGAATCTTGCAGGATAATTTGTCTGCTTGGTAGCTCTGTAATGGTGGCAGGAACTAATCTTCTGCACCTTTCTGTACTTCTGCTGTATGAGGACAGACTAGCTGAGGAGGATATGGCTTCTCCTAGGTCTCTGGACTTACTCTCAGATGGTTTCTCAGGGAATGCTTTCGTCCTGGAACTCTGGAGGTTGTCTGCTGAGGCTAAAGGTTCTCAGGCTGGGGAGGTGATCAATGTCTCAGCCGAGACAAGATCCTTGATTTCTTACCTATGCAGGGGATCTCCTGAACGCTATCACACAGCCTTCCCCTAGCAGGGGGAGGCTACACTAACTCTAACTTCCTTCTCCTCCCATGCTGCAGGATGTGGGAACAGTCCACACCTTCACAGAGGGGGAGCTAAGCTGGAATAACCCATTCCAGCTTAGGTATACTAAACTGTAACTAGTACCTGGCCAATGCATTGCTGCCACCTGCTGGTAATCCTGGAAAATTACAAGGAAATTTACATTTAACATGGTTTTAGATGCACAGTTGTGAAGACATAATACAAATTACATCAGATGACAATATAAAGGCTCTTAGAAGATAGTAGCGGGTACAGGCGTGTAGTAACACAACTCTGGGGTGTTACACTCCCCCTTACTTTGAGTTAAGTCGCCCTCGGCTTATGTTTAGGGTGAGAGGAATAAAGCTCTGGGGTACCCAGTTTAATACAAAGGGCTGCATGAAATACATATAAAACATACAAAGACAAACATGAAACGGCTACCCTGAGGTTCCTGTCCGCATGAGTAGGGTGTCTTAATTAACAGTTTCACTCTCGGTATACCCAGTGAACCAAAGGTCTGCACTAAGCAATCACGACTGACTTTGAAGTATTCTGGCCATTGAACATCAAAGAAAGCATGGTGGTGTCTTTACTCTGTAGTCCCACCATTGTGTAATGAAATGCCCGCAAATGGAATGGTGGCTTTATCCTGTATTCCCTTCCTTGCACCAAAGTCAAAATATAAGGCTTATCGCACGATCACTATGGTGACTATGGGTAGCTAAATTGTCTCTAAGGTTAAAGCGCCATACCTTAGGCAAAGGCACAGAAGGGGGAGGTATTAGCGTCTCCATGCACTTCTGCCAATGTTACAGGAGGAGGGTATAATAATCCCATGAAACTCCTGGAAGACACCTCAGGATGGGAGCAATCCTGAACAAATAACAAACAGGAAGGAGGGGTCAAAAACTCCTCTAAGCATTCCCGAAGCAGCGGGGTTACCCGTGTAGTTACTGGACCTGCCGGGACTTACCACTTGGTCCTAAATGGTTACCTAGGATACATGACACCAGGTGTAGGCCATTAGTATTAAGCATCCAGATAGGCAGCCTGCATAAAGGGGGGGAGAGACAAGAGCAATAAAGCAAGGCACACACAAGTAAGGTGCTACTGATCTGGCTAAAGGCAAAAGTTAGTGCAATATCACAAAAAGTGCATGAAGGTCACATTGCGGCACCTAGAAAAGAATACACACAATGGGCATATAATACTTGAACGTTGCTTAACCTATAAACATTAGTGCAAAAACATAGTGCATTTATTAGTGCAATAATACGCTCAGATATGACTTGAGTCCCTTTTCTTGAAGTGCTTGGTGTAGAATCCTCTGGAAACAAATAAAAGTCACTTGTAATCCACGGAAACAATAGAGTCAATTGTAATCCAATATAAGGTATGTTTGTAATCCAAGGGATGGTATAAAATGTCATCTCAAACACATATAAAATAGCAGCATGATGAGAATCATAGTTCCATGAGGCTCTCAAGTAACCTGAGAAAGGGGGTAAAACAATGTAAACTAGGGCATAAAAAGTTGTTGATGATGGGGAGAGTCCTTACAAGAGTGGCCATCCAGCTGAGGCTGTAACTAGCAGCAACGGATTAAAACAAAACTGGCCAACAGTCCCTTAGATTTTAAGACCAGTTTACACTGTGGCTCCTATGAATTCTTTATTTAGGATTAAGAAGCATTTTAGAGAAGGACTTGCAGGTCCTCCTCACTACTGGAGCTACTAAATCTCATCAGGGGGCGCTCCTGCATTTGGTAGTTAAGTACTGCCCTCTTGTGATATCCTTGGATTTGGCTGAGCAGTCAGCTTGGAGAATGCAGCTGCAACATGCTGTAAACCGGGATCCCTAGCTGATGCAGAGGCAGATAAAACCTCTGGCTGGAGAGGCTCTGGGAGGCAAACTGGGGGTGGCTGTGGTAGCTTCCAGGGCAGGATGTATGGCTGCACCCTGGGATTGAAGGTCAAGACAGAATTGTTGATCTGGCCCACCCGAAGTGTTGGGGGTGCTGCCAGGTCAGGGATCAGGGGCTCTGGTTCTGGCTGTGCTTGTTCCCTGAATCGCAACCTGCCGTCTGGAGTCTCTTGTAGACATCTGACCCTCCCTTCAGAGACTGGCTCTTCCTGCCAGGTCTCTGGGGTAAATGCAGGGGATAGAGGTTTGGCCAACAAAGGCACTCCTGCGGCAAAGGGACCTTGAATGGACCGCATTGGAGCATACTCCACCTGGTCACCCACATACAGGCTGTGGTGGGCCTGCGGCAGGTAAGAGCGCTTAACAGAGCAGCAGCCCACAAATATCTCGGCTCCGGAGTAATTGTCTTGGAGGAAGCCCACTCCTCGCTCTACAGAAAACCAGAGTACTGTCCCAGTGCGTCTGGTAAGCTTAGGGTCGCCGGGCCGAGGGTCATCCAGGACCTGCTTGACCCACTCTTCTACTGCGGTCTTGTTTTCCCATGGGGTCTGGGCGTGACCGGTTACCTTCAGCGGGACCTCGGGTTAAGGTGACCTGGCCTGGGGCTGTCTTCTCTGGGCGACGGAGTGGGAGCTCCGGCCGCCTCCACCGCGCCAGCAGGCGTGCGGAGCGGAGCCTGTTCAGGCTCAGTGGTAGTGTCAGGACCCATTGGGCGCGGTGCAGGGGCAGCTACGGTTTGGACCGGGGGCTCAGGGAGCAGGACTGCTACTATCTGATGTCGCGGCCGGTTTGGTGCCTCCTGCTGGTCATCTTCGGCGGTCGCAGCTGTTTCCGGAACGCGGCCAACTCCTCCGAGGATGCAGATGATTCCTGGGCCGGGACGTCGGTTGCTGACGATGATGGTAAAGCGCTTGACGATGTAGGCGCCTCCGGTGCCTGGACAACTTGACAGGTGAGATCTTCCGTGGGAGCGGGTTTGAGTGCGACGGCCTTCTTGGTTGCAGGCTCGGCAGCCGCGGAGGGATCCATTGCCCCCGAGATCGTGGCGAAGACCAATTGGGAAACCTGGATCTCCGGTGGGTACTTGTCGAAGACCGGTTCCCCGTTGACGGTTATTTCTCCCCACTTGGGTTGTGGGAGCTCCATATTCCTTGCATCTTCTCTCTCACTCAGTGCAGGAAATGAGGGTGTAGCCCAGAGGGAGGTGTCTTCACTCCCTTGGCTCACATTGCAAAGTTCTTGGTGGACAGTCTTTAGTTTTCTCTCTTCTAAAGGGGCGTAGTCAGCATTTTCGCGCTCCTGAGAGGGCGTTCCTGTGTTTTCCCGCTTCTGAAGGGCATGAAGAAGTGGCTCTATAACAGAAATATGGCGAATCAACCCTTGGAGTGCTGGCGTGCACAGTTTAGCGGCTTTCAGGGTTTTTACACAGTTCCTAGGTAGCAGGGATGGGCATACAATCCGGTCCTGTTCTAGAACGGATAGGCACACAATCTGATCCTGTTCGTGACGCCACTTTTGCAGTGACCAGGAACGGGTACACTGCCGCCACTTATGCAGTGGGCCAGGATACGTGTGGATAATAGTCTATATATGTTCGTGATGCCAATTGCAGCGTGCGCAGGGTACTATCACAGGGTCCTCCCAAGGTGTTATAACGCACGTCCCAGGTGAGAAATGCCAGAGTGGTGTAATGGCCTATAATGTCACTATAGGGTGGTGATAATTGTGTCAACGATGTCTCCTACCTGGGTACGGCTAGACTCTTGGCTCACTTGCAATACATTTGAGTGAGGAATTTTGCAGCAGAAATTATGTCCAGACCTTTAGATGAAATTCTAACTTTTCTTTACTGAAGTTAACTTGTATCCAAGCAGTATATAGCTTTGGTCTCTAGTCCCAGCAGGTTTTAGCAATGGTTGGCAGGAATAAACACTTCTGCACTTTAAATCTGAAGCTTGCAGGATGATTTGTCTGCTTGGTAGCTCTGTAATGGTGTCAGGAACTAATCTTCTGCACCTTTCTGTACTTCTGCTGTATGAGGACAGACTAGCTGAGGAGGATATGGCTTCTCCTAGGTCTCTGGACTTACTCTCAGATGGTTTCTCAGGGAATGCTTTCGTCCTGGAACTCTGGAGATTGTCTTCTGAGGCTGAAGGTTCTCAGGCTGGGGAGGTGATCAATGTCTCAGCCGAGACAAGATCCTTGCTTTCTTCCCTATGCAGGGGATCTCCTGAACGCTATCATACAGCCTTCCCCTAGCAGGGGGGAGGCTACACTAAGACCTCTTTCACATGGGCAAGATTTCTGAGGTTAACGCATTGCACCCGCACTGAATCCGGACCCATTAATTTCTTTGGGGCTGTGCACATGAGCTGTGATTTTTACGCATCACTTGTGCGTTGCGTAAAAATCGCAGCATGCTCTATTTTGTACGTTTTTCACGCAACGCAGGCCCTATAGAACTGAATGGAGCTGCGTGAAAATCACAAGCATCCTCAAGCAAGTGCGGATGCGGTGCGATTTTCATGCATGGTTGCTAGAAGAGCGATCGGGATGGGGACCCGATCATTATTATTTTCCCTTATAACATGGTTATAAGGGAAAATAATAGCATTCTTAATACAGAATGCTTAGTAAAATAGGGCTGGAGGGGTTAAAAAAAAATAATAATAATAATTTAACTCACCTTAATCCACTTGTTTGCGCAGCCCGGCTTCTCTTCTTTCTTCTTCTTTGCTGTGCAGGAGGAAAAGGACCTGTGGTGACGTCACTGCGCTCATCACATGGTCCGTCACATGATCCATCACCAACATTTAACATGGTTTTAGATGCACAGTTGTGAAGACATAATACAAATTACATCAGATGACAATATAAAGGCTCTTGGAAGATAGCAGCGGATAGAGGCGTGTAGTAACACAACTCTGGGGTGTTACATTAGCGCTCATTGCTGCAGCGCAGGGAGCTGGGTGCTGTCACTCACCGCTCAGCTCCCCGCGCTCCTCCCCTCCTTCAGGCCGGCGGCGCTCTGAATGGTAAAGCAGGAAGACTTCTCCCCAGTCTACCATTCAGCCTGCAGGCAGGGATCGCGCTGCCGGCCTGTGTGGGCGAAGCCTGCAGCCCAGAAGTCTGTATAAGCTCCACCCACACAGTGCTGCAGAGCGATCTGTGCCTGCAGGGGAGAGGGGACTGTGAGCTTCAGGAACCGGCCGGACAAGGTGAGTAGTTTTTTTTGTTTTTTTTTAACACAGAGGGGGCACAATGGTCATTGTTAATGTGAAGGGGGCACAATGGGCATTGCTAATGTGAAGCGGGCACAATGGGCATTTCTACTCTGGAGGGGCACAATGGGCATTTCTTCTCTGGAGGGGGCACAATGGAATTGTTCATGTAAAGGGGGCACAATTGGCATTTCTACTATGGAGGGGGCACAATGGGCATTTCTACTCTGGAGGGGGCACAGAGGGCATTTCTAATGTGAAGGGGTGCACAGAGGGCATTACTACTATGAAGGGGGCACAGAGGGCATTATATCTGTGAAGGGGCACAATAGGCATTACTAGCACAGAGGGCATTACTACTATTAAGGGGGCACAATGGGGATTTCTACTATGGAGGGGACACACAGGGCATTCTTACTGTGAAGGGGGCACAATGGGCATTATTACTGTGAAGAGGCACAATTGGCATTATTACTATTAAGGGGGCACAATGGGCATTATTGCTATTGAGGGGGCACAATGGGCATTATTACTGTGAAGGGGGACAATGGACATTAATACTATTAAGGGGCATTCTTACTGTGATGGGGCACAAAGAGGGCATTACAACTGTGAAGGGGCACAGATAGGGCATTACTACTGTGAAAGGGCCACAGAGAGGGCATAACTACTGTGAGAGGGGCACAATGAGGGCATAACTACTATGAAGGGGCACAATGAAGGGATAAGTACTTTAAGGGGGCAAAATGTGGGCATAATGACTGCTAGGGGGCGCAATGTGGGCATAACTACTGTTAGGGGGCACACATCTGTACAAAACTACTGCAAAGGTTATACAATGAGGGCAATACTACTGTGAGGGGGTGCGATTTTTTTAAAGTATTGGGGGGGATGCCAGAGAAAGGACCCGCCCCGGGTGCCAAACAACCTAGGCACGCCACTGCTTTTACTAAATAATACATCTTACTCCCTGGAAAAAGTCACCCACATTCATCAGCGCAGTGAGCGCTGTGAAGGGCATGGGCAGTGCAGTGATGCCTGTGCCTGAAACAACCAATAACAAAGTTCCTTACAGCAAGGAGCTTTGTTATTGGTTGGGTATTGGCTATACAGGTCGGGTCAGGCAGGGAAGCCGGCGAGAGCTTAAAGGAGGAGGGGCTTTCTCCTGGAAGTCGCTGCATTAAGGAGAGCGGGGCGCGCTGCCCAAGGACCCTGGGGATCCGTGGACTCATGTGACTGGACTGGTCTGAGAGAAAAGCTGACCCTGGGCCTGTGACACCCCTTCCCCCTCGGCCGTGTTGTTGTGGCAGTAAAAAGCCCGGCATGTCAGTCTTTAAGTAAGTGATTCCCCCCCTCCCCCAATTATGGCACCGTCCAGTCTCACAGTTCTCTGCTCCCCCCCTCCTCCTGTCACCCCACTAGTAACCCTGCTCCCCCCTCCTCCTGTCACCCCACTAGTAACCCTGTTCCCCCCTCCTCCAGTCACCCCATTAGTGACCCTGCTCCCCCCTCCCCTGTCACCCCACTAGTAACCCTGCTCCCCCCTCCTCCAGTCACCCCATTAGTGACCCTGCTCCCCCCTCCTCCTGTCACCCCGCTAGTGACCCTGCTTCCTCCTCCTCCTGTCACCCCACTAGTGACCCTGCTCCCCCCCTCCTCCTGTCACCCCACTAGTAACCCTGCTCCCCCCTCCTCCTGTCACCCCGCTAGTGACCCTGCTCCCCCTTCTCCTGTCACCCCACTAGTAACCCGGCTCCCCCCTCCTCCTGTCACCCCACTAGTAACCCTGCTCCCCCCTCCTCCTGTCACCCCACTAGTAACCCTGCTCCCCCCTCCATCTTGTCACCCCACTAGTAACCCTGCTCCCCCTCCTCCTGTCACCCCACTAGTAACCCTGCTCCCCCTCCTCCTGTCACCCCGCTAGTGACCCTGCTCCCCCTCCTCCTGTCACCCCACTAGTAACCCTGCTCCCCCCTCCTCCTGTCACCCCGCTAGTGGCCCTGCTCCCCCCTCCTCCTGTCACCCCACTAGTGACCCTGCTCCCCCTCCTCCTGTCACCCCACTAGTGACCCTGCTCCCCCTCCTCCTGTCACCTCACTAGTAACCCTGCTCCCCTCCACTAGTGACCCTGTGTGTTCCTGTATGGAGAGGAGCCTGGCTGTAGTGTGGTGAGGTCTAGCTGTGTGTCTGTCCCTGTGTCTCTCTCCCTGTGTGTGTGTGTGTGTGTGTGTGTGTGTGTCCCTGTGTGTGTGTCTCTGTGTGTGTGTGTCTCTCCCTGTGTGTGTGTCTCTTCCTGTGTGTGTGTCTCTTCCTGTGTGTGTGTCTCTGTGTGTGTGTCTCTGTGTGTGTGTCTCTGTGTGTGTGTGTCTCTGTGTGTGTGTGTCCCTGTGTGTGTGTCTCTGTGTGTGTGTGTCTCTCCCTGTGTGTGTCTCTGTCCCTGTGTGTGCGTCTCTGTGTGTGTGTGTCTCTGTGTGTGTGTGTGTGTCTGTGTGTGTCACCATCACCATGCCCACAGTGTTCCTATGTCTTGATGCAGCTGCATCAGGACGTTCTGTGCGGGGCAAGAAGAAGAAGATGGAAGAGGAGGCAGTGCCGCCAGCATGGAGTCCGTGGAAGAGACACAGGGAGGCACACTTAGGACGTAGGTAACACTACAACATTATCAGCACTAGTGTTATCTGTGTTTTTACATAGGACTGCAGGTAACACTACCACATTATTAGCTCTACTGTAATCTGTGGTTTTACATAGGACTGCAGGTAACACTACTACATTTTCTGTACTCAGAGAGTTATCACTGTATAGGGGTGCCCACTGAGACTTTATCGCCCAAGGGCCCACATGAGAGGCGCGGTATGTGGGTGGGGCTGTGTGTGGGTGTGGATTGAGGGTGGGTGGGGACACAGGAGCCCCATAATCTCCTATTTCCTGGGGGCCCCATGAGTTGTCATTCCGCCCCTGAGCCACATAATCACTTGTTCTTTTCTGTCCGGTGAATGCCTAATGTTTGGGGCCTGTACTCCACTGACCTACAGTAAAATTGTTATCCAGTGACCGTCTAATGTACCTCCAGCCACATAATCACTTGTTCTTTTCTGTCAGGTGAATGCATAATTTTTGAGGCCCGTACTCCCGTGGCCTGAAATAAAAAATTTCTAGGCTCCAGCAGGGCACATTTTTGAGAGTTTCACTTTAAGACTACATGCACACGAACGTAAGGGCTCTGTGCCCATGCTGCGGACCACAAATTGCGGTCCGCAATGCACGGGCACAGACCGTGGAGCAGCCGCATGTGGATCGTGGACCCATTCACTTAAATGGGGTCCGCGATCCGAATCCGACGGTCCACACCACAAAAAAGTAGTGCATGCGCTACTTTTTTGCGGTGCAGAGGCACGGCCACAAACACCACGGAAGCACTCCGTAGTGCTTCCGTGGGGTCCCGATCCGTGCCTCCGTTTCGCATCTCCGTGATTGCGGACCCATTCAAGTGAATGTGGAATGCCGGTGCCCGTGTATTGAGTACCCGCTGTATGCGGGCCGCAATACCTTCACGGGGGCACACGGTCCTGTGCATGTAGCCTAAGACACATAAAAATGGCCCCTGATTAAAATACATATTTTTTGTGCGAATTTTTGTCATTGATCTCCCTCTAGTATGTCAATGTCCATGTTGTGGGACGATTTGTGCACTTCTAGTAAGTTTTTGATGGCTGCAAATATGACCTGAAGATTTTTCAGGTTCGCCTGCCATTAAAGTGAATGGGGCCCACCGCGAACGCGCGGTTTCGCGAACATTTGATCGCGAACGTGCATTTGCGAAATGTCCCGGCCGATGTTCGTCCATCACTAGTGGCCACCACCACCTGGCCATTATTTGTATATGTGTGTTGTAAGTAAATATATATACGGTATGTGTAAGGACATACGAATGTATGTAATGAGTGTGTGCATGTCTTTAAATGATGTGCATGTATGCAGATGTGTGTGGGTATGCTTGCATAGGGAATGTGCATATGTGAGCAAGTATGCATGTAGTAAGTGTGCATGTGCGGGATTGCATGTCTGATATGAGAACCCGTATGTATGTAGTACTAGGGGGTCCTGGGTCATGTCCAAATTTTCTACTATAAAAAGGTATGCTTTTCCCCCCCAGAAACAGCGCCACTCTTGTCCATGGGTTGTGTCTGGTATTGCAGCTCGTCTCTACTCCATCAAAGTGACTGAACTGCAATATTCCAAAATCTGATGACAGGTGTGGCATTGTTTTAAGGTTTTCTAACCCTGTACGACCCCCTTTAAAAGGGTTTTTCAAGACTTTAATACTGATGACCTATAGGATAGGTCATCAGTATCTGATCAGTGGGGGTCCGACACCTGGGACCCCCACCGATCATCCTGTAACTGCCGCAGCCTTCTCGCAGCTTACCAAGCATAGCGCTGTACATTGTATAGTGGCCGTGCTTGGCATCATTCACTTGAATGGGGCTGAGCTGCTCCTAGGCCACGTGACTGATGAAGGTGATGTCACTCGGCCTAGGAAAAGCCGGAGAAGGCCCTTGCCCTACTGCAAGCATGGCTGTCTTCTCAAACAGCTGATCGGCAGGGTCCCGCGTGTCGGACCCCCAATGATCACATAGTGATGACCTATTCAGTATTAAAGTCTCGTAAAACCCTTGTAAGGCTTGTGCTTCACAGCAACACAACAGCACACGTTATTCGTCGTAATGGCTCATGCACACGACCGTATGTATTTTGTGGTCCGCAAAACATTGATCCGCAAAACATTGATCCGCAATACGGATGACGTCCGTGTCACATCCATATTGCATCCATTTTTTTAGCAGATCCATTTAAACAATGCCTGTCCTTGTCCGCAAATCGTACAAGAATAGGACATGTTCTATCTTTTTCGCAGAACAGCCATGCGGACATACAGAATTTGAATGCACACGGAATCATTTCCTTTTTTTTGCGGAACCATTGAAGTGAATGGTTCTGCATACGGGTTGCAAAAAAAAAAAAAAAAAGAGCGGACAGGGAAAGAAAATACGTTTGTGGGCATGAGCCATAAAACAGCGACTACAACGTAATTTGAAGTAACTTTGTGAAAATGTCTGATTATGTTGGACGCGCAACTCTCTTTCCCTATAGGATCCATTGCTTCCTGGTTTTAGGAAGCACGGCAGACACTTGGTGCCATTGTCAGCGTCATCTAGACCCCTGTGCACACATGTGAAGTAGCTCCACAGTGTTTTCCTCTTGTCAGCACTTCCAGACGCGAGGATATTGCCATCATAAATCTATCATGGCAGACAGCGAATCCGATAATATTAGATCCAGATTACATGTGGTGTCTCGCCGCTGAGCAATGGAAATTCCAAAGAAAACAATAAAACTGCTCAACTCATCAAAATCCAACCTGATCAAGTGATAACGCTCGGCTCAGAACCGCACTATTGTGCTCCAGACCCACAGCAGCCTGTGGACCTCAAATAAGAATTAACCTCTGCAATGCCAGAATGTGCTGCACTAACATTGGTGGGTGTCCGAGTGGTCAGCTACACGAGACCCCCTTATTTGTGTCATTGCAGTGTTCTCTATTAGGAGACCTGGCAGCGAATGTTCAGTTTCTCTACAGCGCCACCTCAGGGGAAACGAAGCATTACACAGGTCTCATAAAAGGGGTTATCTGACCATTTGCGTCTGATTGGTGGGGGTCCGACACCCAGGACTACAGCCGATCAGCTGCTTGATAAGGCCCGGCACTTTTTGAGTGTTGCACACCTGTTGATCACAGACCGGCTGACATTGCTGGTCTATGATAAATATTCCCCAAAGTGTCCAACCCCTTTAAAACTTGTCTAGTAGATTGCATGTAAGAGGCTGAGCTAATTAAAGGGAGTTTCTGGGACACATCAGGTCCCACAAGCCATCCTTAAAGGGGTCATTAATACTGATTAATATTGATACATCCTCTGTCCCCTCCTCTTCTCAAGAACCCCACCGAGTCAATCACACGGAATCTCAGTTGGTTGACCGAGTGACCACACTCCACAAAGTGTTTCGCCACCGGCTTATCCATCATTTTCTTATGGATTGTACTCTTATGTTTGTTGATCCTTTCCCTAATTTCCATGGTTGTCGCACCAATATAGATCAAACTACATGGACACTGTATTATACATACCACGTCCCTGGATCTACATGTATAGTCATCTCTAATGGCCTATTTCTTCCCACTGTATGGATGGACAAAAGTGTCTCCTTTTAGCAAATTACCGCAATTACAACATCCAAGGCAAGGGAAGTTACCCCCTAAATATCTCTGTCTCTCATTGACTATACCTCCTGTGTCAGTCTTCACCAACTTGTCTCTCAAATTTGGATTTCTCTTATAGGACATCAGTGGCGGATTACTAAACTCCTGTATTGTAGGAAGGCCCTTGTGTAGAATATGCCATTCTCTTCTCAATATACGGGCTATATCCCCACTATGGTTAGCAAAGGTGGATACAAAAGGGATCTGATCCATATTTTTAATAGTCAGTGTACTGTGTAGCGTGGTCTCTCTGTCAACCAATGAGATCCTATCACTCACTCTCTGTAGCAATCTCCGTGGATATCCTCTTCGGGAGAATTTGTGGCACATCTCATCTACCCTATCCTGGAATCTATCGTCATCTGAAACCACTCTCCTCACCCGGAACAATTGGCTCCAGGGGAGTGGGTTCAGCATGCGTCGTGGATGATTGCTGTCATTTCTCAACGAATTGTTTCTATCAGTAGGCTTTTGATATAGGTCCGTCTTAATCTTCTCTTCCTCCACGTATAACCTGACGTCCAGGAACTGCAACTCATCCTGTGACGCAGATATAGTGAATTGAAGACCCGGCATTCCCCGATTCAGATGTAGGTGAAAATCCACATAAACAGAAAAGAAGCTCCAGCACCAGAAGTAGACGTTTCAATAATCCCGGTCTCTATTCACCAAAATATTCCAAAAAGATACAGCAAACAGTGGCACTGGTTCCCACTTACTCCCAGTAGATTTACGCGTTTCGAACAGCAGTGTTCTTAGTCATAATCCAAAGTGTTTGGCATGCTCCGAGTTGAAATAGGGTCCAACTCCGGGATCCCAACCCCCGGGGAGGAGTTTGGGAAAACAGGGTGGACACAAAATCAACTAGGTCCATGCGAAACACCTGTACAAACATGTTCACCCGTGACATATACTATCCATCTTAATAATCATGAAAATAAAATCATATAGCTCCTCCCCATTAGTGCAGTCTCAATAGCCATACACAACACACATTATATCATTTCCACATGTAGATGCTAGGTTAAGTTGACAAAAGCAAATTTGAGCATCAGAGTTTATTGCGCTACAAATTAATTGCATCACATTCTGCTGAGAACACATTGTATCTTGCAGTTTAATTACACCACATTCTGTTAAAGACACATTGTATCGTATAGTACCAATAATATTGTCGCCACACTATACTCCAACAGGTTAGACCTATATTCCAACATTGGAGAAGGTCTATGGTAATATCCCCTGCTGGATTATATTATCTCCTGGATCCATCTACCACCATATTCACCGGAACCGCATAATGTGAACTAGGTGGAACAGCGGCTTAGAGAAAATCAAATGGCCGAATAGTTATAGCGGATTTAGTACAATCATTCGCTGTAGTATGATTTTATACCTCCATGTATTGTGCTGTAATTTAAATGTACTTGCGCAAATTTTATTAAAAAATCATACTTTTTACCCCGTATTAAAGGGACCACATGCTATGGACTGAATGGAAATAACTAGATGTAAATGAATTTATTTGAAAACATACTCTAGATAAAAATTACCAGGTGTCTGGTGGTAATATAATAGCCCACATTTTCATTTTTATTCCCATCCAGTCAAATGTTCCACCTAGTTCACATTATGCGGTTCCGGTGAATATGGTGGTAATTGGATCCAGGAGATAATATAATCCAGCAGGGGATATTACCATAGACCTTCTCCAATGTTGGAATATAGGTCTAACCCAGTGGTTCTCAACCTTTCTAAAGCCGTGACCCCTTAATACAGTTCCTCATGTTGTGGTGACCCCCAACCATTACATTTTTTTCCTTGCTACGTCATAACTAATTTTGCTACTGTTATGAATTGTAATGTAAATATCTGATATGCAGGATGTATGCCAGTCTATTACAAGGTGTTAGGTAGTTCTGTAATTGGCGCTGTGTTGTGGGGGATCTGTGGAGGGCGCTGTGTTGTGGGGGATCTGTGGAGGGCGCCGTGTTGTGGGGGATCTGTGGAGGGCGTTGTGTTGTGGGGGATCTGTGGAGGACGCTGTTATATGGGGGATCTGTGGAGGGCGCTGTGTTGTGGGGTATCTGTGGGGGACGCTGTTATATGGGGGATCTGTGGAGGACGCTGTTATATGGGGGATCTGTGGAGGGTGCTGTGTTGTGGGGTATCTGTGGGGGACGCTGTTATATGGGGGATCTGTGGAGGACGCTGTTATGGGGGATCTGTGGAGGACGCTGTGTTGTGGGGGATCTGTGGATGGCGCTGTGTTGTGGGGGATCTGTGGAGGGCGCTGTGTTGTGGGGGATCTGTGTGGGACGCTGTTATATGGGGGATCTGTGGAGGACGCTGTTATATGGGGGATCTGTGGAGGACGCTGTTATGGGGGATCTGTGGAGGACTCTGTGTTGTGGGGGATCTGTGGATGGCGCTGTGTTGTGGGGGATCTGTGGATGGCGCTGTGTTGTGGGGGATCTGTGGAGGGCGCTGTGTTGTGGGGGATCTGTGTGGGACGCTGTTATATGGGGGATCTGTGGAGGACGCTGTTATATGGGGGATCTGTGGAGGATGCTGTTATGGGGAATCTGTGGAGGACGCTGTTATGGGGAATCTGTGGAGGACGCTGTTATGGGGGATCTGTGGAGGACAGTGTTATGGGGGATCTGTGGAGGACGCTGTTATGGGGGATCTGTGGGAGACACTTATGGGGGACCTGTGGATGGCACTGTTATAGGGTGGATCTGTGGAGTACACTGTTATAGGGGATGTGTGCTATGACACATAGGGCCATGAGGGGGGCCAGCATAAGACATATAGCATCTTATGCTGGTCCCCCTCATGGCCCTATGTGTCCCCTCATGTGTCCTAAACTGCGCACATAACTGTCTTTGCGTGTAAAGTATGTTACTCCTGTGTGAAACAATCTCTCTCCTATTTGTAGCGTTATACTACCCTACCTCGTGAGATTTCCCTACCTCCTGACTTCCTGTCGCACTGCTAATGACGTGAGGAGGCGTTCCTGAGTTTTGACGATCTGCGCATGCGCAAACCGACAGTTTATGGAAAATCTCAGCGGAGTTCAGCTTTACACCTGGACACTGCGCATGCGCAGGAGAGCCTTAGTAGGGAAATATTACGGCCCAATGCGCAAGCGCGGCTAACTCCGGCCGGCGCCATCGCAGTGTCCCGGTGTGAAGCTGAACTTCGCTGAGATTTTCCATAAACTGTCGGTTTGCACATGCGCAGATCGTCAAAACTCAGGAACGCCTCCTCACGTCATTAGCAGTGCGACGGGAAGTCAGGAGGTAGGGAAATCTCACGAAGTAGGGTAATGTAACGCTACAATCGTGCAGCCCTAATAGGAAGCCTCAGGCGACCCCCCGGAAAGGGCCGATCGACCCCCAAAGGGGTCGCGACCCCTAGGTTGAGAACCGCTGGTCTAACCTGTTGGAGTATAGTGTGGGGACAATATTATTGGTACTATACGATACAATCTGTCTTTAACAGAATGTGGTGTAATTAAACTGCAAGATACAATGTGTTCTCAGCAGAATGTGATGCAATTAATTTGTAGCGCAATAAACTCTGATGCTCAAATTTGCTTTTGTCAACTTAACCTAGCATCTACATGTGGAAATGATATAATGTGTGTTGTGTATGGCTATTGAGACTGCACTAATGGGGAGGAGCTATATGATTTTATTTTCATTATTATTAAGATGGATAGTATATGTCACGGGTGAACATGTTTGTATAGGTGTTTCGCATGGACCTAGTTGATTTTGTGTCCACCCTGTTTTCCCAAACTCCTCCCCGGGGGTTGGGATACCGGAGTTGGACCCTATTTCAACTCGGAGCATGCCAAACACTTTGGATTATGACTAAGAACACTGCTGTTCGAAACGCGTAAATCTACTGGGAGTAAGTGGGAACCAGTGCCACTGTTTGCTGTATCTTTTAGGAATATTTTGGTGAATAGAGACCGGGATTATTGAAACGTCTACGTCTGGTGCTGGAGCTTCTTTTCTGTTTATGTGGATCTACATTAGGACTGGCTTGGGTCCTGCCCCGTGCACCGTCACACAGGATGCCTGAGGTGAGCTGGCTGTAACCTTTCTGTCTACAATATGTAGCTGAAAATCCTCCAGATCATCTCTGGTGCCCCTCTAAATCATAAAAATGTCGTCGATGTAGCGCCACCAGCACAGAGCTCCCTCCATAAAGGCAGGATGCATACACCAGCCTGCTCTCAACTTCCGCCATGAAGATGTTAGCGTAGGTGGGGGCCACGTTGGACCCCATGGCCACACCCCGCTCTTGCTGGTAAAAGGTGTCCCCAAAGAGAAAGTAATTCCTCCTCAGGACCACCTCCAGTAGCTGTAGAACAAACCGGCATGCATCTGGAGAGAGCCCCGTGCCAGCGAGCGCCACATCAACAACATTTAAACCATAACTATGCTCAATAGATGTATATAGCGATGTTACATCAAAGCTTACCAACCAAAATTGTGCAGGTAAATCAATCTCCCTTCGCTTAGTCAAGAAGTGACCAATGTCCCTAATATAGGAGGGAGCATTGATCGCATGGATCACAAGCAATCTATCAAGAGACATAGCTACAGTGCTAAATATCGATCCCCGGCCAGACACAATCGGTCTGCCAGGTGGATCCTCAAGAGTCTTATAAATCTTGGGGAGGATATACAGCATTGGGGTAATAGGATGTTGCACTATCAAATATTCACTCAGATCCTTGTCGATGAGTCCCTTATTCAGGGCATCCTCGACAATGCTCTCAAGCGTCTTAGTGATATCCCACTTGGGATCACCTCCCAATACACTGTATACCCCCCCCCCATCATCCAGCTGCTTACATATCTCACCAATATACTTGCTTGTGTCCATGACGACCACAGCTCCCCCCTTGTCGGTGGGCTTAATAGTGATCCCCTTATTCTGTTCTAATGTCTTCATTGCCTCACTTTTTTGCCGCGTCAGGTTATGCCTAAAAGTCACCCCTTCATGTTCTCTCAGATCCTCAATCTGCTTGGTCACTACTGTATCTCAATGTATGATTCAATTATATGATTATTCTGTGGAGGCACAAAATAACTTTTTTTCTTAAGTGCTAAATCCTTTGATGTTAATTCACCCATATCTTTATTAGTATTCTTAGTGTCAACCACCGTGGAGAAAAAAACGTTTTAATCTCAGTCTCCTGAAAAAACGTTGTAAATATAGCTCAACATCAAACCAATTTGTGTCCACCACAGGGCAGAAGGACAGTCCACGTCCCAATATCCTAATCTGATCGACAATTAGTTCCGTAGAGGAGATGTTGACAACCAGGCGCTCTATCTTTTCTGATTGCGTCTGGTCGATCTCCCCTGTGCCTCTTTGTTGTACCCTGGAAATATCGGTGGAGATAGATTTCTTCTGGAACCTATGGTGCTTCCTTCCGCCCCGTCGACATTTCCTTCTGTTGCGCGTTCCGGTTGTCCTAAAAAAAAAAAATTTGACTCATCAGTGGATTCCGAGTCACAGGTGGTGAACCCAAATCGCCCCTGATCAAACTTTTTCCCTTTCTTTTTCTTCGGTTATTTCTGAATCTGTTATTTATGCCAATCATATACTGTACATAGCCAGATTGGTAATCCTCCAAACCCCTGTGCCACTTATCTCGTTTGGTTTTCTCAACCTCGGCCTTATGCCTTTGTATATGTTGGGCCGTTTTCTCCTTGTGTATGGAGAAATCCTCTGCCCCCAGTAGACCTTGGATCTGGGAATCCAGTGCTGTTAGTGTTGTCTTAATGGCATCAGCCTCTTTATGGAGATATTCAATATTCAATAGCATCAATTCAAATGAGTATTTGTTTTTCACCAACTCAAATTTTTAGCAAAAGTCCTCATTATGAGGGGACAAGTTGGGCGCAAATGGGACCTCAGACCCCTAGGAATTCTTTGTGCCTTATAATATTCCCTCAGGGTATTGAGATGTAATTCAATCGTTATAAGTCTTTTTGAGTCTTGCTCATATTTCTTTCTCAATAGGCCAATTGATGGTGTCATGAGGAAAGAGATGTCACTCTTATCCTTATTAATTAACCTCTAAATGTCCTCTTCAGTGTATAGGTACACATTTAATTTGGCAGTCTCTCTGGTCTTACCCGGTCCCGGGGGTATCTCCATTCTGTTTTCTGGGGTCTCTCCTGATGCACGCTCCTTGGATCTAAATAGTGTAAAAAGTTGAAGAGCAGCACCCATGGACCTCACTGACCAAACCAGAATGCACCAGCCCAACCACGGCCGCAGATCCTCAGCGGTCCACCAATCAGCAATCAAAACACGGTCGCGGCAGCATCTCCGGTTCCATCTTTATAACTTTTACCAAAAAGAACGTGTACACAAGAGCAGCGACGTTTCGGCTACATAGTAGCCTTTCTCAAGCAAATAACAAGTGATTCTAACCATCGATATATAGTGAATATGGTCCCTTCCCCAATGGTATGAGTTGGAATGCGATCATGTGATGTTGACATGATCGCTGTGCTAGTGTGCAGTGTGACGTGAGCGGTGCGCGGCTGTTGAACGGCGCGCACAAGTGATGAGCTGTCGGACAAGCGTAGTGGGGAGCAAAGAACGCCAGTGTGCAGCCTGGCCTTCTTCATGTGGACACCATGATCAGCCATCGCCTCTTCTGAAGGTATACACAGGTGTTTTTTTAATGTGTATGATTATCACTATGGGAGTCTATGTAAGGGATTGGTTACCTTGATTATATCTAGGTGTTTTGTTGGGGGTGGTGACACCCATTGAATTGGTCTCATACCATTGGGGAGGGACCATATTCACTATATATGGATGGTTAGAATCACTTGTTATTTGCTTGAGAAAGGCTACTATGTAGCCTGCCGAAACTGTTGCTACTGTTGTGCACACGTTCTTTTTGGTATAAGTAATAAAGATGGAACCGGAGATGCTGTCGTGACCGTGTTTTGATTGCCTATCCTCAGGATAGGTCATCGATCAGCTGTTAGAAGAGGCCGGCGTGACGTCACCATACATCGGTCACATGACCTACTTGCAGCTCAGCCGCATACAAGTAGGGACTGTATGGTCAACCATCTTTCCAGAGATGCATTCCTCACAGTCAGAAGTTGCACCAGAACCGGGTATCAGTTGCACCTGGATCCTGGGCCTCTTTGTCAGCTACAAAGAATCTTGTGTTATTAAAGGGTTATTCCCATCTGGGCATTTATGGCATATCCTCCTTGTGCCACCAGGAATGGAGAGGTGGCTGCGCATGCGCTGCTGTCTTCATTCACATCGAGGGGAGCACCAGAATTATTCGGTCGGCCATTCCCATAGAAGTGAATGGAGAGAGCTGCGCATGCATGGCCACCTGTCTATTCCCGGGGACCCTTTCTAGAGATAGGTGTGAATTCCAGAGGTGGGATCGGCAACGGTCGGACATTTATGCCATAGGGTATACATTTCCTGGTGGGAATACCCCTTTATTGGCACATTCACTGTTGGAGGTTTGCATTGGGTCCCAGTAGATGGAAATTATACCTATGTCCACATTCTCCTCTCATTGCCTTCCTTGTGCATCTGTAATTTTGAAATTCTGTTCATGAACCCGGGAGATCAGGATGAGCTTTCACGGACCCCAGCCCAAATAGGGGAGTTTTTGAACAGCTCCTATAGTTATTTTACTGGAATTGCCCTGTAAGACATAAAACCATATTTTAAAGAGTCAAAAACAAACCAATGCTTCGGAAAGCATCCGTCTGAAGGGAAGGAGTGACTCGGTTGTATACAGCTAGCCTTTTCTTGGCAGTGATGTGCCGCAGGGTTTGAGCCAGCGTGCACGGAAATGACCAGATGGAGCAGAAGACACCATTCCACTTCCCTGAAATGCTCACTATTTCCTGGTACTCTACGCACCTCCTGCAAGGATGACACATCCCGTCGAGTAAAAGATGTCACTTCTCATCAGCCGGGAGGGTAGTAAATGTTATTGCCGCTATTGATTGCTTTCAATTTGATCCCATAACCCATTTTGTGGATGAAGTGTTCACAGCAGAGCATTAATCTTGCATGGGGCTGAGCTCGGAGCGGTCACGCCATCATCTCGCTCGCTGACATCACGGGTGGTGTAGCTCCCATTGGCTGGCGGCACTGACAGCACATCCTCAGGGACTTCTCGTCTTCCACTCTGATGCTCCAGGTTCAGTTTACAAACAATCACATGCTGCAGCGCGGCGATGACTTACACATTTACTATAAAGTCCTCTGCTGATATCATCTCTCCTCACCTAACCAGCACTGAGAACTCTCCCGGTACCGACAGATGTTCTGCTAAAAGCCGCCATTAAATTATCTTTAATTAGTGTTAATGCCTTCACTCAAGCTAATCGCAAATCGATAGTACAGCCATTTAACCTCTTCACTGCCGAAAGGATGAAAGTTTTATCAGCACACTCATAAGGAGAGATAGATAGATAGATATCAGAAAAACCACATTATAGCAAAAATCCACTATATCAATATTCCCCACAAAAAAGTACAATATTCCTGACTGGCCCCTCAAGCCTCTGGCCCCATAGGAAGTTCTATGGCTGCGGTGGCTATAGATAGATAGATAGATAGATATGAGTTAGATAGATGATAGATAGACAGATATGAGTTAGATAGATAGATAGATAGATAGATAGATAGATAGATAGATAGATAGCAGCCCTGGCACCCAAACCCAGCAAAACATGAAAAATATGAAAAACAGAGGTGCACAACATGCAGGACACACACAGATCAGACCCCAGACCCCACTATTTACCACTCACACACATACACAACACATGCATAAACACAGCACATTGCACACACACCACTAACAAGCCTCCCACAGCTCCCCATGTTCCTCGATTGTGCCCCCACATCACTAACAATAAAGCCTGCTTCCCATGTTATCACACACAGCTCTCTCCATGCCCCCTTTGTCACAATGTTCTCCATGGTCTCCCCTTCCCACATACTGCTCACCTTGATCCTCCCCACATCTTTCTCTGCTCCCTATGATTCCCCTAACTCCATGGTCTCCCCCACACCTTTCTCATGTAGTGCTCCCAGTGGTCCCCTTCACCTTTCTCACGTACTGCTGCTCATGGTCCCCCTCACCTTTCTCATGTACTGCTCCCCATGGCCCCCCTCACCTTTCTCATGTACTGCTCCCCATGGCCCCCCTCACCTTTCTCACGTACCACTCGCCGTGGTCCTCCACACTTTTCTCATGTACTGCTTCCTATGGTCCCCCCCCCACCTTTCTCACGTACTGCTCCCCATGGTCTCCACACCTTTCTCACATACTGCTCCCTATGGCCCCCCTCACCTTTCTCAAGTACCGCTCCCCATGGTCCTCCTCACCTTTCTCACATACTGCTCTTAATGGTCCCCCTCACCTTTCTAATGTACTGCTTCCCTTGGTCACCAACACCTTTCTCACATACTGCTCCCCATGACCCCCCCCCCCTTACTTTTCTTATGTACTGCTCCCCATGGTCCTTCTCACCTTTTTCTTGTGCTACTCCCCATGGGCCCCCTTACTTTTCTCACATTCTCATTCTCATACTACTGACCATGGTCCCCCTCACCATTCTCACATTTTACTCCCCATGTCCCCCCTCCCCTTTCTCAAGTACTACTCCCCATAGTCCCCCTAACCTTTCTCACATACTGCTCCCCATGGTTCCCCCTCACCTTTCTCATGTACTGCTCCCCATGGTCTCCCTCAACTTTCCCATGTACTGCTCCTCATGGTCCCTCTCACTTTTCTCATCCACTGCTCCCCATGTTTTCCCTCACCTTTTTCATATACTGCTGCTCATAGTCCCCTCACCTTTCTCACATACTGGTCCTCATGGTCCACCTCACCTTTCTCAAGTACTATGCCCCATAGCCCCCCTCACCTTTCTCACATACTGCTCCCCATGGTCCCCCTCACCTTTCTCACAAACTGCTCCCCTTGGTCCCCCTCACCTTTTTCATGTACTGCTTCCCATGGTCCCGGCCTCAGCTTTCCCATGTACTGCCCCCATGGTCCCCCTCACCTTTCTCAAGTACTTCTTCCCATGGTCCGTCTCACCTTTCTCACGTACTGCTCCTCATGGTCCCCCTCACCTTCTCGCATACTGCTCCTCATGCTTCCCACCACCTTTATCGTGTACTCCACCACATGGTCCCCCACACCTTTCTCACATACTGCTTCTCATTGTCTATGATGTCACCAAAAATCCTGCACCCATCTTAAGTTGTATTTTTGCCCATTTTTTTCTCACGTACTGCTCCCCATGGTCCCCACACCTTTCTAATGTACTGCTTCCCTTGGTCACCAACACCTTTTTCACATACTGCTCCCCATGACCCCCCTTACTTTTCTCATGTACTGCTCCCCATGGGCCCTCTCACCTTTCTCTTGTACTACTCCCCATGGGCCCCCTCACCTTTCTCACATTCTCATTCTCATACTACTGACCATGGTCCCCTCACCATTCTCACATACTGCTCCCAATGGTCCCCCACACCTTACTCACATACTACTCCCCATGTCCCCCCTCCCCTTTCTCAAATACTACTCACCATAGCCCCCCTAAGCTTTCTCACATACTGCTCCCCATGGTTTCCCCTCACCTTTCTCATGTACTGCTCCCTATGGTCTCCCTCACCTTTCCCATGTACTGCTCCTTATGGTCCCTCTCACTTTTCTCATCCACTGCTCCCCATGTTTCCCCTCACCTTTTTCATATACTGCTCCTCATAGTCCCCCTCACCTTTCTCACATACTGGTCCTCATGGTCCACCTCACCTTTCTCAAGTACTATGCCCCATAGTCCCCCTCACCTTTCTCACATACTGCTCCCCATGGCCCCCCTCACCTTTCCCATGTACTGCCCCCATGGTCCCCTCACCTTTCTCAAGTACTTCTTCCCATTGTGCCGCTCACCTTTCTCAAATACTGCTTCCCATGGTCCCTCTCACCTTTCTCACGTACTGCTCCTCATGGTCCCCCTCACCTTTCTCGCATACTGCTCCTCATGGTTCCCACCACCTTTATCGTGTACTCCACCCCATGGTCCCCCACACTCATCTCACATACTGCTCCCTATGGTCCCCACACCTTTCTAATGTACTGCTTCCCTTGGTCGCCAACACCTTTCTCACATACTGCTCCCCATGACCCCCCCCCTTAATTTTCTCATGTACTGCTCCCCATGGGGGCCCCCTCACCTTTCTCACATTCTAATTCTCATACTACTGACCACGGTCCCCCTCACCATTCTCACATACTGCTCCCAATGGTCCCCCACACCTTCCTCACATACTACTCCCCATGTCCCCCCTCCCGTTTCTCAAGTACTACTCCCCATAGCCCCCCTAACCTTTCTCACATACTGCTCCCCATGGTTCCCCCTCACCTTTCTCATGTACTGCTCCCCATGGTCTCCCTCACCTTTCCCATGTACTGCTCCCTATGGTCACTCTCACTTTTCTCATCCACTGCTCCCCATGTTTCCCCTCACCTTTTTCATATACTGCTCCTGATAGTCCCCCTCACCTTTCTCACATACTGGTCCTCATGGTCCACCTCACCTTTCTCAAGTACTATGCCCCATAGTCCCCCTCACCTTTCTCACATACTGCTCCCCATGGTCCCCCTCACTTTTTTCATGTACTGCGTCCCATGGTCCCGGCCCCACCTTTCCCATGTACTGCCCCCATGGTCCCCCTCACATTTCCCATGTACTGCCCCCATGGTCGCCCTCACCTTTCTCAAGTACTTCTTCCCATGGTGCCCCTCACCTTTCTCAAATACTGCTTCCCATGGTCCCTCTCACCTTTTTAACGTACTGCTCCTCATGGTCCCCCTCACCTTTCTAGCATACTGCTCCTCATGGTTCCCACCACCTTCATCGTGTACTCCACCCCATGGTCCCCCACACCTTTCTCACATACTGCTTCTCACTGTCTATGATGTCACCAAAAATCCTGTACCCATCTTATATTGTATTTTTGGACAAATTTCAGGCAAATGGTGGCAAAACCGAACTTTAAGAGGCAGGTCAGGTAGCCAACTACATGAAGACCCATCAGGAATCTTCCCAGACGTGCAGCTGAAGAAAACTCCATTTGGTGCTGCTTTGAGTCTTTACAGTGCTTCATTAACTGTCAGTCTATTTTATAGCAATCCAACACTGGGAACATTTCTTCCGCCATAAAGTCAGATCATTGAATGTCTTCCAGGCTCTAAACAGCTGAAACCATCATGTCCGAGAGCAGTAGGACATGTGGGTCTGGAGTCATTACTTAAGAAACATGGCTCTGGTGGTCAACCCTTTGCTTGACCATCATGAATCAGGGAGCAGCAGAACATCATAACAAGGCATGGTGAAATCACATGATCGGCTTTCTACTAAATGAGTTGTTCATACATGTGACACATTTTCCTAAAAGAGTTTCAACATCACGTTAGTGTCCATAGGTTAAACAGTTTTGGGGTATTTCACTAGAAACACTGCTTAAACTGAAAAGGGCAATATTCTTTTTGGAAAACATTTCTCAATGCTGGAATTTAACAGCTTTTTTTTTTTTTTTGCAGTACACGTATTTTTTAATGGTACCATTTAATTTACCATATCATGTAATTGTAAATTGGGAAAAAAATTCGATCACCCATAATTTTTTTATATTTCGTCTACAGAGCTGTGTGAGGGCATATCTTCCTGGCGAGCTGCACTTTTCATTGATAACATTTTGGGTTACATGCAACTTTTTGATCAGTTTTATTTTATTTTTTTCAGGGGCAGGTGACAAAAAAACAGATTCAGGTATTTAGATTTTTTTTTTCTGTTACCACGTTCACCATCTGTGGCCACAGTAATTGATTTTTCCAAGTTCTAGATACTAATGACCGATTTTCACAATAGGTCGTCGATACCAGCTCAGTGGGGGTCCAACACCTTGAATTGTCCAACACCTTCACTCGAATGGGTGCTGAGCTGCAGTACCCTGGCACGGCCACTACACTGTGGACAGAGCTTTCTACTTCCAGCTGTGTCCGCTGTGTTTTTTTTGGTGCCACTGATCATTGGGGGTGCTGGATGTAGGACTCCCACTGATCTGATATTGATGATCGGGTTTCTTGAACTCGAAAAGTCCATTTAAAGGGATTCTTTGGGAGTGGAAACACAAGGCTGTTTTCTTCCAAAATGCGTTATTGCAGCTCACTCCCATTCACTTCTCCAGAGCAGAACTGAGATGCCAGACACTGCCAATGAACAGGTGTGGCGCCATTCCTGGCAAATAGCAGCCATGTCTTTGTAATCCAGTACAATCCCAGTAATATTCCAGAAGAAGCAATAACTACAGACCTCCAGCTGTTGTGCATGTGTCTACATAGTGATTGTTAAACCGTGGAAACCAGAAGAAGCCAATAAAAAATATATACAGTATATAACCCTTTAAACATTCTGCTTCTGTCTGGGTTGCTTTAGTAACATTAAAGGGCTTCTGTCACCCCACTAAACTGTTATATATTTTTTTTGTGTACCTATAATCCCTATACTGCGATTTATCCATACATAATGTGATTAATCATTTTGGTTCAGTAGATTTTGCTAAAAACGTACTTTTATAATATGTAAATTACCTGTCTACCAGCAAGTAGGGCGGCTACTTGCTGGTAGCAGCCACATCCTCCTATCATAATGATGCCCCCCTTCCGTTGATTGACAGGGCCAGGGAACGGGGTCGGTCTCTGCTGGCCCTGTTTGCATTCAAAATCTCGCGCCTGCGCCGTACCTGTCTTCAATCGGTGCAGGCGTACTGAGAGGCTGACGCTCGCTCGGCCGCTCCATCTTCAATGCGCCTGCGCCGATGACGTCACATCTACACCCGGCGCAGGCGCATTGAGGATGGAGCGGCCGAGCGAGCGTCCGCCTCTCAGCGCGCCTGCGCCGATTGAAGACAGGTACGTCGCAGGCGCGAGATTTTGAATGCAAACAGGGCCAGCAGAGAACGATCCCGTTCCCTGGCCCTGTCAATCAACATGCGGAGGGGGCGTCATTATGATAGGAGGATGTGGCTGCTACCAGCAAGTAGCCGCCCTACTTGCTGGTAGACAGGTAATTTACATATTATAAAAGTACGTTTTTAGCAAAATCTACTGAACCAAAATGATTAATCACATTATGTATGGATAAATCGCAGTATAGGGATTATAAGTACACACAAAAAATATAACTGTTTAGTGGGGTGACAGAAGCCCTTTAATGTTTTCCAGTATGAAGCGAGGTCAAATGGAGGAACTGATAACAGAGAATGTGAGCGCTGATAGAATCGGGGAATAACCTTCTCAAGTGAGCATGGAAAAGAATGACAAAGCAAAATAGCAGTAGAGTAATATATATATATTATATCACTCAATATCTGCAACTCAATATCCACAGTCCATGGTGAACTCCCATTACAACAGGGAAAATGGACATTTCTGGTATTGATAGCCGTATAGGTTTCTACTTACAATATTGCAAATAGATTACACAGTGATTTATACATATATACGGTGCATATATATGTTATATATTTACTATGCATCATGCAGTGCAGCACTGATCTTAAAGGAAATGTTAATAAAAATAAAAATATATATATAATTTTGACCCCATCTCACTCAGCCCCCTCATCAGGCCTATCTATCACGGTCCATGTCTGCACACTCTCCCCAGTCAACCAGGTCCGCTGCCTTGTGGTAACCAAGCCCTTTCCATCACCTGTCGCCTCCAACTGAGAGTGTGCAAAAATGCTTGTACAGTACGTACCCTCATCATCTCCTGCCTAGACTACTGTAACATCCTCCTCTGGCCTTCCATCTAGCACTCTCGCACCCCTCCAATCTATCCTCAACTCTGCCGCCCAACTAATCTACCTCTCCCTCCGTTACTCTCCTGTCTCTTCTCTCTGCCAGACCCTTCACTGCCTTCCCATCGCCCAGAGAATCCAATACAAAACATTTATTATGACATACAAGGCTGTCCACAAGCTGTCCCCTCCATACATCTGTCACCCGATCTCCCGACACCTTCCCACTCACAATCTCCAATCCTCACAAGACCTCCTTCTCGTCTCTCCTCTTATCTCCTCTTCCCAGAATTGCCTCCAAGATTCTTCCTGTGCATCCCCCCCTACTGTGGACCTCTCTACCGCAACATATCAGACTCTCCATGCAGTAAATCTACTGTGAATGCGCCGATAGTGTGCTCTACGGTTGCAGGTGCAAGATTACGGGGCCCCATCAATCAAGGGGGAGGGGGAGTGGCTATCAGTGATCTGAGGAGCACTAGTGCTCCGAGAGGAAGACCTAATTTACATATTATAAAAAAGTTTAATTACTTAATAATGGCACAACTGATCTTGCGTAATTGAGGCACCGTTTTACTCAGTAGGACCAACCCTACCGGGTATTTTGTCTACTTTAGTAGGGTTGATTCTACTGACAGATGCCTTTTTTTTTTTCAGCTAGCTTGAGTGATTGCGCCATTGTTAAGTCCGGATTTCACAAACATATAATCTTAGAAAAATCTGAGGCATTTCTGGTCTCTTGCATTATCCGGTGTCGTGTTTTCTGTTTATATTGCTCTGAGTCATCAAGTTGAAATAATGATGAGACGTTCATGTGTACCTTACCTTGCTGCAGGTGATGTTCCCGGGTAAGAATGTGTGTCCTCGCTGGCACGCTGCACAAGGAGCAGGATATACTGCATACAGATAATGGCATAACAGTGTGCAAAATAGGGTCTGTCACCTCCATTCTGCCTCGCAAAGTAATTCCAGTGCTGGTTAGTAGACTTAAAGGGGTTGTCTCACTTCAACATTTAATATGTATGTTGTGTAAAAACATGATATAACTGACTTACTAAAGTAGATTCTTTATCAATCATGCCTCCTGTCCATAGTAAAGATCATTTTGCTTGTTTTTAGAAGCTGCTTGTTTCTAGTGGTTACGGCCACCGCTGCGGTGTAGCAGCAGCAGCAGCCGTGCTTGCGCACTGAAACGAAGAGTGACGGCCTTTCTGGTGGCTGGGATTGCAGGAGCATGCGCACATGGGCTTCCTTCCCCAGCCACCTCATATCGCCTTTTTATGTAGCTTCCCTCCCCGGCAAAAAACAGCAAACAGATCATGACAACCACTTACCACTGGTTGTCACGATCTGCAAACCTCCCACTGCGCCGAGGCTGCTAGTGATACTGATACACTAGAAGCCTCAGGAGCGCGCACGTACAGGCTTGCCTGTGCCTTCAGTCAAACGAAGAGGCAAAGCCCCTTAAAGTTCAGAAAGTGCATCTACAGACAAGCAGGGAAGCGCAGAAAGCACTAGCTGAGACAACTCCTTTATAGTGGTTGTCCAGCCTGTTTTTAAGTGATGGCCTATCCTCGGGATAGGCTATTATTAATAACTGATCAGCGCCACCCCGCAACACCGTCAGTCGATTTTTCTTTCCGACAGTACCTTTATCTATAAACAAGAATAATAGAAGAATGGCACAAGATAGAGTCATAAGAAAAGATGATCCAGAACTGTCATTTCATGTGGGATAGAATTATTTACTAAAACAGGCATGTCAGAAGAGGTGACAGGTCATCTTTAACCACCTCCGGACCGCCTAACGCACATGTGCGTTCCGGAGGTGGCAGGCTGGCGCACAGTCACGCATATATGCGTCATCTCGCGAGACGCGAGATTTCCTGTGAACGCGCGCACACAGGCGCGCGCGCTCACAGGAACGGAAGGTAAGCGAGTGGATCTCCAGCCTGCCAGCGGCGATCGTTCGCTGGCAGGCTGGAGATCCGAATTTTTTAACCCCTAACAGGTATATTAGACGCTGTTTTCATAACAGCGTCTAATATACCTCCTACCTGGTCCTCTGGTGGTCCCTTTTGTTAGGATCGACCACCAGAGGACTCAGGTAGGTCAGAACAGTCGCACCAAACACCACACTACACTACACCCCCCCCCCCGTCACTTATTAACCCCTTATAAACCCCTGATCACCCATGATCACCCCATATAAACTCCCTGATCACCCCCCTGTCATTGATCACCGCCCTGTCATTGATCACCCCCCTGTCAGGCTCCGTTCAGACGTCCGTATGATTTTTACGGATCCACGGATACATGGATCGGATCCGCAAAAAGCATACGGACGTCTGAATGGAGCCTTACAGGGGGGTGATCAATGACAGGCGGCTGATCACCCATATACACTCCCTGATCACCCCCCTGTCATTGATCACCGCCCTGTCATTGATCACCCCCCTGTCAGGCTCCATTCAGACGTCCGCATGATTTTTACGGATCCATGGATACATGGATCGGATCCGCAAAACACATGCGGACGTCTGAATGGAGCCTTACAGGGGGTGATCAATGACAGGTGGGTGATCACCCATATACACTCCCTGATCACCCCCTGTCATTGATAACCCCCCTGTAAGGCTCCATTCAGACGTCCGCATGCGTTCTGTGGATCCGATACATGTATCCATGGATCCGTAAAAAATCATGCGGATGTCTGAATGGAGCCTTACAGGGGGGGTGATCAGTGACAGGGGGGTGATCACCCTGATTACCCTGATCACCCCCTGTCATTGATAACCCCCCTGTAAGGCTCCATTCAGACGTCCGCATGCGTTCTGTGGATCCGATACATGTATCCATGGATCCGTAAAAAATCATGCGGATGTCTGAATGGAGCCTTACAGGGGGGGTGATCAGTGACAGGGGGGTGATCACCCTGATTACCCTGATCACCCCCTGTCATTGATAACCCCCCTGTAAGGCTCCATTCAGACGTCCGCATACGGTCTGTGGATCCGATACATGTATCCATGGATCCGTAAAAAATCATGCGGATGTCTGAATGGAGCCTTACAGGGGGGGTGATCAGTGACAGGGGGGTGATCACCCTGATTACCCTGATCACCCCCTGTCATTGATAACCCCCCTGTAAAGCTCCATTCAGACGTCCGCATGCGTTCTGTGGATCCGATACATGTATCCATGGATCCGTAAAAAATCATGCGGATGTCTGAATGGAGCCTTACAGGGGGGGTGATCAGTGACAGGGGGGTGATTACCCTGATTACCCTGATCACCCCCTGTCATTGATAACCCCCCTGTAAGGCTCCATTCAGACGTCCGCATGTGTTTTGTGGATCCGTAAAAAATCATGCGGATGTCTGAATGGAGCCTTACAGGGGGGGTGATCAATGACAGGGGGTGATCAGGGAGTCTATATGGGTGATCACCCCCCTGTCATTGATCACCCCCCTGTCATTGATCACCCCCCTGTCATTGATCACCCCCCACCCCCCTGGTAAGGCTCCATTCAGACATTTTTTTTGGCACAAGTTAGCGGAAATTTTTTGTTTGTTTTTGTTTTTGTTTTTTCTTACTAAGTCTCATATTCCACTAACTTGTGTCAAAAAATAAAATCTCACATGGACGCACCATACCCCTCACGGAATCCAAATGCGTAAACATTTTTAGACATTTATATTCCAGACTTCTTCTCACGCTTTAGGGCCCCTAAAAAGCCAGGGCAGTATAAATACCCCACATGTGACCCCATTTCGGAAAGAAGACACCCCAAGGTATTCCGTGAGGGGCATATTGAGTCCATGAAAGATTGAAATTTTTGTCCTAAGTTAGCGGAAAGTGAGACTTTGTGAGAAAAAAACAAAAAAAAATCAATATCCGCTAACTTATGCAAAAAAAAAAAATTCTAGGAACTCGCCATGCCCCTCATTGAATACCTTGGGGTGTCTTATTTCCAAAGTGGGGTCACATGTGGGGTATTTATACTGCCCTGGCTTTTTAGGGGCCCGAAAGTGTGAGAAGAAGTCTGGGATCCAAATGTCTAAAAATGCCCTCCTAGAAGGAATTTGGGCACCTTTGCGCATCTAGGCTGCAAAAAAGTGTCACACATGTGGTATCGCCGTACTCAGGAGAAGTTGGGGAATGTGTTTTGGGGTGTCATTTTACATATACCCATGCTGGGTGAGATAAATATCTTGGTCAAATGCCAACTTTGTATAAAAAAATGGGAAAAGTTGTCTTTTGCCAAGATATTTCTCTCACCCAGCATGGGTATATGTAAAATGACACCCCAAAACACATTGCCCAACTTCTCCTGAGTACGGCGATACCAGATGTGTGACACTTTTTTGCAGCCAAGGTGGGCAAAGGGGCACATATTCCAAAGTGCACCTTTCGGATTTTGCAGGCCATTTTTTACACATTTTGATTGCAAGGTACTTCTTACACATTTGGGCCCCTAAATTGCCAGGGCAGTATAACTACGCCACAAGTGACCCCATTTTGGAAAGAAGACACCCCAAGGTATTCCGTGAGGGGCACGGCGAGTTCCTAGAATTTTTTATTTTTTGTCACAAGTTAGTGGAAAATGATGATGTTTCTTTTTTTTTCTTTTTTCCTTACAAAGTCTCATATTCCACTAACTTGCGACAAAAAATAAAAAATTCTAGGAACTCGCCATGCCCCTCACGGAATACCTTGGGGTGTCTTCTTTCCAAAATGGGGTTACTTGTGGCGTAGTTATACTGCCCTGGCAATTTAGGGGCCCAAATGTGTGAGAAGAACTTTGCAATCAAAATGTGTAAAAAATGCCCTGCAAAATCCGAAAGGTGCACTTTGGAATATGTGCCCCTTTGCCCACCTTGGCAGCAAAAAAGTGTGACACATCTGGTATCGCCGTACTCAGGAGAAGTTGGGGAATGTGTTTTGGGGTGTCATTTTACATATACCCATGCTGGGTGAGAAAAATATCTTGGTCAAATGCCAACTTTGTCTAAAAAAATGGGAAAAGTTGTCTTTTGCCAAGATATTTCTCTCACCCAGCATGGGTATATGTAAAATGACACCCCAAAACACATTCCCCAACTTCTCCTGAGTACGGCGATACCAGATGTGTGACACTTTTTTGATGCCAAGGTGGGCAAAGGGGCACATATTCCAAAGTGCACCTTTCGGATTTCACCGGTCATTTTTTTACAGATTTTGATTGCAAAGTACTTCTCACACATTTGGGCCCCTAAATTGCCAGGGCAGTATAACTACGCCACAAGTGACCCCATTTTGGAAAGAAGACACCCCAAGGTATTCCGTGAGGGGCATGGCGAGTTCCTAGAATTTTTTATTTTTTGTCGCAAGTAAGTGGAATATGAGACTTTGTAAGGAAAAAAGAGAAAAAAAAAAATCATCATTTTCCGCTAACTTGTGACAAAAAATAAAAAATTCTAGGAACTCGCCATGCCCCTCACGGAATACCTTGGGGTGTCTTCTTTCCAAAATGGGGTCACTTGTGGCGTAGTTATACTGCCCTGGCAATTTAGGGGCCCTAATGTGTGAGAAGTACCTTGCAATCAAAATGTGTAAAAAATGGCCTGCAAAATCTGAAAGGTGCACTTTGGAATATGTGCCCCTTTGCCCACCTTGGCAGCAAAAAAGTGTGACACATCTGGTATCGCCGTACTCAGGAGAAGTTGGGGAATGTGTTTTGGGGTGTCATTTTACATATAACCATGCTGGATGAGAGAAATATCTTGGCAAAAGACAACTTTTCCCATTTTTTTATACAAAGTTGGCATTTGACCAAGATATTTTTCTCACCCAGCATGGGTATATGTAAAATGACACCCCAAAACACATTCCCCAACTTCTCCTGAGTACGGCGATACCAGATGTGTGACACTTTTTTGCTGCCAAGGTGGGCAAAGGGGCACATATTCCAAAGTGCACCTTTTGGATTTCACCGGTCATTTTTTACACATTTTGATTGCAAAGTTCTTCTCACACATTTGGGCCCCTAAATTGCCAGGGCAGTATAACTACGCCACAAGTGACCCCATTTTGGAAAGAAGACACCCCAAGGTATTCCGTTAGGGGCATGGCGAGTTCCTAGAATTTTTTATTTTTTGTCGCAAGTTAGTGGAATATGAGACTTTGTAAGAAAAAATAAATAAATAAAAATCATCATCATTTTCCGCTAACTTGTGACAAAAAATAAAAAGTTCTATGAACTCACTATGCCCATCAGCGAATACCTTAGGGTGTCTACTTTCCGAAATGGGGTCATTTGTGGGGGTTTTCTACTGTTTGGGCATTGTAGAACCTCAGGAATCATGACAGGTGCTCAGAAAGTCAGAGCTGTTTCAAAAAGCGGAAATTCACATTTTTGTACCATAGTTTGTAAATGCTATAACTTTTACCCAAACCATTTTTTTTTTGCCCAAACATTTTTTTTTTATCAAAGACATGTAGAACAATAAATTTGGCGAAAAATTTATATATGGATGTCGTTTTTTTTGCAAAATTTTACAGCTGAAAGTGAAAAATGTCATTTTTTTGCAAAAAAATCGTTACATTTTGATTAATAACAAAAAAAGTAAAAATGTCAGCAGCAATGAAATACCACCAAATGAAAGCTCCATTAGTGAGAAGAAAAGGAGGTAAAATTAATTTGTATGGTAAGTTGCATGACCGAGCGATAAACGGTGAAAGTAGTGTAGTGCCGAAGTGTAAAAAGTGCTCTGGTCATGAAGGGGGTTTCACCTAGCGGGGCTGAAGTGGTTAAGTTTATTGTCCCATATGCAAATGAGCTGTCAAAAGTCCAGTGAGGGGTCCTGAGCATGGCAAATGCTCAGAGTCTCCTCCTAAACCCTGCCCCACTCCTGCCCCTTGGTGTAAATTAGAAGCTCCTTCGCTCTGTGGTTGTCACAACCAGACAGCTGAGAAGCTCTGACAGAGGCCTTTCAGAACCTCCTCCTTGAATTTCTGTGTTGTGGTATTCAGCTCCTCCTCTCGTCAGCCTCTCTCAGCTGTCATGTCTTAATTGCTTCCCTTTAAATGCCTCCTCAGAATGCTTTTCTGGGCGGCTTATATTTCCTCCTGGAGTGTGTGTGCACGCTGATCTGTCCTCCTGTTTGCTTCAAAGCTAAGTGTACTTTTATATGTTTATATCTGTTTGCTGGATCCCAGATGACCCTGACTCCCTCCGTGTCTTGTGTAGGGAGCCGGTGGTCGTGTCCCCTCACTATAGTAGGGTGCTCAGGGCTTTATAGTCAAGGTTCGTGGATATGCAAACCTCCACCATTAGGATCTTTGCATAGGCTGAGCAGCCAGGGAAAGTGCCAGGTCTTCTGCAGGGGTCTCCCTTGGTTCCTTAGTTTTTGGATCCAGCGAGTCGTTTATACATGTTGCTTTGCCTTGTTACCTGTACACATTCCGTGACATTATAAGCCGCCAAAACCGTCTTAAGCATGGATCCGGTTTCACTTTTGGCTGAACGCTTCCAGGGTCTTTCATTGGAGGTAGCTGACCTCCGTAAGACTTTGTCTCAGCTTCAAGTGACCGGTTCAGCTTGCGTTCATGGAGCTTGTTCTGAGCCTAAGATCTCGCTCCCGGATACGTTCTCCGGGGGTAGTGAGAATTTTGTGCGTTTTAGAGAGGCTTGCAAACTCCATTTTCGCCTTCTTCCCCATTCTTCTGGTGATGAGGAACGGAGGGTGGGGATCATTATATCGCTGCTCAGGGGTAACGCTCAGTCCTGGGCCTTTTCGCTGCCGGAGGGGGCACGGCCCCTCCGTTCAGTGGATGAATTCTTTTTAGCCCTGGGTCAGATATATGATGATCCGGATCGTATTGCTCTGGCGGAGTCTAGACTACGTCTCCTATGCCAGGGTAAACAATCCGCAGAAATATACTGCTCAGAATTTCGGAGTTGGGCAGCTGATACTGGTTGGAATGATGCTGCACTCCGAAGTCAATTTTGCCATGGTCTTTCAGAGGGATTGAAAGATGCATTTGCCTTTCATGAAAGGCCTATTTCTTTGGACTCTGCTATGTCTCAGGCCGTTCGTATTGACAGGCGTCTTAGAGAGAGAGGAGAGATCTCTCTTTCCTGTCATACTCGGTCCCAGGACTGTGCAGCGGTCCCATTCTCTGCGCAGGGGTCTCAGTCGCTGTCAGCCCCTTCTGAGCAGGAGCCCATGCAGCTGGGGTTGATTGCTTCTGACAATAGAAGATTCAGCCCGCATGAGAGGGTTTGTTTTTGTTGTGGAGGTATTAATCATTTGGCAAATATTTGTCCCTCTAGGAGATTCAGGCAGTTCTCTGGGTATAATAAAGAAACAAAGAGGAAAAAATCTTTGAAAAATGTTCCGTCTGTTACTATTGGCAGGATTGAGGCGGAAATTGAAGATTTTCCGTTTGCTTGTAGTTCCCGTTTTGTCCTGCCGGCTAGGGTGGCGCTAGAGAGCAAGAACATTTTTTGTGAGATTTTTGTGGATAGTGGAGCAGCGGTTAATCTCATTGATAATCACTTTGCGATAACTCATGGTTTCCAGGTGTGCGCTTTGAGAAAGGATATTCCTGTGTTTTCTATCGATTCCGCTCCACTTTCTCAGAAGTCATTAAAGGGCATAGTTCACAATATCCGTTTAATTGTGAGTGATGCTCATGTTGAGGATGTGTCATGTTTCGTCCTTAGCGGTTTGCCGACTCCTCTAGTGTTGGGGCTACCCTGGCTCACTAAACATAACCCCACCATTGATTGGCAAGCAAGGCAAATAAATGGTTGGAGTGACTTTTGCAGAGAGAATTGCCTCACGACATCTGTTTCTGAGGTTGCTACTAAGACTGTACCATCTTTTCTCTCTGAATTTTCGGATGTCTTCTCTGAGAGTGGAGTTCAGGATTTGCCCCCGCACAGGGAGTACGATTGCCCTATTAATCTCATCCCAGACGCCAAGCTGCCTAAATCTCGTTTATACAATCTTTCCCAACCTGAGAGGATCGCTATGCGTACTTATATCTCTGAGAGTCTGAGAAAGGGACACATACGACCCTCAAAGTCACCTGTTGCCGCTGGTTTTTTCTTTGTTAAGAAAAAAGATGGTTCTTTAAGACCTTGTCTGGATTTCAGGGAGCTGAACAATATCACAATTCGTGACCCTTATCCGCTTCCTCTGATCCCGGACCTGTTTAACCAGGTTGTTGGGGCTAAAGTCTTTTCCAAATTAGATTTAAGAGGGGCATACAACCTGGTCAGGGTCAGAGAAGGGGACGAATGGAAGACGGCCTTCAATACCCCTGAGGGCCATTTTGAGAATTTGGTTATGCCTTTTGGGTTGATGAATGCCCCAGCCGTTTTTCAGCATTTCGTGAACAGCATTTTTTATCATTTGATGGGAAAATTTGTATTGGTGTATTTGGATGACATTTTGATTTTTTCTCCCGATTTCAAAACTCATAAGGAACATTTACGTCAGGTCTTGCTCATCCTGCGGGAGAATAAACTATATGCGAAACTGGAAAAATGTGTGTTTGCGGTTCCAGAAATTCAATTTCTGGGGTTTCTTCTCTCCGCTTCTGGTTTTCGCATGGACCCCGAGAAGGTCCGCGCTGTGCTTGAGTGGGAGCTTCCTGAGAATCAAAAGGCGCTGATGCGTTTTTTGGGCTTTGCCAATTATTACAGGAAGTTCATTTTGAATTATTCTTCTATTGTTAAACCACTCACTGATATGACCAGAAAGGGGGTAGATTTTTCTTCTTGGTCAGTAGAGGCGCGTAAGGCCTTTTCTGATATCAAGGAGAGTTTTGCTTCCGCTCCCATCTTGGTGCAACCTGATGTTTCATTACCCTTCATAGTTGAGGTTGATGCTTCTGAGGTGGGTGTGGGGGCGGTCTTGTCTCAGGGTTCCTCTCCTGCCAATTGGCGACCGTGTGCCTTTTTCTCAAGAAAACTCTCCTCCGCAGAGAGAAATTACGATGTGGGAGATAGGGAATTGTTGGCCATCAAGTTGGCTTTTGAGGAATGGCGCCATTGGCTAGAGGGGGCCAGACACCCTATTACCGTATTTACTGACCATAAAAATCTGGCCTACTTGGAGTCAGCCAAGCGTCTGAACCCGAGACAGGCCAGATGGTCGTTGTTCTTTTCTAGGTTTAATTTTGTTGTCACGTTCCGCCCTGGAGTTAAGAATGTGAAGGCAGATGCCCTGTCACGTTGTTTTCCGGGAGGCGGGAATTTTGAAGACCCGGGTCCCATTTTGGCTGAAGGTGTGGTGGTCTCTGCTCTTTTTCCTGAATTGGAGGCAGAGGTGCAGGCAGCCCAGTCAGAGGCTCCTGATCTTTGTCCTCCTGGGAGGTTGTTTGTGCCTCTCGCTTTAAGACACAAGATTTTTAAAGAACACCACGATACGGTCCTTGCTGGGCACCCGGGGGTAAGAGCCACACTGGATCTCATCGCTCGGAGATTCTGGTGGCCTGCGCTTCGTAAGTCGGTTGAGGGTTTTGTGGCAGCCTGCGAGACTTGCGCTCGTGCCAAGGTCCCTCATTCACGGCCATCAGGTCCTCTCCTTCCCTTACCCATTCCTTCCCGTCCTTGGACACATCTGTCCATGGACTTTATCACGGACCTGCCTCGTTCCTCGGGGAAGACTGTGATTCTGGTGGTGGTGGACCGTTTTAGCAAAATGGTGCATTTCATCCCTTTTCCTGGTTTGCCCAATGCTAAGACGCTGGCGCAGGCATTTGTTGATCACATTGTCAAGTTGCACGGTATTCCTTCAGACATAGTCTCTGATAGGGGCACGCAGTTTGTTTCCAGATTCTGGAAGGCTTTCTGTTCTCGCTTGGGGGTTCGGTTGTCATTCTCTTCTGCTTTCCACCCGCAGTCGAATGGCCAGACAGAGCGCGTCAATCAGAATCTGGAGACATATCTGCGTTGTTTTGTGGCGGAGAATCAAGAGGATTGGTGTTCTTTTTTGTCCCTTGCTGAGTTTGCTTTAAATAACCGTCGTCAGGAGTCCTCTGATAAGTCACCATTTTTTGGTGCATATGGGTTTCATCCACAGTTTGGGACTTTCTCGGGAGAGGGGTCTTCTGGTTTACCTGATGAGGACAGATTCTCCTCGTCTTTGTCATCTATTTGGCAAAAGATTCAAGATAATCTAAAGAGCATGAGTGAGAGATATAAGCGTGTGGCTGATAAGAGACGTGTGCTTGGTCCGGACCTGAATGTTGGTGATCTGGTGTGGTTGTCTACCAAGAATATCAAATTGAAGGTTCCCTCCTGGAAGTTGGGTCCTAGGTTTATTGGGCCTTACAAAATCCTGTCTGTCATCAATCCTGTTGCATACCGTCTTGATCTTCCTCAGACTTGGAAGATCCATAATGTTTTTCATAAGTCCTTATTGAAACCTTATGTTCAACCCATTGTACCCTCGCCTTTGCCTCCTCCTCCGATTATGGTTGATGGGAATCTTGAATTCCAGGTCTCTAGGATTGTGGATTCTCGTCTTGTCCGCGGTTCTCTTCAGTACCTTGTTCAGTGGGAGGGGTATGGTCCTGAGGAGAGGATGTGGGTCCCAGTGACGGACATTAAGGCCTCTCGTCTCATCAGGGCATTCCATAGGTCCCATCCTGAGAAGGTGGGCTCTGAGTGTCCGGAGTCCACTCGTAGAGGGAGGGGTACTGTCACAACCAGACAGCTGAGAAGCTCTGACAGAGGCCTTTCAGAACCTCCTCCTTGAATTTCTGTGTTGTGGTATTCAGCTCCTCCTCTCGTCAGCCTCTCTCAGCTGTCATGTCTTAATTGCTTCCCTTTAAATGCCTCCTCAGAATGCTTTTCTGGGCGGCTTATATTTCCTCCTGGAGTGTGTGTGCACGCTGATCTGTCCTCCTGTTTGCTTCAAAGCTAAGTGTACTTTTATATGTTTATATCTGTTTGCTGGATCCCAGATGACCCTGACTCCCTCCGTGTCTTGTGTAGGGAGCCGGTGGTCGTGTCCCCTCACTATAGTAGGGTGCTCAGGGCTTTATAGTCAAGGTTCGTGGATATGCAAACCTCCACCATTAGGATCTTTGCATAGGCTGAGCAGCCAGGGAAAGTGCCAGGTCTTCTGCAGGGGTCTCCCTTGGTTCCTTAGTTTTTGGATCCAGCGAGTCGTTTATACATGTTGCTTTGCCTTGTTACCTGTACACATTCCGTGACAGTGGTGTCACGCAACCCTGTAGTTAAATCTCGTGCATGCACTGTAGTTGTACAAGACTGCGCATGTGCAGTACTGTTGATGATGCCGATACCCACAACTGTAAAAGTACTGAGCATGCATGGTCATGGTATTGCATGGCACATGTGTGACATCTCACTGCGGGGCTGCATGACATCTGAGGGGCTAGGAAGCTTTCAATCCACACCAAGAGCGACAGCGTTGAGTGCATCCTTCAGGGTAGCGGATAAGTGATTGATCACTGGGGGTGCTGGCATAGGTCCCAAAATGCCCTAAGAGAATGGAGTGGTAGTGGGTATGAGTGACCTTCATTCCATTCACTAGTATGGGACTGCCACAAGCTGTAGTGTGCATAGGGGAAAGTATTGTCCATGAGATAACCCCTTTAAAACTGTTAGCAATTTTGGCCATGCTAAACTGATGACAGCACTAGCTAGGGGCCTGGGAAAGAAGTACAAACACACATTTTGTGGAGCTTTTCTCATCAGGAGCAGTGTGAATATGATGTTTTATTCTGACAGACTCTGCTCCTGCGAGTGCCCAGGACAGAGCTTTACTTTGGTTTCTGCAATGAGCTGCTTCCAAGACCCTCTGTCATATTAGGTAGGTAGTAGTGCAGCTCTGAAGGTATACCCACACCACTATCCTACTTGGATGATCCATCCTCAATGACAGCCCCCAACTGGTTGATTGTCCCTAACTTAACTAAGTGCAGGGGTCTAAGCAAAAAGAGGTACAAATATCGGCAGGCAGAACCAGTAGGTAAAACGTCAGAGCCAAAACAGGATATAATCACAGAGTCATTGCGCTCCCATTCACTACTATGGGGAGAGCGCTTGGTGTGGCCGGACCTGGGGAAGCCCACCACCTTCCACGCTCTGTTCTGGGTGTAGGTGCGGGTCCTAAAGGTGGGACCCACCCCTTTCAGACAATGGGGGCATATCCTAGCGATATGCCCCCATTGTCTCAGATTGGAATAGCCCTTGACTGACCGTTACAAGTGGCACATGCAGGAAGTTCGTATGCAAGTACTGAAGTGCAGTGAAGACCGCAGTGGACTCATGAAGCCAGAACCAAGCATCGAGGAGCAGTTAAGTCTGCGATCCCGCTGGGTGCTTGTTAATGGTATACCCACTACCAAGTTGGACAAAATTATATGTACTGTAGCTGTTAAAGGCTACATACACTTTTATAACCAATTTTGGTCTAATCAATCTTAAAGAATGCAACTGTTGTGTGTGCGTCTACAGCTGCTCCTATGTGTTTCCTTGGTAACAGACTACACATAAACCCTGTGTGTAGTCAGAACCAGCAGACATGTGTTACTCCATTTCATGTGTTATTTTACCTATAGGTAACAATCAGAAAAGGCGCAGTGTGAGCTGTTTGCTGCTGCTGTGGTGAAAATGTATTGTGAGTGGACAAATTGCACCAAGAGATGTGGAAACTGTGGAGCACCAGATGCCATTGATGTGAGAGATGAACGTGAGCTATGAAGATGCGTGATGGTGGACCGACACGCTACAGTGGAGGAGCTCACCGCCAAAATGAACTGGGGCCTTCAAGACAGTTCAGAGAACCCTACTGCGTATGGGGCTCCAGAGCAGACGGACGGTCACTGGACCTCTGTAAACAAAGTTACATTGGCAGAAAATGCTTCAATTTCACAGCAGAGTCGGAATTGGACCTCCACTGATTGGCAAAGGGTTGTCTTCTCCAATGATTCTTGTTTTCTTCTTTATCAAATGGATGGATGTTGATGTGTCAGGAGAGAAACCTCCGAGAACAAACAACCTGCAACCATTGCTGGAGAACACAAGCTGGTGGTGGCAGCAGTATGGTCTGGGGGATGTTTTCATGACATTATCTGGGCCACTCATCCATGTGGAAGGCACAATCCACTGATTTGGGTATGAATCCATCCTTGTAGATCACTTTCACCCATACATGCTGATTGTCTTCCCTGGGGGGAGGGGATCCTCCAGCAAGACAATGCGACATGTCACACGGTTATAAATGTCCGACATTGGTTAGAAAAGCATGACCAAGACTTCCAAGTGCTATCCTGGCCCCTAATTCTCCAGACTTGAACATCATTCAGCATCTGTGGGACCACCTCGATGGTTGTGTTCTCTCTATGGATCCCCCGCACGCACCCTCCAGTAGCTGTGGGCTGCAGTCAGCATGGCTCCAGATACCTGTGACAACCAGGACCTTACGGAGTCACCCCCAGCCCGTCTTGCTGCTGTCCGTGCTGCACACGGCGGTCACTCTGGATATTAGCTGCTGGTCAGAATAATGGGACTCGACGGTGTACATTCTTTGGATTTTCTTTGTTGTGATCAGCGCCCTCCAGTGCTGTATCAGTCACTTTCATTGCATGTGTAATAGTGAAACCCATATATAAAAAGGAAAGAAGATGTGCCAGAGTTTCATACGCTTTGTTGTAAACAAGACAAAATATTATCTATCACAAGATGAAGTGACCCTGAGAAGTTCTTAGAATTGCACAATATGAATTATTGTTTACAATGGCTATTATCTGTACAAGTATATCATGGTATTATAAGGCTTTTACTAAAAAAGGCATTTTTATGAAACATCATATTCCGTAGCTTCCAGGTCCATCCTAGATAAATAGGTGGGCCATAACATTACACGCTCTTCAGAATCTCCCTGATGTCCCTTCACACAATATGACAAATATGAGGTGACTGTCTTAGTGAGGATAGGACCGCATGTGACTTTAGATAATACCTCCTTGTTAGAAGGGTTCCTTGACATAAAGAAGATCACATTTCCCCAACAATCAGCTGTAATCTGTGAGCAAACCTAACCATAAGCTTTCAGTTTGGCCGAGAGATGAGGATTCTGAACAAGGATAAACCTAAGGGCATCTGTCAGCAGTTTTGTACCTATGACACTGGCTGACCTGTTACATGTGCGCTTGGCAGATGGAGGCTTCTGTGTTGGTCCCATGTTCATATGTGCCCGCATTGCTGAAAAAATTTAGTTTTAATATATTCATATGAGCCTCGAGGAGCAACGGGGGCGTTACCATTACACCTACAGACTCTGCTCTCTCTGCAACTGCCCTGCCCTTTCCACTTTGACAGGGCCAGGCAGTGGAAGCAGCATCACGCCTGTCAATCAAAGTGGAGAGGGCGTGGCAGTTACAGAAAGAGAGGCGCCTCTAGGTGTAACAGCAACGCCCCCCTTGCTCTTAGAGGCTCATTTGCATATATTAAAAGATCCTTTTTCTCAGCAATGCGGGCACATATGAAGATGGGACCAACACAGATGCCTTCAGCTGCCAAGTGCACATGTAACAGGTCAGCCAGTGTCATAGGTGCAAATCTGCTGACAGATGCCCTTTAACCACTTCAGCCCCGCTAGGTGAAACCCCCTTCATGACCAGAGCACTTTTTACACTTCGGCACTACACTACTTTCACCGTTTATCGCTCGGTCATGCAACTTACCACCCAAATGAATTTTACCTCCTTTTCTTCTCACTAATGGAGCTTTCATTTGGTGGTATTTCATTGCTGCTGGCATTTTTACTTTTTTTGTTATTAATCAAAATGTAACGATTTTTTTGCAAAAAAATGACATTTTTCACTTTCAGCTGTAAAATTTTGCAAAAAAAAACGACATCCATATATAAATTTTTCGCCAAATTTATTGTTCTACATGTCTTTGATTAAAAAAAAATGTTTGGGCAAAAAAAAAATGGTTTGGGTAAAAGTTATAGCATTTACAAACTATGGTACAAAAATGTGAATTTCCGCTTTTTGAAACAGCTCTGACTTTCTGAGCACCTGTCATGATTCCTGAGGTTCTACAATGCCCAGACAGTAGAAAAACCCCACAAATGACCCCATTTCGGAAAGTAGACACCCTAAGGTATTCGCTGATGGGCATAGTGAGTTCATAGAACTTTTTATTTTTTGTCACAAGTTAGCGGAAAATGATGATGATTTTATTTTTTTTATTTTTTCTTACAAAGTCTCATATTCCACTAACTTGCGACAAAAAATAAAAAATTCTAGGAACTCACCATGCCCCTCACAGAATACCTTGGGGTGTCTTCTTTCCAAAATGGGGTCACTTGTGGGGTAGTTATACTGCCCTGGCAATTTAGGGGCCCAAATGTGTGAGAAGAACTTTGCAATCAAAATGTGTAAAAAATGACCGGTGAAATCCAAAAGGTGCACTTTGGAATATGCGCCCCTTTGCCCACCTTGGCAGCAAAAAAGTGTGACACATCTGGTATCGCCGTACTCAGGAGAAGTTGGGGAATGTGTTTTGGGGTGTCATTTTACATATACCCATGCTGGGTGAGAAAAATATCTTGGTCAAATGCCAACTTTGTATAAAAAAATGGGAAAAGTTGTCTTTTGCCAAGATATTTTTCTCACCCAGCATGGGTATATGTAAAATGACACCCCAAAACACATTCCCCAACTTCTCCTGAGTACGGCGATACCAGATGTGTCACACTTTTTTGCTGCCAAGGTGGGCAAAGGGGCACATATTCCAAAGAGCACCTTTCGGATTTTGCAGGGCATTTTTTACACATTTTGATTGCAAAGTTCTTCTCACACATTTGGGCCCCTAAATTGCCAGGGCAGTATAACTACCCCACAAGTGACCCCATTTTGGAAAGAAGACACCCCAAGGTATTCCGTGAGGGGCATGGCGAGTTCCTAGAATTTTTTATTTTTTGTCGCAAGTTAGTGGAATATGAGACTTTGTAAGGAAAAAAGAAAAAAAAAAGAAAAATCATCATTTTCCGCTAAATTGTGACAAAAAATAAAAAATTCGAGGAACTCGCCATGCCCCTCACGGAATACCTTGGGGTGTCTTCTTTCCAAAATGGGGTCACTTGTGGCGTAGTTATACTGCCCTGGCAATTTAGGGGCCCAAATGTGTAAGAAGTACCTTGCAATCAAAATGTGTAAAAAATGGCCTGCGAAATCCGAAAGGTGCCCCTTTGCCCACCTTGGCTGCAAAAAAGTGTCACACACGTGGTATCGCCGTACTCAGGAGAAGTTGGGTAATGTGTTTTGGCGTGTCATTTTACATATACCCATGCTGGGTGAGAGAAATATCTTGGCAAAAGACAACTTTTCCCATTTTTTTATACAAAGTTGGCATTTGACCAAGATATTTTTCTCACCCAGCATGGGTATATGTAAAATGACACCCCAAAACACATTCCCCAACTTCTCCTGAGTACGGCGATACCACATGTGTGACACTTTTTTGCAGCCTAGATGCGCAAAGGGGCCCAAATTCCTTTTAGGAGGGCATTTTTAGACATTTGGATCCCAGACTTCTTCTCACACTTTCGGGCCCCTAAAAAGCCAGGGCAGTATAAATACCCCACATGTGACCCCACTTTGGAAAGAAGACACCCCAAGGTATTCAATGAGGGGCCTGGCGAGTTCCTAGAAATTATTTTTTTTTTGCATAAGTTAGCGGATATTGATTTTTTTTTTGTTTTTTTCTCACAAAGTCTCACTTTCCGCTAACTTAGGACAAAAATTTCAATCTTTCATGGACTCAATATGCCCCTCACGGAATACCTTGGGGTGTCTTCTTTCCGAAATGGGGTCACATGTGGGGTATTTATACTGCCCTGGCTTTTTAGGGGCCCTAAAGCGTGAGAAGAAGTCTGGAATATAAATGTCTAAAAATGTTTACGCATTTGGATTCCGTGAGGGGTATGGTGCGTCCATGTGAGATTTTATTTTTTGACATAAGTTAGTGGAATATGAGACTTTGTAAGAAAAAACAAAAACAAACAAAAAATTTCCGCTAACTTGTGCCAAAAAAAATGTCTGAATGGAGCCTTACAGGGGGGGGGGGGTGATCAATGACAGGGGGGTGATCAATGACAGGGGGGTGATCACCCATATAGACTCCCTGATCACCCCCTGTCATTGATCACCCCCCCTGTAAGGCTCCATTCAGACATCCGCATGATTTTTTACGGATCCATGGATACATGGATCGGATCCACAGAACGCATGCGGACGTCTGAATGGAGCCTTACAGGGGGGTTATCAATGACAGGGGGTGATCAGGGTAATCACCCCCCTGTCACTGATCACCCCCCCTGTAAGGCTCCATTCAGACATCAGCATGATTTTTTACGGATCCATGGATACATGGATCGGATCCACAAAACGCATGCGGATGTCTGAATGGAGCCTTACAGGGGGGGGTGATCAATGACGGAGGGGTGATCACCCATATAGACTCCCTGATCACCCCCCTGTAAGGCTCCATTCAGACATCCGCATGATTTTTTACGGATCCATGGATACATGGATCGGATCCACAGAACGCATGCGGACGTCTGAATGGAGCCTTACAGGGGGGTTATCAATGACAGGGGGTGATCAGGGTAATCAGGGTGATCACCCCCCTGTCACTGATCACCCCCCCTGTAAGGCTCCATTCAGACATCAGCATGATTTTTTACGGATCCATGGATACATGGATCGGATCCACAAAACGCATGCGGACGTCTGAATGGAGCCTTACAGGGGGGGGGGTGATCAATGACAGAGGGGTGATCACCCATATAGACTCCCTGATCACCCCCCTGTAAGGCTCCATTCAGACATCCGCATGATTTTTTACGGATCCATGGATCGGATCCACAAAACGCATGCGGACGTCTGAATGGAGCCTTACAGGGGGGTGATCAATGACAGGGGGTGATCAGGGTAATCAGGGTGATCACCCCCCTGTCACTGATCACCCCCCCTGTAAGGCTCCATTCAGACGTCCACATGATTTTTACGGATCCATGGATACATGGATCGGATCCACAGAACGCATGCGGACGTCTGAATGGAGCCTTACAGGGGGGTTATCAATGACAGGGGGTGATCACCCCCCTGTCACTGATCACCCCCCCTGTAAGGCTCCATTCAGACGTCCGCATGATTTTTACGGATCCATGGATACATGGATCGGATCCGTAAAAATCATGCGGACGTCTAAATGGAGCCTTACAGGGGGGTGATCAATGACAGGGGGGTGATCAATGACAGGGGGTGATCAGGGAGTGTATATGGGTGATCACCCGCCTGTCATTGATCACCCCCCTGTAAGGCTCCATTCAGACGTCCGTATGCTTTTTGCGGATCCGATCCATGTATCCGTGGATCCGTAAAAATCATACGGACGTCTGAACTGAGCCTGACAGGGGGGTGATCAATGACAGGGCGGTGATCAATGACAGGGGGGTGATCAGGGAGTTTATATGGGGTGATCATGGGTGATCAGGGGTTTATAAGGGGTTAATAAGTGACGGGGGGGGGGTGTAGTGTAGTGTGGTGTTTGGTGGGACTGTACTGACCTACCTGAGTCCTCTGGTGGTCGATCCTAACAAAAGGGACCACCAGAGGACCAGGTAGGAGGTATATTAGACGCTGTTATGAAAACAGCGTCTAATATACCTGTTAGGGGTTAAAAAATTCGGATCTCCAGCCTGCCAGCGAACGATCGCCGCTGGCAGGCAGGAGATCCACTCGCTTACCTTCCGTTCCTGTGAGCGCGCGCGCCTGTGCGCGCGCGTTCACAGGAAATCTCGCGTCTCGCGAGAAGACGCGTATATGCGTCCAGGAGGAGTAAAGCAACCACCTCCCGGACGCATATCTGCGTACAGCGGTCGGGAGGTGGTTAAAAGGAACCTGTCACCGGGATTTTGTGTATAGAGCTGAGGACATGGGTTGCTAGATGGCCGCTAGCACATCTGAAATACCCAGTCCCTATAGCTCTGTGTGCTTTTATTGTGTAAAAAAACCTGATTTGATACATATGCAAATGAATCTGAGATGAGTCCTGTCCCTGACTCATCTCACGTACAGGACTCATCTCAGGTTAATTTGCATATGTATCAAATCGGGTTTTTTACACAATAAAAGCACACAGAGCTATGGGGACTGGATATTGCGGATGTGCTAGTGGCCACCTAGCAACCCATGTCCTCGGCTCTATACACAAAATCCAGGTGACAGGTTCCCTTTAACTCAAAATTACCCAATAAGGTCATGAAAATGAAAAACATGGAATGAGACCGGTTTCTGGACATGTCCCCCCCCCCCTTTGTATCAGTTAATAACCTCGCCCTAATGAAGCTGATTACCAAATCTAGGTTTGCGGGAAATACTTCTAAATATAAGCTGTCTGGCAGCACGGTCACTATTTAAAGACTCTAAATGGGGTCTGTCCAACCAGCGCTCTTTGTGACATCTCATTCTAGCGTGTGGATGTGAGAGAATCTATTCATCCATGCACAATGCTGGTATTAAGAAGCGGCTCTCCGACATAAAGGAGGAAGCCGTAGGAGAAAACAGCTTAGTCACTGTAGTAGAGTGCAGCACGTGGTTCCTTCACCTACTGAGCACAGCGGCTGTCAACAAATGATGTCACGCTTCTCAGCACATACATGAGGCAACCGCCTTCACAGTGGTCTGGTTTTTCCAGGCGATTCTTCAAGATGACAAGCAGAATTTTTTCTTCATATTCTTCATATCATATAGTTTGTTTTTAGAAAAACAGGAAAAAGGGGCACAAACTAGAGGGATCGGTACAGGGTAATAGGACATAGCTCATCAAATATGATGTCATGAAGACAATCCTAAAAAAAAAGTCACAGGGACTCCAGCTTTTTTTTAAATTAAATTGTTTGCGACATTCGGTGATCTTCACGATTTTTCGAAGTGGTCTATGTTAAAGTACCTCTGTCAGCAGATTTGTCCCTATGACACTGGCTGAACTGTTACATGTGCGCTTGGCAGCTGAAGGCATCTGTGTTGGTCCCGTGTTCATATGTGTCCGCATCGCTGAGAAAAATTATGTTTTATTATATGCAAATGAGCCTCTAGGAGCAATGGAGGCACAAAAATTGCAACAGCAAGCGATCAAAAAGGCGTATGCCCCCCAAAATAGTACCAATCAAACCGTCACCTCATCCCACAAAAAATGACATCCTACCTAAGACAATCGGTCAAAAAATAAAAAAAGCTATCACTCTCAGACAATGAAGACACTAAAATATGATTTTTTCTTTGCTTCAAAACTGCTATTATTGTGTAGAACCTACGATAAATAAATAAGAAAAAGTTGACATATTAGGTATTGCCACGTCCGTAACGATCTGCTCTATAAAAAAGTCACATGACCTAATCCCCCAGGTAAATGCTGTAAAAAATAAATAAATAAAAACTGCACCAAAACAACCAATTTTTTGGTCACCTTGCCCCATAAAGTCTAATAATGAATGATCAAAAAATCTTACCAATTAAAACGTCAACGTGTGTGCACCCCGTGGCCGTGCTGCGGGCCGCAATGCATGAACAGCGACCATGGGGCAGCCGCAGTGGATCGCGGACCCATTCACTTTAATGGGTCCACGATCTGCAAAAAGATAGGACATGTTCTATCTTTTTTCGGAACGAAAGTACGGGATGAAACCCCATGGAAGCACTCCGTAGGTTTCTGTTCCGTGCTTCCTTTCCGCACCATTCCGCATCTCCGGATTTGCGGACCCATTAAAGTGAATGGGTCCGCATTTGTGATGCGGAATGTACACGGAACGGTGGCCATGTATTGCGGATCCACAAATGCGGTCCTCAATATGGCAACGGGACACCTACAGTCATGTGCAGGAGGCCTTAGACTTTTCCTGCCATTCATCAGCGCAGGCGCACTGTGAACAGCACAGGCAGCGCACTGAGTGTAAACAGGCTTTTATAGCGAAAAAGTACATGGAAGATATACTATACTGGACTGTAGTATTCAGGGGAAATTCCCATGTTGGCACTTTGTGATAAATTTGTGGGTTTTGGGGTGAAGTTTGGGCACTCGGTCTCTAAAAGGTTCGCCATCACTGATCTAACCTGTCAGATTAATGTTGTTAAAAAAAAAAACGCTGCCAAAACATACATTTTTTTGTTACCTTGCCCCCAAAAACGGAGTATAGCGTAATTAAAAATCATATGTACCCCAAAATAGTACCAATAAAACTGGCACCTTATCCCGTAGTTTCCAAAATATGGTCACTTTTTTGAGTTTCAAATGGGACGTGGCATCTAATAACCAGTTCAGCTAAATCTGCCTTCCAAAAACCATATGGCGTTCCTTTCCTTCTGCACCCTGCCGTGTGACCATACAGCAGTTTACGACCACATGTAAACCGCAGAATCAGGGTAATAAATATTGAGTTTTGTTTGGCTGTTAACCCTTGCTTTGCTACTGGAAAAAATGGATTCAAATATAAAATCTGCCAAAAAATTGAAATTCTGAAATTTCATCTCCATTTTCCATTAATTCTTGTGGAACACCTAAAGGGTTAACAAAGTTTGGAAAATCAGTTTTGAATACCTTAAGGGGTGTAGTTTCTAAAATGGGGTCATTTGTGGGTGGTTTTTATTATGTAAGCCCCACAAAGTGACTTCAGACCTGAACTGGTCTATAAAAAGTGGGTTTTTGAAATTTTTTGAAAAATTTCAGGATAAGCTTCTAAGCCTTCTAACGTCACCAAAAAATAAAATGTGATTTTCTAAATGATCCAAACATGAAGTAGACATATGGGAAATGTAAAGTAATAACTATTATATGAGGTATCACTATCTATTATAAAATTATAGAAATTGAAATTTAAAAAGTTGGGATTTTTTCTAAATTTTTGGTAAATTTGGGATTTTTTCACAAATAAAGGTGAAATATATTGGCTCAAATTTATGACTATCATGAAGTACAATGTGTCACAAGAAAACAGTCTCAGAGTGGCTTGGATAAGTAAAAGTGTTCCAAAGCTATTAACACATAAAGTGACACATGTCAGATTTGCAAAAAATGGCCTGGGCAGAATAGTGAAAACTGGCCCGGTGTATAAGGGGTTGAAGGGGTTATCTACATTAGACAACTTCTACTCTAAGAAAGGTCTCTTGCCAACTGGGCACAAATGGGGACATTTATCAAAACAACTGTTAAGGAAAACTGGCTTAGCTTCCCATAGCGCCCAATCAGATTCCACCTTTCATTTTTTCAGAGCTCCTTTGGGAAATTAAAGGATTAAATGTACACCTTTGGGGCAGTTTTTTTATTTATTATTGAATTGTACTCATTTTGAGCTAAAAATCATTTTTTCAATTAGTCTATATTAAAGATATGGAATCCCTTTTTCTGTACAGAGCTGGGATGCTCTAGTAGCAGTGTCTTGATTTTCTCTCTGCTCTCTGACATTATAAACACTCATTATAGCTCAGTTCTAATCTTACTGATAAGAATGTGGCTTAAATAAGTGTTAATGACCTTAGTAAATTAGAGATACGGGTTATTAGATGACAGCACAAAGTTAGAAAAACAGTTAAACCTTTGTGACAGAATTGCTCAATATTTTTTTTTATAATTGTATATTTATTAAATAATATAGAAATGAAAATGTACATTTACAATAGATTCATGCACAATAGTACAAGGTAAAGGATGAAACATGAAGTACATCACATTCATATTGATTGAGCACTTGTTACACTCGATAATAATCAATGATGAAAAATGAGAAACCGAGCAGGAATATAACAATAAAGTGTACTAAGGGAGACTGTGTCTATCTTAAATCAGTCCAAAGTATGACTACTTAGCGAAATATCCTAGAACAAGAAGACATCAGGTAGTAGCGGAGGAGTCTTAAAGACACAAAAGCCCAGAGCTTCTCAGCTAGTAATGCTTTACCTAACAAATAACCAAAAGACAAGATAAATAACATAGACAAAGACACAAGGGGGGGGGGGGGACACCTCTTTCTCATGAGGTCATTAAGGTTGCCTTGTGACCCAGTAATTATCCCACAGGTCCCATATGGCGTTGAAGAGTACTATTTTGTCCTGAAACATGGCCGTGGATTATTCCATTGTTCGGACCTCCATCACCCTAGTGTACAAATCAGAAACCCGTGGTGGTTCAGGGCTTTTCCAAGCTCGAGAGATTAGACAACGAGCTGCTGTTAGTATCAATAGTAATAACTTTAGTGAGTGTTTTTTAACTTGAATGGGGACCACATTAAGCAGGAAGGACATAGGGTCAGGTCGGATTTCCACTGCAAAAATATCACTCAGGAGGGTGCCTACCCCGGTCCAATAGGGGCGTATCTTGGGGCAGTCCGAGAAAATATGAGACAATGTGCCCCTATGTAAGCCGCATCTTAAGCAGTCTCCCAGGACTATTGGGTTCATTCTTTGAAGGAGGTCAGGAGTGTGGTACCAGTACATTAAGATTTTATATTGGTTCTCCTGATGAAGTACCGACATAGAGGATTTCGCTGCCCTCCTCCATATAAGGTGCCAGAGTGCGTCTGGCACCCAGATACTCCTCCTATCCCGCCATGTAGGAGTGCCTTTGAACCCGATCAGGGAAGGGAGTCAGCAATATGGAGTAAATATCAGAAATTAGACCTTCCCTGCAAAGGTGTTCAAAGGGAGTCGGGAGGGAAACTGTGATCCCTGAAAAAATGGACTGTGCGAAGTGACTTATCTGGATAAAAAAGTAATTGGAGGAGGGGGGAGATCATATTTGGTCTGGAGGGTAGAAAATGGCAAAAGGTCCCTAGTGAAGGGGTCCACAATATCTGCAAACCGAAACACACCCTGCTGAAACCATGGTCTCGTTGTGGATGTGGTAAGACTAGCAGGGAGCGTAGGGTGATATAAAAAGGAGGTCATGGCGGAGTGGTTAGAAACCAGAGGGAATTTGCCACGGGACTGCTGCCATATGAGTCTAGTACAGGCCATGGGCCCTAAGAGATCCTTAATTGGTAGAGTCTTGTGAGATCTGGACGATAGCATGGAGTTAGGATGTATAGGAGCTAGCCAGAGTCTTTCTACTTGCATCCAGACAGAGTATGGGTGCAAGGAATCCCAGGCCGTGACAGAACGTAGCTGGGCCACCCAGTAATATTTGGGCAGATCCGGTACCCCTAGTCCACCCTGATGCCTACTAGATAGAAGGACTGACCGTGGGATTCTATGACGCCTTCCCGTCCATATGAATCTATGGAGGTGAGATTGAATGGATCTCAGATCTTTGAGGGGAACTATAATCGGTAAGGTCTCAAAAAGATACAGAAGTTTGGGCAAGATCGTCATTTTAGTCGCAGCAATACGTCCCATGAGAGAGAGTGGGAGAACGTGCTACTTGTCCAGGAGACCCCTAATCTTCGCATATATGCGTGGGAAGTTAGCTTCATAAAGTTCCCCATATCGAGGAGTGAGGTCAACACCCAAATATCGCAGGGAGTCCGTCTTCCAATGGAAAGTGAAGTTAACCCTAAGAGAGCCAAGGGCCATCTTAGAAAGAGTAGGAGGGCCTCAGTTTTATGGGTGTTGACCTTATACCCCGAGAGTCGACCAAATTCCTGCAGGATGGAGTGGAGGTTTGGTAGGGAAATATGAAGCTTGGTAAGGGTAAGAAGGATGTCGTCTGCATATAGCGATAGCTTAAACTCCCTGTCCCTGACCATAACACCTCTGATGTCTGGACATGCCCTGATTTTTGGCGCCAGGGGTTTGATACACATGGCAAATAATAGCGGAGATAGGGGGCAGCCTTGTCTCGTCCCGTTAGCAATGCGTATGGGTCGATATTGAGCATGAGGTAGTTTAATTATCGCTGTGGGGGAGGAGTATAGACTACGAATAGCCCTAACGAAGGAACCAGAAAGGCCATATGCCTGCAAGGTAGCAAAAAGAAAAGGCCAACCTAAACGGTCAAACGCCTTTTCAGCATCTAAACTAAGAAGTAGCGCCTCCTCACCCAAGCGAGATATGACATGTATCAAGTTAATGTTTCTTCGTGTGTTGTCCGCCCCCTGACGGCCTGAGACTAATCCCACCTGGTCTTTGTGGATCAGGGAGGGGAGAAAAACGTTTAGACGGGAGGCTAGGGCTTTGGTGTAAATCTTAATATCTGAATTAAGCAGGGCAATGGGCCTGTAATTATGGCATTTGTGAGGATCTTTCCCAGGTTTCGGAATCATTGTGAGATAAGAGTGAGACATTGGGGCAGGTACTGCGTTGCCAGCTAGAAAATGATTAAAAAGGGTTACTAAGTGAGGGATTAGTTCGGTCTTGAAAGTCTTATAATATTTATACGAAAAGCAATCAGGCCCTGGGGATTTACCCTCAGGTAGATGGTCCACCACTTCCCCTATCTCTTCCGGCGTGATCTGACTATTAAGGGCGGCCAGATCAGAAGTCGATAGGAAGGTGACAGGATGCCAGATAAGACTGGAGTGTACTATCCCTAAGTCTCTCATCTGTGGGGAGGTCGGAGGGTAAATTGTACAGGGAAGAGTAGTAGGTCGAGAACCTCTCTGCTATCACTCTGGGGTCATAGTGGATTGTTCCGTCAGTCCCCCTAATAGCACTCGGACTCATTTGGGGATTGCGATTCCTGAGTTGTCTGGCCAGCAAAGTATGAGGTTTGTTCCCCCAAGAATAGTAACGCTGTCGTGTGTAAAGTAGTAACTTGTTGACACGAGCTTAAGCTAGACTCTTCAATTGGAAGCATAACATAGTACCAATTCAAATCAATGGGTTGTCTGTGTAATGGAAAACAGGCTAGGTCCTCCGGATCGTTCTCCAGAATGGGGAACCCTCTCTATTAACTCATTTGGATATGGGTTTTCTAAGTCAGGCGACCCCTTTAACCCCTTAGTGCCACACTCTGTATTTTACGACTGCAAAACCTGCTGTTAAGAACAAGCTCTGTAAATAGTGATGGCATGGTGCAAAAGCTGTGCCCAGCAGGTTTTCAGCCATGCTAGGGCTCCTACATCCAAAGTCTGCCACAATCATATGTATCACCTATCAATGAAGCATGGCTGGAGGGGTCTAACTGCTGCGAACAAGGGGTCCCCAAATCACCTCTCTGAAGGGAATAGTGGTGCACAGCAAGATGCGCTGCTGAGAAACAACCATTTCAGGTGCTGGATGAAAGATGCAATCACTGATGAATGCTTGCTGGTTCATCAGGTCCTCAGTGGTATTTGTATGAATGTTTATCCCTGACCAGTGTCCTGATTCTCAGCTCATGTAAAAGGTCCCTTGATGCAGCTTTGTACTGTTTACATTCAATTTATTATTGTGGCCCCTAAAGCAAGTCCTAATGTGAGTCCCTATGATCATCTGCATACTGAAGACCAGTGGCTGATATAATACCAAGTGCTCTCCAAACAGCAGCTCATCTGACAACTTCATGGTCTCCTCCATGATGTGGAAAGTAGGAAAAGCCATGGAATGAGGAGCGATGATATATGCCCTTTAGAGGGTGGTTGAGCAGAGAATTAAAGGGGGTGTCCAAAATTATCACAAGTTGGTGCACAGACAGGGGATGGTGTAAAATAACAAAAGAGTCATTACTTAACTATTGAATTATCTGCTATTCCAGCATCCCTGTTCCGGTGCAAGGGGCCCAAGGGCCTTTGTTTACAGGGCTGCTGAAGGTAATGTCAACAACATGTGACTACTGCAGCCAATCACTGGCCTCAAAAGAAAAACTGGGACAGTGATTGGCTGCGGCGGTCACATGTTGTCATGGTGACATCAGCACAGCACTAAGACTGGTGGAGAAGGCCAGAATGGTAGTGCTGGAGCGGCAGGAAATTCAGCTGTAGGAAATAATAATTTTTCTCCAGAATGAAGCAATGTATCACTAAGGGAAAGCTATCATTACATGCAGCTGAGCTAGCCCTACAAGGCATGGTCCCTGGTGTATCAGTGAATTTTCTGGTGACAGTCTCTCTTTAAACCAGAAGTTTTTAATGCTTCATTTCACCTGTAGGGGCACTGCAGGAAAAGAGAACACTTGCTGCCTGGTTCTTCAGAGATTGTAGCTGATCCCCTGTATCTCAGCAGTAGTACACTCTGTGATCATCTGGCCAGGGACACTTCAGTCCAAAAACTGAATGCTGAACATGGGCAGCCTCAGGAATTTACACTTCCTGTACTTTTCTACATAAGTAATGAGAAATTAGTAAGGCACATAAATGTTAATAATTTATCATAACTCCACTTCCCTGTTATACAAGTTTTAAACTGCTTTCCCGTCAAAGCCTGTTAAAAAAACGGAAGGTAAAGTTGCAAATTCATGTCAACACCTCAAGCACGTGACTCCAGGCGAGCTGATTTCACTTTCTAGTTGAGTCGTTGCAATTAACTCTAACCATATTCCTTTACAGGAATCGCCTGACACATTCCAGCCCGGTTATGAAATTCTGCATCTGCATTGTCCTGAACAGTGGGCCCTCCTCTCATATCCTGACTAGTGTTCCCTCCTCTCATATCCTTACCTGTGGCCCCTAGCAGCAAAGAAGACATGACTGTGAATTTTCAAAACAATACAAATTTTAGCCTTTTTTTTTGGGCAGATTCTGTTTTCTTAAACAAATAAAACAGTGAGTTTTTGTTCCAGTGATTTCACACACAGGGGCTGCGTGATCCAGTAAGGTAGGTCCTCTGCACACAGTCAATAGGTCGTAAGGATTTGAGGGGGCTGAATAAACCAGTCAGAAAACATATCACTTTTTTCCAAAAAACAGGAAATACAAGAATCCTGCAAGTTGTCCCCAAGAATCCTGCAAAAATGAGGACTATCGGGAAAAAGAGGCAAGAAATATAAATCAAAGTGCAAAGTCAAAGAAAATTAAGGAGAAGTAAGGAGTGTCTTTACAGGGGTTGTCCAGTTTTCCTATCCTCAGGATAGGTCATCAATATAGGATTGTCAGGAGTCCGACACCTGGTACCCCCGCGGATCAGTTGTATGAAGAGAAAGCAGCGCTCCTGCAAGCAATGCGTTCTCTTTAAAGGGGTTCTGCACTTTCAATTAACTGATGATCTATCCTCTGGATAGATCATCAGCTTCTGATCGGCGGGGGTCCGACACCTGGGACCCCCGCCGATCAGCTGTTTGAGAAGGCAGCGGCGCTCCAGCAGCGCCGCGGCCTTCTCACTGTTTACCGCCGGGCCGCCCGCCCACTGACGTCACGACTTGTATCAACTAGAGTGGGCGCGGCTAAGCTCCATTCAAGTGAACAGAGCTTAGCCGCGCCCACTCTAGTTGATACAAGTCGTGACGTCAGTGGGCGGGCGGCCCGGCGGTAAACAGTGAGAAGGCCGCGGCGCTGCTGGAGCGCCGCTGCCTTCTCAAACAGCTGATCGGCGGGGGTCCCGGGTGCCGGACCCCGGCCGATCAGAAGCTGATGATCTATCCAGAGGATAGATCATCAGTTAATTGAAAGTGCAGAACCCCTTTAATGTTTATCTGCTCATCATCGACATTTCAGCTCCTTCACTTGAATGGGACGGAGCGTAACTGCAACTGCTCTGTACCATTGGAGTGAATGGGACGGAGGAACTGTAGTTACACTGCTTGCCGCTGCAGTGCCGATGGCGAGCAGGTAAACAGTGAAGAGAACGGAGTGCTCTGTGTTCTCGAAAATAGGTAATCAATACAGCAAACCAGACCACTCCTTTAATTTTAGCTTGCACACACCTCATTAGAGGAGGAGAAGATGCTATTAAAGAGCTAAAGGGGTTGTCCGGGTTTGGAGCTGAACCCGGACATATACCTATCTTCACCCCTCCGGCCCCCCTGATATGAGCCATCAACATGAGGCCCAATGGCAGTTTATACTTAAATGTTTAGATTTGTGTTTGACGCACAAACATTTTTGGTTAGATAATATATAATATTTTCAGCTAACTGGTACAGCAATGGGAGCGAAATTCGTCCCATCTTTCGCCCATTTATACATGGGCTATTGAGAGAGAGAGTACATTGACTGTATAGTGCAGTCAGGGAAGGAAGGGTATCTCGAAGACTGCCTGTGTATCTGGAAAGGAGAGAATGGAGGACTGGAATCCTTCCTTCAGATAATAAATGACAATAATTGGAATTTGCTTTTCACTAGTATGAATGGTCAAAAGTCTATGAGGGAGATTTATCAAAACTGGTGAAAAGGAAAACTGCCCATAGCAACCAATCAGATTCCACCCTTTCTGTCACGTACTTACCCATCTGCGCTCTAGCCACAATATGGTGGCGTGCTGTTGCTATGGCAACCAGCCCTGCTGTCTGTGGGGCTGGTCAACTTATTAGGGAGCAGGGATGCCGGACCAATCAGGCTTCGCCCTGGTGTCACATGCTTCCTGAGGGTGAGCTATTTTTACAGGCAACTGCTGGCCACAGTTGCCTGTGATTGGCATTCCTGCCTCACAAGCTAGCGGTGCGTTACTCTGGATCACTTACCTTTTGCTATGACTCTGCCAGTTATTTGACCTTTTTTGATTTTTGACTCTGATATTTGACCTAGCCTTTGCCTCTGACATTATCTCCTGGTTTTACTCTGCTTTGTATTTGACTTACATTTTGGATTCTGATCCGGTCCCGGTTTTTCCAGTCTGTTTTTTTTACCTCTTTCTATCTAAGTACTCTTTAGCCGTTTTGCTTAGGCCCCTGCACTTAGCTAAGAAGGGACTGTCGTCCAGTTGTGGGCCATCACTTAGCACGGATCGTGCAAACAAGTAGGGACAAAGGGGCGGGTGGAGTATCGGGCCACACTGTTCCTTTCATGAAACCTTCATTTCCTAAAAGAGCTCTTAAAAACGAATGGTGGAATCTGATTGGTTGCTATGGGCGACTAAACCCGTTTTATTTAACGCCAGTTTTGATAAATCTCCCCTAAAACCTATTTCAAACCCACGAATACAAATGCCTATTGTAAAGTTGCTCTCTCAAGCAGGGCGGCGGTGACAGATTCCGTTGCAGACAACAGGATTAAAGTCCAAATTGATGCTTTATTTTATGGCACTCTGGCAATTTACAGGCAAACCCAGTTATAATTCACTGGGTACGGTGAAGTTCCAGCAGCACAAAACATAAATCAAACAAAATTAACTCCTGCCTGTCTGGTTTCTAACTAATACAGATTAGTTACTAGCTCACCTATTGAGCCCAGGTCACACAGAGAGATTTAGGCGTCTCTAGCCAGCAAGGCAGACAGCTTGATAGATTTCTTCCAAGCATAACTCTCCCTGACAGCCTGGGATGTGCTTTTATTTCCCCCTAATGACCCCAGATGGCTACACCTGGGGATCCCTCAGGCTAGGGGTAAACCTGCCCTGGAATGGGGGTGGACTGGGGAGGTCCCACTACCAAACCTGCCTTCCCAGTCCAAATAAAATCCAGCCCTTCAACTTTTAACAAAACTGTCTCACCAATCTACACCTTGCTGAAACCACTTTAGTCTTTCTGGATTTTACTTACCTCACCCAGTTGAGGAACCTGGGTGAGATATACATCCCTTCCAAGACTTTTCCATACACTTTACACATATCCCCCCCCTTCTCCTTCTCATCCTCGCACTTTCAGCAACCATACCGTGTATCCCGACAAAGCATCTGCATTTCCCTGCAACTTCCATGGCCTATGCTCAAACTTAAAATTAAAATTTTGCAGGGAGAGAAACCACCTGGTCACTTTTGCATTTTTCTTCTTGTTTTGTTTCATGCAGGTTAAAGGAGCATGATCTGTCACCGACAGAAATTTTCTACCCAGCAGGTAATATTTAAGTGACTCCAGAGCCAATTTAATGGCCAGCCATATTCTTGGCTGGGGTCAACTTCCTGCTTAGGTACATCACTGGGTGCTCCTCCCCATTTACCACTTGTGACAGGATCGCTCCCAAGCCTGTATTAGATGCATCAGTCTGTACCAGAAACCCCTTTCCAAAATCTGGGGAAATGAGCACTGGTTGTTGACAGAGGGCAGCCTTTAGGCTCTGAAAAGCCTTTTCTGCGTCTGGGATCCACTTCACCATTACTGACTTAGGGGCTTTCATTAAGTCAGTGAATGGTTCTGCAATCGAGGCAAAATTCAGTACGAAGCGCCAGGAGTACCAAGTTATGCCAAGGAAGGCCTTGACTTGTTTTTCCGTTAAGGGCTTAGGCCAGTTTTGTATTGCCACTACTTTATTGACCTGGGGTTTAACCAGCCCTTTACCAATAATGTAGGTATTTTGCTTCCTCTAGCCCTACTGCACACTTCTCAGGGTTTATGCTTAGGCCAGCATCACTAATGGAATCTATCACGGCCTGCATTTTCCAGAGGTGACTTTTCCAATCAGGTAAAAAAAATTACATCATCAAGGTAATCGGCAGCATAGTCACGATGTGGCCTTAAGATTAGGTCTATCAACCTCTGAAAAGTGGCAGGGGTTCCATGTAACCTGAACGGCATCACTGTGTATTGGAACAGCCCCTCCGGCGTGGAGAATGCTGTCTTTTCTTTAGCCCAATCTGACAATGGTATCTGCCAATAACCCTTTGTAAGGTCAAGGGTCGTGATGTGTTAAAGGGAATATACATTTTTGATATTTTGGGTAATCTCAATAATTAACATTCATAAATAGGCGTTAAACATCTATTGATGACTCCGCCTATTTAAACCTTAAAAGAAACTACCTCTGTTGCCTTACCTAATTCCCTGAACTGCATGCGCTATATTACTACTATTGCGGCGACTACTACAATAAATGAGTACATGCAGTACTTTGAATAATAAAAGGAATTTATTAAAACAATTACACGTCTACAGTCTAATTATTGCTATAAGTATACATATTTATATCAATGGACATACAGTGAGGAACAGAAGTATTTGAACACCCTGCGATTTTGCAAGTTCTCCCACTTAGAAATCATGGAGGGGTCTTAAATTCACATTGTAGGTGCATTCCCACCCTGAGAGACAGAATTTTTTGTAAAAAATTCAGGAAATCAAATTGTATGATTTTTAAAGAATGTATTTGTCTTGCACTGCTGAACATAAGTATTTGAACACCTGAGAAACAGCAAGAATTCTGGCTCTCAAAGACCTGTTACTGTGCCTTTAAAAAGTCCACCTCTACTCCACTCATTAATCTAACTTAGTAGCACCTGTCTGAGCTCTTTAAAGACCCCTGTCCACTCCACAGTCAGTCAGATGCCAACTACTACCATGGGCAAGACCAAAGACCTGTCAAAAGACACCAGAGACAAAATTGTGGACCTCCACAAGGCTGGAAAGGACTATGGGGCAATTGCCAAGCAGCTTGGTGAAAATAGATCAACTGTTGGAGCAATTGTTAGAAAATGGAAGAGGCTAAAGACGACTGTCAGTCTCCCTCAGACTGGGGCTCCATGCAAGATCTCAGCTCGTGGGGTATGACTGATGATAAGAAAGGTGAGGAATCAGCCCAAAACTACAAGGAAGGAGCTGGTCAATGACATGAAGAGAGCTGGGACCACAGTTTCAAAGGTCACTGTTAGTAGAACACTACGCCGTAATGGTTTCAAATCATGCATTGCACCGAAGGTTCCCCTGCTTAAGTCATCACATGTCCAGGCCCGTCTGAAGTTTGCCAATGACCATCTGGATGATCCAGAGGAGACATGGGAGAAAGTCATGTGGTCAGATGAGACCAAAGTAGAAATTTTTGGTTTAAACTTCACTCGTCGTGTTTGGAGGAAAAAGAAGGATGAGTTGCATCCCAAGAACACCATCCCTACTGTGAAGCATGGGGGTGGTAACATCATGCTTTGGGGGTGCTTTTCTGCGAAGGGGACAGGATGACTGAACTGTATTAAGGAGAGGATGAATTTATTCTAAGATTTTGAGCAACAACCTACTTCCCTCAGTCAGAGCATTGAAGATGGGTCGTGGCTGGGTCTTCCAACATGACAACGACCCGAAGCACACAGCCAGGATAACGAAGTAAGTGCTCCGTAAGAAGCATATCAAGGTTTTAGAGTGGCCTAGCCAGTTTCCAGACCTAAATCCAATAGAACATCTTTGGAGGGAGCTAAAACTCCATGTTGTTCAGCGACAGCCCCGAAACCTGACAGATCTAGAGGAGATCTGTGTGGAGGAGTGGGCTAAAATCTCTGTTGCAGTGTGTACAAACCTGGTCAAGAACTACAGGAAACGTTTGACCTCTGTAATCGCAAACAAAGGCTTCTGTACCAAATATTAACACTGATTTTCTCCGGTGTTCAAATACTTATGTTCAGCAGTGCAAGACAAATACATTCTTAAAAATCATACAATGTGATTTCCTGATTATTATTTTTTTTATTCTGTCTCTCAGGGTGGGAATGCATCTACAATGTAAATTTCAGACCCCTCCATGATTTCTAAGTGGGAGAACTTGCAAAATCGCAGGGTGTTCAAATACTTCTGTTCCTCACTGTATAAACATATATACTTATAGTCGCACACAGTAATATATATTAACAATATACCAACAATATACTACAATATACTTAAACTACGCTACACACAGTACAATATCTTACACAATTCCTCCCCAAATCTACCTAAATAGCACACTTACATACACATGTAAATAACAGCAACTCCCATCCACCTAGCTCTATACACTGTCACTACAGGGTATATGGCACTGCAAGAGTTAATATATGCAGGCCATGGATTAATGCAGGGTGAGGCAAGGCAAACTGCAGGGGTTAATGCAGGGCAATGCAAGACAGACTGCATGGGTTCATGCAGGGCAATGCAAGGCATGGGTTAATACAGGGCAATGCAAGACAGACTGCAGGGGTTCATGCAGGGCAATGCAAGGCAGACTGCAGGGGTTCAGGGGTTAATTGACATATGAATAAATGCTGGGCAAGGGTTCAGGGGTTTATGGGTTATTGGTGGTTCAAGGGTTACTGGGGGGTTAATGCTAGGAATGAATAATATTGATTGGTGGTTCAGGAGTTACTGGAGGATTGGTGGTGCAGGGGAAGGGTACTTTGCCATTCCAGAGTTTCATGCTCATCTCCAGGGGTTGCTCATTGTCCTGCGGATGATTCTACCTCCTTTCCCTTCTCCTTCCTTTCTCTGGGGCTGCTGGGGTTAACTGCCCGTGAGCGCAGCGCTGCCGGGTTATTTAAACCTGGTCGCGCTCGCTCCTGACTTCCCGCGCTGCAGGACCTTATCCCGGGCCTGGGAGAATGTGGTAATAATTGATGGTAAACCACAAAAACCTGGGGCTGAGTCGATGTTTCCCCGTTTTGTCGTTAACCAGGAAATGCTGTATCGGGTAAACCAACTACGGGGTGAGCATATTGAACAGCTTGCCCACCAACATGTTCTTGGAGGTCACTTGGGGTGGCAGAAAACGCAGGACCGGATACTACAGCGGTTTTACTGGCCCAGTGTGTTCAGAGAGGTAGAAGAGTTTTGTAAGTCTTGCCCAACTTGCCAGATAAATAGCCCCCAGCCACATTTTCGGAGCCCCCTGGTACTTTGAGTGAATCTCTATGGATCTCATAGGCCCAGTACCGAATTCAGCTAGAGGACACCAACACATCTTGGTTGTCCTCGACTACCCCCCATGGTACCCGGAGGCGGTGCCGCTGCGACATACATCAGCCAGACTCATAGCTAAGGATGGAGATGGAGATGTTTTCCCGAGTGAGAGTACCTAAAGAGGTTCTGACTGACCAATGGACCCCTTCTATGTCCAAGGTCATGAGGGAACTCTGTAAGTTGCTCCACATAAAACAACTACAGACGTCTTTGTACCATCTGAAAACAGATGGCCTAGTAGAGAGATTTATCAAACATTAAAAAACATGTTAAAAAGAGTGGTGTCTAAGGATGGGAGGGACTGGGACCTTCTTCTGCCCTATCTCATGTTCGCAGTGCGAGAGGTGCCCTGGGCCTCTACTGGGTTCTCGCCCTTCGAACTGCTATATGGCAGACACCCTCGTGGGTTGTTGGACATAGCCAAAGAAGCGTGGGAACAACAACCCACACCGCACAAAAGTGTTATTGAGTACATCACCCAGACGCAAGGACGGATGGAGAAAGTGTTGCATTTGGTCAGGGAGCATATGAAGGTAGCGCAGCCCAGAGTAGGGTCTATAATCATCAGGCTCGGGTGATCGGGTTTTGGTTCTGTTACCAACCGTAGACAGTAAGTTCCTAGCTAGATGGCAGGGGCCCTACGAGGTACTCTAGAAAGTGGGAGAGGTATATTACAAGGTACACCAGCCGGGGCAGCAAAAGCCGGAGCAGGTGTACCATGTGAATTTACTAAAACCATGGAAAGAGAGGGAGTCCTCTACTAAAGACAGTCCGCGGCCAGGTTTTGTAGGAGAAAAGGTTCAGGCTCCTCGGTCTGATGCAAGAGAAGCAGCTGCCACAGTAAAAATTTCTGACAGCCTCTCCTCTAAACAGGCTAAGGAAGCCAGGGAGTTCATTAGTCGGAACATGGATGTGTTCTCGGACCTCCCTGGACACACTTCCATAATCCAGCATGACATTGTCACTGAGCCTCAGGCAAAAGTCTGGTTAAAACCATACTGGGTACCCGAGGTACGGCGACAAGCTATTGCGGAGGAAGTGCAGCTAATGCTGCAACTAGACGTCATTGAGGAGTCCAAAAGTGAATGGGCCAGTCCGATCGTTTTAATACCCAAGCCGGACGGGACATTACGGTTCTGTAACAATTTTCGCAAACTAAACAAAATCTCCAAGTTTGATGCGTATTCCATGCCCCGGGTAGATGAGCTTATCGAGAGGTTAGGACAATACCAATATTTTTTGACTTGGGCCTCACAAAGGGCTACTGGCAGGTGCCCTTAACGGAGGCTGCCAAAGAGAAAACCTCCTTTGTCACCCCTGAGGGGTTCTATCAGTATAAAGTGTTACCCTTTGGTCTGCATGGTGTCCCCGCCACATTCGACTCATGGACATTGTACTTTGTTCACATCGTCGGTACGCATCGGCTTACCTGGACGATATTGTCATCCACAGTACCGACTGGGAAAGTCATCTACCCAAAGTGCAGGCTGTAGTGGACTCCCTTAGGAAGGCTGGACTGACCGCTAACACAAAAAAATGAGCGATAGGGTTAGAGGAGACTGAGTACCTGGGGTACGACATTGGACGTGGAGTTATCAAACCCCAAGTGAATAAAATAGAGGCGATTCAGAATTGGCCCCGACCTGTCACCACTAGTCAAGTAAAGTCATTACTGGGAACGGTGGGCTATTATATGAGGTTCGTTCCCCATTTTGCCACTTTAGCGGATCCGTTGATAGGGCTTTTGAAGGGACGGAAGTCCGTGATGGTCCGCTGAAATGACCAGGCGGAAGAGGATTTTTGCGTGTTGAAGTCGGTCCTGTGCGGGTCACCGGTTTTGGTGACACCCAACTTTAATAGGGAGTTTGTGGTCGATGCCTCTGAAGTAGGCCTTGGAGCTGTACTCCAGAAAATCAATGAGGAGGAACATCCCGTTGTCTTCCTGAGCTGCAAACTCACCCCAGCCGAGACTAGGTACAGTATAGTGGAGAGAGAGTACCTGGCCATCAAATGGACACTTGAGTCTCTCTGCTATTATCTGTTGGGGAGAAAGTTCCATCTGGTGACTGACCACTCCTCTCTCAAGTGGATAAGCCAGGCCAAAGAGAGGAATGCTCGGGTCACCAGATGGTTCTTGTCATTATAGTTCAACTTCTCAATGGAACACAGTGCAGGCCGCTTACAGGGAAACGCAGATGCCCTGTCCCGGGTACTCTGTCTGGCAAGTGTTCACCCCCTCAAGGTTGAACAAAGGGTGGAAGTATGTAGGAAAGCACAAGCGTCCGTCATTGACGGAAGGTATGTGTCACCGAGGTTCCTGGCCAAAGTGATGGGTGCGTGACTACTCCCCACATTCCAGGCCGGGTCTTGACTGGCTTATAAAAACCCAGTCAGCAGTGTCAGCTGTGAGTGGATTACTCCTCTCTGACAGTGGAGCTCTGTCAGTCTCTGTGTTGGGACCTGGGAGTTTGGGTCTGGATTAAGGCCTGCTACCTTATTGGTGTGAAAGCAGGTGGATTCTGCTTTGTCCAAGGACTTTTTGTTTTGTCATTTACTTAATGTGTGAATAAACACTGAACTGTTTAATTCAAAGACTTTGTTGTTGCCTGTATACTGCGTCCGCCAACCTGCCTACCATAGCGAATCCCCACAATATGTATGTAATAACTAGGGCATACATACAGTACAGACCAAAAGTTTGGACACACCTTCTCATTCAAAGAGTTTTCTTTATTTTCATGACTATGAAAATTGTAGATTCACACTGAAGGCATCAAAACTATGAATTAACACATGTGGAATTATATACATAACAAAAAAGTGTGAAACAACTGAAAATATGTCATATTCTAGGTTCTTCAAAGTAGCCACCTTTTGCTTTGATTACTGCTTTGCACACTCTTGGCATTCTCTTGATGAGCTTGAAGAGGTAGTCACCTGAAATGGTTTCCACTTCACAGGTGTGCCCTGTCAGGTTTAATAAGTGGGATTTCTTGCCTTATAAATGGGGTTGGGACCATCTGTTGAGTTGTGGAGAAGTCAGGTGGATACACACCTGTGGATATCGCGGGCCGGCATTTCGCAGCAGAGTATTTCGTCAGCAGCCTGCCGGCCACGATCATTGGCTGGCAGGTTGCTGATTTTTAAAAAATCCAATCAGCAGCCATTTAACCCCACATATTAGTAAATATGATGGGGTTATATGGCTGCTGTGCTCCTCTGCTCCTTCTTTTGGTCGGTTGGTTCCAGCAGAGGAGCACACATCACTGTGAGTACCCACTACACCACACTTAGCCCCCAGATCACCCCCAATTAACCCTTTGATCACCCCTTTGATCGCCCCTGTCAATCACTAGTGAAAGGAAAAAAGTGATCAGTGCAAACTGTCACTTTTTTTTTTCACTGTTATTGACCGTTAGGTTTTAGGTATAGTTTAGGTCCCTTGGTTAGGTAGTTTAGGGATCGGTTAGCGCCCAGCCCACCGCACCGCAGTCCGTTATTCGCTGATTAGCGTATCGCTAATCAGCATTTGTACTTTTATAGTATCTGGAAGTGATCAAAACTGATCACGGTCAGATCTATAATAGTACTAGTGTCACTTTAGTTCTCCCTCCACCCAAAACGCAGTGTTTGCCCGATCAGGCCTGATCTGTCGCCCACACGTGCGTTCGCCCACGCCCGCCCCACCGCAGTGACAAAAAAAAAATTTTTTTTGATCGCTGCACATTCACTTTACACGCACTGCGGCGATAAAAAAATCAGTTTTGATATTTTTTTATCAACCGCAGCGGCCTCCGGTACTTCGCTAGCCTCCCCTTTGTAAGACAGGCTTGCTTTTTTTTTCTTGGGTAGTCTCAGGGAATACCCCTAAATTTAGTTGCCCACATGTCAAACAGGGGGTATTCCTCTGAAGAGGCCTACAGGCTTCTGACCCAGTCGGATGAGGAGTGGGAACCCTCATCTGATGAATCCAGCGGGTCAGAATACGAACCTGTAGAAAGCAGTGGCTCTCTGACCCAAAGTTCGGACGAGGAGGCTGAGGTCCCTGATAGCAGCAGGCGTACCCGGCCCCGTGTCGCTAGACCGCAGGTTGCGCAGGATCCGCTTCAAGAGCAGCAGAGTGGGGCTGGTGCTGTCGGATTACGTGGTGAGGCATACACCAGCAGCCCAGCCCTTCCTGGACCTAGTACCAGCACTGCCGTAGAACATGGTGAAATAGCGAGCACCAGAAGGGCAGTTGAAGCTGGTACGGTGGCACGTGCAGTAGTGACCCCGTCGCAGCCACCGCAAAGACGTGCCCGTAGAGCCCCTAGAATCCCAGAGGTGCTGGCAAATCCTGATTGGCAGTCCCCAACTTCAGCCGCACCTGTAGTTCCCCCTTTCACCGCCCAGTCTGGAGTTCGGGTTGAGACAGCTCAGATCGGTTCGGCCCTGGGATTTTTTGAGCTGTTCTTGACTGCGGAGCTCTTAGACTTAGTTGTGGCAGAGACAAACCGGTATGCCACACAATTTATAACCGCTAACCCGGGAAGCTTTTATGCCCAGCCTTTCCGGTGGAAACCAGTCCAAGTTTCCGAACTTAAAACTTTTCTGGGCCTCCTCCTCAACATGGGCCTGACAAAAAAGCATGAATTGCGGTCATATTGGTCCACGAACCCGATTCATCACATGCCCATGTTCTCTGCTGCTATGTCCAGGACACGATTTGAGACCATCCTGCGTTTCCTGCACTTTAGTGATAACAGCACCTCCCGTCCCAGAGGCCACCCTGCTTTTGACCGGCTCCACAAAATTCGGCCCCTCATAGACCATTTCAACCTGAAATTTGCAGATATGTATACCCCAGAGCAAAACATCTGCGTAGACGAGTCCCTTATACATTTTACCGGGCGCCTTGGCTTCAAACAATACATCCCAAGCAAGCGCGCCCGGTATGGGGTCAAATTGTATAAGCTCTGTGAAAGGGCCACAGGCTATACACACAAATTTCGTGTCTATGAGGGAAAAGATCAGACCCTGGAGCCGGTCGGTTGCCCTGACTACCTGGGGAGCAGTGGGAAGACAGTTTGGGACTTGGTGTCACCCTTATTCGGCAAGGGGTACCATCTTTATGTGGACAATTTCTACACAAGTGTGGCCCTCTTTAGGCATTTGTTTCTAGAACGGATTGGCGCCTGTGGTACCGCGCAAACTAGTCTTGCGGGCTTCCCCCAACGGCTCGTTAGCACCCGTCTTGCAAGGGGGCAGAGGGCCGCACTGTGTAACGAAGAACTGCTCACGGTGAAATGGAGAGACAAGCGTGACGTTTACATGCTCTCCTCCATTCACGCAGACACGACAATACTAATTGAGCGAGCAACCCGTGTCATTGAAAAGCCCCTCTCAGTCCACAACTATAACCTTCACATGGGAGGGGTGGACTTCAATGACCAGATGTTGTCTCCGTATTTAGTTTCCCGCAGAACCAGACGCTGGTATAAGAAGGTGTCTGTATATTTAATTCAATTGGCTCTGTACAATAGTTTTGTTCTCTACAGTAAGGCTGGGAGAACTGGATCCTTCCTCAAATTTCAGGAAGAGATCATCGAGAACCTCCTGTATCCAGGAGGTTCCGTGGCCCCATCCACCAGTGTAGTTAGCCGTCTACACGAGCGACATTTCCCCAATGTCGTTGCTGGTACCTCAACCCACCCGTCACCCCGAAAAAGATGTCGTGTCTGTAGCAGGAGTGGAATAAGGCGTGACACCCGCTATTTCTGTCCTGACTGTCCTGACCACCCTGCCCTATGCTTAGGGGAGTGTTTCCGAAAGTACCACACACAGGTACACCTAGCATAGGGATCATCTCACCAGGATAGGCACACAGGGCTATTAGGGCCCATTCACTCACAGCTGCTGCAAACGTCTCCTTTCACATGGGACAAAGTGCATAACGCACTTCGCCACATCTTTGGGCGCTTTGCGCTTTGCACATTGACCCATGGGGAAGGAGAGGTTTGTTCTATAAAGGTAAAAAAACAAAAAAAACACCAGTAAGCAAACACGTTAATGTTTAGTTCAAAAAGTTAAAGTTTACATGTTGTGTTCCAAAGTTAATAAAATTATTGCGTTGTGGCCTGGTTTTTTCTTTTTTTTTTTTTTCTTTTTTTACCTTCCAGGTGGACCAACCGATCTACTAGCTGCATGGCGAGTTCCTAGAATTTTTTATTTTTTATTTTGTCGCAAGTTAGTGGAATATAAGACTTTGTAAGGAAAAAAGAGAAAAAAAAAAAATCATCATTTTCCGCTAACTTGTGACAAAAAAAAAAAAATTTGAGGAACTCGCCGTGCCCCTCACGGAATACCTTGGGGTGTCTTCTTTCCAAAATGGGGTCACTTGTGGCGTAGTTATACTGCCCTAGCAATTTAGGGGCCCATATGTGTGAGAAGTACCTTGCAATCAAAATGTGTAAAAAAATGGCCTGCGAAACCCGAAAGGTGCACTTTGGAATATGTGCCCCTTTGCCCACCTTGGCAGCAAAAAAGTGTGACACATTTGGTATCGCCGTGCTCAGGAGAAGTTGGGGAATGTGTTTTGGGGTGTCATTTTACATATACCCATGCTGGGTGAGAAAAATATCTTGGTCAAATGCCAACTTTGTATAAAAAAATGGGAAAAGTTGTCTTTTGCCAAGATATTTCTCTCACCCAGCATGGGTATATGTAAAATGACACCCCAAAACACATTCCCCAACTTCTCCTGAGTACGGCGATACCAGATGTGTGACACTTTTTTGCTGCCAAGGTGGGCAAAGGGGCACATATTCCAAAGTGCACCTTTCGGATTTCACCGGTCATTTTTTACACATTTTGATTGCAAAGTTCTTCTCACACATTTGGGCCCCTAAATTGCCAGGGCAGTATAACTACTCCACAAGTGACCCCATTTTGGAAAGAAGACACCCCAAGGTATTCTGTGAGGGGCATGGCGAGTTCCTAGAATTTTTTATTTTTTGTTGCAAGTTAGTGGAATATGAGACTTTGTAAGAAAAAATAAAAAATAAAAAATCATCATCATTTTCCGCTAACTTGTGACAAAAAATAAAAAGTTCTATGAACTCACTATGCCCATCAGCGAATACCTTAGGGTGTCTACTTTCCGAAATGGGGTCATTTGTGGGGTTTTTCTACTGTCTGGGCATTGTAGAACCTCAGGAATCATGACAGGTGCTCAGAAAATCAGAGCTGTTTCAAAAAGCGGAAATTCACATTTTTGTACCATAGTTTGTAAACGCTATAACTTTTACCCAAACCATTTTTTTTTTGCCCAAACATTTTTTTTTTATCAAAGACATGTAGAACAATAAATTTGGTGAAAAATTTATATATGGATGTCGTTTTTTTTGCTAAATTTTACAGCTGAAAGTGAAAATTTTCATTTTTTTGCAAAAAAATCGTTACATTTTGATTAATAACAAAAAAAGTAAAAATGAAAGTAGTGCAGTGCAGAAGTGTACAAAGTACTCTGGTCATGAAGGGGGTTTCAGCTAGCGGGGCTGAAGTGGTTAATTCATAGTTTTGATGCCTTCAGTGAGAATCTAAAATTTTCATAGTCATGAAAATAAAGAAAACTCTTTGAATGAGAAGGTGTGTCCAAACTTTTGGTCTGTACTGTACATATATATATATATATATATATATATATATATATATACACCCAGGCATATATGGCCACAACCTGGGGGATACAGATCTATCCCCACATATATATACTGGGCCCATACTGGCCACATAGGGCCAATATATATGTATATATTAGAAATATATACATATATATATTTAAATTTTGACACCTCATTTAGCTTTCGAAAATCATTACAGAACCTCCAAGTCCCATTGGGCTTCGGGATTAACACAATACGGCTCGACCACTCACTGTTAGATTCCTCAATGACCCCTAATTCAAATTTGAGCTTGACCTCCAAGGATACCGCCTTTCTGCGTGCTTCTGGTATCCTGTAGGGCTTTAGATTCACCTTACTGTGGGGTTCAGTTCTCACATAATGTTTTATCAGGTGGGTATGGCCTGGTAGGTGAGAAAACCTCCTTCTATTTTGGCAAGCGCGGCGTTTAGAGAGCTGGCCCCGTCACGTTAATTGTTAAGTAGGTGGCAGATTCGGGCAATTAATGGTTAATTCACTGGGGATCCTGCTTAGATAGGATGGGGGTGGTGCAGGAATCCTGAAGGTTACATATACCCCTCCCCTGTTCCGGTCACTTCCTCTTGCAAGTGGAAGCAAATTGGTGAGGTATGTAAACCCCTTTGCTCTGTCCACACCAAGTTTCCGTGGGAGACGCGGCCCTTAAGGCCTTCCTGGCGAGTTCTCATGCGGAGGGTGAGGGTTGGCTGTGCTCATTTAGGAGCTTTCCCCTGGCACCCTCGCACCCTCCCCCCCTGCTCCTAGTCATATAACTGGCCGGGAGCTGCTGCACCATGCGAGCAGCCCCAGAACTAAAGGAAGGGGCCGTCGGTCCGCATCGCGTTCCCGCCCCCCGTTGCCCGTTCCTACCTGCGTCCCTCGGGCAGTGCGCACGCTGCTTCTCTTGAACGGCCTGCGGGGACTCGCAGCGCTGCGCCATTGCCCCACCCCTTCACGGTGCGCTTATGTGTGTTAGGCGAATTTGCACTGTGTAGTGGAGGCATAGGGAAGATCTTCACCCCCCAACACCAGAGCATCCCCTTACGCGCCAGTCCCATCGCCGTTCCAGGGTTTCTGGTAGAAGTAGGCGCTCCAGTTCCTTTAGGCGGCGCTCACCGTCGTCTTCGGACGGAATGTTGGGTGCGTCTAAAGGAGTCTGGTCTGATGTTGTAATCAACAACTGTAAGAGGCTGGTGCCTGACCATCAATCCAGGGTTCTCAGCCTGGTCACTGCAGCGGCCCACTAGGATGGAATTCCTGTACCCGCTGCTTCGGCAGTGCCGTCCATTCCTACGACTGGTGAGTACTAACGCTCTGGGGGATGGGAGGTCCTTTGCAGCACTTTTAAAAGATACGGGGTCCCCAGCCCTCTAGTCGAGCTTGTAGCTCTGTGGTACTGCAATAGCTTTATGGGTACCGTTCCTGTATTTACAACTCTTTGATTTATGTTAGTTGGGTACAGGTTTGGAGCTGGGAGGTTTCCCATCCATAGTTTACTTGAGTTTGTGCACCTGCTGGTTTAGCACTTGGGGTATCCATATCCTATAGAATAGGGTTTTCCCCGACTATACGTCAACAAAGGAAAGATAAGTAAATTAATAAATAAGCAGACATGGAAAGCGACATAGCCCCTATTCAGTGTCGGTTTCGTGACGTCGGTTGTGGATCCAGTTGTATCGCTAATGTAGCGTCAGAAGTAGGCGTTTGCGGCGGTGCAAATGGGTAGCTTAATAGTATGGTATAGGAATAAGTTGAGTCCGTACTTGGTTGTACGGAAGTTCACCAGTTGTTTTTTCTTGTCAGATACGGAGAGTTATTCTGAACCGTGGCGGGTAAGGCTTATACTGATGGTCTGGGGTTCAATTCCTAGTATTATTAATACACACGATCTGCAGAGTTGTTTTTTTTAGCAGGAACTTGGCGAGGTACAGCTGTAGCCATTGGTATAGTGACCTTCCTTGAGTATAGCTACCCCTGGTTCAAGTCCCAGTAGTTTATGGTATATGTTTACAAAAAAAAATAAAATACAAAATTACATGAGATGACGTGGTTATTTCACATTTTAACGGAGGTAGGGTGTAGCAGTGGTAAAGCTCAGTCCCTCTGGGTGTCCTACGGTGAAAGAATAAAAAAATTAAAATAAACAAATAAAATAAAAATATAATAAACATAGGGAGAGTATAAGGAAGCGGTATATTCGGGTTCTTTCCTGTGTAAAGTAGTATTGCCTGTTATGCTCCTACCTGCGGGCACTAGGCCGTGTGTATGTAAAAAACAAAAAAAAAAAAATTTGTTCTATTTGTGCTTTCCATAATGGCATATATGACAAGGTTTGTTCATATGTACGGGGGCTGGGCGCAGTAGTAGTACTACCTCTAGCATTCAGCTCTATAGCACATGGTTATGACCTTCCTTTAATATAGATGGTTGTGAGTTCATATCATTACAGCCACATTAACGGTGTTTCTCCTGGTCAAGACTACAGGGCTAGTCCGCCGGACCAAGTTTGATAACTGATATGGTTGATAACTGGGCACTTCTGCTGAGCTTCTAACATGTCTATGCAGGCTGGCAGCTTGGTGGTATTTCAATTGCCTCATGTCCAGTGTTACAGGAGTTACAGTTCGGTGAGATCCAGCAGGGCACAATCCAAGGGAGATGTACACGATGTAAGCAGTACAAAAGACTTTGGCGGTATCGGGACGCAACAGTCGCAAGGTTTGTATGAATCTGGGCTGCCTCTAGTTGGGTGGATATTGCAGGATCAGTAGTCGCAGGTATAATCAGATGGTAATCCAGAAGTGGATAACCAGGTCTGTTCGTAGACATCGCTCAGGGTAGAGCCTTGGTACAAATTCATAGAATTACACTATAAAACTGCAGCCTTTCATTCCCCGTTCAGATCTAGGTTTTGATGCGGGTCATACACACTGACTGGTCTTCTTGACAGGACTTCGCAGGTTGGCATGGTGAACCTCCAGGCATCATTTTGCATGTATTGTTCCATTGTACGGTAGGCGATACGGGTGTAGTTAGGGAGTATTTAGTTTGAAAAGCCATGTTCCGTCTCTTTCAGCCTTCTGCTCTGGCTGATTGATATTTCCTCCGGGGTGTTTGTCTCTTCATTCAAGGCCGCGCTGCGTTGTGGGGTGTTATATCAAGATTTTGTACTGGGGAATTGTACTCTTGGGATTGGGGTTAGTCTATACATGACGATCCAGTTAATATATAGGGGTGTTCCTTCCGCCCAGTTTTGGTACAGTCTGGCCGGTTAGTTGGGTATTCGGTTAAGACATACAGTACAGACCAAAAGTTTGGACACACCTTCTCATTCAAAGAGTTTTCTTTATTTTCATGACTATGAATTATTTTCATGACTATGAATAAAATAATTATTTTCATGACAATGACCCCAAACACACTTCCAGGCTGTTGTAAGGGCTATTTGACCATGAAGGAGAGTGATGGGGTGCTGCGCCAGATGACCTGTCCTCCACAGTCACCGGACCTGAACCCAACCGAGATGGTTTGGGGTGAGCTGGACCGCAGAGTGAAGGCAAAAGGGCCAACAAGTGCTAAGCATCTCTGGGAACTCCTTCAAGACTGTGGGAAGACCATTTAAGGTGACTACCTCTTCAAGCTCATCAAGAGAATGCGAAGAGTGTGCAAAGCAGTAATCAAAGCAAAAGGTGGCTACTTTGAAGAACCTAGAATATGACATATTTTCAGTTGTTTCACACTTTTTTGTTATGTATATAATTCCACATGTGTTAATTCATAGTTTTGATGCCTTCAGTGTGAATCTACAATTTTCATAGTCATGAAAATAAAGAAAACTCTTTGAATGAGAAGGTGTGTCCAAACTTTTGGTCTGTACTGTACCTATAGTGGGGCTCCAATTCCTTTTCCCATCAGCGTGGTTTCCCCTCTGTGGTTTTACAATTTACCTTGGTCTTTCAAAAATAAAAATGTAAAGAATTTTGGGATGAAATATTGGTATTCTGTGGCTAGTTATACGATCCTCTATGTGTGTTGCTGCTCGTGCTAATAGTTTTTTCTTTCAGGTTCGTGGCGTTCAGCGGTTTGATGTTCGGAGAGAGGACCACAGGCCCGGGGGGCGTTTTTTGGTTGTCGAGAGGTGGAAGTCTTTTGGAAAGGGATCTGGGAATTCAGATGGTCAAAAATTCTTCCAGAGGTGGTTGGTATAGAGTTGCATCAGGGTCGCGGTGATGCTGGTGTCCCACGCTGTAGTAATGCCCCTGGTCTATTCCGGAGCTCAGGACCTCATGTGTCCTTACATATGATGATCCCTGTCTTTTTCAGGAAGTTGGTGGTAATCTCCCAGATGGGTTGTGCTGGGCCGTATATGGGAAGGTGTTAGGAATACAATACAAAGGTACAGATCAAGGGGCAGTAGTTCGGCACCGTTATCGGAGGTTGCAGCTATATGGTGTAGTGGTTACAGTGCTCTAGATCAACGACCCTTCTTTGGTAGCTATAGCCTGTACTATTGTTACACTTCAGAAATACAGCCAGGCCCCTCTTGAACTTTTTGGTGAACTCACCGTCTCCTCAGGCAGAGATTTCCATAGTCTCACTGCTCTTACCGTAAAGAATCCTCTTCTATGTTTGTGTACAAACCTTCTTTCCTCCAGACGCAGGGGATGCCCTCTTGTTACAGTCTCAGTCCTGGGTGTAGATTGATGATGGGAGAGATCTCTGTAATAACCCCTGATATTTATACATTGTAATTAGATCCCCCCTCAGTCGTCTATTTTCTAAAGTGAATAATTCTACTTTTGATCTTTCAGGGTACTCTAGTTCCCTCATTCCAGTAATTACTTTAGTTGCCCTCTTCTGAACCCTTTCCAGCTCTGCTATGTCTGCTTGTTCATGGGAAACCAGAACTGTACACAGTACTCCATTGTGGTCTGACTAGTATTTTTAAATGGGGTTGGACTATGTTCTCATCACGGGTTTCTACGCCACCCCTTTTTGATCATCCCGTTTTCTTATTGGCATTGGATTTTAATGGGACCTGATGGCGTCTTATGCTTGGATGTTAGTCGGGACAATTCCTTTTCCGGCCTGTAAGAAAGGTTTAAACAGATTCAGTTCTGCTGGGTGGTGGTCGGAACCCTGTTGGGAGAACGGGTCTCCTCCGTGGCAGCATTTGAGTACAGCGGAGATATGGTGGGAGCAGATGGCGTACTTGCCCGCTGGGAGTCCAGCGGTGGGCATACCGCTATGATGATTATGGTTTAACTTGCCCGCTGGGAGTCCAGCGTTTTGCATACTGCTCCGATATTATGGTTTATTAAGGTTTGCCGCTTTAATAAAGAAGCTGTGGCCGATCACCATCCAGCAAAAAAGTGACACAGTTGTCAGTGTTTTTTGTTATGGGTGAAGGTTGGGTAAAGGGGCCAAGGGTGAGTTAAAGGTGTTACTCCTTCCCATGTTTCCCCGAATACCAGCAGTCTTCTGCAGAAACTCCTTTACTTCTTGTTTCTAGTGCCCTGACAAGGCCTCACTAATTTTTACCGGGGAAATTGGTTGCGACACCTCCTTAGTCATGGTCTGTGTGGCCACCAAGGATTCCCGATCTTTCCATGGCTTGATCAGATTTAAGTAGTAAATCCGAAAGTGTTTTCTCCTTTCTGGTTGGTGCACCTTATAGCTCGCCTCGCAGACTTTTTTCACAATCTCGTAGGGACCCTGCCACTTTGCCAGAAACCTACTCTCTACGGTGGAAATTAAGATCAGGACTCTGTCCCCGAGTTCAAAGCCCCTTACCCTGGTCGATCTGTTTATAGATTCTGCTTTGAGCCTTCTGGGCTCTTTGCAAAGGCTCTTTAACTATGGGCATCACGGTCTCTATCAGGTCTTGCATTTAAGCCATATGTTCGATGACACTTTTATGTTTCTTTGGCCACATCTAGTAAACCCGTTGGGTGATGGCCATATACTAACTCTAACAGCGAAAACCCTGTAGAAGCCTGGGGCACCTCTCTGATGGAAAACATAAGGTAGGGGAGGAGGCAGTCCCAGTCCCGACCATCCTTTTCTACCACTTTTTTTAACATCTGCTTCAGGTTCTTGTTAAATCTCTCGACCAACCCATCTGTCTGGGGGTGATACATGGATGTACATATTTGGGTGATTTTAACAAATTTACATAATTCTTTCATTACTTTTGACATAAACAGTGTACCCTGGTCTGTGAGAATTTATTTAGGGATCCCCGTGTAGGAGAACATGAAAAACAACTCCTGGGCAATATTTTTGGCCGCCATGTTTTGTAGGGGCACCGCTTCCGGGTACCGAGTAGCATAGTCCAATACAAGCCGACCTAACAATGGAACCCACCAATTCCATCGAAATTCTTTCAAAAGGTACCTCCGTAATGGGAAGAGGTACTAAACGACTACGAAAATGTGGGGCCAGGGCACTTATCTGGCAGGTCAGGCACAATTCGCAGTATACTTTTACCTCTTCATACACTCCATGCCAGGAAAACCTTTGTAGTACCCCTTTTGTGTTTTGTTAGCGCCAAAATAACCCCCAAGTGGTTATGTGTGAGATCTAGTACCATACAGCGATAGGGTTTTGGTATCAGAAGCTGCTCCACAATTTCGTCGTTGCATTTGGTAACTCGATACAGTAGGTTTAAGTTCATGGCAAAATGCAGACATTTCTGGTCAGCTTCTGGTTCCTGTGGTACACCATCACGGTAACATTTCCTCGAGTACTCACGAGATTGGGGTCTCTCAATTGCTCCGTACCAAAGTTACCTCGAGACACTTCTAAGTCCAACACTTTTTGCCCAGATGGGGAAGCTTCCTCTTCCCCTGCTAACACCTACAACGGAAAAGTGTCATATATTAACATGCATTTCACTTGAACTATTTAAAGGGGAAGCCAAGGATTCTGCAGGAGTTTCTTCACTGGCTGCAGAAGAGTCTTTCTTCTCCTATAATTTCCAAAACAAAGGAAAGTACCGGACGAATATCACATCATGGATAAGTCTTTTTACTACCCCGACTTCATAGGTTACAGTCCTAGCCGGAGTCACCAGCTTAACCCGAGTCATCAGCTAAGACTTGGCATCCCTGTGGATGCACAGCACATTTATGCTTTTGCTGGCGCATAATTCCCAGCGACAAAGCTGGCACACACCAAGGTGACCAGACTACTGAAATACAAAAGAGCGCTGACGGAGCAGTTGTTTACCACCAGAGTACATATCTGAGGCTCAGTCTCTAGTCCTTGTGAGGCCGCACAAACTGGCACCGCATACAGCCACTGTCTCCGGCTAGTTCCACACTCCATGGGCTCTGAGGTAAGGGGACAAAGGGCAGCAATGTGCCCCCACTAACGGCACCTCCAGCACTGGAGCATCCCAGGCCTCCTCCATGAAAAAACCTCTCCGGGACCAGACTGCCTGTGGGACTCAGTCTTATGCCCACCCTGTAGAGCCTTGCTCCCTCTGGTACCCTTCCATACACCTCCAACAGCCAGAACTCTCTTACCCACAGATGACACGGGTCTGATACTCGGGAGAGGTGTTGGTGTGGCAGGGACATCATGGAGGTAGTCCTCAGTGGCTAGGAATCTTTCCACCAGGATTATAAGCTGGTCAGCAGTTTTGGGGTCTCCATGCCTGACCCACCGCTGTAGCTCTGCAGGGAGGGCTCTGAAATAGTAATCCACCACTACTTTCTCCACTATCTAAGCCAATGTGGAAGATTTGTGTTCCAGCCACTTCCGTACGAGATGGATGAGGTCATACATCTGAGATCGGGCAGGCTTGTCTATGCTGTAGCTCAACGTGTGCATGAACAGCCGGCGTAACGCCCAGGCGAGCCAGGACCTCCATTTTTAACTTGGCATAGTCCCGGACATCCTGCTTCCTGAGGTCATAGTAGGCCTTTTGTGGTTCACTGGACAGAAAGGGTGCAAGGACCTCTGCCCACTCAGCTACTTTTATTTCCCCCTAATGATCCCAGTTGGCTACACCTGGGGATCCCTCAGGCTCGGGGAAAACCTGCCCTGGAATGGGTGCGGACTAGGGAGGTCCCACTACCAAACCTACCTTCCTAGTCCAAATAAAATCCAGCCCTTGAACTTTTAACAAAACTGTCTCAGCAACCTACACCTTGCTGAAACCACTTTTCTTGATTTTACTTATCTCACCCAGTTGAGGAACCTGGGTGAAATATACACCCCCTTCCAAGACTTTTCCATACACTTTACCACACTATATAGAAACTAGGAGCTGTGGCAGGGTTCCATAGGAACACTGTATAATTCCCATAGACTGAAATGCTAATGCACTGGAGTCTATGAAACAAGTAATCTAATGAACTATGGGAACGATAAAAAAAAAAGTGTAAAAAAGAAGTAAAAAAAAATATATATATATAAAAATTCAAATCCCCTAAAAAAAACATATAAAATAAAAAAATACACATCATCCGCCTGCGAAAACACCTGTACTTTTAAAATATAAAAATATTTATTCCATATGGAAAATGGCGAAACATAAAAAAACGAAATGGCCGATTTGCCGCTTCCCCACACCCCACAATTTTTTTTTTATAAAAAGTGATCAAAAAGTTGTACACTTCCTAAAATGGTATCAATGAAAAGTACAGATTGTCCCGCACACAGGTCCGTACACATAGCTACAAAAAAGTTATAGGGGTCAGAATATAGCAGGGAAAAGTAAGAATATATTTTTTTTTTCGAGTTTTTTATTTTATCAGTATAAAAACCATAAGAAAAACTATACATATGTGGTATTTCAGTAATAATACTGACCTGGAAAATAAAATTAACAGGTCAGTTTTACCATGTAGGGAACTCTGTAAAAACAAAACCCATAAAACTTACCATATTGTATCCGATATTAAATGGTGGAATAAGAAGGTGCAACTTGTCCCGCAAAAAAAAAAAAAAGGCAGGGAGTGAAAAAATGCAAACGGAAAAATAAAAAACTCCGCCTCTGAAAGAGTTATTGATACAAATAAATATATAAATATCAGATTATTGTAAGAGTATATATAGAAATATATACTGGAGTGAAAAAAAAAGTTGCACGAAAAATGTTAAAACTCAAAATGTTAAAATTTTTTATAAATTTAAGGGCTCTTTCACACCTGCGTTATTGTCTTCCGGCATAGAGTTCCGTCGTCGGGGCTCTATGCCGGAAGAATCCTGATCAGTTTTATCCTAATGCATTCTGAATGGAGTGAAATCCGTTCAGGATGCATCAGGATGTCTTCAGTTCCGGAACGGAACGTTTTTTGGCCGGAGAAAATACCGCAGCATGCTGCGCTTTTTTCTCCGGCCAAAAATCCTGAAGACTTGCCGCAAGGCCGGATCCGGAATGAATGCCCATTGAAAGGCATTGATCCGGATCCGGCCTTAAGCTAAACGTCGTTTCGGCGCATTGCCGGATCCGACGTTTAGTTTTTTCTGAATGGTTACCATGGCTGCCGGGACGCTAAAGTCCTGGCAGCCATGGTAAAGTGTAGCGGGAGAGCAGCATACTTACCGTCCGTGCGGCTCCCGGGGCGCTCCAGAGTGACGTCAGGGCGCCCCAGGCGCATGGATGACGTGATGCGCATGGGGCGCTCTGACGTCACTCTGGAGCGCCACGGGAGCCGCACGGATGGTAAGTATACCGCTCCCCCCTACTACTATGGCAACCAGGACTTTAATAGCGTCCTGGGTGCCATAGTAACACTGAAAGCATTTTGAAGACGGATCCGTCTTCAAATGCTTTCAGTACACTTGCGTTTTTCCGGATCCGGCGTGTAATTCCGGCAAGTGGAGTACACGCCGGATCCGGACAACGCAAGTGTGAAAGAGGCCTTACACAAGATGTGCCAATCAAAATACACATGAAATGCAATGTCATAATTAAGATACATAACAATACAGTAATTAAGCAGTTGTGATTATTATAAACAGGAGTAAGTTCCGTCCTATTAGTAAGTGTGACGTAGTCTTCTATAATTACAATGCTGCAGTCATGGCTTATAAATATCCATCCTTTCTTCTATCCCTTAAACCTCCTGATTTTCCGGCCAGGTCTAATTGAATAGAAAGATGGATATTTCCGTAATCAGTTCCCGCGATCCGGAAATCTCCTGTCCTGCACTTCCAGTAAATGGCAGCAGCAGCAGAAACTGCTCATTATCCAGGGCCTGGCGTTGCTAGGCGACGAGCTTCCCCAAAGCAAAATAGTAACCAGGAATTACATCACATGACCGCGGCTCTCCTCGTCGCCAGCCCGCAGCGTGCGCTGTGACGTCACTGCAGTTTCAGTACGCGGCTCCGTGCTGCTGCGCATGCGCCGTGAAGGACTCCTTCTCGTCGCTTTACCTGCGTCCTATTTCCGGAAAGTGACGTGTCAGTCAGAGGGGAAAGGGGGCGGGGCCGTGGTTGTGAGAGGCCGAGAAAGTTCTGCGAGCTCCTCCCACTGCCATTAACCCTTCATAGCACTTACTGAAGGGGCTGCAGTGGAAAATAAGACGTGGAGATGTCTGTGATAGGAGTTTGGGATCATTTATAAGTCATTATTTTTTATAAAAAGGGATTTTATAATAAAGAGCATAAAAGCAACCACCAATATCTCATGGAAGAAACAGGGTTGACGTGGCATAATGGTGATGATGTCATGGTTGTCAGTCACATGACTCCATTTCTTATGGCTGACGGACATGACGTCACTACGCCGCTGCCATTTTGTAAAATAGGTCACTCGACTCCATTATAGTTGTTGGGGGGCATTGTAAAACCTGAGATTGAGGTCTTAGAGCGAAGTTGCACGCTGCGGCCGTTGTGCGTTTTTTTTTTTTAAATTGAGAAACCGCAGCAAATATAAAAATCGATGGGTGGAGAACTGATGTGCGTCTGTATAAGGCAAACCAAATCCGAGGAAATCGGCATTCCCTGCATGTGAATGGGGTTTCTACATTTTCAGGGGGGATTTTGGGCTCCGTGGCAGAAGTAAATCCATTGCTTTGGGTGGAAACACCGAGGGCATTGGCACCGAATGACAGTGGGAATAATGTTTGCGCGAATCTGCCGCACGGCCGCAGCCAATCCTCAGCAGAATTCAGTCTCACATTGGATTTTATTACAGACGTGTGAACAGAGCCTTAGGGAGCGGCAACGTGTGGTGTAAATGCCCAGGACCCTCTGCAGCAGAGTGGATGGGATTTCAGTTCGCAGCATGTCCGTTTTTGCGGCTTTCAACCTTTGCAAAGACCCGATTTGATTCCAACAGCAAAAGCCTGCCCATTTTTGGCGGCGTTTGCGGTGCCAGATCCATTGCCGAAAATCCTTAGCAGACTTAGACTACATGCACACGACCGTGGTGTGTTTTGCGGTCCGCAAAATCGCGGATCTGCAAAACACGGATGGCGTCCGTGCGCGCTCCGCAATTTGCGGAACGGCATGGACAGCCTTTAATATAACTGCCTATTCTTGTCCACAAAGCGCGGACAAGAATAGGACATGTTATATTTTTTTTTTGCGGGGCCACGGAACAGAGCAATTAATGCGGACAGCACACGGAGTGCTGTCCGTATCTATTGCGGACCCATTGAAGTGAATGGGTCCGCATCCGAGCCGCCAAAACTGCGGCTCGGATGCGGACCAAAACAACAGCTGTGTGCATGAGGCCTAACTATGTGCGTCCATGTACCCTTAGCGTACGTCCACAGGAGACAGTGAAAATGCAGCTGAAGCAGAGCCGGCAAAAAATGCTGCCAAATCCCTATGAATTAGGGCTCATGCACACAATCGTATTTTTTTTCCGTTCCGTTTTTTTCCGGGTCCGTATGCAGAACCATTCATTTCAATGGGTCCGCAAAAAAAACCTGAAATGACTCCGTGTGCATTCCGTTTCTGTATGTCCGCTCCGGATGTCCGTTTTGGATCCAACACGGACATCACATGGATGTCGTCCGTTTTTTTGGCGGACTGAAAAATACGGTCGTATGGTCTTTGCCACGGAAATGGCGGTGGATTTCACACTCTGCATTGCTAAGGGTGAAATTCCCTGGAGAGATTTTGTGCGGCGGATTTAAAGGTCAATTTACACTGCAGATTTTTTAACGTAGCGCGTGGATTAAAATGCTGGTACCGTACAACGCTGTGAATTTGCCACAGAAATCCTGGACGCCAAATCCGCAGGGTAAGAAGTTGCTATCTCAGTATCACAAAAAAATCAAGCGCTATTTTATATATATTTTTTATCCTGGATTCTTGGTTGCATGATCTTCCTGGTCCCGCTGCGACCTCTTTCACTTCCATTATGTTGCAATCTTTGGTCGTACGATATGGTGGCGATATGTAGAGCTGTAATTACGGTCATAACACAATTTCAGTGGATCCCTAGGGAACATGTGACCCTTCAACTATCCGACACCATTTTTACGATTTTCTTCTCCATACAGAAGTCAAATGTCATTCGCGATTCACAACTTCATGTGTAGTTCCCGCCTTACATAGGACTGCAACTGGACCTACCTGTCAGATTTCACAAATTTAGGGCTCGTTTACATGAACGTTTTTTGCATTCCATATACGGGCTGTTGTTTTAATGGTTCCACAAAACCATTCATTTCAATGGTTCCGCCCAAAAAATTTAATGTACTCCGTATGCATTCTGTTTCCGTTCAAAGATAGAACATGTCCTATTATTGCCCGCAAATCATGTTCCGTGGCTCCATTCAAGTCAATGGGTCCGCAAAAAAAACAGAACACATATGGAATGTGTCTTCCGTATCCGTTCCGTTTTTGCGGAATCATCTATTTAAAATTTTTTGCCCAGCCCAATTTTTTTCTATGTAATTACTGTATACTGTATATGCCATACGGAAATCTGAACGGAAAAACGGAATGGAACCGGAAACACTACTGAAACAAAAAACGGATCCGTTAAAAACGTTTCACAAAACACTAAAAAAGCCATACGGTCGTGTGAACAAGCCCTTACTCCATTAGACACCTGTGGACCTCATTACAAGTTTACTACCGGTCCCATAAACTCGGGGAGACATTTACGAAGGCTGTTACGCCAGTTTTGTGCTGTTAAATTGTTGCATGTTTTGGCGCGCACAACATTTTGCGCCAAATTCTTTGACTTTTGGCTTTTCCAGCAGAGTGAGAAGTTGGTCTGCTTAGGAAAATAGATAACTATTTATGATGTGCACAAAATGTCGCAAAGTACGTCAGGTAACCCCCCATCCCCCGGCGTACAATCACTTAAAAAGGGGAAACCACATTACGCGTGCGCAGAAATGATAAAACCTGTGCGCCATCTCATAAATTTGGAGCAACAACAGAAAGCAAAGGCAGACTAATAAGGTTCCATTCACACGTCCGCAACGTGTTTTGCGGATCCACGGAGCTGCGGATCCGCAAAACACAGACAGTGGCAATGTGGGTTCCGCATTTTGCGGACCGCACATTGCAGGCACTATAGAATATGTCCATTCTTGTCCGCAATTGCGGACAAGAATAGGACATGTTCTATTTTTTTCGGGAATGGAATTGCGGACCCGGAAGTGCGGGTCCGCAATTCCGTGTCCGGGCTGCCCCATAGGAATGAATGGGTCCGCAATTCCGTTCCGCAAAATGCGGAACGAAATTGCGGACGTGTGAATGGACCCTAAGGCTGGGTTCAGACCTGAGCGTTCTGAAACGAGCGCTCTGTATGCGCGATTGTACGGGCGTTTACAATCGCGCATACAGAGACAGGCGTGCACACATTGTCGCGCGTTCCCGAATATCTATGTGCGGGAACGCGCGACAAACGCCCAAAAAAAAGCTCAAGCACTTGTTTGAGCGTCGGGCGTTTTACAGCGCGATCGTACGCGCTGTAAAACGCCCAGGTGAGAACCATTCCCATAGGGAATCATTGGTTCTTGCCTGTTGTGCGTTTTACAGCGCTGTAAAACGCTCAGGTGTGAACCCAGCCTTAGGCTACTTTCACACTTGCCTTGTTGTTTTCCGGAACGAAATTGCGGACGTGTGGATGGACCCTTAGGCTACTTTCACACTTGTCTTGTTGTTTTCCGGTATTGAGATCCGGCAGAGAATCTCAGTTCCGTTCAGTCCTCTGAATGGAAAGAGATCCGTTCAGGATGCATCAGGATGTCTTCCATTCCGGCAGCATTCCGTTTTGTGACTGGACACAAAATCGCTGCAAGCTGCGGTTTTGTGTCGGTCATAAGAACGGAAAAGAAAAGCGGATCCGTCGCTGAAAACAGTGGTAGGAGCCTAAAAAACAGATCCGTCACTTATTGACTTTCAATGTAATTAGTGACGGATCCGTTTTTTTTTTTGTTTTCCGTTTTGATCCTAACGGAGCGGATGCATCCTGATGTGCAAAATCAAAACGGATCCGTTTAATTCCGGTATTAAGATCCTCTGCCGGATCTCACTGCTGGAAACCGACATCACAAGTGTAAAAGTAGCCTTAAAAGTGAGAGAAAAACAAAACCAGCGCAGTTGATAAATGCCCCCCCCCCTTTCCTCCCAATCTCGGTGTTTATCCGCGGCTGCAATTGTGCCACATTTAGCAAATGACTCCACGAATCTCGTGAAACGTGCGACTCATCAACCCCTGTTTATAACTTTTCAGATTACTTTACTATCTATAAAGAATGGGCTTTTTTTTTTTTTCTGTGGGATTGTAATTGTTTGTGGCGAGACCTGAGAACAATACGGCTTTTTTAGACGAGCTCCCATTAGTATTACTCATCCCATCCACACAACAAACATGCCCTTTTTCCCCCCCGTTAAAAGAAAAAAAGTCTGGAAAGTACGGCCTTCTTTATTCTTTTTCTTTTTTTTCACTTTTGACTACTGTTGTAGTTTTTTTTTCTTCTTCAGTAATTGGCCCTTTGGGTTATGAGTCACCGCGGCTTACTCATGCTTATTTTTGAAAAATGTGATCCCAGTTAAAATTCATGTATATATTCCGAAATTGATCCCCCTACACCCGTTAGCTATGGATAGAAGAGGAGTTTTTTGTATTAACCCCTCACCCCCCTTCCTCGCTCGCTCACTCTAGCTCCGGCTAGCTCTCGCTGTACAGCGAAGGACAGGCTGTTCTCACTTCTAACGACTCGTGATTTTTTCCATTAGACAAAACTCCTATGGAATTATGTCACTTTCAGTGGACCGAAAAAAAAAAAATGGGGAAGGGGGGGTTAAGACAGACGGAAGGAATGAGTGGTAATAAAATATTAATTGCTAGCACAGCTGTACGCGGCTCTAATCCGCACAGGTTATGCCGAAAGTTTGAGAGCATTAAAATAAAAAAATCTCTTGGAATCACACGTTATTATGGGCCTGATGATGCGTGCGCCTCTTACTCACAGGCCCACCGAGTCATGTTTTGTCTTACATCATGATCTTTCTTCAATTCAGTGACTGCGATGAGAGTGTCTGCAATGGACAGAGCACCTTAAACTATCATAAGTGGTTGGCTCTTCCATGTAGAAGCCAGAGGTGTGAGCAGGTGGAGCAGAGCTGAGACTAACCTGAGGATAGCGCCTCCGCCTGGGCTATGTAAGTAGGCGTCAGCATGAGCTTAACGCGTAGTATTTATTTGATTGATAAGATTGATTGGTAAAAGGAATGTTAAAGGGGTTCTCCAAGACCTGGAACCTCTTTTTATTTGGCCAGGCAGGGGTTAAAAAAAGACTTTGCTGTCTTCTCCTCCGCTTCTGGTCTACACGCGTGATCACCACTGCCGCCCCAATCAATGGTCTCAGCGGTGATGGCTCCTGACCGCCGCCAGCGCTGAGAACCATTGATTGCCCGTCCATGGTGGTCGTGCATATAGACGGGTCGTCGACACTTCCAGTCCAGCGGAGAAAGGGGCACCCTGCTCGGCTGTATGAAAATGGGGTTCCGCTCTCGGAGGACCCCTTTAGGGTAAAGATGAAATTGTGCACACAGGATGACTGAAAATCATTGTCACAACTATGGTTCCAGAATAATTTGGTACAAGCAATCAAAAATCTAAAAATGGTAACCCCTACCCCCAAATATCTGATTGTGGGGTACCTCACTGAAATCCCATGCTGTCTTGGGGTGCCCTGTGTCAGTGTGTAATTACCAGGCTTGGCTATATTTCTCTGCTCTGCCTAATAACAGGGTACTCCAGGAACAGTGCACTCTGTAAGGCTGTTTTTTGTGTAAAATGGCAAATTTTTTTGTGGTTTTTTAATCTCCTTTTTTTAGCCTTTGGTTGCAGCATTTGACTTTATGAGGAGTTTTATTTTTGAACGCACGGCCTGCCCTCGGTACAGCATTATTATTTGGCGATATTCCAATAGGCTCCTCTGTTAGACTTGAAAAATAGTCGAGAAAACAAATATTACAAATGTAAATAAATATTTTAATTAAAAAAATAACTCAAAAAGCTATTAAAAAAAGCTTGTTTTTTTTGTGATAAAAAAAAGATTAAAAAAAGCATGTAAAGAAGGCCTTACAGCTTTAAATGCCCTATTAAAGTACAGGAGAAGAGGCTGTATAAACCAGGTAAACGTTCTAAAAGTTTTTCAGATTTATTATGTTGGTTTCTTTTTTTTTCTTTTTTTATATTCTTCATTTTATATTCTTCATCTCCAGATTGAGTTTTTGGGGTGAATACAGAGAATTCTATTTAAAATCCTATTTAACATGCACAGTGACATCTCCCAAAAGACCAGCGTTTTGAGGAGACCACCCCCATATCCAGCCAGATATCCTATGACAGATTTTCAGTCCCACCATATATTATACATACCTGTGCTGTCCCCCTCCTCTTTCTCAACGGAAACTTTTACTATATGTTGATATTTTTGGGGAGCAGCACCAGGGATGGTTCAGGCACTACTCCCCTTATTTTGAGAATGGGTGATGGGGGGTCTAAGTATAAAATCCACGAGGCTCATTTATTAAGGCACTTGCAACTATCTTAGTTGAATAAAAACTGTTATAAGTCCCTTCTTTAACCGTTTGTGCGACAATATTTAGTCACACGGCTGGTTTCCCGCTATGTTCGGACAGGGTCAGAGCGGGGGCATGTCGGGGGCTCAGGAAAATGTACTAATAATTACACCTGGAAATGTTGGCAAAAAATAATGCCAGTCAGGAGCTGGAGTAGTTTTCTCACTGGGCACAAGGAACGCCATAGATGCACCTAGTTTATGCCGGAAAATTAGACAAATCTAATGGCACCGGGGGGTGGGTTTGGACTAAGGTTGGGTTCAGACCTGAGCGTTCCTACGCGCTGTAAAATGCTCAACAGGCAAAAACCAATGTTTCCCTATGGGCATGGTCCCTGAGCCTTTTACAGCGCGTACGAACGTGCTATAAAACGCCCTAGGCCTCAAGAAGTACAGGAGCTTCTTTGGGGCGTATTGTCGGGCGTTCCCGCCCATGGACTTCAGCGAGAACACGCCTAAATGGGCGTTTGCTTGTTTCCGCCCATTAAAAACGCCCGATAAAAAACGCCTGTAAAAAGCGCATATCGAATACGCTCAGGTCTGAACCCAGCCTTAGACCGGCGTAAAAAGCTGTGTCAGTAAATGTGCCCCCATATGTTAGGAGATTTTAGTTACAACAAATCCATGGCTGTCAATTGCTGGCTGCAAATAAAAAAAATATATAAAATGACAAAATGATCTCTTACTCTATAATCCACTATGACATTTGTCTACAGACACTAATGGATCCGGTGAGGATTTAAAATATATTTTGTCATCCTCTCCAACATGAGCTCCTGTATATTGAAAGATAATTTCAAATATTTAGAAAAAAAAATTGGGGGGCAAAATTTTTTTTTACTAATTTTATTTTTACGACCACATGCCAAAATCAACAGTGCCAAGAAGTAGAAATGTGTTTGAATGTTTTTTTTTACTATTAAAGGGTTTCTGTCACTCAAATTTTTACTATTAGACTGGCTGACCTTAGCGATGTGCTAACGTCAGCTGCACCTAAGGCCTCATGCACACGACAGTATTTTTTCACGGTCCGCAAAAACGGGGTCCGTAGGTCCGTGATCCGTGACCGTTTTTTCGTCCGTGGGTCTTCCTTGATTTTTGGAGGATCCACGGACATGAAAAAAAAGTCGTTTTGGTGTCCGCCTGACCGTGCGGAGCCAAACGGATCCGTCCTGATTTACAATGCAAGTCAATGGGGACGGATCCGTTTGACGTTGACACAATATGGTGCCATTTCAAACGGATCCGTCCCCATTGACTTTCAATGTAAAGTCTGGAGTCCCTTTTATACCATCGGATCGGAGTTTTCTCCAATCCGATGGTATATTTTAACTTGAAGCGTCTTCATCACCATGGGAACGCCTCTATATTAGAATATACTGTCGTAAATGAGTTAGATCGTGAAAAACTCATTTCCGACAGTATATTCTAACACAGAGGCGTTCCCATGGTGATGGGAACGCTTCTAGTTAGAATACACTACAAACTGTGTACATGACTGCCCCCTGCTGCCTGGCAGCACCCGATCTCTTACAGGGGGATATGATAGTACAATTAACCCCTTCAGGTGCGGCACCTGAGGGGTTAATTGTGCTGATCACGGCCCCCTGTAAGAGATCGGGTGCTGCCAGGCAGCAGGGGGCAGTCATGTACACAGTTTGTAGTGTATTCTAACTAGAAGCGTCCCCATCACCATGGGAACGCCTCTGTGTTAGAATATACTGTCGGATCTGAGTTTTCACGAAGTGAAAACTTAGATCTGAAAAAGCTTTTATGCAGACGGATCTTTGGATCCGTCTGTTTGAAAGTAACCTACGGCCACGGATCACGGACACGGATGCCAATCTTGTGTGCATCCGTGTTCTTTCACGGACCCATTGACTTGAATGGGTCCGTGAACCGTTGTCCGTAAAAAAAATAGGACAGGTCATATTTTTTTGACGGACAGGATACACGGATCACGGTCTCGGCTGCAAAACGGTGCATTTTCCGATTTTTCCACGGACCCATTGAAAGTCAATGGGTCCGTGAAAAAAAATGGAAAACGGCACAACGGCCACGGATGCACACAACGGTCGTGTGCATGAGGCCTAACTCTGCTAGTCTTGTGATTATTCATGACCCCGTTACTGCAGAATTCTTACTTTTATAACATGCAAATTAGCCTCTAGGTGCAGGGGAAAGCGTTGCACCTGCTCCTAGAGGCTCCGTTCGCCCACCTCTTTCAACGCCCTTCTACTCTTGATTGACAGGGCCAGGCAGCGTTCGCATCCTCCCGATGCAGGCGCGGTGAGGGAAGGACACACACCGGCTGCCAGCTTTCTCACCGTGCCGGTGCCGAATACTGAACGGCGCGAGATTTCCCCAGCGCACAGGGCCGACAGGAGGATGCGAACGCTGCCTGGCCCGGTCAATCAAGAGTAGAAGGGCGTTGAAAGAGGTGGGCGAACGGAGCCTCTAGGAGCAGGTGCAACGCCCCCCCGTGCACCTAGAGGCTAATTTGCATGTTATGAAAGTAAGAATTCTGCAGTAACGGGGTCATGAATAATCACAAGACTAGCAGAGTTAGGTGCAGCTGACGTTAGCACATCGCTATGGTCAGCCAGTCTAATAGTAAAAATTCTAGTGACAGAAACCCAGCTAAAAAACCTCCAAAAACCCCCATGTCTATGAGGAATAATCTGACTGAGCTCAACATACTCTAGTTACCCTCCTGCGACCCGTCCCTGTTTTTTTTCTTCTCTCCTATGTACACTGGGGTGGTAGGTTTTTGTTTTGATGTCATGGATTACAATTCCTCAGGTGGTGATCGCTCTGTAAATCGGTAATGCTGTGTTTCTGAATCTTGTATGGGACAGAGATGAGAAGCTTTGTCCTAACGAAACAGAAGGATAAGACCTCTTTCCATCAGTGATTGGCCTCATGCACACGACCGTTCCGCAAATTGCGGATCCGGAAAACACGGAAGCCGCCTGTGTGCCTTCCGCAATTTGCGGAACGGAACAGGCGGCCCATTGTAGAAATGCCTAATCTTGTCCGCAAAACGGACAAGAATAGGACATGTTATATTTTTTTTGCGGGGCTACATAACGGAGCAATGGATGCGGACAGCACACGCAGTGCTGTCCACATCTTTTACGGCCCCATTGACCATTGAAGTGAATGGGTCCACACCTGAGCCGCAAAAAACTGTGGCTCGGATGCGGACCAGAACAACGGTCGTGTGCATGAGGCCATTGTCAGCCAAAACCAGTAGTAAAGGAAGGCATAATGGAAAGACCTGCTCCTGTTCTGGTTTTGGCCCAAAATCACTGAAGGAAATCACTGGCCAAACACTGACTGTGTGAAAGAGGCCTAACTTGCTGACACAAGCGTCCCCGTCCCCCCAAAAATAATCTCAGGATCAAATCCAGATGGTGAATTTGAAAAACTGTGCAGAAATATCTTGGCCGTGTGGCGTATTCAGAAACAGGTCCTATAATGTATAAGGTATGGGTTGTATTGTGAAACCCCAAAATAATATGTGACTCCTATGACACGCAACTTTACCCTGTCCCTAAAAAGTCCCATCAGTGTCACAACTCTTCCAAAAATGTTATCATGTATTGTAAAATTATTTTTATTGTATTTTATCATGAACAAGAAGCTATATCACATATGTCAATATATTATGCATTGTAGAAAATAAGTACAGTCATGTGAAAAAATTAGGACACCCTTTGAAAGCATGTGGTTTTTTGTAACATTTTTAATAAAAGGTTATTTCATCTCCGTTTCAACAATACAGAGAGATTAAAGTAATCCAACTAAACAAAGAAAACTGAAGAAAAGTCTTTTCAAGATCTTCTGTAAATGTCATTCTACAAAAATGCCTATTCTAACTGAGGAAAAAGATAGGACACCCTTGCCCCTAATAGCGAGTGTTACCTCCTTTGGCTGAAATAACTGCAGTGAGACGGTTCTTGTAGCCATCTACCAGTCTTCGACATCGGTCTGAGGAAATTTTACCCCACTCCTCAATGCAGAACTTTTTCAGCTGTGAGATGTTTGAGGGGTTTCTTGCACGTACAGCCCTTTTTAAGTCACCCCACAGCATCTCAATGGGATTCAAATCTGGACTTTGACTTGGCCATTCCAGGACTCTCCATTTCTTCTTTTTCAGCCAATCTTTGGTTGATTTACTAGTATGTTTTGGGTCATTGTCATGTTGCATGGTCCAGTTCCGCTTCAGCTTTAATTTTCTAACTGATGGTCTCACATGTTCTTCAAGCACCTTCTGATACACAGTAGAATTCATCGTGGATTCTATGATGGTGAGCTGACCAGGTCCTGCTGCAGCAAAGCAGCCCCAAACCATGACACTTCCACCTCCATGCTTCACAGTTGGTATGAGGTTCTTTTCTTGGAATGCTGTGTTTGGTTTACGCCAAACATGTCCTCTGCTGTTGTGTCCAAATAATTCAATTTTGGACTCATCTGTCCAAAGAACATTATTCCAGAAGTCCTGGTCTTTGTCAACTTTATCTCTGGCAAATGTCAGTCTGGCCTCGATGTTTCTCTTGGAAAGCAAAGGTTTCCTCCTTGCACACCTCCCATGCAAGTTAAACTTGTACAGTCTCTTTCTGATTGTAGAGGCATGTACTTCTACATCAACAGTAGCCAGAGCCTGCTGTAGTTCTCGAGATGACACTTTAGGGTTTTTGGAGACCTCTTTTAGCATCTTGCGGTCTGCTCTTGGGGTGAACTTGCTGGGGCGACCAGTCCTGGGCATGTTGGCAGTTGTTTTGAAAGCCCTCCACTTGTAGACTATCTTCCGGACAGTGGAATGGCTGATTTCAAAATCTTTTGAGATCTTTTTAAATCCCTTCCCAGACTCATAGGCTGCTACAATCTTTTTTCTGAAGTCCTCTGACAGCTCTTTTGCTCTCACCATGGTGCTCACTCTCACTTCAACAGTCAGGAGCACACCAAACTAAATGTCTGAGGTTTAAATAGGGCAAGCCTCATTCAACATGCAGAGTAACGATCTACTAATTATGTGCACCTGGTGTGATATACCTGTGTGAGATCTGAGCCAATTTAAGAGGGAATACATGTGAGGGTGTCCTATCTTTTTCCTCAGTTAGAATAGGCATTTTTGTAGAATGACATTTACAGAAGATCTTGAAAAGACTTTTCTTCAGTTTTCTTTGTTTAGTTGGATTACTTTAATCTCTCTGTATTGTTGAAACGGAGATGAAATAACCTTTTATTAAAAATGTTACAAAAAACCACATGCTTTCAAAGGGTGTCCTAATTTTTTCACATGACTGTATATAACGTAGCCACGAAACACTAATACAGTGAAGTATTAAAATACAGTTTCAGAAATCTGTACATTGCCCCGTGGCAATACAAAAGTGCAATACAATAACTCGAACCAGTTGTGAGCAGGATGGGGAGCATTTCAGGGGTAGGGGGAGGCCATTCGAAGGAATGGGCAGTCGGGAGGCGAATTGTGGTAACAGGTAAGGCACCACATGTACTATTTCACTTGGTTGGTTAGACATTGCATAAATGTAGCTTAGTAATTAGAAGGTAACTCGTAAAATATTGTAAGTATAAACGAAGGGGGTTCAAAACTCTACACAAAAAGCATTCAGAATACTGGAAGCCATCGTCACTTTATAGGCCCTGCAATTTTAGGTGTCTGAAAAGTTTCAGTATTTTTTCCAGGGACCCGAAATATCCCCAAACCGATGAGCTGTGCGGGAATCTGTTAAAGGCGATGCAAAAATGTTACCATGTAAAATTTAGTCTGGCACCTGTGCTGCGCATCACTCCATATTTATACTGATGCATAAATCCGCTCAACAGGCTAAGGGCTCATGCACACGACCGTAGGTATTTTGCGGTGCTCAAAAAACGGATCTGCAAAAAATACGGATGACATCTGTGTGTATTCCATATTTTGCAGAAAGGAACAGCTGACCCCTAATAGAACAGTCCTATCCTTGTCCGTAATGCGGAGAATAATAGGACATGTTCTATTTTTTTGCAGAAAGGAAATACGGACATACGGAAATGGAATGCACAAGGAGTAACATCCGTTATTTTTTTGCAGACCCATTGAAATGAATGGTTCCGCAAAAAAACTGGAACGGACATGGAAAGAAAATACGTTCGTGTGTATGAGCCCTAATCATGTGCAAAATTTAGCTAAATTTTTGAACAAATAAATCCAAAAAGTCACAGATCCCTATTCTATGAATTTTTTAAGCCAGAATTCTGAAGTGCAGGGCTTAATAAATCCACCCACTGCCTTTTTTTGAGTTTTTACAGTTTTTTTTATTGTCTACTTTAACAACTCCATTCGTCATACTTTGCACACTGCATTTTGTAAAAAAAATAAAATAAAGCTAAAGATACACAAAACACACAAAACAAAACATAACTTGAAAAAGCTTTTCCTGTTGTGCATAGCATTATAGACTTTAAGGTAACATCTGGCCACATAAAATAAACCTCAGCAATAGAAAATACCAAGTAATGGCAAAAATAACCCCCCAAAAATGTATGACACCACACTCAAAGCTGAAAAATTGGTCATTCAGATTACAACATGCCATCAATCTTTATTATTAATAAATACAATATTTTATGTCTCCATCTACAGTCAAAGACCTCTTTCATACAATTTCGTGCATTTTTTATAGTGTTTTACAAGGCTTTTTAGTGGCTTTATTATATTTTGGTTTTAAAAAAAAAACTACTTCAAACCATTACAAAGTTACACAAACAAAACACTTTTTTTTCTCAAATTTTTTTTGACTTTAAAGTAAGATCTGAGCTAGAAAAAAAATATATATAAAAACTGTTGCAAAACACTGTGTGAATCCAGCCAATCTGACTAAATTTATCCTAATGTGTTTTAAGTGTAGTTTTTTTAAACTAGAGTTGCATTTTTTGGGGGTCAGTGGCATTTTTTAAAATCTGGGTCTGGGTTTCCTGTCCATATTTATTTTCCTGTATAAAAACCCAAGGCATTAAAAAAAATTTTTTTTTAAACTCCAGTTACTTAAACACACTGTTTGGCCCAAAAGCCTAAAGAATTTCTACAAATATGCTGTACACGTCAGGTGTTGTTGGATGCCTTTTTTTGGGCAAAGAAAGCCGCCATGATAAAAACTATCCGTGGGTAGCTACGGCACTCAGAGTCTTTACTCATTAGTTATGTATGAAATAAAAAACCATGTCATGCAGTATTGCACAAGATATTAGATATGAATACCTTTATTGAGGGCAGTTGCTCTAGTCAGTGTGTCTCCTCGAGGAACCATCTGTATTTGTGTGCTACTGTTAACCATGAGATCATTTATTATATATTGCGTATTATAATAAAACATAATAAAGATCATCAGTGCTACAAATTGGTATAGATAATATATTTATTATATTTGAATATGGTGTATATATGTATTTATGATATATATATAATTGATTACACTATTACAGTGAAAGGATAGGTTTATTGGGGAAAACCATACAATTATATGTAGGCTTTACGACCTCTAGCTTGGATACAAGATGAGAAACAGTCTCTAGCTTACATACAAGATAAGGCTACTTTCACATTAGCATATTTTGCGGATCTGCCATGGATCTGCCAAAACGCTTCCGTTACCATAATACAACCGCATGCATCCGTCATGAACGGATCCGGTTGTATTATGTCATCTATAGCCATTATGGATCCGTCATGAACACCATTAAAAGTCAATGGGGGACGGATCCGTTTTCTATTGTGTCAGAGAAAACTTGACTTACATTGTGCGTCAGGGCGGATCCGTTTTGCTCCACAGCACATCGCGGACAGAAAAACGCTGCTTGCAGCGTTATTCTGCCCGCGATGGGAACGCAACCAAACGAAACAGAATGGATTTTGGTGCACTCCGTTTCGTTCAGTTCAGTTTTGTTCCTATTGACAATGAATGGGGACAAAACTGAAGCGTTTTCTTCCGCCGCTATTGAGATCCTAGGACGGATCTCAATAGCAGAATTGAAAACGCTAATGTGAAAGTAGCCTGAGACACGCCCTCTAGTCTGGATACCAGATGAGATACGGCCTCTAGCCTGGATACAAGATGAGATACAGCCTCTAGCCTGGATATAAGATGAGATACAGCCTCTAGCCTGGATATAAGATGAGATACAGCCTCTAGCCTGGATACAAGATGAGATACAGCCTCTAGCCTGGATACAAAATGAGATACGGCCTCTAGCCTGGATACCAGATGAGATACGGCCTCTAGCCTGGATACAAGATGAGATACGGCCTCTAGCCTGGATACAAAATGAGATACGGCCTCTAGCCTGGATACAAGATGAGATACGGCCTGTAGCCTGGATACAAGGTGAGACACGGCCTCTAGCCTGGATACAAGATGAGATACAGCCTCTAGCCTGGATACAAAATGAGATACGGCCTCTAGCCTGGATACAAGATGAGATACGGCCTCTAGTCTGGATACCAGATGAGATACGGCCTCTAGCCTGGATACAAGATGAGATACAGCCTCTAGCCTGGATATAAGATGAGATACAGCCTCTAGCCTGGATACAAGATGAGATACAGCCTCTAGCCTGGATACAAAATGAGATACGGCCTCTAGCCTGGATACCAGATGAGATACGGCCTCTAGCCTGGATACAAGATGAGATACGGCCTCTAGCCTGGATACAAAATGAGATACGGCCTCTAGCCTGGATACAAGATGAGATACGGCCTGTAGCCTGGATACAAGGTGAGACACGGCCTCTAGCCTGGATACAAGATGAGATACAGCCTCTAGCCTGGATACAAAATGAGATACGGCCTCTAGCCTGGATACAAGATGAGATACGGCCTCTAGCCTGGATACAAGATGAGATACGATCTCTAGCTTGGATACCAGATGAGATACGGTTGGACATGGAGGCATACAGGTTCTGTATGGTATCCTGCAGCACATTTTCCCACTGATGTTACAGCTGGGCCTGTGGATCCTGCACACTCCTAGGTTACTGAAGCCAGCGTCCCAGCTGGTCCCATAAATGCTGGAGTGGTGATAAATCTGGTGACCGGGCAGCCAAGGACGTGTAATCTGGTGGAGACATTCCTGGGAAACCTTTCTGCATTATCCTGCTGTTAGTGTCCCTGGTATCACTACTAGGGGTGATCAACTGTCGTATGCGATGGCTTCCCAGATTATCACACCAGTAGTTGGGGCAGTTGTGTTCTTCCCCAGAAAAGGCAGGATTGAAGGGCTCACCATGAGGTCTCCATACTCAACCCCGACCATGGTGGGATCCCAAACAGAACCTAGATCCGTCGCTGAAGACTTTCCAGTTCCGGTCCACAGCAGTCCAGGTTTCACGTTCACGACACCACTGCGAGGACATATACCGGACGACATGACACTTACATTTCCTTCTGCTAAGGGCCTGGAAATGGTGCAGGCAGAGACAGGGGTGTGTGATGAAAGTTCAAACTGGGTCTGGTTGGTGGACAACAAAACTGTCGGTGTATCAAACAGTCCTCTCTACTGGTGGTCTGAGCCTGTTTGCCATGTGTGTGTGCCCTCACATGACCACTGCTCCCAACACCTGCTAAAAGCTAGGAATCAGGCATGCTCAACCTGCGGCCCTCCAGCTGTTGCAAAACTACAACTCCCAGCATGCCCAAACAGCCTACAGCTATCAGCCTACAGCAGGGCATTGTGGGAGTTGTAGTTTTACAACAGCTGGAGGGCCGCGGGTTGAGCATGCCTGAGCTAGGTCATAATGGCCTAGATGGTGGGCCACTTGGCCTTTCTGCTTCTTTCGGTCTAGTGATGCACCCTATCTCAAAGTCTGTCAAAATGTCTGTGAGTGCGTCGTAGAGGCATGTCTAGTAGTCAACGATATCTCACCAAAAGGTACACTACCCAAAAGTAGCCTCTGAGAGCCTTTTTGTAGGGCAACGGGAGAAGCACTTTTATGCCCTTTTTTGGGGCTATGGAATAATTTACAAGGGAAACTGTAGACTTTCTAAATCAAGGGGGTAAAACCCTCACAAATGTCAGGGGTAGGGTAAACTGTAGAGCATATCTGTGCCACAGTTAGGGAACAGGAATTTTCGATGTCCCAGTTGCTAATATAACATTTGGTTGCCAGGCTGTATTTTTAGAAATTGCCAACTTCCTCCGCCGGGTATATAAAAGTGGATATTGTGCAGGTCGTCATGTTTTGCAATCTGGTAGCATTGATAGGAATGTTGTGCAGAGGGAAAACAGGTTTTGCATGTTTCTTAGAATAACCGACTTGAGTTAAACTTTGCTTTCTTGTTCCTTAGCCCTGTTTATTATGACTCTTTCCAAGACGTAACATGTAACGTGTGTTTACTTAAAGTGTAACTGCCATATTTTTTATTTATTTGCTAGTTTATTAGAACTAGGCATGTATACCTGAGTTAGGGCTCGTTCACACGAACGTATTTTGTGTTCCGTATACGGGCCGTTTTATGCGTTCCGCATACTGGCCATATACGGAACCATTCATTTCAATGTGGCCGCAAAAGATACGCTGCTTCGTTCCGTGGCCCCGCTCTGTCCTGTCCTATTCTTGTCCGTTTTGCAGACAAGAATAGGCTTTTTTATAATGGGCCTCCTGTTCTGTTCCGCAAATTGCGGAAGGCACACAGGTGGCATCCGTTTTTTGCGGATCTGCAATTAGCGGACCGCAAAAAACGGCACGGTCGTGTGAATGAGCCCTTAGTCTGTCAATGATTGTCAAAAGATCTGTAATTACCTTATAATAACAGCTTTTATTAATGTCCTCTGTCCAGTGGCATAACTAGAGTGTTATGGCCCCGATGCAAATTTTGGATTGGGATCCCCCCTCCCCCCCAATTTATAGAAAGAGGCGGCAATTTTTTTTAACACTAAGCCCAATGCATGGCTACACTCACCCAGTCTTAACTAATAAAATCTGGTCCTACCTCATGCAGGGTGTCGCTGGCGTCGGCGTGACGTCCGCTGGATCCAGAACAAGGTCCCTGTGGTGATAGAGAAAAAAAGAATAATCACATAAGGAAGGGATGGTGACTGCCCCTGTGAAATCACCAGCAGGGGGTGCTGTGCTGGCCTGTAAGACTGAACCATGCCAATGTATAGCAGGGTAATCTAGGACATTTCCCATAAGTGCTACCACACAGTACTAATGCCCACATTGTGGCCCCTCACAGTAATGAAGCCCACCTTGTGGCCCCATCACAGCAGTTATGCCCACCTTGGTTCCTGTCACAGTAGTTATGCCCACTTTTTTGTCCCCCCACAGTAGTTATGCCCAGATTTGTTCCCCCCTCACAGTAGATATGCCCGGATATGTGCCCCCTCACAGTAGTTATGGCCAGATATGTGCCCCCTCACAGTAGTAATGCCCAGATATGTGCCCCCTCACAGTAGTAATACCCAGATATGTGCCCCTTACAGTAGATATGCCAGATATGTGCCCCCTAACAGTGGTTATGGCCAGATATGTGCCCCCTTACAGTAGTTATGCCAGATTATGTGCCCCCTCACAGTAGTTATGCCAGATTATATGCCCCCTCATAGTAGTTATGCCCAGATATGTGCCCCCTCACAGTAGATATGCCCAGTTATGTGCCCCTTCACAGTAGTTATGCCCAGATATGTGCCCCTTCATAGTAGTTATGCCCAGATATGTGCCCCCTCACAGTAGTTATGCCCAGTTATGTGCCCCTTCACAGTAGTTATGCCCAGATATGTGCCCTCTCACAGTAGTTATGCCCAGATATGTGCCCCCTCACAGTAGTTATGTCCAGATATGTGCCACCCTCATAGTAGTTATGCCCACATATGTGCCCCCTCACAGTAGTTATGCCAGATTAGGTGCCCCCCCAAAGTAGTTATGGCAGATTAGGTGCCCCCTCATCAGACCTCCCTCTCAGGGACAGGTCGTCTGCCGTCTGAGGCAAGATTCTCATCTCACCTCATGGCATATGCGCCCTGGGTACAGCAGGGAGGTGACGTATTTAAAGTGAATGTCTACCAGAAGGAGAGAGGGCCCTGCCCGCGAGGGCTTACAATCTACGAGATTTGATGTATAAACTGTACGCAGTGAGCTCCTCAGCTCCCTCTTGTGGTGGCTGCAGAAAGTCAGAATTGGATCCTTTACCTCTGTGTCTATGCAGAGGATTTGGAGCTTAGTAGCTGAAATTTAAGTTTTGTACACAAAAAAAATATAACATTTTATATTTATAATATATATATATATATATATATATTTGTATTACAAAAATGAAGACTTCTCCAGTATATTCTGGGCAGCATTTTTATCATAGGACTACGTTTTAGAGACCAGATCCCGTAGAGACTGACAGTTAGTAGATGTGAGCAGACCACAGGCTGTGTGTGGTTAGAAACCACAAGCGGTCCAGTTACACTATGTGGAATGGTCTGTAGACGGTTTTCCAGTATTAATCACACACGTCTTAAACAGATCCGTGAACAGCGACTCTTATCATTAAGTTTTATTTTTAAGTAAGAGACCATCGGAGTGACATTCGGCAACCCCTTCTAATCCGGTGATAATGCCACTTGGCTTTTCTAGGAAAGCTTTCCATGCATTGGAGCAAATGCTAACTTCTGAAACTGACACCGAGCGGGTCCTACTGCGGACGACTCTCTCGGCCGCGCTGTGACTCATTTGACATTAGGAAAACATCATTCTGTGACAGCAGTCAATCTGAAAACTACGATATGACTAACAGAATAGGAGAGAAAGTATTTTACAAGGCAGGGGCACATATCAGCCGGCTGAAGTAAGAGGCTGCCGTGAACAGCTGAAGTAAACACACGAAGACTAATAACACGTAACGCTATAAATAATGCAATACACCAAGAACACTAGAATAGAATCTATGTATAATAATATCCACATTGAACATAACTTCTCTGTTATCACAATTACATAACACATCCCCAAAACTTTATTCACCCAAAAAAATTTACGGTCATTTTTGACTTCCGATGTTCTGATTGTTTTTACGTTTTCCTTTTGCCACGGGCATCAGATGTACCGTTTCTCGAAAATGAAAAAAATATTTCACCCTAGTTTCCCTTTTTAACCCGTTCATTTTAAATGGTTACATAATAGTTATACAAAACATGGGGCATATTTATTAAGATCGGCGTTTTAGACGCCGATCCTAATAAAGCCCCATGACTGGCGGAGGATCCGGCGAAATGATGAAGAGGCATCGGCCTCTCCATAACTTTGGAGCATCCAGCGCCAGATCTTGGAGCATCCAGTGTAAGGGTCCATTCACACGTCAGTATTTTTACCTTTCCAGATAAACTGTTCCTGTTTTTTGCGGATCCGAAAATCTGGATGACATGAGGATGCTTTTAGCATGTCTTCCGCATCTTTGACGGATCCATTGACTAGAATGGCATGACGGAACACAAAATCGGACAAATAGTAGGACAGGGTATATTTTTTTCCTGGATCCGAATAAACGGAACCCACGGAACGAAACGGAATCACGGAATCGGAGAGCACCACGAGTGCTGTCCTGATTATTTGCGGATTCCATTGAAAATGAATGGATCCGCATAACGTTCCGTTTTTAATCGGAACGGTTGCGGAACACCAAAACGGACGTGTGAATGGACCCTAAGACGGCTTCTTTACTGTCTTACATTTAGACCATTTTCTACTCCTAAAACAGGAGTAGAAAATGGTAAATAAGATGGGCCGACCCCTGCCCGCCCACTCCACGCCCACAATTTTAGACCTGGAGTGAGCAAGGAAAGGTCGCAGATAGTGGCGCAACTAAGCGTTGCGCCGCCATCTGCACCTGATATTTGCCTAATTTAGGTGTATTTCAAATTAATAAATAACCGCCTATGTCTTTAGTATTTTCCAATGAATTCCAAATAAGCCTATTCATTTCGGTTTTCTTGGTCTTTTTTCCCTGCTTTTTTTGTTGCATGTAAGTCTATGTTAAAAGCAAAAAAAAACTTTTTAGGTGCATCTTTTGGGTCAATGATGTTTTTTAAAATTGCAGTGTGCTTTGGTTCTGCCATATTTTCACTAATTGTCTGGTCCTTTTGTCCCATAGACCAACATTGTTTTTGTTTTGTTTTTTTGCCAATGTGCGTTGCGTTTTAATGACGTTGTGGTATGGCGTTTTTGTAACAGGCATACAAAAAATGGCATTAAGAGGGTTATCCCACTCCTATAATGACCCCCCCCCCTCCCCCCAATGCCTGGGCCACTTGTCTAGATTATACTTACCTGCTCCCCGGCACCTGCGTCGCTCCGGATTCCTGCATGACCACCGCTGCATCTACACGTCGCTCGGATCAAAACATCAAAACGACTGAGGGAGCAGCCAATAGCAGGCCGCGATGGGAACGAGCTTTCATAGCATCGCGGGGAGATGCAGTGAGTGCTGAGGAGCAGGTAAGTATAATGTATACAAGGGGCCCGAGCATTGAGGGGGTCAGTATAGGGGTTGCGTAACCCCTTTAAGAATACCAGGTGGTAAAATGCACTACATTGATAAAAATAGCTAAAAAGAAAATGCTGAGCAAGTAAGCAGAAAACACACTAGACTAAACTGTGTGTGGCAGCACTCTAAAGCTACATTCACATGACCGTATGTGTTTTGCGGTTCCGCAAATTGCGGATCTGCAAAAAAAAACGGATGATGCCCATATGGCATCTGTTGGTTTTTTTTTGCGGATCCGTTGTAACAATGCCTATCCTTGTCCGCAAAACGGACAAGGATAGGACATGTTCTAGTTTTTTTTGCAGGGCTACGGAACAGACATATTGAGGCAGACAGCACACTGTGCGCTGTCCGCATTTTTTGAGGACCCATTGAAACGAATGGGTTCTTATCCAATCTGCAAAAAAAAAACTGAATGGACGTGGAAAGAAAATACGTTCGTGTGCATGAGGCTTAAGGCTGAATTTACAAGGCAGTGAAAAATGGCAGTTTAATTGCCAATTTTTGAACGGCTATCCCCTGGCAGTTTTCAGAACCATTGCAGTCTGTGGAGGGTATTCACATGGCTGTTTTTTTAACAGCCAGTGATTAGTGTTGATCAAAAAATAGGGAATATGCTATTTTATTTTTGACCGTTCTGACTCCACTGAAATCAACAGGCACAGTTTCAAGTGAAATGCTGTTAAAACCGGCTGTTAAAAACGGGTATATGAGTGGCAGGGGAGTTGAAAAAAACCTCATCTATGACAGTCATGGGAACACTCGCTTCACACTGGAGGCAGTAGGACCTGATGCTCCCAGTGTGATGATCACCATGGGAGCGTCAGGTCCTGCTGCCTCCAGTGCAGAGTGAAGTGTTCCTTTGAGTGCCTTTGGTGAAGTGAGTATTTTTTATTTTATTTGTTTGCATTATCTATACTGGGGCAAAAGGGGGCCATTATCTAAACTGGGGACACAGGTAGTGGATGTTATAAACTGGGGGCTATTATATGTACTGGAGGGACAACTATGGGCTATTATATATAATGGGGGGCACAAAAGAGGGCATTATTTATACTGAGGGGACTATGGGGGCATAATATATACTGAGGGCACTGCAGGGGTTAGAGTTTAAAAAAAGCCAGTTAAATTTGAAATGGATCTTCAGAACAGATAGACGGACATAAAATGGAAAATGGCCATAAAAAAGTGACTGTGTATCCGTTTTTACCAGCTGTTTTTTAGTTGTATGAATGTAGCCTATAGGTGCATTCACACAACCGTATGTATATTGCGGTCTGAAAAATGTGGATCTGCAAAAAATACAGATACTGGCCATGTGCGTTCCACATTCTACGGAACGTCCTGCCTTCCGTAGAACTGTCCTATCTTTGTCTGAAAAACGGATAAGAATAGGACACGTTCTATATTTTTTGAGGGGCAGCAGAACGGACATACAGATGCAGACAGCAATTGTTGTGCTGTCCGCATCTTTTGTGGCCCCATTGAAGTGACTGGGTCCGTATACGATCCACAAAAAGCGACGGTCATGTGCATGAGCCCTAAGGGTGCAACCCCATGGTGCAGCTGGCCGCATTGGGTGCCGTGGGTGTGTGTGACCTGGCAGTATATACAGTTGCAAGAAAAAGTATGTGAACACTTTGGAATGATATGGATTTCTGCACAAATTGGTCATAAAATGTGATCTGATCTTCATCTAAGTCACAACAATAGACAATCACAGTCTGCTTAAACTAATAACACACACAGAATTAAATGTTTACATGGTGTGTTCAATAAAAACATGGTAACATTCACAGTGCAGGTGGAAAAAGTATGTGAACCCTTGGATTTAATAACTGGTTGAACCTCCTTTGGCAGCAATAACTTCAGCCAAACGTTTTCTGTAGTTGCAGATCAGACGTGCACAACGGTCAGGAGTAATTCTTGACCATTCCTCTTTACAGAACTGTTTCAGTTCAGCAATATTCTTGGGATGTCTGGTGTGAATCGCTGTCTTGAGGTCATGCCACAGCATCTCAGGCGGGTTGAGGTCAGGACTCTAACTGGACCACTCCAGAAGGCGTATTTTCTTCTGTTTAAGCCATTCTGTTGATTTACTTCTATGCTTTGGGTCGTTGTCCTGTTGCTACACCCATCTTCTGTTGAGCTTCAGCTGGTGGACAGATGGCCTTAAGTTCTCCTGCAAAATGTCTTGATAAACTTGGGAATTCATTTTTCCTTCGATGATAGCAATCCGTCCAGGCCCTGACACAGCAAAGCAGCCCCAAACCATGATGCCCCCACCACCATACTTCACAGTTGGGATGAGGTTTGATGTTGGTGTGCTGTGCCTCTTTTTCTCCACACATAGTGTTGTGTGTTTATTTCAAACATTTCAACTTTGGTTTCATCTGTCCACAGAATATTTTGCCAGTACTGCTGTGGAACATCCAGGTGCTCTTGTGCAAACTGTAAACGTGCAGCAATGTTTTTTTTGGACAGCAGTGGCTTCCTCTGTGGTATCCTCCCATGAAATCCATTCTTGTTTAGTGTTTTACGTATCGTAGATTCGCTAACAGGGATGTTAGCATATGCCAGAGACTTTTGTAAGTCTTTGGCCTTATGCACACGACAGTTTATTTTCACGGTCCGCAAAAACGGGGTCCGTAGGTCCGTGATCCGTGACCGTTTTTTCGTCCGTGGGTCTTCCTTGATTTTTGGAGTCCGCCTGGCCGTGCGGAGCCAAACGGATCCGTCCTGAATTACAATGCAAGTCAATGGGGACGGATCCGTTTGACGTTGACACAATATGGTGCCATTTCAAACGGATCCGTCCCCATTGACTTTCAATGTAAAGTCTGGAGTTCTTTTATACCATCGGATTGGAGTTTTCTCCAATCCGATGGTATATTTTAACTTGAAGCGTCCCCATCACCATGGGAACGCCTCTATGTTAGAATATACTGTCGGATATGAGCTACAGCGTGAAACTCAGATCCGACAGTATATTCTAACACAGAGGCGTTCCCATGGTGATGGGGACGCTTATGTTAGAATACACTACAAACTTTGTACAAGACTGCCCCCTGCTGCCTGGCAGCACCCGATCTCTTACAGGGGGATATGATAGCACAATTAACCCCTTCAGGTGCGGCACCTGAAGGGGTTAATTGTACTATCATATCCCCCTGTAAGAGATCAGGGCTGCCAGGCAGCAGGGGGCAGACCCCCCCCTCCCCAGTTTGAATATCGTTGGTGGCACAGTGTGCGCCCCCCATCGGGCCCCTCGTCCTCCCTCTAGTGTAATAAATCGTTGGTGGGACAGTGTGCGCCCCCCATCGGGCCCCCCCCTTCCTCCCTCTACGGTTATAAATCGTTGGTGGCACAGTGTGCGCCCCCCATTGGCCCCCCCAATCATTGGTGGCAGCGATCGGAGTCCCAGTTTAATCGCTGGGGCTCCGATCGGTAACCATGGCAACCAGGATGCTACTGCAGTCCTGGTTGCCATGGTTACTTAGCAATAGTACAATAGTAGAAGATTCATAGTTACCTGCTTGCTGCTGCAATGTCTGTGTCCGGCCGGGAGCTCCTCCTACTGGTAAGTGACAGGTCTGTGCGGCGCATTGCTAAAGAACTGTCACTTACCAGTAGGAGGAGCTCCCGGCCGGACACAGACATCGCAGCAGCAAGCAGGTAAGTATGAATCTTCTACTATTGTACTATTGCTAAGTAACCATGGCAACCAGGGCTGCAGTAGCTTCCTGGTTGCCATGGTTACCGATCGGAGCCCCAGCGATTAAACTGGGACTCCGATCGGAACTACGCTGCCACCAATGATCGGGGGGGGGGAGATGGGAGGCCGCACACTGCCACCAATGTTGTTACTGCTATAGAGGGAGGGGGGCCAATGGGGGGCGCACACTGTGCCACCAACGATTTATAACAATAGAGGGAGGAAGGGGGGGGGGCGATGGGGGGCGCACACTGGCCACCAACGATTTATAACAATAGAGGGAGGAAGGGGGGGCCCGATGGGGGGCGCACACTGTGCCACCACCGATTTATAACAATAGAGGGAGGAAGGGGGGGCCCGATGGGGGCGCACACTGTGCCACCAACGATTTATTACACTAGAGGGAGGAAGGGGGGCCCGATGGGTGGCGCACACTGTGCCACCAACGATATTCAAACTGGGGAGGGTCTGCCCCCTGCTGCCTGGCAGCCCCGATCTCTTACAGGGGGATATGATAGTACAATTAACCCCTTCAGGTGCCGCACCTGAAGGGGTTAATTGTGCTATCATATCCCCCTGTAAGAGATCGGGTGCTGCCAGGCAGCAGGGGGCAGTCTTGTACAAAGTTTGTAGTGTATTCTAACTATAAGCGTCCCCATCACCATGGGAACGCCTCTGTGTTAGAATATACTGTCGGATATGAGTTTTCACAAAGTGAAAACTTAGATCTGAAAAAGCTTTTATGCAGACGGATCTTCGGATCCGTCTGTATGAAAGCAACCTACGACCACGGATCACGGACACGGATGCCAATCTTGTGTGCATCCGTGTTCTTTCACGGACCCATTGACTTGAATGGGTCCGTGAACCGTTGTCCGTCAAAAAAATAGGACAGGTCATATTTTTTTGACGGACAGGATACACGGATCACGGCCTCGGCTGCAAAACGGTGCATTTTCCGATTTTCCACGGACCCATTGAAAGTCAATGGGTCCGCGAAAAAAAACGGAAAACGGCACAACGGCCACGGATGCACACAACGGTCGTGTGCATGAGGCCTTTAGCTGACACTCTAGGATTCTTCTTCACCTCATTGAGCAGTCTGCGCTGTGCTCTTGCAGTCATCTTTACAGGACGGCCACTCCTAGGGAGAGTAGCAGCAGTGCTGAACTTTCTCAATTTATAGACAATTTGTCTTACCGTGGACTGATGAACAGCAAGGCTTTTGGAGATACTTTTATAACCCTTTCCAGCTTTATGTAAGTCAACAATTCTCTATCGTAGGTCTTCTGAGAGCTCTTTTGTGCGAGGCATCATTCACATCAGGCAATGCTTCTTGTGAAAAGCAAACCCAGAACTGGTGTGTGGTTTTTATAGGGCAGGGCAGCTGTAACCAACACCTCCAATCTCATCTCATTGATTAGACTCCAGTTGGCTGACACCTCACTCCAATTAGCTCTTGGAGATGTCATTAGTCTAGGGGTTCACATACTTTTTCCACCTGCACTGTGAATGTTTACATGGTGTGTTCAATAAAAACATGGTAACATTTAATTCTTTGTGTGTTATTAGCTTAAGCAGACTGTGATTGTCTATTGTTGTGACTTAGATGAAGATCAGATCACATTTTATGACCAATTTGTGCAGAAATCCATATCATTCCAAAGGGTTCACATACTTTTTCTTGCAACTGTATATATATATTACAGAAATGGTACAGAGCCACAATACGGCCATGCACATGAGGGTTTATGCTACGTAATGATCTGTCTCCACATGCAGGAAGGATTTCCTATAGTCTTGCCCCCAGACACAGGATGCCTGCAGATGTAAGAGGACAACACGTACTGCATGCAGAGTCTCATGTATGCAACACTTTACCCAATCACAAAATCTTTCTTTTTTGCAATCCACGGGGATGATGCAATGCAAACTTAGTTTTACTTCAGGTCAGGTGGAGAGGAAGGCAATGTCCGCATGGTAAAGTCCACAGCAAGGCGGTCAGTATTGGATCAGTAGCTGAAAACAGGTTGTTTTTGGTTGTGGTTTGGTAATTTGGTGCCAGTTTTAAGCATTTTTGAAGAGTTTGTGAGTGAGGTTTTTCTGCTTTCTGTATTAACCCCGACACAGTTCTCCTTTCTCTGGACTTGTCTGCCTGCCACAATGGGATCTCTGTTCTCAGCCCATGGATACTATGTTTCCTTTCTACAATGAGATTTGTAAATGATGCTTTCACTTCTAACAAGTATGCAGTTGACACAAAGATCTTTATTATTTGCTGAAATCAAACTTGAAAGACTTAGTATAAGGGCCCATGCACACAAACGTATTTTTTTTTCTGTGCCTGTTACATTTTTTAAACGGCCTGTATGCGGAACCATTCACTTCAATGGAACCGCAAAAAAAATGGAAATGTCTCCATGGGCATACAGTTTTCATATGTCTGTTATGTCCGTTCCCCAAAAACTAGAACATTACGGACAAGGATAGGACTGTTCTCTTAGGGGCTGTTTCCGTTACACAAAATACGGAAAGCATGCGGCCGGTATCCGTGCTTTGCAGATCCGCGATTTACGGACCGCAAAGGCCTTAAGGCTCTTTACAGTCAATGGGGATCTGGCAGTGAAGTGGATTCTATTGGATTCAGCAGGCTGCTGTGTGCCAGAACAGGCCTGAGTGTCAAGTGCATCTTACTAGATTTGGTGTATCTTATTGTACACAATAAGGCCTCATGCACACGACATTTTTTTTTCACGGCCCGCAAAAACGGGGTCCGTGGGTCCGTGATCCGTGACCGTTTTTTCGTCCGTGGGTCTTCCTTGATTTTTGGAGGATCCACGGACATGAAAAAAAAGTCGTTTTGGCGTCCGCCTGGCCGTGCGGAGCCAAACGGATCCGTCCTGAATTACAATGCAAGTCAATAGGGACGGATCCGTTTGAAGTTGACACAATATGGTGCCATTTCAAACGGATCCGTCCCCATTGACTTTCAATGTAAAGTCTGGAGTTCTTTTATACCATCGGATTGGAGTTTTCTCCAATCCGATGGTATATTTTAACTTGAAGCGTCCCCATCACCATGGGAACGCCTCTATGTTAGAATATACTGTCGGATATGAGCTACATCGTGAAAATCAGATCCGACAGTATATTCTAACACAGAGGCGTTCCCATGGTGATGGGGACGCTTCAGGTTAGAATATACTGAAAAACTGTGTACATGACTGCCCCCTGCTGCCTGGCAGGTGCTGCCAGGCAGCAGGGGGCAGACCCCCCCCCCCCCCCTGTTTTTAACTCATTGGTGGCCAGTGCGGCCGCCCCCCCCCCCCTCCCTCCCCTGTGCGGCCGCCCCCCCCCCCCTCCCTCCCCTGTGCGGCCGCCCCCCCCCTCCCTCCCCTGTGCGGCCGCCCCCCCCTCCCTCCCCTGTAGTTAACTCGTTGGTGGCCAGTGGGCCCCCCTCCGTCCGCTATAGATAACTCATTGGTGTCCAGTGGGCCCCCCCTCCGTCCGCTATAGATAACTCATTGGTGTCCAGTGGGCCCCCCCTCCCTCCGCTGTAGATAACTCGTTGGTGGCCAGTGGGCCCTCTCCCCTCCCTCCCCCTCCTAATTAAAATCGCCCCCCTATCATTGGTGGCAGTGGTGAGTACCGATCGGAGTCCCAGTGTAATCGCTGGGGCTCCGATCGGTAACCATGGCAACCGGGACGCTACTGCAGTCCCGGTTGCCATGGTAGCTTAGCAATTTGTAGAAGCTTCATACTTACCTGAAGAGCTGCGATGTCTGTGACCGGCCGGGAGCTCCTCCTACTGGTAAGTGACAGGTCTGTGCTATAAGCAATGCGCCGCACAGACCTTTCACTTACCAGTAGGAGGAGCTCCCGGCCGGTCACAGACATCGCTGCTCTTCAGGTAAGTATAAAGCTTCTACAAATTGCTAAGCTACCATGGCAACCGGGACTGCAGTAGCGTCCCGGTTGCCATGGTTACCGATCGGAGCCCCAGCGATTACACTGGGACTCCGATCGGTACTCACCACTGCCACCAATGATAGGGGGGCGATTTTAATTAGGAGGGGGTGGGAGGGGAGAGGGCCCACTGGCCACCAATGAGTTATCTATAGCGGACGGAGGGGGGGCCCACTGGACACCAATGAGTTATCTATAGCGGACAGAGGGGGGGCCCACTGGACACCAATTAGTTAACTACAGGGGAGGGAGGGGGGGCTGGCTACCAAGAAGTTAACTACAGGGGAGGGAGGGGGGGGGGGGCGGCCGCACTGGCCACAAATGAGTTAAAAACAGGGGGGGGGGGTCTGCCCCCTGCTGCCTGGCAGCACCTGCCAGGCAGCAGGGGGCAGTCATGTACACAGTTTTTCAGTATATTCTAACCTGAAGCGTCCCCATCACCATGGGAACGCCTCTGTGTTAGAATATACTGTCGGATCTGAGTTTTCGCGAAGTGAAAACTCACCTCTGAAAAAGCTTTTATGCAGACGGATCTTCGGATCCGTCTGTATGGCCTCATGCACACGACCGTTGTGTGCATCCGTGGCCGTTGTGCCGTTTTCCGTTTTTTTTCGCGGACCCATTGACTTTCAATGGGTCCGTGGAAAAATCGGAAAATGCACCGTTTTGCAGCCGAGGCCGTGATCCGTGTATCCTGTCCGTCAAAAAAATATGACCTGTCCTATTTTTTTGACGGACAACGGTTCACGGACCGCACAGGGGAGGGAGGGGGGGGGCGGCCGCACTGGCCACCAATGAGTTAACTACAGGGGAGGGAGGGGGGGCGGCCGCACTGGCCACCAATGAGTTAAAAACAGGGGGGGGGGTCTGCCCCCTGCTGCCTGGCAGCACCTGACAGGCAGCAGGGGGCAGTCATGTACACAGTTTTTCAGTATATTCTAACCTGAAGCGTCCCCATCACCATGGGAACGCCTCTGTGTTAGAATATACTGTCGGATCTGATTTTCACGATGTAGCTCATATCCGACAGTATATTCTAACATAGAGGCGTTCCCATGGTGATGGGGACGCTTCAAGTTAAAATATACCATCGGATTGGAGAAAACTCCAATCCGATGGTATAAAAGAACTCCAGACTTTACATTGAAAGTCAATGGGGACGGATCCGTTTGAAATGGCACCATATTGTGTCAACTTCAAACGGATCCGTCCCTATTGACTTGCATTGTAATTCAGGACGGATCCGTTTGGCTCCGCACGGCCAGGCGGACACCAAAACGACTTTTTTTTCATGTCCGTGGATCCTCCAAAAATCAAGGAAGACCCACGGACGAAAAAACGGTCACGGATCACGGACCCACGGACCCCGTTTTTGCGGGCCGTGAAAAAAAACTGTCGTGTGCATGAGGCCTATGAAAGCAACCTACGGCCACGGATCACGGACACGGATGCCAATCTTGTGTGCATCCGTGTTCTTTCACGGACCCATTGACTTGAATGGGTCCGTGAACCGTTGTCCGTCAAAAAAATAGGACAGGTCATATTTTTTTGACGGACAGGATACACGGATCACGGCCTCGGCTGCAAAACGGTGCATTTTCCGATTTTTCCACGGACCCATTGAAAGTCAATGGGTCCGCGAAAAAAACCGGAAAACGGCACAACGGCCACGGATGCACACAACGGTCGTGTGCATGAGGCCTAAGGGTCCATTCACACGTCCGTGGTGTGTTGCGGATCCGCAACACACCTGGCCGGCACCCCCTATAGAAATGCCTATTCTTGTCCGCAGCTGCGGACAAGAATAGGACATGTTCTATCTTTTGCGGAGCTGTGGACCGGAAGTTCGGGGCCGAAAGTTCATAGAGAATGAAGGCAAAATTGCGGAACGGGTGCGGACCCTTTTGCGGACGTGTAAATGGGGCCTAATTAAATCTCTCTCCAGTGTCTTGTAGGACTAGATCCACTGAATGTAATGATACCTTTCACTTAATGATCCATTGCTTCATTCGGAAAAAAAATAATTGTAATTCATATTCAGAAGTGCAGTTAAGTGCACCGAGGGCGGGCTCAAGCCACTCAATGCACCCTCGCTCCTCTTGCTTCCTCTGCCAGCCCCTCCCTCTCCTTCCTGATGGTCAGGGCCAGGAGAGATGACTATGGACAAGAAGGAGAAGGAGGGGCTGGCAGAGTAAGCAGGAGACGCAAAAGGAGCAAGAAGCAAAACTGCCCGTTAAAAAAAAACAAAAACACATGTTTTCTTTAAGGCTACTTTCACACTTGCGGCAGGCAAGGCAAAAAAAACAAAACAATGGATGTTTATGGGACAAAAAACGTCAGACAGTGACTGAAAACAGCAGACCAAATGTATACTGAGAGTTTAATTATAGTGCCATTGACCCCAAAAAATGTACCTCAAGGGTGAAAAAAACGGCACTGCAAAAAAAATGGGGGTCATTTATGACCAGATATACGCCACATATATCTGGTGAAGATTTTGTCACACGCCATGGTGCGGCAGAATCTGTGACTTCTTCCCCGCTCATGCCAGGTCTAAAAAAGTGGGCGGGGAAGGGGGGGGGTCTCATTCATCATTTTCTGAATGTAAGACAGCAAGGAAGCGTCTTACATTTAGAATCGGCGCTAGTTGCGCCGCTTATGTAGAGGTCGCCGCCAGCTATGGGCTTATTAAGACCGGCGTCTAAAACGCAGCTCTTAATAAATGTGCCCATATGTTTCCCATAGACTTCCATGGAAATATCTGGAGCTGAAGAAACACAAACCAATAAATGGCAGCAAAAAAAACAAACAAAAGCACTAAAAACTGAAAATGCTAAAGAAAACTCCCCACAGGTACACCAGCTGTAAAACAGGTGTCGGATTTGCAATATGAAGATCTGATCGGCGTGGACACTGCAATACGTTGCACAGCAAAGGATGGCGGCATTGCATGTCCGACAACAGGAGCGTCACAGTCTCAGCAGGCTGCGAGTCGCCTGTCACGTCTGTACATTGCACACTGACATTTTCGGCCCGTGTACTATCTCTGACACTGTGGTTATGGGTAGGGGAGTTTGGGGTTTCGCTTTCATAATAAAACGCTTACGAGCACTAAGCAGTAGTTTCATTTCCCAGTAACTGTACTCATATAGATTACAGCGGGAGAACTGTATTCTCTCCTTTTTGTTTCATGGTGATTTTTGACCTGTTACAAGCAGAGACGCGGGATTGTTTTTATTCCATGATGATTGCAGCTCCGCAAAGGGTTTTTACTCAGCTTGCCTGAGACTTGAATAACAAAGCTGCCTAGGAATAATAAAGTCCCCCCACCCCAATATCTAGAAGGCCTCATGCACACGGCCGTTGCGGTTCAAATAGAACATGTTCAAGTAAATGGGTCCGGGGCCCGTATATTGTAGACCCGCTGTTTGTGGGCCACAATACGGGCACGGCCGGGGGAATGGCCATGTGCATGAGCCCTAAGGCCTCATGCACACGACCGTATGTATTTTGCGGTCCTCAAAAAATACTGATTACGTCCGTGTGCATTCCGTATTTAGCGGGACGGAACAGCTGGCCCCTAATAGAACAGTCCTATACTTGTCCATAATGCGGACAATAATAGGACATGTTCTACTTTTTTGCGGAATGGATATGCGCACATACGGAAACGGAATACACACAGAGTAACTTCCGTTTTTTTTGCGGACCCATTGAAACGAAAAAACAAAACAAAAACGGAACAGACATGGAAAGAAAATACTTTTGTGTGCAGGCTGAGTTCACAATTCTGTTATTTGGTCAGTTAAGCCTCATTCACACGTCAGTGTTACACGTACGTGTTGTTGTACGTGTTCTCCACGGACAGCACACATCCCTATTCATTTGAATGTGTGTATTCACACATCAGTGTTTTAGCACGGTCCATGGGTCCGTGTTTTCAGCACAGATGCATGTCCTATCTTGGTCCGTGTTCCCGGATCCCTCACGCCCATTATAGTCTACGGGTCCGTGAAAAACACAGATGCCATCCGTGTTGCATCCGTATTTCACGGAAAATTATTTTTCAGCTGTTCAGTGTCAGTGAAACACGGATGCAACACGGACAGCAAAAAACAGACCCACGGACCCAACACGGATCTGTCATAGGAGAAAACACGGATTGAACACGGTCCGTGTAACCACCGATCCAAAACTGACACGGACGTCTGCATGAGGCATTATTGTGAGCCAAAACTAGTAGTGAAGCTTAGTATTCTGCGGTCCGAAAACATGGATCTGCAAAAAAAATAAAAAAAATGGATGACATCCGTTTTTTTTTTGCCGATCCATTGTAACAATGCCTGTCCTTGTCCACAAAACAGACAAGAATAGGACATGCGCTATCTTTTTTGTGTCCACATTTTTTGCACACTCATTGAAATAAATGGGTCCGCATCCTATCCGCGAAAAAAAAGGAACGGACAGGGAAACAAAATAAGTTTGTGTGCATCAGCCCTTAGGCCTCTTTCACACTACCGTTTTTTTTTTCCGTTTAGCGGTCCGTTTTTTGCGTTCCGTATACGGTCCGTATACGGAACCATTCATTTCAATGGTTCCGCAAAAAAAACGGAATGTGTTCCGTATGCATTCCGTTTCCGTATTTCCGTTTTTCCGTTCCGTTGAAAGATAGAACATGTCCTATATTTGGCCGCAAATCACGGTCCGTGGCTGCATTCAAGTCAATGGGTCCGCAAAAAAAACGGAACACATACGGAAATGCATCCGTATGTCTTCTGTTTCCGTTCCGTTTTTTCTGAACCATCTATTGAAAATGTTATGCCCAGCCCAATTTTTTCTATGTAATTACTGTATACTGTATATGCCATACGGAAAAACGGAACGGAACAACGGAACGGAAACGGAACCACAACGGAAGCAAAAAAAAACGGAACAACGGATCCGTGAAAAACGGACCGCAAAACACTGAAATGGACATACTGTAGTGTGAAAGAGGCCTTACTCAGAGATAAGGTATAATGGAAAGATCTGCTTCGGTTCTGTGTTTTTGACCCGCACTTGGTTTTGGCTGAAAATCACTGATGGAAATAACTGACCAAATAACTGAAGTGTGAACTTGGCCTAAGTAGTTGCATTACGACGTATATACTGAAGCTATAAATTACATATATACTGACCAAAGCGGGTCAAGAAGGGGTTAGGTCAGGGCTGGCCTTATATTGGATGATGCCCTATGTCGTACCTTCTGTTTAAGCCTCCTGTATGTTGCATAGTTTTACTGTGTACAAGTATATGTACCGTACAGTACCTAAGTGCTGTACTATATGGTAACTAAAGATCAGCGCCATATGTTGGCTAAATAATGGTTACATAGTAACATAGTACATAAGGCTGAAAAAAGACATTTGTCCATCCAGTTCGGCCTGTTATCCTGCAAGTTGATCCAGAGGAAGGGAGAAAAAAACTGTGCGGTAGAAATCAGTTTTCCTCCTTTTAGGGCAAAAAAAATCCTTCCCGACTCCAATCAGGCAATCAGAATAACTCCCTGGATCCCCGACCCCTCTCTAGTAGCTATAGCCTGTAATATTATTACACTCCAGAAATACATCCAGGCCCCTCTTGTGCTCCTTTATTGTACTCACCATCACCACCTCCTCAGGCAGAGAGTTCCATAGTCTCACTGCTCTTACCGTAAAGAATCCTTTTCTATGTCTGTGTACAAACCTTCTTTCCTCCAGACGCAGAGGATGTCCCCTCGTCACAGTCACAGTCCTGGGAATGAATAGATGATGGGAGAGATCCCTGTACTGACCCCTGATATATTTATGCCAGGGGCGTAACTAGAAGTGCCTGGGCCCCACAGCAGATTTTTGTATGGGCCCCCCCAGCTCCCCGCCCAGTTTTTGATATACTATTTTTACCCCCACCTGTCCTTTTTATTTTTGATAAAAATCTTTTTTATTTATATGCAAATTACCTTCCTAACGTGCCCAAAGGGCTGTCCCTCTGGCCGTTTGTGCCCAGCCGCGTCCATTATCGCCAAGCCCAGCACCGTCCCGCTATTAATTATTCACTGCTGGCCTCGTCTTTTTTTTTTCCTAAGTGTGCCGTAGTCTCGCGCATGCACCGATGTTACTCACGAGCAGGCCCACGCGGTGTCCTGGCAGCAGCCTCAAGTAATGTAATCGCGCATGCGCCAGAAAGCGGAGACAGCTGGCGCATGCGTGATTACACTACTTGAGGCTGCTGCCAGGACACCGCATGGGCCCGGACGTGAGTAACATCAGCGCATGCGCAAGCCTTCGGCGCACTTAGAAAAAAAAAAAATAGACGAGGACAGCAGTGAATAATTAACAGCGGGGCGGTGGTAGGCTTGGCGATAATGGGCGCGGCTGGGCACAAACGGCCGGAGGGACAACCTCTTGGGCACGTTAGGAAGGTAATTTGCATATAAATAAAAAAGATTAGACTTGACTGACACGCTGTCGGGCGCCGGGCCCCTTGTCAGCCCGGGCCCCTGCTTCCCCGGTAGTTACGCCACTGATTTATACATAGTAATTAGATCTCCCCTCAGTCGTCTTTTTTCTAAAATGAATAACCCAGGTTTGTAATATTCTCTCTTAAAACTAAAACAATATATTCATCATTCAGCGTCTCAGATTCCTTCTGGGGCATTCTCTGTAAACCAGTCCCCGAGGTCTTTAGGAGGAGACTCCATATCACGACCTTTGTGGTATTTGGCTTTGGTTTATTCCCCCATGTGTCTCTGTTAACATTCAGAATTGGTGGTCGCCCTCATAGTACTTGATGTAATCGCACCGTGTCACAACCACAAGTAATGCACAGCGTAACCTTCTCACTTCTGTCACCTCCACACCTTCTCGTGTAACCTCAAATATCAATGTGGGCGGCAAATTACTCCTATTGCTAGCGAGTAGCTGACCCGAAATCGGACTATGCCTGTGACAAGTGACTACACACGTCTATCGGATTTCACAGCCATTACTGTAAAACCTATTGTAGAATACGAGCGTTTTCAGGAAAAGCGTTTGGAAGATTGGTAAAAGTACACCGAAATTACAGTCTTCATCTTGTCCCTAAAAGGGGTTTCCCACTGCTGACATTTATGTAAGGTGCGACCACATGTAGTATATTTAGTAGTGTTGAGCGAAAGATCCGATTTTCAGGGAAAATTCGATTCGTCGCGAAGCCAAATATCCTCGTGCTTTGTGGTATCGAATACATTTTCCCTGAATGGTGATAAAAAACAAAAAAAAATCATACTTAGCTCATCCATCTTGATTGAAGATTTTGCACAAAATCCTGTGCACTGTGACGTGTGACGTTACCACGCCATCTGACGTGAGGACGTCAGCACAGACTGCGCGAGATTTTGCGCTAGATTTTCAATCAAGATGGTGGCAGCTGGCTCTTCGCGAGCAAATGGGTAAGGTTAGTATGATTTAATTTTTTACATTTTCAATCAGCTATGATTGCGGCATCTGAGGGGTACAATGACGAGGGGCGACGCGATCGCCGTTCCCTTACTTTGCACCCACTACTTACAAAGAAATGCGCTTCGTGACGGAGTCATTCGTCACAAAGCAACATTTTTTGCAAAGTTCAGTGAAGCAGCCAAATCGAATTTTTCAATACTTGGCTCATCTCTAATATTTAGCATGGCAAGGGGTGAATCCGCTGTGGATATCTGCAGCATAAATCGACATGCTGCGGACTTAAAGGGGTTGTCTCCTCTTAGAAATTGGTGGTCTATTGCTAGGATATGCTACCAATGTCAGATAGGTGCGGGTCCTAGAAGGGGCACCCCGAAAGTTAAGGAAAGCACTCACCATTAATTTCTATGGGAGTTCTGAAAATAGTAGAGCGAGCATGCTCGGCTATTCTCGGCTATTCTCGGAAGTCCCATAGAAATTAATGGAGAGTGCACCACGCAAGTGCAGACACCGCTCCATTGACTTCTATGGGACTCCTGGAGACAGCTGAGCTAATGCTTGGCTATTTTCATCAGTCCCATAGTAATGAATGGAGGGTGGACGCTCATGCTCAGCTGCTCTCCGCTCACTTTGTGGGTCCCATTCTGGAGATGGGTGCAGATCCCTGAGGTGAGACCCGTACCTATCTGACATTGGAGGCCTAGCCTAGTGATAAGATGAGCAACCCCTTTAAAATTTGCACCACAGGTCAGTTTACGCTGCAGAATTTTTTTTTTCACAGTTGATGGATGAGATTTTTAAAATTCTCATCCACTTTGCTGCTACTGTAAAATGCTGCGGATGGGCTACACGCAAATCCACAGCCTATCCTTCCCGTGTTGGCATACCATACCGGAACACGTTGTCTGGTTGTGGGTAATGCTGTTGAGGGCACTCTATTTAAACTCCTTTTAATTCATTTGCATTACCACCAGGGCTGTGGTCAGCACCAAGCAAACCCGGGCAGATGCCAGGGCCAACTGGGTTGTATAGAGCCTTACACAATAATCATGCTCTAGGTTTGGAAAGTCAAGCTGGGGGAAGACAAGGGCCACACAGTGTGGTCATGGCGGCCGTATGAGCAGCAGCAGGCTCCAATGAACTAACTAGGACCGCATTGTTTAGTTGTTCTTCATTGTTAATAGCCACATGGCACCACGCAGCCATTAATAATGCAGTCCTAACTAGTCATTTGGAGCCCACTGCAGCCCGTAAGGCCTCGCGGTATTTGGCTGTATCGCCACATGGTCATACCCTATCGCTTCATTGCCCATTTGGGCCACATAAACCTGAGCTCTCCAAATGGGATGGAAGCTCTGCAGATTTGCTGTTACGGATTTGTGTATTGCAAATCCACAGCGATGTACAGTATAAGTACCAGCAAAGTGAAGAAATCTCATAGACGCGTTGCAAAAAGATCATGCCATGGAAACGGTCCCACGGTGCAGATTTTGGATCTCCGGCGCGTCAATTCAGGCTTCTTGCATGACCGTGTCCGTATTTCGTTTTGCAAACCACGATACCTTGCGTGTGCACTCTGTATTTCTCTCACTCTGGAAAGGACTATTCTTGCTGGCAGCATGAACAAGATAAGGACATGTGCTATAATTTGCTTAACGGCCCCGCGTATCCGTAAAAAAATACAGATGCATGGTCGCAATGGCTGTCCGGCAAAATGGTGTGCATGAGGCCTTATGCTGTAACATAGATATCGCCCTTTACAATGCACATGGTTAAATTTGCTTGAAAATCTTACTGTATCTCATACAGATTTTGCAACAGATCTGTGGCAAAATCCACTGCGGGTTTTCCTGCTGCAAATGAATGCGTAGTGTGAACGCACTGTAAACGTCAGTTATAGCGGTCGCTGCCCTGTTCCTACCTAATCACCATTTTGCTTTCCTACTACTTGTTTAACCCAGACTACTGAATGTGCTTCTTGTCTGTGCCCCACTGTACCTTGTGTGGATTGTTACCTATCATCTTTACTGATTACAGTACGTTTTTATCACTTTGTATTGTTTCTGCTTCACCCTTTTGAGACCAAGTATCTATTTTTTCCCTTTTGCATGGCACCTGACAAAAACTTCTTAGCTTGCTAATTGATGTACCTGTCACACATCCCAATCTGTGCAATGAACAGAATAACAAGCTCATATAACAAAGCCATGGGAAAAAGGGGGTCTAGAGGTGAAACGTGGTGACAGTCGGCTGCGCATTAAGTGGAGGTGAAGCTCTGCATTTACATCCAGCGATCACCTCCACAGTATGTGGGCAAGGGATCGCTATTGTGAGCGCTCGCCCTCATACAGTTGTTCCTGGGCAGCAGATCCCTGTTTAGACTCAATGATCTGCTGCCCAGAAATGATATTTTACTTGCAATCAGTAAAGACAGTTTCACCCAATGAACGAGCGTTTCGGTTGTTCATCAGGTGGTCGGCTGCACCTTTAGGGCTCTTTCACACGAGCGTATGCCGTGCGTGGAATCCGCTGCGTGAAAGAGAGCCAAGCCCTGCTCCGCACAGCAGAGACATGGAGCATTAACATGACTGATAATGCTCCGTGCCTCTCTGTGATCTCTTTACTACAAAATCAGGGTGATAACTTTATCTCACTGTGATTTTGTAGTAAAAAGATCACAGAGAGGCACGGAGCATTATCAGTCATGTTAATGCTCCGTGTCTATGCTGTCCGGAGCAGGGTTTGGCACTCTTTCACGCAGCGAATTCCACGCACGGCATCCGAAAGAGACCTTATACGGGCAGATTGTCACAGGAACGTTTGTTCCCGATAATCTGCCCAAATATCAGGCTGTGTAGATCCATCTTAAGGGGATGTAGGCAATTCACTTTTTGGGATTGGTCTGGGGGTCCACTGATGGCTTCTCTAATTTATAAATAATAGAGATAACTACCTTTTAATATCTTTAATGTCTTCTCTGTTCATTATTTTAATGTTTTTATTTTTACATTTTTTTGTGTATGTTCTTAACTTATGGTGAATGATTGGTATTTAGGTCGTATATTGTGTTTTTAGAATTTAGGCTAGTTTTACTCTAGCGCTAAGCTGTTCCTGTAGAGGAACAGCCTGCTGGAGTTGAATGTACCCAGCATAGGCGGAAACCTCATTGGCCAGAAACAAGCCGGATCACCACTGGGTTCCATTAATATAGTCAATTGGCTCCAGCGGGGAAAGGTTGATATGGGGATACGATGAACTCCGGCGGGCTGTTCCTCTACCGGAACATTTTATCGCTAGGGTGAAACCAGTCTTAGGATTTCTAGGTGAAAATTGATTCAGGTTTGGGCTCGTTTATTTCTCATCACTTCCCCTTGCGTCCATTGTGTGGGTGTTCAGGGAAAGAAATATAGCACGGCTGTACTGTGCCTCCGTCATCACCTAACAGCTGACATCACAAAAACCGGGATCAGAGATAGTTTCAGTCCCGAACATTTAACACCTCAGATGCCATGATCCATAGGGACTGCAAAGCCTAGATACTTTGACAGAGGAGACCTATGGGTTGTCAGCTGAGGCTGCCGTATGTACAGATGTGTACCACTTTAACTTTTCCGTTGGCTCATGATATCCTTAGACATGTGGCGCAAAAAAAATAATCAAGATACTCTGTCGGGCGTTGTTTATGCTATATGTGTCTGTGCTGAATTGAATTTGTATTGTAAGACATTGGAATCCTTCACAAAGTTTACGTAAAGGTAAGGTAAGGGTGGACACCTCTGTGTGTAGCTATTAGGCATATGGAAGTCATAGAGAGGGCATATTGTAGTGTACCCAGCCCGTTCCTAGTTTACATCAATGACCATTCATTTGAATGCCTGCCATGTAATACTATGTTTGCATTTGTAATGTTTAGCGATCACTACTGTAAATGAATCCATTACATAATCCACCACTTCACTATCCCTAAAAAGACACAGAGACAGTGTAATAGGGTAACGTGCAGCACTAGAAATAGACTGACCCATCAGCTCATCGCCATAAGTCTGGCTTCAGAAAGTACGTTACGTTATGAATTCTACGTCTGGGTGAATTTGACTCTGGGTGCGTAATTAGCACGATGCGGGGATTTTTTTTTTTTTATAGTCGTTATTTTTAGATTTGGATGTTGAAGTGTTTTATTACGTATTGGACTCATTTATATCTCTTGTATTCATACGGGAAGCAAAGAAGTCAGGATACTGCATAGAAAACATTCACTTTACCAATAAAAGAAAGTGAAACTTGGGCCGGGCTCTTTGAACGTGTGAAGATGCAGAACTTTTATTATTCAGGTAGACAGACATGTTTTGGTTTCCATTTTAAAGGTTTTATCAGGTGTTTGCCATTTGCTATGGTTACTATCAAGATCATACTGCTCCGTGTCCGTCCAAAGGTGAGAGCCGTGTTATCGTAAAGCATATGTTCCTGCAGGGCGCGGCTCACGTCTGCTTGTTTATGTCAGTGTTTGTACCGAACGGGAAAGTCACTTCAGTGATAGAAAGTAATAAAAGCCAATAAATATGTAAGATGCAGAAAGATTCCCTGCAGAATTAATGGGGTTTTCTTGTACTTAGATATTTATGGTCTATCCTCAGGATAGGTCATCATCAATATTAGCTCGCTGGGGATGCATGTAGCACAGGGGCGTACCTAAAGGCTCATGGGCCCTGGTGCAAGGGTTCAGCTTGGACCCCCTTTCCCTCAGGGCTTTGTAGCCAGGGACAGGGAAGCACATAGCCTTCATGCTGCCTGAGGCCAAACTATAGCTACGCCCTTGGTGTAGTGCCAGCACAGGAAACTATACAGTGGAAGCACAAGGTTCCATCTACTGTGTAGTGTCCATGCCAGGGTAATGCATCTCAGCTCTAATTCAAGTGAATGGGAGCTAAGCTGCAGTACACCGTAACTGGAAACTATACAGAGTACAGGGTCCTCTGTCCACTGTGTAGTTTCCAGTGCTGCTGGCTCCCCGAAACTGCTAGAGGTGTCAGGCGTCGGACCTCCAGACAATCAGCAACTCCACCCTAATCAACCAGGCAAAGCTATAGTAGGTGATAACCAAACCTAGACTCAGACACAAGGCAGATGCATAGCAACAGCCCAAGCTAAATTAGTACCAAGGTGCACACGAAGCAGCAGGAGCAGCCAGCAAAAAGCACATGGCCTGAAATGTACCAAAAGTTTGGCGCAACATATTGGCAAAAGGTAAGCTAGCTAAGAGATGGCATAAAATAGCAAAAAATATCTTTTGTCTAGCATAATTAACCAAATTTATCATACAGCTAGAGCCACTGTAATAAAGTGCCTGTCTACCCACGTGATAGCTGCAGGCAGTCATTGGCCTCAGCAGTGTTTACAGCATGAGACCACTCAAGACAGTGATTGGCTGCAGTGTACTTATGCTGTTTGATATTGTCCAACTGCATTTGTATGTTTATTGTCTTATATCCTGTTATTACAGTATAGTTGCACTGCACTGTGGAAAGGGTTAATGCACAGCCAGCTAATACTGAGAGACTTTATGACTTTCTACCTATGTAAAGTTTTGGAGGGAAAAAACAAACACACTGACCTTCTGTCTGGATTATCTCTGTTGTTTGTATCTGAAGACTTTTTCATGTCTTGAAAAACGACTTAGTCATTCCCATAGACTTGCATTGAAACTCTATACAAGTCTAGGACAGGCTATCATTGTAACTTTGTTTCTGTTTAGGCAGTGCTTCTCCACTCGACCCCTGAAACTGAGATACCCTGCCACAGACCAGGGAGATAGCCGGACAATTGAACCACAGACCCTGGGCCACAAGCCCTTCGACCTGGCAGCCAGCCTTCTGAGAGAGAAATGAATAGCTAGATCAGGCCTTTCCTTGGCATGAAACTTTCTTCTGAGAGAGATAAATAGCCAGATCAGGCCTTTCCTTGGTATGAAACCTTCTTCTGAGAGAGATGAATAGCTAGATCAGGCCTTTCCCTGGCATGAAACCTTCTTCTGCTCGGGAGGACACTAGAGAAGCCAGCCCGATGCCTTGCCTGTATTGTTTTGCACTTTAGTTCCTGGTTTACTGCAGATCCTGACTCTCTGGACTTATTTCCCATTGAGGTGCACCACGCCTTATCATCCCTTACCTGGGCCACCTCAAACCCAGCCACTGCATACATAGGTGTTCTCTCCTGGAAGCAACACACGCAGAGTGCTATGAGGCCTGTATAGCAGTGCAAGGAGGCTGTACTGCAAGCTGTATAGGCTATATGCCAATGTGCATTAGCCCTAACCTTGTGCACACCACTGCTTGTAGAGCAAAATGGCATTGTAAAGCATGGTGGATAATAAAGTAGTAGCTTTAGAATGAAAAACAGCCAAGCATAATAGATTTACCTAAAATTGCGGCATGTAGAAATACACAAACCTCCAACCATTCTAATAAACCAGTTTGAACCCAGCTGTAGAATATCAGCTGGTCCAAGAATGTCATTAACATAGCATTCATATATCATGACATAAGGGTACGGCATCAGTCACTGCCGTGCTGTTCTTGGCATTGACTTGTTTCCTGCGGACTGTTGCAAGCACAAAGTACTGTCTGACATGTTCATGTTAATCAGGGACTGATAGGAAAAGTGTCTTCCCAGGCACTCAGTTCGGGGTTAACCCCTTTATTTCGTACCAAAGAACTGCAGAAAATTATGAGCGTGACTATAAGACGGGGCCAAGAATGTAAGGGAATTCTGCAAAACTGAGTATTGGCTGCTCCCGACCCAAGGATTTGTTCCCATCCTGTATCACTCTCTAGATACTTGTCTGTATTTTAGGCGTTGGTGAGTTCTATGAAATGTCTGCTATTTCCTCCAATGGGAAATACAGTACTAATAGTCTTAAAGGTGTAAAGCTGAGTGCAAGGAGGAAGAAGAACATTGCAGTCAGAGGTTTTCAGCAATTTACAAAAAAAAATCTTTTGATATTAACAAATATTATATAAGTCTGGAGTGTGGGTAAGAGCCAGTGTAGCTCATCCCAGAGAGGTTGTCAATTAGGTCATTCAGTGTCCGACATTCTGGACGTTCATCCGTCTCTGTCTTTGGAGGACCCTCCCTGTCTTCACATTTCATAGACAGCCCATTGATTTCAGCGAGTAACATGTAATGCTTCATTGTCCTTGTGGTGGCGCTGCAGGAGAATTAAACACTTGCTGCTAGGTTCCCTCACGGTTTCCAGCTCGATCGCAGGTGGTCTCCGCAGCAGGACATTGCAGGATACATCTTGTAAAAGTTCAGTAAGAAACAGATGTTCACCAACAGAAAATGACAACACCAGGATTTTTATTTGGACTTTTGTAAAGGTTCTTTATGCTTTAATATTAATTTAACCGGATTTGTATAAAAAATTTATTGAGGAGGAAATTTTATTTAAAACTATGCTCATCTTAAAGGGGTTGTTTCATCTCAGACTTTGATGGCATATCACTAGGATATGCAATTGAAGTCAGGTTCCACCTCTGGATCCCGCAGCTATCTGGACCCCCGAAGTAAAGGACCACCCGACGTTCACCTCTATGGAAGTTCCAAAAATCAAGTGTCAAGTCAGTCAAGTGCTGGCTCGAGCAGTCCCGTGAAGGTGAATGGAGAGGTGGCCGTGCATGCGCGGTGCACTCTCCATTTACCACTATGGGACTTCCGAAAAAAGCCGAGCATGCTCACGCTGCTATTTTCGTCATGCACATAGCAGTGAATTGGGGAGCACCCATGTACGCACGGTACGCTGTCTTTCACTTTGGGTGGTCCATTCTTGAGATAGGTGCGGGTCCAAGAAGTGGGACCTGCAACAAAGTCTTAGATGAGACAAGCCCTTTAATGAGAATTTGTCCACTCTCCTGGATACCTGAATCACCCATGAAATAGCATTTCCAAAGAATCTGTTCTAAAAATTTGTTGCATTGTTCCTCTTTTTTATTCCTCCTGGAAATGTATGAATAAATTGACAACTGGGTGTTAGCATTGTACTTTGGCAGGTCCTTATGAAGTCTGACACCGTGCTGTCAGTTGTCGGGGTAAGGACCATTGGTCCATGAGGTGCGCGTCCTACATTCATGGTGACTCTGATGCTCTTAAAATAAAAGTTCAGAAGATCCAAGAGTTGGAGAAGTTAGGCTCTGTTCACATCAACTTTGATTTCTGTTTTTAACAGAGCTATGATCGGTAGGATGGATCTGTTTTCAAGCAGATCCCATGAAACGCTGATGGATCCCGTTGACTTGTAATGGGGTCTGTGGGGAGCTTCGATATTTTTTGGCAGAAGGCATGGTGCTGGGGTGATAGACAGCCATATACACAGGGATAACTGCACAAAACAGGGACCCAGTGATTACTCCATGCTGATGTTACTCTATCAGATATGTATCTCTGGCCACTTTGTGGAAGAGCAACATTTCTAACTACCGTGTCATCATTCGGTATGCTACATTCTTGGATGATGTGGTAGCATGCACGGAGGGCTTCAGGTCATTATTTCTAATTGTTCTTTGATTGTTCTTCCTTGTGGAATGAGTAACCTGGAAATGTTGCTATGAGGACTGATTTTAATCTATTGTCATTTGCCAGTAAAATGTAATTAAAATGCTCTTATTTGCTTTGATGCCACATAACATTACATCAGGGACATTTTTTGCATATTTCTTCATCTTGCATCGTCACAATGTCCATGAGAAAGCTGACCATGAGTGGAATTAGGTTAGTGTATGAACTCTCCCAGCTCTGCTCTCAGCAACCAGTAATGTTACATGTGCCTACTCTTTGCGATTGCTCTATCAGTTTTATTTCTTATATGTATTATGATGAAGGAATCGGTGCTTGCAGACTGGATTATAGGGTGGGCACATGGGCCATATGCCCAGGGGCTTCCACCACTTTGAGTGACTTCCACTATCCACCCTTTATGATGGTACTTTGGTGATTCTGGCAAGCCCAGAAGAGGTGGAGAATTGACCGCACACGCACGTTGCTCTATCTGTGCAAGTCTAAGGGAGTTACTGGCTCGGTTATGTCCATAAGGGTACAACCACATGGCGCGGTCGTGACGTGGTCAAGTACTAAGCAGCTATGCAGGCTGCAGCGGGCTCTAATTTAAACTAATTAGGACCACACTGGTTAGTGGCACCTGCAACACCGCATGGCCATTAACAATATAGACCGACTAAACAGTGCAGTCCTAATTAGCTTAACCATGACATGAGGTCAAAACTCCCATAAAGTACAGCGGAGAAGGACACACTTGTGCATGGTCACCTCTCCTAGATGTGACAGATGGTACCATGACAGTGGTCTTCACCAACCGTGTGTAGATAGCACCTAGATGTTGTCAGTAGCTCTATTAGGCACTTCGGGTACATTGGATGGTGTGTCTTGGGCACTACATTTGCTCTCCAGTTAGAATATTGAACAGACATATCAGCCCAAGCAATACCCTTGTCGCCATTTATGAGATTTACTGAATAGTGCTGCCAGCTAGTTTCTGGACATCTCAAACATAATGCCCTGATATGCACTTGGAAAATTGACAACTTTGTTTTCTGTACAGAATTGTTTATCTTAAACGGAAACATTCTTTCACTGTAGTTATTCTTCGGTTGCTTAGCAACAATCACAATTGTTCTTGAGTGACACTTTCTTATCTCCTTCCTCCTGCTGAGACCAGTGGTGTCACTCACTATACTGTAGAACAGTGACTCTCCAGAGGTGAAACTACAACTTCTATACTGTCGTCTACATAAATAAACAGCCGTCCATGTACTGTATCCCTGTTCAGCTGCTATCCCTCTGCTCTGAGGTCTGGCGCACCGATTTACAAGTGATAATCTGTTATTACTGCTGTCAGCTACTGACTAAGGTGCACTGATGTTAACCTGCACTGACAGGAGGCTGTGCTCATACGATTTCATTAGAGCTCAGACTTCTTGCATCAACGTTCAAAAGGACAGAACTCGGCGTCTGTTGCATCATGCAAATCAAAGTGGAAGAATGTAACGAGCTTGGTAGAACTTTGTCAACTTTTCTGCTGAGAAAATAGTTCTTTCTTGTCTACTTGACATATTTGGAGATGTAAGCTGAATGAAATAATTCCTATTAAGCCCGCCTCACCCCCTTCTACATATCACATTTATTTATTTACCATGAAGGTAAGATATAGGGAGCTGTTTGACAGGGTCATTACACTGGAGATCCGATTAACAGAGATTATTTCACCTTCTGGGTCCAAAACGCTCCATGTTTCAGTCCATAAACTGTTACATAAGCTGACGGGACCAGCCAACCGTGTAAAGTGTATGAGGGCATACCGATGGCAGATGTCTTGCAGCAGCTTCCTCCCCTCTGACAGTTCAGGACACATGGATGCTCGGAGGCGTGTTTGCAGGTCATATTTTATTTAGTAATCTGATTACAATCAAGCATTGTACATGTGTGGAGCTTGGTGCTGCACTTTAATCTATAGCGCCGTAAATGTACAGCGTAGGATTAAAGCTCCTGTTCCTGCAATTTAGCACTGACAACCAGGGACCCTGGGGAAATTTATTACCACTTCTGCCTTCTCCTTTCTTCTGTACATATCACTCAGTGAGCGCTATGCAGCGAATACAGGAAGCGCCTATGCAGCTTCCTCTATTGGACCTGACAATCACTTGATCAACAGGTTTCTCAGGGGACAGAGCAGAGCTGCAGGGTCTTAGCAGACCCTGATCAGCCGTGTGTTTGTTATTAAGTGGGGGCTGTTTTTCCCTGGATTCCCCAGTTACAGTGGAAAAGTGCAAAATACAAAAAAGGAGATCTCTTATGCCAAAAATATACTTCAAAAAAGTAAAAAAGAAAAACCAGAAAACTATACACTTTATATATTAAAGCGACCTACACAAAATAGGGAACCCATTTTTATCATTTATTTTGGTCAGTTTGCATGTTTAAAAAATAAAGAGCTATAGTTTTTAAAATCTTTATTAGAACAGTTTTCCCCAATACTAAGAAAGAAAAAACATCTCTAAAAAACATTAATAAAATGCCCAAGGTGGCATTTTAAAAACTTAGCAAACATTCTTTTTGTAGGCCAACCAATAAAAAAGTTAGGACTCTTAAGCCACCACATGTACTAAATCACAAAAAAGTGGTTGCATTTTACTACTTTTGGGCAAAAAAAATTATAAATTAGGTCTTTATTAAAAATATTCCTCCGTTTCTGAGATACAAGGTTAAAACTCAGTCTGTGTGCAGGCTGTCAGTCTCTGTCCTTTTTGAATACCATCAAACTGATAAAAATATGGCTTAAATAAGTGTTTATGAGGTCAGGAAATTAGAGATTAGAGTTAGGCCCCTTTCACACGGGCGATATTTCCACGCGGGTGCAATGCGTGAGGGGAACGCATTGCACCCGCACTGAATCCGGACCCATTCATTTCTATGGGGCTGTGCACATGAGCGGTGATTTTCACGCATCACTTGTGCGTTGCGTGAAAATCACATTATGCTCTATTTTGTGCGTTTTTCACTCAGCGCAAGCCCCATAGAAGTGAATACGGCTGCGTGAAAATTGCAAGCATCCGCAAGCAGGAGCGGATGCGGTGCGATTTTCACGCACGGTTGCTAGGAGACGATCGGGATGGGGACCCGATCATTATTATTTTCCCTTATAACATGGTTATAAGGGAAAATAATAGCATTCTTAATACAGAATGCATAGTACAATAGCGCTGGAGGGGTTAAAAAAATTATAATAATCTAACTCACCTTAATCCACTTGTTCGCGCAGCCCGGCTTCTCTTCTGTCTTCATCTTTGCTGTGCAGTAGGAAAAGGACCTGTGGTGACGTCACTGCGCTCATCACATGGTCCGTCACATGATCCATCGCCATGGTGATGGATCATGTGATGGGCCATGTGATGAGTGTAGTGACATCACCACAGGTCCTTTTCCTACTGCACAGCAAAGATGAAGACAGAAGAGAAGCCGGGCTGCGCGAACAAGTGGATTAAGGTGAGTTAAATTATATATTTTTTTTTTACCCCTCCAGCCCTATTTTACTAAGCATTCTGTATTAAGAATGCTATTATTTTCCTTATAACCATGTTATAAGGGAAAATAATAAAATCTACACAACACCTAACCCAAACCCGAACTTCTGTGATAAAGTTCGTGTTTGGGTACCAAACATGCCTATTTTTCTCACGCGTGTGCAAAACGCATTAAAATGTTTTGCACTCGCGCGGAAAAATCGTGCATTTTCACGCGACACACCCGCATCTTATCCGGCCCAAAAACATGACGCCCGTGTGAAAGAGGCCTTAGTCTACTTTCACACTCGCGTTTTGGCTTTCCATTTGTGAGATTGTCTAGGGTTCTCACAAGCGGTCCAAAACAGATCAGTTTTGCCCTAATGCATTCTAAATGGAAAAAGATCCGCTCAGAATGCATCAGTTTGCCTCCGATCAGTCTCCATTCCGCTCTGGAAGCGGACACCAAAACGCTGCCTACAGAATTTTGCTGTCTGCTTGACGAAACTGAGCCAAACGGATCCGTCCTGGCACACAATGTAAGTCAATGGGGATGGATCCATTTTCTCTGATACAATCTGGCACAATAGAAAACGGATACGTTCATGAAGGATCCGTCTTGGCCATGTTACAGATAATACAAATGGATCTGTTTATGACGGATACATGCGGTTGTATTATTGTAACGGATCAGTTTTAGCAGATCCATGATGGATACGCTCAAAATGCAAGTGTGAATGTAGCCTTACACATGAGCCCTCAGATGATGGGATTCAAAGAAAATAGAAACCGACATCCCTTTTTTAACCCTGTATCTTAGAAACAGCTGAGCATTTTAGCCCAAAATGAGTAAAATGGTGGACACCTGACCATATTGGGAGGGTGTACAGGGACTGTGGGTCCCCCTTCCCCTTTTTCCTAGGTCCCCTATCCTTGTTATAGGGCCCCATTCGTTTGGGTTGAGGTTCTGGTGCGTTGGGGGTTAATGGTTACATCCTGCCGGCAGGAAGGGGCGTGCTGCTGAGTGCCCCTTTATAAGGCTCTGCGTCCCCTCCCTCTTCCTCTTTGCAGAAGCGCTGTGTCCCTCCCTCCCTCCCTTTTGTTTGGATACGAGGTTTATGTTGGTGGGTTTTTGGTCATGTAGGTCTTGTTAATTGGGGCATCCTATTAAGTCACAGCTGGCGGCTGGTAAAGAGAAGTTGGTTACTGAGCAGGTGAACTGGCGTAATCCGCCCGCTGGGAGTCCAGCGGCTGGCGGATCGCATGGGCTCAGCTATGGTTATGCCGTTTAAAGAATTAGCTGTGGCCGACTACCACCCAACAAAATTGTTAAATAAAAGTTACAAACGTGACAAGGTTGTCTGTGTCATTTGTGGAGGGAGGGCATGTTGGGGCCAAGGGTTAGATGGTTCCCTCACCCCTTCTCCTTTCCTGAAAGTGACTACCAACAGTCTGAAATAATAAATAAAAAAATGCCATGAAAGTGTACATAGACTGTAAGGCCTTTTCGGGAGTGGTCATAAAGGGACTAAAAGGTTTGTCCATTTTACATCGGGAGTCCCCTAATGATAAGTTGATCAACGTGTGTCCTGCTGCTGATGCAATGAGCAGGACACCGGTACAGTGGGTCAGCTATGCAGTGGGTCAGTATATAAGTGTAATAGTTCGTGACGCCAATTGCAGCTTGTGCAGGTACTGTAGCAGGGCCCTTTAAAATGTTATAACTCACGTACCAGGTGAGGAATGCCAGAGGGGAATAATGTCTCTGTATAGTGTCAACGGTGTCTCTGTCATGGTCTTACCTTCTTACTGTTCTCCTTCGTTTGACATGTGCTGGCGGCCATCTTGGTTTCTGGGTTTCTTGTAGCCTCCCACCCTGCGGCTTCTCCTTCCCACCGGGAGGAGCTGGATGCCTAGCTCATATATATAGGAGGTCTGTGGCTTCAGTTCCTTGCTTGGTCCTCCTGTGTTCACATGCTTCTAAGACTGCTGCTGCTTCTGGTTCCTGATCCTGGCCTCGTCTGACTACCCCGTTGGTTCCTGATCCTGGCTTCGTCTGACTACCCCGTTGGTTCCTGATCCTGGCTTCGTCTGACTACCCTGCTGGTTCCTGATCCAGGCTTCGTCTGACTACCCTTCTAGTTCCTGACCCCTGTCTACGCAAGACCCTGCTTCGGTTTAGCCATCCGTTTGGACTTTTGCTTACAGCTTGATTTGCAATAAAGCCTTCTTATTTCCACTTATCTCTTGTTGTACGTCTGGTTCATGGTTCCATGACATTAGGACCAAGCCATGAATTTTGACGGTACAGGGCCATCCTCGCTACCTACGCTGGTTGCCAGACTTGATCAGCAGGATCACCTGTTGGGTCGGTTCGCTGTGGCGTTGCAAACCCTGCTTGAACGCACGGCTCATTTCGCTTCCGTTGCCGATGGGTCGGTTGTCGCTCCTGGGCCCGCTCCTACTGCCGCTCCGGTTGTTGCGCAAGAGTCTACCCCGAAACCGATTGCTGCGCCTGCGGTGTCTCGGGGTATGACCGGTTCTGCCCCCCTTCCACAGCGCTTTGGGGGAGAGCCAACTCAGTGCCGAGGTTTCCTTAACCAGGTGGGCATTTATTTCGAGTTGCTGCCACATGCCTTTCCTACTGAGAGATCAAAGGTGGGCTTCTTGATCTCGCTGCTCTCGGACAAGGCCTTGGCCTGGGCCAGCCCTTTATGGGAGAACAACAATCCGGTGGTTGCCGAGTTTTCCGGTTTTGTTGCTTCTCTTCGGAAGGTATTCGATGTGCCGGCTCGTGCTGCCTCTGCTGCGAAGCTCCTTATGTCCATCAGACAGGGTTCACGATCCGTAGCTGAATACGCCATTGAGTTTCGTACCCTGGCAGCAGAGGTGGGCTGGAATAATGAGGCTCTGGTCGCTGCTTTCTCTCATGGTCTCTCGGATGCCTTGAAGGATGAGGTTGCAGCTAAGGACCTACCAGTGGAGCTCGAGTCTCTTATTTCTTTCCTGATTTTGATTGACACCAGACTCAGGGAGAGGCCTTCCTTTAAGGAGAGCCTGCGGAGGTCTTCTAACAGATTGGCGCCTACGTTTGCTGTCCCACCCGTGCCTCCCTCTCCTCCCATGCCTCCTGGGGATGACTTGTCTGGGGGTGAACCCATGCAGCTGGGGTTTGCTCGCCTGTCCAAGGGGGAGAGGGTACTCCGGAGACGCGAGGGCCGATGCATGTACTGTGGTCTCGGTGGGCATTTTCGGTTGGCATGTCCGAACCGTCCGGGAAACGCTCGCACCTGAGATCCTGTCGGGGGCAGATCTTGGGTGGAGTCTCCTCGTCCCCGGTTTCCCGTGTTGACAAACCACTGATCACTGTTGTCCTCTCCTGGGTCGGGGGCTCGGTGACGACCCAGGCGTTGGTGGACTCTGGTGCTGGTGGTTTGTTCATTGATAGTGTGTTCGCTGCCGCCAATTCCATTCCTCTGCAGCCTCGAGGTTCCCCACTGGCTCTTGAGGCGATAGACGGCAGACCCCTTCTGCCGCCACACGTGACTCATGAGACCCTTCCAGTGGGGATAGCCATTGGTGCCGTTCACAGAGAGTCGGTCTGTCTCCAGGTGATTTCGTCTCCACACTACCCAGTGGTCTTGGGGTACCCCTGGCTCCAGAAGCATAATCCGACTTTCGATTGGAGATCGGCCGAGATCCTCTCGTGGTCACCGCAGTGTGGGGCTAGTTGCATCCATGGGCCTGTCAAGTTGCTGTGTACTTCCTCGGACTCTCTGTTGCCTCCTGAATACGAAGAGTACCGGGATGTATTCGATAAGGTGCGCGCGGTTGCCCTACCTCCGCACCGCCCATACGATTGTGCCATAGAGTTACAATCTGGTGCCGTTCCTCCTCGTGGCAAAGTCTATCCACTGTCGGTAGCGGAGAATGAGGCCATGGAGGAGTACGTGAGGGAGGCGCTTTCACGCGGACACATTCGCAAATCCTCGTCCCCGGCAGGGGCTGGATTTTTCTTTGTGAAAAAGAAGGGCGGTGAGTTGAGGCCTTGCATCGATTACAGGGGTCTCAATTGCATCACGATCAAGAACGCTTACCCGATACCCTTGATTTCCGAGCTGTTCGATCGCCTCAAAGGGGCCACGGTCTTTACCAAACTCGACCTGAGGGCGGCATATAACCTGGTAAGGATCAAGGCGGGCGATGAGTGGAAGACCGCGTTTAACACCAGGACCGGTCATTATGAATCCTTGGTTATGCCCTTTGGGTTGTGCAATGCGCCCGCAGTCTTCCAGGAATTCATCAACGATGTTTTCCGTGACCTGTTGCAGCAGTGTGTGGTGGTCTATTTGGATGACATCTTGGTATATTCTGAATCCATGGAGGCCCACATTATGGATGTCAGACGAGTGTTGCAACGGTTACGAGAGAACAGGCTGTTCGGTAAGCTTGAGAAATGCGAATTTCACCGATCCCAGGTAACCTTCTTAGGTTACATCATTTCCGCTGAGGGGTTCTCCATGGATCCTGAGAAGGTTTCGGCTGTCTTACAGTGGCCCCAGCCCAGTGGTCTCCGTGCCCTGCAGCGCTTTTTGGGCTTCGCCAATTATTATCGGAAGTTCATCAGGAACTTTTCTATGCTAGCCAAGCCTCTCACGGATCTGACCAGGAAGGGCAGTAATTTCCAGGTCTGGCCGCTCGAGGCCATCCGAGCTTTTGAGGCTCTAAAGTCCGCCTTTGTGTCGGCTCCGATTCTGTCGCATCCCAACCCTGGGTTGCCCTTTGTCCTCGAGGTGGATGCGTCTGAGACGGGAGTAGGCGCCCTTCTGTCTCAGCGTAGAACACCAGAGGGTCCTCTGCTTCCCTGTGGGTTTTACTCCCGGAAACTGTCTTCCGCGGAGTGCAACTATCAGATTGGTGACAGGGAGTTATTGGCCATCGTGCAGGCCCTTAAAGAATGGAGGCACTTGCTCGAGGGTTCGGTGGTTCCGGTTCTCATCCTGACGGACCACAAGAATCTGACCTACCTTTCTGAGGCCAAGAGATTGACACCACGTCAGGCCAGATGGGCTCTGTTCTTGTCACGTTTTAATTACGTGGTCTCCTACCTACCCGGTTCCAAGAACATCAGAGCGGATGCCTTATCACGGCAGTACTCCGAGCTGTCCGGGGAGGAGTCGATTCCGACTTCGGTCATACCTCCGAATCAGATCCTGGCCGCCATTTGCACCAGCCTGACCTCTCCCCTGGGTGAGCAGATTTTGGCGGCTCAATCTGGTGCTCCCTCTGGGAGACCCAACGGCAGGTGTTTTGTGCCTGAGGAGTTGCGCACTCGGTTGTTGCGAACCTACCATAACTCCAAGGCCGCAGGGCATCCTGGTAAGAATCAGCTGTCCTGGGCTGTTTCACGTCTGTTCTGGTGGCCTTCTCTACGTTCCGACATCGCCGCATATGTAGCGGCATGCTCCGTTTGTGCCCAGAGTAAGTCCCCTCGGCACCTTCCGTTGGGCCTTTTGCAACCCATAGCCACCGGGGAGCGCCCATGGTCACACCTGGGGATGGATTTCATTGTGGACCTCCCTGCATCCCGAGGCCATACGGCCATTCTCATGATTGTGGATCGGTTTTCCAAAATGTGCCACTGTGTTCCTCTCAAGAAGTTACCCTCTGCACAAGAGTTGGCCACGATTTTCGCCAGGGAGGTCTTCCGGTTGCACGGTTTGCCCAAGGAGATTGTGTCGGATCGGGGGAGTCAGTTTGTGTCCAGGTTCTGGCGCGCCTTTTGCTCCCAGTTGGGGATTCATCTCTCTTTCTCCTCGGCCTACCACCCTCAGTCCAATGGGGCCGCAGAACGATCCAATCAGGCCTTGGAGCAATTCCTTCGTTGCTATGTCTCCGATCACCAAGACAATTGGGTTGACCTCCTGCCTTGGGCTGAGTTTGCCAGGAACACGGCGGTGAACTCTTCCTCTGGGACGTCTCCCTTCATGGCCAATTATGGGTTCCAACCTGCCGTGTTACCGGAGGTATTCTCTCCCCAGGATATTCCGGCTGTGGAGGATCACCTTTCCGTCCTACGTGCTTCTTGGGTACAGATCCAGAGGTCCCTTGAGGTCTCTGCGCAGCGCCAGAGACTCCAGGCTGATCGCAGACGAGCGCCCGCTCCTTCCTACCAGGTCGGAGACCGTGTATGGTTGTCCACCCGCAACCTCAACCTTCGAGTGCCCACTCCCAAGCTGGCGCCTCGCTTTGTTGGTCCCTTCCGAGTGCTTCGCAGGGTAAACCCGGTAGCCTATGCCCTTGCGCTTCCTCCTGGCATGCGGATCTCCAACGTGTTTCATGTCTCCCTGTTGAAGCCATTGGTGTGTAATCGTTTCACTTCCTCGGTTCCTCGGCCCCGTCCGGTCCAAGTGGGCAATCGTGAGGAATATGAGGTGAGCAATATCCTGGACTCACGCCTGGTCCACGGTCGGTTGCAGTTTTTGGTCCATTGGCGTGGTTATGGTCCAGAGGAGCGTTCCTGGGTTCCCTCCGCAGATGTCCATGCTCCTGCTTTGCTCCGAGCCTTCCACGCACGCTTCCCTCAGAAACCGTTCCTTACTCCGCGGAGGAGGGGCCCTTGAGGGGGAGGTACTGTCATGGTCTTACCTTCTTACTGTTCTCCTTCGTTTGACATGTGCTGGCGGCCATCTTGGTTTCTGGGTTTCTTGTAGCCTCCCACCCTGCGGCTTCTCCTTCCCACCGGGAGGAGCTGGATGCCTAGCTCATATATATAGGAGGTCTGTGGCTTCAGTTCCTTGCTTGGTCCTCCTGTGTTCACATGCTTCTAAGACTGCTGCTGCTTCTGGTTCCTGATCCTGGCCTCGTCTGACTACCCCGTTGGTTCCTGATCCTGGCTTCGTCTGACTACCCTGCTGGTTCCTGATCCAGGCTTCGTCTGACTACCCTTCTAGTTCCTGACCCCTGTCTACGCAAGACCCTGCTTCGGTTTAGCCATCCGTTTGGACTTTTGCTTACAGCTTGATTTGCAATAAAGCCTTCTTATTTCCACTTATCTCTTGTTGTACGTCTGGTTCATGGTTCCATGACAGTCTCCTACCTTGCTACGGCTGGACTCCTGGATCCTGGCTCACTTGCAATAAAATTGAGTGTGGTTAGTAGGAGTTATGGTGAAAAATTGAGATTCAGACCGGAGATACAATCCAACTTGTCTTTACTGAATGGCAGCTTTAAATCCATACAATTTACAGCAATAGTCTTGGGTCCCAGCAGGTATTGGCAATATGTGGCAGGAATCTATATGTATTCTGTTTCTTTTCATATGCCTAAAGAGTCTGGCAGGTATTAGTCTTCTGCTCTGTCTGTCTTCTGCTTGATATGGGCCTGACTAGCTGAGGAGGAATTTGGCCTCTCCTGGACTTGGGATAAGTACTCACAGCTTGGCTCACAGGGGATGCTTTTTCCTGGAGGCTGGAAGTGGTTGCTTCTCTTGTCGACCAGCTGAGGCTGATGGCTCAAGCTGGGAAGATGGGTCCTTGCCCAGCCGAGGCGGGATCCAGGGTTGGGATCCCTGGTTCTGGGAGCTCCTACTAACACAACCTGGTGGCTGGTACACTGACTACACTTCCTTCTCCTCCTCATGAGACAGGACATGGGAACGTCCCACTTCTGCTCACACAGGGGAGCCTAGACTGGAATGGACTATTCCAGCCTAGATATACTAACTAACCATAGTCTGCTCACATATTGCTGCCACCTGCTGGTGTACATGGAAAATTACAGCAATAATATAAAACAGGCATGGAAAATACATATAATGGAAAATGTAAAGCAAGATTACACAGGATGATAATAAATATACACTTAACATATTGTGGCAGGGGAACAGAGTTTTTAGTGACATACTCTGGGATGTTATAGTGAGACCCCATCAATCAGCTGTAATCTCCCTACATCATCACCACCAAAGGGAAACTAAAGCAGTGCACAGGTCATATTAAAATCAATGGGCTATCTAGTTATATATGAGACACTTAGACAAGAGTCCTTAACGTGGTACCCCCTCTGTCAACTCAGAATAAGGTATTAGAAATTGAATTTTTAAACCAGATAACCCATTTAAAGTAGTGACTGGGACCTCCACCGATTGATAGGACAACCCGTCAAAACAGCTCAGACAACAGATCTCAGACCTGTAGCCAAATTTGTCTAGAACTCCTGCCCCCCAACGAAAAAACACCTTGCGTATCTCAATGACTGAGATGTATAAAAAGCGAATCTTTACTTTAATCTTGTTCCAAACCTATAACAAGATTCAGCATTTGTGACTACTGATGGCAACTTCTGTTTTCTGATGTGTATCTGGAGAAAAGCCAAATGTTCATATCATCCTAGAGAGAACTTAAACATTACAAAACACGCAAAACAAAACTTTCAGTTCTAAAGCCAATGTGAACACCACAGCCCATCATATAGGGACACTACGACTAATGTCGGCAGCACATTAAAGTGCAATATGATTAGACAGGCTGTTGCGATCAGACGCACACATGGAGGCAGATGTTGCTGGAGGTTCTCCAACTGAAGATATTTGAAATAAAGTAGTGACCTTGGAAGCAGGGATTTTTCAGTACTTGCAGAATGACTGCTCACGAAATACAATGCAGCCTTGCAAAAGTTTGGGTGCCCCTGGTCAAATCACATTTAATGCAAATTCCTGCCAGGAACAGTTTTACACATGACAAAATTTGGCAAATTTTATGCACAATTATAGTTTCTTTATTGAATTTATTACGGCGGATACATAAGATATTTTTGGCCCTTGAGTGGTATGCATTGCTCCCTGTCTAGGATGGCAGAAGGAATCAGGTGGACACAGATGCAACAGGAAGAACACATTTTACTCTTCACACTAGAGGCAACAAGCTTGAGTGCTTCCTAGAGGCAGTAGGCTTAATGGTTACAGTCTCACCTGATGCAACAAGCTTATGGTTACAGTTCCTCATGATGACACAGTCTAGTGTACTCTGTCCCTTGACTGCGCTGCCCCCAATTCCTATAGGCATTGACACCCTGGACTAAGTCTTCAGATGAAGATGCAGATGATAGTTCTGTGACGTGGCTATTCCTCCAAAAGGAATGGGTTCTGCACAATATGCACAACACCTCTTCAGCTGCAGTAACACTTCCGCATGGCAGAGTTTTACAAGGACAGGTTTGATGGTTAGACTTGATCTCAGTCTTGAATAGTGCACAGGCCATGGCTGCTATTAGAGCGCAGGGGTCAAGCAGCTATCTTCTGCACCTAGCTCTGGCCTCAGTATTTACTTGTGACTTGCCCTAAGCCCTGAGGTGGTGCATCTTTATGGCTAGTACCACATACCTCCACTGCTAGCTAGCTACATGCAGGAATCTGCAGTACTTTCCTGGTCATGTCTCATTCTCTGTCTCCCCACAAGTTTTGATTGCACTTTTATTTATCTCCCCTATGGACTTGTTAGCTGCGCATGACCCTATTATCGACCTGTGACCTCGGCTAAACATTTTACTGCATTACCAGGCAGTTAATCCTTTCAATTGCCAGCAGTGTGCCTTCATATACAGAGCATAACATGGTCCACACAGGTTGGTTCACCATCTACATAGTACATTTTACTTTAAATGCCCATAAACATCCCTTTCAAGGTATATGACCCCGAAAGTGTTGGTATGCTACCACAGGCTATATGTGACATCACCAATACCCCTCCTGGCATGCCTGCTACATGGTGTATCACACGTGGGTGAAATTACATGGCACACAAGTGCAGAGAGATATAATAACATGCATAAATATAATATTTGCAATGCTGGAGTGTCCCTAGGAACAGCCACTTTATGGGTCATCCTAGGTGGGATCACCAACGCAACAGGGTCAGTGGTAACCCATAGCACCAGAACTTTTTCTTGGAAAAGGGGCAATGCTATTTTCAACCCTCTTACAGATACAATTCAATGTAAAATTTGACATATTGCAAAAGTGTGGATATTTTTTTTTTCTAAAGTCTCTGAACTGAATGAACTTGGCGACAATTCCAAAACTTAATGAATATAGTGACCCCTGAAGCATCTCAGGGTATAGTGTTTACACATAAAATCACAAGCTCTCTCAATCAGCTGACTGCAGAAAATAAAGTTTATTGACTCTTACAAAGCAGGAGAAGGCTACGAAAGTATAACTAAATGCTTCCTGCTCACAATTTCCAATGTCAGAAATGTATTTTTGAAAAATAAATAAAGGGGTTTGTTATGGTTTAGAACCATCTTTTAGGACCCTCATCAGTGCAGAAAACAGCTATGAATTTTTATTATTTTTTTTAACTTTGGAGGACCCAGTATATTCACCTATTACTTGGACAGCCAATTGATTTCAATGGGCACAGTGCAATGCCTCCTTATTCCTGTGGAGGTGCTGTAGGGCAATTGAACTCTTGCTGCCACAGATTACAACTGATGAATGCTTCAAGACTCTGTGCGATCTGATTATCAACTTCTAACAAAAGGGGATTGTCAGAAGTGAACAACCCATTTATGAGAAACCACTACAAGAACTTGGAGGAACGTCTGAGTACTGGAGTGAGAGACCCCAGTCTACGCATAGTCTAAAGGTCCTCTTACATGGCAAAGGCAATAAACGAGTGCCGATTGACAATATACAAGTTAATCTATGCTTGTTTAAAAAGCCTTTTTAAATAACCCAGTGCAAAGAGAGAGGGGAACGAACAATCCTTACTACGATCATTCATCACTTATTCACTTTGCATGTTGTCAGCAGCATATCCCCCGGTGATTGCCGTCACATTTCCACAGGCCAGTTATCGTATGGAACTCATTCACAATAATTTAACCGACCCTTGGCCGGTAGAAGAGCCCTAACGTCAGCATGAAGGGTCATCATCCATGGGGGGGGGGGGGAGGATGTTATTTTCTATGGGACTGTATTCTACTGTATCATGGAAGCCATTGTGCTACAGTCAGTAAGGAGGCTGGACACATCAGCAAGACAATGATTTCTCAGGGGATGACTAAGTCATGACTGTCAGGATGACCAAACCTTTGCACTTACCAACTGTTAAGTTTCATTTCTTACACCATTATACGTTTTGCAAATAAACAGAAATTGAAATTTGCAGATATAAGTCATATGGAAGGTTTTTATTCCGTATTAATATCTTTTCACTTAGGCCCCTTTCACACGAGCGAGTTTTCCGCGCGGGTGCAATGCGTGACGTGAACGCATAGCACCCGCACTAAATCCTGACCCATTCATTTCAATGTGTCTGTGTACATCAGCGGTTTTTTTTCACGCGTCAGTTCTGCATTGCGTGAAAATCGCAGCGTGTTCTATATTGTACGTTTTTCACGCAGCCCTGGCCCCACAGAGGTGAATGCCGCTTCAGTGAAAAAACGCATTGCATCCGCAACCGTGTATACAATGCGTTTTTCACTGAAGGTCGCTAAGAGATGTTGTTTGTAAACCTTCCGTTTTTTATCACGTGCATGAAAAACGCATCAAAACGCATTGTACTCGCGCGGAAAAAACTTACCAATTGAACACAATAGCAGACAAAACTGACTGAACTTGCTTGCAAAATGGTGCGAGTTTCACTCCGGAGCCAATCCGTCACGCGCGTGTGAAAGAGGCCTTAGGAAAGCAAAAGTAACAGGAGAACCCGGGCTCTGGTGCATGAGGAGGACTAAGGCCCCTTGCAGACGAGCGTGTCCGGATTAGGTCCGGATGCGTTGTGTCTGCAATCAGGGAAAATCATGCGAGTAGGTACGCAATTGCAGTCAGTTTTGTCTGCGATTGCGTTCCGATGTTCCGTTTTTATCGCACGGGTGCAATGCGTTTTGCACGCGCGTGATTAAAAACTGACTGTGGTACCCAGACCCGAACCCGGACTTCTTCACTGAAGTTCAGGCTTGGGATCAGTGTTCTGTAGATTTTATTATTTTCCCTTATAACATGGTTATAAGGGAAAATAATGTCATTCTGAATACAGAATGCTTACTAAAATGTGGCTTTAGGGGTTAAAAAAAATTAAAAAAATTAACTCACCTCATCCTGTTGTTCGCGCAGCCGGCATCATCTTCTTGCTCCTTCTTCTTTCAGGACCTGCCAAAGGACCTTTGATGATGTAATCGCGCTCACCACGTGCAGGTCCTGAAAGAAGAAGAAAGAAGATGATGCCGGCTGCGCGATCAACAGGATGAGGTGAGTACATTTTTTATTTTTTTTAACCCCTAAAGCCACATTTTCCTTTTTTTCCGTTTACGTTCCGTTTTTTGCATTCCATATACGGACCATATACGGAACCATTCATTTCAATGGATCCGTAAAAAAAACGGAATGTACTCCGTATGCCTTCCGTTTCCGTATTTCTGTTCTGTTCAAACATAGAACATTTCCTATTATTGTCCGCATAACGAACAAGGATAGTAGTGTTCTATTAGGGGCCAGCTGTTCCGTTTTGCAAAAAACAGAATGCACATGGATGTCATTTGTATTTTTTGCGGATCCGTTTGTTTGCGGACCGCAAAATACTGAAAAAGACATACAGTCGTGTGCAAGAGGCCTTAGGGTCATCGGCTGAGGTTATTTCTTGTCACACTTACCTGATAAATCCACTGTCGGCTCTGGAATAAGAGACGGCATGTTTCTTCGATGTGGAGAATTCTGAGAACTCTCTTCCGGTAGGCAGAAGCTATGGCTGCAGAATATAAATATGGCAGCAAGAAATACTGAACATAGAGGAGATTAATGAGAAACGCTCTGATATATGACTATGCAGCCGCCTTCATCAGCAGATACCCTGTGTCTGAGAGTCGAGTCATTACATTTAACATAGGTGAACAAAGGACTCTTTGCTTTGCATCTACTGGAGCGAGAAGATCTTCTATGGACTGCATGGAACATACAGGGGTATTCCCATCTCAGAAAATGGGGGCCATATCGCTAGGGTATGCCCCCATTGTCTGATAGGTGCGGGTCCCACCTCTGGAACCCTGCACCTACATGAAGAACAGATTCCTGAAGTTTGTGGAGGGCGCACTGCACATGCGCAGTCGCCCTCCATTCATTTTTATGGGGCCACCGAAAATTGCAGAGCGCTGGCTCAGCTATTTCCGTCGGCCCCATGGAAATGAATGGGAGCGGTATTCCCCCATTGTATGAGATGGGAATACCCCTTCAATATTTGCTGGTGCTCAATTTTCTGCCTATACCTACTTGTCTATATATCTATCTATGGCGGGGCCGGCGTTCCTCCCGTCCCCGCTGCAGCATTCAACAGTTTCACCGTCCTGAGGTCAGCGATACAGCTGAATATGGAGCGATGAGCCACAATAAAAGCGCTCAGTGCCCACGACCCTGCCACCACCCCCAACCTGTCCCTATCTGGCACTGCCTGAGGCAATCGGCTTACCTCGCCTCATTGACAGTGCACCCCTGTATCTATCTATCTATCTATCTATCTCATATCTGTCTATCTATCTATCTATCTATCTATCTCATATCTATCTATCTATCTATCCTCATATCTATCTATCTATCTATCTATCTATCTATCTCATATCTGTCTATCTATCTATCTATCAATTATCTATCTATCTATCTATCTATCTCTCTCTCTCATATCTATCTATCTGTCTGTCTGTCTGTCTGCCTGTCTATCTATCTATCTGTCTGTCTGTCTATCTGTCTATCTATCTATCTATCTATCTATCTATCCATTGACTCTGTATAATGTCTGTGCATAGTTCATGGTCCATATAGTGCACACAAATCTGCTGTGTATGTAATGCCGTCATATGTTCTCTGGGGGGATACTGAATTGCTACACTGTTCTACTAGGTATGGGGTCAAGTCAGGACTCTGTTTATGTTGTGTTTAGGTTGTAGTATACATCTGATCCCAGGGCCACCGCCAGGATTCTCTGCCGCCTTCTCCTCCTCCTACAGCTTTCATTTTCCATGTGAAACAGTATTTTCCCTCTTACACAAGTGGGCATTCTTCCTACAAGCGGTGGTTTACTTTTTCACAATAATACTCCATTAAGACAGGACAGGATTTTAGGTGATTTTAGAAAACGGGCAAAATCTGATCTCTATTAACCCTCTATGCATTCATTGAGTTGTGGGATAACATGAATATCTTCCAACGATCCGCTAAGTATGCTGTATGTTACAATTCCGAAAAGTGCATAAAGATCATATCACCTACCTGTCAGCAAATACATACATAGCACCCATGGGGCATAGAGATCACCAAGCAGACCACTGATAACTGTGGGATTCTCTCTCATTAAGGGCTCATTCAGACGGCCGTATGCTGTCCGCAAAAATGCAGATCCGTTTTTTTTTTGCGGATTAGATGCAGACCTGATTCACTTCTATTGGGCCTTTTTTTCCTGTTATACGGCTCCGCAACACAAATAAAACATGCCCTATACTTGTCAGTGAAAATCAGGACGTGGCCCCATTGACGACTATGGGTCCGCAAAAAAACGGATCTACATATTGCGGACAGCATACGGCCGTCTGAATGAGCCCTAATACTTATTACAGAAGTTAAAGACTATAAATTATCATTCATATTCAGCTAATATCCATGCCATTAGAAATATTTGTAAAATCCAGGCCAGCGGATGAATAGATGCTGTATTAAATCAAATATTAAAGGGGTTTTCCAGGCTCCTGATATTGATGACTTATCACCAGGCTGCAGGGAGCAGCTGACGGGTGGGGGTGCTGGGTGTCAGACCCTAACGAATGAGATATTAATGACCGATGCTGAGGATAAGTCATCAATATCAGGAGCCTGAAAACCCCTTTAAAGGGACTCTGTCACCAGTTTCTAACCCCCACTTTTAAAACTATAGTTCTGTCCATGGAGCCCCTGTGATTACTAAGGTGTTGTTATATGCGAAATCCTGCAGGCTCGTTTTGATAAAAAAAACTTTTATCTAACCTGTCAGTCATGAGGATAAGGTGCCCAGGGCGTTTCTCCTGGTCTGAACATGCTGCCCGCCGCCGCCGCCGTTGGTGCCCAGCTCCTCCTCTGCCTTGAATTAGCGCCCCCTGAATGTGAAGAAATACGCCTCCGGCTCTCCCTCAGTCCCCCCTCCTTCTTTTCTAAGATCCCGCGCGTGCGGCAGTGTTCGCGTTATCGGGAGGTTGAGCGAAGTGCGCATGCGCACGCGCACTTCGCTCAATGAGGCTGAATCGAAAAGTCCGCACGGGCGCATCAGGCACAGGCCTGTGCGCACGCGCGGGATCTTAGAAAAGAAGGAGGGGGGACTGAGGGAGAGCCGGAGGTGTATTTCTTGACATTCAGGCGGCGCTAATTCAGAGCAGAGGAGGAGCTGGGCACCAACGGCGGCGGGCGGCAGCATGTTCAGACCAGGAGAAACGCCCTGGGCACCTTATCTACATGACTGACAGGTTAGATAAAAGTTTTTTTTATCAAAACGAGCCTGCAGATTTCGCATATAACAACACCATTGAAATCACAGGGGCTCCATGGACAGAACAATAGTTTTAAAAGTGGGGGTTAGAAACTGGTGACAGAGTCCCTTTAAGTACGTAAAATATTCCCCTAGGTCCTGGCTTCAAGAGTGAGAAAATTATGCTGGAATTTAAAGGATGTCATATTATTTTTTTTTGCTAAAGTGTAGGGCAAGTGATAGGTAACAATTTTGCAATAGACTTTATTTAGCCAAAACTTTTATTTTTGGTAGAAAACTGGGGCTGAAATAGGCCCTTAGCAGCACTCTTCAAAAGAGCGTTGCTAAGGGCCATCCGTCCATTAGAAAAGACGGGCTGTGCAGACGCTGTGCTTCCCTGGGAGACAGAAGGCTGGGCACAGGAGTCTTAGGAGTTAAAATTACAATTATATTCCCCCTTTCTATGCAATCTAATGCTCCGTTAGATTCACTGACCTGCGATCCCTGTGATAATAATTCATGATGCAGCCGCCGGAAGTAGAAGCGCTGTGCGCAGTGAGCCGGCGGCTGCTTCATGAATTATTATCAAATTATAAAAGTTATCCTTTAAAGACTGGAAACATAACTTATTATAACAGGTTTTTAACAGCTGCTGTAGGTGCAGGGATCTGTTATCCATTCTGTATTTATTAGTGTTAGGATATGCCACAATTTGATCATGCACTGTAGTTGTAGTCAGACTTTCTTAAGATATTATTTTTTATATGTTATATATTATATTATTTTTATATGTATAATGGAATAGTTAGCTCTGGGAATATTATTGCACAGCATTTTATCCATTAGAGGGGTTATCCAACCCCTATAATGACCCCCCCAAATTCCCGGGCTCCTCAAATAGGTTATACTTACTCGGGCACCCACGTCGGTCCTTTTCCCTGAACGGCAGCCGCTCATCCCTGCATGGCCGCTCGAGCGGCCAATAGCAGGTCACGAGGGGGACGAGCCTCCCTAGCTTCTTTTTATTTTCCTACTGCCCCCACTGTCAGCGTTTAAAGCTGTGCTGAAATACATTGTGTCAGGACAGCCGTGCATGCTCGCAGGAGTCCTCTCCATTATGCTAGCACAGCGGTCCGGTATATTTCAGTGTAGCTTTGAGTGCTGACACTGGGAGTAGGAAAATAAAAAATGGTGATCTGTACTCCTTGTCTGCAGTACTACTCATCTATTACTGCAGATAAAAGCCCAGAACCATGGTGACAGGTTCCCTTTAAGGCATAGGATGTCATAGAGGAGGATCGCTTTCTCAGGACCCTGCTCTATGAACCGGAACGGAGTATTGGCAGACCCTGCACATTACTGTGTTATATGGGCATCCATTCATTTGAATAGCCTTTATGTAGTATGCATACTGCAACCGTTTCTCCTCCTTTCTGTAGTATTAATTATCATCAGCAAATTTCGGATTACACAAGGGGATGTCGTGCTGACAACCATTCATCTTTCTTTCTGATGAGAGAGGTCCCTCAACCGACATACGACTAGGTTTCGATTCGCACATACGCTGCCTGTCTTGACCCTGACCTGTTCCTGACTACTGTTTTGCCTGATCCCTTGATTCTCCACACCATTGTCTATTGATCCCTGTGCATCAGCAGTCACTTAAACAGAGACTACTCCAAGAGGTAGCAGCCTGGTGGTTCCCCTGCAGCAGAGTCCAAGTAGAGGGCTTAAAGGGTTAGATAATGTCCTTAAGAGCACTTCTAATCCAAATCTGCTCAAGTGACAGGTCCACATCTGCTTTGTAATACTTATGCAATAAAACATGTTATCATGGCGGGATACCGAGGTTTTAATGAGTAATTATAGCAAATTGCGTGATATATGACATCATCTGGAACGGAGTTGTATCTTGTCATTGTGTGCATTGCCTGATATCAGTCATGTTCATATGTACAGAATGATCAAGTTTTATGTATGTTAATCAACCAAATATAGACTGGTCAGGAACTGGTCCAACAAGTTTTATATATTAGTATTATTTGTGGTTGGCTTTTCTAGTGTGCTAATTTCAGCTTCCTGAGATGGCAGAAGGCCTTGGAAGAAACAAGGTAGCACCTAATCCTTATTAAGACCAACGGGGTGTCTGGTTTGTGGTCCAATAATCCAGAAAGTCCTCCTTCAGTTTCATCTTTCAGTGTTTTATTACCATATAACATACATCTGGCTCTCACTGTTTCACTCGATACCTAGGAGATACATGTTGTGTCATACCCCACTTGGATCCCATTTTACAGGAGTGTAGTTACAGGTATAAATATATTCACCTTGGTGGGATAGTCCACCACCAGCATCATGCTGACTTCTAAAGGGGCCATAGACATTAGATTATAGCTGGGAGATTCTGATGATGTCATCAGAAGCTTATATAGAAAGAGAGAGAATTGCCAGGATACTTCAATATGTCCACCATAGGCCAGAGTTATATTTTGATGGAAGTCACTTGTTTGGCGAAACTTATCCAATACTCTGTCTTCTTCCACAGAATTGCATGAGAAGGACCCATATATCAAATACTCATCTAAGAACCAATGGCAGTCAAGATTATTCTTGAAATATACTGTAGCAATGGATGGCAAGGAGCACACCACCCCAAAACCCAAAGGGTTCATGAAGACAAGAGGTGGCTATCATACTGCTCTATGCCATGTTTTATGGGTTGGTTCTGTGATATGCATCCACCCACTTTTTATATGTTGCATGTTTTAATATTGGATCCCTGATACCTTGTAATGGTAATAAGATCTAGAGATACAATGCATTCGGAAAGTCTTCAGACCCTTTCACTTTTTTCACATTTTGTTATGTTGTGGCCTTGTGCTAAAATAAAAAATAAAAATCATGTTTTTTCCCCATCATCCTGCACTCAATACCTCATAATGAGAAAGTGAAAACAGAAGGTTAGGAATCTTTGTTAATTTATTAAAACTGAAAAACTAAAATCTTGCATTGACATAAGTATTTAGACCCTTTACTCAGGACTTAGTTGTAAGCCCCTTTGGCAGTGATTACAGCCTCCAGTCTTCTCGGGAATGATGCCTTAACGTTTCCACACCTGGTTTTGGGGATTTTCTGACATTCTTCTCTGCAGATCCTCTCAAGCTCTGGCAAGTTGGGGACCGTCGGTGGACAGCCATTTTCAGGTTTATCCAGAGATGTTCGATTGGGTTCAAGTCAGAGCTCTAGCTGGGCTACTGAAGGACATTCACAGAGTCGTTCCTGGGTCACTCCTGTATTGTCTTGGCTGTGTGCTTAGGGTCATTGTCTTGTTGGAAGGTGAACCTTCAGTCTAGTCTGAGGTCCAGGATCAGGTTTTCATTAAGAATATCTCTGTACTTAGCTCAATTCAGCTTTCCTTCAACCCTGACCAGTCTCCCTGTCCCTCCAGCATGATGCTGCCACCACCATGCTTCACTGTGGAGATGGTATTGGGCAGGTGATGAGCAGTGCCTGGCTTCCTCCAGACATGACACTTAGAATTGAGGCCAAAAAGTTCAATCTCGATTTCATCAGACCAGAGCATCTTGTCTCTCACAGTCTGAGAGTCATTTAGGTGCTTTTTTGCAAACTCTAGGTGGCTTTTGTGTATGTTTTACTGAAGAGAGGCTTCTCTCTGCCATAAAGGCCAGATTAGTAAAGTGCTGTAGTAATGGTTGACCTTCTGGACGTTTTTTCCATTTGCACACAAGTTTTTTAGAGTTCAGCCAGAATAACCATTGAGTTCTTGGTCACGTCTCTTACCAAGGTCCTTCTTCCCTGATTACTTCGTTTGGTGGGGCAGCGAGTTATAGGAAGAGTCCAGGTTCTTCCAAACTTCTTCGATTTAAGAATTATGGCGGTCACTGTGCTCTTGGGAACTTTCAGCGAAGCAGAATTTTTTGTCTCTTATCCAGATCTGTGCCTCCACACAATCCTGTCTCTGAGCTCTACAGGCAGTTCTTTCCTCCTCGGTAGCTTAGTATATCAATATTATTTAGACACTCTGTAGCATTGCTTTTAGATTACTAATATATGGATCTGTTATTTGGGCACTGTATGGTCATATTATTTCAGTATGTATGAGGCATTTTTACTTAGGTAATTTTGTGGCAATGCACTTTACAGAATATTATTTTTGCTGTGTATAGAGGTGGTGACACCTGAAGTATAATAGTGGTGAACGTATGGCATTTTGTTGCCATACTGTATAACACTTATATAATTAGGCAACTGTATCACATTTGTTATTTGTACATTATATGAAGGTTCGGAGCAGTCACATTTTGAGGTTAATTATGATTATAAATATCAGATTAATAGGGGTCTCACTCCCTGAACCCTAGTCTCCAGCTGTTTGAAGGGACTGAGGGCCGCAGGCTCTTAAAGGGGTTTAACACTTGACAATTAACATTGGGCTGATGATCCAGTGGAGACTATAAAATATGGAAAATTGTGGACCCTCAAAGACTGTTATTTACATAAATTTGTAATGGCTCATTCAGACAAAAGATGTTCACATCTGGGTGTTGTCTAAGTGTAGAATGGACAGAATAGAGACTGAAGATTGACCCATTATAGTCAGTGGGCCAATTCACATGTGCAGTCTGTGCAGAGAAAGGGTCTGTGGCTCAGTCGTCGGGTGGGGTATCCTCATCCCAACTTCTTCTGGTCACTCGTGCAGTTTGGCAGAGTCTCTCCTACTGAACATTGGTCCCTATCCAAGGACAAGTTGGGACTGTGACTGCTCACCTTATATACAGTTTCTAGCTGAACTAGAACCTTCTAGTGGGAGGGGTGAAGTGGAGAAACAAAGCCTAAACAGAAACATAGTTGCAATGTATGTCTGCTATAGACTTGTATAGGGTTTCAATGCAAGTCTATGGGAATGACTAAGCAGTTTTTCCAGACATACACCCGTCTTCAGACATGAGCAACAGATCTAAACCAGACAGTAAGAAGGCTAGTGTGTCTGTTTTTCCCCCTCCAAATATTTGAACAGGTAGAAAGTCATAAGGTTTCTTAGTATTAGCTGCCTGTGCATTAACCCCTTAAACAGTGCAGTGTAGCTATAGTTTAATAACAGTGCAAATGGACAGGATATATTACAATAAACATATAAAATGCAGTTCAACAATGTAAAACAGTATACATCACAGTGCAAGTTAACCATTCAGAGTGCAATAAAGTAATGAGTTGATGGCTTTGCATAGTAGTAATAGGGGCAAATGCCCACAGATATCCATAGTCCAAAGTACACCTGCTCCAGGTCACTCTCTAGATGGAGCACAGTATTGTTCATCCCCCTGCTTTTTGTACTTGTGATTGCAACTTTTTGGATAGTAGTATTAGTTCTACGGAGAGATAATTAGGACATGTCTATATGAGAATTCATAGGCCTGCAACAAGTAATGCAACAGAGATGGTGACTCCTAACCCGAGATAATAATGTCATTACTACATGTGCTCCTCTCCTTCAGATATTTATTTCCGTCTCAAACCATTTGTGGCCACTAGGTTTATAAAATGGGGTTTGGCAAAGCTCCTGGCGAAGGGTAATTAATCCACGGGATAAGTGGGTCACCATCCGACAACTGACACTCTTGTGGTTTTGGCAGGAGGACTACATCTCATATCTGTTATATTCAGGACAAAGGTGATTCAGCGCCTACCTCAGGTAGAAAATACCATCATTACTAATGGTAACAGCTGGAGAACCTCAATGGACCACAAAGGACAATATCACGGCTATGACTAACCTTCCTCACAGATGGTCTTTGGGATTGTATAATGTGGTGTATCCGAAATAAGGAAATGATAGCGTATACCAATAATTGCCTTCTCCTCTGGATCACTACATGTCTACTAGTAAACATGCTGGACTTTTTTTCCTGTCTAAGGCTACTTTCACACTTGCGTTCAGAACGGATCCGTCTGCATTATATTGTAAAAAAAATTCTGTGAAAGTAGCCACAGACGGATCCGTCCAGACTTTACATTGAAAGTCAATGGGGGACGGATCCGTTTGAAAATTGAGCCATAGTGTGTCAAATTCAAACGGATCCGTCCCCATTGACTTACATTGTAAGTCTGGACGGATCCGTTTGCCTCCGCACGGCCAGGCGGACACCCGAACGCTGCAAGCAGCGTTCGGGTGTCCGCCTGCTGAGCGGAGCGGAGGACAAACGGTGCCAGACTGATGCATTCTGAGCAGATCCGCATCCACTCAGAATGCATTAGGGCTGAACGGAAGCGTTCGGGGCCGCTTGTGAGAGCCTTTAAACGGAACTCACAAGTGCAAATGTGAAAGTAGCCTAAAATCATAGATCTCTAATGGAAATGGCCAAAATTGATTTCAAATGTGCACAACTGATGTAACTGGATCTTTTTTTTTACTGGATCCGTTTTTTTTTCTTTATTTTTCTGTTCTTCTGACGAATCAGAAGAACGGAAAAATAACAGTGATGTGAACTCTCCTTAGGGCTCAGGCAAAAGAATGTGTGTCAGCCGAGCCTGTGCTGCGGACCGCAAATTGCCCTAGGGCCTCCATATGCGGACGCCAGTATCATAGAGGGATGCCTGTGGCCAGACCCCCATCCACTCAATGATGAGTGTTCATGGTAAGTCCTACTGACAGGTCATAAAACACTAATACGGGGAAACTTTTAAAGTGCACCTGTCAGCAGGATCGACTCTATTAAACCAGGCATACTATCTGGTAGGGTTAATCTTGCTGGTTAAAATGATATCTGTCTTGTGAAAATCGGTTAAGGAAGTCCTGAGAACTTTTATTCTTTATGTAGACGAGAGCTTCAGTGAACCGAGGGGCGTGGCCAGCACTAGAAAGCTGAGGTCTAAGCCACACCCCTCAGTGCACTGAAGCCCTCACTCACATAAAGGATAAAACCCTTTTTTCTGCGGAATGCTGCAACTCATCCTGACAAGACAGGTATCGTTTTAATCAGCATGATCTACCCTACCAGGCAGTATGCTTGGTTTAATAGGGTTGATCTTCCTGAAAGGTGCTATTTAAGAACTTTTACAGGAGATCATCAGACTGGGACATATTTGTGATGAGCAGGCATAAGTGAGATACCTTCTTATATATATACTGACATTAGGGCGTCTTGCTTTAAAACAGATTTGATTATACTTTTAGTGGAAGACAATGCAAAGGAATTTTCAAGTCTGTTTAGGACTGGGTTTTCATTGGTCTACATAGGAATGATGGTCCCTCCATCTACATAGATAACGTCCACCTACACCATTAATTGCATTGTAACCTTTGTAGTCCTCATTGTCCACACGGGACATCTCATCCGTAAGATCTAATAGATTATTTGTGCCTCATCTCATAAGAAACAGACCCTAGTGACTGACTGCAGAATTACCTCCAGATGGGGTTGTCTTCTGCTGGACCTTTTGACCCTTTATTATATCAGAGCCTGAACTCACCAGAGGATCTTCTGGTACTGTGGTGGGCCAATGCACCGCATCGCAATGTGGCTTCAACACAGTTGCATCCTAGATACCGAGGCTGCAAAAAACAACTCAACTAGTGGGCTGTGCAGCTGCAGCCTGGAAGAAACAAGTGGAGTATGGGGGTGGTAGTGGCTCTGGCAAGAATGAGTGTCCACATGGATCACTGTGGCTATCCTCATACTGATAATCTCCTGGAGCCGTGTACTGACAGGTGGGTGCACCCTTTCTTCACCTGGTTCACACCCTGGTGTTGGGGGCTCCTCCCTAGTGGTAGTTGGGGTGCCCTTGGTGTTAAATGTTTTCTCAGGGTGCATGGCAGCAAAGTCTTTATCAGCCTTAAACATGGACAGTACCTTGCTGACTGACTCCAGTGCATGACCTTGCAGATTCTGGACCTTCTAAGCTTCTTTCTCTCACGGGAGCACTTTGGATAATGACTGCTTTCTTAGCTGACACTGTCTCAGAGATAATGGTTCTCTTGGACACAGACCTAGTCCTGAGGAGCAAGCACATGTAGGTCCTCTCTCTTCCTCAGTTAGCACTAGACTCTTCGCTGACTAGGGGCGGACCCAGTTCAATCTTCTAGCATCCAAAAAGGGCAGAGTCAAGGTTGTTAACTCTGACCTATCCATACAATATTACTGAGTAGGCAAAGATAACAAATCAGAACATTTCCATTAGACAATCAACCCTTGGCAGTTACCCTGTTCTGGGGTGCTGCAGTTGTGCCACCATCCTGCAGCTTCCCCTTGGCTATCCGTGGCGCCATGTTCCTATGTAGCATGGGTGTTATGAGTTACTCATCCATATAAGACAACTTATAGGGTGATAAAAGGTTGATCTTCATACAGTGCTGATGATGTCCCCCACTCATCCGCACACATAATTGCTTTTTGCTGGGTTTTGTTAGACATTTCATTTTTCTTAGTATTTTGACACTTCTGCGCTGCCTTGATTGAAGAAAAAGCCTGGATTGTTTTCCTAGCTCAGTGTACAAAGGAACAGCTGTCGGATCACCTGGACTGACGCCGCGCAGCACATTGCTGTGGATGCGTTCATACAACTGTGAAGACAGCCTTGAGCGGAGAGCGAATATGAGAGCAGAAGTGTTTTTATGTAACTCTTCATTTATTAGCTGTCAATCTACATCAGGAAGTAAAGCAGCGAGCACTGCCATATCCCTATAGATAACCGCCAGAGGCTGCCCGTGCTTGGCGCATCCACTACTTTACAAGGTGTTTGGACCAACTCAGGCTCAAGAGCCCAGGTGCGACTGCTACCCTTGCATCCCTTTTAGCTCTGCTGTATCATAGTTATATATCCCTTATATTTATTTAGGGGTTTCTGGTCCTCCTTAAGATAGGATATTAATACCCCCCCCCCCTGTAGCCCCACTGATCAGCTGTTCTGCAGAAGGTTCCAGCTTCGCCCATCAATATAAAAGTACTGGGGAATCACTTATATTCTTATTTTCACTTTTTTCTGATGGTAGATTTTTTTTTTGCTTTCGGTACGTGATTACAGAGAGGATCATCTTGCCTATGCTGCCTTTCAAAGCCACATGGACCATAGGAACCTGTTGTCCGGGGGAGGGGGGCTTCTATGGGAGAGTGTTGTGGGTATGCTCCGTGATGTATGCAGAGGACATTGTGCCGGGAAGGAGGGAGGTGAGCTGTGAATGGAAGATTCGGTGTTATCTAGATATAGGTGTTATCTGTCATTGTAATCCTGCCTGGCTTGATGATGAGCTGAATGCTAAGAAGGGATCTCTATAGAACAGGAGGCATCAGCCTATTATGTGGCTCAGTGATCGGAGTGAGAACGGTAGGATTTCACAATTTTTTTTTATATAATGAAATATTTTTTTTTATAGATTTTAAAAAAAGTTTAATATGTAAAGAAAAATTATCTAAATAATGGATCATTTCCTGTTACATTCTCTTAAAGGGTCTGCAGATATAATATGCAAGTAATGCAAGGTCCTGGGAAAGGGCCACCACCTACAAGTCCAGCATTAGGTCACTGCTCTGCTAGTAGGACATAGCCAAGGAGATGGTCTGGTGACCTTCAGGGACCCTGAGAAGTGGTACAGGCATTGTCTCTGCCCCTGCTGCAGACCACCTAAAAAGGCTGCATTTTCATCTGTCTCGCCTCTCTAAACTAGAACATCTATTACATACCCTAATAAACCTAGAGGGTGCACTCACCGGTTGTGAACCCCCAGTAATAATGTAATGATTAGTAAAAACCTTGTGGTTCATGATAGGCGTTAAATGGGTTTTGCCATAATGCTGGAGGAGTCTCTGTGTGCAAACATTGTGCATTGTAGAAGCTCAGCTAAGCTGTAGGAGTGCTCTGGCGACAAGCTTGTTAACTGTTTCCAATTACAATCAACAGAATAGTGAGTGCAGCTCTGGAGTATAATGCAGGATGTAACTCAGGATCAGTACAGGATAAGTAATGTATGTACACAGTGACTCCACCAGCAGAATAGTGAGTGCAGCTCTGGAGTATAATACAGGATGTAACTCGGGATCAGTACAGGATAAGTAATGTAATGTATGTACACAGTGACTGCACCAGCAGAATAGTGAGTGCAGCTCTGGAGTATAATACAGGATGTAACTCAGGATCAGTACAGGATAAGTAATGTAATGTATGTACACAGTGACTGCACCAGCAGAATAGTGAGTGCAGCTCTGGAGTATAATACAGGATGTAACGTAGGATCAGTATAGGATAAGTAATGTAATGTATGTACACAGTGACTGCACCAGCAGAATAGTGAGTACAGCTCTGGAGTATAATACAGGATGTAACTCAGGATCAGTACAGGATAAGTAATGTAATGTATGTACACAGTGACTCCACCAGCAGAATAGTGAGTGCAGCTCTGGAGTATAATACAGGCTGTAACTCAGGATCAGTACAGGATAAGTAATGTATGTACACAGTGACTGCACCAGCAGAATAGTGAGTGCAGCTCTGGAGTATAATACAGGATGTAACTCAGGATCAGTACAGGATAAGTAATGTAATGTATGTACACAGTGACTGCACCAGCAGAATAGTGAGTGCAGCTCTGGAGTATAATACAGGCTGTAACTCAGGATCAGTACAGGATAAGTAATGTATGTACACAGTGACTGCACCAGCAGAATAGTGAGTGCAGCTCTGGAGTATAATACAGGATGTAACTCAGGATCAGTACAGGGTAAGTAATGTAATGTATGTACACAGTGACTGCACCAGCAGAATAGTGAGTGCAGCTCTGGAGTGTAATACAGGATGTAACTCAAGACCAGTACAGGATAGGTAATGTAATGTATGTACACAGTGACTGCACCTGCAAAATAGTGAGTGCAGCTCTGGAGTATAATACAGGCTGTAACTCAGGATCAGTACAGGAGAAGTAATGTAATGTATGTACACAGTGACTGCACCTGCAGAATAGTGAGTGCAGCTCTGGAGTATAATACAGGCTGTAACTCAGGATCAGTACAGGAGAAGTAATGTATGTACACAGTGACTGCATCAGCAGAATAGTGAGTGCAGCTCTGGAGTATAATAGACGATGTAACTCAGGATCAGTACAGGAGAAGTAATGTAATGTATGTACACAGTGACTGCACCTGCAGAATAGTGAGTGCAGCTCTGGAGTATAATACAGGATGTAACTCAGGATCAGTACAGGAGAAGTAATGTATGTACACAGTGACTGCATCAGCAGAATAGTGAGTGCAGCTCTGGAGTATAATACAGGATGTAACTCAAGACCAGTACAGGATAAGTAATGTAATGTTAACCATGACTCAACTTTCTATGTAGATTTAATATATAAGTTATATACCATATAGACAATGTAAATGCTGGACATATACTATAAAGCAGGAGGTTTTCCGTATAACATATACATGTAGAGGATATTCTCAAGATTTATTTAGCTTATTAACCTGTCGTTCCTGAGTTGTGGTGTTTGATAAGGGCCGGGCTGGATTACCTACAAGAACTTGGCAGCCTCTAAAGCCCTGTGGGTATAGGAAAGCCCAAATACAGCCGCCTACTACACTGACGGGACAGTCTTAACAATAATTACATGAGTCATACGTGAATAACCTGAGGACCTTCTCTATTTAATTACACTAATATTCTCATGAGACCAGACAAGCCTGGATTATGGGATTTCTATAGTTATCAGAAGAACTAAAACATTGCCTTTTGGGTAGAGATCCTTAATAAAGACACAAAAAATGGTTAAAGTGGATTTTTCAGTTTAGAAAACACATTTTCAAATACCATATCAAGGCACTGGAGGAACCAGCATGTAATTCCTCATTTCTCCTGTGGTGGTGCTGTGGGATAAGACTCCGCTCACAACCTAGGCCACGCCTACAGTCATATACCGCTTTAAAATATTTATCTGTTATTATTGAATAATGAAGAACATTGCGGCGCGCTCCTGACTACTGATGGCTCAGTGTTTAGCACAGCTGTCCTTGGTTCCATATGAAGAATTTTACCAATTAGTGGCCACATTTAGGCATGACTCGCCTCTGGTTACTATAATATATGACTGCGTCCAGCGCTCCCATTACCTTAGTACATAAGCATAAAGCTAATAGCTTGTAAATTGATTTTCAGTATCAATTGTGTGTCCTTGCTTCCAGTCAGATGAATCTGTGCAGGATGGAGAAGTTATCGAGGTGAATCAGCAGGGGATTGGGACAGGTGAGGCTGGAAGCTAACCACAGGGCGTCACCCGGAATCTGTGAAATCAGCAAAACTCACAAACAATATAAGAAGTCTTAGGCTAGGTCTACACGACGACATTTGTCGCGCTACAAAAAGTCGCGCGACAGATAGGGCGCAACAGTTGTCGCGCGACATTTTGTTGCACTAATGTCGCGCGACAATTTTTATAATGGCAGTCTATGGTGTCGCACTGCAACATGCGACATGTTGCGACTGCGACGCGACAGTCGCAGAAAAATCCATCTTGAATGGATTTTCTGCGACTGTCGCGTCGCAGTCGCAGCATGTCGCATGTTGCAGTGCGACACCATAGACTGCCATTATAAAAATTGTCGCGCGACATTGGTGCAACAAAATGTCGCGCGACAAATGTCGTCGTGTAGACCTAGCCTTAGGCCTCATGCACACAACTATATGTATTTTGCGGGCCACAAAAAACAGATCCGCAAAAAATACAGATGACGTCTGTGTGCATTCCGTATTTTGCAGAACGGAACAGCTGGCCCCTAATAGAACAGTCCTATCCTTGTCCGTAATGCAGACAATAATAGGACATGTTCTATTTTTTTGCGGAACGGAAATGCGGACATATGGAAACTGAATGCACACGAAGTACCTTCCTTTTTTTTTTTGCGGACCCATTGAAATGAATGGTTCTGTATACACAAAAAAAAGGGAACGGACACGGAAAGAAAATACGTTCGTATGCATGAGGCCTTAGCCAAGGAAAAAGTGTGTGAGATATAATCTGGTGCAAGGGGTGTAGCTATAGGGGGTGTGGAGGTAATGGTTGTAACAGAGACTGGTGCCTGAGGGGGCCCAAAGGCCATGCTGCCATGGAAGAAGACATCGGTATTAGGCCTCTTTCACACTACAGTATGTTGCATTCAGTGTTTTGCGTTCCGTTTTTCACGGATCCGTTGTTCCGTTTTTTGCTTCCGTTGTGGTTCCGTTTCCGTTCCGTTGTTCCGTTCCGTTTTTCCGTATGGCAAATACAGTATACAGTAATTTCATATTAAAAATTGGGCTGGGCATAACATTTTCAATTGATGGTTCCGCAAAAAACGGAACGGATACGGAAGACATACGGATGCATTTCCGTATGTGTTCCGTTTTTTTTGCGGCCCCATTGACTTGAATGGAGCCACGGACTGTGATTCTCGGCCAAATATAGGACATGTTCTATCTTTTCAACGGAACGGAAAAACGGAAATACGGAAACGGAATGCATACGGAACACATTCCGTTTTTTTGCGGAACCATTGAAATGAATGGTTCCGTATACGGACCGTATACGGAACGCAAAAAACGGACCGTATACGGAACGCAAAAAACTGTAGTGTGAAAGAGGCCTTACAATGGGGGTCTTGCATTGGGGACCAGTAGCTTCTGTCTTCAGGAGACCCATAGAAGCTACAGGAGCTGCCTCTATGATACGCAAGTCCTTTTCGCTATTGGATGAAAGGAGCCACAGAGCCCTAAAGACTAAGACCTCGTCCACAATTCCGTGTCTCATCCGTGAAGGATCCGAGTTTGGTACGTTTCTACCATCCGTGTGCCATCCGTAATTCAGTGACTTTGCTCAGCTGAAAATTTATTTCCAATGAATCTCCTAGCAGTCTTCAGTGAAAAATGGATGCAACATGGATACCATCCGTTTTGTGTCCGTTATTTTCACGGACCCATAGACTTCAGTGGCCTCGCTTGGCTTGCCTCACGGATCAAAGTACTGCATGTCTCCGTAATTTTTTTAAATGACCCACATTCAGTAAATACATTTAAATTCATGGGTATGTGTGCTGTCTGCAGAAAATGCGGACAGTGCAAGTCAGTGAGAAACGAAAATGTGGACGAGGCCTAAGGGCAAATTCAGGTGCAGTGGAGTTTTTTCATGAAACCACTGCAAAAATTTTTTGTGAAGGTGGACGTGGACCCTCTCTGTAACTGCTCAAGCATTGTGGCCGGCAGTGAGTCCATAATATACTGGCACTGGCCATGTGTGCTCCGTATCGCGGATGCGGACCTATTTACTTGAATGGGTCCGCAATCCACAAGATATGGAGCAGAAGCACTATGGAATGCTTCCGTGGGATTTCAGTCCGAGCTTCCATGCCGCCAAACAGTAGTACATGTTCTAATATTTTTTTTTGGCGGTGTCGACTGACTCTTGCGGATCATGGACCCATTTAAGTGAATGGGTCTGGAAACGGCTGGCACTTGCTATTTGCGGTCTGCAGAATGGGCGCAGGGCACACACGTTCGTGTAAATGAGCCCTAAAGGGAATGTATAATCAGAAAATTACCTTTGGTTTAAATTAAGTTTTAAACATATTTTATTTAGAATTTTTGGGTCGTGTCTGTTTTTTAATCTTTATGTCATTATCTATATTTTTTTTTTTTAAATCACTCTGATTATTGAACCTCATAATTGGCTAATACTTAGGCCTCTTTCATACAAGCGAGTATTCAGCGCGGCTGCAATGTGTGATGCGAACGCATTGCACCCGCACTGAATCCGGACCCATTAACTTCAATGGGGCTGTGTACATGTGCGCTGGTTTTCATGCAGCATGAAGATCGCAGCATAATGTTCTATATTCTGCAGTTTTTCATGCAACGCTGGCCCCGTAGAAGTGAATGGAGCTGCGTGAAAATCCGTAAGCAAGTGCGGATGCGATGCATTTTTCACGGATGGTTGCTAAGAGATGTTGTTTGTAAACCTTCAGTTTTTTATCACGTGCGTGGCAGGGAGTTATAAAGCATCCTGTTATGTACGGCTGACATTAGCCCATCGCTAATGTCAGCCGTACATAACGTTATTTCTCATGACAGAAACCTTTTAAATCGAATTGCACCCTGCGCAATAAAAACTGAACAACTGACAGAATGACTTTGTTTGCAAAATCGTGCATTTTTTACTGAACGCATTTGCAACGCATCCGGACCTAATCCGCACAGGCTCGTCTGCAAGGGGCCTTAGAGATCACTTCTCAGCAGTCATCTCATCATCATCACAGGTTGGATTACAATGGCAGATAGATTGATAGATATGAGATAGATAGATAGATAATAATAATAGATAAATCTACCATAAAAAATAATAAATAATAATTTTAAACAGAAAACAAGAATATGTCATCTCCAGACTACAGGCTTCTATGGTCCATGTGGCTACTGTAAAGCATATCTCTAAACACTGTCCACAGCAGCTCAGGCAAGATGGCCGCCCCCATAATAATGTACAGGAAATATAATAATAATAAAAATCTGAAAATAAAAACAGATAAAAAAAATATAAGAACATATGTCAGTGTATGGTTTTAGATATCGCCCAAATTTTTTTTAATTAAAATTACGATGCAATAAGTGCGGTGAAGAGAAGGTGACGACCTTTTCCCTCTGCTAGGGTTGGACGTTCTTGTTCGCTAATCTCCCAGCAGATTACCTTTAGCACAGTACGGACAGACCTGGTAATCTAAAGTATTTTTGGCAATGAAATCCATTGTTTCTCAAAAGTGCATTGTGATACAATGTGGCAAGAGCCAGAGTTTATCATAGACGTTACCTTGTCATCTCCATACAAGTATGTATCATCCACCATCATCCGACAAGTTTAATCTGGTTTTATGTCAGATGAGACCCAGTGATCGCCCTGCGGCGTTTGCTAATATTCTAAACGAGGTGGTTAACGTTATACAGCCCACCCGTATCGACAAGGTGCTTCCATGGGTCTATTTGGATGGAAGTAGTAGTAAGAACTCCTCCCCCTGCTTGTACCTAATCCGCTATTATTCCTACCCTGTAGTATGTCGCTCAGCACGGTGATGTCGAGGGCTCAGGAGCTGTATCCGCAGCAGCATCCGTGGGTGTCCACTGTGTTACCCAGCCTTCATCTCACCCTAATGGCAGGGACTGGAGATACTGTAACTTTGATCCCAGTCATTTAACCCTTCAGATGCCAAAAAACGACATGAATATCTGACTCCGCAAACATGCTCGCACTGGGGTTCTGTCCTAGGTGTCACGGCAGAGCGTACGCAGCTGTTGCATCCCAAAGTAAGTCAATGTTAGGGCTCGTTCATACGACCGTTGGTGTCCCGTGCCCGTGCTGTGAACTGCAAATTGTGCGGGCACCCTCTGTGGGGCAGGCGCATGGGGATCGCAGACCGGGTCCGGGATCCCTCTGTTCCGCAAAAAGATAGAGCATGTTCTATCTTTTTGCAGTGCGGAGGCACGGAACGGAACCCCAGAAAGCACTCCGTAGTGTTTCGTTCCGCATCTCCGGATTTGCGGACCCATTGAAATGAATGGGTCTACATTTTTTGACCCGTCCTTTGCATTTGTGTTTAGATGAAAGTCTACTGGAAATATGAAACACAGGTGTGTTTTTTGTTTGGTTTTGTTTTTTGTGCTACTGGTTTTAAAAATGCAGCATGTTTTTTTCAGACAAAAAAATGCCATTCAAACATGTGTTAACAGAAAAAGCCACTAAAAAAAAGACATAAAAATGCATGCAGTATGATGGTGGGTTTTTTTTAGCACTAAAAAGTAAATTTAATGTATGTGTGAGGGAGTCCTGTGTTCCTGAGATCACATCTCCCAAAAAAAAAATTTAATTATTGGAATTATTTTATTTTTTATAGAGATGATGTCATCTTTTTTTTAACATTGTAGCTTCTATATTGTATTTTTTTATTTATTGTAAGGTGGTTTTGAACAGAAAAATAATTAACAAAAATGAATAGTAAAAATTGTGATTGTCCCTTGACTTTGTTGTAAAAGCACCAATATTTGGCACATTTTGGTTCAAATTCTTTTATTAGAAGAGCCAATATAGTGGCAATACAATGAGAACAGCCAGATTGCAAATCGGAGGCTGTGTACAGCTGTGTATACTTTCAGACAGTACAAGTACGCAGATACATTGTAGTAAAATGAGTACCAGAATATAACTCGGGAATCCAGCTTCCATTGTAAAGAAATCACAAGATCCCAGTTACGGGAGAATATATGGGTATAAAGCTCAAACGTAAACAACACAACAGAGGACGAATACTAGGACAAGACCACAGACGAACAGGAGGGAAGAGGGGGGACGGGGGGGGACCCTGATAATATATTTGGCACATTTTGTAGTGCATAATGTTGCCTCATAATCTGAGTTGGTTGATTAGTCACAGCCTGCCGCCAGCTCAGTGGTTGCGCCCTATTCCTCAGTTAGGCCTCATGCAGACGAACGTATTCTCATTCCGTGTCTGTTCCATTTTTTTTGCGGACTGTGTACGAAACTATTCGAAGTTTCTCCGAGTGCGTTCCTTTTCCGTATGTCCGTATTTCCGTTCCTCAAAAGAATAGAACATGTCCTATTATTGTCCGCATTACGGACAAGGATAGGACTGTTCTATTAGGGGCCAGCTGTTCTGTTCCGCAAAATATGCAATGCACGCGGACGTCATCCGTATTTTTTGCAGATCCATTTTTTGCGGACCTCAAAATACATACGTTCGTGTGCATGAGGCCTTAGGCCTCTTGCACACGAACATTGTGCATCTGTTCCGTGCATTGGAGACCGCAATTTGCAAGACACTTGGTGATCCTCGCCACTTTTCCCAGTGGTCTATGTTTAAGAGCTAAAAGTGAGATGAGACCTGGAATATGACTCATTTACTATGTGCGACTTTTGCCCAAAAAAATCACAACCGACCCCCCAGTGTACTTTTACACATATAAATGCACTCACGCGGCCACATATATTATTAAGGTGCATCCTTTTAGAAATTTGGTGCAGGTGCACAAAGCAAAGCCAGACTAAAAACTGATACAAATGATAAATGACCCCCACAGTGTTTTGTTCAGATTTTTTTCATAAAAACGTCATACCCAGAATGCCTTGATATGGGCTCATGCACATGACCGGTCCGCAAAACAGGGATCTGCAAAAAAAAAAAAAAGGATGACATCCGTATTGAACACGTTTTTTTTTTTGGCGAATCCATTGTAACAATGCCTGTCCTTGTCTGCAAAACGGACAAGAATAGGACATGCTATATTGTTTTGCAGAACGGACATACGGATATGGAATGCACACGGAGTCATTTCCATTTTTTTGTGGCCCCAATTAAATGAATGTTTCCGCGCAGGGGCTGCAATAAAAACCCGGAATGGACACGGACAAAAAATGGGTTCATGTGCATGAGCCCTAATGCAAAGCAGGGGGGGGGGGACTCTTGGAAACTGTCTAAAAAAAACGCCACTACAAAAAAAAGTATTTGTGGGGTGTTTTTTTAATATACTATTGGCCAACATATAACATCTGCCCACGGCATTTGTCGCTATAGAACGTAATTAAAAATATGCTGAAATCACCCTTCGGCTAGGGTTGCACGGAAACTTTGGCCACGACAAGAGTTGTGCGACCAAAGATCTCTGTGCAGTAGCACAGCCTCACGAGTGAATGGGTTAGCGGCATAACCCCAGAATATAGAAAAAATTCTGCAGACTTGGATTTTGGGCATTTTTGCGGTTGCGGTAGCTTGCATGTCGTGCTGCGGCCCCATTCACTTGTGAGGCTGCACTGCTACGTAGCACGTGCTCTCCGGTTCTGTCACCTGCTTGCAAATGACTGATAAACCAAGCAAGTGGCACCGGGGATTTTTTTGGGAGGAGGGGCGTTGGAATCGGATGCATTAGGAAGCATTTGTCACCCTCCCCTGAATGACACACAAATCCTAAATGACACAAACAGCTATTATTCTTAGTAAAGAGGAGCTGTCCCCTCTTCTGACTCTGTGTAATAACAATTGCGGAGCATCTATTCTTATAAGGCCTCTTGCACATGAACATATTTTCATTCCGTTTTTTTGCGGACCGTATAAGGAACCATTCATTTCAATGGGTCCGCAAAAAAAAAGGAAGGTACTCCCGTGTGCATTCCGTTTCCATATTTCCGCGAAAAAAATAGAACATGTCCTATTATTGTCCGCATTACGGACAAGGATAGGACTGTTTTATTAGGGGCCAGCTGCTCCGTTCCACAAAATATGGAGTGCACGCGGATGTCATCCGTATTTTTTGCGGACCGCAAAAATACATACAGTCGTCTGCAAGAGGCCTAACTCTGTGTTGTCCCCTTCCTCTATTATTCCTGCTAGAGGTTTATGAATAAATTATTAACAGTCTACAATGAAGGTCCAGCTGGGCGTTACCAGTTGGGGTTGCGCCCCTGCACAGTCTGACACTGTCAGCACTGATTGGATAGCGCCAGACAGTGCAGGGACACACCCGCACTGGTTACACCCACCTGGACCCTCACTAATAACTACTATTTCATTCATAGCTTCTAGTAAGGGGGCTACTTTCACACTGGCGTTTCGGCTTTCCGTTTGTGAGATCCATCATGGGCTCTCACAAGCGGTCCAAAACGGATCAGTTTTGCCCTAATGCATTCTGAATGGAAAAGGATCCGCTCAGAATGCATCAGTTTGCCTCCGATCAGTTACCATTCCGCTCCGGAGGCAGACACCAAAACGCTGCTTGCAGCGGTTTGGTGTCCATCTGACGAAACTGAGCCAAACGGATCCGTCCTGGCACACAATGTAAGTCAATGGGGACGGATCAATTTTCTATGACACAATCTGGCACCGGATCCGTCCCCCATTGACTTTAAATGGTGTTCAAGACGAATCCGTCTTGGCTATGTTAAAGATAATACAAGCGGACCGTACTGAACGGATGCAGATGGTTGTATTATCTGAACGGATAATGATGGATCCGCACCAAACGCAAGTGTGAAAGTAGCCTAAGAATGATAGAGGACTGTGACAACATAGGGTTATCAGAATAGATGCTCCAGAATCGCTATTACACGGGGAATGCACAAAGTTACTAAATCGGACATATCAGGAGAGGTGACAGCTCCTCTTCAGGGCTAGATGGATGCAGGTGATATGGCACATGACCTCATTAGGCAGTACTTTCTGATGGTCATACCGGTTAGATTACATTATATTACACTGTCATCTGCTCACTGTAGTTTCACGTCTTGCCCAATAAGTCCAGGAGCATCAGTTTTATTCTATGAGCACAATTAGATGATAATTACTTCTACTACAAGATTTACTGCAAGAGCCGCATGTGATACACAACAGTAAATGGGATCTGTAAAGAACCAGGACGTCCGGGGCCCCATCTACTGGGGCTGGAGAACGCCTCACTGTGCTGGGCTGAAACCTCAGGTCCATTACCACAACACCTTACTTTACAGAGAAGAACTTCAAAGAAACCAAAGTGACAAAAATGCTAATGATAAAGCACTTAATGAAATAAACAAACTGAAATGTGAATTTACAGCAGTTCTGGGAGAAATGCAATGTAAACTGCATGTCCTACAACAAGAAAATAGAAAGCTACAGCAAGAGATAACAGATCTAAAGACGCAGATACAGAATCAGGAAGGGGGGTCGGGGAAGAGCACAGACACAATGACAACCAGCATCCAGAACTTTATACCAAAGATACGTAACACATTAACATACCAGAAATGAATGTAACCACACCAACCAATAGCGGATTGCTACACATGGAGACAGAGCCAACAATTATTAGAACCCCAAGCACAAACCAACATGAAGACCCAGTAACAGGACCGAACAGCACCCAGGAAACCTTCACCAAACAGCAAGCGGCCCGTAAGCCCCAGTGTCCGGATACAGTACTAATCGTAGACTTCAATGGGAAATACCTGAGCATGAGGCGGCAATTAATTGTGCAACTATTGAACAAGTCACAGCAGTTATCAACAAACCACACTTCACCAATCCAACCAATATCATCATACATATGGGTACAAACAACCTTCAAGACCATCAGCAGCAGATCGAGGAACAGCTGGCAAAAACTGCACAATAGAAGTTCCCGGCCAGTAAAATAATAGTGTCATCCTTGCTGCCTAGAAAGGATGTGCCCAACGATACCATCCAAACCATTAACACTGAACTACCAGCTAAGATCAGCTCTGTGCCAAACATCACCCTGGCACAACACCCCGCCATCAACCGCCTTTATCTATACGACAGCAAACACCTCAATAAGCAAGGAGTCAGCCTCCTGGCCAAAGAAATGAAGCACATTGTACTAAACAGAACCCCCCGGCCTAGACCCTACACAGGCCAATTTCGAGACAACAGGGAAAGTCCACCGACAACACAAAGACCTCAAGTATCAAACGCCACACCACAAACAGGAAACAAGGCCCTGTACCCCAATGCGGGCCACCAGAGGCAAAAACCATGGAGGAAACCACCCGCCTCACACAGAGAAATACAGAGCAGAGACCTAGACGAGATAAAAAAAACCTGCTAGGAACTTTATGTAGAACCTTCAAGTGACTGGACAACACAAGCCTTATCTATTATATCAGAACCAGTCAGACCCCCAGCTTGTCCTATGAAACCCGCTCATTACAAGGTATAAGGACCCACTATGACAGTGATGGTGAACCTTTTAGAGACCGAGTGCCCAAACTGCAGCCAAATACCCACTTATTTATCGCAAAGTGCCAACACGGCAATTTAACCTGAATACCAATATAGTATATCTTCCATGTACTTTATCATTTAGCTATAATAGCTTACTAGCCTACATACAATGTGCTGCCTGTGCTGTTCATAGTGCGTCCTGTAATGATGATGGGCAGGAAAAGTCTAAAGCATATTGGTACGCCATAGACTTTTTCCAAGGTGCGGGTGCCAACAGAGAGGGCTCTGAGTGCCGCCTCTGGCACCCGTGCCATAGGTTCGCCATCACTGCACTATGACATCCTTTATAATCAGCAGCTGGAACATCCAAGGTCTGAACGCCTCAGCCTTTGGATGTAAAGTAAATGATCCAGACTTCACCCAGAGTGTGAGAAACATTGACATTCATATCCTTCTAGAAACATGGACTAAGGCAGAGAGCGAGTCCCTGGCACCCACTGGATACAGGGAAATCTCTGTCCCTGCCCTGAAAAATAAAACCACCAAACTTGGCCGCTGTTTTGGAGGAATACTATTGTGGTATAAAGTGGAGCTCCATGAGCAGATCAGACCAGTGAAACAGGGAAACAGCCACATCTGGTCCAGAATAGACCGCTCCATCCTCACCTCCCAGTCCGATATCTATCTCTGTGCGGCCTACATACATACCACCACCTGAGTCCCACTACTACAACTCAGAATGCTTTGAGAACCTGCAAAGGGAAGCCATCCACTATCAAACCCTGGGCAAAGTCCTTATTATGGGAGACCTCAATGCCAGAACAGGCAGGGAAAGAGACTACCTGACCACAGATGGAAACATCTATATATATATATGAAGCACAGACCGACAGCGACAGCTCAGTACAAACAAAGAGGAACAGTTAAAGGGGTTGTCCAGGTTCAGAGCTGAACCTGGACATCCCTCCATTTTCCCCCCGGCAGCCCCCCTGACATGAGCATCGGAGCAGTTCATGCTCCGATGCTCTCCTTTGCCCTGCGCTAAATCGCGCAGGGCAAAGGCATTTTTCTGAGTTCCGGTGACATACCGGGCTCTCTATGGGGCTGACAGGCAGCCCGGTGACGTCACCGGCACTGATGGGCGGGATTTGGCTCTGCCCTAGCCAGTAAAACGGCTAGGGCAGAGCTAAAGCCCGCCCCTCAGAGCCGGTGACGTCACCGAACACACTGCTGGGCGGAAGTTACCGCCCGGCAGTGTGTTATTGTAAACACAAGAGCCTGTGCCCTGCGCGATCTAGCGCAGGGCACTGGAGCGCATCGGAGCATGAGATGCTCCGATGCCAGGCTCAGGAGGGCTGCCGGGGTGAAAATAAGGGTATGTCCGGGTTCAGCTCTGAACCCGGACAACCCCTTTAAGACAGCACGGTAAATAAAAGTGGTAAAAAACAGTTGAATCTTTGCCGAAGTCTAGGACTCCACATCCTCAACGGTCGCACCAAGGGAGACTCTCTAGGAAGGACTACATTAAACTCCCATATGGGTAGCAGCATAGTGGACTACGCCATCACGGACATGGACCCCTCAAACATTGGGGCCTTCATAGTCAGCCCACAATCGCACTTGTCTGATCACAACCAAACATCCCTATATATTAAGTCCACAAACAAACCACCAGGACAAATACCTCAGCAAGCCGGGCTCTTCACACTACCTCCATCTTATAAGTGGTCCAAGACATAAGCTCAGAAATATAAAGAGGTGCACAATAAACCAGAAATCCAAGGGATGCTCTACTGCTCCAACAACAAGGCGTTTGAGATAAACCCAGAAGGAGTCAATCAAGCTGTAAGAGATCTTAATAATATATTTTACACCATGGCAGAAATAGCGGACCTGAAAAAGTATAGCTACCTCAAAAAAAAGAAGATAACCCCCAACACTTGGTTTGATGAGGAGTGCAGAGCTGTACGGAAAACCTTAAGATCGGCCTCAAATAAAAAGCATAGAGATACCAACAACACCAACCTACGGGAAGTCTACGACACAACGCAGAGGCAATACAAAACCCTCCTCAGAAGGAAAAAGCAAGAATATATCTCAACCAAACTTACACAGCTTCAAGATGCCCTCCAAGATAACTCCTTCACAGAAGTTCGGGTTAGGTGTTGTGTAGATTGTATTATTCTCCCTTATAACATGGTTATAAGGGAAAATAATAGCATTCTTAATACAGAATGCATAGTACAATAGGGCTGGAGGGGTTAAAAAAATAAAATAAAATTTAACTCACCTTAATCCACTTGTTCACGCAGCTGGCATCTCTTCTGTCTTCATCTTTGCTGTGCAGTAGGAAAAGGACCTGTGGTGACGTCACTGCGTGATGGATCATGTGATGGACAATGTGATGAGCGCAGTGACATCACCACAGGTCCTTTTCTACTGCACAGCAAAGATGAAGACAGAAGAGATGCCGGGCTGCGCGAACAAGTGGATTAAGGTGAGATAAATTATATATTATTTTTTTTAACCCCTCCAGCCCTATTTTACTATGCATTCTGTATTAAGAATGCTATTATTTTCCCTTATAACCATGTTATAAGGGAAAATAATACAATCTACACAACACCTAACCCAAACCCGAACTTCTGTGATAAAGTTCGTGTTTGGGTACCAAACATGCCTATTTTTCTCACGCGCGTGCAAAACGCATTTAAATGTTTTGCACTCGCACGGAAAAATCGCCCATTTTCCCGCGACGCACCCAAAAACATGACGCCTGTGTGAAAGAGGCCTTAGGCTACTTTCACACTCGCGTTTTGGCATTCCATTTGTGAGATCCGTTCAGGGCACTCACAAGCGGTCCAAAACGGATCAGTTTTGCCCTAATGCATTCTGAATGGGAAAGGATCCGCACAGAATGCATCAGTTTGCCTCCGATCAGTCTCCATTCCGCTCTGGAAGCAGACACCAAAACGCTGCCTGCTTGACGAAACTGAGCCAAACGGATCCGTCCTGGCACACAATGTAAGTCAATGGGGACAGATCCATTTTCTCTGATACAATCTGGCACAATAGAAAACGGATACGTTCATGAAGGATCTGTCTTGGCCATGTTACAGATAATACAAATGGATCTGTTTATGACGGATGCATGCGGTTGTATTATTGTAACGGATCCGTTTTAGTAGATCCATGACGGATCCGCCCAAAATGCAAGTGTGAATATAGCCTTACACATGAGCCCTCAGATGATGGGATTCAAAGAAAACAGAAACTGACATCCCTTTTTTAACCCTGTATCTTAGAAACAGCTGAGCATAGTACAATAGCGCTGGAGGGGTTAAAAAAAAATAAAGAAATAATTTAACTCACCTTAATCCACTTGTTCGCGCAGCCCGGCTTCTCTTCTGTCTTCTTCTTTGAGGAATAGACCTTTGATGACGTCACTGTGCTCCTCACATGGTCCATCACATGTGATGGATCATGTGATGGACCATGTGATGAGCGCAGTGACGTCATCAAAGGTCCTTTTCCTGTGCACAGCATACATGAAGACAGAAGAGAAGCCGGCTGTGCGAGCAAGTGGATTAAGGTGAGTTAAATTATTTATTTTATTTTTTAACCCCTCCAGCGCTATTGTACTATACATTCTATATTAAGAATGCTATTATTTCCCCTTATAACCATGTTATAAGGGAAAATAATAATGATCGGGTCTCCATCCCGATCGTCTCCTAGCAATCATGCGTGAAAATCGCACCGCATCCGCACTTGCTTGCGGATGCTTGCGATTTTCACCCAGCCCCATTCACTTTTATGGGGCCTGCGTTGCGTGGAAAACGCACAATATAGAACATGCTGCGATTTTCACGCAATGCACAAGTGATGCGTGAAAATCTCAGCTCATCTGCACAGCCCCATTGAAGTGAATGGGTCCGGATTCAGTGCGGGTGCAATGCGTTCACCTTACGCATTGCACCCGCGCGGAAATCTCGCCCATATGAAAGGGGCCTAACAGTGCCTGTCGAGGGGAGCTGGGCAGATTCCCTCTACACTTTACAATCCAGAAGAGGGCACTATCATTCTGGAGCCATCTTCATGGTAGTAGTGAAGGCTCCCATCACCATAAAGCCTTGCTACACCAAGGGATCCCAGGCAAGGCAAAGCCCCAAAATCAACTTACTGAAACCCAGCCCGACTAGATAATCACCCCACACCACCTCACAAAAGCCGGGATCAGGAACACAGTAAACAAGAGACAAGAGGAATACGTCAGTGAATGGAGGAAGGAGGTGAGAGCATCCCAAAAACTGACGGTGTACCAGAGCCTACAGAGAGACTACAAACTGGGCCCATATCTGGAGAAACTAGGGAACCCCAGAGACCGGAAAATCCTGAGCCGCTACAGACTGAGCGCCCACAGCCTGGTGAATCTGGACGGCATCGACAGAGCTACATGCCTAGAGAAAGCAGATTGTGCCAGCAGTGCCACCTGGAGGCGGTGGAGGATGAGGCCCACTTGATATACTGTCCAAAATACTCAGCAGTGAGGGACATCCACTTTAGGAGACTGTCTGATCTCTGCCCAGACTTCAGCTCCATGGAGAAGGAAGAGAAGCTGCCCATCCTGCAGGGAGAGGAAGAGAACACAGCGGCCATAGCAGCACAATATATCAGTGCCTGCCACAGGCTGAGAGGAGCCTGATATGCCATGGACTCCGATACCCTGATCAGGGGTGTGTTCACACACCCCTCCCCCAGTCATGATACGCCACGGACTCCTATACACCGACCCCAGGTGTGTCCCCATTTCTCAACCCCATATTTCCCACATGCTTTGGCAATACTAATGTATGATTTTAGACCTGCCAATAAAGCTTTATTGATTAATAGATTAATAGATAGATAGATAGATAATGGATGGATAGATAGATAGATAGTATGAAGAATTCCACGGCACATCCAAGGCGTAAAATCAGGAAGAACTTTTATTCACCAGACAGTGACGTTTCGATCCTCCTCCTGGGGTCTTTCTCAAGCTTGAGAAAGATCCCAGGAGGAGGATCGAAACGTCGCTGTCTGGTGAATAAAAGTTCTTCCTGATTTTACGCCTTGGATGTGCAGTGGAATTCTTCATACTAACCATTTGAAGGGGGATCGCCTTCACAGCCGCTGGCACTCCGCCGATACTGATATACTGCAGTGCCGCCCCAATCTTCTTTTTTTTTTTGTCTAGATAGATAGATAGATATGGGATAGATAGATAGATGATAGCAGGGGCAGACATACCGCATGTGCAGCCTTGCGGCTGCACAGGGGCCCAGAGAAGAAGGGGGCCCCTTCCTACTGACAGCAGGGGGAGATAAGCGCTTCCATTGTGGAAGCGCTCATCTCTATTCATCTGTATCGCCGTCCTTAGGACAGCTATACAGATGGATGCTGCGACGGGGCAGGGGAGAGGCGCCTCCCTTCCCCAGTCCTCTCATAGGCTACAGGCACTAGGCCGGCAACCTATCAGAGGACGGCGCAGGCGGCGCGATGATGTCATCACGCCGCCTGAGCCATACATTGTGGGACACAGGCCGGAAGAGGCCTGCATCGCATCACTGAAAGCGGCAAGCAGATAAGTATGTGAGTTTATTTTTTATTTACACTTTACTAGGGGCCCTATCTGGCACTCATGGGGGCATCTACTGGGGGCCCTATCTTATGTACTGGCACACATGGGGGGCACTATGGAGGAGGAGGAGCACTATGGCGGGTCCTATTTTAAATACTAACACACATGGGGGGCACTGTGGAGGGGAGAGTACTATTGGGGCCCTATTTTATATATTGGCACACATAGGGGGCACTATGGAGGGGGAGGAGCACTATGGGGACCTTATGTTATATACTGGCACACATGGGGGCACTATGGAGAAGGGGGGAGAGGAGCACTATGGGGGCATCTTCTGGGGCTCTATCTTATATATTGTCAGACATGGGGGGCACTATGGAGGAGGAGTAGCACTATGAGGGCCCTATCTTATATGCTAGCACACATGGGCACTATGGAGAAGGGGGGAGCTGTATGGGGGCATCTACTGGTGACCTTATTTTATATACTGGCACACATTATGGGGGCATTTTATACTGGCACATTGTGAGGCACCATGGGGATAAGGGGAGGCGCACGATATAGGAGTATTTTGTACTGGCACAAATTATAGTGCACTATGGGAACCTTGGCTTAACTGGGGGCACTAAGAGGGTTTTTTGGGCAAACAGTAGGGGGCATTGGTACACATTATGAGGGTACTATGGGGACATTGACTCTACAGGGGGCACTAAGAGGAGGTATTTTTTTATACTGGGGGCATTTTTCTGCTGTTACACATTATAAAGAGAATTATTACCACTGGGGGCATTATGGTGGGCTTTATTACAGTTGAGGGACTATGAGGAACTTGAATACTAGTATGAGCACTATGGGAGCATTATTACTTCTGGGACACAGTGGGGTCATTATTACTGTAAGGGCACTATTACTACTACGTGTTGTCTGGTAGATAATTATTTCTATTAGTGGGATTTTGGGGAGCACTGTTACTGTGGGGGGCACCCTGGCACCAGGGCCGGGCCGACACAGAGGCTGGGGAGGCTCCAGCCTCTGGGCGGCAGGCAGGCCACTGACCACGTCGCTGCTGCTGCCGCGCCTGCCGGCCGTGCTGGAGGACGGAGGGAGTAGTGAGCACTTGGCACTGACTTACGTGCTCCCTCCCGCTCCGCCTCCTGGCTCGGCCGCTCCGCTGCTCTGGTCTCTGCTCAGTCGCTTGCCTGACTGGCTGCGTACAGCGCGCACTTTGACCTGACGCGCTGTACGCAGTCAGGTCACATGTGCGCTCTCTGGAGACCAGGAGCAGCGCGGGCAGCAGCACAGCACTGTGTCACGACCCAGCCCAGGCCCCAGCAGGGATAGAGTGTGAGAGTCTGCCCTGAAGTGAAGTAAGATCGTTTTTAAATAAAGATAATATTCTTTTCCGTCGTCTGATCTGAGGTCTGATGGGGTTCTGGATGGGGTAAAATTACAAGGAACGCCCCGGGGGGGGGGGGGACTTAGGGTGGATGATGATCTAAATGGCGGGGGGGGGGGGGCTTGACTTGAGTCATCTACTGATCAGTGATCATCAGAGCATTAGAGCTGCAGGAATAAATAACATCTAAATGTCTGGTGGGGTAGATGGCGGGGGGAGGGCGCACTTGGGCAGCTCAGCCTCTGTTGGTGGTGGACCTTGTCCCAGCCCTGCCTGGCACGGTATCCGCTTAGCACACTTATTTTTGGGGAACATTATGTTTACACTATTAGTGTCAGGGACACAGTTTTTTGGGCGCAGGGTACTTGGCTGGCCCCAAGATCTGTGGTATGTTCAGATGTAGTGGTTGCGTCGCTTGTCCATACATTGAGAAGACCAAGAAGTTCATGAGTGTGGTCACGCAGAAGATTTTTGATATCCGGGATTTTGCCAATTGTAAGACCTCCGGTGTTGTTTATCTTTGTACCTGCACTTGTCCATGTCAATATGTAGGTAAAACATCTCGCGAATTACGAAGGAGAGGGGGGGGGGGGGGGGGAACATCTTAGTGACATCAGACATAAGAAAGACACCCCCATTTCACGACACGTACATGAGGTACACAGTGGCAATCCCGGATGTCTGAAATTCTGCGCGATCGAGAAGTTGCGCCAATCACCAAGAGGGGGCGCCCTAGATAAAATCATTTTACAGGAAGAATCTGCATGGATTTTCAGACTTAAATCTTTGAGTCCCTTGGGTCTTAATGACTCTATATCGTATACGTGCTTCTTGTGATTATCTATGCGTTGGTATGGCGTTTCAATATATATCCTTTGTGTGTTACTAACATATTTATCCTGTGGTCCTAATGGATTTATTTGATTTCCATTTAATATATATTTAATTAGGTCGAGGAGAATTTTAGTATGTTAGGTATATACTGTATATTTTTGGCAGTCATCCCTTCTGAGCCTCAAATTCCCCTTAGGCCTCATGCACACGACTGCAAAAACGGGGTCCGTAGGTCCGTGATCCGTGACCGTTTTTTCGTCTGTGGGTCTTCTTTGTTTTTTGGAGGATCCACGGACATGAAAAATGAAAAAAAATCTAAGTCAAGTTTGCCATTGAAATGATAGGAAAAAACGGACACTGATCACGGATGACAATCTTGTGTGCATCCGTGATTTTTCACGGACCCATTGACTTGAATGGGTCCGTGAACCGTTGGCCGTGAAAAAAATAGGACAGGTCATATTTTTTTCACGGCCAGGAAACACGGATTACGGATGCGGCTGCCAAACGGTGCATTTTCCGATTTTTCCACAGACCCATTGAAAGTCAATGGGTCCGTGAAAAAAAACGGAAAACGGCACAACGGCCACGGATGCACACAACGGTCGTGTGCACGAGGCCTTACATATATTTTCCAATTGACCTGTCACCCACATATTAATAAGCCAATCTACTTACTCTTTAACTATATGTTGTCTCTGGAAGCTATGTTGTGTCCTGGTTGCTAAAATGCGGGGGTGGAGTTATCATGCTTGCCCCGCCTTTATCTAGTATTGATTGGCAACCAGCGTCCGAGGTAACGCGAGATCCGTGACTACGGACTTAAAGATCTAGTCCCGCGCATGCGCCTTGTCCCCCGAGATTTCCGGTGATAATCTCGGATTGCGTAGTGACGTCATGAGTATGACGCGCTACGTGCACATGCGCAGTTCGAACAATGGGACGCGGATCCATCAGGTGAGTAGGTATTTAAACTGGTGGCGGCAACTTATGTGTGCTGCCGGCTATCAGATTGGCCACTATCGCCTTAGCCACCGTGCTATTTGCTACTGTTCTCCCCTGATGAACCATTGCATCATAGCTGGGGAAACGCGTCGGGAGATTTGGTCACTGGGCCACCCCATGGACTATCATTTGTATTGGGCATCCCTTGCATGGGATATCTAGGCAGGGAATCCAATTCTAGGGGCTACGTCTGTGGTAGGATAGTTCCCCCTATCCAGGGGGTTCTGCCCTGCTTTAGGTAGGGACAGTATAGGCTGTTAGGGTCAGTTATCCCATTGTCCAGCCCTACTTGGTCCTATAACATCAACTGCATCTCCAGAATTGGGGTACTTGGTTTTATCATCTAAGAAGATCCAGGATGAATGGCTGACCTTATCCTGGACCAATCCTGTTCCAAACTATCCCGCCTGAGATGTTTGGTATTGTGAGTGGTTGCTCCATTTCTTATCAACGGTACCGTGAGTAACCGCATAGCGGTAACCTTTCCTGTATCTGCCTCAAACTATTGTGTTTAGTCCTATTGGGCCATTTGTCCCAGTGATCCTATTATCTACTATTATTTGTCTACATCTTTGTGGGTTCTATTTTATTTATATTTAATTAAAAGTGACGTTTTAAAAGGTACATTTACTTTACTAGCTTCAGTGATATTGTTGTTCTAAATACCCTTTTGTATCTACATATGCAGTGAATTTGGACATTATGTTTACACTATTAGTGTCAGGGACACTGTGTGCCAGTAATTATTTAAGGGGAACTATCTGTGTGTAACTTATATAGGGAGCACAGCGGGCACAGTATTGGGGGTGTTGATTAGGTGGGAGGATGATGGAAAACTAGGAAACTAAGATGTCTGTCTGTCAAACCCTGCAGAGAGAAGAGATGACTGAAAGAAATCATCATGGCGGTCTGGTCTGAAAGGAGAAGATGAGAGAGAGACGTCCCTGGATGTAAGAGGTAGGTGGACCTGTATTAGGCTACCTTCACATCTGAGTTAGTGATTCTGGCAGAGAACAGCCTGCCGGATGCAGACGGAATGTCCGCCGGCCACATTAACTATAATGGGGTCTGGCAGAGATCGGCCGCAATCCGGCAAAAATGCAGAGAATGAACCAGCGGGACACAAACCGCTGCATGCCTGAGTTTGTGTCCGGCCAATTCCATGCATTCTCTGCCGGATCAGGTGGCCGGAGCGCAGTGCCGCAGGTGTGAAAGTAGCCGTACCCTGTATGTTCTGTATTGCTCTAAGTAAGGTTAGGACGGAATAGGTTATGTTGAGAATTTGGCTTGGGGGGGGGGGGGGGCACATTCTTTGCACAGGGGCCTCTGCTGTCTGTGTCCGCCCCTGGAGGATAGATAGATATGATATTAGACAATATATTATATGGATGATACATAGATAACAAATATTAATTAGATAGGTAACTGAATAGATAGATGAGGAAAGAAAGAAAGAATTCATGTAATGCAGGTGTATCCTTCTGCACACTGACGCTCCGGGACGCGGTACCGCCGCACACTGACGCTCCGGGATGCGGTACCGCCGCACACTGACGCTCCGGGATGCGGTACCGCCGCACACTGACGCTCCGGGACGCGGTACCGCCGCACACTGACGCTCCGGGACGCGGTACCGCCGCACACTGACGCTCCGGGATGCGGTACCGCCGCACACTGACGCTCCGGGATGCGGTACCGCCGCGGTCTGTGTTGTGTTGTGCCGGGAACCAAGCAGCCGCTCATTGCCGGGTAACAGCGACACAAACATCATAACACACAAGCAGCAGCAGCGCCCTCTACCCGCAGTATCTGCTCACTGCGACCGACGGCGGAACAACAGGCTAATTAGCACGTGAGCAGCAGCGCCCTCTGTGCGCCGCGGCCGGGTAGTGCACGCTCGTAGCCCGCCAGGCAGGAGTTCACCGCCCCAGCCCTGTTATAGAGAGAGGCTTCCCCCGCTGAGCCTGCCCCCGGCTTGCATCACCGACCACTCGTCTTCCTATTATTAGAATGACGTCAGGCAGCATTCCTGCGCTGGGTATATCAAGAGGTGATGCAACCAGCCCGGGAGAGAGGGACTCGCAGAGTGCGCTCCACAGTGGCGGCTCTCCCACACACACAGCTCGCCTGCGTCTGGCCGGGACTCGCTGGCATTCTTCACTCAGCAGCAGCAGGGACCCATCAGAGCAGGTAAGAGGCAGGGCTGCTGACAGCTCCCGAGAACTTCTGCCGGCGCCTCTCCTTTGTGTTGTGCGGTTGTTTTCCTTCTTCTGGATCCTTTGTGTTTTATAACTTTACTTCTTCTGTTCTCATCACGAGTCACCCCCCCCCCCCCCAAATTATAGCTGCCCCCCATCTATTATCTATCATGTGGATACAATGTAGCCCATATATAATACGTCCATGGAATGTTCTGCGGATACATCGTAACTAGTGGGGATTCCTGGATTATCTACTGGATATGGAACATGTAGATGTACACTTACCACAGATGGGGGGGGGGGGGGTACTTACCACAGATGGGGGGGTACCCTAGCTTTACTAGACCCCTCTACGAGCCGCCCTCTTAAAACAGAAAACCCAAATTTCTTAGGCATTTTGACTACCTGGCTCCGGGGATCTGTCCTGTCCCGGGAAGGAATAGTGATGGTTCAGATGTAGCAGAGTTCATTCAGCTGTTCCTTTTGTATATTTACCTGAAGTTCTACGAGAAACTGCGGACTAGAAATGATTATATCAGGATGAGTTGTGCCACATACTCACCTCTGCTACTTCTGTGTGCAATCATTATTAGTACTACACTGATCCTTGTACTATAGGATCAATATAAAACTGTATGACATGCTCAGTTCTGATACTTTTAATAATAATAATTATTTTGAACCCAGTACTATGAGATCAATACCTACTTGTTACCCAGCTCTGCTACGTCTATGTATAATAATTATTATTAGTACTATATTGATTCTTGTACTTTAGGATCGTTAAAAAAACTAACTGTTAGACACTCAGCTCTGCTACTTCTGTGTATATTAGTACTAGGATCAATATAACAATCAGATCAATGTAAAACCATATTGGACACTCAGCTCTGCTACTTCTGTGTATATTTGTTATATTGATCCTAGTACCAAAACCATATGACACCCAGCCCTGCTATTTCTATGTATGATTATTATTGAGATTCTAGTACTAAAAGATCGGTATAAAAGCATATTACACGCTCAACTCTGCTACTTCTCTATATGATTATTATTCACATACAGGGGTAACTATATTACAGTATCCATATTAGAATATAATACATTGTTATCCAGATCTGCTACATCCTTGAGTCTCACTCTTTGTTGTTGTCGGTATGACGGTATGTGACCCCACGTTACCCTGTCAGCAGATCCTTCCCCCCCCCCCCCTTACTGACAGCATCTACCCCCTCACCTATAATCAGGTATTAGGGGATCAGTGCCTTACGTTACAGTGGAGTTTTTGTAGTTTTGTTGTTATAGTGCGGGTCTTTGTGTGTGTATATCATTTACAGATGTAGCAGAGCTGAGTTTGTCATTCGGCATGACTCATCTTAAAGTCCATGTAAATACAGAGCCCTTTGTCTGGCATTTACGCTTGATTTAGTGGTAGCCCTTTTAGCGGCCGCCTGTCCCGTAGCGTGTGTGCGTATGGCCGGGAATGTGCGTGTAATTGAGCACAACAGGCACACGAGGATGATGGGATCCAAGGCTTCTGATGAAACTGCCTGGTAATACTTTCAGTTCACTCTCCTGCCGTTTCCACTTCTGGCCTGGAGGTGGCAGCAGTGAGGCGTCCCATTAATCATTTCCTGAAAGCTACACCTATAGTAAAGTACAATGGTAGATGAGCTGGCGTGACGGTGCTGTATCCACTCCGCTGTGACACACGCATGATTAATTATGGGAAAGCGCTTCAGTCGTCCTATACGGCTAGTTTTTTAGATTCGGCGTAGGCGCCGGACTATTTGTTAAAATTGGTTGATCGTAGGTGAAGTATATGAGGTGTGCGTAAAACGTTCTTAATCGGAGGAGTCCCCTGATTGGGTATCTCTGCTCAGTTATTGCTTATACATGATCAGAATGCGATCGATTGCTCTCTGTTATAACTGTATGTTGTGTTGTTCCTCTATTATTCCTACTGGAAGTTTATGACTGGATTGCGGGGGGTGATACTATCCAATCAGTGGTGGCAGTAGCAGGATGAGCAGCGACAGACCTCTCCGACCGGGGTAATGGTGACACACATGACGTTTTAGTACGAATAATGGAGGAATGGCACAATATACAGTTGTAAGAGTAGATGCTCCATTGGATGGCAGACATGTGGGGACAGCTCCTCTTTAATGGCTAGCCTCTGACGGTGGCTTTTCTCCGTGTAGAACAAAAAGGATCGGGCATGTTGAAACCAATAGGTCCTGCTGAAATCGGCGGGTTCGTCTGACATTATACCATCACACAGTGTACCGGCCATATCTTGAGCAGTTTGGGTTCCTCCATAAGAAATTCAGACTACTTACCTATATTGCCGGTCGGGAGCCATGGCTGTAGTAGCCTAGCTATGGGATGCCAGTGGGCTCCAACCTGTGGCGAAAACTACAACTCCCATCTGTAGTTTTCAGGTCAACCTGGGAGCCCCGACGCGAAATGAAACAAATTCAGCTCTGCTACATCTGTACACCTAAATGCCTCCTGCATTTCGGTTTTGACTTTTTACCCCATTAGGCAGAGGGTCACATGAGTGTGCGGTCGCATTGTGTGTGCTTGTCACCTTCCTCACTGATGACCTCGGTCAGAGTTGCAGGCCGCTTACACAACCCTGCGCGGTGACACAACCCTGCAGTGTCCTTTTTGATGGGGGAGGCATCACCTGTTTCCTGGTTTCATCAGAGGAAGGAGGAGAAAGCAGCATCCTCCATGTAGAAATAGTAATGTCACAAAGCGCCAGGGTCGCCGAGAGGGCGCGGGGTTAACAAACCGGTTGACCGTTTAATATTAACCTGATGCCGTCACGGGATTCTCGCATGAGGAACCCGAATGACCGTATGATGCCGCGTGGGTCCGCTGAAGCGGCCCTAATGTTCTGGTGGAGTAGGGGTAGTAGTAACTTCTGACCGTTTAATGGCTAATCTGAAAGTAAAAATAGCGCCGCGCTCTTGTGTAATTAGGGGCCACGGGAGGCTATTTATACACGGGGTTAACTTTGTACTTTGTCACATCAGCGCTAACAGCAGCTCAGCGACGTGTTCACGTTCCTGACGGGTTTTATCACAGGACAAAGAACTCTGACGACTATTCACGGAGCATTTCCCCTTAAAGGGTATTCCCATTGGTGGCATATCGCTAGGAGATGCCATCGGTGTCAGATAGGTGCGGGACCCACCTCTAGGGCGCACTCTTATGTCCAGAACAGGAACAACCCCCACACCTCAAGTGAAGGAGAGGGCAGCAACCCACCGTTCACCACTATGGGAGTTCCGAAAATAGCTGAGCTCGGCTGTTTCTGGCAGTCCAATAGAGGTGAACGGGAAGCAAGCTGCGCATGCGCAGTGTGCTCTTCATTTCAGGGGAAATGAGATCCTAGCAAATGGGAATACCCCTTTAAAGAGGACCCATCCCCTCTCCTGACATGTCTGTTTTAGTAACTACATGCATTCCCCATGTAATATCAATTCTGGAGCATTTTTTTTATTTACCTTTTACGTTGTGCTATTCCTCTATTATTCCTCCTAGAAATGTACTGGATTTTAGGCTAGTTTCACATCTACAGCACAGCTAGGAACAGTCTGCCGGAGTTCTCCAGATCCAGCATTGCCGGATAGTGCCGTCTACCTGCAGCCGGACCCCTTTGACTATAATGGGGTCCGGCGGAGATCCAGCTGCTCCCCCGACAAATATGGCCGAACGCAGAGGTTTTTGTCCGGCCGATTCCCAACATTCTCTGCCGGATTGCTGTGTCGGAGATGTGGAACTAGCCTGATCAGTCGGGGTTGTGGACTGTGCAGGGACACGCCCCAAACTGGTAACGCCCAACTGCTGGCAATTCATTCACCAACTTCTAGAAGGAGTAACGGAGGAATGGCACAGCTTAAGGTCATAAAAATAGATGCTCCAGAATTGTTACTACAAGGTGGATGCAAGCAGTTACTAAAACAGACGTCAGGAGAGGGAGAGCTCCTCTTTAAGCTAAAAATGACCTCTTAGGGAGTTGAGCTGTCCCCTTTGATCAAATTATTTAACAGGCTAGTCTGAGATTAGAAAAAAATGTTTTTTTTTTGTATTTTTCAGAATAGCCCCCCCCCCCCCCCCCCCCCTTATCCAGGGCTGTGTCTGGTACTGCAGAACAGCCCCATCCAACTTACAGACAAGGCGCTGTTGCGGCTAAAAACCTACAATCACCCCCATTATGTGCAGGTTAATAACATCGTTACGTTTTGCTTTCAGAAAAAAAATGATGCTTCAGCACCCAGGACAAGGCTCTGCCTCCGAGGTCAGCGCCTCCGCCACCCTTCCATGTCTGTCACCGACCATGACCTTTGCCTTCGAAGATTTCACCAACTTGACGCCCCTTGTTAAAGAAGAGCTCCGTTTTGCCATTCAGAGCAAGCGTCTTGCCACTCGACCGCCGTGCAGCCTGGACAACGTGGTGGTCGCCGATAGCCCGATCGAAATGACCGTAACAAAGACAGAGGTAGGTTACACCCGGGGTGAGACATACAGTTAAACAGCATGTATTTTTAGAGATCAGGCTGCCAGAAATGGCGCCACCCCTGTTCGGGGGTTGTGTCTGGTATTGCAGCTCCATTAAAATAAATGTGGCTGAAATGCAGTACCAAACACAACCTGTGGACAGGTGTGGCGCTGTTTCTAGAAGAAAGCAGCTTGGATTTTCTAAGTACAATCCCTTTAACCTTATATTGTGGCGTGTAGTCATTGTTTTAGGGGGGGGGGGGTCCTTATCCAGCATTAGGGATGTGGTCCCCTAGATCAGGCCGAAGCCCCTGATTTTGGCAGAACAGTCCAGTGAACTGGGCCATAAAAGGGGTGGGGTTTATGCAGACTCCACCCACATACTGCATTAATGTAAGCACATAGGGGAGAATTATCAAAACCGGACCAAAGCAAAAGTGAAACTGTTGCCCACAGCGACCAATCAAATTGCGCCTTTTATTTTCAAAAGCCTCGCTGAAACATGAGAGCTGGAAGCTGATTGGTTGCTATGGCCACTGCATACTTTTTTCTCCCCTTTTGATTCAACTAACTTTATTTATACAAAGCCGGAGAACTCACCAATGTCCTGTTTGGCTTCTAGTTTGTACCAGTACAAGACGAAAGGAAACAGCGGAGAAGAGAGCGGAACAAGGTTGCAGCGGCCAAATGTCGGAACAAAAAGAAAGAGAAGACAGACAGTTTACAAAAGGTAAGATGCAACGTTACATGAAATATTATGGTTATTGGAGAAAAAATGGCTTCCTACTTTTAAAACTGCTCCACCGCTGCCCATAGTTGGTGTCTGGTATTGCATCTCAGCTCCATTGAAGTGAATGCGGCTGGGCTGCAATACCAGAGACAACCTGTGGACAGGTGTGGCGCTGTTCTTGGAAGAAAGCAGCCGTTCCTATGATATCACTCTGCAAAGTGGAAAGCTCTGTTATTTCCTAGAGTTTACTTGAGGCCAGGACCAAAATCTCGCTTATGTCTACTCAATGCAGATTGCAGCCATTCATCACGGTCCCATTTAATTGACATTCCAGAGTATAGGATCCCATGGAACGTATTACAATCCAGCGCACGTAATGGGTTTCACATGTGCCCATCGGTTTTTCAATGGCTTCCTTCTGCATCCACGCCGGCCGCATAGGATGAAAAATATACCCTGGTGCTCATGTAGTAATCTCTGGGCGCAATATTGATTTATTTATGGACATCCGGCTCCGTTTTTAAGTCCCGGCTAGGTAGGTTACACCCGGGGTGAGACATACAGATCAACAGAATGTCTTTTTTAGAGATCAGACGGACTCCCCTGCATAGCGGAAACGGGACGGATCCGTTTTGCAGCCCATAGACTTCTATTATGACCGAATGAATAACGGAAAGGCATTCCATCATAGAATTGCGTTATAGTCTGTGGTAATGGAATCCATAACGCAATTCACCTTTTACCACCAAACGAAGTGTGAACGAATTTCAAAATATGAAATTCGCTCCTCTCTAGTTAATACGCATCCATTTATTGTAATTACCGGTATAATTTTATAGAATATTAGGATGTAGTTTAGGATGATGCAAGGGTTAATGGTGGTCTTGGGCGGAGGGAAGGGGAGGAAAAGTGCGCCTATAATTTTATTTAATAAATCTAGAAAGATCAGGACGTATCGATAAAATTCTGGCTTCTTGCGGCTGCCACTGGGGGAGCTCTGCACACAGGACTTCTACAGCTCTCATTTACCTCAATAATGCATTGATAACCAGCAAGCTCCTAGTGGTGGTAATGACAATTACAGCTTTAGGCCTCTTTCACACTACCGTTTTTTTTTTTTCCGTTTTGCGGTCCGTTTTTTGCGTTCCGTATACGGTCCGTATACGGAACCATTCATTTCAATGGTTCCGCAAAAAAAACGGAATGTGTTCCGTATGCATTCCGTTTCTGTATTTCCGTTTTTCCGTTCCGTTGAAAGATAGAACATGTCCTATATTTGGCCGCAAATCACGGTCCGTGGCTCCATTCAAGTCAATGGGTCCGCAAAAAAAACACGGAACACATACGGAAATGCATCCGTATGTCTTCCGTTTCCGTTCCGTTTTTTCTGAACCATCTATTGAAAATGTTATGCCCAGCCAAATTTTTTCTATGTAATTACTGTATACTGTATATGCCATACGGAAAAACGGAACGGAAACGGAACCAAAAAAACGGAACAACGGATCCGTGAAAAACGAACCGCAAAACACTGAAATGGACATACTGTAGTGTGAAAGAGGCCTTAACTGGATTTTTATCCCCCGATTTGCTCAGAGGTGGTTCGTAGGTACTAAGACACGCCCCCACTAAGTGCACCCCTAATATATGTCTTTGCCCTAAAGGGGAGCTCTGCACACAGGACGTCTACACCAGTGTTTCCCAACCAGTGTGCCTCCAGCTGTTGCAAAACTACAACTCCCAGCTTGCTGGGAGTTGTAGTTTTGCAACACCTGGAGGCACACTGGTTGGGAAACACTGGTCTACAGCTCTCATTTACCTCAATGATACATTGATAAGCAGCAAGCTCCTCCTAGTGGTGATAATGAGAATTACAGCATAAGGCCTCATGCACACGACCGTTGTGTGCATCCGTGTCCGTTGTTCCGTTTTCCGTTATTTTCTGCGGACTCATTGACTTTCAATGGCTCCGTTAAACTCGGAAAATGCACCGTTTGTCGTCCGTGATCCGTGTTTCCTGTCCGTCAAAAAAATAGGACCTGTCCTATTTTTATTTTTTGACGGACAACGGTTCACGGACCCATTCAAGTCAATGGGTCCGTGAAAAAACACGGAGGCATACAAGATTGCCATCCGTGTCCGTAGGCTACAGCTTTTTCAGAGCTGAGTTTTCACATCGTGAAAACTCAGATCCGACAGTATATTCTAACACCGAGGCGTTCCCATAGTGATGGGGACGCTTCAAGTTAGAATATACTATGAACTGTGTAAATGACTGCCCCCTGCTGCCTGGCAGCACCTGATCTCTTACAGGGGGCTATGATATGCACAATTAAGGGGGTTAATTGTGCGGATCACGGCCCCCTGTAAGAGATCGGGTGCTGCCAGCAGGGGGCAGTTATGTCCACAGTTCTTAGTATATTCTAACTTGAAACGTCCCCATCACTATGGGAACGCCTCTGTGTTAGAATATACTGTCGGATCTGAGGTTTACGATGTAACTCAAATCCGATGGTATATTCTAACATAGAGGCGTTCCCATGGTGATGGGGATGCTTAAAGTTAAAATATACCATCGGATTGGAGAAGACTCTGATAGGGACTCCTGACTTTACATTGAAAGTCAATGGGGGACGGATTCGTTTGCAATTGCACCATATTGTGTCAACGTCAAACGGATCCGTCCCCATTGACTTGCATTGTATGTCAGGACGGATCCGTTTGGCTCTGCACGGCCAGGCGGACACCAAAACGACTTTTTTTTTTTTTTTTAACTTTCCTTCATGTCTGGTGAGCCTCCAAAAATCACGGGAGACACACGGAAGAAAAAACGGACACTGATAATGGAACCCCGTTTTGCGGACCGTGAAAATACTGTCGTGTGCATGAGGCCTAAACTAGATTTTATTTTTATTTTTTTCCTGATTTGCTTAGAGGGGGTTTGCAGGTTCTAGGACGCGCCCCCACTAAGTGCACCCCTAATATATGTCAGTGGTTACTAGAAACTAAACGTTTTCCCCCCTTTTTTTTTGTTCCAAGGAGTCTGAAAAACTGGAATCTATCAATGCGGAACTGAAAGCCCAGATTGAGCAACTGAAGAACGAGAAGCAGCACTTAATCTACATGCTGAACCTCCACCGACCCACCTGCATAGTCCGCGCCCAGAACGGCAGGACGCCCGAAGACGAACGGAACCTCTTCATTCAGCAGATCAAAGAAGGGACCCTGCAGAACTTGGTGACGGAGGGCGTAAACTGAGCGGCTCTCTGCTGTACAGTACATGGAACTTCAAAAATAACAAAAAAACTCACTGACGCCCCCTGGGGGCTTGACGTGTATCAGAGACACCCTAGCAGAATCCTTTGATCGTTAGCGCCACCACGTGGACGGAGCAGAAGGATTCAGCATCATCGTGTTTCGGAAGCCACCGGGCTCCGCTGACTTGCTATTAGTATCGTCCTATAGCAGCACGATGGGTTGTTACTTTACACTTTGTGCAATTATTATTATAATTTCTTTATACGTTACTGATCGCAGAAACGTAAAGGAAGAAGAATTTTTTTAAAATCAGTGTTTTGGAGGCAATAAAAGGAGCGGATGAGACACGTTCTGTGGACGACCTCAAAAAGCACCGTGGACTGCCTTAACATGAGGCATCGGAGGACGCTTCGCCTTTATTTTCCATTTATTTATTCGGAGTAATATTGTTCCTGAAATAGGAGGTCACGAAACAGATTTTTTTTATTTTTATAATCATTTTATTTGTTGGATCAGCCTTTAAATTCATTCGTGTTTAATGAGGTACGAGGCACTGACTGCCTCAAACTCAACAGCATTGGTTCTACGCAGAAGGATTTTTTTTTTTAACAAATGACTGCTCTGATCCAGAAACAGTGCCACCCTTATCTGTGGTGGAGTCTGGTACTGCAGGTCAGCTATACTGAAGTGAATTGCAATATCCTATGCATCCTGGAAGGAAGTGGTGGCGCTGTTTCTGGAAGAAATCTGCCATGTTTTTCTAATCCTGTAAAATCCCATTAATATTGGGAGTAGAGGGCAAACTGTCCAATGTGTGCTCATTTACTAAAAGTAAAAACTGTCTTGCTTGCCCATAGCAACCAATCTCCGTAAGTGCTCTTGAAAAAAACAAAGCAGCGCTGCGTTGGTTGCCATGGGCAACACTTAATTTGGACAGGACGATTATGCCGGGCTATGTAACTGACATTAACATTTTATGTACAGGTGTAGCAGAGCTGAATTTGCCATCTTGTGTGCATCACTATAAGGTCTCTTTCACACAAGCGAGTATTCCGCGCGGGTGCAATGTGTGATGCGAACGCATCATGCCCTCACGCAATCCAGACCCCTTCATTTTAATGGGTCTGTGTACATAAAAGTTGGTTTTCACACATCACTTATGCGTTGCGTGAAAATCGCAGCATGTTCTATATTCTGCTAATGTATATGTAATAATAATTAAAAAAAATTCACGCAACGCTGGCCCTATTGAAGTGAATGAAAAACGCATCGCATACGCAAGCAAGTGCGTATGCGATGCGATTTTCACGGATGGTTGCTAAGAGATGTTGTTAGTAAACATTCAGTTTTTTATCACGCGCGTACAAAACGCATTGCACCCGTGCGGAAAAAACTGAACGCGATCGCAAACAAAACTGAACACATCTGCAACTCATCCGGACCTAATCCAGACAGGCTCGTCTGCAAGGGGCCTAAGGGCTCATGCACATGACGATCTGCAAATTGCGGATCCGCAAAGCACGGATACTGGCCGTGTGCGTTGTGCAATATGCAGAACGAAAGGGCCGGCACCTAATAGAACAGTCCTATCCTTGTCTGTAATGCGGACAATAATAGGACATGTTCTAATTTTTTATTTTTTTGGTTTATTTTCGGCTCCATTGAAGTGAATAGTTCAGCATACGGGGTGCAAAAAAAACCAGAACAGACACAGAAAAAAATATGTTTGCGTGCATGAGCCCTAACTGTACTTACAGTTGCTAAATTCGTGGAAAAATTAGACCCTGCCCCAGGAATGCCCCCAAACCACACACAACTACCTAATTATGGTCAGGGCTTACGTAAGCCCCATCCATTTCGACCTAGGACCCTCTGAATTATTCCTGCAGGGACTGTTTCTAAAAATTTAGTTCAGTCCCTGCAAATTTGGGACTGTTGGCAATTATGCAGTAGTTGAAAACCACAGATTGCGCGTTGCTTTTTACCTCTGCTACATCTGACAAATTCAGCTCTGCTACATCTTATATAAAATATATATACCAGTAGAGAATGCAGTAAGTGTCCTGCTAATGAAGTGAAAATGCTTGGTTTCAGTCACGCAGGGACAGATGTAATGAGACATTAGCTATGAAGGAACAGGCAGTGCACTGAAGACAGTACTCCGACACTAAATCTGCCCATGGACATGCAGTAGTTAAGTTGTCAGATATTCCCTCCTTAATGGGTGAGGTTGTTGAGAAGAGTGGACCCCGTCTGAGCTACATTTTCCCTAATACCAGCCCAGATCCCCATAGACATTTCACTTCTTTGATGGGTTTCCTTGCTGACGGTCTCCACTCAATATGGCGACCGTTCCTGCATCCTTGCTGACTGTCTCTGCTGAATGTGGCGACTGTTCCTCCATTGCTGCTTACCCTTTAACTAAATATCATCCTTTTCCCAAAAAAGTATTAGTTCTGATGGACTACAACTCCCAGCTGGGGCTCACGTTAGTCAGCAGGCCAGGCCCGATTTAAAGGAAGGATCCAGATTTCATTTCTCAGCAATGTCCAGATCTTCAGAGATTTCTGAGCAACATTTCACGTATCTTGCGGTGTCTTTCCATTCATGTGTGAGGCTGACAAAGTCGAAATTACCTCAGAGAATCGCCAACCCCAACCCCCCCCCCCCCCTTCCCGGGGCGCCATGTGCCGCCCTGACATGTATGAGCTCTTTATATTCTGTAACAGAACTGCGGTATTAGTACATGTTAGATGGAAGTTTTTATTGTTCTTTTTCAATGGGAAGGGATGGCGGCTTTAAACTGGAACGAAATGAACGATTTTATTATATTCCCGCGGGATTTGTGTAGCCGTATGTTTGCAGGCGATACGCGAGGCAGTTCTCAAAATAGCGCCGCCCCTGTCCTCAGGTTGCGCATGGTATTGCTGCGGTTGAGTCGAAACCTACCTAGCTGCTTACAATACGGACAAGAATTATTTCAGTGGTCAGAGACTTGGCATGCGATGTATCCTAAAGGGGTTGTCTGAGATGAAAAAAGTGTATTCCCCCCCCCCCCGAAACTGCGCCTCTATAGGCCATTTTTTGTATTGCAGCTCAGTTACTCATCATGTTATGCCACCCCTTTAACTGCACCACTTTGACCCTGACCGGCAGCCAGTAAAGAGTTAATATCCTGCCTTACCCTTACCAAACGTAATTGCCTAGTTCCCATTTCACGCTGAAGCCAAAGGTCTTGTGAATAAAGGCAAAAAAAAAAAAAAAAAAGCAGTTACCCGCGGCAACCAGTCTGACCGATTTTAGATTGGCGTATCGTTTTTTGATACATGAAGATTCCTTTGTGTTTCGCGTCTTACGTTTTTTGGGTGCAAATAGGTGCGGGCGTGCACTACAGCTCAGTCAATCACATTGCAGAGAGGAAAACCGGATGGGGGCGTGCAAACTCTGCAGTCTGATTTGCTATGTATCAGCGGATGGTTTAGAACTGTGGGGGGACGTCGCCCCCAGGCTCGTCATTGACCGCTCTGGTTCCCACGGTCTATATAGAACCTGTCCGTATCTATTACATGTGACGCAGGCGTCATGTCGTGTATTATTTTTTGTTTCCTTGGCTTTTTTTATTTCCAGGCGTTTACTGGCATGTATGTTAATCATGTTAGCACTATATATGTATAAATATATTATTATTATGTTTGTTTTTTTTCACTTGTGTAACATCTGCAGGATCAATTATCGTTGTGGTACTAAGTTTTACAAGCGCTCACGATATTACAGATGTGAGAGGAATTGCATGTTTTAATGTATGTTCTGATTTATCAGGTACTTTATTACCGTTGTTTTCTATTATGAGGTTTTTGTGTTTTTGATACTTTAATAAATATGAGATGGAAAATCCAGTTTGCTCTTTGGTGTTTTATATTGACAGTCGGCGTGAGACGGGTACAGAGAGTCAGGCCTCGTTCACATTTCCGATTCTCACTGACGTGTGCTGTCCGCATTTTTCAGCACACCTACCTATTTATTTTATTGTGTCTGTTCACACCTCAGTAGCTTTATACTGACCGCGGGTCAGTGAAAACATCGCGGAGACATGCATTACTTTGGACCAAACACGCCCATTAAAGTCTATGGGTCTGTGAAAAAACACTGACGCAAAACAGATGGCACCCGTGTTTGGTGCGTTTTTCACTAATAGGGGATGCTCTGGAAATTCATTTACAGCTGAGCACTGTCCGTGGAACACGGATGACACACGTAGGGCAAAAAACGGACTCACTGACCAAACACGGATTCTTCACTGATTAAAACACGGATGGACTTTTTTCACGGACATCAAACAGACATGGAAATGTGAACGAGGCCTCAGTGTTTGACCAGTGATTTTTATCAGTGATTGTGAGCCAAAAACCATGATTGGGTTATTGGCTATTCCCCAGGGCCTCTCCCATCACTAAGCAAGATATCCTGACCCCAATCCTCCTACTCAAAGAACACTCACAGCCAGGGTTGGATTAAATCGGCCACAGCAGCCATTTTATTAATAAAAATAAATACATGACATGTGTATATATAAATGACAGTAACATACCCCCTGATGAGGGAGGTCATAGAAGCCCCAAATTCCTAATCATATATTATATATATATATATATATATATCACAGCAATTCCATCTTGCCTCCAGCCGCAAAACTCCAGCTCGGAGACACCAATTGATGGACGCCTCTCTGAACCAACCAAATGCCTCAACTTTGAGAGTCCAGCCCCCAACCTGGAGGCCCTCCCATTTTCCATACCATCCAATACCACCAGCTTCTTTGACCTTCCACCGCCAACAACGCGCAGCTTGACTCTCGCGCCGCAAGCCTGCGCGTTCCTCCAAACACCTAGCGCCCTCTCAATAACCCCCTGCAGGCCCGAAGACCACAAATCAATCCCCACTGTGTTCAAATGAACGCCATCAGCACTCCAAAAACCTCCGGTACCCGCCTCCAAATTAGTATGCCGAACCACCTCCGCCCCATTCCTGGCCACAAACTTACCAACCGCCCTATTCACTTTAATCCGTGTCTTATTCAAACGCTCCACTGACCGCGCGTCCCGCCACGACTTTCGATACACAATGTCCGACTAAACGGTTATTAAACCCGGGAACAATGACCACAACCGTAAAAGATCAAATTTTATGTCCTTGATCAACTCCCTACATGACTGAACTCCCAGATCATTGCCCCCGACATGCAGCACCAGGATATCAGGTAAACGATCTAGCAGAGCATGACGATGCACCTCCCCCATCACATTCCCCCACAACATACCTCTACGCCCGATCCATCTTATGATCGCCGCATCCCTCCCAATCCCCAACTGTCGCCTGTTCGGCCTTACGTCTGCCCGAAGAGCCCCCCCAAAAAACTAACGAGTGCCCCAGAATCCACACTAAAGCAGCCGCACCACCTGAAACACATAGAGGAGAGAAAGAAAAAGGGGGAACAAGACACAGCATTAATTAACAACAACGCCTTACAAACCCCCCAAACGCACGTATGACTTAAAACAATCAGATTCCCATCTCCCAATCTTCTTGATCACCTCATCACCCAAACCCAGTCGTGCCGCCTCAGTCGCTGCCCCAATACGGAAGGCCTTTAGAGTCCATTCCCAACGTTGCTAAACATTTTTTGATAACTGCCACAAACTGAAACCTTGACAAAAATGACCCGTCCTCGTGCCGCAATAGAGGACCCACACCGACCCAGTCAGCCCCCGCCGTATAATCCCTCAAACTGACCGGGCATACCAAGCAACCCGGCACCGCATACAACGACACACTACAACCCCTCCCTTTCCTGTCCGTCTTAGATACCCGAAGTCGTACCACCACCCTATCCCCAAACAAATCTACATCCTCCCACCCCAAACCCCCCGGACTGCCCACACTCCCGCTCACTAATTCACCCAAATGAAATGCCCCAAAAAAGGCCAACGAAAACGCCAACCTAAATAAACGCACCTCACTTGCTGAACTACTATTATTTGGACGATTTCACACCGATTACACACCGAATCAACACAAACCCCCATCCGCAACAACAAATCAAGAGACCGGCCTCCTACTGTCGGCCAATCGCCCACCCCGCCTAAAACCCTTTAACATCTGCCTCACTAAAAACGTTTTTGTAACGTCTGGAAGGCCCCGCAATTTAAAGCCAAAAACCAAACCAGCCAAACACCTATTCACCCTCGCCACCGACCAACCCTCTTCAACAATATGACCCAAAAACAATACCAACGGAGCCTCCCCCCCCATCCACCCCCACTCCCAAACCAACACACCATTGCTCCCAACAACACCAAGGCTTACTATAATCTAACCACGTACCCGCACTCAACGACTGTCTAAACAAACCCGCTATGGTACCTCCAAGAGATCCCAGAGCCAAACCGGACACTCCAACCCCTCCGTCTCCGCCTCTGGCGCCAGCTGATGAAACCGCTCCAACTGTAGATGAGAAAGAGAATCAGCCACTCCTTTAGCAACTCCCGGCACATGAACCGCCAAAACCCAAGCATTCAAAGGCAAACACATTAGCACCCAATGCTGCAAAAACCTGACAACGGGAGGGGAAGATGCCGTCAGACTGTTGACCACCTGCACAACACCCAAGTTGTCACAATGACACCGCACCTTTTTTGTTCCTGAATTTGTCACCCCAGAGTACAACAGCCAGCACTATGGGGAACAATTTAAGTAAAGCAACATTCTTCAACCAGCCCTTCAAAACCCACGACTCAGGCCACTTTCCTGCACACACTGTCCTTCACAATAGACACCAAAACCCACCCCGCCCGCTGCATCCGAGAACAACTCAAAACTCTCGACCGTGTCCCCCATGACTAACGCCCTACCATTAAACTACTCCAAAAACCCGTCCCAAACCTCCAAATCCCTTCTCAACTCCTTACCCAGCCAAATAAAATGATGCCCTGAAACCACGCCTCCCGTGGCAGCCGCCAGCCTCCTACAAAAAATTCGGCCATCGGAATAATCCGACAAGCGAAATTCAACTTTCCCAACAAAGATTGCAACTCCTTCAAACTAATCTTTGGCCCGCCTCTCGCCGTCCGCACCGCTGCCCTCAGGTCATCCAACTTGTCCTCAGGCAGCCTACACTCCATCCACACAGTGTCTAGCACTATACCCAAAAAACACAATTCCGTAGTAGGCCCAACCGTCTTCTCCGCCGACAACGGCACCCCAAACGACTCAAACACAGACTGCAACGACGCCAAGAACAACCCGCATACCCTGGAATCCGCAGGACCCAAACACAGGAAATCGTCCAAATAATGAATAAGTGAAGTGAACCCCGACACATCCTTTACCACCCATTCCAAAAAGGAGCTCAATTTTTCAAAATACGTGCAAGAGACAGAACACCCCATTGGTAAACACCTGTCAACAAAATAACCCCCATTCCAAAAACAACCCAACAAATGCAAACTATCCGGATGAACTGGTAACAGACGAAACGCCGCCTCAATGTCCGTCTTTGCCAACAGGGTACCCGGCCCCAACTTCCGCACCCAACCGACCGCTGTGTCAAAGGACGTATATACCACTGAACACAACTCCGGATCAATCCCATCATTCACCGACGCCCCCTTTGGGAACGACAAATGGGGAATCAAACGAAAAGCGTTCGGCTCCTTTTTTGGAACCACCCCCAGTGGAGAAACTCGTAAGTCCACCATAGGCAAATCCTCAAAAGGCCCATCTATTCTCCCCAAAGCAACTTCCTTAGCCAATTTTTGCATCACTACCTCCGGGTGCACCAAAGCAGAACGCAAATTTCTAAGCTTCCCAACCACTGTTTCCAAAGGGGAAGACGGAATAGCAAAACCTTCCCCGAAACCCTTCCTCAAAAACTCTGCCACTGCCCTATCAGGGTATCTACTTAAATACCGCCCCATCACGTCCACTCGCACCAGCGTCTGTCCCTTTTCCAACCGCCTCCTCACCCCTTGGCCTGGGGCCCCGGAAACAACGACTGGCCCTGTGACTTCCCCCGCAAACAGAGCATTTCCCCCGCTTGAACTTGCATTTTTGTCCAAATTTGCAACTCCCTTCATAGAATAAGAAACACAAACCCTTGGCCGAAGCTTCCGCGAATCTGGACTGAACCGCCCCCCCCCCCCCCCCCCCGAAAAAGCTGCCCCTGCCCACATCCTTCCTAATAACATCCAAATTAAACCGCTCTAGAGGAAGAAGCGAGAAAATATCCACGTATTCCCCCTTCCATATCCTGTCCCTCATCTCCTGCTTTAAGTGCGCCCCCAATGGACCCTTAAAGCACACGTACACCACCCCCCTAGCCGCGTCATCCACCCTGGGCCTATCCTCTTCACCCCCCACCTGTGTTTGCACCGATACCCCCCCAACCCCCACCTGCGACTGCACCGATACCCCACCACCAACCGCATTCTCTCCCCTAATCCCTGTCCCAACCCTCCACGTTTGCAAAGGCCCTGCCCCGCCGGACCCCGACCCAACGCCCGCCAAACCACATAACAACCGGCCCAACCCACTAATCACTTCAGACCGACCCCCCCCACACCAACACCCTGAATTAAAGCAAGTAGCGTCCCCAATGTTGTCTCACCTGGCTGCCCGGGCGCTGTGAACCCCGCAGCCGTTGATCCAGACTCCCGCCGTTCTACTTCGGACCGCACCAACACGGACCCTCTTGATGGTGATGACACTTCACTGTCTCCCAGCGTCCCAGCTTCCTCTGCGCTGGACGCACTCTGCGCTGACCTGGATCCCACTCCACTTGATACACCAGAAGGAACAGCCAGGGGCTGTCTGCCATCTTGGAGGAGCCTGTGCACCGGCGCCACCTTTTGGTGCACAGCCCCGTGCTTCTTGATGTTGCAGGCTCTCCCCCGCCGAGCAGGCCTTTCCCCCCCACAGAAGGGGAGGAGCCTGGGAGCCTGCAGTACCCGGTCCTTCAGTCCTGCCGTCCGCTGCCGCACGCTGGGGGGTCCCCCACGCGCCTCTCGCTGAGTCCCGCCGCACACCTGGATTCCTCCCGAGCCGGGAGGACTTAGGAAGGGGCTGAGAATGTCCCCCCGGCCCGGAGGGGCACCTTACCCGGGGCTGGACTCTGGGGGTGTCCTCCATGATAAGGCGCGCTGGCGGCCCAGCCCGCAGCAGCCGTCTTTCGCTCGGTGGTGGGCTGACAGTACCCACCGCCTCCCCCTGCAACAAGCTGGCTACCTGGTCCTGTAGCCAGCCCGAACCTCGAGCCTCTGCTGCCGCCCTCAGCCTTGCCAGCACTTCTTCCACGTCGGACATGGTGAGATCCTGTTAGATGCCTATTCCTCCTAACTTCTCCTAAAATGGCGCCCCCCTGCACGCGACCGCCCCCTTTTATTACCAACACCCCACTCCTTCTCTCAGCCCGCCCCTCTAGCTCCCCACTAACCCCTTACCTCCCGGCCCTGCAACCAAAACCCATCATGTCGACCTCCCTCAATTTGTGTAGCCTCACTGGTGCGGGTAAAAAACGCAGAACAGGTGCAGATTTTTCCATTAGGCCCCATGCACACGACCGTGTGTATTTTGCAGTCCACAAAATCCGCAAAACACAGATACCGGCCGCGTGCGTTCCCCATCTTGTGGAATGGAACCGCCAGCCCTCTATAGAACATGTCCCAGACAAGAATAGGACATGTTGTATTTTTTTGCAGGGCCGCAAGAACGAACATACAGATGCGGACAGCCCACCGTGTGCCCCGTTGAAGTGAATGGGTCCACTTCCGATCCGCCAAAAAAAATGCGTATCAGATGCGGACAAAAACAACGTTCATGTGCACAAGGCCGAATGCTTTATGTCTGTGTAGTGTCCACTCTGACAATCACTGACCAAACACTGACTATGTGAAAGCATCCTAAAGGCGGGTTTACACCGCACAAAGTAGAAGCCGACTGTCGGGAAGGAAGACTTCCCTCCCGACAGTCAGCTGCTCCTTCAGTGAAGGAGACCGTGGCATTTCCATGCAGAGATCGCCTCCACAGTATGAAGCCTCATGCACACGGCCGCAGTTTGCGGTCCCCAATGCACGGGCAACGTCCGTGCTGCGGCCGGGATAGATTGAGACCCATTGAACTTGAATGGGTCCGTGATCTGTCCGCACCGCAAAAAAATAGAACACAGACGGAAGCACTGCAGCTCCGGATTGCCGACACATTTAAGTGAATGGGTCCGCATCCGTGATACAGGGAGCACACAGCCAGTGCTCTCATATTGCGGACCCGCAATATGGCAACAGCCGTGTGCATGAGGCCTGAGGACGAGGAATCGCTTTTGCAATCACTCGTCCTCATACAGCTGCATTGTTTCTGGGCAGCAGCTCTCTGTTTAGACGGCAGAATCTGCTGCCCAGAAATTATGATTAACGTGCGGACAAGAAAAGGCATTTTCTAGGAGAGTGCCGGCGATGTGCAGTCCCCAAAATGCTGAACGCACAATGCCGGTGTCCGTGTTTTGCGGATCCGCAAAACACATTTGGACGTGTGAATGGACCCTTAGGTCATATTTCCATTTTCCATGGACAGAACATGTGCCCATTAATTTTAATGTGCTTGTTCACACATCAGTAGTTTTTTACTGACCGTGGGTCATTGGAAATCTTGGAGACATGCACTATTTTGATCTGTGATGAAGACCAATAGAAGTCTATGGGTCCGTGAAAAATCACTGACACAACACGGATGGCATCCGTGTTGAGTCGGTGTTTTACCAACCATTAGTAGGAAATGTTGTAGAAATTAATTTTCAGCCTAGCAGTGTCCGTGGAAAATGGAGAACACACAGAGGGGGAAATAACGGATAAAATCTTCACGGATGAAACACAAATGGATTTTCCCCAGACGAATTTCCCACGAACATCCGGATGCCAATCACCACTAATTGCTGGACTGCACCGGTACTCGCTATGTGTTTCATATAGCATGTACAGGTGCCGCCCTGCAATTAGCGATAATTAAAATGTTTCATAGGATTTCTGCATAAACACAATGGGGGTCATTTACATAGACCAGTGATTTACGTCGGTATTTGTTTCCCCTCTGTGCTGCTGGAGGATTCAACTAATTTATGATGAGGCTTGGTCCTGGTGGAAGGAAGATCATGGTTTTTGGCTGGTGGAGGGGGCTTCATGGTTTTGGGCTGGTGGAGGTTTGGGGCTGGTGGACAGAGCATCATGGTTTGGGGCTGGTGGAGGGGGGATCATAGTTTGTGGCTGGTGGAGGTGGCATCATGGTTTGTGGCTGGTGGAAGGGACATCATGGTTTGTGGCTGGTGGAGAGGTAATCCTGGTTGAGAGCTGGAGGATGGGGCATCATGGTTTAGGGCTGGTGGAGGTTTGGGGCTGGTGGAGGGAGCATCATGGTTTGGGGCTGGTGGAGGGAGCATCATGGTATAGGGCTGGTGGAGGGAGCAGCACGGTTTAGAGCTGGTGGACGAGGCATCATAATTTGAGGCTGGTGGAGAGGGCATCATGGTTTCAGGATGGTGGAGGGACCATCATTGTTCGAGGTTCGTGGACAGAGCATCATGGTTTGGGGCTGGTGGAGGGAGGATCATGGTTTAGGGCTGGTGGAGGGGACATCATGGTTTCGGGATGGTGGAGGGACCATCATTTTTTGAGGTTGGTGGACAGAGTTGGGGATGCTGGAGGAAGTACCATGGTTAAAGGGCTGGTGGAGGGGGGCTTCATGGTTTAGGGCTTGTGGAGGGGGAATCATGGTTTGGGGTTGTTTTGATGTCTCGGGGCTTGAACACCTCGCAATCATGAGAAAACAATTAATTCTAAGGTGTATGAAAACATTTTAGTGGAGAATGTAAGGAGAGCTGGCCATGACTGTGGCTGAAGAGATGCTGGGTGATGCAACAAGACTATGGCCCAAAACACACAAGTAAAAAAACTAAAGAATGGTTGAAAAGGAAGATTTGTTTTTTGGAGAGGCCGATTCAGAGTCCTGATCTTAACCTGATTGGGATGTTGTGGCATGACCTGAAGAGCACTTTGCAAGGATAACATCCCAGAAATATTGATCAACATAAACACATATGCAGGGAGGAATGGTCCAAACATCCACCTCAACCTTGTTCTAATCTTGTTTGCAGCTTCGGGGAATGTTTGGTGATGGTGATTGGAGCTAATGGGGGATCTACAGGTTATTAAATTCAAGGGCTCATCTACTTTTTCTCCCTGCACTGTGGATGCTTACTTGTAGACTGAGCATTACATCTGTTTGTGTGTTATTAATTAAATTACATTGTGTTCGTCCATAATCCGATCACATTGTCTTACATTAGACCAGTATTTTGTGCTACAATTGTGGCACTAAATTTTAATAAATTTGCTGCATTTCCACTTAGCCCCTTTTCTAGAAAAAGTGTGTAAAACACATAACAAATCTGGGGCACGCCATGTATGACAATTTTTATTGGTACAATTTGCAGCAGAATGCACCAGCCATAGTAAATCTGCTACAATGTATAGTTTTGACTTGGACAGCTTCATTAGTCAGACAGCTCTGCGGTGACACCTGCTGGATAGACTGGGATTTCACTTGAGTAGATGTTTTTCCAGGCTTTAATATTTGCACCCAACTCGATTGAGGCTTTTTCCTCTCCTGCTCCACACCGTGTTTGTACTTCCATTTCAATGACTATGGATGGGACATCACTTCTGCTGTGGATGGGGACAGAACTATCTCCTCTCCCTGAATCAACCTCATCTGCACATACACCAGGGAGAGGAATAGTTCTTGCGCCGTCCAAAGTGGACGTGATGTCCTGGCCTTAGCCCAGGCTGGAAACCTGTGAAAGGGAGGTGACCATGGCGTAAGCTGGCTTTTCAGAAGAGGAGTGCACAACTTTGGAACGTTATGTACATTACAAACTTTCTCCTATGGGGGTGTTAAGTACAATTAAAAGGGTTGTCCAGGATTATTTGTTTAAATCCCCTTACCCAGACCCAGCAGGACCTGTGAAGACATTTACTGTCTACTTACCTGCTCCCCACCGCTGTGTTTCGACTCTGTGGCTCCCAGGTTGTCTTCATTGCTCTTTCAGGTTCTTCTGTCCACTCCCTGCAAGGCCGGGGTCACGTGTGCCGCTCCAGACAATGACTGGCCTCAGAGGTTACGTGTCCCCAAGTGTCTTGTGACCAAGCAGTGACGTGCCACGTCAAAGTTGAGATGCAGAAAGTTTAAAGGCTGGCACTGGTAGTCTGGTGAAGACAGCCCGAGAGCCACAGAGTCCAGACTGATCAGCGGGGAGCAGGTAAGTATAGATCTCTTCACAGCTGCTGGTTGAGTAGGGGACTTGAAATAAATAAAAAAAACTCCAAGGTGGGTTTGCGGGTTCACAGGGTCCAAGAAAACCCCTTTAATGCACGATTACCTGGTATTCTCTAGTCTAGCACATAAATAACAATATTTTAATTAACATACAAATAAATCATACAATCACTGTGCAGTTCCCCAGGACAGGGTACTAGCAAATTGTAAGTGTTATTTTTTTAATCGGTTCATGCTTTGTATGTATTCCCAAAATCTGTCTGTAGGTGGCACTGTTTAGTCCCTGACTCAGCAGAGGGAATTAGCTTTCCCTCTGAGGGAGGAGCTTTCTAGTTAGGATTGCATCAGACACTTCAGTTTTAGCTCTGCCTTCAGTTCAGGGCAGATGCTAGTTCAGAGGCAGGAGAAACATCATTCCTGTTGAGGGATAGCTGGAGAAGACATTCATAGACTATTCAGGAACACAGGGCCCCGCATGCTAGCATGGCATTCACTTGTTATGGCTATAGACTTTGCAGCTAATGGCACCTTTCACACTTATATAACGGATTGTAGAATTTGCACCCCTCCGTGGGAACAGCAATGCTTATTTTTTAAAGTCTTGCACGCCTCTGATCATCTTGGAAAAGTTTGAAAGTGTTTAGAAGGAGACTACTATATTTATATTATCATTAATGCCGTTTGCCTTTATGCAGCTATTGGGAAGTGACTGCCCTGGGACTTGTTTGGAATTGTGTTTTGATACTGTTGGATGTACTACAACTCCCATTCTGCACTGTAGTAAATAGAGACTTGTTCATGTCCCGTGCATCCCCCATACTCTGGAACTCGCTACCCCAACATATCAGACTCTCACCTACAGTGGAATCCTTCAAAAGAAACCTGAAAACCCACCTCTTCAGACAAGCCTACAACCAGTGACCCTGCTGCCTCTATACCGCCATGACCAACTTAACCCGCACCTACTGTGTCCTTCTCCCATACCATGTAGATTGTAAGCCCACACGGGCAGGGCCCTCTCTCCTTCTGTACCAGTTTGTAACTCATTTTGTTTATGATTAGTGCAATTGTCTGTATTATGTATGTGCACCCCTTATCATATGTACAGCGCTATGGAATGAATGGCGCTTAAATAATAAATAATAATAATAATAATAATGTTCTACAACTGGCCTGGTTACTGACTCCAGCACCATTCTCCGGCTTCAGCACCTACATCTCCAGCTTTGCAATGTACAACGCACATAACACCAAGGGCACCCTATCTACTCCTGTCACTGCCCAGCCCTAGGGAGCATCTACAGTACAGACCAAAAGTTTGGACACATCTTCTCATTCAAAGAGTTTTCTTTATTTTCAGGACTATGAAAATTGTAGATTCACACTGAAGGCATCAAAACTATGAATTAACACATGTGGAATTATATACATAACAAACAAGTGTGAAACAACTGAAAATATGTCATATTCTAGGTTCTTCAAAGTAGCCACCTTTTGCTTTGATTACTGCTTTGCACACTCTTGGCATTCTCTTGATGAGCTTCAAGAGGTAGTCACCTGAAATGGTCTTCCAACAGTCTTGAAGGAGTTCCCAGAGATGCTTAGCACTTGTTGGCCCTTTTGCCTTCACTCTGCGGTCCAGCTCACCCCAAACCATCTCGATTGGGTTCAGGTCCGGTGACTGTGGAGGCCAGGTCATCTGGCGCAGCACCCCATCACTCTCCTTCATGGTCAAATAGCCCTTACACAGCCTGGAGGTGTGTTTGGGGTCATTGTCCTGTTGAAAAATAAATGATGGTCCAACTAAACGCAAACCGGATGGAATAGCATGCGGCCGCAAGATGCTGTGGTAGCCATGCTGGTTCAGTATGCCTTCAATTTTGAATAAATCCCCAACAGTGTCACCAGCAAAGCACCCCCACACCATCACACCTCCTCCTCCATGCTTCACGGTGGGAACCAGGCATGTAGAGTCCATCCGTTCACCTTTTCTGCGTCGCACAAAGACACGGTGGTTGGAACCAAAGATCTCAAATTTGGACTTATCAGACCAAAGCACAGATTTCCACTGGTCTAATGTCCATTCCTTGTGTTCTTTAGCCCAAACAAGTCTCTTCTGCTTGTTGCCTGTCCTTAGCAGTGGTTTCCTAGCAGATATTCTACCATGAAGGCCTGATTCACACAGTCTCCTCTTAACAGTTGTTCCAGAGATGTGTCTGCTGCTAGAACTCTGTGTGGCATTGACCTGGTCTCTAATCTGAGCTGCTGTTAACCTGCGATTTCTGAGGCTGGTGACTCGGATGAACTTATCCTCCGCAGCAGAGGTGACTCTTCGTCTTCCTTTCCTGGGGCGGTCCGCATGTGAGCCAGTTTCTTTGTAGCGCTTGATGGTTTTTATGACTGCACTTGGGGACATTTTCAAAGTTTTCCCAATTTTTCAGACTGACTGACCTTCATTTCTTAAAGTAATGATGGCCACTCGTTTTTCTTTACTTAGCTGCATTTTTCTTGCCATAATACAAATTCTAACAGTCTATTCAGTAGGACTATCAGCTGTGTATCCACCTGACTTCTCCACAACACAACTGATGGTCCTAACCCCATTTATAAGGCAAGAAATCCCACGTATTAAACCTGACAGGGCACACCTGTGAAGTGAAAACCATTTCAGGTGACTACCTCTTGAAGCTCATCAAGAGAATGCCAAGAGTGTGCAAAGCAGTAATCAAAGCAAAAGGTGGCTACTTTGAAGAACCTAGAATATGACATATTTTCAGTTGTTTCACACTTTTTTGTTATGTATATAATTCCACATGTGTTAATTCATAGTTTTGATGCCTTCAGTGTGAATCTACAATTTTCATAGTCAAGAAAATAAAGAAAACTCTTTGAATAAGAAGGTGTGTCCAAACTTTTGGTCTGTACTGTATGTGAGGATAGCCTCTGTGAATAATCAGTGCAGCCAGTACTCCGGGGCTTGCGGCAAATGTAATAAATGGAGACACAGATTAACTGCATATTGATCAACAGCACCTTGTTGACTGTTTCTAAATGGCAAAAAGTATTATTCTGTACACTGCAGAAAATAAACAGTTAATGAGGATATATTATAAAAGTGCTTAGCCAACCAAAGGTGGAGTTTCAATTTAAAGAAAGATGTGTGTCCTCCTGGAAAGTATGGTAAGAAATATGTGGCAATATTGGGACAAAACTGGTACCGCTTCTAGAAACAGCACCACTCTTGATCACAGGCTGTGTCTGGTATTGCAGCTCAGTTTTATGTAAATACCAGCCACAGCCCTGGGATAGGAGTGCCGCTGTTTTTGGCAGAAAGCAGTCATCTTATATCTGTGAGGGTCCCCTGGCGTCTGCAATTTTCCTCTTCTGTTACTTCTATGGAGATTTTAGAACTGTGATGACCTCTGGCCAGATGACATCCAGTAGAACATCCATTCATGAGGCATCATGAATCAGCGTTTCAGTATATTCCCCACAATAAGTCTCAAGGAACAGATGAGTCGCCACCGTCACCTCAACACGTTGTCACCTCAGTTCCCCCTTGCCCCGAATTGGCCTAATCAGAGTTCAGTGTGGTCCATGACCGGTCTAGACAAGTCAAGTGGTCCTCATAGGCTTTCTTTTTTCTGTTCCTCTAAAGAATCTTTTGCTTTAATTGCACAATCTTTTGGTTTTTACTACAATGTGTGACCAGAATTTGTGACATATCACAAGGGGGACTTGCTCTGTCCGACACAATCATGAGGAGAGCAAAGTTCCTCCAGCTTGACTGGAAGACACTCTGAGGACAGCAGAAGTTTGTAAAACGTAAGGGAGATTGATCCTTGTGATTAGAGTAGGAGTGGCCCACCTAAGTTTCAGGAGATCCTCCACCAGGAAAGTCCAGGCTCTAAATAAAGCTCTAACAGAAGACAACCACATTCGAAGGTGACTTTGGAGCCGATCACTTATCGCTAGGATCTATTTCTGTAAGACAAATACCCTGTAAGATCTTTTTGATGAGACGTCCTGTGTGTAGAGTGATAACTGCAAAGATTACGATGCAGTTAATGGTGGGCATCCTCAAGGGTGGGCATCGGAATCATGTTCTCTGATGGAACCCAAGGGATCCAAGTTCAGAACTCCCCCTGACGCTAGCTTTCGCAAGACAGGTAGTAACAGGATTCTGCCACTAGATGGTGATCTCATCAAGTTAAACTGTTGCTGCCGTGTTACGGAAATTACTTTATTTTTTTTGATTGGTAGAAAAAATAAGCAGCTTACAGAGACCTCTGGCATCCGCTTATCTCCCCAGAGGGACAACATAATCAGACATGTTGAAAATGTCTTTAAAGAGCACACAAACGTACTTTTTGTTCGTGTCCGTTCCATTTTTTTGTGGCCCATAGGAAACCATTCACTTCAATGAGGCTGCAAAAAAAAAAAAAAAGAAAGAAAATGTTCTGTTCCACAAAAAAATAGAATATGTCCTATTATTGTCCGCATTACTGACAAGGGTAGGACTGTTCTGTTATGGTCTGTTCTGTTCTGCTAAATGCGGAATGCACATGGCCAGCAATTTGAAGACCGCAAAACAACAACAGTCGTGCACATGAGCCCTCAGACCAAGGTCACATCTCCGTCAGATCCAGCAGGCTGTTTAGACACAGAGCAGCCTGCCAGATCTCACAGGATCCGGCATCAGATCTAATTCACTGTCAGATCCCTATTGACAATAATGAGGTCCGGCAATGATGCAGCCGCTTTCTGGCATAAATGCTGGGTTTCGGCCAGACAAAAACCATTGCATGCCACGTTTTTTTTTTTGTCTGCCCGACAGCCAGCATTTCTGGTGGATCAGGCAGCCAGATCTTGACGGAGATGTGAACAAGGCCATACTTTTCTTTCTCCTGGGTTCCTCTTCAGCTCCAGAAGCCGCCACTCTGGGTTCTGATGGTGTCCAAAATCAGGGCACAGTGTGCAGCGGCTTACTAACATCTGCCAGCATGAGGACCATGTGTGTCCACGTGGGGCCACACTAACTGGTAAGTATACCAGTTTGTAACATAATCCCATGAAAGGTCCTCTTTCAGTATGAAGCTACAGCTGCAGCACAAAGCTAGACATCGATTTCTAAGCACTCTTATAGACCACTGCTGCCTCTTAAAATCCATCAGTCGTAATACAGAAAGCTTCTTTAAAGCCCAGGCTTTTTAGGCTACTTTCACACTAGCGGCAGAGTGATCCAGCAAGCAGTTCCGTCGCCGGAACCGACATGCCGGATCCGGCAAAATGTATGCCAACTGATGGCATTTGTAAGACTGATCAGGATCCTGATCAGTCAGAAAAATGTATTGAAATGCCGGATCCGTCTTTCCGGTGTCATCCGGTAAAACGGATCCGGTATTTATTTTTTTCAGTCTGCGCATGACGGATCCGGCATTCTGGTATTTTGAATGCCGGATCCGGCACTAATAGATCCCTATGGAAAAAAATGACGGATCCGGCATTCAGGCAAGTCTTGTTTTTTTGGCCGGAGATAAAACCGTAGTATGCTGTGGTATTATCTCCGTCCTGATCAGTCAAAAAGACTGAACTGAAGACATCCAGATGCATCCTGAACAGATTACTCTCCATTCAGAATGCACGGGGATAATCCTGATCAGTTCTTTTACGGCATTGAGCCCCTAGGACGGAACTCAGCGCCGGAAAAGAAAAACGCAAGTGTGAAAGTACCCTAAACAGACAATGTGAATATTACCAATCCCCTTGTCAATAGAAAGTGTTTCTACACAGTCCGATACTGTCAGCGGTGACTGGACACTATTAGGCCCCTTTCACACGGGCGAGATTTCCGCGCGGGTGCAATGCGTGAAGTGAACGCATTGCACCCGCACTGAATCCAGACCCATTAATTTCTATGGGGCCGTGCACATGAGCGATGATTTTCATGCATCACGAGTGCGTTGCGTGTAAATCGCAGCATGTTCTATATTGTGCGTTTTCCACGCAACGCAGGCCCCATAGAAGTAAATGGGGCTGCGTGAAAATCGCAAGCATCCGCAAGCAAGTGCAGATGCGGTGCGATTTTCACGCACGGTTGCTAGGAGACGATCGGGATGGAGACCCGATCATTATTATTTTCCCTTATAACATGGTTATAAGGGAAAATAATAGCATTCTGAATACAGAATGCATAGTACAATAGCGCTGGAGGGGTTAAAAAAAATAAAAAATAATTTAACTCACCTTAATCCACTTGCTCGCACAGCCCGGCTTCTCTTCTGTCTGTCTTCTGTGCTGTGTGCAGGAAAAGGACCTGTGGTGACATCACTCCGGTCATCACATGGTCCATCACATGATCCATCACCATGGTAAAAGATCATGTGATGGACCATGTGATGACTGGAGTGACGTCACCACGGGTCCTTTTCCTGGACACAGCACAGAAGACAGACAGAAGAGAAGCCGGGCTGTGCGAGCAAGTGGATTAAGGGGAGTTAAATATTTTTTTTATTTTTTAACCCCTCCAACGCTATTGTACTATGCATTCTGTATTCAGAATGCTATTATTTTCCCTTATAACCATGTTATAAGGGTAAATAATACAATCTACACAAGGCCGAAAGTTTGGGTTTGGGTACCAAACATGCCGATTTTTCTCACGTGCGTGCAAAATGCATTACAATGTTTTGCACTCGCGCGGAAAAATTGCGCATGTTCCCGCAACGCACCCGCACCTTTTCCCGCAACGCCCATGTAAAGACTTAAGACTGCCTTGACAAGAAGAATGTCCAGTTGTGAATGTATTAATATATTTCCAAGAGGAATAACAGAGGAACAAAGCAAAGATGTCATACGGGTATGTATTAAAGGAGAGAGAATTCTGCCTGTGACTGTATCTGAGGAGTACTGAATTCTCTTCTGTAGTCTACAGCATGATAATACTCCAGCCCTGTATCTGACCACTGTATGGTCACCGAATGGCGGTATTATTGGGTATATAGGTGCTTGTATTGTGATAGTGTACACTCATCCCTGACTGTGATCTATTTTTCTGCCCCTTCCCAATGGGCCCGTGACTTTCAATGGGTCCGTGGAAAAATCGGAAAATGCACCGTTTTGCAGCCGAGGCCGTGATCCGTGTATACTGTCCGTCCAAAAAATATGACCTGTCCTATTTTTTTGACGGACAACGGTTCACGGACCCATTCAAGTCAATGGGTCCGTGAAAGAACACGGATGCACACAAGATTGGCATCCGTGTCCGTGATCCGTGGCCGTAGGTTGCTTTCATACAGACGGATCCGAAGATCCGTCTGCATAAAAGCTTTTTCAGATCTAAGTTTTCACTTCGTGAAAACTCATATCCGACAGTATATTCTAACACAGAGGCGTTCCCATGGTGATGGGGACGCTTCTAGTTAGAATACACTACAAACTTTGTACAAGACTGCCCCCTGCTGCCTGGCAGCACCCGATCTCTTACAGGGGACCGTGATCCTACAATTAACCCTTTCAGGTGCGGCACCTGAAGGGGTTAATTGTACTATCATATCCCCCTGTAAGAGATCAGGGCTGCCAGGCAGCAGGGGGCAGACCCCCCCCCCTCCCCAGTTTGAATATCGTTGGTGGCACAGTGTGCGCCCCCCATCGGGCCCCCCTTCCTCCCTCTAGTGTAATAAATCGTTGGTGGCACAGTGTGCGCCCCCCATCGGGCCCCCCCTTCCTCCCTCTATTGTTATAAATCGTTGGTGGCACAGTGTGCGCCCCCCATCGGCCCCCCTCCCTCTATAGCAGTAACAGCATTGGTGGCCAGTGTGCGGCCTCCCATCTCCCCCCCCCCCATCATTGGTGGCAGCGGAGTTCCGATCGGAGTCCCAGTTTAATCGCTGGGGCTCCGATCGGTAACCATGGCAACAAGGAAGCTACTGCAGCCCTGGTTGCCATGGTTACTTAGCAATAGTACAACAGTAGAAGATTCATACTTACCTGCTTGCTGCTGCGATGTCTGTGACCGGCCGGGAGCTCCTCCTACTGGTAAGTGACAGTTCTTTAGCAATGCGCCGCACAGACCTTTCACTTACCAGTAGGTGGAGCTCCCGGCCGGACACAGACATCGCAGCAGCAAGCAGGTAACTATGAGTCTTCTACTGTTGTACTATTGCTAAGTAACCATGGCAACCAGGACTGCAGTAGCGTCCTGGTTGCCATGGTTACCGATCGGAGCCCCAGCGATTAAACTGGGACTCCGATCGGAACTCCGCTGCCACCAATAATGGGGGGGGGGGGGGGGAGATGGGAGGCCGCACACTGGCCACCAATGCTGTTACTGCTATAGAGGGAGGGGGGCCGATGGGGGGCGCACACTGTGCCACCAACGATTTATTACACTAGAGGGAGGACGGGGGGCCCGATGGGGGGCGCACACTGTGCCATCAACGATATTCAAATTGGGGAGGGGGGGGGGTCTGCCCCCTGCTGCCTGGCAGCCCTGATCTCTTACAGGGGGATATGATAGTACAATTAACCCCTTCAGGTGCGGCACCTGAGGAGTTAATTGTGCTGATCACGGCCCCCTGTAAGAGATCGGGTGCTGCCAGGCAGCAGGGGGCAGTCTTGTACAAAGTTTGTAGTGTATTCTAACTAGAAGCGTCCCCATCACCATGGGAACGCCTCTGTGTTAGAATATACTGTCGGATCTGAGTTTCACGAAGTAGCTCATATCCGACAGTATATTCTAACATAGAGGCGTTCCCATGGTGATGGGGACGCTTCAAGTTAAAATATACCATCGGATTGGAGAAAACTCCAATCCGATGGTATAAAAGAACTCCAGACTTTACATTGAAAGTCAATGGGGACGGATCCGTTTGAAATGGCACCATATTGTGTCAACATCAAACGGATCCGTCCCCATTGACTTGCATTGTAATTCAGGACGGATCCGTTTGGCTCCGCACGGCCAGGCGGACACCAAAACGACTTTTTTTTCATGTCCGTGGATCCTCCAAAAATCAAGGAAGACCCACGGACGAAAAAACGGTCACGGATCACGGACCCACGGACCCCGTTTTTGCGGACCGTGAAAATAAACTGTCGTGTGCATGAGGCCTAAGACTAGGATCTTAAACCATGAGTAGGTGAGACTTATATGTGTATAAACACTATAATGAAACATTGCAGTTTCCATATTGGCCACTAGATGTCAGTATAAGAGAATGTGCTCAAAAAGTACTTTTCATCTCTATCTAAAGGGAACCTGTCACCAGGATTTTGTGTATAGAGCTGAGGACATGGGCTGCTAGATGGCCGCGCGCACATCCACAATACCCAGTCCCCATACCTCTGTGTGCTTTTATTGTGTAAAAAACAATTTGATACATATGCAAATTACCCTGAGATGAGTCCTGTCCCTGACTCATCTCACGTACAGGACTCATCTCAGGTTAATTTGCATATATATCAAATTGTTTTTTACACAATAAAAGCACACAGAGCTATGGGGACTGGGTATTGCGGATGTGCTAGCGGCCATCTAGCAACCCATATCCTCAGCTCTATACACAAAATCCCGGTGACAGGTTCCCTTTAAGGGGTTGTCCTATTTCAGGACCTTTTCAACTACCAGCAGCAGCATGTGGTACCTGATGAGAAAATCATCCTCACCTGTTCTCCGCCATTCCATTCTAGCTCCCTGCTCCCCTTCAGGGGGTCTTCTGGTCTTGTTAACTTTTGGCATGTCACTGCTGGGTCTCATGCCGCTTGGGGACACATTGCCACTGAGGCTAACTATAGGTTTCAGTGGTGCACATGACCCCGATCAGCAACCGACCGACAGCGATCAGCAACCTCTGGCACTCCAGCTTTTGCTTAAACTACATGTCACCGCCAGTTCTGTGAGAAGGTCTGACAGACGTCCTTCTCTACCTCTTGCATGATGTTCTTTGTTTTGGTTTCACTTTCTCATCTCATTTCCTTCTCCCAGGTGTCACCTATTTAGACTAATCCTCTTTCCTTTATATTCCCTCCCATACTGCCTCAGTTTGCGGTTTATACTACTTCCTGGATTAAGTGTTCACTGCTGGAGGCTGCTGCTTGTTCAGATAAGTCCTTTCATGTATTGTGTTTCCTTGCTGGATTGATTCTAGGTGACCCTGACTCCCTCCATATGAAGTGCAGGGAGCCGGTGGTCGTGTCTCCTCACTATTATAGGGTTTTCAGGTGTCACACAGTCTTAGGTACGTGGGCATACAATCGTCTACCTTTGAGACCCTTGCATGTGCATAGCAGTCAGGGTGAGCTCTTAGGGTTTTATAGGGGTCACCTATATGCTCCTTAGTTTATTCATAACTTCCAGCTATCTGCAACATCATCTGTGACACTACAGTTCCCAGAATGCTTCATTCCCTTCTATTGGAGTAACAAGCAAAGCTGAACAAGTGGGAATGTTGGGAGTTGTAGTTTCTCAGCAGCTGGAGTACAGAAGGGCCAGGGAGCTGGAACGGAGCGTTGGGAGCAGGTGAATATAATTTGCTGCTGCTGCCTAGTTATAAAGGTCCCAGAGCTGGATAAACCCCCTTAAGGATCACCTGTCAGCAGGATCAACCCTGTTAAACAAAATAAATATACCAGTATTTGTACCAGGTCTTGTTTTATGCAGAAGTTGTATGATTTTTAATTACCGTGTATCGTTTTTACTGCGCAAATACAGAAAGAAAATATTTTTGGCATTTTTTATTTATTTATTAAGTCTCTTTTTTGCCATTTTATACCGTAAATTATTTTTTCAGGTTACTATGGTTTTGTGGATAATATGTATTGTGTGTGCAAATAAATGTATCTGGCGGGTACTATTTCTGCTTGTGGAGAGCTCCTAGTAGATATAAGGAGTTTTATATGCTCCTCTGGGATTAAGGTATGCAGAATACAGTGCCTTAAAAAGTATTGATATCCCTTGAACTTTTCCCAATTTTTTCACGTTACACGCACAAACTTAAATGTTTTTTATTAGGATTTTATGTGATAGACCAACACAAAGTAGCAAGTATGTGTGACGTGAAAAGAAAATGATACATGGTTTTCATAATCTTTAACCCCTTAAGGACCGGGCTCATTTTCACCTTAAGGATCGGGCCATTTTTTGCAAATCTGACCAGTGTCACTTTAAGTGCTCATAACTTTCAAACGCTTTGACTTACCCAGGCCGTTCTGAGATTGTTTTTTCGTCACATATTGTACTTCATGACACTGCTAAAATTGGGTCAAAAAAGTTATTTTTTTTGCATAAAAAAATACATTTTTTACCAAAAATTTTGAAAAATTAGCAAATTTCAAAGTTTCAGTTTCTCTACTTCTGTAATACATAGTAATACCCCCAAAAATTGTGATGACTTTACATTCCCCATATGTCTACTTCATGTTTGTAGCATTTTGGGAATGATATTTTATTTTTTGGGGATGTTACAAGGCTTAGAAGTTTAGAAGCAAATTTTGAAATTTTTGAGAAATCTTCAAAATCCCACTTTTTATGGACCAGTTCAGGTTTGAAGTCATATTGTGAGGCTTAGATAATAGAAACCTCCCAAAAATGACCCCATTCTAGAAACTACACCCCTCAAGGTATTCAAAACTGTTTTTTCAAACTTTATTAACCCTTTAGGTGTTCCACAAGAGTTAATGGCAGATGGAGAAACAATTTTGAAATTTCTATTTTTTGGAAAATTTTCCAATATAATAAATTTTTTCCAGGAGTAAAATAAGGGTTAACTGCCAAACAACACTCAAAATGGGTTGCCCTGATTCTGTAGTTTGCAAAAACACCCCATATGTGGTCGTAAACTACTGTTTGGCCGAACGGTAGCACATAGAAGGAGGGGAACACCATATGGGTTTTGGAAGGCAGATTTTGCAGGACTGGTTTTGTTTATACCATGTCCCATTTGAAGCCCCCTGTTGCACCCCTAGAATAGAAATTTCAAAAAAGTGACTCCATCTAAGAAAGTACACCCCTCAAGGTATTCAAAACTGGGTTTACAAACTTTGTTAACCCTTTAGGTGTTCCACAAGAGTTAATGGCAGATGGAGAAACAATTATGAAATTTCTATTTTTTGGAAAATTTTCCAATATAATCAATTTTTTCTAGGAGTAAAACAAGGGTTAACTGCCAAACAACACTCAAAATGGGTTGCCCTGATTCTGTAGTTTGCAAAAACACCCCATATGTGGTCGTAAACTACTGTTTGGCCGAACGGTAGCACATAGAAGGAGGGGAACACCATATGGGTTTTGGAAGGCAGATTTTGCAGGACTGGTTTTGTTTATACCATGTCCCATTTGAAGCCCCCTGTTGCACCCCTAGAATAGAAATTTCAAAAAAGTGACTCCATCTAAGAAAGTACACCCCTCAAGGTATTCAAAACTGGGTTTACAAACTTTGTTAACCCTTTAGGTGTTCCACAAGAGTTAATGGCAGATGGAGAAACAATTATGAAATTTCAATTTTTTGGAAAATTTTCCAATATAATCAATTTTTTCTAGGAGTAAAACAAGGGTTAACTGCCAAACAACACTCAAAATGGGTTGCCCTAATTCTGTAGTTTGCAAAAACACCCCATATGTGGTCGTAAACTACTGTTTGGCCGAACGGTAGCACATAGAAGGAGGGGAACACCATATGGGTTTTGGAAGGCAGATTTTGCAGGACTGGTTTTGTTTATACCATGTCCCATTTGAAGCCCCCTGTTGCACCCCTAGAATAGAAATTTCAAAAAAGTGACTCCATCTAAGAAAGTACACCCCTCAAGGTATTCAAAACTGGGTTTACAAACTTTGTTAACCCTTTAGGTGTTCCACAAGAGTTAATGGCAGATGGAGAAACAATTATGAAATTTCTATTTTTTGGAAAATTTTCCAATATAATCAATTTTTTCTAGGAGTAAAACAAGGGTTAACTGCCAAACAACACTCAAAATGGGTTGCCCTGATTCTGTAGTTTGCAGAAACACCCCATATGTGGTGGTAAACTACTATTTGGCTAAACGGCAGGACATAGAAGAAGGGGAACGCCATATGGTTTTTGGAAGGCAGATTTTGCTGGACTGGTTTATTTACACCATGTACCCTTTCAAGCCCCCTGATGCACCCCTAGAGTAGAAACTCCATAAAAGTGACCCCATCTAGGAAACTACGGGATAAGGTGGTTGTTGTTTTGGGACTATTTTTGGGGTAAATTTGATATTTGGTTGCTCTATATTACTCTTTTTTGAGGCAATGTAACAAAAAAATTAAAATCTAAAATTGTTTCTACATTCGCTATTTAGTTTTGTGGAACACCTAAAGGGTTAACATAGTTTGTAAAGTAACTTTTGAATACCTTGAGGGGTGTAGTTTCTTAGATGGGGTCACTTTTTTGGAGTTTCTAGTCTGGGCTACATCAGGGGGGGCTTCTAATGGGACATGGTGTCAAAAAAAAAACTGTCCATCAAAATCTGCCTTCCAGAAACCGTATGGCGTTCCCTTCGTTCTATGCCCTGCCGTGCGGCTATATAGCCATTTACGACCACATATGGGGTGTTTCTGCAAACGACAGAATCGGGGCAATAAATATTTAGTTTTGTTTGGCTGTTAACCCTTGCTTTATTACCGGCAAAATGGATTTAAATTGAAATTTTGCCCAAAAATAGGTGTTTTGGCACCGTTTTTATTTTATATTTTTAACACCGTTCATCCGAGGCGTTTGGTCAAAAGTTATTTTTATAGCGACGACTTTTACGCACGCGACGATGCCCAATATGTATGGCTCTCAGACTTTGGAGACACTAAGCAGGCATCCTAAAACTGCGGCCCTCCAGATGTTGTAAAACTACAATTCCCACCATGCCCTGCTGATGGCTGTAGGTTGTCTGGGCATGCTGGGAGTTATAGTTTTACAACATCTGGAGGGCCGCAGTTTGAGGATGCCTGCACTAAAACTAATATTTTTGGGGGAAAGAAAAATAGTTTTCGTGTCTCCAAAGTCTGAGAGCCATAGTGTTTTATGTTCTCTAGTGAACTGTTGGGGATTATAAAAATTTAGTACTCCATGGAAGTGTGATACTCCCTGAAGCAATCGATAACGCAGAGGCCCGGATGATCGGGGCACGTGTCGCACTGAGTGGTGGTGTCCTTCCGTATCCCCCTCCTGCGACACACTCTGCACTTTTTTTGGGTTCGTCCCTTCTTTCCAGTATGGGGGACCACACCTGGAAAGTGTTGGCCAGGGACGATCCGGGCGCCTCCAGTTCCCGAGGTACTCCGGCCTGCTCTTTCCCGGTCCGAAAAGATCAGGTCCTTGAGGACTGCCTCATAGAATTGGAGGAATGTCCCTGTGCTGCCAGCGCTTCGGGATAGTACAAAAGAGTTGTACATGGCAACCTGCACCAAGTAGACCGCAACTTTTTTGTACCATGCCCGGGTTTTGCGCATGGCGTTATATGGCGTGAGGACTTGATCCGAGAGATCAACTCCTCCCATATACCGATTGTAGTCGACGATACAATCGGGCTTGAGGACCGTTGCCGCGGTACCTCGCACAGGGACTGGGGTGGTGCCGTTACCGTGGATTGTGGACAGCATAAGGACATCCCTCTTGTCCTTATACCTGACCAGCAACAGGTTTCCACTGGTAAGTGCACGGGTCTCACCCCTGGGGATAGGTACCTGGAGGGGGTAGGCAGGGAGGCCGCGCTGATTTTTCCGCACGGTCCCACAAGCGAACGTAGATCTGGCGGCAAGGGACCTGAACAAGGGAATGCTGGTATAAAAGTTATCCACGTACAAGTGGTAACCATTATCCAGCAGTGGGTACATAAGGTCCCACACGAGTTTCCCGCTAACACCCAGAGTGGGGGGACATTCTGGGGGTTGAATACGGGAATCTCGCCCCTCGTACACACGAAATTTGTAAGTGTACCCTGAGGTACTCTCACAAATTTTGTATAGCTTCACGCCATACCTCGCTCGCTTTGTGGGAATATATTGGCGGAAACTGAGTCTCCCCTTGAACGCAATGAGCGACTCATCAACCGCGACCTCCCTTCCAGGTACGTAGGCCTGCTGAAATGTGGCCCCAAAGTGATCGATGACAGGCCGTATCTTATACAGCCGGTCATAGGCAGGATCACCTCGGGGTGGACATGCTGCATTATCGGAATAATGCAGACATTTCCGGATGGCCTCAAACCGGGAGCGTGTCATGACCATACTGTACAGTGGGGTCTGGTACAGGACGTCCCCACTCCAGTATTGCCTGACACTGGGTTTTTGGACTAGACCCATATGCAGCACGAGGCCCCAAAATGTCCTCATTTCGGCTGCACTGACCGGCGTCCAGCCACCGGGTCTAGCCAAAACTGAGCCTGGGTTTTGAGCGACGAACTGTTGGGCGTACAGATTCGTCTGCTCCACCATCAAATTCACCAGTGGGTTACTGAAAAAAAAACTAAAATAGTCAATTTCAGTAAACCCCACTGTGGGAATCTGGATTCCAGGATTGCCAGCGAAATCCGGAATCTCAGGCTCAAAGTCCACTGGGGGACACCAGCTAAGTTCATCGGCAGGGGTCTCCGGTGAACTTATTTGGTGGGCCGGGAAACCAGTACGAACCCCAGGGCGGCTCGTACTAGGGTGGGCCACAGGATCCCTAGCATGTGCGGCCCCTGGCTCCGCCTGGCGGCGTCTCCGCCGCCTTGGTGGCTCATCGTCATCCGATGATGATGAGGAGGATGCTGATGATAAGAGGAATGTGGGGTCATCCTCATCCTCACTGGGGCTCTCGGAGTCGGAGGCAATCTGGGCATATGCCTCCTCGGCCGAGAACACCCGGCGGGCCATGGGTGTGTGTGCGTGTAGGTGTGCGTGTGTGTAAAACTTTATTATATGTGCGTGTGTGTGGGGGCAACGGGTGTTCGCGTACTAAAAAAAGGAAAAAAGGGCAAGTGTTAGGAAAAAAAAAAAGTTGCTGATTAGCGGTACAACGCTGATCAGCGGTGGGGCAGGCGATGCGCTAACAGTGGACGGACGCTAAAAAGTGCCGACCAGTCAGCGAACGCAGAAAAAAAAGTGGTGGTGAGGGGGCTAGTGGTGGTGGTGGGGGGGGGGGGGTTGGGGGGAGTGGTGGGGGCTGGTGGTGGTGGGGGGCTGGTAGGGGGGGGCAAGTGGCAGGGGGGGGTCTGGGGTCTGATAGATGGATCAAAAAAAGTTTTGTGTAAAAGTTAAAAGTTTTTTTTTTTTTTTTTCCTAACTAACTTTTCCCTTCTTTCCCTGCCTAACGATGCCTCTCCCTCACTGACCCTAACCTACCTGGGTGGCGATGGGTGCAGGAGGGTGATGGATGGCGATTAGGGGGACACAGGAGCTGGTGCTGGACGATGCTGCCGGGTGCTCGTGCAGAACAGGAAGAGGAGGGGAGAGAGGAGCGCAGGAAGTTTGAATCTCGCGCCTCTCTCCCCTGCACCAATCAGCACCCTGGACAGCAGTGTTCAGCACCAGGGCCAGCACCGCCTCCTCAAATCCTCGGACTGCGATTGGTGGTGTATAATTACGCCACCGATCGCAGTCTTTTTCCGGTTCATCGGGTCACCGGACACCCGAATGGACCGGAAACGCAGAAAACCGCAGGTCTGAATTGACCTGCGGTTTTCTGCGATCGCCGATACGGGGGGGTCAAATGACCCCCCCCTGCGTTGTTACGGGATGCCGGCTGAATGATTTCAGCCGAAATCCCGTTCCGATTAACCCCCGCGGCGCCGGAATGCCGATTTTAAGTCAGGACGTACCGGTACGCCCTTGGTCCTTAAGGACTCGGGAAATAGGGCGTACCGGTACGCCCTGTGTCCTTAAGGGGTTAATAAATAATAATATGGAAATTGTGACATGCAGTTGTATTCAGCCCCCTGTACTCTGATACCCCTAAATATGTGACCAATTACCTTCAGAAGTCCCCTAATTAGTAAATGTGTATAATGTATTCTCAGTATAACTACAGCTGCCCTGTGAAGGCCTCAGAGGTTTGTTAGTGAACGTTACTGACAGGGGCGTAGCTAGAAGTGACTGGGCCCCACAGCAAAATTTTGTAAAAATAAGCCCCTGCCGCTCGTCACTAAACAAGACATGGCCGTCCACCTAAACTGACAGCCCAGGCAAGGAGAGCACTAATTTGAGAAGCAGCCAAGAGGCCCATGTGCAACACGCCAGACCTGCAGGGGATGACGAAGTGAGGTCACAGTTATGGGCAATCGAGGGTACTCACTATATTTGCGGAACCCTGGGCAGGCGCGTGGCAGTGAAGGAGAGGTAGACACAGTTCCTCTGGGGCACGCTCTGTAGATAGGGACCAGGCCTGATGGTAGTTGAGGTGCCCTGGATGTTATAGGTATTTTGTGTGCCTGGGGCAAGGTCCCTGTGGGATTCGTGACGCCAGTGCCTTTGGCCGGTGGCACGCCGGTTGGTGGTTGGAAAGATGAAGGTACACAAGTATGCAGTGAACCAAACGTAAACTTTACTGGACAATCCAACTTTGTACAGCAGGGAGTAGTACAGTCTTTAGATTACAGTTCCACAAAGGGGCTTATTCACAATATGGCAGGCAATAGTCATGCAAGTTACACTGAGGGTAAATTCCACAAGCACTCAGCAGCAGGTTGTACTTTGACACTGTCCTTTCTAGAACTCCTACTCTGGCTTGATAACTCCCAAGGCCCGGATGCCTAAAAGGGTGGCTTATATCCTTGGTTACTTTCTTCCTCAGGTATTATACTACTTGCAATGGTTTCTAAGTTCCTCTGCCTATCAGGGGCACTTGGCTTACCCTGGGACGCCTCCTCCCATCAGGTGGATAACTGTCGGTTTCTCCCAGGAGGTTGAATCCTGCAACTGGGGTATCTCTTCAGAGCTAACTTAGGCTCTCTTGTTCTTCAGGCAAGCTGGAGCTTCTCAACAGCCTCCTGGACATCACTAGCAGCCTGGGCTATCCAGCTGCATGTCAGGAGCAGGCTTCTTAACCTGTGTCTTCTCAGACTCCTGGCTCTGCACTCCCACTCCCTGTCTGGGCCTGGACATTTATACTAGGGGCTCCCTATCTCCCTCTAGTGTCTGGGATGTCTAACTACACCCAACTAGGCCTGCTGCTGCATTAGACAGGGGTACATTGCATATAACAACACATTAAAACATACATTAAATGCAGAATTAAATATGACATTTCTGTTCCTTGTGAGTAGGAGTAACGCGCACACCAATTGACCCTTGTGTAGTGCCCACCCATACCTAGTGGGACACTACATACCCCCACGCTATAACGTTGCCCGTCCTCGGCGCAACATGGAGGGTCCCTGCACAGCTGGATACTGCATCTGTAATGAGGACAATAAAGCAAAGCAGGAAAACACATCTACATTTGCAAAATATACATTATATGTATACATATATTAGGCAGTTCCACTGGAATAGGAGCAAGTAATGGTGAAAAGGGGCGTCGTTCTCTTCTCTCAGGATAAAACAATGGGAACAGGGGCGCTGACCTGGCACAGCGTAACTATAAATACCAGGATAGTCCATATAATACTTTTTAAGTGCAAATTGTCCATGGAAAATATAAAAACAATTAAATAACAGTTCTTTGGAGGCTCAAAGCATATAAAATGAGTCCGTACCCAGTTTCTTTTCTTTTCGTTCATTCCACAGCTAAGTAGAGATATAAGACCTTTAGGAATCATAGCAAGAATCACAGAGGCTCGCACGAGGTGGAGTCCATCTCTGGGCACAATACTTTAAAATAGTAGCAAAATCTCAGAGGCTCATGTGCATTTGAGTCTATCCCTGGGCCCAATTCCTTTAAATTCCAGTTGCATAATAAAACAGCAGCGCATAAAATAGTCCACATTATTTAAATGGCATACACATCAAAGTAGTGCTATAATACCCTTAATCAACCTGAAAAGGGGGTTAAAGGGTTAAAGGTGCAACTTATGGAAACAGGCACAACTGGGTTTTCACTCTGAGAAAGCAGGCAGGAGGTCCTGTAAACAAGATGGCCTTGCTGCACGTGGTATTTTCAGTGGCTCACCGCCTCCACTGAGCCGTGGGTAACTGGCAGCAGCAACAGAGGGCCAAAACAACGAAGGACTCCTGTCCTGAAAGGGTTAACTCTTCTTTAGGATCCCTTGGCAAATAAAGCAAAACATCAAGGGCCTAGCAGGCCAATTCACAGGGGCATATCATATTCACTTTGCATTTCAGTGGTGCTCCCTGGCTCCATTTGTATATTGGGCCTGTACTGAGGTTCAATCGATGGATGTGCCCACAACACGGTATTGGGGGGCAACTGCAACATAAACGGACCCCTAATAGGTATAGGCCCCATAGGCCTAGGGGTAATCACAGTCGCTGACCTCACCGGAGCAGGCATAACAAATGTGGGCTGCTGCACTGGCCTGGGTACCGCTGCTGCAAGCGGTCCGGTGGGTTCTGGAACAACTGGCTCTGTGCGCCGGTGCACAGCATATGAGGATCCCACCGCAGGTGCCGGTACTAAGGAGGGACGATTGACAGGGACAGGTACTCTCACCTTAGACCCGGAGACGTCCGAGTCCTTACGTTGTAGGCCAGGTGGAGTCCGGATCCTGGCGGAGGCAGTCTGGCGTAGCTCCCGCAGTTTCAGCTCCAGCCGCACGATCTGGTCGTCCAGGCTTTCGGAGTCGGGATCGCTGGTCTCCGCTGTCGTTGTCGGCACTTGGAAGGTGGGTGATTCGTCCTGCGCAGCCGCTGCAGGCTCAGGTGAGGCGTCCGCTTTCCTCCCTCTGCGGATATTCTCCAGGGCAGCTCTGAATCTCTCTGCATCCTGAAGCTCACGGACAGTTTTCTCCCTGCGAGGCAACTCAGGTGAGGGCCATGGGCTAACCCTCTTCTCTACCACTGTCGGCTGCCAGAACACATTTGGGCCAATGAAAGAGCCCCGTTCTTGGAAGGCGTGATGGGCCGGTCCTGGAGAGCATTCAGACTCACGCTCGCAGCCAGGGTTGTCCTCCGGAGAGCGCACAGACTCACGCTCGCAGCCAGAGTAGTCCTCATCAAAGTCCCAGTCCTCTGTCTTCTTCTTAGGACGGGACACGGCAGTGGCGTAGGGGCCTCGCAGGCCCTCAGCAGGGGTAAATTCAACCTCCTCTCCCTCGCGGAGGTTGTGTAGACGTTCTGGGAGGTAACTCCGCTTGACGGACCTCCTGTTGACATATAAATCTCGTCCAGTCAGGTAGTCTTTAATGAAACCGAAGCCTCGGTCCTTGTCAAAGGCCACAACCAACCCCCTTCTCCTTTCCAGGCGGGGTTGTGTGTCGGTGTGGCACTCGTGAACGGTCTTTGCCAGTTCTTCATAGTAGATTTTTGTCTTAGTCGTTTTCTTTATGGCGGCCTCCCGGATCTCTGCCATCAATGCGGACCACTTGAACGAGGGCTGGAAGAAGTCTCTCCAGGAGCCATAATAGGTCTCCGGTTGCGTCCTCTGTGGCGGGCAGGCGGGTCTCTCCGGTCCCGGAGAGTAGGCCGGTGGAGCGTCCTCTTGCTCAACACCAGTCACATTCATGGTTAATAAGTCGGGCGCGGACATAGCAGAAAAGTCCTCACTCCTCAACATGCTCGATCCTTCTCTGGAGAGCGACAGGGTGGCGCCAATAAGTTCAGACAGATCCTCCCATTGCACTGGGAGGCCGCCCCCCAGGTACTCCAGTATGGGGGAGGCGGAGTCCATCACAGCAGACATGCAAATGTCCAGACAGGGCGGTGGCGCCAGCATACAGCCTTCCCGCACTTTTAGCAGAAGGCGCCAATTTTTACCGCCAATTTAAGATGAAGATGACGCAGCAAACAATTTCAAGCAAGCTCAGCGGCCATCTTTGAGCAAAATAGCTGTCTATTCATTGACAGCAAGCGGTGGCTTAAATAAGCAGAAAACAGTCCATACAATGCAATCTTCACACCGCAAATATTACAGTTCACTTTGGCCCAGCAATTTTCAATAAAACAATTGGGGCATGTCACTTTAAGACAATTTTCAGCACACAGTTCTTAAATCCGCTATGGCGCAGGAATATTCGTATCCTGTTCGTGACGCCAATTTATGCAACACGCCAGACCTGCAGGGGATGACGAAGTGAGGTCACAGTTATGGGCAATCGAGGGTACTCACTATATTTGCGGAACCCTGGGCAGGCGCGTGGCAGTGAAGGAGAGGTAGACACAGTTCCTCTGGGGCACGCTCTGTAGATAGGGACCAGGCCTGATGGTAGTTGAGGTGCCCTGGATGTTATAGGTATTTTGTGTGCCTGGGGCAAGGTCCCTGTGGGATTCGTGACGCCAGTGCCTTTGGCCGGTGGCACGCCGGTTGGTGGTTGGAAAGATGAAGGTACACAAGTATGCAGTGAACCAAACGTAAACTTTACTGGACAATCCAACTTTGTACAGCAGGGAGTAGTACAGTCTTTAGATTACAGTTCCACAAAGGGGCTTATTCACAATATGGCAGGCAATAGTCATGCAAGTTACACTGAGGGTAAATTCCACAAGCACTCAGCAGCAGGTTGTACTTTGACACTGTCCTTTATAGAACTCCTACTCTGGCTTGATAACTCCCAAGGCCCGGATGCCTAAAAGGGTGGCTTATATCCTTGGTTATCTCCTTCCTCAGGTATTATACTACTTGCAATGGTTTCTAAGTTCCTCTGCCTATCAGGGGCACTTGGCTTACCCTGGGACGCCTCCTCCCATCAGGTGGATAACTGTCGGTTTCTCCCAGGAGGTTGAATCCTGCAACTGGGGTATCTCTTCAGAGCTAACTTAGGCTCTCTTGTTCTTCAGGCAAGCTGGAGCTTCTCAACAGCCTCCTGGACATCACTAGCAGCCTGGGCTATCCAGCTGCATGTCAGGAGCAGGCTTCTTAACCTGTGTCTTCTCAGACTCCTGGCTCTGCACTCCCACTCCCTGTCTGGGCCTGGACATTTATACTAGGGGCTCCCTATCTCCCTCTAGTGTCTGGGATGTCTAACTACACCCAACTAGGCCTGCTGCTGCATTAGACAGGGCTACATTGCATATAACAACACATTAAAACATACATTAAATGCAGAATTAAATATGACATTTCTGTTCCTTGTGAGTAGGAGTAACGCGCACACCAATTGACCCTTGTGTAGTGCCCACCCATACCTAGTGGGACACTACATATGGTCACTCTGGAGGAGCTGCACAGATCCACAACTCAGGTGGGAGAATCTGTCCACAGGACAACTTTTAGTCGTGTACTCCACAAATCTAGCCTCTATGGCAGAGTGGCATGAAGAAGGCCATTTTAGAAAGCAAGCCATAACAAGTCCTGTTTGCAGTTTGCCACACGCCATGTGGAAGAAGGTGCTCTGGTCTGATGAGACCAAAGTTGAACTTTTTAGCTTAAATGCAAAACGCTATGTGTGGCAGAAAACTAACACTGCACATCACCCTGAACACATTATCCCCACCGTGAAATATGGCGGCATCATGCTGGGGGATACTTTTCATCAGTAGTGATGAGCAGCAGAGGCAATATTCAAATTCGGGATATTTCGCGAATATTTGGGCGAATATTCGTCATATATTATATATTATTATTTTCTTGATTGCGAAAATCGTCAATGTAATATGCGTGTATTGCATGCGCAGTACAGGCGTGGGTCACTGTTGCTACATGTTTCAAGCTGCTAGAAGTTTCCTGAGACTGGAGAAAATGGTTGGCACGGCAGAACATTGCAATAGCTTCATAGAGTGCTCCAATGTATTCGCGATTGCGCAAATCGGCAATTAACGATGCTCAATACGTGCAACTTCACATTTTAGCAGGTCTGACTACATATTACTGATTGGTGCACAATGTCTGTAGCATGTATGTATGGACAGCAGAGAAACAGTAATCCCTATCACACTACCTAACACCCTGCACTGCAACAGCTGCACTATATCAGGATATAACCTACACTGACTATCTGTATTATATATATCAGCTATCTAACTATCTAATGTAGTGTGGAAAGCACAGAGCACAGCAATGACACTCAGGGCCGGTGCTACCATAAGGCAGACCAAGCGGCCGCCTTAGGGCGCACACTGGGGGAGGGCGGAAAAATGTGACATGGAGGGGGAGAAATTTGACATGGGGGTCTGATGGCTGACATTGGGGGCTGATGGCTGGGGGATGATGTCTGACATGGGGTTCTGATCTGAGGTCTGATTAACATTGGGGGTCTGATTGCTGGTCTGACCTGAGGTGTAATGGAATTTTTTTTTTTCTTATTATCCTCCTCTAAAACGCAGGTGTGTCTTAGAGGGCGAAAAATATGGTCCTTAAACCAGCCATTGTCTGAAGCAGAGAGAAGATACCAGGACCACACAGAGGAGAAGCTTGGGGGGGGGGGGGGCACCAAAATGTAGCTTCGCTTGTGTTGGCAAAAATCCTTGCACCAGCCCTGATGACACTGCTCTCTCTCAGAACTCCATTAAACTAGAGAAAATGGCCGCTGGGGAGGTTCTTATATAGTAAGGGGTAGGCAACTTTCCTATTGGTTGCTAGGGATGTTGCTAAGCTCTGACAAAGACATTGCGGCCTTCCCATTGGCCCACAAGCAAAGAGGGGAGGTTACTGATAAAAAAAAAAAATATATAGAATATTCAAGAATACAAATATATAGCACTATATTTGAAATCTTCGCAAATTTGTGGCGATATTCGCGATTAAAATTTGTGATTTGAATATTCGTGTCCAACACTATTCATCAGCAGGGACAGGGAAGCTGGTGAGAGTGGATGGGAAGATGGATGGAGCTACCGTAAATACATGGCAATCGTGGAGGAAAACATGTTAGAGGCTGCAAAAGACATGAGACACCTTCCAGCAGGACAACGACCCTGAACATCAGCCAGACCTACAATGTAAGGGTTTAGCTCAAAGCATATTCATGTGTTACAATGGCCCAGTCACAGTCCAGACCTAAATCCCATTGAGAATCTGTGGCAAGACTTGAAAATGACTGATCACAGACGCTCTCCAACGAATCTGACTGAGCGCGAGCAAAGAAGAAAAGGCAAAAATTTCAGCCTCCAGATGTGCAAAGCTGGTAGAGACGGACCCCAAAAGACTTGCAGCTGTAATTGCAGCGAAAGGGGGTCCTACAAAGTATTGAGGGGGATGAATACAAATGCACACCACACTCTTTCAGATTTTTATTTATTAAAAATTTGAAAAACTATGTATCATTTTCTTTTTACTTTACACATACTTGTACTTTGTGTTGTTCTATCGCATAAAATGCCCAAAAAAATTACTTTAAGTTTGTGGGTGTTACATGAAAAAATGTGGAAAACTGTTGCTCCAATGCCACAGACAACTTGTGACACCAGAGGCACAGTTTTCTTTTGTTTGTTATATTAGTTTGCATACAATAAAATGTATTTTATACAAAAAAAAAAATTTTTTTTCCCTATTGACTTTTATTGATTTATTATTTTTTATAAATTTTTATAAATTCCATTATTGGATTACTATTTCATAGCTTCATTTTAAACTTGTATTACCATGCTCCTGTATGCCAATGCATTGTATTCTCTCTATGACACAGGCTGCCATCAGGGTAAGGCCTCATGCACAAGACCGTGCCGCTTTTTGCGGTCTGCAAATCGCGGATCAGCAAAAAAACAGAAGCCGCCCATGTGCCTTTCGCAATTTGCGGAACGGAACAAGCGGCCCATTGTAGAAATGCGTATTCTTGTCCGCAAAACGGACAAGAATAGGACATGTTCAATTTTTTTGCAGGGCCACGGAACGGAGCAACTCCGTGTGCTGTCCGCATCTTTTGCGGCCCCATTGACGTGAATGGGTCCGCACCCGAGCAGCTAAAACTGCGGCTCGGATGCGGACCCAAAAAACGGTCGTGTGCATGAGGCCTAACACTGGCATGTCCCACCAGCAGGATTACTGAGCAGACCGCCATTCCCCAAGGCTGACTGGTCCATTCTCCAGTTGGGTCACCAGGATGGTCCTGAATAGAGAATCCTTTTTATATACTCAGACTTCCCCAATGGGATTTTTTTAATTTTTTTAAATGGGTTGGAGGACCCGCACTGTCCACCATCAAAAGACAGTGGGTGCCGGTTATCAAGGGGTTAAAGGAGTAGTCCGCTTTCTGTTTTCCTAGAAGCGTTTCCTTTCAAATAAACTGATAGGATGGTGTCCATCATCTGGGATCACCAGTGATCTGCTGTAACCTGTGATGGAACCTTGCAACAAGTGTTCAATTTCCCTGCAGCGCCACCACAGGAGGAAATTAAATATTACACGTTGCCCAGTGAAATCAATCCGCTGAGCAGGCCTGGTCCTCCAGAGGAAGAGATGCTCTTTGTTTTTTGGTCCTGAATGAGGGATCGCTCTCTATTAACCCTGAATTCCCCAAATAGGTGTTTTTTTTAATGGGTTTTACCAAAGCAGACATTCCGTTCAGTGAACCTCTCCCTGCTGCATTATGAAGAAGGATGTTAATATGAATCAGCCCTTTAATTTTCATTAGAAATGCAATTCATCCCGGCTGTGAAAGGACAGATGACAGCAGTGTCAGTAAATGACAAGTGTAAGCAGAAGTTGACATTTCCTATTTCTTCTAAACACGGTGCAGCCATTTTCAGGCGGTTGACAGGAATCTGTCACCCTGAGGTTCACAGCTCCTCGGCTTGTACTGCGTGGATGTGTCAGCGAGACTTCCCTCCTTGACCATCCGTAATCATCACAGAACATTTCCCCCTCATCGCCAGTAAATACCATATACATCCCTGACTCATTCTCCTCTCTTACACTATTACAGGACTTAGTCACAGGTTTCTTGGTGATATCTGTTTATGGGAAAGCTGGGGAACCAGGGCCGGCCTTAGGTTCGTTGGAGTCCTGTGCGAAATGCGCTTTTGGTGCCCCTCCACGATAATTTAAAAAACTATGAGTGTTTTATATATGTGTTAAACATATTCCAATAGCATACATGATGCCAGGTAGTTCCTATAAATTTCCATACAGTATACATGATGAAGTGTAGTTCCTATATGTTCCCATACAATATCTAATGTCATGTAGTTCCTATTCATTCCTATATGGTATCCATACTGCCATGTAGTTCTTATATATTCCCATACAGTATCCATAATACAATGTAGTTCCTATAAATTTCCATACAGTATACATGATGCAGTGTAGTTCCTATATGTTCCTATATGTTTCCATACAATATCTAATGTCATGTAGTTCCTATTCATTCCTATATGGTATCCATAATACAATGTAGTTCCTATACATTTCCATACAGTATACATGATGAAGTGTAGTTCCTATATGTTCCCATACAATATCTAATGTCATGTAGTTCCTATTCATTCCTATATGGTATCCATACTGCCATGTAGTTCCTATATATTCCCATACAGTATCCATAATACAATGTAGTTCCTATACATTTCCATACAGTATACATGATGCAGTGTAGTTCCTATGTATTCCCATACAGTATCCATGATGTCACAAAATTTCCCACAGTTTGGTACGCCCCTCTTTGGAATATTCACGATATCCCTTGTAAAACTTTCTCAAACATAAAAAAAGTTGTTGCATAAAAAGCGTAAAATGGCATAAAAAATTTAGGAATAATCCTCCTGACATTGAATATGAAATGTCTCGCTGACAGGAGTCATGTATTAGTGACTGGCACAGCTCTCTGTCATGAGGTTCACTTTGACCATGAAATTAACATATTCTCCGAAATTTAAGGGATCATTTATCATTCCCAAGTGCGATAGGCTAGAGAAGCTAGAAATACACTGAAGTTCTAAAAATGTTTTGAGAATATTCTGCAGCAATGTACAAAGACAGTCATCCCTCACATGAGACCCTGTCCCCAATGGGGCTCATTTGGTCCCCCTATTTTAGGCACGCACTAGGGCCAATTTCATGATAAAATTAAGGCCCCATTCACATGACCATATTTTTGCTCTGCATCCAATACGCATATTTTGCGGATCAGATGTGGACCCATTTATTTCAATGGGGCCGCAAAAAATGCAGACAGCACACCGTGTCCGTTCCGCAGCCCCCAAAGAGATAGAACATGTCCTATTCTTTTCTGTTTTGCAGACAAGAATGGACATTGTTACAATAGGTCTGCAAAAAAAAAAACACATGCAACACGGATGTCATCTGTATTTTTTGCACCCTAAAGGCTCATGCACGCGAACATATTTTTTATCGGCATCTGATCCGCATTTTTTTCGGGTTGGATGCGGCCTCATTCACTTCAATGGGGCCACAAAAGATGTAGACAGCACACTGTGTGCTGTCCGCATCCATATGTCTGTTCTTGTCATCATTACGGACAAGGATGAGCCTGTTCTATTATGGCCCTGGACGTTCCATTCTGCAAAATGTGGAAACTATCCATGTTTTGCGGATCCACAATTTTCGGACCACAAAACAGGCAGCAGTCGTGTGCGTGAGACCTGTGTGCCCTCTGCATCTCTGTGGGGACACATTGACTTGAAGGGGTCCACAATCCACAACATACAGCAAAATATGGGACATGTCCTATCTTTTTCGGTGTGAAGGCTCGGACCCAGAAACCCAGGGAAAGGGCTTCCATGTGTTTCCGTGGGATTCCGACCTGTGCCTCCACTTAAGTCAATGGGTCAGCACCGCAGTACGGAGTTCACATGCCTGTGTTCTGCTGACCCGCAGTTTGCAGGCTACACCACGGTCGTGTGAATGTACCCTAATGGAGGTTTTTCAGGACTTTACTACTGATGAACTTCTGGGATAAGTTGTAGTAATGGGATGCCCTATCAGATTGGTGGGGGATCGGACACCCAGATCAGCTGTTTTCAGGAGCTTGTGTGCTGGTACCAGGCACAGGCACTGCACAGCTCTGTACACTAGTGAATGGGAGTAGCGCTGCAGTAACATGCACAGCACTACACAGTGTGTACAGAGCTGTGTTGTCCCAGTGCCGCCCCCCAGGTCTGAACGTGTCCCAGATTTATAGGAATGCTGAGTGGTGTGGTGTGGCCCTAATAGTCTCTGTGTGTGTCACGATGCTCCTACCTGGATATTGTCGCTCCCCAGGGTTAGGCTCCAAAGCAATAAAGGGGGGAGTAATGGTGGAGGTGGAGAATAAGTCGAGTCCAGACTTTTATAAAGTTCAACAGCTTTACTTGAATCAACTTTCATCCGTAGAAGAAATGGTGTTTCTCTAGGTTCCAGCAGGTTTTGGCATAAACTGGCAGACGAGCTTAAATATTCTGCTTTATCTCTCTGCTGTGCTAAACTCGGCTTTAGTCTGGTCACTGGACTTTAGGACTGTTCTAGTACCTTTGGAGTAATGTGCCTTTGGCTGTTGACCCCCTAGCAACACTCTGTCGGTTAATCTTTAAGAAGTCAGGGTGATTCTCTTCTCCTTCCAACTCTAGACTAAGGCCTCTTTCACACGAGCGTGTCCGGGTAAGGTCCGGATGCGTTGCGGCAAACCCGCGTGAGTAGGTACCCAATTGCAGTCAGTTTTGACTGCGATTGCGTTCCGTTGTTCAGTTTTTTTCGCACGGGTGCAATGCGTTTTGCACGCGCGTGATAAAAAACTGAATGTGGTACCCAGACCTGAACTTCTTAATAGAAGTTCAGGTTTGGGTTCAAAGTTGTGTAGATTGTATTATTTTCCCTTATAACATGGTTATAAGGGAAAATAATAGCATTCTGAATACAGAATGCATAGTACAATATGGCTGGAGGGGTTAAAAAAAATAATAATTAACTCACCTTAATGCACTTATTCGCGCAGCCGGCATCTCTTCTATCTTGTTCTGTGAGGAATAGGACCTTTGATGACGTCACTACGCTCATCACATGGTCCGTCACATGATCCATCACCATATTGTACTATGCATTCTGTATTCAGAATGCTATTATTTTCCCTTATAACCATGTTATAAGGGAAAATAATAAAGATCGGGTCCCCATCCCAATCGTCTACTAGCCAGCGTGCGTGAAAATCGCACCGCATCCGCACTTGCTTGCGATTTTCACGCAGCCCCATTCACTTCTATGGGGCCTGTGTTGCTTGAAAAACGCACCAAATAGAGCTTGCTGCGATTTTCACGCAACGCATAAGTGATGTGTGAAAATTACCGCTCATGTGAACAGCCCCATAGAAATGAATGGATCCTGATTCAGTGCGGATGCAATGCGTTCAACTCACGCATTGCACCCGCGTGGAAAGCTCGCCCGTGTGAAAGGGGCCTAAGACTCAGACTGACTGAAAACTTTCTGCAGTCCCTCCCTTGGTAGGAAACAGGACTAGCCCACTTCTGCCCAATCGGGGGAGAATGGAATGGTAAGCTCCTTTCTATCTAAAGATCTCTCTGCCATATACGCTGCCACCTGCTGGTGAACCAGACATAGTACGTTAACAAAACAGTTTCATCGTAACATTATCAATGCACAGTGACAAAGGACCTGGAATCCATACACAAACGACATTTTGGTTAGCAATTAAAGACAGTAGCAGGGTGTAGAAATGGTAATACCACTCTGGGGTATTACAGTAGGTCCTGAAAAAAACGGATCGAGATGACCTAGCCTAAGGATAAGGCATCAATAGTTGCATGGGGTTGCTTGAGATTAATCAAACATGGTTGCTTTCTTAAAGAAACTGCACCACTCTTGCTCATGGTTCTGTCTGGTGCTGTGTCTCAGCCACATTCATGTGAAGCTTTGTATAGTTCCCACTGAGATCCAGTCCATGGAATGAGGAGACCAGCCACGTCCTCCAGAGCAAGGGACGCTCTTCGTAGCCGCTCTCCGCACTCACTAACTGGGGCTCGTAAATAAAGAGATCTCTTTCTACCATATGAACTCGAAGGGGAAGCTTTATGAAAATCACCTAAAAGAAAAACTGTCTTATTCATAGTAACCAATCACAGCGCAGCTTTCAACTGTCTAGAGCACCGTAAGAAATGTAAGCTGTGCTGTGATTGGTTGCTATGAGTGTTTCAAAAATCACCCACCGGCCCTATTTCCAAATGAGGTCTTCTTAATCTGGCCACCCTTTTCAATAAAAACACCTATGTTAATTCATATAATGGGAATGATATTTCTAAAAATGTGTAAATGGCCGTAGTAATAAAACGTATATATTACACATGTTTTTTAATTGTTGTGGGTTGAAAATATAAGAGCAGCAATCTGGTTACTGAAGGAAGTCCAGGCCCTTTGCACTACTTATTTGTATTATTCCTCTGCAATTTGTTGTGTTTTTTTCTTATATAAAAGAAAGAATAATCAAATAAAATAAAATAAATATAATTTTTTTTAAAATAATAATACCAAAAATGATAATAAATGCATTCTGTGTTCTGTCCAGGTCCCTACTCTGCAGAGATGTCTTTTGCAGTAACTCCTCTACAATCTAGTAGGAGAAGGTCGGGTCCCTGATGGTCAGAGACAGCCAAAAACCCAGAGGAGAAGAGAAGCCGTTTGTTTCCTCTTTTTTCAGCCTACATAGTAATCAGAGAGCGGTATATGTAGCGAATAGAGGAAATGGAAATGCCGCAGCCTCTACTGGTCCGGATCTCCAGGTGTAGCAGAGCTGCTGGGTCTTAGCAGTTAGGCGTCCTGCACACGACCATATTGTTTTACAGTTCGTTTTAAACTGAGCAGTTTATCAGTTTTTTTGTTTCAGTAGGGTTTCCGTTTCACTTCCGCTTCCGTTCCGTTTTTTCGTTTGGTTTCCGTTTGTGATCTGTTTTTTGCGGATCGCAAACGGAAATTACAATAATGTTTAAACAGTAAGTACATAAAAAATTTGGCCTGGGCATACCATTTTCAATAGATGGTTCGGCAAAAACGGAACGGATCCGGAAGACATACAGATGCATTCCGGATGCATTCAGTTTTTTTTGCGGAGCCATTGACTTGAATGGAGCCACGGAACGTGATTTGCGGGCGATAATAGGACATGTTCTATCTTTGAATGGAACGGAAATACGGAAACGGAATGCATACGGAGAACATTCAGTTTTTTTGTGGAACCATTGAAATGAATGGTTCCGCATACGGACCGCAAATGGAATGCACAAAAATGGAATGGAAACGAAAAAAAAAACGTTTGCGTGCAAGAGGCCTTACAGCGGAAAAGTGCAAAATACAAGTGAGAATAATAATTTAAAAAAAACTGTAAGGCAACATGCACACGACCGTATGTGTTTCGCGGTCCGCAAATTGCGGATCCGCAAAATAAACCAGATGACATCCGTATGCCATCCGTTTTTTTTTGCGGATCGTCTAAAACGGACAAGAATAGGACATGTTATATTTTTTTCAGGGCTACGGAATGGACATACGGATGCGGATAGCACAATAGCACACGGTGTGCTTTCCGCATTTTTTGGCGGACCAATTGAAATGAATAGGTCTGTATCCTATCCGCAAAAAAACGGAACGGACACGGAAAAAAAATACGTTTGTGTGCATAAGGCCTAAATGTCTCAAAAAGATTGTTTATGTGCTCTTGGGAGGGCATGTCATGTATCACAACATAAACAGACATAAATAAAAAAAAGATATTATTTTTTTAGTAAAATACAAATGGGGGGATCCTAAATCTTCTAAAAGGTGTACAACTTCTAAGGCCTCATGCACACGGCCGTTGTTTTGGTCCGCATATGAGCCGCCATTTTGGCGGCTGGGATGCGGACCCATTCACTTCAATGGGGCCGCAAAAGATGTGGACAGCACTCCGTGTGCTGTCCGCATCCGTTGCTCCATTCCGTGGCCCCCGCTAAAATAATATAACCTGTCCTATTCTTGTCCGCACTTTACGGACACGAATAGGCATTTATATTGAAGGCTGTCCGTGCCGTTCCACAAATTGGACACCATCTGTGTTTTGCGGATTCATGATCTGCGGACCGCAAAACACACCACGGTTGTGTGTATGCGGCCTAAAAGGAGTAATAGAGGAACAGCAAAGCACATCGTTTTAAGAATAAATTCTCCAGAACTGTCATTACCTGTGGAATACTAGTATTTACTAAAACAGACATGTCAGGGGAGGGGACGGGTCCTCTTTAGTAGACAGCCCTTGTCTAGGTGTCCAATAATATAGCAGCAAAAATTATTTTGGCAGCCCAAAATATAAAAAAAAAAGTTAGCATCTTTAAACCACTGAGTGCACTAAGGCCCCTTTCACACAAGCAAGTTATCCGCGCGGCTGCAATGTGTGACGTGAACGCATAGCCCCCGCACTGAATCCTGACCCATTCATTTCAATGGGTCTGTGTACACGAGCGTTTTTCTTCACGCATCAGTTCTGCGTTGCGTGAAAAATCGCAGCATGTTCTATATTCTGCGTTTTTCACGCAGCCCTGGCCCCATAGAAGTGAATGGGGCTTCAGTGAAAACGCATTGCATCCGGGAGCAAGTGCGTATGCGATGCGTTTTTCACTGATGGTTGCTAACAACATCTCGTTTACAAACAACATCTCGTTGTTTGTAAACCTTCAGTTTTTTTATCACGCGCGTGAAAAACACATCAAAACGCATTGCACCCGCGCGGAAAACAACTGAACAACTGAACGCAATCGCAGACAAAACTGACTGAACTTGCTTGCAAAATGGTGCGAGTTTCACTGAACGCATCCGGAGCCAATCCGTCCCGCTCGCGTGAAAGAGGCCTAAATCCTTAAAAAAAATAATTCTGTCCGGTCACTAAGGATATAAATAAATGCTTTCTGCTTGTTTTCTTATGGGGATTGAAGTCCTAAAGAACTTGTCAGATGCTTTCACTGTGTCAGGAAACGGTGCGGCTTGAAGTTACTGTAATGCCTCAGATACTTGTACGTAACTTTCTAATCTGTGGGCGTGCGCTCATTGTCAGACGGTTCCTGTGAGTGTTGTCACTGTAAATTTTTTTGTGGTAATTTTCAGGCCTGCTTTAGACAAGGTCTTCTGGGAAGCTGAGGAGGATATAGCGCTGTGCGCAGGAAGTTGGACACGTTTTAGCGATTACGTGAGAATTTTTTTTTTTTTAAATAAAATGAAAAGAATAGATAAATTCCGGGCTTGTTCACGCTCAGCCAGTTCTCATCTCACTTCTATAGTCTATACAGTATTCAAATCCTGGGTTCTGTCCATGTCCGCCGGAGAAAAAGCTGCTTAACCCCTTAAGTACCGAGCCCATTTTTGGTTTTGCATTTTCGTTTTTTCCTCCCCATGTTTCAATAGCCATAACTTTTTTATTTTTCCATTCACATAGCCACATGTGGGCTTATTTATGCGGGTGTAGATGCCTTTTTTTTTTTAATGGTACCGTTTAATTTAACATGTCTTTTATTGGAAAACGGGAAAAAAAATCTTTATGGGGCTAAATTGAAAAAAAACAACACATAATTCTACCAAAGTTTTTGGGGGTTTTGACATCACGGCGTTCACTATGCTCTGAAAATGATATGAGGTCCTTATTCAGTGGCTCAATACGAGTGCAGCGATACCAAACTTGTATAGGTTTGTTTTGTTTTTTTACTACTTAAAAAAATAAAAAATCTTTGCAAATCAAACTTTTCTTTGCATCGTCATTTTCTGATGACCACAACTTTTTGTATTTAGGTTTATAGAGCTGTATGAGGGCTTGTTTTTTGCGTAACGAACTGTTGTTTTTATTGGTACCATTGTTGTGGTACATATGACTTTTTGGTCACCGTTATTCCATTTTTTTTGGGGGGGAAAGGTGAAAAAAAAAAGGCAAATCGCTGGTTTTTGATTTTTATTTTCCGTTATGGCATTCACCAGACAGGAATTTTGTAAAAATATTTTAATAGTTCAGACTTTTTCAGACATGGCGATACCTAATATGTTAATTTTTTTATTGTTAATATATTTTTATATGTAATATTGAGAAATTGGAGTGATTTAACTTCTTCAGGACATAGGGCGTACCTGTACGTCCTATGTATTTACGATCACCGCCGCTCGGCAGGCGGTGATCGGAACCGGATGCCTGCTCAAATCAATGAGCAGGCACCTTGGGTAAATGCGCGGGGGGAGGGGGGGTCCCTTGAACCCCCCGTGTCTGCGATCGCCGCAAACCGCAGGTCAATTCAGACCTGCAGTTTGAGGCTTTTCATGTTGCGGGCGGCAGCATGGAAGGCAGTGCGATGCCTTCCTGTGACGAGCCTGTGAGATCCAGCCCCCTGGATCTCACAGGCAGGAACCTGTATGAGTAATACACACAGTATTACTCATACAGCCAATGCATTCCAATACAGAAGTATTGGAATGCATTGCAAAGGATTAGACCCCCAAAAGTTGAAGTCCCAAAGTGGGACGAAAAAAAAGTTGAAAAAAATTAATAAAAATTAGGGGGGAAAAAATGGTTGACATATTAGGTATCGCCGTGTCCGTATCGACCTGCTCTATAAAAATATCACATGACCTAACCCCTCAGATGCACACCGTAAAAAATAAAAACGGTGCTAAATAAACAATTTTTTTGTCACCTTACATCACAAAAAGTGCAACAGCAAGCGATCAAAAAGGCGTATGCCCACCAAATAGTACCAATCTAATCGTCACCTCATCCCACAAAAAATGAGCCCCTACGTAAGACAATTGCCAAAAAAATAAAAAAAAACTATGGCTCAGAATATGGAGACACTAAAACATTTTTTTGTTTTAAAAAAGCTGTTATTGTGTAAAACTTACATAAATAAAAAAAGTAAACATATTAGGTATAGCAGCGTCTGTAATAACCTGTTCTATAAAAATATCACATGACCTAACCCCTCAGGTGAATACCGTAAAAAAAAAAAAAAGGTGTAAAAAAAGCAATTTTTTGTCACCTTACATCACAAAAGTGTAATAACAAGCGATCAAAAAGTCATATGCACCCCAGAATAGTGCCAATCAAACCATAATTTCATCCCACAAAAAATGAGACCCTACCTAAGATAATCGCCCAAAAACTGAAAAAACTATGGCTCTCAGACTATGGAGACACTAAAACATGATTTTTTTTAAATTAAAATTAAATCATTGTGTAAAACTTACATAAATTAAAAAAATAGTATACGGTACATATTAGGTATCGCCTCATCTGTGACAACCTGGTAAATAAAATATCACATGATCTAACCTGTCAGATGAATGTTGTAAATAACAAAAAAAAAAACGTGCCAAAACAGCTATTTCTTGTTACCTTGCCTCACAAAAAGTGTAATATAGAGCAACCAAAAATCATATGTACCCTAAACTAGTACCAAGAAAACTGCCACCCTATCCCGTAGTTTCTAAAATGGGATCACTTTTATGGATTTTCTACTCTAGGGGTGCATCAGGGGGGCTTCAAATGGGACATGGTGTCAAAAAACCAGTCCAGCAAAATCTGCCTTCCAAAAACCGTATGGCATTCCTTTCCATCTGCGCCCTGCCGTGTGCCCGTACAGCAGTTTACGACCACATGTGGGGTGTTTCTGTAAACTACAGAATCAGGGCCATAAATAATGAGTTTTGTTTGGCTGTTAACCCTTGCTTTGTAACTGGGAAAAAATTATTAAAATGTAAAATCTGCCAAAAATGTGAAATTTTTAAATTGTATCTCTATTTTCCATTAAATCTTGTGGAACACCTAAAGGGTTGACAAAGTTTGTAAAATCAGTTTTGAATACCTTGAGGGGTATAGTTTCTAAAATGGGGTCACTTGTTTGGAGTTTCTACTCTAGGGGTGCATCAGGGGGCTTCAAATGGGACATGGTGTCAAAAAAACTGTCCAGCAAAATCTGCCTTCCAAAAACCATACGGCGCACCTTTCCCTCTACGCCCTACTGTGTGCCTGTACAGTAGTTTACGGCCACATATGGGGTGTTTCTGCAAATGCAATAAATATAGCATTTTGTTTGGCTGTTAACCCTTGCTTTGTTAATGGAAAAAATGGATTAAAATGGAAAATTTGCCCAAAAATTGAAATTCTCAAATTTCATCTCCATTTGCCAATAACTCTTGTGCAACACCTAAAGGGTTAACAAAGTTTGTAAAATCAGTTTTGAATACCTCGAGGGGTGTAGTTTCTAGAATGGGGTCATTTTTGGGTGGTTTCTATTATGTAAGCCTCACAAAGTGACTTCAGACCTGAACTGGTCCCTAAAAAGTGGGTCTTTAAAAATTTCTGAGAAATTTCAGGATTTTCTTCTAAACTTCCAAGCCTTGTAACATCCCCCAAAAATAAAATATCATTCCCAAATTGATCCAAACATGAAGTAGACATATGGGGAATGTAAAGTAATAACTATTTTTGGAGGTATTACTATGTATTATAGAAGTAGAAAAATTGAAACTTGGAAATTTGCAATTTAAAAAAAAAAATTCGGTAAATTTGGTATTTTTTTCATAAATAAAAATTATTATTTTTTACTTCATTTTACCAGTGTCATGAAGTACAATATGTGACGAAAAAACAATCTCAGAATGGCCTGGATAAGTCAAGGCGTTTTAAAGTTATCAGCACTTAAAGTGACACTGGTCAGATTTGCAAAAAATGGCCTGGTCCTTAAGGTGAAATAGGGCTGAGTCCTTAAGGGGTTAAACAGCTGTAACTAAGGGGAAAACTCAAGGAAAACAGTGGTAGGTGAAGAAACTAAAGATTGCTTTATGCATAATGCTGCTGCAGCAGTAACATATGCTAAAATTGTTTTGGTTTTTTTATGAAAACATGACAGTTACCCTTCAAAGAAATTGTCTATGGAAAACCTACATTCAGGACCATAATCTATTAGCTGGAGTGGAGAGCAGCTAAAAATGGTACCTGGAGGACCCATCATTACGTGGACAGCTATCGATTTCATGGGTCAGCATGTAATGCTTCCTTTCCCTTGTGGTGGCGCTGTAGGAGAACTCAACGCCAGGCTCTAGAGGTCACAGCAACAGGACACCATGTGATCACCATGGGAGGAACAATTCTTCCTTTACATCTCCCAGGCTTCCAATGAAAAGTGGAGGCAATGGGACCCCCAATCTCTAAAGACCCCTGAATGTTGCATGAGTTTTGGACGTTAAAAACCAAGCAACTGTTTTTCTCTTTTTCATTTCATAAGACATAAGTTATTTATTTTTTATTTTTTCCATCCATATGGTCACACGAGGACTTGTTTTGCAGGATGAGATGCATTTTTCTATGCCACAATTTTGGATTAGTTTCACCTGCTGCGGCTTGTGCGACCATGCGGTACTTGACAGCAGTGCAACCGCGGCACAGCTGCACGGTGTGGTCGTACCTAACACTTCCTGGAGATACATTGAGTGTATGTATACTCATTATACGGTAAATATGTGGGGGAACACCACCTCTGGGTCTGTAGATTTTTTTGCACATTCATTAGAACTTCATTAATTTCCCCCCCGTTTAAGATGAAGTACATATTGTAGTAAGTCAAACAACCCAAAGACTACTTGGCCTCCCTAGAGACTTCATTCATAATGAGAGCTCTCTCACTTCTCTTATCACATATTTCAATGAGTTTTGCTGAAAAATTCCCTTTTTTTTATTTCTATTTTATTGCATAAAAATATCAATTGAAACAAAGTTCTCTGGCAGAAGGCAATTCATTATGAAATTCAAAGATTCAATTTTTTTTATTATACAGTAAATATTTCCAAATTCTAAAGTACCGTTAAGCTCCAGTCCAAATATTAATATGCATACTGTACTCTATACCCCGTTGTCAGCTATTTAGAGTTTTCTTGTCAGCTACTGTACCCGCATGCAAGTAAATACTCCCTAATTTTCCCTTAGGCCTTTTGCACACGACCGGATGTATTTTGCGGTCCGCAAAAAACTGATCCGCAAAAAATACAGATGGCGTCCGCGTGCATTCCGTATTTTGCGGAACGGAATAGTTGGCCCCTAATAGAACAGTACTATCCTTGTACTATCCGTAATGCGGACAATAATAGGACATGTTCTATTTTTTTGCGGAACGGAAATACGGACATACGGAAACGGAATGCACACAAAGTACCTTCCATTTTTTTTGCGGACACATTGAAATGAATGGTTCCGTATACGCCAAAAAAAGGGAACGGACACGGAAAGAAAATACGTTCGCGTGCATGAGGCCTTAGCCAAGGAAAAAGTGTGTGAGATATAATCTGGTGCCAGGGGTGTAGCTATAGGGGGTGTGGAGGTAATGGTTGTAACAGAGACTGGTGCCTGAGGGGGCCCAAAGGCCATGCTGCCATGGAAGAAGACATCGGTATTACAAAAAAAACTGAACGGACACCGAAAGAAAATACGTTTGTGTGCAAGAGGCCTAACTAAGGCTGAGTTCAAACTAATAATTTAATCCGTTATTTCAATCAGTTATTGTGAACCAAAACCAGGGTCAGGTCAAAAACACAGAACGGGTGCAGATCTTTCCATTAGGCCTTATTCGCACAGTCAGTGTTTGGTCAGTGATTTCCATCAGTGATTTTGAGCCAAAACCAAGTGCGGGTCCAAAACACAGAACAGGTGCAGATCTTTCCCTTATACCTTATGTCTGTGCAGGCTCCAATCCTGGTTTTGGCTCACAATCACTGATGGAAATCACTGACCAAACACTGACTGTGTGAATGAAGCCTTACACCTGATCTCTGTGGAGGCTCCACTACTGGTTTTGCCTCACAATAACTGATGGAAATAACTGATCACATAATTAAGGTCTCACGCATTGGGGACTGCAGTTTGCGGTCCCCAATGCACTGGAAACATCCGTGCGGATTCCGCAGACAGAATGAATGGGCCGGTGATCCGTCTGCACCGCAAAAAAATAGAACATGTTGTATTTTTTTGCGGTGCGCAGGCACGGACAGAAAGCCTATGGAAGCACTCTGTAGTGCTTCCGTGGGGTTCCATGCCTCCATTCTGCAGTGGACCTTTCGGATTGCGGATCCACTGTTTGCGGCCACAATATGGGCCCGGCTGACACACGTTCGTGTGCATGAGCCTTAAGATGTGCATCGCCTTTGTATCTTCTTTGTTTAGTTGGATTAATACAAAAGGCACCGAAACAGGAGAGCCCACATGACAGCCCATGTGTACCCTGGCAACTATGGATAAAAAACACTCTTCTTAGGGTCAGATATCAATTTAGAGAAGCACACTGCCATTGTTGCCTATATAGTGCAGCATAGGCTTTTTATAATGTAGAGGTTCTTGTATGCCTTCTGTATGCCTGTTTTAATGAATGTGCCATCTGCCATCTTGGTTCCTTCTTCTCGTCTGATATGGTTCTCCTAATGCAGGTTGTATTTTCCATGATGCCTCTGCATTTCTTCTGAGTCCTACATAAAAGCAGCAAGTGATAGATCAGTGATAAAAAAAAAACTTCTGTCCCATGAAGCTGTGATGCAGCTTCAGTCTGTCTCCCCTACCTCCTGCTTGTGATAGGTTTCTCTTCAGCTCTTGCAAGCAGGAGGCAGGTGAGAGCAGTCTGAAGCTGCATCTCAAAGAAATACAGTGGAGGTTCTGCACACAGCAGTGACAGACAGTAGGGAAGAAAGCATTCATCGCAAGCAGGAGAGACAGGCTAAAATGGTATCTAGTAACATAGTTTAGAAGGCTGAAAAGAGACAATTGTCCATCCAGTTCGGCCTGTTATCCTGCAAGTTGATCCAGAGGAAGGAAAAAAAACTCCATGAGGTAGAAGCCAATTTTTCTTATTTTAGGGGGGGGGGGGAATTCCTTCCCGACTCCAATCAGGCAATCAGAATAACTCCCTGGATCAACGACCCCTCTCTAGTAGCTATAGCCTGTAATATTATTACACTCCAGAAATACATCCAGGCCCCTCTTGAATTCCGTTATTGTACTCACCATCACCACCTCCTCAGGCAGAGAGCTCCATAGTCTCACTGCTCTTACCGTAAAGAATCCTCTTCTATGTTTGTGTACAAACCCTCTTTCCTCCAGACGCAGAGGATGTCCCCTCGTCACAGTCACCGTCCTGGGGATAAATAGATGATGGGAGTGATCTCTGTACTGACCCCTGATATACACTCACCTAAAGAATTATTAGGAACACCTGTTCTATTTCTCATTAATGCGATTATCTAGTCAACCAATCACATGGCAGTTGCTTCAATGCATGTAGGGTTGTGGTCCTGGTCAAGACAATCTCCTGAACTCCAAACTGAATGTCAGAATGGGAAAGAAAGGTGATTTAAGCCATTTTGAGCGTGGCATGGTTGTTGGTGCCAGACGGGCCGGTCTGAGTATTTCACAATCTGCTCAGTTACTGGGATTTCCACGCACAACCATTTCTAGGGTTTACAAAGAATGGTGTGAAAAGGGAAAAACATCCAGTATGCGTCAGTCCTGTGGGCGAAAATGCCTTGTTGACGCTAGAGGTCAGAGGAGAATGGGCCGACTGATTCAAGCTGATAGAAGAGCAACGTTGACTGAAATAACCACTCGTTACAACCGAGGTATGCAGCAAAGCATTTGTGAAGCCACAACACGCACAGCCTTGAGGCGGATGGGCTACAACAGCAGAAGACCCCACCGGGTGCCACTCATCTCCACTACAAATAGGAAAAAGAGGCTACAATTTGCACGAGCTCACCAAAATTGGACTGTTGAAGACTGGAAAAATGGTTTCTTGAACATGACAATGAGTTTACTGTACTAAAATGGCCCCCACAGTCACCAGATCTCAACCCAATAAAGCATCTTTGGGATGTGGTGGAACGGGAGCTTCGTGCCCTGGATGTGCATCCCTCAAATCTCCAACTGCAAGATGCTATCCCTATCAATATGGGCCAACATTTCTAAAGAATGCTATCAGCACCTTGTTGAATCAATGCCACGTAGAATTAAGTCAGTTCTGAAGGCAAAAGGGGGTCCAACACCGTATTAGTATGGTGTTCCTAATAATTCTTTAGGTGAGTGTATTTATACATAGTAATTAGATCTCCCCTCAGTCGTCTTTTTTCTAAAGTGAATAACCCTAATTTGATAATCTTTCAGGGTACTGTAGTTGCCCCATTCCAGTTATTACTTTAGTTGCCCTCCTCTGGACCTCTCTCCAGCTCTGCTATGTCTGCCTTGTTCACAGGAGCCCAGAACTGTACACAGTACTCCATGTGTGGTCTGACTAGTGATTTGTAAAGTGTTATGTTCTCATCACCGGCATCTACTGTATGCTCCTTTTGATGCAACCCATAATTTTATTGTCCTTGGCAGCAGCTGCCTGACACTGGTTTCTGCAGCTTGGTTTGCTGTTCACTAATAATCCCAAGCCCTTTTCCATGTCAGTGTTACCCAGTGTTTTACCATTAGTATGTACGGGTGACTTGCATTATTCCTTCCAATGTGCATAACCTTACTTTTGTCAGTGTTAGGGCTTATGCACACGACCGTTGTTGTTTTGCGGTCCGTTTTTCACTGATCCGTTGTTCCGTATCTGAGGTTTTTTTTCTCTGATTTAAGTCCTCTTCTGTTCCGTTATTACACAAAACATATTCGTATGGTTTCCGTATTTGATCAGTTTTTTTGCGGATCGTATACAGAAACAGTAACTTATTAATCACCAAGCACATAAGCAATATGGGCTGGGCACAGCATTTCTACAGTATGGATCCGCAAAATACGGATGAAATACGAATGACATACGGATGTGTTCCGTGTGCGTTCCGTATTTTTTGCGGACCCATTGACTTGAATGGGGCCTCGGACCGTGATTTGCGGACAATAATAGGACATGCACTACTTTTTTGCGGAATGGCCATGTGGACAAACGGAATGCACACGGAGTAACATCTGTATTTTCTACAGCCCGACTGAAGTGAATGGTTCCGCATATGGTCTGCAAAAAGAAAGAAAATACGTTTGTGTGCATGAGCCCTTAAACCTCATTTGCCACTTCTCCGCCCATCCATCTGTAGCAGTATACTGGCCTCTAGTGTATGTGTATATATATATATATATATATATATATAGTAGGAAAGCGCAAGGGTCCGTCATTAACGGAAGATATGGGTCACCGAGGTTCCTGGCCTCGGTGAGGTAAGAGCCGGTAATTTTAAGTGTCAGCGGCAGTTAGTGCTGACTGACACTATTGGTTTATTTAGTGTGGCTGTAAAGCCGATCCGGGACGGCTCTTACTGGGAGCAGCCAAAGTGCAGGGTGGGTGGCTGTTCCCCACGTTCCAGACCGGGTTTTGGCTAGGGATATAAAACCCAGCCAGCAGTTCAGCTGGGTGTGGATTATCCTCCATTTCACAGTGAATGTCTGTGGAGTCTCTGTGGTTTGGGATCTGCATGATGTGTGCCGTACTAAAGGGCTGAGAGCCGTATTGCTGGAAAGCAGGCCCTAAAGCCTGTTGGGGACTGCTACTGCCAAAACCGGTGACAAGGTAAATGCTTTTTGTTCTGTGGACTTGCCCTGGTGTGAATTAACACCAAGACGACAAACTGTCATTTTTGTTTGTGTGAATAAACACTGCACTGTTTAAGTCAAAGACTTTGTTTTTGCCTCTATAATGCGTCTGCTAATCTGCCTACCAGAGCGAATCCCCACTATATATATATATATATATATATATATATATACAGAGGCAGAAAACCTACAATTAAGAATTATTGACTTGCATAAAGCTGGAAAGGGTTATAAAAGTATCTCCAAAAGCCTTGCTGTTCACAGTCCACGGTAAGACAAATTGTCTATAAATGGAGAAAGTTCAGCACTGCTGCTATTCTCCCTAGGAGTGGCCGTCCTGTAAAGATGACTGCAAGAGCACAGCGCAGACTGCTCAATGAGGTGAAGAAGAATCCTAGAGTGTCAGCTAAAGACTCTGGCATATGCTAACATCCCTGTTAGCGAATCTATGATACGTAAAACACTAAACAAGAATGGATTTCATGGGAGGATACCACAGAGGAAGCCACTGCTGTCCAAAAAAAACATTGCTGCACGTTTACAGTTTGCACAAGAGCACCTGGATGTTCCACAGCAGTACTGGCAAAATATTCTGTGGACAGATGAAACCAAAGTTGAGTTGTTGGGAAGAAACACACAACACTATGCGTGGAGAAAAAGAGGCACAGCACACCAACATCAAAACCTCATCCCAACTGTGAAGTATGGTGGTGGGGGCATCATGGTTGGGGATGCTTTGCTGCGTCAGGGCCTGAACAGATTGCTATCATCAAAGGAAAAATGAATTCCCAAGTTTATCAAGACATTTTGCAGGAGAACTTAAGGCCATCTGTCCACCAGCTAAAGCTCAACAGAAGATGGGTGTTGCAACAGGACAACGACCCAAAGCATAGAAGTAAATCAACAACAGTATGGCTTAAACAGAAGAAAATACACCTTCTGGAGTGGCCCAGTCAGAGTCCTGACCTCAACCCGATTGAGATGCTGTGGCATGACCTCAAGAAAGCGATTCACACCAGACATCCCAAGAATATTGCTGAACTGAAACAGTTCTGTAAAGAGGAACGGTCAAGAATTACTCCTGACCGTTGTGCACGTCTGATCTGCAACTACAGGAAACGTTTGGGTGAAGTTATTGCTGCCAAAGGAGGTTCAACCAGTTATTAAAGGGTTTCTACCACTTGCTTCTGACACATTTGGTTTTCAGACACTAGCGATCCGCTAGTGTCTGATGTACCATACAAGCTAATTATTATATTAATCCGTTCGGCCGTTTGGTTAAAAAAAGGACTTTTATATTTATGCAAATGAGCCTCTAGGTGCTATGCGGGCGTTTTTCCAGCACCTAGAGGCTCCGTCTACCTTGCTAAACTGCCGCCCAGCTCCTCGCTCCAGCACGCCCATCTTCAACTCAAATCGATCCTCCCCCTGCTTCTGCCTTCCGAAATCTCGCGCCTGCGCCGTTCGTCGCGGCATTCGGAGGCATTCGGCGCAGGTGCAGTCAATGTCTGACCGCTCCGTGCTCAGACATTTCCACTGCGCCTGCGCAGGCGCGAGATTTCGGAAGGCAGAAGCAGGGGGAGGATCGATTTGAGTTGAAGATGGGCGTGCTGGAGCGAGGAGCTGGGCGGCAGTTTAGCAAGGTAGACGGAGCCTCTAGGTGCTGGAAAAACGCCCGCATAGCACCTAGAGGCTCATTTGCATAAATATAAAAGTCCTTTTTTTAACCAAACGGCCGAACGGATTAATATAATAATTAGCTTGTATGGTACATCAGACACTAGCGGATCGCTAGTGTCTGAAAACCAAATGTGTCAGAAGCAAGTGGTAGAAACCCTTTAAATCCAAGGGTTCACATACTTTTTCCACCTGCACTGTGAATGTTTACATGGTGAGTTCAATAAAAACATGGTAACATTGAATTCTTTGTGTGTTATTAGATTAAGCAGACTGTGATTGTCTATTGTTGTGACTTAGATGAAGATCAGATCACATTTTATGACCAATTTGTGCAGAAATCCATATCATTCCAAAGGGTTCACATACTTTTTCTTGCAACTGTATATATATATTACACAGGTGAAACCCGAAAAATGTGAATATTGTGCAAAAGTTCATTTATTTCAGTAATGCAAATTAAAAGGAATTGCATTATAGCAACTTAAAATTAGAATATTGTGAAAAGGTTCAATATTCAAGGCTCCAGTGTCACACTCTAGTCAGCCAATTAATCCATACCCCCTGAGCAAAGGGGCCTGAGATTGTGACTTTGGGGTTTTCATAAACTGTAAGCCATAATTATAACAAATAAAGGCTTGGAATATCTCGCTTTGCCTGTAATGAGTCTCATATGTTAGTTTCACCTTTTAAGTTGCATTACTGAAATAAATGAACTTTGCACGATATTCTAATTTTTCGAGTTTCACCTGTGTGTGTGTGTATATATATATAAAATTATACAGTTTAGTGTCATTTGCATAAATTTATATTTTACGGTGCAGCCCCTCTACAAGATCATTAATAAATATATTGAAGAGAATAGGGCCCAGTACTGACCCCTGTGGTACTCCACTAGTGACGGTGACCCCTCCAATACTGACCCCTGAGGTACTCCACTAGTGACAGTGATCCAATCTGAGTGTGTACCATTAATAACCACCATTTTTTTGTACCAACCTTTTATGTGGCACACAAGGGATACACAGGAGACTCAGCACTCACAGATAGACGGAGCCTGAGCAAGGGGAGTTGTATAACTGCAGATTGTATAGACTCACCAATTACTGCAGCCCTGGGCAAAAGTTATATTTTTGGCAGCACTCTTTACATGGGGGAACATACAGAGGTACAAGGAGGGTGGAGGTGGGGTAGGGGTCTGAGAGCTGCCGGGAGAGATTTGATGCTGGGGTAGATTTACTAATACAGTGTAAAAGTAAGACCATTGGACTAGACAGTCTTAAACTGCGCCAGATTTATCACAGTGACTGATGCTGGATGATAAATATGGTGCATCTTTAGACTGTCTAGTCTAACTTTACTCCACCTATTTGTTGGCTTAGTCTACTTCCCAAGTCCAAAGTTTTTTGCCTGTACAGTGTCACAATTTAAGCCATGCCCTTTCCTGTTAAACCACTCCCCTTGCTGACGATATTGCAAAAAGAGTCTAAAACATGTAATAAATGTAGTGCAAAGCATGTAAAGGGGGGGGGGGGGACCAGAACCAGTATTCTAGTATACTTTGATTAGTAAATCTTCCCCATTGTTTAGTTTGAAGGGATTGAAAAAAAGTGATTATAGAAGTTTTTACCAATTTTGCACGCTGTTCTACACAATATAGCATTAGCAATACTTATCAATAATAGTGGAAAAAACAAAGAGTGGTACCATAGGTAGAAACTACACAAGTAATGGGAAAAAATACCACAAATGGCACAGAATATTGAAAGTCTTGAAGGGGTCTTCCAAAACTTTAATATTTACAAACTATTCTCAGGTTATCAATGTTAGATTGGCAGGGGTCAGACTCGCATCCCCGCCTGTTGCAAGCATTTGTTTATATATTGCCCCAATCTGCAAGTTAAATAAAATTGAAGCAGCTCTGCTAATAGTCTAGATGACCAATCTCTAACCATTTTGTATCCCCTATGCAGACCTATTATGTGTCACCATGGTAACAGACTACGAATAAACCCTGTGTAGTCTGATCCAGCAGTCATACTATCTTCTATACGACCCTTTATTCTTTATAAGATAGCAAGGTTAAAGGGAGAAATAAAAACAGAGAAAAATTATTTAATGTCACATACAGTGGCTTTTCTTGGTTTTTCATGTTCCCCATAATAAGTTGCATCAGAGGTTCGTCTACAGAAACTGACCATGAAAAAGGTTTCTCTCAAAACTAGGAAATGATGCAGGTGCCTAGTCCAAGAAAAACACATTACAGTTCTGCTTTCAGCTGCATTCCTACGTGTTGTGGATTCACCACTTTCATGGCTATTTTTATGCATTTTGTTCTAAATGCACAAAAATGTTGAAAAAAAGTACATAAAACTTGTGCAAAAACCGCAATAAAAATGTGAATATTATATGTATAGATATATATATCTTACTAACCACCTGCAACAATTTTATGTGAATTAGTTTCTAAGGGCTCATACACACGGCCGTTGTTGGCCGGTGTGACGGACTGAACCGTTACTGGGGCTGCTGAAGAGGCCTGAGGGCTAGCCTCTTTCCCGTGGACTATGGACCCAGAACTATGGAGACCCCTCCCCCCCCTTCCCCCCTGTTTCTGCCTGTGAGTGATTACGTTATCCCATTGTGTTGGTTAATTGTATCACAGGTGGGTGTTTTCTGCCTGTGAGTGATTACGTTATCCCATTGTGTTGATTAATTGTATCACAGGTGGGTGTTTTCTGCCTGTGAGTGATTACGTTATCCCATTGTGTTGGTTAATTGTATCACAGGTGGGTGTTTTCTGCCTGTGAGTGATTACGTTATCCCATTGTGTTGGTTAATTGTATCACAGGTGGGTGTTTTCTGCCTGTGAGTGATTACGTTATCCCATTGTGTTGATTAATTGTATCACAGGTGGGTGTTTTCTGCCTGTGAGTGATTACGTTATCCCATTGTGTTGGTTAATTGTATCACAGGTGGGTGTTTTCTGCCTGTGAGTGATTACGTTATCCCATTGTGTTGATTAATTGTATCACAGGTGGGTGTTTTCTGCCTGTAACTGCATGTGATTGGTTTATGTAAGAAACTATCTCAGTCTTCCACAAGGTCCCCCATGGGAGTGTCCCTTGCTGGAAGACCTGCATAAAAGGCTGACATGTTGCCCCATTAAAGTGTCCTGTTCCTCCCTTCATGAAGTCTAGGCTCATGTTTGGGGGATTGGAGAACTACACTCTGGGGATTGCTATAATCATTATACTCTCCAGAGTATAATCCCTAGCTCTTGTAAGAGCTGTTCCTGTTCCTGCATCGCTCTCTGAAGGAAGAGAGGTGCACCCAATGGAACCTGGACGCCTTGCCGTAGGTCCAGGGTGGGTAGAAGATGGCGAGATGCCAACCAAGCTGCAGCGGTTCGTGGGGTCGGCAGTGCTTACGGTGTCAAGTGGAGTGCTTGGAGTCCTCGGGAAGCACTAGAAACATCCATCAACGGAGGTACCCAGTCGGGGTGCCAGGAGATCCGTTACAGCCGGTGCCCGCAATATACGGACACTGGTTGTTTGTGCACCGCATCATTGATGCAGACTAATTCACTTGAATGGGTCTGCAATCCAGAAGGTATGGTGCAAAACGGAGGCACGAAACTCTGTGCCTCCGCACTGCAAAAAAATAGAACATGTTCAAGTTGAATGGGTCTGCATCCGTCTGCGCAAGCCACACAGATGGTGCTTGTACATTGGGGACCACAATTTGCGAGTCCCAATGAACGGAACGGGTGGCACACGTTTCGTGTGCATGGGCCCTAAGTCAAGGATCTTTCGAAAATTTCTAATTCATGTTATATTCACAAAAAGTGCCTTGTAATTGATTAAAATGCAAAACATATTTCAGCTCTTACTAATTTTGATGTATGAATTTAAAAAAAATCTAAGTTTTTACAGTTATAATTTATAATAATAATAATAATAATCTTTATATATAAAGGACGTATATATGTATATATGTGTGTATGTTCCGCGATCACTCAAAAACGCAACCATCGATTTCAACGAAACTTGGTATACACATCCCTTGCTACCTGGAAAGAAATCTTGTGGGGATCACAGCTCTCTAGGACGTACCGTTCCTGAGATATTTGCAAAAAATTACCTCCATTAGCCAATACAAGCCTGCAAGTCTTTCTCTTCATATCCCAACTGCCATACACACGGTCACATGTCCCTTATCAGCCAATAGAAGCTCGCAGGCCCTTAGTCTCCACATACACACAGTTTTACTTCAGGTTTCAACCCAGCCATTTTTCTTTACTGCTGTAGGTCAGCTTTAAAGGGGCAGGGCGCTGTGGATGACACTGTTAAAGGAGTGGAGTGCTGTGGAGGTCACAGTTCAGGGGCAGGTAGGGTGGCTATTCAGGCCACCTTCAAAAGACGGACTTAAAAACTCCGCCACCAGGCCCTGCTAAGCCACGCCCCCAACCCGGTTAGGCCACATCCCTCCCACTCCGCAGTCGACAGGGATTGAAAAAATTAAGGTTAAAATGTAACTGTCAGCTGCAGGGGTGGGAGGGAGGGTGACTTTCTCCCTGTAGCTCACGCTCAGACAGCACAGTGCTGCTGTCTGAGAGTGAGCTGTTCAAAAGGACATCCCTGTGTGGGATATTCCCCAAAAATGCATTAGCCATAGAAGCCTGATCACATGACCCTTATCAGCCAACTGAAGCTCGCAGGCCCTTAGTCTCCACATACACACAGTTTTACACCAGGTTTCCATAACAACCCAGCCATTTTTCTTCACTGCTGCAGGTCCGCTTTAAAGGGGCAGGTCGCTGTGTTTGACACCGTTAAGGGAGCGGAGTGCTGTGAAGGTCTCAGTTCAGGGGAAGGTAGGGTTGCCATTCAGGCCACCCTCAAAAGACGGACTTAAAAACCATGCCCCCAGGTCCCACTAAGCCACATCCCCTCCCACTCTGCTGCCAACAGGTATTGAACAAATTAAGGTAATAATCCATTTCTGTCAGCTGCAGGGGTGAAAGGGAGGGTGATTTTCTCCCTGCAGCTCACACTCAGACAGTACAGTGCTGCTGTCTGAGAGTGAGCTGTTCAAAAGGACATCCCTGTGTCCGTCCAAGTCCTGTGCCTGTACTGTCCTGCCTAAAACTGGACCTCTTACCACCCTAGGGGCAGGCTGCTGTGGAGGTCACAGTTAAGTGGACCGTCCGCCATGGAGGTCAGTGTTAAGGGGCAGATTGCTGTAGAGGCCACTGTTAAGGGGACGGGGTGTTGCGAAAATCACTGTTAAGGACATGGGGTACTGTGGAGGTCACTAATAAAGGGGCAGCCGCTGTGGAGGTCACTGTTAAAGGGGCGGGCTGCTGTGGAGGTCACTGATAAGGGGGCAGGATGCTGTGATGGTCACTGTTAAAGGGTCGCACATGGTGGAGGTCTCTGTTAAGGGGTCAGGGAACTGTTGAGGTCACAGTTAAGGGGTGGTCCGCTAGGAAGGTCAGGGTTAAGGGGTGGGGTGCTGTAGAGGTCACTGTTAAGGGGGCGTGGTGTTGTGGAGGTCACATTTTAAGGGGACAGAGCTTTGTAGAGATCACTGTTAAGAGGGCGGGTTATTGTGGAAATCACTGTTAACGAGACGGGGTACTGTGAAGGTTACTAAAAAAAGGGGCGGCCGCTGTGGAGGTCACTGTTAAAGGGGAGGGCGCTGTGGATGTTACAGTTAAGGGGGCAGGCCGCTGTGGAGGTCACTGTTGAAGGGACGGGGTACTACTGTAGATGTCACTGTTATTGTGGATACTGTCGATATCTTTTAATGACACACACACAAACATTAAATGAAATAGATGAAGTATACCCGTGCGAAGCTGGGTCCTTCTGCTAGTCATATTATAAAAATAAATAATTATTATATTATTATTTGTATTATTGTAACAAAATTCCTTCTGTTTGTAAATTAATTCACTGTCCCACATCTCATGAAAGGACCTTTATCGCGTATAGTCACAGCAGAACTATAATAAGGTGCTTTTGAACTTTGCATTTCTGTATTTAGTTCTTGGCAATTTACATGTCGGTGAAATTCCTCTTTAGTACAAACATTTACTATTTTTTAAAGCTGGGAATTTTCCACTAAAAATCAGTGAATCATGAAAAAATCTTCCAAGTATGAATCATTTTTACAAAAGACCCCGAGTTGACAAGACTTTCGATCAATGTACACACCACACGCACGTGAAAAACAGGAAGCAGGTGATAGTCACGCAAATTATCCACAGAAAAGTCATGTTAAGAGCTTGGAAACATTTTTTTGAATGCATGTACTTTGGGCTAAAAATCATTTATGTAATAAAGTTTTGTTAAAAAAAAAATCTAATGCTTGCTTTCTGCTGCTTCTATGTATCACTTTTCATAGCAAGCTGCTGGATCCCACTCTCTGATCATTCCATCAGACATCTCGGTCTCCAGCCCATCCTCCTGTTTGATCATCTAAGCTCAATGATGAGATTGTTAAAATCACCACTTTGATTGACAGGTCGTCCTGTCAGTGAAAATGTCATGATGCCTAGTCAATCAAAGTGCAGAGGGTGCGGCAGTTGCAGAGAGAGCAGAGCCTCTAGGTGTAATGGTAACGCCCCCGTTGCTCCTAGAGGCTCATTTGCATATATTACAACTTTATTTTTATCAGCAATGCGGACACATGTGAACATGGGACCAACACAGATGCCTTCCGCTGCCAAGTGCACATGTAACAGGTCAGCCAGTGTCATAGGGACAAATCTGCTGACAGATGTCCTTTAAACCTTGATTTGATCATAACTGATCTCAGATGATCCTACAATAGTAGGCAGAACGGGCAAGACACCAAGCCAGAAAGCGTATCTTATGAAATGAGCAGAGACTGGGATCGAGCAGCTTGCTAGGTATTGTGATACACAGAAGCAGCAGAAACCCAATAACAAAAAAATTATTTTTTTTGCCAAAAATACATGTCTGAAGGTTGTGGGTTGTCAGGTATGTGAATTGTCATTATTTATTTTTTAAAGATATAGTGGCTCCCCCTCCACTTGTCAAGGAAGGGTGCTACAATGCCCGACTGACTCACCCTGTCAAAAAAATGGATATAAAGAATAATGGCAAGGGCTGAGCAATGGTAACAAACACTGAAATGTCTGAAATTGCTAATTGATCATTTAATAATTAAAACCAAAATATAAAAACAATAGGTAAAAAGCACATAAAAATGTATATACATAGTAAGAACAAAAATATATATATATAAAAGAACGTCCACTGATTGTTATATGTGGAAAATTCCCTGATGGTAAATTTACTGTGACAATTGTATGTATCCAAAAATGGTGTCAGATATGTATTCTAATGGGATCATGGGATATTCTACATACAATTGCATTAACAAGTTCTTTTCAATATAGTCCAGAAAATATATAATCCAAATAATATATAGTTCATGAATCAGCGGTGTATCTAGATCATATCTCTCAGTAACTCCTCACATATGCAGGCCCGACCATATTCTTTCTGCGTCGTGCAATCTCAATAAGAAAAAGTAGCCGTTAGATGATAATACATACAGTATCATATACTGTCATATACTGCCCAGGTGTTGTATAGGGCAAGTGTCATTATTTATATAGCCTCATATGTAGAGGCAATACAGTAATTGGACTGCGGTAGTTGTGCTGCGCTCACAGTGGCGTCCCACGTGGCTGCAGCGCTATATTCGTGAGTACCTGTATTGGAGTCTTCAGCCCCTTCAGCGCTGTGGCTGCGCTTACTTGTCTCCACGACTTTACCCACTTCAGTTCTGCGTTGTGCCTGTCTGGGTGTTTTCGGCCGCTTCAGCCACTTGTGTGGTATCTCCGGTTCACTTGAAGGTCAGAGGTTGAAATCGCAGCGTACCACGTGTCTGTCAGATGGAGTGCGGGGATTGTATCCCATACTGCGGGCTCTGCATATAGAGTTAAGGAATATCCATGGAAAAAAAGTAGAGGAATAAAAGTCCATCATATGGTAGGCGGGTATCCTTCAAACCAGACGCGTTTCGGGGTCTATTCTTGGCCCCTTCCTTAGTGGTCCAGCCCTTGCCATTATTCATTATTTATTTTTTACGATTTACATTTTCGGCTACTTTCACACTAGCGTTTTGGATTTCCGTTTTTTTAAGATCTGTTTCACAAGCGGTCCAAAACAGATCAGTTTTGCCCTAATGCATTCTGAATGGAAAAGGATCCGCTCAGAATGCATCAGTTTGCCTCCGTTCGGTCACCATTTCGCTCTGGAGGCGAACACCAAAACGCTGCCTGCAGCGGTTTGCTGTCCGCCTGACGAAGCGGAGCCAAACGGATCCGTCCTGACACACAATGTAAGTCAATGGGGACGGATCCATTTTCTCTGACACAATCTGGCACAATAGAAAATGGATCTGTACCCCATTGACTTTCAATGATGTTCATGGCTATAGAAGACATAATACAACCGGATCCGTTCATGACGGATGCATGCGGTTGTATTATTGTAACGGAAGCGTTTTGGCAGATCCACGACGGATCCGCAAAAAAAACGCGAGTGTGAAAGTAGCCTTACCCACATATTGAAAAGTCAAGGACAATGAGGTCACCATGGTCAGATACAGTTTACTTATTCTCCTCGCTACAAACTTCTACGTTCTTTTCAGGCTCAGACTGGCCCACAGGGGTAGAGGGGAATCCCCCGGTGGGCCCCTGAGCAAGATGGGCCCCTAGTCTCCCACCCCCTCGCACAAGTGACACATAATACATTAGATTTACTGCACTACAGACATATATTCAATGTACAGCCCCTCAACCAGCCTGTGCTCATATAAAAAACATGTTTATTATATTTGAATGTATCCGTATGGTGGGCCCCCAAAATATATTTTACTGGTGGGTTCTAGGTACCCCAGTCCGACACTGGTTCTTTTAACTGCAAAAATATATTTATGTTTCAAATGCTTTATTGAAAAGTATTTTCATCAGCATAAAAGCATCTAGATACATTTAACACTAATGTAGCAACAAAGCATTATGGTCATACAGTAAGTACACAAACAGTACAGTAGAATCAATAACACACGTCAAAGGAGATTTCAGAGGCAATCATCAGCTGGGCATAGGTAGACGTTAAGACAACAAATCACGCGAATGGAAGGTTTGTACCACCCCGTCTAGGTTCAATCCAGTGTGACCGTATGGCTTACTACAATGTTAGACTACGTTGTACATTGGCAGAGTAGGCCGAAGATACCCAAGGGCCCCATAGTTTCTCAAAGGCTTCAAAGGTATCAGCCCGGAGCGCAGAAAGCTTTCATAGAGTAATATCCTATTAACTCTGTCCAGCACTGCCTGATAGCTCAATGAATTCGATTTCCACTTGAATGCTATATGAATTCTGGCGGCCATCAGGATGTGCTGTGATAACTTGAATTTAGCAAAAGTTAGCTCAGGAGGTTTATCTCCCAGGAGGCACAGAGCAGGCGTAATTTGGTAAGGGGAACCCAGTATTGTTGTGAGTAAGTTACCAATTTTAGACCAAAACAGCTGGACATGTGGGCATGTCCACCAGATATGGTATACAGTACCATCCACATTACATCCTCTAAAACACAACGGTGACACATCTGGGTAAATACGGTGCAGCCGAAATGGCACAAGGTGAGTTCTGTGAAGAACTTTCACAGAGGTCTCCGCTAGCGTAGTTTGCCAAGAGGTCTTGGTCAACTGTTTGAGACCTATCAAACCACTCTGACAGCGGGCATTCTACTTGTGTATCTCTGTCCCACTCCGCCATGTACGGGAGTCGAACCCCCTCAGGTGAAAGATCTAGCATACTATACAGTCTAGATAACAACCCCTGTCTATACAAAGAGAAGTTAACAAATCTTTCAAAGGGGGTGAAGTCCAAAGTCTGATTAGCAGTCTGCAGAGACTGAAGAAAGGAGAAAATCTGATTAGCCCTGAACGATTCACAACCAGGTAGGTTAAATTTATCTCTAAAATCATTCAGTGCCATCAGCTTCCCCCCAACTAAAAATCTATGCAGGTTTGTGCAAGTTATTATCAATCCACCATTTGAAATTGGAGGTTTTCAAACCCGGCAAAAAGGCAGGGTTGCCCAGCAAGTGTAGGAGCGGAGAAAGTCTCGACTGTAGCGTGAACTTAAATCTAACTGACCTCCATAACAAAAGGGCTTGGTATGAGAGCGGTGAATCAGTACGCACCTTTTTCGGGATAGGTAAGGTGGACCAGAGTAAGGCTCTCCACGACCAAGGAGAGAAGAGGGACTGCTCCATTGAGACCCACAGTGGGTGTGTCTCAGATTTGGTATGAGTCAAAAAAAGCTGGGCCAATCTAGCTGCCTTATAATATTTTAGGAAATCAGGGACTGAGAGGCCACCCTGTGTTTTATGTCGACACATAACTGCCCGAGCTATACGGGCTCGTTTATTCCCCCATATGAACTTTATCACCTCCCTCTGCAGGTCGTGGAGATCCCCACCCGGGACCCGCAACGGTATAGTACCTGAACAAATAAAGAAGTTTAGGTAACACTACCATCCTGACAACATGAATTCTACCCACCCATGATATCGGTAACGCGCTCCAGGTCTTAAGGTCCTTTTTAATAGCCCGATACAGCGGGATATAGTTCATTTTATACATTAGGTGTAGATGGGTGGGGACTTTAGTGCCTAGATATGGTATATGACCTGGTTGGTAGCAGAATTGGAAATTATCCAGAAGGAGTGACTTCAGGGAATGTGGGGTATTACATAGCATGAGTTCGGATTTCTGATGGTTAACCCGGAGCCCAGACGCCTTAGAAAAGTTATCTAAAATTCGCATGAGGTTTGGTAGGGAAATCAGAGGATTAGTGAGGGAGAGAAGGAGGTCGTCAGCGAACAAGCTCAATTTGTATTCCGTTCCTCCAACCCTGACGCCAGACACATTTTGATCCCCCCTAATAGAAATAGCCAGAGGCTCCATAGCCAATGCAAAGAGTGCCGGAGATAAGGGGCAACCCTGACGCGTACCTCTAAATATCTGGATAGGAGCAGGATTCAGTGACGGAAGCTTGAGATATGCAACTGGAGTCGAGTAGAGAGCTCTAACTGCCTGTATAAATGGGCCTGTAATGCCCATCGACTGTAGGACTGAATGCATGTAATCCCACGTCACTGAATCAAAGGCCTTTTCTATATCGAGAGCCAGGACAGCTAATGGTGTGTTTCCTTTATTAGCTACTTGAATCAGAGTGAGAATTTTACGTATGTTGTCAGGGGCTTCCCTACCCGGAATAAACCCCACCTGGTCCCTACTTATGAGATTAGGAAGCAAGGTATTAAGTCTACGTGCAAGTATGGAGGTGAGAATTTTCGTGTCCAGATTTAATAGGGAAATCGGTCTATAATTAGAGGGCGACAGATGATCCTTCTTGGGTTTGGGGATAACCGTTATATTAGCTGCCAAAAAGTCAGGGTGTGGAGTATTACCCTGCATTATATGGTTACAAAATTTAGTGACATGGGGGCTCAGGATAGGGGCAAACTTCTTATAATAAAGGGCTGACAATCCGTCCGGCCCCGGTGCTTTGCCCAATTTCAGAGACTTGATGGAAAATTCTACTTCCTCGCTAGTTACTATTTTGCCTAGATCACTCACCGCCTCGGACGAAACCCGTGGCAATCTAACCGAGGTCAAGAAGTCGCTAAGGCTCTGACTCTGTGCACTGTTCGGTTTAGCACATAACTTTTGGTAGAAATCATGAAAGGTCTGGTATATGGCGTCAGGGTTGGAGGAAACCCGGCCTGTCTTTGTCCTGATCTGGAATACCCGATTAATGGTCTGCTTAGCCTTGAGTTGCCGGGCTAACATTTTATCAGGTTTGTTGGCATATCGATAATAATAAGATTCGGTCCACCTAAGAGCCTTCTCCGTTTGATCCGTGAGAATCATATTGATTTGGAGTTTGGTGTTCTTAATTTCCCTGAGCAGGTAGAACGACGGCACTCTTTGATGCGCATTCACTAATCTACTAAGCTTGGACTCAAGGTTCAGCAAGGACACTTGTCTCTCCTTTTTTAAACGCGAGGCCTCCTTAATGATCTGACCCCTCATAAAGGCTTTGTGAGAAAGCCACATTATCACAGGGTCAATATTGGGGTCAGCGTTATCTAAAAAGAACTGTTTTAACTCATTTTGGATCCTATCCCGTATGGCAGGTCTAGTCAGTAGCGACTCATTGAGCCTCCAAGTAAACAGTCGGCTAGTGGGGACAGAAGGGGTAACGTCTGCAACAACCATATCATGGTCAGACCATGACATCACCTGATGCCGACAGTAAGCCAGGTGTGGTAAAAGGGAAGAGGAAATTAAGATCATATCAATGCGCGTATAAAGATGATGGGCTGGAGAGTAGTAGGTATATCCCCTCTGAGTGCCGTTATACTCCCTCCAAGAGTCTGCCAGGGAAAGAGACTTCATAACATGCACAATCTGACGCCCCAACGTCGCTGAGCGTGGAGTATTTAGTTGGGAGGAGCGATCAACCATGGGGTTCACCGTAAAGTTAAAATCCCCCGCCCAGAGTATCTCGTCATACCGCAATGGTTCTATCAGATGATACATATGAGTAAAGAAAGTGACCGGATTCTCAGTTGGGGCATATATGTTAGCTATGCAAATGACCTTTCCATTATAATCTCCTAATAAAATAACATATCGGCCATCTTGATCTATGAGTTGGTCCGTAACCTGGAACTGGAAGGAGTTATGCAACAAAGTGACCACTCCCCTACTTTTAGTACGGAAGGTAGAGGAAAAGAATCTAGAATATTGGGGGTGAAAGTATTTAGGGTGCGAGGAGGGGGTAAAATGTGATTCCTGTATACATATGACATCTGGCTTATGTCTATGATAGGCCGAAATTGCCATTTTGCGTTTACCCGGGGAATTCAAGCCTCTTACATTATGTGACAGTATCTTACACATTATCCCAGCAATATACAGTATAGCTCAAAATGGCTGATTGCCTCATCCACAATATACAATTAGGCATGGGAGTCAGAATCTCCAATTTGACGTTAAAACTAGACAACATAAACAGAAACAGCACTGATAGCGCCGTCAAACAGCAAAATTGGCTAGGCCTAACATGGCCTGCAATAATATGAGAGCCTCTTGCGGACGTCAGGGGAACAATATCCATCCCTAACTCCACACGATAAGGCCCAAAAATGGAGGACAACATGGACATCCGAATCGCTGGGACCCATGCAAATATCCTGAGTCATATCCATTCAGTATACCACGGGCAGCACGCCCTGGCTTCAGGTGGTGCATGGGCCAAGGAAAGTGGCCCTCCAGATCTAAACAACAGAGCCGCTGCTTCCGTGGCCCTGCGCCTTAGCGCTGGTGGGTATCTGAGTCCAAACTCTGGCCGGGCGTTGCGGCTTCGGGGGCGCCGGTGATCTCTCTAGACTGTCCACTTTTAATCCCGCTTGACGCAGTCTCTCAATCCCTTCATCTGGGGTACGGATCGTGTATGAGCGAGAGTTAAGTTGAAAAGATAGGGCAAAAGGGAATCCCCACCGGTAGCGTATCTGGGCCTGCTGCAACGCCTGCGTGACCGGCTTCATCTCTCTACGTTTCCGGAGCGTAGTGGGAGCCAAATCCGCATAAATATGTACCTCAGGTGGGAGGTCAGGTAAGGCCGCCATATTACGCGCCGCATTAAGAATCATGTCTCTCACCTCTGGGTAGTGTAGTTTCAAGACCACATCCCTTGGGATGTCAGGAGTGCGTGGTTTCCCCAGGGCTCTATGAATTCTGTCCATACGCAGCTGACTCGGCTGGGCCTGAGGGAGCAAAGCTGAGAACAGTGCGCCCACTGTGCACGGTAAATCCTGGAACGATTCCGGTAGGCCCCTGATGCGCAAGTTCCCTCTCCTAGACCTGTTTTCCAGGTCCTCTATTTTGATCTCAAGGGCTTGCAGCTGGAGCGAGTGTGCGTCAATGTCCCCTCTATCGGAGCCCATGGCGTCAGCTAGCTCATCCGTTCGGTTCTCCAGGTCTGAGACCCTACTGCCCAGCTCATTAATCTGGCGGGAAAATTCTGCCACCGCCTGGGACAGTTCGGTCTTAAACAGGGCAGCTATGTTAGCATAAAGTTCCGCCTGACCTGCTTGTGAGGAACCCGCGTCCACCTGTGCTTCATTTTCAATCGAGGAGGCCGGGCTTGCCGGGGAAGCTGCGCTGTCGGCCATGATGGAATGCCTCGTGGTCCGGAAAATTTCCGGGATGGTATGCGATGCAGCTGGAGTTCCCGGTATTTTCGGTCCTCTCTTGCCCCGGGTGGCCTTCTGCGATCCTAGCATACTTGCTCAGGGCTTGTGGAGCCGAATGAACGGCGCTAATTTAGGGTAAATGCCAGCGGTCGGAGCGGAGCTCACAGAGACATGTCTGCTCCGCAAGCCTCGCGCATGCGCCCCCGCAAAAATATATTTAGGCTACTTTCACACTTGTGTTGTTCTCTGGTATTGAGATCCGGCAGACGCTCTCAATACCGGAAAAAAAAAAAAAACATCCGTTTAGTACTCATGCATTCAGAATGGAAAGAGATCCGTTCAGGATGTCCTCAGTACCGGCAGCATTCCGTTTTGTGACTGGACACAAGACTGCTGCAAGCTGAGGTTTTGTGTCCGGTCATAAAAAAAGGTTCCGCCACTGAAAACAATGTAAGTCAATGTTGATGGATCCGTTTTTTTAGGAGCCTAAAAAACCGGATCAGTCACCAATTGACTTTCAATGTATTTAGTGACGGATCCGTTTTGATTTCACACAACCGCATCCTAACGGAACGGATGCATCCTGATGTGCAACAGCAGAACGGATGCGTTTAATTCCGGTGTCTGAATGCCAGATCTCAATAACGGAATTAACAACACGAGTGTGAAAGTAGCCTCATTCAGAAGGTGCATTTTAGCTTTGGTTCTACACCCATAAATCATGTCCAGAACTAAGAAATACAGAGGGATCAATGATACGTAAGGTCAAAGGATTTTCTATGTTCTAACCTTCACATTGTAAAGTGGAGCGATCTGCTCTCCTGACGTCTGTTTTAAGATCTTAGAACTCTACATTGTACCGTTCCTCTTTTATTCCTCCTGGAAATGTATTGCTGTATTTGTAAATGGGTTACCATTCCCCTTGCCCATACACAGTCTGGCACTGTTTCAGTTCCCCACCCTTTTTAAGATCTCTGATTGCTGTGAGCGAATGAGAACGTTTAAGTTTCTATTCAGAGGCAATAAACCTTCCCATCGCTGGTCCTGCAGTGGATTTAAGTTGTATCCAGTCTAGGCACACAAATCTGGACTCCCTAGGGCAGTGATAGGCAAACTGCGGCTCTCCAGCTGTTACAAAACTACAACTCCCACCATGCTGTAGGCTGAAAGCTGTAGGCGGTCTTTGCATGCTGGGAGTTGTAGTTCTGCAATAGCTGGAGAGTCACAGTTTGCCGATCACTGCCTTAGGGTACTGCTGGAATCCACTTCCCATAGTTCTCGCAGTTTATGGCTGTGCCAAGAAAGGACATGTCCTCTCTTGGCGCATTCACAGCTATAAACCACAGATGCATGAACCCCCCGTTTTTCTCTTAACGGCGATGTGCAGTATTATAATAAAAATAAATCCTGCTTTCTTCCAAAAACAGCACCACACCTATCCACAGGCTGTGTCTGGTATTGCAGCCCAGTCCCATTCACTTCAGACACAATTCATGGACAGGTATGGGAAGCAGCTATGTTTTTCTATTCCTGTATAACCCCTCTTAGCATTTGGTCTCCCTTAACTGTAATATTATAAAGAGACCTATATAAAAGTCAAGTGAAGTGATTTGGAGAAAATGCTAAACCACAGGACCGCAGTTCAGTTATACCCGTATTGCCTGTACCAAAAATGAAACTGTTTGTGAGAACCTTCTTCTGACTTCTGAGCTATCTGATGTGTAACAACCAGAGTCTGTTGCCAAACTCAGGGAAATAACCCCTCGGAGGTCCTACAAGTAGGGGCGAAGCTATAGGGTGTGCAGAGGCAGCAGTTACATCTGGGCCCTGGTGCCTTAGGGGGGGCAAAATATCCCTCTGCCATGTAAGAAGAGACTAGTATTACAAATGGCACAGGGCATGTGGCTACCAAATCTTTCAATGGAGGTCAGGAGCTTCACCGTCTTGTAAGCTTCTTTTGTATTATAGACATGGTTTATATCTTTATTATGTGTCCAAAAATATATGGTGTGGCAAAAGTAACCTCGCCACTGGGCTTTGAAGGAGCCTTTTTGCTGGCCTTTTGCCTCAGGATTATGGCCCATATACTAAAACCCTCAGTAAAAAGGCTTGTTTGTGTCTTTTGACTATGTGGTTTGGCAAATGGGATCTACCGAACAATACACTTTCAATGAAAGTATGCACAAACTGATCCGTTCGTGCAATTTGTACATTCTGGAAGGAGAAGATAGAACAGCCGCACAGCCTAAATCTGTGGAACTGTTTTGGGCAGGAAAGCCATGCTTGCGGTCGGTCAAATGTGAATTCGGGAACCCCTGCTCGGATCTGGGTGATTTTGGGATATGTTGTTCGCCCAGATCAGAGCTATCCAGGGATGTATAATTTATGGGGATATGTGGGGTTTTCTGTGTTTTGGGAAAAATTTGTGTTTTTTTGCCTGTGAGTGATTAAGTTAGCCCATTGTGTTTGTTAATTGTATCACAGGCAGAGCGCATTGCATTTGTTTATTGTATCACAGGCAGAGCCCATTGTGTTTGGTAATTGTATCACAGGCAGAGGGGGGTTGTGTACAATTGTTGGGGGGGTTTCCATACTGTAAATGCATGTGATTGGCCAATGTACAAGCTGTCTCAGTCTACCACAAGGTCTCCAGGAGAATGTCCCTTGCTGCAAGACCTGGATAAAAGGCTGAAATGTAGCCCCATTAGAGTTCCTGTTTTACCCTCAACATAGATACTCGTCTCATGTGTGGGGGAAAAGGATGCATCTACAGTGGGGAATGCTATACGCTGTATACTCCCCAGGCTATAATTCCTGAGCTCTTTTAAGAGCTTGTTCCTGCATAGCTCTCTGAAGGAACCCAATGGAACCTGGAAGCATTGTCGTAGGTCCAGGGTGGGTAGAAGACTGCGAGATCCCAACCAAGCTGCGGCGGTTCGTGGGGTCGGCAGTGCTTACGTTGTCAAGTGGAGTGCTTGGAGCTCTCGGGAAGCACTAGGAGCATCCATCAACGGAGGTACCCAGTTGGGATGCCAGGAGATCCGTGACATATGGTTTCCAAAAACTTCAATAAATATATATGGCCCAAAACTGGTATCATTACAATGTGTATTATACGCCAAGGACAATTACTATTATCTCAATACTTCTCAAGTGGTTGCACTACTTCTGCCTAGCTGATCACCTACAGTATATACGACCTAGCACATTGCTATCAATGGTTCTGCAATAGATGTATAGATGTAGAGTCTAACGGAGTAGTTTGGACTCAACCGCTTGGTTCTCCAGGTCATAGTGCAATGGAGCCGGACCGCGGGGGGGGGGGGGGGGGCAGGGGGCAGTTGCACGGACGCCAAATTATACAGTGGGTCAGGAAATGTACATAATAGTCTATGGTTTGTTCGTGACTCCAATTGCAGCGTGCGCAGGGTACTAACGCAGGGCCCTTTAAGGTGTTGTAACTCACGTACCAGGTTAGGAATGCCAGAGTGGTGTAATGTCTCTGTATGGTGTAGTAATAGTGTCAACGGTGTCTCCTACCTTGGTACGGCTGGACTCCTGGATCCTCGCTCACTTGCAATAAATTGAGTGTGTTGCTAGTATGAGTAACTGAGGGATTTGCAGCAATAATTGAGATCCAGACTTGGAATAAAGTTAAAACCTGTCTTTACTAGATGCAGCTTTCATCCAAGTGAGATACAGCAATAGTCTTTGGTCCCAGCAGGTATTGGCAATGTGTGGCAGCAATCTGGCTTCTGCTCTATCATGTGCCTGGAGCTTTTGCAGGAAAAGGACGTCTGCTTAGTAGCTCTGTAATGTGGCAGGGATTTATCTTCTGCACTGACTATCTTCTGCTGTCTTGGGGACTGACTAGCTGAGGAGGAATTTGGCTTCTCCTGGTCTCTGGACGTACTCACAGTTGCGCTCACAGGGTATGCTTCTTCCTGGAGTTCTGGAGGTGGCTGCTGCTTCTACCAGCTGAAGGCTGCAAGGCTCAGGCTGGGAATGATGATCAATTGTCTCAACCGAGACAAGATCCTGGATTGGATCCCTAAATCTGGGAGCTCCTACACGCACAGCCTTCCCCATGCAGGGAGAGCTAGAACTGGCTCTAACTGGTTTTCTCCTCACTTGCTGCAGGATGTGGGAAACTCCACTTCCCTTAAGCAGGGGGGCAGAACAGAACAGGAACGTTCCATTCTGAACGGCCATAACATTAAAACTATTCCTACCAACGATGCTGCCACCTGCTGGTAGACCTGAAACATTACAAGGAAAATATCACATTTAAAATGGTTTTATCTGCACAGTTGTGAAGGACATGAGCGAAATCACATCAGATGACAATATTAATGCTCTTAGCAGATTGTAGCGGGGTAAAAGCATTTAGTAACCCAACTCTGGGGTGTTACAATAGGACTAAAGAATAGTCAGAGAGAAACGCTGGTCATAACCAGAAGATCAACCAGGAATGACAAATCCAGGAGTAGTGTTGAGCAAACTTCTGTTTTCAAGTTCGGCGTACAAGGTTCGGGTTATCTAAGAATTCGGTTATGGATTCCACTACCACGGACCATAAGTTATTGTCCATGGTAGTGGAATCCATAAAGGAATTCTCAGATAACCCGAACCTTGTACGCCAAACCTGAAAACAGAGGTTTGCTCATCCCTATCCAGGAGGAGAAAACAGAAGCAGAGTCCAAGCTGGTGGTCAAAACTGGAGAGAAGACAAACCCAAAGGGTAAGGTGGAATCCAAGGAAACTAGCTGGGTCAAGCACTGGACAGTAGTGGAGCAAGGCTGAAGGTGAGAGGCGGTGCAATGGAGAGCAATGAGGCCTCTGCTTGCTTTAAATAGACCATCAATATGCTAGTGACATCATCAACGCGTGACAGTTGCCAAAGCCAACTGCAGAGGAGCAACGCCGGATTGGGGAGAGGTATATATAGGGTGACCACTTTCATAACCCCCATAAGGAGGACACCATTCCCGGGACAGTGGGTGATGATACAAGACACAGAATGGAAACCGTAATCTACACCAGCGTCAGAGGACATTACAGGGAGGAGGTGTAAAAGGAGAGGACTATAACTCCCAACATGTCCATGATGTTATTATGGGATATCAGAGGACAATTCAGAGAGGGGTATAAGAGGAGAGGACTACAACTTCCAAGGTTTATCAGGCTCACCACTGCTCCACTGCTGGACTCTGCCGGCACCTGCACTGAAAAATAACTGAAATAAAGTGGCCTAAATGGGAGGAAACGCTCAAAACCCCCAAACACTGTGGCGTGTTTATAACCGGGAGAGCAATTCCTCCGCATGTGATTCGTTGCTAACGGCAATCCCCAGCAAAAATGCATACAATGGAGGATGTCGGCAGCGGACCACATGCACCACAAATGGCATCCTACACAAGATGGAATAATGTGTGGATGCAAATATAAAAGTACATAAATCACTGCGAAAGGTGCACCACAATGATATGCAACTGACGACACTGGCCAATCCCTCAAGCTGATCTTAAGAGCTGAGACTTTAGCCAATGTATTCCTGTCAGGAAAACATCGGAGCCCATTGCACCACCGTCAAGGTATCTCAGTGTGGCATGGGTTCCTACCACTAGACTTCCTAAGGTGTGTGAACACGGTCTGAGAGGTGCCAAGATACAACTTACAGCCAAGCTCCCACATAGCTCCATAGTGAGATCACTCAGGTAGTGGGAGAGATGATAAGGCTGTAAGCCCCACTATAACAGGCCATGTGATACAGGCTACCAGGTGCAACAGAAGGCTACCAGCAGTACGCAATGGCCTAAATGGGAGGAAACGCTCAAAAACCCCAAACACTGTGGTGTATTTATAACCGGGGGAGCAATTCCTCCCCCACTGCACTGACCACATGACCGTGACATCTTCACAGATCCTTACCACTTCTCCACTACTGAGTTCCGCCCTTCCCAGACATTTTTGGCAATTTATAAATCCCAGCTTATGCTTAGCAGTGTTGCTAGTGACGTCGCAGGCACTAATGAGCGGGCTTTAGCGCTGCACTATCCCGCCCATTACTACAGGTGGCAGTAAACATGGCAGAGCTATAGTTAGAGAGAATTAAACTTGCCATTTCATTCTAACCCCCCTCTGGAGAGAAGTGGGCTAGCCCTACTTCCTGAAGGAAGGCTGGGGACCAGTTAGAGTTAGTATAGTTTACCCCCAGCAAGGGGAAAGGTGTGCAGGGGCACGTCTCTGCTGGACGTGCCCATGCCATCCAGAGCACCCTAAGCTCTGCTGGCTATGGAGGCATTAGCTTGAAGCCTCAGAAGCCAAGAGCATAGTTCTCTCGCAGAACCAAAGTCCAACTAAGGAGAGAGGTGCAGCATAAAGAAGACATCAAAGTCATTAAGCTAGCTTGTCAGTACCGCAGAGAGATAAAGCAGAGTTGAGTTTGCCTGCCAGTTCATGCTGGAACCAAGACAAAGCCTGAAAACTGTTTAACCACTTCAGCCCCGCTAGGTGAAACCCCCTTCATGACCAGAGCACTTTTTACACTTCGGCACTACACTCCTTTCACCGTTTATCGCTCGGTCATGCAACTTACCACCCAAATGAATTTTACCTCCTTTTCTTCTCACTAATGGAGCTTTCATTTGGTGGTATTTTATTGCTGCTGACATTTTTACTTTTTTTGTTATTAATCAAAATGTAACGATTTTTTTGCAAAAAAATGACATTTTTCACTTTCAGCTGTAAAATTTTGCAAAAAAAACGACATCCATATATAAATTTTTCGCCAAATTTATTGTTCTACATGTCTTTGATAAAAAAAAATGTTTGGGCAAAAAAAAAATGGTTTGGGTAAAAGTTATAGCATTTACAAACTATGGTACAAAAATGTGAATTTCCGCTTTTTGAAACAGCTCTGACTTTCTGAGCACCTGTCATGTTTCCTGAGGTTCTACAATGCCCAGACAGTAGAAAACCCCCACAAATGACCCCATTTCGGAAAGTAGACACCCTAAGGTATTCGCTGATGGGCATAGTGAGTTCATAGAACTTTTTATTTTTTGTCACAAGTTAGCGGAAAATGATGATGATTTTATTTTTTTATTTTTTTCTTACAAAGTCTCATATTCCACTAACTTGCGACAAAAAATAAAAAATTCTAGGAACTCGCCATGCCCCTCACGGAATACCTTGGGGTGTCTTCTTTCCAAAATGGGGTCACTTGTGGCGTAGTTATACTGCCCTGGCAATTTAGGGGCCCAAATGTGTGAGAAGTACTTTGCAATCAAAATCTGTAAAAAATGACCGGTGAAATCCGAAAGGTGCACTTTGGAATATGTGCCCCTTTGCCCACCTTGGCATCAAAAAAGTGTCACACATCTGGTATCGCCGTACTCAGGAGAAGTTGGGGAAAGTGTTTTGGGGTGTCATTTTACATATACCCATGCTGGGTGAGAGAAATATCTTGGCAAAAGACAACTTTTCCCATTTTTTTATACAAAGTTGGCATTTGACCAAGATATTTTTCTCACCCAGCATGGGTATATGTAAAATGACACCCCAAAACACATTGCCCAACTTCTCCTGAGTACGGCGATACCAGATGTGTGACACTTTTTTGCTGCCAAGGTGGGCAAAGGGGCACATATTCCAAAGTGCACCTTTCGGATTTTGCAGGGCATTTTTTACACATTTTGATTGCAAAGTTCTTCTCACACATTTGGGCCCCTAAATTGCCAGGGCAGTATAACTACGCCACAAGTGACCCCATTTTGGAAAGAAGACACCCCAAGGTATTCCGTGAGGGGCATGGCGAGTTCCTAGAATTTTTTATTTTTTGTCGCAAGTTAGTGGAATATGAGACTTTGTAAGGAAAAAAGAAAAAAAAAAGAAAAATCATCATTTTCCGCTAACTTGTGACAAAAAATAAAAAATTCTAGGAACTCGCCGTGCCCCTCACGGAATACCTTGGGGTGTCTTCTTTCCAAAATGGGGTCACTTGTGGCGTAGTTATACTGCCCTGGCAATTTAGGGGCCCAAATGTGTAAGAAGTACCTTGCAATCAAAATGTGTAAAAAATGGCCTGCGAAATCCGAAAGGTGCCCCTTTGCCCACCTTGGCTGCAAAAAAGTGTCACACATGTGGTATCGCCGTACTCAGGAGAAGTTGGGTAATGTGTTTTGGGGGGTCATTTTACATATACCCATGCTGGGTGAGAGAAATATCTTGGCAAAAGACAACTTTTCCCATTTTTTTATACAAAGTTGGCATTTGACCAAGATATTTTTCTCACCCAGCAAGGGTATATGTAAAATGACACCCCAAAGCACATTCCCCAACTTCTCCTGAGTACGGTGATACCAGATGTGTGACACTTTTTTGCAGCCTAGATGCGCAAAGGGGCCCAAATTCCTTTTAGGAGGGCATTTTTAGACATTTGGATCCCAGACTTCTTCTCACACTTTCGGGCCCCTAAAAAGCCAGGGCAGTATAAATACCCCACATGTGACCCCACTTTGGAAAGAAGACACCCCAAGGTATTCAATGAGGGGCATTTTTTTTTGCATAAGTAAGCGGATATTGATTTTTTTTTTGTTTTTTTCTCACAAAGTCTCACTTTCCGCTAACTTAGGACAAAAATTTCAATCTTTCATGGACTCAATATGCCCCTCACGGAATACCTTGGGGTGTCTTCTTTCCGAAATGGGGTCACATGTGGGGTATTTATACTGCCCTGGCTTTTTAGGGGCCCTAAAGCGTGAGAAGAAGTCTGGAATATAAATGTCTAAAAATGTTTACGCATTTGGATTCCGTGAGGGGTATGGTGCGTCCATGTGAGATTTTATTTTTTGACACAAGTTAGTAGAATATGAGACTTAGTAAGAAAAAACAAAACAAAAACAAACAAAAAATTTCCGCTAACTTGTGCCAAAAAAAATGTCTGAATGGAGCCTTACCAGGGGGGGGGGGGGTGATCAATGACAGGGGGGTGATCAATGACAGGGGGGTGATCAATGACAGGGGAGGTGATCACCCATATAGACTCCCTGATCACCCCCCTGTCATTGATCACCCCCCCTGTAAGGCTCCATTCAGACATCCGCATGATTTTCTACGGATCCATGGATCGGATCCACAAAACGCATGCGGACGTCTGAATGGAGCCTTACAGGGGGGTTATCAAAGACAGGGGGTGATCAGGGTAATCAGGGTGATCACCCCCCTGTCACTGATCACCCCCCCTGTAAGGCTCCATTCAGACATCCGCATGATTTTTTACGGATCCATGGATACATGGATCGGATCCACAGAACGCATGCGGACGTCTGAATGGAGCCTTACAGGGGGGTTATCAATGACAGGGGGTGATCAGGGTAATCAGGGTGATCACCCCCCTGTCACTGATCACCCCCCCTGTAAGGCTCCATTCAGACATCCGCATGATTTTTTACGGATCCATGGATACATGGATCGGATCCACAGAACGCATGCGGACGTCTGAATGGAGCCTTACAGGGGGGTTATCAATGACAGGGGGTGATCAGGGTAATCACCCCCCTGTCACTGATCACCCCCCCTGTAAGGCTCCATTCAGACATCCGCATGATTTTTTACGGATCCATGGATACATGGATCGGATCCACAGAACGCATGCGGACGTCTGAATGGAGCCTTACAGGGGGGTTATCAATGACAGGGGGTGATCAGGGTAATCAGGGTGATCACCCCCCTGTCACTGATCACCCCCCCTGTAAGGCTCCATTCAGACATCCGCATGATTTTTTACGGATCCATGGATACATGGATCGGATCCACAGAACGCATGCGGACGTCTGAATGGAGCCTTACAGGGGGGTTATCAATGACAGGGGGTGATCAGGGTAATCAGGGTGATCACCCCCCTGTCACTGATCACCCCCCCTGTAAGGCTCCATTCAGACATCCGCATGATTTTTTACGGATCCATGGATACATGGATCGGATCCACAAAACGCATGCGGACGTCTGAATGGAGCCTTACAGGGGGGTTATCAATGACAGGGGGGTGATCAGGGAGTGTATATGGGTGATCACCCGCCTGTCATTGATCACCCCCTGTAAGGCTCCATTCAGACGTCCGTATGTGTTTTGCGGATCCGATCCATGTATCCATGGATCCGTAAAAATCATGCGGACGTCTGAATGGAGCCTTACAGGGGAGTGATCAATGACAGAGGGGTGATCAATGACAGGGGGTGATCAGGGAGTGTATATGGGTGATCACCCGCCTGTCATTGATCACCCCCCTGTAAGGCTCCATTCAGACGTCCGTATGCTTTTTGCGGATCCGATCCATGTATCCGTGGATCCGTAAAAATCATACGGACGTCTGAACGGAGCCTGACAGGGGGGTGATCAATGACAGGGCGGTGATCAATGACAGGGGGGTGATCAGGGAGTTTATATGGGGTGATCATGGGTGATCAGGGGTTTATAAGGGGTTAATAAGTGACGGGGGGGGGGTGTAGTGTAGTGTGGTGTTTGGTGCTACTGTACTGACCTACCTGAGTCCTCTGGTGGTCGATCCTAACAAAAGGGACCACCAGAGGACCAGGTAGGAGGTATATTAGACGCTGTTATGAAAACAGCGTCTAATATACCTGTTAGGGGTTAAAAAATTCGGATCTCCAGCCTGCCAGCGAACGATCGCCGCTGGCATGCTGGAGATCCACTCGCTTACCTTCCGTTCCTGTGAGCGCGCGCGCCTGTGCGCGCGCGTTCACAGGAAATCTCGGCTCTCGCGGGAGGACGCGTATATGCGTCCACCCAGAAGAGCAGGACCGCCGGCAGGACGCAATCCTGCGTACGGCGGTCCTGAGGTGGTTAAAGAAACGTTTATTCAAGTAAAGCTGCCATTGAACTTCATCTCAAGGTCTGGACTCAAGTTATTCTTTCAAATCTCTCAATTATTCCCCCTATTTATTGCTTCGGAGCCAAAGCCTGGGGTCCAGAGATATCCAGGAAGGAGCACCGTTACACACAATAAGAGACATTTAGGCCACACTACACTACTCGGCATTCCTACTAAACCTGGGACGCAATATAGAGGGCCCTGGGGGAAGGCGTACGTTGCGATTGGCATCACAAACAGGATTTACTTTTGTGCCTTTATGCTACAGGCCTACAGAATTGACAGAAAACCCCATAAAAAATGACTTTGCTACTTTTATTCCGGATTAACAGCGTGCCGGCTACCGAGGGGTTAATCCGCCATCTTTGCCAGTGATGGCGTATGTTCTTCTTGTACAGTCAGAGCGGGAAAACAGGGAACCGCCCAGGCCAAGCACGCGAAACAGTGACCCTGCCCACCGGGAACTGCCCAGTCCAAGCGCAGGAAGTGAAGACTCCGCCACCAAAAGAACTCGCCCCCTATACCGGTTTGTTCCAGCCAGCCAGGGGAAGACAAAATGACACGTCCACTCAGGCCTAACTGGGGAGAGATGGTATGGGGCGATGAGCCCGAAGTGCAAGCCGCCCTGGAAGAAGTACGAGTCTCTCAAGTGCAGAGGAACCCGGAGAAAAAGCCAGAGGTGTCTGCCGTGCCGGCTGGTGCGGCGGAGGCGGCTGGAGCGTCCACTCCGCTGCCCAGAAATATCCATCCTTCTGCTCGCTTCAACTTGATTGTCCCACCTAAGGTCCTGGCCCATGCCCAGACGGCGTGGGATTACAAAAAATTCGTAGAGGAATGGGTAATCCAAGTTTTGGACCACTCGCGGCCGGGGTATCCGCAGCTGGAGAGACGCCTGGGGACCGCCCTGTGGTTTTCCATTGAACATGCCAGCGGCTTCATGGCACACGACGTTGAGGAACTCTTTGTGGGTCGTCATTCTGTGAAACGCCCCTACTTCCCTCAGGCCCGCCATAACTTATATGCAGGGGACCGGGTAGAGTACACCCTTATGGGATCCACTATGAGACACTTTGCCACTAGGGTAACACTTCTGAACAAGCCCCTTATCCCTACTACGGTACCTGAGAGCTGGAAGGAGGATCTAGCAGTCGCATCCCGGGTGCGCTGCCTCCAAGAGACGATGGAGGTAGTCCTCCACTTCCAAGAGAAGCCACAACCGCAGCCGGAGCAACTGCTGCCGGGCTTACCACCGCAACCTACCTTCCAGTTGGGGTATCAAGTCACGATGGCCTTCTTATATAACCCCACGGTAGTTAACTACCAGCTTCCCTGCAAGATGGCGTCTGCAGCAGCCAAAGGTCCTCGATTTCCTACTCCGCCAGCTGAGACCCAGCTACCACAGCCCCTGCAGCCGCAGATCTTGAGTTCCCTTGCCCCGGCGGAAGGTTCCGGCGACATAAAGCAACAAGTGGCTGCAGCCATTGCTAATTTGACCACCTGGTCATTACCTGATATCTTCACAAGAGGTTAGTCGAGTACCGCAACCACAGCGTGGCTCACTGACAAAGGGCAGGAGCGACCCCTAATGTCCTTCAGCAGCTCAAGCAGCAAGGAGGATTTCAGGTTCCTCCTCTAAGGAGCCTCCCTGCTGTATTCTGAAAAGGAAAGAAAAATCAAGGACTATGGGAGCCACAACATGGACGGGATTTGAAGGGTGAGAACTTGTTGACCCATCTGTTTTGTTCTGTTGCCCTGTTTGGTCCTCACCCAATGGGACATGGTTTGTTAGGACTTCCCTCATCTTCAATAAATACCTCCAAGTTGCACTCAAGGGCGCCAATACCCTTTTTTTCCCCCCCCTTCTCAGGTTGAGTGGGAGCCTCCTTTGCTTAAAGGGAGTCTGTCACCACTTTTTTGCATGTTAGACCATTAAAATAGGGTTATTTGATCCAGCCAGAACATAAAAACGGTACCTTTGTGGTAGAAAACGGACTTTTCAATTTGCAGAAAACGAACTTATAAGATTATTTTCGGAGCCCTCTCAAGTGCCCAGGGCGGTCTCTCAATCCTCAGAGCCCAGGCAGGCACCTCCTAAACGGCTGATAACGCCGCCCTCCGTGCGCCTCTGCCCGCCCGTTTACTCCCCTCCCCTGTCCCTTTCCACTGCGGCTGTGCGGTACAAATCGTAGCGGGCGCATGCACAATGCGATGCCCGCTCCTGGCAGGGCATCGCAATACCTATTGCGCATGCGCCGGCTAATCGCCGTTTAGCCGGCGCATGCGCAATAGGTATTGCGATGCCCTGCCAGGAGCGGGCATCGCATTGCGCATGCGCCCGCTACGATTTGTACCGCACAGCCGCAGTGGAAAGGGACAGGGGAGGGGAGTAAACGGGCGGGCAGAGGCGCACGGAGGGCGGCGTTATCAGCCGTTTAGGAGGTGCCTGCCTGGGCTCTGAGGATTGAGAGACCGCCCTGGGCACTTGAGAGGGCTCCGAAAATAATCTTATAAGTTCGTTTTCTGCAAATTGAAAAGTCCGTTTTCTACCACAAAGGTACCGTTTTTATGTTCTGGCTGGATCAAATAACCCTATTTTAATGGTCTAACATGCAAAAAAGTGGTGACAGACTCCCTTTAAAGGGTTCTCAACAAAAATTGCTGACCTCATGTGGATTACAAATATTTTTTTTTCCTTTTTGCATTATATGTTCCAGTTTTGCAATGTTACAAGCCAGCACCCAAAGAAAGGACTCAAACATGTACCTGAGCTCTTTGTGACTGCTACTTTATATTTTTTTGTACAAAAAAAAGACCACACAGCTCAAATGCTTTCCATAGGAGCGTGGATGAATAAGGTACAGTCAGGTCCATAAATATTGGGACATTGACACAATTCTAACATTTTTGGCGCTATACACCACCACAATGGATTTGAAATGAAACAAACAAGATGTGCTTTAACTGCAGACTGTCAGCTTTAATTTGAGGGTATTTACATCCAAATCAGGTGAACTGTGTAGGAATTACAACAGTTTGCATTTGTGCCTCCCTCTTGTTAAGGAACCAAAAGTAATGGGACAGAATAATAATCATAAATTAAACTTTCACTTTTTAATACTTGGTTGCAAATACTTTGCAGTCAATTTCAGCCTGAAGTCTGGAACGCATAGACATCACCAGACGCTGGGTTTCATCCCTGGTGATGCTCTGCCAGGCCTCTACTGCAACTGTCTTCAGTTCCTGCTTGTTCTTGGGGCATTTTCCCTTCAGTTTTGTCTTCAGCAAGTGAAATGCATGCTCAATCGGATTCAGGTCCGGTGATTAACTTGGCCATTGCATAACATTCCACTTCTTTCCCTTAAAAAACTCTTTGGTTGCTTTTGCAGTATGCTTTGGGTCATTGTCCATCTGTACTGTGAAGCGCCGTCCAATGAGTTCTGAAGCATTTGGCTTAATATGAGCAGATAATATTGCCTGAAACACTTCAGAATTCATCCTGCTGCTTTTGTCAGCAGTCACATCATCAATAAATACAAGAGAACCAGTTCCATTGGCAGCAATACATGCCCATGCCATGACACTACCACCACCATGCTTCACTGATGAGGTGGTATGCTTAGGATCATGAGCAGTTCCTTTCCTTCTCCATATTCTTCTCTTCCCACCACTCTGGTACAAGTTGATCTTGGTCTCATCTGTCCATAGGATGTTGTTCCAGAACTGTGAAGGCTTTTTTAGATGTCGTTTGGAAAACTCTAATCTGGCCTTCCTGTTTTTGAGGCTCCCCAATGGTTTACATCTTGTGGTGAACCCTCTGTATTCACTCTGGTGAAGTCTTCTCTTGATTGTTGACTTTGACACACATACACCTACCTCCTGGAGAGTGTTCTTGATCTGGCCAACTGTTGTGAAGGTTGTTTTCTTCACCAGGGAAAGAATTCTTCAGTCATCCACCACAGTTGTTTTCCGTGGTCTTCTGAGTCTTTTGGTGTTGCTGAGCTCACAGGTGCGTTCCTTCTTTTTAAGGATGTTCCAAACAGTTGTTTTGGCCGCGCCTAATGTGTTTGCTATCTCTCCGATGGGTTTGCTTTGTTTTTTTCAGCCTAATGATGGCTTGCTTCACTGATAGTGACAGCTCTTTGGATCTCATCTTTAGAGTGGATGGCAACAGATTTCAAATGCAAATAGCACACTTGAAATGAACTCTGGACCCATTATCTGCTCATTGTAATTGGGATAATGAGGGAATAACACACACCCGGCCATGGAACAGCTGAGAAGCCAATTGTCCCACTACTTTTGGTCCCTTAACAAGTGGGAGGCACATATGCAAACTGTTGTAATTCCTACACCGTTCCCCTGATTTGGATGTAAATACCCTCAAATTAAAGCTGACAGAAACCGCACCAGTAAATCGAAGGTTTGTACACAAACATAGAAGAGGATTCTTTACGGTAAGAGCAGTGAGACTATGGAGCTCTCTGCCTGAGGAGGTGGTGATGGTGAGTACAATAAAGGAATTCAAGAGGGGCCTGGATGTATTTCTGGAGTGTAATAATATTACAGGCTATAGCTACTAGAGAGGGGTCGTTGATCCAGGGAGATATTCTGATTGCCTGATTGGAGTCGGGAAGGAATTTTTATTCCCCTAAAGTGAGGAAAATTGGCTTCTACCTCGCAGGGTTTTTTTTGCCTTCCTCTGGATCAACTTGCAGGATGACAGCCCGAACTGGATGGACAAATGTCTTTTTTCGGCCTTATGTACTATGTTAGGGCCCTTTCACACCTGCGTTATAGTCTTCCGGCATAGAGTTCCGTCGTCGGGGCTCTATGCCGGAAGAATACTGATCAGGATTATCCTAATGCATTCTGAATGGACAGTCCGTCCTTCAGGATGCATCAGGATGTCTTCCGTTCCGGAACGGAACGTTTTTTGGCCGCAGCAAATAGCGCAGCATGCTGCGCTTTTTGCTCCGGCCAAAAATCCGGAACACTTGCCGCAAGGCCGGATCCGGAATGAATGCCCATTGAAAGGCATTGATCCGGATCCGGCCTTAAGCTAAACGTCGTTTCGGCGCATTGCCGGATGCGACGTTTAGCTTTTTCTCAATGGTTACCATGGCTGCCGGGACGCTAAAGTCCTGGCAGCCATGGTAAACTGTAGTGGGGAGCGGGGAGCAGCATACTTACCATCCGTGCGGCTCCCGGGGCGCTCCAGAGTGATGTCAGGGCGCCCCAGGCGCATGGATGACGTGATCGCATGGATCACATGATCCATGCGCATGGGGCGCTCTGACGTCATTCTGGAGCGCCCCGGGAGCCGCACGGACTGTAAGTATACCGCTCCCCCGCTCCCCACTACTACTATGGCAACCAGGACTTTAATAGCGTCCTGGGTGCCATAGTAACACTGAAAGCATTTTGAAGACGGATCCGTCTTCAAATGCTTTCAGTACACTTGCGTTTTTCCGGATCCGGCGTGTAATTCCGGCAAGTGGAGTACACGCCGGATCCGGACAACGCAAGTGTGAAAGAGGCCTTACTATGTTACTTTTTTGTTTATCACTCAGTTTAGTCATAGTGCCGGCTTGATAAAAAATGCAGTAAGAAAAAACTGGGCTGTTTTAAAGAACGACCCGGCTCTTGGAGGGTTAATTCCAGATAAGCCAACTGTAATATATAAGAAAGCACCAAATATTAAAGACAAATTGGTTCACAGCTGTTTGCCTATACATCAACAAAAAAGTAAAAACCATCGATTCACTTGGTGCGGTTTCTGTGCAGTTTGCAAGGTGCGCACAAGAGAAAACAGACAAATTAGAACTGAAGAGGTCACTTCAAACAGCAAGGGAGTAACCTACACTGTGCAAGGAGAATTAACTTGTGAAAGTATGGGGGTCATCTACATGCTGGAGTGCCCATGTGGCCTCCAGTATGTTGGACGGACTTTTAGGAATTGAAAACTCGCTTACAGGAGCATTTAAGAAACATCAAAAAAGGAGTTGACACACATAGTGTTTGGGCTCGCTTCAAGAAAGCACATAATAAAAACCCGCAGGGGTTAAAGTTTGTGGGGTTGGAAAGAGTTCAGATGAATTGGAGAGGGGAGGATCCGATTAAAAAATAAAATAAAAAGGAGGTCGAATGGATTTACCGTCTGGGTACACTGCAAGCCGATGGGTTAAATATAGAATTTGATATCAAGACATGCCTGAAGGGGCGATGAAAGATACCCAAAACAACTACGGTTCCATCAACATGGTTGTAAAGTATGTGTGCTTTTCATGTGAATAATGCTGGAGAAGAGGAATGCGGTTATATCCGTATTGCATTGCAAGCTAATACCAAGATATGTCTGAAGGGGTGTTAAGATTTTTTATAAAAAATTGCGGTTTTATGAACATGTGTGTTTTTGTATGTGAAGAGGGCTAGAGAAGAGGAATGCGTTTTTTGCTGCTTTGTAAACTGTGAGGTAGAAGAAAAACAATTTATTTGCCTTATAAGTAAATGTGTTGATTGCGGATGATTTTATAGAAGACTTGTTTGTATTGCCGATTTTATGGAGTTTTTTGGAGTTGCACTTTTGGGATTGTTTAAATGGTCTATTTAATTAGTACTCACCTGAATATAAAAGGGTGGGGTGAAAAAGTGCATTCAGAGCAGCTCCTGACGAAGCAAGCGAAGGCGAAACCCGGGCCGGGCATGCGATTCTGAGCATCATTTTATACTTTTATATGCATGAGACTTTTTTTATCTATGTGAGTATAATAAAACCAATTGTTTAATTAATTGTTTGCGGTACCTCACTATGTTCAGTCCTCTAATTTAACATCCAGGAGGTGAGATATCTGAATGTGAAGAGAACCTTAAATCCAGTGATCGAGTGCATCTAAAGATACCATCCACCTACCTTATTCATCCACGCTCCCATGCAAAGCGTTTGAGCTGCGCAGTCTTTTTTTGTACAAAGTGTGAATTGGAACCTACTTCACTACAGACCTGCTGCGCTCCAAGGAACTTTGTGGTTTGGGACAAATTTTATATACAAATTTTGTATATTTGTGTTAGGAACTTTTATTGCTTTATATTTTTGCCTTAACGTTTTACAGTTTCTGCAACATTTAAGCACTTTAGCCCATCGTATGGACTCTTTCATGGGTACAACAATGTGACCTCTTCCTCTGAATGGACTTTGGACTTTATATTGTTAGCCAGTAGAGTTGAGCGGACACCTGGATGTTCGGGTTCGGCTGAACATCACAAAAAAGTTCGAGTTCGGGACTCTAACTTGACCCCGAACCCCATTGAAGTCAATGGGGACCCGAACTTTTAAGCACTAAAATGGCTGTATAAAAAATCATGGAAAGTGGTAGAGGGCTGCAAATGGCATCAAAATGTGTTTAAGAGCATGGCAAGTGCTCTGCAAACAAATGTGGATAGGGAAATAACTTAAAATAACATAAAATACGTTAAAAAAAAATATATAATAATCTTGATCTTGGAGGACGAGGTCCATATGGAGTAGGAGGTGGAGGAGGCGGTGGATGTGGCGGTGTAGGTGGAAGCGGCGGTGGAGGATGAGGAGGTAGCCTACACTGCTTTTTTGGTTTTATTTTTTATTATTCAAATTAGTGTACACCCCAAAGCATTGGGAAATATAACCTGTTATAACCCCCTCTAGCCGTGCTAAACAAGTCAGTCAGTACATGTAGGTGTGTGCACACATAGTGCTCCACCATGTCGCACGTCCCCGTGATGTCCACGATCCAATTGGATATCTGCTCTATCAACTTTCGATGTTCTTTTCTGCGCCTACCATGTTGATCACGGTTAGCAGCGAATCAGGGTTCCACGCCGGAGAGGGAGCATGAGAAAGCGAGACCACATCCAAGGGAGGTCAATGGCTGCAATGTGATCAAGCTGAAATGTTGGACAAATTATTAAAGCAGAAAGATCAAATGAAAGGGCCAATTAAAGACAAATTTTAGACATTTAAGTCCCTGTCAATGGAACAGATGATTTTTAAAAATTTCGGTCCCTGTCACCTATGCAGAGCAGGGGTTTATTCACGGCAAAAATGGTAAAATGTCACCCAAGAATGTAACAGAAAAATTAGTGAAATGTACAAACCGGATTCCAAAAAAGTTGGGACTAAACAAATTGTGAATAAAAACTGAATGCAATGATGTGGAGATGGCAAATGTCAATATTTTATTTGTAATAGAACGTAGATGACAGATCAAACGTTTAATCCAAGTAAATGTATAATTTTAAAGGAAAAATATGTTGATTCAAATTTTCACGGTGTCAACAAATCCCCAAAAAGTTGGGACAAGTAGCAATAAGAGGCTGGAAAAAGTAAATTTGAGCATAACGAAGAGCTGGAAGACCAATTAACACTAATTAGGTCAATTGGCAACATGATTGGGTATAAAAAGAGCTTCTCAGAGTGGCAGTGTCTCTCAGAAGCCAAGATGGGTAGAGGATCACCAATTCCCACAATGTTGCGCTGAAAGATAGTGGAGCAATATCAGAAAGGTGTTACCCAGCGAAAAATTGCAAAGACTTTGCATCTATCATCATCAACTGTGCATAACATCATCCGAAGATTCAGAGAATCTGGAACAATCTCTGTGCGTAAGGGTCAAGGCCGTAAAACCATACTGGATGCCCGTGATCTCCGGGCCCTTAAACGACACTGCACCACAAACAGGAATGCTACTGTAAAGGAAATCACAGAATGGGCTCAGGAATACTTCCAGAAACCATTGTCAGTGAACACAATCCACCGTGCCATCCGCCGCTGCCAGCTGAAACTCTACAGTGCAAAGAAGAAGCCATTTCTAAGCAAGATCCACAAGCTCAGGCGTTTTCACTGGTCCAGGGATCATTTAAAATGGAGTGTGGCAAAATGGAAGACTGTTCTGTGGTCAGACGAGTCACAATTCGAAGTTCTTTTTGGAAATCTGGGACGCCATGTCATCCGGACCAAAGAGGACAAGGACAACCTAAGTTGTTATCAACGCTCAGTTCAGAAGCCTGCATCTCTGATGGTATGGGGTTGCATGAGTGCGTGTGGCATGGGCAGCTTGCATGTCTGGAAAGGCACCATCAATGCAGAAAAATATATTCAGGTTCCATCCAGACGTCATCTCTTTCAGGGAAGACCCTGCATTTTTTAACAAGATAATGCCAGACCACATTCTGCATCAATCACAACATCATGGCTGCGTAGGAGAAGGATGCGGGTACTGAAATGGCCAGTCTGCAGTCCAGATCTTTCACCTATAGAGAACATTTGGCGCATCATAAAGAGGAAGGTGCAACAAAGAAGGCCCAAGACGATTGAACAGTTAGAGGCCTGTATTAGACAAGAATGGGAGAGCATTCCTATTTCTAAACTTGAGAAACTGGTCTCCTCGGTCCCCAGACGTCTGTTGAGTGTTGTAAGAAGAAGGGGAGATGCCTTGTCTCAACTTTTTGGGGATTTGTTGACACCATAAAATTCAGATTCAACATATTTTCCCTTAAAATGGTACATTTTCTCAGTTTAAACTTTTGTTCCGTGATTTATATTCTATTTTGAATAAAATATTAGAAGTTGGCACCTCCACATCATTGCATTCAGTTTTTATTTACGATTTGTATAGTGTCCCAACTTTTTTGGAATCCGGTTTGTATTAACCTGTCAACTAGGTATAGCAGGGGTATATCACAGAAAGAAATTGGAGAATTTCACCCGAAAATGTAACAGAAAAATTAGTGAAATGACATCAAATAAAATAAAATACGTACAAATTTAAAAAAAATTATCTTGATGTATGAGGTGGAGGTCCATATACAGTAGGAGGTTGAGGAGGTGGTGGACGTAGCGGTGTAGGTGGAAGCAGCGGTGGAGGAGGTTGAGGTAGCCAACACTGGTTTTTGGTTTTAATTTTTAATTTTATATATTTTTTTTAATTAGGGTACACCCCAAAAGAGTGGGAAATATAAAAAATACAACAATGAGCAATTGCGCTTTAGTATAACAATGTCTGGGTAAGGCCGGTATACATGTCTATTCTGCACTAGGTACGGACAAGTCCTGTGGGGTCCATGCCTGGTTCATTTTAATGAACGTGAGCTTGTCCACGTTGGCTGTGGACAGGCGGCTGCGCTTGTCTGTGATGACTCCCCCTGCTGTGCTAAACACACGTTCAGATAATACACTGGCTGCAGGGCAGGCCAGCACCTCCAAGGTGTAAAGGGCAAGCTCAGGCCATGTGCCCAATTTGGAAACTCAGAAGTTGAAGGGGGCAGCTGACAGATGCAGCAAAGGCAGCAAATTTTTTATTTTTCCCAAAAAGGGTGTTTTTTAAAACCCAGAAAATTATTGCAGTATTTCAAGCTTAAATTGCACACTGACAAATGCTGCATAGGCTCCAGATGTACGGTATTGCCAAAAATGGGTTCTTTTTTAAATTACCCAGAAAATTATTGCTGTTTTTCAAGCTTGTATTTAACAATGACAGATGCAGCAAACACCGCAAAATTTGGATTTTGCCCTAAATGGGTGTTTTTTAAATAACAGAATATGACAGCAGTATATAACGCTTGTATTTCACACTGACAGATGCAGCAAGGGCTGTAAAATTTGATATTTTGCCCAAAAAGGGTGTTTTTTAAAACCCAGAAAATGATTGCAGTATTTCAAGCTTAAATTGCACGTTGACAAATGCTGCATAGACCCCAGATGGAGGGTATTGCCAACAATTTGTGTTTTTTAAAACCCAGAAAATGATTGCAGTATTTCAAGCTTAAATTGCACACTGACAAATGCTGCAAAGGCCACAGATGTAGGGTCTTGGCAAAAATTGGTAATTTTTTTTAAACCCAGAATATAATTGCAGTATTTCAAGCTTCTATTTGACTGTCACAAATGCACATATGCTGTGCTGGCGCACAGAACTTGCATAAAATGGCAGCCGCCCACCTAACTAACAGACGGATAAAAGTTATTTTTCTGTGTCACTGGGCTCAGGGCAGGGTAAAAAGATTGTGCACTGCACCCACAAAACAAAATCTAGGTAGATCGCTGAGTTAACAAGCTCTTCTGATTAAAGATTCTGTCCTATTCTCTCCCTCACAGCAGCAGCATCCTATCCCTACACTAATCAGAGCAGAGTGATGTGCATCCCTACGTGACTCCAGCTTATATAGAGGCTGGGTCACATGCTGCACTGGCCAATCACAGCCATGCCATTAGTAGGCATGGCTGTGATGGCTTCTAAGGGCACACAAGTTAAATGCTTGTTGATTGGCTGCCCTGCAGCCTTTCAAAAAGCGCCATTAAATTGCCGAACACCGAACCCAAACTTTTACTCAAAAGTTTGGGTTCGGGTCCGGGGTCCAAAAATCCTAAAGTTCGGTACAAACCCAAACTTTACAGCTCAACCCAATTAGCCAGATATTTAGCATCCTTGTTTCATTGCTCATATGGACTGCCTCTGAGGACGCTGAATATGAATGGTCCCACTTTGCCTTGTGTTAGTTCAGAAAGCCTAGGTATTGTACTGTATTTGCATAAGCCCTTAACCCGTTTTCTCTCCACAGATTTGGGAGGGGAAGGAGCCAGTATGTCCTGTGTCTTTGGGATCATGTGCTGATGCTACACAGGGAGGACCAAGTGGTAAAGTCATAAGCAGTCTCACAGCCCTAAGGGGAATGTGAAGCTACCCGTTTAGACATCAAAGTGACAAAGCGTAAAGCATGATTAGACCTTGGTACTGGAAGGGATTACAAAATGAAGCCACCCTTCTATTTGCGGGGTTTCATTGCATAGTGGTGGGAGTGAAGACACCCCCATGCTTTCTTGGCAAGCGCCCGACTATATAGTAAGGGTGCTCAGGGACTGATGGTCCCCCCTCCCCCTTTTTCCCCTTAAGGCGTTTAGGGAGTCTGGCCCCGTCATGGTAATGGTGAAGTAGGTGGCAGATTAGGGCCATTAAGGGTTAATTCACTGGGATCCTCCTTAGATTGGATGAGGGTGGCGCAGGAAATCCTATAGGTTACATATACCCCCTCCCTGTTCCGGTCAATTCCTCTTGCCAGTGGAAGCAAATTGGTGTGGTACGTACCCCTGTTCTTGCTCTGTCCACACCAAGATGTCCGCGGGGGACGCGGCTCTTAGGGAGTTCCTCCTGGCGAGGGTTGGCTGTGCTCATTTGCCAGCTCCAACCTGTGTCCCTCAGGTGGTGCACGCGTCGCTTCTCTTGGACGGCCGGCAGTGGACTCACAGCGCTGCGCCATGGCCCCGCCCCTTCCTCCTGTAACTCCTTCATGGCGGCTTCTGTTGTCACGGCTGAGGATGGGGAAAACCCTCAGCCGTGCGATGACGGAAGATGTTAGTGGCTGCTCGGCCAGGACGACAGAATTAGGGAGCAGGTCACCTCCTAACGCATCCCTAATCCGACCCTAACTCCTAGCTGCATGAGCCGACCTTGAAGGTAGGAGGGCCCATGCTCAGGAACCTCGGATCCCTACTCACCCTCCGCCGATCCCTGAACTAGGAGCTGGGTAGACCACCTGTTCCTCCTGGATGCGGAGAAACAGGAGTCTAAAACTGGCCGAGCTGCAATGGGATGTAACCATAAACAGACAATGGATATGGCAGGAGAGTGAAAGACTTCCACCTCTACCTGCCACAGACACACTGACTGGATCCCTGGACACAAGTGCTGGCTGTCCACACACAAACATAAAAGGACACAGCACACATAAACACACAGGGACCCAGAACCATACGCTGCAATAATAACAGACACCACATAGACATATAGTATGACAATTTATGACCACAAGGGTGGCCCTCACTGGCAGATGGTATATGGGACCAGGAGAGTGCCTCCAGCTTACTACAAGGCTGGAGTACCCCTCAGACATCAGGTCTTAACTGAGGCTTTATAGCCCATGTAGTCACACCCACAATCAGACACACCCAGTGCACACACACTAGGAAGGAAGTTAACCCTTTAATCCAGCAGGAACTCGATAAAGGTTATCTGATCGGGCCACTAAGTCAGTCGCCATTTGATTGCTGGCGCGTCAACCCGGTGGGGGTTGTGACCGGAAAATTCAATCCTAATAAAAAAAGGCTTATTTACGATTTGTCAGCGCCTCATTCATCATCCATTCCCAGTTTGAATTCTTTAATACCATCAGAAGAATTCACCATGAAATATTCCTCAATAGACGAAGCTATTCAGGTAATATTATCTTTAGGATACAATACGTGGCTGTCGAAAGCAGATATTACTGACGCCTTTAAATTACTTCCCCTGCAACCACAGCTTTGGCGTTGGCACGGTATCAAGTGGCAAGATTCATATTATTTTTCTAATAAACTCATGTTTGGCTCAAAATCTAGCCCCTGGTTGTTTGACCAATTTGCGAAGGCCTTACATTGGGTGCTGACAGACAAATTCCGGGTTAATCATGTCATACATTATCTGGATGATTTCTTGCTAATTGAGCCATCGTGGCAGGTTCCGCAAGATTTACATATTCTGCAGTCAGTCTTTGAGGACCTCAATGTCCCCGTTGCAGCCAGTAAAGTGAAAGGGCCCAGCACTAGAATTACCTTTTTAGGTATACAGTTGGATACACAAAAAATGGAGGCTAGTTTACCAGCTGATAAAGTAGTTAGAATCAAGGAGACGGTATCTAACGTTACTCGGGCAACAGTAATTTCCAAAACAGAATTGCAGTCTCTCCTGGGGATTCTGAATTTTGCTATTCGGATAATTCCACAGGGTAGATCTTTTATATCTAGATTGTTGAGATTACTCTCCTCGGCACCGGAGCAAGACAGTCTGATTCGTCTAGACCAGCAGGCCAGGGCAGACTTAAGCATGTGGGACAAATTCCTGTCTCAATGGAATGGGGTCTCGTTATTTTTTCCAGCAGCATCCAATCAATCGCCAGTGGTATACTCTGATGCGGCTGCCACTACAGGGTTTGCGGCTATCTATGGTTCTCATTGGATAGCGGATCGTTGGCCTCCAGAGATTGGTAATTCCTCCGTCAGTATGCGGTCTTCCCCTCTTTTGGAGATCTATCCTATAGTGGCAGCAGCACAGGTCTGGGGTGCGGAATGGACGAACAAGACAGTCTTGTTATTGACAGACAGCGCAGTAGTGGTTGAGATTTTAGCTAGAGGTAGATCCGCTGCGTTAGAAATCATGTCCTTTGTGCGGAGGCTGGTATGGTTATCCCTACAACATCAGTTTCATTTTGTGTGCTCGCATATTAGTGATCTTGAAAACACGGCAGCAGATGCGTTGTCCCGCTTCAATTTCCCTCTTTTCTTCCAGGTTTCCCCAGAAGCAGACCCAGTACCGTCAGTTATACCACGATACGCAGATCTGAGGATGGATTAGGGCACCATCTCGAAACAGCGCGCAGGCTCATGCGCCAATCATTATCGAGTAATACGGTTAGACTCTACAACACGGCATGGGCATGGTTTACGAAGTTCAGTGAATCTTACCCAGTGGAGGGTATGGGGCATATTTCCTATATAATGGCATTCATCGGGTTTTGCCACTCTCAGCTAAAATTAGCTTACAGCACCATTAAAATATATCTGGCAGGAATTCAGCATTTTTTCCATTTACTCCGCCCTGAGGAACCGTCGCTTTTTTCAGCCCACCCTATTAGGGCAGTTCTGAGAGGTATTCAGAAAGAATCAGTTAAAACTCATGTTACACGGCAACCTCTATCAGGCCAGACGTTCAAGTTACTGTCTGATTCTCTGGATAAAAAACCCTTCGGGTATGATATCAGCCTTGCCATTAAAGCCGCATTATACGTGGGTTTCTTTGGGTTCCTTAGGCCGGGGGAATTCACGTGTGGTGCGGCCTCCTCCACGTATTTAAGGAAGAAGCATTTCAGTCGGGACGGCGACAGTTATGTACTGAAGTTACCTCACTCCAAAAACCGCATCGCCAGGGGAAGTGATAGAGATCAGATATTTTCCTACTAACAATAAGTGGTGTCCTGTTAGTACCATTCAGGAATGGTTAACGTTTATCTCAGACAGACCAGATGATTCAGCATTATTCACAATAGCCCAGAAACCCCTCAGCTTATCGGTATTCCTCAAGTATATACGTATGTCGTTAGTCAATGCCGGTGTTAATCCAAGGTCTATTACTGGTCATTCATTTAGAATGGGCGCAGCATCCGCCGCATCTAGTAACGGGATACCGGTTCATGTGATTAAAAGACTAGGCAGGTGGAAGTCTTCATGTTATGGGCGTTACATTCCAAATATGCATAATGAGCTGTCTATGGCATTTCGGAAACTGTTAATGTAACTTAATAAATCTATTGTGCATCGATTAGCTTTGGTTTCTCTTTTTGGCCCTCTTTAGGTTTCTCTTACTACAGCAGTTACGGCACAATTCTACTGCTTGTTAGAGATAGATAGGCATTGTCATCATGCTCTCGGTACGTCTCTGATAGCCAAACCGAGTACAAATATAACTTAAAAAGGAAGCATTACAATTGCACATGATGTAATTTGTGCTATTTGGCCTTTCAATAATTACATATATGACATGGTTAGTTCATATGTACGTAGGCAAGGCGCAGTAATGGTAATCCCTCTAGCATTCAGCTCTATAGTCCGTGGTTAAGGACCTTCCTTTAATGTAGATGGTTGTGAGTTCATACCCTCACAGACACATTTACGGTGTTTCTTCTGCTGAAGACTACGGTACTGGTCTGCTGGACCAAGGTTCCGTTGGTATGGTTGATAACTGTGTACTTCTGCTGAGCTTCTAACATGTAGATGCAGGCTGGAAGCTTGGTTGTAATGGAATTGCCTCCTATCCAGTGTTAAAGGAGTTACAGTGCAGTGGATCCAGTAGGGCCGAATCCAGGGGAGATGTACGCGATGTAAGCAGTACGTGAGACTTTATTCTAGACCTGCTGGGTTAGTCGCCAGGAGGGGGGTATTGGGATCCAGCTGCCGCTAGGTTCGTACAAAGCAGGGCTGTCCCTAGTTGAGTGGATATAGCGGAATCAGTAGTCGCAGGTATATTCCGATGGTAAGCCAGAAGCGGATAACCAGCTCCGTTCGTAGACACATCCTTGTGAATATATAATGTGTATATACATACCAAGTTATACGTGATTCATTCATTACTACAAGGATAATTTGTTACAGCACTTGGTCTTTTAGAGTTGATCTTCGATAGTAGGCCATGTTTCGTGTTTATTAGGCTTCGCTCCCCGAGTTTTTTTTTAGTCTCTGTGGCTCCACGCCGGTTCTTTTGGACGTCGCTTTTTATTTCCAGTTATGCGGGGTCCCGAGGTGACTAATCGCTTCATTGTACAGTAGGTGTATTTTGGATAAAATATAAGTATTTTGGGGCTATTCATACTGTCCTTTTGTGTTTTGAGGCTCGGGCTAATTGTTTTTTCTTTCAGGTTCGTGGCGTCCAGCGGTTTGATGGTCGGTCTTTTGTATATCTTGTGTGTGGTGCGGAGAGAGTAACGCAAGCCCGGTGGGCACTCCTTGGTTTGCAAGAGGTGGAAGTCTTTTGGAAAGGGATCCAGGAATTCATGTGGTCATACATTCTTCCAGAGGTGGTTGGTATAGAGTTGCACTCCAGGGGCGCGGTGATGCTGGTGACCCGAGCTGTGGTAATGACCCTTTTCTGTTACTGAGCTCAGGACCTCATGTGTCCTGACATAGAACGATTCATGTCTTTTGTAAGTAAGTATGGTGGTTGGTGGTTATCCCCCGGGTGGGTTGTGCTGGGCCATATATGCAAGGGCGTTATAAATACAATTCAAAGGAAAAGATTAAGGGCGGTAGTTCGTCACCGGCACCTGTAAGATGCAGCTATATAGTGTAGTGGTTGAAGTCGTGGGCTGTGATGCGAAAGCTGTGAGTTTAAACCCTTTCATAAACTGTTGGGGTAACCGGTTTTTACTGACACCTGATGCGTCTTCCTCTTGGATGTTAGTCGGGGCAATTCCTTTTCCGGTCTGTAGGAAGGGTTTAAACAGATCTGGTTCTGCTGGGTGGTGGTCGGAGCCCCGTTGGGAGAACGTGTCTCCTCCGTGGCGGCAGTTGACTGCAGCAGACATATGGTGGTAGTAGCTGGTGTACTACAGCACTTGGTCTTTTACAGTTGATCTTCGATAGTAGGCCATGTTTCGTGTTTATTAGGCTTCGCTCCCCAAGGTTTTTTTTTGTGTCGGTGGCTCCACCCCGGGTCTTTTGGACGTCGCTTTTTATTTCCAGTTATGCGGGGTCCCGAGGTGACTAATCGCTTCATTGTACAGTAGGTGTATTTTGGATAAAATATATGTATTTTGGGGCTATTCATACGGTCCTTTTGTGTTTTGAGGCTTGGGCTAATTGTTTTTTCTTTCAGGTTCATGGCCAGTATACTCAAAAGAAAGCCAGGAATGATCGGTTCTCTGGTTTATACCGAGAAGGAAATGGGAAATAGACCCCCTACTCACACAGGCAAAAACCTATGGGTAGCAATTGCTAAGTTAATTTATGTGTATGTAATCGTATATAGTATAAAGCAGCACTTTAACTTTAATAGAGAACCCTACAGCATACCCTTAGCACAAGCCGAGGGCGGCTTGGTTTTAAGTAAGGGGGTATGTAACACCGGGAACACTGTTAAGCGGAAGCCTCCGCCTAGCAGAGACCTGGTCACCGGATCTGCAGAAAAAGCCCTTTCCCTACACGATTCAGCGCAGGACAAGGAAGAGCATGAAATGTGTAACACCCCAGAGTGGTGTTACCACTCCTGCACCCTGCTACTATCTCTAACGGGCTAACACAATGTCATCTTATGTATTTTTGTCCAGGTCCTCCACAATGTGCAATTCTAATCTTGTTATGCAACTGTTCATATGTAATGTACCTGGTTCACCAGCAGATGGCAGCAGACACTACAGAGCTATAGTTAGAGAGAATGGAACTTGCCATTCCATTCTAACCCCCCTCTGGAGAGAAGTGGGCTAGACCTACTTCCTGAAGGAAGGCTGGGGACCAGTTAGAGTTAGTCTAGCTTACCTTCAACAAGGAGAAAGGTGTGCAGGGGCACGTCTCTGCTGGAAGTGCCCATGGCAGCCAGAGCACCCTAAGCTTTGCTGGCCATGGAGGCAGAAGCTTGAAACCTCAGAAGCCAAGAGCATAGTTCTCTGGCAGAACCAAAGTCTGACTAAGGAGAGAGGTGCAGCATAAAGAAGAAATCAAAGTCATTAACCCCTTCTACCCCGGGCCAGTTTTCGCCCCTTCTGCCCAGGCCATTTTTTGCAAATCTGACATGTGTCACTTTATGTGGTGTAGCTGGCCAGCTAAGACCTGTCCTAGGTTGCTAATATGACTTGCATGTATATGCGGCTAGACCTGCAAATAACCTTAATACAGCTCATATGTTTATATGTTAAAGACAAAAGCAGAGTTATTTACTGTGACTTCATGTTTTGGATGTTATATAACTGTTCTATATATTGTGTTCACAGAAGCAGAAAAGATAATATGCCTTTAAGATTCATTATATGGATGTGAGGTAAGTTCAATGACACAGCAGAAACAAAAGAAAGCATAGAGTTAAACTGTTGTTGCTGGGCAGGAGTCTACCACGACAAGCGGCAGAAGTCTGATGAAGGCCAATGTGTGGCCAAAACGTAAAAATTATTGTACACAGCCGCAAATATCAATTAAAGTATTCCTTTTTTGCAACGCAATTGCAACGTTATTATATCTTCACTGAAACTGGGTGGGAACCCGACTTCCAGCGGCAAACGGACAGCAGAGTGCCACTAAGTTTTGCTTATACATGTATACTGAACTAGTTATATGTGTGTTTACTTACAGTTCCACCAATTGCAAACTACAGAGTTCACAATCCGAATTCAAATTCCATATTGCAATCCAAATTGCATACAACCATACCAGATCATAATCAACCAATGTGCAAATAGTTACAGGTAGCTGCATATTGCAAATTGCGACCAAATTCAGCAAGTGAACTATTAGTTAGACCTCAGATATACCTCTCAGCTGCACCTGCTCAACCAGCGGCAGGGGTCCGGCAGTCACTGATAGCCGGACCCCTACTGCATGCGCCGACATCGGTGAAATCATGGCCGTGGCACGTGCGATGTCCGTGCAGGGAAAAAGCAGCCATCGGGTCCCCGGCTGCCTTCCGGGAGAGCCTGTGAGATCCAGCCCCCTGGATCTCACAGGCAGGAAGGCTGTAAGTGTATTACAATGTGTAATACACTTACAGCCAATGCATGACAATACAGAAGTATTGTCATGCATTGTAAAGGGGATCAGACCCCCAAAAGTTGAAGTCCCAGAGTGGGACAAAAAATAAAGTTAAAAAAAAGTTGAAAAAAAATAAAGTTTTCCCAAATTTTAAAAAAAGTTTCAAGTAAAAGAAAATATAAAAATATCCTTTTGCCAAAAAAAAGGGAAATAAATTGTAAAAAATAGGGAAAAAAAGAAAAGTAGACATAGGTATAGCCGCGTCCGTATCGACCAGCTCTATAAAATAATCACATTGACCTAACCCCTCAAAAAGCTTTTTAACCGTCACCTCATCCCTCAAAAAATGAGCCCCTGCCTAAGACAATTGCCCAAAAAATAAAAAAAAACTATAGCTCAGAAAATGGAGACACTAAAACATAGTTTTTTTGTTTAAAAAATGATATTATTGTGTAAAACTTACATAAATTAAAATAAGTAGACATATTAGGTATCGCCGCGTCTGAAATAACCTGCTCTATAAAAATATCATATGATCTAACCTATCAGATGAATATTGTAAATAACAAAAAATAAAAACGGTGCCAAAACCCTAAAGGGTTAACAAAGTTTGTAAAATCAGTTTTGTATACCTTGAGGGGTGTAATTTCTAAAATGGGGTCACTTTTTTGTAGTTTCTACTCTAGGGGTGCATTAGGGGCAGGGGCGTAGCGTGGGGGGGGGCCAGGGGGGGCGTTGCCCCAGGCGCCAAACTGCAGTGGGGCGCTCTGGCGCCGGCTGCTAAGGCTAATAGTAAAAGTAGGTTTTTTAGGGCGGCTCTCTCTCTCTGCCGGAGTGCCGGGCCCTGCGCAATGGCCTGAGAGCTGTTTGGTAGCGCGCCGCGCTGCGCCTAGCGCCCTGATGATTAATTTGTGCGGTGCGGACGCGGCGCACTTCAGTTAGTTAACTTAACATACATAGGGTCAGGATAGGCAATCATTAGACTGGCCTGGCTCCCTCCGGCTCCACCCACTTTCCAGGCGGGAAACACAGTGCGGAGCGCGGGAGCCAGAGCCAGCAGAAGCCACTGCCAGTTGCCCAGTAGAAGATTGCCAGGAGCAGGAGGCGGCGGCGGAAGACTGAGTCCTGTCAGACTCCAGTCCAGAGAGAACTGTTGAGTACAGAAATACATGCAGACTGACTCTCGCTTCCATACTGAGCCTATTAGGGATTAATCCTCTAAGTGTGAGATCCTATACAGCACTTACCAAAGGGTTTACAGCCCCGTATATGTAGTGCAAAAATATCCCTGTAAGATCACTAGAGGATTTTTTCCATTATCCATATACTCCTAAATATAAAGGAGTCTTTGTGGTAGGGTGTTACTAGGAACCAGCATATAAATAGTCTGAAATATTCCAGTTCACTTTATCAGCCTATTCATGTGGAGATTTATTATTTTTAACATTATCAAATAAAGTGTTTTTAACGTACTTTAGATAGGCAGTAAACAATAATTTTTGAGCAGTACGTCTACAACATTATCATATTCAAGTGAATTAGTGACCATGTCACCATGAATGATGACCTCCCTGAGTCTGTGTGTGGGGGGATGGTGGCTGGTGGGTTTACAGTGTGCACCACTGCCTGGGCATGCAATAGTAAGGGTAATAAATCAGTGAGTGAAGTGCCAGAGCTCTGCCAGGCCAAATAGGTGGCATGGCAGTCTGGCATTCATGGTTCTGATGTGGCAGGATAACGGTAGAGAGGCACTGAGACAGTACTGCCTCTGGGATGCCATCTGCCCATCTCTATACCAGGCCTACCCTGGGCCTGGGCTGGTATGGACAGCAGAGATGGGCAGAAGATGGCATCCTAGAGTCAGTACTGTCTCTGGTCACCCTTCACCAGCACCCTGACTGCCACCTGCTTGGCCTGCCTGGCTCTCATGGCACTTCACTGCATACCTGCTTCCTCTTCACCTCATGTCCAGACAAGTATCTCTGCAGTCGCTGACCAAGTTTTAGGCTAATTTCTCATTAGCGGCAGGGCAGGCTGTCCGGCGGGTGAACAGCCTGACGGATCCTGCCGTTGATTTACATGTGCCCCCGGACTGACGATCCATCCCCATTGACTATAATGGGGGCGGTGGTGGAGTTCTGGTGGCCTCTTACTGTGCGCTGCCGTACTGCCGCCGTAACTCAGCCACCATCCCCATTATAGTCAATGGGTATGGAGCGGCAGTCCAGAGGCACGTGTAAACTAGTGGTGGGACAGATACGTCAGGCTGTTCAACCGCCGGAATGCTGGTTGCTAGGAGCAACGTCCAGTACTGCAGCCTGTGCTTTCACTTCAGTATTCATGCGGGCTCCCCTCCCTGTTTAATTCTGATGGGGTTAATGGAACCCTGTATTTTATGAGATCCTGCAATGAATTGCGGTATATGTCTCTTTTATAGCATTAGTGGTAATATTGGTCTTGGTATGCCTGTGGGGCATCATTCTATAAAAAGGCGCATGCACAAAAGTTAGGGGGCGCCATAGTAGGTTCACCCCGGGTGCTGACAACACACGCTACGCCACTGCTTACTATTATCCCTGGGCGCCGCTCTGTTCTCCTGCTATGTCCTCCGGTATGTTCGCTCACTTGGTTATAGTAGACGGAGACTTAGGGGACTTGGTTATAGTAGGAGGAGACTGCCCTTGTTCTTCTGGGCGTCTTCTTCTCCCAGGCTGTGAGCTCTGTGCTGCGATTGGCCAGCGCTACAGCCTAGGAGAAGGAGACGCCCAGGAGAACAAGGGCAGTCTCCTCCTACTATAACCAAGTGACAGAACATACCGGAGGGCATAGCGGGATAACGGAGCGGCGCCCAGGGATAATAGTAAGTGCAGTGAGATCCCTGGGGGCCGCTGGATATATCATGATACTTAGTTCACAATGTTTGGACCGATGAAAGGTCCTCTTTAATTTTTTATTTTAATCCTAACATAGCTGCATATTTGCGTTCTTGTGTGCGTTTTTTCGTTCCCACTATAACGGAGTTTGCGACACTCCAAACCATACAGGGGGGACCGAAAAGAGAAACTATGCAACTAGTAAATTTAGTCTAATATAAATCTTAAATCTATGAGATTGCCATCTGCCTAAATTTTTTATAGTTTCAACAACTAAATTGAGCTGAGCTGCCAATGTCGCGGCTCCGATGAGAAAAGAGTGAGAGGAAACTTTTAGGCCGGAATAGCCAAGTAGACTTATATATTTTTTTTTTATGTAATTAAATTGGTATTTAGTTACAGGTGTTGCATCAACATGGGTAAATAAAGGACAGAATAAATGTAGAACTGGTCAAAACTAAACTGTGTCCTTTTTTATTTTGATCAGTTTTTTACTTCTTTATGAAAATTTTTAATTGAGACTTGGATAAATTTATAAGCAAAAGAAGAGACCGGCACTCACTTTGTCTTCTGATAATTCAATCTCTTTATTCGTCACATATAAGATATTCTGTGACGCGCGTTTCGGCTCTAATACGAGCCTTTCTCAAACAGATAGTATATAGAAATGAAACAGTGTACACGGTTTAAATAGACCGCCTAAGCGGAAATGACGTCAGGTAGCCATGGTGATCAATCAAACAAACAAAGTGAAACAAAAAACCAGAAACACGTGAGAAGCAGCCCAACTGCAGCAGCATCAATCAAAATAGTAATAATTGAAGATCATACGGAGTTCTTTAAATGATCATGGCGACTTGTAATTCAGATGATGCGGTTGGGGGTTCCTCACGTTTTCTGAAAGAATACATAAAAAGACAAATAAATTCAAGGTTATAATATACATATAAAATGGAGCTTGGAAAATTACAGGAAGCTATTCAAATCATACTCCCGGTTTAACCCCATGGGTTCCAATGTCTGTAGTGTGTAAATCCAATAGGATTCACGTTTTTTCAACATCTTAATCCGATTCCCCCCTCTACGGGGTTGTGCCACCTGCTCAATTATTTGGAAGCGCAATTGCGCAATATTATGTTTGCAGCGATCAAAGTGGTAAGGAACCGGTAAAAGCAAGTTATTTTTCCTTATAGTGGACTTATGCTTGGAAAAGCGATCTTTCATTCGCATAGATGTTTCACCTATGTATAAAAGTCCACAAGGGCACTTTAGTAAGTAAATAATGAAACTGCTGTTACATGTGAACAGACCCCTAACTGGGAATCGCTTGCCTGTGTGAGGGTGTGTGAAATATTCCCCTTTAATTACACTTGAACAATGTATACACCCCAGGCAGGGAAACGTGCCCTTTCTAGGAGTTGATAGAGTCTGTTGACGCTTCTCAGTTTGAGCACTGCCCACATTGGCCCTCACCACCATGTCGCGAATATTTTTATTACGTTTATAGCATATTAAAGGAGGGCTCTTAAATTCCCCAATAGAGGGGTATGCTCGGGACAAAATATTCCAATGTCTAGAGAAAATGTACCGACATTTATTAACCCATGGGTGAAATTTTGTAATAAATGGAACACGCTGCCCCCTTGACTCCTGTTTAGGGGTCAAGGAGGTAACCTTACTCCTCTCATTACCTAGCAGTGCAGTGGGATAGCCTCTATTCTCAAGTCTCATAGACATTTCATCAAGGCGTTTTACTTTCACATCAACATCGGATACAATCCTACGCACCCTCTGGAACTGGGAATGGGGTAACGCTTTTTTTACTGTAGGGGGATGATAGCTAGAGAAATGAAGAAGAGAATTTCTATCGGTGTTTTTGATGTATAAATCAGTGACAATCGACCCATTCTCACCCTTAATGACCAGGGTGTCCAGAAAATTAATTTCATGATCGTTGTAATGCAAAGTAAACTGAAGCTCGGACCAGACCGAGTTCAGGTAATCGGCAAAGTCACGAAGGGATCGAATGCCGCCCCGCCACACGCAAAACACGTCATCGACGAATCTTCGCCCAAAAATACAATGAATTTTGAACAGATCATTACTGTAAATATATTTATCCTCAAACCATGACATGTATGAATTTGCGTATGGCGGTGCGGCATTCGAGCCCATCGCGGTCCCACAGCACTGCTGGTAATAGGTGTCCTGAAATAAAAAATAATTTTAATTTAAAATGATTTCAAGCAATTTCAGAAAAAATTGTTTGGCACCTTCAGTATGAGAGGAGAAGGATAAAAGCCACTCAACAGCCCGTATACCCTTCCAGTGGACAATAGAAGTATACAGTGAACATACATCAAAGGTTACTAATAAATCATCATCCTGTAACGCCAAGGTCCCAACCTCACGCAAAAATTGATTAGTATCAAGCAAGAAAGACGGCATGTTCTTTGTAAGAGGTGTCATAACTTTTTCAAGTAAAATCGCTGGTGGGGATAAGATAGAATCTGTTAGAGCCACAATGGGACGACCCGGTGGCTGAGTCAAGGATTTGTGCACTTTGGGAAGTGTATAAAACACTGGCGTTACAGGATGATGATTAATCAAGTACTCCCCTAATTTAGGTCAATGATCTGTTGTGTAGTAAATATGTCAACCAAAGTACGCAATTTCTTTTTAATGGTAAACACCGGATTACCGTCCAAAGGGCGGTATACATCAGTATTAGCTAACTGACCCAAGATCTCACTAACATAATATTCTTTGTCCATCAGGACAAGGGCACCCCCCCCTTATCAGCAGGTTTGAAAACCAGGCTATTATCTTGTATCAAATCCTCGATAGCCTGTCTTTCAAGACGCGACAAATTGGGGCTTAAATAAAACCCACTTTGTCGCATTTCCTGTAATGATTGTGAAATATCACGTTGAACCAATGAAATAAATGTTTCGACAGGATGGTAACATTTTGGTGGTTGAAAATAACTTTTTGTTCTCAATCCGAAATCCTTTAGTGACAAGCAGGTATCATCTGCCCTCACTCTGCTTGCACATATTTCAGAGTTGGTAGATTGCAGACCTGAAAAGTGTGCCTTAAGCCGAACATTACGGAAAAAACGCTGACAGTCCATATCAAACTCAAAACTGTCCAATGGACTGGTTGGGCAAACGACTAAATTGAGCTGAGCTGCCAATGTCGCGGCTCCGATGAGAAAAGAGTGAGAGGAAACTTTTAGGCCGGAATAGCCAAGTAGACTTAGGCTACTTTCACACTAGCGTTGTTTGAATCCGGCGTTCTATTCCGACACCGGAACTGCCCGCCGGATCCGGAAAAACGTGTGAAAACTGATTACATTTGAATCCTGATCAGGCTTTTGTTCACAATGGAAAAATGCATTGGAAAAAACGGATCCGCCATTTATGGACTTTAACTTTTTTTTCCTATTTTTCGGGTTTAACATGCAAAAGCCGGATCCGTTTTGACTGAACACACAGCGCCGGATCCGGCGTTAATGCAAGTCAATGGGAAAAAAGGCGTTCAGTCATAGTGTTCAGGATTTTTGGCCGGAGGTAAAAATACTGCATGCTACGTTTTTCTGAAAAGCCTGATCAGTCAAAAAGACTGAACAGAAGACATCCTGATGCATCCTGAGGGACGGACTCTCCATTCAGAATGCATTAGGATAAAACTAATCAGTTCTTTTCCGGATTTGAGCCCCTAGGACGGAACTCAGCGCCGGAAAAGAAAAACGCTAGTGTGAAAGTAGCCTTATATATATTTTTTAAATGTAATTAAATTGGTATTTAGTTACAGGTGTTGTATCAACATGGGGTAAATAAAGGACAGAATAAATGTAGAACTGGTCAAAACTAAACTGTGTCCTTTTTTATTTTGATCAGTTTTTTACTTCTTTATGAAAATTTTTAATTGAGACTTGGATAAAATTATGTCAGATAATAAGATAGGTGATGTTCCTTTTTTGTTTTGTGCAGTTACGGTATTTCGCTAATACGCAAGGCTGCAAAAAACGCCAGGAAGAACATAGTTCTGAACAGATGCGTCTCAAAAGGAGAGGAGCAAATTGAAGACAAGATGGAAATAATTTTTCTAAATTGTTTAAGGAAATTGGCCTGGATCTCAATTTTGGAGAGGTTTTCCTTTTCAAACCCTTCAAAATTAGTTTTAATAAGAAATTTGAATTAATATGAATAAAACCATTGATTTTATGAAAAATGGAGATCCCAGCAAAACATTTTTGAATGGAACTAAACGAAAAATTATTATTAACCAATTCCATTATAAATTGAAAAATGTTCAGACAGCTATAACGGAACTTATCTGTTTTGAATTTGTCAAAGAAATTCGTCCAAATGTTCCACGAAGATGAATAAGATGACCAAGTGTTCTTTGCCAGGGAATTTCTCAGAATACCTTGTAGTTTAATTATATTATGTCCCAGAGGTATGGTGGACATGGGGTGTTTACTGCTTCTGCTTCTGGTAATAGCTCTCTGAAGGACAGCATGTTCTGTCGAGATAAAGCATCAGCCAATAAATAACTTTTGCCTTGTACATGTTTGGCTTTAATCCAAATATTGTTGGTTAAACAGGCTAGGACCAATTCCCTTAATAATTTAATAACTGGTTCTGACTTATACGTGTTACGACCAGAGGATGTGGATCCTCTGTGTCAGCTGATAGAAGACTGGGAATTAGTCCAATATTGCTGACTGCTGACTCTCAGAGTCAGGACCCTGGTGTCTGCACCTGTTACCTTGAATGCAGCTACCTGCAGTAGTGCGAACAGAGTCTAACAAAGGCAGAATAAAGGAACAGATGGTCTTTACTGGCAGACAGTATTCAAAAGTCACTTGACAGATACAGGCAACACAAAGTTCAGAGCAATATAGCGTGCAGATATAAGCAGTCTCATAGTCAGGCAGTGCAGGGTCTGGATCCAGGCAGACTTACAGGAAGAGATGGGCAGATGCGTAGTCAGGCAGTGCAGATATAAGCGGTCTCGTTGTCAGGCAGTGCAGGGTCTGGATCCAGGCAGACTTACAGGAAGAGATGGGCAGATGCGTAGTCAGGCAGTGCAGATATAAGCAGTCTCATAGTCAGGCAGTGCAGGGTCTGGATCCAGGCAGACTTACAGGAAGAGATGGGCAGATGCGTAGTCAGGCAGTGCAGATATAAGCGGTCTCGGTGTCAGGCAGTGCAGGGTCTGGATCCAGGCAGACTTACAGGAGGAGATGGGCAGATGCGTAGTCAGGCAGTGCAGATATAAGCGGTCTCGTTGTCAGGCAGTGCAGGGTCTGGATCCAGGCAGACTTACAGGAGGAGATGGGCAGACGCGTAGTCAGGCAGTGCAGAGGTCTATAACCCAGGTGATCCAATAAACAGACGGCAGGCAAATGCGTAGTCAAATGAAGCGGAGGTCAGAATCCAGGAAATCCAATAAACAGACACAGTGGGCCGCTTCAGCGGGAGTCAAGAGGTACAACAACCACGCTTGGGCACTTCATGATGAGTGAAGCTGCCTTAAATACAAATAGTCCCGCCTCCGGGTGAGGATGGTAATCAGAAACCAGCTGCCTACTCCTATAAGAAAGGGAGAGGTGCGCGCGTGCGTGCTATAGCACGTCAGATGACACCTGGCATTCGGATGCGGCGGTATGCTGGCGGGCGCCTGCGTCTCCTACAAGGTAAGCCAGTACTGGGACCCATAGTGCTGCGATGTGCAGACAGCGATCTGCCACCCTGCGGTGGAGACGCAGATCCCATACTGACAATACGACAGACAGTTCAATGCAAATACTACTCCTTTGTTGTCTGACTGGAGTAATATCCTTTTATTTAGAAAATGTGGTTTCGAAATGTCAAAAGCCACAAGGACTGGGAACAGTTCGATAAAAACGAAATTTTTTGTTAAGCCTTTAGCTAACCATTTTTGGGGCAGGAGCCTGCAGACCAGCTATTCTGAAAAATGACACCGTAACCAATTGATCCCGCTGCATCTGAAAACAATTGCAATGCATCGGAATAAAAAAAGTCATGTTGCCAAACTGTATGACCGTCAAAGTTGTCCAAGAAAATTAACCAAATCTTGCGATTTTCTTTCAATTGTTTGTTTAAGTAAATATGAGAGAACGGAGAATATTTACCTTTTGTTGCCATATACAAACGCTTTGAAAATACTCTACCCATTGGAATCACACGTGAGATGAAGTTTAATAAACCTAGTAAAGATTGAAGATTTTTGAGAGTGGTTTTCTTTTTTGAAATAAAATTTGAAATGGCGATTTTAGTGGCGATCTAAATGGCGATCTAATTTTTCAGCTGGAATACTGAACTGCATATTTTTGGTGTCAATATCGATACCCAAAAATGTTATGTATGTAGTTAGGAGAACCGTTTTTTCCAAAGCGAGAGGAATATTAAACATTTTTGACATGTTCAAAATTTTATTAAGAAGGAACCTGCAATCTTCAGAATCGCCTTTGCCAAAAAAGAGAAAATCATCCAGATAATGGATAGCCTCTCCTTTTTGTGGGTGTTTGATATAAAATCCAATTTAGGAAAGTGAAGAAAGATTCGAAATAAAAGCAAGAAAGTGTGAAACCCATAGGTAGAGCTTTATCCAAAAAAATAAAAACCTTGAAACTGAAATCCTAAGGAATTAAACCCTGATGGGTGGGTTGGCAATAATCTGAATGCAGATTTTATATCAGTCTTGGCAAGTAATGTATTTTGACCCATGTAGTTTAAAAAATTTAAGCTGAATCAAAAGATGCATAAGAAACCGAGGCGATATTTTTATCAACTTCATCGTTCACAGAATAATTTTTGGGATATGACAAATGGTGTATTAAGGAGTTGACTTCTTTCTTAGGTACTAAACCAATGAGGGATAAGCGAAAATTGATAAAGGGGGGGGGGGGGGCAGAAAAGGGGCCTGCCACCCTCCCTTCATCAATTTCTTTGACATTTTTTTTTAACTATTTAACTATTTACTTTAACTATTTGCAGGTTTAAATTAACAGATTTTAAGTTATTGATCCACTTGCAACCAATGCCTTAGTAACTTGGAACAAAGAAACCTTCAGAGAAACCAATCTTTAACAATTTAGCTATCTGTTTGTCTGGATTGGAGTTTAGCCATGGGATTAATTCTTGTATTTTCACTGGTGTCGGAGCTTTTTCCGTGAGAATCTTTAGAGTTTGAATTTCCTGTGAATCCCATCTTTTTAAAACATTTGAACATGGCATGAGATCCATTACAGAAAGTACACTCGTGGCGATATTTACAGTTATATCCCCACTTGCATTGGTTTTCATTAAACGAGAAGCAGATGCCTTTTTTGGGATATGTTTGACCGATGGGACGAAAAAGATTAGATCTATTGGGCAGCATAAGATTAAGCCATAGGCCTACATCTTTTTAGCCCCATTATAGGTGTGGGTAAACATTTTGTCATAAGAATTCCATGCATTTGCCCCAAAATTTCTATATGCTTCTAAAACATAATCCATATGATAGAAAAGTTTACTGCAGAATTCTGGGTGTTTTTCACCGAGAACTGAGGAATATATAGAAAATGCCTGAATCCAATTAAAAATGGATCTGGTTTTAGAAGATGTGTGATCCTCTTCGTTTTTTATCTCTTTTTTTATCCATTTTGCTAGAATCTTTATTGGACAGAGGTAGAGAATATATATCTAAATATTCCCTCTTCGACATTTTTTCTTTAGTCGCCAAAGGTAAATGATAACCCAATGCCGAGATGTGACACACCGAAGCTTCTTTGAAACATGACTCGTCTAAAGGGGATTGGACAGAATTGTTAGGTATAGGAATAGCTGAAGTACAGGAAATTTGAATATTGCATGTATCCGGATATTTTATATGATCTGTTTTAGGCTGTTCCCATATTATCCTGTTTGTCTTTTGTAGACAAGAAATCAATGAAATCATTGAATAAATACATTTTTTCGGTTGAACAATTTGTGTTGGTAGTAGCTGTAGATTTGTGTAAGTTAAGAGCATCAATATGTGGTGTTATGGTCTCACCGTCCGGTTGTAAAGCAGTAGAAGTTGAGGGATGGGGGGTGGAAATTGAGAGGTGTTTCTTCTTGGAGAGAGACTTGCGGGGTTCCGGTGATCTTTTGGAGTTCTTGGCTCTCTTGGAAGAAGGTGGCTTCGCAGAAAAAACAACTTTGTCCCTTCTATTCCTTTTCATAGACTCCAATACGTCTGCATCATCACTGCGCATGCGCGCGCCAGTGACGACTGCCGAATCCAACAGCTCCGGGCTCGTGCAGGGCACTGTGCAGAATTCAGGATCTACAGATGCCGGAACATCATCGGAGTGTAAGTCAGGTAGGGACAAGCATTTTTAAAGTGGAATCAATAGGGGCGAAGAGTGGCTTAAAATAGCCACTCTTCGCCCCCATTGATTCCACTTTAACCCCTCAAGGACACGGCCCTATTTCACCTTAAAGGGAACCTGTCACCAGTTTTATGGTGTCCTAACTAAGGGCAACATAAATAAGTGACTGATTCGCTTATCAAAATGCTGGGTCCCTTTCTTTAATTGACCCAGTCAATCTGCCAACATCTTGTATTGAAAAGCTCCAGCTGATAATGATGAGTCATGAATATTCATGAGCTCCTGACTCTCCCCGCCCACCTGCTGCTGAGTGACAGTTTGTTGCCATAGGAATCAGCAGCAGGTGGGCAGGGGAGTGGCTATAGCTCTGAATTAAATATACGCTGGACTCGATGACCTCACGCCGGACTCGAAACAGCTCATTAGCATGCGGCATCTTTGTGTGTATATTATGAGGTAACCATCTGTCACACCAGTAAGTGAATACATCTAAGGTACATTTTAGTAGTTAATGATTGTATATAATTAGTTAGATTATAATCAAATATCCACATGACAGGTTCCCTTTAAGGACTTGGCCATTTTTTGCAAATCTGACCAGTGTCACTTTAAGTGCTCATAACTTTAAAACGCTTTGACTTACCCAGGCCGTTCTGAGAATGTTTTTTTGTCACATATTGTACTTCATGACACTGCTAAAATTGGGTCAAAAAAGTAATTTTTTTTGCATAAAATTTTTTTATTTTTACCAAAAATTTTGAAAAATTAGCAAATTTCAAAGTTTCAGTTTCTCTACTTCTGTAATACATAGTAATACCCCCCAAAATTGTGATGACTTTACATTCCCCATATGTCTACTTCATGTTTGTAGCATTTTGGGAATTATATTTTATTTTTTGGCGATGTTACAAGGCTTAGAAGTTTAGAAGCAAATTTTTAAATTTTTCAGAAATCTTCAAAATCACACTTTTTATGGACCAGTTCAGGTTTGAAGTCATATTGTGAGGCTTAGATAATAGAAACCTCCCAAAAATGACCCCATTCTAGAAACTACACCCCTCAAGGTATTCAAAACTGTTTTTTCAAACTTTATTAACCCTTTAGGTCTTCCACAAGAGTTAATGGCAGATGGAGAAACAATTTTGAAATTTCAATTTTTTGGAAAATTTTCCAATATAATCAATTTTTTCCAGGAGTAAAACAAGGGTTAACTGCCAAACAACACTCAAAATGGGTTGCCCTGATTCTGTAGTTTGCAGAAACACCCCATATGTGGTCGTAAACTACTGTTTGGCCGAACGGTAGCACATAGAAGGAGGGGAACACCATATGGGTTTTGGAAGGCAGATTTTGCAGGACTGGTTTTGTTTATACCATGTCCCATTTGAAGCCCCCCGTTGCACCCCTAGAATAGAAATTTCAAAAAAGTTACTCCATCTAAGAAAGTACACCCCTCAAGGTATTCAAAACTGGGTTTACAAACTTTGTTAACCCTTTAGGTGTTCCACAAGAGTTAATGGCAGATGAAGAAACAATTTAGAAATTTCTATATTTAACCCTTACTTTATTACTGGAAAAAATGGGTTAACAGCCAAACAAAACTCAATATGGGTTGCCCTGATTCTGTAGTTTGCAGAAACACCCCATATGTGGTCGTAAACTACTGTTTGGCCGAACGGCAGGACATAGAAGAAGGGGAACGTCATATGGTTTTTGGAAGGCAGATTTTGCTGGACTGGTTTATTTACACCATGTACCCTTTCAAGCCCCCTGATGCCCCCCTAGAGTAGAAACTCCATAAAAGTGACCCCATCTAGGAAACTACGGGATAAGGTGGTTGTTGTTTTGGGACTATTTTTGGGGTAAATTTGATTTTTGGTTGCTCTATATTACTCTTTTTTGAGGCAATGTAACAAAAAAATTTAATTCTAAAATTGTTTCTACATTCGCTATTTAGTTTTGTGGAACACCTAAAGGGTTAACATAGTTTGTAAAGTAACTTTTGAATACCTTGAGGGGTGTAGTTTCTTAGATGTGGTCACTTTTTTGGAGGTCCTAGTCTAGGCTACATCAGGGGGGGCTTCTAATGGGACATGGTGTAAAAAAAAAACTGTCCATTAAAATCTGCCTTCCAGAAACCGTATGGAGTTCCCTTCGTTCTATGCCCTGCGGCTATATAGCCATTTACGACCACATATGGGGTGTTTCTGCAAACTACAGAATCGGGGCAATAAATATTTAGTTTTGTTTGGCTGTTAACCCTTGCTTTATTACCGGCAAAATAGATTCAAATTGAAATTTTGCCCAAAAATGGGTGTTTTGGCACAGTTTTTATTTTATATTTTTAACACCGTTCATCCGAGGCGTTTGGTCAAAAGTTATTTTTATAGCGACGACTTTTACGTACGCGACGATGCCCAATATGTATGGCTCTCAGACTTTGGAGACACTAAGTAGGCATCCTAAAACTGCGGCCCTCCAGATGTTGTAAAACTACAATTCCCACCATGCCCTGCTGATGGCTGTAGGTTGTCTGGGCATGCTGGGAGTTATAGTTTTACAACATCTGGAGGGCTTCAGTTTGCACTAAAACTAATATTTTTTGGGGAAAGAAAAATTGTTCCTGTGTCTCCAAAGTCTGAGAGCCATAGTTTTTTATGTTCTCTAGGGGACTGTTGGGGATTATAAAAATGTAGTACTCCATGGAAGTGTGATACTCCCTGAAGCAATCGATAACGCAGAGGCCCGGATGATCGGGGCACGTGTGGGCTGGTGGGGGGGGGGGGGGCAAGTGGCAGGGGGGGGCTGGGGTCTGATAGATAGATAGATGGAAGTTTGGAATAAAAGTACTTTTTCTTTTTTTTTTCCTAACTTACTTTTCCCTTCTTTCCCAGCCTAACGGTGCCTCTCCCTCACTGACCCTAACCTACCTGAGTGGCGATGGGTGCAGGAGGGTGATGGATGGCGATTAGGGGGACACAGGAGCTGGTGCTGGACGATGCTGCACGATCAGGGTGCTGGACAGGAAGAGGAGGGGAGAGAGGAGCGCAGGAAGTTTGAATCTCGCGCCTCTCTCCCCTGCACCAATCAGCACCCTGGACAGCGGCGTTCAGCACCAGGGCCAGCACCGACTCTCCAAATCTTCGGACTGCGATTGGTGGTGTATAATTACGCCACCGATCGCAGTCTTTTTCCGGTTCATCGGGTCACAGGACACCCGAATGGACCGGAAACGCAGAACACCGCAGGTCTGAATTGACCTGCGGTTTTCTGCGATCGCCGATACGGGGGGTCAAATGACCCCCCCCCTGCGTTGTTACAGGATGCCGGCTGAATGATTTCAGCCGGCATCGGCATCCCGTTCCGATTAACCCCCGCGGCGCCGGAATCCCGATTTTAAGTCAGGACGTACCTGTACGTCCTGTGTCCTTAAGGGGTTAAAAATTAACTCTTTTAGAAGTTCTTCCATTTTTGATGTGTGTAGCAGGTCCGTACAGTTTGTTCTCAGCGCAGTGAATGTGCATTTAACGTTAATCTCCTTCTTTTATAGGTGTCCTCCCACCCTGTCTGTTAGGCTGCCAACCATTGAGAATGAAGATGAAGATAACTGCCAGAAAAATGCACGCAATCTGAAAGGCCCCAGGTGCTCCTTTATGTTTGGGCCCTGCCATGTGTCAGGACATAAGATTAGGGCCACAATGGGGATATTTCCGAAGACAAGAGATATTGGTTGGTACATTTTGGGGTGTACTTCTTCATTTTTATTTGCTAAGTACAAAAAACTATCTTTAAGGGGAACCTGTCACCTCAAAAATGCACCTACACCCGCCAGCAGTACCTCATAGTAGCCCGCAGCCTGTTAAATAATCATATGTTTCATCCTGTTGTCCGATGCTGCGTAAGTTAAAAAAACTCAGTTTTATTCTCCATCGACGCTATAGTGCCGGCCAGCTTGAAGTCAATGTAACAACGCCCCCTAACCGTCCCTTCTTCCCAAGTCTCATTACACCCCTAGGTGAGTACGTTAGGGGGTCTAGTTTTCAAAATGGGGTCACTTTTGGGGGAGTTCTATTATTCTGACACTTATAAGCCTCTGCAAACTTGGCTTGTTGCAGGAAAAAACAATATGTAATTTCTGATAAAAAATATTGAATAGTATTTATGTATGTATGTGAAATATTGCAGTTGGAAATAGGATTTTTACAAATTTTCATAGATTTTTAAGTTTTTTAATAAAGATAAGCATATTGTATCGGTAAAATTTTACCACCTAAGTAAAGTACAATATGTGACGAGAAAACAATGTCAGAATTACCTTGATGTGCAAAACCTTTACGAAGTTTTGCGGATCTACAAAACACGGATGCCGCCTGTGTGCCTTCCGCAATTTGTGGGATGCAACAGGAGGCCCATTATAGAAATGCCTATTTTTGTCCGCAAAACGGACAAGAATAGAACATGACTCATAATTTTTGCAGGGCCACGAAACGGAGCAACGGATGCGGACAGCACACTGGGTCCGCACCCAAGCCGCAAAAAAATGTGGCTCGGATGCGAAACAAAACCACGGTCGTGTGAACAAGCCCTTAAAGTGACACATGCCAGATTTCCAAAATCTGGCTTGGTCATTAAGGCCCAAACAGGCTTGGTCACTAAAATTTCTTCAACTTAATAAAAAATAAAAAAGTACGTTCGTCAGAAATCTGGGGGTAGTAATTTGTGATTCGCTTGTCTGGGAGCGTTAGATGCACACGCGTACAGCCAGGAAACTTGATGGGAAGGACCTTGAGATCTTTGTATGTCGTTGGGTGAAATTTTGTCTTGATTTTTTGCACAAAAACATCAGAAGAGCAAACTAAGAACATGAAAGGTCCTGCATACCTCACAGTGACGTCACTAATCAGGGCTTTCAGTTTCTAGGTTTGGATTACATCTGCCCCAGTTCTGCACTTCTGGGTAGTGAAGGCAATTAGGTCATACGTTACTATGAAAACCTCTTCTAAGCAACATTTCCCATCAGCAGCAGAAATCTCTATGACCTGGGAAATTCTGTGTCTGTATCTTCTGCCTTCAATTATCTTGTGTTAACATTTAGTTACGGGCAATTAAAAAAACCTCCTGTAGATCCCTGTGAAATATTTGTTTATGTTTAACTAGCCATGACAGCAATCTGTGGTATCATTAAAGGGTATGTAGACTTTTGCAAACATTTTTATTATATTTTTTGCTCCTGCCAAGTGAAAAAACCTCCTGTAGATCTGTAGATCCCCATGAAATATTTGTTTATGTCTAACTAGGCATGACAGCAATCTGTGCTTACAAAACTGCTTCGTTTATTATTTAGGATGCACTGGGGGGGAAAAAGTCTACATACCCTTTAATGATAATACAGATGGTAGACTTTTGCAAACATTTATTTTTTTCCCCAGTGCATCCTAAATAATAAAGGAAGCAGTTTTGTAAGTAGATCACTGAAGAAAGTGCACCAAACGGACATGCCACTGACTATACTGGCTAGCCATACAAGCAGATATTAAAAGCTGAGACTTTAGCCAATATATTCCAGTCAGGAAGATATCGGAGCCCATCATGCACCACGTCACGGTTCTCAGCATGGCAAGGGGTCCTACCACTGCGCTAACTATGGTGTGAACACGGTCTGAAGGTGATGAAATCCAGCTCACAGCCAAGCTTCCACACAACCGCATAGCAGGACAACTAATGCAATGTGAACCAAGCAAGACTGTGAGCCACAGCCATATCAGACCGTGTGATGGAGGTTACCAGGTGCAAAAGAATGTTCAATTGCCAGATGAAGGCACATTCAATACTTATAAAACAAAATCACAGACATATAGTGGCCAATATGGGGGAACTGCCCAAGCGCCAAACACTGTAGCGTGTTTCTCTTTGAGCGAGCAGTCCCACCGCATGTGAACCACAAAAATACCGTGGCAAGTATGGGGGAGCTGCTCAAACCCCAAACACTGTAGCGTGTTTCTCTTTGGGCGAGCAGTCCCACCGCATGTGAACCACAAAAATACCGTGGCAAGTATGGGGGAGCTGCTCGGTATTTTTGTGGTTCACATGCGGTGGGACTGCTCGCCCAAAGAGAAACACGCTACAGTGTTTGGCGCTTGGGCAGTTCCCCCATATTGGCCACTATATGTCTGTGATTTTGTTTTATAAGTATTGAATGTGCCTTCATCTGGCAATTGAACATTCTTTTGCACCTGGAAACCTCCATCACACGGTCTGATATGGCTGTGGCTCACAGTCTTGCTTGGTTCACATTGCATTACAGGGAGTGCAGAATTATTAGGCAAGTTGTATTTTTGAGGATTAATTTTATTATTGAACAACAACCATGTTCTCAATGAACCCAAAAAACTCATTAATATCAAAGCTGAATATTTTTGGAAGTAGTTTTTAGTTTGTTTTTAGTTTTAGCTATTTTAGGGGGATATCTGTGTGTGCAGGTGACTATTACTGTACATAATTATTAGGCAACTTAACAAAAAACAAATATATACCCATTTCAATTATTTATTTTTACCAGTGAAACCAATATAACATCTCAACATTCACAAATATACATTTCTGACATTCAAAAACAAAACAAAAACAAATCAGTGACCAATATAGCCACCTTTCTTTGCAAGGACACTCAAAAGCCTGCTATCCATGGATTCTGTCAGTGTTTTGATCTGTTCACCATCAACATTGCGTGCAGCAGCAACCACAGCCTCCCAGACACTGTTCAGAGAGGTGTACTGTTTTCTCTCCTTGTAAATCTCACATTTGATGATGGACCACAGGTTCTCAATGGGGTTCAGATCAGGTAAACAAGGAGGCCATGTCATTAGATTTTCTTCTTTTATACCCTTTCTTGCCAGCCACGTTGTGGAGTACTTGGACGCGTGTGATGGAGCATTGTCCTGCATGAAAATCATGTTTTTCTTACCTTGCAGACTTCTTCCTGTACCACTGCTTGAAGAAGGTGTCTTCCAGAAACTGGCAGTAGGACTGGGAGTTGAGCTTGACTCCATCCTCAACCCAAAAAGGCCCCACAAGCTCATCTTTGATGATACCAGCCCAAACCAGTACTCCACCTCCACCTTGCTGGCGTCTGAGTCGGACTGGAGCTCTCTGCCCTTTACCAATCCAGCCATCTGGCCCATCAAGACTCACTCTCATTTAATCAGTCCATAAAACCTTAGAAAAATCCGTCTTGAGATATTTCTTGGCCCAGTCTTGACGTTTCAGCTTGTGTGTCTTGTTCAGTGGTGGTCGTCTTTCAGCCTTTCTTACCTTGGCCATGTCTCTGAGTATTGCACACCTTGTGCTTTTGGGCACTCCAGTGATGTTGCAGCTCTGAAATATGGCCAAACTGGTGGCAAGTGGCATCTTGGCAGCTGCACGCTTGACTTTTCTCAGTTCATGGGCAGTTATTTTGCGCCTTGGTTTTTCCACACGCTTCTTGCGACCCTGTTGACTATTTTGAATGAAACGCTTGATTGTTCGATGATCACGCTTCAGAAGCTTTGCAATTTTAAGAGTGCTGCATCCCTCTGCAAGATATCTCACTATTTTTGACTTTTCTGAGCCTGTCAAGTCCTTCTTTTGACCCATTTTGCCAAAGGAAAGGAAGTTGCCTAATAATTATGCACACCTGATATAGGGTGTTGATGTCATTAGACCACACCCCTTCTCATTACAGAGATGCACATCACCTAATATGCTTAATTGGTAGTAGGCTTTCGAGCCTATACAGCTTGGAGTAAGACAACATGCATAAAGAGGATGATGTGGTCAAAATACTCATTTGCCTAATAATTCTGCACGTAGTGTAGTTGTCCTGCTAAGCGGTTGTGTGGAAGCTTGGCTGTGAGCTGGATTTCATCACCTTCAGACCGTGTTCACACCATAGTTAGCGTAGTGGTAGGACCCTTGCCATGCTGAGAGACCGTGACGTGGTGCATGATGGGCTCCGATATCTTCCTGACTGGAATATATTGGCTAAAGTCTCAGCTTTTAATATCTGCTTGTATGACCAGCTAGTATAGTCAGTGGCATATCCGTTTGGTGCACTTTCTTCAGTGATTTATATAATTGTATTGTCATCCGCTCAATGTTCCTGTTTGTGTAGGATGCCTTTGTGGTGCATGTGGACCGCGCTGGCGTCCTCCTTTGTACGCATTAATTGCTCGGGATGGTCGTTTGCTGCGGTCCACATGCGGTGGGACTGCTCCCCTAATGAGAAACACGCTACAGTGTTTGGGGTTTGAGCAGCTCCCCCATACTTGCCACAGTATTTTTGTGGTTCACATGCGGTGGGACTGCTCGCCCAAAGAGAAACACGCTACAGTGTTTGGAGCTTGGGCAGTTCCCCCATATTGGCCACTATATGTCTGTGTTTTAGTTTTGTAAGTAGCCCTGATTAAAAATCTATCCTTTTGTGTCTACAGCTTCTATGCAGACCTGCATTGGCATGCAAAAGTTTGGGCCCCCATGGACAGTTAAAGAGGACCTTTCACCTAAAAAAAAAATGTAAACTAAGAACATAGCTTTACTTACATGCCCCCATTAAGTGTTGATCGTTTTTTCTTTTTTCAAATAGTGCCCCCGTTTGTCCGCTATGCCCCCCCGGAATAATTCCCGCCGTCTATGGTAATGAGCCAGCCTCAAATGGGCTGGCTTTAAAAGTTCTCCTCGGCGTGCCTTCTCTCTTCTCCCTGGCACGGAGCGCATCCAATCAGCGCGCTCCGCTCTTAGCCGGATAGACGAAATCGCTCCAGTTCTCTGAAGTCTCGCGAGAACTGGAGCGTCTTCTCCCTGGCTAAGAGCGGAGCGCGCTGATTGGATGCGCTCCGTGCCAGGGAGAAGAGAGAAGGCACGCCGAGGAGAACTTTTAAAGCCAGCCCATTTGAGGCTGGCTCATTACCATAGACGGCGGGAATTATTCCGGGGGGGCATAGCGGACAAACGGGGGCACTATTTGAAAAAAGAAAAAACGATCAACACTTAATGGGGGCATGTAAGTAAAGCTATGTTCTTAGTTTACATTTTTTTTTTAGGTGAAAGGTCCTCTTTAAAGGGGTTTTCTGAGACTTAAATACTGATGACTTTTCCTCAGGATAGGTCATCAGTATATGATCGGTGGGGGTCTGGTATCCAGGACCCCACTGATCAGCTGTTTGAGAAGGCAGCATTGTTCCTGTGAGCTCCGCTGCCTTCTCCGCGCTCACCAAGCTCAGCGCTGTACATTGTATGGTGGCCGTGCTTGGTATCGCACTCAGTCCCATTCACTTCAATAAGGCTGAGCTGCGCCTAGGTCATGTGACCGTTGAACGTGACATCACATGGCTTAGGCTAAGGTGTGAAAACACTACAGAGCCCCTCCTTTACTTGTACAGTTGACCATCAAATGAAAATATATTGCTATTCAGGGTAATAAAATTCCCTTTAATAAAAAATCTATATGTGAAGCAGATAGTTGTGAATGTTGTGAATAAAGAAAGCTTTGTATTGCCTGTATTCGTAATTCATGCTCAATATTGGAGTAGAATGCACTAACATGAACAGTTAAAAAAAATAAAAAGTGATGTTTTTAATTCACAAATAATTTGGGATGAGTCCCTCAAATAGAAGGGTAAGAGGACCACGTACTCTTTAAGAATTGTTTCCATATAATGTGATGAATACAAAGTGATTCCGCTGTGTTTGTTTTACTATTATTCCAGTCCTTCACTATGGAGCACATTTCGGTGTATTATCTGTTACATCAGCTGAGTGTATTATAGTCACATGAGCTCTTATGACATCACAAGTAAATTTCACTCAGGTACACTATTGTGACATCACAGGTGTATTTAAGTCTCATGGGCTATTGTGACATCACAAGTGTAGTTTAGTCAGGTGAGCTATTGTGACATCACAAGTGTATTTTATTCAGGTGAGCTATTGTGACATCACAAGTGTATTTATGTTAAATGAGCTATTGTGAAATCACAAACGTATTTCAGTCACATGAGCTATTATGACATTATCACAGGTGTATTACAGTCAGGTGAGCTATTGTGACATTACAACTGTATTTCAGTCAGGTGAGCTATTGTGACATCGCAAGTGTATTACAATCAGAGCTTTTATGACATTACAAGTGTATATTAGTCACATGAGCCATAGTGACATCACAAATGTATTTCTCAAAAACTTTTTGATCCAAATTTATTCGCAGTGAATCGCGTTAAAAAACGGCTATTTCCTTGCTGCAGAGAGCCTTTATAGTGGTGCCTTGCAGTAACAGGCATAGGGAGTCTGCTATGGTAGTGAAATAATACTGAGTCAGTATTACATGCAGATAACAGGCGTCGCTCTTAGAATCACTGCACACTTCACTTATTTGGGCAGTCACGGGGCCAAAACTGACCAAATAACTATGAACTCAACCTTACAGGTCAATGTTAGCATCAAGAAGAAGCGCACTCCTTTTACACTGTCGTCAGCTGATTCCACATAGATGTCTACAGAGCCCCCCGACAAAGTGGAGAGGGTGTCAGCAGTAAGTTTGTGTTGACGTCACTGATTATTTTGCCCTTCCTCTGATCCGTCAGAACAATAACCACCAAAAAACGGATCCTGTCGGTTGAGCATGCACCTTCACTCAGTCAGCAATCCATAAGTATTGCTAATGCCCAAAAAAACAGGAGTGGATCCAAAACAGAAATGACACGTGAATGGAATATTTGCATGTCTTCTGTGTTTTGTACCCACTCCTGCTTTTGGCTACCAAATCAAAAGCGAATTCTGATGGGACTATACAGGCCTTACAGCCGCTACACAGACAGGATCTGTTGTGAATCTCATTTTTCCTTACTTCTGACAGATCATAAAAATTATGATGTCAGGCAGGCCGAAAGGAAAAATAGTGGCCAAGTTATGAAGTGGGGAGGGTGGGAACAGCATGAGAAATCCACAGAGTGGCCCTATGACATAGTGGTGAGGTGGAAGCAGCATGAGGAGACCACAGAGTGGCCCAATGAGAGAGTCTGGAGGAGGCAGCAGCATCAGGAGGAGGCCACAGGTTGGCACAATGACAGTGTGGAGGTGGCAGCAACAGCAGCATCAGGAGACCACAAAGTGGCAAGGTGACAGAGTAGGGAGGTGGCAGCAGCATCAGGAGACCACAATGTGGCAAGGTGACATAGTGTGGAGATGACAGCAGCATCAGGAGACCACAGAGTGGCAAGGTGACATAGTGTGGGGGTGGCAGCAGCATCAGGAGACCACAGAGTGACCCGTGACTGAGTGGGGAGGTGGGTGGCAAAACGAGTACCAGCTGAAGATGGTGGGTGAAAGAAAGAGCACTTGGCATCAGATGTGTGGCATCAGGAGGGTGGCAACATCAGAATAGTAGCTGAGGCAGGTAGCAAGAAGAAACCGGTCTCTTTTGTCAAATTGTTGGTGTGGTACCATGGATGACCTAGTCTGATGCATCAGACATTGGTGGGTGGAAATCCTGGCTGATCCATGCCTGATTCATCTTGACAAAGGTGAGTCTCTCCACATTTTGGGTGGACAGGCGAGTTCTTCTTGGGGTAACTATGTCCCCCGCCGCACTAAACACCCGCTACAGGACAGCTTTTCCAGGGCAAACTCTGCTAGTTGAGGCCACAAATCCAGTTTGGTTGCCCAGTAGTCCAGCGTATCTTCAATGTGGAGTGGCAGGGTGCTGTCCAAGTAAGCCACCACCTGCTGATTCAGGTCCTGCTCCAGGTCTAGCTGCTGCTGCTGGTGAGTAGTTTCTTCACTAGGTGGGTGAAGAAAGCTGCTCATCAGTGACTCTAGACTCAAGTTGCTACGCAAGTAAGTGAGCATGCACTGGGCCATTTGTGTAAGTGACTCAGAGGGACTCCCTGCCTCCATCTCCACTGCATACTGCCACGGTGTGTCTGGGTCCTCTGCCTCGTCCTCCTCATCGCCCTGTAGCTCCTCTGGCTGCTCCTGCTCCTCCTCTCCTTTCGCTACACATCGCATGTGCTCTAATGTCCTTCTCCTCCTCCAGTTCAGCCCCCACAGATCTAGGTGCCATGTCTCCAGTCCCCTGACCAGCCAGATTTACCAGCATCTGTTCCAGGACATGAAGCATTGGAATGACGTTGTTCATCCCGTAGTCCTGGCGACTGACAAATAATGTGGCCTCCTCAAAGGGCCTGAGAAAATGGCAGGTGTCATGCATGAGCTGCCACTGGCTGACATTGAAGTTACGAAGCGGAGTACTTCTGTCCACTTGGATCATCAAGAAATCGTTTATGGCCTTTCTCTGTTCGTATAGTCGGTCCAACATATGGAGGGTGGAATATCAACGGATGGAAACGTCGCATATCAGCCTATGTTGGGGGATGCCGTTCTGCCACTGCAGCTCAAGGGGGGGGTGCTTTGCGGTGTATGAATAGCTGAAGTGCATGCAAAGTTTCCTGGCCATTTTTAGGATGTCTTGCAGATGGGAGGAAGACTTCAGGAACCGCTTGACAACCAGATTGAACACGTGTGCCATACAGGGCGCATGGCTCAGCCCTCCTTGACGCAGCGTTGACACCATGTTATTCCCGTTGTTTGTCACCATGGTTCAGATTTTAAGTTGTCGCAGAGAAAGCCAGGATTCGATTTCTTGATGAAGGACACTGAGCAGTTCCTCCCCTGTGTGACTCGGTTCGCCCAGGCAAACAAGGTGCAGAACAGCGTGACACCGCCGTGCCCTGCACATGTGGTATGCTGGAGGGGCACTGTGAATTGTCCCTGCAGTGGAGGCTGAGGACACGGTAGAGAATGAGGGGGCAGAGGCGGACATTGTTGCAGGACCAACGGCGTGACAACGTGGAGGCGGAAGTGGCGTCATCTGGCCAAGTTGCTGCTGTGGCTGTGCAGGAATTACATTCACCCAGTGGGCCGTAAAGGACATGTATTGTCCCTGACCTCCACACGTCGGCGCTGCCGTGCACTTTGACACACACCGACAGGCTCAAGAACTGGCCCACCTTCTGTTCTACATGTGTGTGCAGGGCTGGTACAGCTTTTTTGGCAAAGAAATGACATTTTGGGACTTAAGGACTGGCCCACCTTCTGTTCTACCTTCTTTTTTACACATGTGTGCATGGCTGGTACTGCCTTTTTGGCAAAGAAATGATAGCTTGGGAATTTCCACGGCGGCTCGGCACAAGCCATCAGTTCTCTGAAAGGTGCAGAGTCCACCACTTGGAAAGGGAGGGACTGCAGCACCAGCAACTTGGCCAGGAGCACATTCAGCTTCTGTGCCGTTGGATGAGTGCACGTATACTGTTGTCTCTTGGCAATCGCTTCAGTGATCGATTGCTGACGGAATGACTGACGAGGAGTAGGAGGAGGAGCAGGAGCATCAGGACCAGCAGATTATGGGAAGGACAGACAGCTCCCTTCGGCTGAGGTGGTGGAGTCTTGACTGCCTGAAACCAGGTGCGTGTCACTGAGTGATGCAGCGGTTGCTATGGCAGGCTGGACCACCATATCGGAGTCATGGTTCTCCAAGGCCACTTTATGGTGACGCTGCATATGTTGACACAGGGCCGTGGTGCCACGCTTCACCTTCTGCCCACAGATTCTACATATGGCCATGTTCACCTTCTCCGGTGGCTTAACAAAAAACTGCCACACCGCCGAGTAGGTGATTTTACCCCCATCACTATGCACTGACTGCTACCGCCGCTGCTTCCGTGAACCCTTGCACAGTTAGGCTCCTGCAAAGCGGGTGGTCTACCCCGGGCACGTTTGGCTACCAACCTCCCTCTACTGCCACCCTGCTGTCTCCCGGCCACGCTAGTGACTTGCTGGCTCCGCTGCTTCCTCATGGGCAAGCTGCCACCCTCTTCTCCTAATGATGATGAAGCCCCTAATTCACCCGCCTCCCAAGTGCGATCAGCTACATCATCATCATCAAGTACTGTCTGCACATCACTGATGTCCTCCTCCGGTCTCTGGGTCAGGAGCCTCACCACTCGCAACACCAGCTCCCACGCAACTCTCCTCATACCTACTTGCCTGCCTAGCGGAGGAAGCGGCGGAGGTCTCCTCCACATCTTGGTTGGCCAGTAGCTGCTGACTGTCCTCCAGTAGCTCGTCCTTGCTGTATAGTAGGGCTATATAATATAATACTTCTCTGGCTGAGGGAACATAAAAGGACAGAGGCAGGATGAAAACAGGTGAGGGCACAGAGCCTGCTACCGGGCACGCCAACAGTTGTGTCTGACGAACCCACCAACTATTGGCTGGGGGGTGTCTGATGTCACTTGGGACGAAGTGTATGAGGGAGTCAACCATTCAAGAACCACTGGGTTGCTGGTCAAGACACAACCGCTAGATGACACCGGGAGCTCCGGCCTCTCGCTGCGACTCCTGCTGCCACGTCCCCTTACTCTGCTGCGACCTGTGCCTGCGCCAGAAACGTTTAGGCCTCTGCCCCTCCCCTGTCACTTCTCTGTCTGACATACTGTTAGATCAAATAAATAAATAAAAATGAAATTAAAACACCCCCAAAAAGTCTGTAATTTTGTCAATTCACCACACAATGGCAAATACATTTTTTGTGCCACTAATAGACGCAAAAAAGGATTACGCAAAAAAGGGATTTAGAACATATAACTGCACCGCTAAACGGCAAATATATTTTTCTTTTGCCACTAATACACAACAAAAAGGGCTTGAGAACATATAACTGCACCGCTGAGTGGCAAATAGGCCCTTATTTTTTTCCAATTATACACTCCACAAAAGGCTTTAGAACATATAACTGCACCGCTGAACGGCAAATATATTTTTCTTTTGCTACTAATACATGACAAAAAGGGCTTTAGAACATATAGCTGCACCGCTGAACCGCAAATATATTTGTCTTTTTTCCACTTAACCACTCCACAAAAGACTTAGAAATATTTCCTTGTAATAAACCGTTAATGGCTGTATCAAACAGCACTTGCACCCTAATAAGAACTGTTTGCCATTATACAGCTCTGTAATTCCAGCAATTTGGATCCCCAGTCAGTGCAGCAAGGTGTAATAGGATTGTTCCTACTACCCAGGCTGTAAACTCCCCTACTGAACCCTGTTCTACATAAATGCTGTGGAATAATTACTCCCTATCCTTTCCCTACACCTTGAATTATCTTTCCCTGAACTTGTAAATCGTTTTTTTTGCACAATGAAGTATTTCCTAGCACTGTCCCTGCGCCTGCTGACGTCTCTCCCTGCACTAAGTACACTGGAAAATGGCAGAATCCAAGATGGCTGAGGCTAATTATAGGGCTGTGACATCACAGGGCTGGCTGGCTGCTGATTGGCTGCATGCATAGCATTATGGGTGATCCCGCGTTCCTAGTTCCTAGAGTTCCTTGCTCCATGTCCTCATACGTGCAGCAGCCATTTTATGGAAAAAATGCGATTCGTTACCACAAAGCGAGAGGGAATTCGGATTCAGTGCAAATCAAATTTTTCCTGAAATTCAGATCAAATTTGATTTTGTCAACTTCCATTTGCTCATCTCTAGTATTTAGGCTAAATGAGCTATTATGACACCACAAGTGTATTTCAGTCAGGTGATCTATTGTGACATCACAAGTGTATTATAGTCACATGAGGTATAGTGACATCACAAGTGTATGTGAGTCAGGTGAGATATTGTGACATCACAAGTATGTTTTAGGAACACGTTTGCTTAACAAGGAGCAGAAAAAGAAAAGCAAAAGCACGCTGCTATGCTATCTATAAAATTATTTATCAAAAACATACATCTTGGAACCGAACCCTAGTTCGGGAAATGTTTTTTTTACAGTATAAAACAATTTCTGAAGTTATTATGCGAAGTCTCGCGAGAGTTTGAGAAGTAATAACTTTGGCTCATCTGAACCAATACATTCTAATACTTTACGGAGCGCTCGCTCCGTACAATATTGAAACAAAGTTTGATGCGAATCGACTTCGGATGTTTCATCCGAAGTTGATTCGCTCATCCCTAATCGCAACTTATTCAGCTAGGCAAGTTATTGAAATTCAAGTTTTTTTCTGTCAGGTAACTCTTGCGACTTCTGTTGGGTAAGCTCCCAGTACATCAGACATGTTGTCACGATCAGTGTGGGGGGAAACTCCACACTGAACACAGGAGGGAAGGGGAACAGTAACTGGGCCTGGAAACTAGGGAAGGAAGAGGTCATCTGCTAAACAACCCTAATCCGGGCCCTAACTATCTAGCAATATGAATAGACCTTGAAGGTAGGAATATTCATATGCAGGATACCTAGGCCGTTATTTCCCTATAAGGCCCTGGAAAAGGTTAGGATCAGAGACAACCATTCCTCCCCAGATGGACAAATGGAAGTCTCTGTCTCAGGCCAAGATACAAACAACAGGGAATATAACAAACACAAACAAACGCGACACTTAACTTCTGTAGAGCAAGAACACCAGAGACAAACTCACACCAGCTCAGCCAAACCCAAATGAAGCTATCTACCGCATAGTCAGAAAGGTGGGGTCAGCCTATAAAGGGTAGAAGTGATGACCACTGAGCAACAGCTGAGAAAAGGGAAGTGGTCACTACCCTATCAACACTGAATCAAGAGAAATCAAGGAGGCTGTTAGATTCCTCCACGCTCAGCCAATCTCCTTGATTTCCTGACATCAGTCACCTGAGGAACCGTGACACATGTGTGTTTCAGTCAGCTAAACTAAGGGGTTAACGTCATGTGTACTATCAAATTATCTGAAGAAATCTCTGACTTTTAAAGTGTAACTGTCATTCTTTTTTTTATTTGTGTAATGTGTAGGGGAAGTGATATTGACCATTTTTTGTAAAATACTTTAATAACTGAAATCGTACATTTCTATTAGAAAAATAGCTCTAAAGTGGCCCATTTTGAGCCTTAGTAACGCTCCTCTGTCTTCTGTTTACATAACACAGTCAGCGTTCAGCAAGTCTCCGCTGTTATGTAAACAGAAGACAGAGGAGCGTTACTAAGGCTCAAAATGGGCCACTTTAGAGCTATTTTTCTAATAGAAATGTACGATTTCAGTAATTAAAGTATTTTACACAAATGGTCAGTATCACTGCCCCTACAAATTACAAAAAAAAAAAAGAATGACAGTTACACTAACTCTGCTTCACTTTCTCCCTGAGGTTCAAGTTTCAAGTTTCAAGTTCAGTCCTTTATAGTGAATGTCCTACCATGTGGCCTCTGAATACAGCTGAGCAGAGCAGATAGAAACTGAAATACCATCCCGCTTTAGTCGGGGTCACATCAGTCAGTTCCCCATCCTTTGGACGTGGATAGCAAATCACTAGTTATATGGCCCTAAATGCATTTTAGCTGGTAAATTTGGGGCATATAAGCCCTGCCCCAGGAATGCCCTCAAACCAACTGGGACTTCTTACTTGTGGATGGGATTTATACAAGTCCCACTTATTTAAGTCCAGAACAGCCCAAATTTGCAGGGACTATCTCTAAAAATTAGAGCGCTTTGACAACTCTGTAAATCTCAGTAGTGAGCCCGGCCGTTTAGTCATCATCATATAAAATATAACATAGACATTATATTGCTCAGTTGCCAACTGTCTCAAATTTGCATGAACTGTCCCTTTTTTTTCAGAGACAGTCCTGCCAAATTCAGGTTGTCCCGGGACAAAAATGCACCAAAAGTTGGTGTTTCTGGTTGGTAAGTATGATATTGATGAGAACAACAAGTTTGAGGTTCACATATTTATTCAGTGCAACACAGTAACAAGAGTCATAGGGTAAAATGTAATTACTCCATAGCAAGAGAATCCCAAAATAATTAGAATTTTTATAAATTTATTATCACACAGAAGACCGTGCCTTCCTCTCCAACCATTAGCGACATTTCAATATTTATTTCCTGCTCTGGAATTCCTCGGACGTCTAGTGAATGATCTTCATTCCTATTAGTGTAAAATCGAGAGGGACGCAGCTATCAAATCTTATACCTACTCATTAGGCTCAGTGCATATGGCCAGTTATTAAAGAAGTACTCCCACAAAAATTATTATTTTCTGACCTGTTAGGTCACATCCACATGGTCAGGTTTCTGGATGCAGTTTTGGAAAGCCAAAATCAGGAGTGGATCATAAAAGGAGAGAAAGTATACAGGACCGATCCGACTTCTCCTCTTTTTTGAAGTTGCTTCTGGTTCTGGTTTTGGATTCCAAAACTGCATGCAGAAACCTGACTATTTGGCCGCATCCTTAGAAAGGTCCATGATGTAAGTGTCAGTGAAGGTAATTTTCTTACCGGTGAGTTATAACCTCTCTTCTAAACCTCAGCTGTGTCATGTGACCAGGACAGGAAATCAGTTACTTCTCTATTCATTCCTATGAGACTGACATTGAGGCAGCCATAGGAATACATAGAGAAACTGACTTGCTGCCAACACATAAGATGCTGTGTTATTTGGAGAGTCAGAGTCACATGACACAGCTGAAGGGAGGTTATAACTCACAAATACACTGGTAAGAAAATTACCTTCACTACAGATTACATCATGTACCTTTCTAATAAGTCAGCAAATTAAAATGTTTGCAGGAGTGCTTCTTTAAATGCCAGGGACCAGATCTGATGATATCCTCAGGGATCAGGAAAGTCTTTCCCAAAGATTTCTTATATGGTTGTGTGCATGAGCTCATATAGTAAACCTTTGCTAACTTGAGCTGGTTGGAAAACACATCTCAACAGTTCAGAACATAGAAGAGAGGGGCCCATAGCAAAGGTTAAAGGGATTGTCCCATCTGGACTTTTATGGCCTATCAATAGTATATGCAATAAAGGTCTAATAGGTGGTGGACTCGCTCCTATGCCATTCACAAGGCCCTGCTATGAATGGAAAGCAAACTGCATATATGAGGCTTTCTCCATTCACTGCTAGGGGACTTCTGTAAATAGCCAAGTTAGTGCCCAGCCATTTTGGGCCCATATCGGTGAATGGAGGGGTGGCCGTGCATGCACGGTGTCCTCTCGATTCATGGCTATTGGACTTTGACATGAATAATATTCTACATTTATCAAACCAGCATCTGGATCTGAATACTTTTGTAATTGCAAAAAAACAATCCTTGACAGTTTCTTGAATAGAACGTTGGGACTTGTAGTTCTACACAGAACAGTGCTTGTTTTCTCTAAAAGTAGCTTTTCAGGTACATAGTACAATTTGGAGATCACTCAATACAGGCTCGTATATCTAATGATATCTTCAGAGCAGTTGGAGCTCTATATTCCCGATACAAAGCTCCAGATCCCCTGCATAGACTTAGGGTTAAATGGTCGCAGTCATTTCACATAGATTTGCATAAATCAATAGTACACACAAATATAAATAAAAAAATGTAAAATAAAATATATATATCTCATCAGAAATTTGTTTTAAATCCATCTTCTGAGACCAAGATGGGCTGCCTGCTCACTGAAGAAACAGATTACTTCATCTTATGGAAGTCTATGGAGAGGGGAGGCAGGAAGAGAATGGAGGAAGTGGGGAGAGAGATAGACACAACACAGGAATGCTTCAGCAGCTTAACGTAAGTGTTATGTCTCATCCCAAGTGCTTTATTCGCATTTACACTGCTCAGTACTTCTCTACAATTCCCCATATGGGCACTGTCATTTCACACAACTTTATACTATATATATATATATACGGTATATATATTATCAGAGAAAAATCGCTTGTCCTAGACGTATCAGATTATCCTCCCTTCTTTTCAAAACTAACTTTTTTTTCTGAAAGTTGTAATAAATCCATCTTGTGAGAGAAAGACAGGCTGCTAGCTCACTGAAGAAACAGATTACATCATCTTATGGAAATCTACAGAGAGGGGAGGCAGGAGGAGAATAGAAGAAGTGCAGAGAAATACAGAGAGACAGACACAACACAAGAATGCCTCAGCAGATTCAGCTGCTAATGATGTTATATCTCACCCCAAGTGCTTTATTCACATCTATACTGCTCAGTATTTCTGAATAATGTCCGATATGGTCACTGTCATGTCACAAAACTCTGTTTAAATCAATAGTACACACAAATATAAATAGAAAAATATATATAAATCTTATCAGAGAAAAATGCCTTGTCCTAAAGTTATCTGTTTATCGCCCCATTCTTTACAAAACTAACTTTCTCTCTGTAAGTTGTAATAAATCCATCTTGTGTGACCTAGACAGGCTGCTTGCTCACTGAAGAAACATCTTATGGAAGCCTACGGAGAGGGGAGGCAGGAGGAGAATAGAGGAAGTGCAGAGAGAAAGAGAGAGACAGACACAACACAAGAATGCTTCAGCAGATTCAGCAGCTAATGGTGTTACATCTCTAAGTGCTTTATTCACATCTATACTGCTCAGTACTTCTCTATAATGTCTTATATAGTGCTTTTGAGCGATTCTAGGCTAGAGGCAGAAAACAGAATTTGCTTTCGCTATGTGTATTCTATGGGGAGACATCATTACAGCTGGTCTCCACCTACGAGCTCAGAGCACACAAAGGAGAATACTTCTAAAAAAATTAAACCAACCAAGAGCAATGAACCACACATGTACTATAAGAAATCTACTTTTTTATGATCAGTCCGAATATTATACAAAATGACAATATGACATAATAAAAGCGATACAGACGAGTGTTATGAGATATATTCCACCTAGGTTTCGGGCAGCATGTACCAACTATCTTAATACATCTATCAGCAAATATTGATTTAATTCTCAGAGAGGTATAGCATGAATTATATCATATTGCCCAATATTATTTAGGATATATAATGTGGTAACCTAGTGGTGATAAAAACCTGATTGCGCGCATACCACAGATAGCAAATGATAGTTAAAATATCAACCACACATCAAGGTAAAACCACATTTTTTTATTTTCAGCTGTGTAGTGGGGATAAATAGTTGGGGTATAGCTCAGAGGGATATGCCCCTTTGAAAAAGCAAGGCAAAACGTACGTCGGGGAATTCTGTCCCCCCTCCCCGGATTTTAGGGTCAGTATGTTACTATATTATGTGGTTTTACCTTGATGTTTGGCTGTTATTTTGAGTTGCTTATGCCCTTGAATAGCATTTTGGTATGATAATTGAACCGGATTTCTGGATTATATACAAATAGTGATGGTATACCTTAACTATCGTTTGCTATTTGTGGTATCAGGTTTTTATCAGCCTTAGGTTACCACATTATATAACCTACACAATATTGGGCAATATGATATAATTCATGCTATACCTCTCTGAGAATTGAATCAATATTTGCTGATAGATGTATTAAGATAGGTGGTACATGCTGCCCATAACCTAGGGGGAATATATTTCATAGCACTCGTCTGCATCGCTTTTATTATGTCGTATTGTCATTTTGTATACTATTTGGAATGATCATAATAGAGTAGATTTCTTATATTACATGTGTGGTTCATTGCTCTTGGTTGGTTTTGTGATTATGGTTCTACACATGATTTGTAGGTATATGTTTGCTGTCTTTTGGTTTTCTTACTTCTAAAAAATGCCAGATACAGTCATATAACGGTCAGATATAGTTCTATCGCTTATGTATGGCAGCTTATTCTGGAAAGCTATGTGGAAGTTTAGGTATGCTTTTAATTATAAAATTTTAGCTTCCTACAACCACCACTAGAGGGAGCCTATGAGCTTACTGCATACTGTTTATACAGTGGTCTTAATAATAAAAGAGTACGAAGTAAGCTCCCCCTAGTGGTGGTTGCGGCTAAACAGAATGTTCTTATTTAGGGACCATTCACACAAAATTGCAGAATAGATGCTGACCCAGAAATACGGTCGTGTGAATGGACCCTTAATTCCACATCAATGCAGGGAATTTGGTGCCCAACTACTATAAGAACATATAAAAAAAAATTAATCATCACAGAATTAGGGATCTAAATTAGCAAATTGTGAATTTACAATTACATTGTCAGTGCATTCACTTATTACTATTACATTCAGTAGAGAGTCATAAATTAAGGCAGCAGTGATCAATTACTTTGGCCTCAGGACACGTCCCATGTAAACCAAAGCATGGATATCTTCACATGACGCCTCAGAAGCTTCACAGAGGTTTTTTTTTTCCCAATCCCAATGGTAAATCCATAAGAGAAACATTGTTAAAGGAATAGTCCAGATGCGGATGGGAATCATCGAGGTAAGCAGCCAGCTAAGGCATCTGTCATTCTGGGCACAGTCACAAAGTTCACCGGGCAGTGGAGATAAGGACATATCTGTTCATGGTCCTTTAAGACCTGGCTTAGATGTTTGAGTTCATCAGTGAGTTTCCCAATCTCCTTTTTCAGTGAAGAGTTTTCTTGCTCCAGACATTCATATTCCTGTTACAGGGTGAAAAATATTATAATCATTTACAATCCAACAAACTAACAAATATAATACAGCTATATATACTTGTTGTGGTGCCCCCTGGTGTTCTTTGGATAGCCTCACAAAAGATCCTCCTACCGTGTCCATTGGTGGTAAGAAAAAAACTGATTCTTCTACCCTGATCTGCACAATAGCAATTATCCCTCTGCCGCCCGTGTACAAGAGGATCTAGGTGGTCGGACTTACAGTAGCTACTGAGCATGTGCGACCAACAGCACCAGGCACATTAAGTGGACGATCTGAGAGGGAATCAAAAGAACAGCATGCGGCATCATAGCCAGTACATAACTGCAATTTCTAGACATGTTTTTTTTTAACTCCTTAATGACCAGACTTGAAAGGGCCTTAACTTGCCTTTTCGCTTTTGTCGGTCTGCATTTTCACAGGAAACATTTTTATTTATTTTGTTCACTAACGTATGAGGCCTTGTTTTACGTGTGAGAATTTTAAAAAAAAATTCTCCACTGTGTGGAGGTACTTTTGATTAGAGTATAACATCAGTTTTTTTGCAACATAAATATAGAAAAAAGCAATTTTGTATTTTTTATACTGGTTACATTTCAGATTATTAAGGTTTAGTTTTTTGTATCTATCTGTCTTGTCTTTAGGTCGTTTTATCATATCTTAGGGTACTTTCACACTAGCGTTTTTCTTTTCCGGCGCTGAGTTCCGTCCTAGAGGCTCAAATCCGGAAAAGAACTGATCAGTTTTATCCTAATGCATTCTGAATGGAGAGTCAGTCCTTCAGGATGCATCAGGATGTCTTCTGTTCAGTCTTTTTGACTGATCAGGCTTTTCAGAAAAACGTAGCATGCAGTATTTTTACCTCCGGCCAAAAAGCCTGAACACTTTGACTGAACGCCTGATCAGGCTTTTTTCCCATTGACTTGCATTAACGCCGGATCCGGCCCCGTGTGTTCAGTCAAACCGGATCCGGCTTTTGCATGTTAAACCCGAAAAATGTGAAAAAAAAGTTAAAGTCCATAAATGGCGGATCCGTTTTTTCCAATGCATTTTTCCATTGTGATCGAAAGCCTGATCAGGATTCAAATGTAATCCGTTTTCACACGTTTTTCCGGATCCGGCGGGCAGTTCCGGTGTCGGAATAGAACGCCGGATTAAAACAACGCTAGTGTGAAAGTAGCCTACTAAATTGCCTCATTTGGTGTGTTTTTTTGGTTAGTTTTCTTTTTTTTTAAATTATATTCTTTATTACTTTATTAACTTTTGCCTATATTTTGTTACATAATATGTCCCCCAAGACCTCAGGGGGGCATCCATTTTTTTGTGCTTTTTTTATTGTGCAGTTTTTTTACTGAAACTGGGGAATCTATAGGATAGTCATTGGCAGATATGTGCCGTTCCCTCCTTTGGGACTCGCTCCTATCTCCAGAGCATGGCTCCCGAAGTGAATAGCGAGCAGCCGCGCATGGACACACACCCTCTGTCAACAGCTGTGGGGCTTTCGAAAATAGCAGAGTTCTGGCTAGGCTAGCACAACTTGCTCTACATTCAGCACGATGCGACTTTTGAAGATAGCACAGTGCGCTCGATCGGATATTTTTGGAACTCCCATAGTGATGAATGGAGAGCACGTCATACGTGCACGGTGTACTCTTCTTCATTTCAGGGGACTCATTCTCTAGATAGGAGAAGGTCCCAAAGGTGGGACCTGCATCTATCTGACAATGATGGCATACTCTAGCGATATGCCATTGATGTTCCAGATCGGCTGACCCCTTTAAGCTGTTCTTTTATAAGCCCATATGCTGCTCTGAGAATTTAAAACTGTCGGATGACCCCTTTAAGACACTTGTATTTGTATACTGCATAATCAAAGGGCATTATTTGACGGCATTATGCTTAATGAAATTAGTAGAAAAACTGTCTGAAACGGCAGCTGAGGAGTCCTACTGGTCAATATAATCAACATCAGGAGTGGGCACTTATCACGGCTACACCCCCCCCCAGTCCTATCCATATACTGGAACATGTGTCAGTGTTACTTGGCACCAATATCACTTTTTAGCAGATTTTGCTTTTACTTTCATAATCACTTCCCACCTACTAGTTCACATTTACACATATTCTTTTGGAGAAGTAATCTGCGGGTGTAACCAGCTCCAGGGGATTGACCAATGTAATGCATTAGCACAGTAATACATTAGAGAGGGGTCGCTTGCTGAAACAGGGAATGTACAGAACAGAAGTAATATTACATTGCAGGAAATGCTTGGGCCAAGAACTATGGGGGTCATTTATTAAGCTGAAATACGCCTATATTAAAAAAAAAATTGTTCAAAAATTTGCTGTGGGGCCTAGTCATTTCTTTTTACACCACTGGACGCGCACCACCTAATCAATAAAAAATAGCATACAGGTAACGTCCAGCATGTCATAAAGGCAATGTAGTAACACCAAAGAAGAAGAGAAAAAACATGCAATATTATGGATGCACTCTGTTAAAAAATATCAACTTTTTTGGGTCACTTAAAAATACTGAGTCTGAGAAAGCTGCACAGAACCGCAAGCGGCGATTTGTGTAGAGTTTAGCCCTATAGCAATGCAAGGGAGCCCGCACCCCTTATTTTGGACATTCTTCCAGATTGTATATAGTACACAATTAGTACCTTGACTGGCACTATATAGTAATGTTTGCACATTGCGGTCTTATCATGGTTATTAATAATATTATTTTTTTGTACAATTGGATCATGTTTTTTTTTTTATCTGTATGAGATCATGGTTATCTATTGTTATTTGTGTACTTCGATCAAGTCATTTAATTTTTACTTCCTGGATATTGTCCTTATGTTATATTGATTATAATCAGAGATTTTTGGGCATACCCTTGTTGCTGTTTTTCTGGGGGGGCTTCCCTAATTATAAGTACCCCAGTGTTTTTCTTCCATTTTCCCTTTTCTTCCCTTTGTGAAATGTTTTTAAAATGTAACTGTCGTTTCATTTTTTTATTCCCTAATGGTATAGTACACCCTGCTGTATAAGTGCTTTTGTGATTTAAAATTTGATCATTTACAGTTTTACCTGCTAATAACTCCCACAAATGCATGCTACTTTCCTATTCAGCAGCTCTCATCTCACAGCGTTGCCATGTGCCGTCCGTCTTCTCAGTATTATAACAAGAGACGGACGAGCTCAGCCCTGACAGCCTGGAGCTGGGCTGAGGCAGAAAGTGGAGGGGGGGGGGGGGCTGATTTAGATGGTGATATCCTCTCAATGGTAGCAGCTAGAAATATGCATCTGGTCTTGTTTGAAAGCTGTCCAGGCTTCCATACAAGACCATAATGACAGCTCTAGTCCAAGCAACAGAGGAGAAATCACTGTTAGAAATAGAGTCGGGAATAATCGCGGGTAAAATCTGCTTTTACTTTCAGCTTCATTCACAGCATCCCGATTTCTATCATTGATATCTTCCCCTGTACTGAACACATTTATGTCATTCTGGTATTTTCTGAAAGCTTGGACAATATAAAGCCCATATTTCTAGCTGGTACCAAACCAGAGATCTAAGCAGTTAAAGCAGCCCCCCCCCCCCCTCCCTGTCAGTCTGGAAGAGAATGAGGGACAGCTGGCTATTAAGAGGTTAAAAGAAATGCTTACTGATTTAATGTAATTGCAGGGCTTGTCTCTGGTTAGCTGTATGTGAGGATACACACTGCTCTGGGTACTGTGGGAAGTTATCTGCATTCTGATTGGTCCTGCTAGTTCATGTGAGGAGAGCAAGGGTTTATGGGAAGTGAGGGAAATACAGGATGGCCTTAAGGAAGGGCAAAGATCATCACAGGAAGAACAGCAGAGGCCATCTTAGGAAGTTGCTGAAATACAGACACAGGGAAATATGGTTGGTAAGGGCTGAATACAGACATCAGAAAGGTAAAATTAGCTGAAAAATGTAGCTTCATGATTATCTTCCCTTCAGCATCACATATGTTAGGAATTTCATTTTGGGTAGTGAAATGGCGGTTACACTTTAAGTATTTTTAATTGACCCAATAAATTTGGTATGTTTTAACGAAGTGCGTCCTTAATATCTTTTCTCTTATTTTTTGGTGTTACAGTAACTTAACTAGTGTATAGTCCCGAAAAGTAATACGTAGAATAAGTGCGGCTGGGCATGTGTGGTGGTGTAATGCCGCCGACGCGACGGCCTTTGCTTTGCCTGCTGCGGTCCTTGCGTTCCACCGTGGAACGCGGAAGATGCACCAGCTCCAGCTTGTGACGCGGCGACTGCGTTCCACGGTGGAACGCGGAAGTCATCCGGACCAATCAGAAGGTCCTCTTGTACTTCCTGGTTCTGATTTAAAGGGGCTGGTGAGGCGGCACGGCGTGCTGTGATTGTAGTCAGTTCGCCTGCTGCCTCACCACCTATGTACAGGACACCTGGGAACCGATCCTTGCACCACCAAACCCGCTCCGGCTACCACGCTATCATCTGCGGAACGGATCCGCACCACCACCGGACCCGCTCCAGCTACCACGCTATCATCTGCGGAACGGATCCGCACCACCACCGGACCCGCTCCAGCTACCACGCTATCATCTGCGGAACGGATCCGCAACACCACCGGACCCGCTCCAGCTACCACCTGAGGAACGGTTCCGCTCCACCACCAGACCCGCTCCAGCTACCCCGCTGCAATCCGGAGGACGGATCCGCTCAATACTCCAATCCTTCTCACCTCCGCAATACCATCTAGGAGACGGACCCACTCTGCCCTGAAGCTACAGTCCGCAGCGGAGTCTCCACTATCGCAAGGCCGCTGCCAACCGCAAGTACCCTCTCTGTCAGAGAGCACGTCTCCTTACATACAAAGGCTAAGATAACGGTGTAGGTTTCCTGCTGAGTGGCCTCTATTAACCCCGCGACACCTACCGCACACTAGTATACTAACCCCAACCCGCAGTCTATGAAGCAATAGTACTGTGCCGACCAGAGTTGTTTCCTTTTGACCACGTGATGGTAGAATCTCAAACTCGCCGTTAAGGTTGTGAGTGACGCCTGAGATTCATATCTGATTGGTCCTAATTAACATCCGCGGTTGAGATCCACTGTTGAAAAATTGTAGGCGTGACAGGTGGCTACTTCCCTTTCATGGATCATCTAGCCATTTATCAACGGCTAGTGACACTTTTGCTCCTCCTTTGTCATTTTTAGGTCTTTGTCTGCCTTCACAGCTAATTTCCTACAGTTCTAACGCATCTAAAATGAAAAATGCTGAAACCGAAAATCTGTTGTCATTTTATGTCTACTGATCCTATGCAGACCTGTGTGTCTCCATGGTAACAGACTACAAACTGGGTGTAGTCTGATCCTACGATCTTATTGCCATCTATCTGTCTACGACTTGCTAACCTACCAAATATGCGTAAGATGTAAGGGGAGAGACAGAAAGAGGTATAACTGAAGAATCAGACAACGCTGAGTTCGCAGTCTGTTACCATGGAGACACACAGGTCTACATAAGAGCTGTAGAAAGAAAAAAATGGGAGATTTTTAAGGAAGGCTGTAGAGCACCAGCCCCAATTGTTTTCTAACAACCGTACCCTCCACTCCAGTATGGAGTCATGTATACCCTCTTGGGTAGGGCTCAACAAGGGGAGGAAAGCTTCATTAGCAAATATAATATGATTAGTCCAGCCCCTGACTGGCACTTTCTATTGTAGTGCCTTGGAGATGCCAACCATGTGCCAATCAATAGAAATACTGCTGAAATTCCCTTTACCTCATGTAGCTTGTCAGCTTTTTGTGTCTGTTTTTTGCGGCTTCTCTGGGCGGCCACTCTGTTTTTTTCCCTTCTTCGTACTTTTCTGTTACATACGTCCGAGCCCTGGAAAGAGAGGCGGATTGTCTTACATACTTCTGTAAGTGTTCCCCATTCTCAAGATACTTACATAAAATACTCCCAAAATATAAATGTCAGTGGCTACAAAATCCAAAAAATAAACTGCAAATGTAGCAATATATACCTATTTGAAAATGTATTGTTTTTGGATTAGACCGTCATGGATCTTTATATTTAGGGTCAAGATAACCCTTTAAGACATTCAATAACAAATTTATTAAAAATGTACAGAGACGTGGCCAGCTTACCAGGACGTAAGATTCATGTTGCACAGCACGGATGTCCGTATGCTTGACGTGAAAAATATCCCCCCCAAAAAAAAGGTATCCAGCGTGCATAAAAGTCCATTGTAATTAAAACATCCTTCTGAGATGAACGTAGCATCAAGACAACATGTTTCCACCAAACATGGTCTTGCTGAATCGATTCGCTCATCTCTACTCAGGACCAACATTGATCAGAGTCTTATGCCCTATCTCCTGTGCTGTCAGTGTATATCTCAGGACAAATTCTTTAATTTTGTGTCATATTATAATCAGAAGAATCATTAAAGGATGGAAATCATTCAGTGTTTGTGTCTTCTTTTGGGGAACTTTTGGCATTTTACTAAATTATTTCTTAGCCTCTGAAGGTATAGGTATTAGCCTCAACTTTGGGGGACTCCGCGAGGTCTTGGAATCGACGGTCGCTAGGCCAGAGTCAGGAGGACTTCTGGGTCACAATCCCCCAAAAGGTACTGGACTTTGTTACAGCCTGGAAGTGCTGGATTGTTAGGCTGGGAAAAGCCGCATGTTCTTCCCGTGTGTGAACATGGTTTCAGTGAGGTAGGGAGTCCTGACGTTTAGTTAGAGCCCAGACGGGCAGGTGTTTTATTTGTATTGTTTGTTTTAGTTTTGCTGAGGTGCCAAATAAAAGCAATGTTTGGCCCCTAAACCTGTGGTCGATGAAGATCATTGTGAGAATGACCCCCGAATAAGAGGCGATCCCTTACAATATATATAGTATCAGCCGCTCTCAATTTATAAAATCCAGGGACAATAGACAGCAATCTCCTTCCCCGCTCCTGCTTACCTATATTTGTTAAATTGCTCCTGCTTGTTTTCAAGTATCGGCTATCCTGACATGTCTGCTTTAGTAATTACTAGTATTCATCATAAAATGACAATGGTAGAGTTCTTACAACAATACATTGTGCCATTCCTCTGGTATTCCACCTGGAAATGTATGACCGAACTGACAATTGGTTACTATTTATTCATATGTTTACAGGGAGAATAACTGAGGAATTGCACAAAATATGCTTCAGCTTTATAAATTTATTGAACATGTATTGACTTAAGCACTACAGAGGGTAGAGAAGGTGTCATTGATTTCTTTGCTGTGACTGCTGTCATATAAAGTAGAGCATGCATATGTTATGGTCAACGTAACTCCTTGTATCTTTCCAAGGAGACCTTGGTGGCATTATCATGGTCAGTGCTACAGGTTTGCAAGGTCTGGTTTCGTGCAGAATGCAAATATCCAAGATGAGAGTAGACTCGTTTGCTTATGATTAGTCAGCAAGTATTTTATCCCCAGAGCAGTGCAAGCTGTTATTCTCTGATATCAGGGGTTTTCAAACATGGCAAAAGACCAATAATACTGTAATAAGGTGTATGGATTACATCAGTTCCAGCGGCCGTTATAGCAAAAGTGACAACAGAGGAAGGGAAGCCATACTAAATATCTTAGAAAGTCACATAGTGACATCACAATAGGATGATGTGGATGCTGCTAATTAATTCACCCATTTGTCACAGCCTGATACAACAACAAAAATGATTGGGTGATTTTTGAATGATTTTAAATAAAGACCTTTTATTTGGGGTAGTAAAAGGGTTAATACCAGCATCCCTAGTGGTCTAGGGTAATTAAGGGATTAATGCCAGCTTTCCTGATGGTCTAAGTCAGGGATGTCAAACTTGTGGCCCTCCAGCTGTTGAAAAACTACAACTCCCATCATGCCTGGACATACTACAGCTATCAGGGAATGATGGGAGTTGTAGTTTTGCAACATCTGGAGGGCCATCAGTTTGACATCCATGGTCTAAGTACTGAGGGTGCCATTGCAAACTTCCTTAGTAGTCTAGTCTATTGAAAAGGTCAAGGTTAAAAATCCTGATCCACGACAGCAACATGTTAAATGTAAGCATCATTGGTGGTCTGGGACAGTGAAGTGGTTAATGTAAGCATCCCTGGTGTTTTAAGGCAGTGAACTGTTTAATTTAAGCATCTCTTGTGATCTAGGGCAGTGATGTGGTTAATGTAAGCATCCTTGGTGGTCTAGGGCAGTGATGTGGTTAATGTAAGCATCCTTGGTGGTCTAGGGCAGTGAAATGTTTAATGTAAGCATCCCTGGTGGTCTAGGACAGAGAGGTGGTTAATGTAAGAATCCTTGGTGGTCTAGGGAATGGAATTTTTTAATGTAAACCTCCCTGGTGGTCTAGGGCAGTAAAGTGGTTAATAAAAGTATCACTGGTAGTTTATTGTGATTTATGGCCTATCTTCAGCATTCTATGGCAATATGGGGTAAATGTAAGCATTCTAGGTGGTCTAGGGCAGTGAAGTAAGTGGTTAATATAAGCATCCCTGGTGCTCAACTACAGTGAAGTGGTTAATCTAAGCATCTCTGATGGTCTAGGGCATTGAAGTGGTTAATATAAATATCCTTGGTGTAGGGAATGTGTAATGTAGGGGCTAATATCAGCATTTATGGTGGTCTAGGGCATTTGAGGGTTAAACAAGTGATCGGCGGAGTTGGACCCAGACGATCTGATAATAGTAAAATAGTAAAAATCAGACAACCCCTTTAATTTCAGTATCCCTGGCAGGGAAGAAAAAGAACATTTCATTGGCCTCCTTACTTCACAACACTGAGCTAAAGAGCTGCCTCATCCCTCTCTCTGCTCTGCTTGTCAGGGATTATGATCCTGAATACAGCTGATAAGATCTTCAGCTGAATCTTTGTAGGAATGGAGCTCATGAGGAGACATGAAGTACAGAGAGGAGGTTGGGATGTGGATAATAAGCAGCAGCTCTTGTATGCAGTCTCCATTACCACAGTCTGTCCTGTCCGTTCTCTCTGTACTTCATGTCTCCTCATGGACTCCATTCCTACAGAGATTCTGCTGAAGGTCTTATCAGCTGTATTCAGGATCATAATCCCTGATGAGCAGGCCGGCCGTCAGCTCAGCTATTATGCAGCATCACCTCTGGCACTCGTGTTCCTCCCTTGTTATTAATGAATTGTATACTATTATGTATTGAGCCTCATGTGGGCATTGATATGTTATTATGTACAGTACATGCACATTACATGGAATTATGTACCTTATAGGGGAGGAGCTATGAGTGCCGCAGTTGTGCTGCGGTGGTTGGGCTGTGTCCTAGCCCACTTCCTGGGGCTAGCTACCACCTCAGCTATCATGCGGTATCGTCTCTGGCACTCGTGTTCCTCCCCTGTTATTAATGCACTTTATATTATTATGTATTGAGCCTCATGTGGGCATTGATATTTTATTATGCACACCATATGCACACTATATCGAATTATGTATTTTATGGGGGACGGGCCTTGGATGCCATGGTTTGCTGCGGTGGTTGGGTCGTGTCCTAGCCCCTTTCCCGGGGCTGGCCACTGCCTCAGCCATCATGCAGTATCACCTTTGACACTCGTGTCCCTCCCTTGCTACTAATGCACTTTATACTACTATGTGTCGAGCCCTATGTGGGCACTGATATTCTATTATGTACACCAGGCATCCTTAAACTGCGGCCCTCCAGCTGTTGCAAAACTACAACTCCCAGCATGCCTGAACAGCCTACAGGTATCAGCCTACAGCAGGGCATTGTGGGATTTGTAGTTTTACAACAGCTGGAGGGCCGCAGTTTGAGGATGCCTGATGTACACTATATGCAGATTATATTGAATCATGTATTTTTTAGGGGATGGGCCTTGAGTGCCACAGTTGTGCTGCGGTGGTTGGGTTGTGTCCTAGCCTCTCTTGGGGCTGGCCACCGCCTTAGCTATCTTGGCAGAAAGAGAAAAACTAAAAAATATAGTGGCAATTCTGGAGGAGCTGCTAAACCCCTGACACTGTGGCGTGTCTTTTATTGGGGGAGCAGCCCGACCGCATGTGGACCGCAGTAATCGACTAACCCCAGCAAATTATGCATACAATGGAGGATGTCGGCGCGGTCCACATGCACCACAAGAGCAAACTACACAGAATGTAGCAATTAATCATATAAAACACAGAGAGAGAATGCACCAAACAGATGTAACACTGACTATGCTGGCAAGACATAAATGCAGGTATTAAAAGCTGAGACTTTTGCCAATATATTCCAGTCATGCAGATATCGGGGCCCATCATGCACCACGTCACGGTTCTCAGCATGGCAAGGGGTCCTAACCGCTGCTCTAACTGTGGTGTGAACACGGTCTGAAGGTGATATAATTCTATAATAGCTATCTTGCGGTATCACCTCTGGCACTCGTGTTCCTCCCTCGTTATCTATGCACTTTATATTATTATGTATTGAGCCTCATGTGGGCATCGATATTCTATTGTGTACACTATATGCACATTATATTGAATTATGTACTTTATAGGGGATGGGTCATGAGTGCCACAGTTGTGCTGCGGTGGTTGGGTTGTGTCCTAGCCCCTCTTTTTTGGGGCCGGCCACTGCCTCAGCTGCTATGCAGTGTCACCTCTGGCACTCGTGTCCCTCCCTTGTCACGTATGCACCTTTTTAGTGTTATGTATCGAGCTTTATGTGGACATTTTATTCATGGACACTGAATGCACTTGATATCATTATGCAGTTATTATTGTGAGATCCAACATAGTATGAATTATATTATGAATTATAGTATGAAATGTGTTATGCCTCTTAGTAGGGACTGTGCCTTTAATCATATACTGTATACCTAATGGCCATCACAACTTTGGTTATGTTATCTACCTATATATCGATAAACATGACGACTTTGATATGTCCGGGCGAGTTGAATACTAACTATGTAAAACATGGGCCCAATATAGAACACTGTTATGGAGTGGAATATCTAGTATTATCTATTATTGAGATCCAGCTATGATGCGGGACGAATGGGAGTCGATTGTCCAATGGCCAAGTGTTTGCGGGTCACATGCGTTCCAATGGGTCGCGGCTCCACGCATGCACTGTCCGGGTCCATCTCGACACGCTCCGTTACGTCATTACACGGTGCGTGGACGCGCTGAGAGATGGCGCCGTACATCATGATGCTGTCGCGCCCGTTCGGTTGGAGCACAGGTGTCCGCAATCCAGGTACCTTACCCACTTATGTTACCAGTATATATACCCTGCTCTTTCATTTCTTCATACCTCCCGACGAAGCCGCTGAGGTGAAACGCGTGTCGAGGTCTTGCGCTTAGGGCTTGTATATCCATCTGTTCGTCCCAGGTTTTAAGTGTATATTGAGACATCAATTTAGACACTGCCCTATACAGCTTCCATATTGGGCCTATGCTATTGATTAGGCGATACAGACACATAATTGTGTGCCTGTGTGTAGAATAGGCTGTGGATATTTTGGTACCAGGCACTATATATATTCATGTTGCTGATGGTTGCCATGGATGTTGGCTGTGGACCGCATTAACATCCATGGATTTCTTTTGAGGTAAATTGCAGTGTATTGTGCAATTCCCCATCGGGGTGTGGATCTGGTATGCTAAACACCTCTTTGGTGTATATTGGATGTTTGCGTGTCACAGTACGAAGCTAGTACCCGATAAGTGCTTATCAGCCTTGTGGGGATACATGATAGTCCAGTGGTATATATGCCCTTTGCTTCTCTGTATAACTTTTTCCATCTTGCCCTTTCTCTCCATATTTTATATATAATAAAGTGATATGAATTTGGATATATTATTTCCACTGGCTTTTTTGTTATGACAGAGAGGAGGCAGCTCTTTAGCTCAGTGTTGTGAAGTAACTTGTCCTCTTGTGTGATTAGGACAGTTTCTGTGTGTACTAATAGGATGGCGGCCATTTTATTTCTCCTAATGATTGCTCCCTAGACAAAACGATGCATTATAACTAATGAAATTATAACTCATTCTCCTTGACCTTTCTGCAGCTTTTGACACTGTAGACCACCATCTCCTACTCGCCATGCTCCAATCCATCGGCCTAAAGGACACCGCCATCTCCTGGTGTTCTTCCTATCACTCTGCTTGCCCTTTCAGTGTATCATTCGCTGGCTCCACTTCCTTACCTCTCCCCCTCGCTGTTGGAGTTCCTCAGGGTTCAGTCCTAGGCCCTCTTCTCCCTGTACACAGCACCATCAGCAGATTTGGCTTCCAGTACCATCTCTGCTGATGACACACAACTGTACACCTCATCCCCTGACATCACACCTGCAGTATTACAGAACACCAGCGACTGTCTCTCTGCCGTCTCTAACATTATGTCCTCTCTCTATCTGAAACTAAATCTTTTAAAAACTGAACTTCTTGTGTTCTCTCCATCTACTAACCTACCTAAACCTGATGTCTGCCTCTCGGTGTGCAACACCGTCATCAGTCCTGGGCAGCACGCCCACTGTTTCGGGGCGACTTTTGATACTGATCTTTCTTTAACCCCCTATATTAATCTCTCTCCCGCTCATGTCGCCTGCACCTCAAAAACATCTCTAGTATCCGCCCCTTTCTCACTATGGAAACAACAAAAACTCTCATTGTTGCCCTGATCCACTCCCGCCTTGATTACTGCAACTCACTATTAATCGCCCACCCCCCTCACCAGACTCTCCCCTCTCCAATCTATTCTTAATGCAGCCGCCAGGGTCACCTATCTGTCCAACCGCTACTCTGATGCCTCCGCCCTGTGTCAGTCATTGCACCGGCTGCCCATACACTATCGAATCCAATTCAAACTGCTCGTCCTCACCCACAAGGCCCTCCACAGTGCTGCACCACCCTACATCTCTCCCCTCATCTCTGTCTACCACCCTACCCGTGCCCTCCACAGTGCTGCACCACCCTTCATCTCTCCCCTCATCTCCGTCTACCACCCTACCCGTGCCCTCCACAGTGCTGCACCACTCTTCATCTCTCCCCTCATCTCTGTCTACCACCCTACCCGTGCCCTCCACAGTGCTGCACCACCCTTCATCTCTCCCCTCATCTCCGTCTACCACCCTACCCGTGCCCTCCACAGTGCTGCACCACCCTTCATCTCTCCCCTCATCTCTGTCTACCACCCTACCCGTGCCCTCCACAGTGCTGCACCACCCTTCATCTCTCCCCTCATCTCCGTCTACCACCCTACCCGTGCCCTCCACAGTGCTGCACCACCCTTCATCTCTCCCCTCATCTCTGTCTACCACCCTACCCGTGCCCTCCACAGTGCTGCACCACCCTTCATCTCTCCCCTCATCTCTGTCTACCACCCTACCCGTGCCCTCCACAGTGCTGCACTACCCTACATCTCTTCCCTCATCTCCGTCTACCACCCTACCCGTGCTCCCCGTTCAGCCAATGACTTACGACTGACTTCCACAAAAATCCAAACCGCTGTCTCCCGGCTCCAAGATTTCTCCGGAGATTTAATCACAACATGCACAGTTTTAAGCGTTCGCTAAAACACATCTTTTCAGGGTGGCCTATGACCTCCCTTGATCTAACCTCCCATAGCCTATTTATCATTCCCTGAAGCTGAGCCTCCTCTGCGCCCAGAAGCACTTTGTATATTGGCTGCTGACCGGCTCATGTGGCCTTATATCTGCTCCCCTATTCTCCCAAGATGGCTGGACTATCGTACATAACAAGCACTTCTACCTTTTGTGTCTCCCCTATCCCCTCAGATTGTAAGCTCTTGCGAGCAGGGCCCTCATTCCTCTTGTTGTAATATTCGACTTCTCTGTTACTATGTTATTTATGACTGTCTGAATTGTAAGGCGCTGCGGAATATGTTGGCGCTATATAAATAAAGATTAATATTATTATAATGAAAGGTAATTGGGAATATATTTATAATAAAGTAATAATTAAGTATTTTCCTTTTCTTAATTCCCGGAGAACCCTTTTAAAGGGAACCTGTCACCTCCAAAAGTGATATAAAACTGCCAGCATTACCTTATAGCAGCCCCCAGTCTGTTATTGATCATGTGTGTGAGACAGAAATTCGTCAATCCATACTTGTGAAAAACGCTTTTTTAATCTCCCTGAGCGCTCTGTTTGCAGTGAGCTTAAAGTCAGGGGGGCAGCGGCCTCCTTGCTTCAAGTCAAGCAATGCCCGCCTCTTACCCGTCCCCTCCTGACTATGATTTACATATTTACCATCCCTTGGTCCCGTCTCAGGCTCCCGCAGTCAGCCGGGCATGATTTTGTAACGGCGCATGCGCTGGCCGGCGTGCGCGCGCCGGCAATGATCAGCGTGCGCGCTCGCGAGTTATATTCACAGCGCGAGCCGGCCGCCACATGCGCAGTGAGCTCCCTCCCTCTACAACTCCCACAATGCCCTGCTGTAGGCTGTTCGGGCATGCGGGGAGTTGTAGTTTTGCAACAGCTGGAGGGCCGCAGATTGAGCATGCCTGCTCTATAGCTACCTATATGTATGCAGGGGACTTGGAGCTCTGTATAAGGAAAATGGAACCAGATTGCTATAAAGATGTATTAAGAAATGAGAAAGCCTAGAGAATGGTGCTGAATGGTGGACATTCCATTTGAGTTTCACAATTCTTTTATTTTTGTTGTTTTTTGAGCTTCACTTGAATCGTCAGTATCTGATTACAGAGAATCGTATTCCTTTTTCGCAGGAACCAAACATGAAAGCAGCAGATCTGTTAGAGGAGGAGGCAGCGACGGCAACCTCAGGAGGCTGAATGAGAACAGTTTGTGGTGCGGAGGGGACGGTCCCAGCACCTGTTAGACAGATTTAATCTTTGAAACTGAGATCATTCATAGAAATAAGTGCGCACATGGAAAGTGGTGGATTCAAGGAAGAGATAACGCTGTTAGCTGTAAGAAGTAGATGTCGACGGCTTCTGAAGAATTATGTGACGTGATTCTTATCTGTACTACTCCTGAAGTCTTACAATGCAGTTCCTAAAGGGGTTGTCTCATCTGAGACGTTGCTGGCATATCGCTAGGATATGCCACCAATGTCAGATAAAAGTGCGTCCCACATCTGTCTTCAGAACAGAACCCCCCGAAGTGGACAGAGAGCAGCCACAAAGGCGATACCACCCTCCCTTCATTTCTATGGGACTGCGGAGAATAGTCGAGTGCTAGCTCAGCTGTCTCTGGCAGTCCCATGGAGGTGCATGGAGCAGCCGCCGTGCTCCGTTTATTTCTATTGGACTCCCGAAAATAGCCGAGTGTGCTCGCTTGGCTATTTTCTGAACTGCCATAGTAATTAGTGGAGAGCACCATGCACTATGCTTCACTTTTGGGGCCCGTTCTGGAGACAGATGCAGGTCTCATAGGTGGGACCGACACTTATCTGACTTTGATGGCCTAGTGATATACCATCAAAGTCTGAGATGACACAACCACTTTTATATGAGGCTGGCACTGGCAGCAGCTGTATAGCATTGTTATTTAGGCACCGTATGGTACTTTTTGGGCACTCTTACTCAGTGTATGGTATGCTACTTGCTCACTGTACTGTATCATAGGAAAGCATAGGAGGCAGAAGGCAGAGTAGATTTTGATACAGTTTTGTGGGCATAGGCTGTCAGGGGGGAATGCAGCTTGGTCGCAGGAGTTCCACCGCACCGTAAGGCATTAACCTAACACTTAGTGAAGGGAGGGGGAGAGTCATAAACAGGGACAGAGCTATGACGGATCAGCAGCACCTATACATGGGTGAGAAATCTCTCCGCTATACAGTTTCAGCAGCAGCACCAGCTAGATGAAGGACTTACACACACTCTACAGAAGCAAGGTGGTTGGAAATTCGGAAGGTACTATTACACCAGCAGATGTCATACAAATCACGATAAACAATCAAAGATGTTTGCTTATTATACACATCGATAATCGTTCATACTTGCAGTCATCACTTGTTTGCTTTTAAATCGTTCATTGCTATTACATGTAAGGATGGGGGACAGATGCTTGGTCAGAAGGCCTGTGTTAGCGAGTAGGCGACTCCATATTATACAAAACGGATCTCTTAACGAGGAGCGATAATTTTTTAGCATGCTGAAAGATCACGATGGACGAGAAACAAGCAATTTGGCCGTAGCTATAGTGGAAGCAGGGCCTAAACTCAGAAGGGGCCCGCTGAGGAGGAGGACTGAGTGATTTTATTGTCAGGGCCCCCTCAACTGCTTTATACAATGGAAAATGAGTATAGATGGGTATGACAGGCACACTCTCATACGTTACTGCACGGAATAAATACAGAGGCAGTGCTGGGGTTTATAATTGTGTGTTTATTTATATCTAAATATTAAAAGTAGTTTTATATAAAAACAGTTATTATAAAAGCAATTTTTGGTAAATTTGTTGTTGGGGATTGGGAGTCTTCTTTCTCGAGTGGCTGTTCAGTCGGGATGTGCGAGGATGTGGTGTTTATTTGTTATGAAGGTTGGCTGGGGTGTAAGGTGTGTGGGGTACTTGTGCCGGGAGGTTGTTGATTGGGTATTAGGTGTGGTGTGTGACCTTGAGTGAGGATATGTGCGTATAAACACAAAAAAGGGGGGGGGGTTAGGTTTTCATTGTTTCCTCAGGATATTTGTCCTGGTAAAGGAATTCGTATGGCAGTCTTGTGATACTGTCACTACCATGTTTATGGCCGTGACTCCTTGGGAGCCGCATACAGTTGCCCGCGGTTTGGGTTGTTGTGTCAACCGCAGCTGGAGGCATTTTGCTGTTTGCCTCAGGTGCGGTTGCCGCGGACAACAGGTATGTGTGCGGTTGCCTTGGAGTTGTGTGCGTGTATGTATGCACTTTTGTATGTCTGGTGTGCACTGTGTTTTATGTTTGGTGTGCACTGACATCTTCCCTTCACTGTGGTTGCCCGTGGCAACGTTTGGTTGTATTGTGTACATGTGGTGGCAGTATCCCGGCCATGTCGTTGTCTGCGGCAACAGCCACAGTGTGTTCTCTGTGGACACTTTCCCTTTTAGTTGTCTTTCCCTTCCCTGGTGCTGGAAGGGTTAATTCCCTTCTGTGTCTGTGTGCACTGGGTGTGTCTGTGTGGGTGTGGCTACTTGGGCCTATTAAGCCTCAGTGTTTAGCACATGTCTGAGGGTTGCTTCAGCCATGCTTAGCTGGAGCAGCCTCCTGTGTTTTCCACCTGCCAGTGGGGCCACCCTTGTGGTCATAAGATTTATGTCACATAAAGTTTATGTCATGTTTATGTGTGATGTCTATTTGATGTTTTCCTTGTTTTTCTGTGCAGCTATGGATCTGGGTCCCTGTGTGTGGATGCGTTGTGATCTTCAGCTTGCCTGCACAGGGATCCAGTCAGCAAGGCTGTGGCAGGTAGGTGGAACTGGTTCAGTTCACCTGCCATATCCATAGATCTGTTTGTGTTTCCCCTTTTCCCTGCAGCTTGGCCAGTGAGACCCCTGTTCCTCCGTGTCTAGAAGGAACAGGCCGTCTTACCCTGACTCCTAGTCCAGGGACCGGTCGGAGGGTGAGTTAGGGATCCGAGGTTCCTGAGCATGGGTCCTCCTACCCTAAAGGTTGGCCCATGCAGCTAGGAGTTAGGGTCAGATTAGGGATGCGATTAGGAGGTGACCTGCTCCCTAATTCTGTCGTCCTGGCCGAGCAGGGGTTAACATCATCTGGCATCGCACGGCTGAGGGTTTTCCCCATCCTTAGCCGTGACAGATACTCATAAAAAGTCATAAAAGTGGTTCCATGTGTTGGAAAGAACTTGCAATGTGAAAAGTGAAAAAATTAAATAAAAATGCAATAAAAATATAAAAATAGAATTGGGGGTGATGTATACTTTCACTTTGAGTCGATAAAAAATGTGAAGTAGATCGTACTTTACCAATTTGCTGTGTTGTGTTCCGCTTGTTCGATCGCTTTCTTTGCCCTGCAAGGACCTACGAGGCATCCCACGTGGTCCGTTGCGGGTGTTTTGTGGCGTCCCAAGTGACAGGGCGGGGTAACACGTCACTCCTGGCGGTGGTTGCGATTGGTCCCAAAGTTTCCGGCGGGATTTCGCTTTTGGAGTGTAAAATCGCAATTGGTCATCCGCTTTCTGGTTCTTTCTGATTGGTTTTTACGTTTTTCGAAAGGTAATTCGAAAGATTTCCCAAAAAAAACTGATGTGGAAATTTGAATAAGAATGTATATGACGCGCGAGTTCCTTTACCAGACGCTTTCAATCTGCTCCTTCCTCAGTGGCTTGTAGTATTATACAATGACATTATATACAGTGACATGACATACAGTATATACATGTAGGAAACTGATGGAGCGGCTGCTGGGCCTGGTCTGAGAGAGCGATCTTGACTAGCCGAGGAGCGAGGGTTGCACGGGAGGAGGAGGCTGCTGTGGGAGTGGCCCATTAAAAAATCTGCTGTGGGGCCCAGTCACTTCTAGTTACGTCACTGAGCCTACGGTTAGTATGGCGTACAATTCCTATGTGGACACAACAACTACGGGAGTGTAATATTTATAGTCCTACATCCGGGGGTACAAGTTTATTTGGATAAAGCTTCTGAGGGGCACGACTTAGGGACATTGGTACCCAAGTAAAAATTGGGTACAGTTGCTATGAAGACACAACTATTTCTCATTTAGCCACAAATTTTATTTGCACACAGTTTCTACGAATGGTTTTCCTATGGGGTACGGTCACAATTTGGTGCAAATGTCTGGGAGGCTCAGTGGTTAGCAGCACAGGAGTTCTAGATTTGAATCTGACCAAAAACAATGACATCTGTATGATCTCCCTGTGTCTTTGTGTGTTCTCCATACAGAGAACAGATAGTGTGGGATAATTGGTTTCCTTTGCAGCAGCATTTCTAATATGTCAGCCCAGGATCTCCATGCTCTTGTGGATGTCTCACGTAGTCACTCTGAACGAACATAAGCGATGTGTCTTCATATTCAGCATCATTGATGGTGGCCAGGACCCAAAGCATGGCTGTATACTCATCTATTAGGGAAAGGGTCCAACAGTAGGGGGTTTATTTTTGCACTGGCCCCTAATTGGCTTAAAAAATAGCAATTAGGGGCCGTATGCAAGGCATTCAATGCATTCTGCGAATTCTAGTGGAAGACCATAGAGGGCACGTTAGACGAAGGGGGTTTCCCGCTCTGGACAATTGATATTGAATAGAAGGATCGCAGGGTGTCTTATTGCTGGGACCACCAGTGACCAGCTGTAATCTGTGGGAAAACTGGCTGCAGTTGTTCAATTCCCCTGCAGCGACAAGGAAAATCAATGGTCTGTCTGTATAATGCATGGATATGCTGGGTCTCCCAGAGGTGACAGTTTCTATAGCTGCACTCAACCCAATATATTTCGGCCCCGAACAGCAGAGCCCCTGCTATTAGGTCAGAATCTCCCAATATAGCATTTCTACACAGGTTTTCTATACCAGAGTAGGAATATGTTGGGCACATAAGAATCCTGCCCTAGTATAACACAAGAAATAAAAGAGTGACTTAGCGCCACCTGGTGGTTACAAAAGGGAATGCAAGGTTTCTATTAAATTGTGTTTTCACAATTTACTGCTCATGAAGAACACTGATGTGATATTATTGTCTCTGGGATTGCTTCCCAAATTCAAGTCAATCTTCCATTAAGTTGTGTCTTTAGGTAAAATAATGTATTACTCCAGTGCAGCGTTCAGACGTTACAATAGAAAAGCACCAGCATGGCACCTCACAGACTCAGGCCTGACCCCTAATATCTCTGCAATGGGGGGGTCAGGAGCCAAGACACTTATTGGGGTAGGAAGAAGCAGCAAGTTATGTGGGTAAAGTCCTTTTTTCTTACCCCAGGTAAGGGAATTATTTTCTTTAAAGAAAGTACTGCATGTTCTTCAGCATATAATTCAATAGAATGTAAGCATTCCGATACAAAACACCTCTAATATAATAAAGAACCAATATATACCATTAATGTAATATACCAATAACATAATACCAATAATACAAGTATATATACACTTGGCTCAGTGGTTAGCACTGGGGACCCAGGTCTGAACCCAACCAAGGACAACATCTGCATGGACTTTGTATGTTCTCCCCGTGTTCATGTGGGTTTCCTCCTACATCCAAACACATACTGATAGGGGACAGAGTGTGAGCCCCATTGGGACAGTGAGTGATTATAATGTCTGTAAAGCGCTGCGGAATATGTCAGTGCTATACAAGTGAGTAAAATAAATGTAACATTTACAATACCGCAATAAAATATAATGTAATGCAAACCATTACAATATACCACTGATATAATAAAATATGTTGTATAAGTAATGCATCATAATATACAAATAATATAATTTACCATTACTATATAATACCAATAACAATAATTTAAAAGTAATATAATATACCAATGATATACAATTAGTATAGCATACCATTACCATACCAGTAATGTAAAATAAAAGCAATATAATATACAACAAATATCCCATTAGTACAATATACCAGTAATATAAAATGCCAGTAATAATATATCATTAGTATAATATACCACTACTATACCAGCAATATAAAATAGCAGTATTATAATATACTAATAGTATAATATCCCAATACTATACCAATAATATACCATTAGTACAATATACCAATACTATACGAGTAATATAACATACCATTTGTATAATATACTAATACTATACCAGTAATATAATGTATCATTAGTACATCATACCAATACTATACCAGTTATATAATGTACCATTAGTATAATGTACCATTAGTATAATATACCAATACTATACGAGTAATATAACATACCATTTGTATAATATACTAATACTATACCAGTAATATAATATACCATTAGTACAATATACCAATACTATACGAGTAATATAACATACCATTTGTATAATATACTAATACTATACCAGTAATATAATATACCATTAGTACATCATACCAATACTATACCAGTTATATAATGTACCATTAGTATAATATACCAATACTGTACCAGTAATATAATGTATCATAAATATAATATACCAATACTATACCAGTAATAAAATGCACCATTAGTATAATAAACCAATACTGTACCAGTTATATAATATACCATAAGTACATCATACCAATACTGTAACAGTAATATAATGTATCATTAGTATAATATACCAATACCATACCAGTATAGTATAACAGTAACATAAAATGCCAGTAATGTCAACGGTAGAACGCAATATAATACAATATAGCAGCTATCTCATGTAATATAGCAGTATTATGATACCTGTGATACAACATACTAGAAGTATATACCTGAGATAGAACATCTGCCTCTGATCCAGACGTGTTGTGCGCACTTCTAGGGTAAGAACCGCTGGTGGACGGGGACAGCTGTGACATCCTGTGCAGACTGTGGAGCTCAGAAGTCAATGAAGCCACATAAGATGACTTAAGGACCAGTAGACCATGGGTGGGAGGAGACAGAGGTGGTGCCCACAAATAGTTATAGATGAGACTTCCAGGAAGATGTAAGACCAGCACCGAGATGAAGCCAGGGTCCTCAGTTAGAGACAGACAGCACACAGGCCACCCCTAAAATCCAGCCTGACACCTGTCCGATATGGTATAGTCCAAATTTAGCTCAATTTGTTAGAAAAATTTTTTGTAAAAAAGTCTGCTAGACTGTAAGAGCTGGCACCACCAGGAGGGCAGGAATGACTCCCTAACACCCCAACTCTGGAGGTCACAGGCAGCGCCCCAGGTCACGCAGAGCCTTGTCAGTGCGGCCGCTTCTTCTTCTTGTAATGAAGACTAGAGATCATTTCAAGTAAGTCACGTGGAGGAAACCACAAGTGTGAGTGACAGGGAACTGAGAGAACGGTGCTCAGCCTCCGCCATACCTCCAAGATAGCACAACTGTACACCCGGGGCAGCTCTGATAGCACAACTGTACACCCGGGGCAGGTCTGATAGCACAACTGTACACCCGGGGCAGGTCTGATAGCACAACTGTACACCCGGGCAGGTCTGATAGCACAACTGTACACCCGGGGCAGGTCTGATAGCACAACTGTACACCCGGGGCAGGTCTGATAGCACAACTGTACACCCGGGCAGCTCTGATAGCACAACTGTACACCCGGGGCAGGTCTGATGGCACAACTTTACACCCGGGCAGCTCTGATAGCACAACTGTACACCCGGGGCAGGTCTGATAGCACAGCTATACACCCGGGCAGGTCTGATAGCACAACTGTACACCCGGGGCAGGTCTGATAGCACAGCTGTACACCCGGGCAGGTCTGATAGCACAACTGTACACCCGGGGCAGCTCTGATAGCACAACTGTACACCCGGGCAGGTCTGATAGCACAACTGTACACCCGGGGCAGGTCTGATAGCACAGCTGTACACCCGGGGCAGCTCTGATAGCACAACTGTACACCCGGGCAGGTCTGATAGCACAACTGTACACCCGGGGCAGGTCTGATAGCACAACTGTACACTCGGGCAGGTCTGATAGCACAACTGTACACCCGGGGCAGGTCTGATAGCACAACTGTACACCCGGGCATCTCTGATAGCACAACTGTACACCCGGGCAGCTCTGATAGCACAACTGTACACCCGGGCAGCTCTGATAGCACAACTGTACACCCGGGCAGCTCTGATAGCACAACTGTACACCCGGGGCAGCTCTGATAGCACAACTGTACACCCGGGCAGGTCTGATAGCACAACTGTACACCCGGGCAGGTCTGATAGCACAACTGTACACCCGGGGCAGGTTTGATAGCACAACTGTACACCCGGGGCAGGTTTGATAAGACAACTGTACACCCGGGGCAGGTCTGATAGCACAACTGTACACCCGGGGCAGGTCTGATAGCACAACTGTACACCCGGGCAGCTCTGATAGCACAGCTGTACACCCGGGCAGGTCTGATAGCACAGCTGTACACCCGGGAAGGTCTGATAGCACAACTGTACACCCGGGCAGGTCTGATAGCACAACTGTACACCCGGGGCAGGTCTGATAGCACAACTGTACACCCGGGGCAGGTCTGATAGCACAACTGTACACCCGGGGCAGGTCTGATAGCACAACTGTACACCCGGGGCAGCTCTGATAGCACAACTGTACACCCGGGCAGGTCTGATAGCACAACTGTACACCCGGGGCAGGTCTGATAGCACAACTGTACACCCGGGGCAGGTTTGATAGCACAACTGTACACCAGGGCAGGTTTGATATGACAACTGTACACCCGGGGCAGGTCTGATAGCACAACTGTACACCCGGGGCAGGTCTGATAGCACAACTGTTACACCCGGGGCAGCTCTGATAGCACAACTGTACACCCGGGCAGGTCTAATAGCACAACTGTACACCCGGGGCAGGTCTGATAGCACAACTGTACACCCGGGCAGCTCTGATAGCACAACTGTACACCCGGGCAGGTCTGATAGCACAACTGTACACCCGGGGCAGGTCTGATAGCACAACTGTACACCCGGGGCAGGTTTGATAGCACAACTGTACACCAGGGCAGGTTTGATAAGACAACTGTACACCCGGGGCAGGTCTGATAGCACAACTGTACACCCGGGGCAGGTCTGATAGCACAACTGTACACCCGGGCAGCTCTGATAGCACAGCTGTACACCCGGGCAGGTCTGATAGCACAGCTGTACACCCGGGAAGGTCTGATAGCACAACTGTACACCCGGGGCAGCTCTGATAGCACAACTGTACACCCGGGCAGGTCTGATAGTACAACTGTACACCTGGGCAGGTCTGATAGCACAACTGTACACCCGGGGCAGGTCTGATAGCACAACTGTACACCCGGGCAGCTCTGATAGCACAACTGTACACCCGGGCAGGTCAGATAGCACAACTGTACACCCGGGGCAGGTCTGATAGCACAGCTGTACACCCGGGGCAGGTCTGATAGCACAACAGTACACCCGGGGCAGGTCTGATAGCACAGCAGTACACCCGGGCAGCTCTGATAGCACAACTGTACACCCGGGCAGCTCTGATAGCACAACTGTACACCCGGGAACACCGGCCTCTGATAGCACAACTGTACACTCGGGCAGGTCTGATAGCACAACTGTACACCCGGGGCAGGTCTGATAGCACAACTGTACACCCGGGCATCTCTGATAGCACAACTGTACACCCGGGCAGCTCTGATAGCACAACTGTACACCAGGGCAGCTCTGATAGCACAACTGTACACCCGGGGCAGGTCTGATAGCACAACTGTACACCCGGGCAGGTCTGATAGCACAACTGTACACCCGGGCAGGTCTGATAGCACAACTGTACACCCGGGGCAGGTCTGATAGCACAACTGTACACCCGGGCAGGTCTGATAGCACAACTGTACACCCGGGCAGGTCTGATAGCACAACTGTACACCCGGGGCAGGTCTGATAGCACAACTGTACACCCAGGGCAGGTCTGATAGCACAACTGTACACCCGGGGCAGGTCTGATAACACAACTGTACACCCGGGCAGCTCTGATAGCACAACTGTACACCCGGGGCAGGTCTGATAACACAACTGTACACCCGGGGCAGGTCTGATAGCACAACTGTACACCCGGGCAGGTCTGATAGCACAACTGTACACCCGGGCAGGTCTGATAGCACAACTGTACACCCGGGGCAGGTCTGATAGCACAACTGTACACCCGGGGCAGGTCTGATAGCACAACTGTACACCCGGGGCAGGTCTGATAACACAACTGTACACCCGGGCAGGTCTGATAGCACAACTGTACACCCGGGCAGGTCTGAAAGCACAACTGTACACCCGGGGCAGGTCTGATAGCACAACTGTACACCCGGGCAGGTCTGATAGCACAACTGTACACCCGGGGCAGCTCTGATAGCACAACTGTACACCCGGGGCAGCTCTGATAGCATAACTGTACACCCGAGGCAGCTCTGATAGCACAACTGTACACCCGGGGCAGCTCTGATAGCATAACTGTACACACCCGGGCAGCTCTGATAGCATAACTGTACACCCGGGCAGCTCTGATAGCATAACTGTACACCCGGGCAGGTCTGATAGCACAACTGTACACCCGGGGCAGGTCTGATAGCACAACTGTACACCCGGGCAGCTCTGATAGCACAACTGTACACCCGGGGCAGGTCTGATAACACAACTGTACACCCGGGGCAGGTCTGATAGCACAACTGTACACCCGGGCAGGTCTGAAAGCACAACTGTACACCCGGGGCAGGTCTGATAGCATAACTGTACACCCGGGCAGGTCTGATAGCAAAACTGTACACCCGGGGCAGGTCTGATAGCACAACTGTACACCCGGGGCAGCTCTGATAGCATAACTGTACACCCGGGGCAGCTCTGATAGAACAACTGTACACCCGGGGCAGCTCTGATAGCATAACGTACACACCCGGGCAGCTCTGATAGCATAACTGTACACCCGGGCAGCTCTGATAGCATAACTGTACACCCGGGCAGGTCTGATAGCACAACTGTACACCCGGGCAGGTCTGATAGCACAACTGTACACCCGGGCAGGTCTGATAGCACAACTGTACACCCGGGCAGGTCTGATAGCACAACTGTACACCCGGGGCAGGTCTGATAGCACAACTGTACACCCAGGGCAGGTCTGATAGCACAACTGTACACCCGGGCAGGTCTGATAACACAACTGTACACCCGGGCAGCTCTGATAGCAAACTGTACACCCGGGGCAGGTCTGATAACACAACTGTACACCCGGGCAGGTCTGATAGCACAACTGTACACCCGGGCAGGTCTGATAGCACAACTGTACACCCGGGCAGGTCTGATAGCACAACTGTACACCCGGGGCAGGTCTGATAGCACAACTGTACACCCGGGGCAGGTCTGATAGCACAACTGTACACCCGGGGCAGGTCTGATAACACAACTGTACACCCGGGGCAGGTCTGATAGCACAACTGTACACCCGGGCAGGTCTGAAAGCACAACTGTACACCCGGGGCAGGTCTGATAGCACAACTGTACACCCGGGGCAGGTCTGATAGCACAACTGTACCCCGGGGCAGCTCTGATAGCACAACTGTACACCCGGGGCAGCTCTGATAGCATAACTGTACACCCGCGGCAGCTCTGATAGCACAACTGTACACCCGGGGCAGCTCTGATAGCATAACTGTACACACCCGGGCAGCTCTGATAGCATAACTGTACACCCGGGCAGCTCTGATAGCATAACTGTACACCCGGGCAGGTCTGATAGCACAACTGTACACCCGGGCAGGTCTGATAGCACAACTGTACACCCGGGCAGCTCTGATAGCACAACTGTACACCCGGGGCAGGTCTGATAACACAACTGTACACCCGGGGCAGGTCTGATAGCACAACTGTACACCCGGGCAGGTCTGAAAGCACAACTGTACACCCGGGCAGGTCTGATAGCCCAACTGTACACCCGGGGCAGGTCTGATAGCAAAACTGTACACCCGGGGCAGGTCTGATAGCACAACTGTACACCCGGGGCAGCTCTGATAGCATAACTGTACACCCGGGGCAGCTCTGATAGAACAACTGTACACCCGGGGCAGCTCTGATAGCATAACTGTACACACCCGGGCACGCTCTGATAGCATAACTGTACACCCGGGCAGCTCTGATAGCATAACTGTACACCCGGGCAGGTCTGATAGCACAACTGTACACCCGGGCAGGTCTGATAGCACAACTGTACACCCGGGCAGCTCTGATAGCACAACTGTACACCCGGGCAGCTCTGATAGCACAACTGTACACCCGGGCAGCTCTGATAGCACAACTGTACACCCGGGCAGCTCTGATAGCACAACTGTACACCCGGGGCAGCTCTGATAGCACAACTGTACACCCGGGCAGGTCTGATAACACAACTGTACACCCGGGCAGCTCTGATAGCACAACTGTACACCCGGGGCAGGTCTGATAGCACAACTGTACACCCGGGCAGTCTGATAGCACAACTGTACACCCGGGGCAGCTGTGATAGCACAACTGTACACCGGGGCAGCTCTGATAGCATAACTGTACACACCCGGGCAGCTCTGATAGCATAACTGTACACCCGGGCAGCTCTGATAGCATAACTGTACACCGGGCAGGTCTGATAGCACAACTGTACACCCGGGCAGGTCTGATAGCCAACTGTACACCCGGGCAGCTCTGATAGCACAACTGTACACCCGGGGCAGGTCTGATAACACAACTGTACACCCGGGGCAGGTCTGATAGCAACAACTGTACACCCGGGCAGGTCTGATAGCACAACTGTACACCCGGGCAGGTCTGATAGCACAACTGTCCACCCGGGGCAGGTCTGATAGCACAACTGTACACCCGGGCAGCTCTGATAGCACAACTGTACACCCGGGCAGGTCTGATGGCACAACTTTACACCCGGGCAGCTCTGATAGCACAACTGTACACCCTGGGCAGGTCTGATAGCACAGCTATACACCGGGCAGGTCTGATAGCACAACTGTACACCCGGGGCATGTCTGATAGCACAACTGTACACCCGGGCAGGTCTGATAGCACAACTGTACACCCGGGGCAGCTCTGATAGCACAACTGTACACCCGGGCAGGCTCTGATAGCACAACTGTACACCCGGGCAGGTCTGATAGCACAAGCTGTACACCCGGGGCAGGCTCTGATAGCACAACTGTACACCCGGGCAGGTCTGATAGCACAACTGTACACCCGGGGCAGGTCTGATAGCACAACTGTACACTCGGGCAGGTTGATAGCACACTGTACATCCGGCAGGTCTGATAGCACAACTGTACACCCGGGCAGCCTCTGATAGCACAACTGTACACCCGGGCAGCTCTGATAGCACAACTGTACACCCGGGCAGCTCTGATAGCACAACTGTACACCCGGGCAGCTCTGATAGCACAACTGTACACCCGGGCAGGCTCTGATAGCACAACTGTACACCCGGGCAGGTCTGATAGCACAACTGTACACCCGGGCAGGTCTGATAGCACACTGTACACCCGGGGCAGGTCGATAGCACAACTGGTACCACCGGGGCAGGTTGATAGCACAACTGTACACCCGGGGCAGGTTTGATAAGACAACTGTACACCCGGGGCAGGTCTGATAGCACAACTGTAACACCCGGGGCAGGTCTGATAGCACAACTGTAACCCGGGCAGCTCTGATAGCACAGCTGTACACCCGGGCAGGTCTGATAGCACAGCTGTACAACCCGGGAAGTTCTGATAGCACAACTGTACACCCGGGCAGGTCTGATAGCACAACTGTACACCCGGGCAGGTCTGATAGCACAACTGTACACCCGGGGCAGGTCTGATAGCACAACTGTACACCCGGGCAGGTCTGATAGCACAACTGTACACCCGGGGCAGCTCTGATAGCACAACGGTACACCCGGGCAGGTCTGAATAGCACAACTGTACACCCGGGGCAGGTCTGATAGCACAACTGTACACCCGGGGCAGGTTTGATAGCACAACTGTACACCAGGGCAGGTTGATAAGACAACTGTACACCCGGGGCAGGTCTGATAGCACAACTGTACACCCGGGGCAGGTCTGATAGCACAACTGTACACCCGGGGCAGCTCTGATAGCACAACTGTACACCCGGGCAGGTCTATAGCACACTGTACACCCGGGGAGGTCTGATAGCACAACTGTACACCCGGGCAGCTCTGATAGCACAACTGTACACCCGGGCAGGTCTGATAGCACAACTGTACACCCGGGGCAAGGTCTGATAGCACAACTGTACACCGGGGCAGGTTGATAGCACAACTGTACACCAGGGCAGGTTTGATAAGACAACTGTACACCCGGGGCAGGTCTGATAGCACAACTGTACACCCGGGGCAGGTCTGATAGCACAACTGTACACCCGGGGCAGCTCTGATAGCACAGCTGTACACCCGGGCAGGTCTGATAGCACAGCTGTACACCCGGGCAGGTCTGATAGCACAACTGTACACCCGGGGCAGCTCTGATAGCACAACTGTACACCCGGGCAGGCTCTGATAGTACAACTGTACACCTGGGCAGGTCTGATAGCACAACTGTACACCCGGGCAGGCTCTGTAGCAACAACCTGTACACCCGGCAGGTCTAGATAGCACAACTGTACACCCGTGGCAGGTCTGATAGCACAACTGTACACCCGGGGCAGGTCTGATAGCACACTGTACACCCGGGGCAGGTCTGATTAGCACAACAGTACACCCGGGGCAGGCTCTGATAGCACGAACTGTACACCGCGGGCAGCTCTGATAGCAACAACTGTACACCCGGGCCGCTCTGATAAGCACAACTGTTACACTCGGGTAGCTCTGATAGGCACAACTGTACACCTCGGGGCAGGTCCTGATAGCACAACTGTACACCCGGGGCAGGCTCTGAAGCACAACTGTACACCCCGGGCGTCTCTGATAGCACAATGTATCACCAGGGGGGGCAGCTCTGATAGCACAACCTGTACACCCGGGCAGCTATTCTGATAGCACTAAACTGTACACCCGGGCAGGTCTGATAGCACAACTGTACACCCGGGCAAGGTCTGATAGCACAACTGTACACCCGGGCAGGTCTGATAGCACACTGTACACCCGGGCAGTCTGATAGCACAACTGTACACCCGGGCAGGTCTGATAGCACAACTGTACACCCGGGGCAGGTCTGATAGCACAACTGTACACCCAGGGCAGGTCTGATAGCACAACTGTACACCCGGGGCAGGTCTGATAGCACAACTGTACACCCGGGCAGCTCTGATAGCACAACTGTACACCCGGGGCAGGTCTGATAACACAACTGTACACCCGGGCAGGTCTGATAGCACAACTGTACACCCGGGCAGGTCTGATAGCACAACTGTACACCCGGGCAGGTCTGATAGCACAACTGTACACCCGGGGCAGGTCTGATAGCACAACTGTACACCCGGGGCAGGTCTGATAGCACAACTGTACACCCGGGGCAGGTCTGATAACACAACTGTACACCCGGGGCAGGTCTGATAGCACAACTGTACACCCGGGCAGGTCTGAAGCACAACTGTACACCCGGGGCAGGTCTGATAGCACAACTGTACACCCGGGGCAGGTCTGATAGCACAACTGTACACCCGGGGCAGCTCTGATAGCACAACTGTACACCCGGGGCAGCTCTGATAGCATAACTGTACACCCGAGGCAGCTCTGATAGCACAACTGTACACCCGGGGCAGCTCTGATAGCATAACTGTACACACCCGGGCAGCTCTGATAGCATAACTGTACACCCGGGCAGCTCTGATAGCATAACTGTACACCCGGGCAGGTCTGATAGCACAACTGTACACCCGGGCAGGTCTGATAGCACAACTGTACACCCGGGCAGCTCTGATAGCACAACTGTACACCCGGGGCAGGTCTGATAACACAACTGTACACCCGGGGCAGGTCTGATAGCACAACTGTACACCCGGGCAGGTCTGAAAGCACAACTGTACACCCGGGGCAGGTCTGATAGCACAACTGTACACCCGGGGCAGGTCTGATAGCAAAACTGTACACCCGGGGCAGGTCTGATAGCACAACTGTACACCCGGGGCAGCTCTGATAGCATAACTGTACACCCGGGGCAGCTCTGATAGAACAACTGTACACCCGGGGCAGGTCTGATAACACAACTGTACACCCGGGGCAGGTCTGATAGCACAACTGTACACCCGGGCAGGTCTGAAAGCACAACTGTACACCCGGGGCAGGTCTGATAGCACAACTGTACACCCGGGGCAGGTCTGATAGCACAACTGTACACCCGGGGCAGCTCTGATAGCACAACTGTACACCCGGGGCAGCTCTGATAGCATAACTGTACACCCGAGGCAGCTCTGATAGCACAACTGTACACCCGGGGCAGCTCTGATAGCATAACTGTACACACCCGGGCAGCTCTGATAGCATAACTGTACACCCGGGCAGCTCTGATAGCATAACTGTACACCCGGGCAGGTCTGATAGCACAACTGTACACCCGGCAGGTCTGATAGCACAACTGTACACCCGGGCAGCTCTGATAGCACAACTGTACACCCGGGGCAGGTCTGATAACACAACTGTACACCCGGGGCAGGTCTGATAGCACAACTGTACACCCGGGCAGGTCTGAAAGCACAACTGTACACCCGGGGCAGGTCTGATAGCCCAACTGTACACCCGGGGCAGGTCTGATAGCAAAACTGTACACCCGGGGCAGGTCTGATAGCACAACTGTACACCCGGGGCAGCTCTGATAGCATAACTGTACACCCGGGGCAGCTCTGATAGAACAACTGTACACCTGGGGCAGCTCTGATAGCATAACTGTACACACCCGGGCAGCTCTGATAGCATAACTGTACACCCGGGCAGCTCTGATAGCATAACTGTACACCCGGGCAGGTCTGATAGCACAACTGTACACCCGGGCAGGTCTGATAGCACAACTGTACACCCGGGCAGCTCTGATAGCACAACTGTACACCCGGCAGCTCTGATAGCACAACTGTACACCCGGGCAGCTCTGATAGCACAACTGTACACCCGGGCAGCTCTGATAGCACAAACTGTACACCCGGGGCAGCTCTGATAGCACAACTGTACACCCGGGCAGGTCTGATAACACAACTGTACACCCGGGCAGCTCTGATAGCACAACTGTACACCCGGGGCAGGGATGATAGCACAACTGTACACCCGGGCAGGTCCTGATAGCACAACTGTACACCCGGGGCAGCTGTGATAGCACAACTGTACACCCGGGGCAGCTCTGATAGCATAACTGTACACACCCGGGCAGCTCTGATAGCATAACTGTACACCCGGGCAGCTCTGATAGCATAACTGTACACCCGGGCAGGTCTGATAGCACAACTGTACACCCGGGCAGGTCTGATAGCACAACTGTACACCCGGGCAGCTCTGATAGCACAACTGTACACCCGGGGCAGGTCTGATAACACAACCTGTACACCCGGGGCAGGTCTGATAGCACAACTGTACACCCGGGCAGGTCTGATAGCACAACTGTACACCCGGGCAGGTCTGATAGCACAACTGTACACCCGGGCAGGTCTGATAGCACAACTGTACACCCGGGGCAGGTCTGATAGCACAACTGTACACCCGGGGCAGGTCTGATAACACAACTGTACACCCGGGGCAGGTCTGATAGCACAACTGTACACCCGGGCAGGTCTGAAAGCACAACTGTACACCCGGGGCAGGTCTGATAGCACAACTGTACACCCGGGGCAGGTCTGATAGCACAACTGTACACCCGGGGCAGGTCTGATAGCACAACTGTACACCCGGGGCAGCTCTGATAGCATAACTGTACACCCGGGGCAGCTCTGATAGAACAACTGTACACCCGGGGCAGCTCTGATAGCATAACTGTACACACCCGGGCAGCTCTGATAGCATAACTGTACACCCGGGCAGCTCTGATAGCATAACTGTACACCCGGGCAGCTCTGATAGCACAACTGTACACCCGGGCAGGTCTGATAGCACAACTATACACCCGGGCAGCTCTGATAGCACAACTGTACACCCGGGCAGCTCTGATAGCACAACTGTACACCCGGGCAGGTCTGATAGCACAACTGTACACCCGGGGCAGGTCTGATAGCACAACTGTACACCCGGGCAGGTCTGATAGCACAACTGTACACCCGGGGCAGGTCTGATAGCACAACTGTACACCCGGGCAGGTCTGATAGCACAACTGTATACCCGGGCAGCTCTGATAGCACAACTGTACACCCGGGGCAGGTCTGATAACACAACTGTACACCCGGGGCAGGTCTGATAGCACAACTGTACACCCGGGCAGGTCTGATAGCACAACTGTACACCCGGGGCAGGTCTGATAGCACCCGGGTAGCTCTGATAGCACAACTGTACACCCGGGGCAGGTCTGATAGCACAACTGTACACCCGGGCAGGTCTGATAGCACAACTGTACACCCGGGGCAGGTCTGATAGCATAACTGTACACCCGGGCAGCTCTGATAGCATAACTGTACACCCGGGCAGCTCTGATAGCACAACTGTACACCCGGGGCAGGTCTGATAGCACAACTATACACCCGGGCAGCTCTGATAGCACAACTGTACACCCGGGCAGGTCTGATAGCACAACTGTACACCCGGGCAGGTCTGAAAGCACAACTGTACACCCGGGGCAGGTCTGATAGCACAACTGTACACCCGGGGCAGGTCTGATAGCACAACTGTACACCCGGGGCAGGTCTGATAGCACAAACTGTACACCCGGGGCAGCTCTGATAGCATAACTGTACACCCGGGCAGCTCTGATAGCACAACTGTACACCCGGGGCAGGTCTGATAGCACAACTGTACACCCGGGCAGGTCTGATAGCACAACTGTACACCCGGGGCAGGTCTGATAGCACAACTGTACACCCGGGCAGGTCTGATAGCACAACTGTATACCCGGGCAGCTCTGATAGCACAACTGTACACCCGGGGCAGGTCTGATAGCACAACTGTACACCCGGGGCAGGTCTGATAGCACAACTGTACACCCGGGCAGGTCTGATAGCACAACTGTACACCCGGGGCAGGTCTGATAGCACCCGGGTAGCTCTGATAGCACAACTGTACACCCGGGGCAGGTCTGATAGCACAACTGTACACCCGGGCAGGTCTGATAGCACAACTGTACACCCGGGGCAGGTCTGATAGCACAACTGTACACCCGGGGCAGGTCTGATAGCACAACTGTACACCCGGGCAGGTCTGATAGCACAACTGTACACCCGGGCAGCTCTGATAGCACAACTGTACACCCGGGGCAGGTCTGATAACACAACTGTACACCCGGGCAGGTCTGATAGCACAACTGTACACCCGGGGCAGGTCTGATAGCACAACTGTACACCCGGGGCAGGTCTGATAACACAACTGTACACCCGGGGCAGGTCTGATAGCACAACTGTACACCCGGGGCAGGTCTGATAGCACAACTGTACACCCGGGCAGCTCTGATAGCACAACTGTACACCCGGGGCAGCTCTGATAGCACAACTGTACACCCGGGCAGCTCTGATAGCACAACTGTACACCCGGGGCAGGTCTGATAGCACAACTGTACACCCGGGCAGGTCTGATAGCAAAACTGTACACCCGGGCAGGTCTGATAGCAAAACTGTACACCCGGGCAGCTCTGATAGCACAACTGTACACCCGGGCAGCTCTGATAACGGGGGGTCCGGCCGCCTCCAGGTGGCTCTTTATTATCTTACTCAGAGGTGGAAGTGAACGGGAAAGGATCAATGCTGATGTATAATGAAGTTTTATGGAATAAATAGCCCACTGGAAGGCAGAGAAGCTGCAGCCCATATCTAGCAACTTGTATTCCTTAGCTCCTTTATCTGTTCTGTACTTTTCTCTACTTTGTAAAATCAATAAAAAGAGATTTGACAAAAAAGAACCGCTTTGGGATCCCATAGATGGGGAGATGCCAGGCTAAAAGGGGACCCAGCATACCCTAAGGGCACATCCATCTTATTACAAATTGGTTTGTTCATGACACTGCTCCTCCTTCTACATTACTTATCCTGTACTGATCCTGAGTTACATCCTGTATTATCCTCCAGAGCTGCACTCACTATTCTGCTGGTGCAGTCACTGTGTACATACATTACATTACTGATCCTGAGTTACATCCTGTATTATACTCCAGAGCTGCACTCACTATTCTGCTGGTTGAGTCACTGTGCACATACATTACATTACTTATCCTGTACTGATCCTGAGTTACATCCTGTATTATCCTCCAGAGCTGCACTCACTATTCTTCTGGTAGAGTTGCTATGTACATACATTACTCATACTGTATTATAGCGCCTGCACACAGACCCTGGATGCTGAGGGGTCCCATAATGTCCTCTGCTCCAAATCCGGAAACCAGTCATAGCTGGGCCCAGGAGTTTCTAGTGACATCTCTATATGCCGGGAATATTCTCATATAACGTATAAACTGGCGCTATGAGTGACTGTTCGCTATGTGTAGTTTCTATATTTATAGTCGCAGTCATGACCGGAGGATGGGGATGTTGTTGTAGACGGTATATTTCTGACATTACATGAAGCTCTTTGCACCACTTCTCCTTTGTGTGACAGAAGACACATTTGGTCAGATCTTTGGTCAGACTGTCCATATAAAACATGCCTGATCTCATGAAGCAGACCTCTCAGCTGATGGCTACATGACGTTCTCATACTTTTTGTATATAAGTATGATGTTTTCTTAAAGAGTTCGTCTATCATTAGAACAACATGGTTGCTACCTACCAGAACCAGTGCCACACCTTTCCATTGGTCGTGAATGGTATTGCAGCTCAGCCCCATTCACATCAATGCAGTACCTCACACAACCACTAGATAGGTGTGGAGCTGTTTCTGCAATAAAGCAGTTTCCTAATCCTGTACAGTCCCTTTAAATGTCATCTGCATCTGATTATTTCAGCTGAAAGGGGTTTTCTGAGAGTTTGTTTACTGATGACCTATCCTCTGGATAGGTCATCAGTATCTGATTGGTGTGGGTTAGACAACCGGGATCCCCGCCGATCAGCTGTTTGACAAGGCAGCAGAGTGGCCTTCCCGAGCTTTGACTAGGCCAGGAATGCCCAACCTGTGGCGCTCCAGCTGTTGCAAAACTACAACTCCCAGCATGCCCAGACAGCCTATAGCTATCAGCCTACAGCAGGGCATGGTGGGAGTTGTAGTTTTACAACAGCTGGAGGACCACAGGTTGAGCATCCCTGGCCTAGGCCATGTTACATCACGTTGATCGGTCATGTGGCGTAGGTCCAGCTGAGTCCCATTGATGTGAATGGGGTTGAGCTGCAATACCAAGCACAGCCACTATACAATGTACGGCGCTGTGCTTGGAGAGCTGATAAAAGGCCATGGCGCTACTGCCTCTTCAAACTGCTGATCGGTGGGGGTCCTGGGTGTTGGACCCCCTCCGATCAGATATGGATGACCTATCCAGAGGATGGGTCAATAAAAAAAAACCTTTAACATAGCAAAACTGCCCGGGAAAAAGTGCTGCATTGTGTCATTGTTAATATATGCTGAGAGTTGTAGTTTTGCAACATCTGAGGAGTCGTAGGACCATATGAGGTTTACATAAGTAGACAAGCTATTTTCATTAGGCAGGTCCTGTAGCAACTTGCTATTAATGAAGGGTGCTGCTGCCAGGACCCCCTATTATCAGCAGAGGGGCTACCTTCCTACCCATAGAATGCATAAGAGTTTACCAAGTGTATATCCTTTATGACTAGATACCTCTTTCAAGCTGTTACCTCTTGCTCCTCCTGGTGGGAATGCAGCTCTAGAATTACATTCATGAACCAGGAAGCACAGGGTGAACAGATCTATAGGTTCCTATGCGTGGACTGCTAAGTAAGGCCTCTTGCACAGTTTCCGTTTCCTTTTTGCGTTCCATATACGGTCCGTATACGGAACCATTTCAATGGGTCCGCAAAAAAAACGGAATGTACTCCGTATGCATTCCGTTTCCGTATTTCCGTTCCATTCAAAGATACATATTGTGGAAATGCTAATGACCTGATCTGAGGCTGATGTAGGCTGGGGGGGTCTGATAGGATGCTGATGGAGGTGGGGGGCAGATCTGAGGCTGATGTAGGCTGGGGGGTCTGATAGGATGCTGATGGAGGTGGGGGGCAGATCTGAGGCTGATGTAGGCTGGGGGGTCTGATAGGATGCTGATGGAGGTGGGGGGCAGATCTGAGGCTGATGTAGGCTGGGGGGGTCTGATAGGATGCTGATGGAGGTGGGGGGCAGATCTGAGGCTGATGTAGGCTGGGGGGTCTGATAGGATGCTGATGGAGGTGGGGGGCAGATCTGAGGCTGATGTAGGCTGGGGGGGTCTGATAGGAGGCTGATGGAGGTGGGGGGCGGATCTGAGGCTGATGTAGGCTGGGGGGGTCTGATAGGATGCTGATGGAGGTGGGGGGCAGATCTGAGGCTGATGTAGGCTGGGGGGTCTGATAGGATGCTGATGGAGGTGGGGGGCAGATCTGAGGCTGATGTAGGCTGGGGGGTCTGATAGGATGCTGATGGAGGTGGGGGGCAGATCTGAGGCTGATGTAGGCTGGTGGGGTCTGATAGGATGCTGATGGAGGTGGGGGGCAGATCTGAGGCTGATGTAGGCTGGGGGGTCTGATAGGATGCTGATGGAGGTGGGGGGCAGATCTGAGGCTGATGTAGGCTGGGGGGGTCTGATAGGAGGCTGATGGAGGTGGGGGGCGGATCTGAGGCTGATGTAGGCTGGGGGGTCTGATAAGAGGCTGATGGAGGTGGGGGGCAGATCTGAGGATGAGAAAGGGACAAAGGCAGGGACAGTGGCAGTGAGAGTGAAAGCTAGGTGAACCCCTCTGGGTTTAGCTTGGGTGCCATTAATGACAAATAAAGACTTAAAAATATAACATTCTCAACTTAAAAATTAGACTGCTATACAGTGCCTTGCGAAAGTATTCAACCCCCTTGACTTTTTTCGTATTTTGGTGCCTCACAACCTGGAATTAACATGGATTGTTTGAGGATTTGCATCATGTAATTTACAGCACATGCCCACAACTTGGAAGATGTTTTTTTTTTTTTATTGTGAAGCAAACAACAAATAGGACAAAATAACAGAAAAAGCCAATGTGCATAACTATTCATCCCCTAATGTCAGTACTTTGTAGAGCCACCTTTTGCGGCAATCACAGCTCCAAGTCGCTTTGGATAAGTCTCTAGGAGCTTGCCACATCTGACCACTGGGATTTGTGCCCATTCCTCCTTGCAGAACTGCTCCAGCTCCTTCACGTTGGAAGTTTGCGCTTGTGAACAGCAATCTTTAAGTCTGACCACAGATTTTCTATTGGACTGAGATCTGGGCTGTGACTCGGCCATTCCAACACATTTACATGTTTCCCCTTCAACCACTCAAGTGTTGCTTTAGCCGTGTGTTTGGGGTCATTGTCCTGCTGGAAGGTGAACCTCCGTCCTCGCCTCTGATCACGCACAGAGTGGGACAGGTTTTACTCAAGGATATCCCTGTATTTAGCACCATCCATCTGTAGTGTCCCACTAGGTAGGGGTGGGCACTACACAAGGGTCAATTGGTGTGCGCGTTACTCCTACTCACAAGGGACAGAAATGTCATATTTAATTGTGCATTTAATGTATGTTCTAATGTGTTTTTTATATGCAATGTTCCCCTGTATGATGCAATAGCAGGCCTAGTTGGGTGTAGTTAGACATCCCAGACACTAGAGGGAGATAGGGAGCCCCTAGTATAAATGTCCAGGCCCAGACAGGGAGAGGAGTGCAGAGTCAGGAGTCTGAGAAGACAGAAGTTAGAGGGCCTCCTCCTGACATGCAGCTTGATAGACCTGGCTGCTAGCTATGACCAGGAGGCTAGTGAGAAGCTCCAGCCTGCCTGAAGCCAAGAGAGCCTTAGTTAGCTCTGAAGTCACCCCAGTAGCAGGACAGAACCTCCTGGGAGAAACCCACAGTCCTTCACCAGACAAGTAAGGATATCACAGGCAAAGATAAGTAACCCTGATGGGCAGATGCTTTAGAAAGTAAAGCAAGGATCTAATACCAGAGGAAGATATATATATTTACCAAGGATTTAAGCCACCATTTAGGCATCCGGGCCTTGGGATAGAAAGCCAGACAGGAGTTCTAGAAAGAACAGTGTACGCTATTTCTGAGGAAAGGTACAACCTGATTCTGAGTGCATTGTGGATTTACCCTCTGAGTATCTTGCATAATCAATACCTGCCATCTTGTGGAATAAGCCTGCTTGTAAAGCTGTGATCTAAGAGACTGTGTCACCATCTGCATGTACAAAGTTGGACTGTTAAGTAAAGCAACGTTTGGTTCACTACACCACCTGTGTACCTCACTTATTCCAACTATCAACCGGTGTGCCACCGTCAAAGGCACTGGCGTCACGAACCTTAAAGGGACCTTGCCCCAGGCACTCAAAATACCCGTAACATCCAGGGCACCTCATCCACCATCAGGCCTGGTCCCTATATACAGAGTGTGCCCCAGAGGAACCGTGTCTACCTCTCCTTCACTGCCACATGCCTGCCCAGGGTTCTCCAATACAGTGAGCAACCCTCGATTGCCCATAACCGTGACCTCACTTCGCTATACCTTGCAGGTCTGGCGTGTTGCATAAATTGGTGTCACTAACAGGATACGAACATTCCTGCGCCATTGCGGATACAAAAACTGTGTGCTGTTTATTGCCTTAAAGTGACAAGCCCTAATTGTTTTATTGAAAATTGCTGGGCCAAAGTGAACTGTAATAATTGCGGTGTGAAGATTGTATTGTATGGACTGTTTTCTGCTTATTTAAGCCACCGCTTGCTGTCAGTGAATAGACAGCGATTTTGCACAAAGATGGCCGCTTAGCTTGATTGGATTTGTTTGCTGCGTCATCTTCATACTGAATTGGCGGTAAAAATTGGCGCCTTCTGCTGAAAAGTGCGGGAAGGCTATATGCTGGCGCCACCGCCCTGTCTGGACATTTGCATGTCTGCTGAAATGGACTCCGCCTCCCCCATACTGGAGTACCTGGGGGGCGGCCTCCCAGTGCAATGGGAGGATCTGTCTGCAATTGTTGGCGCCACCCTATCGCTCTCCAGAGAAGGATCGAGCATGTTGAGGAGTGAGGACTGCTCTGCTGAGATGTCTGCGCCTGATTTGTTAACAATGAACCTTGTTGGTGTAGAGCAAGAGGACGCTCCACCGGCCTACTCTCCGGGACCGGAGAGACCCGCCTGCCTGCCACCGAGGACGCAACCGGAGACCTACTATGGCTCTTGGAGAGACTTTTTCCAGCCCTCATTCAAGTGGTCAGCATTAATGGCAGAGATCCGGGAGGCCGCAATAAAGAAAACAACCAAGACAAAAATCTATTATGAAGAACTGCCAAAGACCGTTCACGAGTGCCACACTGACACCCAACCCCGCCTGGAAAGGAGAATGGGGTTGGTTGTGGCCTTTGACAAGGACCGAGGCTTCGGTTTTATCAAGGACTATCTTACTGGCAGAGACTTATATGTTAATCGGAGGTCCGTCAAGCGGAGCTACCTCCCAGAGCATCTGCATAACCTCCGCGAGGGAGAGGAAGTCGAGTTCACCCCTGCTGAGGGCCTGCGAGGCCCCTACGCCACTGCCGTGTCCCGTCCTAAAAAGAAAACGGAGGACTGGGACCTTGATGAGGACCACCCTGGCTGCGAGCGCGAACCTGTGCGCTCTCCAGAACCGGCCCATCATGCCTTCCAAGAACGCGGCTCCTTCATTGGCCCGAATGTCTTTTGGCAACCAACAGTGGTGGAGAAGAGGGTAAGCCCATGGCCCTCACCTGAGCTGCCTCGCAGGGAGAAAACTGTCCGTGAACTGCAAGATGCCGAGAGATTCCGTGCTGCCCTGGAGAATACTCGAAGAGGAAGAAAAGCAGACGCCTCGCCTGAGCCTGCAGCGGCTGCGCAGGACGTGCCACCCACCTTACAAGTGCCGACGGCGACAGCGGAGGACAGCGATCCCGACGCCGAAAGCCTGGACGACCAGATCGTGCGGCTGGAGAAGAAACTACGGGAGCTGCGCCAGATTGCCTCCGCCAGGATCCAGACTCCACCTGACCTGAAAGAGAAAGGACTTAAGGACTCGGACGTCTCCGGGTCTGAGGTGAAAGTACCTGTCCCTTCCAGCCGGCCGGCCCTCCTTAGTATCGGCACCTGCGGTGAGGTCTTCCTACGCTGTGCACCGGCGCACAGAGCCAGTCGTCCAGGAACCCACCGGACCGCTTGCAGCAGCGGTACCCAGGCCAGTGCAGCAACCTCCAATTGCCATGCCTGCACCGGTGCGGTCAGCAACCTTGATCACCCCTAGGCCTATGGGGCCAATACCTATTAGGGGTCCATTCATGCTGCAGTTGCCCCCCAATACTGTGTTGTGGGCACATCCGCCTGTTGATCCTCAGTACAGGCCCAGTCTATAAATGGAGCCAGGGAGCACCACTGAGATGCCTAGTGGATATGACTTGCCCCTGTGAATTGGCCTGCTAGGCCCTTGATTTGATTTATTTTGCTAAGGGACCCTATCAAAGAATATTTAAACCTTTCAGGACAGGAGTCCTTCGTTGTTTTGGCCCCCTGTTGCTGCTGCCAGTTACCCACGGCTCAGTGGAGGCGGCAAACCACTGAAATACCACATGCAGCAAGGCCATCTTGTTTTACAGGACCTCCTGCCTGCTTCTGCAATATTTGAATCCAGTTGTGCCTATTTATATGTTGCACCTTTAACCCTTTCACCCCCTTTTCAGGTTGATTAAGGGTATTGCAGCACTTGTTTTATATATGTAATTTAAATAATGTGGACTATTTTATGTGCTGTCACTTTTATTATGCAACTCAAGTTGAAAAGGAACGAGCCCAGGGATAGACTCAAATGCACATGAGCCTCTGAGATTTTGCTACTTTTTTAAAGAAATGTGCCCAGAGATGGACTCCACCATATGCGAGCCTCTGTGATCCTGATTCCTCTCGCCTTGCTGTCTTTAATCTTTGCTTCAGATAAGAAAAGAACCTGGGTACGGACTCATATTTGTTCCTTGAGCCTCCAAGAACTTTTAATTGTTTTACATTTCTTCTACTGTTCTATTATGGACACTTTGCACTTAAAGTATTATTATGGACTATCCTGGTTTATTGATACGCTGTGCCAGGTCAGCGCCCCTGTTCCCTCACATGATCCTGGGAGGAGAGAACGACGCCCCTTTTCACCGAACTTGCTCCTTAGCCAGTGGAACTGCCTGATATATACATATAATGTATTTTTCGCAAATGTAGATGTATTTTCCTGCTTTGCATTATTTTTCTATTACAGGTGCAGTATCCAGCTGGGCAGGGCCTCTTCCATGTTGCGCCGAGGACGGGCAACGTTATAGCGTGGGGTATGTAGTGTCCCACTAGGTAGGGGTGGGCACTACACAAGGGTCAATTGGTGTGCGCGTTACTCCTACTCACAAGGGACAGAAATGTCATATTTAATTGTGCATTTAATGTATGTTCTAATGTGTTTTTATATGCAATGTTCCCCTGTATGATGCAATAGTAGGCCTAGTTGGGTGTAGTTAGACATCCCAGACACTAGAGGGAGATAGGGAGCCCCTAGTATAAATGTCCAGGCCTAGGCAGGGAGAGTTAGTGCAGAGTCAGGAGTCTGAGAAGACAGAAGTTAGAGGGCCTCCTCCTGACATGCAGCTTGATAGACCTGGCTGCTAGCTATGACCAGGAGGCTAGTGAGGAGACCCAGCCTGCCTGAAGCCAAGAGAGCCTTAGTTAGCTCTGAAGTCACCCCAGTAGCAGGACAGAACCTCCTGGGAGAAACCCACAGTCCTTCACCAGACAAGTAAGGATATCACAGGCAAAGATAAGTAACCCTGATGGGCAGATGCTTTAGAAAGTAAAGCAAGGATCTAATACCAGAGGAAGAGATATTTTACCAAGGATTTAAGCCACCATTTAGGCATCCGGGCCTTGGGATAGAAAGCCAGACAGGAGTTCTAGAAAGAACAGTGTACGCTATTTCTGAGGAAAGGTACAACCTGATTCTGAGTGCATTGTGGATTTACCCTCTGAGTATCTTGCATAATCAATACCTGCCATCTTGTGAATAAGCCTGCTTGTAATCTGTGAACTAAGAGACTGTGTCACCATCTGCATGTACAAAGTTGGACTGTTTAGTAAAGCAACGTTTGGTTCACTATACCACCTGTGTACCTCACTTATTCCAACTATCAACCGGTGTGCCACCGTCAAAGGCACTGGCGTCACGAAACTTAAAGGGACCTTGCCCCAGGCACTCAAAATACCCGTAACATCCAGGGCACCTCATCCACCATCAGGCCTGGTCCCTACATACAGAGTGTGCCCCAGAGGAACCGTGTCTACCTCTCCTTCACTGCCACATGCCTGCCCAGGGTTCTCCAATACAGTGAGCAACCCTCGATTGCCCCATAACCGTGACCTCACTTCGCTATACCCTGCAGGTCTGGCGTGTTGCACATCTTTCCCTCAACTCTGACCAGTTTCCCAGTCCCATCCCCCCAGCATGATGCTGCCACCACCATGTCTCACTGTGGGGATGGTGTTCTTTGGGTGATGTGATGTGTTGGGTTTGCGCCGGACATAGCGTTTTCTTTGATGGCCGAAAAGTTAAATTTTAGTCTCATCAGACCAGAGCACCTTCCTCCATACATCTTGGGAGTCTCCCACATGCCTTTTCACAAACTCACAACGTGCCTTATTGTTTTTTGCTGAAAGTAATGGCTTTCTTCTGCGTACGGCTTATTGTCGTCCTATGTACAGATACTCCAGTCTCTGCTGTGGAACTCTGCAGCTCCTCCAGGGTTACCTTAGGTCTCTGTGCTGCCTCTCTGATAATTGCCCCCCTTGCCCGGTCCGTGAGTTTTGGTGGGCGGCCGTCTGTTGGCAGGTTTGCTGTTGTGCCATGTTCTTTCCATTTGGTTATGATAGATTGATAGTGCTCCTGGGGATCATCAAAGATTTGGATATTTTTTATAACATAACCCTGACTTGTACTTTCCAACCACATTGTCCCTTACTTGTTTGGAGAGTTCCTTGGTCTTCATGGCAGTGTTTGGTTAGTGATGCCTCTTGCTTAGGTGTTGCAGCCTCTGGGGCCTTTCAAAAAAGGTGTGTGTATATAATGACAGATGATGTGACACTTAGATTGCACACAGGTGGACATAATTTCACTAATTATGTGACTTCTAAAGGTAATTGGTTGCACCAGAGCTTTTTATGGGCTTCCTAACAAAGGGGGTGAATACATACACACATGGCAATTTTATGTTTTCTATTTCTAAACAATAGTTTTATTTATATATTTTTCTCATTTCACTTCACCAACTTAGACTATTGTGTTCTGATCCATCACACAAAATTCAGATTAACTAAAGCATTAACTTAAGGCTGTAAGGTAACAAAATACAAAAAAAAAGTTAAGGGGGGTGAATACTTTTGCAAGGCACTGTATGTGGTCAAAATAGCACCTGTACTAGTATATAAAATGAGAATGCTCGGACTGGGAGAAAACGTCTGTAAGTAGGTAAGTAACTGGCTCAATGATAGAAAACAGAGGGTGGTTATTAACGGTACACACTCAGATTGGGTCACTGTCACTAGTGGGGTACCTCAGGGGTCAGTATTGGGCCCTATTCTCTTCAATATATTTATTAATGATCTTGTAGAAGGCTTTCATAGTAAAATATCAATTTTCGCAGATGACACTAAACTGTGTAAAGTAATTAACACTGAAGAGGACAGTATACTACTACAGAGGGATCTGGATAGATTGGAGGCTTGGGCAGATAAGTGGCAGATGAGGTTTAACACTGACAAATGTAAAGTTATGCACATGGGAAGGAATAATGCAAGTCACCAGTACATACTAAATGGTAAAACACTCGGTAACACTGACATGGAAAAGGATCTAGGAATTTTAATAAACAGCAAACTAAGCTGCAAAAACCAGTGTCAGGCAGCTGCTGCCAAGGCCAATAAGATAATGGGTTGCATCAAAAGGGGCATAGATGCCCATGATAAGTACATAGTCCTACCACTTTACAAATCGCTTGTCAGACCACACATGGGGTACTGTGTACAGTTCTGGGCTCCAGTGAACAAAGCAGACATAGCAGAGCTGGAAAAGGTCCAGAGGAGGGCAACTAAAGAAATAACTGGAATGGGGCAACTACAGTACCCTGAAAGATTATCAACATTAGGGTTATTCACTTTAGAAAAAAGACGACTGAGGGGGGATCTAATTACTATGTATAAATATATCAGGGGTCAGTACAGAGATCTATCCCGTCATCTATTTATCCCCAGGACTGTGACGAGGGGACATCCTCTGCATCTGGAGGAAAGAAGGTTTGTACACAAACATAGAAAGGATTCTTTACGGTAAGAGCAGTGAGACTATGGAGCTCTCTGCCTGAGGAGGTGGTGATGGGGAGTACAATAAAGGATTCAAGAGGGGCCTGGGTGTATTTCTGGAGCGTAATAATATTACAGGCTATAGCTACTAGAGAGGGGTCGCTGATCCAGGGAGTTATTCTGATTGCCTGATTGGAGTCGGGAAGGAATTATTTCCCCCTTAAGTGGGGAAAATTGGCTTCTACCTCATAGAAGTAAATGGGGCTCCAGTGAAAAACGCATTGCATCCAGAAGCAAGTGCAGATGCAATGTGTTTTTCACTGATGGTTGCTAAGGCCTCTTTCACACTTGCGTTGTCCGGATCCGGCGTGTACTCCATTTGCCGGAATTACACGCCGGATCCGGAAAAACGCAAGTGAACTGAAAGCATCCGTCTTCAAAATGCGTTCAGTGTTACTATGGCAGCCAGGACGCTATTAAAGTCCTGGTTGCCATAGTAGTAGTGGGGAGACGGGGAGCGGTATACTTACAGTCCGTGCGGCTCCCGGGGCGCTCCAGAATGACGTCAGAGCGCCCAATGCGCATTGATGATGTGCTATGCGATCACGTGATCCATGCGCTTGGGGCGCCCTGATGTCACTCTGAAGCGCCCCGGGAGCCGCATGGACGGTAAGTATGCTGCTCCCCACTACACTTTACCATGGCTGCCAGGACTTTAGCGTCCCGGCAGCCATGGTAACCATTGAGAAAAAGCTAAACATCGGATCCGGCAATGCGCCGAAACGACGTTTAGCTTAAGGCCGGATCCGGATCAATGCCTTTCAATGGGCATTAATTCCGGATCCGGCCTTGCGGCAAGTCTTCAGGATTTTTGGCCGGAGCAAAAAGCGCAGCATGCTGCGGTATTTTCTCCGGCCAAAAAACGTTCCGGTCCGGAACTGAAGACATCCTGATGCATCCTGAACGGATTTCTCTCCATTCAGAATGCATTAGGATAAAACTGATCAGGATTCTTCCGGCATAGAGCCCCGACGACGGAACTCTATGCCGGAAGAAAAGAACGCAGGCGTGAAAGAGCCCTTAGAGATGTTGTTTGTAAACCTTCAGTTTTTTATGACACGCGTGAAAAACGCTTCAAAACGCATTGCACCCACGCAGGAAAAACTGAACTGAACGCAATTGCAAACAAATCTGACTGAACTTGCCTGCAAAATGGTGCGAGTTTCACTGAACGCATCCGTAGCTAATCCGTCACGCTCGTGTGAAAGGGGCCTAAGTCACTTATATGTTTGACCAAATATAGCAGTCAGATTTTTAAGTTGAGAATTTTGTATGGCCTCCGAACGATGTTACAAATCTTCAAATGGCCCTCGTCAGCAAAAAGGTTCTGATCCCCCGCCGCTCCCATTCTGATGCGTCCAGGTTCCTCTCCAGTCTCGCCCCAAAGTGACAATGTGGTGGCCCAGTAGTTAGCACTGTTGCCCTGCAGGGCTGTGGTCCTGGGTTCTAAGGCTATGTTCACACAGCAAAATCCACAGAAGAAAAATCTGTATCAGATAAATAGCAGAAAACAGGTCATTTTTGGTGGCAGACTTGAGACTTCTAATTTGGTGGAGGTTTTAATTATTTTTTTTTAACAAGCATTTTAGAAAAGATTTTGGTTGTGGATTTTAGAAGAGTTTTTAAAAGTGTTTTTTTGTGTTTTACAAATACAGCCCTTGTGTGGGATGATCTAGAAGAGTTTTTGGCAACAGAAACCCTTCTAAAACCACTTCTACACCTAATGGCAATATTTTTCTGCTTTCCCATTGACTTCAAAAGAAAAAAAAAATCACAGAAAATACACTAGATGCAAGCATATGGACTAAGCCCTCACTCTGATATGATAAAATCCAACACTCACAGCCAATGTATTTTAATCAAAACACATTTGTGCCTATCTACCAGCACCAAGGTGATCTCAGTCAGGCAGTTCCTACTCTAAACCTACCTACGCCTTGACTTCAAGGCAAAAACTGCACTCAGTCCGCTTCTAAGAAGTCCCTCAAATAGTAGGCAGGTGTTTACTGTGGAGATTAAAAAAAAAAAAATGGAAGGCACAACTTAGGGTAATTACGTCTTGGGCAACATGTTTTTTTTTTTTTTTTGCTGATATTTATGTAATTAAGGCTGTATTCACACATACAGTGGATATAAAAAGTCTACACACCCCTGTTAAAATGTCAGGTTTCTGTGATGTAAAAAAATGAGACAAAGATAAATCATTTCAAAACTTTTTCCACCTTTAATGTGACCTATAAACAGCCAATATATTTTGATCAAAACACATCTGTGCCTGTTTACCAGCACCAAGGTGATCTCAGTCAGACAGGTCCTACTCTAAACCTACCTATGCCTTGAGTTCAAGGCAAAAACTGCACTCAGTCCGCTTCTAAGAAGTCCCTCAAATAGTAAGCAGGTGTTTACTGTGGAGATAAAAAGGCACAACATAGGGTAAGTACGTCTTGGGCAAAATGGGGGCTCACCTTGTAGGGTTGTGCTATGGATAGGCACAACTCTATTATAAACTTTGTCAAAGTGATTATACGAGGTGCTTGGTATACAGTCGCAGGTTGGTGCCTTTGGTTGAGACGCCCAAGGACAGGTGCAAATTCAAGAACTTCACTGCTTGACGCATCCTTGCAACTGTTACCAGATGGAGGGGACCTGTGTATCCCCGAAACGTTTTTTTTTTTGCTGATATTTATGTAATTAAAGGCTGTATTCACACATACAGTGGATATAAAAAGTCTACACACCCCTGTTAAAATGTCACATGGCACATTTAGACGTGGCAAGATTTGCCCACTCTTCTTTGCAAAAACACTCCAAATCTGTCAAATCGGCTTCAGAAGTGGCGGAAATAGGTTAGTGCTATATAAGGGAATCCAATAAATAGAATATTTGTCCCTCCGGGTAGTCTGCGTGCACTAAACTAGCCCATTGCTCGGTCCCCAAATTGCTGAGCAATTAGTCAGGTAAGGGAGACGGTGCCCTACATGTGATAAGCATAGTCGTATATGCCCCTGAGACCAGTAGGCCCTCAAAATGATATTGGTTCTTTGGAAATACTGTGTTTTTACGCTTGCAAACCATTGAAGGACATGAAGTAAGCAGTCATAATGCGGTTGGTGAATTCATAGACTGGATGTTGGTTAAAACCACAGAAATGACTTCCTGCATTCTGGCACACACACGTCGCATCTCTTTCTTATTTCCATCTAATGGGTAGCAGGGAGGAATGGATGCTCATGTCATCAGAGGGATTGCCCCTGCCGACCTGTGACATCACACTGTCGGCAGTGATTGGCAGATGATGTCACATTACAAAGACGGTGCAGTCACAGTGGGTGGTGGGCGAGTGTGGGAATAGATGGCACAATACAGCTGGGCATACATACTCGATTTCTGTCAATGGACTTGTCAATCTAAGCGCTCACGCACACAAACTTTTTGTAGGTTGGATGCAGAACCATTCACTGCATATTATACAAACATATCTATTAACGAGGAGCGTTAATAGATCACCCTCAGGTTGCATTCCTTGATGCAAAGTAGAGCCCCTGAAATATTAGAAATTCTGCTGCAAAGGAAACCAATTATCCTACACTATCTGTTCTGGCACTGGCTGTACTCTTCTTCCAGCCCTAGGCTGTGTCCTGGACTATGTCCTCGACAGGGTCAGGACGTAGTGCACATAGACGCGCACTGTGACCTGACGCTGTGCGCTGTCAGGTCACAGTACAGCTCAGCGGGAAGAAGACCAGGGAGGGTAAATGAATCCGCCGTCTAGAGCTGGAGAGGTAAGTTAATTTTTTTTTTTTTTTTTAAATGTCTGAACTGAGGTCTGATTGGGGCTGATCTGAGGCTAATGGAGGGTCTGATCTGAGGCTGGGGGGGTCTGATCTGAGGCTGGGGGGGCCTCATGGGGCTGATCTGTAGATGGGGAGGGGGATCTGTGGATGGCACTGTTTAGGGGAGGGGGATCTGTGGATGGCACTGTTTGGGGGGGGGGATCTGTGGATGACACTGTTTAGGGGAGGGGGATCTGTGGATAACACTGTTTAGGGGAGGGGGATCTGTGGACGGCACTGTTTAGGGGAGGGGGATCTGTGGACGGCACTGTTTAGGGGGGGGGGGGATCTGTGGGTGACACTGTTTAGGGGAGGGGGATCTGTGGATGACACTGTTTAGGGGAGGGGGATCTGTGGATGGCACTGTTTAGGGGAGGGGGATCTGTGGATGGCACTGTTTAGGGGGGGGGATCTGTGGATGACACTGTTTAGGGGAGGGGGATCTGTGGATGGCACTGTTTAGGGGAGGGGGATCTGTGGATGGCACTGTTTAGGGGAGGGGGATCTGTGGATGGCACTGTTTAGGGGAGGGGGATCTGTGGATGGCACTGTTTAGGGGAGGGGGATCTGTGGATGGCACTGTTTAGGGGAGGGGGATCTGTGGATGGCACTGTTTAGGGGAGGGGGATCTGTGGATGGCACTGTTTAGGGGAGGGGACCCTGCTGTTGTGTGCACTATGCACAGGGCAGCAGGGAGAGTGTAAAGTCCTATTCACCCTAATAGAGCTCTATTACGGTGAATATGACAAGGGTTCTAGCCCTTAAGGAGGCTAGAAAACAATATATTGCATATGCTTAAAATTCTATCGCAATATAGATTTTAGGCCATATCACCCACCCCTAAACACACAGCACCCACACTGAATCCTGACCCATTCATTTCAATGGGTCTGTATACATGAGCGTTTTTTTCACGCATCATTTCTGCGTTTTCACGCAGCCCTGGCCCCATAAAAGTGAATGGGGCTTCAGTGTAAAACGCATTGCATCCGGAAGCAAGTGCAGATGCAATGCGTTTTTCACTGATGGTTGCTAAGCGATGTTGTTTGTAAACCTTCAGTTTTTTTTAGGACGCGTGTGAAAAATGCATCAAAACGCATTGCACGAGCACAAGTTTCACTGAACGCATCCGGAGCTAATCCGTCACGCTCGTGTGAAAGGGGCCTAAGTCACTTATATGTTTGACAAAATATAGCAGTCAGATTTTTTAGTTGAGAATTTTGGATGGCCTCCGAACGATGTTACAAATCAGCAAAAAGGTTCCCCACCCCTGATGTAGATGAAGAACTGAGGTGTACCTACCAGCTGTCCTTGAAAGCCAGGCCTCATTCAGACGGGTATATTGTGCCTATGTTTAAAGGGGATGTCCGGCTACTTGAACTTTTAAAAAAACACTAAATGGCATAAAATAATAAAAGCACTAATAGTCAGTCACCTTTCTGATCCCCCGCCGCTCCCATTCTGATGCGTCCAGGTTCCTCGCCAGTCTCGCCCCACAGTGACAATGTGGTGGCCCAGTAGTTAGCACTGTTGCCCTGCAGGGCTGTGGTCCTGGGTTTTACGCTGGGTTCAGACCTGAGCGTTCTGAAAGGAGCGCTCTGTATGCGCGATTGTACCGGCATTTGCAATCGCGCATACAGAGACAAGCGAACGCCCATTGTCGCGCGTTCCCGAAAATCTATGTATGGGAACGCGCAGCAAGACGCCCCAAAGAAGCTCATGTATTTCTTGGGGCGTCGGGCGTTTTACAGCGCGATCGTACGCGCTGTAAAACGTCCAGCTGGGAACCATGCCGATAGGGAAGCATTGGTTTCTCCTTGTTGAGCGTTTTACAGCGCGTAGGAACGCGCTGTAAAACGCTCAGGTGTGAACCCAGCCTTAAGGCTATGTTCACACAGCCAAATCGGCAGAAGAAAAATCTGTATCATAAATAGCAGAAAACAGGTCATTTTTGGTGGCAGACTTCAGACTTCTAATTTGGTGGAGGTTTTAAAGATTATTTTTTATTTTTTTTAACAAGCATTTTAGAAAAGATTTTGGTTGTGGATTTTAGAAGAGTTTTTTTAAGTTTTTTGTGTGTTTTACTAATCCAACCCTTGTGCGGGATGATCTAGAAGTGTTTTTGGCAACAGCCAATATATTTTGATCAAAACACATCTGTGCCCGTCTACCAGCACCAAGGTGATCTCAGTCAGTCAGGCAGGTCCTACTCTAAACCTACCTACGCCTTGACTTCAAGGCAAAAACCGTGATTATCCAAGGTGCTTGGTATACAGTCGCAGGTTGGTGCCTTTGGTTGAGATGCCCAAGGACAGGTGCAAATTCAAGAATTTCACTGCTTGATGCATCCTTGCAACTGTTACCTGATGGAGGGGACCTGTGTATCCCCGAAACATATATTATTATTTTTTGCTGATATTTATTGTAATTAAGGCTGTATTCACACATACGTGGATTTTCACAGACCACGGTCCGTGAAAACCCGGCCTGCCGAGTGCACGGCGTCATTGCTTGCTATGACGCCGTGCGCTTCGTGCCACCCACCGCCACTGTACAGTAATACACTCGTATGATCTATACAAGTGTATTACTGTACAGAGGCGGCACGAAGCGCACGGCGTCATAGCAACCAATGACTCCATGTGCTCGTGCACTCAGCAGGAGGTCAGGCCGGGTTTTTACCGTGGTCTATTTAAATCCACGTATGTGTGAATACAGGCTAAAAAGAAGATTCGCTCATATCATCCGGCTGTGCTAGTTCCTTGCGCCAAGCAGAGAAGTTCTTGAATCCGCTTCTAAGAAGTAACATGCGACTTCTGAAGCCGATTTGAAATTAGTGGCGGAAGAAACCCCCCAAAGCGCTACCATGTGGCACACAATGGCTTTTTTTTTTTCAACTGAAGTCTATGGGAGGCTGTGGGCAGCATTTTGAGAGCGGAGTCTTTTCCGCGACGTGTAAACATGGCCTTTGTTTGCATCTTCTCTGTGTTTGCAAGGGTTTCGCCCATGCTCCAAAAACATACTTTAGACTGAGAGCCCCAGCGATGACAATCACTCCACAGCGCTGCGAAATAGGTTAGTGCTATATAAGGGACTCAAATAAATTGAATATTTGTCCCTCTGGGTAGTCTGCGTGCACTAAACTAGCCCATTGCTCGGTACCCAAATTGCTGAGCAATTAGTCAGGTAAGGGAGACGGTGCCCTACATGTGATAAGCATAGTCGTATATGCCCCTGAGACCAGTAGGCCCTCAAAATGATATTGGTTCTTTGGAAATACTGTGTTTTTACGCTTGCAAACCATTGAAGGACATGAAGTAAGCAGTCATAATGCGGTTGGTGAATTCATAGACTGGATGTTGGTTAAAACCACAGAAATGACTTCCTGCATTCTGGCACACACACGTCGCATCTCTTTCTTATTTCCATCTAATGGGTAGCAGGGAGGAATGGATGCTCATGTCATCAGAGGGATTGCCCCTGCCGACCTGTGACATCACACTGTTGGCAGTGATTGCGAGATGATGTCACATTACAAAGACGGTGCAGTCACAATGGGTGGTGGGCGAGTGTGGGAATAGATGGCACAATACAGCTGGGCATACATACTCGATTTCTGTCAATGGCCTTGTCAATCTAAGCGCTCACGCACACAAACTTGTTTTTTTTGTCCGCATCCAATCCACCATTCACTGCATTGGGGGCACTAAAGAGTCAGACAGCACACTATGTGCTGTCCGCATCTGTTTGGGGGAGATTACCGCAAGGAGATTTTTACAGCTTCCACTTACTTTAATCATAGCTGAATAAACCCATATGCACTGAGCTCCCCCTAGTGGTGTCTGCATGAAGCCAGTTTTATTAGGGTACTTTCACACTTGCGTTGTTGGATTCGGGCAGGCAGTTCCGTTGCGGGAACTGCCTGCCGGATCCGGAAATCCATGTGCAAACAGATAGCATTTGATTCCGGATCCGACTGACAAATGCATTGAAACACTGGATCCGTCACTCTGGTGTCATCCAGAAAAAACTGATCCAGTATTTATTTTCTTCACATTTTTAAAGGTCTGCGCATGCGCAGACCGGGAAAACTAATCTAGTTTTCCGGAACACTTAGTATCAGATCCGGCATTAATACATTTCAATGGAACTTAATGCCGAATCCGGCATGTGTTCCGGATTTTGGTCTGAGAAAATACCTCAGCATGCTGCGATATTTTCTCTAGCCAAATACAGTAAGAGGGACTGAACTGAAGAGATCCTGAACGGATTGCTCTCCATTCAGAATGCATTAGGATAAAACTGATCATTTTTTTCCGGTATTGAGCCATTAGGACGAAACTTAATATCAGAAAACACAAGTGTGATAGTAACCTTAGTTAAAGGGAACTTAACATCCCCATGTTTAACTTGCCCGTTACCTTACTCCTTCTCTCATGCTGTTTCTGATGGTGCCCTTATGCTGCTCATTTTGTTTGATGTGAAAATGTACTTTATCCAACGATTTTGCAGTAGGTAAATACACTCTCTGAAGTCATGGGGGCTGCTTCCTTTGAACTCCAGGGCATGCTCTCTGCACTCTTTTCCTGCCTCCCATTTAATACTTGTGGCACACCATCCACTAGCGAAGCTATAGAGGTCGCAGTTGCGACTGGGCCCCTAAGCCGGGGGGAGCCCACAGGGTGGGCCAGTGGTGCTGTATTTTTCCCTTTGTTAGATGCAGTGCATCTTATAAAGAGAATGCTAGTGAGCGCTTCCATAACGGAAGAGCTCACTAGTCTGCAGGAGGCAGGGGAGTGAAGCGCTGTACTTACCCCTACTTCTGCTCACTCTTCTCAGGCCCATGCTGCTGTGTCCTGGCTGCCTACAGCATCAGGACGTACCGAGCGCACTGTGACCCGAGAACAGCAAGAGAGCCGAGAAGACAGCCGGACTTAGAGAGTGGTGGAGCAGGAGAGGCAAGGTAATTTATTTTAAAGTCTGATTTGGGTGGTTAGGGCAGTCTAATCACGGTCTGGTCCAAGGTCTGATATGGGGGGGTCTGGAGGTCTTATGGATCTGGTCTGAGATGGGGGAGTTTGACATGCATCCAAGCTGAACTCTTGCACCAGGGCCCACAAGCCTTTAGCTACGCCCCTGATGCCATCTTCATCTCTTGCACAGGAGTACACTGTCTCCTCCAGAGTTCCTTGCACAGCGAAACTTGGTTTTCGGTGCCTGGCTTCTCTGTGTTTGTGCCAGACAAGGTCACTGGAATTTAGTACCACTAGTCTGCAGAGATCTAAGTGATGAAAACCCATTAAGACACAGAAGAGAGAGAGAGAGAAAAGCTTAAAATTGCAACAAATTTCAGTCCTAACTTTAATGCACAAGGACAGATAAGAAAAATTGCAATATTACAAAAAAAGTTGATTAAAACAAAAATGCGTATTTACAAATTTACAGCGAGAGCTATACATTAATAATGGAGCAGTTTACAAGTTTCTATAAGTTATACAGAATGGATGTGCAATGTACAGGACTGGACTGTCTCTCAGGTTTTATATTTTTTGGGGGGAGAAACCAAACAGCCAATCCCTGAATTCATCTAAATGCAGAGCAGGAAGAATGTATAATGTGTTCCAAGAATGTGAAGCTGGGGCATGCTGTAACCACACAATTCAATAAGAACTCAGGCAGCAGCTTTAAATGTGATAAAATAAAGAAATCCTCCCTCCTTATCTCAGCTGCCGCTTCCAGCGAAGAGCTCCCATCACGCAGGGCTGACGTTATCTTCTTGGCTGTAGTGGTGACATTCTGTACGCACAGGTCACCGTACTGCCAATCACTTGCCTTGGCAGCATCTGGAACATGAAGACAGCAATAGGATGCAGCAGTGACAGGTGTGCATAGGTCACCTCTACAGCCTCTAAAAGAAACACCGGCGGGGAGGACTGCAGCGAGACACTGGAATTGGGAGAGAAGTGGCAAGTATGGCTTCTTTTTCCATTTTATCACGTATACAGCTGCTGCCCATGTTTTCAGTTAACTCTGACAACCCCTTTAATAATTTACATTTCATATATTAGTGTCAGCAATGTATTTCCCTGCGGGCTTAAAAAAAAAATGACAGAACACAAATTCTTCTCATCCTTCAAGACTTATCTTCCTCTTTGACCTCAGGGGGTACAAACTCTTTTGTACTGAAGGACTCGGCCGTCTTCTCATGTTCAGCGCTGGTGCCATCTTTGCTGTAGGTTCGTTCTCACGTGGGGTGGTTTCTAACTCTTTTGGTACAGTCTTTGCCATGTCCTGTAATACTACTTTACTGGAAAAGATATCTTGTCTTATACGAGATAACTGCAACACAGGCTGGAGGCTGAGAACTTGGGAAAATCCTTCGGCTTTTTCCAACTGAGCCGGAAGCGCCTAGGAAACAAACAAAGGCTCACGTTTACTTATGCGAGTGCACCGATACATGGTCAGAAACAATGTAAAAATTTGGTGCAAAATGACACCTACTTTTATAAAAATCAACTGCGCCCAGCTAACCAAGGGTGCACGACATAACTGAAAAGCAGCATCACTGCCTAAGGTGCGACAGCTTTCACCAAAACTGCACCACAATAAAGTTAGACTAAAGTGTCTATCCATGCACCAAATTTATCCCCCGCTGGTAAATGTGGTGCAGGTCTAGACAGCCTGTTCATGCCATCTACAGGATTAGGCCTCATTCACATATCTGTGACGACATCCATGACAAGATGGTCAGTGAAGAATCCATATTTCACAGACAATGCAAATTACATTTCCAGAGCATCTCCTACCATTGAGCAATCATGAATGGAGTCCAAAGTTTTCACCGACCCAAAGACTATAATGTGCATGAGGGATCTGTAATCATGGACAAAAAAAAACTTCTCTTCAATGGGAGCGGAGCTGCAGTAACTGGGCATGCACACCACACTTTGAACTGAGCCGTCTGCTTCCTTCTACAGTCAAAGTTCTAGTTTCACCACCGGAGGTTGCAGGGAACAATTGCTCTGTGGAGGTGCAGCGTTTTGGACCCTCACAGATCCAGATATTAATGACGTATCCCGAGGATAGGTCAATGTCAGGAGCCTGGAAAACCCGTATAAAGCAGAGCACCACCTGGTGGCTGGAATATTACAGTTGATTCTTTGAAAACCCCATGGGATTTTACAGGAAATTCCAGAATTTCAGCATAAACCCAAGTTGCACATGGCTTAGGCTACTTTCACACTTGCGGCAGAGTGATCCGGCAAGCAGTTCCGTCGCCAGAACTGCCTGCCGGATCCGGCAATCTGCATGCAAACGGACAGCATTTGTAGACTGATCCGGATGCGTTTCAGTCTCACAAATGCATTGCAAGAACAGATCCGTCTCTCCGTTTGTCATACGGACAAACTGATCCGTTTCAATTTTTTTTTTTCACATGCGCAGACCGGAAGGACGGATCCGGCATTGCAGTATTTTTATTGCTGGATCTGGCACTAATACATTTCAATGTAAATTAATGCCGGATCCGGCAACTGATCCGTAATGTTGGAGGGAGAGAATACTGCAGCATACTGCAGTATTTCCTCCGTCCAAAACGCTGTTCAGTGACTGAACTGAAGACATCCTGAACAGATTACTCTCCATTCAGAATGCATGGGGGTAAAACTGATCAGTTATTTTCCAGTATTGAGCCCCTAGGACGGAACTCTATGCCGGAAAAGAAAAATGCTAGTGTGAAAGTACCACAGACAAGGAAGTATTTAGAATATGATCCACCAGCAAAAATATAGGACAGACTAGTGGACTAGAATGTACACTGAAGGATATGACACTTGAATAAACCTTTCAGTTGACATGTACATTAGTGTTAAACATGCCATGCACTACACAGAAATAATGTGTCATAACCCTATGTCTATATAATTATACTAAATGAGGGAATCGCTCAGACTGAAATTGCTCAAGAGGTCTTCCGGTTTCAGGAATTTTCCCATATACTTTATCAATTCCTTGATAAGATCTCTGCTTGCGATCATTCAATAGAAACCTTCCACAATTACTTCCAAGGGATAAATCTCTGCCCTGGTCATGTGATGGACACACATAGCTCTGATAACTGCACTGTAACGAGCTGTGTGCCTTTATGCCCATCACAGTACCAGGGTGGTAAATGATGAAGGTCCCTATTTAATGACAGCAATAATTTCCAGCACCAGTGCCACATCTGTGGAGCTGAGCTGCAATACAACACACAACCTGCGGACAGCTGTGGCAGTGTTTTAGGAATAAAACAGCCATGTACTTCAAACCCTAGACAACCCTTTAAACTGATATCTTGATGGGGTTCTTCTTCAGTCTCAGCTTTCTTACCTTCATGGTTTCTTTAATCTGCTGGGAGATGGAGGCCGTGGTAGCAGTTTGTTCCGTCATGCGAGATTCTAAGAATATACATTGGATAGGTTTTACTACACACATTGGATGGGGGGGGAAGCCCTTCATTTAATATAATCCCCTAGTCCCGATTAGCAAGTCCCGATTGACCACCACTGAGCATAAAGTTAGGCACATGCTATGTTTCCATGTTACCTTGGCCACTGGGTAGCAGCAGGGGCTTGGTGGAGGCAGGGACATCAGTCCTGGCCAATTTATTAGGATTTACACCAGTTGTTCACTGGGAATGTAAACGTCATCTTAGGGTACAACCACGGGTTGTGATGCGGCCACATAGGGCCCTAATTAAATTAATGAGGACCACACTGTTTAGTCGGTCTGCATTAATAATGGCCACGAAGTACCTGCAACACTGTGCAGTCATTAACAATACAGACTGTCTAAACAGTGTGGTCCTCATTAGTTTAATTAGGACCTGTTGCAAACTATATGGCCACACAGCACTCAACTGCGTTGCAACTGTGCCGTGTTATTGTAGACTTATAAGACAGCCAAGCACCTGCTTTAGGGCAGCATGGGACACCTGTGCAGGGCTTTTTCTACATTACAGCACCATGAAAACACAGCACTGTGGAATGAAGGCCCTTAATAACCACCATAAAAAGGTGTATAGTGGTCTTAAGTAAAGGCTCATACACTCACCAGAAGTTGAATCAAGCTTCAGCTGTTTGGGCTCCACAACTGGTTTGTAGTGATTCTGTAAAGCAAAAGGAATTCGTGAAGATTTATAAGTACGTCCAAATAATTATCACAGTAATCCAATCTCAAATGTTTTAGTCCAGGAATGAAAGAAATGAATTATATCAGAGATACAGAAGATGTAAAGACGCTGTACCTGTCCATACCCCTTATTAACCCCTTAGTGATCACCAATACACCTTTTACTGACATAAACAAAGGGGGTTTAAGCTAAAGGGGGTTTAAGCTAATCAGCTGGCTTTAATCAATCATTACATGTACCCAAAATGGTGCAGTAAAAACTATAACTTGTCCTGCAAAAAATAAGATCTCCTACACGTACATTGATGAAAAAAAAAAAAAAAAAAGTTATAGCTCTTGGAATGAGATTTCTAAAAAATGTGTGTGGTCACTAAGGGGTTAAGGCATATGGAAGTAACAGGTAGTCCCTCAGCTCAGGACCCTTCTTCTATCATCCCACAACCACACATTCATGTATGATACAGATGTCCATTGACTTCACTGGGTGCCATATAATTTCCTACAAATAGTAAGTTTGCTGCCGTATTAACCTCTGATCACCCGGGTGCTATGTCAGTTCATTGTTGGGAGAAGACTCCATGGGACAAGGGTTGTCCTAACAATAAATATATATTTGCCCACATACCACTATTTCACGCTCAACTTTCAGAATTTTTACAAAGTGACCCAGGATTTTTCTTGGGTGTCGTTTTCTTTTTATTGCAGTCTCTACGATGGCGTCGTCCAATTGGTCTTCAAGAATTTTAATATCCGGTTCTATAGGAAAAGGAATGCATGACACATTATGTTTTACTGCACGTATCCAAGAAACAGTTCAGCAGAAAGAACACATGACATGATTGCAGATTTCTCTGTACTACTTCTGTAAGGCTACTTTCACACTGGATCGGGCAGGGTTCAGCAAAAACGCTTCAGTTACTGATAATACAACCGTCTGCATCCATTATGAACGGATCCGGTTGTATTATCTTTAACATAGCAATGACAAGATCCGTCATGAACATCAATGGGGGACAGATCCGTTTTCTATTGTGTCAGATTCTGTCAGAGAAAACTGATCCGTCCCCATTGACTTGCATTGTGTGTCAGAACGGATCCGTCTTGCTGCGCATCCCAGGACGGAAAGCAAACTGCAGCATGCTGCGGTTTGCTCTCTGGTATGAGAAAGGAACAGAATGCATTTTGGAGCATTTCGTTCTGTTCAGTTCTGTACCTATTAACAATGAATGGGGACAAAACAGAAGCGTTTTTTCCCCGGTACTGAGACCCTATGACGGATCTCAATACCGGAACATATTAACGCTAGTGTGAAAGTAGCCTAACACTGACATGAGAGGGTCCTTAGTTATTGCAATTTTTTTGAGGAATATCAATTAAAGTGGTATTCCCATCTCAGACACTGTTGGCATATTGCTATAATATGCCATCAATGTCAGAGGCCCCATCTCTGACCCGCTACTAGATCCAGAAAAGGAGAGCGCACCATAAACACAGCTTGCTCTGCATTAACTGCTATGGGACTCCTGAAAATAACCGAGCGACCACTCAGACATCCGATAATGGTGAATGGAGACAGCAATGCACATCCGCCTCTCCATTCACCACTATGGGACTGCTGGAAATAGCCAAGTGAGGGCGGCCGCGCATGCACAGCTGCTTCCTGACACAGGAGCAGGACCTGAGCCTGGTGACATATCCTACCAATATACCTTCAGTGTCCTAGATGGGAACACCCCGTTAAAATTAAATGCTGTCTAGTACATGTCTCAGTTCACACTCGCGCCGTCACTCCTGTTCTGAACAGAAGATCATGGTATTCACCACTGACGTGTGATAATGTCATCTATCGGGTTCTGGTGTGTTGCTTGTTTTCACAGGAAAAACTGCACTATTTTTCCTATCAAATATGGAAGCTGCAACTGCGCTACTAACACAGATGTGAACAGAGCCTTAGACGCACTGCAGTTAATTGCAGGCTCTATATCTCCCTTACCAGATACTGTGTCCGGAGCTTCGCGCCATGGCTGCCCATTAATGCTGACGTTATCCTGAAAAGCCGTTTCAAAGTTCTAAAATTAAACACATTTTAATCATTTTTTCTTCAAGCAAAACAAACAAACAAACATGGAATATTAAGAAATATACAATAAAAAAAATGGATGTCTGATAGGTGAGAATCTAACCAATATAAAAAATTGCCTGCAAAGCAAAACGGCTGTTCCTCACCTGGTCCAAGCCCTCAGCCATCCAGCGCTGCTGCTCATGGTCCAGTCAGTCTTTATTAAAGGAAATGTGTCACCAAAAATGTTATTTGTCAGTTAAAACCAGATAGTAACACATCTCCTTTTTTAAATCTGATTTAATTTTCTGGATTATAGATTTTTTTTTTTTTATTCTAGGTTCTGAACATGATTATGGGACTATCGTGCCTTAGCTCTTAACAGCATTTATAAAGCTTTAAAAAAAAAAAAATTGCTTTACGGCAGCCCCATGGGCCATAGACACAATGGTCAGGAGGGGCCCCTATTGACTTCTATGGGAGTGTCTTCTAGGCATGCTCTGTGCAGAGCTCATTGTACAAGGAAAGAATAGAGAAGCTCTGACAACCACATGTTGTGAATGGTGGATCCTGTCTTATCTATGCACAGAGGTTGTATCATTACAGGCAGGATTAGAAAAATATATACCGTAATTTTCACCCTATAAGATGCACCTAGGCTTTAGAGGAGGAAAATAAGTAAAAAATTATTTTTCCTTAGACCTCAGCTCAGACCCCCAATGTTAATTAGACCCCAAATGTGAATAACCCCCAATTAGACCTCAGATCATAGCCCCTATGTGAATTAACCCCCACTACTACCACCACCACTTTGGAGGGGGGACGACACACGTCTTATAGGGCAAAAAATATAGATCTACTATTAGGCTTAGGGGCCAGTAGGAAAACTGCAGGATATATGGATATATAGACATTGACATGGAAAATTAAAAATAGCATCATCAAAAATTTGTTAAAAATGTTCTGACTATAAAATCATGATTTAAACAATAGGTCATTTTTTGATGGCACATTCCCTTTAATTGTGTGATGACGTTCCAAACTTCTGCACGTGACCAATGAGGATTGTGATAGGCTGTAGTGGTCTCATGCACAAGGTTGACACTGCAGACAGGCTACATGCATACGAGTGCCAGTAGACTTGCAGAAATTCCACGTGTTTTTGGTGTGAATTTGATGCAGTTTTGCAGAAGATTCCATCCTATAGGGTGCAAGCACGGACACAGCTGCTGGATTGCAGGGTGGTTGCAACCATGGAAACAAGCAGTGTATAATGTGATGGAAAAATTAATCCAGCCAGCAAAGGAGGCGATATGGACAATCACAATACATTAGTAACTGCCTTGTATTCACTTAACCCCTTAAGGACCAGGCTCATTTTCACCTTAAGGACCAGGCCATTTTTTGCAAATCTGACCAGTGTCACTTTAAGTGCTGATAACTTTAAAACGCTTTTACTTATCTAGGCCATTCTGAGATTGTTTTTTCGTCACATATTGTACTTCATGACACTGGTAAAATAAAGTCAAAAAAATTAATTTTTTTGCATAATAAAATACCTAATTTACCAAAAATTTGGAAAAATTTGCAAATTTCAAAGTTTCAGTTTCTCTACTTCTGTAATACATAGTAATACCCCCAAAAATTGTGATGACTTAACATTCCCCATATGTCTACTTCATGTTTGAATTATTTTGGGAATGATATTTTATTTTTTGGGGATGTTACAAGGCTTAGAAGTTTAGAAGCAAATCTTGAAATTTTTCAGAAATTTACAAAAACCCAATTTTTAGGGACCACTACAGCTCTGAAGTCACTTTGCGAGGCTTACATAATAGAAACCGCCCAAAAATGACCCCATTCTATAAACTACACCCCTCAAGGTATTCAAAACTGATTTTACAAACTCCGTTAACCCTTTAGGTGTTGCACAAGAGTTATTGGCAAATGGGGATGAAATTTGAGAATTTCATTTTTTTGCCTAATTTTCCATTTTAACCCATTTTTTCCACTAACAAAGCAAGGGTTAACAGCCAAACAAGACTGTATCTTTATTGCCCTGACTCTGCCGTTTACAGAAACACCCCATATGTGGCCGTAAACTACTGTACGGCCACACAGCGGGGCGTAGAGTGAAAGGTGCGCCGTATGGTTTTTGGAAGCCAGATTTTGCTGGACAGTTTTTTTGACACCATGTCCCATTTGAAGCCCCCTGATGCACCCCTAGAGTAGAAACTCCATAAAAGTGACCCCATCTAAGAAACTACACCCCTCAAGGTATTCAAAACTGATTTTACAAACTTCGTTAACCCTTTAGGTGTTGCACAAGAGTTATTGGCAAATGGGGATGAAATTTGAGAATTTCATTTTTTTGCCTAATTTTCCATTTTAACCCATTTTTTCCACTAACAAAGCAAGGGTTAACAGCCAAACAAGACTGTATCTTTATTGCCCTGACTCTGCCATTTACAGAAACACCCAATATGTGGCCGTAAACTACTGTACGGCCACACAGCGGGGCGTAGAGTGAAAGGTGCGCCGTATGGTTTTTGGAAGCCAGATTTTGCTGGACAGTTTTTTTGACACCATGTCCCATTTGAAGCCCCCTGATGCACCCCTAGAGTAGAAACTCCATAAAAGTGACCCCATCTAAGAAACTACACCCCTCAAGGTATTCAAAACTGATTTTACAAACTTCGTTAACCCTTTAGGTGTTGCACAAGAGTTATTGGCAAATGGGGATGAAATTTGAGAATTTCATTTTTTTGCCTAATTTTCCATTTTAACCCATTTTTTCCACTAACAAAGCAAGGGTTAACAGCCAAACAAGACTGTATCTTTATTGCCCTGACTCTGCCGTTTACAGAAACACCCCATATGTGGCCGTAAACTACTGTACGGCCACACAGCGGGGCGTAGAGTGAAAGGTGCGCCGTATGGTTTTTGGAAGCCAGATTTTGCTGGACAGTTTTTTTGACACCATGTCCCATTTGAAGCCCCCCTGATGCACCCCTAGAGTAGAAACTCCATAAAAGTGACCCCATCTAAGAAACTACACCCCTCAAGGTATTCAAAACTGATTTTACAAACTTTGTTAACCCTTTAGGTGTTGCACAAGATTTAATGGAAAATAGAGATACAATTTCAAAATTTCACTTTTTTGGCAGATTTTCCATTTTAATATTTTTTTTCCAGTTACAAAGCAAGGGTTAACAGCCAAACAAAACTCATTATTTATGGCCCTGATTCTGTAGTTTACAGAAACACCCCATATGTGGTCGTAAACCACTGTACGGGCACACGGCAGGGCGCAGAAGGAAAGGAATGCCATACGGTTTTTGGAAGGCAGATTTTGCTGGACTGGTTTTTTGACACCATGTCCCATTTGAAGCCCCCCTGATGCACCCCTAGAGTAGAAACTCCAAAAAAGTGACCCCATTTTAGAAAGTACGGAATAGGGTGGCAGTATTGTTGGTACTAGTTCAGGGTAGATATGATTTTTGGTTGCTCTATATTACACTTTTTGTGCGGCAAGGTAACAAGAAATAGCTTTTTTGGCACGTTTTTTTTTTTGTTATTTACAACATTCATCTGACAGGTTAGATCATGTGGTAATTTTATAGAGCAGGTTGTCACGGACGCAGCGATACCTAATATGTATACAATTTTTTTTTATTTATGTAAGTTTTATACAATAACTTCATTTTTAAAACCAAAAAATTGTTTAGTGTCTCCATAGTCTGAGAGCCATAGTTTTTTCAGTTTTTGGGCGATTATCTTGAGTAGGGTCTAATTTTTTGCGGGATGAGATGACAGTTTGATTGGCACTATTTTGGGGTGCATATGACTTTTTGATCGCTTGCTATTACACTTTTTGTGACGTAAGATGGCAAAAAATAGCTTTTTTTACACCGTTTTTTTTTTTTTTTTTACGGTGGTCACCTGAGGGGTTAGGTCATGTGATATTTATATAGAGCCGGTCGATACGGACGCGGCAATACCTAATATGTATACTTTATTTTTATTTATGTAGGTTTTACACAATGATTTTATTTTTGAAACAAAAAAAATGATGTTTTAGTGTTTCCATAGTCTAAGAGCCATAGTTTTTTCAGTTTTTGGGCGATTATCTTGAGTAGGGTCTCATTTTTTGCGGGATGAGATGACGGTTTGATTGGTACTATTTTGGCGTACATGCGACTTTTTTGATCACTTTTATTACCTTTTTTGGGAAGTAAGGTGGGCAAAATTTCAATTTTCTCATAGTTTTTATTTTTTTATTTTTATGGCGTTCACTGTGCGGGGAAAGTAACATGGCCGTTTTATAGATCAGGTCGTTACGGACGCGGCGATACCTAATATGTGTAGTTTATTTTATTTTTTTAATTTTTATTCAGTGATAAATGTTTTTTTTTTTTATCTTAACTTTTTTCACTTATTCTTTTTATTTTTTGACCCAGACCCACTTGGTTCTTGAAGATCCAGTGGGTCTGATGTCTGTAAAATACAGTACAGAACCCTATAGGTTTCTGTACTGTATTTTACTTACACTGAACAGATCTATGCTTTCAGCACAGATCTGTTCAGCACCATGGACAGCAGGACGCCTGAGCAGGCGTCCTGTTGCCATGGGAACCTTCCCCGTCTGCTCAGTTATGGTCAGAACTTCGCAGACGGGGAAGGGTGAGGACGGGGCTTCGGGGGGCTCTCTGGGGGCTCTCTCCCTCTCCATCGGGGGGCTGCAAAGGCACAGCAGCCCCCCGATCGGAGAGGGAGGGAGCTCCCTCTTACTGTTAACCTTTTCCATACAGCGGTCCGTACGGACCGCTGTATGGAAAGGGTTAAACGGCTGACATCGCATCAACGATGTCAGCCGTTTATACCAGGGTGCCAGCAATGTGCTGGCACCCTGGTATACCCACTGTACACCAACGATTACGCAATAGGAGGCGGGCGGGGGATCGCGATCCCGCCTGCCGCACCGCCCGCCTCCCGCAACGCCCCCACCGCCTGCGACACCCCCCCTGCACCACCCGCCGCCATCAAATCATGCAGGGGTGCAGGGGGGGGTGTACTATATTGATTTTAGGCACTCTAAAGTTTCTGATCCCCGCGGTCAGGGACCGCGGGGATCAGAAACTGCAAAAAGCGCAGCAAACCGCAGGTCTGAATTGACCTGCGGTTTTCTGCGATCGTCGATGCGGGGGGGTCAAATGACCCCCCCCTGCATTGTTACAGGATGCCGGCTGAATGATTTCAGCCGGCATCCCGTTCCGATTAACCCCCGCGGCGCCGGCATCGCTATTTAAAGCCATGACGTACCGGTACGTCATGTGTCCTTAAGGACTCGGGAAACATGCCGTACCGGTACGTCATGTGTCCTTAAGGGGTTAATCTACATAATAAATGTCATTTGCTGAAGTGAGAGGACCCCTTTAAAGACAGACAGGACCCCCAGGGCACCAGTGGATTGACCATGTGAGTAGTAGTTCCTTTGATAACCCCTTTTAAGTGTTTTGTAAATAAGGAAACGGTCGAGCGAAGCTGCTGCATTCTTCTATGAATTGTTCTCATGTGGAAAAACTGTTTAACACCTTCAAAAACCTCATGATTTTAGGTTTATGAATTTTTGTTTTTTACTCCCTGCTATAACTTTTTCTTGTTACGTTCACATGGCCATATGAGGGCTTGTTTCTTGCGGGACAAGTTGTACTTTCTAATGGCACCATTTAATATTGGATAGAATGTAGAGGGAAGCTGGAAAAAATTCCAGAAGAATGGAAAGTTGGAAAAAAAAATGCAATTCCGCTATAGTTTTATGGGTCTGTCTTTACAGTGTTCAATATGCTGTAAAACTGACCTGTGGCCTTCATTCTCTGGGTCAGTACAATTACAGCAATGCCATATTTATATAGTTTTGCTTGTTTTTATACTAATATATATTTTTTTAAAAACCTTTTTTCTCCCCACAGGCACGTCACTGTGGCAGGTCTCTGATCCTTCAGAGGGAGCAAGGCTCCCACAGAAAGACCTCTCAGATGTCGGGTTGCAACTGACCACAGCATCTGGGGAGCGAAACGTCCGTGACCGGCGTTAACAGCAATCACAGACGTTGCTTTCGGGTGTCTGTTGTGCAAAACAGTAGGCAATCAGCGGCTACGGTACTCGCCCAACTTCTGAACGAGCACCATGTTTAAATACGAGTACAGCAGAGGTTGGGAAGGGGTTAAATTAGTTTGCAGTATTCCTGGACAGAATTGGTCTCCTTTCCCTCTGGCAGCCAAAAATATGACCCTATCTTACTTCCCCTGCTGAAGGGAGTCTTCTCAGCTATAATACCATACTAATGCAGAGCATCTGCTCTGCTGCTTTCAGTGGGACCGACAAATCATCCAACGTGTGTGGGGTGTGCCGAATCTTGCCTGACAAGAGAGGATTCGTTTCCAAGATACCCAATCCTTTGTACCCATGGGAATTAGTCACTGCTAGAGGAGTGTGACATGTTATTCCACTTTCACTTCTGAATACAAATGTGACATCTATCTAAAAGGTGTATGGGAACTTTAAAGGGGTATTCCAGCATTCAGACGTGAAGCTTGAAAGAAGGCAGAAGCTCCCCATTGGAACAGTGTGTGGGCTTGTATGTAGCAGCTGCCTATGTGCGGGCAGACTACAGACCTACTGCATTGCTGACCTCAGTTCCAGGCTTTTCTTCTGTATCCCCCCCCCCACCCCCCACCAACTATTAAAGAGCAAGTCATATTGTGCTCCCTCATTGCTGGGCCTCTCACATTAGTTCCCAGTTACAAACTCTTATAACTACAAAGGTTGGAACTGAGCATGCTCGACCAACAGGCTGATGCTGTTACAGGTCACAGCCCCAAGAACCAAGCTTTACACCACAAATGTTGGGCCAGTGATTCTGTGGGAAACTATAAACCCTACAGATGTACCGGAGTTCTTAGAGTGAAGTGATCAGTCTGAAGTATTCTTCTTACCCAGATGAAGTTCCTGTGCTCCAGCTGCCTCTGCTCCTCGTTTAGGTAATTCTGGCTTTCCAAAATTTGTTTGCTGAATTCGGCGCACATTCCCAGCACCTCCTGTAACAGCGGCTTGGAGGTACACTGCACCTTGCTGTCTCTCAGGGGAGCAGAGCTGGAAGCCGTATCAGACGTTCCCTGATCTGCATTCTTTATAGGGCTCTTGGTACCACGTCCAGGACGTTTAGATGGACTTTGCACAGAACTGTTTGCGTTCTCTCTGTCCCCTGAGGCGCTTTGTCTGGAGGGTCCGGCGTTCTCACCGCTGCCCACTTTGTAGACACCTGAAGGGCCAGCCTCTTTCACATCAGTTCTCTCAGTCGTCCCTATAGAGGGTCCTGCTTTCTCCCCACCTTTCGTCGTTCTTGTGCTGGAGGATGCTTTACCTTCATGGGTGACATCTTTGATCTTTCTGACGATTTCTTGCTCTGCTCCTCTGCTCACCTGGGAAGACGCCGCTCTTCTCGCATCATTTCTTCCTCGGTTAACCTGTAATACCAACAAGATACTGAATTTCTTCATTTCAAAATCAGAATTCATATTTATCACAGTATGTGTTTATATATGTATATACCCTCACTTACCCTCCTTCCTGACCAGCCACATTTTCTTTTGTTTCAGTACGTCTTTTTTTGGCCATCGCTTTTTTTTCTGTTCGGTTATGTAAATTTTTGCACCTTTTTTTCAATAACACATGGGGCACGCATGGGGCTTTATTTTTACCTCAGTATGACCCCCACCGATCTAATAGTTCTCCCCTATAACTGCTCATTATCATGGTTACAACTACCCAGCAATCCAGCAGCGGTAGCCGTGCTTATACACTATAGGAAAAAGTGTCGGCCTATGCGTACTCCAGGCCACCAGAGAGGCCGGTGCTTTTCCTATAGTGCGCAAGCACGACCACCGCTGCTGGATTGCAGGGTGGTCGTAACCATGGAAACAAGCAGTGTATAATGGGATGGAAAAATGAATCAAGCCAACAAAGGAGGCAATATGGACAATCACAATACATTGTATTAAAGGGGTTCTGCAGCGATTTATATTGATAACCCTTCCTCAGGATAGGTCATCAATATCTGATCTGCAAGGGTCCAATACCCGGCATCCCGACGGATCAGCTGTTTGACAAGGAGGTGGCGCTCCATGCCAGTGCAGCTCCCTGTTCATTACACTGCACACTTCGTCTCGGCAGTGTAGTGTCATAATGAGTACACACTCCATTCACTTGAATCGAGCGAGTACTTGTAATTACACTGCTGCTCCACAGGAGACGACGCGTAGTGTAAAGACCAGGAAGCGGTGCTCGCATGGACCGCCGCCTCCTCTTCAAATAGCTAAACAGTGAGGGTGCCGGACCCCCGCCGATCAGATGTTGGTGACCTATCCTGATTATAAGTCATCAATACAAATCTGAGCCCAACTCCTTAAACTTTTTCTACATGAAGCGAGAGGACTCCTTCAAAGAAGGATTTCAGTTGAAGGAAAACTCCTTGTAAAGCCAAATGCACACAGCCGTGAGCGGTCCGTGATAACACGACCTGGATGCCTGCTGAGAGCAGGAGCGCACGGTCATTGGTTGCTATGACGCTGTGCGCTTCATGCCGCCGCTGCACTACAGTAATACACTCGTATGATCTATACTAGTGTATCACCGTACAGCGGCAGCAGCAGGAAGCGCACGGCGTCATAGCAACCAATGATGCCGAGCGGTCCGTGGTAACATGGCCTGGATTCCTGCTGAGAGCAGGAGCGCACGGAGTCATTGGTTTCTATGATGCCGTGCGCTTCCTGCTGCTGCCGCTGTACGGTGATACACTCGTATGATCTATACCAGTGTATTACTGTAGTGCATTGGCGGCATGAAGCGCACGGCGTCATAGCAACCAAAAACGCTGTGCGCTCCTGAAAACACGGCTGTGTGCATTCGGCTAAAACTGATATAACAGGCTATACATCAGTTTTGCCAAGAGTGTTCTTTTAATTGATCCTATCACCTTCACTCCTATTCAACAAGCCTAATTTTATGGAGGTGTCCAGGAACAGCTTTGTCCCCTCTCATAAAGAAGACAAGCCAAGGATCCATATGTATGGGACAGTCAGAAGGGATCTATAATGCATGGTCAGCTTTAAAACCTGTAACAGCAGCATTAGGGAACGACATACACCGTAGATCTCTGCATCCTGCCTCAGCTATTCCTCCTAGAAGTGTATAACTGAAGTGACTGGATGTCACCATTTACCTACTGAACGGAGTGCGTCAGTATACAGTCTGACAGCATCCACCAGTCGGGGTAGAAAAACTACCCCACCAACAAGGGGAACAGGAATACAAAGTTATCAAATTATCCCCAGAGGGAATAATAGAGGAACAGCATAAGGGCTCATGCACATAACCGTATGCCCTCCGAGACATACGGTCCATGAGCAGGCCATGTGTCCCGGAGCAGCATACATCGTGGGCACAGCATCAGAGGTTACTATGATACTGTGCGCATCGGGCCGCCCGCTGGACTATCGTCCTGCTCTTATAAATGTAGGACAATAGCACCGTGGGCGGCCCGACGTGCACAGCATCATTGTAATCTATGATGCTGTGTGCTCCCAATGTACGCCACTCTGGGACATATGGCCCACTCACGGATCGTATGTCTCGTAGGGCATATGGTTGTGTGCAGGAATCCTAACACAGAGTTAGTGCAATTGGTGAAAGCAGCCTTTCTGCTATTGAGATCAGTCATAGGAACAAGACTGATCCGTCATGACCCACAATGTAAGTCAACTGGGATGGATCCGCTTTTCTCTGCCACAACCTGGCACATAGAAAACGGATCCTTCCCCCATTGACTTTCAATGGAGTTCATAACGGATCCGTCTTGGCTATGTTAAAGATAATACAACCAGATCCGTTCATAACGGAGGCAGATGGTTGTATTATCAGAACAGAAGCGTTTTTGCTGAACCCTGCCGGATCCAGTAAGAACGCTAGTGTGACAGTAGCCTTACGTGAAAAGATGTTCCAGAATTTTTATTTCATGTTGAATTTAAGATCTATACCAGAAAGCTGCGGTGACCCACGTCAGTGTCCTTCACATGACATCTTGTATTAAAGAGGACCCGTCCCCTCTCCTGACATGTCAGTTTTAGTAACTACTTCCAATCCCCATGTAATAATTCTGGAGCATTTATTCCTATGACTCTGTGATGTACCATTCCTGTATTATTCCTGCTAGAACTTTACAAATAAATTGCCAGCAGTGAGGGCACCACTGGGTGTTACCAGTAGCGGGTGTGTCTGACTCTGTCCAGTCAGTGCTGCTGGTGTCAGACTGTGCAAGGACACACCCCCTACTGGTAACACCCATCTGTACCTTTACTGCAAGCGATTCATTCATAACTTCTAGTAAAAATACCAGATGATTGGCAAAACATAGAGCCATAAGAATCAATGCTACCGACATCAGACATGTCAGGAGAGGTGAAGGGTCCGGGGTTTCTGACAACTCTGCACAGAGATAAAATCAGTCCAGGAGGGAACGGTCGCGGCTCTGGTAACATTACAGAAAGGGAAGTCGCCCAAAAGGCTCAGCTGGACCGTAAGGTTTACACACCATAAAGGGGGATGATCCTCCATCTTTCTTTGGCTCCAGGCGGCTTGGACTTCCATTGTCTTGGACAGCGTTTCGACTTCTTCTTGTCTCGATCGTTTCCCCATTAATTATATGGGATTTCTCAGGAGGAGCCGGAGTGCTCTGCGTCCTGTCCTCAGTGGGAGGTACTGGTTCCTGGTCGTCAGCGGGGCGCACTGGTGTCTGTTCCTGAGTGGGAGGTACTGGTCCCTGGTCGTCAGCTCGGGGTACTGGTCCCTGGTCGTCAGCGGGGCGCACTGGTGCCTGTTGCTGAGTGGGAGGTACTGGTGCCTGTTTTTCAGCAGGGGGTAGTGGTTCTGGCTCTTCAGTAGAGAGCACTGGTGCCCGCTTCCCAGCATGGGGTACTGGTGCCCGCTCCCCAGCGAGGGGTACTGGTGCCCGCTCCCCAGCGAGGGGTACTGGTGCCCGCTCCCCAGCGAGGGGTACTGGTGCCCGCTCCCCAGCGAGGGGTACTGGTGCCCGCTCCCCAGCGAGGGGTACTGGTGCCCGCTCCCCAGCGAGGGGTACTGGTGCCCGCTCCCCAGCGGGGGTGCCTCCTGATGTGACCCCCTCACCAGCTGCAGTAGCACCCCTAGCTCTGCTGTTACGACCAGGTTCCTCTGCTTTCTGGGACCTCCCCTGGGGTCTCTTCTCAGAACTGCCCCCTCCAGACCGCCCCTCATCCCGTTTCCCAGCAGACAGCCGAGTCCTGGGGCCTGATGTCCGGCGGCCGCTAGAAGACTCCTGAAGGCTCCGGGAATCGGGTGTCACATTTTTATCACCCCCTCTCTGCAACCGTAAACTTCTCCGTTTCGGGCTGTCACCATTTGCCGCCATTTTCAAAATTCCGGAAGCCCGGCGCCGGTGACGCGTTACACTGCCCTACCTCGTGAGATTTCCCTACCCTCTGACTTCCTGTCGCATGAGCGATGACGTCGGGGGGCGTGTCTCACTTTTCTCCATCTGCGCATGCCCAAAAGGACACTCTAGTGAAAATCTTAAGGCTGAACTTAGCAGCACGCCGGGAACCTGCGCATGCGTCTGGGAGCCGAGACGCGCCTGCGCAATGTGATGGTAGGGAAAAATTACGTCCCAGTGCGCAAGCGCCGAGGGTAAACATGAATATCCATGCCAAAAGCACTTTTAACCCTTTGCAGGAGCTATTCTCATATTGGTTCTTGACTGATTGTCCTCCTATATATAGGTTCTATTATATAGGGGGTCTGTCTGCACAGTATATGGGGGGGTCTGTCTGCACAGTATATTTGGGGGGCTGTCTGCACAGTATATTTGGGAGTCTGTCTGCGCAGTATATAGGGGGCTGTCTGCACATTAAATGGGGGGGCTGTCTGCGCAGTATATGGGGGGCTGTGTGCGCAGTATATGGGGGGGCTGTGTGCGCAGTATATGGGGGGGCTGTGTGCGCAGTATATGGGGGGGGCTGTGTGCGCAGTATATGGGGGGGCTGTCTGCGCAGTGTATGGGGGGGCTGTCTGCGCAGTGTATTGGGGGGCTGTCGCACAGTATATGGGGGGGGCTGTCGCACAGTATATGGGGGGGCTGTCTGCGCAGTATATGGGGGGGGCTGTCTGCGCAGTATATGGGGGGGGCTGTCTGCGCATTAAATGGGGGGCTGTGTGCGCAGTATATGGGGGGGGCTGTGTGCGCAGTATATGGGGGGCTGTCTGTGCAGTATATGGGGGGGTGTCTGCTCATTTATATAGGGAGGTCTGTGCAGTATATGGGGGGGGCTGTCTGTGCAGTATATGGGGGGACTGTCTGTGCGGTACGGTATATTGGGGGATGTATGTGCAGCATATTTGGGGGGGGGGGCAGTGTATTATATTTGTGGCCTGTGTGTTAGATGTGTACAACCCTATTTTAACAAAAAAAATAAAAAATTCCCTATATCTCCTATGCCATGGCATGTTTTTTGCTACGAAACTGCAGTCATCTCGTCACTTGGAGAAGGATAAGAAGCGGCCCCCATCCAGAAGGACACACCTGCCACCAAATCCGTCTCTCACTGGATTCTGTAATCCCCGTCTGCTGTGTATATGTGCACCGTCCGTCTGCTGCACTGCGTCTGTTCTGCCATTTGCTCTAACTATTTTAATAAAAAAAAATTGTGTCACAACTCTGACCAGCATGTTCTCCTATGGAACACAAAGTACCTGAAGTGGTAAGAAGAAGCCCATGTGTGAGGCCCGCGCCCTGGCGGGAGCATTGAAGGGGCATCTGACAGGTGACGAGCTGCTCCTGTGTACTGTGATCACCGCGAGTTCAGAGGTCGGCACCCATAGGCTGTCCACATGCTGTGAATTACATCTCCCATCATGCTGGTAAAGTATTATGGGAGGTGTAGTCCAAAACATCTGGAATACCAAATGCGTATGAATGAAAAGCATGGTGTGTGACTGGTCAGTAACAAGGGTTGAAGCCTTGACGTGGCGTTACTGCTCACATGTGTATCCATGTGCCAATTCAACCAATGTGAGTGACTGTAATTAATACTGATTAGGTAACTATAAATACTGTGACAATGGAGAATTAAACGACTGTATCTCCTACACACTGCTTACACCGTGACCGTATCTCCTACACACCGCTTACACTGTGACCGTATCTCCTACACACCGCTTACACCGTGACCGTATCTCCTACACACTGCTTACACTGTGACCGTATCTCCTACACACCGCTTACACCGTGACTGTATCTCCTACACACCGCTTACACCGTGACCGTATCTCCTACACACCGCTTACACCGTGACCGTATCTCCTACACACCGCTTACACTGTGACCGTATCTCCTACACACCGCTTACACCGTGACCGTATCTCCTACACACTGCTTACACTGTGACCGTATCTCCTACACACCGCTTACACCGTGACTGTATCTCCTACACACCGCTTACACTGTGACCGTATCTCCTACACACCGCTTACACCGTGACCGTATCTCCTACACACCGCTTACACCTGTGACCGTATCTCCTACACACTGCTTACACCGTGACCGTATCTCCTACACACAGCTTACACCGTGACCGTATCTCCTACACACCGCTTACACTGTGACCGTATCTCCTACACACCGCTTACACCGTGACCGTATCTCCTACACACCGCTTACACCGTGACCGTATCTCCTACACACCGCTTACACCGTGACCGTATCTCCTACACACTGCTTACACCGTGACCGTATCTCCTACACACCGCTTACACTGTGACCGTATCTCCTACACACCGCTTACACTGTGACCGTATCTCCTACACACTGCTTACACCGTGACCGTGTCTCCTACACACCGCTTACACTGTGACCGTATCTCCTACACACTGCTTACACCGTGACCGTATCTCCTACACACCGCTTACACCGTGACCGTATCTCCTACACACAGCTTACACCGTGACCGTATCTCCTACACACTGCTTACACTGTGACCGTATCTCCTACACACTGCTTACACTGTGACCGTATCTCCTACACACTGCTTACACTGTGACCGTATCACCTACACACTGCTTACACGGCCATAGAGGGACATATGTTCTGACCTTTCTGAGACCTGGGGGGATTTAAATGCGGTGTCTCAGAAGATATGTTGTAAGAACAGCAATTTTTTTTTTTAAACATTCATATTGTTCTTAACCTTACATCATGTTATGTTTTTTTTTCCCAACATTTAAACAGGTTACACAACGCTGATCTATCCAGGACGGCTTCAGGATGGACTATAAGAAGGAGGTTCAGTCCCGATTGGGTCCGGCGCAACCTCAGGGAGTACATATATAGCGGCCTTGGTTTACGACGACGCACAATGGCACAAAGAAGGTAAATTATATATATTTTTTAAAGAAATGTAAATGAAATGTAAAAAGAAATGTAATTTAAAGGGAACCTGTCACCGGGATTTGGGGTATAGCGCTGAGGACATGGGTTGCTAGATGGCCTCTAGCACATCCGCAATACCCAGTCCCCATAGCTCTGTGTGCTTTTATTGCTTAAAAAAATCAATTTGATACATATGCAAATTAACCTGAGATGAGTCCTGTATGTGAGAGGAGTCAGGGACAGGACTCATCTCAGGGTAATTTGCATATGTATCAAATCTGTTTTCTTACACAATAAGAGCACACAGAGCTATGGGGACTGGGTATTGAGGATGTGCTAGCGGCCATCTAACAGCCCATGCCCTCAGCTCTATACACAAAATCCCAGTGACAGGTTCCCTTTAAGGGACTGTCTGTAACAGCAGAGCGTTTGGCTACCCTGTTTTGGACAGCCAACTTATGGTGTAATGTAGACGTAGCATCGGACATGGATGGTGTTTTTAAAGGTAAATTTTTATTTAATTTTTTTCATACAGAACTAAGAGCAGCACTCTGGAGACTGAACAACCTCCTGATGCGGAAAATGAATGGATCGCCAACGCCAGACCTCCTGTCCCTCATGCATCTGCTTGGGAGAATCCGGGTCCCCTACCGGATCCCTCTGCTCAACAGAGGCTCTTAGGTTGACATCCAAATTTAAGAGCCCTGCTGAGCATGCAGAGATCCGGTAGGCCAAAGCAAAATGATTATGTGGACCGTGTAGAGGTTGTTTCCAACACTGTAGAAGGTTTGGACGAACATCAGAAGGAGTTTAGTGCTGCCTTGATTCGCCGCTGGGAGGGAGCAGAGTCGGCGATCCAATGCAGCCCTAACTACCATTATGGGGTAAGCATAATCAATTTGGTGGACTCAATGACGCCCGAGCAGTTGCATGAGTTTAATATCATGCTTAGAGAATGTGTCACAGAAATTGGCCACGGCCCCCACAACCTCATCCCACACCAGTGACCATTACCGACAACCTTCCCATTCCCAGCCCCCGGGCATGTGTTCCCTTCTGTCTCTTTTCTACTTCTCCGTCCCACTATTTTCCCCACCACCTCTACACATGCTCGGGTACCCTCCTCCTCAGACCCTTATACAACCCACAATTTCAACCTGCATCCTTTCTTGTGGACTGTATTTTTAGCTCAGAGAATAAAGAGGACAGGGGGGCTACCATTGCCAACCTCAAACCACCTACACGACAGTCCTACTCCACTAAAAAAAATTATTTTTTGTATAGTATGTATATATATATATTTTTTTTTATGGATATATTGTAATTTATACAAAAATAAAAAAATGTATAGTTAACTTCGATGTATTTGTGTTTTCATTGGCCGGTACAGGGTAACAGTACCCTTTGGCACTACCGCTGTGGTGACATTAAAACCACCATAGGGTCACTACTGTACGTTTATTGAAAAGCCCTTGGTATTTTTTTTTCCCCTAAACTACATTATTGCCAAAGGTGAACCATGAACAATACAATCAGTAATGAGCTATCTTTTGGCTCTTTATTGATCGCAGACCCTATGATTGGCACATGAACAGCAAAGGCTTGTTCGTTGTTCAATCTTGCCCCTTTTCTATTGAGCCCTTGTGGGAGTCACGGTCCATCAGCATCATCAGGAATTCATTAATAAATTGTAATTTAACAGTTTGATTAATGATTTCCCTATGACGCTATGACATAACTAGTGTGATTACCACAATGGACACACAAGGGACTAACTGCTGTTAAAGGGGTATCCCAATCAATGGTGGCATATCACTTGAATATGCAACCATTGTCTGATAGGTGTGGGTACCACCGATGGGACACGCACCTATATTGAGAACGGAGCAGGTAGCGCTGTGGCTGGAGGACACCAGATTTAATGGGGTCCGTCGACCACTGTTTGCTAATCCACAACTCTAACATAGAGAAGAATGGAGGGCGGCAGAGCATGCGCATTGCGCCATACTCCAATTTCGGGGACCAGTTCTCAATATAGGTGCGGGGAACAGCAGCTATAAGACAATGGGGGCATATCCAAGCGATATGCCCCTATTGTCTGAGATGAGAAAACTCATTTTAAGGCCTCTTTCACACGACTGTATTCCCTACAAGAGGGCCATATGTCCCACACTGGCATTGATCATGCCAACAGGAGTACACACAATCCTAGATTACAATGATGCTGCGCAAGTCGAGCTTCAGGTGGGGCTATTGTTTAGCACGAATAGAGAATCGATCATATGAATGCGGGACAATAGCCCATTGTGAGGCACAACATGAACAACATCAAGATGCCATGTGCTCCTGTACGCACGATCAATATCGCCCGTTAACTATCACTATACATGTTTTAGTGCATATAGTCGTGTACAAGAGTCCAAAAGGTGAGATACGGTCACGGTGTAAGCAGTGTGTAGGTGATACAGTCACGGTGTAAGCAGTGTGTAGGAGATACGGTCACGGTGTAAGCTGTGTGTAGGAGATACGGTCACGGTGTAAGCGGTGTGTAGGAGATACGGTCACAGTGTAAGCGGTGTGTAGGAGATACGGTCACAGTGTAAGCGTTGTGTAGGAGATACGGTCACGGTGTAAGCGGTGTGTAGGAGATACGGTCACAGTGTAAGCGGTGTGTAGGAGATACGGTCACGGTGTAAGCAGTGTGTAGGAGATACGGTCACAGTGTAAGCGGTGTGTAGGAGATACGGTCACGGTGTAAGCGGTGTGTAGGAGATACGGTCACGGTGTAAGCAGTGTGTAGGAGATACGGTCACGGTGTAAGCGGTGTGTAGGAGATACGGTCACGGTGTAAGCGGTGTGTAGGAGATACGGTCACGGTGTAAGCTGTGTGTAGGAGATACGGTCACGGTGTAAGCGGTGGTGTAGGAGATACGGTCACGGTGTAAGCGGTGTGTAGGGATACGGTCACGGTGTAAGCAGTGTGTAGGAGATACGGTCACAGTGTAAGCGGTGTGTAGGAGACACGGTCACGGTGTAAGCAGTGTGTAGGAGATACGGTCACAGTGTAAGCGGTGTGTAGGAGATACGGTCACAGTGTAAGCGGTGTGTAGGAGATACGGTCACGGTGTAAGCAGTGTGTAGGAGATACAGTCGTTTAATTCTCCATTGTCACAGTATTTATAGTTACCTAATCAGTATTAATTACAGTCACTCACATTGGTTGAATTGGCACATGGATACACATGTGAGCAGTAACGCCACGTCAAGGCTTCAACCCTTGTTACTGACCAGTCACACACCATGCTTTTCATTCATACGCATTTGGTATTCCAGATGTTTTGGACTACACCTCCCATAATACTTTACCAGCATGATGGGAGATGTAATTCACAGCATGTGGACAGCCTATGGGTGCCGACCTCTGAACTCGCGGTGATCACAGTACACAGGAGCAGCTCGTCACCTGTCAGATGCCCCTTCAATGCTCCCGCCAGGGCGCGGGCCTCACACATGGGCTTCTTCTTACCACTTCAGGTACTTTGTGTTCCATAGGAGAACATGCTGGTCAGAGTTGTGACACAATTTTTTTTATTAAAATAGTTAGAGCAAATGGCAGAACAGACGCAGTGCAGCAGACGGACGGTGCACATATACACAGCAGACGGGGATTACAGAATCCAGTGAGAGACGGATTTGGTGGCAGGTGTGTCCTTCTGGATGGGGGCCGCTTCTTATCCTTCTCCAAGTGACGAGATGACTGCAGTTTCGTAGCAAAAAACATGCCATGGCATAGGAGATATAGGGAATTTTTTATTTTTTTTGTTAAAATAGGGTTGTACACATCTAACACACAGGCCACAAATATAATACACTGCCCCCCCCCCCAAATATGCTGCACATACATCCCCCAATATACCGTACCGCACAGACAGTCCCCCCATATACTGCACAGACAGCCCCCCCATATACTGCACAGACCTCCCTATATAAATGAGCAGACACCCCCCCATATACTGCACAGACAGCCCCCCATATACTGCGCACACAGCCCCCCCATATACTGCGCACACAGCCCCCCATTTAATGCGCAGACAGCCCCCCCCATATACTGCGCAGACAGCCCCCCCCATATACTGCGCAGACAGCCCCCCCATATACTGTGCGACAGCCCCCCCCATATACTGTGCGACAGCCCCCCAATACACTGCGCAGACAGCCCCCCCATACACTGCGCAGACAGCCCCCCCATATACTGCGCACACAGCCCCCCCCATATACTGCGCACACAGCCCCCCCATATACTGCGCACACAGCCCCCCCATATACTGCGCACACAGCCCCCCATATACTGCGCAGACAGCCCCCCCATTTAATGTGCAGACAGCCCCCTATATACTGCGCAGACAGACTCCCAAATATACTGTGCAGACAGCCCCCCAAATATACTGTGCAGACAGACCCCCCCATATACTGTGCAGACAGACCCCCTATATAATAGAACCTATATATAGGAGGACAATCAGTCAAGAACCAATATGAGAATAGCTCCTGCAAAGGGTTAAAAGTGCTTTTGGCATGGATATTCATGTTTACCCTCGGCGCTTGCGCACTGGGACGTAATTTTTCCCTACCATCACATTGCGCAGGCGCGTCTCGGCTCCCAGACGCATGCGCAGGTTCCCGGCGTGCTGCTAAGTTCAGCCTTAAGATTTTCACTAGAGTGTCCTTTTGGGCATGCGCAGATGGAGAAAAGTGAGACACGCCCCCCGACGTCATCGCTCATGCGACAGGAAGTCAGAGGGTAGGGAAATCTCACGAGGTAGGGCAGTGTAACGTGTCACCGGCCAATGCGCATGCGTCTAGCCTAGCGCGTACCTGCTGGGCTAGTGCGGTTCAGGCGTTCATGGACTGGAGCAGAGGCTTTGTGGATTGTCACTGTCACCTGTCTGCGGCAGAGTTCAGCCATGTAAGTGGATTTTTAAAGACTTTAGTCATGTTTTCTGTCTCTTATAACACATGTACGTGCTGTTTGTTTGATTCCAGCTGCAGCTTCCTATCTGTTATGCTGATACTTGTAGTCCTTCGTCATCTTCTTTTTTTTTTTTTTTTTTTTTACAAATCTTCAGAGCTAAATGACTATGGGACAGTAAAAATCCATTGGAAACCATGGAAAGGAACAATTGGCGCGGCGAGGGCATCGGATTCCAGCAAACCTGCTACTAACTATAAGCACCTCGGGGCAAGTGCATAGTAGTGACCCTCTAATATCGGGGAACGGACAGGGCCGTCTTTAATATTGATTGGACCCTGGGCAAAATTTTACTTGGGCCCCCTGGATCCCGCCTTCCCACACCGTAGCAGGCAATCACGCCCTCCACCACAACACACACAAAAAATCCACACATCTGGTAGAGTCCAGTGAATGACTCTAAATACTTCCAGTTCTGAAGACTCCAGCGGCTCAGGATCAGTGTTCTGGGCAGCTGGGCTCAGGCTGGAAGTGGGCACCGCTCTGCAGGAAGGAGACCAGGGCTCGGCTCACCCTAGTGTTACAGTGCACCCCAGCACCCCACAGTATGCAGTATAGCACCCTATAGTATACAGCACCACACAGTATGCAGTATAGCACCCCACACTATACAGTACCCCACACTATACAGTACCCCACAGTATATAGTATAGCAGTCCACAGTATACAACACCTCACTGTATACAGCACCCCAAACTATACACTATACAGTACAGCAGTATAGCACCCCACAGTATACAGACCCCCACAGCATACAGTACAGCAGTATAGCACTCCACAATATACAGCCCCCCACACTATACAGGCCCCCTCCCCCCCACACTATACAGGCCCCCTCCCCCCCCACACTATACAGGCCCCCCCCCCCACACTATACAGGCCCCCTCCCCCCCCCACACTATACAGGCCCCCTCCCCCCCACACTATACAGGCCCCCTCCCCCCCACACTATACAGGCCCCCTCCCCCCCACACTATACAGGCCCCCCCACACTATACAGCCCCACCACACAGTATACAGGCCCCCCACACAGTATACAGCCCACCACAGTATACAGGCCCCCACACAATATACAGCACCCCATTATACAGTAGTTTACAGTATATTAACATAACAGCCCCTGTCACCTTTTTCTGATGTAATCTTCACACAAAAAAGCTCCACAGTTAACTTCTGCAACACTCCTGCTAGGACCTGTGATGACCTCATAGCCATGTGACTAGTAATTGCTTTGTTACTAGTCACATGGTGATGATGTCATTAAGGTCCTAGATCACAACGTTAAAGTACACAGACAGCTTGACACCCGGGGCAGTAGCTAGCAGGGCTCAAGAGGCAGCTGCCTTGGGCCCCCCAGGAGCAACTGGGCCCAGGGCAGCTGCCCCTTTTGCCCCTTGGTAAAGACGGCCCTGGGAACGGAGGCCATGATGGTCACATGACCTTCCTCGCCACCTCTACGTTGCTGGAGGATCTTGAAGCACATGACATAGCGTTTCAGGCGCTCAAGTTGCCTACGGATGGACTTGTTGACCATTAGCCTTGCTCTTCACAACGCTCTGGTTTTGGTGCAAAATTTGGTTATGGATACCCCAGAGCGTCCACAGTATACAAACAAGATTATCGCTGTAGTGCATGGGGTTGGAATCTACGAATGCAGTCGGTGATTGGCTGAGGGGCGTCCACCGCCATTTCCTGCCGTGGCGAGAAGTCAGCAGGAAGTGGAGTGCGTTGGAGCGATCGGGGAGATGAGTATAGGACAACAATCATGTTCTATCTCCTTTGCAGAGAAGTGGAAAGGACATGCGGATGCGGATAGTATGCGGATAGTACAATGAAATGAATGAGTCTGCATCCGATCCGAAAAAATGCAGATTGGATGCGACCCAAAATCATGGCGGTGTGTATGAGGCCTAAGGCGGAGTTCACATCTTCATTGATCTTTCCGTCCTCATGATCCCTCAGAAAAATGAGAAATGACTGATCCGTCTTATTTCAGACATCAGTTTGTGTCAGCTCCGTCAGACATCACTCCTGTCTGCCGTCAAAAATAACTAATGTCTGACGGAACTGACGCAAATGGAGCTCAGCTTGTGCTCAAATTAAGGATACCTTCACACAAAAAAAAATGGCTGGCAAAAACTGTACTTTTTTTTTTTTTTTTTTTTTTTTTTTTTTTTTTTTTAAATGGCTGCTTTCTAAAACATGGCTTTCAAAAAACTGCCCCCTTAAATGCTATGTGGACCACAGGTTTATACCCCCCTAGTGACCAGGCCCTTTTTTACAAATCGGCACTCCACAACTTTAGCGGTTTATTGCTCGGTCATGCAACTTACCACCCAAATGAATTTTACCTCCTTTTCTTCTCACTAATAGAGCTTTCATTTGGTGGTATTTCATTGCTGCTGACATTTTTACTTTTTTTGTTATTAATCGAAATTTACAGATTTTTTTTTTTTTGCAAAAAAATGACATTTTTCACTTTTAGTTGTAAATTTTTTTTTTTAAAACGACATCCATATATACATTTTTCTCTAAATTTATTGTTCTACATGTCTTTGATAAAAAAAGGGTTTGGGTAAAAGCTATAGCGTTTACAAACTATAGTACAAAAATGTGAATTTCCGCTTTTTGAAGCAGCTCTGACTTTCTGAGCACCTGTCATGTTTCCTGAGGTTCTACAATGCCCAGACAGTAGAAAACCCCCACAAATGACCCCATTTCGGAAAGTAGACACCCTAAGGTATTCGCTGATGGGCATAGTGAGTTCATAGAATTTTTTATTTTTTGTCACAAGTTAGTGGAATATGAGACTTTGTAATAAAAATAAAAAAATAATCATAATTTTCCGCTAACTTGGGACAAAAAATAAAAAAATTCTAGGAACTCACCATGCCCCTCACGGAATACCTTGGGGTGTCTTCTTTCCAAAATGGGGTCACTTGTGGGGTAGTTATACTGCCCTGGCATTCTAGGGGCCCAAATGTGTGGTAAGTAGTTTGAAATCAAAATCTGTAAAAAATGACCGGTGAAATCCTAAAGGTGCACTTTGGAATGTGGGCCCCTTTGCCCACCTAGGCTGCAAAAAAGTGTCACACATCTGGTATCGCCGTACTCAGGAGAAGTAGGGCAATGTGTTTTGGGGTGTCATTTTACATATACCCATGCTGGGTGAGAGAAATATCTTGGCAAAAGACAACTTTTTCAATTTTTTTATACAAAGTTGGCATTTGACCAAAATATTTATCTCACCCAGCATGGGTATATGTAAAATGACACCCCAAAACACATTGCCCAACTTCTTCTGAGTAGACACTTTATTGCAGCCTAGATGCGCAAAGGGGCACAAATTCCTTTTAGGAGGGCATTTTTTGACATTTGGATCCCAGACTTCTACTCACGCTTTAGGGCCCCTAAAATGCCAGGGCAGTATAAATACCCCATGTGACCCCATTTTGGACCCCCCAAGGTATTCAATGAGGGGCATGGCGAGTTCATAGAATTTTTTTTTTTTTTTTGGCACAAGTTAGCGGAAATTGATTTTATTTTGTTTTTTCTCACAAAGTCTCCCTTTCCGCTAACTTGGGACAAAAATGTCAATCTTTCATGGACTCAATATGCCCCTCACGGAATACCTTGGGGTGTCTTCTTTCCGAAATGGGGTCACATGTGGGGTATTTATACTGCCCTGGCATTTTAGGGGCCCTAAAGCGTGAGAAGAAGTCTGGAATATAAATGTCTAAAAAATGTTACGCATTTGGATTCCGTGAGGGGTATGGTGAGTTCATGTGAGATTTTATTTTTTGACACAAGTTAGTGGAATATGAGACTTTGTAAGGAAAAAAAATAAAAATAAAAAATTCCCGCTAACTTGGGCCAAAAAAATGTCTGAATGGAGCCTGACAGGGGGGTGATCAATGACAGGGGGGTGATCAGGGAGTCTATATGGGGTGATCACCCCCCTGTAAGGCTCCATTCAGACGTCCATACGTGTTTTGCGGATCCGATCAATGTATCCGTGGATCCGTAAAAATCATACGGACGTCTGAATGGCGCCTTACAGGGGGGTGATCAATGACAGGGGGGGTGATCAGGGAGTCTATATGGGGTGATCACCCCCCTGTAAGGCTCCATTCAGACGTCCGTATGTGTTTTGCGGATCCGATCCGTAAAAAACATACGGACGTCTGAATGGAGCCTTACAGGGGGGTGATCAATGACAGGGGGGTGATCAGTGACAGAGGGGTGATCACCCCATATACACTCCCTGATCACCCCCTGTCATTGATCACCCCCCTGTAAGGCTCCATTCAGACGCCCGTATGTGTTTTACGGATCCACGCATCCATGGATCGGATCCGCAAAACACATACGGACGTCTGAATGGAGCCTTACAGGGGGGTGATCAGGGAGTCTATATGGGATGATCACCCCCCTGTAAGGCTCTATTCAGACGTCCGTATGTGTTTTACGGATCCACGCATCTATGGGTCGGATCCGCAAAACACATACGGACGTCTGAATGGAGCCTTACAGGGGGGTGATCAGTGACAGGGGGGTGATCAGCCCATATAGACTCCCTGATCACCCCCCTGTAAGGCTCCATTCAGACGTCCGTATGTGTTTTGCGGATCCGATCCATGGATGCGTGGATCCGTAAAACACATACGGGCGTCTGAATGGAGCCTTACAGGGGGGTGATCAATGACAGGGGGTGATCAGGGAGTGTATATGGGTGATCAGGGGTTCATAATAAGTGACAGGGAGGGGGGGGGTGTAGTGTAGTGGTGTTTGGTGCTACTTTACTGAGCTACCTGTGTCCTCTGGTTGTCAATCCAAACAAAAGGGACCACCAGAGGACCAGGTAGCAGGTATATTAGACGCTGTTATCAAAACAGCGTCTAATATACCTGTTAGGGGTTAAAAAAATCGCATCTCCAGCCTGCCAGCGAACGATCGCCGCTGGCAGGCTGGAGATCCACTCGCTTACCTTCCGATCCTGTGTGCGCGCGTTCACAGGAAATCTCGGCTCACGCGAGATGACGCCAATTGGCGTTAGTGTAGCCTGGAAGTGCCGCAGCAATGACGCCTTTCGGCGTTAGCGTGGCGGCAGGTGGTTAAATGGTATGTGGACCATTCGTCTGTAAAAAATAAGACATGTCCTATTTTCGGATGGTTTATTCACTGGCTATTGAAGAAAAAAAAAAACGCCATGTGAATATGCCCCTAGACTTCAATTGTTCTGAAAATGACGGCTGTTTTTCACGTCGTGTGAATGCAGCCTTACAGCAATACAAAATTTATATTGTTTTTATGTTTTACTAATAAAATAAAAACCATAGGAAAAAAATAATAATCATTTTTTCTTTGCATCGCCATATTCTCACACCCATAACTTTTCTCGCTCATATCATTGGGGGACACAGAAGACCATGGGTATAGCTGCTGCCACTAGGAGGCGACACTAAGCAAAAAAGTGTTAGCTCCTCCTCTCAGCTATACCCCTCCTGCAGACACTGAGCTGATCAGTTTTAGCTTAGTGTCTGTAGGAAGCAGACATTTTTTTTCTGCAGGTCTGCCAAAGATCTTGTTATTTTTTAGGTTTGGGCTACAGGTGGGCTCTAACCACCTGTTTTCCCCACACTTGAGGAGGGAGACCAGCGGGTCCTCAAGCCTGCTGCTCGTTCCCCACATATGGAAGACGAGGAGGAACAGCAGAACTCAAATCCACTGTTACCCGCCAGCTACAGTGTCGCCTTATCTACTTCTTCTGGAAGTCCCCCCTGTTACCGGTGTAGCCGCCCTCCCCAAGGAGCAGCAGCACACTGAGGAAGGTGACACTGCTGGAATCGGGGTGGGCAGAAACCATCAAGGTAAGTATTACCTTCCTTTCCCTGTGTAGATTTTATTATTTTCCCTTATAACATGGTTATAAGGGAAAATAATAGCATTCTTAAAGGGGTTCTGCACTTTGTTTAAACTGATGATCTATCCTCTCTCCATTCAAGTGAACAGAGCTTAGACCCGCCCAGGACAGTGATACTAGTCGTGACGTCACTGGGCCTGCGGTAAACAGTGAGAAGGCCGCGGCGCTGGTGGAGCGCTGCTGCCTTCTCAAACAGCTGATCGGCGGGGGTCCCGGGTGTCGGACCCCCGCCGATCACATGCTGATGATCTATCCAGAGGATAGATCATCAGTTTAAACAAAGTGCAGAACCCCTTTAAGAATGCTATTATTTTCCCTTATAATCATGTTACAAGGGAAAATAATAAAGTCTACACAACACCGATCCCAAACCTGAACTTCTGCGAAGAAGACCGGGTTAGGGTTTTGGTACCAAACATGCCGATTTTTTTTCTCACGTGCGTGCAAAACACATTAAAACGCTTTGCACTCACGGGGAAAAATCACGCATTTTCCCGCAACGCACCCGCATCTTTTCCTGCACGTCACCCACAACGCCCGTGTTAACCCAGCCTTAGGTGGAGTACTTGCACTACCACTGGATACTGTCTGACCTGTAGCATTACCCCCTTCCATAGGCGGAGTACTTGCACTACCACTGCATACTGTACAGCCTGTAGCATACCCTCCTTTCTTAGGCGGAGTATTTGCGCTACCACTGGATCCTATTCATTCTGTATCATTGCTCATAGGCAGGGTATTTGCACATGGGACCCTATACATCCGGTAGCAAGGCCTCTTTCCATAGGCGGAGTATTTGCTTCACCACTGGATACTGTACAGCCTGTCACATTACTCTAATCCAAAGGTTATTCCATCATGAAATAAAGATTATTATTTGTTTTTATTATGTACACAATAAGGCTGTATATGTTTAATTTTTTGGGTAAATAAATTCCATTAATCCATTCACAATGTCATGCTCTTCCAGAGGTTTTTGTAAGATTATTGGGCAGTTTCTCTGCCTACAAGATATTATCACAGATGCTTGGTTTACTTTTGCAGCTCTCAAAACTGAATTTGACTCAGCAGAGATCACATGCCTCTTCTTCACAGCAAAAATGTTATAATTCTAACATGAACAGAGTTGAGAAAAAGACCTTAATCCTAACTTCTACAAACCTATGAATGCAGAATCCACCTAATCAAACTAATATGAAAAATTGTTATTCTAAAAATCTTCATCTACTTGCATATTATAAGTTATACCAGCAAGAATTAGTCTTTATGTAGAAAACTATGATTTAAATCAAGCCTAAATCAAATCCACCCTGCTAGCAATACCACTGGATACTGTACGTCCTGTACCATTACCCTCCTTCCATAGGTGGAGTATTGGCACTACCACTGGATCATATTCCCGGTAGTATTGCCCTCCTTCCATAGTGGGTGTATTTACACTTCCCACTGGGTAGTGTACATTCTGTGACATTATTCTCATTCCATGGAGTAATTGCGCTACCACTGGATCCTATACAGACTGTAGCATTACTCTCCTTCCTTAGGCGGAGTAATTGCACTAATCCTAGTTATCTTCTGTCCGGTTGGATTTCCAGCTTCTATAGGTGGACTAGTTGCGCCAGAATCGCATACTGTAGATCCTTACTACATTACCATTAGCATTACCCTCCTTCTATTGACGGAGTAGTTGCACAACCAGTAGTGCCTGCACTACCAGTGGACCCTGTACATCTGTCAGGCTCCCCTCTTTCCATAGGCGGAGTATTCCCACTACCTCTGGAATCTTCCACCCTATCGCATTATCCCCTTGTTGCATTCCATCTCGTTCCAAGGGTGGTCTCCTTGCTAGACTCAGTCAATCGCCTTACCCCCTGTCATAGGCGGTATTTTAGCACTACCCCGGGATACTGTGACTACTTTCACACTATCCTTTTCCTCAGGTAGTCATTGTACGGATTGGGTTCGGGCGCCTACATGGCAGCTTCTGTCTTTCCAGGGTGTTGACCCATGACCTGCCTCTCCTCGTGCCTTGAGTCCCCATGTGGAGCATTCAAATTTTGTTGCTTTTCCTTGGCACGCTCGGTGTCCACACTCCTTCAGTAGATAGAACGTCTGCACAGGTTGCCAGTTTTCTTCCTTCCCCGGTGGAGTATTGCACTACCAACAGTTCATGTTGGCTACTGCTATTTGACCTCATTTTCAAGTGGAGTTTCCCCTCTGGAGAGGCCATGGGTGCTGGTATGGCCTCCCCCTATGAGGCAGTCTTTTCACTGGCTGTAGATTTTTGGGCTACTCCTGTTCCTTGGCTACTACTGTGTGACCCCTTCCCAGGGGGAGTTTTGCATTCTTCCTTCAAATGTCGACAGTCACTGGTTCTGGCTTACAGGACACATTGTCAGTGGGCGCGGCACCGGAGGTTCTTGCCGCATCCCCTTCCTCCATGTGGGGTATCGACCCTGGTATTTTGTGCGGTTTTCTGCAACACATTTACCAGGCATGGTATGTATGGTGTTCTCGAGGTGGTGGCTGGTAGATTCACTTATTCCTTATTGCGCTGGTCAAACGCCCATACCAAGCCATGCTACTGGTGATGGGTTTGCTCACTGCTGGTGGGCACTAGTGCGGTTTTCTGTACCTGATATAACCTACTGATTTCTGTGGCGCTGGTTTAGCGCCTTGTTCCCTTCACATGTCGTGCATTGCCTCTACCATCTGCTACAGTGACAGCATCAGCGTTCTCTCCTTGTGGAAGTTTGGGTATGCACTTATCCAGTTTGTCTCTGTGAGTTGTCTGCACTGCTTTCCCTCACCGGGTAGAGCGGTTGTACTGTCCTTGTTCGTCACCACTTACACTAGTTCTCTACTGAACCGTATCAGCCTCTTCTACTTCTCCCCTTCTGCAAGGCGAGTAGTTGCACTTCCCCAGATACTGTTTCTGCTTGCTTGGCCAGTTTCCATAGCCGTTGGGTTCTTGTAGGCCCCCTTTCTGCTGTGGAGCATCTGCTTGGGTAGTATGGTCCCATTACCATTTTTTCTGGGACTTTGTGGCGTTCGACGTCCACACAACATTCCTGGCGCAGTATTTATCCCATATCTGGTTCTGGTCTGGCCGTTTCGTACATTCCTCTCATTGCTTCATTCTCTTCTTTAGGCGGAGTTGGTCCGCAGTGGCGGTCGATAGTGTCTGATGGGTTTACGCAACTTTTATGTTTTCATGTACGTTGCTTCTACCTGTTCCCTTGGCCTCTGTACTTTTTCTTTAGCTTCCGGTTAGGTCTGCCAGTTCAGGCAGCCTTCCATAGGTATCAGGCGGCTCCTCTTGTTATGGAGCTTAAGGTCCTCCTCTCCATGTCTCTGCTTAGCACATTGTCATTCTCCTTGAGGAACATTCTTATGAGACATACCCCTTGGCTGTAGGTCTAAAGGGGAATTTTTTTTTTTTATCTTGGAGGACACTCGTTTCCTACCAGGTTACCCCCCCCAATTTTTTGGTGTTCAGTCCCACTGCCTTGTTCCCATTGTGTCTCTTCTCTCCCTCAATATTCTTTTCTTGTGTGCCATGGTTGTACCTGACATCCAGGTTCTCTAGCCCTGATTTGTTAATGGTTCTGCTGGAATGCTCTTCTCCTTTGACAGCCTGGTATGGAGTTGGGGGTTGTCGCCTTCTGACACCTCTAATTCTTCCCCCATGGAGGGGCAAGATTTGTCACGTCCGCAGTTCTCTGGCCCTTGGTATCCAGGCACCATTTTCAGTTCATTTTCTTCCCATGGTATGTCGTGTCTGTTGATAACTCTAGGGGGGTCTTTTCCTGGGGTGCTGGTCCTTGGGTATCACCTTCCTTAGAAGTCTTCTGGGCCCAGGCTATGTTTTCTCTCTCCGGTATATTCCGTAGTCGCTCCATTTGCTCTGGCGCCTGATTTGTTTTTATTCTTGTCTATCTTGTGGATATTCGGTGTGCTCGCCACTTCTTCCGAAGTCTCCTCAGCCGTGGCTTGTGTCCCCGAGGATGTTCTTCTTCTGCCCAGCTGGGGCATCTGGGTATTCAGACGCTCTCTGGCTGGCCTTCCTGGGAATGGCTCTTCCTGTCCTTTTTCAGGGGTCCGGGTGTGCCCTCCCCCGTAATTCTGTGTGGGGCCTTATGACAGGCCTTGGTATCGTTCTGGTCTTGTTCCCTCCCCCCATGGTACTGCTCTTTATTATCCCATGGTCTTCTGCTCTCCCAATGATACGAGCGAGAAATTAGGATTTTTGACTTACCTGTAAAATCCTTTTCCCGCTGAGTTCATTGGGGGACACAGCTCCCACCCCGTAAGTACATTGCTGGCTCTCCTTGATGGGTCCCTCCGGTTCTTGATTCTGACCCATCTTCGCCTTACTTTTTATTGTTTTCTGTTGGCTTCTCTTGGCTGCTACTACTGCTTTAGTACAAACTGATTAGTTCGGTGTCTGCAGGAGGGGTATAGCTGAGAGGAGGAGCTGACACTTTTTTGCTTAGTGTCGCCTCCTAGTGGCAGTAGCTATACCCATGGTCTTCTGTGTCCCCCCAATGAACTCAGCGAGAAAAGAATTTTACAGATAAGACAAAAATCCAACTTTTTTATATTTCTGTCTACAGAGCTGGGGGCTTGTTTTTTTTCGGGGTACATATGATTGATTACATTTTATTCAATTTTTGTTGGGAGTCAGCAAATTAACCATTTTTTTCCCCCATTACGGCATTCACCGCATATAAAATTTCTTTCATATTTTAATAGTTCAGACATTTTCGGTCGCAGTGTTAGTATTTATTTTTATATGTAAAAATTGGGAAAATGGGTTTGAATTTTTATATTTTTTTTTACGTTTTTATTTAACTTTTTGTTGTTGTAATGTTTAGACCTCTTAGGCGACTGAGGCTACTTTCACACTAGTGTTTTTACTGGATCCGGCAGGGTTCAGCAAAAACGTTTCCGTTACTGATAATACAACCATCTGCATCCGTTATGAACGGATCCGGTTGTATTATCTTTAACATACCCAAGACGGATCCGTCATGAACTCCATTGAAAGTCAATGGAGGACGGATCCTTTTTCTATTGTGTCAGAGAAAACGGATCCGTCCCTATTGACTTGCATTAGGGGTCATGCCGGATCCGTCTTGCTCCGCTTCCCAGGACGGAAAGCAAACTACAACATGTTGCGGTTTGCTCTCCGGTATGGGAACGCAACTAAACTAAACGGAATGCATTTTGGTGCATTCCGTTCTGTTCAGTTCAGTTTTGTCCCGATTGACAATGAATGGGGACAAAACGGAAGCGTTTTTTTATATTTTTATTTTTTATATTGAGCCCCTATGATGGATCTCAATACTGGAAAACTAAAACGCTAGTGTGAAAGTAGCCTTAAACATACGATTTGCTGATCACTTTTCCCATATACTGCAATGGAATACTATTGCAGCCTATGGAATTCTGAAAGGCTGCTTAAGAAGCCATGGCTTTTCAGGCAGGTAGCCTGGCCCCAGGCTCTCATGGCAAACTATCAAAGCCCTGTGATTTTGCCGCGGGGGTTCTAACCCCCTCAAATGCCAAACTCTCATAGACATGAAGTCAGCATGCTGGGAGTTGTAGTTTTACAACAGCTGGAGTGGCGGAGGTTTCTGAACAATAGACAGTGCAAAAAACGTTTGCTCCTGTAATTGTTTGGCTACCGACAGCGCCCCCCAGTTATCCACTGATGCTCACGCAGAGAGAAGATATAAAGAGCCTCTCGCCCTTGATGACCGGCGTCTCTGTACCCAGGCAGTCCTTTGGTCATAATGGGCACTGTACATTATGTATTTTCCCCTGTGGTGGCGCTGCAGGGGAATTAAACACTACTTACCGCTAGGGAACCCTTCTAGCAAAAATTGAAAGTTTATCTGTAAAGTTTGGAAAACAATCTGAATACACATTAATTCCCTGCATTCATTAATGGGTCTGTTACTTCTGTTTTCTACAGGACATCGATAATGTCTTGGATGAAGCCAAAGCTGTAAGTAAGAGTTTCTCCCTAGTAAATGCCAATCTTTGAGTCGTCTTCTTCTATCATTATAGGTTTATAGTGGCTCACCCTTCTGTTTACCAGGTTCGGTGCTCTAACTATGATGTGGTTCACCCCAACCACATAAGGGGTTAACAATAAAGAAATATGTAAATTATAGTGAGCACTCAATATCTGTGGTCATATATCAGGTCTGTTGATATAACTATTTTATTAGAACATGAAATGGTGCATACAATAGATATAGCATAATAAAATATCGTACCTTAAGATTAAAATTAAATAATAAAACAAAATATGGAAAAACACAGTTGGTTATACCGATAGAAAATTGGTCACTTAAGGTTGGTATTGTCTCCTTATAGAGGCTGCAATTTTGTTTTTATAGGTGTTGCAACATTGTTCCCAACGTTAAATATCTCAGTTATCAATGGTGTGTCCGTGCATGTAGTTAGCCAGAAGTACTCACTGTTTGGGGTTCGGCTCGTGTGTAACTGTCCGTGGTGGCGTCCCACCGTGGGTCAGTGCACTCACCCAATGTAACGTTTTTGGAGTGTCTTCCGATATTCACGGTCCGCGGTGTTGTTGCGGTAATCCTGCTCCCCAAGAGACCGCTGTGCGTCCCTCGTGTAGCTGGCGTCCTGCTTTTTTGCTGACACTACACGTGATCAGGGCGCCGGGGAGGTCTTTACCCGATGAAAAGTTGTGGGATATCTCCCGATGATCAAAGTCTGCGGTTACGGTAATCCTGCTTCCAGGTGGCCGCTGTGTGTCCCACGTGTGGCTGGCGTCCTGTGCTTTTTGCCGGCACTCCACGTGATCAGGGCGCCGATGAAGTCTCTACCTGTAATTGGTTCAAGACTCCTGTGATGAATTAGGAATATTTTCGATCACCGTCTATGCGGTCGTGTCCGTGATTCCGTGTGCTGATCAGCTCCGATGGGTTAAAGTGTCCAGTCGTCTATAGGGATCCCAACCGCTATACGCGTTTCAAGGTCTCTGACCTCTTCCTCAGTAGCTGGTTATGGGATCCAAAGGTACTTCCTTATATATCCTGGACGGGTTACACCTTGTTTGCTTAATTCGGGATCATTGCAAAATCTGGTTTGGAGTTAGATATTTTGAAATACCTCCTTGTATTTTTAAATAGAGACATTCATCATTATACAATGCTCCTTATACCTCGACATTAAATTGACCAAACTACAATTCATTATAAATTATAAATTATTTCACAATCCTTAATGTATTTAGCATAAATACATATATATTTATAATCAATGCATGTTAAAACTGATAAATTCATACTATAATAATCATGATAAAATTATACCATTGCGCTTCCTCTCTATTAAAATATTTAAAAATATAAAAAAATATAAAAAAATATACATAGTGATATTTTTTCAATTAAAATATTACTTTAAAATATTAATTTAAAATATTAATTTAAAATCAATATATGTGTTCATCTGTGTTTTCTTATTTGTAGTGACACTACAAATAAGAAAACACAGATGAACACATATATTGATTTTAAATTAATATTTTAAATTAATATTTTAAAGTAATATTTTAATTGAAAAAATATCACTATGTATATTTTTTTATATTTTTTTATATTTTTAAATATTTTAATAGAGAGGAAGCGCAATGGTATAATTTTATCATGATTATTATAGTATGAATTTATCAGTTTTAACATGCATTGATTATAAATATATATGTATTTATGCTAAATACATTAAGGATTGTGAAATAATTTATAATTTATAATGAATTGTAGTTTGGTCAATTTAATGTCGAGGTATAAGGAGCATTGTATAATGATGAATGTCTCTATTTAAAAATACAAGGAGGTATTTCAAAATATCTAACTCCAAACCAGATTTTGCAATGATCCCGAATTAAGCAAACAAGGTGTAACCCGTCCAGGATATATAAGGAAGTACCTTTGGATCCCATAACCAGCTACTGAGGAAGAGGTCAGAGACCTTGAAACGCGTATAGCGGTTGGGATCCCTATAGACGACTGGACACTTTAACCCATCGGAGCTGATCAGCACACGGAATCACGGACACGACCGCATAGACGGTGATCGAAAATATTCCTAATTCATCACAGGAGTCTTGAACCAATTACAGGTAGAGACTTCATCGGCGCCCTGATCACGTGGAGTGCCGGCAAAAAGCACAGGACGCCAGCCACACGTGGGACACACAGCGGCCACCTGGAAGCAGGATTACCGTAACCGCAGACTTTGATCATCGGGAGATATCCCACAACTTTTCATCGGGTAAAGACCTCCCCGGCGCCCTGATCACGTGTAGTGTCAGCAAAAAAGCAGGACGCCAGCTACACGAGGGACGCACAGCGGTCTCTTGGGGAGCAGGATTACCGCAACAACACCGCGGACCGTGAATATCGGAAGACACTCCAAAAACGTTACATTGGGTGAGTGCACTGACCCACGGTGGGACGCCACCACGGACAGTTACACACGAGCCGAACCCCAAACAGTGAGTACTTCTGGCTAACTACATGCACGGACACACCATTGATAACTGAGATATTTAACGTTGGGAACAATGTTGCAACACCTATAAAAACAAAATTGCAGCCTCTATAAGGAGACAATACCAACCTTAAGTGACCAATTTTCTATCGGTATAACCAACTGTGTTTTTCCATATTTTGTTTTATTATTTAATTTTAATCTTAAGGTACGATATTTTATTATGCTATATCTATTGTATGCACCATTTCATGTTCTAATAAAATAGTTATATCAACAGACCTGATATATGACCACAGATATTGAGTGCTCACTATAATTTACATATTTCTTTATTGTTAACCCCTTATGTGGTTGGGGTGAACCACATCATAGTTAGAGCACCGAACCTGGTAAACAGAAGGGTGAGCCACTATAAACCTATAATAATCACTTTTGTACTATCACCCGATAGTTGAGCTCCCCTTCTGATAACCATGGATATCTGGAGTTATATTGAGGGCCAAAAGCTCCGGATGGAGAATTATTCATTTGAGGAGTCAAACATGAGGGAAAACACAGCAGACAGACCCATAACGGAAACTTTTAGAGAACTTGAGTTCCTACTTATTAAACAACTAAAACAAAGATGGGAAATTAAGGCCCTGAACCGTCATTTGGAACAGGGCATTGTACCAAGAGGACTGAGACTCTCTAAGGTACCAGCACAGGATCTATGCAATGCTAGTTTTGATAAAGAATGGGAAGATCTGCTTAAGTCTCAATCTATACTACTTGTGCAACTTATTATTAAAAGGAGGATAACAATATTAGAGGAAGTATCTGGTAAAATAGAAGTATTAAAAGAAGTTGTTGATAAATTCCCAAAAAATGAAATATTCAAAAACTGGCAAGATAGAATATGTAAACAGTTGGGCACAGTAGAACAAGAAATTATCTCAAAAAAAAGTAAAAAAATTCAGAATCTGCTGAAAAATGACAGACAAACTGACAGATACAACACAACAGAAGATCACCTGAATACTATTAGAACACCAAATCAAAGAGAAAGATATAAATGAAGAAAGACCGGTACAATACAATATCCCAATCACTAACAGATATGAGACACTCAATAATCCCCTTTTTTTAGACCGCACACCCCCACACCACAGGATCCGCACAAGATCATTTCAACAATCACCTCGGGATCACCAACACATGACACAAGTCACAGGACACAATTACAACCTAAGACACAGAGAGGATATACAGAAGAACAATCAAAACCAATATCCCCAGAGAGCACATCCAACAAGGAATCAATATGCATCTCACAACAACAGGGAGACCTATGTAGGGAAACACCACAAACATCAGCACAATCCGAATATAGAAACCAGAAGACACGAAGAGGTAAGAGAAGGAAAAGAGAGGACACACCACAGGAGACACTAACAGAGGAGGTTAACTCCATAATCAATTTAAGTTCAGTCACCCTAACCAAAGCACAACAAGCACTATTGAATAAAGGATTAAAATTCGCACCTACGGCACCACTAAGTAAATTTGACACTTACATTGGGATAGAAAAATTTATACGTAAATTATGTTTAAAAAAATATTTTTTGAAGAACCCTATAAACACAATAGGGACAACACAAGGAACATACATACATACGGATCTTAAGGTAAAAAGTAAGACATACCCAAGACATGAAATGGGACAGGATATTATCACATTTAAGAAAAATGTAGAGGCAGATTTAAGGAAAATTAAAAAGGACCCAAGGAAATTCAATAATTTAAAACCTCATGAGATTCATGCAATTAAACAATTGCAACAAAATGATAATATAACTATACGCCCAGCCGATAAAGGGGGGGCAATTGTTATTTTAGATACATGGAAATACAATATAGAATGTAGGAGACAATTGGAAGACAAAGACACATATTTAAAATTGCAGAAAGACCCAATGACAGGATTTGTTGAAGCTCTGGAAGTATACGTAAAACAAGGCTTAGATAAAGGATTTTTGAATACACAGGAATCAAAATTTATTATGAGTACCCCCAAACGTACACCTGTCTTTTATACTATTCCAAAGGTCCATAAAAACCCATTGGACCCTCCGGGGAGACCCATCATCTCCGGAATAGGATCATATACAGCAAATCCTATCCCAGTATTTGGATAGATTACTACAACCAGTAGTAAGGAAGACAGCTGCGTATATTAGGGATACTACACAAATAGTTCAAATCATTGAAAATCTTGAATATGAATCAAATTGGACTCTTGGAACCCTTGATGTCAACTCCTTATACACTATAATCAAACATGATCAGGGGTTGGAGGCCTTAACACAACAATTGACATCATATGGAGAATATCTACCAGACCAAGTGGAATACATAGTGAAGGGGGTACAACACATTCTTAGTCATAATTACTTTATATATGACTCTGATTTCTTCCTCCAGTTGATGGGCACCGCCATGGGCACCAGGTTCGCCCCCAGTTATGCCAATCTCTTTATGGCACAGTGGGAGGAACAATTTATAGCACCCACACTGGGGACGAACCTGGTGCTCTGGCGTAGGTTCATTGACGATGTAATTTTCATCTGGAGAGGAACGGAGGAAGATCTAAAAACATTCCTAAATTATATAAATCAGAATGATAATAATATAAAATTCAGTTCAAAGACACATAAAGAACAGATAGAGTTTTTGGATCTGACTATTAAGGTGGAGGAGAATAAATTAATTTGTCAAACATACCAAAAAGAGATAGCCAAAAATAGCTATATCCTTTATACAAGCTGCCATCTACCAAGATGGCTGCTAATATACCTAAGGGGCAATTTAGGAGGCTACGGCGCAATTGTACAAAAGAAGAGGACTATATGAAAGAAGCTATATCCATGAAGGGACAATTCTTGATGAAAAAAAAATATCCTTCACAACAGGTAGAGAAAGCCCTAGTAGAAGTAAAAAATATGGATAGGAAAACCTTCTTTGAAGAAAAAACAAGGACCAGAACAGAAACTGACCCCAAAATGGGGGATCAAATTAGGATTATTTTACCCTATAATGCCCAATATAGGAAGATTGAAGCCATAATCCGAAACCATTGGCATCATATTACAAATGATAAACTAATAGGTCCATATTTGACTAATGGCCCACAAATAGTCTACACAAAAGCACCGAATTTGGCTATTAAAGTAGCACCAACTGTAAAAAACAAAAAGGAAAATGTTTACAAAAATTATTTTAACTTAAAGGGATTTTATAGGTGTAATACCTGTAGTAATTGTAAAAACACGAAATTCCCAAAAAAAACCAATTTAATTTCCTCCACATCAAACTCCTTTTCGTATGTTATTGATACATTTTTATCATGTAACACAGCAAACGTCTTATACATGATTGAGTGTCCCTGCAAAAAACAATATATAGGACGAACGAAGAGACTATTAAAAGTCAGAATTGCAGAACACATGACTAAAATTAGAACAGGATACGAGAAACATTCACTATCTAAGCATTTTAAATATCACCACAACCAGGATCCCTCCCTATTAAAGTTTACGGCATTTGAAAAGATAGATATACATTGGAGAGGAGGTGATCACATCTCTAATATGTCAAGACAGGAGGCGAGACGTATATATGATTTTAACACTTTATTACCAGAGGGTCTTAACGCAGATTTTGAAATATTTGGCTTTTTGTAGATCAAGAGGTGGGTGCTCTCAGCGGACGGGACATCGGTGGTATAGCGGTAAAATCAGCACCCCGATCTCCCCTTAGTTGGGAGCCCCCACTTCCTTTACATCACTACAAATAAGAAAACACAGATGAACACATATATTGATTTTAAATTAATATTTTAAATTAATATTTTAAAGTAATATTTTAATTGAAAAAATATCACTATGTATTTTTTTATATATTTTTTTATATTTTTTTTTTTATATTTTTAAATATTTTAATAGAGAGGAAGCGCAATGGTATAATTTTATCATGATTATTATAGTATGAATTTATCAGTTTTAACATGCATTGATTATAAATATATATGTATTTATGCTAAATACATTAAGGATTGTGAAATAATTTATAATTTATAATGAATTGTAGTTTGGTCAATTTAATGTCGAGGTATAAGGAGCATTGTATAATGATGAATGTCTCTATTTAAAAATACAAGGAGGTATTTCAAAATATCTAACTCCAAACCAGATTTTGCAATGATCCCGAATTAAGCAAACAAGGTGTAACCCGTCCAGGATATATAAGGAAGTACCTTTGGATCCCATAACCAGCTACTGAGGAAGAGGTCAGAGACCTTGAAACGCGTATAGCGGTTGGGATCCCTATAGACGACTGGACACTTTAACCCATCGGAGCTGATCAGCACACGGAATCGCGGACACGACCGCATAGACGGTGATCGAAAATATTCCTAATTCATCACAGGAGTCTTGAACCAATTACAGGTAGAGACTTCATCGGCGCCCTGATCACGTGGAGTGCCGGCAAAAAGCACAGGACGCCAGCCACACGTGGGACACACAGCGGCCACCTGGAAGCAGGATTACCGTAACCGCAGACTTTGATCATCGGGAGATATCCCACAACTTTTCATCGGGTAAAGACCTCCCCGGCGCCCTGATCACGTGTAGTGTCAGCAAAAAAGCAGGACGCCAGCTACACGAGGGACGCACAGCGGTCTCTTGGGGAGCAGGATTACCGCAACAACACCGCGGACCGTGAATATCGGAAGACACTCCAAAAACGTTACATTGGGTGAGTGCACTGACCCACGGTGGGACGCCACCACGGACAGTTACACACGAGCCGAACCCCAAACAGTGAGTACTTCTGGCTAACTACATGCACGGACACACCATTGATAACTGAGATATTTAACGTTGGGAACAATGTTGCAACACCTATAAAAACAAAATTGCAGCCTCTATAAGGAGACAATACCAACCTTAAGTGACCAATTTTCTATCGGTATAACCAACTGTGTTTTTCCATATTTTGTTTTATTATTTAATTTTAATCTTAAGGTACGATATTTTATTATGCTATATCTATTGTATGCACCATTTCATGTTCTAATAAAATAGTTATATCAACAGACCTGATATATGACCACAGATATTGAGTGCTCACTATAATTTACATATGTCTTCTTCTATCAGGTTGTTAAAAATTAGTTTTGCCTGTTTTGGAGAAATATCCAATATGGCTGACATTGAAGTCTTCAGTCTTTTTTTAAAGGGACACTTCCATAAAAAAAAAAAAAAGTATCACATTTATTAAAGGGTTATCCAAACTATAAAACATGTTCCCCAATGCCCAGGCCCCTCATATAGATTATACTTTACCCGATCCCCGTACAGCCCTCCTGGATCTCCCCGTTAGATATGGCAGGCTGTGACAGGAACGAGCCTCACCTGCGATTCTAGGGAGATGCAGCGGCGGCCGTGCGGGAATCAGGAGAGACGCGGTGTCGGGAAGTGGGGTAAGTATAATCTATAAGAGGGGCCCGGGCAATGGGGGGGCATGTTTTATAGTTTGGATAACCCTTTAACAGTCATCTTTAATTTCTTTTATTTATTTTTTTGCTAAATCTGTGTGGATGGTTTTCTGGATATAATTTTTGAAATCTCTCTATTTATTCTACTTTCTTATCTTGGTTCTTTAACTACCTCTTTGTCTGGACTTTTAGCACAACCTATAGGCTCTCGTCACTCTCTTAGAGCTCATACACACGACCTTTGGATGTTTTGCGGTTCGCAAATTGCGGATCCACAAAACACAGATACCGGCCGTGTGCATTACGCACTCTGCGGAACAGCTGGCCCCTAATAGAACAGTCCAGTTCATGTCCGTAATGCGGACAATAATAGGACATATTCTATTTTTTTGATAACTGGTCATGCGGACATATGGACATGAAATGCGCACAGAGTCCTTTCTGTTTTTTTGCGGCCCCCATTGAAGTGAATGATTCCGCATATGGGCTGCCCAAAAAAAATCGAACTGACTCGGAAACAATACGTTTGTGTACATGAGCCCTTAGTCAGATCATCACTGTAGCCAGAGAGAGACCGCACCTTCCCTCCCCTGTGATGACTGAATTAGGCTACTTTTACATCTGTGGATCCGTCATGGATCAGCAAAAACGTTTCCGTCATAATAATACAACCGCATGCATCCGTTATGAACGGATCCGGTTGTATTATGTCTTATATAGCCATGACAGATCCGTCTCTTAAACAATTGTAAGTCAATGGGGGACGGATCCGTTTTCTTTTGTGTCAGAGAAAATGGATCCGTCACCATTGACTTACATTGTGAGTCGTGACGGATCCTTCTTGATTAGTTTCCCAGGACGCACTCAGAAACGCTGCTTGCAGCGCTTTTGTGTGCATCATGGGAATGCAATGAAACTTAACGAAATGCATTCTGGTGCACTCCGTTCCCTTCAGTTCAGTTTTGTCCCCATTGACAATGAATAGGGACAAAACTGAAGCATTTCCCCCGCTATTGAGATCCTATGACGGATCTCAATAGCGCAAAGGGAAAGCGCAGATGTGAAAGTAGCCTTAGAACATTACACTAGTCAACGTAATGCTTTTCGATCTAGGCCTATCAAGAGAAAGAGAGCTGTCAACCTGTTATCCCAATTCTACGCCTACTATTATCACGATGATTACTCTTCAGATAACATCTTCCCCTCACAGCAGCAGTTAACTGGCAATGTATTACCTCCCTATCTAGGAGGTCTTACCTTTCAGATGGAAGAGTTCCAAGAGTTGAACAAATACAACATTTTCTCCCAAGCCAAAAGTTGTGACACCCCCCGCTGCTCAGTGTTGAGCGAACTTGTGTTTTAAGTTCGACGTTTAAAGTTCGGGTTCAGGTTATCGAAGTATCCCGTTATGGATTCCGCTACCATGGACCATAACGGAGTTTAGAATCCACAACGGGATAGTTCGATAACCTGAACTTGAACTTTAGACGCCGAACTTAAAACACAAGTTCGCTCAACACTACCCGCTGCCTCTCTGATCGTCCACTTAGGGCTTTGATTGATTGGCTGCAGCCTATATGTTCCTGCAGTCACTGGCCTCTGTGATTTTGTGCCATATACCGCTGAGGCCGCAGCTCCATTGTTGTAGACCCTTCTCCTTTAGTTCCTCCAAGAGATTGGACCCCAGACTAAAAAAAATACCCAGGAGCCATTGGCTACTGAACTGAAAAATGTAGTCGCCAAATTAAATTTTTAGTTGCCAAATTTAAATGCATATAATTAAAAAAGACTTGGAGGAGAAGATGAGACAGTAGTGAGGCAGCTCTACATACAGCATACTTCCTGCCAGAACTAGGAAACGTATAGGAGACTACAGCAACACATACCTCTTCCATCCATTGACATCTCCTGTCATGTGGTCGTTCTCTTTCCTCTTCGCCTTTGTTTGACCCAGAAGAGGATTCTTTCAGCCGCATCTAGGCTCTGCAGAGTTTGTTAAAAACATGTTAGATTTCTTAATTTTTCTATAAGCTTCCCCACATTTTCAACACAACCTCCCCACCCTGGTTTCCCAACAATGTCATCCTGCTGTCCCTCCCAGCCCTGTGCCCACTGTGCTCCACAATGCCCCTGCTGAAAAAAATAGTGACCCCAGTATACATAGTGTCCCTATACTATTGCCTCCAGCAATTATAATGCCCCCTAGAGTGCCCTCCCCCAGTAATAGTAATGTCTGCTAAAATGCCCCCAGTAATAATAATAAAACCCTATATTGTGCCCTCAGTAGTAATGCCTGTATAGTGTCCCCAAAAATAATGTCCCCTATTATGTCCCTCTAAAAGAAATGCCCCTACAGTGCCTCCAGCATTAATATCTCCTATTTTACCCCAGGTAAAAATGCCACTATAGTGCCTCTAGTAGTAATGCCCATGTGCAAAAAAAATCCCGCTATAGTGCCCCAGGATTAAAATGCCCCCCAGTGCATCCAGTAATGCCCCATATAGTGCTCTGATTTTAAAAAAAATGCCACTACATGCCTGGTAATGCCACTACAGGGCCTCATTGTTAAAAGTCCCCAGTGCCACCTGTAATGGCCCTTATACTGTCCCCTGTATTAAAAATTCCTCTAGAGTACCCCAATTATGCTGCCAGTTATGTCCCCCACAGTGCCCTTTCAACAGTAAAGCCCCCACAGTTCCTTTCCAGTATATATGTCCCCCCAAAGCGCCCCTCCAGTAGTAACGTCCCTCACGGCGCCCCTCCAGTAGTAACGTCCCTCACGGCGCCCCTCCAGTAGTAACGTCCCTCACGGCGCCCCTCCAGTAGTAACGTCCCTCACGGCGCCCCTCCAGTAGTAACGTCCCTCACGGCGCCCCTCCAGTAGTAACGTCCCTCACGGCGCCCCTCCAGTAGTAACGTCCCTCACGGCGCCCCTCCAGTAGTAACGTCCCTCACGCCCCAAAGTGCCCCCTCAGTATTATGTCCCCAATGCCCCCTGCAGTGCTATCCTTCCTGTTAGTAAAGGCCCCCAAGTTGGCAGTGAAGAAAAAAAACAACTAATACTCACCTGTATCCCACGTTCGCCGGTGTTCACAATGCAGGCCACAACTTCTTCTGGTCTACGGCCACATCGCTTTACTGTGTCCTGCCACAGGCAGGCGTGATTATGTTATCATGCATGCACCGGCCGTGATGACATCATCATGCATGCCTGCGCGGGTATTTACTACTTCATAGGCTTAATTGTCTTCTAAACCTGAAGCCTATGAGGGTGATCGCCGGCGGGGCAGAGTACTATCATCTCTTGTGCCCTGCCACAATATTGAACTGCAGAGCTGCAGCGGCGGGTTTAGTTGCAAATGGCGACAAGACTGAAAAGTCTTGTTGCCAATTGTAAACTCTAAGTTGCATTGGCGACCAAATAGTTGCCATCTGGACACCCACAATCATAAAGTGATGTCATGTCCTAGTATTGTGCCATTAGTTGGGAATACCCCTTTTAAGACATTTTCGAGGATTGTTATTATTCTGCTCTTTATCTTTCTTATATTTTTTGTTTGCAGAACAGCAGCTTATGATTTGCCCCACGTTTTAACCCTTTGCACCATTTCAGGCCGGTGTGCAGGCTCTTGTGGCTGTTGCAGAACATTCAGCAGAGTTTGAAAAAGTAATTCAGCTTTCTAGACGGTGAGTGATTGATGATGATGTACATGGGGCCTGACCAGACAGGGCAGAGTAGTAAAAGAGGGCTATAGCATCATAGTATAGCTCCCAAGGACTTGTCTGTTGTTATATTGGCTTTATGACATGGCAAATGACATGTATCTGGTATGTTTAGGTATCCAGATCTGGTCTTCCCGTGTCTAGGAGTGCACCCGGTCCAAGCTTCAAATGCAGAGCAGCAACGCAGTGCGAATCTTAAGGTAAGAAGAATTTCAAGGATCTGTCAGTGGTTACTGACGGACACTGAAAAGGCATTTCCAACAAAACAATAAAATTAAAAAAATTTACTTTGGTGTAGCAACAGTGGTGCCAAACTATTGCCATACCGCAAAATCCTGCTTATACTCATGAATTTTATGTAACAGTTTTTGCGGCACCATACCACTGCGTATGAATGTATCTTACGCCTTATCCTATGAAAATGATTTATCACCTTGTATTACCATAAACTCTGAGATTCAGGAATAAATAATATTATATATTAAAAGATAACATACAGAGTAAAGTAAGTAACAGTCACCAAAGCCGTGAACAAATGAGCGAGCTCCCCATCCGCCAGTTCCCAAAATGGCACCTGGCCAACGCTCATATGATACAAAGAGAGGTAGTGGTAAGATACCACCTGATGATGTTTGTAACATGGCTAGATGTTTTCTGGCCTACTAGCCCCTCCTGAAAGTCTTCAGTATGCAGTACGCATGTACAGGTACTTCAGACCTCAGGAAAGCTACCAGGTACTACTAACTACATTACAAGAAATTAAATAGGAAAGAACCACTAAATATCTTGCTACAGACACCTATCCTCTGGATAGGTTATAAATATTGGATCATGGGGGTCCAACCATCGAGACCCCTTGTTCTTGTTATTGCAAGAGGCCCTGATCCTAAGAACGAGGGGGTTTAAGAGGCTCTATGGACCTTTAAGGGGGTTGTCTCAATTCTGTTCCAATTCAATTCGGGTGCAAATACATTTGGAACGGAATCAAAATGCTCTCTCTCCCAATCCCAAATTAAATCAAAACAAAAATCAGGTTCATTGTAATCAGAACTTTTTTGAAAGTTTGTTTTGAATTTCAATGTTTTGCTCCTCTGTGTTTATCACCTATCCACAGGATCGGTTGTAAACATCTGAATATTGGAAACCCCACCACTGGGACGCACAACAATCACTAGAATAGGGGTCTTGAACTCCTTATTTTTCCTCTCTGCATGACCACAGTGAAGTGAAGTTTGGATGGAGCCGTGGTCATGCATGCACCCTGCTACTCTATACTTACTAATAGGCACTAGTGCGGTCTTTAACAGCAGAGGCCTGCAGCTAATGTCCGTGACCAGCAAGAATGCTGATCACGGACATTACAGCCTTTAGATGCTGTGATCAAGTGGCATCACCGTGCAGCATTTGGAGACGCTGGTCATAATTCTAATAGGCTGGGTCTCTCTGAAGAAACCCAGCATATTAGAGCTGCAGTTCCTATGTTGGCCAGCAGATAGCAGGAGATCAGCAATCCACATATTCTATAAAAAACAAACTAGTGGTCATTATAGCCTCCTAAGAGAGGCTACAAAAAATAAAAAATAAAATATATATATAAAAATTTAAATCGCCCTCTTTCCTTAGAATAAAATAAATACATAATAATAAAAATATAAACATCATGGGCATCACCGCGTTCAAAAATGCCTGTACTATTAAAATATAAAAATAATGGAAAAAAGTATCAAAATTGGCCAAATTTTCATCTCTTCTCCCCCCCCCCCCCCCAAAAAAAAGAATAAAATGTTATCAAAAAGTCACACACACTCCAAAATGGTATCAATAAAAACTACAGATCATTCTGCAAAAAATGTGCCCTCACAGAGCTCAGTAAGACATAACTATATAAAAAAAAAAGCTCCTGAGGTCAGAATATGGTGTAAATTTTTTTATTTTTCATAGTTTTAATTTATTTTTTCAGTATTTAAACATATAAAACCCATATATGTGGTATCGTTGTAATCGTATTGACCCAGAGAATGAAGGGCACAGGTCAGTTTTGCCGCAAAGGGACAAAACCCGTAAAAGTGTGGAAGAATTGCATTTTTTCTTTTTCCAATTCCACCCCATTTGGATTTTTTTGCCACTACCTTGTATGCCATATTAAATGTTGGCATTAGAAAGTCTTGCAAAAAACAAGTCCTCATGTGGATATGTGAGTCTCAAAAAAAAGTTATGGCTCCAGGAAGACAAGAAAGAAAAAGGAAAACGCAAAAACCTCTGGTATCCTAAGGGTTAATGTCCCCAAGCACTCCTTTAAAGGACAATTATTACATCTTGGGGTACTTTCACACTAGCGTTATTCTTTTCCGGCATTGAGTTCCGTCCTAGGGGCTCAATACCGGAAAAGAACTGATCAGGCATATCCCCATGCATTCTGAATGGAGAGCAATCTGTTCAGGATGCATCAGGATGTCTTCAGTTCAGTCTTTTTGACTGTTCAGGACGGAGAAAATACCGCAGCATGCTACGGTTTTCTCTCCGGCCGAAAAGACTGAACACTTGCCGGAATGCCGATTCCAGCATTCATTTACATTGAAGTGTATTAGTGCCGCATCTGTCATTAAGTGTTCCGGCAAAAAAATGACAAAAGAAAATAATTTATACCGGATCCGTTTTTCTAGATGACACCGGAGAGACGGATCCGGCATTTGCATACATTTTGCCGAATCCTGCAGGCAGTTCCGGCGACTGAACTGCCTGCTGGAATCCTCTGACACAAGTGTAAAAGTAGCCTTATCCTGACAACCAATATGGCCTCCATTATAGCTTCCATAAAAATCCCTGCCAGCTCTTTCTCCTGAATAGAGCTGCTCGCATCTACCTAGAAGAGTTGCCCTTCAGACATCGCTGTGGGAGATGTAACAAGAGCCGTCACAGAACGATGTAACGGCCGGATAGAAATTTTGACATATTGATTTATTAGCACAATTGGAAAAACAGCAGCGTCGTATACTACCTATGCGGTCCAATTCTTTTGATACAGAAAACAATGTAAACAAAAAATACGGCAACCGACTAAACCGTTTCTCTAACCAGCCATTGCAATGTTACATACTCCCTATTTCCTCAGTTAACATATAGTGAAAGGGAACCAGTCACCTAAAAAACGCCTCCCACACCACCAGCATTACCCTAAAGTAGCCAGCAATATGTTCCTAAAGATCCTTTTCTTCCTCCGGCCAGATGCACCAAAATCTTGAAAAATAAACTTGAATCCCCTGCATGCGCTATGTAACAGCAGAGTCTGAAGTCAAGGGGGCAGCGGCCTCCTCGCTTCAAGTCAGGATAACCCCGCCCCCTTTCCCTGCCCCTTCATGTCTGATTGACAGCCGCGCACGTGAACGTCCGACGCGCACTCGGCCGGCTTTGCTGAACAGCCGAAAGCTATCGCCTGTCAATCAAAAGCGAAGGGGCAGGGAAAGGGGCGTGGTTATCCTGACTTGAAGCGAGGAGGCCGCTGCCCGCTTGACTTCAGACTCTGCTGTTACATAGCGCATGCAGGGGATTCAAGTTTATTTTTCAAGATTTTGGTGCATCTGGCCGGAGAAAGAAAAGGATTTTTAGGAACATACTGCTGGCTACTTTAGGGTAATGCTGGTGGTTTGAGAGATGTTTTTTAGGTGACGCGTTCCCATGAACATATGTACAGGTGTCCCCATTAAACCGAATGAGCCTCGCTTCCTCGAGCTGCTGATATGGCTTGTCGCAGTCTCGAGGTTGAGTACATAGTTTGTGCTGCCCCGCACCACAGGCCCCAAACTCTATCACATTTTTGTGGTTTGTATTCTAGTACTACATATGGTAGGATCTGATTTATCGGTCATTGCCACGTGGTCAGGTTCGGTGTATTGGGGCTGTACCATCTCAGAGCAATACATTTACGTGCCATAAACATGGATTCCCTCAGGAATATTGTCATATAGTGATCCCAGTTATCTTCATTCAGTATTCCTGACCTCAGGAGTGCAGGGTACCCGAACCGGCAGTAAAGAGGAAAGAAGATCAGTCACCCCCCTCCAAAACATAGCCATCGGGGGGCAGCTCCAAATCATGTGCCAGAAGTCCGCCTCCAGTTCCCCGCACCGCGGACATGCTGTGGAGGACACTCGGCCCATTCTATACATCCTAGTTGGCGTTGGATATGTCTGATGAATGATATACAGGTCCTTCTAAAAAAAATTGCATATTGTGATAAAGTTCATTATTTTCTGTAATGTACTGATAAACATTAGACTTTCATATATTTTAGATTCATTACACACAACTGAAGTAGTTCAAGCCTTTTATTGTTTTAATATTGATGATTTTGGCATACAGCTCATGAAAACCCAAATTTCCTATCTAAAAAAATTTGCATATCATGAAAAGGTTCTCTAAACGAGCTATTAACCTAATCATCGGAATCAACTAATTAACTCTAAACACCTGCAAAAGATTCCTGAGGCTTTTAAAAACTCCCAGCCTGGTTCATTACTCAAAACCGCAATCATGGGTAAGACTGCCGACCTGACTGCTTTCCAGAAGGCCATCATTGACACCCTCAAGCAAGAGGGTAAGACACAGAAATAAATTTCTGAACGAATAGGCTGTTCCCAGAGTGCTGTATCAAGGCACCTCAGTGGGAAGTCTGTGGGAAGGAAAAAGTGTGGCAGAAAACGCTGCACAACGAGAAGAGGTGACCGGACCCTGAGGAAGATTGTGGAGAAGGACCGATTCCAGACCTTGGGGGACCTGCGGAAGCAGTGGACTGAGTCTGGAGTAGAAACATCCAGAGCCACCGTGTACAGGCGTGTGCAGGAAATGGGCTACAGGTGCCGCATTCCCCAGAAACAGCGGCAGAAGCGCCTGACCTGGGCTACAGAGAAGCAGCACTGGACTGTTGCTCAGTGGTCCAAAGTACTTTTTTCGGATGAAAGCAAATTTTGCAGAGTCTGGAGGAAGACTGGGGAGAGGGAATTGCCAAAATGCCTGAAGTCCAGTGTCAAGTCCCCACAGTCAGTGATGGTCTGGGGTGCCATGTCAGCTGCTGGTGTTGGTCCACTGTGTTTTATCAAGGGCAGGGTCAATGCAGCCGCTATCAGGAGATTTTGGAGCACTTCATGCTTCCATCTGCTGAAAAGCTTTATGGAGATGAAGATTTCATTTTTCAGCACGACCTGGCACCTGCACACAGTGCCAAAACCACTGGTAAATGGTTTACTGACCATGGTATTACTGTGCTCAATTGGCCTGCCAACTCTCCTGACCTGAACCCCATAGAGAATCTGTGGGATATTGGGAAGAGAAAGTTGAGAGACACAAGACCCAACACTCTGGATGAGCTTAAGGCCGCTATGGAAGCATCCTGGGCCTCCATAACACCTCAGCAGTGCCACAGGCTGATTGCCTCCATGCCACGCCGCATTGAAGCAGTTATTTCTGCAAAAGGATTCCCGACCAAGTATTGAGTGCAGAACTGAACATAATTATTTGAAGGTTGACTTTTTTTGTATTAAAAACACTTTTCTTTTATTGGTCGGATGAAATATGCTAATTTTTTTAGATAGGAAATTTGGGTTTTCATGAGCTGTATGCCAAAATCATCAATATTAAAACAATAAAAGTAGGGGTGCACCGAAATGAAAATTCTGGTCCGAAACCGAAAATTCAGGATACCCCTTGACCGAAACCGAAACTGCCTTTTTGCCCAAATACTTTTAAAAGACCCCCCACCCCATAACAGTGCCATCCACAGACCCCCACCCACCTCATAACAGTGCCATCCACAGACCCCCACCCACCCCATAACAGTGCCATCCACAGACCCCCACCCACCCCATAACAGTGCCATCCACAGACCCCCACCCACCCCATAACAGTGCCATCCACAGACCCCCCACCTCATAACAGTGCCATCCACAGACCCCCACCCACCCCATAACAGTGCCATCCACAGACCCCCACCCCCCACCCCATAACAGTGCCATCCACAGACCCCCCACCTCATAACAGTGCCATCCACAGACCCCCACCCACCCCATAACAGTGCCATCCACAGACCCCCACCCCCCACCCCATAACAGTGCCATCCACAGACCCCCACCCCATAACAGTGCCATCCACAGACACCCCCCCCCCCCCCCCATTGTACAATTAATAGAAAATAGCGGGGAGGGACTGGGGGGAGGAGCTGGGGGCCGGTGCGTTCACTGTGCTCCGGCCCCCAGCTCCAGTAGTTATAAAAAGTGTGCAATTAATACGGATTCTATTCATGAGGCCCCCTCTACATCCTACTCACAGGGCTGTTATCTTAATGCATTGCTGGCCGGCCGGGTAGACGAGCGGCAGCGTCACGACTGACGTCACATGCCTGCGCCGCCTCCTTCATTCAGAAAGTAGGCCGGGCACATGACGTCAGTCGTGACGCTGCCGCTCGTCTGCCCGGCCGGCCAGCAATGCATTAAGATAACAGCCCTGTGAGTATGATGTAGAGGGGGCCTCATGACTAGAATCCGTATTAATTGCACACTTTTTATAACTACTGGAGCTGGGGGCCGAAGCACAGTGAACGCACCGGCCCCCAGCTCCTCCTCCCAGTCCCTCCCCGCTATTTTCTGCCGATATGTACAAATATCGGCCGAAATGGATTAGGTGCATTTTCGGCCGATATATTTTCGGCTGCCGGAATTTCGGTGCACCCCTAAATAAAAGGCTTGAACTACTTCAGTTGTGTGTAATGAATCTAAAATATATGAAAGTCTAATGTTTATCAGTACATTACAGAAAATAATGAACTTTATCACAATATGCTAATTTTTTTAGAAGGACCTGTATAATTAGATTATTTTGTTATTGAAAGTTTTTATAATTTGTCTTTTAAAGATGTGATTTAGCCCGGTATTTCTTCCACAGGATTTAGAAGATGCTCTCCCTTTGATAGAACACTACAAAGATGACTTGCTGGCTATTGGAGAGGTACTGGATATTCTTTATAGTCACACTTGCTATATTTCATGGTGTACAGTCTGACAGTAGTTTTACATTTTTATATACCGGTAGTTTTTTTCAGTATGTATGGATCTAAATGTAATCGGGTAGGAGATTCGGATCTCTGGCGGCCAGCATGCTTGCTAGGATATTGGTCCTCCACAGTCCACAAGTTGTCCATGTTTGTGTGAGGTCATCTGACAGGTCCACCCCCTGTAGTCCCCGCCACCGCCTTCGGCACTGCAAAATCCTCTGCATAGACATGAATGTAACCCATTAAAGGGGTTTTCTGAGATTCGAATACTGATGACCTGTCCTGAAGAGCTTATTGCATACTGTTCATACATTGAACGCCATGATAACCCAGTATACAGTAAGCTCCTAAGGCTCCCCCCGGTGGTGGCTGCAGGCTAGAATTTATCATCTAGGGTGCATTCACACGTCTGCATAATGGGTCCGCATCCGTTCCGCAATTTTGCAGAACGCACGTGGATCCATTAATTTTCAATGAGGCTGCAAAAGATGTGTGTGTGTGTGTGCTGTCCGCATCCGGACTTCCGTTCCACGGCCCCGCAAAAAAATAGAGCATGTCCTATTTTTGTCTGCAGCCATGGACAAGAATAGGCATTTCTATCATAGTGCGTTTCGCAAAATGCGGAACGCACATGGCTGGTGCCCGTGTTTTGTGGATGCGCAATTTGCGGACCATAAAACAGTTGTAGACAGTGTGAATGCACCCTTAGAGGGGAGTCTGTGGATTGCATCCGTTTCCCATCTACTTGAACGCCTCATTTAGCAATTAAAAGACGACTAGCAGAATACTTGTTGAATGCTCTTGGAAAACACCTTTAAATGAGGGCAAGGGGAAGTCCAGCTAAAATAAGGCAGAGTCGTTACGCTGATGATGTCACCCACGGTGAGCCTTCTGTCGTCTATTTTATAATCTTCACTAGGAATATCATACATGGGCCACGCTGTTTCTTCTATCTCTACATGTATGTTTTATATATGACCTCTGTTGATTTCATGTTTGGGAATAATATTTTGCGCTGTTTTCTTACTAGGTGGGTTTGGATTTCACGCCACGGATAGCGAACACAGACGACCAGAAAGAAGAGCAACGTCAGGTGTTCATCAGACAGATTCAACTGGCCAAGCAGCTCGGCCTGCCTCTGTGAGAGCCGGCTCAATGACTGCAGTCATTTCAGGGGAAAAAGAAGAGATACAATATTTGTTTTATGGAAAATTAAAAGGGTTTTCTGAGATTTTTTTTTTTAAACTGATGTCCTATCCTCTGGATAGGTCATCAGTATCTGATTGGTGGGGGTCCTGACATTTGGGACTCCCGCTGATCAGCTGCTTGAGATGGCAGCAGCGCTCGGCCTTTTCGCAGCTTTTCACATTCATCGGTCACATGGCATAGGCGCAGCTCACACTCATTGAAGTGAATGGGGTTGAGCTACAATACCAAGCGCTGCCACTATACAATGTGCGGCGCTGTGCTTGGTGAGCTGAGAGAAAGTCGCGGCGCTACTGCGAGCGCCAGTGCCTTCTCAAACAGCTGATCGGCGGCGGTCCAGGTGTCAGACCTCACTGATCAGATACATTAGTTAAAAAATCTCGTAAAATCTCTTTATTGGCGCTTTATTCTGAGACAGAAATGTAACATGTATGGCAAGCTTAACCCCGTACTTCACACCCATACGTCACAGTGGTTGAGGGAATGTATGGAGCTGCGCCTGCTCCATATGCGGTGGGTGCTGGCTGTGACATACAGCAGGCACCCGGCCGCAATGACGAGGAACAGCAATCCCGACGAACCCCGTCGTTTAACTCCTCAGGTGCCACAATCAACAGCAATCGCAGCACCTGTGAGGTAAGGCAGAGGGATGCGGTTCCCTCTGCTTTCTGATCGGAGCCCCGCAGTGACTCTGTGGGGCTCCAATCGGTTACCATTGCAGCCTGGATTCTGCTGAAGCCTTCCATGGTAAGCTCCCTGCTGCTCTGTGCACGAAGCACAGCTCAGCAGGGACAGTGTAAAAATCCTATTCAACTTAATAGATCTCTGTTAGGGTAAATATGACAAGGACCCCAGGTTCTAACCTCCTAAGGAGCTAATAGTTATTAAATAAAAAGTAAAAAAATAATAATAATTCAATAGTAAAAGTTGAAATCACCTCTTTTCTCAATTTTACATATAAAAATATATTAACAATAAAAAAAAACCTGTGCGATGAACGACATAACAGGGGAAAAAAAATGAAAAAAACACGATTCGACATTTTTAAGTCCCCTTTCCCCCCCAAAAAAAAGAATGACAGTGATCAAAAAGTCGTACGTACCACAAAAATTGTACCACTAAAAACTACTGTTCATCCTGCAAAAAACAAGCCCCCATACAGCTCTGTGGACGGAAATGTAAACAAGTTATGGCTGTCAGAATATGGCCATGCAAAGAAAATTTAGATTTAAAAAAAAAGTTAGTAAAACAAAAAAAAAATATAGAAGTTTGGTATCTTCGTATTAAGCCGCAGAATAAAGATGTCATGTCTATTTTAGCACACAGTGAACACCATGAGGTCAAAACCCCAAAAACCCTGGTGGAATTGTGTGGTTTTTTTTTTCTATTTAACCCCACAAATAATTTGCTTTTCCGTTTTCCTATAACAGACATGGTAAATTAAATGGTTCCTTTAAAAAATACAACTTATCCTGCATATGGCTATTGGAACGTGGGGAGGAAAAAAAAAAGAAAATGCAAAACCAAAAATGGGCCCAGAACATAAAGAGAACCTTTCACCGCTCCTGACACGCCTGTTTTAATAGCTTCATGCATTCCCTGTGTAATAACAATTCTGGAGCATCTATTCTTATGTCTGTATGTTGTGCCGTTCCTTTATTATTTCTACTAGAAGTTATGAATGAATTACTAGCAGTCTGCAGTAAGGGTACAGCGGGGAGGTAACCAGTTGGAGGTGTGTCCTGCACCTGTCTGACAATAGCAGCACTGATTGGATAGAGTAAGTCTGTGCAGGGACACACCCCCAACTGGTTACCTCCCCTCTGTACCCTTACTGCAGACTGCTAGCATTTAATTTAAAACTTCTATTTAGAGGCGACAGGCCCTCTTGAAGGGGGTTAAAGGAGCGTGCTGTGTATATATTGAAGGCAGCAATAAGGCTGGGGCTACATGACAAATTTAGCAGCGACACACATTGCCCTACAAAAGACCGCAATGTAGTGCTGCTAATAAAAGTGGATGGGGTTGCATTGCAACTCGCGATTTGCTTCCGCTGCATCACGAATGTTGCAAGAAATCTAAACCTGCTGGATTTCTTTTGATTGTCATCTCACGGCAGCTTTTGGGTTAACCCCATTCACTTTCATTGTTGTGATGCAGGAAGCGGTGCACTGCGATCTTTGGCCTGAAGTTGCTGTGTATCTCAGCCTACAAAGTATGCACTAAGCTCCCCCTAGTGGTATCTGCAGATATCCATAATTTATAGGGCCTACCCGTCACCAGGATCAACCCTATTAAACCAGCCATACTTGCTGGTAGGGAATGATCCTGCTGATTAAAATGACACATGTCTGTGAAAATCGGTTGCCGCCTTCCTAAGAAAAAGAAGACCTTTATTTTTTATGCAAATGAGGGCTTCAGTACACAGAGATGCACTTAGGGGTAGGTTCCACCTTTCAGTGCACTGAAGTCCACATTTACATAAAGAATAAAAAAAATTTTTTATGGAAAGCAGTGACAGTTTTTCCAAAGACATGCATAATTTTAATAAGCAGGATCAACCCTACCAAGCAGTAAGCCTGGTTTAATAGGGCTGATCCAGCTATTTGATTTAATTATTTATCTCTACTCGCCTTCAGTTCTATTCTATACACCACATCCTTTGCTTTCAACCATTTCTTTGTAAACCGTGCAACTGGAAAATAATTTATTATGGTGTCTTGTCTTTTTTTAACTTGTTTTAAAAGCATTTTTTTTTTTTTTTTATCCTTTTCGTTCCAGAAATGTTCATTCGCGTTCAGCTGGAAGACCAACTATTAACCTCTTAAAGGAACAAGGTACCATTATAATTTACTTCTGGACTAAAATTAAGCAATTTCTACAAGGATTTTCTGGAAATTCTCGCATCACCTGCAGACACCACAGACTAGTATTTTGTGAAGCAAATATTGAAAAATTGGTGTGCCCCTACGGGATGCTTACCTGTCGCTTATTCTCCGTTAGATCATTAAAGGGGTTCTCTGGGAATTAAGAAAATGAAAATACTTAAATATTACTTGATTATAAATATATTCCCAAATACCTGTTAGTTATAATGGCTCGTTGTGTCTATGGAGCAATCATTAGGAGAAATAAATGGCCTGCCAGTCCTATTAGTACACACAAAACCTGTCCTAATCACACAGGAGGACAAGTTACTTCACAACACTGAGCTAAAGAGCTGCCTCATCCTCCTCTCTGCTCTGCTTGTCAGGAATCATGATCCTGAATACAGCTGATAAGATCTTCAGCTGAATCTCTCGTAGGAATGGAGTCACATGAGAAGACATGTAGTACAGAGAGGAGGTTGGGATGCGGTAATGAGCAGCAGCACTTGTATGAAGTCTCCATTACCACAGACTGTCCTCTCTGTACTTCATGTCTCCTCATGATCTCCTTACAGAGATTCAGCTGCAGATCTTATCATCTGTATTCAGGATCATAATCTCTGACAAGCATAGCAGAGAGGAGGATGAGGCAGCTCTTTAGCTCAGTGTTGTGAAGTAACTTGTCCTCCTGTGTAATTAGGACAGCTTTGTCTGTACTAATAAGACAGCGGCCATTTAATTTTCCCTGATTGGTCCCCAGACAAAACAAGCCATTATAATTAAAGGTATTTGGGAATATATTTATAATAAAGTAATGTTTACGTAATTTTATTTTCTTAATTCCCTGAGAACCCTTTAAGTTCGGCATCTTTTTAGCTCAACTCCATTAGGACACAGCTGTGATCTGGGACTACAGCCTAGCTACAGTGCCTACAGGGAGTCTGAGGTAGTCCGAGATACACCCCCTCTTCCTTTCCCCTGTAGATCAGCCTTTTCTGATTGGCTGCTGTATTTACGGTATACACTAGCCCATCCCCCCCTTACAAAGAAGTCAGTGCATGGAACACTGATTTCAAATACCAGGGCCGAAGAGGCAGTGATATAAATATTGGAATTTGGTTCCATGGAGGATGGGTGGGAGGTTAGATTACCACTGCTGTTGTCAGCTGCTGTATGTGTAGTTGATGGACGCCTGCTTTTTTGATTTGCAGGGGCTGAGCATGTCCTCCTCCATGCATTTGATGGGAAGCCATCAGTGGCGATGGAAGGTGTCAAAGCTGGGTATTATTTTTCCATTCCCCCCTCAATCATCAGAAGTGAGCAGGTAAAGCTAAAAGGGAGCAGGTGGCTACTTTTGGAGGATGGCTGCTTTAAATCAAAACACTACAGTATATTCCAATTATATATAAATATAATCTACAGAAATGTTTAGTAACTAAAATGTATGTACCTTACTTACTCTGCACTGATCCTTAGTTACATCCTGTATTATACTCCAGAGCTGCACTCGCTATTCTGCTGGTGGAGTCACTGTGTACATACATTACATTACTTCTCCTGTACTGATCCTGAGTTACATCCTGTATTATACTCCAGAGCTGCACTCGCTATTCTGCTGGTGGAGTCACTGTCTACATACATTACATTACTTATCCTGTACTGATCCTGAGTTACATCCTGTATTATACTCCAGAGCTGCACTCACTATTCTGCTGGTGGAGTCACTGTGTGCATACATTACATTACTTATCCTGTACTGATCCTGAGTTACATCCTGTATTATACACCAGAGCTGCACTCATTATTCTGCTGGTGGAGTCACTATGTACAGTCGTGGCCAAAAGTTTTGAGAATGACACAAATATTAGTTTTCACAAAGTTTGCTGCTAAACTGCTTTTAGATCTTTGTTTCAGTTGTTTCTGTGATGTAGTGAAATATAATTACACGCACTTCATACGTTTCAAAGGCTTTTATCGACAATTACATGACATTTATGCAAAGAGTCAGTATTTGCAGTGTTGGCCCTTCTTTTTCAGGACCTCTGCAATTCGACTGGGCATGCTCTCAATCAACTTCTGGGCCAATTCCTGACTGATAGCAACCCATTCTTTCATAATCACTTCTTGGAGTTTGTCAGAATTAGTGGGTTTTTGTTTGTCCACCCGCCTCTTGAGGATTGACCACAAGTTCTCAATGGGATTAAGATCTGGGGAGTTTCCAGGCCATGGACCCAAAATGTCAACGTTTTGGTCCCCGAGCCACTTAGTTATCACTTTTGCCTTATGGCACGGTGCTCCATCGTGCTGGAAAATGCATTGTTCTTCACCAAACTGTTGTTGGATTGTTGGAAGAAGTTGCTGTTGGAGGGTGTTTTGGTACCATTCTTTATTCATGGCTGTGTTTTTGGGCAAAATTGTGAGTGAGCCCACTCCCTTGGATGAGAAGCAACCCCACACATGAATGGTCTCAGGATGCTTTACTGTTGGCATGACACAGGACTGATGGTAGCGCTCACCTTTTCTTCTCCGGACAAGCCTTTTCCTGATGCCCCAAACAATCGGAAAGAGGCTTCATCGGAGAATATGACTTTGCCCCAGTCCTCAGCAGTCCATTCACCATATTTTCTGCAGAAGATCAATCTGTCCCTGATGTTTTTTTTGGAGAGAAGTGGCTTCTTTGCTGCCCTTCTTGACACCAGGCCATCTTCCAAAAGTCTTCGCCTCACTGTGCGTGCAGATGCGCTCACACCTGCCTGCTGCCATTCCTGAGCAAGCTCTGCACTGGTGGCACTCCGATCCCGCAGCTGAATCCTCTTTAGGAGACGATCCTGGCGCTTGCTGGACTTTCTTGGACGCCCTGAAGCCTTCTTAACAAGAATTAAACCTCTTTCCTTGAAGTTCTTGATGATCCTATAAATTGTTGATTGAGGTGCAATCTTAGTAGCCACAATATCCTTGCCTGTGAAGCCATTTTTATGCAACGCAATGATGGCTGCACGCGTTTCTTTGCAGGTCACCATGGTTAACAATGGAAGAACAATGATTTCAAGCATCACCCTCCTTTTAACAGGTCAAGTCTGCCATTTTAACCCAATCAGCCTGACATAATGATCTCCAGCCTTGTGCTCGTCAACATTCTCACCTGAGTTAACAAGACGATTACTGAAATGATCTCAGCAGGTCCTTTAATGACAGCAATGAAATGCAGTGGAAAGTTTTTTTGGGATTCAGTTAATTTTCATGGCAAAGAAGGACTATGCAATTCATCTGATCACTCTTCATAACATTCTGGAGTATATGCAAATTGCTATTATAAAAACTTAAGCAGCAACTTTTCCAATTTCCAATATTTATGTAATTCTCAAAACTTTTGGCCACGACTGTACATAAATTACATGATTATACTCCACAGCTGCACTCGTTAATCTGCTGAACAGTTTAGCTCAGTTCCTATAATGCAGTTTTCTTGAACATCAGATTACTGTTCACCAGAATAAGCTCTTTTGAGACCTGAGGCAGCAAGGAATTTCTGAAAGATTTCAGCTCTGAAGCTTGCAGAATAGTGACTGCAGCTCTGGAGTATAGCACAGGCTGTAACTCAGCATCATTACATAGAAGTAATAAAAATATATTTACCAAGGTTACTTTAGTTTTCTTTCCTTTTTCTCACTGTGGATGGACACATTAATGGGAGCACTTGTGCACAGACAATTGCCTAGACCCAGGGAAAATACATATTTCGGGCTCATGCACACGGCCGTATTGCGGGCCACATACAGGGGGTCTGCAATACACGGGCACTGGCCGTGTGCATCACGGTTCGCGGACCCATTCACTTGAATGGGTCCGCAATCTGGGAGATGCGGAACAGAGGCACGGATCGGAAGCACTACGGAGTGCTTCTGTGGGTCTACTGTACTACTTTTTTGCGGTGTGGTCCGTCGGATGCGGATCGCGGACCCCATTTAAGTGAATGGGTCCGCGATCAGCATGTGGCTGCCCCACGGTTGGTGCCCGTGCATTGCAGGCAGCAATTTACTGTCCGCAGCATGGGCCCGGCCAGCACGCGGTCGTGTGCATAAGCCCTTATTCGTATTATTTAGGTAACAGGATGTGTTCACTTTTGAATGTGTGATTATGAAAAGCAGAAGGTATCTGTGCCACCCTGATGTTCATCTAGTTTATAATACTCTATAATACAAAATAAGGCTACTTCCACATATGTTGTTAATTCTGGTATTGAAATCCGGCAGCGGATTTCAATACTGGACTTAAACAGATCTGTTTTAATTTTGCACATGAGGATGCATCTGTTCTGTTAGGAAGCGGTTGTGTGAAATCAAAACGTAAAAAACGGATCAATGGGTGACGGATCTGGTTTTTTGTTGGCTCTTAAAAAACTGATCCGTCACCCTTGACTTACATTGTTTTCAGTGACTGATGCGTTTTTTTAAATTTTTATGACCGGATACAAAACCACAGCTTGCAGCGGCTTTGTGTCCTGTCACAAAACGTAATGCTGCCGTAATTGAAGACCTCCTGATGCATTCTGAACTGATCTATTTCCAATCGGAGTGCATGAGGACTAAATGGGAAAGTTTTTTTCGTCAGAGGATCTCAATACCTTAAAACAACACGTAAGTGTGAAACAGGCCTTAAACATATAACGTCTCCGATACCGGTCTTGTGTGTAATTCATCTCCATTCTCCTAAGAAGCAGAAGCTGGTGAAGCAGCTGCCTCTAGAGAACCTGTGTTTGGAGACAGACTCCCCGGCTCTGGGACCAGAGAAGCAGGTAAGGAAGATGTTACTGATACTATGTTCTTTAACCCCGTCCCAGACTTCCCGTCCTCAAGTAGTTGGCGCACCCTGATGTCCTATAACATCGTGGTGATTGTCACTGCGCCCCTATGATCACAGACGGTAAGCCACTTGTAATACACCGCCACTGATCGCCAGCCCTAGCGAGATCATTTCCAGGGCTTGTGTCGCTATCGTGACGATCTGGGACCTGGACCATTGTGTATTTCTATGGACAGACACATTGAGAGACATTTATTGAGCCTTTTGAAAAAAAAAAAAACATATATACTATCATGGCCGTCATATATATGGTCTTCTCAACACGTAATATAATTTTATACACTTAAGTAGCAAGTTAATAAAAAAGGAGAAATGACATAATGGTAACAAAAAATTAAAAGCCTGAATGAACTCCAGAATAGTCTGGTCCTGAAGGGGTTAAAGCGCTTTTATTTTTTTATTTTTATTTTTTTTATTAGTGTCCGTAATCATGACAGTGATATTTGTTGAGCATCATACAGTCTCACTTACTGTGATAAAGTGTGATGGTGGTGGATCCTATTCAGTTTGATACTCTGTGATGTCACTGGTTGTTCTTGGGTCTTCTAGTCTGTGATGTCACTGGTTGTTCTTGGGTCACTGGTTGTTCTTGGGTCTTCCAGTCTGTGATGTCACTGGTTGTTCTTGGGTCTTCCAGTCTGTGATGTCACTGGTTGTTCTTGGGTCTTTTAGTCTGTGAGGTCACTGGTTATTTTTGGGTCTTCTAGTCTGTAAGGTCACTGTTTGTTCTTGGGTCTTCTAGTCTGTGAGGTCACTGGTTGTTCTTGGGTCTTCTAGTCTGAGGTCACTGGTTGTTCTTGGGTCTTCTAGTCTGTGATGTCACTGGTTGTTCTTGGGTCTTCTAGTCTGTGATGTCACTGGTTGTTCTTGGGTCTTCTAGTCTGTGATGTCACTGGTTGTTCTTGGGTCTTCTAGTCTGAGGTCACTGGTTGTTCTTGGGTCTTTTAGTCTGTGAGGTCACTGTTTGTTCTTGGGTCTTCTAGTCTGTGAGGTCACTGGTTGTTTTGGGGTCTTCTAGTCTGTGAGGTCACTGGTTGTTCTTGGGTCTTCCAGTCTGTGATGTCACTGGTTGTTCTTGGGTCTTCTAGTCTGTGATGTCACTGGTTGTTCTTGGGTCTTTAGTCTGTGATGTCACTGGTTGTTCTTGGGTCTTCTAGTCTGAGGTCACTGGTTGTTCTTGGGTCTTCTAGTCTGTGAGGTCACTGGTTGTTCTTGGGTCTTCCAGTCTGTGAGGTCACTGGTTGTTCTTGGGTCTTTTAGTCTGTGAGGTCACTGGTTGTTATTGGGTCTTTTAGTCTGAGGTCACTGGTGGTTGTTGGTCTTTTAGTCGGTGAGGTCACTGGTTGTTCGTGGCTCTTCTAGTCTGTGATGGCAGAAGAGCTCCTGAAGGTAGCAGATAAAACGGCGCACTACATCGGATACTTGACGGTACCTGTTTATTGTATTAAAAAAAAACATCTAAAAAGAACAGCTACACGTTTCAGTAGTGGTCCGCCACCTTCATTAAGCTCAATAAAATATATACAGATGATCAATAAATACCGGTCTCACCGGAAATGGAGAGTGGAACATGTCAGAGAACAATAAATACAAAAGTAGCAAAAAATGTGTGAGTTACGCCCTATAACTCAGGTTCAGTCTCATTTCCCAAAAATCCCTGTCTCCCAGTTTTGGTAGCACTTTTGATATGTAGCTCTTAGCTTAGGCACATGAAGGGTGGGAGTGGGATGTGAGCAGGCGTTTCTCCTGTATGGGTAACCGTTTGCCAATAGAAGTGATACCGCTTGATCCCATCTACGGAAGATTGCATGAGAGTTGCCATCCGGAAAGTCTGGGTTCCTACATAATGTAAGATATAAGGATTCAGAAGGTGAAAGGTCATCAGAGGATTAAATCTGATCTCCTCAGATAATCAATTGCACAACAAGGGCAACACTACAGCCAAACAGGTGGTGAGCGTACGGGTGCTCTAGCTTGGTACCTAAAAAGTGCGATTGTCCTCGTAAATTTTTTATCGGACGGTATGGGTATGTTCAGACGGAGCACGGCATATCCCATGACAGAAACTGCTGCGGTTTCTGACGTGGGTTTTCATGTAGACCCGCTCTAGGTTTAGCTAAACTTCGAGCAGGCTCCTGCTGCGGCTTTGCGAAATGTGCTCTGAAACCTGTGCCCAAAACCCTAAATGTGAACCTACCCTACGACGGACATAACGGGCAAGAGCATACTCCTGTCAATCAGCAGCTCTTGGTAATCTGTCTTTGACAGGACCTCCCTGTCCACCGTCGGCACCTCTCTCATCATCTCCTCTGGGTTTTTGCATGTCACTTCTATTTGTCACTACTGTAGTGATTCAGGCCAAGTGTTATTTCCATGCGGTTATTTTGAATTGCAAAGCAGTGACTTCTATAACAATTCACTGACCGCAGTGAATAGCGTCCAGTGCCCGGAGAGCTTAACCCATTCAGGACCATGCTTTTGCTTTTCTAAAGTGAATTTTGTGAACCGGTGACAGGGCCATGGGTACCCACGGGTCACTGATGCATGTGGGGAGCAGAGGCTAGTCCCCAGGGTCCAGTCCCGCAGAAGAGCTGCTGTAGAGCATAATGCAGAAAAAGTTACTGCTGAATTCGGAATGCTCTTTTACTGACAAGGGTGTGATTATTCCACTATTTTATCACATTTAAGGAGTCCTCTCACTTCAGGAAATGGCCTTTATCTTGTAGAGAAAGTGAATACAAGCCACTTACTAATGTATTGTGATTGTCCATATTGCCTCCTTTGCTGGCTGGATTCATTTTTCCGTCACATTATACACTGTGCGTTTCCATGGTTACGACCACCCTGCAATCCATCAGTGATGGTCGTGCTTGCGCACTATAGGAAAAAGTGCCAGCCTTTCTGGTGGCGGGGACTGTGGGAGCCCACATAGGCTGGTGCTTTTTCCTATATTGTACAAGCACGACCACCACTGATGGATTGCAGGGTGGACATAACCTCTGGATAGGAGCAGTGTATAATGTGATGGGAAAATGAATCCAGCCAGCAGAGGAAGCAATATGGATAATAACGGTACATTAGCAAGTGGCTTGTATTAACTTCAGCAAATAGCATTTATTATGTAGATGAAGTGACACAACCCCTTTAATGCAACCAAGTTATCACCATGAGAGTCTGATTTAAGTGATATGAAGGGGTTATCCCATCTCAGTCAATGGGGGCATATCGCTAGTATATGCCCCCATTGTCTGATGGGTGCGGGTCCCACCTCTGGGACCCGCACCTACAATGAGAATGGAGGGCGGAAATGAACTGAGCATGCACAGCCGCCCTCCATTCATTTCTACGAGGCCGTCGCTTGCACAATATAGGAAAAAGTGCCAACCTCTCTTGTGGCAGGGACTGTGGGAGCGCACATAGGCTAGTGATTTTCCTATAGTGTGCAAGCACGGCCACCACTGCTGGATTGCAGGGTGCTCATAACCATGGAAATGAGCCATGTATAGCGTGAAGGAAAAATGAATCCAGCCATCATTGCAGCCAAGGAAACAATATGGACAATCACAATACATTAGTAAGTGCCTTGTATTCATTTCTCTACAAGATAAAAGCCTCTTTCAGACGGGAGTTGCGGGAAAAAGTGCGGGTGCGTTGCGGGAACACACGCATTTATCCGCGCGAATGCAAAACATTGTAATGCGTATGAAAAAAATCGCGCATGTGTGGTACCCAAACCCGAACAACTTCACAGAAGTTCAGGTTTAGGATCGGTGTTCTGTAGATTGTATTATTTTCCCTTATAACATGGTTATAAGGGAAAATAATAGCATTCTGAATACAGAATGCATAGTAAAATTGCGCTGGAGGGGTTAAAAATAAATAAATAATAATTTAACTCACCTTAGTCCACTTGCTCGCGTAGCCGGCATCTCCTTCTGTCTTCATCTTAGCTCTGTGTAGCAACAGGACCTGTGGTGACGTCATTTCGGTCATCACATGATCCATCACCATGGTAAAAGATCATGTGATGGATCATGTGATGACTGGAGTGACGTCACCAAAGGTCCTTGTTGCTACACAAAGCTAAGATGAAGACAGAAGGAGATGCCAGATGCTATGCGAGCAAGTGGATTAAGGCAGTGGTCGGCAAAGTGCGGCTCGCGAGCCACAAGCGGCTTTTTAGACACTTCTATGCGGCTCTTTGGTGCGCAATAATCGAATCGCGAATAATCGATAAATGCGATTTTGCGGACCCGAAAATTATATATGAAGGGGCACATAACTGGCTTTATGTGTGAAGTTTTTTTACTACTGTCTGAACTCTGAAACAAGCTCTCTCCTATTGATAACATGGCCAGCCTCTGTACTCACTGTCACTATGAATGCACTGCAGCGAGCGGCTTCCGGTGCAGCTACATCACTTCCGGGTATAGACTTTTGTCCGGGTATAGAAAAGTGGCAGAACACCGGCCCGCGCGCTGCAGTGCATTCATAGTAAAAGTGAGTACAGAGGCTGGCCATATTATCAATAGGAGAGAGATTGTTTCAGACAGTAGTAAAATACTTTACACACAAAGCCAGTTATGTTTATTGCAGTTTAGGACACATGACGGGGACCAGCATAAGATGCTATATGTGTGTCTTATGCTGGCCCCCCTCATGGCCCTGTGTGTCATAGCACACATCCACAGATCCACCCCATAACAGCGCCATCCACAGATCCACCCCATAACAGCGCCATCCACAGATCCACCCCATAACAGCGCCATCCACAGATCCACCCATAACAGCGCCATCCACAGATCCACCCCATAACAGCGCCATCCACAGATCCACCCCATAACAGCGCCATCCCACAGATCCACACCATAACAGCGCCACCCACAGATCCACCCATAACAGCGCCACCCACAGATCCACCCCATAACAGCGCCACCACAGATCCACCCCATAACAGCGCCATCCACAGATCCACCCCATAACAGCGCCATCCACAGATCCACCCCATAACAGCGCCATCCACAGATCCACCCCATACAGCGCCATCCACAGATCCACCCCATAACAGCGCCATCCACAGATCCACCCCATAACAGCGCCATCCACAGATCCACCCCATAACAGCGCCATCCACAGATCCACCCCATAACAGCGCCATCCACAGATCCACCCCATAACAGCGCCATCCACCAGATCCACCCATAACAGCGCCACCCACAGATCCACCCCATAACAGCGCCACCCACAGATCCACCCCATAACAGCGCCACCCACAGATCCCCCCATAACAGCGCCACCCACAGATCCACCCCATAACAGCGCCACCCACAGATCCACCCCATAACAGCGCCATCCACAGATCCACCCCATAACAGCGCCATCCACAGATCCACCCCATAACAGCGCCATCCACAGATCCACCCCATAACAGCGCCATCCACAGATCCACCCCATAACAGCGCCATCCACAGATCCACCCCATAACAGCGCCATCCACAGATCCCCCCCATAACAGTGCCATCCACAGATCCCCCCCCATAACAGTGCCATCCACAGATCCCCCCCCCATAACAGTGCCATCCACAGATCCCCCCCCATAACAGTGCCATCCACAGATCCCCCCCATAACAGTGCCATCCACAGATCCCCCCATAACAGCGCCATCCACAGATCCCCCCCATAACAGTGCCATCCACAGATCCCCCCCATAACAGTGCCATCCACAGATCCCCCCCATAACAGCGCCATCCACAGATCCCCCCCATAACAGCGCCATCCACAGATCCCCCCCATAACAGCGCCATCCACAGATCCCCCCCCATAACAGCGCCATCCACAGATCCCCCCCATAACAGCGCCATCCACAGATCCCCCCCATAACAGCGCCATCCACAGATCCACCCCATAACAGCGCCATCCACAGATCCACCCCATAACAGCGCCATCCACAGATCCACCCCATAACAGCGCCATCCACAGATCCACCCCATAACAGCGCCATCCACAGATCCACCCCATAACAGCGCCATCCACAGATCCACCCCATAACAGCGCCATCCACAGATCCACCCCATAACAGCGCCATCCACAGATCCACCCCATAACAGCGCCATCCACAGATCCACCCCATAACAGCGCCACCCACAGATCCACCCCATAACAGCGCCACCCACAGATCCACCCCATAACAGCGCCACCCACAGATCCACCCCATAACAGCGCCACCCACAGATCCACCCCATAACAGCGCCATCCACAGATCCACCCCATAACAGCGCCATCCACAGATCCACCCCATAACAGCGCCATACAGATCCACCCCATAACAGCGCCATCCACAGATCCACCCCATAACAGCGCCATCCACAGATCCACCCCATAACAGCGCCATCCACAGATCCACCCCATAACAGCGCCATCCACAGATCCACCCCATAACAGCGCCACCCACAGATCCACCCATAACAGCGCCACCCACAGATCCACCCCATAACAGCGCCACCCACAGATCCACCCCATAACAGCGCCACCCACAGATCCACCCCATAACAGCGCCACCACAGATCCACCCCATAACAGCGCCACCCACAGATCCACCCCATAACAGCGCCATCCACAGATCCACCCCATAACAGCGCCATCCACAGATCCACCCCATAACAGCGCCATCCACAGATCCACCCCATAACAGCGCCATCCACAGATCCACCCCATAACAGCGCCATCCACAGATCCCCCCCATAACAGTGCCATCCACAGATCCCCCCCATAACAGTGCCATCCACAGATCCCCCCCCCCATAACGTGCCATCCACAGATCCCCCCCCATAACAGTGCCATCCACAGATCCCCCCCCATAACAGTGCCATCCACAGATCCCCCCATAACAGCGCCATCCACAGATCCCCCCCATAACAGTGCCATCCACAGATCCCCCCCATAACAGTGCCATCCACAGATCCCCCCCCATAACAGCGCCATCCACAGATCCCCCCCATAACAGCGCCATCCACAGATCCCCCCCATAACAGCGCCATCCACAGATCCCCCCCCATAACAGCGCCATCCACAGATCCCCCCCATAACAGCGCCATCCACAGATCCCCCCCATAACAGCGCCATCCACAGATCCACCCCATAACAGCGCCATCCACAGATCCACCCCATAACAGCGCCATCCACAGATCCACCCCATAACAGCGCCATCCACAGATCCACCCCATAACAGCGCCATCCACAGATCCACCCCATAACAGCGCCATCCACAGATCCACCCCATAACAGCGCCATCCACAGATCCACCCCATAACAGCGCCATCCACAGATCCACCCCATAACAGCGCCATCCACAGATCCCCCCCCATAACAGCGCCATCCACAGATCCCCCCCATAACAGTGCCATCCACAGATCCCCCCCCATAACAGTGCCATCCACAGATCCCCCCCCATAACAGCGCCATCCACAGATCCCCCCCATAACAGCGCCATCCACAGATCCCCCCCCATAACAGCGCCATCCACAGATCCCCCCCCATAACAGCGCCATCCACAGATCCCCCCCATAACAGCGCCATCCACAGATCCCCCCCATAACAGCGCCATCCACAGATCCACCCCATAACAGCGCCATCCACAGATCCACCCCATAACAGCGCCATCCACGATCCACCCCATAACAGCGCCATCCACAGATCCACCCCATAACAGCGCCATCCACAGATCCACCCCATAACAGCGCCATCCACAGATCCACCCATAACAGCGCCATCCACAGATCCACCCCATAACAGCGCCATCCACAGATCCACCCCATAACAGCGCCATCCACAGATCCACCCCATAACAGCGCCATCCACAGATCCACCCCATAACAGCGCCATCCACAGATCCACCCCATAACAGCGCCATCCACAGATCCACCCCATAACAGCGCCATCCACAGATCCACCCCATAACAGCGCCATCCACAGATCCACCCCATAACAGCGCCATCCACAGATCCACCCCATAACAGCGCCATCCACAGATCCACCCCATAACAGCGCCATCCACAGATCCACCCCATAACAGCGCCATCCACAGATCCACCCCATAACAGCGCCATCCACAGATCCACCCCATAACAGCGCCATCCACAGAGCCACCCCATAACGCGCCATCCACAGACCACCCCTAACAGCGCCATCCACAGATCCACCCCATAACAGCGCCATCCACAGATCCACCCCATAACAGCGCCATCCACAGATCCACCCCATAACAGCGCCATCCACAGATCCACACCATAAACAGCGCCATCCACAGATCCACCCCATAACAGCGCCATCCACAGATCCACCCCATAACAGCGCCATCCACAGATCCACCCCAGAACAGCGCCATCCACAGATCCACCCCATAACAGCGCCATCCACAGATCCACCCCATTAACAGCGCCATCCACAGATCCACCCCATAACAGCGCCATCCACAGATCCACCCCATAACAGCGCCATCCACAGATCCACCCCATAACAGCGCCATCCACAGATCCACCCCATAACAGCGCCATCCACAGATCCACCCCATAACAGCGCCAATCCACAGATCCACCCCATAACAGCGCCATCCACAGATCCACCCCATAACAGCGCCATCCACAGATCCACCCCATAACGCGCCATCCACAGATCCACCCCATAACAGCGCCATCCACAGATCCACCCCATAACAGCGCCATCCACAGATCCACCCCATAACAGCGCCATCCACAGATCCACCCCATAACAGCGCCATCACAGATCCACCCCATAACAGCGCCATCCACAGATCCACCCCATAACAGCGCCATCCACAGATCCACCCCATAACAGCGCCATCCACAGATCCCCCCCATAACAGCGCCATCCACAGATCCCCCCCATAACAGTGCCATCCACAGATCCCCCCCATAACAGTGCCATCCACAGATCCCCCCCCATAACAGTGCCATCCACAGATCCCCCCCCATAACAGTGCCATCCACAGATCCCCCCCATAACAGTGCCATCCACAGATCCCCCCCATAACAGTGCCATCCACAGATCCCCCCCATAACAGTGCCATCCACAGATCCCCCCCATAACAGTGCCATCCACAGATCCCCCCCATAACAGTGCCATCCACAGATCCCCCCCATAACAGTGCCATCCACAGATCCCCCCCATAACAGTGCCATCCACAGATCCCCCCCCATAACAGTGCCATCCACAGATCCCCCCCCATAACAGTGCCATCCACAGATCCCCCCCCATAACAGTGCCATCCACAGATCCCCCCATAACAGTGCCATCCACAGATCCCCCCCATAACAGCGCCACCCACAGATCCCCCCCATAACAGTGCCATCCACAGATCCCCCCCCCATAACAGTGCCATCCACAGATCCCCCCCCCATAACAGCGCCCTCCACAGATCCACCCCATAACAGCGCCCTCCACAGATCCACCCCATAACAGCGCCCTCCATGCACTACTTTTTTGCATTGCGAAGGCACAGCCAGAAGCACCATGGAAGCACTCTGTAGCACTCATATCCCGCATCATGGACCCATTCACTTCAGCATGCGCTTCCTTCCTATATATTTTAGGTTTTAAAAATGTGTCTCTCAAAAGAAATTTCAATAGTGGTTTTGGCGATATTTGGCTCAGTTGACCAAAAAGTTTGCCCACCACTGGACTAAGCGCTAGTTTACTATGCACTCTGTATTCAGAATGCTATTATTTTCCCTTATAACCATGTTATAAGGGAGAATAATAATGATCGGGTCTCCATCCCGATCGTCTCCTAGCAACCGTGCGTGAAAATCGCACTGCATCCGCACTTGCTTGATATAGAGAATATAGAGCATGCTGCGATTTTCACGCAACGCACAAGTGATGCGTGAAAATCACCGCTCATGTGAACAGCCCCATAGAAATGAATGGGTCGGGATTCAGTGCGGGTGCAATGCGTTCAACTCGCGCATCGCATCCGTGCGGAATACTCGCCCGTGTGAAGGGGGCCAAATGCTTTTTGCTGAAGTGAGAGGAATCTCTTTAAACAGGCTTGCTGGGCAGTCCCAATGCCGGACTGTGTAAATGAAGCTGGGCTTTGGGAACTTTCCGTGGTATTCACACGTTCATCTCAAATCACATATGGCAATTTTTTGGTAAATCACGTCATGCATTCTTTTATTTTATCTTATCTTTTTACAAGGCTGTTCTGCACTTTTGTTAAAGACATTTGATTACACAGAATTTTCACTTTGACTTTTTACCTTCTAGATTAGAAATGAACCCAAGAACATAACATACGCTGCCGAGTATATCGCCAAGGTCAAAGGAATCTCATTGGAAGAAGTTACTCATGTCACTACTGAGAACGCCTTGAGATTGTTCCCCAGACTGCTGCGGGCCGTCCAGAAATAAAGACACTTTTTAGTGATATGAGCCGAAGTTACTGACAGCTGAGGCTCGGCTACAAAATCAGTTGTTAAAGCAGGGGATCGCTGCCCACGGTGGCTTAAAGGGATTTCACGGGTTGCAAATACTGATAACCTGTCTTGTGTAGGTGGGGGTCTGACACCAGGCACCCCCCCAAAATCAGGGCGCCGGAAGTAGCATTTTGATTGAAGCCCAAAACGTAGTTGCATTCAAAGTGTATGGCTGGTCTGCCATTCAATGAAGGTAACCCGGTACGGCCACCGCACTTCAAGTGGAGTTCAGCTTACGGCTTCTTTCAAAGTGCTAGTTCCTGCAGATCGGTGGAGGTGCCATGTGTCGGACCCACGCCGATTGGATATCGAAGACCTAGCCATAGGATAAGCCATCGTTATTGGAAAACCCCTTTAAAGAGAAGCAAGTGGAAAATGATAAGGCCCGCCATCACTAATGAAGACTGTCTTCAGCTACCAATATTAAAGGGGTGTTCCGGCTTCAGAATACTTCAGGATAGGCCATCGGTTGGAGTCCGACTCTTACCGATCAGCTGTTTGAAGGGGCCGCGGCACTCATCTGAGCCTCTTCAATGTTTAGTGCTTGCTGTCGACATAGTAGAGCCGGGGCAGGGTCATTACAGCATCATCCCATTCATGTTAAGGGGGTGTTCACTTGGAATCCGCGCCGAATTCTGTCTGCAGCGGAGAAAATGTGCAAGAAATCCACACATATTAAAATCTCATCCCAGGGGCAGACTGGCCATAGAGCCTGGTGGGCCGATGGTCAGGGGGCCGCCTAAGCCATCTTCACAGCTGTCGCCCAGGTGCATAACAATCTGATGTTTTCATCGTTAATACTAAGAGCCTCAGGTATTTGTGTACCCAGGCAGCCGCCACAGGTGCCCTCTTGAATTTAACTGTATTGTCGTCCTCAGGACAGCAAGGGTCCATTCACACGTCCGTATGTGTTTTGCGGATCCGCAAAACACGGACACCGGCAATGTGCAGACCGCACATCGCCGGCACTCTCATAGAAAATGCCTTTTCTTGTCCGCAATTGCAGACAAAAATAGGACATGTTCTATTTTTGTGCGGATCCGCAAATGTGGATGCCGACAGCACATTCCGGCCCCATCGAAAATGAATGGGTCCGCACCTGTTTCGCAAAATAGCAGATCGGATCCGGACCCATTTTTTGAACGTGTGAATGGACCCTAATACAGTTGAATACTGCAGTTAGGGCAACAGTATTTTGTGCTGCACTGTGGTATTTGGTTCTGCTATCCAATACAAGATATAGTAAATTAATTGGTGCCATTCAAAGATGCAATTTGTCCAGAAAAACATGAGCCGTGAACAAAAACTATTTAAAAAGTTGTGGCTTTTGGAAGGTAGGAAGGAAAAAAACAAACTCAAAACCAAAAATTGGACTAGTCCTTAAGGGGTTAATATGCCATAAAAGTGGCTTCCTTGTCAGGGCAATTTGACCAGGACAGATTTCCAGCCCCTGGGTGTTTTCATCTTTACTGACAGTAAGCAGAGTTCTTGATGATGCAAATTAAAAAACACAAAGGTATAAAAAGTGGAATTACTTGTTATTATAAAACAACTGCATAAAGGTACATTCCCATATTTATGGGTCCGCATCTGTTCTGCAATTTTGCGGAACGGATGCGGACCCATTCATTTCAATGGAGCCGCAAAAGATGTGGAGCCGTACTTCCATTCAGCGGCCCCGCAATTGCGGACAAGGATAGGCATTTCTATCATAGGGCTGGCCGCGTGCGTTCTGTAAAATACAGAAAACATATGGCCGGTATCCGTGTTTTGCAGATCACAAAACACACACGGTCGTGTCACCCCAGTCAATATCTCCTGGATTACCCAGGTGTCCCCCTAAAAGGTGGGACCACCCAACAGGACAATAAAGTTTCACAGAAATCTGGCGATCTGTCCACTCACTAGCCACTCCGCGAGGTGTACAGAGGTCTCTGCCGTAGTAGATCAGCACTTGTGACCCTGTTCACTCTCCTACATTTCAAATAGGGATGAGCGAATTGACTTCGGATGAAACTTTGTTCTATTGCTGTACGGAGCTTAGTACAGTATTAGAATGTATTGGCTCAGATGAGCTGAAGTTATTACTTCGTCCAGTCTCGCGAGACTTCACATAATAACTTCATAAATTAATATGTACTGTAAAAAACATTTCTCGGGTTCAGTTCCAAGTGGTACCTTGGAACCGAACCAGAGTTCGGGAAATGTTTTTTTTACAGTAGAAATTGATTTATGAAGTTATTACCCGAAGTCTCGCCAGACTGGACGAAGTAATAACTCATCGGAGCCAATACATTCTAATACTGTACTAAGCTCCTGCTCCGTACAGTATTAGAACAAAGTTTTATGCGAATTGACTTCGGATGTTTCGACCGCATCAAATCTGAACCAAAAAACGCTTTTAGACGTTACAGATTTTGGTGCGGATATGCTGCAGAAACTCACATAAATCCACATAAAAATTCGCGTTCACCTGTACCTGGTGTGGATTATGCGCAATTTTTACCACAATTTGATACGGAAAACCCGCAGTGTAAGGGTCCATTCACACGTCCGTTGTTTCTTTCCTGATCTGTTCCGTTTTTTGCGGAACAGATCTGGACCCATTCATTTTCAATGGGTCCTGAAAAAAAATCTGACATTGTGCTGTCCGATTTTTTTTCAGGACCCATTGAAAATGAATGGGTCCAGATCTGTTCCACAAAAAACTGAACAGATCAGGAAAGAAACAACGGACGTGTGAATGGACCCTAATACAGTACCAGCAAAGTGAATGAGATTAGACAAATCTCATGTAGACTTTGTTTTTTTTCCTTGTGCGAATTTAGAAATCTGCAGAGTGTCAATAGTTATTTTCTGTGCTGATTTTACCATTTTCAATGGAAGGATAAAATCTGCATCAAAAAGTGTGGATTTAGAAGTGTGTTTTTCTTGTGCAGTTTTAGGGCAGATTTCTTGCAGATTTTCCGCCCTGTGTGCAGCTAGCCTGAATTTCCGTACACGTTTATGTGTTTCTGCACCATATCCACAATGTCTTAACAGCGGTTTTTAGTGCGGACTTGATGCGGTTTTGCAGCAGATCTCGTGCTTCATTGGAAAAGGGTGAAATCCGCAGCTAAAACCGCAAACATAATTGACATGCTGCGGGTTTGGAAATCCTCACCGCAGGGCAGTGTCTGCATGAAAAAAAAAAAAACATCCGCAAACTGTACATGAGATTTGTGTGATCTCGTACACTTCGCTGGTACTGTACTGCGCTGCGGGTTTTATGCAACGTGTACAGGTGGCCCAAGGGACATCATCATTGCAGTCAAGAAGATGTCATGCGGCAGAGGTGGGGAGGATCAGAGCGGCTGCGCTGGAGGGTGTAAACGTGTAGGGCTGCAACGATTACTCAATGTAATCGAGTCAAGAAAATTCTCTATGCAATTTCCCTGCATCGAGGATTCGTTTAAATCACGTGACCACGGAGCGTGAGTGAAGTGAAGCCTCTCGCTCTCCGCTCCGTGGCCTCTGCTGGAGTGTCTGTTGTGGCAGTACCGGGGCTCGGTCGTGGTGCGGGAGGAAGCGCAGTGTGAGCTATGGTGGCTTCCTGCCGGACCCGGTCATTGTGCTGTGCGGGCACACGTACTGCTGGCCCTGTCTGCGGGGAGAGCCCAGGAAGCGCTGCCAGCTGTGCCAGGGAAGAGCTGGCAGCATCGGGATATCGCCGAGCTGCTGGAGGTCGGGGAGCACCAGGAGGCATTGGCCAGGATCCACTCCGCCATAAACACAGGTAGGAAGCCTGCTGCCCATAGAGATCTGTGCCTGGGAAAGCTGGGTGGCAGCAGCACTAGGCTCTCCAAGGCTCCTGAATGGCAACACTATGGTATTACTGCTGTGACTACTGGGGAGCAGTGTGGCTACCCCTGTGCAGTGACTACTGGGGAGCAGTGGGGTGACCCTGTGCAGTGACTACTGGGGAGCAGTGGGGTGACCCCTGTGCAGTGACTACTGGGGAGCAGTGGGGTGACCCCTGTGCAGTGACTACTGGGGAGCAGTGGGGTGACCCCTGTGCAGTGACTACTGGGGAGCAGTGGGGTGACCCCTGTGCTGTGACTACTGGGGAGCAGTGGGGTGACCCCTGTGCAGTGACTACTGGGGAGCGGCGGGATAGTGACCCCTGCGCGGTAACTACAGGGGGGACATGGCATTTGATGGATGGTTTTCACGGACCCATAGGCTATAATGGGCGTGATGGATCCGTGAACACGGACAAAATAGAGCATGCATCCGTGGTAAATAAACGGACCGTGCTGAAACACATTAAAATGAATAGGGACGTGTGCTGTCTGCATGAGGCCTAACTTTGTTTATTGTTTTAACACTTTCCCTAATTTTTTTTGTGTATTGTTTTTTGTTATCACCATACTTCTGGACAAACCATGTCCCGTAAAGAACAATTTAAACACTCTTAGGTATACAATGTTAAGGGGGTGCTCTGGATGTAGTTATGGGGGCGTCCAGTCGTGACTTGTGAAAAAGAAACTAAAAGTGGATCTAAAGTCTTTTTGGAGAAGCATCTACAGAAGACCCCATCATATAAAGAGACCTCCATGAAGTGTGCTCTGAACTGTTACACAATGGGCCAGATTTATCATGACTCTGACAGCCCACTCCACTTTCACATATGGCTAAAGTCAGTTTTAGCCAAGTCAGATTTATGAACGGCCCTTTAAGACTGTAATAAATGTGGTTTGACGGTAGCAGTTTATCCGTCAGTAAGCAGCTTTACAAAAGTCGCACGTTTTTATGAAAAAGTCGCATGTTCTATTAAAAAGTCTCATAAGATAAGCATGGTCCTCACTGGAGCGAAGTTGCGACTTTTTAAAAAAGTCCCAATAGTAAATCTGTCTAGAGATTCATTTACATACGAAAACACGCTCACTTTCAGAAAACTGGCAAGCATAGTGCAGAGCAGAAAAAAGTCACAAATTTGTGCGCAGTTTTAGCCTTTGGGACTTTTTTGCGACTTTTCCACTCCACAAAAGTGACTTTGCCTAATGATATATCTGGCCCAATGTCTTCACCATCTCCCACCATATAACTGGATTCAGCAGTCACCCTCCACAGAGCCTTCTCCCGACAGTCTCCCTCCACAGAGCCTTCTCCCGACAGTCACCCTCCACAGGGCCTTCTCCCGACAGTCACCCTCCACAGGGCCTTCTCCCGACAGTCACCCTCCACAGGGCCTTCTCCCGACAGTCACCCTCCACAGGGCCTTCTCCCGACAGTCACCCTCCACAGGGCCTTCTCCCGACAGTCACCCTCCACAGGGCCTTCTCCCGACAGTCACCCTCCACAGGGCCTTCTCCCGACAGTCACCCTCCACAGGGCCTTCTCCCGACAGTCACCCTCCACAGGGCCTTCTCCCGACAGTCACCCTCCACAGGGCCTTCTCCCGACAGTCACCCTCCACAGGGCCTTCTCCCGACAGTCACCCTCCAAGGGCCTCTCCGACAGTCACCCTCCACAGAGCCTTCTCCCGACAGTCACCCTCCACAGAGCCTTCTCCCGAAAGTCACCCTCCACAGAGCCTTCTCCCGACAGTCACCCTCCACAGGGCCTTCTACCGACAGTCACCCTCCACAGAGCCTTCTCCCGACAGTCACCCTCCACAGAGCCTTCTCCCGACAGTCACCCTCCACAGAGCCTTCTCCCGACAGTCACCCTCCACAGAGCCTTCTCCTGACAGTCACCCTCCACAGAGCCTTCTCCTGACAGTCACCCCTGTGCAGCTGTGAAATTGCAAGCTCCGCCCATTGGCTCCATTAGTCCCGCCCACTGCATGAGTGACTGAGGGGAAGGGCCGCCCGGTGTGTGCAGGAATGGCCGGGGGTTATGTGGACTGTCACTGCCATATGACAGCCGATGAGTTCGCACAGGTAATGGATCTCTGAGGTGTTATTATGTGCTCTCCTCGCACTGGTCTATAGACCGACAGAAAACACGTCCCTGTACTTACTGAGAGCGGCGGCCATTTTCTTGGAGACCAATAGCTGGAGACGTTCGATGTTTGTTCTCTAGTGATTTGATTTTCCTGTAGTATTATAATGTATATAAGTAACATACATGGACTAATACACGTGATACACTACATACATGAAGTGTGCTATATGTTTCTCTTTCAACTTTCATGCACTGAACTCTCTGCAAAAGCTTGTCACAAGCGATTAAAACCGCCAGCGCCAAATTTTAGCTGAAAGTCTGGGAAACGTGGATATTTTTTTCTACTTTTTTGTCGTCTATGCTGGAGCCTCTGGCATTTTTTTTCCCTATAGTCGAAAAACACTGTGAAGAAAATGCCAGTGGATAGACAGACTGGGGAAGTTTTATCAAAACTGGTGTAAAATAGAACTTGCTTAGTTGCCCATAGCAACCAATCAGATTCCACCTTTCATTTTTCACAGCTCCTTTGGAAAATGAAAGGTGGAATCTGATTGGTTGCAATGGGAAACGAATCCACCGTTACTGGCCATGGCCTGCAGTTCAGCCCGCAATCACGGATGCGGACCCATTCAGGTCAATGGATCCGCAATCCAGATCTGCGGTGCGGAACGGAGGCACGGAAGAACTACGGAGGTGCTTCCATGATGTTTCTGTCTGTGCCTCCGCACCGCAAAAAAATAGAACTTGTAGTATTTTTTTACGGTGCAGACGGATCACGGACCCAAAAGTTGAATAGGTCTGAATCCGTTGCGGCAGCCGCACGGATGGTGCCCGTGCAAGAGTACTTAATGGCTCATGCATGCAAACATACTTCGTTTCCATGTCCGTTCCGTTTTATTTGTGGACCGTATGTGGAACCATTCATTTCAATAGGTCCACCCAAAAAAAATGTAAATTACCCCGTGTGCATTCGGTTTCCGTATCTCCTTTCCGCAATTACACATTACGGACAAGGATAGGACTGTTCTATTAGGGGTCAGCTGTTCCGTTTTGCAAAATACGGTATGCACACGTCATCCGTATTTTTTGCGGACCGCAAAATACATACGTTCATGTGCGTGAGCCCTAAAACCAGTTTGATAAATCTTCCCCACTTGTAAAAAACAAAACAAAAAAATCATGCAGGTGCCTTATAAAAACTGCATGACTAAGGGCTCATCCACACGAACATGTGCCGGCCAGGCCTGTGCTGTGGATCGCAAATTTCGGTCCGCAATGCACGGGCACCGAATATAGGTCCGCCGTATGTGGACGCATGACGCATTCACTTGAATGAAGTCCGTGATCCGCGTCCAATGGTCCGCACCGCACAAAAGTAGAGCATGCGCTACTTTTTTTGCTGTGCGGAGGCACGGACAGAAACCCCACAGAAGTGAATGGGTCCACATCCGTGATGCGGTGCACAAACGGCCGCTGCCCATATATTGCAGACCCGCTGTTTGCAGGCCGCAATACAGGCGCCGCCGAGCAACGGGTTTTCACTGCATTTCCGCACCAATATCCACATGTGTTAGGGCTCCTGCCCACGAGCGTAATAGCTCCGCGCCCGTTCTGTGGTCCGCAGTGCACGGGCACTGGGCGCGTGCCCTCCAGGCTGCAGATGTGGACCCATTGACTTGAATGGGTCCGCGATCCGTAACATACACCCAAAGATTAAACATATTCTATCTTTTTGTGGTGCAGAGGCGCGGGCCAGAAAGCCCATGGAAGCGCCTCGTAGTGTTTCCCTGGGCGTCCGATCCGTACCTCCACTCTGCAGAAGATAGGTGACGTCCTATCTTCAGTCGTATCTTGCATACATTGCGGACCGTAAACGGCGGGTCCGCAATGTACAGGCACTGGTCGTGTGCGCTCCATGTTTCGGATGATGCAGACCCATTGGAGGAGATTTATTAAAACTGGTGCAACCAATCAGATTCCACCTTTGATTTTTGGAAAATAAAAGACTCCCTCTGATTGGTTGCTATGATCAACTAAGCCACTTTTCCTTTGCACCAGTTTTACTAAATCTCCCCCAAAGGGTCCGCATCATCCATAGCACGGAGTGCGCATGACCAGTGCCCGTACATTGCGGACCCGCCATTTACGGTCCGCAATGTATGCAAGATACGACTGAAGATAGGACTTGACCTATCTTCTGCTTCTTGACATACACACCGCAGGTCAACTTCCGTGCAGCAGATTTCTGCACCGTGTACGTGAGATCTGAAAATCTCATCTACTTAGCTGGTACCGTATAAGGCCTCCTGCACACGAACGTGTGCTGCCCGTTGCCGTATTGCGGACCGTATTTGCCGATCCGCAATACACGGGCGCAGTTCCGTGGGCATTCCGCATCATGGATGCTGACCTATTCACTTCAATGGGTCCACAAATCCGGAGATACGGAATGGAACCCTGCGGGAGCACTACAGAGTGCTTCTGTGGGGTTTCGTCCTGTACTTCCGTTCCGCAAAAAAATAGAACATGTCCTATCTTTTTGCGATCCGCTGCAGCTGCCCCACGGTCGGTGTTCGTGCATTGCGGCCCGCAGCATGCCCACGGGGCGCACAGGAGGCCTTAGGCTGCGGATTTTGCACTAAAAAATCCATGCAGAAAAGCTGTGAATAATATGCACTGTGTGGATGTAGCCTTATCCAGTAACTTATCCGTGACTTTCATGACATGTACGGTACATGGTGCAGAAATCGACCTGCGGTGAAGTTTTTTTTTAAATCCGTAGCATGTCAATTGTTTGTGCAGATCTTCAGTGCTGATTTCACCCTTTGTAATGCAACGGGTGAGATCTGGAGCAAATTTGCGTCAAAATCCATAAGTAACACGTGCGGAACGGAAATACAGACATACGGAAACGGAATGCACACAGAGTACCTTGCGTCTTTTTTGCGGACCCATTGAAATGAATGGTTCCGTATATGGTCTGCGAAAAAAAAAAACGGAACTGACACGGAAAGAAAATACGTTCTTGTGCATGAGGCCTAAGGAAAAGCTGAGAGGAAAATAAATATGAAATATCGCAGATCTGATCCATTGTCCGTGTTCTCATTAATGTCCCAGAAGCTGAGAGGTCACTGCAGGCGTCCTTGTCATTCATCCCTCTGGCCGTGCGAGTTCGTTCACGATGGTCACGTATTTATTTGAAGCCAGAAAATGATCCAGTAAACCTATATACACTTAAAGGGGTGGCTAGGATATGCCTTTAAAGTCAGATAGGTGCAGATCCCACCTCTGAGACCCTCACCTATCTGCAGATCAGGCCCTCGAAGTGCAGGTGCGAGGGTTCTCTCCATTCACTGCTATGGGAGTGGAAGTCTTAGACCCCTTTCACACGGGCGAGTATTCCGCGCGGGTGCAATGCGTGATGTGAATGCATTGCACCCTCACTGAATCCGGACCCATTCATTTCTATGGGGCTGTGCACATGAGCGGTGATTTTCACGCATCACTTGTGCGTTGCGTGTAAATCGCAGCATGTTCTATATTGTGCGTTTTCCACGCAGCGCAGGCCCCATAGAAGTGAATGGAGCTGCGTGAAAATCGCAAGCATCCGCAAGCAAGTGCGGATACGGTGCGATTTTCACTCACGGTTGCTAGGAGACGATTGGGATGGAGACCCGATCATTATTATTTTACCTTATAACATGGTTATAAGGGAAAATAATAGCATTCTGAATACAGAATGCATAGTACAATAGCGCTGGAGGCGTTAAAAAAAAAAAAAAAAAAAATGTAACTCACCTTAATCCACTTGATCGCGCAGCCGGCTTCTCTTCTGTCTTCTTCTGTGCTGTGTGCAGGAACAGGACCTGTGGTGACGTCACTCCGGTCATCACATGATCCATCACCATGGTAAAAGATCATGTGATGACCGGAGTGACGTCACCACAGGTCCTTTGACTGCAATCAGCAAAGAAAGAGACGGAAAAGATGTCGGCTGCGCGATCAAGTGGATTAAGGTGAGTTAAATTATTATTATTATTATTTTTAACTCCTCCAGCGCTGTTTTACTATGCATTCTGTATTCAGAATGCTATTATTTCCCCTTATAACCATGTTATAAGGGAAAATAATACAATCTTCAGAACACCGATCCCAAGCCCGAACTTCAGTGAAGAAGTTCGAGTTTGGGTACCAAACATGTGCGATTTTTCTCACGCGAGTGCAAAACGCATTACAATGTTTTGCACTCGCGCGGGACAATCGCGCATGTTCCCGCAATGCACCCGCACCTTTTCCCGCAACGCCCGTGTGAAACCAGCCTTATAGCGGTAAGTGGAGGGTGGCAGCACATGAGCGGTGCGCACTCCTTCATTTCAGGAGCCCGTTCTGAATATACGTGCGGGTCCAGAGGTGGGAGCTGCCCCTGCCTGACTTTGATATCCTAACACAAGTATTTGCATTTGCAGGATACAGCGGATATACTGGAAAGATCAAGAAAGGTAGGTAGAGCCTGTGTTTTTTTTTTTCATTTTTTGTATTTAAAGGGTTATTCAATTTTCAGCAAATAAATATTATTTTTGTTGCATAATAAAAAGTTATGCAATTTTTCAATATACTTTAGACGCTTTCTTCTATTTATGAGTTTCACTTTTGTTTACTGACTAGGGCAGCGCTAAAGCCCGCCCATCAGTGCCGGTGACGTCACCGGGCTTCCTGGCAGCCTCATGGAGAGCCCAGTTCGTCACCGGAACTCCTAAAAATGCCTTTGCCCTGCGCGATTTAGTGCAGGGCAAAGGAGAGCATTGGAGCATAAGGCTACTTTCACACTAGCGGCAGGACGGATCCAACAGGCTGTTCACCATGTCGGATCCGTCCTGACGCTATTTCGCTCTGATGCCGGACCGCCGCTCCGTCCCCATTGACTATAATGGGGACGGGGGCGGAGCTCCAGTGCAGCACGGCGGTGCACAGCGAGAGGCCGCCGGACTAAAAGTACTGCATGTCTGACTTTTTAGTCTGGCGGCCTCTCACCGTGCTGCGCCGGAACTCTGCCCCCGTCCCTATTATAGTCAATGGGGACGGAGCGGCGGCACGGCGAAATAGCGGCAGGACGGATCCGACATGGTGAACAGCCTGTCAGATCCGTCCTGCCGCAAGTGTGAAATTACCGTAAACTGCTCCGATGCTCAAGTCAGGGGGGCTGCCTGGGTGAAAATGGAGGTATGTCCGGGTTCAGCTCTGAACCTGGACAACCCCTTTAAATAATAAAAATATTATTATTAAAAATTATAATAAAAAGTTAGACCATTTTTAAATATACTTTCTGCATCAATGCCTAATGGTTTTTCAAAATCTCTGCTTGCTGTTTTTTCTATAGGAACCTTTGTTGATTGTTTCCATTGGAGCATGGCACGTTACAGTGCAGTTATCAGAGCCATGCATCTACATGTTCATTTATCCAACAGCGGTTACTATTCAGTGACAGCAAGCAGAGATTGTTTTAAAATGGGAGGAATCGATACATAAATTATACTGGAAAATTGTATAAGGCCTCATGCACACGACAGTATTTTTTCACTGTCCGCAAAACGGGGTTCCGTTGGTCCGTGATCCGTGACCGTTTTTTCGTCCGTGGGTCTTCCTTGTTTTTTGGAGGATCCACGGACATGAAAAATGAAAAAAAAATCTAAGTCAAGTTTGCCATTGAAATGATAGGAAAAAACGGACACGAATCACAGACACGGATGACAATCTTGTGTGCATCCGTGATTTTCACGGACCCATTGACTTGAATGGGTCCGTGAACCGTTGGCCGTGAAAAAAATAGGACAGGTCATATTTTTTTCACGGCCAGGAAAAATGGATCACGGATGCGGCTGCCAAACGGTGCAGTTTCCGATTTTTCCACGGACCCATTGAAAGTCAATGGGTCCGCAAAAAAAACGGAAAACGGCACAACGGCCACGGATGCACACAACGGTCGTGTGCATGAGGCCTAACTCTGAATTATACAAAGTATAACATTTATTTGCTAAAAGTGGAGTAGCCCTTTAAGAGCTCAGTTTTCTGGATTGCTGTCTTTTCCAGGCAGGAGTCCAGGCTCTTGTATCGGTGACAGAACACGCTGGAGAGCTGGAAAGTCTTCTGCGTCTTTCAGAGAGGTTCGTTTCTTGTCTTAGCAATCAAAACTTTTTTTTTTCAAGTCTTCACCGTGTTTCTGATTTCTGCTTGTCAATGAATGGAAACACGATTCACATCCAGTAGTTGAAATCTTGTATAGACCGAATACTGTGTAGATATAATAATAATGTGAGCTAAATATTCTGGACTCCAAACTGATACATTTTACCTTCACTGATACATTGTAGCAAACGGTCAGGACAGGAGAGAGATGTGTGCTGCTGGTGTCTCAAAGAGGATTGCCTTGACTGGATTTAAAGGGGTGGTGCAAAGTTATTAATGTATCCTTTAGGCCTCATGCACATGACCGCTGTGTGTTTTGCTGTCCGCAAAACACGGATGGCGTCCGTGTGCGTTCCGTAATTTGCGGAACGGCACGGAGAGCCATTGATATAACTGCCTATTCTTGTCCGCAAAACGGACAAGAATAGGACAGGTTATATTTTTTCTGCTGACCACGGAACGGAGCACCGGATGCGGACAGCACACGGAGTGCTGTCCGCATCTTTTGCGGCCACATTGAAGTGAATAGGTCTGCATCCAAGCCGCAAAAATTGCGGCTCAGATGCAGACCAAAAATAACGGTCGTGTGCATGAGGCCTAATGCACAGGATAGGGGGATAAACATCTGATCGATGGGGGTCCCCACCACAGATCACTAGAAAGGGGGTCCTGTTCCACCAAATGAAAGAAAGGTCAGGTTTGCGCGTGGCCACTGTGGCGCTATTCTTTCTCTATGGGACTGCTGGAGGTAGATGAGTATACTACTCTAAATGTAAAGTGCATCTGACTCTGTCCAATCAGTGCTGCCAATGTCAGACTGTGCAAGGACACCCCCCCAACTGGTAGCACCCACCTGTACCTGCTAGCAATGAATTCATAACGTCTAGTAGGAATAACAAAGGAATGGCACAGCATAGAGTCATAAGAATAGATACTCCAGAATTGTTATTACACGGGGAATAAGAGTAGTTAATAAAAACAGACATGTCAGGAGAGGTGACAGCTCCTCTTTAAAGGGGTTCACCGGGAATTAAGAAAAAAAAAATACTGAAAATGCTTAAATATTACTTTATTATAAATATATTCCCAAATACATTTCATTAGTTGTAATAATGGCTCATTTTGTCTGGGGAGCAATCATTAGAAGAAATAAAATGGCCGCTGTCCTATTAATGCACACAAAACCTGTCCTAATCACACAGCAGGACAAGTAACTTCACAACACTGAACTAAAGAGCTGCCTCATCCTCATCTCTGCTTTGTTTGTCAGGAATCATGATCCTGAATAGAGCTGAAAAGATCTTCAGCTGAATCTCTGTAGGAATGGCGTTCATGAAGAGGCATGAAGTACAGAGAGCACGGACAGGACAGACTGTGGTAATGGAGGCTGCATACGAGTGCTACTGCTCATTAGCCACATCCCCACCATCTACTTCATGTCTCCATTACTACAGAGATTCAGCTTAAGATCTTATCAGCTGTATTTAGGATCGTAATCCCTGACAAGCAGATCAGAGAGGAGGATGAGGCAGCTCTTTAGCTCAGTGTTGTGAAGTAACTTGTCCTCCTGTGTGATTAGGACAGGTTCTGTATGCACTAATAGGACGGCGGCCATTTAATTTCTCCTAATGACAAAATGTACCATTATAACTAATGAAAGGTATTTGGGAATATATTTATAATGAGGTAATATTTTCAGTGGTTTTATTTTCTTAATGAGTGTATTATACAGGTCACAGAACCAGCGGTGGCTTCTAATATCTATCATTTAGAGGAGGTGGGGATGTGGATAATGAGCAGCGGCTCTTGTATGCAGTCTCCATTACCACAGTCTGTCCTATCCGTTCTCTCTGTACTTCATGTCTCCTCATGGACTCCATTCCTATAGAGATTCAACTGAAGATCTTCTCAGCTGTATTCAGGATCATAATCCCTGACAAGCAGAGCAGAGAGGAGGATGAGGCAGCTCTTTAGCTCAGTGTTGTGAAGTAACTTATTGTCCTGTGTGATTAGGACAGGTTTTGTGGAAGCGGTCATAAGCATGTGGGAGGCACGGGTTGGTGAGGGCAGCACTACAATGGCTGTACTCACCCTCCCTGGTCTTCTTCTGGGTCCCACTGTGCACTATGTGCTGTGCGACATCAGGTCACAGTGCACAGCAGGACCCGGAAGAAGAGATGCCGGGAGCAGTGAGTCCTGGATCTGCAGCTCCGTCCACAGCAAGAAAGGTACGTTTATTTTTATTTTTTTTGTAGTCTGATGGGAGCTGGGGGGTCTGATGGAGAGCTGATCTAAGTCTGATGGGTGTCTGATCTGAGGCTGATGGGGCTGGGGGGTCCATACTTAGGCTGATTGGAGGTCTGATCTGAGTCTGATTGGAGGCTGATCTGAGGGTGATGGAGGTTGGGGGTCTGGTCTGAGGCTGATGGAGGTTGGAGGTCTGGTCTGAGGCTGATGGAGGTTGGGGGTCTGGTCTGAGGCTGATGGAGGTTGGGGGTCTGGTCTGAGGCTGATGGAGGTTGGGGGTCTGGTCTGAGGCTGATGGAGGTTGGGCGGTTTGATCTGAGGCTGATGGAGCTTGGGTGTCTGATTTTGGGGTCTGATGAGGACTGAGGTTCTGATCTGAGGTCTGATGAAGAATAGGGATCTGATTGAGGGGGTCTGCTCTGAGGTCTGATGAGAGGCTAGTAAAACCCCAGACACATTAGATGGTTAGCTGTTCCTGCCAAAACTGAACTTTTAATCTCCAACTGGATTTACTTGCCATCGCCTGCAGATCGCCAGACCCCCCATTAGTGTGTGTTATAACCTAGATATTTATTACACAGAAATATTTAGATATTTTCCATTTCCAGGTACCCCAATTATGTTATGCCGTGTTTTGGCGTGCATCCTATCCAGAGTAAAGCAGAAGGGTATCGCAGTGTGACACTGCAGGTAAGCAGCTAGACCTTGATCACGTATCTTTGCATAAAAAAAAAAAGCCTCAGTTTCCATCTTTTCCTGCAAAATGCAAATAATGAAAAGTGTTGATGCCTGGTGGTGCCGTGCAGAAGGTCTCCAAATTGGTCAGCATCAGACCTGGAGCAACAGTGTCAAAGAGACCAACGACAGAGCCCTTTTATTCTAGAAATCTAGTGGTCCGAGGTCACAGACTTCACCAATGTGTAGAGTGTTCTTGACTGATGGAGCCCACATAGGACACCTGTAATGAATGGGATAAGACTGATGAAATGCCTCATGGTGATAATGTCCACTGAAGTCTTGCTGTTACAGTGAATGCAGAGAGCGCCAATTTTCACATGTGCGGACGGTAATCCATGTTCACACACTGCAGAATTCTGTTGCAGATTTCACCCTTTGCATTGTAAGAGGTGAAATCCGCAGCAATGAAGCAGGAAATACCCGCCTCCTATAGGGCTTGACGCAGAAAGTATGTTCCTTTAGAAACTGTATGGATCCCTCTTTTCCCCCCATAAAAGTCAATGGAGACTGAAAACCCTCCAATATGTGATATGTCAGGTTATCTGGATGTACTATTACAATAGATTTAACTTTATTTTATTTATTTTTTTACTTTTTAACCCATGGATTTTATTGAAGGACCTGGAACCTGCTCTTGAAAAGTTTGAAAAGTACAAAGACCACCTCGTCGGCATTGGAGAAGTAAGGGTTAAATTTTTTATTTTTTTTGTGTTCAGAGTGAAAGAAGAACAGTAGTTGAGAATAATTGATCGTCAGTTACACAGAGAAATGTCCCCATCTTTCAAAAAATAAATGATTACATTTTTCCCTACAATGTAGCCTTCGCTGACATTACTGATTACACACCAGGCTTTTGACTCTGTTATAGTTGCTACCTTCAGTCACCAGTAGGGGGAGCTCACTGCAAACCGATCTCTAATGTATACAGTAACTGCAATACTAGCTGTATAAATTCATATGAAGTGAGCTCCCCCTAGTGGTGGCTGCAAGCAGACGGAATAGTAAGAACCCCTCAATGCAGATAAATTCTGAAAATGAATCTGAATTTTTGGACATAAAAATGTTGTGGTGGATACTGACTTTAATGAAGGAGTAGTACATTTGGCAGCGCTCTCAATAGGAAGTTGGAGCCCATCCTGAATTTCTATGTACAGTCAACAGCTCTTGGGAGATCCCCTCCATTCTAGCAATTAGTGGGGGGCTCAGTGTCGGGATGTATCAGGAAATAAGAAGGAGCGCACATTAACTTATTAAGTTATTTATCCATATTATTCTCTCTCCCCTGTACAGATTGGGTTGGACTTCACGCCCTGGCTCACTCCCACCGCCAAAGAGAGAGAAGAGCAGCTGAAGGTTTTTCAGATGCAACTCGACATTGCAAAACAATTGGACTTACCCGTGTCAGTATACAGCAGAGCCAGTGCAAGCGCTTCATCTGAGCTAAGTGTGACTCCCACAGAAGTGAATTGGGAGAGTCGGGGTATGCATGCCCATCTCCCCATTTACCATCTGTCTGGATGAGGCAGCCAGTGGCCATCTCACATATGGGAAGTCAGGGGACTCCTGTTGTGGAGATAGATTTGGTCCCCATCTCTATCAGACATTTATGGCATATCCTGTGGATAAGGTGGGAATACTCCTTAAAGGGGTATTCCAGGATTTTGATTGCCTTGGTAGGTGGGTAACCTGCGGCACTCCAGCTGTTGTCAAACTACAACTCCCAGCATGCATATTTGCTCTGCTCTTCTCAGAACTCTCATAGAAATAAATGGAACATGCTGGGAATTGTAATTTCACAATTCCTGGAATGCTGCAGGTTGCCCACCCCTGGATAGGGTATCAATATCAGATTGATGGGGGCTCGACACTATCTTTAGCTCCGGTGCCAGAACTACACAGATACAGACGTGGACAAAATTGTTGGTACCCTTTGGTCAATGAAAGAAAAAGTCACAATGGTCACAGAAATAACTTTAATCTGACAAAAGTAATAATAAATTAAAATTCTATAAATGTTAACCAATGAAAGTCAGACATTGTTTTTCAACCATGCTTCAACAGAATTATGTAAAAAAATAAACTCATGAAACAGGCATGGACAAAAATGATGGTACCCCTAGAAAACACAGAACATAATGTGACCAAAGGGACATGTTAATTCAAGGTGTGTCCACTAATTAGCATCACAGGTGTCTACAACCTTGTAATCAGCCATTGGGCCTATATATATGGCTCCAGGTAATCACTGTGTTGTTTGGTGATATGGTGTGTACCACACTCGACATGGACCAGAGGAAGCAAAGGAAAGAGCTGTCTCAAGAGATCAGAAAGAAAATTATAGACAAGCATGTTAAAGGTAAAGGCTATAAGACCATCTCCAAGCAACTAGATGTTCCTGTGAGTACAGTTGCACATATTATTCATAAGTTTAAGATCCATGGGACTGTAGCCAACCTCCCTGGACGTGGCCGCAGGAGGAAAATTGATGACAAATCTAAGAGACGGATAATCCGAATGGTAACAAAAGAGCCTAGAAAGACTTCTAAAGAGATTCAAGGTGAACTTCATGCTCAAGGAACATCAGTGTCAGATCGCACCATCCGTCGTTGTTTGAGCCAAAGTGGACTACATGGGAGACGACCAAGGAGGACACCATTGTTGAAAACGAATCATAAAAAAGCAAGACTGGAATATGCCAAACTACATGTTGACAAGCCACAAAGCTTCTGGGAGAATGTCCTGTGGACAGATGAGACAAAAATCGAAGTTTTTGCCAAGGCACATCAGCTGTATGTTCACAGACGAAAAAATGAAGCATATCAAGAAAAGAACACTGTCCCTACTGTGAAACATGGAGGAGGCTCTGTTATGTTCTGGGGCTGCTTTGCTGCGTCTGGCACAGGGTGTCTTGAATCTGTGCAGGGTACAATGAAATCTCAAGACTATCAAGGAATTCTAGAGAGAAATGTACTAGCCAGTGTCAGAAAGCTTGGTCTCAGTCGCAGGTCATGGGTCTTGCAACAGGACAATGACCCAAAACACACCGCTAAAAACACCCAAGAATGGCTAAGAGGAAAAAATTGGACTATTCTAAAGTGGCCTTCTATGAGCCCTGACCTCAATCCTATTGAGCATCTTTGGAAGGAGCTGAAACATGCAGTCTGGAAAAGGCACCCTTCAAACCGGACACAACTGGAGCAGTTTGCTCATGAGGAGTGGGCCAAAATACCTGCTGAGAGGTGCAGATGTCTCATTGACAGTTACAGGAAGCGTTTGATTGCAGTGATTGCCTCAAAAGGTTGCGCAACAAAATATTAAGTTAGGGGTACCATCATTTTTGTCCATGCCTGTTTCATGAGTTTATTTTTTTACATAATTCTGTTGAAGCATGGTTGAAAAACAATGTCTGACTTTCATTGGTTAACATTTATAGAATTTTAATTTATTATTACTTTTGTCAGATTAAAGTTATTTCTGTGACCATTGTGACTTTTTCTTTCATTGACCAAAGGGTACCAACAATTTTGTCCACGTCTGTATGTAGTGGTAACGGCAACACTGCTTCCATTGAAGTGAATTAGTGAGTTACCAGCTCCGTCCACTACACAATGGGCAAAGCTGTGTAATTCTGGTGCTGGAGGTACTGAGTGTCGGACCCCCATCAGTCTGATATTGATGCCCTATCCTGAAGACAGGCCATCAGTATCCTGGAATACCCCTTTAAAGATACAGATAGTATTATTATTATAGGATAATTTGATGGAGAGTAATTCCAAAGCATTCAGTCTTTCCTTCTGATGGATTGTCTCCTCTCAACTTGATTGTCAACAGTGGAGGGTGGGGGGTCCCAGCAGCAGGACCCCTTCCTCAATCTCCTGACCATCATCGTATCTGTCAGAACATTGCCTTTAAAAGGGGTATTCCGGTTAGATTAAGTTATTCCCCCATCCACAACACTCGGCTATAGCTGGAATTCCCATAGAAATGAATGGAGCGTCCACACGCATGTCCGACTGGTCCCTCTGTTCATTTCAGGGGGTACGGGGCCCCTGTTCTCGTGATCAGTGGGAGTCCCAGAGGTAGGACCCCCAACGATCTAATGGTTATCCCCTATCCTGTGGCTAGGGGATAACTTAATCTAACCGGAATATCTATTTAAATTCTTAATGCCTAAATATCTTTCTTTCAACAGAAATGTCCATTCTCGTTCAGCTGGAAGACAGACGATGGCTTTTCTTAAGGAACAAGGTAGGAACATTTTAAAGGGAGTCTGTCACCAGATTGTGACCTTATAGACCGCTTACATAGCGCTCTAGCATAGCAGTCTATGATTCTAATGGTACCTTTGATGTGTGCTTCTGAAGTTCCCCCAAGGCAAAAACAGACTTTTATTCAAGGGATCGCAAGTGCCCAGGGCGGGGTTCACCTTGTTGGAGCCCAGGCTGTTCTGCCTCTTTTCGCCATATCCCCGCCCCAGCCTCTTCCTCTGCCCGCCCCGCTCTTCCTTTGCGTCCTCTTTCTCTGCAGCCGGATCCCGCGCCTGCGCTATCCATTGCTTGACCGGGGCATGCGCACTGCGATGCCCATTGTGGTCATGGCATCGCAGTAGCTACTACGCATGCGCCGGCCAACGGCGAGAAACAGCGGCGAGGAGGCGGACCAGATACACCCACAATGGGCATCGCAGTGCGCATGCCCCGGCCAAGCAATGGATAGCGCAGGCGCGGGATTCGGCTGCAGAGAAGGAGGACGCAAAGGAAGAGTGGGGCGGGCAGAGGAAGAGGCTGGGGCGGGGATATGGCGAAAAGAGGCAGAACAGCCTGGGCTCCAACAAGGTGAACCCCGCCCTGGGCACTTGCGATCCCTTGAATAAAAGTCCGTTTTTGCCTTGGGGGAACTTCAGAAGCACACATCAAAGGTACCATTAGAATCATAGACTGCTATGCTAGAGCGCTATGTAAGCGGTCTATAAGGTCACAATCTGGTGACAGACTCCCTTTAAGGAAAGCACAGCATCAAATTAATGGACATTCCTAAGCTCCTCTTTCTTAGGCTTCATGCACACGACCGTTGTTGTGTTCCGTTCCGCAAAATGGGGTTCCGTTGTTCCGTGATCCGTTTTTGTTTCCGTGTGTCTTCCTTTATTTTTGGAGGATCACCAGACATAAAGGAAAGTAAAAAAAAATCTAAGACAGGTTTGCCATGCAAATGATAGGAAAAAAAACGGACGCGGATGACAATCTTGTGTGCCTCCGTGTTTTTTAGCGGTCCCATTGACTTGAATGGGTCCGCCAACCGTTTTCCGCGAAAATAATAGGACAGGTTATATTTTTTTGACGGACTGGAACCACTGATCACAGACGCGGATGACAAACGGTGCATTAGCCGAGTTTTCAACGGACCCATTGAAAGTCAATGGGTCCGCAGAAAATCACGAAAAACAGAACAACGGACACGGATGCACACAACGGTCGTGTGCATGAGGCCTAAAGGTGATGATATATATCCAGCCTCCCCCCAATACATGCACACTTGACCCATTTTGGCAACCAATATGGCTGCACTCACCGTTTGGACAGAATGGTCACCACAACAAAACAGTAAATTCACTTTAACCCCTTAAGGACCCTGCCCAGGCCATTTTTTGCAAATCTGACATGTTTCACTTTATGTGATGATAACTTTAAAACGCTTTTACTTATCCAGGCCATTCTGACACTGTTTTCTCATCACATATTGTACTTCATGACACTGGTAAATTTGATTCAAAATATTTCATTTTTATTTAGAAACAAATTCAAAATTTACCAAAAATGTTGAAAAATTCACAATTTTAAAAATTTCAATTTCATTGCTTTTAAAACAGATAGTGATACCTCCTAAAATATTTATTACTTTACATTTCTCATATGTCTACTTCATGTATGGATTATTTTGTAAATTACATTTTATTTTTTTGGGACGTTAGAAGGCTTAGAAGTTTAGAAGCAAATCTTGAACATTTTCAGAAAATTTTCAAAACCCACTTTTTAAGTCAGGTCTGAAGTCACTTTGTGTGGCTTACAACCACCCATAAATGGCCCTATTTTAGAAACTACACCCCTCAAGGTATTTAAAACTGATTTTACAATCTTTGTTAACCTTTTAGGTGTTCCACAAGAATTGAAGGAAAATGTAGATGAAATTTCAGAATTTCACTTTTTTGGGCAGATTTTCCATTTTAATAAATTTTTTCTGCTAATAAAGCAAGGGTTAACAGCCAATTAAAACTCAATATTTATTGCCCTGATTCAGTAGTCTACAGAAACACTCCATATGTGGTCGTAAACTGCTGTACGGGCACACAGCAGGGCACAGAAGGAAAGGAACACCATATGGTTTTTGGAAGGCAGATTTCACTGGGATAATTTTAGGCTGACATGTCACATTTAAAGACCCCCTGATGCACCCCTAGAGTAGAAACTCTAACAGGGGGTTCAGACCTGAGCGTTCTGAAACGAGCTCTCTGTATGCGCGATTGTACGGGCGTTTACAATCGCGCATACAGAGACAGGCGTGCACACATTGTCGCGCGTTCCCGAATATCTATGTGCGGGAACGCGCGACAAACGCCCAAAAAAAAGCTCAAGAACTTGTTTGAGCGTCGGGCGTTTTACAGCGCGATCGTACGCGCTGTAAAACGCCCAGGTGAGAACCATTCCCATAGGGAATCATTGGTTTCTCTGTGTTGAGCGTTTTACAGCGCGTAGGAACGCGCTGTAAAACGCTCAGGTCTGAACTTAGGGTAAAAAAAATGACCCCACTTTGGAAACTACGGGATTAGGTGGCAGTTTTGTTGGTACTATTTTAGGGTACATATGATTTTTGGTTGCTCTATATTACACTTTTTGTGAGGCAAGGTAACCAAAAAATAGCTGTTTTGGCACCGTTTGTATTTTTTGTTATTTACAATGTTTATCTGACAGGTTAGATCATGTGGTATTTGTATAGAGCAGGTTGTTACGGACGCGAAAAAAACAAATATGACTACATTTTTGGGTTGTTTGTTTCAGTTTTACATAAAAAAGCATTTCTTAAAAAAAAAAGATTTTTTTAGTGTCTCCATATTCTGAAAGCCATAGTTTTTTTTTTGTTTTTTTATTTTGGGCAACTGTCTTATGTAGGGGCTCATTTTTTTCTCGGTATGAGATGCCGGTTGATTGGTACTATTTTAGGGTGCATATGACTTTTTGATCGCTTGGTATTACACTTTTTGTGATGTAAGGTGACAAAAAATGGCTTTTTTTACACCGTTTTTATTTTTTTCAGTGTTCACCTGAGAGGTTAGGTCATGTGGCATTTTTATAGAGCCGGTCGACATGGATATATGGTGATACTTAATATGTCTACTTTTCTTTTTTTCCCTATTTATTACAATTTTTTTTTTTTTTTATTTTGGGAAAAGGATGCTTTTTTTTTTCTTGAAACTTTAACATTTTTTTTGTAAAACTTTTATTTTTTTCACTTTTTTTTGTCCCCCTCTGGGACAAACTTTTGGGGGTCTGATCTCCTTTACAATGCATGACAATTCTTCTGTATTATAATGGATTGGCTGTAAGTGTATTACTCACTGTAATACACTTACAGCTTTCTCCCTTTTATTCACAGGTCACACTGCACTAGGGAAGGGGTATTGGTGTCTGATGGGGTTAACTGTGTTCTCACTGACACAATATGGTGTAATTGAAAACGGATCCGTCCCCCATTGACTTTCAGTGTAAGTCAGGACCGATCCATTTTGACTTAGACTTTTTTTTTAAAGAATAATGCAAACGGATCCGTTCTAAATGGATGCATGCGGTTGTATTATCAGTGCGGATCAGTCTGTGCAGATGCATGATGGATCCGCACCAAACGTGAGTGTGAAAGTAGGGGGAAGGGCAGGCACCACTCCCCAAACATAAGGGAGCTGTAATGAAGGGCTATAGATGTGTGAGGGGGACTGAAGGGGGTTAACTCTGCAGCTGAGGGGGAAGGACAGGCTTTCCACAGCTCCGATCTCCTCAGCACTGCAAGGGGGGATGTCAGGCTGCAGCTGCGATCTCCTCAGCGCTGCAAGGGGGGGGATGTCAGGCTGCAGCTCCGATCTCCTCCGCACTGGAGACAGCTCCGATCTCCTCAGCGCTGCAAAGGGGGGGGGGGTGTCAGGCTGCAGCTGCGATCTCCTCAGCGCTGCAAGGGAGGGGGGATGTCAGGCTGCAGCTGTGATCTCCTCAGCGCTGCAAGGGGGGATGTCAGGCTGCAGCTGCGATCTCCTCAGCGCTGCAAGGGGGGATGTCAGGCTGCAGCTGCGATCTCCTCAGCGCTGCAAGGGGGGATGTCAGGCTGCAGCTGCGATCTCCTCAGCGCTGCAAGGGGGGATGTCAGGCTGCAGCTGCGATCTCCTCAGCGCTGCAAGGGGGGATGTCAGGCTGCAGCTGCGATCTCCTCAGCGCTGCAAGGGGGGATGTCAGGCTGCAGCTGCGATCTCCTCAGCAATTAGGAGTGGACTGCTGAGGGTGTAGCACACACTCTCGATCTCCTCAGCACTGTCACAGTAATGACAGAACTGAGAAAAGATTTTTTTGGGTTTTTTTTTAAAATTATCTTTTTATTTCAATTTCATAGGGACATATACATTTGTACCCGAAACACATCAACTTTAACAATGAAAAAAGTAATGATTAAAATTACAAATATTTATTCCCCCCCCCCCCCCCCTTACCAATCCCCTTTATTTAATACCCACCCACCACCCTTGGGGAAGAGGGGGGACAGAGAAAGAAAAAAAATTAAAAAATTAACACGTGTCCAGCCCTATAGTAACCATTTTTTCCATATTTCGTCAAGATTTTGTGCTTTTTCTACTATGGCCCTCCATCACCCGAGGAGATCGGAGTTGAAATAGGCGCCTTTAGCTGTGATTGGTCAGTCTGGATTGACTGACCAATCACAGCGATCGTCAGACGGGGACAGCTGTGACTGTCTCTGTCATAGGTGTTGTGACCAATCGGCAGTCTGTAACAGCTGTTGTCACTATCCTGACCCTGTGTGCTGCAGGATGAGAATGCTCATCCTAGTGCCTGAAGTACCTGAAAGTTAGGACAAGCATTCTTGTCCAAGGTCTTGAAGGTGTTAATATCTTTAACTACTGATTTGTTCAGGCCTCATGCACAAGGTCGTATTTTGGATCCGCTTCCGACCCACATTGTTTGTGGATCGCCTTCATTTCTGAAGGTCTGCAAAACAAAAATAGACAGCAAATAGATGTTATCCGTATGTCCGTTCTGCATTTTTTGGACAAGAATAGTCTTTTCTAGTAGAAAAATGCAGAATGCACACAGTCATGTGCATAAGGCCTTAACTGTTTTTTCCAGGGAGAGAAACTATTATTTTAGAAACTGGTCAGAAAGGGTTAAAAAATAAAGCACATATTCCTGATCTCCCGATGGCAGCAGTACCAGTTCAGTGGACGTTAGTAATAGTTTTTATTTTTTATATTTTCTGGCCCCTTTGAAAAAAATACAAATACCGTATTTTTCGCCCTATAAGATGCACCTAGGTTTTTGAGGAGGAAAATAAGAAAAAATAATTTTTAACCAAAGGGTGTGCTTTTGGTGGGTTTTGAATTAATGGTGGTCTGTGCATGACACTATTATGGGGGATCTGTGGATGACGCACTGTCATGTGGGTGATCTGTGGATGACACTGTTATGGGGGACCTATGGATGGCACTGTTATGGGGGATCTGTGGATGGTATTGTTATGGGGTGGGGAATCTGTGGATGGCACTGTTAAGGGGGGGAACTGTGGATGACACTGCTATATATGTGTCATCCACAGATTCCACTCATAACAGTGTCCCCCAATACACCGGGCCCCTGCCCCTGCGCCTTATGGGGCGAATGCTTCCATTTTACAACGCAGTCTGCGATGTATGAGCCGGGAGAGAGGAGGGGCTGGAGTCCGGAACTAGGGGCGGGGCCCGGTGCAGTCACTGTACTCTTACACCGGGCCCCGCCGTTCACCGCAGTATTTATTAACATTAATCCTTATCCTGTTATTAAGTTTAACTAACGCTGCGCTCTCCCCTGTTCCCCTGTATCCGTACAGCACTTACGAACAAGCTTCCATAGCAGGCAGAGCGGACGGCAGCAGTAACGTCACTCACTGACGTCGCGCTCCTGCTCCGCCTGCTTCATTCATAAAGTGGGAAGCAGACTGCGTTGTAAAATGGAAGCATTCGCCCCATAAGGCGCAGGGGCATTTACCCCCCACTTTTGGGGGGGGGAAAGTGCATCTTATGAGGCGAAAAATGCGGTACTTCCCTGGAAAACTCCTTGAAGGCTCAATTCACACGTCCGCAACGCGTTTTGCGGATCCACGGAGCCGCGGAGCCGCAAAACACGGAAAGCGGCAATGTGCGTTGCCGGCACTAATAGAATATGCCTGTTCTTGTCCGCAATTGCGGACAAGAATAGGACATGTTCTATTTTTTTGCAGAACGGAAGTGCGAATCCGCAATTCCGTGTCTGGGCAGCACATCATGCTGCCCCATAGGAATGAATGGGTCCGCAATTCCGTTCCGCAAAATGCGGAACGAAATTGTGGACATGTGAATGGAGCCTTAATGTGTGGATAGTATAATGATTTGTAGGGAAGTCCCCTTTAAATTGGGGTGACTTTTATGCGTATTGTGCATTTCAGGTGCTCAGAAGGTTTTACTGCACAATTTCGCCGGTCGCCCCTCAGTTGCTTTGGAGGGAGCACAGGCCGGATATTTCTTCTCCTTTCCGCCAGCAGTCGCAAATAACGATCAGGTAAGTGATTCTATATACATTGACCTCTTAGAAGCAGACAGTATAATACCGTAATCTAGGTAAGGGCCTCCATATATCAGGTTATAATTGTACTGACCAGATATCGTTATATACCTGCCCTAATGGCAGCAGACGTTCACCCTTCTATGTAAGGTCGTATCTACGCTGATTGGTAAATTGTCTAGAACTATCCTCCAGTATGATGTAAGATGACCTGACATCAGAGTGAACATTGTGCACCCGGATACTGACCTTCAATCAGGAGTTTGTTTTATTAGGGTGCTGATACCCGATCCGCCACATGCGGAGAACCACTGATAGCTGCGCCTGCACTTACATTTTTAAAGGGGTTGTTCGGGCTACAGATATTGATAACTTATTTTCAGGATCAGCAGGGGTCTCGCTCCTGAGTAGAGATAAATTGAAGATTTTCCTAGTTTTAAATGAAGGTAAAATATAGATTTTATGAAAGGCAGGAGATGAACATTATGCTTTAAGATCTTTCTTTTTTACTCCCAGCAGCAAACAGTTAACAATGTAAAACAGAAAAATGTACATAAGATATGTAAATCAGTGTTCACAAACAGGCAGCATAGGTCATATAAGGTCTAATCAATCATGTGAACGTCCTTCTTTCTTGATGAGATGGTGAAGGATAAGGCTAGGTCTACACAACGACATTTGTCGCGCAACAAAAAGTCGTGCGACAGATAGGGCGCAACAGTTGTCGCGCGACATTTTGTTGCACTAATGTCGCGCGACAATTTTTATAATGGCAGTCTATGGTGTCGCACTACAACATGCGACATGTTGCGACTGCGACGCGACAGTCGCAGAAAAATCCATCTTGAATGGATTTTCTGCGACTGTCGCGTTGCAGTCGCAGCATGTCGCATGTTGCAGTGCGACACCATAGACTGCCATTATAAAAATTGTCGCGCGACATTGGTGCAACAAAATGTCGCGCGACAAATGTCGTCATGTAGACCTAGCCTAAGCCTACTTTCACACTTGCAGCAGGACGGATCCGGCAGGCTGGTCTCCCTGTCGGATCTGTCCTTCCGCTGTTTTGCCGTATCGCCGGACCGCTGCTCCGTTCCCATTGACTATAATGGGGGTGGCGCTCCGGCGCAGTACGGCAGTGCACGGCAAAAGGCCGCCGGACTAAAAGTCTTGCATGTCCGACTTTTTAGTCCGCCGGTCTCTGACCGCGAACTGCACCGTATCGCCGCCCCCATTATAGTCAATGGGGACGGAGCGGCGATACGACGAAACAGCGGAAGGACGGATCTGACAGGGAGACCAGCCTGCCGGATCCGTCCTGCCGCAAGTGTGAAAGTAGCCTTACAGGATGCGTGAAGAAAACGTAAACATCCATGGTAATAACACTAGTTGGAGATTGTAGTAGAATTTGATGACCCGTTGAAGAACAGTCATTAGCATGAAAGATGTTTCAGACTAATAGAGAGGAGACAAAAACAATAAAAACAAGGGTCGGGTCAGTAGGGTGGGATAATATTCGCCTCCTGTATTTCATAAAATCTATATTTTCCTTCATTAAAACTAGGAAAATCTTCAATTTTATATCAAGGCAGGAGACTCCATTATGCAAGTTCAAAGATAATGCTCTATAATATAATAATAATAATTCTAACAATAACTATAGATACCAACTAATGGTTACTGAAATAATACTGTGGAAACGTGTGGATCAGGTCGGAAATAAAAGGTATTAAATGTAGATTCTGAGGCCCAGTTGGCCGACTTTAGAATGTCTGATCCTCCAGATTGTCTAATTTTTGTGGACAATAGTGGAGTGCGCCCCAAAAAGAGAAGTGTCCACCCCTGCTAAGGACATAGTTCGAGAAACCCATCTAGCTAGGGTTGCCGATGACACTGGTAGATGGGGTCTGCAATATGAAATGAGGAGTTGGGATACAGATGGGCTCCTTAGAGGTAAAGTTCTATGTTCCTAGGATATTAGGCACCGGACCACACAAAGCTTTTCTTGTAGAGGGAAAGCGGGGTAGAAAACAGAAGAGGTATTAGTTTTGGTACGACAGACAATAGAAAACTGAACTCCTTATGGTAGAAATTGCCTACGAGATATGTCTAAAGCTCGGACGTCCGAAACACATTTAAAAGATATTAGACATAATAACATGGTTAACTTAAAGGACAATAACTTCAGAGGGAGAAGATTATTATCTTCCCAAGTTAAAAATAGGTCCAGCACCAAGTTAACGTCCCAAGTAGAGTATAACCATGTTATAAGGGAAAATAATCAAATCTACAGAATGCCTAACCGAAACCCAAACTTCAGTGAAGAAGTCCGGGTTCGGGTCTGGGTACCACATGCCGAATTTTCTCACGCGCGTGCAAAATGCATTAAAATGCTTTGCACTTGCGGGGAAAAATCGCACATTTTCCCGCACGTGTGAAAGAGGCCTAAGAGACAGCCGGCAATTAAACATTGAGGAGGACGCTGCACTCACAAGAACACCGGGGCCCCTTCAAACAACTGGCCGGCAGCACAACAGTACAGAAAAGTACAGAAAGGTAGATCAGTTATATTAGATAGATAGATATGAGATCGATTCAACGTTGGTGAATAAATCTACATTGATTTTACTTATGGAAGTGCTGTGGATATTTTTTATTTATAATTTTTTGCAGATTGGACCGCTCCATAAGCCACTGTCACCCACTTTCAACCAGTTTCTGCTGTGCTGCTCACAAGCTTTGGACTTTTCTAGATAGATAGATAGATAGATAGCTTTGATGTCTATTGTAGTGAACTGATTTTATTCTGAATTATTTTGCACAAACTCCAGAGAGAAAAGTTGATAAGACAGATCCCACTAGAGAACATCTGCTTGGAGACCGATTCCCCGGCGCTCGGACCTGACAGACAGGTATGAAGGCTGCCATGACTGCTGTCAGTATAGATCCTGGAGGACAGCACTAAATAGCACTATAGAGATGAGGAGGATACAGTAAAGAGATGATGACAGGCACTGAATGTGTAGACTGCTGGGGACAGGACGGTCTAAAGCAGGGATCAGCAACCAACGACATTCCAGCTGTGGTGAAACTACGACTCCCAGCATGCTCCATTCACTTCTCTGGGAGTTCTGAGAACAGCCAAGAAGGTGTGCATGCTGGGAGTTGTAGTTTCGCCACAGCTGGAGTGCCGAAGGTTGCTGATCCCTGGTATAAAGACTGGTTTGATAGCAGGTGTGCTGGGCAGTGGTCAGGAGTAGAAGACATGACTTTTTTTTCTTCTGCTGGTCATTACTCTTACAGCTTATAACATATTCACACTACTCACAAAAAGTTAGGGTATTTGGCTTTCGGGTGAAATTTATTGAAAATTTAAAAGGTTGACACTACAGTGATATTATATCATGAAAGTAGGACATTTAAGTAGAAGCAGCAATGGTGATTTCCTCATCTCAAACAATTTATTGAACCAAAAGCCGACACCAGTGCTGGGTATACCCCCACAAAATGTCAGTGTCTCAAAAACTTGTCATGTGGCCTTCAGCATCAATTACAGATTGACAACGACGTCTCCTGCTGTTCACAAGTTGACTTATTGTCTGCTGAGGCATGGCATCCTACTCTTCTTGAATGGCGGCCCTCAGGTCATTGAGGTTCTGTGGTACAGAGTTACGAGCCTCTACTCAGCGACTCAGCTGATCCCATAGGTTTTCAATGGGATTCAAGTCTGAAGAAAGTGCAGGCCACTCCATTTGAGGTCCCCCAGCTCCAGCAGCCATTCCCTAATGATGCGACCTCAATGAGCTGGCGCATTGTTGTCCATGAAGATAAAATTAGGCCTGTATTGTTCATGTAGAGGCACAATGACTGTATTAATGATGTTATTCAAGTAGTATGGTCTTGTCACTGTACCATTCACAAAGTGTAGGGCAGTTCTTTATGGAGTAGACCCAAACTGTAACACATCCACCACCACAGGCTCCTCTGGTAACAACAGTGGCTGATGCATAGCGCTCTCCTTGACGTCTCCAACATCGCTGGCGGCCATCATTTCTGCTCAGCCTGAATCAACTTTCATTAGTGAACAGTACTGAGGCCCACTGGTCCTTCGTCCAGCGTAGATGCTCCCTGGCCCACCCAAGATGATGACACCTGTGGTCAGGTACCCTTGCAGGTCGTCTAGCACGCAGACCACCCTAATGTAAACGGTTTAGAATGGTCTGACGTGACACTTGGGTATCTCTCACCTCCCTTAAATGTGCCTGGAGTTGTGTGGCATTCAACTTGAACTTTGTTCACAATGAAGCGGTCATCAGTGAAGGACATCCACTTATATGCGTTTCTGTGACTCTCTTCCAGTATCTCTGTTGCAATCTGCTGATGACACTCTGTGACACTCTAAGCTCAGTGGCCACTTCCGTCTGAGAACATCCTTGTACTGTTGATCAATTGTTGGGTGTCGTATTGGTCTCATGATGTCAAAATGTGAACAGCATGATGAGGAGGACTGTTTAAATACCAATTCTAATTGAACCAGGAAATTTATTGTGCGATTCATGGGTCAATAACCTGTTGTGAATCTTGCCGTTAAATTTCTTGTTAGAGAACAGTAAGTTGTGCAAAAAGTACTAAAACACTGAATAGTTGGACATGTGCATTCAGAAGTTTAGAGAAGGTCACATTAAGTTCACATGGGCGAGAATTCTGCACGGGTGCAATGCGTGAGGTGAACGCGTTGCAACCGCACTGAATCCGGACCCATTCACTTCAATGGGGGCTGTGCAGATGAGCGGTGATTTTCTGCGTTTTTCACGCAATGCAGGCCCCATAGAAGTGAATGGGGCTGCGTGAAAATCGCAAGCATCCGCAAGCAAGTGCGGATACGGTGCGATTTTCACACATGGTTGCTAGGAGATGATAGGGATGGGCAACCCTGGACCCTATTAAAGTCTATTCACTGTATTATTTTCCCTTATAACATGGTTATAAGGGAAAATAATAGCATTCTTAATACAGAATGCTTGCTAAAATGTCGATTGAGGGGTTAAAAAAGAAAATAAATTAACTCACCTCATCCACTTGTTCGCGCAGCCGGCATCGTCTTCTTTCTTCTTTTTTCAGGACCTGCAAAAGGACTTTTGATGACGTAATCACGTGGTGAGCGCGGTGATGTCAGCGCAGGTCCTTTTGCAGGTCCTGAAAGAAGATGAAGCTGGCTGCGCGAACAAGTGGATGAGGTGAGTTAATTTATTTTATTTTTTAACCCGTCAATCGACATTTTAGCAAGCATTCTGTATTAAGAATACTATTATTTTCCCTTATAACCATGTTATAAGGGAAAATAATAATATCTACAGAACACCTAACCCAAACCTGAACTTCAGTGAAGAAGTCCGGGTTCTGGTCTGGGTACCACAATCAGTTTTTTATCACGCGCGTGCAAAACGCATTGCACCCGCGTGATAAAAACTGAACAACGCAACACCATCGCAGTCAAAACTGACTGCAATTGCTTGCCTACTCGTGTGGGTTTCCCACAATGCACACGCGACGCATCCGGAGCAAATTCGGAACGTCCGTGTGAAAGAGGCCTAATAGTGCATTTAGGTTCATCCTGAAATTTCACCCACAAGCCAAATATCCCTTACTTTTTGTGAGTAGTGTATGTTGTTTTTTTTATGTTTTACTGGTTTTAAAAAAAATCTAAAACTTGGAAAAAAAAATTTTTTTTGCATCGCCATATTCTGACCCCCAGAACATTTTTTATATTCCCGTTTACATAACTGTGTGAGGGTTCTTGTTTTCTGCAGCAGTCTGTAATTTTTATTGATACCATTTTTATATTTTTTGGGGTGGGGGGGAGCTGATCGGACCGAAAAACAGCAACTCTGGAGTTCTCAGGAGACCTTTATCCAGGATGAGGGCTTCGCACAGACTGGTTGATCGGACCGAAAAACAGCAACTCTGGAGTTCTCAGGAGACCTTTATCCAGGATGAGGGCTTCGCACAGACTGGTCTCCTGAGATAAAATACATATCACAAGATTACACTGGGCTTCTGCACCGCTGCGAGGCTGTCCGCTATGATTGGACTATGTTAGAGCGATGCTTTTACTCCCCACCATAGAGAAGAGCTTTGATTGCCACCCCGATGGCTGTACAGATACTATTGGGGGTATATCTACAGAACAGGGGTCCTAGAAAGGAAAAGAAAGAGCAGTACTCTGGAGGACAATGGGAAGAAGTAAAGTTTGAAGGTTTTCATTTGAAAACCTCATGACGGGTCTTGTTAAAAAGGAACTGTCGAGGGGGGCGGGGCCTAAAGGCGCATGGAGTAGGACGCGGGTCTCCAGTGCTCTGGTCACGATCCTGACTTTAATCGTTCAGCGGCTGTCTTTAAAAAGCGGCACTAACACACAGACCTTCCTAACAGCTTCCAGGACGGAGATCTACCTACCGCAGAGCCTGACATGCCGGGGAAAAGAGGCAAAACACCGCTCAGATCGGAGCGTGAGGAGCGAATCCAAGATGGCGCCGGAGAAGAAGACGTGGCTGACATGCTGACCGCGGTAAGCCAGGGAGCAGCAGCGCGGCTGGAGAAATTTGCCCACAAGCCTCAGAGGTCCCTGAGGGGCGCATGGGGTGATACGGAGGGGTGTAATTTGGCTGCAGAAGAGATGAATACTACACGGAGTGCTTCTCTGGAGAGGAACAGCAACCTCTGCCCCCACATGATGCTGAATCTGGCCATCATTGTAAATGCTCTGTGAAATGCAGTCATGTGATTGAGACAGCAGAGCCAACACTAAAAGATATAATGGCAGCGATCCGCGAGTTGTAATGCCATGCTTAAGACCATGAATTTACATATTGGGAGCCTGAAAGAGGACATGGCGATAATTCGCCATGATCTACACAAAGTGGCCGACAGAACCACAGAGGTGGAACGGAGGGTGTCGGATCTAGAAGATGGCGCCAAAACGCTGAGTGATACTGGTAGAGCAACAGTTAAAGATATAGCGGCGCTGTATGCCAAAACCGACGATCTTGAAAATCGCTCACGTCGAAACAATATTCGGCTAGTGGGTGTGCCGGAGAAAACAGAGGGTCAGAATCCCACTGAATTCATAGAAAAGTGGATTGCTGAGAAATTCCAAGACAAGGGTCTCTCTGCTTTATTTGCGGTTGAACGAGCACACCGTGTTCCAACCCGACCACTACCGCCTGGACGTCCACCTCGTCCAATACTTGCTAAGATCCTACACTATAGGGACAGAGACACTGTATTGAGAGCATCCAGAACCCATCCTGACCTGCAGATTAATGGGATACAGATCTCTATCTTTCCCGATTACTCATCGGAGGTACAGAAAAAGAGGGCCCGCTTTGTGGACATAAAGAGGAGACTCCGGGACCTACAAGTCCAGTATTCTATGTTGTTCCCCGCCAAGCTGAGAGTGGTGGCTTATGGATCTGCAGTATTTTTTGAAGACCCAGATGCGGCGCTGAAGTGGTTGGACCAGAACGAACGACGACTGAGGAGCCAGAACGGGGACACTTGAAGCATGTACTAATAACTGCCAGGCTGTTCTGTGATGTCTATGTGGAACGGTCTGCGTATCATATATATACAGCTGTTGATTAAGTTCTGTTGTCTCGGGCCTGTTGCTGAAGACGTATACTGGGTTGAGCGTGCATTAGACCGCAGCTCCCCGGTAATATTGCAGTCCTAAAAGACAGGGTGTACGGGACTGTACATTGTTGTGGACACTATTAGGCCAGGTTTTTTCGATTGGCCCTAGGTTACAGAAGATATCTTGTTCCATATACAAGTTATATGTGTTATCTGCACAAGGGTAAAGGGGTGGGGGGAGGGGGTTATGTGGTGTTGGTGATCTGCAACGGGTAATTGTACAACGCTGTACTCCAGCGGGAGAGGGTGCGGGTTCTGTTCATGAGCTTCTCCTCCCTTGCTGGATGTGGGTATTAAGGCATCTGCCTAGACAGGTATATGATCGAATACGACATGATGGGGCCAGACATAAGGATACTTAGTTGGAATGTGAGGGGAATGGCGGATGCCTACCAAACGACAGAGTATCTTTCTATATCTGTCACGATTTCAACCTGCGATCTGCTGTTTACAGGAGATGCACATGACCAAGCCAAGAATACATTTAATGAATAAGGCATGGATGGGGTACTCGGTGCATTCCGTCTTCTCCTCATATTCTAGGGGGGGTTAGTATCTTGGTCAATAGAAATGTGAAATTTGAAGTGTCTGAAAGAATGTGTAGATTCAGAAGGTAGATTTATAGGTATCCACTGTATGTTGCAGGGTGTGAGAATGGTACTAGCGACAATTTACATACCTTCTCCCTACTCTTCGGTACCTCTGAGATTGTTGCTGGAATTTCTGGCAGACTATCCAGAGACTCCAGTGCTGATAGTTGGAGATTTCAACAATGTATTAAGCGAAACTTTGGACAGATGTCATGTAGTAGTAAGAGATGGAAGAAATAACGAGACTCCCTTTGGTAGGCTAATAAAAGAAGTAGGGCTGACAGACGTGTGGAGAGAGGCGCACCCCGGAGACAAACAGTACTCGTGTTGCTCATCGACCTATAGCTCTCTGTCAAGAATTGATATGGGACTGGCAAATGCCCACATGTATCCACTTGTCCGGAAATCGAAGTATTTGGCCAGGTCCTTATCAGACCATTCTATATTTAGCGTAGAAATTGATATTTCTGGGGAAGCCAGGCCGGGGATAAAGTACTGGCGTATGAACGCTTTTTGGCTGACACTGATAGGGGATACTACTGATATAGCAAATTCCCTGAGGGAATATTTTCAGTATAATGAGGGTTCGGCCTCTATACATACAGTGTGGGAGGCTATGAAGGCCTTTCTTAGAGGTACCCTGATTAAGGCCATTAGTAGGATTAAATCCCACTCTAAAGAAAAAGATATACAAGCACATGCAGATATGAGGTTGGCAGAGGAAGCCTTTGTAAACGCACCTTCTACAGAGACGAGCAATCAGTTAAGAGTCAAGCAGGAGGACTTGAGGTGTCATCTCTTGCAGGTGGCCGAGAGGAAGCGTCTCTTCTATAAACAAAAATTTTTTGCGGAAGGAGAGAAAGTGGGACATATGCTCTCAATGATAGCTAAAGCGCAGCAGGGTTCTCCGTGTATTACAGGTCTGGTTGACTTTAGTGGAATCTTGAGGAGAGATACTGGGGGTATTCTAACTGTACTAGGCGACTTTTACTCTTCCCTATACTCATCTAAGACAGCTTGCACAGACTCTGATATTGATGGGTTTTTGCAGGGGTTAGATCTTCCTCGGTTGTCACAGGAGGATAGGTTGTTACTAGATGCCCCGATTGAACTGGAGGAATTAAGGGTAGCAGTGGGTTCCATGGCCAATGATAAAGCGCCGGGTCTTGATGGTCTCCCTGTGGAGCTATACAAGGCTTTCGCGGACACATTGCTCCCTGAGCTGTTGAAAGTACTAAACTACTCTTTAGAAGTGGGTGTGCTACCGTCCTCCATGCAAGAGGCGTTGATAGTGGTCATTCCCAAGCCAGATAAGGATCATTCGCTGCCCGACTCATATAGACCGATTTCTTTATTATCAACAGATGTTAAGGTGCTGGCGAAGGTCTTGGCCAATCGTCTCTCTAAAGTTATATTATCCATTATACACCCAGACCAGACTGGTTTTATGCCCTAAAAATCGACCGCAATTAATATAAGAAGAGTCTTTGCTAGTCTACAAGTACCCGCTGATAATATGGGGGACAGAGCTATATTTTCTTTGGACGCGGCCAAGGCCTTCGACAGCATAGAGTGGCAGTTCCTATGGCGTACTTTAGGAAGTATATGGGATTTGGAGGCACGTTCATTTCATGGGTGAAGGTGCTATATTCTAACCCCAAAGCGAGTATTAGGGCGAATGGAGGTAGGTGTGTCTGCGAAATTCCATTTGAGGAGGGGCACATGCCAGGGGTGTCCATTGTCGCCCCTGTTATTTGCAGTGGCGATAGAACCTTTGTCAGCGGCAATACGCAAATCCCCTAATATCCAGGGCTTTAGGTATGGGGAGGTGCAAAACAAAGTGGCGATGTACGCGGATGATACTCTGCTATATTTGGGAGACACTGAATCCTCTCTGGTTACAGTTATGTCTATCATTGACCAGTACGGCAAACTGTCTGGGTTGACCATAAATTGGCATAAATCTGCGCTGATGCTCATTGATGGTCAGGCTAAGTCACGTGTGACAGGAGTATCCCCTGTGTGGAATCTATTAAATACTTAGGAATATATATGTCTCCCAAGATTAAGGAATTTGAGCGACTTAATCTTGAGCCTCTGTTACTTAAGTTTCGGAACAAAATTAAGGCATGGTGTAAACTATATCTATCAGTGGCGGGAAGGACGAATCTTCTCAAGATGATACTAATGCCTCAGTTGCTATATATTTTGCGAAACTCCCCGGTGTGGCTTCCAAAGAATAGATTTGACAAAATCAACTCCATTTTTCGGGAGCTCATTTGGCGCAAGGGCCAACCTAGGATCAAACTAGAAACGTTGCAATACGCTAAGTCAGAGGGGGGACTGGCGGTGCTGAATCCCTTGTTATATTTTTGGGCTGCGCAGAGTCAACACTTCTAGGGATGGTTAGACCCCGAGGCTAGAGATGTGACCAGTCAGATATTTCAATATCAATTGAAAAACCGGGACCTTTTGTTGCTACTGGAAGGGGCAGAAGTTCGTCAGGGAGGTCCAATGGGTACATTAGGCTACACTATGTATAAAACCTGGAGTGAGATAAAGTTGAAGGAACTACGGAATATACGCCTATATGGGGAAATCCTGGGATGCCCGAATTTGTCTCTTTGGAGGGATTTGGGGGTTGGAGACGGAAGGGGATTCTAAGAATAGGCCATCTGCTTGAGGGGGAAGCCTTTGCATCTTTTACTACGATGCAGGAACTGTATGGTATTACTAGAAGCCAATTTTATAAATATCTCCAAATATGCCACGCGTGTAACACGAGATTCAAAAACAATGTTAGGGTGTCAAAGAGGGATGTGGCTTTGCACCACATTATATCCAAAGGGGTAAGGAGAGGGATGATATCCATGACTTATAAACTTCTCCTAGATAATTATCTGATGTCTTACCCTCTGTCTAGAATGCGCAAGTGGGAACAGGATATAGGGACTATCTCTACCGACCAGTGGTCAGACATTCTTGAAGCGATACCGTTATCCTCCTTGAGTGAAGGGGGTAAGCTTTCGCAGCTGTTTATTGTCCACAGAGTTTATAAGACACCAGTCTTTTTGCATCGTTTGGGGTATAGACCCAATGCTGATTGTCCTCGGTGTTTGGTGGACTCTGCGGATCTTATACATATGCTGTGGAGCTGCGAGAAACTGAGGAGATACTGGAGGAAGGTATTGAAGGTCATACATGATGTATATAAAGTGCAAATACCGTATGATCCCAAGGTGTGCATTCTGGGTTATGTGTCAGAGATTGCAATGGAGCATTTGTATAAAATAGCAGTGGGTCGGCTACTATATGTGGCAAGAAAGCTGATAGCCTTGCACTGGATACAGGCGGAACCTCCAACCCTTAGAGAATTCATACGCAAAGTTGACACAATGCTGGTTTACGAGAAGGCTATATTTCAGAAGAGGGGGTGTCCCACAAAGTTTGAAAAGCTTTGGGACCCTTGGCTTTTGTTTAGGCATTTGAACAATAATATTTGGTAAGGATCACCAACACCATGGGGGTGGGAATGGGGGAGCAGGGGTTATAAGTTGTATTATTCTATATGCTAAGGTCTGAGTTCAGATCAAGTCTGTATGTGATATTAAGAAAACATGTCATTGCTACACTATGCTGTAAGATTATATCATTGCGATTATTGGCGATGTTAATAAAAAAAAGGATCTGAAAAAAAAAAAAAAAAAAAAGGAACTGTCACCTCCCCTGACCAGTCTGTTTTAGTAACTGCTTGCATCCCCCTTATAATATCCGTTCTAGAGCAACTTTTCTTATGACTTGTTGTGCCATTCCTCTATTATTCCTACAAAAAGTTTACAAGTATGACATTGTCTGCATTGATTGTCTTAGGCCCCCTGCACACGATCAGGATTGCGTGCAGATTTTGCGCGCGGATTTGCTTGCGGAAAATCCGCACCGTAGGTCATGTACATTGTATTCTATGAGAATTTGAAATTCTCAATGCACACGATGCAGATTTTTTCCGCGCGGATTTTGACCTGCGGTGCGGATTTTTAAATCCGCGACATGTCAATTAATTTTTTTTTTTCCTGACCGGATTTTCTTCATTCACTTAGTGAAATCCGCATGCGGAAAATCCGCACGCAAATCCGCATGCAAATCCGCACCAATTAATGCGGATTGACCGCACAGATTTGCCTGCGAACACCTGCGGATTTCAGTGCGGATTCTCCGCACATGAATCCTGAACGTGTGCATGTACCCTAATTGTCAGATTGTGCAGGGACACCCCCAACTGTTAACACTCAGTTTTAATTTCACCTTTATGCATACATTTCTAGTAGGAATAATAGAGGAATAACACAACACAGAGTCCTAAGAAGAGATGCTCCAGAATTGTTGTTATATGGGGAATGCAAGTAGTTACTAAACCGACATGTCTGGGTGGGAGACAGGTGCCCTTTAAGCAGGTTCCTCAAACACTTTAGGAGGAGATTTGAATGACCAATTTTTTTTTTCTTTTTAGGAAAGGAATATCCCGGCCAATATCTTCATCCCTTGTGAATACATTGCTCGTGTGAAGGGCCTTTCATCGGAGAAAGTCTGCGAGGTGACAGCACATAATGCTTTCCGGCTATTTCCAAAGATTCGTCACAGGCTGAATAATGAGAGTATTGACAGCCCGTCCTTAGGATAGCTCATAAACCTCAGGTCCCTGCCAGTCAGCTCCATGAAGGGGCCACGGTCCGCGTCCCTGTCATTGTTTACCAAGCACAGCGCCACACTTTTGATAGTGGTTCTGCCTGGAATAGCATCTCAATACGAAAGATGCAGATGGGACTGAGCTGCAATACCAGGCACAGCCACAACCAAAAGCGTGGCGCTGAGCCTAGTGAACAATGAAAGGGATGTGGCATATCCCATTTGTCTCTTGGTTTGGCCGCAAATCCCTGATAAAATCAATACTCCTTCCAAAAGTGCTGTATTATTTGCAAGCCCTACCAATCCCTATCCCTTTAGTTTTCTTTAAAAAAGTCCAGAAGATTTTTCTTAAGTTTTTATGGGGAGGGAAGAAAGCGAGAATGCCCTCGGCGTATGTAATACGGCATCCCACGACAGGAGGTATGGGAGTACCGGATGTTCACACGTATTATAAAGCCATTCTCTGTACTAGAAGCCTGGATTGGCTTCGTCCTACTCCAGGTCGACGAGACATTAGGGTAGAGGAGGCGATGTCGAATCTCCCGTTACGATCCTTACTATTCCTTGATCTAAGGAAGGTTAACAAATTATTAAAAACACATAGCTCGATGACTAAGCACACAATAGCGCGGTGGTGTAATATGAATATGCTACAGAAACTGATGCCTAACTATGCTTTACTGATGCAAGTAAGGGACGTTATGTGTCAGTCCAGTCTATGTTTTTGGAATACGGTCAAGGAAGAGGATAAAAATAACGTGACACCGATAATGTCCCTGTGTCCAAATGCTGACTTACCATCAATGTCAGAATTGCAGTCACATCCTGCCTTGAAAAATTGTACTATATTCCAAATAGCACACTGTTACCACATCTTCAAAGGAATGACTAGAGCTTCTATTTGGGGCACGGAACATACGAAATTTGAGAAAATGGCATTGCAAAAGCTGGAACCCAAAAAGAAGATTTCCCAGTTATATACCTCAATTAATTCCTTCACTAATACAAATAGATGCAGATTCATCGATAAATGGGAGGAGGAATTAGCTATAAAGTTTGATAAATGGGAATTACCAAAGGTATTATCAGCTTCAGGAAAAGTCTCTAGATGTGTAAAACTACAAGAAAATAGCTACAAGGTTCTTACACATTGGTATTATACTCCACAACGTTTACACACTATGTTCCCAGAAGTTAGCTCTATTTGCTGGAGATGTGACCTCGCTGTAGGGACTCAGAGCCATATCTGGTGGTCGTGTTCTAAAATACAAAATTATTGGCAAGAGGTCTGTAGGGTTTTATCCAATATAAGCAGAGTAAGGCCTCTTTCACACGGGCGTCATGTTTTTTGCCCGGATAAGAGCCGGGTGCGTTGCGGGAAAATGCGCAATTTTCCCGCGCGAGTGCAAAACATTGACATGCGTTTTGGACTCGCGTGAGAAAAATCGCGCATGTTTGGTACCCAAACCCGAACTTCTTCACAGAAGTTTGGGCTTGGGATTGATGTTCTGAAGATTGTATTATTTTCCTTTATAACATGGTTATAAGGGAAAATAATAGCATTCTGACTACAGAATGCATAGTATAATAGTGCTGGAAGGGTTAAAAAAATTAAAAAGTTAACTCACCTTATCCTCTTGTTCGCGTAGTTCGTTCCCGGTCTGCTAGCTGTGTGCTTGGGCTGAATGACCTGTGGTGACGTCAGATCACATGCTCCAATCACATGGTCCATCACCATGGTGATGGAGCATGTGATCTGATGTCATCAAAGGTCCTTTAGCCCAAGCCCACAGCTAGCAGACCGGGAACGAACGAAGAGGATAAGGTGAGTTAACTTTTTTATTTTTTTAACCCTTCCAGCACTATTATACTATGCATTCTGTAGTCAGAATGCTATTATTTTCCCTTATAACCATGTTATAAGGGAAAATAATACAGTGAATAGACTGTCACCTAGAACCCATGCGTGAAAATCGCACCGCATCCGCACTTGCTTGCGGATGCTTGCGATTTTCACGCAACCCCATTCACTTCTATGGGGCCTGCGTTGCGTGGATTATCGCACCGCAACGCACAAAGAGGAGCATGCTGCGATTTTCACGCAACGCATAAGTGATGCGTGAAAATCACCGCTCATGTGAACAGCCCCATAGAAATGAATGGGTCAGGATTCAGTGCAGGTGCAATGCGTTCAACTCGCGCATCGCACCCGCGCGGAATACTCGCTCGTGTGAAAGGGGCCTGACAGTCAGGGCGTCACCCAAATTATGTCTTTTTAGTTTAATGGGAGAAATAGCGGGTACAAAATCAAGAGAGACTCACATCTTATGCAAAACACTATTGGCTGCTGCTCGTATTCCTGTGGCGGTATATTGGCGGAAATCCGAACCCCCACCGTTACAACATTGGTATTTGAAATGTGACCAAATTTATAGATTAGAACAATTAGCCCATTGGGATGCCAGAATGCCTCAACGCTTTTCGGAAATATGGAGTCCTTGGAAACATTTTTGAGGGTTTGCTGATGAAGATAGCACCCCCCCCCCCAACCCCCCCCCCCCCCCCTAAGGAGGGAATATGGCGTTGTCTTCTGGTAATAGTCTTGGTTGATAGAGTGACTGTGATACTAAGACTAATTATACCTATACCCTCTTCCCCTCTGCCTTTCCCCCCATGTCTCCTAAACCCCTCCCTACTTACCCTTTGATAATGGTTTTCCTCAGGTTATGTTGTGTTTTACCTGATACTGCGATATAACGATACATTCAATATCTGTATCCCTATTGTATTGGCTGTTATCTCAGTCTGCTGATTTGTACAAGACCTTGTCAATGCGAATCTTTTATTGACTTTCAGTCTATTTTTCATATTGCTATGAAACAATAAAAAACAATTTGAAGTGAAAGGGATGTGGCAGTGAAGTTTTCTTTTTCCTCTGACTTTGCCTTCTGAGAGCTTTTTTTTTTTTTTTTTGCAGGACAATTTGTAATTTTTAATGGCTTCATTTAATGTTCCATTTAATGTGCTGAGAAACTGCTCCCCCCAAAAATTTGTGGCTGAAATAAAAAAAAAACACAATTCTACCATTCTTTTTTAGGTTTTGTTTTTACAGCGTTCACAATGTGGTAAAGTAGACCTAGTAACTTTATTCTGCGGGTCAGCGCGATCGCGTCGATACCAAATTTCAATAGTTTTACTGCTTGTAAACAAAAATTGGTCTGCGTCCCCATATTCCGACACCCATCCTTTTTTATTGTTCCATTGACGGTGTGTTTTCGTTTGCGGGGTGAGTTTTAGTTTTTATTGGTACTTTATTTTTGGCTGCACACAACTTTTTGAACATATTTTATTTTACATTTTTCAGCAGAGGCAGTGTGACCAGGTGACGGAAATGCTGGCATTGTTTTTTTTTTTTTCATATTGTAAAATCTACATTTTTGGACAAGGTGTTTTACTATTTACTGTATGTGTATGCGTTTTTTCAGTATGATAAAAGAAAGCGGGATTATTATTTTTTTTTTATTTGCAATTCTGGGTCATGGTTGTAGCACTTGGAAGTCGCGCTGCTTCCCCATTCAGTTCAATGGTTGCTCTGCCACACAGCAGTCTTTGGTTGTGGCCAAGATCGCCATGTTGCCCCAGTCCTGATCAGCAGATTGGCAGGTAAGGATAGGTCAGCAGTATTGTAGTCCCAGAAAATACCTTTAAAAATTCTATGTGATAATTTATGTCTGTTATTTGTGCTATTAATAAAGGGAAGTCAATGTCCTGTCAGGCTCTATGTTCTATTTTTTTGATAAAATTATTTGACATTTGTATTATGTACTGTATTTGTCATTTTTTATACAGCACCAACATATTCCATAACGCTGTCCTGCATACTGTAGTTGGTAAATTAGGGGCATGAAAGCCCCGCCCTGGGAATGCCGTCAAAAACCGCCCAGGAACTCCTAGCCATGGTCGGGGCTTACATAAGACCCACACTTTATGAAATGGGACAGCCAGAAATTGCAGGGACTGGCTCTGAAAATTGGGAACTAAACCGTGTTTGCTGTCCCTAGCAACCAATCACAGCACAGCTTTCATTTCTTATAGTGTGCATTGTGATTGGCTGCTATGGGCAAAAAGGGACGATTAAAAGTTTTTCTTTTAAATAGCTTTAAAAAGTGTAACTGCAAGAGCGGAGAGTATTATATATACTACAGGGGGAGCATTATAATACAGGCCAGAGCATTACAGCGGGCATAATACATACGGGAACTACATGGCTCATTATTACTGCAAGGGGCAGTCTGAAAACTTGGAGCTACTAGAGGGGGCATTATAACTACTGGAGCCATTATAGGGGGCCTTATAACTTCTGGGGACACTATAGGTGGCTTTAGTACTAGTGGGGGCTCTAAATGTATGCCTTATAGAGGGGCCTTGTTACTCTTGAGGGTACTATAGGGTGCCTTACTTCTGCTAGGGGTCCCAAGGAGACATAATTCATACTGGGGGTGCTGTTAGGGGCATTATAATTATCATTGGGCACAGTATGGAGGGCACTACTACTAATGGGGGCACTCTTGGGGAACATTCTTGGTATTAGGGATACTGTAAGGGCAGTCTGGGAGCACTATTACTATGGGGGGACTATCTGCACGGCACAGTGATTTCTGCAGTATAGTATTTGGGGGCATGACGGAGCACAGCGGTCACAGTATTGGGGGTAGCAGCAGGATAACACTGCTGAGGCACCAGAAGGGGGAGGATGATGGAAAAGTGAGAGATCTAAGATGTCTGTGTGCCAAACTGCAGAGATGAGACGCGACTGAAAGAATTTGTTGTGGCGGTCTGGTACGAATGGAGAAGATGAGGGAAGAGAACGTCTACATCAGAGGAGACCTCACTGGATGTATGAGGTATGTGGTGCTGTATTACCCTGTATGTTTCATAGTGCTGAATCTAATGTCCATCCACTCGTCTTTAACAGTAGGGCTTAAAGAGGATGTGTCCCCTCTGCCGACATGTCAGTTGTAGTAACTACTTGCATCCCCCATCTAATAACAATTCTGGAGCATCTATTCTTATGACTCTGTGATGTACCATTCCTGTATTATTCCTGCCAGAAGTTTACAAATAAATTGCCAGCAGTCAGCAGTGAAGGTACTGCTGGGTGTTACCAATAGCAGGTGTGTTTGATTCTGTCCGATCAGTGCTGCCAAGGTCAGACTGTGCAGGGACACCCCCCCAGCCCAACTGGTAACACCCATCTGTACCTTTACTGCAAGCTATTGGCAATTCATTCATAACTTCCAGTAGAAATAATAAAGGAACGGCACAACACAGAGCCATAAGAATAGATGCTCCAGAATTGTTATTACATGGGGAATGCATGAAGCTGTTAACTCCTTCCTGACTAGTACGCCGTTGGCCGGGTCTTTAAAAATTGTGCCTGCTCCTGAGCAGGCGCCATAGCCACGGGGTGCCTGCTGTTTCATGCAGCATACACCCGCGGCTAATGTCCGTGATCGGCGGTAATACCAATCACAGGCATTTTACACTTCAGATGCCACAGCATATGAACCACAGCATATGAACACGCTACATACCAGAGGTTGGTGAATGACATGGGGCTGCTGCACAGTGTTTCCTATGGAGCACTTGCCTGTAATAGGGCTCCATAGGAAACTAGTAATTTTTTCATATACTCCCATGCTAATGCATTGGGGTCTATGAGAATAGCAATCTAATGATTGCTTGTTATAGTTCCCTATGGGAACTACAAAATAAATGTGTAAAAAAAACATAAAAATTCTAATCTCCCCAAAATTTCCCCAAAATAAAAATAAAGGAACTAAAAAATTAAAAAATAAATACACATCATGGATATCACCATGTGCGTAAACACCCAAAGTACAAAAATTTCTTCCCCATACAGCGAAAAGGAAAAAAACTTCAAAATGGCAGATTTGTCGTTTTTGGTCGTTTCATTTTCTACAAAAAATTTAATAAAAAGTGATCAAAAAGTCATACACACCCCAGAATGGTATCAATAAGGCTACTTTCACACTTGCGGCAGAGAGATCCGGCAAGCAGTTCCGTCGCCGGAACTGCCTGCCGGATCAGGCAAAACGTATGCAAACTGATGGCATTAGTAAGACTGATCAGGATCCTGATCAGTCTTAAAAATGCCTGATCAGTCGAAAAAAAATGCATTGAAATGCCGGATCCGTCGTTCCGGTGTCATCCGGCAAAACGGATCCGGCATTTATTTTTTTCACCTTTTTTTCAGTCTGCGCATGCGCATAACGGAACGACGGATCCGGCATTCCGGTATTTTGAACGCCGGATCCGGCATTAATACATCCCTATGGGAAAAAATGCCGGATCTGGCGTTCAGGCAAGTCTTCAGTTTTTTTTCGCCGGAGAGAAAACCGTAGTATGCTGCGGTTTTCTCTTTTGCCTGATCAGTCAAAACGACTGAACTGAAGACATCCTGATGCAAACTGAACGGATTACTCTCCATTCAGAATGCATTAGGATAAAACTGATCAGTTATTTTCCGGTATAGAGCCCCTGTGACGGAACTCTATGCCGGAAAAGAAAAACGCAAGTGTGAAAGTACCCTAAAAAGTACAGATCGCCTCTCAAAAAATTAGCCCCCACAGAGCTCTGTACACATAATTATAAAAAAGTTTGAATTACAAAAAAAAGCAAGAAAAACTATAGATATAAGATATCGCTGGATTCGTACTGACCTGTAGAATGAAAGTAACTGGTCAGTTTTATTGCACATCGAACGTCGTGAAGAAAAAAAAATAAAAAACTGGCGTAATTTAATTTTTTTCTAATTTCACCCTATTTGGATTTTTTTCCCCGCTTCCCACTACATCATATGCAATATTAAATGGTGGTTTTGGAAAGTACAACTTGTTCCGCAAAAAACAAGCCATCATACGGCTATGTGAACGGAAAAATAAAAAAGTTATGGCTCTGGGAAGGCAGGGAGCGCAAAACGAAAACGCAGAAACAAAAAAAACACTCATGTCAGCAGTGGTGACAGGTCCTCTTTTAAAAAATGCTGCAGAAAAAAAAGCCATGGGGAAAAAATTGTAAAAGTCCTCAAAAAAACAAAACCAAGCTGTAAAGGTCCTTTGCGCCGCAGTCTGCTGGTCTTAATAAATGTGCCCCTTTATAAATCTGACGCCTTGGGGAAAATTTACTAAAGATCTACAGTTATGGCAGTAAAAAGCCCACTGGAGGATTCATTAGTTAAAGGAGTATTCCGGTTGGTAAAAGTTACCCCCTATCCACCGTACAGCGCTCGGCTATCTCTGGAACTCCCATAGAAATGAATGGTGTGGACGTGTGCATGTGCAACTGGTCATTTCAGGAGGGCTGCAGGGGGTACAGGACTCCCGTTCTCATGATTGATGGGGTCTCAGTGGTTCGACCCCCACCGATCTAACAGTTAACCCCTCTCCTGTGGGTAGGGGACAACGTTTACCAACTGGAATACCCCTTTAAGTAATAAATTAGCTGCATCTTCTGCTGTAGGTGCTCCAGAAGCTGAAATCTTCTCTAGCCGGGAGCTGGAATACACTTCCATGATGATTTCCACCAGTTTTCTGCTGTGAGTATTGTAAATGTGTCAGGCCAGGAAGGCACCGCCCCTTCTGATAAGCTCCGCCTGCTTTAAAATGGCAAATGCTACCATTTTTTTGCACAATGCCCTTTGAGACTCCATGACCCATATCATTTCGTGAGGCACCGTATACTGCCACTAGGGTAGAATCCCCCCACAATACGGCAATGGATTCCCTGTGAATCCATGAGAAAATCCTCCATAAGAAATGGGTGGCGGACGGATGTATTGTATGGGGCCCATGGGGCGCCATATTACCTATCCATACAGCCCACGGGACAAGGACACCTTGAATCGGGCCTAGCGCGTTTCCTTTCATTCAGAGCGATCGTGACTTCGGCGTCCTCCTGTGAAAACAAACCTCTCATTGTTCCCATCTGCCTCCCGTGTTGTGATAACCTTTATCCGGAGGGAATATTTTCGGCGTTTTCGCTCCATTATCAGCAGGAGGAGGATAACTACAGGGCCTGAAATTTTACCAAGTCAAACAGATGGAAATAGATGAGAAGTCAGGAAGCTCATGAATAAACCTCTTCTGTGGAGTAGGCATGTTGCAGACTTGTCACGGTCTTCCTGCTGTTGTGCTCTATAAAGGGGAAATCTACCCTGAAATTATCAGCGTGACACGGCAGAACATAATGTTATCATGGGGAGGGGGTCCTTACAGGGCCCATATTCATAATGGAAATTTCCATGTTGTTGGGATTGTAAAATTAAAGGGGTTTCCTTAGACTTTTTAATTGATCATCAGTATCTGATCAGTGGGGGTCCGACATCTGGGACCCCCACCGACCAGCTATTTGAGAAGGCACCACCACTACTGTGAGTACCGTGGCCTTCTCGCAGCTCACCAAGCACAGCGCCGTCCATTGTATAGTGGCTGTGCTTGGTATCGCTTTCACACTAGCTTTTTTTCTTTTCCGGCACTGAGTTCCATCCTAGGGGCTCAATACCGGAGAAGAACTGATCAGGTATATCCCCAATGGAGAGCAAATCCGTTCAGGATGCATCAGGATGTCTTCAGTTCAGTCTTTTTGACTTTTCAGGACGGAGAGAAAACTGTAGCATGCTGCGGTATTATCTCCGGCCAAAAAAACTGATCACTTGCCTGAATGTCGGATCAGGCATTTTTTTCCATAGGAATGTATTAGTACCTGATCCGGCATTCAAATTGCTGCATTGACGGATCCGGTATTCTGGTCTGCGCATGCGCAGACCTTCAAAATTTTGAAAAAAATAAATACTGGATCCGTTTTGCCTGATGACACCGGAAAAATGGATCCGGTATTGCAATGCATTTTTCGGACTGATCAGGCATTTTTCAGACTGATCAGGATCCTTTGCATACAGTTTGCCTGATCAGGCAGGCAGTTCAGGCAACGGAACTGCCTGCCGGAATCAACGCAAGTGTGAAAGTACCCAAGAGGACCTTTCATGTTTTTTTATTAATTGAGATAAATTAATTCTCCATGGGCGTCTCCTTCTCCCTGGCTGTGCCGCGATCCAATCGCAGCGGAGAGTGTCACAGCCAGGGATAAGGTGAGTTGTTTTTTTTCTCCCTGGCTGTGACGCTCTCTGCAGTGATTGGATCGCGGCACAGCTAGAGAGAAGGAGACGCCCATGCATAGGCGTGTGCCGGGTGTGACTGGGCACACCCTAATCACACCCCTGTGCTCCGCCTCCTGCACTGCCTGCCAGCCGCCCCGCACTAGTGTCCGACCGCAGTGCGCCGCACAGCTGCTTCATCATCATGTCAGAGACAGAGAGTGTGACATACTAAACTACATACTGCTGGTCTGGATGCTGGTCTCATCAGTGTAATCGGATTATCCACTAATGCATCCAGTCCAGACTCCACCCCCACTGCTCCGCTGTGCTGTGCTCCGCCTCCTCCTTGTCTCAAGTCTCCCGGCGGCCTAACGTAACGTCACTCACTCCGACGTCACGCGCCTGCTTCTAAAGTGGGAGGAGCATGCGCGTGCGGCGTGACAGAGTGAGTGACGTCACGTTACGCTGCCGCCGGCTGCCTATTTTGAATGTGAAGAGCGGGAGCCTGCCTGCCCGCGCCCAGTAGTGAATGGATTCAATTTCTGATCTTTTGTGCACTGCCAGCGGCCCAGCAGTCTGCCACAGTAAAAAGAAAAAGTCTGGAGAGGAGTCCTGACTGTCCCCAGTAAGTTAGTGAAGTTTCAAGTGATAGATAATGATTGTGGATTATTAGATAGTAGTATACATACTAGTACATACTTTGCACAAGTTTATTATTTACAACTTAAAGGGAACCTGTCACCAAAAAATGTTTTATTCAGTCGCTGCCCCGTGCTTCAAGTCAGGTTTTAAGTCAAGGGGGCAGCGGCCTAGGCGTCTCCAATCCTGCTCTCCCCGCCTCTGGCCGCCTTTATTGACATGCCGGATCTCAGTGCCGGTACCGCGCTCCCAGCCCGCATGCGCAGTAAAGGGCTGCTGTAGCGTGATCCCGCCTCTGGCTCGTACACTCAGCCTGCTTCAGTTTCGCTACTGCGCATGCGCCCGGCATCTTCTTTAACTGCACTAGTATGTAAGGCTGGCGGGCGCATGCGCAGTAGCGAAACTGAAGCCGGCTGAGTGTATGAGCCGTTTTGATCCAAAGTGTGTATGTGTAATATATATATATATATATATATACACACACGCGCGCGCATGGCACGCATATATATATATATATATATACACACGCGCGCGTGGTGTGTGTTTGTGCTTTAGGGTGCACACCCTAATGCAATAGGCTGCGCACGCCTATGCGCCCATGGAGAAACCTTGGCATCTCCTCCTCCCTGTACCGATGCTCAGTATTAGCATACTGAGCGGGAAAACTATGGGGGAACACAGCGGGGCGCAGGAGCGATATTTAAAAAAATCTGGCAGGGTGGCAGCATCAGTGGGGGGTACCCCACAAGTAAAGGTATTTATCTCAATTAATAAAAAAACAGGAAAGGTCTTCTTTAAATGGGACTGAGGAGCACCAAGGTCACATGACAGATGAACATAACATCGCTGGCCCAGGAAGAGGTAAGCCGCTGCTGATTGGCAGGAGTCGAACTGCTACCCATCAGATACTGATGACCTATCCTGAGGATAGGCTATCAGTATTAGAGGGGTTATCCAATTTCACAAACAGTCCCCCCATGTGCTGGGCCCCTCACAGGTACTATACTTAAGCCTCTCCCTGAGTCGCTCCTGGTCCCCGCCCCGCCGCTGCTGCTTCACGGTGACGCTAGGGAGGCTCATCTGCATCTGCCATTGCCTGCTCTCCCCGGACACCGGATGTTTTCATCCGTGTACAGGGAGAAGCAGCAGTGGCGGTGCGGGGACCAGGAGCGACTCAGGGAGAGGCTTAAGTATATTACCTGTGAGGAGCCCGGCTGTTTGTGAAACTGGATAACCCCTTTAAACACTTGGAAAAAGCCTTTAATAAAGGAAAGCAAATTAAGATTTCAAATGGCATTTATTGTGTCAGTAACCGATGGTGGTAGTAGTTCAAGTAGTAATATCCAGGAGTATTTCTTTCCATTCTGGTGGCAGTGGCCATTTCTGTCTCAAGTTAAGATGCTCCAGCTGCTTATACCAAATGTCCAGCCCCTAAAAAATATAAAAATATGAAATAACATGTACTGTCTATACTATACACATATAGCCCTGCTGGTATAATTTATACATATTATAATTCGGTCTCAGAACACAATTACCTCTGTAATATAAGTATAATACTTAGGACAGAGTGCTCTACTGTGCAAGAGCCATTCGCTGGCCTGACTAAGGCTAGGGCCACACGTACAGAATAAGGGTACAACTACACTGTGACATGTCACGCAACATTTTTTATAATGACAGTTAATTGTGTCGCACAAAAATCCAACTCTCCGCAACTTGTCTCGTGTCGCAATTGCAAGTCACAGTGCGAAACCATTGACTATCATTATAAAAAATAACATGTGACTTTTCTGCGACAAGAAGTCGCACAACACATGTCACTGTGTAGGCCTACCCTAATGGTGTCATACGCTGCCTCTAGCAGTACCACACAGAGCCCTGATTGTAGTGCCATGTTGTGTCCCCATGTGCTACACAGTGGCCCAAGTAGTAGAGCCATACCATGTCCCTGTATGCTACAAGGTACTCTAGTAATAGTTTTATACCATGTCCTCATATGCTACATAGTGATCCAGTAGTAGTGTCATGTCATGTCCTCATATGCTACATAGTGATCTAGTAGTAGTGTCATATCATGTCCTCATATGCTACATAGTGATCCAGTAGTAGTGTCATGTCATGTCCCCATATGCTACATAGTGATCCAGTAGTAGTGTCATGTCATGTCCTCATATGCTACATAGTGATCCAGTAGTAGTGTCATGTGCTCATATGCTAAATAGTGATCTAGTAGTAGTGTCATGGCATGTCCTCATATGCTACATAGTGATCCAGTAGTAGTGTCATGTCATGTCCCCATATGCTACATAGTGATCCAGTAGTAGTGTCATGTGCTCATATGCTAAATAGTGATCTAGCTGTAGTGTCATGGCATGTCCTCATATGCTACATAGTGATCCAGTAGTAGTGTCATGTCATGTCCCCATATGCTACATAGTGATCCAGTAGTAGTGTCATGTGCTCATATGCTAAATAGTGATCTAGTAGTAGTGTCATGGCATGTCCTCATATGCTACATAGTGATCCAGTAGTAGTGTCATGTCATGTCCCCATATGCTACATAGTGATCCAGTAGTAGTGTCATGTCATGTCCCCATATGCTACATAGTGATCCAGTAGTAGTGTCATGTCATGTCCTCATATGCTACATAGTGATCCAGTAGTAGTGTCATGTCATGTCCCCATATCCTACATAGTGATCCAGAAGTAGTGTCATGTCATGTCCTCATATGCTACATAGTGATCCAGTAGTAGTGTCATGTCATGTCCCCATATCCTACATAGTGATTCAGTAGTAGTGTCATGTCATGTCCCCATATGCTACATAGTGATCTAGTAGTAGTGTCATGTCATGTCCCCATATGCTACATAGTGATCTAGTAGTAGTGTCATGTCATGTCCTCATATGCTACATAGTGATCTAGTAGTAGTGTCACATCATGTCCCTGTATGCTACATAGTGATCTAGTAGTAGTGTCATGTCATGTCCTCATATGCTACATAGTGATCTAGTAGTAGTGTCATGTCATATCCCCATATGCTACATAGTGATCTAGTAGTAGTGTCATGTCATGTCCTCATATGCTACATAGTGATCTAGTAGTAGTGTCATGTTATGTCCTCATATGCTACATAGTGATCTAGTAGTAGTGTCACATCATGTCCCTGTATGCTACATAGTGATCTAGTAGTAGTGTCATGTCATGTCCTCATATGCTACATAGTGATCTAGTAGTAGTGTCATGTCATGTCCTCATATGCTACATAGTGATCCAGTAGTAGTGTCATGTCATGTCCTCATATGCTACACAGTACTCTAGTAATAGTTTCATACCATGTCCTCATATGCTACATAGTGATCCAGTAGTAGTGTCATGTCATGTCCCCCTATGCTACATAGTGATCTAGTAGTAGTGTCATGTCATATCCCCATATGCTACATAGTGATCCAGTAGTAGTGTCATGTCATGTCCTTGTATGCTACATAGTGATCCAGAAGTAGTGTCATGTCATGTCCCCATATGCTACATAGTGATCTAGTAGTAGTGTCATGTCATGTCCTTGTATGCTACATAGTGATCCAGAAGTAGTGTCATGTCATGTCCCCATATGCTACATAGTGATCCAGTAGTAGTGTCATGTCATGTCCTCATATGCTACATAGTGATCCAGTAGTAGTGTCATGTCATGTCCCCATATCCTACATAGTGATCCAGAAGTAGTGTCATGTCATGTCCTCATATGCTACATAGTGATCCAGTAGTAGTGTCATGTCATGTCCCCATATCCTACATAGTGATCCAGTAGTAGTGTCATGTCATGTCCCCATATGCTACATAGTGATCTAGTAGTAGTGTCATGTCATGTCCCCATATGCTACATAGTGATCTAGTAGTAGTGTCATGTCATGTCCTCATATGCTACATAGTGATCTAGTAGTAGTGTCACATCATGTCCCTGTATGCTACATAGTGATCTAGTAGTAGTGTCATGTCATGTCCTCATATGCTACATAGTGATCTAGTAGTAGTGTCATGTCATATCCCCATATGCTACATAGTGATCTAGTAGTAGTGTCATGTCATGTCCTCATATGCTACATAGTGATCTAGTAGTAGTGTCATGTTATGTCCTCATATGCTACATAGTGATCTAGTAGTAGTGTCACATCATGTCCCTGTATGCTACATAGTGATCTAGTAGTAGTGTCATGTCATGTCCTCATATGCTACATAGTGATCTAGTAGTAGTGTCATGTCATGTCCCCATATGCTACATAGTGATCTAGTAGTAGTGTCATGTCATGTCCTCATATGCTACATAGTGATCTAGTAGTAGTGTCATGTCATGTCCTCATATGCTACATAGTGATCCAGTAGTAGTGTCATGTCATGTCCTCATATGCTACACAGTACTCTAGTAATAGTTTCATACCATGTCCTCATATGCTACATAGTGATCCAGTAGTAGTGTCATGTCATGTCCCCATATGCTACATAGTGATCTAGTAGTAGTGTCATGTCATGTCCCCATATGCTACATAGTGATCCAGTAGTAGTGTCATGTCATGTCCTTGTATGCTACATAGTGATCCAGAAGTAGTGTCATGTCATGTCCCCATATGCTACATAGTGATCTAGTAGTAGTGTCATGTCATGTCCTTGTATGCTACATAGTGATCCAGTAGTAGTGTCATGTCATGTCCCCATATGCTACATAGTGATCCAGTAGTAGTGTCATGTCATGTCCCCATATGCTACATAGTGATCCAGTAGTAGTGTCATGTCATGTCCCCATATGCTACATAGTGATCCAGTAGTAGTGTCATGTCATGTCCTCATATGCTACATAGTGATCTAGTAGTAGTGTCATGTCATGTCCTCATATGCTACATAGTGATCCAGTAGTAGTGTCATGTCATGTCCCCATATGCTACATAGTGATCTAGTAGTAGTGTCATGTCATGTCCTCATATGCTACATAGTGATCTAGTAGTAGTGTCACATCATGTCCCTGTATGCTACATAGTGATCTAGTAGTAGTGTCATGTCATGTCCTCATATGCTACATAGTGATCTAGTAGTAGTGTCATGTCATATCCCCATATGCTACATAGTGATCTAGTAGTAGTGTCATGTCATGTCCTCATATGCTACATAGTGATCCAGTAGTAGTGTCATGTCATGTCCTCATATGCTACACAGTACTCTAGTAATAGTTTCATACCATGTCCTCATATGCTACATAGTGATCCAGTAGTAGTGTCATGTCATGTCCCCCTATGCTACATAGTGATCTAGTAGTAGTGTCATGTCATATCCCCATATGCTACATAGTGATCTAGTAGTAGTGTCATGTCATGTCCTTGTATGCTACATAGTGATCTAGTAGTAGTGTCATGTCATGTCCCCATATGCTACATAGTGATCCAGTAGTAGTGTCATGTCATGTCCTTGTATGCTACATAGTGATCTAGTAGTAGTGTCACATCATGTCCCTGTATGCTACATAGTGATCTAATAGTAGTGTCATGTCATGTCCCCATATGCTACATAGTGATCTAGTAGTAGTGTCATGTCATGTCCCCATATGCTACATAGTGATCTAGTAGTAGTGTCATGTCATGTCCCCATATGCTACATAGTGATCCAGTAGTAGTGTCATGTCATGTCCCCATATGCTACATAGTGATCCAGTAGTAGTGTCATGTCATGTCCCCATATGCTACATAGTGATCCAGTAGTAGTGTCATGTCCTCATATGCTACATAGTGATCTAGTAGTAGTGTCATGTCATGTCCCCATATGCTACATAGTGATCCAGTAGTAGTGTCATGTCATGTCCTCATATGCTACATAGTGATCCAGTAGTAGTGTCATGTCCCCATATGCTACATAGTGATCTAGTAGTAGTGTCATGTCATGTCCTCATATGCTACATAGTGATCTAATAGTAGTGTCATGTCATGTCCCCATATGCTACATAGTGATCCAGTAGTAGTGTCATGTCATGTCCCCATATGCTACATAGTGATCCAGTAGTAGTGTCATGTCATGTCCCCATATGCTACATAGTGATCCAGAAGTAGTGTCATGTCATGTCCCCATATGCTACATAGTGCTCGAATAGTAGTTGTCAAAGTGAAGACAGGACAGCACCACTTGTTAGTCGATTTCTGTGTAAAATGGCGGTGGTGCTCGCAGTGCCAGGCCCCAACCTGAGGGCCCCCTTGGTAGCCAAAAAAATAGATAAAAAACCGCACCACTCCCAGTCTTGAATCCAATTTTGTGTTTATTAACACCCCAAAAAATAGCAACGTTTCGACAGCAAAGTCTTTTTTTTAAGCATATAGCTTAAAAAAGACTTTGCTGTCAAAACATTGCTATTTTTTTCGGTGTTAATAAACACAAAATTGGATTCAAGACTGGGAGTGGTGCGGCTCTAATAGTAGTGCCTAACCATGTCCTCATATGCTACACAGTGATCTAGTAATAGTGCCATTCTGTGTCTCCATATGCTACATAGTGGCCTCGTAGTAGTGCCACACTGTTTCTACAGCAGAGACCGCGGTCCAACAGAAGTGCTGACGAAACGATCTTTCCTCCACAGCGTCAGAACAGTACAAGTTTCACTTGAACGGAGCTTAGCCCCGCCCACGCTAGTTGATATTAGTCATGACGTCACTGGGCCTGCGGTAAACAGTGAGTAGGCCGCGGCACTGCTGGAGCGCCGCTGCCTTCTCAAACAGCTGATCGGCGGGGGTCCAGAGTGTCAGACCCCTGCTGGTCAGATGCTGATGATCTATCCAGAGGATAGATCATCAGTTAAAACAAAGTGTAGAACCCCTTTAAGTTATTTTGATGTTGTATGCATTGTGTTTGTCCATAGAGAATGAATGGAGCGACAGCACACATGTTCGACCGCCGCATTTGGGGTACTTGGGACCACTGATTGATAAGGTTCCCAGCCGGCAGACCCCTACTGGTGAGATACAACTTTAATGGGGTCATTTATCAAACTTGTGTAAAGTAGCAACCAATCAGATTCCACCTTTCATTTCTCCTTTGGAAAACAAAAGGTGGAATCTGATTGGTTGCTATGGCCAACTAAGCCAGTTCTACTTTACACCAGTTTGATAAATCTCTCCCTAAGGCCTCATGCACACGACCGTATGTATTTTGTGGTCCGCAAAAAATACGGATGACGTCCGTGTGCATTCCGTATTTTGTGGAACAGAACAGCTGGCCCCTAATAGAACAGTCCTATCCTTGTCCGTAATGCGGACAATATTTGGACATGTTAAAAAAATTTGCGGCGTGGACATACGGAAACAGAATGCTCACCGTTTGGCATGCCCTCGTAAAGGTGATTGACAAAAATACGGATGACGTCCGTGTGCATTCCGTATTTTGTGGAACGGAACAGCTGGCCCCTAATAGAACAGTCCTATCCTTGTCCTTGTCGTAATGCTGACAATATTAGGACATGTTCAAATTTTTTGCGGCGCGGACATACAGAAACGGAATGCTCACCGTTTGGCATGCCCTCGTAAAGGTGATTGACATCGTCGGTCTCCTCCATGACTCGCAAGTCCCGCGCCTGCGGCGTGCATTTTAGTATTAGGCGCAGTGAGTGAAGGACGCTCGTCTGCTGCCGTCCTTTACTCACTGCGCCTAATACTAAAATAAACGGAGGAGACCGAAGCTATCAATCACCTTTACAAGGGCGTGCCAAACAGTGCTGCAGCAACGCCCCACTAGCACCTAGAGGCTCATTTGCATATTATAAAAGTCATTATTTAGCGCGAACAACGGCAGGCAGGGAGATATAAGTCATACAGTTTTGTTCTGCTGACTTAGCTCATGGCTAATGTCAGCCAGCTACATAACGATTTTTCTGATGACAGAAACCCTTTAATCCATGCACCGGCCCCACTTTCCCAGCTGTGCCCTAGGCAGCTGCCTACTACGTCTACAACTCATTCCTGCCCAGGCTGGGAGTGCCTATACTCTGCCTCCACGAGCTATAGTAGATTCCGGCTCGATCAGCCACTTACCTGTATTGGGGAAATGCTTTTTCTCCCTATGTCTCGGGGTTATATTGGTCCACGTGCTTCTAGACTCCATAGATGGTGGAGGCCTCTCATTGATGACACTTTGCAGGTGCTGTGGGAAGTGTCTCCTCTCCCGTCTGCTCCAGTACTGGGTGTGGTGTCTCTCCACCATACACCAGCTCTCTCTTTTCTCATAGAGTTCCTGCAATCTTTCTGCCTCGTCAGACATTTGGACTGTGCTTGTCGCCCAGATGATCTGCAGATAACCCGTCTCGTGTTACCCCATGCGGTGGACAATGAGTCTCGTTACCGTGGTGATGAAACATAAGCCTCTCCATGGGAACCTACAACCAGAGTCTTACCATTTTTCAGAGGTCCACCCTGTCAGGGCAGTCATCCAAACAATGATAGCTTTTTAAGTATTTACTATCACATTATGTGAATTTTTTTAAAATTAATTTTAGATGTCATTTATTTTTATTTTTTTATAGATAAAATGTCTTATTATATTTAGAGCAGAGATCTCAGAGCTATTTTTTTGGGTCTGGATAAAAAAATATAAATAAATGTGGACTGTCTATGGGAAGCTGAACCCGAAGCCTCAATATAATCACACATTTCTTTTTATTATAGATGCTGGCCAGGGTGTAGGTAAAGCATACCAACATTTATGAAGTAAAAATTGGGATAGGTCATCAATATTAAAAGCACAGAGAACCCCTTTGAAGGGGTTGTGTCACCAAACATATTCTTCATTTTTCAAACCAGCACCTGGATCTGAATAGTTTTGTAATTGCATGTAATTAAAAATTTGGCACAGTCGCTGAGTAATTCAATAAAATGTATCTGTATAGCGCCACCTGCTGTTTGTTCTTTTCCTTATTTCTCTGTCCACCTCACTGAGGTGGTTGCACTTGCTCAGTTTAAATCTTCAACTGCTACCGGCCATATCTTCTGTTAGAAGCTGTGTTAGTTACAGGGAGAGAACTGCAGCAGAAAGGACACAACCCTTGAGCTGTGACCCAAAAAGAGCTGTAGCAGAAAGGACATGTCCCCTGAGCTGTCATAGGGAGAGAGCTGCCAGCCTGAAGAGAATCTAACAGAACAATTGGAGAAATAAATGGGAGGATTCATGTGAGGGCTGGTTCTAGCTTTGTTCGGCTACTTTTACATCTGCGGCATGTATTTTGGCAGGCTGTTCCGGCAGAGAACAGCCAGGTGGAATTCTCTAGATCCGGCACTGCCAGATGCAACCAGAACGCCCGTCGGCCCCATTAACCCCTTAAGGACTTAGGACGTATCGGTACGCCCTATTTCCCGAGTCCTTAAGGTACATCCTAACTTTAAATCGCGATTGCGGCGGGGGTTAATCGCAACAGGATGTCCGCTGAAATCATTCAGCGGGCATCCTGTCACAACGCCGGGGGGTCATGTGATTACACACCACCAATCACAGTACGAACATTTGGGAGAGGTGGTGCTGAATGGCGCTGTCCAGGGTGCTGATTGGTGCAGGGAGAGAGGCGCGAGAGTCAAACTTCCTGCGCTTCTCTCTCCCCTCCTCTTCCTGTTCAGCACCTGCACCGTGCAGCACCGTCCTCACCAGGCTCCTGCGATCCCCCCATCGGCACCCATCACCCTCCAGGTAGGTTAGGGTCAATGAGGGAGAGGCACCGTTAGGCAGGGAAAGAAGGGAAAAGTTAGGAAAAAACAAACAAAAAAACACTCTTTCTGAATTTATTGTTTTCCCCAGTCGTCTCCATGACACCAAGTCCTGAGATTGACTTCCTTCTGATTGGACATGAAAAACACAGAGAGGTTAAAACCCCCACCCCCTCCCTACATCGCCAGTGTTTTCCATCAGGATAGGAAGCCGGAGAGGTGCATGGATCTCTAGTGGGCTCACCTGGATTTTTTCCCTTCAGGCCGAGGTCGGATCTGCAGGGCAGCTCTCCCTCCTCCTCCCGGTTAGGCCTGGGCTCGGGCGCATCATGTTATGCCCTCCCTCGAAGATCCCCGCTGCGGCGGCCCAGGGGGACCTAATGCAGAGGGGAAAAGAAGATACGGCGGATCGGCACTGAGATGTGTCCCTTCCGGCCGGCAGCCGGGTGACGTCAGACGCTGGGGCGGAGCAAAGCGTCCTGACGTCATCAACATGCGCCGCAGGTCCTGGAAGGGTAAAGGAAACTATAAAAACCCACAGGACCTGCAGAATGGCGCCCTGCACAGCGCGGCTTCTTCCTCCTAAGAGTGCGCCCCTGGAAGCGGTCGGGAGTCAAGATGAGTACCCCCCTCACGCCGGGCTCTGGAACCGAGCCTGCATCAAACCCAGGGACTGTGAGTAGCCTGCTCTTAAGGCACATGCTAATGTAATGCTGGTTTGGTCTGCTCATCCTTTCCGCCCTTACCTTTCAGGGAGAAACGGATTCAGTTACTACCACTAAGAAAACCAGGAAATGTGGTATCTGCTGTAAACGACTGTCTAATACAGGATCTAAACCCCTTTGTAAAGAATGTACATCCAGTATCGGTAAATCCGAATCCTCCAGCTTGCTTGAAGATATTAGGAAAGTAGTTAAAAAGGGGGTTCAGCTGGCCTCAACATCTAAGGAACTAACACCCCCAAAAAATTACTCCTCCTCAAGACACCCGCAGTAATCGGTCACTTATCTCTGACTTAGATTCTGAGGGACTGGCAGTTTCGGACTCTGAGTCAGTACAAAAACAAGTCGCATCCTCAGACGAAGATAGTGGATACAAATGATTTCTGTTCAATTCAGAAGATATTGACGAGCTTATCAGGACCATTAGAGCTACCATTCAGATGGAAATGCCGAAAACACCTAGGTCAACCCAAGAAATTTTCGGGGGCTTAGGAGAAAGGAAAAAAGCGGTTTTCCCAGTACCAGATAGTGTCCAGAAATTGATACGTTCTGAGTGGGAGAAACCAGACAAAGGATCCTTTATTCCAAGGGGAATTAAAAGGCGCTACCCGTTTAGCCCAGAGGACTGCACTGACTGGGAAACTATCCCTAAAGTAGACGCGTCAGTAGCTAAGGTGGCGAAACATACAGCTCTACCAATTGAGGATTCAGCACAACTAAAAGATCCTCTAGATAGAAAAGCAGAGAGTCTCTTAAGAAAGACCTGGGAGACAACAGCGGCCCTTCTCAAACCAGGAGTAGCCTCAACTTGCGTAGCCAGAACATCTAGTCAATAAGACACCACGTGACCAAATATTGGAGAGCTTGCCCCTGTTAAAGATGGCAACCTCTTTTCTAGCAGACGCAGCAGCAGAATCTGTTAAACTGTCTGCCCGAACAGCTGTTCTATCCAATACGGCGAGGCGTACGTTGTGGCTTAAAGCTTGGTCGGGAGACATCACTTCCAAAAATAAATTAATCGCGCTCCCTTTCCACGGTCAATACGTCTTTGGAGAAGACCTAGATAAAATCCTAGAGAATGCTACTAATAAAAAAAAAGGGGTTTCCCAGAGGAAAGATACAAACAAAAAAGGCAGTTTTTTCGTGACCGACACTATCAACCCGAAAATAAGAAAGATAAAGGGAAGACCGGCAGATGGAGCTATGCGAAGGGAGGCTGAGGAAGAAATTTCCTCTTCAACCCGAATCGAGCAGAATCCTCTTCCACCAATACCAAGCAATGACGCCATACCTGTGGGGGGAAGGCTCAGCTCCATTAGTCCAAGGGAACTCCTACCAGGGAAGATGGGAAAATTATGTAAAACATCAATCCTCCAATTTCAGAGAACTGAGAGCAATTTGGGAGGCATTGAAACACACGAGTCGGTTGTCAGCAGGACGTCACGCCCTAGTATATTCGAACAATGCAACAGCAGTGGCCTTCATCCAACACCAGGGAGGCACAAGACATCATCTACTACAGGGCCTAGCAAACAAAACAGGAGAACATACAGTCACTTTCAGCAGTTCACCTGAAAGGATCTCTAAATGTACAGGCCGACTACCTGAGTCGCCACACGTTAGACCCAGGAGAATGGATGTTATCCCCAGAAGCTTTCCAACTAGTCACAAAGAAATGGGGCAGACTGACAGTGGACCTATTTGCGCCCAGAAAGAATCATCAGGGTACACTTACAAATTTTGTGTGTACGAGGGGCAAGATTCCCGTATTGAACCCCCAGAATGTCCCCCCACTCTGGGTGTTAGCGGGAAACTCGTGTGGGACCTTATGCACCTACTGCTAGATAAGGGTAACCACTTGTACGTGGATAACTTTTATACTAGCATTCCCTTGTTCAGATCCCTTGCCGCCAGATCCACGTTTCCTTGTGGGACCGTGCGGAAAAATCAACGCGGCCTCCCTACCTACCCAGGGCCGGTGCAAGGATTTTTGCCAACACAAGCAAAGCTACATTTTGGCGCCCCCCCCCCCCCCCCCCACGCTTCTCCTCTCTGTGGTCCTGGTATCTTCTCTCTGCTTCAGACAATGGCTGGTTTAAGGACCATATTTTTCGCCCTCTAAGACACACCTAGGTTTTAGGAAAGAAAAAAATATTTCCATTACACCTCAGGTCAGACCAGCAATCAGACCCCCAATGTTAATCAAACCTCAGCTTACAGCCCCAATCAGACCCCCAATGTTAATCAGACCTCAGATCAGAACCCCATGTCAGACATCATCCCCCAGCCATCAGCCCCCAATGTCAGCCATCAGACCCCCATGTCACATTTCTCCCCCTCCATGTCACATTTTTCCGCCCTCCCCAGGGTGCGCCCTAAGGCGGCCGCTTGGTCTGCCTTATGGTAGCACCGGCCCTGTACCTACCCCCTCCAGGTACCTATCCCCAGGGGTGAGACCCGTGCCCTTACCAATGGAAACCTGTTGCTGGTCAGGTATAAGAACAAGAGGAATGTCTTTATATTGTCCACAATCCACGGTAACAGCACCACCCCCATCTCTGTGCGAGGTACCGCGACAACGGTCCTCAAGCCCGATTGTATCGTCGACTACAATCGGTATATGGAAGGCGCAAAACCCGGGCATGGTACAAAAAAGTTGTGGTCTACTTGGTACAGGTTGCCTTGTACAACGCTTTTGTACTATCCCAAAGCTCTGGCAGCAAAGGGACATTCCTCCAGTTCTATGAGGCAGTCCTCAAGGACCTGATCTTTTCAGACCGGGAAAGAGCAGGCCGGAGTACCTCGGGAACTGGAGGCGCCCGGATCGTCCCTGGCCAACACTTTCCAGGTGTGGTCCCCCATACTGGAAAGAAGGGACGAACCCCCAAAAAGTACAGAGTGTGTCACAAGAGGGGGATACGGAAGGACACCACCACTCAATGTGACATCCGGGCCTCTGCGTTATCGATTGCTTCAGGGAGTATCACACTTCCATGGAGTACTACATTTTTATAATCCTCAACAGTCCCCTAGAGAACATAAAAAACTATGGCTCTCAGACTTTGGAGACACGGAAACAATTTTTTTTCTCCAAAAAATATTAGTTTTAGTGCAGGCATCCTCAAACTGCGGCCCTCCAGATGTTGTAAAACTATAACTCCCAGCATGCCCAGACAACCTACAGCTATCAGCAGGGCATGGTGGGAATTGTAGTTTTACAACAATCTGGAGGGCCGCAGTTTGAGGATGCCTGCTTAGTGTCTCCAAAGTCTGAGAACCATACATATTGGGCATCGCCGCGTCTGTAAAAATCTTCTCTATAAAACTAACATTTAACTCCCCCCCCCCCCCCCCCCCCTTCCCGGATGAACAGCGTTAAAAAAAAAAAAAGCCATTTTTTGTCACCTAACATCACAAAAAATGTAATAGCGAGCGATCAAAATGTCATATGCACCCCTAATTAGTGCCAATAAAACCGCCATCTCATCCCGCAAAACAATTGCCCCTACATTAGATACACTACGTGCAGAATTATTAGGCAAATGAGTATTTTGACCACATCATCCTCTTTATGCATGTTGTCTTACTCCAAGCTGTATAGGCTCGAAAGCCTACTACCAATTAAGCATATTAGGTGATGTGCATCTCTGTAATGAGAAGGGGTGTGGTCTAATGACATCAACACCCTATATCAGGTGTGCATAATTATTAGGCAACTTCCTTTCCTTTGGCAAAATGGGTCAAAAGAAGGACTTGACAGGCTCAGAAAAGTCAAAAATAGTGAGATATCTTGCAGAGGGATGCAGCACTCTTAAAATTGCAAAGCTTCTGAAGCGTGATCATCGAACAATCAAGCGTTTCATTCAAAATAGTCAACAGGGTCGCAAGAAGCGTGTGGAAAAACCAAGGCGCAAAATAACTGCCCATGAACTGAGAAAAGTCAAGCGTGCAGCTGCCAAGATGCCACTTGCCACCAGTTTGGCCATATTTCAGAGCTGCAACATCACTGGAGTGCCCAAAAGCACAAGGTGTGCAATACTCAGAGACATGGCCAAGGTAAGAAAGGCTGAAAGACGACCACCACTGAACAAGACACACAAGCTGAAACGTCAAGACTGGGCCAAGAAATATCTCAAGACTGATTTTTCTAAGGTTTTATGGACTGATGAAATGAGAGTGAGTCTTGATGGGCCAGATGGCTGGATTGGTAAAGGGTAGAGAGCTCCAGTCCGACTCAGACGCCAGCAAGGTGGAGGTGGAGTACTGGTTTGGGCTGGTATCATCAAAGATGAGCTTGTGGGGCCTTTTTGGGTTGAGGATGGAGTCAAGCTCAACTCCCAGTCCTACTGCCAGTTTCTGGAAGACACCTTCTTCAAGCAGTGGTACAGGAAGAAGTCTGCAAGGTAAGAAAAACATGATTTTCATGCAGGACAATGCTCCATCACACGCGTCCAAGTACTCCACAACGTGGCTGGCAAGAAAGGGTATAAAAGAAGAAAATCTAATGACATGGCCTCCTTGTTCACCTGATCTGAACCCCATTGAGAACCTGTGGTCCATCATCAAATGTGAGATTTACAAGGAGGGAAAACAGTACACCTCTCTGAACAGTGTCTGGGAGGCTGTGGTTGCTGCTGCACGCAATGTTGATGGTGAACAGATCAAAACACTGACAGAATCCATGGATGGCAGGCTTTTGAGTGTCCTTGCAAAGAAAGGTGGCTATATTGGTCACTGATTTGTTTTTGTTTTGTTTTTGAATGTCAGAAATGTATATTTGTGAATGTTGAGATGTTATATTGGTTTCACTGGTAAAAATAAATAATTGAAATGGGTATATATTTGTTTTTTGTTAAGTTGCCTAATAATTATGCACAGTAATAGTCACCTGCACACACAGATATCCCCCTAAAATAGCTAAAACTAAAAACAAACTAAAAACTACTTCCAAAAATATTCAGCTTTGATATTAATGAGTTTTTTGGGTTCATTGAGAACATGGTTGTTGTTCAATAATAAAATTAATCCTCAAAAATACAACTTGCCTAATAATTCTGCACTCCCTGTAGTCACCCAAAAAAAACCTGTAGCTCCCAGGCTATGGAAATACAAAAATAATTTTTGGGGGTATCTAAAATGATAATATAGTGTAAAATCTAAATACATTTTAAAATGTAGACATATTAGGTATTGCCGCATCCGTAAGAATCTGCCCTATAAAAATAACATTTGACCAAACCCCTCGGATGAACAGCGTTAAAAATATAAAATAAAAACTGTGCCAAAACACCAATTTTTTGGGCAAAATTACCATTTGAATCCTTTTTTTCCGGTAATAAAGCAAGGGTTAACAGCCAAACAAAACTAAATATTTATGGCCCTGATTCTGTAGTTTGCAGAAACACCCCATATGTGGTCGTAAATGGCAATATAGCCACACGGCAGGGCATAGAACGAAGGGAACGCCATATGGTTTCTGGAAGGCAGGTTTTGATGGACTGGTTTATTTACACCATGTCCCATTAGAAGCCCCCCCCTGATGTAGCCTAGACTAGAAACTCCAAAAAACTGACCCCATCTAAGAAACTACACTCCTCAAGGTATTCAAAAGTTACTTTACAAACTTTGTTAACTCTTTAGGTGTTCCACAAAACTAAATAGCGAATGTAGAAACAATTTTAGAATTAAAATTTTTTGTTATCTTGCCTCAAAAAAGTGTAATATAGAGCAACCAAAAATTATATTTACCCTAAAATAGTCCCAAAACATCAACCACCTTATCCCGTAGTTTCCTAGATGGGGTCACTTTTATGGAGTTTCTACTCTAGGGGTGCATCAGGGGGGCTTGAAAGGGTACATGGTGTAAATAAACCAGTCCAGCAAAATCTGCCTTCCAAAAACCATATGGCGTTCCCTTTCTTCTATGTCCTCCCGTTTGGCCAAATAGTAGTTTACGACCACATATGAGGTGTTTCTGCAAACTACAGAATCAGGGCAACCCATATTGAGTTTGATTTGGCTGTTAACCCATTTTTTCCAGTAATAAAGTAAGGGTTAAAATGGAAAATGTTCCAAAAAAATTGAAATTCCAAAATTGTTTCTCCATCTGCCATTAACTCTTGGGGAACACCAAAAGGGATATCAAAGTTTGTAAACCCAGTTTTGAATACTTTGAGGGGTGTACTTTCTTAGATGGAGTCACTTTTCTGGAATTTCTATTCTAGGGGTGCAAGGGGGGCTTTAAATGGGACATGGTATAAATAAAACCAGTCCTGCAAAATCTGCCTTGCAAAAACCATATGGCTTTCCCCTCCTTCTATATCCCCCCGTTTGGCAAAAACAGTAGTTTACGACCACATATGGGGTGTTTCTGCAAACTACAGATTCAGGGCAACCCATATTGAGTTTTGTTTGGCAGTTAACCCTTGCTTTGTTCCTGGAAAAAATTGATTATTCTTAAATTTTATGTCCATTTGCCATGAAGTCTTGTGGAAGACCTAAAGGATTAACAAAGTTTGTAAAATCAGTTTTGAATACCTTGAGGGTGTAGTTTCTAAAATGGGGTCATTTTTGGGTGGTTTCTATTACGTAAGCCTCACAAAGTGACTTCAGACCTGAACTGGTCCATAGAAAGTGGGATTTGGAAAATTTCAGAAAAATTTCACAATTTGCTTCTAAGCTATGTAACATTCCCAAAAAGTAAAATATCATTCCCAAAATGATACAAACATGAAGTAGACATATGGGGAATGTAAAGTCATCACAATTTTTGGGGGTATTACTATGTATTACAGAAGTAGAGAAACTGAAACTTTGAAATTTGCAAATATTTCAAAATTTTTGGTAAATTTGGTATTTTTTGTGCATTTTTATGGTATGGTATTTGGTACAATATGTGACGAAAAAACAATCTCAGAACGGCCTGGGTAAGTAAAAGCGTTTAAAAAAGTTATCAGCACTTAAAGTGACACTGGTCAGATTTGCAAAAAATGGCCAAGTCCTTAAGGTGAAATAGGGCTGAAGTCCTTAAGGGGTTAAAGTGCAACTGTCATATATTTTTTTTAATATGTAGGGGCAGTGATATTGACCATTTTTGTAATATACTTTCATTACTGAAATTGTACATTTCTATAAAAAATATACCTCTAAAGTGACCCATTTTGAGCCTTAGCAGCGCTCCTCTGTCTTCTGTTTACATAACAGTCAGCGATCAGCTAATCTCCGCTGTTATGTCTTATTTTTCATTAGCAGAGAAAAAAATAAAAATATATATTTTTCATCAATCCTCATCTGACCTAAAATAAGATCCCCAAACCTCATCAGACCTCCAAATCAGACCCCCAAAATAAAACCCCCAATGCTTCGGATCAGACAACACAAATCGGACTCCAAGTGTTAGACCCTCAGTGCTCAGATCTTCCCCCCCAATGCTCAGATCCCCCCCCCAATGCTTAGACCCCCCCCCCATGCACAGATCTCCCCCTTCCCAGATCTGACCCCCCCATGCTCAGACCTGACCAACCCATGCTCAAACAAGACCCCCCATGCTCAGATCTTCCCCCATGCTCAGATCAGAACCTCCCATGCTTAGATAAGACCCCCATGCTTAGTTCTATCATTTTAAAAAAATCTCTTCCCTCTCCTGATCAGGCACTGGGCTCCTGCTCGGTCGGGCACCTGCTACTCTGCAGGTCTGACACGCTCTCCACTGTGACCTGATGAGCACAACGTCAGGTCATAGTGCGTGTCGCCACGTACTACGTTCTCACACTGTGCGCATCAGGACGTAGTGGAGTGAGCTAGAGCTGCAAAGTAGCAACAGTGCCCGATCAGGAGAAGACATCTGAGCATGGGGTGGAGAGTGAGCCGTCTGACTGCTTCCCGGCTCCACAGCTAGAGCCGCACTTGAAGAAGCAAAGAGCCGCATGCGGCTCAAGAGCCACGGGTTTGCCACGCCTGTTTTATATCATGTCTGATTTTCATGGCATAACCCCTTGGACTACCTGGGTCAAAATGCCCATAAAATGCATGAGCCTCATCCCTTTTGACAGTGCGTTCCTTAGGGGTGTGTGACAGCACAGGGCGCATTACCCTGGACTCCTAAAGGGGGCACCAGACGGTCCCCTTTGCCAGGCACCTAGTTGATTCACATGGGCGACACAAAATAGGGAATAAATATTAAATCCTATCGCTGGGACCCCCGCCGAGGTGCCCCATGCCCCCTGATAGGAACGGCTGGCCGCACATGTGCATGGCCGCTCCATTCAGTTCTCTGGGAGTTCTGGAGATAACAGAGTACTGGGGTTTTCTGGGAACTACATATGGATGACCTATCTTTAGGATAGCTGGAGGTCCAGATGGCAGCATCCCGGACTTTTTATAGTGCCGTTCATTGCCTAGTGGCTGTGCTTGGCATTACAGCCCGTCCTCATTCACTTGAACAGGAGTGAGTTGTACAAAGGCCATTTGACCGATGGATGTGACCTCACAGGACGAAGCGCTCGCCTGAGGACCTCGGCCTCTTATCTGCGCCAATCCCATAGAGAATGAATGGAGCGGCATAGCAAAGGTTCGACCACCCACTCCAAGGACTTCAGTGTTAGTGATGGACAAACATCTGTCGGTACGGTTTGCAAACGCGATCAAATGTTCGCAAACCGCAAGTTCGCGGCGGGTCCCATTCATTTTAATGGCAGTCGAACCTGAAAAACCTTCAGCTCATATTTGCAGCCAAGAAATAATTACTAGAAGTGCACAAATAGTCCCACAACATGGACAGTGAAATACCAGATGTATTACTCGAATTTGCGATCTCCATTCATTATTTTTTTCAATGCAAAATATCGGCAATATAATTTTTCGCGTACGCGCAAATGCAAATGCACTATACAGTACCGAAATGCACTATAAATAAAGTATATTGGTATATAACACCCCGCTTCAATCAGTGTTTTTGGGGGGCGACTGGTATATCACACCAGTAGAAATTGTTTGTTCCAATAACGCTTGTCCCTCTATATACCTGCAGTATCGCAGCAGAACCGCACACAACTGCCGCACAATACACATGCACTATAATATACTGTCTAACATAGAAAGTATATTATAACATTGTACACGGAAGGCAATCCATTAGAATATACATAAAGAAAAAACGTAACCTTTAATAATGTTACTATGGGGACACCGGCAATGAGCATTCCGCAATTTGTGGACCGCACATCGCCATTACTATAATAGAAAATGCCTAATCTTGTCTGCAATTGCGGACAAGAATAGGACATGTTCTATTTTTTTGCGGAAACTGAAGCACGGATGGGGAAGTGCGGATCCGCAAATGCGTATGCGTATCCGCAAATACGGACAGCATATTCTGGCCCCATTAAAAATGAATGGGTCTGCACCCGTGCGGACCCATTTTGCGGATGTGTGAATGGAAAAGATATCCCTCAAAATTAAAATAAATTAAATTATTAAAGTTAAAGGGGTTCTGCACTTTGTTTTAACTGATGATCTATCCTCTGGATAGATCATCAGCATCTGATCGGCGGGGGTTCGACACCTGGGACCCCCGCCGATCAGCTGTTTGATAAGGCAGCAGCGCTCCAGCAGCCGCGCGTCCTTCTCGCTGTTTACCGCCGGCCCAGTGACATCACGACTAGTATCAACTAGCGTGGTTGGGGCTAAGCTCCATTCAAGTGAACAGAGCTTAGCCGCGCCCATGCTAGTTGATACTACTCGTGACGTCACTGGGCCAGCGGTAAACAGCGAGAAGGCCGCGACGCTGCTGCCTTCTCAAACAGCTGATCAGATGCTGATGATCTATCCAGAGGATAGGTCATCAGTTAAAACAAAGTGCAGAACCCCTTTAAGCAAAAAGCATAGATGTGGTAGGCAATAACAAGTGCTCGGTGGCACTAAATCAGAAACCATATGTCCTACCACAATCCGGGGGGTTCCAGTGCACATACTGTACATGAATCCCGGAAGGCTAGATGATGATGTGGTATTGAAGGACAGGGTGGGCAAAGAACTGTCTCTGATATTGCCCTACAGGGGGGGGCTATTCTGGCCCTGATAGCCTAACCATAGACCACCCGCCCTGATAAGAGCGACCCTGCCCGGAACCTTACCCTATATAAAAATGGCCCTAGTAAGCCCCTAGCCCCTGACTTCCAAGTGATCACTATATAGATCTATGTGTTTTTGACTCATAAAAGTATATTATAAGTATATGACACCCCTCTGTGTATCACACCTATCGATAGCACACCTATACTAGTCCTCAAAAGGACTTTCGTGGCCCTATTAGCTAGCGTTTGGTGTCCCTAACAGCCTGTCTCTGCTCCACACAGCAACCTCTCACTACACTGGCAAAACACTGAATGTAAAATGGCGGCCAGATCTGGTTTATTTATAAGGTAGGGGGTATGTCCATGTGCTGAAATGTCTCAATTGGCTGTCCTGTACCACCTGATGGATGTGTCATGGGTCAATATTCTTCACAATGTAAAAAAATATGGCGGACGCGAATTTCTCCATATGTTCGCATGTTCGGTGAATCGCGAACACGCAAAATTATCCTCAAAACTACCACCGGGTGAACAGCAAGGCCATCTCTATTCAGTGTATGGGGCCTCAATTTTCATGATTGGTAGGGGCCCCAGAGGTTGCCCTCCCCCCCCCCCCCCCCCCCCCACTGATATAATAGCTACAGTATCCCCTAGGGATAAATGATGTACATAGAAGAGCAGGAACTCCATGCCTAAATGTTTGTGAGCCGCCATTTTGTTGCCATTTTGCCATCGAGCACAAAAGGTCAACTGCCAACAATGCATTTGCTTTGGAGAGGGACGTCCCGCACAGATCCTCACCCCCTTAACAGCAAAATGGGTGGAACATCCTCTCTCTCAGGGCCCATAGCAGGTGCTCTGTAGTCTGCCTCCGTGTGGTACAGTCCTGATCAAAAGTTTAAGACCACTTGAAAAATGGCAAAAAAATCATATTTAGCATGGCTGGATCTTAACAAGGTTCCAAGTAGAGCTTCAACATGCAACAAGAAGAAATGGGAGTGAGACAAAACATTTTTTGAGCATTCAATTTAATGAAAACAACGAATAAACTGAAACAGGCCGTTTTTCAGCTGATCAAAAGTTTAGGATCACACCTCCCAAAAAACCCTAAACCCCCCAAAACAGAAATCCAACTTCCAAACATGAACTCAGTACTGAGTAGCTCCGCCGTTATTGTTTATCACTTCAAAAATTTGTTTCGGCATGCTTGATGCAAGCGTTTCCATGAGGTGAGTGGGAACATTTCTCTAAGCGGTAAAGACGGCCGCACGAAGGCTATCTACTGTCTGGAACTGTTGTCCATTTTTGTAAGCTTCCCTTGCCATCCATCCCCAAAGGTTCTCAATTGGATTTAGATCAGGGGAACACGCAGGATGGGCCAAAAGAGTGATGTTATTCTCCTGGAAGAAGTCCCTTGTTCTGCGGGCATTGTGTACTGTAGCGTTGTCCTGTTGAAAAACCCAGTCGTTGCCACACAGACGAGGGCCCTCAGTCATTAGGAATGCTTTCTGCAACATCTGGACATAGCCAGCGGCCGTTTGACGCCCCTGCACTTCCTGAAGCTCCATTGTTCCACTGAAGGAAAAAGTACCACAGACCATTATGGCGCCCCCTCCACTGTGGCGCGTAGAAAACATCTCAGGTGGGATCTGCTTGTCATGCCAGTAACGTTGGAAACCATCAGGACCATCAAGGTTACATTTTCTCAGAGAATAAAACTTTCTCCCACCTTTGAATGTCCCATGTTTGGTGCTCTCTTGCAAAGTCCAAACGAGCAGTTCTGTGGCGTTCAAGGAGACGAGGTCTTCGAAGACGTTTTTTGTTTTTGAAGCCTTTCAGTCTCAGATGCCGTCTGATGGTTATGGGGCTGCAGTCAGCACCAGTAAGGGCCTTAATTTGGGTTGAGGATCGTCCAGTGTCTTGACGGACAGCCAATTGGATCCTCCGGCTCAGTGCTGAGGACATTTTTTTGGGGTCTTCCACTTGACTTTTTTGTTCCATAACCCTCAGGATCATTTAAGAAATTCCAAATGACTGTCTTACTGCGTCCCACCTCAGCAGCGATGGCGCGCTGTGAGAGACCCTGCTATGCAGTTCAACAACCCGACCACGTTCAAAAAGGGAGAGTTTTTTTGCCTTTGCCATCATAACGTGTGACTACCTGACAGAAAATCACAATGAATCCACATCTTTGCACAGATTTGGCCTTTTAAAGGCATGTGGTCTGAAAATTTGGATCAGCTGAAAAACACCCTGTTTCACGTTTATTCGTTGTTTTCATTAAATTGAATGCTCAAAAAATGTTTTGTCTCCCTCCCATTTCTTCTTGTTGCATGTTGAAACTCTACTTGGAACCTTGTTAAGCTCCAGCCATGCTAAATAGGATTTTTTTGCCTATTTTTCAAGTGGTCTTAAACTTTTGATCAGGACTGTATGTCCCACGGGAAGCGCAATATGCTTGCCACAAGTGACATCATAATCTGCACTGGTGATGTCACTAAATCAGTCAATCATATGCCGTAACAACCCCATCTGATGTGTTACCCCTAAATTAATGCACTTGGGGTGATATTAGCCATAGCCAGACCCACACAAAGAAGGATAAAAGGCATGACTGGAATTTGCTCGATTTTTGTATGGAAAGCTACAAAATATAAGAAATACTATAGATGAAATGGGTTGCTAATAGCAACCAATCACATTCCAGCTGTCATTTATGTCCATGATGGTACTAAATTGAAAGTAGTCACCTGATTGGCTTCCACGTTGATTTGCAAAGATGACGTTTTGCAGCAGCCAATCACACGCAGACTAACATTTCTGTCCTGTACCCGTGTAGAAATTAAAGCAGCGATCTCATTGGTGCTTGCCTGTTGCCTGTTCCTTTATCTTCATCCGCACCCTTTTTTCTCTCTTCTTCTATCATCAGCTGTCACACCCACACGTCTGTCACTGACAGATGGGCGTAGCCACAACACTAGAAACCAGTCTCCGATTGGCTGGGCGTGTGACGAGATGCTTTCTGATTGGCCGTTCCGCGCCGGCTCACTTCGCAGGCATGGCTAGCCGTCAGCCTCGGTTCCTCGCGCACTCCACGCGCCGTTCGGAGTCGCTGATGCTCTGTGTTCCTGCCAGCGCTCCGGTATCATGGTGTCCACGGAACTCAACCTACAGCACAATGGGCTCACCCTGGGGAAGGAGGTCGGCGGGGACGGGCTGGCCAGTCCGAGCAGTAACGGAGAGCTGGTGGTGACGGTGTGCGGGAGCCCGAGCGCGGAGCTGGCGGTGCAGGAGGAGACACAAGCCATGCTGCTGCCGGCGGCGGCGCTGGAGACCCGGCTGTATAAGCGGCGGTTCGCGGTGCTCGCCGTCTTCTCGCTGTACTCGCTGGTGAACGCCTTCCAGTGGATCCAGTACAGCATCCTCACCAGCATCTTCACCGGCTTCTACAGGGTCCCCAACCGGGACATCGACTGGCTCTCCGTGGTCTACATGCTGGCCTACATCCCGCTCATCTTCCCGGCTACCTGGCTGCTGGACACCCGGGGGCTGCGGCTGACGGCGCTGCTGGGGTCCAGCCTCAACTGCCTCGGTGCCTGGATCAAGTGTGCGAGCGCCCGGCCCGACCTCTTCCCCGTCACCGTGTTCGCCCAGGTGGTGTGCTCGGTGGCGCAGGTCTTCATCCTCGGGCTGCCCTCCCGGGTGGCGTCCGTCTGGTTCGGACCCAAGGAGGTGTCCACTGCCTGTGCCACGGCCGTGCTGGGCAACCAGGTACTGATCCATGGGGGCCCACCCTGGGCTGGCACAGTGGGGTAGGGGTCACCCTGGGCTGGCACTGTGGGGGGAGAGACACCCTGGGCTGGCACTGTGGGGGGAGAGACACCCTGGGCTGGCACAGTGGGGGGAGGGGGCACCCTGGGCTGGCACAGTGGGGGGCACCATATACGGGATCCCCGACTAGTTCTTAATATGCCACCTGTGGGTATAGGTAGACCCCCAACAAGAATATATCGAGGGCCTTCGCCCTTTCTGCAGCAGGTGTTGACACTACAACTCCCAGCGTTCCCCCAAGCTGTTCAGGGATTAGAAGATCCTGCGGCAGAAACGACCACAAGAATATTCTGGGGGTGCTCATTGATTCTTTTTTTTTTTTTTCCGAAGAAGTGATCTCTCCAGTAAGTTCAGGTCATGAGGGTGACATGGGTTGATTGGGATATTGGCAGTAATCCAGAGTTCTTTGTATTCTTTAAAAGAGGGATCAGCAACCTCCGGCACTCTGGGTGTTGTGAAACTACTACAACTCCCAGCCTTCTCCTTTCGCTTCTGTGGGAATCCCACGAACAGCCGGGCAAGTCTGCATGCTGGGAGTTGTAGTTTCCCAGCACCTGCAGTGCCGGAGGTTGCTGATCACTGCTTTTAAAGGGTTTTTTATAATTACAAGAACATTTCGAAAGGATAGGTGGGGCGTAGTCAGATCACGGGGTCCAACCGCTGGGCGGGGGCGGCCGGTGTTCCCCAGTTTGCAGATGGGTTGAGCACAGAATTGTCTGTGTGTTTAATTGTTATCTTTTTAGGTGTCGTGTATTGTTTTATGTAGTCGGTTGCACCGTGTACCATCAGGGTTGCATACACTGTGCATTTTTTGTTATATCCTTTCTGTCCATGCCTATGCCAGTCCACCATTAGATTACTTATTATTGTTTAGCCCATAAACACTAGGGTCAACTAGGAGCTGCCAGATAGGTTCGAGGACTGGGGGGTCTCCATCTTCAGGAGTCGCCCCTGGGCAGAGGGCCTAGATCTAGGTTATTGTAATTAGGGTCACCTTACCCCCCCTACTGAATAGAATCTTGGTGGACGGTCATATGTATGGACACTTTAGGACAAATTGTTTACCGTACGAGTAATATTAAAGTTAATCTTTCTGCAAGGGTTATGCTGAAGCTGGTCTAGGAATTCTTTCATTTAACCCACTTTATAGATTTGTATCCATTTAGGCTGGATTTTGACCAGTTTGCAGATGCTCTGCTGCCCTTAGGACTGTAGGAGATGGCCAAGTGCTTGAACTCTGCTGTCTCCGGTAGTCCCATAGAACTATATGGAGCAGCAGCGTGCATGCATGTTGCCGCCCCATTCAAATTGGGAGATCGGATCAGCACAGCCCTCTTTATCAGGGCTCATGCACACGGCCAACCTATTCATCTCCGCATCCATAAGTCCGTTCCGCAGCCCCGCAAGAAAGATAGAGCATGTCCTTTTTGGGGACAAGGGGATCCGTGTTTTGCAAATCCCCAATTTGCGGACTGTAAAAAACGCCAACTGCCTTGTGCTTGAGCCTTTAATTACAGTTTTCCCAGGATGAGCTGATTGCTGGAGGCGACCGGATCATCCACCTTGTATTAGGCTGGGCATATGCCACATGTGGTCCACACCCTGCCCAGCCATAGCGGCCAGACGCTGCGCCATGACCTGAGCTTTACTTGCAAAATTGTGTACCCGGGGTCGTCGTAACAAAGACCAATGGGGCCCAATAGCAAAACTTAGAATGGGGCCCCACATCACTATGACCTCTTGCAGTAGCACGGACATGAGATGCTTAAGGGATAATGCACACAGCGACGTGACAATGGTGGGATACTTGTATAATGTGCACAATGATGACACAGTGCAGCAATAATGCTCACAGTGAGAGCACGACCCACATCTAGAAAACAGGGCCACCAAAGTGAAGGAGAGCATCCTGCGCGTCTAGAAAACAGGGCCACCAAAGTGAAGGAGAGCATCCTGCGCGTCTAGAAAACAGGGCCACCAAAGTGAAGGAGAGCATCCTGCGCGTCTAGAAAGCAGGGCCACCAAAGGGAAGGAGAGCATCCTGCGCGTCTAGAAAGCAGGGCCACCAAAGTGAAGGAGAGCATCCTGCCCGTCTAGAAAGCAGGGCCACCAAAGGGAAGGAGAGCATCCTGCGCGTCTAGAAAGCAGGGCCACCAAAGTGAAGGAGAGCATCCTGCGCGTCTAGAAAGCAGGGCCACCAAAGGGAAGGAGAGCATCCTGCGCGTCTAGAAAGCAGGGCCACCAAAGTGAAGGAGAGCATCCTGCCCGTCTAGAAAGCAGGGCCACCAAAGGGAAGGAGAGCATCCTGCGCGTCTAGAAAGCAGGGCCACCAAAGTGAAGGAGAGCATCCTGCGCATCTAGAAAGCAGGGCCACCAAAGGGAAAGCATCCTGCGCATGTGTGGTTCTGGATATAGAAGCAGGTCCCAGAACCGATCTGCCATTGAGGGCATAACCTAATGATATGTCATCAATCTCCCAGATAGGAATACCCTTTTAAGAGGTAAACGGGGCTAGCCGTTAAGGGTTTGCGCCTGGCCCTCCTTGTCGTGTAGCTGTATATAGGAAGACATCGGAGCAGACTTGTTAGAACCAACTATTGCGTAATAAATAAAAGAAAGACACGAGGTATGCAGCCCCAGGCCTGGGTTGTCCCTGGGTGGTGTGTAGGACGTATCCACCGCCTGGAACCTTCCGAACACTAATTACCTCCCTGTATACGTTCTTGCTGAGTAGAAGAGGAGCCTGTGACGTTGAGAGATCCTTCCCTGGAATTTCAGGAGCCTCTCTGAGTGCCCACTTACAGCTACTAAGTGCCTTTGATCGGCCAGTGCCAGAAAGATGGTGCCATCTGAGGGTTATGAGAGCCCGATAAATGGAAGGCCGCGTGCAGGGAACTGTTACATGTCTGTATCGTATTTCCATCTGGTGGGATGGATGATGACGGCAGCGGGGTCACAGTCTCTTCTCTTTGCTCCACAGTTTGGCACTGCCATCGGGTTCCTTCTCCCTCCTGTGCTGGTTCCACGGTCGGACGACAATAAGGTGACGGCGCATAACATCAGCATCATGTTTTATGGCACCGCCGCGGTGTCCACCCTTCTGTTCATTCTGACTGTTGCAGGTGAGTGCGAGCAGACGTCCTCCATGTTACAGCCAAAAGTGGGACTTCCTCTAGGCTCAGCAGGTTCTCCTGCTCCTCAGCATATTAACCGGTCAGCCATTTTTCTGCTGTCTTAGGACTACTTTTATTTTTCCTTCCTACTACTAGGTCACTTTTCCACCTCTCAGCTCTCCCTGACAACTAGGCTTCCCATACACCTTGTCGGCAGGCTCGCCTCGACTGTGTACGTACGTTCTTTCAATCGGGAGAGGAGAAGCTTCTGTTAGATACCTCTGGTGACTGCTTATCTGCAGTGAGAATATATTGAGCAGATGTGTTGAAAGCCTCAGTATCCAACTCCCCCTCCCAAAAATATCCCGGTACAACACCATACACTCAGGATGGTTCACCAGTCCTGAGTATGGATAGAATTCATCTAAGGGTCCATTCACACGTCCGCATGAATGGGTCCACATCCGTTCCACAATTTTGCGGAAGGGGTGCAGACCCATTCTTTTCCATGTGCTGTCCGCATCCGCACTTCCGTTCCAGAGCCCCGCAAAAAAAGATAGAGCTTGTCCACAGCCACAGACAAAAATATGCATTTCTATCATAGTGCTAGCCATGCGGAAAACGCTTGGCCGGTGTCCGTGTTTTGCAGATCCACAATTTGCGGACTGCAAAACACTTGCGGACTTGTGAATGGACCCTAATGTGTATGGCCAGCTTTAGTCACAGAGACATTCTGGAAACGGCGCTAGCTAACCGCTCCTCCTGTTTCAGCAGAAAGGTCCCGATAGAGCGCACTCAGCGCAGGAGACAAAATGAGAACATTTCTGTTCCAAAAATATGACCCGAGGAGGGCAATGGGGCACCATGTACCTCCAATCTTATCTTGTGTTCCTACAACGTTACTATGGGATAGGGGTCTCCACTTACTTCCTGTACGATGAAGAATATTGGGGCAGATTTACTAATCCTGTCTAAAGAGGCACCAGGGGGAGGAGATGTGTGCCGCTGATCTCAACAAGCTTCCGGCGTTTCTTAAGGGTTGGGAGCCATGGTCCAGGTTTAGATCATCTACGTCATTTGCGGTTTGGTTGGCATCTGGGGTACTCCCTGATTCTCCTCCTTAATACCTAGCCATTCTCTAGTTATGCCCTATGATTTCTCCCCCCCCCCCCCTCCTCTTGTGTGTCTTCCTGTCTCCCCCCCTTATATGTCAAGTTTGTCTAGAATTATTGGCCTATACATCATTTGTTTGAGGCCTTATTTAGCCCTTCAGGGCCTTTGTTTCCGTTGACTTTTTGTCAGCTGACTGTTTGTTATTCAGATACATGCTTATACCTTGTCCTTTATGCTGTACTGCGGTTCATGATTGCATGTCGCAATGTATCTTTGTATGCGGTATGTATACTGCAATTTGTGTTGTTCTCTTATGATTGTAATTGATAATTATAATAAAATCTTATTGAACCATAAAGAGGCACCGGGGGGGCTAACTTAAACGCCTACTGGTTGGCTTAAAAGGGGTTTCCAAGACTTTAATACTAATGACCTATTCTCTGGATAGTAGGAGTCCTGAAACCCAGGGACCCCTGCCCATCAGCTGTTTGAGAAGCAGCGGCACTCACAGTAGCGCCACGACCTTCTCCAGCTTTTCGTAGGCTGAACGAAGACACGTTCATCAGTCACGTGGCCTAGGAGCCGCTCAGCACCATAGAAGTGAATGGGTTGAGCTGCAGTACCAAGCACAGCCACTATACAATGTACGGCGCTGGTGAGCTGTGAGAAGGCTGTGGTGCTACTTCCGGTGCCTTCTCAAACAGCTGATCGGCGGGGGTCCCAAGTTGCCACGGGGTGTGGAGCATTTTAAGCATTTGCCGCAAAGCCGCACCCTCTTGTCAGACAAAGTGCACACAATAAATGCGGTGCAAGGGATTGATGCCATTTTTTTGGTACAAATTAAGCCAGAATTCTGGTGCATTCACATTTCGTAAATCTCCCTGATAATTTTTGTGCAGCTGTCCCTCTCCAGGTCGGCGGGGGGGTGGCACAGCGGACATCTGGTAGCCTTCCCTTCTCATGGCCTGTGTCCCACAGCAAGTTGTGCTGTAGGTTCATCATAGCTCTGTAAATGAAGATCTGTGATGCAACCAGCTCCAAGCTGAGAACGTTGGACGAGAGCCCAGCGACTGTGACCGAGGGGAATTGTGTAATGACTTACCCTCCATTGAGATGTAGAGGTTATGTGCAGAACATTGAAGTGCATGTCACCAAAGCTCGCAACTCTCTTCTCCTTTCTGTGTCGAAACAATATTTGGTACAGTAATCCCAGAAATAAACTGCCTTTATACTAATACCCCCTCATCACTTCCATAGTGCGGAGAGCACCGCCTTAAGAGGGTTTTCAGAGACTTTAATACTGATGATAAGATTTAATACTCTGGATAGGTCATCAGTATCTGATCGGTGGGATCAGTTGTCTGAGAAGACATTGGCGGCTTTCTCGCAGCGATCGCGCTCAGCCCCGGAGCCTTCTCAAACTGCTGATCATCGGGACCCCCACCCATTAGATACTGATAACCCATGATGCAGAGGGTAGATCATCAGTATTAAAATGTCGGAGAACCCCTTTAATCTTTTTATGTCTCCTATTCCTGACAGAGCCATAGCAAGGAGGCTCTTGCTGCAGCCAGTTGTCTTCTAGCCAGGCACAAGATACGGAGGAGGATGACATGGCTGATATCCTGGGGCAGATAGAGAAGATTTCTTAATATATTTCATGGCAATATGAGACAGAGGAAGGAGTGAAATTCGGGGGGAAATCCTAGATTTGGTGTATTTTCTACTTTCAGTGTTCCTTTGGGTAGTTATGGGGAAGCTCGGTGACACCAGTTGGCACTCGCTATGGCAGCAGCCACATTGGTTGTCGCTCCTCTTTTCCAGAAATGGATGTTTCACAAAATCCAAAGAATTGCCTAAGACCTCATGCCGAATCGGCAGAATACCAATACCGGCCGCGTGGATCCCACGCTTTCTGCAGGCGTCCATTGTCCAAATTGTCTGCAATTTTGTCTGCAAAACGGATGTTCTATTTATTTATTTTTTTGTGTGATGGACATACAGATGCGGACAGGGTATGTTGTCCCCGTTTTCTGTGTCCCCATTGAAATGAATGGGTCTGCACCCTATACGCAAAAAATGGGGATCGGTGAAAAAAAATATACGATGGTGTGCATGAGGCTTGAATAGAATGCAGTCCTGGTGGAGGGCACAGGCTTTATTATCCATCGTCCTCTGTGTCGCAGGTCATGCTTTATACTTTATTACATTATATTGCTTATTATGCTGCATTGTTTTATGACATTGATGCTACGTGACCCGACACAACTTATTTCGCAAGATCTTTTGTGTAACCGATGGGCCGAGGACTAGAGTCGCTGTATCGAGGAAAAAAAATAGTTTTTTTAAGCAGAAGTTATGTAGGTGACGGTTCAGATCAGTCCTCTGGAGCCAGCTACTCCAAACCTACAGGGATGCAATGCGGATCTTGTCCCTTACAGCTGCGGTCACGTACTCCAAGATCTGCGCCATGGAACTACCTTAATATGTGCATGCTGCGTCTGAGCTCGGGGTAGACGCCCCTGCTGTTTCAAAAGTCAAAACTACATGAATATCAGTTCAAAAACCTAAAAATACCCCAAAGGCATCCATAATCTTTAGCTGGTAAAATGAGGCTCAGTCACGTCTGGCTGTGACTATAACGATTCACGTGTAGGATCCGCGTCTCTGAGGCGGCGCGAGCTTCAGCCCACATGAAAGGGGCGAACAGCAGTTTTCCATGTTGGAAGCGGCTGGCAATAATCCAGGATCAGAGTAACGTTACCGAAGTGTCAGGCAGCCGCGGGGAAGCAATTTCCTCAGTTACGTGAACTTGGCCTGAAATCCTGCTTGTAACCGGCCCAATGTACACACCGCTCTACAGGCCGGGGCCTCTCGTAGCAGGTGATCACAGCGAGCGGTGACAGGTCCCTTCCCATGGAGCCAGTTCATGGCCAAAAGCCTCTCTGAGACCTCATGTGACCGATGGCTGGTTCCTATTTACACAGAGGAGATCGGCCAGGCGGCAGTAGTAGGACGCAGTATACGCGCAGGACACGCTGCCCTGTCGCGCGTTACGTACGGGATTCCGGGCTCTGTAGCAAGCGAGAAATTTCCAGGCATCATCTGAAGCCACCCGCTTTAGGGCACATGCACACCGCCGTCCACAAATTGCGGATCCGTAAAACACTGTTACCAGCTGTGTGTTCCCCATTTTGCAGAATGGAACGGCCGAACCCTAATAGAACAGTCCTATCCTTGTCCGTAACGCGGACAATAATGGGACCTGTTCCTTTTTTTTTTTTTTTTTTTTTTTTTTTTTTTTTTTTTTTTTTTTTTGCGGAATGAATATGTGGACGCGATATGTACACTGAGTCATTTAGATTTTTTTATTGGGGCCCACTGAAATAAATGGTTCCTTATACAGGAGAAATAACAGAACGGACACGGACAAAATAAAATGCGTTCGTGTGCATGAGCCCTTAGGCCGGGTTCTCATCGCCATTTAAATTTTTTAGTTCTGATGGGGGGGGGGAACAGATTTAAGATGGAAATGGCAAAAAGGGATGCAAAATATACATCACTAGTGCTCAGAATGTGTGTGTGTTCTTTATACGGGATCCGTAATTTTTTTATTTTTTACATTTAGTTTTTTTTTGGAGAAAATGAAACGTTGATGTGAACCCGGCATTACATAGCGGTTCTGCCTTTAGCAGGCTGGGGGAGGGGTGGATAATGATGGAGGAACGCCCATTGATCGTACATTCATCACCTGTCCTGTGGATAGTCGTATACCATTGATCAGAGATGTGCGGCGGGGAATACTTCCGATCGACCTTGGTCTTTATATTTTGTGATAATGAAGAACCTAACGAGCCTCCTTTAAAAAATGAATAAAAAAAGACCGTAATCTGATCTGTTTCCAATAGCAACCCATCAGAGTGCCATTTTTCATTTTCTAAACTGAAAGGATTGGTTGCTATGGGTAACGAGATCAGATTTCTATCAGACAGTTCTAACTGGAGACAGTGTAGCAGAGTCTCACCTGCGAGCAGTCACAATGGGCGGTGTTCAGACTTTGTCGCGTTGAGAAATGCTCAGAACCAATATCTTCTTGATGTTCTGATGGCAACTACACGGCGGAGTAAGGTTTGTGTAATCCAGCATATTTGGGTTAATCTGTCTTTACCTGGGATTATTCCAGCCGCTTGGATCTGAAGAGATAGCTGCAGTCACGGGGTGAGTCAGGAGTTTGTGTCTGGGTGTTGCAATGATAACCGTCTGATATAAATCTAGATTGTATTGAAATGACGTCAAACTAGAATACACAGGTCGGCTCTCCTCCAGAAGGCAGAGAAGTGCTCTCTAGTGCCACCTACAGGTACCTACTGAGCTCATTTGTATAACTTTATTTTTTTTCCCAGGGAGCATTGCCTGTAAGACTAAGGCTACTTTCACACCTGCGTTTGGTGCGGATCTGTCTTGTATCTGCACAGACGGATCCGCACCAATAATGCAAACGCTTGTGTCCGTTAATAACGATTCCGTTTGCATTATTCATAAAAATAAAAAAAGTCTAAGTAAAAACGGATCCGTCTTGACTTACATTGAAAGTCAACGGTGGACGGATCCGTTTTCAATTGCACCATATTGTCAGTGAAAAACGGATCCGTCCCCATTGACTTGCATTGTAAGTCAAGACGGATCCGTTTGGCTCTGCATCGTCAGGCGGACACCAAAACGCTGCGTTTTAGTGACCGTCTAAAAAATGCAACAGAGACCAAACGCAGCCAAATGGATGCATTCTGAACGGATCCTTATCCATTCAGAATGCATCGGGGCTGAACTGATCCGTTTTAGGCCACTTGTGAGAGTGCTCAAACGGACCCAGAAACGCCAGTGTGAAAGTAGCTTAAACCAACAGGATCTCCGCAAGGAAAACGGTCACCTTCCAAAAACCGAACAAGAGGGCTCAGTTGCCCACATTAAATCCTCCAAAGCAAAACTGATGATGCACCCCTGGAACCCTTCCGCAGGGCAGGACTGTACTCCTTCTGCCCTCCTGATTGGCACCTATTAGCAGCCACTACTTTGGATTGGACAGAGCACTGAACATATTCCCTAGGGAATCTCTCCTGGTTCCAGGCTCTCGATAACGTTTCCTGACTCTATGTTGTGCCACTCCTCTATTATTCCTACTAGAAGTTTATGAATAAAGGTACGACTGGGTGTGTCCCTGCCCTGTTCATTCAGAAACTATCCAGTCAGTGTCAGACTGTGCAGGGGGCACACCCCCAGCTGGTAACTCCCAGTTGCACCTTTTATTTCTAAACTTCCAGAAGGAATAACAGAGGAATGGAACGACATACAGTTATAAGAGAAGATGCTCCAGAATTGTTGTTACTTGGTGAATACAATTAATGACTAAAACTGACATGTCAGAAATGGGGACGGGTCCTCTCTGATGTAGCTACTTTACTGTCCTTTGCACTGACGTTGTCGTCTGCAGAGCTGCTGGTTGTCAGACAACAACTTGTGACCTGACAGATAAGGTGAGGGGAAGGAAGTAATATTATGGCGCCTGAGCCCTCAACCAGAAGCACTGGTACAATTGTCATTTCTGTTGCTGGAGGCGCCTGAAGCCTGTCGTATGTGTGACTGCATTGTATTGCCCAGGCCGTTATACTGCATTCTGATCACACTGACGGCTTTCTTTCTATTTCAGTCTTTAAGGAGAAGCCCAAGGTCCCCCCGAGTCAGTCCCGGGCTGTCCTGCAGGACCTTTCTCAAGAGCAGTACTCCTACAAGCAATCCATCATCAATCTCTTCAAGAACGTCCCCTTTGTGCTGCTGCTGATCAGCTATGGTAAGATGGGTTACTACATGCAGGTTACAGAATATAAAAGCCCAAATAAAATAGTGGGCAGCATTTGATACCCTCAAAAAAGATGGCCAACTCAATACCAAACGGGCAGACCTATACAAAAAACAAAACAAAAAAAAAACGCACACAGCCGTGTGCAGCCCGCATCATGGACCCATTCACTTCAATGGGTCCAGGGTCCGGGATATGAGTGCTACAGAGTGCTTCCGGCTGTGCCTCCGCATCATGGACCCATTCACTTCAGCATGCGCTACTTTTTTGCGGTGCGGGAAGTCGGATGCGGATCGCAAACCCAATTCAAGTGAAATGGGTCAGCGATCCTCATGCAGCTGCCCCATGGTCCGTGTCCAGGCACGGCGCCCTTACATTTGTGGGCATGAGCCCAGAGTGTGTTTTTACTTTCTTTTATTTGGATCAATGCATACTGTATTTCTTGACTCTGTGTTGACTATATAGTATTATATTATCGCTCAGGCGAATACCGCACTTTTACTTTGGTGTATTTCATCTCAATTTTAATAATTTTGTATATATGTGACCAATAAATTATTGTTACTTCTTGAGCCTCAGGCCGCATAGGTCATATGCACACTGATCATATGGTGATGGCGTATCCTAGCGATGTCATTTTACTAGATGTAAATACAGCTTTCTCGTGCGTGGCATTGGGGGACACAGCACCATGGGTATATGCCCAGCTGCCACTAGGAGGCTGACACTAGAAACAAAAAAGTGTTGGCTCCACCCAGGTGGGCTATACCCCTCTGCTAGAGCCAGAACAACTCAGTCTAGTTCTAGTGTCCGTAGGAGGCAGACATGACCTGCTAGCAGGTCCTTTTTCTGCTAATTTTTTATCTTTTATTTTTATTTTTATTTCTTTTAATTTTTTCCTCTACAGGTAGCAGGGGCGGCTCCATCGTGTTCCACCTTAGTTGTCCCCCTGCGGGCGCGTACTCGGTACCTTGCAGCCACCCAGTCCCCAACGTGACCTGCTTCCGCAGTGGATTCCGGCGGACCCACGGTTTCCGTGTTGAGTCCGCCGAGGGGGTGGTCATGCTGCGCCTGAACTAATCGGAGGGTGAGTATGTGCTTCAGCCCCAACCCCCTCCCCCACCCCCCCACCTCCACTTAGTAAGCTGGGCCCTCTCCTTCTTGGGGTCTCCCCCGCTCTCCTCTCAGGGGGGTCGCCATTCTGGAGCCTTTTTTAATGGTGTCGGCCCCTTTAAGACGGCCGGTTTCGGCCCTCGCTCTCCCTACCTCGGTGGCTGTGTCCCCTCCTCTGCCTTCCCTCGGCGCTGGCTGTTTGTTAGCCGCTTCCGCCTCCTGCGCTGGCGGGCGGGGGCCTGCCGGCGGCGGCGCTTTTCTCCTCCGGCGGCACCCTGGCATACTAGAGGCCGCGGCTTTTGCCTGGCCTAGGCCGCGGTCACGTGGGCGGGCGTCGTCTCCGCCTCCTGGGCTTCCCGGGCTTCCTCTCTGCCTCTCCCCTTGTGGGCGTTCCTCCGGAGGCCTCTCTTCTTTCCGCCCAATCCTGCGCCAGCGCGGGCTGCTAGGGGGGCGGTTCTTCTGCCGGACGCTCTCTCTCTCTCCTTCTGCCTGAGCTGTGCGGCCGCGTGCGTCCTCACTCTGTGCGCTCCGGATCCTCCAGCTTCGGTTTTTTCTGGGACACAGCACCATTGGTCGTGGTAGGCAGCCTCTGGCTGACTCCTTCCTCTTCTTTTCAGGTTCCACCACCGAGAGGCCATCATGTCTTCCTCTGGTCAGGCCCCCACTCCCCCTGCCGCCATTTCCACTCATTACGCCTGCTCTGTGTGTAGCAGGAAGTTCCCATGCGGCCAGCCTACGTCCCTCTGTGTGCAGTGCCTCACCCCCGGGCCCGCCCAGTCCGCTCCTGCGGCCTCTACCTTGTCGGTTCTCCCGGAATGGGCTGCTACCCTGTCCCAGGCCATAGGTAGCCTTGCTAGCCTCTCCCAATCCCTGGCGCAGTCTCTGGACAGTCTCCCTGCCCAGATTGCGGCCGCCTCTGGCAGGGCCTCTACCGCTGGTGATACGCCTGGCGACAGTTCCCAGCCTCGCTCCGGCTCTCGGTCCCGCAAACGACCACGTACGGTCTCGGCTGGGTCTCACTCCTCCTCAGTTTCCCCGGATCACTCCCCGGCTAGGTCTGAGTCCGGTGAGATTTCTTCTTCAGCCGCTTCCGCCGCTCCTGGGGACTCCTCCGCTTCAGATTCTGAATCTGAGCGGTGTTCGGCGATGTCGGCAGCAGTGCAGGATCTCATCAGAGCCGTGCGGGACGCACTCCACGTGCAGGATGTCCCCTCGTCCTCCTCCATGGAGGCAGTGTCCTTCCGACGCTCTAAGCGGTCCACTGTGGTTTTTCCCAATCACGAGGATCTGGACGCTCTCCTTGCCAGGGAATGGCGTCACCCTGATCGGCGCCTTCATCTCACCAAGGCTTCTGATGTTCCTTATCCTTTCTCTGAGGATTCGGTCAATCTCTGGACGATGCCCCCCCTGGTGGATCCTCAGGTCGCTCGTCTGGCGAAGGCTACTACGCTTCCCCTGGCTGATGCGGCTTCCTTGTCGGATCCCGCTGATAAACGGGTCGACTCCTTGGCCAAGTCCGTTTTCATCGCAGCGGGCGCCGCCATCCGTCCTGCGTTTGCCGCCTCTTGGGTCGCCAAGGCATGCGCCGTTTGGGCAAAGCAGCTTCTCCGTGCTTTACCTGCTGACTCTGAGCAGGGGGACTTGGCAGTGCTTGCCTCCCAGATCTATCAGGCCTCCAAGTTTCTTTGTGACGCCTCTATGGAATCGGCTCGCCGCTCTGGGCGCGCGGCCGCCAACTCTGTGGCTATCCGCCGCACCATCTGGCTTCGTTCCTGGGCGGCGGACGCCGCCTCTAAGAAGGCTCTTATCTCTCTTCCCTTTCTTGGTGGAAAGCTCTTTGGGAAACGCTTAGAGGAGCTCATCTCCGAGGCCACTGGAGGTAAGAGTTCTCTTCTTCCTCAGAATCAGCCTCGCCGCCGTCGTTTCCCCGGATCGTCCTCCCGGACGCAGTCCTTTCGGTCCTTTCGGGCCCCTCCTGCCCGATCTGACAAGAAGCCTTCCAGGCCTTCCTTCAAGTCCAGGCCCTCTTGGCACGCCAAACCCAAGCCCGCTCGTCCCCAGCCCACTAAGCCTCCTTCAGCATGACTCGATCCCCGTCATGGTGGGAGGGCGCCTGCTCGTCTTTCGGGATGTTTGGCGGGCAAACGTAGAAGACGCTTGGGTTCTCGAGGTGGTCTCTTCGGGGTACAAAATCGAATTCACCGACCTCCCACCCAGTCGGTTCTTCTTGACGTCCCCCCCCATGTCTCCCGCCCGGGCAGACAGTTTTTTTCAGGCCATTCATTCCCTGCGCGCTCTGGGGGTCATCGTTCCGGTTCCAGAGTCAGAACGTTTTCGGGGCTTCTACTCGAACCTGTTCACCGTCCCCAAAAAGGACGGCTCACTCCGTCCTATCCTGGATCTGAAGGCGCTCAATCGGTTTGTCCGGGTCCGTCATTTCCGCATGGAGTCCCTCCGGTCCGTGATCGCCTCCCTGGAGTTGGGCGAGTTCCTGTCGTCGGTCGACATTCAGGATGCCTATCTCCACGTTCCCATCGCCCTCTCCCATCAAAGGTTCCTTCGCTTCGCGGTGGGTTCGCTTCATTTCCAATTTGTAGCCCTTCCCTTCGGTCTGGCCTCCGCACCAAGGGTTTTCACCAAGGTGTTAGCTCCCCTAGTGGCTCTTCTTCGTGCCAGGGGGGTCGCCCTGGTGCCTTACCTGGACGACCTTCTGATTCGGGCCCCGTCTCCCGAGGACAATCTGTCCAGCCTGAGCATCACCCTCTCGGCTCTTGCTCGGTTCGGGTGGCTTGTCAACCACTCCAAGTCCTCCCTTGTCCCACGCCAGAAGATGCTCTTTCTGGGAATGCTGTTCGATACTCGCCTCGGGCGGGTGTTCCTTCCCCCGGAGAAGGTGTCTTCTCTTCATGCGGGGGTACATCTTCTCCGCAGGCCGTCCTCTCTGACCATCAGGACGTGTATGCGCGTCCTGGGGAGGATGGTGGCCTCATTCGAAGCCATTCCTTATTCCCAATTCCACTCTCGGGACCTGCAGATGTTCATCCTGTCCAGGTGGGACAAGTCCCCGGAGGGTCTCGAGCGCCTCGTTCGTCTCCCTCCTCAGGTTTGTCTGGATCTCTCCTGGTGGTTGCTTCCCCGGACGGTGTCCCTGGGCCGGTCCTTCCTCCCCCCCAGTTGGCGCGTGATCACGACCGATGCCAGCCTCTCGGGATGGGGAGCGGTGTTCGAGTCCCTCACGGTTCAGGGTCTGTGGTCTGTTCAGGAATCTTCCCTGCAGATCAACGTTCTCGAACTCAGGGCGATTTTCTTAGCACTGTCGCACTGGACTTCCCGTCTGCGCGGCCTCCCGATCCGGATTCAAACGGACAACTCCACCGCCGTGGCTTATCTGAATCATCAGGGGGGCACCAGGAGCGTGATGGCCCTGCGAGAGGCCTCTCAGATCCTGCGATGGGCGGAGGAACACGTTCCCGTTCTCTCCGCCGTCCACATTCCCGGGGTCGACAATTGGGCGGCAGACTTTCTCAGTCGTCAGCTCGTCGACCCGGGCGAATGGTCTCTCCACCCGGAAGTGTTTCATCAACTGTGTCTCCGGTGGGGAGTTCCGGACGTGGATCTCTTCGCGTCTCGCCTGAATCACAGACTTCCGCGCTATGTTGCGCGGTCCAGGGATCCGCAAGCTCTTGCGGTCGATGCCCTGGTTCTGCCTTGGTCCCAGTTCGACCTTCTGTATCTCTTTCCGCCCATCCCTCTTCTGCCTCGAGTGCTCAAGCGTCTCAAGGCGGCCCGGGTGCCGGCGATTCTGGTGGCCCCAGATTGGCCCCGCAGGGCGTGGTACGCAGATCTCGTGTTCCTGCTCGCCGACGTTCCATGGCGTCTTCCCCTGCGTCGCGATCTCCTTTCGCAGGGCCCTCTGTTCCACCCGAATTTACCGCAGCTTCGTTTGACGGCGTGGCTGTTGAGACCGCGATCCTGAAGGCCCGTGGTCTCTCGGACTCTGTCGTTCAGACGATGCTTCGCGCTCGGAAGCCCCAGTCGGCCCGTATTTACTATCGGACCTGGAGGGCGTATTTTGCTTGGTGCGAGTCCGCACGTTCTCGTCCTCTCCTTTTTTCGGTCCCTAATATTCTGGCCTTTCTTCAGGCTGGTTTTGATAAGGGGCTTCGCCTGGCTTCTCTCAGGGGGCAGATTTCTGCCCTTTCGGTCCTTTTTCAACGTTCTGTGGCCACGCGGGCTCAGGTTAAGACTTTTCTGCAGGGTGTCGCTCGCCGAGCCCCTCCTTTTCGTCCTCCGGTGGAGCCGTGGGACCTGAATCTTGTTCTTGATGCTCTTCAGTCCTCTCCTTTTGAGCCCTTGGCAGACATCTCTCTGTCGTTTGTGTCATTTAAGGTTGCCTTCCTTGTGGCTATCACCTCTATCCGTCGGGTTTCCGAACTGGCGGCGCTTTCCTGCCGGTCGCCTTTTCTGGTGTTCCATCGGGACAAGGTCGTTTTGCGTCCCGTTCCTTCTTTTCTCCCTAAGGTTGTCACCCCGTTTCACATCAATGAGGAGATTATCCTTCCTTCCTTCTGCCCTAATCCTTCTCACCCTCGGGAGAAGTCTCTCCATTGCCTGGATGTTGTTCGGGCTCTCCGCTGGTACCTTCGCCTCACGGAACCCTTCCGTCGTTCGGATTCTCTTTTCCTGGTTCCGGCGGGTCCTCGTAAAGGTCTGCCTGCCTCCAAGGCCACCATCTCTCGCTGGGTTCGGTCGGCTGTCAAGGAGGCCTACGCCGCGAAGGGTCGCGCTCCCCCTTCCAGGTTGACCGCTCATTCGACTAGGGCAGTCGGAGCTTCCTGGGCGGTGCGTCATCAGGCTTCGGCTGCCCAGCTTTGCCGGGCCGCCACCTGGGCGTCAGTTCACACTTTTGCTAAATTCTACCACATTCATTCCCTGGCTTCTGCTGATGCCAGCCTGGGGCGTAAGGTTCTGCAGGCAGCGGTGCTTTAGGTTGCCGTCTGGCGATCTTCTTCCCTCCCTCAGGGACTGCTTTGGGACGTCCCATGGTGCTGTGTCCCCCAATGCCACGCACGAGAAAAATGGATTTTTTGTACTCACCGTAAAATCCTTTTCTCGTAGTAGGCATTGGGGGACACAGATCCCTCCCTTTCCTTGGAGCATTTGTTCTTGTTCGTGGTTCCGGCGTTTGCTTGTGGTTGTCGGGTTCCCCAGTTCAAGACTTGTTGGCACTCCGTTTCTTTTTGGTTCAGGTGTGGCGTTCCTACTGCTTTTGGTACTGACTGAGTTGTTCTGGCTCTAGCAGAGGGGTATAGCCCACCTGGGTGGAGCCAACACTTTTTTGTTTCTAGTGTCAGCCTCCTAGTGGCAGCTGGGCATATACCCATGGTGCTGTGTCCCCCAATGCCTACTACGAGAAAAGGATTTTACGGTGAGTACAAAAAATCCATTTTTTTAAACTACTTTGCATTTCAATTTCTCACGCTTTTTAAGATCTCTGCTTGCTGTCAGACAAATAGAAACCATAACAAGCCATGTACCAGCCTGGAAAGCCAATGACCTGGCTGGATTTTTTCCGCCCCTGAATGTTTAACAAGAATGTTTCCACTCACTGACAGCAAACAGATATGTTGAGGAACTTTAAGCACATGGGGAAAGTTCAAGATACAGTGGCCAGGCTTGTAATCCGTCCTTTGTTGCGTAATGTACCCGCTTTGAGCCTCAGGCCGCGTTTCTTTTTGCCTCCTCGCCAGAATTCAGGTCCGGACACGGTTTTATCATTCACAATACATGGCAGGTTCTTCCCGTTACCAGGAGTTGTTGACTGAGTCTGGGTTTTTCCTTCTATCGCTGATGAGTCACTTTCTGGGTATTTGCAGCGTCATGGCTCCATCTGTAGCCTTGGCATACGGTCGGGGAAGATCTGTCTGAGCAGGAGATAAAGTATGGTTTCTTCTCCTTTCAGGGATTATGACCGGCTCCTTCTATTCGGTGTCCACGCTGCTGAATCAGATGATCACACATCACTACGAGGTCAGTGCCGTGGTGTAGACAAGGTCTAATGCTGGAATAATGGGCGGCTGCAGACAGGAGCGGACTGGCCATAGACCTTACAGGGAAATTTCCCGGTGGGCCGATGCCCAGGAGGCCACCTGGGCCCTCCTCACTACCCACCAGAGGAAGTTTTTGGGGATGTATTTTGTGATGGACTGTGGTATGTGGCTCTGTTGGGGTGGTATCATGTGCCACAATATGGTATTGCTGGCTTTGCCTTCCATCAACTTGGACCCGACTACAAAACAGGGCCACTTTTAAGTATTTCCTCCGACCAAGTCATCTAGATTTGGTCCTTCTCAGAGTTGCTCAGATCCTTACCCCTGGCCATTTTTATTGCTTCAAACACATCAACTTCACTCCCTGACTGTTCACCTGCTTTCTAAAGTAGTGTATTGTCAGCGGAACCTGCCATGAACAGAGTTCGCCCGACACTCCAGCTGCTGTGAAACTACAACACCCATCATGCACGCTTACTCTGCTGTTCTTTTAACTCCCATAGAAGTGAAAGGAGGATTCTGAGAGTTGTAGTCTCAGAACAGCTGGCATGCTGAATGTTGCTGATCTGTTGTATAAAGTGTGTGGGGAGATCCCCGACGGATGATGTTGGGGAGAGAAGGATCAGGGCGAAGTGAATAGTTACCAATCCTATATTTTTTTATTATTTTTTTTTCCTCAGTCGATAAGCTGCTGCCAGAAGTCCCCATTAAAGGGGTTCTCCAGGAATAAAAAAAAAAAATGAAAATACTTAAATATTATTTTATAATATATTCACAAATACCTTTCATTAGTTATAATGGCTCATTTTCTCTTGGGAGCAATCATTAGGAGAAATAAAAAGGCCGCCGTCCTATTAGTGCACACAAAACCTGCCCTAATCACACAGGAGGACAAGTTGCTTTACAACACTGAGCTAAAGAGCTGCCTCATCCTCCTCTCTGCTCTGCTTGTCAGGGATTATGATTCTGAATACTGGTAAATCTTTGTGGGAATGGAGATGATGATGAGGAGACATCAGAGGAGAGTGAGGTGTGGCTAATGAGCCGCACCACTTGTTTAGTCTCCATTACCACAGTCCATCCTGTCCGTCCTCTCTGTACTTCATGTCTCCTCATGAACTAAATTCCCAAGAAATTCAGCTGAAGGTCTTATCATCTGTGTTCAGGATTATAATCCCTGACAAGCAGAGCAGAGAGGAGGATTAGGCAGTTCTTTAGCTCAGTGTTGTGAAGTAACTTGTCCTCATGTGTGATTAGGGCAGGTTCTGTGTGCACTAATAGGACGGCGGCCATTTTGTTCCCCTGATGATTGCTCCCCAGACAAAACGAACCATTATAAATAATGAAAGGTATTTGGGAATATATTTATAATAAAGTAATATTTAAGTATTTTCATTTTCTTAATTCCTGGAGAATCCCTTTAAAAATACACATACGTGCTCGGTCGAACCGAACTTGTATGGGAGAGAGTGTTCAGCAGAGATTCTCATTTGACCAACGGCTATTGAATGTGTATGGCTGCCGTAGTATATCCCACCCCTTCACAGCGGCCATTGTCACAAGGTGCTCTACACCTGTCGCTGGTTTTAATGCTATCGTTAATATACAGGGGTATTGGTTTGCCACAATATGGAAGTATTGGACGTTTCAGGTATCAATGTCTTTCAGCTCTTCCGCCTCATCCTGGAGAACCTCCTCCTGATCTGATGTGGGGGGTGGTGGGCACTCTGCCCATGTTCCAGTCCAGTTCCATGTGTATAGGCTGCAGCTCCAGTGAGAACCAGTCAGTAATGCCCAGGTCTGCTCTTCAATATGGAGGGTATATTAACCATGCAAAGATAACCTACTTCATGATTGTTACCATTATTAACAGGTTCATTTAAATGGGAGAGGGTTTATTATTATTTTTTTGTATTAAATAGGGCTGCATGGCATCACACTTAAAAGGGTTGTCCAGTCCAGTAAACCTTTTTTTTTTCCAGTATACACCACTAGGGAATTCTTAGCTGGGGGGGGGGGTCCTCTGATAATTCTGCTTATCTCTTGACCCGAGTGGCTCTCTGACTTTGGCGGACCTTCCCTGTCTAGCTCAGTTCTCAGTGGTGGGGCTGCAGGCAAATTCAATCCATATTGCTAGGATTCCTCCTAGATTACAGCCGGGGTCCCTCCGTGATCAGACTGTTGTCAAAGGTCAAGTAGAAATTGTACAAAGTAGTGGAGAACCTCTTTAAATCAGGGATGATTTTCCTGATGGCTGCTTATGACTTTTCGCCCTAGTGTTTGTGATGGGCCGCATACTGTAAAATGCATCCTTAGTTTGACATAGCTCTGTACCGTCATGGTGCCCAGAGCCCATTAATTAGACGTTACTAAAATCTGTAGTTCCAAATCCATACTGATGGCTATGCTTTGGCCTCCTGCTTGGCAAATGTATGCAGTACTCTGTACGTCAGTGATAAATAACAATCTCTTATTTTCTGACAGGGGGAAGAGGTAAACGCCGGCAGGATCGGGCTCACCCTGGTTATAGCAGGGATGATTGGATCTGTCATTTGTGGCGTGTGGCTCGACTATACTAAAACATACAAGTAGGTGACCTTGTGAGATGTGCTGGGCGTGTGCCCCCGTCTGCAGTACCATCGACGCTAACGCTCAGTTTTGACTCCACGCAGGCAGACCACGCTGATCGTCTACATCTTATCATTCATCGGGATGCTGGTCTTTACCTTCACCCTGAATCTTGGGAACCTCATTATTGTGTTTGTGACAGGAGGAGCTCTTGGGTAAGAGATGGTTTACCCTCAATAAGTGCAAGTCTAATAATCGCGTCCTGAGGAGAACGCTCTGTGAAGCTGACGGGTTTTCATTCAAGTGTCGCCTGTAATTCTGTGTAAAATGCAGAAATATAAAAACATTATACTACTTATCCTGTACTGATCCTGAGTTACATCCTATATTATACTCCAGAGCTGCACTCCCTATTCTGCTGATGGAGTGACTGCATCTGTGGCAGTCCGTGCACCTGGAGTAGAAACTACACCAGCCCCAACACACCGCCACCCCTATCACACCCAACTGGTGTACAGGGTGCAAAACCGGCCGTCTGACAATATATTGTTGCACGGCCTGACAGCAGAGGAGACTTGCGACACTTTTTATGTCTAAAAGTGTCGCCATTCCCTTAGTAAATGTGCCCCACTGTGTATATACATTACTTATCCTGTACTGATCCTAAGTTACATCCTGTATTATACTCCAGAGCTGCACTCACTATTCTGCTGGTGCAGTCACTGTGTATATACATTACATTACATTACTTATCCTGTACTGATCCTAAGTTACATCCTGTATTATACTTCAGAGCTGCACTCACTATTCTGCTGGTGCAGTCACTGTGTACATACATTACTTAGGCTACTTTCACACTAGCGTTCTGCTGTCCGCTCGTGAGCTCCGTTTGAAGGGGCTCACGAGCGGAGCAGAACGCTTCCGCCCAGCCCTGATGCAGTCTGAATGGATGCGGATCCGCTCAGACTGCATCAGTCTGGCGGCGTTCAGCCTCCGCTCCGCTCGCCTCCGCACAGCCAGGCGGACAGCTGAACGCTGCTTGCAGCGTTCAGCTGTCCGCCTGGCCGTGCGGAGGCGTGCGGATCCGTCCAGACTTACAATGTAAGTCAATGGGAACGGATCCGCTTGAAGATGACACCATATGGCTCAATCCTCAAGCGGATCCGTCCCCCATTGACTTTACATTGAAAGTCTGAACGGATCCGCTCAGGCTACTTTCGCACTTAGAAATTTTTCTAAGTTATTAATGCAGACGGATCCGTACTGAACGGAGCCTCCGTCTGCATTAATATGATCGAATCCGTTCAGAACGGATCCGATCAAGCGCAAGTGTGAAAGTAGCCTTATCCTGTACTGATCCTGAGTTACATCCTGTATTATACTCCAGAGCTGCACTCACTATTCTGCTAGTGGAGTCCCTGTGTACATACATTACATTACTTATCCTGTACTGATCCGGAGTTACATCCTGTATTATACTCCAGAGCTGCACTCACTATTCTGCTAGTGGAGTCCCTGTGTACATACATTACATTACTTATCCTGTACTGATCCGGAGTTACATCCTGTATTATACTCCAGAGCTGCACTCACTATTCTGCTAGTGGAGTCCCTGTGTACATACATTACATTACTTATCCTGTACTGATCCTGAGTTACATCCTGTATTATACTCCAGAGCTGCACTCGCTATTCTGCTGGTGCAGTCACTGTGTACATACATTACTTATCCGTACTGATCCTGAGTTACATCCTGTATTATACTCCAGAGCTGCACTCGCTATTCTGCTGGTGGAGTCACTGTGTGCATACATTATATTACTTATCCTGTACTGATCCTGAGTTACATCCTGCATTATACTCCAGAGCTGCACTCACTATTCTGCTGGTGGAGTCACTGTGTACATACGGTACTGCAGGATCAGATGCACCCTGCTCATTCCAGTATACTCTATGAATGTGCTATTTTGTGTCTATACATTAGTTTGTACAGACCCTAAAGTAGTTGTCCTCAGCCTTTGGCTTTCTTACTTCTGTGAAACTACAGCACCCATTATGCTGGGAGTTATTGTTTCACACCAGGTGGCGAGCTGCAGATTGAAGACCGCTGCTCTAAACCTGACAGGCTCTTTGTAATATTCATTCATCCTTTATACTATGGCACCAGAGATCACAATATAAAGGCTACGCCTCCGTGTTTCTCCCCATTAGGTTCTTTATGACGGGATATCTGCCATTGGGATTTGAATTTGCTGTCGAGATCACGTACCCAGAATCAGAGGGCACATCGTCCGGACTGCTCAATGCTTCAGCCCAGGTAAATCTATACAGATGTGGGTATAATGCACGTCACATATAAGCTATGTAGATGAGGTGATCCTAGGCTGCAGGATGGAGCACCTGTTATTTTAGGTTGATTCTCCTGCAAAGCTGGAGAGTAAAGGCCTCCGCTTCCTACTACCTATGATTGCAAGAACTGTCCCGCCATATTGTGCACTGCAAGGTCTTAAGGCCTAGGGCTACATGGCGACACTGGTCGCGGGCAGGATCACTGAGTAGCAGTGTCCCATAGAAACGAATGGGATCTTCACGGCAAGAAATCCAGCCATGCTGCAGCGATCCCATTAATTTCTATGGGATCACCGCTACTCGGAGATCCTGGTCGCAACCAGTGTATTGTAGTCGCATAACTGAGCGAGGTGGATACATGAACACACGTAACAGCCTTAAAGGGAATGTGTCATCAGAAAATGACCTGCTCTTTAAATCACTTTTTTTATGTTTAACATATTTTTAAAGATTTTTTCATGATGTTGTTTTTAATTTTCCACGTTACTTTTTATATTTGAACTAAAACCAAAAATGCTGCAGTTATCGCACTGGCCACTATGCCTAATAATTGCCCTCACTTCTTGGTCTGTACAGATCACTTTACTGCAGATATCTGCTTATCTGACATTCTAATCCTGCCTGTAATGATATCACCTCTGTGTATAGATAAGACAGGATCCACCATTCACAAGAGGCGAATGTCAGAGCTTATCTTTTCTTCCCTTGCACAATGACCTCTGCACAGGTCACAGAGCGCGTCTAGAAGACTCTGCCATAGAAGTCAGTAGGGTCCCCTCCTCATCATTGGGCTGCCATAAAGCAGATTTTTTTAATGCTTTGTAAATGCTGTTAAGAAAGGATCAGGCAAGATGATCGCCACCCATAATCATGTGCAGGAAATAGAATAAATAAATCTACAATCTGAAAATAAAAACGGATGAGAAAATAAGAGACGTGTTCCGATCTGGTTTTAACTGGGAGATGACACTTTTGGTGACACTTTTCCTTTACTCCTCTAAGAGCCTTGGGCTGATGATCATTAACAAACACTGGCTTCCCATCGTTGCCCCGTGTAAACATGCTGCTGATCACCCGACACTTGTCTGCTGCTGGGTGATGGGATAGTTTTCCGTGAGCATGAAACTGCTCTCTTGTCAGCAGCACCTCTCCTCTGGTAAGAAGGGGATGTGCTGCCGATAATAAGCAGCGATCATTCATCCCCATACAGTGCAATGATTGCTGCGAGTAAATGCAGGTGACCGGGGCTGGTCGACATGCTGTCCATCATCAATCGACACTTGTTACTGAGAACACACATCCTGCCTCTTACCCCGGAGTTCAGCAGTTACCTGGTAATCATCCTCCCCCCAGGATATGCCCCCATTCTCTGATAGGTGCGGGTTCCACTGCTGGGACCTGCACCTATATTGAGAATGGAGCCCCGCAAAGTGATGGCTGGAGGACTCTGGTCCGGCCACCACCAAGCGCTCTACCTATAGTAGTGAACCGGCGCGCACTGCGCATGACCGGCCACCGCTCAAATTCATTTCTACGGGCCCGACAGAAATAGCTGAGCCAGCGCTCCGCTATATTTGGCGGACCCATAGAAATTGAATAGAGGGCGGCTGCGCATGTTCAGTGTGCCCTTCACCGCTTTCGGGGCTCCTTTCTCGATATAGGTGCGGGTCCCAGAGTTGGGACCCGCACCTATCAGAGAATGGGGGCATATCCTAGCGATGTCTGAGAGGAGACAACCCCTTTTAAGTTTTATTGTTTCCCTTTGGTTTGGTCCAGCATGATAACGGGGCCCTTGGACCAGAGACGTTTGTGCACCCTGCCCTATAGGAACTGACCTACATACCAGTTTTGAGATCACGAATGGACCGTTGCTTTAACCTCACCCATTCTTCACATCCTTCTGTTCACTTTTTTTTTAACCTGTCCCTGCCCCCCCCCCCTACCCCACACATTTTCTTTTTGGTCTCTTGTCCCTCTCTGTAGAACGTGGCTTATTCTTTTAATTACCAGCCTGGCTTCATGGACTGCTATTTGTGAACTGTATTTCTGATCCCTGCGGAGAGCGGCAATTATAGGATGAGAGTAGTTATTACTAATGTAACCGGTCATTCATTCTGCAGTTTTGTATGTTTGAACTGCAGATGCCTTGTTTTATATATTTTTATGCTGCTAGAAGTTGGGTCTTCTCTATTCACACCCAGAGCTGCTTGTAGGGTTACCCAGTTAGCGCTCAGGCTGTAGTAGCTCCGATGTCCCTGCTTGTTCGGTGCTGGTGCAGGCAGTGCTCTGTTGTAATGACATTTTGGAAGATTTGCCTAGAGTTGCAGCTATGAGGTCTGTCAACATGGCGCTGACAGATTCCAGGTGTCGACCAGAAGAATTTGACATCAAGCATTTCATGTGTCAGGGGTACAGGACGTGACGGAACTCGGGGTCGCTATAAGATAGGTGGAAGGTATTTGCAGTTATACCCATGATGGGCTTAAAAGTAAGGGTTAAGTTAGAGCTCCGCGTTCCACATCATGATAATCCGCCATTAGTGATGATGTGATTGTGGTTTCACCATTATTTCTCTTTGCAGATATTTGGGATCCTGTTTACTCTGGCGCAGGGGAAGCTGACCACAGACTACGACCCTCGGGCTGGCAATATATTCCTCTGTGCCTGGATGTTCATAGGAATCATTTTAACAGGTGAGCCGCTGGTCCGTTTTGGTTGTGCTGGTTATATAGAATGGCTGTAGGAGGGTGCATTTCAGGGGTTGTCCAATTACAACAGGTTTACCATAGGATAGGGGATAAGTGTCAGATTGGCAGGGGTCTGACCGCTGGGGCCCCCACCAATTGCAAGAATGGGCATCCCTGTTCCCCCTTTGAGTTGGAGTGTCGGACACGCATGTCTGCTTCTCCGTTCAGATGAGGAACACACCCCTGTCCTCATGAACGATGCGGCCCCCAGTAGTCGGACCCCCGCCAATTAGACACTTATCCCCTATACACGGAATGGGGAATAAGTTCTTGCACTTGGACACCTGTAGGTGCTTCTGATGACCAGAGGGGATTATAATGCTGAAAAGAGAAATCAAATATATGGTAAATCTCAATGCAGTTTAAAGGGAACCTGTCACCGGGATTTTGTGTATAGAGCTGAGGTCATGGGTTGCTAGATCGCCGCTAGCACATCCGCAATATCCAGTCCCCATAGCTCTGTGTGCTTTTATTGTGTAAAAAAACAACAACGATTTGATACATATGCAAATTAACCTGAGATGAGTCCTGTACCTGAGATGAGTCCTGTATGTGAGAGGAGTCAGGGACAGGACTCATCTCAGGTTAATTTGCATATGTATCAAATCATTTTTTTTACACAGTTAAAGCACACAGAGCTATGGGGACTGGGTATTGCGGATGTGCTAGCGGCCATCTAGCAACTCGTGTCCTCAACTCTACACACAAAATTCCGGTGACAGGTTCCCTTTAAGGGTTGATCCCCACAGGATGGCCTCTGGCAGCTGCGATGCAGCCAAAACCCATAGTAGCTGCTGCTTACTTGCCATTGTCACTGTCCCATTCACTTGAATGGACGAGCCGTGTGCAAAAATTGGAAGTTATTGAATGCTGCAATTTTCTCTGTGAATTGGTGCAGTTAGGCTACTTTCACACTTGCGGCAGAGTGATCCGGCAATCAGTTCCGTCACCGGAACTGCCTGCCGGATCCGGCAATCTGCATGGAAACGGACATCATTTGTAAATGGATCCGGTATTTCCTCCGTCCAAAACGCCTTTCAGTGACCGAACTGAAGACCTCCTGATGCATCCTGGATTGCTCTACATTCAGAATGCATTAGGATGAAACTGATCAGTTCTTCTCCGGTATTGAGCCCCTATGACGGAACTCTGTGCCGGTAAAGAAAAACGCTAGTGTGAAAGTACCCTTACTGGGGATCAACTGCAGTGTTTGCAGGCAGCCGATCCGCCATGACATAACACTGATCATCTGGTGACGGGGCATGTATTAAGGCAGCAGGTGAACAGTCCATTCTTGATGTTTGTTGGAGGCAGATTTAATGATCCAAGCGACTTTGACTAGAGCTAAATTGTGATGGACGACTGGGTTGAAGCGTTATCAAAACGGTAGGTCTTGTGGGGCGTTCCCTGTATGCAGTGATTAGTACCAAACCTCTAAAAGGGGTCCAACGAAGGACCACCATTGAACAGGGTTGTGGGTGCCCAAGGCTCACTGTCGGGGTGAAGTCTAGTTCATCTGGTCCGGTCCCAATAGCTGCTGCGGAGAAAATGGCTGCTGGCGATGGTAGAAAGGAGTCATCCCAGCTTGCTGTGTAGCCGCAGAGCCTGCCCACCACCAAATTTACACAGAGGAATAACGCGGTATGTTACGGAGTACATGAGTATATCATTGTGCAGTGATGTTTTTTTCCTTAGCCCCCGCCCAGTTTGCCTAATTTTAGGGTATTTTATTAGCATACACTATTTGGGGGAAATGCTGTGAATAAAGTCTTTATCCTCTGCGTGCTTGGGGTTTTTTTTCTGTCCTGCTTTCACTTGGATGTCATTGACTAGTGCGGAAGCAAATATTTATTCAGTGCGGTAAATCTACAGCAGAGCGTGATCCTGCAAGCCAGAGTCATCACTGACATACTGATGTAGCAGAGCCGAGTTGTACCTTCCAGTTGTTTGTACAGAGAAACTCTTGTGTCAAACATTTATGGCCTGTCCACAGGATTTACTACATGTGAATTTTTTTTTATAATTAAAGGGATTGTCTAGGTTTAGAAAAAACATGGCTGCTTTCTTTCAGAACCAGTACCATGCCTGCCTTCGGTTCTGGTCAGCCCCATTGAAATGAATGTAGGTGACACAACCTGTGGGCAGGTGTGGTGCAGTTTTTGGACCAAGGCAGCCATGTTTTACTAAATCTAGACAAGCCTGTGTTTAAAGGGGTTTTTCCTGAGACTTTTTACTGATGACCTATCCTTTGGATAGGTCATCAGTATCTGATTGGTGGGGGTCCGACACTGGGGGAACTATGTCGGTCTCGCAGCTTTGTTTAGGCAAGTGACGTTGCGTTCATGGGCCACATGGTCTTGGCGCAGCTCGGCCCCATTAAAGTGAATGGGGCCAATCTACGAAACCAGATGCACGATACAATGTGCGGTGGTGAGCGGAGAGAGGTCCACGGTGCTCACAGGAGCGCCGGTGCCTTCTCAAACAGCTGATCGCTGGGGTCCGAGGTGTCGAACCCCCACCGATCAGATGCTGATGGGGGGGGGGGGGGGGTTTGCAAATTTGCCATTGTTTTTGCGTTTCATTTAAGATGTATTGCAGCTCAATTAAGTGAATGGCGGGGAGCTGCAGTACCAGACGTCGTCCATGGCCAATACGCAGAAGAAATAACTGTGACCGATCAGCAGCTGGAAACGGGTCTTTTTGGTGATGTACATGCTGCCAGATACGCCTCCTACTTACAAACGTGTTTTACCCCTTTCCCATTGATTTCTGAGGAAAAGCAGCCTCAGAACCACTTGTCCGGCTGCTTAAAAATACCTGACACCGTGCACTAGGGCATGTATTTTACATTGGAAGCTGTCTGGTGGCGTTTTGTATAATGCGGTTTTCCATGACCAGATAGTGATTTTTTTTTATTTTTGCCTGAGGCTTATTTCATAATGCGGAGCCCGGGTGGGACTTTCCAGCATTGTGCCATTTGGAATTGGTTCATTGATATGGAATGGTGAGGCTTTGTAGCAGTTCTGGGCTCGGCTCCAGCCCGGAGGTGATCAGATTGATCGGGGGACTGGTAAAGTCTCCTGTTTATCCGGCTGACTGCTAGGAAGAACCAGGGGAGATTCTCCGGCTGGCAGTTTCCTGGGTGGGTCACACCATAAGTGGGGTTTCCAAGGCTATGCACTAAAAGTCTGCCCTGGAAATGTTCTTAAAATGAAAGCAGATGTCATGTGTTTGTGTAATGTCGCACAGTCCTGTGAGGCAGATCCGCAGTGTACACCGCCATCTGGACGCACAGCAGTTGTGTAAATACGTCTCTTGACTTGGGTGTAAGCTTATACAGGTGGTTGCTGGTGACATTGGGCTTTCTAGGAATGGGGTTACTCATTGGCAGATCTGTAGTCTCTGTTGATTTTTGGACAGTGCACACATTTTTCCAGTAAAGATGATTGATCACTGGTAGGTTTTTGTAGCCTGATTGCAGGTAGGGGGTCACCTGTATGGTACAGAGTGACTGGTTTTACTAACCTGTTTTTACCCAGGATATACTTGAACGTCATGCCACCTATTAAAAGCAACCTCCGCAGGACCACCAATAACCGCAGTCTCAGGGCCTGAAAGGTGGCACGTAAGACGTCTCAGGTGACGCCAGATTGCACATCCTCATTTCCTCCACACCCTCTTGAAACTCCAGCGCGCCATGTGTTAATTCTGTCTGGTTTAAAGGGGTTCTCCGCTTTGTACAGTCTCTTTTTGTTACATGGGTCCCTTTATAATAAGACGATCACGTGGTGTCCCTCTCCTGGGACCTATAATGTTCAACTGGCAGTAGGGCTTTAATTCTTCTGCAGCGTCACCACAGCATTACATTCTGCCAGTTTAAAACAAATGGGTTCCCTGTGTCATGCATAGATGCAGGAGTCCTCCAGAGAGGGATGTTTTGCTAATAGATGAGGGTTCTGAATGGGGGGGGAAACTCCACTCTATTAAGTCAAATTTTCTATTGGGGTATTTAAAAATCCGAAAACCCCTTTTAGATGAGCTGTTATGTTTGGGAGAAGGGAAGTGACAACTGCTCTGATCACATTTCTGATCCTGAAAATTGGTTGTCGCTTTTCAAAAAGCATCTAGACATTCTCACCCTCTGTGGTTAAATGCCTAAATCCTATAATATATACTAGTATAATAATACATGTAAGGGTAGGAGAACCTACAATGGCATGCAAAGGTCTGGGCATCCCAGTCAAAATCACTGTTTCTGTGAACAGTTAAGCAAGTTGAAGATAAAATGACCTCCAAAAGGCATAAAGTAAAACATGACTCATTCCATTTGTATTTTAAGCAAAAACAATATTTTTTTCATTTTTTTAAATTCCAAAAATGGAAAAGGACCCAAAGCAAAACTTTGGGCACCCTGCATGGTTAGTACCTAGTAGCACCCCCTTTGGCAAGTGTAATGGCTTGAGATCACTTTTTGTAGCAAGCCAAGGGTCACCCATTCTTCTTTGCAAAAGTCTGATACATTTGTGAAACAAGTCCTGTGGATCGATGAGGTTAAAATAGATCTCTTTAGCCACAATGAGCAAAGGTATGTTTTGGAGAAAAAAGGGCCCAGAATTTCATGAACAGAGCACCTCTCCAAACATAAAGCATGGGGTTGATCTATCCTGCTTTGGGTTGTGCTGCAGCCAGTGGTAATGGGAACATGTCACAGGTAGAGGGAAGAATGGATTCAATAAAACTCCAGCAAATTCTGGAAGCAAACATTACACCAACTGTAAAAAGCTGAAAAGAGAATAGGATCATTATCCATTTTGTAGAAGCCAAACACTCCTAAAAATCCACAATAAGACTACGTCAACAGGTGCAAGCGGAAGGTTTTACCATGGCCCTCACAGTCCCCTGATCTTAACACCTGAGGATAGACCTCAAAAGAGCAGTGAATGCAAGACGGCCCCGGAATCTGGAAGACGTCTGCAAGGAAAAATGGATGAAAATCCCTCAAACGAGAATAGAAAGACTCTTGGCTGCTACAAAAAGCATTTACAAGCTTTAATACTTGCCAAAGGGGGTGCTACTAGGTACTAACCATGCAGGGTACCCAAAGTTTTGCTTTAATTTTAAAATGTAAAAGATGAAAATAAATAGTTTTTTGCTTAACATATAAAGGGAAAGTGTCATCTTTAACTTCACGACTTTTGTAGATTATTTAATCTTCAACTAAGGCTACTTTTACAACTAGCGGTAGCCTATAATCTGGGCGGGCCGGAGGTCCAGCCGCAAGACGGCAAACATGCTGAGAGGCGGCCGGAGTAAAACTGCAGCATGTTGTAGTTTTATTGCGGCCGGACCTCCGGCCCACCCCCATTATAATGACAGACTTCCTGGCGGCAGGGTGCACTAGTGGTAGCACGAAGGCTACCGCTAGTGTGAAAGTAACCTGACTTAACTGTTCACAGTTACAGTAATTTGGACCAGGGGTGCCCAAACATTTGCCACTGTATATCTTGTTTGTGAAACTAGAAGTTGATTGATTTGCTGATACACATATAGCCTGATGCTCTCCACGAGTTACTAGGAATAAGGGGCCTGTCCCAAGTCTTGGTTTTAACGCCCTGCTTCAAAGAATTTCCTCCCTTGCACATCTAGTTCTTTATGTTTCGTCTTCTTTCAGCTTCTCCTATAGTAATGGACACGTGATGTTCTCCTGTGTCACATACTGCCCCAGACTAAGGCCAGACCCAGCCTCTGGAGTGACAGATATGTCAAGGTCACTGTGCAGGAAGAGGACGTGGCCTGTGTGTGGTACGGGATAGATCAGGAATGTCTGCAGGTATTGCTGGGAGGGGCAGGTGGTGCTCACTTTATTTCCTGTCTCGTAATTTTATGGGAGGTCTGCATTACTGTAAAATTCACAGTACGGACATATATGTCTGGGTAGTGACAGGTCTGAGCGGCTGGAGGGTCACGTCATCTGCGAGCACACCTTCAGTGTAAACAGTCACCCATGGGTTACTGAAGGGTGTAGAGTGGTCACATGACGCTGGAAGGACACAGTATTTCAGCAGGAACCGCCGGCTTCTGGTTTCTGATTCTATGAGTATCTGGCATTTGTTCTTCTGCATAGACTGTGCCGCCCTCCCCCCCTCCTACATACCTCACTAAGAAACTGGAAGAGCCAGATTGGGTCTACACACAGTATCCACGGGAACATAACTGTATCCGCTCCAGCAAGGTGAACAGACATACAATGGTCTGCATCGCCCCTCTGCCGGGGGTGCACACATGGAATTTAGGGTTTCGTCTGTCTGGATGAGAGCCATCTGATTTCCCTTCAGAGCTGAATCTAGGAGTCTTCGAAGTCCTAATGGGTCTGGTGTCTATACTACTCTCCTACAGCCACACAGTGACCTGCTCTTCTGCAGTTGTCGACCATTCAGCTGGCAGCGGCTTTATGTAAATGACCAGTTTTAGACCTTATGGACACAGCTGTATGACTGGGTCAACCTCTGAGGTGTGCAGAGCAGTAATATGGCGCCCATAGACTCCTGTGAAGCTCTGCCTTTCCCATTTATGCCTTTGATAGAAAAAAGTCATATTTGTCAGATCTATATTATGGGGTTATTAAAGGGGTTGTCTCATCTCAGACAATGGGGCATATCGCTAGGATATGCCCCCAGTGTCTTATAGGTGTGGGTTTCACCACTGGGACCCGCACCTATATTGAGAACGGAGCCTGAGAAGTGGTGGAGAGCGCACCGCAAATGACCGACCACCGCTCCCATTCACTTTTTTGGGGTCTGATGGAAATAGCCGAGTCAGAGGTCGGCTATGATTGGCGGCCCCATAGAAAATTAAAGGAGGGTGGCTGCGCATGCGCAGTGCACTCGCCACCACTTTCTGGGCTGCGTTCTCTATAGGTACGGGTCCCAGATGTTGGACCCACACCTATAAAACGATGGGGGCATATCCTAGCAATATGCCCTGTAAGGGATCGCGCTCTCTCAGGGGGTTGCGATCACAGACTTCTCCTCTGACAACGGGGTTCAAGTCCAAAAGGTGCTTTATTTTGGCACTTCAGCACCATCACACACATAAACATAGAAAATAAACACCTACCCGTCTGGGCTCTACCTAATACACGTGTTGTCCCTACCTCACCTATAGAGTGCCATTCACACACAGGATTAGATCTAGCTTCCTGGGCCTATATACAGTCCAGCAGCCTCCAGGCTGTGACCACACCAGCACCCTTCGGGGGAGATGGTCCAGAAGTCCTACCGACTCTGACCATGCAAAACACTTATCGTAGGCGTCGCTGGGCCCCCAAACTTCAGGCTTTACTAAGCCTGGTGGCCCCTCAACCCTCTTGGCTGAGACCACATAGACTAAAGCCTCTCAGGACTTCCTCCCCCAAGTCATACACAGAGGGTTGTTTTTATCCCTCCTTGATTACAGCAGCAGGCCTCGTCCTGCGATCACCTCCGGCAAAAGGCAATACATGTAGTGGAAGAGTGTGGACTGGCAGATCCACCAGTCCACGTGAAATCAAGCCCAGAACAACATCTAGACAAAACTGTCTCCGCAGACTGCACTTTGCTGAAACCTCTGCAGCTTTCTGGATTTCAGTTCTCACCCAGCTGAGGTATCTGGGTGGGATATACACGCCTCCCAGCACTTACACTGTAGGACATCACCACAGTCCCCATCATCTGTGATAAGACAGGCCCCTTTAAATGTATAGTATTACAGCTCAACCGTATTCATTCCAGTTAAAACCCATGGACAGGTTTTTTGGAATAAAGCAGACATGTTTTTCTGTTCCTCGACAATACCTTTAAGGGAGAACGCCAAATATGGCACTGTATTGACGGGACTCAAGATAGGTCATTAATATCAGATCGGATGGTGCTCCGGCACCCGCACCGATCATCTGTTTGAAGAGAAAGCAGTGCTTGTATACGCACTGCCTCCTCTGCTCTGTTTACCTGCTCCCTGCAGCAATTGCAGTGGTGAGCAGGTGTAATTTCAAGTATGGCGTCCCCATTCACTTCTATGGGATGGCTCCGTTCTGTCAATTTGAACAGATAGGAGCCGTCCCATAGAAGTTAATGGGGACGCCATACTTGTAATTACACCTGCTCTCCACTGCAATTGCTGCAGGTAGCAGGTAAACAGAGCAGAGAAGGCAGCACTTACACAAGCACAGACTTCTCTTCATACGGCTGATCGACGAGGATCCCAGGTGTCAGACCCCCGCCGATCTGGTATTCATGATTTTCCTTAGGATAGGTCATCAATACCACTCTCGGTAATAGGGAGGGTTAATCTTATAAAAATAATACTGATGCCACAACTCCTTTACTTGTTGCATAATGCACCTATATGGGTTCCTGCCTGATTTTTGTCACGGTTAATGCCATATTCAGAGATTTAATCTGGAAGAGAGGGGTTCCGCGTATAAAACTGGCTACGCTTTGTCCACCAAAAACCGATGAGGGACTTGGGGGGGGGGGGGGGCTCCAGACCCGTGGATTTATTACTTAGCTGCCCAACTACAGCATTTGCGCGGGTGGGGGATGGAAGAAGACACTAATAAGTCGGGGCGAATCGTGCAGATTCTAGTGGGGGGGGGGGGGGGGAGAACTTACTAACTGCGTTAGAGGATGGATCCCTAGATAAAGCGGGGAATGACATTCCGATACTTCGCAATTCGGTAATTCACAAAGTCTGGTGGAAGGCGAGGAAAGTAGCAGGGATACTAGGGTACACGAAGTTTACCGTAATATGGCCCAATTTCATGTATGCAGAACTCCATAAAATACCTGCTATTCAGACGTGGCGGCGATACGGACTTTCCCACATGCATCAACTTTATGATGGGGAGACTTTAAAGGAATATGCTCAATTACAACGTGAGTTTCAGCTTCCGCATTCCCAATTCTACATGTATTTACAGCTTAGACACGCCATGCATTCGCAAGGTAAAGTGGAGAGGATTAAACCGGCCTCTAAACATACGATCATAGATTTGGCAAGTTCTAAGGGTACCACTAGCGGGGTTATATCGTTGCACTATAGCAGTCTTATGGAAACGCATTTTAAAAAGCAGCCTCTCCGATTGTATGACAAATGGCGGGATGATATTACTGATTTAACGGAAGACCAGTAGATCAAAGTGCTAGAAGGATTTACGGATATAGCGGTGGGTGAAGCACAAAGAATGTCGCAACTGCTATTACTGCATAGGGTCTATAGGACACCTGCCCTATTAAGGAAAATGGGGTATAGATTGGATGACTTATGTCCCAGATGTGGGGCACCCACCTTATGTGGAACTGCCTCAGGCTGAGAAGATACTGGAGGGAGGTGGTGGAAATAATACAAATAGTGTATGACACTCCAATTGAGGTTATCGCCAGGGTGTGTGTACTTGGCTGTGTTGACAGTTATTTAATATCTTCTGAACATACAGTATACGAATAATTGCCAATGTATCAGGCAAGAAAGGTGATCGCGTATCACTGGGTGGATCATGACCCTCCTAAGGTTCAACAGCTCGTTAACAAGGTTCATACTTTGCTGCAAATGGAGAGCTTTGTATATCAAAAGAGGAATAACCATAAAAAGTTTGAAAAGATTTGGGGCAGGTGGAAACGGTACTATAACATTGAGGATTAAGCTGGAGGGTGTGGTTGCATTGGAGTAGGATTTCTGAATCGCAACACCCCAGTATCCTACAGGCTTTTGGGCGTTATTTTTCTGAAATCTAGGAGACTGTATTCTTGGGTAGCAGGTGGGATGCTAGGGTTTCTGGGTGGGGGAGAATCTTCTTATGAGAGGCCGTTCTGTTACATGTGCTTCAATACCTATTCTGTTGATATCTTTGTGATATGCTGTTATGAGAGTCGATCGAATGATTTGATGGATATGCCATACTATTGTAGAACTGAAAAGCAATGACTCAAAATTGATCTTTGTTTCTGCTCTTCCGGATCGGACATTTCACCTGAGAGACTGTTGAAACTTCTCCAAAGTGCTGTGGGACTTCTGGGACCGGGGAAGGAAGGGACGGGGGTGGGATGGAAATGTTCTGTCTTTATTTTTATTGAAAAAAAAAAAATAATAATCAGATTTTAAAAAACGGATAGGTCATCAATAGTTAAAAATAAAATGGGGATGGGAGTTGCAGTCAGCTGATAGGGTGGAGGTGCCTGTTTTGACCAGGTTTTGCAGGGGACACAACCTACATTGCTCGGTTTTCACTGTTTACTGTACATTTTATGTTCTGCTCGTCTGGTTAGTAAATCAGTAACGGAGAGCGGTGTACATTACATACCATCAGCATTTTCACAGAACGTCTTCACCATTAACCACATTACAATAACAACTTTTACCTGGAATGTGAGCGAGATCTAATCTAAAGGTGAAGCCCAGAGCAGGTCTTAAAGGGGTCCCACTAAGAGCACGTCTGAGGTGTATGACGGTCTTAACTGTATGTTCTTTGAGGGTACTGTAGGACCACCGGGTAAGTCCAGTCTTGGTTTATCCACGTTGTGAATGTGACTCTACTGTGTATTACACCGCTCTCTATAATGAATTATGTTTTACTTGCAGCTCTTATCAAATCTGACCTGCGGAGGCACAACATAAATTCTGGAATAACAAAGTCAGACGTCAAGTCTGTAAGTATCTAATTTCTTAAGGTGGATTCTCGATTCTCTGTTATCAGCCTCTTCAGGGCGGCCTGGAGACTGACGGAGGTTCTGTTTAATAGAAGTGACGACTGGAAGGGTGAAAAATAAACTCTGCGCCCATGATCACGTTTTTATCTACAGTGCTAAGAACATCCAGAACCCTTTTACATATATGTATGTGAGGGATAGGTCGTCCGTATCTGATCGGTGGGGGTCTGACACCTGGGAGCCCTGCTGATCAGCAATTTGAAAATGCACCGGAACTCGCAGTAGCGCCCAGGGCCTTTTTTCGCAGCTCACCAAGCACAGCGCCATACACTGTATAGTGGCTGTGCTTGGTATTGCAGCTGCGCATGGGACATCACATGGCCTAGGCTAAGCTGGGAGAAGGCCAAGGCGCTTCTGTGAGCGCTAATGCCTATGCAGACCTGTGTGTCTTAATGGGATCGGGCAGCACAATAAAGGAACTTGAGCATGTAGGATCAGACTACACATCGTTTGTCGTCTGTTACCATGGAGACAGGTCTGCATAGCAGTTGCAGACACAAAGATACATAGAGCTGTCACGGCTGTGTCTCGGTGCCGTGACACATTTGCCGCGCATGCTGGTTGCCTGGGGCAACGTGTATTTTATGCAGCATGTGTGTACACTTCTCCTTTTAAGGTTTGTTTCCCTTCCCTGTCTGGTGCTTGTGGGGTTAACTACCTGGCTGGGTGTGGTCACTAGGTGCTTATATTGCCTGTGGCTGGTAGCCTGGAGTTTTTATTTTTCCTCCAGCCTCTGTTGGTGCTGGAGCTATGCTCCTGTCCTGGGTAGGGTTGTTGCGGGTATCAAAATTTCGATACCCAATTGATACTTTTGTCGCGGTATCGATAAGATACCGGGATTTCCATTTTTTCGATACAGGGCTGCGCGCTCATGTTCTCTCAGCAGCACAGGGGAAGACTGAAGCAGTCTCTCCCTCCCCCTGTGCTGCTGCTACCACCAATGAGAAGAGAGGGGCGGGCACACTGTGCCACCAATGATAGGACTTTTCCTACACAGAGCGGCGCCCAGCGATGTCCCAGCACTTACTATTTGTCCTGGGCGCTGCTGTTCGCCCACTGTGCCCCATTACTGTCTCCTGCTCCATATGCTAATTACTATCGGAGCAATGGGGAGGAGACGTCAGCTTCTCTCCTGGGCGTTCCTTCTCCCTGCACTGCGATTGGACAGCGCTACAGCCAGGGAGAAGGAACGCCCACCAGAGAAGCTGATGTCTCCTCCCCATTGCTCCGATAGTAATTAGCATATGGAGCAGGAGACGGTAATGGGGGGGCACAGCGGGCAAACAGAGCAGAGCAGGAATAATAGTAAGTGCTGGGACATCTCTGGGTGCCGCTCTGTGTAGCCTGCTACTTAAAGTCTGGACCCATGTAGGGTCGTCTCTAACACATAATACAGGAGGCAGGTGCCGGCAGCAGACTCAGATAGTCGGCACCCTGCCTCTGACAGGGAGCTGCGATCAGCGGCAGTTAACCCCTCAGGTGCGGCACCTGAGCAGGTTAACTGCCGCTGATCTGCTGCCAGTACCCGCCTCTTGTATTAAGGGTTAATTATTATTGGTGGCGCAGTGCGCCCCCTCAACCCCACCCCATTAAAATCATTGGTAGCACAGTGCGCCCGCCCCTCTCAACCCCCCAGTATTAAAATCATTGGTGGCAGTGGCCACAGGGTCCCCTCCTCTTCATTGGTGGCAGTGGCAGCCTCTGATCGGAGCCCCAGCAGTGTAATTCTGGGGCTCCAATCAGTTACCATGGCAGCCAGGACACTACTGAAGCGCTGGCTGCCATAGTCAGCTCCCTGCTGCTGTGTGCACAGAGCAGCAGGGAGAGAGTGAGGTCCTATTCACCCTAATAGAGATCTATCAGGGTGAATGGGACAAGGGATTAGAAGATCCCAGGTTCTGGCCCCTAAGGGGGGAAATTGTTAGTTATTAAATAAAAAGTGGAAGAAAAAAAAGAAAAACACACCAAAATATTAAGTATAAATCACCCCCTTTCCTAATTTCACATATAAAATATATAAACAATAAATAAATAAACATATCGTCACGTCAGAAAAGTCTAAAATATTTAAAAAAATGTATGCGGTGAACGCCGGAACAGAAAAAATAACTAAAAAACTGCGCTATTCGCCTTTTTTTTAAATGCAGAATGCACGTGGCTTTTTTGGTTTATTTCTTTTGCGTGGTATAAAGTATCGCAATACTTTATGGTATCGAAATCGCAACAACTCTAGTCCTGGGTATTTAATCTGCCCAGTTATTGAGGGCATGAGACATCATTGTCATCCCGTTGTCACCATGTCTTCCCACCTTACCCGTTTCTATGTATGGTGTGTTGTATGTCTAATTGTTGTTCCATGTCTGGTCTGTTTTGGTGTGTACGGTTCTGTATGGATGCTAGACACTCCCCTGTCTGTCTGTGCCTTCGGTGAGAGGGCTCCAGGGTTCCCCGGAGAGGGAACAACAAATCGGTGTGCTGCTCTGCCTGAGGCCGCCATGCATCCTGTACGTGTGGGGGTCCAGGCAGTTGCTGGTGTGCTGGATTCTGTGTTTGTTGTTGGTACTGTGTCCTGTATGGTGTTTGGGTTCCAGTACATATTCATGGGTTCCAGTTGTTGTGGTGTGGACTACTGGTGACTTCACGAATAACTAATTTCAGCTCATCGGAGCCCATACATTCTAATACCTGTATGGAGATGGATCCCTGTACAGTATTAATCCGAAGTTATGAATGAAGCAACTTCGTATGTAACTTTCTATATGGGGGCTACTCAAACCGCGTACCACTGGCAAGCCTCGCAGTGTAGCTCCTTGCACTGCTATGGGGGTAACATCTCCTATTACTCTGGCCACCGCTTAGTTCCATCTCACCAGGGACAATCTCATTAACATATTGAATTATATGAGGCACGTCATATGCATCTCCAAAAGACCGTCCCCCATTTTACCAGGACAGATTTTCAATCTTTTGTGTATACTGGCCTCGTCTTTTGAAAGGACGATCTCCCCTAGAAGACCATCTTTCTACAGCAGTTTTGACCAGTCGTCTAAAAGAAGCTTCACTTTGCTTGTTTTATTGATTCTTACAGTTTCCGCCCTTCCTCTGTGTTTCCCCAGATACCTGTGGACAGTCCTGTAGAACCGGCGCCCAGTCTACAGTCCGCAACGCAGCTCTAGACGGCAGCTGGATCCTCTCCCCGAGATGCAGCGATGAGACTCGTATTTAGCACACTGTATTTATTGGACCTCCTAGTATTTATTTTATTGCCTCCTTTTCTTGAGGCTTGTACTGCTTAACCACAAGAACCACAAACTTCATCCATCGTGCGGTGGTGACGCTGTTTGGAGCAGGGACTGAAAAAACGGTTTGGCCCGGAATAGTTTTTTTTATTTAATTGAAAATGGTTTGCCTTTTTATTCTATGATGCATATTTGTTTTTTACATTGTATTTTTGTACATCGGGGTCTGACAATACTGCACATGACAATACGGTCTAGGTAGCATTTAATTTTCTTTAAGAGGGGACCAAAAGATTTTGCTGCCTTGCAAGAGTGAGACTTGTGCTTATAAGGAGGTTCTTCACCTAAATTAATTTTTTGAAAAGCCTGATTTAATAATGCATGCGTCGAGAGATAACGGCACGACTGATGGCCCATTCACACGAACGTGTGCTTCTTGGGGTTCCGTTCCGTGCCTCCGCACCGCAAAAAGATAGAACTTACTCCATCTTTTTGCGGAATGGACGGATCGCGGACCCATTCAAGTAAATGGGTCTGTGATCCCCATGCGGCTGTGCCACGGTCGGAGCACGGGCTTCACACGGTCATGAGAACAAGCCCTAATACCGAGCCTCTGTTCCCCCTCCTCCACAGCCAGCTCGGGGACAATACGGCTGTGAGCGGACAGACCAAACTGGTTGCCATTAATGCCTAGTTGCTATGGATTCTTCGCCTAGCAACTACAGCTTTTTTTTTTATACGGGGCTATCAGACAGAGCGAGCTCAAGGGCAAATGGGAGCTGCCAGTCCGCAAACCCTGTTTTTTTTTAATTGTCTCTTTTTAACCTCTTCACAACCAAAGCTGTAATAGTACCGTGAAGGCAGGAGTCTCCAGCAGGACCTCTACCATACTATTATGGCGCTCTGACCAGGTGGGCACTGCCACTGCTCCCACGTGGTCAAAAGCAGGACCGCAGCTGGAATACACAGCCGCAGTCCTGCTCTAACTGACATCTGTTGTTTAACCCCTTGTACATCACAATCTAAAATGCTCACGGGGGGGAAGCAAAGGAAGGATCACCCTTTGATCACCTGACGGAGAATCGCTGTGATGCAATCTATACCCATATGGGTACTCATGGGTTCACTGAAGGACTCTAGGTATGCCCCGATAATAGCCTGTGCACATACGTAAGTACACAGTGTAATGTATGTGCAGATATGTCTGGTACATTGTGTAAAATCCTGAATAATTAAAGAGTTTTCTGAGATTTTTAAATCCATTTTCTGGGATTTACATATTGATGACCTCAAGGAAAGGTAATCCGTATGAGATTGGCAAGGGTCCGACTCCCGGGACCCCTGCCGATCAGCTATATGAATTGGCTGTGGCGCTCCGTGGGCTCTTTAGGCCTCTTACTGGGTCATGTGACGTCACGTTCATTGGTCACATGGCCCAGGTGCAGCTCGGCCCCATTCAAGTGAATGAGGCTGAGCTGTAATACCAAGCAGAGCCGCTATACAATGGGCGGTGCTGTGTTTGGTAAGCTGCGAGGAGGCCGTGACACTCACTGGAGTGCTGTGCCCTTCTCAAACAGCAGATCGGCAGGGGGTGCCAGGAGTCGGACCTCAGGTCATTGTATAAGATTGGCATCAGAATGTAAATCCCGGAGAACCCTTTTAAGAACTTGGCCCAGAGCAGGAAGCTTTGAAAAAGGGGAACCTTTTACATGTGCTACTTTTCCAGTCTCCTCATTGGGCCTGCCGCAGTCACATGCCTTTCACCTGATTGCTGCAGCCAATCACTGGGCTCAGCAGTCACTTGCCGATCCTGCACACATGACCGGTAAAAGGTGAGCATGATGCAGGAGAAATGTTATTACATTTTGGCATTGTTCAGGGGTACATATAAATTACTGTGTAATTGATATCATTGTCATTTTTCTGCTGTTGAAATATAGAAAACAGCAATTTTAATATTTTATCGCATTGGTTTCACACTAAACAACTTAATAAATGAATACTTCAGGCTATTATGGGCATGCAGATACCTAATAATATGTGTAAAAAAAAATAATAATTTTTTTGTATTTATTAATTTTTTTGGGGGGGGGGGTTATTTATAAACTTTTTGAAATACCATTATGGGTTTTATTTCAAATGTATAATATATTAACACCCTCCTGTATGTTGGTACATCATGCTAGCTGCAGGATTGCTGAACAGACTGCCTTGGGGTCCTTTGTAGGTCCTTAGGGCTGACTGCAGATGCCCTCCCCCCGCAGTCTGTGATTGGGTCACTGGTAAACCTGCTGATATGATGGGGTGGGGTCCCTTTTGATGCCACGGTAATGGACTGCTGCAGTCAAAGGGTTAACAGCTAAGCCGGAGTCTGTGCTAAGAACCGGAGTTGTAAGTAACGGCTCGGCCAGGGCGCATGAGCGAGTCGGGAGCAGTTAGCTCCCTCAAATGCAGGCAAACTGAAAGGTGTCTGTGCAAAGGCCCTACACCGCCTGCCGTCAAGACATTGGAGGACCGTTAAGGGTTTCAGGTAAATGGCATTAAAAAAATATATAATGAAAAAAAATTTTTTAGCATGTCCATCAAAATATAAATGTATTACTAACCTAGTCCAACAAAAAAACAAGGCCTCCTAAAATAATGTTGGCCTAAAGTTAATATAATTATGATCGCCATGCTGCTGCGGATAGGTGTTGGCAGGACAAAACCTTTCCTTTGATCTTTGAGGGGAAGATCGGATTTTGTGATAATGGATTTAGGCGGAGAACCTCTTTAAAAATTTGTATGTATGCTATGTTCTTTGTGTGAGTGGTCATACTGTACAGGGCGGAGTGGCGCAGACCAGACTGTATTCTGGAGCTTTAATTTGAGAATGTGACCTAAATCCCACTCACATGTGCCAGGTTTACCCCGGTACCGGGGCAGGTTCCGCTGGGGGTTGTCGGTGTACTGTGATTACCTTATGTTGGGCTCCCTACAGAACTAAAACCTTGTAGACTTTTCCTAATGCAGCCTAATAGTTTGTAGATTATTACAATCTTTGTCCAGGTGCCTGCTATCTGTCCTTTATTAACCCCTTTAAATTAGGAAAGGTCAGCTAGTGGGTACACCTGCACCTTGCCCTAGTGGTGTAAGTGATCTTTGGCATGTATCCTATCTGTCCCCGGGTCATCAGCCGCACCATGGGCTCTTACACTGGCACTTCCACCCAGAGGCTTGTCTGACCATTTAGTGAGCACATGAGCTTACCTTTATCAATGTGTCTTGTAAATGGTTAAAAGGGGTTTTCTGGGAGTAAAATACCAATGACCTACCCTTAGAGTAGGTCATCAATATCTGATCATGGGGATCTGAGCACTGCGGCCTCTTCCTAGGCTAATGATGTCCCGTTCATTCATCACATGGCCTAGATACAGCTCCGTCCCATTCAAATGGATGGGCCTGAGCTGCAATACCAAGCACAGCCACTATTCAATGTACGGCGCTGTGCCCACTGGAGTGCAGTGGCCGCTTCAAATAGCTGATGGTGGATCCCTACTGATCCCATGTTGATGACCTATCCGGAGTATAAAGCAATCTCATCTTACTCCCGGAAAAAAAAACTTCAACGGAAAGGCCCACCTTCACACCCCACTTTCTTTCTTAATTGTAGTAGTCTTCACTTAAAAATCTCTTGCCGTTTTATGTCTACAGCTCCAGTGCAGACCTATGTGTTTCCATGGTCGTGAAGACTGCAGTTACACTTCCTTCTATCTGCCCCCTACCTCTTGCTGAAGTACATTTTAGTAGATTAGAAAGAAGTAATCTTTAGGCACTCGCCGTACTGTGTGAGTGAGAGGAGGACATCCATATAAGACCTAAAGGGACAGGAAATCTCTTCCTACAGGCTCCGTAGAAATAAAGTAGGAACCGATTAATCCGCACGGCTGTGGTTTATTATCCCTACAGTGATAGACTAACATCACTGTGTTATGATTGGCACTTTTTTTTTGTCTGAGACAATCAGGTTTCGGGATTCCAGCCATATTTTAGTTTTTTATTAGTTTCTTGGCGAAAAGTTAAAATTATCCTAAAAAAAATAATCCAAATGAAAGGGTTTCCTCTACTGAGATCTGTTCTTGTTATGGTAAGAAGCAAGAAAATAGAAGGTGGAGAAGAAATATGGCCGCCAGTAGGAGACCTTTTCTAGCTGTAGTGACCTGCGGTGAATGTAGATCGGGTCGTGCATCCAGATTAGTTTCCAGTACACAGTCTGCAAAAATGGACCCTAAAGGGATAACTTACTATAATGTATGCATTTTATGCATCCTCCATCGAGGATCCTCTGGTATCAGGGAAGGAGGGCACGACATGTTTGCTGTTTTCATATGACTAAAATAGACGGGTGAGGCCAAAGCTTAAAGGGGTTATGCCACGATTGATGGGAAAAATGAAAATCAGACCTCATATAGTACACGACAACCTCTTTCTAACAAAGCCAGAACCAGCCCTGTACCTCACATGGATCCAGAGATCTCCCCATTCATTGCTCCAGATACTTTTCAGGCTGGCAGCTCAGAGGGGCAGGTGCTTTCGGCTGCAGCTCTCTCCATATCACAGCTTAGAGGGTGTGTCCTTTTAACAGTAGGTACAGCTGCTGGCAGTTGAAGGATGGAACGGAGCATGTGCGACCACCTCAGTTAAGTGGTCGTGCACATTGCTTTACACCAGGCATGCTCAACCTGCGGCCCTCCAGCTGTTGTAAAACTACAACTCCCACAATGCTCTGCTGATAGCTGTAGGCTGTTTGGGCATGCTGGGAGTTGTAGTTTTGCAACATCTTACAGCTTTTGTAACAAAGTAAACTACAAAAGTAACAAGCTTTTTCAGGCTGAATTATGTGAAAATAACTTTTAATGGTGGCACAACCTCTTTAAAGGGGATATCGTTGTAATCTTGTTTTAACATAGCCTAGTGACTTATTAGTACGGCACGGGGTCTAGAGAACATTTGCCAAGGGGCTTCCCAAAGGACCCTTTTAATGGCAGCTTTTTAGTCTTTATATTTTATTGTTTTGGGATTATTATTTTTTTTGACAATTGAAGGACTTAAATATTAGTAAATATTGTAGAAATCACTATGAGGCCTACTAATTCTAAAGCTCATGAGCTGAACAGATCCCAGAAGTGTCCCCAGGTGTAGATACAGTATGGTAGCTGTTGTACGTGCTGTTTTTTATGGTGTTTTTTTTTGTGCACTTGTATATCATCTACCACAAGCGTCTGGGTTCATTAACCTTGTGTAATACTATGGACAATGTATATGTATTGCTGATAAACTCATACCACGAGGTATTGTAAGGTAATGTTTGGCTTAAAAGATCAAAAGTCAACAGGAGCTTTATTGATCTATGTCGGGGTTCAGCAACCTCCAGCTGTTGGGAAATTACAACTCGTCAGTTAAGTGTGCCTGCTAGGAGTTGTAGTTTTAGAACCTGTGGTTGCTGACACCTGGTTTATGCCATGAATACATGACCTGGAGATACTTACGGATATAGATGAGGTGAACGAAACTGCACTTTTCCTTGATGGAGGCCTTGGTGCTTTCTGAAAACCTTGCAATGGGCATCCAGAAAGCATGACCAGCCCCGTTCTTACCTAGGTAGGATCCCCATATAAGCTCTATTTATATGTGTACATGCTCTTTTTATAAGGGTTCCCCAGTGTAGAAAACCTATTTCCATATTATACATCTGTTAAAGGGGTTGACTTATCACATATCGCTAGGATATGCCCCCATTGTCTGATAGGTGCGGATCCCAGTGAGAACGGAACACCGAAAGTGCCGGAGAGCGCACTGCACAGCCGCCCTCTATTCGCTTTCTATGAGGCTGTCTAGGTGAATGGGAGCGGGGGGGGCGGTCCTACATGGTGCGCTCCCATTCACTTCTATGCGCTTGGTGGTGGCCGGACCGGAGTCCTCCAGCCACCACCTTGCAGGGCTCCGTTCCTGCACCTATAAGACAATGGTGACATGCCCCCATTGTCTGAGATGACACAACCCCTTTAGATAAGTCAGAGTTAATAAAGTTGGGGTGTCCTCAGGATGCTTATCTCTTGGTCAGAGCGGAGAGGACCCGTCCTGTATGACACAGACAACCCATGGATGTGAATGGACAATGTGTAATGATTGATTTTCTCCTGTGGTGGCGCTGCAGGGAAATCGAACACTTACAGCCAGGTTTCCTCACTGATGATCGCTGATCACCGAGGGACACTTTATGATCTGCTTATGGTCATGAGACCTTTCTAATAAGTAGGGATTGTCCAAAGCTGTTAACTCTTTAAACGCCTGGCCAGTCAAGTCCGATGGCAATCCTGTCCGGACCGTTGTCTTGTCTTTACATTTCTTTTCAGATGCTATTTTAAGGGAACCAAATAAGGCTACATGCACACAAACGTTTGTTTGTTTCTGTGTCCGTTCCGGGTTTTTTTTGCGGATAGGGTGCGGACCCGTTCATTTCAATGGGTTAGCAAAAAAATGCAGACAGCACACCGCCCAAAAAAATAGAACATGTCCTATTCTTGCCCGTTTTAGGGATTAATACAATGGATCCGCAAAAAAAAGAAAAGGATGTCATCCGTTTTGTTTTTTTCTTATTTGCGGACCACAAAACGCATACGGTCGTGTGCACGTAGCCTAAGACTGATGTATTTGACACTGTCACCATTTATATATGTATGTGTAATACATGTGATAACTGTGCTGCAAAAGGGTTATATAATAATATCTAAAGCACATAATATAAAATCTTTCTGCAGTTCCTCCATCGTGTATCAGTTTTTTGTGCGGATCCCATTGCCTCCTGCTCTGAGAGGGTCCTAGGACAAGTTTATGTAGCGTGTACGGGCAGTCTAGTATACAGTGGAAAACACTAAAATAAAAAAAGTTGACTGCTTCTGTACACATAGCTACAAGCACTCTAATAGTGGCCACCCATGACAAACAGGAAGCGGTCGCTAGGCAACCGGCAAACCTGAATGACAACATCCTGCAGTATACACCAGGAGCAGAATTCTGCATGGTATGTACTATATCTACATGTATAATGAATTTGCTGCCCGCGAGCTGGGTGGAGATCTGTGATTTACCATCGAGCCTGGCAGTCTGTGTCATTGCTATATGCCAGGATCCTCGCTGAGGCCTCTTGTTTCATGGCTGCACATATTATGCAGCGTGGCATGACATTTTAGTGACCGTTTCCAATGAGAAGCTTGGCAGAAGAGGCGCCTAAGGCATACATGGTCAGACAGGACAACCCCTTTAAGACAAAAGCACTTTCCATAAATATACTCCATTCTATATGGGCCTGCTGAAGTTTAGTGCACTCGGCTTCTCCTTGGCAGCCCCATAGGGGTGAATGGAGAGTCAGGGCACAAGCTCGACTGCCACTCCATTCATATGGGGGGCGGCTCAGGCCCTCCTTTCCCAATGTCCACCTATTCACAGGACAGCAGATAAGTTTAAATCTTGGCACAGCCCCTTTAAGATGTATTTATGGAATTTTCTTTATTATTATTATTTATTCCTTAAAGGGCTTGCCCATCTTATGCCATAAATGTTGCACAGGTCCCTCTTCTTGTGCGATTTCCCCCAAGGTGAATGAAGAGCAGGCTGTACACGCACGGCGCCCTCTCCATTTACTGCCATGGGACTTGTGAAAATAGCGTAGAGCAGTGAATTTTGAAAACTACACTTTTGCCTCTTTTTCTCTCTTCATATTTGGACCTCGTTCGTGAAATAAAAAGGTGGGATCTTCACCGATCGGACATTTAAGGTGTCCAGAGGCGAGAACCCTATATGTTCATCTGAATGTATTTCTCACTTTTAGGCCAGTGGTTTACTGTGCATTTTCTATTCACTTCTTTACATGTGACCATTTTTTTTTTTTTTTTGTTTTGTGGATATTTTTGTGTGTTGGAATACTTAAGTGTGTCTTATTTGATCAGTAGATGAATGTGTTTTACTCCTGCTTGAAATTATCTTAAGGCCTCATGCGCATTACCGTATGCATTTTGCGGTCCGCAAAAAACGGATCCGCAAAAAATACAGATTACGTTCGTGTGCATTCCATATTTTGCGGAAAGGAACAGCTGTCCCATAAAAGAACACTCCTATCCTTGTCCATAATGTGGACAATCGTAGGACATATTTTTTATTTTTTTTGGGCGGAACGGAAATACGGAAATGGAATGCACACAGAGTACCTTCTGTTTTTTGGGGGGGTTTTTTTGCGGACCCATTGAAATGAATGGTTTTGCATATGGTCCGCAAATGGAACAGACAAAAAAGAAAATACGTTTGTGTGCATCAGGCCTAAGAAGGTAAAACGGGCGTGGCCCTTTGTAATGCTTTGTCTTTTTTTTTTATTTTTTTTTTCATATGGTTCTGCACATTTCTGCTTTTAAATAAAAAAATAATAATTTTCTTTTATAAGAATCCAGTCTGATTGCATTTATTTGCTGTCCTATGGCACTCGCCTTGGCTCTGCACAGTCCAGACGCTCATCTGCTCAGGAAGAAAGAGGCTACACAGATCCTCTCTAGTGCCCTGCGCGTTCCTGCACACGTTGCAGAGGTCTTTCAGCGCAGATTCTGGTGCAGAAAAGACGCAGGGTAGTACAGCACATCGTGCTGCCCCATAGAAATGAATGGGTCTGCAAAATGCGGACCAAAATTGAGGACGTGTGAATGGACCCTTTAGGCTACTTTCACACAAGAGTTTTTTGCGGATCCGTCATGGATCTGCAAAAAAACCCGCTTCCGTTACAATAATACAACCACACGCATCCTCCATGAATGGTTCCGGTTGTATTATGTCTTCTATAGCCACGACGGATCCGTCAGGAACTCTATTGAAAGTTAATGGGGGGACGGATCCGTTTTCTATTGTATCAGAGAAAACGGATCCTTCCCCATTGACTTGCATTGTATGTCAGGACGGATCCGTCATGCTCCGCACCACTTTGCTGACAGATGGGGACGCAACCAAATGGAACTGAATGCATTTTGGAGCACTCCGTTTCGTTCAGTTCAGTTCAGTTTTGTACCCATTGACAATGAATGGGGACAAAATGTAAGCGTTTTCTTCCGCTATTGAGATCCTAGGACGGATCACAATAGCGGAATTGAAAACGTATGAAAGCAGCCTAATCTGTTTTCAAACCCGCAGACCTTTTTCACACAAGCGAGTTTTCCATCCACGTGTGATGCGTGTAGCAAACGCATGGCATCCGAACTGAATCCTAATCCATTCATCTCAATGGGTCTGTGCACACGTTTTTCACGCATCATCTCTGCGTTCAGGAGATAGCGCAGACTGTTCTATATTATACATTTTTCTTGCAGCTCTGGCTCTGTAGAAGTGAAAGGGGCCTCCGTGAAAAACGTAAGACGTCCAGATGCAATGCGTTTTTGACTGATAGTTCCTAGGAGATGTGTAGTGTTGTTCAGTTTTTCTTCACACCTGTAAAAAAAAAAAAAAACGCATGCAATCAGAATGGAAAAAAAAATTAACGCAATCGCAGACAAAACTGATTGAGGCTCCATTCAGACGTCCGTAGAATGGGTCCGCATCCTTTCCGCAATTATCCAGAACGGGTGCGGACCCATTCATTCTCTATGGGCCCGGAAGAGATGCGGAGAGCACACCATGTGCTATCCGCATTTCTGGAGTGCGGCCCTGATCTTCCGTTCTGCAGCTCCGTAAGAAATGCGGACAAGAATAGGCATTTCTATGGGGGTGCCGGCCGTGTGTATGGCGGATCCTCTTTATCCATTCACGTTGCGTTTTTTTGCGGTCCGTATACGGAACCATTTATTTCAATGGATCCGCAAAAAAAACGGAAGGTATTCTGTATGCCTTCCTTTTTCCGTATTTCCGTTCAAAGATAGGACATGTCCTATTATTGTCCGCATAACGGGCAAGAATAGTACTGTTCTTTCAGGGGCATGTTTGGTACCCGAACCCGGACTTCTTCACAGAAGTTCGGGCTTGGGATCGGTGTTCTGTAGATTTTATTATTTTCACTTATAACATGGTTATAAAGGAAAATAGCATTCTTAATATAGAATGCTTACTAAAATAGCGATGGAGGGGTTAAAAATAATAATAATTTAACTCGCCTCAAAGAAGAAGACAGAGGAGAAGTCGGGCTGCGCGAACAAGTGGATGAGGTGAGTTAAATTATTATTACTATTATTATTTTTAAACCCCTCCATCACTATTGTACTATGCATTCTGTATTAAGAATGCTATTATTTTCCCTTATAAATATGTTATAAGTGAAAATAATAATAATTCGTTCCCCATCCCGATCATCTCCTAGCAACCATGCGTAAAAATCGCACTTGCTTGCGATTTTCACGCAGCCCCATTCACTTCTATAGGGCCTGCATTGCGTGAAAAACGCACAAAAAAGAGCATGCTGCGACTTTCAAGCAACGCACAAGTGATGTGGGAAAATGACCACTCATGTACACACCCCCCATAGAAATGAATGGGTCCGGATTCAATGCGTTCACCTCACGCATTGCACCCGTGTGGGAGATCTCGCCCGTGTGAAAGAGGCCTTAGAACAGCAAGGAAGATGTCCCGCGGTGCAAGAAACCATCCAAACGTTTGAATCATGTTCAGAGTTTTTTTTATTTAGCAAGTAGTACAACGCGTTTCAGGGCCCGTGTTCCCCTTCGTCAGGTACAAAATGCTTGCATACGTTATCATGAGTGTTACACACATATAAATACCCTAAAAAGCACCAAAAACACATTGAATTGGGGCTTAAGGGGTGGGGTTGGGTGGTGACATAGGACAGATTGAATGGACTAAGGTTTTATTAATATTGATTTTTAATAAAATAATGATAGGGGCACATAGATAGGGTTAAAAAAATGATGGTGGGGTGAGTGGTGTGCTTATAGAGTATCTTTATTAAGTAAGGGGGATCCTCTTCAGCGATGCCCGGTGTTTGCCGAGGCAATCACGGTGTAGGAGCGCTCACGTAACCCGGGTCAGCGGTCAAAGAGATCGCAGGAGCGGGCATGGGACTGCAGTTTCCCGGCAACAGGCCGCCCCATCTACGTTAGATAGCAGGTGCTGGTGGGAGGAGAAGCACTAGAGGCTGAGCGGATCCCTGTAAGTGTTAAGCTGGCCGGGGGATCTGATGGGGGGCACTTGCAGGGGGCACATACAAGTTAAAACAAGAATGCAAAGAGCTATTTAAAAATATTTAGCGACATGGGGAAAATTGTGTGAGCAAATAAGTACATAGATAAATTAATAAAATGAAGCAGAAAAATACATTATTAAATAATAAAATGACCAAAAACAAACAAACACATAATTAAATAAAATGAGCCCCAAAAACATGAATAAAATGAAGCAAAAAAAAAAAAAACACGTTGAGGGGCTGGGCTGAAAGCAAGGTCTCTTGCGCCGTGGGACATCTTCCTTGCTGATCCACGCATCTTCTGAGGGACTCCAGACATCCCTGACCAGAAGCACCTGTATCCCTGGCTGCACACCATCCGTTTTAGAGGGGATCTTAACAACCCCAGATGAGCTCACACTAGAGTTGTGCCTACACATAGCACAACCACACAAGGTGAGCCTCCTTTTTGTAGACTCTCGATCACTGTAGGGGGACCAAACCAAAAAGAAAGACTTAAGGCCACACAACATGCAAGCAAAAGAAATAAAAATCTTCAATCTTTCCAAACATCAACTAAGCCAGTAGGAAACTTCCGTACTATCAAAGGGCCTCTCCTTTTGCCCTACATCTAAGGTCAAAGCGTTCGATCTTTTCCTAGACCTACATCATTTCATCAGGATGCTGACTCTTACAAGACACTTCAACTTAATAGCAGTTAATAAGAAAGAAATAGAGACACCCTCCAAGGACACCGTATCCCCCCCGTGAAGTACAATATATCAATACTGAACTTAAACCATGTTCAAGCTTCTACCCCCTACACCATAAGGGGCACTTTATTGAAACCTTCTATGATCTCGTAATGGAAAACTTTAGGATCATCCACCAAAACCTTTAAGTAACCATAATCTGAATGCTAAAGAAAAAATGGCCATAAAACACCTACAAGGCGGTATTGTACTTCAGGATAGAAATTATTACATTCAAGAAGCACTATGCATACTGTAAAGGGGGGAATATTAATCACCAATATTATGCGAATATCGATAATTAATATTCATAAATAAGGAGGAGCCGTCTAGTGATGACTCCGCCTATTTATGCCTTTATATAATAATAACACAATACTTTCGCTATGCTTACACTAATCACTAATGCTAGCTGCATGCACCTTACTAACTCGCTACCGCTAACAAGTACACGCTACACAAAGGGTACAAATATAACGGTATTTATTTAACACACTAAGCACGCAATACACTAACAATACAGCACTAAATATACAGTACTCAACTACACTACACGTTCCCAAATTCCACCCACAAACTAACTATACAATACACACATACAGGTATAACAACCCACCCCACCTGACTACTTCTATCCCTAAGGTATACGACGAGGATCTACGGTGGTCGTGCTGGGGTTAAGCAGACCACAAACACAAAGGGTTAACAGTGGGGAGCTGTACAGCAATGCAGGGGTGAAGTATCCTGCAAGTGTACAGTGAGGGGGGGGGGGGGGTGTGCAGGGGTTAAATGAACCAGGGGAATGGGGGTATGGCAGGGGTTAATCAGGGGCACAGAATCAGGGGAACCAGATAGTGGGGGGTTAATAACCAGGGGAATGGGGGTATGGCAGGGGTTAATCAGGGGCACAGAATCAGGGGAACCAGATCGTTGGTGGGATAGTGGGGGGGTTAATAGAATAGGGTTTCGTTGGTGGGATAGTGGGGGGTTAATGGGGTTTCGTTGGTGGGATAGTGGGGGGGTTAATAGAATGATACTTAATATCCTGCTCGTTGTCCAGGGGGGCTCGTCAGTCCAGGGGATGATCCTTCAGGGAGGGTGGGCGGCCGGCTCTCTTCTGTTCTAGTGTCGGGCCCGCCGGACTTATATGTCCATTTCAAATAATTTAGACAGCACTCCAGTATGCGATTAATGCTTTTTATTTGCCGGACATAAGGGTTCTTTTTTAGGAACTGAGGCAACGTTTCGGGCAAAAACACATGCCCTTCATCAGGCTAGTTGCGTGCATGGATGCATGGAGGGCCGGCACTTATATGTCCAGCCGCCCGCACTCCGTGCCGCCCACACAGCGGCGCGCGAGCGCGCCCCACTGTGAGGGACACGCGGGCCGGCGCGGTGAGATGACGTCACCGCGCATCCCTGCACGCGCGACGCAGGGCCGCGTGTACTTGCTGACAGGCGGGAGATCCTTTGATCTCCCGTCTGCAGCTCTCGGCATTCTGGACATCGCAATGGTAATTGCGATGCCGGAATGCGCATAATAGAGGGAGCGGAGGTGTCTCCTCTTTCTCTATTATGCTTAATTATCTCCAGCCGAGCTGCAGATAATTAGAACAAAAGGATTCAAATTCATTAGAATTTGAATCCTTTTGAGGTCACCAGAATGACCGGACCTTATCCGGTCATCCTGGCGCCTTTACTCAGAATACATCAATGTGAATGCTTGGGCCACATTCACATTGATGCATCTGGGTCCATGTAGGGGGGGTTAATATGATATGGGGCTGTGTGTGACATATTCAGGGGGCACATTAATTCAGGGGGCATATATATCTTGAAGGGGCACATATATAGATACACATATATATATATATATATATTAAAGGGGCACATATATATATTAAAGGGGCACATATATATATATATATATATATATATATATATATTAAAGGGGCACATATATATATATATATATATGCATTCGCGGACCACACTATATGAATTCCCACAGGGGCATGGATGAGCCCCTGGGGAATATCAGAGGCGGATGGGCGCAGGTGCTGGGCACATCTGCGCACATCGCCCTCTGAGGGGATGCACCGCCAATACATACACATATACAACATGTGCCACCCTTCCTCAACACATACTATCAGATTCCGATTACTATTAACCGCTGGAAGAAAACCCTCTTATAGACCACCAACAAGCATTTAAAACCCTTATTGACTCTGCATCTCATATCCTTAGCGAAAAGGAATCTTAATATATTAACATCAAGAATTAGTGTTGAGCGAACTTGTTTTTTAAGTTCGGCGTCTAAAGTTCGGGTTATCGAAGTATCCTATTATGGATTCTAAATTCCGTTATGGTCCGTGGTAGTGGAATCCATAACGCGATTCTTCGATAACTCGAACCCGAACTTTAGACGCCGAACTTAAAACACAAGTTTGCTCAACACTAATCACGAATCCAGTTATTGCGACATTTTATCATTTACCGAAGATTCACAAAAACGCCACTAATCCTCCAGGTCGGCCGATCATTTCAGGCATTTCCTCACTTACGTGCAATCTGTCCCACTATGTTGAAATTGTTTTGCAGAAATATGTTGTCCAGCTGCCATCATATCTCAAAGATTACACAACCCTGATACAATTATTACAAAATGCCAATTGCAAGGACTACTGGTTGACCCTGGATGTGACGTCTTTATATTCAAATATTTGACATGACCTGGGCATCAAATGTACAGAGCTGTTTCTAGAGAAAGACGACCAGATGCCACAGGATCAAAAAACTTTTATTTTGAAAAGCATCCATTTTATCCTCATTCATAACGTTTTTTACATTTCAGGATACCATGTATCTACAGACCAAGGGTACCGCTATGGGTACGCGTTTCGCGCCCAGCTTCGCAAACCTTTTTATGGGGGGTTTTGACAACACTTTCATCTACAAGTCCAGCTACTGGACAAACAACATCATATTCTACCGTCGCTACATCGACGACCTGATTTTCATATGGGATAGAGATTTAACATCAATTAACAAGTTCATTGAACACCTGAACTCTAACGACTGGGGGATCTACTTCTCTGGCACACCAAACAAGTCCACAGGAGAATATCTGGATCTGGAGCCAATGGCTGACAGTGGTAGCATCACCACCAGAACCTATTTCAAGAAAGTTGACTGCAACAGCTATTTGGTTTTCCCAGTGAACATCACAGAAAGTGGAAGAACAATATTCAAGCGAATCAGACGCTACTGTTCGAGTGATGATGACTGCACCCTACAAAGCGAAACTATATGAACAAGGTTCCTGCAAAAAGGCTACCCTCCCCCCAAGGATTATCAATGCAGCCCAGAGCAGAGCTCGAGCCCTCGCACAAGCAGACGACCCCACAAAACAATTAAATACAAATTTTATAACCACCTATAACAGTAACCACAATGATATCAGAAATATCTTATCCAAACACTGGCACATACTGAAAAGTGATTCATTTTTGCGCAAAGATTTACCGAAGGCACCACCACTCCACTCACATTCAGAAGGGCCCAAACCCTCACAAACCTACTTACACCCAGCAAATTCAAGAGATGCTTGGAACAGGGCAAAGCACTGGTTAAGACAAGGGCACCAGGCAGTTATAAATGCAATCAAATATAATGCCTCTGCTGCAGGTCCATCAGCACCACTACCTCTTTCCAGGGCCATAATGGTGAGTTGTTCCTGATTAAGGACCATCTGGACTGCGGTTCAACAAACGTCATCTATCTGATTACCCGCCCCTGCGGTCTAAAGTATATAGAACGTACCAGCCAAACCCTCCAAAATAGACTAAATAAACATAGATCCAATGTCAAAAAGAAGTTCCTACAACATAGTATATCCAGACTTGCCACAACCCACCATCAAGGCTCTTTTTTTCGGATTCTCTATAACCCCAATTGGGCAAGTCAAAACCGACGGTTACAATATCATCCAGTCTTTAAGAAGACGGGAAATGTTTTGGATTTATAAACTGAACTGTCTAAACCCGCACGGCTGTCACCGCCAGACATCTGAGAAGCTCTGACAGACGTTCTTCAGAACCTCCTGCCTGAGGTTCTTTTGTTTTGCTTTTGTTTTATCATCTCGTTAGCCTCTCTCAGCTGTCATCTAGTTACACTGATTGCATCCCTATAAATCCCCTCCCATACTGCATAACTTTGCGGTTTATACAACTTCCTGGAGTATGCTGATGCTAGAAGCTGTTACTACCGCATCCACAAGATAAGTCTGTTTTCTTTATTTCTGTTTGCCTGTGGGCTTGATCCTAGGTGACCCTGACTCCCTCCGTATTAAGTGTAGGGAGCCGGTGGTCGTGTCCCCTCACTATTATAGGGTGTTCAGGTGTCATACAGTCGAGGAACGAGGGTATGCAATTTTCTACCACTGAGATTTTTGCATAGGCTGAGCAGTAAGGGAGAGTGCCAGGGCTCTTACAGGGCTTACCCTATTGTTCCTTAGTTTTGGATCAAGTCAGTCAGATCTTCATTGGTGTCTTCTAGTTTTCTGTAACACCATCCGTGACAACGGCCTCAATGAGGCATTTGAAATTAACCTATCACCCATCCCGGCAACACTGATGTGACGGTCCACTTCCCCCCCCCCCCCCCCCTTTCCCAAACGTTCTTCATTTCATCCTCAGACAAACAATTTTATCCCCTGCGTCACTTCATACGTCCACTCAATCCACACACTTATCCCTGCATAATATATTTTTTTGCATCCCGTCCATCCAATTTCATCCATGTTTTTTTTTCTTATATATATTCTTTATATATTTTTTCAATTTTATTTATTTATCCACTATCCATCTCACATCCACATACCATAGTGCACCATCATCCATCATCTCCAGTTATCACTAATTCATCCACCAAGCCATTCATATTTACAGTCATATTCATTCACATTTATATTTACATTCATTTACTAAGCCTAACCTTAAAAAAAGACAAATCCAGACACCTCTGCTCACTATTTATTCACTCATTCTTGCTTTCAACCCAGCCCCTCGACTCCTCGTCGTGTTATTCATAATCTCCTGCGCTCCCATCTGCTGATGGTTGGCAGTTCTCTCCTAGAGAGAAAGGGAGAAAACTCGGTATTAAACTGTCAGTCATCAGCAGGGAGAGCAGGAATCCATGAATAACCAGGACTCTTCTCAGGTGGCCGTGATTGATGAGCGGCAGGGGTAATATTTGAATTTGTGATATTTCGTAAATATTCGCCATATATTCGAGAATTCGTTATCTGCGGAAATCGGCAATTGAAAAATTTGCATTATGAAAATTCGCAATCAACACTACTCCTAAAGTCAAAGATATTGCAGCCTTCTCATTGGCCCAAAAGCTAGAAGCAGGGAGGGATCATGTGTACTGATAAAAAAAAAATCTCGAATAATCGAAATTATGAATATATAACACTATATTCTGAACATTCGTGAATTCTCAAAGTGCCGATATTCGCGATAAAAATTTGCAATTCGAATATTCGTGATCAACACTTGGTCGTGACTCTTTTCCAGGCCCAGTCTGCAAAGATTGTGATGTTGGTTCTCGGCAACCACTTACTTTTAACTTTCAAAACGACAGACCGATGAAATCGACTCGCCTGTCTCTACTTTATTCTGCTGTTAGTACGGGCAGCATAAAGCTGACCACAGGTCAATTCCACCGCATTCGAAAAAAAATTTTCCAGCTTTCCACTACATCATATGCAATATTAAATGGTGACATTAGAAAGTACAACTTGTCCCACAAAAACACAAGCCCTCATATGGCTAGGCGAACAAAAAAAAAAAAAAAAAGAGAAAAGATGGCTCCAGAGGAAGGCAGGGAGTAAAGAACGAAAACAGAAAATTGCCCTGTCCTCAGAGGGTTAATGACAGAAGACTATTTGTCGGAAAAGGACGCGGTGGAGCCAGGGGACTTGTTGACACGAGAGATCACTGGGCAGGCTCTTTAAGGTTTAATCTCTTCTGACAGTGGATTACTGCAGTTTATTCTCCCCCTGATCTCCGGGTATCGCCGCCGCCGCACACCGCCCCGTGGGAAGCTGCTCCCGCGAATGCCTGGTCTGCCGATCCATGGGCTTACATTGATGAGACCTGAATGTTTTTATCCCGATTGAGATGCTCCGGTCTGGGATTTGCTGATTATTGTTTTCTTCTTGTTGGATTATGTCCGAGCATTCCTTCCTGTGCAAACAAGCTCTCTGCGCGGCTCTGGAATGCGAGAACTTCTGTTTGCTGCCATATCTGCGTACGGGGGTGGATGAATATTCGCCAAATTATGTAACGCTTTTCTGTACTGTTATGTATGACCCTGTTCTCTTCTGCACCTCGCAATGGGCGCTGATGGACCCCATAGGCGTATAATAGGTTCTGGCAGTTTGAGGGGGAAAAAATATCACAGTATGCAGCACTATGTATCCGTTCAATATAGCGACTCCGACTCCTGGCACCCCCGCCGATCAGCTACGTGAGCGCTTAGGCCTCGTCACATGCACTAGTACAGCTCAGTCTCATTCAAGTGCAAGCGCAGCCACTATACGATGGATGACGCTGTCTTTAGGAAGCTGTGAGGACTCCACCAATCTCATATTGGTGACCGATCCCGAGGATAGGCCATCGATATGAAAATCCCAGAAAACCCCAAAGTATATACTCCAAATACCAATACATGGATCAGCGGCGCAGGAGAGGTCTGGCCCTGTCAATCAAAGGGAAGGGAGGGGTGTCTTCAGCAATGGAGTGTTGATGAACTGGTGCTCTGAGGGCTTGATCCAACCCCTCAGTGCTCCAAGAGCCTACTTGGCATATTATAAGAAACCGAAGAAAAAGAAGACTCCTGAACAGCACAGCGTAGAAGAAGAAATAAGGTATTGTTTGAACCAGCAGGGTCAACCCTACCAGTCAGTTTGCTCGGTTTAATAGGATTCGCCCTGCTGACAGATGCTCTTAAAAAAAAAAATGAAATCATGTAATTTGTGCCTCTGAGCCTCATAACATGCTGACACTGTTCTGTAGAGATCGCAGTCATCTCCATATCATCACAGACAGGATTACAATGATGGGTAACAACATACTGTATATGCCAACATTGATGATGCAGGATCGCTCAATGTACTAAGGTCCAGGCTCATTTAGGCACGGTTCATACATTATTTTTGGCACATGCACCAAACAAAAGTCACATAACACAATGTAAATACGTGGCATCCATAGGTCCCCGTAAACCCAGACCATACAAAAACGGCATCCTTTTGGTATGCGTCGGCCTACCTTTTGTGTTCCAGTATAGGAAATTGTGATCTGCTACATTTTCCTACACAGGTGGTTACAGTAAATAATACAGTATAGCATGGCAATGGCTGACTGTGCCTATACAGTCCTATGTACGCAGGTAAATACCTACTGTATGTAAACCTTCATAGGAAGCAAGAAACCAGATGTGAACAAGGTCCTATAGTCCTACAACTAGACTTGCCTTTTCTATCTGGAGGTGACACGTTGTGTCCACGTTATAACCATGGGTCTAGGTCCATTATTTCCAACATGATATGCTGTTCAGTCCAAAAACCGTTCAGTGACTGAACTGAAGACATCCTGATGCATCCTGGACGGACTGCTCTCCATTCAGAATGCCTTAGGATAACACTTTCTGGGATTGAGCCCCTAGGACGGAACTCAATGCCGGAAAAGTTTAACGCTGGTGTGAAAGTAGCCTAAGACAGCACCGCACATGACAAATCACAAGAGGAAATTTCACCAGAACCTCTCAATAGTGCAGCATAAGGGCTCATGAACACGAACGTGGGCTGCTCATTCCGTGCATTGGGGACCGCAAATTGCTGCCCTAATGCAGGGGCACCAGCCATGTGACTGGCACAGACGGATGCAGACCCATTTAACTTGTTCTATTTTATTGCCATGCGGAGGAAAGGAGAGAGAACCATTCCGTAGTGCTTCCGTGGGGTTCCATGCCACAGTTCCAGTAAATGGGTCCGCATCCGCGATGCGGTGCAGAAATGGCCGGTGCCCGTATATTGCAGACCACTTTGCGGGCCACAATGCAGGCACCAGCCAACTACGGCCATGTGCATGAACCCTTAGGTTTTTGGCCTGTAACGGGTATTAAAGAAGACACGTTACTTCCCCAGTACATGTCTGTTTTATTAGCTACTTTCATTTCCCATCAAATAGAAATTTTGCTTTTATAACAGTTTCACCATTACTCTATTATTCCTGCTAGACATTTATGAATGAATTGTCAACAGTCTGCAATAAAGGTACAACTAAGCGTTACCAGTCTGGAGTGTGTCCCTGCACAGTCTGCTATCGCCAGACATGTCAGGAGCGGAGACAGGTCCTTTTATTTTATATATCAAAATATAAATCCTTAAATAAGCATATACAGTACATAAATCGTGTGTTCAATAAACACAGCGATGTCACAGTACAGAGATAATAAACACAGTGATGCCACAGTACAGAGATAATAAACACAGTGATGTCACAGTACAGGGTTAATAAACACAGTGATGTCACAGTACAGGGATAATAAACACAGTGATGTCACAGTACAGGGATAATAAACACAGTGATGTCACAGTACAGGGATAATAAACACAGTGATGTCACAGTACAGGGATAATAAACCACAGTGATGTCACAGTACAGGGATAATAAACACAGTGATGTCACAGTACAGGAGTAATAAACACAGTGATGTCACAGTACAGGGATAATAAACACAGTGATGTCACAGGTACAGGAATAATAAACACAGTGATGTCACAGTACAGAGAAGATAAACACAGTGATGTCACAGTACAGAGACTAATAAACACAGCTGATGTCACAGTACAGGGATAATAAACACAGTGATGTCACAGTACAGAGAATAATAAAACACAGTGATGTCACAGTACAGAGACAATAAACACAGCGATGTCACAGTACAGAGGATAATAACACAGTGATGTCACAGTACAGAGATAATAAACACAGTGATGTCACAGTACAGGGATAATAAACACAGTGATGTCACAGTACAGGGATAATAACACAGTGATGTCACAGTACAGGGATAATAAACACAGTGATGTCACAGTACAGGGATAATAAACACAGTGATGTCACAGTACAGAGATAATAAACACAGTGATGTCACAGTACAGGGATAATAAACACAGTGATGTCACAGTACAGGGATAATAAACACAGTGATGTCACAGTACAGGGATAATAACACAGTGATGTCACAGTACAGGATAATAAACACAGTGATGTCACAGTACAGGGATAATAAACACAGTGATGTCACAGTACAGGGATAATAAACACAGTGATGTCACAGTACAGGGATAATAAACACAGTGATGTCACAGTACAGGGATAATAAACACAGTGATGTCACAGTACAGGGATAATAAACACAGTGATGTCACAGTACAGGGATAATAAACACAGTGATGTCACAGTACAGGGATAATAAACACAGTGATGTCACAGTACAGGGATAATAAACACAGTGATGTCACAGTACAGGGATAATAAACACAGTGATGTCACAGTACAGGGATAATAAACACAGTGATGTCACAGTACAGGGATAATAAACACAGTGATGTCACAGTACAGGATAATAAACACAGTGATGTCACAGTACAGGGATAATAAACACAGTGATGTCACAGTACAGGGATAATAAACACAGTGATGTCACAGTACAGGGATAATAAACACAGTGATGTCACGTACAGGGATAGTATAAACACAGTGATGTCACAGTACAGGAGATAATAAACACAGTGATGTCACAGTACAGGAGATAATAAACACAGTGATGTCACAGTACAGGGATAATAAACACAGTGATGTCACAGTACAGGGATAATAAACACAGTGATGTCACAGTACAGGGATAATAACACAGTGATGTCACAGTACAGGATAATAAACACAGTGATGTCACAGTACAGAGATAATAAACACAGTGATGTCACAGTACAGGAGATAATAAACACAGTGATGTCACAGTACAGGGATAATAAACACAGTGATGTCACAGTACAGGGATAATAAACACAGTGATGTCACAGTACAGGGAGTAATAAACACAGTGATGTCACAGTACAGAGATAATAAACACAGTGATGTCACAGTACAGGGGATAATAAACACAGTGATGTCACGTACAGGGATAATAAACACAGTGATGTCACAGTACAGGGATAATAAACAGTGATGTCACAGTACAGGGATATAACACAGTGATGTCACAGTACAGAGATAATAAACACAGTGATGTCACAGTACAGGGATAATAAAACACAGTGATGTCACAGTACAGGGATAATAAACACAGTGATGTCACAGTACAGGGATAATAAACACAGTGATGTCACAGTACAGGGATAATAAACACAGTGATGTCACAGTACAGGGATAATAACCACAGTGATGTCACAGTACAGAGATAATAAACACAGTGATGTCACAGTACAGGGATAATAAACACAGTGATGTCACGTACAGGGATAATAAACACAGTGATGTCACAGTACAGGGATAATAAACACAGTGATGTCACAGTACAGGATAATAAACACAGTGATGTCACAGTACAGGATAATAAACAGTGATGTCACAGTACAGGGATAATAAACACAGTGATGTCACAGTACAGAGATAATAAACACAGTGATGTCACAGTACAGGGATAATAAACACAGTGATGTCACAGTACAGGATAATAAACACAGTGATGTCACAGTACAGAGATAATAAACACAGTGATGTCACAGTACAGAGATAATAAACACAGTGATGTCACAGTACAGGATAATAAACACAGTGATGTCACAGTACAGGATAATAAACACAGTGATGTCACAGTACAGGGATAATAAACACAGTGATGTCACAGTACAGGGGATAATAAACACAGTGATGTCACAGTACAGAGATAATAAACACAGTGATGTCACAGTACAGGATAATAAACACAGTGATGTCACAGTACAGGGATAATAAACACAGTGATGTCACAGTACAGGAGATAATAAACACAGTGATGTCACAGTACAGAGATAATAAACACAGTGATGTCACAGTACAGGGATAATAAACACAGTGATGTCACAGTACAGGGATAATAAACACAGTGATGTCACAGTACAGGGATAATAACACAGTGATGTCACAGTACAGAGATAATAACACAGTGATGTCACAGTACAGGGATAATATACACAGTGATGTCACAGTACAGGGATAATAAACACAGTGATGTCACAGTACAGGGATAATAAACACAGTGATGTCACAGTACAGAGATAATAAACACAGTGATGTCACAGTACAGGGATAATAAACACAGTGATGTCACAGTACAGGGATAATAAACACAGTGATGTCACAGTACAGGGATAATAAACACAGTGATGTCACAGTACAGGATAATAAACACAGTGATGTCACAGTACAGAGATAATAAACACAGTGATGTCACAGTACAGGATAATAAACACAGTGATGTCACAGTACAGGATAATAACCCCAGTGATGTCACAGTGCAGGGATAATAAACACAGTGATGTCACAGTACAGGGATAATAAACACAGTGATGTCACAGTACAGGGATAATAAACACAGTGATGTCACAGTACAGGGATAATAAACACAGTGATGTCACAGTACAGGGTAATAAACACAGTGATGTCACAGTACAGGGATAATAAACACAGTGATGTCACAGTACAGGGATAATAAACACAGTGATGTCACAGTACAGGGATAATAAACACAGTGATGTCACAGTACAGGGATAATAAACACAGTGATGTCACAGTACAGGATAATAAACACAGTGATGTCACAGTACAGGATAATAAACACAGTGATGTCACAGTACAGAGATAATAAACACAGTGATGTCACAGTACAGAGATAATAAACAGTGATGTCACAGTACAGAGATAATAAACACAGTGATGTCACAGTACAGGGATAATGTACACAGTGATGTCACAGTACAGGGATAATAAACACAGTGATGTCACAGTACAGAGATAATAAACACAGTGATGTCACAGTACAGGATAATAAACACAGTGATGTCACAGTACAGAGATAATAAACACAGTGATGTCACAGTACAGGGATAATAAACACAGTGATGTCACAGTACAGGGATAATAAACACAGTGATGTCACAGTACAGGGATAATAAACACAGTGATGTCACAGTACAGGGATAATAAACACAGTGATGTCACAGTACAGAGATAATAAACACAGTGATGTCACAGTACAGGGATAATAAACACAGTGATGTCACAGTACAGAGATAATAAACACAGTGATGTCACAGTACAGAGATAATAAACACTATGATGTCACAGTACAGGGATAATAAACACAGTGATGTCACAGTACAGGGATAATAAACACAGTGATGTCACAGTACAGAGATAATAAACACAGTGATGTCACAGTACAGGGATAATAAACACAGTGATGTCACAGTACAGGGATAATAAACACAGTGATGTCACAGTACAGGATAATAAACACAGTGATGTCACAGTACAGAGATAATAAACACAGTGATGTCACAGTACAGGGATAATAACACAGTGATGTCACAGTACAGGGATAATAAACACAGTGATGTCACAGTACAGGATAATAAACACAGTGATGTCACAGTACAGGGATAATAACACAGTGATGTCACAGTACAGAGATAATAACACAGTGATGTCACAGTACAGGGATAATAAACACAGTGATGTCACAGTACAGAGATAATAAACACAGTGATGTCACAGTACAGGGATAATAAACATAGTGATGTCACAGTACAGGGATAATAAACACAGTGATGTCACAGTACAGGGATAATAAACACAGTGATGTCACAGTACAGGGATAATAAACACAGTGATGTCACAGTACAGGGATAATAAACACAGTGATGTCACAGTACAGGGATAATAACACAGTGATGTCACAGTACAGGGATAATAAACACAGTGATGTCACAGTACAGGGATAATAAACACAGTGATGTCACAGTACAGGGATAATAAACACAGTGATGTCACAGTACAGGGATAATACACACAGTGATGTCACAGTACAGGGATAATAAACACAGTGATGTCACAGTACGGGATAATAACACAGTGATGTCACAGTACAGGGATAATACACACAGTGATGTCACAGTACAGAGGATACTAAACACCAGTGATGTCACAGTACGGAGATAATAACACAGTGATGTCACAGTACGGATAAAAAACAGTGATGTCACAATACAGGGATAATAAACACAGTGATGTCACAGTACAGAGATAATAAACACAGTGATGTCACAGTACAGAGATAATAAACACAGTGATGTCACAGTACGAGGATAATAAGCACAGTGATGTCACAGTACAGGGATAATAACCACAGTGATGTCACAGTACAGGGGTAATAAACACAGTGATGTCACAGTACAGAGATAATAAACAGTGATGTCACAGTACAGGGATAATAAACATAGTGATGTCACAGTACAGGGATAATAAACACAGTGATGTCATAGTACAGGGATAATAAGCACAGTGATGTCACAGTACAGAGATAATAAACACAGTGATGTCACAGTACAGGGATAATAAACACAGTGATGTCACAGTACAGGGATAATAAACACAGTGATGTCACAGTATAGGGATAATAAACACGGTGATGTCATAGTACGGGGATAATAAACACTGATGTCACAGTACGGGCATAATAAACACAGTGATGTCATAGTACGGGAATAATAAACACAGTGATGCCACAATACAGGGATAATAAACACAGTGATGTCATAGTACGGGGATAATACACACAGTGATGTCACAGTACAGGGATAATACACACAGTGATGTCACAGTACAGGGATAATAAACACAGTGATGTCATAGTACGGGGATAATACACACAGTGATGTCACAGTACAGGGATAATACACACAGTGATGTCACAGTACAGAGATAATAAACACAGTGATGTCACAGTACGGGGATAATAAACACAGTGATGTCACAATACAGGGATAATAAACACAGTGATGTCACAGTACAGAGATAATAAACACAGTGATGTCACAGTACAGGGATAATAAACACACTTGTATATTTATTATATGAATATAGGAGTATTGATCTAGAAGACACCCGCAGGGAGAATATATCATTGTTCCTGACCCTCCAGTGTCAGACATAACATGTGAAAGGTCAGGGAGACAGAAGTTAAGATGTATGGAGGGTCTCTGCAGGATATAAAACCGGAATCACTCAATGTGATCTTAGATGTCATCGTCCTCCATTTTGATCATATGGAAACTGGAAGATTATGGGGCATAAATATGGGGATTGCAGCTTCATTCTCTCCACTTAAATGGGATGAAGCTGAATTTTCTGCGTCACCACTAAGCAGATCTCGTGTAGGTAGATGGCCCTATATAAACAATGAAGAGGCCACAGTGCTTCAAATAGGTTATCTGTGTGTCGACAGGGGACCCCTTTAATTTAATGATTTGATATTTATTGTCACAACTGAGGATGGGGGAAACTCGCCGTGCGATGTTACACGTATGTGGAAGCTGCTTGGCCAGGACAACAGAATTAGGGAGCAGGTCCCCTCCTACAGCAGGTCACCTCCTTCCGAAGGCTGGACACTCCCACCCCTCAAATCCCCCCAGCAACTAAAGAGGAAAGTTGGTGGGGCACAAAAAACAATGGGAGGGGGGAGGGGGAATGACAAATAAGGAGGCACCTGTCACGGAAGGTGTACAGAAAACTAGAAGACACAAAATGAAGATCCGACTGACTGGATCCAAAACTAAGGAACAAAAGGGAGAGCCCTGCATCAGACCTGGCTCTCTCCCTAACTGCTGAGCCTATGCGAAAATCCCAATGGTAGATGATCGCATATCCTCGTACCTCGACTGTATAACACCTGAACACCCTATAATAGTGAGGGGACACGACCACCGGCTCCCTACACTTGATACGGAGGGAGTCAGGGTCACCTGGGATCCAGCAAACAGGAAAACACAAATGAACGAACAAAACTTATCTGTAGAAGACTCAGTAGTAGGATCAGCATGCACACACTCCAGGAAGTAATATAAACCGCAAAGTGATGCAGTATGGGGAGGGATTTAAAGGGATGCAATCAGTGCAACTACATGACAGCTGAGAGAGGCTAACTAGATGAGAAACTGAAAGCAAAACAAAAGTAACCTCAAGGAGGAGGTTCTGAAGGACGTCTGTCAGAGCTTCTCAGATGTCTGGTGGTGACAGCACCAATACGGACAACGGTGAAAACTGAATGGCGGGGAAAAGCCACTCACCGCGCCGTAAACGGTGACACCCCCATAACGCTCTCCCTCCGGAGAACGCGCATGCACCCCATCAGCAGATGGCGGTACATGCTGCACCCTCTTTCGAAGGTGATCCACGTAAGGAGCCATTGTGGTCATACTGTCACAACTGAGGATAGGGGAAACCCTCAGCCGTGCGATGTTACACGTATGTGGAAGCTGCTTGGCCAGGACAACAGAATTAGGGAGTAGGTAACCTCCTACAGCGTCCCTAATTCTGACCCTGACTCCTAGCTGTATGAGCCAAGCCAGATGGTTGGAGGGCTCATACTCAGGAACCTCGAGTCCCTACTAGCCCTAAACCAATCCCTGAGCTAGGAGCTGGGTAAGACAACCTGTTCCTCCTAGTCACGGAGGAACAGGAGTCTAAACTGGCAAAGCTGCAAGGAAGGGGAAACATAAACAGCCTATGGATATGGCAGGTGAGTGAAACGACTTCCACACCTACCTGCCACAGACACACTGACTGGATCCCGTGCTCACATGCTGATGTCCACACCAAACATAAAAGGACACAGCACACACACATAACACACAGGAACCCAGATCCATAGCTGCTGTAATATAAGACATCACAAGAACATAAAATAAACATCACGCATAACTTTTCTTCTTATGACCACAAGGGTGGCCCTCACTGGCAGATGGTATAAGAGACCAGGAGGATGACTCCAGCTTACAACAAGGCTGGAGTACCCCTCAGCCTCAGGTCTCAGCAGAGGCTAAATAGCCCAAGTAGCCACACCCCCACAGACACACACTGGAAAGGGAATTAACCCTTCCAACACCAGACAGGGTAGTGAAGCCACTTAAAGGGGAAGTGTACACATAAATAAACCCCGTGCACACCAAACAGATAAACAGCACACCTACAAAGACAGGTTGCCAGGTGCAACCGCATGCGCCTGAGAGCAAGCTGCCTAGCAACAGCTCAGACTGCTATACTGCCAATACATATCATGTTGCCAGCGGCAACCACACGTGAGGCAACATACTTCAGCCCTCACCTGTGATTGACAAACAGACCAGACCGCGGGCAACTGCATGCGGCTCAAGGAGTCACGACCATTACCATGGTCGTGACATTTATGACCTTTCATAGGGATAGCCATCAACACTTTGAACCCAGAAAACCCCTTTAAATGATAAAATTCCTTCAGACTGTAGCTGCCACTAGGGGGAGCTCACTGTATAGGCAGAGGCTACTGGAGATATTACCAGGAATACAGTCACTGACCCCCAATCCTTCCCGTGTAAAACATGTGATGTAGCACAGTTAAAGGGATAATGTCAAGATGGGTGAATGAGGTGGGACTTGGTGACCTATGGACCGCACCTTTAATGCTCTGATCCACATTTCTTTAGTCTTATTGTTTATTTGTCATTTTTCATTGTTTCTATTTCAGTAAAATGTAGAAAAGCCTAATAAATCACTTTTGGGGACAAAAATTGTAGTTACAGTAATAATATAAGATAAACGGGCGAGAATATCAAAAAGGTGGAATCTGGGAATAGAAGAACATGACTTTGGGTAGATTCCTATGATTCCCATGATTCCTATGGGTAGATGATAGTGAATTCAGTCACAGTATGTGGTCTTGAACTTTAAGAAATGGAATTATTGGGGGAGATTTATCAAACTGGTGTAAAGTAGAACTGCTTAGTTGCGCGGAGCAACCAATTAGATTCCACCTTTCATTTTCCAAAAGAGCAGTGAAAAATTAAACGTGGAATCTGATTGGCTGCTATAAGCCAGTTCTACTTTACACCAGTTTGATAAATCTTCCCCCACTGTGGTCATCTAGTCTTAACCTACAGCGCCATCTGTTGACCGGTTTTATATATGAAATGTAATAATTGGTGCTGTTGATTACAGCAGACGTCCAGGATGCGCCATCTAGGCCTAAATATCATTTTCCCTGCAGGAACCTTAACCAATCAAATGAGGGTCCATTTTTTTGGACGCACCAGCATAGGTCCCTGACCACGTTACCATCTGTACTGCCCCGGTGGTGGTCCTGCCCATTGTGCAAATTAAATGTATTGCAAACAAGAGGGTGGAAGGTACCTGCATGGCGGATGCAATGTAAAATAATGCCGAATCCAGCATTCCGGCAAGTGTTCCGGAATTTCGGACAGAGAAAATACCGCAGCATGCTGTGGTATTTTCTCCGTCCAAAAACCGCACAGTGACTGAACTGAAGACATCCTGATGCATCCTGAATGGATTACTCTCCATTCAGAATGCCTGGGGATAAAACTGATCAGTTCTTTTCTGGTATTGAGCCCCTAGGACGGAACTCCTTAAAAAGCTTTTACAATACCACCAATCTGAAATATAGATAGTAACCAAGTAACTCGTTCACTTTATGTAAATACTGAAATAATCCCCATATTTTAATCTTTTATACCAAATATCCTGTAAATCCTGTTCTAAAGAAAAGTGAGGATCTTGTGCCCCCTAGTGCACAATGTGTGTAATTACAGATAGAAAATCAGAACTGGTTTGAAGGGCTTTAAAGGGACTCTGTCACCACTTTCTAACCCCCCCTTTTAAAACTATTGTTCTCTCCATGGCGCCCTTGTGATTACAAAGGTGTTGTTATAACATAAATTCGCCGTCTCGTTTTGATAAAAATACCTTTTATCTAACCTGTCAATCTTGTGGATAAGGTGCCCAGGGCGTTTCTGAAGGTCTGAATCTGCCGCTCTCCGCCGCCGCCGTTGGTGCCCAGCTCCTCCCCTGATCCTTTCAGCGCCGCCTGAATGTAAAGAAATCCGCCTCCGGCTCTCGCTCAGTGCCCCCTCCTCCTTTTCAAAGATCACAAGGGTGCCATGGAGAGAACAATAGTTTTAAAAGGGGGGGTTAGAAAGTGGTGACAGAGTCCCTTTAAGGTCCAGTGTTGGGGCAGCCAGTGGTGAACTTTACCACCACACAATCCAAACAAATGCATGGGGCCCCATAGATCAGAGGGGCCCTCTCCTGGCCACAAGTAGTAGGTTTAAAAAAAAAAAAAACTAACAGGGTTAACATACTGCGGGTTCAGCGGCACAGGGGCCCTTCCCAAATGTAGAGCAGTTGCTGAAGTGCCCAAGCTGCCCTGCTAAACTAAGAGGGAGGCTTGGCAGTGCAACGAGGGGCCCCAGAAATGCCAAATCTGCCCCCAGGGGCAGCATTACCATGAGAAGCTCTGGTGCTCAGGAATAGGAACCACTGTAGAGAGCAATGGTCCACTGTGGCACAGAAGGGGGTTCAGAGTGGGGGACCCCCCCCCCCCCCATGATGTCCATATATCCCATATATTCATGAGGCAACCTTTTTAAAATATAACCTCCTAAATTATTATCTTATTTTACCTTGTTAATTCCTTTGCATGATGTATTCACATCTCATATACCAGCAGAAAGAGGGCCGTCTTGCTGTGCACCACGATAGTGTTTGAGAGCGGTGGAGTGAGGTCAATATATCAGTTGTACCTGGACAGTCTGGCTTGTAGCCCAATTTTATGTAGACGCCTTCTGATGGTTTGTGTAGACTTAGTTTGCCGCCCTAGGCTTGGGATGTGACGTTCAGTTTCACTTGCAGTACGGAATGGATCACTACGCACCATACTTCTAGTCAGACGATCCGTCGTACAGAAGTTCTCCTCTCTGCAGCTTTTGTTGTCCTTCCAGTTCGTCATCGTTCTCCCAACCACCGGGGCACACAACGCTGAACAGTGCTGACATCTTGGCTTAGAAGCGTAATAATGATCTGCTGGAGTGATAAACCAAGGACTCTCTGTTTAAGGATTTTGTACTCAGTTTGAGGCAAGTGGTGATAACTGGCACGTTGGCGAACCGGAGGCATGCCATATGATTTTACAATTTTTGAGGTTTCATGTGGCAAAAAAACTTCAGTCTGGCTTTTATGCCCCTCCCACCTGCCACAGATTGGAGCTAGGTGCTTGAAAATTTGATCATCTGGAGATTTTAGAGATACCTGCTACTTTCTAAATTTGCATAACCTTACAGTTTATCCTTGGTGCTGCAACTTCAATGTTGAGCAGTATATTTATATATATATTGAAAAGGAAGCATATCCAGGTGGTGAAAAAATGTGTGGTCCTTTATTCACCCATATAGCGATGTTTCAGTCCTCTTACCGGCCTCGTGGAGGGTCTCAGTAACACTATTATACACAGTCAAGTCACATTTTTCTGACCTCTCCCTACTTGCAATGTCAGCAGCTCATGAAGGAGGTCCCGGGTGGTGAGCTGGCTCGGTGGGTATATAAAGTGTGTGATAGGCTCTGCACACATATCCCTCGTTGCTGTCCTGGGTAAAAAGGATGATTATTGGTTTTCGGGCCCCAGGTGGCGGTATCTCTGAAACTGCGCAGTTTGTGAACTGTTCTCTGCTGCTGTGGTGAAAGTGTATGGTGAGTGGACAAACGGCTGTATTGTGAATAAGACACGTGGAAACAGCGGACACCACGTGCCACTGATGTGAGAGGTGAACATCGGCTACAAAGGTGCACAAGGGCGGACCGACGCGGTGCAGTGGAGCAGCTCACCGCCAGAACAAACCAGGAGGCACCAGACGTGTGTATAAGGGCTCATTCACACGATCGTGGTTTGGTTCCACATCCGAGCCGCATTTTTTGCGGCTTAGGTGTGGACCCATTCACTTCAATGGGGTGCAAAAGATGCGGACAGCACTGTCCGCATCCGTTGCTCCGTTCCGTGGCGCCGCTAAAATTTTAAATCATGTTCTATTTTTGTCCATTTTGTGGGCATTTCTATAATGGGCCGTCTTTTCCGTTCCGCAAATTGCGGAAGCAACGTGGGCGGCATCCGTGTTTTGCATTGGCAGAAAAGGCTTCGATTTTCACATTCCCCAGACTTGAACCCAACTGTGGATTTGTGGGACCACCTCGATGGTTGTGTTCTCTCTATGGATCCCCCCCGCGCCCCCTCCAGTAGCTGTGGGCTGCAGTCAGCATGGCTCCACATATCTGTGACAACCAGGACCTTACAGAGTCACCCCCAGCCCGTCTTGCTGCTGTCCGTGCTGCACACGGCGGTCACTCTGGATATTAGCTGCTGGTCAGAATAATGGGACTCGACGGTGTGATTAGTTCAGTGTTCCCAGATGTGGAAGTGGCTGCTTCCCCATTTGAGCGGTTGCTATGGTAATGTCACTATATTGTTGTGTCAGGGCGGTCCGGAGAAGCTGGGGGCACAGTGAGCGTATTCGCTGCACTCCTCTGTATAGAGACTGCATATTGATCAGTGGCCCAGTCACACACAGATCAGGTCTGATCTCCTTCCTTCCAATGTAACAAGATTGCATAAAAAAGATTAAAACAGTAAACAGGAGGGAAAACGAAGGAAACTGTCAGTAAAACAGATGCAGAGCGATCCCTATTGTGTCCGTCCTTATGACTTTGTAGGTGGAAATTCTTCTTGCATACTGCCGCCTATTGTTTAGTGGCTGTGCTTGGTATTGCAGCCCAGGACCATTCACTGGGATGAGACTGAGCTGCTCCTAAGGCCTCTTGCACACGGCCGTAGTGCTCCCGTGGCCGCATACGGCGGTTCTACAAAACACGGGGCACCGGCCGTGTGCATTCTTCTGCATCACGGATGCGGACCCATTCACTTGAGATGCGTTCCGGTCCGGATTGGAAGCACGGCACAGAACCCCACGGAGTGCTGTCATGGGGTTTTGATCCGTGCTTCCGTTACGCAAAAAAATAGAACTTGTTCTATCTTTTTGCAGAACAGACGGATCACGGACCCATTAAAGTTGAATGGGTCAGGATCCGTCCCGGCCGCCGTGCGGACATTGCCTGTGCATTGCACGGAACGGAACCAATACGTTTGCGTGCAAGAGGCCTAAGTCATGTGTCATAGGAACATGACGTCACTGGCCTAGGAAGAGGTTATGGCGCTCAGCAGAGCACAGTGGCCTCTTCAAACAGCTGACCGTGGGGGTGGCAGGAGTCGGACCCCACCAATCAGATATTAATCACCTATCCTGAGGACAGGTCATCAATATGATCCTCCTGGAAAACCCCTTTATTTCCTGTGCAGCGCCACCATAGGTGAAACGAAGTATTACAAAGTCCTCATTATAGTCAGTGGGCCGAATGAGGAAGGAATGGACGTCCTGCTGTTTGTAGCTTTTCTGTGGTCTGGATAACAGGCTTTTCCTATTCTAGTAAGGCCTCATGCACACGACCGTGTCCATTTTTTTGGACTGCAAACCGTGAATCAGCAAAATACGGATGCGGTCCATTTCCCTTCCTAATTTTTTTTGCAGACCCAGTCACTTCAGTGGGTCCATGGTCCGCATTTTGTGGACATAGTCGATCTTTTTTGCAGAATGGACATACAGATACAGAAATCACACGGAGGAGCCGAGCGCTATCCGCATCCGAACGTCCGTTCCACCAAAAAATACTTGTCCACAAAATGTGGACCAAGGACCCATTGAAGTCAATGGGTCTGCAAAAAATGCAGATGCAACAGGGACGTTATACATATTTTGCGGATCTGCAATTTGCAGACCACAAAATACATACGGTCGTGTGCATGAGAATTTAGTGGGGGCCAGCTGCCAGGACCGCCATGATTGCTAGGACTCCTCTGGGCTGCAGGTCCCTGTGTATCCTGCGGCTGGGACCATTGTGCAGGAGGTCCCTTTATTGTCCCAGTCATCAGGAGATCCAGAGGTTGGAGTACTGCTGATGCTATATCCTAGTGGTGTCGGCATCTGGGGCCCTTGCCCTGATAATACCCCTCCCCCTCCTTCCTTCTATTATAGGGTGTTTGAAAATGGATATTCCCTTCAAGGAGCTGTGTGACGGATCGGAGAGTCTCAGTATTGTGCATGGGCGGAAGGTAAAGACCAGTAATCCTATGAGACTCTGCCCCATTTCCAGTAGTAACATCAGAGGACCCACATTCCTACTATAAGAAATTAGTGAAGAAGTATCGCACTCTTCAGGGGCGGCTCTGTGCCCCATCTTTTTTTACAATTAATAGACTCTCCATCGGCGTCTTGAGAAGCCCTGTTTTTTCTGCAGTATTGATGCTTGTATTGGCTGCTTTCTACCTACAGGGGGCAGTCATGCTGTACTGTAATATTTTCGGTGAATGTTACTAATTTCCGGTCATTTATAAATGTACTTTTTAATGTAAAGCGATATTCCCATCTTATAAATGTCTCTGGCGCGGCAGCAGCCCCTTCATTCAGAGGGTTTGGGGGGCGTCCTGACAGTCACTGTCCTCCGCTCTGAACCTATAGCTACATGTAACCAGTCCCGCGGATGTACCGGCGGATGGAGCTATGTGTGAGGATGCGGTCACTTGGCTCTGTCATATGACAATACGTGGAAAACCCCTTTAAATATTATCACTACACAGCGATTTGGGGCATGACATGTGTCACGCAAACAAGTATCGCAGTGTAGCAGGGCTGCAATAGGAATGAATGGGGTTGCGGAGCAACTCGTACGTTTTCTGTTGCAGCGAAACTGCAATTATTCCTACGGCAGCCCGGCTACACTGCGATACTGGGGCACGACATCACACCCTAAATCCCCATGTACCTATGACACCAGCTGACCTGTTACACGTGCGCTTGGCAGCTGAAGGCATCTGTGTTGGTCCCATGTTCATATGTGCCCGCATTGCTGAGAAAAATTATGTTTTAATAGATGCAAATTAGCTTCTAGGAGCAACGGGGGCGTTACCATTACACCTAGAGGCTCTGCTCTCTCTGCAACTGTCGGGCCCTCTCTACTTTGATTGACAGGGCCAGGCTTGATCCAGCCTAGCCCTGTCTATCAAAGCAAAGAGGGCGTGACAGTTGCAAAGAGAGCAGAGCCTCTAAGTGTAATGGTAACGCCCCCGTTGCTCCTAGTTTCTCAGCAATGCGGGCACATATGAAGATGGGACCAACACAGATGCTTCGGCTGCCAAGCGCACGTGTAACAGGTCAGCCAGTGTCATAGGTACAAAACTGCTGACAGATGTCCTTTAAGTGGCCGATTGCTTGATTGGGGATCTCCTGCGGATCTGCTATACTTCTCTAAAGTAGGAGATCCCCGTAATCACGTGACACGTCCACAGAGCCCCGCCCCGCCTCAGTCTACACTCTGCTCATCATGTCTGTTCTGGCCCCGCCCCTCTTTGTTGCACTGACCAATGGCTGAGCAGTAGCAGGTCTCCGCTGCTGGGTGACAGTGATACAATGTAACGAGCTGTAGTGGAGGCTGCAGGAGGATGGGGCTCGGCGGCCGCTGCTCCCCGGGGGACCGGAGCCACAGGCATTGACTACAGGTAAGCAAACCGCAGCAGAACCGCACTCCCTGGGGGGATACACTGAGAGGACGCGGATTGGAGCCAGGGATGCCGCAGTCCCGTTCTCCTGCCCTGCTGCTGTACCATGGAGATGGCCCTTAAAGGAATTTTCCATATTTCCATAGCTTGAATGCAGCCCATCCCTGCTGCCTAATCCCCATTCATGTCGGTGGCTCTGTGTGCTGCATGCACAATAGGGCGGCACAGAGACCAAAATCAATGCTGCAAGTTATAGAAATCTCCGGGCAGTGCCAAAGGTATTGCCCAGTGCATTACCAAGCAACGGACTGTCAGTGCCAGTGTTATTTTCTGACAGGTCTCGGTGCCATGTGCTGGGGCTTGGCAGCCTGCTAGGTGGGTGTAGCATCCGACATGTCTCCTGGGGGCTTCGCGCGCCTTCACCGGTTTGCAGCATACACTACAAGTCGCTGACCGTAGCTGCTGTCTAGTATGAGGCCGGTATGCCCGCTGTACCATACTGGTACTACCGTGCTGGGCATCTTTGTACTGTGAATGATGGGCAGAACGTTGCGAATTGCTATGGGGCCCCCCGGAGAAAGGGGACCCAGGTTCGCGGCTTCCAGTCCTACAATATAACGGAATGGACCCAAGTATCCTGCAAAATAGAGGGGGCACCAAAGGTACCTGTTTCAGTTGGGTGGGGGGTATGGCGGTATTAACCAGTGCTTAAAGGTGCACCCCGGTTTAGTCTTTGCTATGTGGTCCCTTCACTTGTACGTGGGCGCAGTGATCGTCTTGCTTTGGACGCCCCCTGGCATGATTATGTGAGACTATGGTATTGCCAAGAAGATGATGGTAGTGGTAGTGGTTCCCGCCAGTGGGTGGGCAGCCTTTCAGAGATTTGGCTGGTTTCTGACTTTTGACTCACACCTTTGTATATATCTTGTTATATTTTCTTTATAGTGGGATAATTGACGATTCTGGGCCCCCTTTAATATGACAGTATCCATGTATATGGAGCAGTCGGCGTGTATCTCCGTTATTAGATGCCGCCCTGTGTGTTCAGCCATGAAGGATTGCAGTATAGCGGTATTTTCAGCTGGCAGCGAGGGTTAATCCATTGCAGCTGTGATGCTGTATCCGGCCATAATGAAATCCCTGAATAGTAGCAGAGTTGGGTTACAGCGGGTAAGGGGGTCAGGTTTCTCAGGCTGAAACGCGTTGTATGGCTGTGACATGTGGAGCCCATCAGCCAGTGACCACCACTACACATAGACCCCATGCTGATAGTAATGTATATGGCTGTGCCTATAGATCTATAGACTAAAGCCATTAGGAGCAGCTTCAGGAGAAGATCATGTACGCAGCCGGAGGTCACCGAGCTGTTAGTCCAGACTGACGTAATAAACCTATTTTTCTTCCTGAAATGTTTTACGTTTGCTGTTAATGGATATAACAATTAGGGGTTCCGAGTTACATCCTGTATTATACTCCAGAGCTGCACTCACTATTCTGCTGGTGGAGTCACTGTGTACATACATTACATTACTTATCCTGTACTGATCCTGAGTTACATCCTGTATTATACTCCAGAGCTGTACTCACTATTCTGCTGGTGCAGTCACTGTGTACATACATTACATTACTTATCCTGTACTGATCCTGAGTTACAGCCTGTATTACACTCCAGAGCTGCACTCCCTATTCTGCTGGTGCAGTCACTGTGTACATTACATTACTTATCCTGTACTGATCCTCAGTTACATCCTGTATTATACTCCACCAGCAGAATAGTGAGTGCAGCTCTGGAGTCACTGTGTACATACATCACATTAATTATCCTGTACTGATCCTGAGTTACATCCTGTATTATACTCCAGAGTTAGGGTTGTTGCGATACCTAAATGTTTATTCGATTTTGATACCATAAAAAAGTATTGTGATACTCGATACTACGTTAAAATAATAAAACGCCACAAAAACGCTATGTGCATTCTGCATTTTTTAAAATGGCGAATCGCGCAAATAATTTTTTTCCTGTTCCGGCGTTCACACCATAGATTTTTTAAAATATTTTAATAGTTTGGACTTTTCGGGCGTGGCGACATGTGATATGTTTATTTATTTATTTATTTATTGTTTATATATTTTATATGTAAAATTTGGAAAGGGGATGACTTATACTTAATATTTTGGTGGGGGGTTCTTTTAAACTTTTTATTTAATAACGATTTTCACCCCTTGTCCTATTCACCCTGATAGATCTATTAATTAGGGTGAATAGGACCTCACTCTCTACCTGCTGCCCTGTGCATAGTACACACAGCAGCAGGGAGCTTACTATGGAGGGCTTCAGTAGTGTCCTGGCTGCCATGGTAACCGATCGGAGCCCCGTGATTACACTGCTGGGTCTCCGATCAGAAGCTGCCACTGCACCTCCAATGAGAAGGGGACCCTGTGGCCAATGCCACCAATGATTTTAATACTGAGGGGGACGGGCACACTGCGCCACCAATGATAATTAACCTTTAATACAGGAGGCGGGTGTCTGCAGCAGATCAGCGGCAGTTAACCCCTCAGGTGCCGCACCTGAGGGGTTAACTGCCGCTGATCTCAGCTCCCTGTCAGAGGCAGGGTGTCGGCTATGCGATTCTGCTGCCGGCACCTGCCTCCTGTATTAAAGGTTAGAGGACCTTTCATGGGTCCAGACTTTGTTAAGTTAGCAGGCTACATAAAGCTGATGTCTCCTGCCCATTGCTCCGATAGTAATTAGCATACGGAGCAGGAGACGGTAATGGGGGCACAGTGGGCGAACGGAGTGGTGCCTAGATATAATAGTAAGTGCAGGGAGATCCCTGGGCGCCGTTCTATGTAGCCTGCTACTTCACAAAGTCTGGACCCGTGAAAGGTCCTCCTGTCATTGGTGGCGCAGTGCTCCCGCCCCTCTCTTTATTGGCAGCGCGGCACAGGGGGGAGGGAGGACAGCTTCCTTCTCCCCTGTGCTGCTGAGAGAACATGAGCGCGCCGACAGCAGCGCACTCATGTTCTGTGATTCTACACTGCGCAGCAGCACAGCCCAGTATCGAAAAAATGAAAATTCCGGTATCGTATCGATACCGGGACAAAAGTATAGATTGCGTATCGAAATTTCAATACCCACAACAACCCTACTCCAGAGCTGCACTCACTATTCTGCTAGTGGACGTAAAAAAAAGAGTGTAGGAGCAGCACACAGAGGTCTCAGCGACCACACCAGAATGCTGCCACGCCACAACCGCAGATCCTCCGCAGTCAACAGATGAACGGGTAAGTAAAAGGCGACGGCAGCATCTCCGGTATCTTCTTTATTTAAGGTACTTCAGCGATTGTGTACAAACGTTTCGGGTACGTTGTAGTCTTTATCAAGCAGAATAACAAATGCATGTACCCGACCTCATATAGTGCAAATATTCCCCCTCTCACTTATGAGGTTACCAACCCATTACACAACACGCACTGGTTTAAACGAACCAATATACAATGTACATCCTATTATATATCATTGAAAATACCCGTGTTGTCGTGAAGAGAGGGGTAATAATTGCGATGGGATGCGATGACACATCGACAACCTGGACTCCATAATCGCGTCCCCCGACATTCACTGCGCAGGCCCATGTTCTCAATGATTGGTTAAAGTACGGATGACGCGAAACATCCGAGGTCACATGATAATTCAACTCCGCCTTGTCAAGCTGACCTATGCAACAGGAAAACATCCTGTTGCCATAGATACCAACGCTTTCACAGGAGAAAAATCTCCATATCATGAATTAGATATGGATTTCCCCCAAATCCTATACAGCGTGCTGGGAATTACTCAGTGCAAACAGAGGCATCCAGCCCAAAAAACAGAAGACTTGCCGGAATGCCGGATCCGGCATTTTTTTCCACAGGAATTTCGGATCCGTCTTTCCGGTCTGCGAAAAAAAAAAGGTAAAAAATAAACGCGAGATCCGTTTTTCCGGATGACACCGGAAAGACGGATCCAGCATTTCAATGCATTTTTCTAACTGATCAGGATCCTGATCAGTTTTCGGCCTCTTGCAAATTAACGTTTTTTCGTATACGGAACCATTAATTTCAATAGGTTCGCAAAATAAACCGGAATGTACTCCGCATGCATTCCGTTTCCGTATTTCCGTTCCGCAACATTTTGAGTCGGGTCCTATTATTGTCCGCAAATCACATTCAGTGGCTCTATTCAAGTCAATGGGTCCGTATAAAAAAAAAACGGAATGCATACGGAACACATGTCTGTATGTCATCCGTTTTTTGTGGATCCACGCTGTAGAAATGCTATGCCCAGCCCATTTTGCACGTTTGCAATGATTACAAGTTCCTGTTTTTGTGAAAGAACGGAAACTCAATGGATCCAAAAAACAGAACAACGGATACGTGAAAAACGGACCGCAAAACCATACGGTCGCGTGAACAAGCCCTTACAAATGCCATCAGTTGGCATACGTTTGGCAGGAACCGGCAGGCGGTTCCGGCGACAGAACTGCTTGCCGGATGGCACTTATATTGAACTCGGTATTGAGTCCATGTGGTTGCAGTGACTTCAAGGATAAATCCATTTAGGTTCCTTCTTCCTAAGGATTTGGTCTTTATCTTCTCAATTCACCCACCGAATCCATCACTGGATCTCAGCTGGATGACACAATGGCCACACTCCACAAAATATGATATTATATATTTTGCCACTATGTGGATGGACAAAAGTATCTCCTTTTATTAGGTTACCACAATTGCAACATCTCAAACTGGGAAAATTGCCCATCTTTCTCGGTGCCAGATAAGTCTGTCGCCCCGTGTGCTCCCTATGTCCGTTTTGACCAGTCTATCACGTAGATTGGTATTTTTCTTATATGCCATCAGTGGAGGATTATTAAACTCCCTTATATTAGGAAGACCCCTGTGTAAAACGTGCCATTCAACCCTTAGGATGTTGGCAATGTCACCACCGTGACTGCCAAACGTGGACACAAAAGGGATTCTCTGTGCCCCCCGTTAACTGGAGAACTGTGCAGCCACCAAGATCCTATTACTCGTCTTTTGTAACAATTTACATGAGTATCACCTCTCGGAAAATGTATTACCCATCTCCTCCACTCGGTCATGAAGGTTTTCATCATCTGATCCTATTCTCCTCGCTGGCAGCAGTCGGCTCCATGGCAGCGAGTCCAACATACATCGAGGGTGGTTACTGTCATACCTCAGTACATTATTCTTATCCGTCGGTTTTTGATATAAATCCGTGCAGGGGCGTAACTAGAAGTGACTGGGCCCCACAGCAAATATTTGTAAGGGCCCCCCCTCAGCGCGCTTCGCACCTCCCTCCTCCTGTGTAAACCCCACTCCTTTGGCACAGTGTAGCGGTATACTGTATATTGTGTGGCACAGTGTAGCGGTATACTGTATATTGTGGGGCACAGTGTAGAGGTATACTGTATATTGTGTGGCACAGTATAGAGGTATACTGTATATTGTGGGGCACAGTGTAGCGGTATACTGTATATTGTGGGGCACAGTGTAGAGGTATACTGTATATTGTGTGGCACAGTATAGAGGTATACTGTATATTGTGTGGCACAGTGTAGCGGTATACTGTATATTGTGGGGCACAGTGTAGAGGTATACTGTATATTGTGAGGCACAGTGTAGCGGTATACTGTATATTGTGTGGCACAGTGTTGAGGTATATTGTGAGGCACAGTGTAGCAGTATACTGTATATTGTGTGGCACAGTGTAGCGGTATATTGTGAGGCACAGTGTAGAGGTATACTGTATATTGTGTGGCACAGTGTAGCGGTATACTGTATATTGTGGGGCACAGTGTAGAGGTATACTGTATATTGTGGGGCACAGTGTAGAGGTATACTGTATATTGTGAGGCACAGTGTAGCGGTATACTGTATATCGTGGGGCACAGTGTAGAGGTATACTGTATATTGTGTGGCACAGTGTAGAGGTATACTGTATATTGTGTGGCACAGTGTAGAGGTATACTGTATATTGTGAGGCACAGTGTAGAAGTATACTGTATATTGTGGGGCACAGTGTAGCAGTATACTGTATATTGTGAGGCACAGTGTAGAGGTATAATGTATATTGTGGGGCACAGTATAGAGGTATACTGTACATTGTGGGGCACAGTATAGAGGTATACTGTACATTGTGGGGCACAGTATAGAGGTATACTGTACATTGTGGGGCACAGTATAGAGGTATACTGTACATTGTGGGGCACAGTATAGAGGTATACTGTATATTGTGGGGCACAGTGTAGAGGTATACTGTATATTGTGGGGCACAGTGTAGAGGTATACTGTATATTGTGTGGCACAGTGTAGAGGTATACTGTATATTGTGGGGCACAGTGTAGAGGTATACTGTATATTGTGGGGCACAGTGTAGCAGCATAACATAAACATACTCCACATGAACACTTACAGTTACTTGGCTTGGCCCTTGGGGGTCTCGGACGCCACTTCCACACTTTGGCCGGGGGCTCGGCGGAGCTGATGTTGTGTTTTATCCTAATGAGAAAGATTTCATAATAAGGATTTGGAGAAGGGGCAGAGGGATAGCAGAGCAGGGAGAGGCTGGTGCTGCTACTAGGGGGTCATACCATGGGGCAGTAATAAAACCCACCATAATGCCCCCCCCCCCCAGTAGTAATAATTCTCCTTATAATGTGACAGTGCAAAAAATACCCCCTTGTAATGCCCCCAGTTGAGCTAATGTCCCCATAGTGCCCCCATAATGTGCCAGTATAAAATACCCCTATATAGTGCCCCCAGTAAATTCCCCCATAGTGCTCCTCTCCCCCTTCCTGCTAGTGCCCCCCAAAATGTACCAGTATAAAATGCCCCATATATAGTGCCCCAGTAGATGCCCCTCAGTGTCCGGCCTCTGATAGGCTGCCGGCCTAGTGTCCCCCATAATGCCCCCCAATAATGTGCCAGTAAGTGCCCCCCATCATGTGCCAGTATCAAGTGCCTCCCCCCCCACACTTCCCAGTATCATAGTGCCATCTCCCCCCATGTGCCAGTATCAAGTGCCTCTCTCCTTCCCACCCCCCATGTGCCAGTATCAAGTGCCTCTCTCTTCCCCCCCATGTGCCAGTATCATAGTGCCATCTCCCCCGCAAAAAAGTGCCAGTATTAAGTGCCTCTCCCCCCCATGTGCCAGTATCATAGTGCCAACCCCCCCCCCCCACATGCCAGTATCAAGTGCCTCTCCCCCCCCCCCATGTCCCAGTATCATAGTGCCATCTCCCCCCCCCCACTAAAAAGTGCCAATATCAAGTGCCTCTCTCCCTCCCCCCTCCCCATGTGCCAGTATCAGGTGCCTCCCCCCCCATGTGCCAGTATCAAGTGCCAACCCCCCCTCTCCCCTCCAGGTGCCAGTATCAGGTGCCTCCCCCCCCCCCCCTATGTCCCAGTATCATAGTGCCATCTTCCCCACCACCACCACAAAAAAAGTGCCAGTATCAAGTGCCTCTCTCCCTCCCCCCTCCCCCCCCCCCAATGCCAGTATCAGGTGCCTCTCTCCCCCCCCCCCCCCCCAAATCCAGTATCAGGTGCCTCTCTCCCTCCCCCCCCCCATGCCAGTATCAGGTGCCAACCCCACTCCCCCCCCCCCCCAGGTGCCAGTATCAGGTGCCTCTCCCCCCCCCCCCCCCATGCCAGTATCAGGTGCCTCTCTCCCCCCCCCCATGCCAGTATCAGGTGCCTCTCTCCCTCCCCCCCCCCCCATGCCAGTATCAGGTGCCTCTCTCCCTCCCCCCCATGCCAGTATCAGGTGCCAACCCCACTCCCCCCCCCCAGGTGCCAGTATCAGGTGCCAACCCCCCTCCCCCCATGTGCCAGTATCAGGTGCCTTCCGCTCCCCCTTGGCAGTAACAGTCGGGTATTAAAGAAAAAATAATAAAAACTTCTACTTACCTCCATGTCAGCGATGCGATGCGATGCAGCCTCTTCCTGTGTCCCGCCTTGTATTCTGTCCCGCCCTGTATGTCCTTATATGGAGTCAGTGCTTGTATTTCAGAAAAAGCATCTGCTGGGATTCGAACCCACGACCTTCTGCTTCAGAGGCAGAGCAGCTATCCACTAGACCATATGAGCTGCCTTGAAGCTGACTGAAAAAATATGAGACTTCTACTGTTTTAGCTGGCTAAGTGTACATCTATACACATGGCAGCTGCTCATATATAGAGATGTAGCAGAGCTGAATGTGCTGAGACAGCTGTCATATACAGATATAGCAGTATCTCAGATATATCTCTATATGACATCTGTTCCAGCACACTCAGCTCTGCTATATCTCTATATATGATAGCTGCCCCAGCAAACCCAGCTCTGCTACATCTATGCATATGACAGCTGCCCAAACACACCCAGCACTGCTATATCTCTATATGACAGCTGTCCCAGCACACTCAGCCCTGCTATATCTCTATATATGACAGCTGCCCCAGCAAACCCAGCTCTGCTACATCTATACACATGACAGCTGCCCAAACACACCCAGCACTGCTATATCTCTATATGACAGCTGCCCCAGCACACTCAGCCCTGCTATATCTCTATATATGATAGCTGCTCCAGCACAACCAGCCCTGCTACATCTATATATCTCTAAGTATTGCTATACAGTAGATAGATATATAGAGATATAGCAGAGCTGAGTGTGCTGGGGCAGCTGTCATGTGTATAGATGTAGCAGAGCTGGCTGTGTTTCGGCAGCTGTCATGTGTATAGATGTAGTAGAGCTGGGTTTGCTGGGGCAGTTGTCATATATAGAGATATAGTAGAGCTGAGTGTGCTGGTGCAGCTGTCATGTGTATAGATGTAGCAGAGCTGGGTGTGTTTGGGCATCTGTCATGTATAGATGTAGTAGAGCTGGGTTTGCTGGGGCAGCTGTCATATATAGAGATATAGCAGAGCTGAGTGTGCTGGTGCAGCTGTCATGTGTATAGATGTAGCAGAGCTGGGTGTGTTTAGGCATCTGTCATGTGTATAGATGTAGTAGAGCTGGGTTTGCTGGGGCAGCTGTCATATATAGAGATATAGCAGAGCTGAGTGTGCTGGGACAGCTGTCATATAGATATATAGCAGTGCTGGTGTGTTGGGGCAGCTGTCATGTGTAATGATGTAGCAGAGCTGGCTGTGTTTCGGCAGCTGTCATGTGTATAGATGTAGTAGAACTGGGTTTGCTGGGGCAGCTGTCATATATAGAGATATAGCAGAGCTGAGTGTGCAGGGACAGCTGTCATATTCAGATATAGCAGTGCTAGGTGTGTTTGGGCAGCTGTCATGTGTATAGATGTATTTTTTTTTTTTACAGTCAGTTGTAATGCAGCCTTTATGGCTGTGAGGGTAAATGCTTTGCCACTGATTCACTGATAGATTGGAGGTTGTGGGTTCGAATCCCAGACCAGGAGACTTTAGCAGACAGTAAAATTAGATCACACTAGCGGCTGCTGTGAAGGGGCCCTGAACACGATATTTAACTAACTTGAAAATAAACTGTCACACACGCTGCTGGGGCGCCGGGCCCCCTTGGCAGCCCGGGCCCCGAAGCAGCTGCTTCCCCGGTAGTTACGCCACTGAATCCGTGGAATATTTGCACTATATGAGGTTGGGTACATGCATTTGTTATTATGCTTCATAAAGGCTACAGTGTAGCCGAAACGTTGCATTAGGTTGTTTGTACACAATCACTGAAGTACCATCAATAAAGAAGATACCGGAGATGCTGCTGTCGCCTTTTACTTACCTGTTATTCTGCTGGTGCAGTCACTGTGTACATACATTACTTATCCTGTACTGATCCTGAGTTACATCCTGCATTATACTCCAGAGCTGCACTCACTATTCTGCTGGTGTAGTCACTGTGTACATACATTACTTATCCTGTACTGCTCCTGAGCTACATCCTGTATTATACTCCAGAGCTGCACTCACTATTCTGCTGGTGGAGTCCCTGTGTACATACATTACTTATCCTGTACTGCTCCTGAGCTACATCCTGTATTATACTCCAGAGCTGCACTCACTATTCTGCTGGTGGAGTCCCTGTGTACATACATTACTTTACTTACGCTGGGTTCACACCTAGGCGTTTCTCAAATGCGCGTTTCTATGCGCGTTTTTGTCGCGCGTTTTATGCGCGTTTTTTTTTATAGTGAACGCGCGTTTGACGCGCGTTTGGGTGATTGACAGCAGTGTTGTCCAAAGAGTCTATGGCCCAAACGCGCGTCAAACGCGCCAAAAAAAGCTCCTGTACTTGTTTGAGCGTCGGGCGTTTTACAGCGCGATCATACGCGCTGTAAAACGCCCAGGTGTGAACCCTTCCCATAGGGAATCATTGGTTCTTGCCTGTTGTGCGTTTTACAGCGCGTAGGAACGCGCTGTAAAACGCTCAGGTGTGAACCCAGCGTAAGGGCTCTTTCACACCTGCGTTCTTTTCTTCCGGCATAGAGTTCCGTTGTCGGGGCTCTATGCCGGAAGAATCCTGATCAGTTTTATCCTAGTGCATTCTGAAAGGAGTGAAATCCGTTCAGGATGCATCAGGATGTCTTCAGTTCAGGACCGGAACGTTTTTTGGCCGGAGAAAATACCGCAGCATGCTGTGCTTTTTGCTCCGGCCAAAAATCCTGAAGACTTGCCGCAAGGCCGGATCCGGAATTAATGCCCATTGTAAGGCATTGATCCGGATCCGGCCTTAAGCTAAACGTCGTTTCGGCGCATTGCCGGATCCGACGTTTAGCTTTTTCTGAATGGTTACCATGGCTGCCGGGACGCTAAAGTCCTGGCAGCCATGGTAAAGTGTAGTGGGGAGCGGGGGAGCAGCATACTTACCGTCTGTGCGGCTCCCGGGGCGCTCCAGAGTGACGTCAGGGCGCCCCAGGCGCATGGATCACGTGATCGCATGGGGCGCTCTGACGTCACTCTGGAGCGCCCCGGGAGCCGCACGGACTGTAAGTATACTGCTCCCCGGCTCCCTGCTCCTACTATGGCAACCAGGACTTTAATAGCGTCCTGGGTGCCATAGTAACACTGAAAGCATTTTGAAGACTGATCCGTCTTCAAATGCTTTCAGTTCACTTGCGTTTTTCTGGATCCAGCGTGTAATTCCGGCAAGTGGAGTACACGCCGGATCCGGACAACGCAAGTGTGAAAGAGGCCTTATCCTGTACTGCTCCTGAGCTACATCCTGTATTATACTCCAGAGCTGCACTCACTGTGTACATACATTACTTATCCTTTACTGATCCTGAGTTACATCCTGTATTATACCCCAGAGCTGCACTCACTATTCTGCTGGTGGAATCACTGTGTACATACATTACTTTACTTATCCTGTACTGCTCCTGAGCTACATCCTGTATTATACTCCAGAGCTGTACTCACTATTCTGCTGGTGCAGTCATTGTGTACATACATTACTTATCCTGTATTATACTCCAGAGCTGCACTCACTATTCTGCTGGAGTCACTGTGTACATACATTACATTACTTATCCTGTACTGATCCTGAGTTACATCATGTATTCTACTCCAGAGCTGCACTCGCTATTCTGCTGGAAGAGTCACTGTGTGCATACATTACTGATCCTGAGTAACATCCTGTATTATACTCCAGAGCTGTGCTCACTATTCAGCTAGATGACCTATTCTTTGTTTGGGTGGGTGTCCTGGGGTATTTCCCACTATTGACTCTTTTGGGACCTGTCTAATTGAGCTTATAGCATGAAAATATCTCTATTCCCAGTCCCTGGAGTATTCCAGTAAGAGTATAATGGTGGGAGTCCGACCACTGGGATCCCTCCCCAGTGGCCATATCTCCACCCCCTGGAACACACGGTAGTCTTGAGGAGGAGTATGTTCGACTCCCTCCGATAAATTGAATAGGGGGCACCTAAGCGGACGACTCCCCTTATATTACATTCCTGTGCCCTAAGATATGCATTAGGCTTGTGTAAATCCGACAGCCCCTTTAAAGTGGTCCTCTTCTTCTTTGATGCAGTTATTGTGAAGTCGCTGGTGTCCGCTTCACAGGGGGTCCCTAACTATCTGCATATTCTGTATACTGCCATATACCTCCCGTGGTTGTCCTCTGAACTGGAAGGCACACGTGGTAACTTAATGAATTGCCTAATGTCTTGTCATTATGGGAATTGTTTGCTTTCGCTGCGGGAGCTTCCTATAATTATAGACGCCGCTGCGTGAGGAATTCAGATTCCCTGCGGCTTCCCTCCATAACATGGTGTAGTCTGCATCTTTAGGGGTGAGCCTTGGGGAATGGTATGATAGCGTCACCGCCATAGCAATAAAAAGCCATTCCAATAACAATGTTACATTAGGGAAATGCTGTTTAAAGGGGACCTCCATTCTCCTGACTTGTCCTCAAATAGCTGCCCTTTGGCTCTGATACTGCTGGCCGAGTGACCGGTTCTTGCAGCTTCCCAATGATGACTTCCCCAGCATGATGTGAACAGAGCCTCCTATATCTACAACCACGAGGACACGAGTGATATACGACGGCGGTGGTCTTCCGTCAGCCGTGTGTCTCGTTCAGAGTGGCAGTCACCACAGTCTGTGCACCAAGGCTGGAGCAGATTTATTGAAGCAAATTAAGACCGACTTTCACGAGGGCAAGAAGCCTGAAACGCGTTGCTGCTGTGGGATACAGTGTTCAGCAGCCATCTTCTAAGGTTAAAACAGAAATGGGGCGTGACAAGAGCGTGGAAATGATAAGGCCTCCTGCTGGAAATCCTGGACTGAAGATGGAAAATGTCAGCGGCCATTTGGTCTAATTATAAGGCTATTATTCTATGTGATTTCCTATGGTAGATGTCGTCTGCGCGCAGAATAGACGGTGGGGGTATTTGTGCACAGTGCAGACGGTGGGGGTATTTGTGCACAGTGCAGACGGTGGGGGTATTTGTGCACAGTGAAGACGGTGGGGGTATTTGTGCACAGTGCAGACGGTGGGGGTATTTGTGCACAGTGCAGACGGTGGGGGTATTTGTGCACAGTGCAGACGGTGGGGGTATTTGTGCACAGTGCAGACGGTGGGGGTATTTGTGCACAGTGCAGACGGTGGGGGTATTTGTGCACAGTGCAGACGGTGGGGGTATTTGTGCACAGTGCAGACGGTGGGGGTATTTGTGCACAGTGCAGACGGTGGGGGTATTTGTGCACAGTGCAGACGGTGGGGGGGGGGTATTTGTGCACAGTGCAGACGGTGGGGGGGGGGTATTTGTGCACAGTGCAGACGGTGGGGGGGGGGTATTTGTGCACAGTGCAGACGGTGGGGGTGGGGGGGGGTATTTGTGCACAGTGCAGACGGTGGGGGGGGGGTATTTGTGCACAGTGCAGACGGTGGGGGGGGGGTATTTGTGCACAGTGCAGACGGTGGGGGTGGGGGGGGGTATTTGTGCACAGTGCAGACGGTGGGGGTATTTGTGCACAGTGCAGACGGTGGGGGTATTTGTGCACAGTGCAGACGGTGGGGGGGGGTATTTGTGCACAGTGCAGACGGTGGGGGGGTATTTGTGCACAGTGCAGACGGTGGGGGGGTATTTGTGCACAGTGCAGACGGTGGGGGGGGTATTTGTGCACAGTTGAGACGGTGGGGGGGGGGGGGTATTTGTGCACAGTGCAGACGGTGGGGGGGGGGGTATTTGTGCACAGTGCAGACGGTGGGGGGGTATTTGTGCACAGTGCAGACGGTGGGGGGGGGGTATTTGTGCACAGTGCAGACGGTGGGGGGGGTATTTGTGCACACTGTAGACGGTGGGGGTATTTGTGCACACTGTAGACGGTGGGGGGGGGGGTATTTGTGCACACTGTAGACGGTGGGGTATATATATATATATTTGGACAGAGACAACATTTTTCTTTTGGTTCTGTACATTACCACAATGGATTTTGAACACAACAGTTCAGATGCAGTTGAAGTTCAGACTTTTAGCTTTAATTCAGTGGGTTGAACAAAATTATTGCATAAAAATGTCAGGAACTAAAGCATTTTTTTTTTACTTAATTCCTTCATTTCAGGGGCTCAAAAGTAATTGGACAAATTAAATAATTGTAAATAAAATGTTAATTTCTAATACTTGGTTGAAACCCCTTTGTTGCCAATGACTGCCTGAAGTCTTAAACTCATGGACATCACCAGACGTTGTGTTTCCCCTTTTTTAACCCCTTAGTGACCACCCATACGCCTTTTTACAGCGGTCACTAAGGGGCCTTAGGCTGGGCCGCCGCTTTTTCACGGCGGCCCAATCTAAGCGATGCACGGGTCCCCAGTGCAGCGGGGAGTGGGGACCCGGCTCTCACATGAGAGCCGTGGCCCTGCTCTAACAGCCCGGACCGGCAGGAGTGCCGATCCGGGCTGTTTAACACTTTACATGCTGAGGGCAATGGTGCCCGTCGCATGTAAAGTGCTGACAGAGAGAGCGGCGGACTCCCTCTGTCTTCCATCGGCACCCCGCAAATGCGATCGCGGGGGTGCCGATGTGTGTGAAGGCTGGCATGGGTCTGATGAAGGCCCCAGACCAGCCTTTAGTAATTTCCAGCCTGCTGGTCAATGTTAGAATAGCATTGCTCTTAAAATGCAATGCATTATAGGGATAGTGCATTGCATTTTAAAAGCAATCAAAATACTGTCTGTTATAGTCCCCTTGTGGGACTATTAAGTGGTAAAAAAGAAAAAAAAAACATTTATTAAATAAAAAAATTCCATTAAAAAAGTACGCATTTTTTTCCATTGAAAATATTCTTTTAATGAAAAAAATTGCAAAAAAAACCCCACATGTTTGGTGTTGCCGCGTCTGTAACGACCCGGACTACATAAATGTCACACAAATTATCCCCTACGGTTAACACCGTAAGAAAAAAAGAAAAAGGACAGAATTGCTAATTTATTCTTAGTTGCCATCGAAAAAATGGAAAGTTATGTGTACCCCAAAATGGCGCCATTAAAAACTACAACTTGTCCCGCAAAAAAACAAGCCCTCATAAAGCTACATAGACGGAAAAATAAAAAAGTTATAGCCCTTAGAACACGACGTTGAAAAAAGGAAGAAAAACGCTTGGTCAGTAAGGCCCAAAACAGGCTGGTCACTAAGGGGTTAATGCTCTGCCAGGCATTTACTGCCGCAGTTTTCAGTTGCTGTTTGTGGCCTTTCTGTCTGAAGTTTAGTCTTTAACAAGTGAAACGCTCTATTGGGTTCAGACCCGGCGACTGACTCGGCCATTCAAGAATATTCCACTTCTTTGCTTTAATAAACTCCTGGGTCGCTTTGTCTTTGTTTTGGGTCATTGTCCATCTGTATTATGAAACTCCAACCAATCAGTTTGGCTGGATTTGAGCACACAGTATGTCTCTGAAAACCCCAGAATTCATCTGTCTGCTTCTGTCCGGTGTCACATCATCAGTAAACACTAGGGCCCCGGGGCCACTGGCAGCCATGCATGCCCGAACCATCACACTGCCTCCGCCGTGTTTTACAGTTGGTGCTATGCTTCTGATCATGAGCTGTACCAGGCCTTCGCCATACTTTTTTCTTTCCATCATTCTGGTAGAGGTTGATCTTGGTTTCATCTGTCCAAAGAATGTTCTTCCAGAAGTGTGCTGTTTTTTAGCAAAGTCCAATCTAGCCTTCTTATTCTTGAGGCTGATGAGTGTCTTGCACCGTGCAGTGAACCCTCTGTATTTACTTTCATGTAGTCTTCTCTTTATGGTAGATTTGGATATTGATACGCCTATATCCTGGAGAGCGTTGGTCACTTAGTTGGCTGTTGTAAAGGGGTTTCTCTTCACCATGGTAATTATTCTGCGATCATCCACCACTGTTGTCTTCCGTGGGCGTCCAGGTCTTTTTGCATTGTTGAGGTCACCAGTGCTTTCTTTCTCAGGATGTACCACTCCTAATAGTGTAGCAATTTCTCGGATGGGTTTTTTCTGTTTTCGCAGATGAAGGATGGCTTGTTTCACCTGCATGGAGAGCTCATTGACCGCATGTTTACTTCTCAGCAAAATCTTCACAATGCAAGCACCACACCTCAAATCAACTCCAGGCCTTTTATGTGCTTAATTGAGAATGAAATAATGAAGGAATTGCCCACACCTGCCCATGAAACAGCCAATTACTTTTGGCCCCTTTAAAAACAGTAAAGGATGTAAAGGAGCCGAAATTCCTAAACCCTTCATCCAGTTTTAATGTGGATACCCGCAAAGGAAAGCTAAAAGTCTGGACTTTATGTCCATTATATAACTATAACCTGATTATGTTTTAGTAAACAGGTAATAAAAACAAAATTTGTGTCAGTTTCCAAATATATATGGACCTAACTGTAGATGTTGGTGGTATTTGTGCACAGTATAAATGGTGGTATTATTTATGCACAGTATAGATAGATATTATTTGTGCGCACGGTATATGGTGGTATTATTTGTGGACACTGTATATAGTGGTTTTATTTGTGCACAGTATAGATGGCGGTATTAGTTTTGGAATTCACTTCTCTGCAGCAAGTAATTGATGGTACGTTAGAACTCAAAAATTATAGCAGTCTTTCTAGTTCAGTAACAATGGTCTTATTTTTGGAAATCTGTAGTCTTCTGTCTGGTTTGGTTACAGTCATTGCCTTGAAATTCTTTTCTTCGTGGTTTGCTTTATTTTCTGCAATCGGACGTTAAAAAGACAATGATACAGTATACTCCCATCAGATCAGAATATTACTCAGCGAATCCCTATTCTTGGCAAGGAAAGCCATTGCCTTGAGATGGATTGGAGAGAGAAGTCCGTCACTTAACCAGTGGAAAACCTTGGTAAATGTCATAATTTCATATGAATACATCGTATACAAGCATAGGCGATGTGAGTCTAAGTTCGGCAAGGTATGGGGACGGTGGTGTTCATCTCCGCTTACACAATATTCCGCACGATACATGAATAATGCATTATCTTCAGCTTAAATAAGACGTATCAATAAAAACCACCTCTGTAACTTCGTCATTACCTCCCTTGTGTATGTGCCCTTCCATCCATGTCTTATGTGTCTATAGTTCTGTAAAATGTGATCATGTACAATAAATACTATGTCAAGGAATGTACGAATACAGCATAAACACTTCAAGTAAAGTAATCCATGTACACCAATTTACACCATTTTGTAAGGCTACTTTCACACTTGCGGCAGAGTCATCCGGCAAGCAGTTCCGTCGCCGGAACTGCCTGCCGGCAAAACGTATGCCAACTGATGGCATTTGTAAGGGTACTTTAACACTAGCGTTTTTCTTTTCCGGCACTGAGTTCCGTCAAAAGGGCTTAGGCCTCTTTCACACTTGCGTTGTCCGGATCCGGCGTGTACTCCACTTGCCGGAATTGCACGCCGGATCCGGAAAAACGCAAGTGTACTGAAAGCATTTGAAGACGGATCAGTCTTCAAAATGCTTTCAGTGTTACTATGGCAGCCAGGACGCTATTAAAGTCCTGGTTGCCATAGTAGGAGCGATCACGTGATCCATGCGCTTGGGGCGCCCTGACGTCACTCTGGAGCGCCACGGGAGCCGCACGGACGGTAAGTATGCTGCTCTCCCGCTACACTTTACCATGGCTGCCAGGACTTTAGTGTCCCGGCAGCCATGGTAACCATTGAGAAAAAGCTAAACGTCGGATCCGGCAATGCGCCGAAACGACGTTTAGCTTAAGGCCGGATCCGGATCAATGCCTTTCAATGGGCATTCATTCCGGATCCGGCCTTGCGGCAAGTCTTCAGGATTTTTGGCCGGAGCAAAAAGCGCAGCATGCTGCGGTATTTTCTCCGGCCAAAAAACGTTCCGTTCCGGAACAGAAGACATCCTGATGCATCCTGAACGGATTTCACTCTATTCAGAATGCATTAGGATAAAACTGATCAGGATTCTTCCGGCATAGAGCCCCGACGACGGAACTCTATGCCGGAAGAAAAGAACGCAGGTGTGAAAGAGCCCTTAATGCCGGAAAATAACTGATCAGGCATATCCCCATGCATTCTGAATGGAGAGTAATCCGTTAAGGATGCATCAGGATGTCTTCAGTTCAGTCATTTTGACTGATCAGGCAAAAGATAAAACTGCAGCACGCTACGGTTTTATCTCCGGCCAGACTTGCCTGAATGTATTTTTTTTACTATAGGATTGTATTAGTGCTTGAAATGCCGGATCCGTTCATCTGGAAAGACGGATCCGGCATTTCAATGCATTTTTCTGACTGATCAGGCATTTTTAAGACTGATCAGGATCCTGATCAGTCTTACAAATGCCATCAGTTTGCATACATTTTGCCGGATCCGGCAGGCAGTTCCGGCGACAGAACTGCTTGCTGGATCCTTCTGCCGCAAGTGTGAAAGTAGCCGAAAACTGATCAGGATCCTGATCAGTCTTAAAAATGCATTGAAATGCCGGATCCGTCTTTCCGGTCTGCATATTTTGAATGTCGGATCCGGCACTAATACATTCCTATGGAAAAAATGCCAGATCCGGCATTCAGGCAAGTCTTCAGTTTTTTGGGCCGGAGATAAAACCGTAGCATGCTGCGGTATTATCTCCGTCCTGATCAGTCAAAAAGACTGAACTGAAGACATCCTGATGCATCCTGAGGTACGGACTCTCCATTCAGAATACATTAGGATAAAACTGATCAGTTCTTTTCCGGATTTGAGCCCCTAGGACCGAACTCTGCGCCGGAAAAGGATAACACTAGTGTGAAAGTACCCTAACTTGTTTTAATTCCATTGTTCAATAAAGCGAGAAAAAAAAAAAGAAGAAAATACAATGATAACCAGAAAATTATGTTTGCAAGCTTTTAATCAGACAGTGGGGGATTAATTTTTTTTTTTTTACAATTTTTTTTTCATTTATATTATATATTTGATATATTTTATATAAATTTTTATATATATTTATATAATTTAATCTGCACTGTTACCATGTACCATTTTTGGTTTAGCTTTTCATTGTGTTTTTGCTGTCTTGTAGGCCTCCTGAATGTGCCCGTTGTCTTTCGTGCCTTCTTCATGTGTTGTGGATGAATTACAGAACTTAGAAATGAACATTGCGCCCCCGGGACATTTTAATCCTTCCGACCCTAGGTGTCTGTGACTTTCTCTCACCATGACGGGCTCTAGTTCCACCTTCCACCGCGCTCACAGTAAGCATTGCCACCGCCAGAACGTTGGGACAAAGACTAGCAAGCCCTCCCGTTCTCGAAGCCTGCACGACCGCCCCTTGGCTTCGTCTCTTACGCCAGCTCCGGCCAGCGCCTCCGGGAATAGCTCGGGTGGCTACTCGGAAGAAGAGGACAAAGAGGTGGGGGCGCTCTTCTACGTCAATAAGAGCGGATTCCCCATTGACAGTCAGACCTGGGAAAGAATGTGGGCGCACGTAGCCAAAGTCCATCCGGAGGGGAAGGATATGGTGGACAGAATACGAAACGCAACTCTGCTTCCCAAGGTGAGGCGCGATGTGTGACTGTCATGAGTAGATGTGTCAGATGCGCTAATATGGCCGACGTTTCTTTCTGCAAGAAACACACTTATCCCAAATCTGCCTATATATCTGCAGGGGCCCGATTCCTGAGGTAGGAGCGGGGTCCCGGAGCTAAGAACCAGCATGTATGAGACATTTAAGTTAATAACACACCACTTACTAATGTATTGTGATTTTCCATATTGCCTCCCATGACATTATACACTGCTCGTTACCATGGTTACGACCACCCAGCAATCCAGCAGCAGTGGTCGTGCTTGAACACTATAGAAAAAAAGCACCATCCTATTTGTGCTCCGCAGTCTCAGCCACCAGAGAGGCCAACACTTTTTCCTGTAGTGTGCAAGCTTGACCACCGCTGCTGGATTGCAGGGTGGTCGTAACCATAGAAACGAGCAGTGTATAATATGATGGAAAAATAAATCCAGCCAGCAATATGGGTAATCACAATACATTAGTAAGTGCCTTGTATTAACTTTCTCTACATGATAAATGCCATTTGCTGAAGTGACACAACCCCTTTAAGGATAAACTGGCTTTATTACCCATAGCGACCAATCACAGCGCAGCATTCCAACCATCACTTTCCAGGAACATAATATGAGTTCTAAGTTGCGCTGTGATTGGTCGCTATGGGTAAGTAAGCCAGTGTTTCTTTCAGGCAGTTTCATAAATCCCACGTTGGCTTCATAAATAGGTCTAAAGCTTGATGTCTCGTTATGCACCAGAAATGCGACGACTTTTAGCATGTTTTACGACAGGATCTAGGCACGACTACTTTAGTAAATTGGCCTATTGATGTTTATTAGGCCAAGTTCAGATGACAGCCATGATCAAAAAAAGGGAGAAAAAGCGTACATCTGGTTGTTTTATGACAGGACAGTAAACTTTTTCTTAGAGATCTAATCATGACCTCAGCAGTCTCTGAAGGGGCCCTGACTTAGCTTTTTACAGCTCCATTGAACCCATCAACATAGCGACGTGCACACTTCACATAGATTTACTGAATGTCACTTTATTATGATTTATTAAAGACATACTAACCAATTTTTAATTGGTAAAATTAGGGCATCTAAGCCCCACCCCCAGGAATGCCGTGACCCCACCTGGGAATGCCCACTTATGGGTGGGGTTTATGTCAACCACTTCTATTTCCAGCCCAATACAGCCTGAATTTGCCCGTAACTGTCTCTGAAAATCAGTCCTGGTGAACTTGGGACAGTTGGCAACTATTTAAAGTTTATTTTTTTTTTCTCTTGTCATGGCTTGTAGCTCCGATTTGCCATAATTTCCTCATCGGTGAGGTCTGACTGCTGGATCCCCCACCCTATCCTCAGAATAAAGGGGTTGCAACGCTTTTTATATCCTGTAGCTCCGTCACTGATCTCCCCAGCACTGTGATGTGATGGATCACTCGCTGTGCAGAGATTTATGGGATAGAGTGTAGACACCCACCATAATTTTCCCGTCATAAATTTCCTAGCAACATTCCATAACGTTCTTAGGGCTCATGCACACTACTGTATGTATTTTGCGGTCCGCAAAACACGAATCCGAAAACAGTACGGATGATGTCCTTGTGCATTCCATATTTTGCGGAACAGAACATCTGCTCCCTAATAGAACAGTCCTATCCTTGTCCGTAATGCGGATGATAATAGGACATGTTCTATTTTTTTTGCGGAACGGAATGCACATGGGGTAACTTCCGTATTTTTTTTGCAGATCTATTAAAGTGAATGGTTCCGCATACGGTCCGCAAAAAAAATGGAACTGACACAGAGAAAATACATTTGTGTGCATGAGCCCTTAGATGGGAATACCCAGGCAAACCATATAACCTGAGTTTTATTTGGGCGACTTTTCTCCTGCACCTGATAGGAGTTTACCATTCTCTTTCGCCCTCCGCGGTGCTGCCTGACTGCAGGATCCAGTGGCGGATTAGCGCTAATTGCCAAACAGTACTTGTACTTGCTATAGTTTCAGGTGCAGCCTGGCAATTAGCGGTAATCTGCATGTGGAACCCGGGGTCAGTTACCTCTTCCGTTTTTCACTGACGTGTGCTGTCTGCATTTTCCACGGACAGCACACGTACCCAATGCTTTAAATGTGTCTGTTCACACATCAGTATTTTTTTTACTGACCGTGGGTCAGTAAAAAAAAAATATCACAGACGTGCACTACTTTGATCCGTGATGCGGACCAAACACACCCATTGAAGTCTATGGGTCCGTGAACATCACGGACACAATATGAATGGCATCCGTGGTGCGTCCGTTTTTTCACAGAAGACAGATAGGAAATGCTCTTGAAATTAATTTTCAGCTGAGTAACGTCCTTGGATTACGGATGCCACACAGAGGGTAAAAACGGACACACGGACCCATCATGGGTCCTTCACGGATGATACACTGACACAGAAATGTGGACGAGGCCTTATAGACAATATGGACCGTGTGGGGCAGTGCTTGACAGTCCCCCTGAGCCGTAGAGCTGCGGTAACTTCAATTCATGAATATAAGAATGTACAAGTTCTAAGACGTTTGCTTAAAGGGATACCCCGGAGGTAACTAAATAAGCACCAAGACTTGTTCTATCCTTGTAGTATAATTTCTGGTTGCTGGGATCTTGGTAGCAGAGCTGCAGCACTTTAAATGTTACTTTCCGGGTGTAAAATTCGGAGCATTGCTGTAAAATCAACAATACAAATGTGAGAAAACTCGGAATTCCATTTGCATTGCCTTGTTAAAGTCTCTGACTAACATCTTGACTATATAGTTAGCAAATGTAAACTCTACTCATTAAAAAAAAGTCTGTTTCTAGCTGGAAACTGTCAGGAAGCAGGTTAGCTGCTGATGACCTGAATGCCTCATGCTCATTAATATGTAAACATCCAAAAATAGTTTATTAAAGTGTGTTACTGATCAGTTGCCCTCATCGTTTTCAAGGTGGGAAACCATTAGTATTAGGATAAGAGATCCATCAACAGCAGCTTGTTGATGGTCTCCAGGCAGTATATTATATCTTCTACATTGGACAGTGAAAACTGATAATAAACATATAATATAAAGATGGTAGACTAGATGTTCAATTTGGATGTGCATGACAAGAATCTACAGAATTCCAAGAAAGGGTTAAAAATGCGGGTTTCATAAATGCGAGGTTGCGCCACTTTTACCGACCAGCTAAATTTGTCTTCTGGGCTGTGAAGCATGAAGAGAGCAACATTCAGGAGAACGGTAGACACCAGGGCGGAGGAATGTGATTGGTCGTTTCTGCTATGGTGTTGGGTAAGAATAATTCGGTCAGGTTAGTAAAACACAATAGACATAAATATGAAACTAAAATTCCACGTCCCTTTTAGTTGTAGAGGTGTCTGCCATACTGCTAAACCGGAGGGAGCTAATAACTAGCACTGAGAAGAGGAGGGGTTTGGTTACATGGAACTGATTGACCTTTTGCTGGCACTTCCTGCTAAGGGAGAGGGAGGAGAGCAGCTCCTGTCAATGCTTGATCATTGCAGAAACCACAAAATATAAAGTAAAAAGGAAAACTTGACTACAACGAAGAGTAGTTCTTATACAAGGTACAAAGAAGTGTCTTAATTTTATGGAAGGGGGGGTCAGTTTTTGGTTTTATAAGACCTTCAAAACGCGACCTTTATTGAACTAAACAGTGAAAACCGGGACACCATTTTCCAGTATTACGTCCAGTTTTGCTGACACATTATAACTGAACACACACAGTCTTCTGTGGCTATATATATATATATATGCCGCCATCTATCTGTCTGCTCTCTTTGATTGACTCTTTCTTCTGTTCGGCCCCTCCTGTTTGGGTTCCTGAGCCTCTCCTAGCCAAAATATGACACAGCAGGGCACAGTGAGAGCATACCTGGTATTGACACCGCACGTCTGTGAAATCACTGACAATAGGCGCTGCACAGATTGTTTTCATGCTGGAGTGTGTCGCCTGTGAAAGCAGTGAGTAATACCGCCGTGTCTTCCTGTCTGCTGAGAGATGCTGGGTGTATTCCAGCAGCAGAGCGTCGTCTGCTCACTGAAGATTAGACTTGATTGTGCATAACGCCAAAAGGAGTAATCACGTCGTCATATGGGTCATTTCGGACGCGATCACTCATCACTTATAAATATGTCTCCCAGATGACAGGGTGCTGCTGGAGACTAGATAGGCAAGACTGAGCCTCCCACAATAAGCAGAAGTATGCACACGCTCAGTGGTTTTACTGTTCTGGTCTGGTACATTTTCGGATCCGTTTTTTGCGGACCGCAAAATACATATGGTCGTGTGCATGAGCCCTAAAGGCGTTTTCCACCTTCTGCTTCCAGCTCTGTACACTGTCAGCTTCCAGAACTGGCGGCTTCCAAAAACAGCTGAACGGTGCGGGTGCGCGGTGTCAGAACCCCACCGATCTGATATTGATATGGGTCATCAATATGTACATGCTGGAAAACCCCTTTATTTTGGAAAACATTAAAGGGATGTTCAAGGTTTCACAAATTTAAAGGAGATTTCCACCCTCTGCTTCCGGCTCTGTACACTGTCAGCTTCCAGAACTGGCGGCTGCCAAAAACTGCTGAACGGTGCGGGTGCTCGATGTCGGAACCCCACCAATATTGATATAGGTCATCAATATGTACATGCTGGAAAACCATTAAAGGGGTATTATGGGTTCCACACATTAAAGGGGTAGTTCACCTTCTGGTGAAATATCTGATACTTGCATGTGTGAATGCTAAAACGGCAGCACGTCCATAGACACTCCTCCCCCCCCCCGATGACCCAGGTGCCCAGTGTCCAGGATGTCTGGTCAGATGCTAAAAGTGTCCAGCGCATGCGCAGGTACAGGAGACTCTGCTGCCTCGATCTGCACCAGCGCTGGAGACTTTCAGCGCCTGCGCACTAGAGGATGCCGCCAAGGAGGCAATCACATTGGTAAATGTCATGACCATGGCTATCTTGGGCCACAGTGGATGTGGCGGTCCTTTTACATATGGCACCCATAGGGTGCCAATGGCCATTCAAGCATTTCATAGGCCATTACATGTCAGTATATGGCATTTCAGAAAGGTAAGCAGAAAGTGGACAAACCCTTTAAAGGGGTTGTCCAGGATTGGAAAAACATGGCTGATTTGTGCCAAAAACCGCATCACACCTGTCCGCAGCTTATATCTGGTATTGTCGCTCAGCTTTACCGAAGTGAATGGGGTTCAGCTGCAATACCGTACACAACCTGAGGACAGGAGTGGCGCTGGTTTTGGAAGAAAGCTGCCATATTCTTCGAATTTTGGACTTCCCCTGTAATGTTACTGAAATTTATACGGTTTTCCAATATACTTTCTTTATCAGTCCATCTAAGGTCAAGATCTCTGCTTGCTGTCATACAATAGGAGCCTTCATTGTCTACTGCCAGTGGAATAAAAACTGCCCTGGTCATGTGATGGCTGAAAAGCTGCACTCCTCATTACAGTACCGTAATCGTCGCCGTGCGCCCATCACGTGACCAGGACGGAGTTTTACTTTCTGGAAGTAAACAATGAAGGTTTGTATTGAATGACAGCAAGCAGAGATCTTGTAACACAAAAAGCATAATGGAAAATTGTATACCTTTCCATTGTACGATAGAAAATTCTTTATTTCCTGAAACCGTAATACCCCTTTAAATGCTAAATTTCTACAGGGGGGCATTATAGGTAGCGGATACAGTACTTGCATTTCCTATAACATTGCAGAGTATCATCTATGCTTAGAACTCTGCATTCTGCCGTTACTCTGTTTATTCCTCCTGGAAATATGGGAATAAATTAACCCCTTGTCAATAGGGCATGTCCATACATAGTCTGATTAGTATGTGTTGTGAGAGACTCCATTATTAAGCGTCTGTATAAGGAGGGGGACGGGCGCGAATTTTAACGTCCGAATCCTCACTATATATACAGAATACATCATTCATCTCTGAGCTGCATTTAGTAACCAGGCCGTGGTGTTGGCGGTTACAGCAGGATTGTGGGATCAGCTGAATTCCAGAAGGAGCAGAAAATGACATTACACACGGGAGCGAGGACGCGGCGAGAATATTGTGCGGTGCGGAGCCGTCCTCGCCAGGGCTTGTAGAGTGCAGAGGATTTACCCTCCACATAAGAAATCTGCTGTTTGTTCATTTTATCTGGTTTTGGAAAAGTTGGATGACAACGATGAAACTACTTTTTTTTTTCGATTGACACGTAGACACATGTCGGGGGAGGGGAGCAGCGACCTCCATGAGCGCAGGAAGAGGAGAGGGAGGCAGAGCATTGTCCGGGTATGGGGGGGGGGGAAGGGGGTGACTTCATATCCTGACCACAGAGTAACACGTCATGTATCCGGAGGGTCTCCATGTGCGGGATACTGCTGACTGCCTGATGTACGGGGGCCAGGAGACCAGCATCTATCTCATATATCTATCTATCTATCTATCTATCTCTATGTAATATCTATCTCTATGTAATATCTATCTATCTATCTATCTGTAATAGATAGATATAGTAGAAAAATGACAGCACTGAATAAAAATGGATACAAATAATAGAGGTACAAGCCTAATGGACCCGGACTATGGTCCAAAATATATAGAACAAGAAAATCTGAAAAAAAATGTTTATTCACCCATTTGAACACGACGTTTCGGCTCAAACACTAGAGCCGTCCTCAAGCTTGAGAAAGACCCTAGTGTTTGAGCCGAAACGTTGCGTCCACATGGGTGAATAAACATTTTTTCTATTTTTTCATTTTATGAGAGTGCTGCTGATTTTCTTGTTCTAGATAGATGGATATGAGATGGATAGATGGATGGATAGATAGATAGATATGGGATAGATAGATAGATAGATGGATATGAGATGGATAGATAGATAGATAGATAGATAGATATGGGATAGATAGATAGATATGGGATAGATAGATAGATATGGGATAGATAGATAGATATGGGATAGATAGATAGATAGATATGAGGATAGATAGATAGATATGGGATAGATAGATAGATATGGGATAGATAGATAGATATGGGATAGATAGATAGATAGATAGATAGATAGATATGGGATAGATAGATAGATATGGGATAGATAGATAGATATGGGATAGATAGATAGATATGGGATAGATAGATAGATAGATAGATATGGGATAGATAGATAGATAGATAGATATGGGATAGATAGATAGATAGATATGGGATAGATAGATAGATAGATATGGGATAGATAGATAGATAGATATGGGATAGATATGGGATAGATAGATATGGGATAGATAGATAGATAGATATGGGATAGATAGATAGATAGATATGGGATAGATATGAGGATAGCTAGATGATAGATCTATTCCATCGCTGTCTGTTTCTATCTATCTGCGCACACACATTGCTGTGCAGACGTTGTTACATTACTGCCATAATCTCGCCAGTTTAGTCGCCGTGTGTCCCAGGCCGTACGCGGGGTTAGTGTACAGGTAGAAGTCAGCCCTGGTTGGCAGTGTATGGGTGCATTCATGGGGGATGATGAATAGTGTGGGAGTAGTTGTTACCACGCTGAATAACGTGAGCTGAATCCAGTGTTCAGGTGATAATGGATTCCTCCACCCCTGTGAAGTGCGGATCACACCGCCGCGTCGTTCTGTGTTAGGGATTGGAAAAAAACTTAAAAAAATGTTATTACACTTTTTCCTGAGAAATCAGTGACTGCAAATCCCTTTTCCCAAATTATTCATTGTGACAGCAGCCTGCGGCTCCCGTCACTACTACTCTCATAGGTGTCCGTTTCCTGAGGCCGAGGCGGTACCCAGACGAGCTACCGGAATACATCTACCCGTATGGTGTGATTGCAGAATTTCATAAAACGCCATGGCCCCCATCAGTAATAATCTCCTCCATAGTGGTCTCCAGCAGTAATAATCTCCTCCATAGTGGTCTCCAGCAGTAATAATCTCCTCCATAGTGGTCTCCAGCAGTAATAATGTCCCCCATAGTGGCCCCCAGCAGTAATAATGTCCTCCATAGTGGTCTCCAGCAGTAATAATCTCCTCCATAGTGGTCTCCAGCAGTAATAATCTCCTCCATAGTGGTCTCCAGCAGTAATAATGTCCCCCATAGTGGCCCCCAGCAGTAATAATGTCCTCCATAGTGGTCTCCAGCAGTAATAATCTCCTCCATAGTGGTCTCCAGCAGTAATAATCTCCTCCATAGTGGTCTCCAGCAGTAATAATGTCCCCCATAGTGGCCCCCAGCAGTAATAATCTCCTCCATAGTGGTCTCCAGCAGTAATAATCTCCTCCATAGTGGTCTCCAGCAGTAATAATGTCCCCCATAGTGGCCCCCAGCAGTAATAATCTCCTCCATAGTGGCCCCCAGCAGTAATAATGTCCTCCATAGTGGTCTCCAGCAGTAATAATCTCCTCCATAGTGGCCCCCAGCAGTAATAATGTCCTCCATAGTGGCCTCCAGCAGTAATAATGTCCCCCATAGTGGCCCCCAGCAGTAATAATGTCCTCCATAGTGGTCTCCAGCAGTAATAATCTCCTCCATAGTGGTCTCCAGCAGTAATAATGTCCTCCATAGTGGCCCCCAGCAGTAATAATGTCCTCCATAGTGGCCCCCAGCAGTAATAATGTCCTCCATAGTGGCCCCCAGCAGTAATAATGTCCTCCATAGTGGTCTCCAGCAGTAATAATCTCCTCCATAGTGGTCTCCAGCAGTAATAATCTCCTCCATAGTGGCCCCCAGCAGTAATAATGTCCTCCATAGTGGTCTCCAGCAGTAATAATCTCCTCCATAGTGGTCTCCAGCAGTAATAACCCCCCCCATAGTGGCCCCCAGCAGTAATAATCTCCTCCATAGTGGCCTCCAGCAGTAATAATCTCCTCCATAGTGGTCTCCAGCAGTAATAATCTCCTCCATAGTGGTCTCCAGCAGTAATAATGTCCTCCATAGTGGCCCCCAGCAGTAATAATCTCCTCCATAGTGGTCTCCAGCAGTAATAATGTCCTCCATAGTGGCCCCCAGCAGTAATAATCTCCTCCATAGTGGTCTCCAGCAGTAATAATCTCCTCCATAGTGGCCTCCAGCAGTAATAATCTCCTCCATAGTGGTCTCCAGCAGTAATAATCTCCTCCATAGTGGTCTCCAGCAGTAATAATCTCCTCCATAGTGGCCTCCAGCAGTAATAATGTCCCCCATAGTGGCCCCCAGCAGTAATAATCTCCTCCATAGTGGCCTCCAGCAGTAATAATCTCCTCCATAGTGGCCTCCAGCAGTAATAATCTCCTCCATAGTGGTCTCCAGCAGTAATAATCTCCTCCATAGTGGTCTCCAGCAGTAATAATGTCCTCCATAGTGGCCCCCAGCAGTAATAATCTCCTCCATAGTGGTCTCCAGCAGTAATAATCTCCTCCATAGTGGCCTCCAGCAGTAATAATGTCCCCCATAGTGGCCTCCAGCAGTAATAATGTCCCCCATAGTGGCCCCCAGCAGTAATAATCTCCTCCATAGTGGCCTCCAGCAGTAATAATGTCCCCCATAGTGGCCCCCAGCAGTAATAATCTCCTCCATAGTGGCCTCCAGCAGTAATAATGTCCCCCATAGTGGCCCCCAGCAGTAATAATCTCCTCCATAGTGGTCTCCAGCAGTAATAATCTCCTCCATAGTGGTCTCCAGCAGTAATAATGTCCTCCATAGTGGCCTCCAGCAGTAATAATCTCCTCCATAGTGGTCTCCAGCAGTAATAATGTCCTCCATAGTGGTCTCCAGCAGTAATAATGTCCCCCATAGTGGCCTCCAGCAGTAATAATGTCCTCCATAGTGGCCTCCAGCAGTAATAATGTCCTCCATAGTGGTCTCCAGCAGTAAGAATGTCCCCCATAGTGGCCCCCAGCAGTAAGAATGTCCCCCATAGTGGCCCCCAGCAGTAAGAATGTCCCCCATAGTGGCCCCCAGCAGTAATAATCTCCTCCATAGTGGTCTCCAGCAGTAATAATGTCCTCCATAGTGGCCTCCAGCAGTAATAATGTCCTCCATAGTGGCCTCCAGCAGTAATAATGTCCCCCATAGTGGCCCCCAGCAGTAATAATTTCCCCCATAGAGGTCCTTAGCTATAATAATGTTTGGTTTTGTTTAGCTGAAATAAAAAACAAAAACACATCTATCACCTCATCCACTTACACGATCAGAGGCAGTCGCTCTTAATTTTAAAGGACCTGTGCTCCAGCGTGATGACGTCACCACGCACTCCCAGCATGATTGCGTGGTGACATCATCACGCTTGAGTCAGGTCCTTCAGCAGGTCCTTCAGAATAAAGAGAGGAACGAATGCCTCTGCTTGTGCAAATGAATGAGGTGAGTAAAAAAAATGTTTAACCCCTAAAAGGCCATATTGCAATAGTGTACCCATTGTTAACGGTCGTTAGACGGGTGCACTTCTGTCTAACGGCCATCAAGACGGTCCCGTGGATTTCAATGGGGTCCATCTACCCGTTAAAACGTTCTGTTTTTTTACAGCTGCTATTCATTGGCCGAACAGCCGTGTGAATAGTTCCATTGGCCGTTGGCAGTGGTTCTGAAAGCATCCGTGATGGACGTTATTAACTGTCGTGTGAATGTAACCTTAATGTGTGTATTTTTGGTAAATTTTTTTATTTTATATCTGTTTTAAGACAAAATACTGAAGTTTTGCTATTTTCACACTGACCTCTGAACCACACGATAGATAAAACAGGACCCACTATTCACAATAGGTGCTGTCACAGCTTACCTCCTCCCCCTCCCTGCACAATAACCTCTGCAGAGATCATAGAGCATGCCCACAACACTGTTCTGTAGAGGCCAATGAGTTACCTCCGGACTACAGGTTCCTGTGATCTATGTGGCTGCTGTAAAGTATATCTGTGAATGCCTTAACAGCATCTCAGGGAGATGGCAGCCCTCGTAATGATGTACAGAAAATAGGATTTAAAAAAATTTACAATCACAAAATAAAAACCTTAAAAATGACCACAAAATCTATTTTGGGCCTGTATCTCAGGCTGCACGATAAGATGCCTATACAGTATATATTTTTTTAACTTCCTTTTAGTTCGGTCCTAGGATGCCGGTAGCAAGAGAAGTAATCTACTTTCTCCCACACTGATGATGTCACTACCACACTGATGATGTCACTACCACACTGATGATGTCATTACTGAACTATATTTCCCATCTGAAATGGATCATCTACAACTATGTTAAATTGCTATAAAAGCCGTTCCCTAATATTTAGGAAACTGAGGATTGTAACCCTGGAGTTTTGATAAATGCTATCTGATGGTTGCTACGGAAACCTAGTGGCATCAGTCTGCCACCTAATCATCTGTCATTGTAATTCTGCCTGTGATGATAATGAGATGACTACTAAAAAGTTATCCTGCACTGAACAGGAAGTCTTAACATTACTAGACCTAGTGGCCGGTACAAAAACTGCGTGATTTTTAGCTAACTTTATAAAATATAGATAGTGAGGAGGAAAATTAAAACTAAGATCACCAAAAATTCAGAAAAAAATGTGCTTTTAAGTAAAAGGTGTTGTGATGACACATTCCCTTTAAGGGCGAGTCCCTTTCTGGAAGCCATGTATTACAATTCATATGAATAGCTGCTGTGTAATACTACCTTTTTCTCTGCAGCCACCACTCCTAGCACCATCAAACATCAGATTTTGCAGGGGAAATGCTACTTCTAGGCAGAGACCTTTTTTCCAGCAAAATCAGGTGTTTGATGGCACCTGGAGATGGACCTTTGCCAAACTACAAGGGGTCGTCTCTCATAGGACAAACCCTATGCATTTTCTCTCTAGGGAATATGGGCAATAAAGTAGAAAGAAGGTCCCCAACTGGTGACCTTCCACCGTAAACTAGAATGGAGATCCACTTTATTTAGCAGCTCCCATACTGGTGGAGCCATACATTATCATTATTCATGGACCATTAGTTGGAAATATTTCATGGAAGTCATGTAATACCACATTCCACCAGCAGTGGCCACTGCAGGAGAAATCCGCTGCTGTTCATCTATCTGATCGGTGGCGGTTTCAGCTGCCTGACCTGCGGCAATAAACTAAGATCGCCGGCCTGTCCGCATTTAGTATAGGGGTTGTCAACCATGTTGGCAACAAATATAATCTATACCGAAAAATCTTAATGATTATTTTGGCTCTATGTAAACAGACATTGTAATAATGCAAAAATGGGGTTGTTCAGCAGTCGCTTATTGACCATCGCTTTTTGAGTTGTACTAGAATTTTTTTTTTACAGTTTTCAAACCAGCACCTGGATCTGAATACTTTTGTAATTGCATGTAATTAAAAATTTAGAACAGCCAGTGAGTTATTCAATAAAATGTATCTGTATAGCGCCATCTGCTGTTTGCTTTTTTCTTATTTCTTTGACCTGCTCACTGAGATGGCCGCACATGCTCAGTTTCATCCTTCAGCTGCCCCCTGATTTGTGATGGGTAGAGCATGGACACGCCCCCTTGGCGGCAGTACAGAAGCCACGCCCCCTAAACTGCCAGTCTGATATAAATCTAGCAGAGCAATGAATGGGGAGATCTCTGGATCCGTGTGAGGTACAGGGCTGGTTCTGGCTTTATTAGAAAGAAATTGTCATGTACTATGATGTCTGATTTTCATTTTTTACATTAGTCATGGGATAACCCCTTTTAACCTCTACCTGCACAGACAATACATCATGCTATAGCCGTTAGTTGTGCCAAGTGACAAACTCGACTCTACTACATCTATCCACACTAAATCTGTTATAATGAGTTGCTTATTATAAGGTCTCTGTAATCCGACATCTGCTGTTGAGAATTTTCAGGAAATTATCCATTATCTGTTTCGCTCAACAAGGAAATCCTGAAACTACAAGGATAACAATCGTGTAAGAAACATATTCTGTTCCATATGGAAAGCGTTCGCGTTGTGCCAGCCGCGTTACACATATGTGTTATTCCTGGAGCTGCGCGCTGTCGTTCCTCACAGTCATTTTTTATTTCATTGTTGTCTTCCTTTCAGCCTTCCTGTGCCGACTGTACCGACCTACAAGATGTCCATGTCCATCCCCGAGTGGCTGCAGGCCGTGCAGAGATACATGAAGACATTGCAGTATCCTTTCTCTCAGACTGTCTGTATTCACTCACTATGGAACCGAGGGCTAGGTCACATCTACATACATTGCTGAGTAAGCATGCCTATTCTCTTTTTTATTCTCTATTCACATCCAAAGCTGCAGTCAAAATTTTCCTAGCTCTCAGTGTGCATGGTGTCACATGATGAAGCGCTTCTGCAATTTGAGGAAGCAGGATTCAGTGTACAGGTGAAACTCGAAAAATTTGAATATCGTTCAAAAGTTCATTTATTTCAGTAATGCAACTTAAAAGGTGAAACTAACATATGAGACTCATTACATGCAAAGCGAGATATTTCAAGCCTTTTTTTGTTATCATTCGGGTGATTATGGCTTACAGCTTATGAAACCCCAAAGTCACAATCTCAGAGAATTTGAATACTACATGAAATCAATAAAAAAAGGATGTTAAATAGAAAAATGTAGGACCTCTGAAAAGTATAATCATGCATGTGTACTCAGTACTTGGTTTGGGCCCCTCATTGCGGCGTGGCATGGATGCTATCAGCCTATGGCACTGCTGAGGTCTTGTGGAAGACCAGGATGCTTCAATAGTGGCCTTCAGATCTTTTGCATTGTTCGGTCTCATGTCTCTCATCTTTCTCTTGGCAATGCCCTGTAGATTCTCTATGGGGTTCAGGTCAGGCGAGTTTGCTGGCCAATCGAGCACAGTAATCCCATGGTCACTGAACCAGGTTTTGGTACTTATGGCAGTGTGGGCAGGTGCCAAGTCCTGCTGGAAATGAAGTCACCATCTCCATAAAGCTAGTCTGTGGAAGGAAGCATGAAGTGCTCCAAAATCTCCTGGTAGATGGCTGTGTTGACTCTGGACTTAATGAAGCACAGTGGACCAACACCAGCAGATGACATGTCTCCCCAAATCAGCACAGACTGTGGAAACTTCACACTGGACTTCAAGCATCTTGCATTGTGTGCCTCTCCATTCTTCCTCCAGACTCTGGGTCCTTGGTTTCCAATTGAGATGCAAAAGTTGCTCTCATCAGAAAAGAGGACTTTGGACCACTGAGACCAGTTCTTTTTTCTTTAGCCCAGGTAAGACGCTTCTGACGTTGTTTGTTGTTCAGGAGAAGCTTGACAAGAGGAATGCGACATTTGAAGCCCATGTCCAGGATCCGTCTGTGTGTGGTGGGTCTTGATGCACTAACTCCAGCCTCAGTCCACTTCTTGTGAAAGTCCCCAACACTTTTGAATGGCCTTTTCCTGACCATCCTCTCCAGGCCGCGGTCATCCCTGCTGCTTGTGCACCTTTGTCTTCCACACTTGTCCCTTCCATTAATGTGCTTTGATGCAGCACTTTAGGAACATCCAACTTCTTTTGCAATTACCTTTTGAGGCTTTTTCTCCTTATGGACGGTGTCAATGATGGTTTTCTGCACAACTGTCAGGTCAGCAGTCTTTCGCATGATCGTGATTCCTACTGAACCGACTGAGAGACAATGTAAAGGCTCAGGAACCCTTTGCTCAGGGGGTATGGATTAATTAGCTGACTAGAGTGTGACACTTTGAGCCTAGAATATTGAACCTTTTCACAATGTTCCAATTTTCTGAGATTGTGACTTTGGGGTTTTCATAAGCTGTAAGCCATAATCATCCAAATTATAACAAATAAAGGCTTGAAATATCTCGCTTTGCATGTAATGAGTCTATCTCATATATTAGTTTCACCTTTTAAGTTGCATTATTGAAATAAATGAACTTTTGCGCAATATTCAAATTTTTCGAGTTTCACCTGTATTATTAGAGCTCGGGTAAGGGTCTGTGTCCAGGGGTGCACCGAGCCTTTCTGCTGCCTGAGGCGAATACTGAAACGCCCCCCCCCCCTCCCTCCCCCAAATGCCAATTTCTTAACCTAACCCCATGGCCCTTGCGGTGCCCTCCCCTTGCCCCTACCTGGCCTCATTGGTGGTGCACCCCTGTCTGTGTCATAGTTTTAAAAGCTATGTACACCTTTGCCCCATATCTCTTTACATAGTTCTGCCCTTTTTATAAGCCACCTCTTTAAGTTTCGGGCTCCATTAACCTTCTGAAGCCTCACCGGTCCCTCTCTCGTCTTATTACTGCTTTCTCGACCTGGTTTGTCACTGGTATAGTTTTGCTCTTGAGCCAGAAGCCGCTCCGGATGCCTTCCATCATGATTTGGCCTGTCACTGGGTCTGGCACGGATAGTGCGGGCATGCCAGCTTGCAGCTGTTTCACGCCCCCCTCCTTCCTTCTTGCTGGAAACCAGCTGCTTCCTTAATACAAAATCCATTCAAAAAGTATCCGGGGTAAACAGAAAGAGGGAAATGATATCATATTGAATAAAGGGTCCGTTCCTCCCCAACCCCCCCAGTAACAGCGCCCTCTTGTCCATAGGCTGCGTCTGGTATCGCAGCGTGGCTTGAATGTGATGGAGCTGCGATTGCTTGCACAACCTTAGAGGGCGCTGTTGCTGGGGAAAAATATTTTTCCTGGACTTCTGGAAGAGTTTGCAAATCTCCCAGGTGTTGGAGAAGCCTCTCAGCATCCCCTGGAGATTGGCCCTTAGATGTGTGTGGTGTCCGGGCTCCGTCATCAGACACATCCTCTGCAGTCAAATACAGAGTGAAGGGACCACCCTGAATAAAGGAGTGTGTCATAAATTAGTGCCTTGGGAAAAAGGGAATACGTCTAGCCTTGCAAGATCTCTGGTGGTGTGCTACGCCAATATGGCCGCCGTGACACCCTGAAGTTTATGTGTGATTTCCCAGACTCCTGAATGACACTTCTTTCTACTTTCTCTGTGATATCGGAGTGCTTGAAGTATCGTGACACGATCTTCTAGTCAGAAGTAGGACTTCAAGTAATTGAGTGATCATTCAATGAGAGGTGTAATGGTGGCCATATTGGTTGTCAGAGACAGAACACAACATTCGGGGAGATTTATCAAGATTGGTGTGAGGGAAAACTGGCTTAGTTACCTGTAGCAACCAATCAGATTCTACCTTTCATTTTTCAGAGCTCCTTTGGAAAATGAAAGGTGGAATCTGATTGGTTGCTATAGGCAACTAAGCCAGTTCTACTTTACACCAGCTTTGATAAATCTCCTCTAAAGAGTATTTTTATATTAGCGGAAAATGCTCTTGCTGCTCATTACTAAGACCAGGAGTGTTGTAAAATGTCGCCTCCGTCTATATTGGCTACATTTTATTGTTTTTACAGCTTTTTTTTATGGCACTGTCATTGTTGTACAGGAAAAGCTTTAAGGAAAAGCTGTTGGCACGTCCGTGGGCAGATGGCCCGTGAGCTCCATGTTTGTTTGACTGGAGCAGATTGCATATTCTGTCTTTCCATATGGTGGCGTCTCCCCTGACTTAGGCTGGTTTCACACGAGCCAGTTCATTGCGTTGAACTCTGAGTGTGTCTGTGAGAGCCCCCGCCCTGACCTCCCTAGCACTTATAGGATCACATAGCATAGTATTGATTTATTATGCTATGTAACCCTTAGGCCTCATGCACACGGCCGTTGCCCAGCCCGCAAACAGCGGGTTCGCAATATGCGGGCACCTGCCGTGTGCTTCCCGCATCACGGATGTGGACCCATTCACTTGAATGGGTCCACAATCCGGAGCTGCGTTGCGGAACGGAGGCACGGAACCCTACAGAAGCACTTCGGAGTGCTTCCGTGGTGTTTCTGTCCGTGCCTCAGCACCACAAAAAAATAGAACATGTTGCGGACGGATCGCGGATCCATTCAAGTTGAATGGGTCTCAATCCCTCCCGGCCGCCGCACAGACGTTGCCCGTGCATTGGGGACCACAAATTGTGGTCCCCAATGCATGGAACGTCCGCACAACGGCCGTGTGCACGAGGCCTTAGGCTAGTGAAAAACGGACATGTGATGTAAATTTTTTTAACGGCCATCACACATTTTAAGACCAATGGTAGTCTACGGGGTTATTCAGACGGCAGTTTTTTTGAAAAAAAAATAAAAAAATAGAATATGTTCTATCTTGTCAGTTTTTCACTGACCGACAGCCCCCATACAATTGCATGGGTCCGTTTCTAAGAAAAGCATCAGTGGAAAAAAAGGGCCGTTAAATAGTCGTCGTGTGCATGTAGCCTTAGAGTTCTGGAATGTATTGAATAACACTGACAGTATTATGTCAGTGTTATACAATACATTCCAGAACTGTAAGGGTTACATAGCATCATAACTCAATGTAAAGCTATGCGATCCTATCAGTGTTAGGGAGGTCAGTACGGGAGCTCTCATAGACGAGTTCAATGCATTGAATCCGCCCGTGTGAAACCAGCCTTAAAGTCCATCTGTCAGCAGATTTGTACATATGACACTGGCTGACCTGTTACATGTGCGCTTGGCAGCTGAAGGCATCTGTGTTGGTCCCATGTTCATATGTGTCCACATTGCTGAGAAAAATGATGTTTTAATAGATGCAAATGAGCCTCTAGGAGCAACGGGGGCGTTACCATTACACCTAGAGACTCAGGTCTCTCTGCATTTGCCACGCCCTCTGCACAGTGAAAACGTGATCACACCTGGCCCTGTCAATTGAAGAGGAGAGAGAGCGGCAGGTGTAACGGCAACTCCCGCGTTTCTCCTAGAGGCTCCGCTTTCTCTGCTCTCCGATTCATTGACGGGACCAGGCAGTGTATACGTCATAATGCCAGGCCCTATCAAAGTACAGAGGGTGCAGCAGTTGCAGAGAGAGCAGAGCCTCTAGGTGTAATGGTAACGCCCCCGTTGCTCCTAGAGGCTTATTTGCATCTATTAAAACATCATTTTTCTCAGCAATGCGGGCACATATGAACATGGGACCAACACAGAGGCCTTCAGCTGCCAAGTGCACATGTAACAGGTCAGCCAGCGTCATAGGTGCAAATCTGCTGACAGATGCCCTTTTAAGTTTTGATATGTGAATCCTCTGTACTGATCATGTCATTTTCTATAGTGGATCTAACTTTTTTTGCATGAATTTTTAGTTATTTCTCCTTAATGCCAGAAATTTAGATACAACCACACCGGAACACAGTTCTTTGAAATCAGAAAGACCCGTCCGCTCAGTGGGTATGAAATGTTTTATTATTTTCATAATCTGCATTTGTTGTAGACAGTGCTGTCCCAGTGCTGTTTAACATTTCTGCCTTCTTCCAAAAACAGCGCCACACACCTGTCTTTGGGTTGTTGAAGGTGCTTAGCCCAATTCAGCCCTGCAGACATGGCCGCCAGAACACTCACCCATTCTCCTGCTCCAGGTTTGTGGTTGCTCAGAGGGTCCAACCGCTGGAGTAGTGCTGCTCTTTTGACTCCACATAGGCAGTGGCCTGCTTCCTGCCTGCAACTCCCACTCTGTCCGTAGGGCATGCGTGCACTTCCTCTGGAACTTAAAGAACCAGTGCACATCCGAATCCTCCCCAGCTTATGGCTATCTGTCCTGGTCTATTTTATGCACCTTCCCCTGTGAAAAGGGCCCTGAGCAATAGTGTGTTCTAGCTTGCAAGTTCACTGTAAGCTTTCTGATCTCTCATGCCCAACCTTTGCTTGTTTACAGAATTTGATCCTTTGCTACCTGCCCTCTGCCTGACTCCAGTGTTGAACTTGAGCTGCCCTCCCTGACATTTGGTCTGTTTATCAAATTGAACGAATTCTGCCTGCCCTGACCTTGGCCTGATTCCCAGTTTAACCTGAGCTGCCCGCCCTGACATTTGGCCTATTTATCAGACTGAATGAACTCTGCCTGCCCTGACCTCGGCCTGTCTCTGACTACGGTTTTGCCTGATCCTTCAGTGCTCTGCTTTGGCCTCTCTTGACACTTAAACAGAGACTACTGCAGGAGGTAGTGGCCTAGTAGTTCCCCTGCAGTGAAGTCCAGATCCCTGTACAGGGGTTAAAGGGTGAAGACCTGCGGCTACTTAGATAATGCCAGTGAAGTAGCTCTAAGCTAAATCTGTTCAAATGACAAAGTGGATCCACATCCTCTTCCATAACACAGGGACAACACATGGACAGGTGTGCGAAGCTATGTCCAAACCTGGACAATCCATTTAAAGGGGCTTTCTAACTTATTTTGTGCCCCTAAATATGATAAAATAATAAAAGATCTGATACTCACCATTCCAGCTCTGCTGTTCTGGTCCTCATCTGCAGCGGTGATGTAGCCGTATACTGCATGTAACACCTCAGCCGGTACGGTATACAGCATGAGACCGAGTTCCACTGAAATAGGGAGCTTGGCTTTGAATTCCCAGACTTGGGAACAGAGGACTTTTAGTACATTGTGCCCTTCCTCAACTTTTTTACTGTTTAGTTATTTATGTTTAGAAGTATATACAGTATATACACTCATTGCCAAAAAAAAGAAAAGAAAAATGCATCCAAATAGAAATGTTAGATGGTTGCAGAACTCAGCATGCCGTTGTAGATAGGGAAATGATTGCGGGTGTGGTCTGATTAGACACTGGGTCTTGCCACATGAGGGCGTAAAAGTACCTTCGCCTGCTGCCCTATAAAAAGGCTCTCAGAGGCTACTTTTGGTTAGTGCTCCTCTTGGTGAGAGATTGTTGACTGCTAGACATGGCTCTACAGCAGACTTTGAGAGGGGGTACATTATTGGCCTGAGAGAAGCAGGATGGTTGTTTCAATGAATTGCCCGCTGTCTAGGCCATTTTGACCTAGCTTAGTTAGGATGTTTTGGGAGCAGTGGTTTCATGTGGGCACACACGGTGAACAGGCTCCAGCCGGCCCAGCAGTAGAAGATTGTTTGATCCGCCAACAAGCACAAGCAGCTCCCACTCTTTCGTTGTCCACCATCCAGGCAGAGGTGGCACCTTCATTACACACCCTCTCTCTGTCCGGACCATTTCCAAGCGTTTGCTCGTTCATCGGGTGGTTGTTTGCACCTCTCACACAGGCCGATTATCGGGAACGATAACGCTCATCCCTGATAATCTGCCAGATCATCTGTCCATGTTATTCAGCATATTAATCCTCCTTAGTATGTTGTTTTAACCCTCTCCTTTCTAGAACGCACAGCTTACAGGGAACACTGCTGCCCGGTCACCAGATTTATTGCCAATTGAGCATTTATGGGACCAGCTGGGGCTTGGCAACCTACGAGTGTGCAGGATCTACAGGCCCAGCTGTAATATCAGTGGGCAAATGTGCCTCAGGACTCCATGACCAGCCGTATCTCATCTTGTGTCCAGGCTAGGGGCCGTATCTCATCTTGTGTCCAGGCTAGGGGCCGTATCTCATCTTGTGTCCAGGCTAGGGGCCGTATCTCATCTTGTGTCCAGGCTAGGGGCCGTATCTCATCTTGTGTCCAGGCTAGGGGCCGTATCTCATCTTGTGTCCAGGCTAGGGGCCGTATCTCATCTTGTGTCCATGCTAGGGGCCGTATCTCATCTTGTGTCCAGGCTAGAGGTGGCCCAGCAAGCTCCTAGAGCCTTCTTTTAATTGCACAGTTTTCCCCAATAAACTTCTCCTTCAGCTCAAATGTATTGTAATCACTTCCATATTTCATCATTATATTCAGACCTAGAAAGTTCCATTTCATTGCAACAATTCCGTTTTGGTATGTTATTTTTATTCATCAAGACTAAGACTAATGTCTTGATTCGTTACGGATTAGTTCCTCCCAGGCCATGAGGATGGTTTTCATTAGCAGATGATCCTTGTGACTTGCTTGCAGCCAGTTCCTCAGTCTTACAAAGGCTTGTTTATAATGGGAATCCCAGAGTGTAGATGGTTTTTGGACTGTCTCCTTTGACATGTGTGGAGACAATCTGTCTAGATATCTATGCCAGGAACATTGTATATATGTATGACTCTCTCTTCTAGGTTAATGGAGACTGCCCGGGAGATGACCAGAGAATCCTTACCCATTAAGTGTCTAGAAGCTGTGATCCTGGGAATGTATCCTTTCATAGCAGTATAGAGTCTGACGGCATGATTGGAAATAGTCTGCAGTAGTTAAGTGCAAAAGGTAAGTCTGGCCTTACAGTCTCCTGAGCAACAGCCCAATCTGCCCTTTCCGAGGATCTGTGTGCTCTCTGGCACCTTCCTTCTGTAGCATTATCCCTGTACTAAGTAGACAGGTCACTGCCTCCCACAAGCTCAGCACACTCTTCCTCGTCTGCTGTCATTATTCATAGAATCTTTTCTCTCCCGCTAATTCATGACATTGCCCTTGTCACAATGAGCACAGTCCTCACAGAATCACATGGCTGGAGGGGTCACTACCTCCAACAAGATAAACTTACTCTTCTTCTGCTGTCATTATTCTTATAATCCCATTAGATTTAGGATCTTTTATCTCCTGCCACTTTATGATATTGCCATGGTCACCTGAAGCCCTGTCCCCACATTATCACATGACTGGAGAGGTCACTGTCTCCTACAAGATCATCATAATCTTCTTCTGCTGTAGTCATTCTTATAATCTGATTAGCTATAGGATCAGCTTTTCAGAATAACAGCCTGAACTAGATGGACATATGTCTTTTTTTTTTTCAGCCTTACAAACTATATCACTATGCTTTTATCTCCTGGTCTGTAATGTTACTGCCCTGGTCACATGAAGCCCCGTCCTCCCATAGCCACGTGATTAGAGAGGTCACTGCCTCCCACAAGGTAAACACATTCAGCTCCTGCTGCTGTCTTCATTCCTAAAGTATGATGGTCTTAAATTCTGTACATCATATGACCTGATTGGCTGCAGGATTTTGTGTCATCGCTTACTTCACGTTACTACTCCTTTAGGCCTCCTGTACAAACACGACCGTATGTATTTTGCATTCCGCAAAACACTGATCCTCAAAAAATACAGATGACGCCCGTGTGCATTTCATATTTTGCGGATCGGAACAGCTGGCCCCTAATAGAACAGTCCTATCCTTTTCCTTAATGCGGACAATAATAGGACATGTTCTATTTTTTTGCAGAATGGAAATACGGACATACGGAAATGGAATGCACGCGGAGTGACTTCCGTTTTTTTTGCAGACCCATTAAAAAGAATGGTTCCGCATATGGTCCGCAAAAACAACAGGAAAGGACACGGAAAGAAAATACATTTGTGTGCATGAGACCTTTTTTGAATACGGTTACTGGCTGTGACACCCACCTAGAATAAAGGGGTCATTAATGACATTTTGGGGAAACATCTGAAGGGGCCACAGTCCATTAATTCTAGACATTTATGGGGGTCCAGGTGGTTGGACCCCCACTATGAGATATATGACGCATGCTATCAATCTATCCTGAATGCTTATATTGTGTTTTTGGGTAAGTTTCGTGTAAGTTTAATTCACTTTTTCTAAAGAAATTGCAGTGAGGTATAGCAGTCTCCTGCTCACTTGCTCTGTATGCTCAGCCCTGTCCTGAAGTATAATTTACCAGCATTGGGATGTGATGTCCCTCAGTAATGAGGCCTCTGGTAGCGGCGCTGCAGGTCTACGGTGCATCAAACAAGGAGCAGCCTCCTGCGACAGTCATTTAAGGACATAAGCAGGAGCCAGGGCTGGGATGGAGCAGAGATCTGCAGAGGGATCTCTCCTATTCCTTACTTGGTCACAAGGAACATTCTGAAAGGTTTATTCCAACATGAAAAAAAAAACGAGAAAAATATCTGGTGCATTGTGATTTTTAGAAATCTTATACTCACCCGACTGTAGTGTGTGAACCTGGCTTAAAGGGACACGTCCCCTCTCGTGACATGCCCGTTTTAGCAAATACTTGCATCCCCCATGTAATAAAAATGACGGTGCATCTATTCTTATGACTCTGTGTTGTGCCATTCCTTTATTAATCCTGCTAGAAATTATGAATGAATCGTTGGCAGTTTGTAATGTAGGTCCAGCTGGGTGTTACCAGTTGGGGGTGTGTCCCTGGCACATTATCCAGTCCGTGCTGCCAGTGTCATACTGTGCAGGGACACCTCCTCAGCTGATAACACCCTTGTGGACCTTCATTGCAAACTGCTAGCAATTCATTCATAATTTCTAGAAGGAATAATAGAGGGATGGCACAAAATAGAGCTATAAGAATAGATATTACAGAATTGTTATTACAAGGGGGATGCAAGTAATTGCTAATACAGCCATGTAAGGTCTGTGCTAGCGGAATCCATGACGGAATTCTTAGATAACCCGAATCTTGTACGCCGAACATGAAACACAAGTTCGCTCGTCACTAGTTGAGATAAGAATACCTGTCTATAAGCCAGGGGTCTCAAACTTGGGTGGATATATGGGCCACACGTAGAAAAAGAAATTCCAGCATGGATTTAAGACGGGATATACTTTTGTCACGCTCCCCATCCCATGCTTCACAGCAGTTGGCCATGGCCAGGAATGACGCCAAGAGCTCCCCTAGTGGTGAGAACAGTGGAAAGCTAGAGGTGTCATTACTTTTTTGTGGTATTCTAATTAGTTTTCCAAAATGAATTTCACATGGCTGCAGACTCGCAGACCAGACCCAATACGGACCCCCAAATTCATACAGACCCCAGATTACACCCCAAATCAGCCCCTAAATTTATACAGACCCCAAATCAGACCACTGATGACCCTAAAACTCTACCCAACCCCTCTGTCCTCTAAATGTAGACCTCAGAGCAGACAAAAAAAAAATACTCACCTCTCCTAATCTTTTTCTCTTCTTCCGGGCACCACTACCAGTCGTCAGTGCAGCACTGTGTCCTGGCGCCAGTGCTTCTCAGCGTCAGGTCATGGTGTACTCCTATGCTGTACGCTTTCAGGACTTAGGGGTAGCGCCGGGTGAATAGGATCAGGGAGCGGTGAGTAAAGCAAATGCAGCACTACTAGGGCCATACGTTCCGCTCCCTGGGCCTCCTGTCCTGTACTAATGAGCGCTCCGACACCTGCAGACTTGGCCTCATGCAATGATCCGCGATCCACTGCTCATCGTGGTGTCCATGGGGGAAACTGCAGCAAGAATGAACATGGATTCCTGGGTTGTCCCAGGACCACCACTTGTCACTAACCACAGGAATGGTGATAAGGGTCTGACAGCTTGGACCTCCACTGATCACAACACCCCTTTGAATGGTGTGACAGCTGAAGATTTGCTCTGCGTGTGTATTTGGACTCTATAGGACCGCTGAGACCCCCTATTCCTATAATCGGTGGGGGTCCCAGCCCACAGGCCAGCACCGATCAGAAATGTATTACCTATTCTGTGTATGATAAGATGTCATTTTGATTTAACACCTTTACTAGTACTATGAAAAAGTGTTAGCAACCTGCTTGCTGATTGTCTCCAGATGTCACACATCATGTTATATATTTATTAGGAGCGTTTTGATGTGTACAAGTGATCAGGATGAATGTATATGACGGTATTCTTGTCACACATAGTCACCGCAGGAAATGTCAGTGATGTTTGCTAATCCGAGATATCCTGTCGTTATATACTTGTGGACGATGGCTTATACAGGCTATTACGGCTAATTTGTAGGGTGTCGATCCCTTTTCTATTCTCAGCTGGGGTTGATGTGTGCGGTCTTGCTCACTTCCAGTTACATTCTTGAGACAATCTTGCGGAGTATTAAGAATATGATTACTTGATGACGAGAGAATGTGTCCTATTCACAAGGACGACCATGGCGTGGCCTAGGCTGACCCCAGAGGCGGGGGCTCATCTGCTGAGTCCGCACATAATAGCTTGCATTGTGGGAGTGCAACGTGCTGTATGCGAGCAGCCTGAGAGCAGGGTCACAGAAATATCTGCTGGCCTGTTCTGTTGGGTTTGATGTGGGTGGAGACAGGACGATCTGTACACGATCAGATGGTTTGTGTAGATGGCCAGTATAATAAGGTGGGCAGATAGCATGCTTTTGTATTAGAGGAGGGTATTAACAGAAGACGAGTGTGTTGATCTTGGGGGGGGGGGGGGAGTGACCTGTCCATGTGGGATTAAAGATAGTGACAGGACTGTGTTAGGAAGAAGGTGATGGAAATAAAACACCTTGTAGCCAATTACATGCAGGTTTACAGCAGCAGGAGAGAGGTGTGCTGATCTTGTGAGGAGAAGTGACCAATCCATGTGTTATTCATGATGGAAGGCCTGCACGATATGGATAGTGTCATGAAGTGGGCAGGACTTGAACACTCTTAAGCCAATCAAATCATTTGAATGGTTACAACAGCAAGAGAGGAGTGTGCTGATCTTGCAGGGGAAAGTGACCTATCCACATAGGATGGAAGTTAGTGACACGGTTGTGTCAAAAAGAAAGTGACAGGAAAAAAAACAAAAAACATCTTGTAACAAAGCACATGAATGTTTACAGCAGCAGGAGAGGAGTGTGCTGATTTTGTGGGGGCAGTGACCGTTTCATGTGTGATAAGTGACGTGGATAGTGTCATGAAGTGGGCAGGACTTGATCACACATAAAGGGGTTATGCAAGAATGGGGGGGTAGTCAAACTCCCCCACTTAGCCGGACCTGTAAAGGGAAACTTGCCTGCTTCCTGGTGCTGGCTCTGGCATCACTGGCCGTGGTGGAGACCAGATCACCTTGTGTCATGTGACCATTTGTCATGACGTAAGGGGAGCCAGTCACTGCCGCGGCCATTGATTGGCCGGGGCGTTGTCAAACCGGATGTTCACAGTGAGGGAGCCCAGCAGAGCAGCCCAGGCCTGGAAGAGAAAGCGCAGGGAGCCAGCACCGGGAGGCAGGTAAGTAAGCTTCCCTTTACAGGTCTGGCCAAGTGGCGTGGCGTGGCGTGGCGTGGCGTGGCATGGCCAACCCCCCCCTCCCCCTCCAATTCTTGCACAACCCCTTCAAGCCAATCAGATCATATAAATGTTTTGTTACGAACCAGCGGGTGTGAACCCACTGTGCCACGTGTCCTACCCCCTCTAAGGGCGTTGTCTAAGTGAACCCCTTGATCTTCACAGCACCCCTGATGGTGGGGATATACTTTTCCGAGGGGAACACCAGGTCGTTACCTCTTGAGGAGGATTGGCACACAAGGCAGCTGGTCCAGGCAGACCAGGAGGTACCTGAGCAAGGTATCAGAGGTACAGACATAGTCAGCAGGACGAGTCGTAACCAGGAGCAACAGTGCAGGACCGAAGGGTGAGGCAGAGGCAAAGTCAAACAGGCAATAGTTCAGGGCAGGCGGCACAGGTACAGGCCAGGCAGTCCGGGTCAGCAACAAGAGAGTCAAGGCAAGGAGGCAGGGATAGCAGAATCCAGGAATACAATTACAGCAGACACAAGGAACCTTAGCAGGACACAAGGACCTTGACACCGAGGAATCTGGGAAGGGGGGGCGGGGGTAAGCCACTTATATATGTGCAGGAGGGCTAGGATTGGTCAGCGAGGTCACATGACCTAACTCATAAAGCACAGGAAGTGACGTGCGCTGGCCCTTAAGGAAATGCTGCAGGAAACAAGCATGCTGTGGCCAGGGCTGAGAGGAAACTGTGGAGCGGATCCCAGAACAACAGTACCTACACAGACAGAGCCCATGACTACAGCGGTGAATAGGAAGCACTGGCAGCGGATCACTGCTGAACACGGCGCCCGTAAATGCGGCGGTAAGCAGGGGAACAGCGGCGCACAGCAGCTGCTGTTACATGTATACAGTAGCAGGAGAGGAGTGTGCTGATCTTGTGGGGGCAGTGACCATTCCATGTGTGATTACTGATGGAAGGCCTACATGTGACATGGATAGTCTCAAGAAGTGGGCAGGACTTGAACACCCTTTAGCCAATCAGATCATATGAATGGTTACAGCAGTAGGGGAGGAGTGTGCTGATCTTGTAGGAACTAGTGACCTGATATTAGCACATAGAATATAGTAAATGTCTCATTTTTTATGATTTCAGATGGTTAGGGTAGCCTAACTATCCAGTCCTAATGTGTAGAATAAAACAGTGCGGAAGGTTTTCACTTGGATGGCTTTTTATACTCCCCATTCTGCAGCTCATCAAATCCTTTTTTTAGTATCAGTTTAATTAACCGCTAATTGCCATGTTTAAAGAAATTAGACCTTTCTTATGCTCTGAATGACTATTCTAGAAAAAGACTCTCCCAGCTCTCTGTAATGGGGAAGCAGAAATAATCTGGATCTCTGTGGAGGAGCATTAACCATCCCTAAAGATACTGGACAGATTAACTAATGAACTTAGACAGGAGCCAAAATCATCACGGCGGCTTCTGCTCTATGGTAAATTTAGGGCATGTTTAAAGGGATTGACCAGCCTTTTTTTTTTTTGTGACGACTGTCCTCAGGATAGGCCATCACGAGTTGATCAGAGGGGTGTCCAGCACCCGGAACCCCCACCGATCAGCTGTTGTGTGTAGCTTCATCTCCGCAACTACACCGCTCTGTCAACATTGTGGTGGCCAGCGCTCACAATTGCAGCACTGCTACGTCACCCGCTAGGGAGGCTCACCCTGCCATGAAAGGATAGCACAACCCACATGTGCATCTTTCTCCATTCACTGTTCCGGGACTGAAAATCAGGGGCGGATTAAGTGCATGATAGGCCCGGGGCTGTCTACCCAACTTGGGGGCCCCCCCCCCCTTCCATTTTAGTTTAGTTTTTTTTTGTATGAAGAGGCTGCGGTGCTTCATGGGCGCCACAGTCTCTTCTTAGGCCATATGACATCTTCAGACTAAAAAAAAATACCCCAAATTGGGTCCTAAACTGAAGAATTTGGTCGTCAAATTTAAAATACATATAATTGTAATAAAAAAGACATGGAGGAGAATACAGCACCACATACCTCTTACATCCAGTGACATCTCCTGTCATGTAGATCTTCTCTTTCCTCTTGACCCAGACCACCATGGCAAATTCTTTTAGCCGCATCTCGTCTCTACAGTTTGTAACACAGACACGTTAGATTTCTCAATTTTTCCATCAACCTCCCCCTCCTGGTGTCCCCACAGTGTCATCCTGCCACCCCCAATACTGTGCCCGTTGTGCTCCCCAATGCCCCAGGAACTATACTGCTGAAAAAATAGTGACCCTGATAGATATAATTGGGGTAATTTATCAAACTGGTGTAAAGTAGAACTAAATTTCCAAAAGAGCTGTCAAATATGAAAGGTGGAATCTGATTGGCTGCTGTGGGCAACTAAGCCAGTTCTACTTTACACCAGTTTGATAAATTACCCCAAATGTTCCTATAGTGTCCACAGCAGCTATAATGTCCCCTAGAGTGCCCCCAGTAATAATACCATCCTCTATTGTGCTCCAGGCAATAATCCCTGTATAGTGTCCCCAGAAATAATAGAATTGCCCCTACAGTGCCTCCCCAATAGCAACATCCCCATATAGTAATTTCCACCACACTGCCCCCACATAGTAATCCCCCCATAGTAATTTCCCCCAAACTGCCCCCATATAGTAGTTTGCCCCCACACAGTAATTTGCCCCACACTGCCCCCACATAGTAATTTCCACCACACTGCCCCCACATAGTAATTTCCACCACACTGGCCCCACATAGTAATTTGCCCCCACATAGCAATTTTCCTATAGCAATTACCCCACACTGTCCCCACATAGAAATTTGCCCCCACATAGTATTCCCTCATAATAATTTGCCCCCACACTGCCCCCACATAGCAATTTGCCCCCACACTGCCCCATCTAGTAATTTGCCCCCACATAGTATTCCCTCATAATAATTTGCCCCCACACTGCCCCACATAGTAATTTGCCCCCACACTGCCCCATCTAGTAATTTGCCCCCACATAGTATTCCCTCATAATAATTTGCCCCACACTGCCCCCACATAGCAATTTGCCCCCACACTTCCCCATCTAGTAATTTGCCCCCACACTGCCCCATCTAGTAATTTGCCCCCACATAGTATTCCCTCCCATAATAATTTGGCCCCATACAGCCCCCACATTCCCCCCCCATGTAATCGATTTATCTTCCCTAATATGTCCTCCTGTGTGTCCCCCCCCAAGTAGGCACATGAAATAAAAAAAAAAAAATGAACAAAAAATGAAAAGATAAATACTCAACTATGTCCAGGGCCAGGCGCTTGCTCGCAGAGGAAGGCGCGTCACAGTGCTGCGTCCCGGCACAGGTGCGCGATGACGTCATCACGCACGCCTGCGCCGGGATTTCACTACCGCATAGGCCTCAGGCCTACAAGGCCTGAAGCCTATGCGGTGAATGCCGGTGATCGGCGACGGGACAGGGAGCTATGCGCTCCCGTGCCCCGCCGCAGTATGTGGGCGTTCGGGTCAGCGTTGGGCCCCCCAGCGGTGTTGGGCCCGGGGCTGCCGACCCGAACGTCCCTATTGTAATCCGCCACTGCTGAAAATGGCTGAGCGAGCATGTTTGGCTGTTTTTGAAAGTCTGATTACAGTGAACAGACAGGACGCTGCGCATGCGTGACCTCCTCTCCATTCACTGACATTGGACTTCTGAAAACAGCTACTTTCAAAAGTCCTTTCACAATGAGGCCCTGTTCTTGAGATCAGAGCTGGTTCAAGAGATGGAACAACCCTTTTAAGTGGTAATCTCATCATGGATGTCATAGATGTTGATCCACCACCTTAAAGGGGTCTTTTATACTGGTGACCTATCAAGTATCTGATCGGTGGGAGTCCCACACCCAGGAACCCCGCCAACCCCTGCCCCGGACAACTGTTTGAGAAGGCATCACACTGCAGCCTTCTCTCAGCTCACCAAGCACTGCGCCGTACATTGTATAGTGGTTGTGCTTGGTATTGCAGTTGAGGCCCATTCACTTGAATGGGACTTTTCTGCACTTAGGCCACGTGACTGACGAACGTGACGTCACTGGCCTAGGCAACTTTGTGAGAGCCGCTACTGCGAGCACCCGTGCCTTCTCAAACGTCTGATCAGTGGGGTCCCCGTGTGTCGAATCCCCACCGATCAGATTATGATGACCTATCCAGAGGATAGGTCATCAGTATAAAAATCTTGGAAAACCCCTTTAAACCAGAGTGAATAGCCATCTCATTGGCTACCATGAAATTCTATACCCTTGCAAGCAACAGTGAACCCAGTCCAGGTGTGCTGGGAGCCTGGTCCAAAGCAACCTCTTTTAAGCAATGCTCTTGGTAAAACTGATATACTGTATTATGCTTAGTGCAGGGCCTGTCTTGCCCTGTGCCATCATAAGGCATAACACAATATAAGCATTTTGCTGTGAATGTGGTAGCCAAGCACTATGCTTAAAGTGACTGTCCACTCATAAGCTCAAAAATGATATGTAAGTAAGTACCTACAAGAGACGCTTACCTGCTGTTTGTTTTCAGCAGCCAAATGTTTGCTTCTTGTCTGCTCTTTAGTTCAGCTCCATTAGGGCAGAGCTGTGATCTGTGACTACAGCTTAGCCGCAGTGTCTACAGGGAGTCTGAGGTAGTCTGAGACACGCCTCCTGTCTTATGATTGGTTCAGGCAGCTGCTCCCACCGTCATCCTGCAGCTCTGCCTTCTCTGATTGGCTTCTATGTATAAACTCAGCGCAGAGAGCTGATTTCTATTACTACGAGGGCAGAATGATTATAAAGTACAGATTACTGTTACTTGCGAGAAAAAGAAAATCAGGAGGGCAGTGCTGGAGAGGAATAAACCTTAGTAAGATGGAGCTTGGAGGGTCCCTTTAAAGAGGTTATTCAGTACTATAAACTGCCCCACCCGCCCATATGCCAGGCCCCTAACACTGAATATACTTACCTCACTTGCCGCTCCCTGTGCCGCTCCTAGTCCCCGAGCCGCGGATGAAAATATCCGGTGTCAGGGGGGGAGCAGCCAATGGCAGACGGGGACAAGCCTCCCTAGCGTCACCCGCGATGCCAGGAAGGCTTGTCACCGCCTGCCATTGGCTGCTCTCCCCGACACTGGATATTTTCATCCGCGCACGGGCAAAAGCAGCGGCAGTGCGGGGACCAGAAGCGGCACAGGGAGCGGCAAGCGAGGTACCGTAAGTATATTCAGTGTGAGGGGCCTGGGATATGGGGGGCAGTTTATAGTATTGGATAACCCCTTTAAGGACTCATGTACATGGCAAAGCTGTGTGCACAGATCTTGTAGTGACCTATGGATCTGTATTGCACGTGCTGCCATATGAGGCATCTTTATATTCTACAATATAATGCCTCAATAATATGCCATCTGGTGAAACATGCCACCATTCTATATAACCGCCACAGTATGGTGACATCATATATATACGTATAGTGGCTGACGTGACCGCTAACAAGAATCTACAACCATAATCTACCCATCTATGGCAGCAGATCAATCCGTGATCAGCTTTAAGTCTTAGCCTCCAGAGCCATATGGAGATGTACAGTTCCTGACGTCACCTTCGCCTCCATTAGAAGCTCTACAGGCCAGGACCTCCGTATGGACAGGACAGGGTATGTGACCACAGAAGGCAGTTCTCCGCTGCTATAGAACTTTCCATGGTCTGCTGGAATCCGGTCAGGCGCAGCCATGTGTACACAGCTTAGGAGATGGACAATGAGCCTTCACCATAAATGTGAGATGAACAGATTAGTGAAATGTCATCTTAATCAGGGCGCTTACTGGACGGTGCAGCTGACATTTTACTGAGCTCCATTTTATACAGAAGAGACAATAAATGTGCCTTAAAGGGGTGGTGTGGTATAAAAAAAACCTTTTCAAATATGCTATTGGAGTTAAAGGTGGGGTGTCCCCTGTTTAGGATCCTCAGAGCAGAGAGCGGGTACAAAGACCACCTGCATCTCACTGGAGGACCCGGCATATCTGTCCACGATCCCAACCGCCCATTGAATTCACTGTGTAATACTTCATATCCCCTGTGGTGGCGCTGCAGGAGAATGGCACGCTTATTGCTAAGTTCACCCATAGATCACAGTTGATCTCTGGAGATCCCCCTTAAAGGAGGTGTCTACTTTTCTCATTTTCTACTAGTAAGGGTACATCGGGTCTGCAAAACACAGGCTCTGGCCATGTGAACACCGCAATGAGTCCGCAATCCTCATGTTATGGCGAAAGATAGGACATGTCCTATCTTTTGTGGCGTGGAGGCCTGGATCCGAAAGCCCGCAGAAGGGCTTAAAGGGGTTATCCAACCCTTATAATGATCCCCCCCCCCATGCCCAGGACCGTCGTATACAATATACTTACCTGCTCCCCGTCACCCGCATCCCTACATGTCCCCGCTGCATCTCCCCGTCCCTCGGATCAAAACATTCGGCGATAGGGGGGACGACGACAGGCAATAGCAGGCCGCGACGGGGATGAGCGTCACCCGCGATGCTAGGGAGGCTTGTCCCTGTCTCAGCCTGCTATTGGCTGCTCCCCCCGTCGTCAGATGCAGCAGCGGACATGCAGGGATCCGGTGCGACGCGGGTGCCGGAAAGCAGGTAAGTATATTGTATACAAGGGGCCTGGGTATTGGGGGGGTCATTATAGGGGTTGGATAACTCCTTTTAAGTGTGTTTCCATGGGCTTCTCACGCTGTAAAAGATAGGATATTAAAATTTTGTAATGTAGTTCTTTTTCCTTTATTGCTGCGATCTCCCATTCTGGGCTGTGGTCACATGACCATGTCCATGCAGCTCTTTCTTATTTCCTGTGATGTTATGTCCATGGGCGAGGCAGTGATAGGGGAGTGTCTATGTAACTAGCTGGTGGGAGGAGCTATAAACTAGCTAGGCATTGTTAGAGGCAGTGATAGGGAAGTGTCTATGTAACTAGCTGGGTGGGAGGAGCTATAAGCTGGTTGTTAGGGGCGGGGCTGGAGGTGTGGCAGAGGAAGGAGAAGTGCATCATGGGTTTGGTTGGATACAGGAACAGGAAGTGCTACATACAGGATGGAAACAAACCAGAGGGATCGGTTTACATAGGGTAAGGAGAGTTGAAATTGGGGAAAAAAAAAAAAAGCATGGGGAAGATGTAGATGAGGTAAGTAACTACATGAACATATTTGTTAAACACCATAGTAATCGTGGAAAACCCTTTTAATTTCAGGACTGCAGGGAGGTTGTCAGTCATGTGACCTATCTGTAATCTTTTTAACAGCCAAGAGTGCCCATTTAGAGGAGTATATATGGCAAAGTATTTTTCACTCCCTTTATCGACACCAAGGGTGACAGTGAATGGACACTGTTGTGTTGCCCCCTAGTTTGGCTTTGCACTCAGCGGCCTGGAGTGGTGGGGGGTTCCCTTTAAGTATAATAAATGTAACCTGTAATTATGGAATGATCTGAGTAGACGTGTAAGTGTGGACAAGTCTGACCAGTCGGGCCTGGCCAGCTCTAGAAACCTGTGAATTACATTTGGTGGCATAACCCTGATGGTGATTGCAGTGTAGCCGTCGTGTTGTGGTGCTGGTGTCAAGGAGGTATCATGAAATCGAGGTTTCCTCCAGAGTTAGACAAAAATGGGGTTACTAATACCATATGATTCACACTGTTATGGGGGTACTATGACTGCCTTAGTTGAGGGGCTAATGTGTCGGTTGTTACTTTTATTGGAGGCACTGGGACGTCACAGTCAAGAGGGGGCACTGTTATAGGGACCTTGGGTGGCGTGGTTCGGTTATAGGGGCTGTTTTGGGACCACTGTAGCTGGCATTGTTTAGGGAGTCCTATCCAAGAATTTTTGGGGTAGTTCCCAGCTACAACCCCCCTCCATATGCTGTATTTGGGTGAAAAGATTCTCTGCTCGGGAAGCAGGTGTAATATACTGTAGGTTGATAACACGTTATACATTGTGAATGCTGCCATATACAAACATATGTCTGTCTTTGGCCTCTTAAAGGGATTGTGTTACCATTAAGTGTTAGTTTAGTGTAAATCCACATAAAAAAAACAAGTTACTTTTGTAATTTAATTTCTGTTATAAAAATGCTTCAGTTTTTACATATTCTTTTACTTAACGCTGGGTTCAGACCTGAGCGTTCGGAAACGAGCGCTCTGTATGCGCGATTGTACGGGCGTTTTTCAATCGCGCATACAGAGACTGGCGTTCACACATTGTCGCGCGTTCCCGAATTTCTATGTGTGGGAACGCGCGACAAACGCCCAAAAAAAAGCTCAAGCACTTGTTTGAGCGTCGGGCGTTTTACAGCGCGATCGTACGCGCTGTAAAACGCCCAGGTGAGAACCATTCCCATAGGGAAGCATTGGTTCTTGCCTGTTGTGCGTTTTACAGCGCGTAGGAACGCGCTGTAAAACGCTCAGGTGTGAACCCAGCGTAAAGGGGTATTCCGATGGGTACAAGTTATCCCCTATACACAGGATAGGGGATAGCTATCAGATCGGTGGTGGTCCTACCGCTGGGACCCCCACAATCACAAGAATGGGGGCCCTTCACCCCCTGAAGGCCCCCCCTTAAATTACCAGGGGCCGCAGCACATTTGCACGGCCGCTGCATTAATTTCTAAGGGGGTTCCAGAGATAGTTGAGCACTCCACTCGGCTGTCTCCGGAACTTCCATACAAAAGAATGGAGCAGCCACGCACATGTGCGACCGGCTTCTACGGTCATTTTAGGGGAGCTGCAAGGGGCCTGCAGGGGTTACGGGGTGGGGGTCCTACCGCTGGGACCCCTGCCGATCTGATAGTTATCCCCACCTCTCTGGGAGCTCACATAGGCATGCATGCGCAGCAGCTCCTGTCCCGACCACTACGTATCTGCGCTGGATACGAGCCGTGTATAATGTGATGGAAAAATAAATCCTTTCAGCAAAGGAGGCAATATGGATAATCACAATACATTAGTAAGTGCCTTGTATTAACTTTCTCTACAGCAGGGGTGCACAACCTTTTTTGGTCTGGGGGCCGCATTGTCACATCGCACTATTTCAAGGGGCCGCAAAAAAAAAAAGAAGTTAATCAGCGCTCGTTTGCATCACCCTTCTACACATGCTAATACAAAGTGACTGGGGAGGAATGATCGCTACCACAGTCATTCCTCCCTCATTCACTTCTATCCATTATCGGCAGCACATTCCTGATTACACGGTGAGATGTGCTGACGATTATCGTACATCTTTCATCCTGATAAAATATGCAAATCGGCCGACAAACGAGTGATTCCTTGTTTATCAGCTGATCGGTGGCACGATTATACCGCCAGATATCAGGAATGAGCGCTCCTATGAACACTTGTTCCCAGTAATTGAACGAATATCGCGCAGTGTATTAGGAACTTGCAAATTTCCCGGTAAAAAATTAATAAAATTTAACACGTTCCTGCAGCATGGCCCTGACACAGAAGATTCACACTTTCCTGCTCCCCGCCGCTCCCGCTGCCTCCGCCTCCATCTTCCGGTACCGGCCCTGTTTACATCCGGCTGGCTATGGGCATAGTCACTTGTACCTCTCCAGCCAATGACTGGCCTCAGTGGTGATGTGGCCACAAGCAGCGTTTCTCCGCACAAGTCAGTCATTTGCTGGAGAGGTTTTTCCGGGACAGGAAGATGGAGACGGCGAGAGCAGCCTGGAGCAGGAAAGTAGGAATCTTCTGTGTCAGGGGCCATGCTGCAGGAACTGGTTAAAAATCATTTTTACTGGGAAACCCCTTTAAGTGGCGACATTTCCTTCCTGCCTCCTATTCACAAATGTGCGCTTTCCTTCACTGCAGAGGACGGCGCTCACTGGTTCCTACCGCCTCCTGCACCCCCAGATATACTGTAAGTGCCCTGCAATAACCAGTAAGCACTTTCCCTGAAGCCTCACGCAGGCGGCCATTGTTTTAGTCCACATCTGAACCACATTTTTTTTAATGTGGCTTGGATGTGGACCTATTCACTTCAACGGGGCCGCAAAAGATGCGGACAGCACTACATGTGCTGACCGCATCCGTTACTCCGTTCCGCAAAATGCAGAACACACATGGCTGGTGTCCTGCGGACCAAAAGAAGAGGTACGGTCGTGTGTATCAGGCCTTACTAGCCGGGAAAGCACTTATTGGTTAACCCTTTAATGACCAGGCCTGAAAAGGCCTTATTGACCAGTCACTTTTTTGTGATTTAGCACATGTGGTTCAAACACTTTTTTATTTGTTGGACGACCAAAATAACTCTTGCAACTTTTTATTGCATAACACAGGGGTTTTTAATATATTTTTTTAGTTTGTGGAACACCTAAAGGGTTAACAAAGTTTGTAAAATCTGTTTTGAATACCTTGAGGGGTGTAGTCTCTTAAATGGGATCACTTTTTTGGAGTTTCTACTCTAGGAGTGCATCAGGGGGGCTTCAAATGGGACATGGTGTCAAAAAAACAATCCAACAAAATCTGCCTTCCAAAAACCATATGGCATTCCTTTCCTTCTGCGCCCTGCCGTGTGCCCGTACAGCAGTTTACGACCACATATGGGGTGTTTCTGTAAACTACAGAATCAGGGCAATAAATATTGAGTTTTGTTTGACTGTTAACCCTTGCTTTGTTAGCGGAAAAAATGGAATAAAATGGAAAATTTGCCAAAAAATTGCTGTTTTGGCACCGGTTTTATTTTTTGTTATTTACAATATTCATCTGACAGGTTAGATTATGCCCTATTTTTATAGAGCAGGTTGTTACGGACGCGACAATACCAAATATGACTACTACTTTTGTTTTTTTGTTTCAGTTTTACATAATAAAGCATTTTTGAAAAAAAAATTTTTTTTTGTGTCTCCATATTCTGAAAGCCAAAGTTTGTTTTTTATTTTTTGGGTGACTGTCTTATGTAGGGGCTCATTTTTTGCGGGATGAGGTGACTGTTAGATTGGCAATATTTTGGGGGGCATACGCCTTTTTGATCGCTTGGTGTTGCACTTTTAGTGATGTAAGGTGACAAAAAAATTGTTTATTTAGGACATTTATTTTTATTTTTTTGGACTGTGTTCATCTGAGGGGTTAGGTGATGTGATATGTTTATAGAGCCGGTCAATACAGATGCGGCGATACCTAATATGTCTACTTTTCTTTTGTTCCCTATTTAAAAAAATAATAATGTTTACTTTATTTGGGGAAAACGACTTTTTTTATTTTATTTTTACTTGGAACTTTTAATTTTTTGGGGGGGGGGAAACTTTATTTTTTCAACTTTTATAATTTTTTTGTCCCACTTTGGGTCTTCAACTTTTGGGGGTCTGATCCCCTTTTACAATGCATTCCAATACTTCTGTATTGGAATGCATTGGCTGTAAGTGTATTACAGTGTGTATTACTCATACAGCTTCCTGCCTGTGAGATCCAGGGGGCTAGATCTCACAGGCTCTCCACCGGAAGGCAGCCCCGATGCCTAAGGAAGGCATCGCGCTGCCTTCCCTGCTATCGGGTCCCCGTCACAGCAGCACACAGACCCGATGCAGCTCCAATCCCCGCCCGACATCGCACATCAAGGGTTAATGCGCCGGCATCGGTGACTTACCAATGCCGGCGCATCCAGCAGGGGTACTGCTATCAGTGACTGCCAGACCCCTGCCGCTGATCGGGCCGGCGCAGCTCCTGCACCCACCCGATCACCATGAAGTACATGTACGTCACACGGGTCTTTAAGGGGTTAAAAGACTTTTTTATTTTGTACTTTTATTTTTATTTTTAATATATACAGTGTATTTGCCACTTAATTAGTCCCCCAAAGGTCTATAAAAGACCTTTGAGGACATAGACTTTTTTTTGCAGTATTTCCACTGTAACTGGAGCATCCAAAGGAGCCCCAGTTACAGGGAAAACCAGCCTCCTGGCGAGGCTTTGTACAAGGCAGAGCTGGTGAGGCTCTGCAGTCCTCTGCCCCTGACACCCGGCGATCACCGCGCGCTGCTCACCTGTGTGAGGAGAAGGCAGAAGTGCTGATACACTGCTTCTGCCTTCTCCTCGGGTCTCGTGATGTCTCTGACAGCCGGGGACCCCTCCTGCTCCAGTGCAGGAGCTGTAACCCTGCAATTGTGCGGTGCTCCGGGCAGAAACGCAGCTGATCGCACAATCCGCTGTGTTTCTACCCAGCAGGACAGGGGCCACAAACCATGGCTCTGGGGGCAGGTGTTGCACCCCTGTTCTATAGGATAGATCCCATTGGCTGAAGTAAGAGGACCCCTTTAAGGCAGTTTGGTCAAATATGAAACATATGAAATACAAGAAGTGGTGTCGGCCTTCCAGTAAATATGCCGTCCTACGCGTGTTGGGTTGTTTCACTTGTCGCTTCCACCATCTGCCTCGCTGCTTGCTATTCCCTTAAGTGGGCTCGGGTGCTGGAGTCGGCTGTGAAGACGTGGGAGGAGGGGACTGCGAAGTCTTTGTGTAGACTAACAGATGGGGATTCGGCTCCAGTGAAAATGATATGGTATTGCCAAGAACAGGCGTGTTATGTAAACCATGCACAGCACCGACACAAGCCCCTAACATGCTGCCAGCGCTCGTCATCATGTATGTATACGTGTTCTGCTATAGCTCTTTCTTATCACATCCTTCTATTGACCTGGTGCTGTTTCTTGGCCTCGTATAGGCCATTAATGATCTGCATTAAAGGGGTTCTCCCATGATTAATGTAAAAATATACAAATCAGACCTCATACAGTACATGACAATCTGTAGAACCAGCCCTGCACCTCACATGGATCCAGAGATTTCCCCATTCATTGCTCTGCTAGATTTATATCAAGCTGACAGCTCAAGGGGGCGTGTCCATTCTGCTGCCGCTCAGGGGGCGTGTCCATTCTGCTGCCGCTCAGGGGGCGTGTCCATTCTGCTGCCGCTCAGGGGGCGTGTCCATTCTGCTGCCGCTCAGGGGGCGTGTCCATTCTGCTGCCGCTCAGGGGGCGTGTCCAGTCTGCTGCCGCGCAGGGGGCGTGTCTTTTCTGCAACAGCTCAAGGGGCGTGTCTTTTCTGCTGCAGCTAAGGGGGCGTGTCTCAGCTTTCCCTATCACAGTTCAGGAGGCAGTTGAAGGATGAAACTGAGCATGTGCGGCCTTCTCAGTGAGCAGGACAAAGAAATAAGAAAAACAAACAAACAGCAGGTGGCGCTATACAGATACATTTTATTGAATAACTCGATAATTTAACTAACTTACATTTTTAATTAGTTGCAATTACAAAATGATTCAGATCCAGGTGCTGGTTTGAAAACTATAGAATATTTTTGTGGGAAAACCCCTTTAAAGGGGATCTTGGAATAAAGACTTTTTCTGCGCTGTCTGCGTCACATGCTCCGCTGCAGCAGATAACAGGCTTCAGCAGGGATGCAGTTACAAGTGGCACATCACTGCTGAAGGTGGTAATTGGCTGCAGCAGAGCTATGCACCACTGGTCGCCCCACAGTCGGGAGACCGGAACATGGACATGCGGGAGCCAGCGCAGAGGATTGGAGCGGCAGGGAGCAGGTAAGTATTAATCCACTATATATGGAGGCAGTACAGAAAGTCTTTATTCTTGGAGAACCCCTTTAAACATGTCCAATCCAAGATCTGTCCAGGTTTAACCTGCACATATACACGAGGTAAATATCAGTTGAACCTGCTGAATTGGCAGATGTTGGGGAGATGCAGATTGTGCAATAGGATTTCAACTGTTCAAGTTCTTGTCGATGCATGCTTTTTCCCTTCTCCCAGTTCAGGGGACATGCATGCTTGAGCTGTGTGCATGTGTATTGGAGGGTCAGAGATGATGGCTGTCATAAGCCACCAGTTGTTCTTACCAAGGAAAGCTATAGCTGTACGCTTCCTGTAGTGGCCAGGAAAACGCTATACATTAGCAGCATTGCATATTTCAGTAGAGGAGTGTGTTGATTTTGTGGGAGTCAGTGACCTGTTCATTTGTGTGATGACTAGGTTAATGTGGACAAGGTTGCATGTAACATGGACAGTGTCAGAAAATGGGCAGGAATAAAACACTCTGTAACTAATTAGGTCTTGGGAATTGTGACAGCAGCAGCAGCAGAAGATATTTTGTTGATTTTGTGGGAGGCAGTGACCTGTTCACTTGTGTGATGATTAGGTGAATGAGAACGAGGTTGCATGTAACATGGACAGTGTCAGAAAATGGGCAGAAATATATCACCCTGTAACCAATCAGGATTTGGGAATTGTGACAGCAGCAGAGGGTTATTTTAATGGTGTGGGAGGCGGTGACCTGTTCATTTGTGTGATGAACAGTGTCATGAAGTGCACATAAATAGAACAGTATGTGACCAATCAGGTCTTGGGAATTGGGACAGCAGCAGAAGAGGGATTCTTTTGATTTTGTGAGGTGCAGTGATTTGTTGATTTGTGTAATGATTAGGTGAATGAGGACAATGTTGCAAGTAAACTGGAAAATGTCAGAAAATGGGCAGAAACCAAACACTCTGTAACAAATCAGGTCTTGGAATGGTGACCGCAGCAGAAGAGGATTATGTTGAAGCTGTGGGGGGGCAGTGACCAGTTCACTCCTCTGCAGACAATTTAGCATTTACATGAAGTGCTTCCCAGTCATGCTTGCAGTTACATTTACTGCTTAAAAGATTTCTTAAGCACAAGACCTTCTTAACCTACTTCTAGACTACCCGAGGCAGTTTGCTATTTTTGTATGTGATTTTTTTTTTGTTTGTTTGGCAAGGTAGTCTAGGTGTTCACTAGGAGCAATCCGCATTGCTCTGCCAGTAGGGGCAGCCATATGTCTCATTCCAGATAGCAGTCATCATAATGTATGTTTTGAAGACCAGCATCTCACAAGTGTTTCAGACCCAGCGAATATACAGTTGTACCTGGTGTATGTCGACCTATTGTAGGCTGTTTGGTCCTCAGCTGCTCGCTCTTTGATGTGTAGGTGACAGATCTGGAAATACTTGTTTATGCCCCTGCAGATATAGGTGTCGGCGCTACAGTTGGAACCAGACGTTTACAGACACTATATAAAAAGACACATTTGCATGTTTTTCTCAATATCTGACATGAAATCAGAATAAACCTTTTTCTGTTTTTGGTCAGTTAGGATTACCATAATTATTATTATTTCCCAAATGCCAGAATAATGAGAGAGAGAATGTTGACATACATTTCATTAATATTTGGTACCTATTGCCCTTAAACTGTATGACTTGGGTCAAACATTTTGGATATCCTTCCACAAGCTTCTCACAATAGTTGGTCAGAATTTAGGCCCATTCCTCCTGACAAAACTGGTGCAACTGAGCCATGTTTGTTGGTCGCCTTGCTCGCACCTGCCTTTTTCAGCTTTGCCCATACATTTTCAATAGGATTGAGATCAGGGCTTTGTGACGGTCGCTCCAAAACATTGACTTTGTTATCCTTAAGCCACTTTGTAACCAGTTTGGCAGTAAGGTCCATTTGGAAGACCCATTTCCGCCCAAGATCTAACTTCCTGGCTGATGTCTTGAGATGCTGCTTCAGTATTTCCACATAATCTTCTTCTTTCCTCATGATGCCATCTATTTTGTGAAATGCACCAGTCCCTCCTGCAGCAAAACAACCCCACAACATGATGCTGCCGCCCCCGTGTTTCACAGTTGTGTATTCTTAGGCTTCCAATCTTCTCCTTTTTCCTCTAAACGTAACAATGGTCATTATGGCCAGAAAGTTCAATTTTAGTTTCGTCAGACCACAGGACGTTTCCAAAAATGTAGGTCTTTGTTCCTGTCTGCATTTGCAAACATTAATAAACATTTCTTTTGGAGTAATGGCTTCTTCCTGGCAGAGCGGCTTTTCAGACCATGCTGATGCAGTACTCGTTTCACTGTGGATAGTGACACAATCTTACCAGCTTCCACCATCATCTTCACAAGGTCTTTTGCTTTTGTTCTTGGGTTGATATGCACATGTCGGGCCAAAGCACGTTCATCTCTGGGACACAGAACCCGTCTCCTTCCTGAGCGGTATAATGGCTGGACATTCCCATCTTTTGTTTGTACTTGCGTATAATTGTTTCTACAGATGAACGAGGCACCTTCAAGCCTCTTGAAATTGCACCCAAGGTTGAGCCAGACTTGTGCAAGTCCACCATTCTTTTCCTGATATCTTGGCTGATTTCTTTAGACTTTCCCATGATGCTACACAAAGAAGCAGTGTGTTTCAGGTGTGCAATTACATACATCCACAGGTGTGTCTCTAATTAACCCAGATGTTGCCAACAAACCTAACAGAAGCTTCCAAACACATTGCCTCATCATATGGGCAGTCCAGAATTGTTTAATCCTTAGGATACCAGCGCCGTACATGTACGGCGCAGAAATGTGGGACAGAAAACCCAGCAGCAGTACAGGTACGGCGCGCTGATCAGGGCGGGTGCAGGAGCTGCGCCCGCCCGATCAAAGGCAGGGGTCCGGCTGTTAATGATAGTCGGACCCCTGCTGTATGCTCTGGCATCGGTGAAAAATTGATTAAAATGGAAAATCTGCCAAAAAAGTGAAATTCAGAAGTATCATCTCCATGAATTCTTGTGGAACACCTAAAGGGTTATCGAAGTTTTTAAAATCCCTTGCGGTGTGTAGTTTATAAAATTGGGTCATTTTTTGGGTGGTTTCTATTATGTAAGCCTCACAAAGTGACTTCAGACCTGAACTGGTCCTTAAAAAGTGGGTTTTGGAAATTTTGCTTCTAAACTTCTTAGGCTACTTTCACACTTGCAGCAGAGTGATCCGGCAAGCGGTTCCGTAGCCGGAACTGCCTGCTGGATCCGGCATTCTGCATGCAAACGGACAGCATTTGTAGACGGATCCGGATCAGTCTTACAAATGAATTGCAAGAACGGATCTGTCTCTCCGGATGTCATCCGGAGAAACTGATCCGTTATACATTTTTTTCACATTTATACCGGTCTGAGCATGTATTTTTGATGCAGCACTAATACATTTCAATGTAAGTTAGTGCCGGCAACTGATCCGGAATTTTGGTTTGGAGATAATACCGCAGCATGCTGTGGTATTTCTTCCGTCCAAAACGCAGTTCAGTGACTGAACTGAAGACATCCTGATGCATCCTGAATAGATTTCTCTCGATTCAGAATGCATGGGGGTAAAACTGATCAGTTATTTTCCGGTAGAGAGCCCCTTGGACGGAACGCCGTGCTGGAAAAGAATAACGCTAGTGTGAAAGTACCCTTAGCCTTCTAACGTCCCCAAAAAATTAAATGGCATTCACAAAATTATCCAAACATGAAGTAGACCTATGGGGAATGTAAAGTAGTAACTATTTTTTGAGGTATTACTATCTATTTAAAAAGAAATTGAAATTTGGTATTTTTTTATAACTAAAAATGAAATTTTTTGACTCCATTTTACCAGGTCATGAAGTACAATATGTGAGGAGAAAACAATCTGAGAATGGTCTGGATAAGTCAAAGCGTTTTAAAGTTATCAGCACACTAAAGTGACACTTTATGTAATCCTAACTGACCAAAAACAGGAAAAGTTTATTCTGCTTTCATGTCAGATATCGAGAAGAACGTGCACTTGTGTCTTTCTACAGTATATAGTGTATGTAAACGTCTGGTTCCGACTGTATATTGCTGTCCACGTAGGTAAACGGCTCTTGTGTTTGTTTCCATTGTCACGGTAGAGATCTCGTATCCTTATTGAACTGGTGTCATGCAGAAAACTGCAACGAGTCAGTGAGGCCGGACAATGGAGGCGGACAAGTAACCATCGCCACGGCTGGGCGCCTCTGTCACATTGAGGGTGTCGCTGTTTGCGCTGCGGACTTTGCCTCCCGGACACGTTTCAGACAGGGTAGAATTTCCCAGCTGGAGGTTTTTGAGCTATTTTTGCATCATATTTGCTGCTGTTTCAGTTCATCTAATAAAACATTGTCACTAAAGTTATAGGTTTTTAAATACTACTTTACCCCGTGTGCTGCACAGGAGAGGAGAAGGTATGTCATTTCCAGGCTCTGACTGATTATAGAACTGAAGGGGTACCCCAACCTTTACAGGGCATCTGTCAGCAGATTTGTACCTGTTGCATGTGCACTTGGCAGCTGAAGGCATCTGTGTTGGTCCCATGTTCATTTGTGCCCGCATTGTTGAGAAAAATGATGTTTTACTATATGCAAATGAGCCTTTAGGAGCAACGGGGGCGTTACCATTACACCTAGAAGGCTCTGCTCTCTCTACAACTGCCACACCCTCTCCACTTAGATTGACAGGACCAGGCAGTGAAAACGTGATCACACCTGCCTGGCCCTGTAAACCAAAGTGCAGAGGGCACGGCAGTTGCAGAGAGAGCAGAGCTTCTAGGTGCAATGGTAATGCCCCTGTTGCTCCTAGAGGCTCATTTGCATATTTTAAAACATAATTTTTCTCAGCAATGCGGGACACATATAAACTGGGGCCAACACAGATGCCTACAGACTGCAAACAAACCCTGCGTAGTCTGATCCGGAAGACCTGACTCTATCCATCTGCCTTATTGCTAATCTATCAAAAGTATGTTAGAATAAGACGGGGGACGGAGAGAAGGGAGTATGACTGGGGGATGAGACTGCACAGGGTTTAATCGTCTGTTACCATGGAGACATAAGAGTTGCTTCACTCTTTATTTTAGATGTATTGGGAAAGTAAAATAAATTTGGTTCTGAAGTTGGACCTAACCAATCAGAGTCCACCTTTCATTTACCAAAGGATCTGTCAAAAATGAAAGGAGGAATATGATTGGTTGCTACGGGCAACTAAGCCAGTTCTACTTTACACCAGTTTGATAAATGACTCCAATAGTCTTTAAAAATACATGCCCACCCATTGGATATGTCTGACCACCGTGGCATAGACCTCCTACCCACGCTGCCTGTCCTGATATGGAGGCACAGGGTTCTACATTTTTAGTGATCAATCATGTTACCGGGATTTGGATGGATAGACGATACTGGCTGAAATACCCAGTTAATACATTTAAAAAAAATAATAATAATTTTTGAGATAGTTTTCTATTTTGGCTAGGGACACTTGCTGTGCCTGTATAACCACAATCACAAAAAATGTGACCGCCTCAGTAGTCATGCGATTATCATGTTACGTTTTCCCCCGTGGGGGGATTGCTGTCATGGGATTTTCCTCAGTACTATTGCTAGCTTAGCTTCTTACTAGTTGACAGAATGGAGCATGATCAGACTACACAAAGGGTTGTTTGTAGTCTGTATCCATGGAAACGGTTGCTGTATCCACAAAACCGCAGGAGACTTTTAAACAAAACGCTTTGCAGATTAGTTCATTGTTTTGCATTGGGACAATAAAAATGGTTGCTGACGTGCATGAACCCTTTATACCAGGGATGCCCAACCTGCGGCCCTCCCAGCCGTGCCTGGGCAGCCTACAGCTTTCAGGGCATGTTGGGAGTTGTAGTTTTGCAACAGTGGGGGGCCGCAGGTTGGGTATCCCTGCTTTGTACCCAGGCAGGAAGATTTGTCCTCAGGCGGAAATATTTCAATAAGGCCTCATGCACACCAACACATTTTGTTTCCGTGTCCGTTCCATAATTTTTTATTTTTTTTGCTGTCCGCATCCGTATGTCCGTTCCGTAGCCCCGCAAAAAAAAATAGAACATGTCCTATTCTTGTCAGTTTTAGGCATTGTTACAATTGATCCACCCAAAAAACGGGTGGCATACGGATGTCATCCGTTTTTTTTTTTTTGCGGATCCGCAATTTGCGGACGGCAAAGCACATACGGTCGTGTGCATGTAGCCTAATTTATATCTTGTCATTTTAAAATGACTGATTTTCTGATTATGGTTAGAATCATCGTGGGTGGCACTAAGGAGGCTCGTCCCCGTCTGCCATTGGCTGCTCCCCCCGTCCCCGTCTGCCATTGGCTGCTCCCCCCTGACACCGGATGTTTTCATCCATGTACAGGGAGAAGCAGCAGTGGCGGTGCGGGGACCAGGAGCGGCGCAGGGAGCGGGGTAAGTATATTACCTGTGAGGGGCCCGGCACATGGGGGGGCTGTTTGTGAAACTGGATAACCCCTTTAACTGCTCCCCACCACTACAGTCCTGTGCACTGGCTTCTTTTCCTCCATCTTCCAGTCCTCAGCTTGTTCTCTACTAGGACATGTCCACACGAGCCGCTGCAGCCAATGACTGGCTTCAGCAAGGAAGTGTCACTTGGGGAACATGGCCCCTGTTCTTGTGATTGGCAGGGGGCCCCAGTGGTAGGATCAGACCCTTATCTCTTATCCTGTGGACAGGGGATAAATTGCTGTAATTGGATGACCCCTTTAAACTATAAGGTCGGAAGGGGGAGACTGAACACGTTTAAATTAGACGTGTAGTACGTTCACTTTCTTATTTGACAATATTATATTCTCCTTCCGTGTTGTCGGCTTCAAGTGGGACAGCAATGCCAATTCCACAGACTGGGTTAACTTTTAGAAAAGTATTCAAAAGAAGATGGGGGAAAAAAAAGTTGAAAAACCGATCGTCAACCATCCAAAAAAGACACTTTCCCTTTAAGATACATTGATTTGGTTTCTTTTGTCTTACTGCCCTCTAGTTGCAGAAGCAAGTATTACACCTTATTGTAAAACTATGCAAAGTGATAGCACAAGACTCTGCCCCCTGTGATTTGTGACAACAGATTTCTATTCCTTAGCTGACATAATAGAGAACCCATAAGGTTGTGGTTCTGGGTTATATAATGGGGTAGGGTATTTCTATTCTGTACCAAGATGTATAGCTTTATAGTAATCAACATGTATACGTTTTCTTGGAACTGGCCCAAGTCTCCGAAATTCTTTACAGGATCCAAACAAAGGCAAATGCTTTGGGTCATAGCTTATCATGACTGACTGCCCAGGACCTCGGCTTGGCACAAGAAAATCATTCTAAGGCCCGTTCCATGCATTTTGCGGTCCCCAATGCACAGGCAACATCCGTGCGGTTTCCGCAGACGGGTGAAGACCCGTTCAACTTGAATGGGTCCGTGATCCGTCCACACCTCAAAAAAAATAAATAGAACAAGTTCTATTTTTTTGCAGTGCGGAGGCTCTGAGTGAAACCCGGCTCCGTGCCTTCCTTCTGCACCGCACCTTCCGGATTGAGGACCCATTCAAGTGAATGGGTCCTCATCTGTGATGCAGTGCACAAACGGCCGGGGCCCTATATTGAGGACCTGCTGTTTGCGGGCCACGATACAGGCCCGGCCGGGGAAGCTTGGCATGCGTATGAAATATATGTTTGGATTCTATGCTGTATAATCCTTTATATCTCGGAGAAATAAGCGTCACCAGTTGTGCCTTGATACCGCTTATCCCTGTATTAATACACTACGCTGGATCGCCAAAGTAAAACTTGCAGGTGTATGGAGAGTTGATGAGGATAGCCGCTGGATTTGTTTTGTGTATTTTTTGGGTTTTGCACTTTGTGTGGCAGTTTTCTCCTTGACATGCATCCTGCCGTGCGGCAGTGTAATGACTGGATAAGGTAATACGCGGTAAAGGTCACGCAAGAGCGGCACCTGAGCTCTGCTGAAAGGTCACATCCGGCCTGCGGACATGCAGGACTTTTAGGATCTATCCTTTTGTTCCTGCTTGGTGAATTGATGATAATTCCTTTTGTTGTGGCTGAAAGGATTCGGAGGCTGGGTGTGAGGGCGCAGCAGTGCCCGGCGTGTGCCGGGAGATCACTGTGCTGTGCAGTGTACTGCAATATCAATGCATCATTTTAAAGGGCTTCTCCCATGAAAATTAGACATCATATAGCACATGACAATCTCTTTCTAACAAAGCTAGAACCAGCCCTGTACCTCACATGGATCCAGAGATCTCCACACTGATTGCTCTTCTAGATATATATCAAGCTGGCAGCTAAAGGAGAGTGTCCTTTCTGCTACAGCTCAGGGGGCGTGTCCATGCTCTCCCTATCACAACTGTGCTATACAGCAGGCAGAAGGATGAAACTGAGCATGTTCGACCTTCTCTGTGCGATGTGCGTTCTGTGCGATGGGCCCCCTGGGATTAAATGACCGTAATGACCTAAGTGTATATTTATAAATGATAATACTAACACGTGCCTAGATTGGTATATGTAAGCAGATCAAGTAGATGTCAGGGATGTTTTTAGTCCGGTACCTTAACTCACATTTCAGTAAGCGAGGCAATTGATTGCTTGTTTTCACTAGCGTCGAGGGTTGCCGAGGCAACAGAGACGCTTTAAAAAGGAGCGCACAGGTAGCGTGATTAGGTCAGAGGCCAGAGGAAGCACAAGTGTGCGAAACCGCTGTCGCCAGCTGATCACTCAGCATAGACACGCTTATGTCTGCCCCAGCCCGCTGAATTTTGTATCCGAACGTATACGAATAAAGAAACATCTTGCAACATATGGGTGAGTGCCGCTATCGTTATTCATTCTACTTACCGCATGATGTTCGACCTTCTCAGTGAGCAGGACAAAGAAATAAGAAAAAGACAAACAGCAGGTGGCGCTATACAGATACATTTTTAATTACATGCAATTACAAAAGTCTTCAGATCCAGGTGCTTTTTTGAAAACTGTAGAATATTTTTCGTGGGACCACCCTTTTAATGTAAAGGGTGCGGCAGGATGCCTCTGTACCATGCAGTATAATGAATCTGCCCGTGTACAACAATATCGTGCAGTATAATATGTGCCAGGATACCTCTGTACCATGTAGTATAGTGAGTGTGCCAGGATACTAATGTACTGAGCAGTATAATGAATGTACCGTGCAGTACAATGAGTGTGACAGGATACCACTGTACTGTGCAGTATAATGTGCCAGGATACCACTGAACTGTGCAGTATAATGTGTGCCAGGATACCATTGTACTGTGCAGTATAATGTGCCAGGATACCACTGAACTGTGCAGTATAATGTGCCAGGATACCACTGAACTGTGCAGTATAATGTGCCAGGATACCACTGAACTGTGCAGTATAATGAGTGTGCCAGGATACCATTGTACTGTGCAGTATAATGTGCCAGGATACCACTGAACTGTGCAGTATAATGTGCCAGGATACCACTGAACTGTGCAGTATAATGTGCCAGGATACCACTGAACTGTGCAGTATAATGAGTGTGCCAGGATACCACTGAACTGTGCAGTATAATGTGTGCCAGGATACCACTGAACTGTGCAGTATAATGAGTGTGCCAGGATACAACTGAACTGTGCAGTATAATGAGTGTGCCAGGATACCAGTGTACCGTGCAGTATAAGGAGTGTGCCAGGATACCATTGTACCGTGCAGTATAAGGAGTGTGCCAGGATACCAGTGTACTGTGCAGTGTAATGAGTGTGCCAGGATACCAGTGTACTGTGCAGTATAATGAGTGTGCCAGGATACCAGTGTACTGTGCAGTATAATGAGTGTGCCAGGATACCACTGTACTGTGCAGTATGAGTGTGACAGGATACCACTGTACTCTGCAGTATGAGTGTGACAGGATACCACTGTACTGTGCAGTATGAGTGTGACAGGATACCAGTGTACCGTGCAGTGTAATGAGTGTGCCAGGATACCACTGTACCGTGCAGTGTAATGAGTGTGCCAGGATACCACTGTACCGTGCAGTGTAATGAGTGTGCCAGGATACCACTGTACCGTGCAGTGTAAGGAGTGTGACAGGATACCACTGTACCGTGCAGTATAAGGAGTGTGACAGGATACCACTGTACCGTGCAGTGTAATGAGTGTGCCAGGATACCACTGTACCGTGCAGTATAAGGAGTGTGCCAGGATACCACTGTACAGTGCAGTATAATGAGTGTGACAGGATACCACTGTACAGTGCAGTATAATGAGTGTGACAGGATACCACTGTACAGTGCAGTATAATGAGTGTGACAGGATACCACTGTACCGTGCAGTATAATGAGTGTGACAGGATACCACTGTACCGTGCAGTATAATGTGTGCCAGGATACCAGTGTACCGTGCAGTATAATAATTGTGGCAGGATACCAGTGTACTGTGCAGTATAATAATTGTGGCAGGATACCACTGTACCGTGCAGTATAATGTGTGCCAGGATACCAGTGTACTGTGCAGTATAATAATTGTGGCAGGATACCAGTGTACTGTGCAGTATAATGAGCCAATATACTCTACAGCATGGATCAGTGACTTCTGGTAAGGCTCCATTCACACGTCCGCAAATGGGTCCGCATCCGTTCCGCAATTTTGCGGAACTCTGTGCGGACCCATTCGTTTTCTATGGGAACGGAATGGATGCGGACAGCACACAGTGTGCTGTCCGCATTTGCGGAGCGCGGCCCTGATGTTCGCGTCCGCAGCTCCGCAAAAGATAGAACATGTCCTATTCTTGTCCGCAGCTTGCGGACAAGAATAGGCATTTCTATAGGGGTGCCGGGCGGGTGTGTTGCGGATCCGCAACACACCATGGACGTGTGAATGGAGCCTAATTCAGCTGTTGAAACTACAACTCCCATCCTTCTCCATTCACTTCATTGGGAGTTCTAAGAACAGCTAAGCAAGGATGCATGCTGGGAGTGGTAGTTTCACAACAGCTGACATGTCGGAAGTTGCTGATCCCTGCTGTACAGCAGTCCTATTACAGATGTAGCGAAATTAAATTTGAGTTTAAATAAGGCACCTGGTTTACCTGCAGTCCAAATGACAATCTCATCTCTGCTACATCAGTATGGGCGGTACTACTCATTGGTAGATGTGTGCGGTAATTCCAAATACCAAAGCCTTTTTTCCTGATGGTATGAAGTTCAACCTCCTTCACATAGTGCTCCAGATATCTCACAACTGGTCAGACCAGCGTGGAGCGGTTCCCCATCAGCTTTAAAACCCAGTTCTCAGGGAACTACTTCCACCACGTAGTGCTGGGGATCCACCATAATGGACACTACGGGACACTGGGCATGAGCAGAAGGTCGGACCTTATGGATAAACCCATGACCTTTAAGACTCTGAGCGAGCTCATCTTTGACTTTGAGGAATCGTACAAAATGTATTCTCACACGGTGAAGAAGGTCAAAATCGGTTTATATGTCCCTCATGATCCCCACACGTTCCAGCCAATCGAGTGGAGGTATCTAGTCATCAACATGGGGAAGATGGTGCGAGCCGATATCAAGAAGGAACTGGAGAAACATGCCCGGGACATGAGGATGAAGGTAGGTGAAGATGTGTCTCTATGGTGCATGGTAATCTGTCCACCCTGAACACTTTCATACCATGGACAGCATGTCCACAGTATAGATAATAACTGTATGATCTCTGCCCGATCCTGAGACCTCCGGGTGGAGATCATGTTGTCCTCTTCCTTAAGTCTTTCTGACAAGCTAATCACAGGCTGTTCTGCTGCTGGGATTCCTAGCGATCACCTGTAATCTGTTGGGGAGAGAGCTGCAGCAGAAAGGACACGCCCCCTGAGCTGTAATAGGAGGAGAGCTGCAGTAGAAAGGACACACCTCCTGAGCTGTAATAGGGGGAGAGCTGCAGTCAAAAGACACACCTCCTAAGTTGTAATAGGGGGAGAGCTGCAGTAGAAAGGACACACCTTCTGAGCTGTAATAGGAGGAGAGCTGCAGTAGAAAGGACACACCTCCTGAGCTGTAATAGGGGGAGAGCTGCAGTAGAAAGGACACACCTCCTGAGCTGTAATAGGGGGAGAGCTGCAGTAGAAAGGACACACCTCCTGAGCTGTAATAGGAGGAGAGCTGCCGTAGAAAGGACACACCTCCTGAGCTGTAATAGGGGGAGAGCTGCAGTAGAAAGGACACCCCTCCTGAGCTGTAATAGGGGGAGAGAGCTGCAGCAGAGAAGACACGCCCACAGAAGCAAATTTAAAAAGAAATAGATAAAAATTACATTAATAAGTGTCTTCCAGATTGCATCAGCATCCTTTCAAATAATCATTTATGAAGGTAGTTGTAATTCAGTTATGTATTTCTTTTCCCTTTATTGCTCCTATCTCCCATTCTGGGCTGTGGTCACATGACCGTGTCCATGCAGCTCTTTCTTATTTCCTGTGATGTCGTGTCCATGGGCGTCCCAGCAGACGTACTTGAATTAGCGTTGTATTCTTTTTTTTAATAATAAAAAAAATCCAATAACAGGACGCGTTTCGGCTCATTCAGCCTTTCTTAACCGTATAATGATAAATGACATTAGATAACATTTTAACTAGTGTAACTAGCAGGGTGGGAGGAGCTATAAACTAGATGGGAGCTGTTGGGGTGGTGATAGGGGAGTGTCTATGTAACTAGCTGGGTGGGAGGAGCTATAAACTAGATGGGAGCTGTTGGGGTGGTGATAGGGGAGTGTCTATGTAACTAGCTGTGTGGGAGGAGCTATAAACTAGATGGGAGCTGTTGGGGTGGTGATAGGGGAGTGTCTATGTAACTAGCTGGGTGGGAGGAGCTATAAACTAGATGGGAGCTGTTGGGGTGGTGATAGGGGAGTGTCTATGTAACTAGCAGGGTGGGAGGAGCTATAAACTAGATGGGTGTTAGGGGTGGTGATAGGGGAGTGTATGTAACTAGCTGGGTGGGAGGAGCTATAAACAATCTGGGTGTTAGGGGCGGGGCTGGAGCTGAGGCAGAGGAAGGAGAAGTCCATCATGGGATTGGTTGGAGACAGGAACAGGAAGTGCTACATACAGGATGGAAACAAACCGGGGGGATTAGTTTACATGGTGAAAACGGGTGAGGATAGTCCAAACTGAAAAATAAAAAGCATGGGGAAAGATGTACATGAGATAAGTGACTACATGAGCATATCCTTTCAACACCATAATATTCCTGGAAAAACCCTTTTAAAGGACTAGTTATTCATTAGTAGTGGACACCTAGTTAAATGGGTTTCCATCAGTCACCAGTTTGAAGGAGCCACGAGACTCGGAATGGGACTTAGTTGCACAAAGACCATGTGAACGATGGATGTGATGTCACAGGCCAAGGAAGGGGCTGCAGCGCTCACCCGAGGTCCGACACCCCTTCCAACAGCTGATTGTGCCAGCCCCATCCTGAGGATAGCACTGAATGCAGTCATAGTTCTTATAGGGAGCACATTAGGCAGTTTCATGAATATCTAAACAGAGCGTTTTGTGTGCGGTTCCTAAAATGAATCAAAAGCTGCAGTCCCAGAATCAGGGAGTAGGTCCGTTATCCCTATAATAATAGCACATAAAAATGAAGTTTGGGCCCGCGCTGAAGGTGCTTTAAGTAGAGGTCAGTTCACACACAATCACCCCTATGGGCCACATAACCAGCCTGATGAAGGGCATGCTTTCTGCCCGAAACGTTGTTTCAGTTTCAAAAAGGACCGCTAATAAAAATCAATTAATCAAAATTGGAGTGCTGTCTAAATTGTTGAATACTTACCCGTTCCAAGAGGTGGAGCAAGGAACACACCGAGAGGTGCACCCAAACCAGTCAGTATAAGATAGAGTGCCGTGATCAACACGCGATTCTAGGAGTAATAAATACCGCCCTAATGAAAGCAAAAAATGTGACGCCCCAGACGAAGCAGATAGCGAAACCCGGGTCGGGCAGGAATACCACTTTTTTATGTGCGTTGTCAAAAGAACAGATTTTGTAAGTACAATAAAACACAGAGAATCCTTTTACTTGAGGGTCTGCACTATGTTTTTTTCCATTTGAAGGGATAACGTTTTCTGCTGGCGGTTGGTTCAGAGATCGAGGGGGCTGAAGCCAGAGACTGAGGAAACGGCCTCTGGAAAAGGGATTGTGTGTGAACTGACCTCTACTTAACCTCTTCAGGACACAGGGCGTACAGGTACGCCCTTATGTCCTGGTACTTAAGGACACAGGGCGTGGCTGTACGCCCTGTGCATTTCTGATCACCGCCGCGCAGCGGGCGGTGATCGGAATTCGGTGCCTGCTCAAATCATTGAGAAGGCACCTCGGCTAAATGCCCGGGGGGGGGGGTCCTGTGAAATTCAGACCTGCGGTTTGCGGCTTTTATCTATTGCGGCGGCGGGCGGTGCCATCGGGTCCCCATGGGGCTGTGGGGGGGACCCGATGGCATGGAAGGCAGCGCTGCCTTCCGGTGAAGAGCCTGTGAGATCCAGCCCCCTGGATCTCACAGGCCCCGGAAGCTGTATGAGAAATACACAGTATTACTCATACAGCCTTTGCATTCCAATACAGAAGTATTGGAATGCATTGTAAAGGATTAGACCCCCAAAAGTTCAAGTCCCAAAGTGGGACAAAAAATTAAGTGAAGAAAAAAAAGTTTAAAAAATAAAGTTTCCCCCCAAAAAATTTAAAGTTTCAAGTGAAAATAAACAAAAACGTAATTTTCCCCAAATAAGGTAAGAAAAAATTGGTAAAAAATTGGTAAAAAATAGGGGGGGGGGGGGAGAAAGTAGACATATTAGGTATGGCCGCGTTCGTATTGACCGGCTCTATAAATATATCACATGACCTAACCCCTCAGATGAACACCGTAAAAAATTAAAAATAAAAACTGTGCTAAATAAACCATTTTATGTCACCTTACATCACAAAAAGTGTAATAGCAAGCGATCAAAAGGTCATATGCACCCCAAAATAGGGCCAATCAAACCGTCATCTCATCCCGCAAAAAATGAGACCCTACCTAAGATAATCGCCCAAAAACTGAAAAAACGATGGCTCTCAGACTATGGAGACACTAAAACATGATTTTTTTTGGTTTCAAAAATGATATTATTGTGTAAAACTTACATAAATAAAAAAAAGTATACATATTAGGTATCACCGCATCCGTATCGACCGGCTCTATAAAAATATCACATGACCTAACCCCTCAGATGAACACCGTAAAAAATAAAAACTGTGCTAAATAAACAATTTTTTGTCACCTTACATCACAAAAGTGTAATAGCAAGCGATCAAAAAGTCACACGCACCCCAAAATAGTGCCAATAAAACCGTCATCTCATCTTGCAAAAATCATACCCTACCCAAGGTAATCGCCCAAAAACTGAAAAAATTATGGCTCGCAGACTATGGAAACACAAAAACATGATATTTTTTTTTTGCTTCAAAAATAAAATCATTGTGTAAAACTTACATAAAAAAAAAAAAGTATACATATTGGGTATCGCCGCGTCCGTGACAACCTGGTCTATAAAAATACCACATGATCTAACCTGTCAGATGAATAATAACAAAAAATAAAAACGGTGCCAAAACAGCTATTTCTTGTTATCTTGCCTCACAAAAAGTGTAATGTAGAGCAACCAAAAATCATATGTACCCTAAACTAGTACCAAAAAAACTTCCACCCTATCCCATAGTTTCTAAAATGGGGTCACTTTTTGGGGGTTTCTACTCTAGGGGTGCATCAGGAGGGGTTCAAATGGGACATTGTGTAAAAAAAAAAACAGTCCAGCAAAATGTGCCTTCCAAAAACCGTATGGCATTCCTTTCCTTCTGCGCCCTGCCGTGTGCCCGTACCGCAGTTTACGACCACATATGGGGTGTTTCTGTAAACTACAGAATAAGGGCCATAAATATTGAGTTTTGTTTGGCTGTTAATCCTTGCTTTGTTACTGGAAAAAATGGATTAAAATGGAAAATTTGCCCAAAAATTTAAATTCTGAAATTTTATCTCCATTTGCCAATAACTCTTATGGAACACCTAAAGGGTTAACGATGTTTGTAAAATCAGTTTTGAATACCTTCAGGGGTGTAGTTTCTTAGATGGGGTCACTTTTATGGAGTTTCTACTCTAGGGTTGCATCAGGGGGGCTTCAAATGGGATATGGTGTCAAAAAAATAACAGTCCAGCAAAAAACGTATGGCATTCCTTTTCTTTCTAAGCCCTGCCGTGTGCCCGTACAGGAGTTTACGACCACATATGGGGTGTTTCTGTAAACTACAGAATCAGGGCCATAAATATTGAGTTTTCTTTGGCTGTTAACCCTTGCTTTGTAACAGAATTCTTTTTTTTTAATGGAAAATCTGCCAAAAAAGTGAAATTTTGAAATTGAAATTGTATCTCTATTTTCCATTAATTCTTGAGGAACACCTAAAGGGTTAACAAAGTTTGTAAAATCAGTTTTGAATACCTTGAGGGGTGTCGTTTCTAGAATGGGGTCATTTTTGTGTGGTTTCTATTATGTAAGCCTCGCAAAGTGACTTCAGACCTGAACTGGTCCCTAAAAATTGGGTTTTTGACAATTTCTGAAAAATTTCAAGATTTGCTTCTAAACTTCTAAGCCTTATAACATCCCCAAAAACTAAAATATCATTCCCAAAATGATCCAAACATGAAGTAGACATATGGGGAATGTAAAGTAATAGCTATTTTTAGAGGTATTACTATGTATTACCCTGGGTTCACACCTGAGCGTTCCTCAAACGCGCGTTTTACGCGCGTTTTTGTCGCGCGTTTTTATGCGCGTTTTTTGTAATAGTAAACGCGCGTTTTTTGTAATAGTAAACGCGCGTTTGACGCGCGTTTGTGTCATTGACTGCAGTGTCCTATGGCCACAAACGCGCGTCAAAACGCCCCAAAGAAGCTCAAGTACTTGTTTGAGCGTCGGGCGTTTTACAGCGCGTTCGTACGCGCTGTAAAACGCCCAGGTGTGAACCCTTCCCATAGGGAAGCATTGGTTTTCATGTCTTAAGCGTTTTACAGCGCGTTTGAACGCGCTGTAAAACGCTCAGGTGTGAACCCAGGGTAATAGAAGTAGAGAAATTGAAACTTGGAAATTTGCATTTTTTTAAAACATTTTTGCTAAATTTGGTATTTTTTTTATAAATAAAAATTGCTTTTTTTTAACTTCATTTTACCAGTGTCATGAAGTACAATATATGACGAAAAAACAATCTCAGAATGGCCTAGATAAGTCAGTGTTTTAAAGTTATCACCACTTAGGCCTCGTTCACACTTCAGTGTTTGGTCAGTGATTTCCATCAGTGATTTGTGAGCCAAAACCAGAAGTGGAGCCTCCACAGACATGAGGTAGAAGGGAAAGATCTGCTCCTGTTCTGTGTTTAGAGCTGCACCTGGTTTTGGCTCACAAATCACTGATGGAAATCACTGACCGAACACTGACGTGTGAACGAGGCCTTAGGCCCCTTTCACACGGGCGAGATTTCCGCGCGGGTGCGATGCGTGAGTTGAACGCATTGCACCCGCACTGAATCCTGACCCATTCATTTCTATGGGGCTGTTCACATGAGCGGTGATTTTCACGCATCACTTATGCGTTGCGTGAAAATCGCAGCATGTTCTATATTCAGCGTTTTTCACGTAACGCAGGCCCCATAGAAATGAATGGGGTTGCGTGAAAATCGCAAGCATCCGCAAGCAAGTGCGGATGCGGTGCGATTTCCACGCATGGTTGCTAGGTGACAGTCTATTCACTGTATTATTTTCCCTTATAACATGGTTATAAGGGAAAATAATAGCATTCTGAATACAGAATGCTTAGTATAATAGCGCTGGAAGGGTTAAAAAAAATAAAAAAGTTAACTCACCTTATCCCCATGATCGCGTAGTTCCCGGTCGGTCTGTTCTTTAGCTGTGGGCTGAATGACCTTTGGTGATGTCAGATCACATGCTCCATCACCATGGTGATGGAGCATGTGATCTGACATCACCACAGGTCCTTTAGCCACAGCTAAAGAACAGACCGACCGGGAACTAGGCGATCATGGGGATAAGGTGAGTTAACTTTTTTATTTTTTTTAACCCTTCCAGCGCTATTATACTAAGCATTCTGTATTCAGAATGCTATTATTTTCCCTTATAACCATGTTATAAGGGAAAATAATACAATCTTCAGAACATCAATCCCAAGCCCGAACTTCTGTGAAGAAGTTCGGGTTTGGGTACCAAACATGCGCGATTTTTCTCACGCGAGTGCAAAACTCATTACAATGTTTTGCACTCGCGCGGAAAAATCGCGGGTGTTTCCGCAACGCACCCGCACATTTTTCCGCAACGCCCGTGTGAAACCAGCCTTAAAGTGACACTGGTCAGATTTGCAAAAAATGGCCTGGTCCTTAAGGTGAAATAAGGCTGTGTCCTTAAGGAGTTAAAGCACCTTCAGCGCGTACCCAAACCTAATTTTTAAGTTTCATGAATATGTTCTGCATAGTGGGGGGCAGCCACTTTCTGTTCACATCTGAACACTTCTTACCCGTTGCCGTGGAAACAGAATTATAATATACCCCAGCTTGCCAATACTTGTATCCAGGGGGCGTACATAGAAATCACTGGGGCCCATAGCAAGAATTTAAATTGGGCCCCCATTCCCCTTTTATAGCCCCTCCCACTACCCATTCCAGGCCTCTCCCTTTGTTCCATAACTATGCTCACTGCTGCATTTTATAATTTATACCATTAGGGCCGGATTGGGATTACAAAACAGCCCTGGCACACAAGAGGTATAATAGATGCAGTGTGTACAGATGTATAGTGTATACAGCAGTGTACTGTTATGTGAGGTATGAGGTATAATATATGCAGTGTGTATAGGTATATAGTATATACCGTAGTGTACTGTTATGTGAGGTATGAGGTATAATATATGCAGTGTGTATAGGTATATAGTATATACCGTAGTGTACTGATATGTGAGGTACAAGGTATAATATATGCAGTGTGTACAGGTATATAGTATATACAGCAGTGTACTGATATGTGAGGTACGGGTTATAATATATGCAGTGTGTACAGATATATTTTATATACAGCAGTGTACTGACGTGATGTACGAGGTATAATAGATGCAGTGTGTACAGGTATATAGTAAATACAGCAGTGTATTGACGTAAGGTATAAATTACAGCTCGTACCTCACATATCAGTCCACTGCTGTATATATAATATATCTGTACACACTTCATATATTATACCTCGTACCTCACATATCAGTACACTGCGGTGTATATACTATATGGCCTATTGCACACGACCGTATGGCTTTTTCAGTGTTTTGCGTTCCGTTTTTCATGGATCCGCTGTTCCGTTTTTTGTTTCCGTTGTGTTTCCGTTTCCGTTCCGTTTTTCCGTATGGCATATACAGTATACAGTAATTACATAGATAAAATTGGGTTGGCCATAACATTTTAAATAGATGGTTCAGGAAAAAACGGAACGGAAACGGAAGACATACGGATGCATTTCCGTATGTGTTCTGTTTTTTTTGCGGATCCATTGACTTGAATGGAGCCACGGACTGTGATTTGCGGGCAATAATAGGACATGTTCTATGTTAAAACGGAACGGAAAAACGGAAATACGGAATGCATACGGAGTACATTCCGTTTTTTTTGCGGAACCATTGAAATGAATGGTTCCGTATACGGACCGTATACGGAACGCAAAAAACGGCCAGTAAACGGGAAAAAAAAACGGCCGTGTGCAATAGGCCTATATCTGTACATATTGTATATATAATGCTGTGTGTGTGTGTATATATGTGTGTGTGTGTGTATATATATATATATATATATATATATATATATATATATATATATATATATATATATATATATATACAGAGCAGTGTATTGATGTGAGACATACAAGGTATAATACTGTAGATGCAGTGTGTACAGAAATATGTGGTCAGTTATACATTATGGTCACTGTGTGTACAGGTAGTGGTCACTGTAACTGTCTGAAGTATTATACATGAGTGAGCAATAAGTGAAAACAGGGCATGGGGGGGGGGGGTAGTAAATTATGAGGAGTGGAGGACCTCCTCTTACCAATCCATTCCAGTCTGTATGGATTAAATCAATGCAGAGCTGATTGTGAACTTTTAATACTTGCTGTCATCACAGGTCCTGGCAGATGTTCCTTTCAAACCTAGGAACTACACCATTTCTGGTGCAGTTCCTTTGCTAGATCCTGTAGGACCTGTGATGTTCAAGATGATGTCATCACAGGTCCTGGCAGATGCACTGTTCTAACCTGGGAACTACACTTAACACTGTGCATTTCCCTTACAGGATCTGTGATGACATCATCAAAGGTCCTTTAGCTTTAGAAAGATAGACAGGAGCATTTAGGGGGCGGGGCAGGCCCCATAGCAGCTGCATGGTCTGCGCATGGCCTAGATTCACATAGTTACAGAATTTAAAGGGGCTCCTCCTGAACTAGGACAATCCAGGGGACCCGCATGTTATAAAGAAGCCATTACCTAACTGGCAGATCCCACTTCTGTTCTCCCAGCCTGGATCTATTTACCCGGCTGCAGCAGTGACGTTCCATCAACATGTGACTACTGCAGCCAATCGCTGGCCTCTTTGATGCACTGCTGAAGCCAGTAATTGGCTGCAGCAGTCACGTGCTGTTGATTTGACATCACCGCTGCAGCTGATGGAACAGAGAACTTGAGCGGCGGTGCGGGATCTGCCAGGTAAATTATGATGTCTTCTTTACGACAGACGGGTCCCCTGTTTTGTCCGGTTTCCTTGAAACTGGACAACCCCTTTAATTCTTATTTTGCATTTTAAATCCAGCTGCCTAGAATATTAAAATGATTACAGTAAAATTCCAATAATCTGGCACGCTCGGAACTGCAAACTCTGGATTATCAGTCATAACAACCACAAGATTTTGATGTAATAGCCCATGACGTCTCCTGTCCATCTTTCATGCTCCACACCGCTGCGCCAAAACGGAGGGAGCTTTCTGTATACTGCCCTCTTGTGTCAAGTAGCTGAATAATTCTTCTGCTGTATAAAACCTTATGCATGTAAGTGTATTTGGATACTTGCCAACATTGTAGCCGGTAAATTTGCGGCATGTAAGCTACATTCTGGGACCTCCCACCCATTTTCGGCCCAGGAATGCCCAGATTTTTTGGGACAGTCCCTGTGAATTTGTGACTGTTGGCAACTATAGGTGAAACTCGAAAAATTAGAATATCGTGCAAAGTTCATTTATTTCAGTAATGCAACTTAAAAGGTGAAACTAACATATGAGACTCATTACCTGCAAAGTGAGATATTTCAAGCCTTTATTTGTTATAATTTGGATTCAAGTGAATGGATCCGCATCCGTGATGCGGGGTGCACACGGCCAGTGCCCGCATATTGCGGACCCACTGTTTGCATGAGCCCTTATTTTGTAGCATATCTGGCAGGTATACCATAAATGTCTGAAATGGGAGTAAGAATTAACATAAAAGAGTCATATCTTACTTGTGTGACCAGAGAAGTCATATTTTCAAGCTCTGACTCGTCTCAGGTTAATTTGCATATGTATCAAATCAGTTTTTATACTCAATAAAAGCACACAGAGCTATGGGGACTGGGTATTGTGGATGTGCTAGCGGCGATCTAGCAGCCCATGTCCTCAGCTCTATGCGCAAAATCCTGGTGACAGGTTCCCTTTAAGACAACCGGTGTCTGACAATGGGGAGCTCTGGTTGTTCATGGTTGGTCAGTTATCAGAATGGCGGCCATGTAATACTACATTTCCCAGCAGCCACTGCAGAGATAATATCTGGACGGCTGCAGCTTTCCTTGGCAGAATTTCTTCTTTCTTTCTTCAAGTAAACCTCTAAACAGACTGAAACGATTTATGAATCATATGTTCTAAATTGTACCACAGACCACAAGATGTAGGTCTCTCGAGGTCATAGGCCGGGAAATCTGCCAAATTATTATATCAGGCACTAACCTCAAATATTACAGTTGTGATCGCCAACGTGTGACTCTCCAGCTGTTGCGTGGCATCTGTCAGGGCATGCTGGGTGTTGTAGTTTTGCAGCAGCTGAAGAACCACAGACTAGAGGCACTTATTAGTGTGCAGGTTTACCTAAAATTATGACAGAATAGACTTAAAGGGGTTGTCCTATAATTGATGTACAAAAATATAAAAATTTGACATCATATAGTACAAACAACAAAGCTAGAACCAGAGGTGGATCCAGAGATCCCCCCATTCACTTCTCCAATTGCTAGATCTACTGGCAGCTCAGAGGGCATGTCCATCGTTCTCAGCTCAGAGGGGCATGTCCTGTCTGCTGCATCACTATTCCTATCATAGCGCAGGAGGCGTCTCCTTTCTGCTGCAGCTCTCTTGCTATCACAGCTCAGGCTGCGTGTAGTTTCTACTGCAGCTCTCTCCCTGTAACTGTCACAGCAGCATGTGCGACCACCTCAGCGAGGTGGACAGAGAAATAGGGAAAACAACAAACTGCAGGTGGTGCTGTACTAATAGTTTTTACTGCGTTTTAAAGAGGTTTTCTGAGTATTATAAAGGGAACCTGTCAGCTAGAAAATGCATATTAAACCGCCAGCAGTACCTTATTGCAGCCTGTAGCAGGATTATAAAAGGTGTCTGTCTTTTCTGTACAATGCGCCAGAAGTCTGAAAAAAGACTATGTAAACGATAGTCTTGAAGTCAAGAGGGCAGCAGCTTTCTCGCCTTAGTATTTGATTGATAGGATGTCCAATTCTTTCACTGCTGGGCACTTGAGCGTGGTCTTGCTCATGCGCAGGCTCTCATGTCAGAGTGCCTAATCATTGAGCCTACCTCACAGCGGAGTGGAACAGTGCGCAGGCACTGCAGGGACACAGCGCACTCGCAAGACTACGTTTGAGCGTCCAGTGGTGAAGAAATTGGAACTCCTATCAATCAAACGCTAAGGGGCCGGAACGCAATCGTTTACATAGTGTGGGCACTTGAATAAAAGTATTTTTTCAGATTTTTGGCGCATTGTACAGAAAAGACACAGACACCTTTTATAATTATGCTACAGGCTGCAAATAAGGTACTGCTAGCGGTTTAATATGCATTTTCTAGGTGACAGGTTCTCTTTAAAAGGGTTTTGCCCTTGCTAGGATATGCTCCCATTGTATGATAGAACGGAGCGGGGAAATGAATGGAGGGCACACTGCGTATGCGCAGCCGCCCTCCATTCATTTCAATGGGGCCGCCGAAAATAGCCGAGCGCTGGCTCGGGTATTTCCTTCTGCCCCATAGAAATGAATGGGAGCCGGGGCTGCGCATGCACAGTGCGCTCCCATTCCCTTGTATAGGAGCGGCGCTTGGTGGTGGACGGACCCCGGGAAACCCCCAGCCACAGCTCTCCCCGCTCCATTCTTGTAGGTGGGACAAACATCTATCAGACAATGGGGGCATATCCTAGCGAGGGCAAAACCCCTTTAAATACTCAAACAACCTCTTTAAAATGTAATAAAATCTATGAGTACAGCACCACCTGAGTATTGGATGCTTACACAATGAGGGGAAGCTGACTCAGTCCTATAATATTATATTATTATTATATTATATCGGGATAATATCTTTATTCATTCTCATAGATCCTGAAGTCTTCAAGCGCTCAGTCTCCTGTGAAAGAAAGAAGAGGGAAATCTGTTTCACCACAAAGAGTCCATATTGGCACCCAGAGACGGGCGCTCCGGAGAGATAAATCGTAAGTATGATGTATGAGATTCACCGTCTGGCTTCTGCTGCAGTACACGCCCCATGTATGTAGCTGTATGCACAAGGCCTCATTCTATAGGTTTAGTTTTTTTTTTTTGCTGAATCCATCATTAACATTTTTTTGTTTTGTTTTACCTCCCTCTTTTTTGTTATGTACAGTACATAAAGTAGATAATAGTACAGTAATAAGTACTTATAAAAATAAGTAATTTTTTTCCCTTGCTTTTGTTTAGACACATTAGGGCTAATTTATTATGACCCCCTATTCCAAAAATTGGTCACATGTCTGTGATTTGCGACTTTTTGAACGCCTGTGCGCCTGAATTTAGGCACATGCAGAGTTTCTATGGCAGCCTGTAGGGAGTGACAAGGACGGGGTGGGGGCATGACAGAGGCGCGGCCTTCAGCCCCGGCACAGGGATATCAAAGAAGCGTAAAACGCTGGTCTTTGATAAATTACCCCCATTAAGTTTAGAATAATGTAGTAAAATAATAAAATGGCCTCCCAAAATGTACAATTTAGCCAGAATTAATCATATTTATCTTGTAGTATTTTTTATGTAATGTACGTACAAAATGCAATAAAAGCAGCAATAATACTGACATCACTAATTATAACCTACAAAAATATTAGTTATTACTTATAAAATAATTAGAATCACTAATAATAATAATCACTACTAATTAATTATAATAAAAATAAGTATACCAGTAATAACCACAAATTTTAACAACCACCACCACTAATAATAATAATAATAATAATAATAGTAAAATTCACCACTAATAATAACAATCACTAATAATAACTACGAATAATTATAATTACTACAAATAATAATACTAACCACCATTAGTAATAAGGATAATAACCTCTGATAACAATGATTATAATAATAATAATAATAAAAAATTAAAAAACAATAGTAACAATATTAACCACAACCACTAATAATAATAATGAGGATGATGATGATAATAATATTCACCACTAATATCACTAATTATTAAAAATAAACACTAACAATAATAGCCATGAATAATCATAACCATCATTAATAATAATTATCATAATAGGATAAAAGCCACTAGTGATAATGATAAAATTCACCACTAATAATAAGTCGCTAATATTGATGATAATAAACACATATAATAATGATGAGAATAATTAAATCAGCCACTTATAATAATATAAAAATAAAATACAATTGAATAATAAAAATCACCACTAATAATAAAATTAACCATCACTAATTATAATAATGGCACTCACTAATAATGGTAATAATAAAATCGACCACTGATGATGATGATAATAACCACCACATAATATTGTTTGATATTTTGTATGTTTTTTTTTTTTGTTTTTTTTTAGCTATATATATATGGTATAGGTACATAAAAAAAAAACTATCCTACACAATGAAGTGTTATTTATTAAAAAAAAAATTTAAATAAAATATGCAACAAAGCAATGAATATGGAGCGATGATCATTTTCCTCAGCCGTGAAGGAGTTAATAGTCCTGCGCAGCGTGTTGTGTTGCTGGCGGTGACACCCAGCTGCCGGGTTGGTGAGTGACGTTGGCGGGTGTTAAGTTAAACGTAACCTTATAATTAAGGATTCTGCTGCCTCATGTCACCGTACTCCGCTCTGTGTGATGCGCCAAGGCATGCCAACCCTCTCCATTGAGCTGTGCCTAATTCTTTCCCCCGGTAAATACTAGTGTTGTCAAGGATTACACAAAAGCCAAAGACAGAAATAAGCAGCATGTATCCAAACATACCCTACAGTAAAGGCTGCTGACACAGAGGCCTATATTTACCCATGAATTAATGGCCCTGGCACGTGTGACGCTGCTGCCTCCCTGACAATTATAGCGCTTGTGTCACAGCGTCAGTCTTCCCCCATTCACCCCTGGCCTAGAAGTATTTTGAGAGTGGGGATTAGTAATAACACAGGAGTCTATTTGTGGAATCACTGCATTATCATCCTGGTATCAGAAGGGGAAGATGCCGCCCTGCTGCCAGCTGCCGGCTGCGTCACCAGATTCCAGGATGACAGAATACCCTTGAATGAACTGAAGTGAGCCTGGCATCCTGCTATTGGTCTGACAGTACCAGAAGGTCAGGATTCTTCCCATGATGTCAGGAAGGAAAGATCACAGGCAACCTGAGCGCCAGTCAAGAAATTGTTATCGCTCGCATGATTTTTATTAAGAAATCAAAATGTTTTAAATATTTTATTATATTTCTTAAAACATTATGATTTATAGATGATACCAGTTGTGACCCAGCTTTTTCAAGGTACAGATGACATGCTGATATCACCCAGCTTTCCAAAAAAGATATAAATATATTTATTGACGACATTATATATATATATAATAAAAATATAATATATTCATTGACAGAAGAGGATAGGTGATAATGTAGGATTGCGGGGGAACCAACCCCCTGGCACCCCCACCGATCTCGAGAACAGAGTCCTCTGTGTGAAGGGAGCAATAGAGCGCATGTGCACCACTGCTGCATTCTCTCGATTGGTGAGAGTCCCAGTGTTCGGACCTCCATCGATCATACATTCTATCATCTATCCTTTGGATAGGTTGATAAATGTTGTGAAAGGGGTTGTCTCATCTGAGACATTGGTGGCATATCTCTTGGTGTGGGTCCCACCTATGCCCAGAATGGGCCCCCAAGAGTGAAGGAGGGCGGTACCACGCATTCATGGCATGCTCTCTATTCACTTCTATGGGAATTCTGAAAATGGCCAAGCGGGCGCACTCTGCTCTTTTGGGAAGTCCCATAGAAATGATTAGAGAGCGCACTGCGCAAGTGCGTCCACTGCTCCATTCACTTCTATGGGACTGCAGGAGATAGCTGAGCTACCAGTCTCCTAGAAATGAATGGAGGGCGACCACAACACGTGCATGGCTGCTCTCCGCTCACTAAGGGGGTCCTTTTCGGGAGACAGGTGTGGGTATCACCTGTCTGACATTGGTGGTATATCCTAGCTATAAGCCACTAGTGTCTCAGATGAGAAAATGTCTTTAATCAAAAAATTTCTGTTGATTTTGTTTCTACAATCTTTATTCAGGCCCATGTGTTTCCATGGTAACAGACCACAAACAAACACTGTGTAGTCTGATCCTGGAATCATATTTTCTTCCAGTTGTTAGTTGGCTAAGGCCTGTATTACACCGACAGATTATGTGACAGATTTTCTAACCTGTTATACACACCAACTATTGGTCTGATTGGACAGATATTGGTCAGATAATCTGTTGGTGTAATACAGGCTTTAGTGTGGGCAAAAGTAGCCAGGTATTTTTGGCTAGGAGCTGTGTACAGTTCATGTTGTCGGCTCCACCCGGTAACCTCTTCCTGTTATCTTCTTCCTAGGCCGGCCACAATGGACAGGACGCCAGCGGACCTCAGCACCCTCAATGATGTTGGCTACCAGATTAGGATTTAACAAGACCCCACAACTCCCTGGTGCTTCCGTTTGCACTTTACCCCTTCACTTCTTCTTTTTCTATGGATTTGTGACTATTTATTACCAGGTTTTTGGTTTAAGCTTTTAATCCAGAAATATTGCATTTTTACACTTTATTTTTATTTTATTTTTATATCGAGTTTGCCAGCTTTTTGCAAAATGACCCAACACTGGGACTTCTCGGAGGCGATCTGCGATTTTTATCTGACACGATTTGCAAGTTTACAGCCAACGTCTCTCATTGTGGACCTATGTTTCCTTCATTTTGTTAACCATCAGAATTGGCACTGCCAAGTAAAGTGTTGGCATGGCAGTAACCATGCCAGGGGAACATCTTTGTGAAATATAAAAAAAAAAAAAAAAAAAAAAAAGTTATAACTTGGACCAATATTTGACACAATTTCTACTATCCATGGAGGTCATTTTGAGCATTTTCTGCCAATGCTTTTCCTGTGTGATACAAAATGGCTGCCATTTATCCGGCCTGTGGGTTTTATTTTATTTTTTTCCCCGTTTCCTAGCAACCTGCAGCACATGGTGCAACTAACTACTCTACCATGGCACTACTGTCACCAAACTGGGCTGTAAAGGAATGTAGGCCATAGTTGCCAACATTCCCGAATTTTCAGGGACTGTCCCTAATTTTAAGAGACCGTTCCGACAAATTTGGGTTGTGGAAGCCTGCCTACAAGTGGGCAGTTTGGGGGCGTTCCAGGGGGTGGAGCTTACATGACCTGAATTTACCAACCGGAATGTTGTTAAATATACATAGGTCTGGCTATGAATTCAGAGGAGAAAATGGGCGTTACCCATAGCAACCAATCAAAGTTTCATTTCTCCCAGTGCAGGTTACAAAATGGAAGTTGACCTCTAGTTGCCATAAGGGACAAGATTATTACAACTCCTGAGGTAATGTTTGTGACACATTTGGTCTGTAGGGGATCTTATTAAAGACTATGGACACTTTTGGGGGCATTTTTTTTATTTATTATTGCATTCTACTCTAATTTTTCTAAATGTTCAGCCCCTTTCTCTGTACAGCCTTGAGATTCTCTAGCAGTAGGCTCTGTGTTTATACTGTTTCCTGTTCTCCTTATCTCTGATCTCCTACCCCCAAAAACACTCATTATAGCTCAGTTCTTATGTTACTGATATGAAGGATATGGTTAAATAAGTATTTGTAATATTCAAAGATGACGGATATACAGTACTTATATAGTAAGATGCTCACACCTAGGCAAAGAGTTAACCATGTATGACAAAAACTGCTAAAATTTTAAATAGAGACCAATTGAAAAAATGACTTTTAGCCCAACATTAGTAAAATGCAATCATAAAACCAAAATTGCCCTCGAGGTGTTCACAGCCTTTAAGAACAGTTGATTAGAGGGGTTCTTATATACAAGTATGATATTATAACACAGCAATGGTAGCTATTTTACTCATACGTCCACTTGCAATCTGCCACCTCACAGTCAAACAGTCCTTCGGGTGGTCGTTGTGTCTAGCCAACACGCCAAAGCACATAACAGACGACAGCTTATAGGGCTCATTTTATATGTTTTTATTATTATTTTTTTTGCATTTTTGTGATTGACTATCAGAAATTATGGACTTTATATGGAATTTTGCTGTGTTTTGCTAGAAAAAAAAAATTCCATCCATTGTGAGGCCTATTTTTGTTACTCCCCATAATGGGGTTTCCCATTAGGCCTCAGTTTACTTGGAATGATTGTACCAGTTTACCAACTCTATGAAAGTGCCGGAGATAGGGGAGTACAGGCGCTCAGCTATTGTCCGCAATCCCATAGAGTTCAATGGAGCAGAAGCACGCAAGCGTGAACGATGCTCCATTCAAAGAGGGGAGGAACATGGTCCCTGATCTTCTGGTCGGTGGGAGCCCCAACGGTCAGACCTCCACCAGTCCCCTATGGATAGGGGATAACTGTTTGTAATGGGACATCCTATTTAAAGTGGATTTCTGGTACTTAGATATGGATGTGCTATCCTCAGCATAGGTCATCAATATCGGCTAGGTGGGGGGTCCAACATGTCCGACTAACTGTTTTGGGCAGCCGCCAGAAACTATACAGTGAACGGAAGGCTCAGTCCACTGTGTATTTTCTGGCGCTGGTGTACTGCAGCTCCGTTCCCGTCTACGTGAACGGGAGCTGGCCTGCAGAACGCGGCGTGGCTACTACAACAGTGGCCAGAACGTTCACCTTTTGGGTCCGTCCACTGTATAGTGTCCCGCTCTGGTGGAGGTGCAGCGTGTTGGATGCCCACCAATCTGATACTGATGACCTATCTTGAGGATAGGCTGTCAGTATCTGAGTACCAGAAAACCTCTTTAAAGGGGTTTTATAGGAGGACAATATTGATGACCTATTCTTTAGGATAGATCATCAGTATCTGACAGGTGGGGTTCAGACACCCAGGACTGCCACCATTCAGCTGCTTGAAAAGGCTGAGGTGCATCGGTGAGCACTGCATCCTTCTCACAAGCACATTGCTGTCCATTTTATAGTGGCTGTGCTTGGTACATGTCCATTCACTTAAATTGGACTGAGCTGCACATAGACCATGTGACCGATGAACGTGAAGTCACCAGCCACACTAGAGTGCCACGGCCTCTTCAGACAGCTGAATGGTGGAGGTGCCGGGTTTCCTACCTATCAGATATTGATCCGTTTTTTACTCCTGCAAAAACCCATTTAAGACTCATGCACACGACCGTGTACATTGCAGTCCCCAATGCATGGGCATTATCCATGCGGCTGACACAGACCCATTCAACTTGAATGAGTCCGAGATCCGTCCGCACCGCAAAAAAATAGAACCTGTTTTTTTGCGTGCAGAGGACGGAAAGAAGGGCCATGGAAGCACTCCGTAGTGCTTCCGTGGGGTTCTGTGCCTCCGTTGTGCACCGGACCTTCCAGATTGCAGACACAGGATGCGGTGAGCACACGGGTGGTGCCCGCATATTGTGGACCTGCTGTTTGCTGGCCTTAATACGCCCATGGCCGGCCGCGTGCATGAGCCCTTAAACTGTGAAACTTGTGTTAAAAATATGATTATTATACCAAGAGAACAAAAAAATTTTAAATAAATTAAAACCTCACTGGACAAAAATCACGTGTAAAAACCACAACTGCAGTTTTACCCAGTAACAGTTCACGAAGTACCATATTTAGAACGGTCTTTTTAAGAAAAAGCTGAACCAATCTTTGCTGTCGCTTTTGTGCATATTTTCTGATGTGGTAGTGGAGTGGCTTTTTACCGTACCGCCACCCCCACACGTATCCTGAAAGGATATGTCCACTTTTGCAACCATTTTCTATTTCTCCAGTGCATCTAAAATAAAATTATGAACCAACTTTGTAAGTTTATTTTTTTTATATATAGACAGCTCCTGTGCAGATCTATGTGTCTCCATGGTTACCGATGACAAACAAACCCAGTATCAAGTGTCGCCTGCGGGATAGCCAAATGAGGAGGCAGTGGAGTAAGGCTACTTTCACACTTGCGGCAGAGGGATCCGGCAAGCAGTTCCGTCGCCAGAACTGCCTGCCGGATCAGGCAAAACGTATGCAAACTGATGGCATTAGTAAGACTGATCAGGATCCTGATCAGTCTGAAAAATGCCTGATCAGTCGAAAAAATGCATTGAAATGCCGGATCCGTCTTTCCGGTGTCATCCGGCAAAACGGATCCGGCATTTATTTTTTTCACCTTTTTTTTCAGTCTGCGCATGCGCAGACCGGAAGGACGTATCCGGCATTCCAGTATTCTGAATGCCGGATGCGGCACTAATACATTCCTATGGGAAAAAATGCCAGATCCGGCATTCAGGCAAGTCTTCAGTTTTTTTCGCCGGAGATAAAACCGTAGCATGCTGCGGTTTTCTCTTTTGCCTGATCAGTCAAAACGACTGAACTGAAGACATCCTGATGCATCCTGAACGGATTACTCTCCATTCAGAATGCATGGGGATATGCCTGATCAGTTCTTTTCCGGTATAGAGCCCCTGTGACGGAACTCAGCGCCGGAAAAGAAAAATGCAAGTGTAAGAGTACCCTAAGACGACTGCAGGATCAGACTACACAAGGGTTTGTTTGTAGTCTGTCACCGTAGAGACACATAGGTCTGCACAGAAGCTGTATACACAATACGGTAGTACATTTTTGATCGAGATTTGCAAAGTTGCTTCATTTTTATTGCACTGGAGCAGTAAAAACAGGTTGCAGAAGAGTATAGTAGATAGTAAAGCAGAAAAATCTATGCAAATACTACTTGTCAAGGGGGTGCAATGCTCATATTCCCATTATAGCTGCACTTGTGAAAAAGATTTTTGGGGCTTGTACTTGTATATAAATGGAATTGGATGCGAAACGTCTGTGCATCCCATAAAGTATAAATTATTACCTCCGAATTCTGACGGTAGATATGCTGGACAAAGGGTTTCCATCTGTAACCACAGCAACTCCCATCCGCTGTGGTTGGCATCTGATGGGAGTTATAATCTTCTGTTGGTTAGAGAGTGGACATTCCTGCTCTAGACTGTCCTATCATTTAGCGCGTTATGTTGGTGAGAGACCCTTGATACTTCATTATAATGACTTTTATACCATCTGTATATTCATGAACAGTTGGCGGGTTTACACAAGTCCGACCGCATCTAGAGATAGGCGTTCCATTAAATTGCCTGGAAGAGATTTCCAGAGAGGAAACCCCATGATAAGTCAGCGGGGTCCGTCGGGCGCCTTTCAGACTTGTTGACCAGTGTCGTACTTTGCTTCTGTAAATGCTCATCTGCAATCAGTCTAGGGGCATTAGACCCCTGGGGGGTTAGATATTCGGGGTTCAAGGTAGCAGCTTTGCCTGGTCTTGTTGCTTAAGGGAGCAACAAGCCCCCCCCCCCCCCATTACAACAAGGGGCCTTGCTGATGAGCCTGCTGTAAAAAAAAAAAATCCAGACTGGACCATGTGACTTGCCGTAACTCTTAAACCCCACCCACTTTTCCCGCCAAATTCAGGTGTCAAAAGAAGCAGCACTTTTGGTCAAATATTGACAAACTCGCACCATTTATTTTTATTTTTACAATGGCCACAGTGGTACAACATCCACAGCTATGGCTGCATACCCTACCCATGCGCCCTGTAGTTTTTGTTTTGTTTTTACTTGATCATAAGGCAAAGGTCCTCTTTGCATTTTTGATAAGTCTTAACGATTTGAATGATAACATTGGCGGTTTTCTTTACATTTTATTGTCTTTTTTAAATATTTTTTTTTTCACATAAATGTATTTTATTTTTGACCAGAGACTTCCACTGAATTTGTCACGTCGTGTGTATTATTATATTATGCCTTATTTATGTGATTCAGTCTCCGGCCACGATTTACACCTTCGATATATAAATGTATTTTGATTATGAATCGCTATAAACCCGACAAGTTGTGTGCAGTGGTAGCTGTAATGTGTTGTCTGGATTGCGGGCTGTCATGTGGACAAAAGGAAAAAATTAATGAATAAAAAAGAAATACAATTTTATATATAATAATCAGTGGCCGCTGTGCCTGCCCGCAATTTGCTGGTGATATAAGATGGCGATGGCAACAGGGCTGCTTGGGGATCATGGTGGTCAGACACCCTTCCCCCCCCCCCTCTCTCTCAATGGTCGGATGTTGGTAGCATATCGTAACGATAGGCCACCAATGTTTTGGGGTGATTCAGCCCCTTTAAACAAGATTCTTAATTTATGTAATTAAAGCTAATTAATACATGTAATTAAAGCTTTCTGTACCAATTTTAGCATTTGTATTCCAGCCACAAGACCATCTGGAATTAAACCTCGTGGCGTTTGGGGCTTGCAGACACCAAAATGTGTCCACATTACAGTCGTTTGAACGAGGCTTGACTGTTAAAAGAATTGCACAAGAATAGAAAAACAGCGCCACCCCAGTCCACAGGGTGTGTTTGGTATTGCAGCTCAGTCTCATTTACTTCAGCGGAGCTGAGCTGCAATACCAGACACAACCCATAGACATGGGGTGGTGCTGTTTCTGGAAGATAGCAGCCATTTTCTTCTAATCCTGTACAACCCCTTTAATTGCAAATATTTTCCCCTATGGCAGGAAAACTACAATTCCCACCACGTCCTACTGTAGGCTGATATCTGTAGGTAGTCTGGGCATGCTGGGAGTTGTAGTTTTGCAACAGCTGGAGAGCCACAGGTTGGCCATCCTGGCCCTATGGGGGTTGGTTTTTATCCACAATCTTTTTTGGTATGAGCAGTGCTATGTGGTACATTTGTAACGTTCATGTTCCGGCACGGTCCTAGGCACATTTATCTTTCTATTAATCACATCAGCAATAAGGAACCATGTTTTTTTTTTTTTTTTTTTTATATGTCTGTCTGTGTATTTGTCATTTGTGTGTTTTTACCCTGGCATGTATGTTTTCAATAAAAAATGAATGCTTTTAATTGTGGCCTTTGTTTTTTCTCAGCAGAAATCATATTTAAAGGGGATCTCCATCTAAAAAACATAAAATCGCCTATATGTCGGTAAATCAAAAGTCAGAACAGTAAGAAAAAGTTTGGTAATCATGTTTTGCTTACATATAGAGATACCGCCATCTTTCTATTCCGTTGTGGCAGCCATTTTTTATAACGTGACAACAGGAAGTGCAGCCATATTGGTTGTCACCTTTGAACTCGCTCTTTAGTAAAAACTGTAATTTTGTCAGCATGTTTAGGGCACTTTCACACTTGCGTTTTTCTTTTCCGGCATAGAGTTCCGTCACAGGGGCTCTATACCGGAAAAGAACTGATCAGTTTTTATCCCCATGCATTCTGAATAGAGAGCAATCCGTTCAGGATGCATCAGGATGTCTTCAGTTCAGTCATTTTGACTGATCAGGCAAAAGATAAAACCGCAGCATGCTACGGTTTTATCTCTGGCGAAAAAAACTGAAGACTTGCCTAAATGCCGGATCTGGCATTTTTCCCCATAGGAATGTATTAGTGCCGGATCCGGCATTCAGAATACCGGATCTGTCCTTCCGTTCTGCGCATGCGCAGACTGAAAAAAAGTTGAAAAAAATAAATGCCGGATCCGTTTTGCCGCATTACACTGGAAAGACGAATCTGTCATTTCAATGCATTTTTTCGACTGATCAGGATCCTGATCAGTCTTACTAATGCCATCAGTTTGCATACGTTTTGCCTGATCCGGCAGGCAGTTCCGGCGACGCAAGTGTGAAAGTGCCCTTTAATCATGTGTTTACCAGCAATTCCTGGAAGGATAATTAAACACCCGTTATAGACACTCATTATTGCTGCACTTCCTGTTGACACTATCAAAAATGTCCGCCAGAAGAAAAGAGAAAAATGCTGCTATCTCTGGAAGTAAATAAAACATCGTTATCAAACTTTGACTATCGCTTTAACTTCTGAACTACTGTGAAACAGCTGATTTTATGATTTGGGTAAAAATACACCTTTAATTTAAAGGGATTTTCCACGTGTACACCTTTATAGCATGTCAGTTGTATAAAAGTTGAGTGGCAAAAAAAAGCACCAAACTTGTTGTAGATCCAGAAAAAAAATGACAACCATCTGAACCTTGCATGTGCGCAGGGCCGGCCTTTGGGGTGTGCGGGCTGTGTGGCCGCACAGGGCGCCATAGCAACAGGGGCGCCGGGCGGCCGACAGCCCGCAATGTAATATGGGCAGGCGAGGCGGCACTTATGTTTTCCCACGGGGCGGGCCCCCGCCCCCTCCATCTTCCCCTCCCCTGTATTCAGCAGGGGGCGCACGTTGCGGTTTAAAAAAAAAAAACTTGCTTATATAAGTTCGGGCGGCTGGCGGCGCCCCTCATTCTGCGCCGCCTGAGTGGCTGAGGCTGAGCGCCTGCCTGCGCCTGCTGTGTGCTGTTAATGTAGCGTGGCCGGGCTCTGTTCGATCCGCGGTACAGGAGCTTTTGTTTCCTGTACCCGGCCGGACTGACAGGAAGTGCTCACTTAGTGTGCACTTCCTGTCAGTCCGGCCGGGTACAGGAAACAAATGCTCCTGTACCGCGGATCGAACAGAGCTCGGCCACGCTACACTAGAGGTGGAAAAGAGAGTGAAAAGGGGGAGGGGGGGGGGGGGGAGGAAATAATGAGAGTGATATGGGGGGGGGGGGGGGAATAATGAGTGATATGGGGGGGGGGGGAAATAATGAGAATGAGAGTGATATGGGGGGGGAGAATAATGAGAGTGATATGGGGGGGGAGAATAATGAGAGTGATATGGGGGGGGGGGAAATAATAAGAGTGATATGGGGGGGGGAAATAATGAGAGTGATATGGGGGGGGGGGAAATAATGAGAGTGATAGGGGGGGGGAATAATGAGAGTGATGGGGGGGAGAGAATAATGAGAGTGATATGGGGGGGGGGAGAAATAATGAGAGTGATGGGGGGAGAAATAATGAGAGTGATGGGGGGGGGAATAATGAGAGTGATGGGGGGGGGGAGAATAATGAGAGTGATGGGGGGGAGAATAATGAGAGTGATGGGGGGGAGAATAATGAGAGTGATGGGGGGGAGAATAATGAGAGTGATGGGGGGGAGAATAATGAGAGTGATGGGGGGGGGGAATAATGAGAGTGATGGGGGGGGGGAATAATGAGAGTGATGGGGGGGGAGAATAATGAGAGTGATGGGGGGGGGAGAATAATGAGAGTGATGGGGGGGAGAGAATAATGAGAGTGATGGGGGGGGGGGAGAGAATAATGAGAGTGATGGGGGGGAGAGAATAATGAGAGTGATGGGGGGGGAGGAAATAATGAGAGTGATCTGGGGGGGGGGGGGGAAATAATGAGTGATGGGGGGGGAGAATAATGAGAGTGATGGGGGGGGGAATAATGAGAGTGATGGGGGGGAGAGAATAATGAGAGTGATGGGGGGGAGAGAATAATGAGAGTGATGGGGGGGAGAGAATAATGAGAGTGATGGGGGGGAGAGAATAATGAGAGTGATGGGGGGGAGAGAATAATGAGAGTGATGGGGGGGAGAGAATAATGAGAGTGATGGGGGGGAGAGAATAATGAGAGTGATGGGGGGGGGGGAATAATGAGAGTGATGGCGGGGGGGGGGGGGGAATAATGAGAGTGATGGGGGGGGGAGAATAATGAGAGTGATGGGGGGGGAGAATAATGAGAGTGATGGGGGGGGAGAATAATGAGAGTGATGGGGGGGGAATAATGAGAGTGATTGGGGGGGGGGAATAATGAGAGTGATGGGGGGGGAGAATAATGAGAGTGATGGGGGGGGGGGAGAATAATGAGAGTGATGGGGGGGGGGAGAGAATAATGAGAGTGATGGGGGGGAGAGAATAATGAGAGTGATGGGGGGGGGAGGAAATAATGAGAGTGATCTGGGGGGGGGGGGGAAATAATGAGTGATGGGGGGGGGAGAATAATGAGAGTGATGGGGGGGGGGAATAATGAGAGTGATGGGGGGGAGAGAATAATGAGAGTGATGGGGGGGAGAGAATAATGAGAGTGATGGGGGGGAGAGAATAATGAGAGTGATGGGGGGGAGAGAATAATGAGAGTGATGGGGGGGAGAGAATAATGAGAGTGATGGGGGGGAGAGAATAATGAGAGTGATGGGGGGGAGAGAATAATGAGAGTGATGGGGGGGAGAGAATAATGAGAGTGATGGGGGGAAATAATGAGAGTGATGGCGGGGGGGGGGGGGAATAATGAGAGTGATGGGGGGGAGAATAATGAGAGTGATGGGGGGGAGAATAATGAGAGTGATGGGGGGGGGAGAATAATGAGAGTGATGGGGGGGGGGAGAATAATGAGAGTGATGGGGGGGGGAAATAATGAGAGTGATTAGGGGGGGGGGAATAATGAGAGTGACGAGGGAAGGGGGGGGGAGTGACAATGGAGTCCCCAGAGCCAGACTGCAGCCAGAGTCCAGATCATCTTATTGTCCTGGTGGTAAGTAGACAATGCAATATGTTTATTATTTAATTGGTTAGTTATTAATACTACATTGGAAACTAATTTTCTCAGCTGGACACTGGCCGACACTGCGCATGCGCTGGGGGCCTCACCAGTGGTTAGGGTAGGGAAAAAGCACTGGCCCGTACGTAAATTTTTCCCTTCCCTAACCGCTGGTGAGGCTCCCGGTGCATGCGCAGTGTCGGCCGGTGTTCAGCTGAAAACATCCATCCGATCACTGCGCATTGGCCCATAGTTTTTTCCCTACCCTAACCGCCGGCGAGGCTCCTGGCGCTTGCGCATTCTGCTGTGAAATTTCCCTAACCTGTCGTTGTGCGCCTGCGCGATGCTGCACACCTCCTCACGTCATGTCCGGTGCGACCGGAAGTGACGAGGGTAGGGAAATCTCACGAACTAGGGAAGTATAACATTACACCGGCCTTTGGGGTGTGAGGGCTGGTAACTACTTGGTTGGATAGTCAGCCAGCCTATGCCATGATGCCAGCAACAAGCAGTTTTTTTTTTTTGGGGGGGGGGGGGGGCGCGCCACAAGGTTAGCTCGCACAGGGGCGCCTGAACACCTAAGGCCGGCCCTGCATGTGCGCTAAATCACAAAAAAAGGTCTCTTCATTAAGGCCTTTTCAGGCCTGGTCATTAAAGGGTTACCAGTAACCGATTTCCCTGCAAGTAAGGCCTGTTTCACACTTGCGTTGTGGCTTTCCGGTTTACCCTAAGTTCAGACCTGAGCGTTTTACAGCGCGTTCCTACGCGCTGTAAAACGCTCAACAAGGAGAAACCAATGATTCCCTATGGGAATGGTTCTCACCTGGGCGTTTTACAGCGCGTACGATCGCGCTGTAAAACGCCCGACGCTCAAACAAGTTCTTGAGCTTTTTTTTGGGCGTTTGTCGCGCGTTCCCGCACATAGAAATTCGGGAACGCGCGACAATGTGTGCACGCCTGTCTCTGTAGGCGCGATTGTAAACGCCCGTACAATCGCGCATACAGAGCGCTCGTTTCAGAACGCTCAGGTCTGAACCCCCTGTAAGAGATCCAGCAGAGTATCTCAAAACTGGGCCCAAACGGATCCGTTTTGTCCTTTGTTTATTGTCAGTGGGGACAAAATTTATCAGGATGCGTTCTGTTACGTTTTGCTGCATTTTTTGACCGGACCGGTCTGCGAAATGGAACAAGCTGGATCCGGTGTGAAAATCAATGCAAGTCAAAGGTGCCGAATCCGTTTTTTCTTTTTTTTTGGGGGGGCGAAATAAACCAGACCCAGCGCCCATTGATTTGCAATGATTTTCATACCAGAACCGGTTTGTTCAGTTTAGATTTAATACAACCAGATCCGGCCGAAATTGATGCATCCAGATGTATTACATGGCACATAAGTGCGAAACAGGCCTAAGCGAAAAGGCTTACTGCTTACTGCAGGGCAGGAGGCGGTAATAACCAATGAGCGCCGCCCTCTGCGGAAGCTCATGAGGCAGAATGGAAGGCAATGTCGCCACTTAAAGGGGTTTTCCGGCTAAAAGGAGTTTTTAACAAGTTTCTACGGCATGGCCACTGACCACTGGAACAGAAGATTCTTACTTACCTGCTCCATGCCGCCCGTCTCCATTTTCTAATGCTGGATTACGTCCGGCTGGCTGTGGACATGGTCACATGACATGCTGCTGAAGCCAGCCATTGGCTGTAGCAGTGCATATGACTACAGTCATGGCCGTAAATGTTGGCACCCCTGAAATTTTTCAAGAAAATGAAGTATTTCTCACAGAAAAGTATTGCAGTAAGGCTACTTTCACACCTGCGTTAGGTGCGGATCCGTCTGGTATCTGCACAGACGGATCCGCACCTATAATGCAAACGCTTAGATCCGTTCAGAACGGATCCGTTTGCATTACCATGAACAAAAAAAAAACAATTTATTTTTATTTTTTTTGTTCATGATAATGCAAACGGATCCGTCCAGACTTTACATTGAAAATCAATGGGGGACGGATCTGTTTGAAAAATGCACCATATTGTGTCACCTTTGAACAGATCCGCCCCTATTGACTTCCATTGTAAGTCTGGACGGATCCGTTTGCCTCCGCACGGCCAGGCGGACATCCGAACGCTGCAAGCAGCGTTCAGGTGTCCGCCTGCTGAGCGGAGCGGAGGACAGACGGTGCCAGACTGATGCATTCTGAGCGGATCCGCATCCACTCAGAATGCATTGGGGCAGTACGCATGCGTTCGGGGCCGCTTGTGAGCCCCTTCAAACGGAGCTCACAAGCGGAGTCCCGAACGCAAGTGTGAAAGTAGCCTGACATGTTTTGCTATAAACATGTTTATTCCTTTTGTGTGTATTGGAACAAAACCAAAAAAGGGAGGAAAAAAAGCAAATTGGACATAATGTCACAAAATTATTGGCACCCTTTCAAAATTGTGGATAAATAAGATTGTTTCAAGCATGTGATGCTCCTTTAAACTCACCTGGGGCAATCGCTCGTTTGTCGGCTGATTTGCATATTTTATTAGGATGAAAGGTGTACGATAATCGTCAGCACATCTCACCGTGTAATTCGTGCTACCAATAAATTGACAGAACTGGAATGAGGGAGGAATGACCGTGGTAGGGATCGTTCCCCTCCATTCATTTTGCATCGGCCTAGGTTAATGCAAACGAGCGCCCCTTGGAGTAGGGCAAAAAGACAAAGCGGACAGACTTCTGGCTTCACCTTTTGACCTAGAAATTGGATATTTAGTCTACTCATGGGCACAGATCCTATAGGGCAGCACACGTGGTGCCTAGTACTGCAGGGCGGCGAGGCTCCATATTGATGCTCATTACCCACCACAGATTCCTACTGAATTTCCAGGCTTCGTTTCTTGCTCTATGTGACAGCTCCAGAGAAGAGTCTGTATAATAAGATTACCGCCATCAGCTTAGGATTAGCATGCTGCACTGGATCACCGTTATCTGTAGGAGCAGCTGGACGCATACCTCGAGCGTAAATAGCTGGATTAAACCTGCCCGTAATAATCCAGGAAGCTCTGATCTACACAAGACCATTTACATTCGGATGACTGTCAATTATTATACACTAAGCGTCGCCCCATTTTCAATTTATTCAGTATGGAGTATGAGCGCCACACGCAGAAAACAACCACATACACACCTTGGTACGCTTGGTTATTAATGGTTGTCTGAGGAATGTTCTCTCACATGATGAATGCACTGGGCACGCAAATCATCAAGATCCGCTACTGGCAGCTCCATTTGCAATAGCCTACCAATGACATCCCAGATGTGCTCAATGGGATACAGGCCTGGAGATGCTGCAGGCTACGGAAGCACAGTTAGGCCACGCCGGCTGCCCACAGTAACACGCCTGGCGTTGTCATGCTGAAAAACTGCTCCAGGGACACTTTGAAGAGATAGCCATACCACTGGTTGTACGACCAAATTAATGTAACGCCGAGCTGTTAGTGTACTTAAAATGAGGACTATAGGGGGTCTGACTACCACACCTTATGCCAACTCCACACAATAATACTGGGAGTAGGACTAGTGACGTTCCTTTGCCAAGACCTCTTCAATGCATTGCCCATATGGTCTCCGGACTAATCTCGGGCTATCATTGCATCCGAGACAAAAACGAGAATCATCAAGGAAGAAGACAGACCTTCAGTGAATCAGCAATGCCTTTGAGAGCACTGACGTGAGGTCAGTCTGTAGCTGGATGTCTGGCTTGTAGCCCAATGTCATGCAGATACCTTCTGAGCGTCTATATAGACACTGTTTGCCGCCCTAGGCTTGGGATGTGACATCCAATTTCACTTGCAGTACAGAATCCACATGCACCAGTCTTCTAATCAGATGATCCATCCGTGCAGAGGTTCAACTCTATGAACCCTTTTGTTGTCATTCCAGTTCAACCACAAGAACCTGCAACGTTGAACGGTGTTGACATTGCGGCCTTTGGGAATAGCGAACTGCCAGAGTGATAACCCAAGGCCTCTCAGGTGGAGATAGGTGGCGTGTCGATGAACAGGAGGTATCACAAAATCATTGCACACAACTTTATCAGATTTTTGAGGTTTCTTGTAGTTAAAAAAACACTTTGATTTTAATCTGGTTTTTATGCCCCTCCCACATGTCAGATTGGAGCTAGGTGCTTGAAAATGTGATCATCTCCAGATCTTGGCGACACCTGCTTTCTCGATTTACAGAACCTTACAGCTTGTCCTTCTTGGTGTTGCAATTTCAATGTTGAGAAGTGTACAGCATATTCACACCCAGATTTATATAATCTTTAAGCTTGATGATCCCTGATACTTAATGTATTTCTGGAACAGACAGAAAACACTAAAATGTATTCATGGCAAATCAAGATGTGACACTACATCTATATTCTTATTTATTGAGGGCACTATTATAGTAGTTATATTCTTGTACATAGGAGTAGGGTTGTTGCAGGTATCGAAATTTACCAATACTTTTATCCCCGGTATCATATTTCCATTTTTTCAATACTGACGCCCGCATGAGAAACAATATATCCCGGAAAGGTTTACTCACAGTAAACCTTTCCGGCAACCTGTAGCAGTGTCCCCTTCTCGGCGCGTGCGCACAGTGCAAGAAGAAGCCGATGCCAGCAGTCCGCAACGGCGCATCAGGCTGAGGCTGTGCGCACGCGCAGGTAGAGGGAGAGGCGGCACTGAGGAGTAGAAGGCAGCGCTGGGCACGAACGGCGATGTGTGCGGCCGGGCACCATGCATCCACAGACCTCCCCTGCTTGGGCACCTTAATTCAGTGATTGACAGGTTAGTAAAACCAGTTTTTCCGCAGAATAAAGCCACAAATAGCTTTTATAAGGCCACCTTAGAAATCAGAATGCTACCCTGGACATGAGCATATGTTTAGCTCACAGGGCTTATAGGTAGAGATGAGCGAACCTCTGTTTTAAGTTCGGCGTCTAAAGTTCGGGTTTGGATTAGCGGAGAATCCCGATCTGGAACCGGATATGGATTCCGACTTCCGTTGTGGTCCGTGGTAGCGGAATCAATAATGGCCGATTATTGATTCCGCTACCACGGACCACAACGGAAGTCGGAATCCATATCCGGTTCCAGATCGGGATTCTCCGCTAATCCAAACCCGAACTTTAGACGCCGAACTTAAAACAGAAGTTCGCTCATCTCTACTTATAGGTGGTGACAGAATCCCTTTAATCCTATACATAAATATGATAATTTGAGGCAGGTTAATGAGCCCAGTCCTCCACACCATAGAGCAAAGTGTGCAGATACTGCATATGTTTGGAAAATGTAATAAAAAGTTTGTGAAAGAAAAAAAAAAAAAAAAAAAAGAAAACCTCCCGGAAATGAGTTTTTGCAGGTTGGGATGTCTGCTACACCCACGTCTTTAAAGGGAACCTGTCACAGGGATTTTGTGTATAGAGCTGAGGACATGGGTTGCTAGATGGCCGCTAGCACATCCACAATACCCAGTCCCCATAGCTGTGTGCTTTTATTGTGTAAAAAAAACTATTTGATACATATGCAAATTAACCTAAGATGAGTCCTGTACGTGACTCATCTCAGGGACAGGACTCCTCTCAGGTTAATTTGCATATGTATCAAATCGGTTTTATTACACAATAAAAGCACACAGAGCTATGGGGACTGGATATTGCGGATGTGCTAGCGGCGCTCTAGCAACTCATGTCCTCAGCTCTATACCCAAAATTCAGGTGACAGGTTCCCTTTAACACATAATAATACAGGAGGCGGGTGCCGGCAGCAGAATCGCATAGCCGACACCCTGACAGGGAGCTGCGATCAGCGGCAGTTAACCCCTAAGGAACTCCGATCGGTTACCATGGCAGCCAGGACACTATTGAAGCCCTGGTAACATCCCTGATGCTGTGTGCACAGAGCAGCTGGGACAGTGTGAGGTCCTATTCACCCTGATAGAGCTCTATCAGGGGGAAGAGGACAAGTGATGAAAAAAATAAAATCCCAGGTTCTGGCCCCTTAGGGGGGGAAATAGTTATTAACTCCTTAAGGACTCAAAACATTTTGAAAAAATTGCAAATTTCCAAGTTTCAATTTCTCTACTTCTATAATACATACCAATACCTACAAAAATAGTTATTACTTTACATTCCCCATATGTCTACTTCATGTTTGGATCATTTTGGGAAATACATTTTAGTTTTTGGGGATGTTACAAGGCTTAGAAGTTTAGAAGCACATCTTGAAATTTTTCAGAAATTTTCAAAAAAACAATTTTTAGGGACCAGTTCAGGTCTGAAGTCACTTTGTGGGGCTTACATAATAGAAACCACCCAAAAATGACCCCATTCTAGAAACTACACCCCTCAAAGTATTCAAAACTGATTTTACAAACGTTGTTAACCCTTTAGGTGTTGCACAAGAGTTATTGGCAAATCGGAATGAAATGAGAGAATTAACATTTTTGGGCAAATTTTCCATTTTAATCCATTTTTTCCAGTAACAAAGCAAGGGTTAACAGCCAAACAAAATGCTATATTTGTTGCCCCGATTCTGTAGTTTGCAGAAACACCCCATATGTGGGCACACAGTAGGGCGTAGAGGGAAAGGAATGCCATACGGTTTTTGGAAGGCAGATTTTGCTGGACTGGCTTTTTTGGCACCATGTCCCATTTGAAGTCCCCCTGATGCACCCCTAGAGTAGAAACTCCATAAAAGTGACCCTATTTTGGAAACTACGGGATAAGGTGGCAGTTTTGTTGGTACTAGTTTAGGGTACATATGATTTTTGGTTGCTCTATATTACATTTTTGTGAGGCAAGGTTACCTGAAATAGAAATTCCGAAATGTCATCTCCATTTGCCAATAACTCTCGTGGAACACCTAAAGGGTTAACAACGTTTGTAAAATCAGTTTTGAATACCTTAAGGGGTGTAGTTTCTTAGATGGGGTCGCTTTTATGGAGTTTTTACTCTAGGGGTGCATCAGGGGGGCTTCAAATGGGACATGGTGCCATAAAAAGAAAAAAAAAAAAACGACATCAAAATCTGCCTTCCAGAAACCATACGGCGTTCCTTCTGCGCACTGCCGTTTGGTCATACAGCAGTTTACGACCACATATGGGGTGTTTCTGTAAACGGCGGTATGAGGGTAATAAATACTACGTTTTGTTTGGCTGTTAACCCTTACTTTGTTATTGGAAAAAAACATTCAAATGGAAAATTTGCCCAAAAATTGCTTTTTTGGCACCGTTTTTATTTTTTTACCGTGTTCATCTGAGGTGTTGGGGGGTATTTTTATAGAGCAGATTCTTACAGACGCGGCGATACCTAATATGACTACCTTTTTTTTTATTTATGTTTCACATTATATTATCTTTTTATAAACAAAAAAAAAAACATTTTTGTATCTCCATAGTCTAAAAGTCATTTTTTTTTGTTTTTAGCCGATTATCTTAGGTAGGGGCTAATTTTTTGCGGGATGAGGGGACGGTTTTATTGGCACTATTTTGGGGGGCATATGACTTTTTGATCGCTTGGTCTGAGAACCAGTTTTTTTTTATCCGATGTCATTGGCTAAATTGGGATATAAACGTAGTACTCCATAGAAGTGTGGTACTCCCTGAAGCAACCGTCAATGCAGAGGCCCGGATGGCGGGGCACGTGTCACACTGAGCAGTGGTATCCTTCCGTATCCCCCTCCTGCCACACACTCTGCAGTTTTTGGGGGTCCGTCCCTTCTTTCCAGTATGGGGGACCACACCGGGAAAGTGTTGGCCAGGGACGATCCGGGCGCCTCCAGTTCCCGAGGTACTCCGGCCTGCTCTTTCCCGGTCAGAAAAGATCAGGTCCTTGAGGACTGCCTCATAGAATTGGAGGAATGTCCCTGTGCTGCCAGCGCTTCGGGATAGTACAAAAGAGTTGCACAAGGCAACCTGTACCAAGCAGACCGCAACTTTTTTGTACCATGCCCGGGTTTTGCGCATGGCGTTATATGGCTTGAGGACTTGATCAGAGAGATCAACTCCTCCCATATACCGATTGTAGTCGACGATACAATCGGGCTTAAAGACTGTTGCTGCGGTACCTCGCACAGGGACAGGGCTGATGCCGTTACCGTGGATTGTGGACAGTACAAGGACATCCCTCTTGTCCTTATATCTGACCAGCAGCAGGTTTGGTAAGGGCACAGGTCTCACTCTGGGGATAGGTACCTGGAGGGGGTGGGTAGGGAGGCCGCGTTGATTTTTCCGCACGGTCCCACAAGCGGACGTGGATCTGGCGGCGAGGGACCTGAACAAGGGAATGCTGGTATAAAAGTTATCCACGTACAAGTGTTAACCCTTATCTAGCAGTGGGTGCATAAGGTCCCACACAAGTTTCCCGCTAACACCCAGAGTGGGGGGACATTCTGGGGGTTGAATACGGGAATCTCGCCCCTCGTACACAAAACTTGTAAGTGTACCCTGAGGTACTCTCACAAAGTTAGTACAGCTTCACGCCATACCTCGCCTGCTTAGAGGGAACATACTGGCGGAAAAGGAGTCTCCCCTTGAAAGCAATGAGAGACTCATCAACCGCGACCTCCCTTTCAGGTACATAGGCCTGTACAAATTTGGCCCCAAAGTGATCGATGACCGGCCTGATTTTGTACAGGCGGTCATAGGCATAGGCAGTGAAGCTCACTGTGGAAATCTAGATTCCTGGTTGGCCAACAAAATCAGGAATCACGGGCTCAAATCGCTCTGGGGTACACCAGACAAGTTCACCGGCAGGGGGCTCCGGTGGACTTAACTGGTTGGCCGGAAAGCTAGTACGAGCCCCAGAGCTTCTCGTACTAGTGTGGCCTACAATGATTTGAGCAGGCACCGGGTTCCGTTCACCGCCCGCCGGTGATCGGAAATACACTTGCCCCGAGTCCGTAACAGGTTAAATAAAAAGTGTAAAAAAGTATGAATCACCCCCTTTCCCAAATAAAATGTATGAACAATAAATAAACATATCGCCACGTCAGAAAAGTCCAAACTATTAACCACTTCAGCCCCGCTAGGTGAAACCCCCTTAATGACCAGACCACTTTTTACACTTCTGCAATACACTACTTTCACCGTTTATTACTCGGTCATGCAACTTCCCACCCAAATGAATTTTACCTCCTTTTCTTCTCACTAATTGAGCTTTCATTTGGTGGTATTTCATTGCTGCTGACATTTTTACTTTTTTGTGTTTATTAAAAAAAAAAAATTTACTCATTTGGATTCCGTGAGGGGTATGGTGAGTTCATGTGAGATTTTATTTTTTGTCACAAGTTAGTGGAAAATGAGACTTTCGGCTAACTCGTGCCAAAAAAAATAATAAAAAAAAAATAATATGTCTGAATGGAGCCTTACAGGGGGGTGATCAGGGAGTCTATATGGGGTGATCACCCCCCTGTAAGGCTCCATTCAGACGTCCGTATGTGTTTTGCGGATCCGATCCCCAAAAAATCATACGGACATCTGAATGGACCCTTACAAGGGGTAATCAATGACAGGGGGGTGATCAGGGGTTAATAAGTGACGGGGGGGTAGTGTAGTGGTGTTTTGTGCTACTTATTACAGAGCTGCCTGCGTCCTCTGGTGGTCGATCCAAGCAAAAGGGACCACCAGAGGACCAGGTAGCAGGTATATTAGATGCTGTTATCAAAACAGCATCTAATATACCTGTTAGGGGTAAAAAAAAAAAAAAAAAAACGCATCTACAGCCTGCCAGCGAACGATCCCCGCTGGCAGGCTGTAGATCCACTCGTTAACCTGCCGATCCTGTGAACGCGCGCACACAGGAAATCTCGCCAGATGGCGCATAGATGCGCGACTCTGCCTGAGACAGCCGCCTCTAGAATGCGATCCTGCGTTACGCGGTCCGGAGGCGATTAAAATATAATAAAAAAAAATAAAAATCTATGCTGTGAACGCCGGAACAGAAAAAAAAAAAAAAATTGCGCGATTCGCCATTTTTTAAAATGCAGAATGCACGTGGCTTTTTTGGTTTATTTTTTTGCATGGTATCTAATGGTATAGAGTATCGCAATACCTTTTTATGGTATCGAAACCGAATAAAAATTTTGGGATTGCAACAACTCTACATAGGAGCAGTATTATAGTAGTTATTTTCTTGTACCCTTATTTCTGATTTTTAAAGGGAACCTGTTACCGGGATTTTGTGTATAGAGCTGAGGACATGGGTTGCTAGATGGCTGCTAGCACATCTGCAATACCCAGTCCCCATAGCTCTGTGTGCTTTTATTGTGTAAAAAAATAAAATAATTTATACATATGCAAATTAACCTGAGAGGAGTCCGAGCTTGAAAATATGACTCTTCTCTGGTCACACAAGATATGACTCTTTTAATGTTAATTTGCATATGTATCAAATAGTTTTTTTTTTTTTTACACAATAAAAGCACACAGAGCTATGGGGATTAGATATTGCGGATGTGCTAGCGGCCATCTAGCAACCCATGTACCCAGCTCTATACCCCAAATCCTGGTGACAGGTTCCCTCTAAAGACTCTATACTGACAGGGAATGTCCCACAGGATTGGCGCATGGCAAATGTGGTGCCAATATTCAAAATGGGTCCAAAAACAGAGCCTGGTAACTATAGGCCGGTAAGTTTAACATCTGTTGTGGGTAAACTGTTTGAAGGTTTTCTGAGAGATGCTATGTTAGAGCATCTTAACGGAAATAAGCAAATAACGCCATATCAGCATGGCTTCGTGAGAGATCGATCATGTCAAACTAATTTAATCAGTTTCTACGAGGAGGTAAGTTCTAGACTTGACAGCGGCGAATCAAGGGATGTCGTGTATCTGGACTTCTCCAAAGCATTTGACACTGTACCACATAAAAGGTTAGTATATAAAATGAGAATGCTCGGACTGGGAGAAAACGTCTGTATGTGGGTAAGTAACTGGCTCAGTGATAGAAAACAGAGGGTGGTTATTAATGGTACATACTCAGATTGGGTCACTGTCACTAGTGGAGTACCTCAGGGGTCAGTGTTGGGCCCTATTCTCTTCAATATATTTATTAATGATCTTGTAGAAGGCTTGCAGAGTAAAATATAAATTTTTGCAGAAGACACTAAACTGTGTAAAGTAATTAACACTGAAGAGGACAGTATACTACTACAGAGGGATCTGGATAGATTGGAGACTTGGGCAGATAAAGTTTAACACTGACAAATGTAAAGTTATGCACATGGGAAGGAATAATGCAAGTCACCTGTACATACTAAATGGTAAAACACTCGGTAACACTGACATGGAAAAGGACCTAGGAATTTTAGTAAACAGCAAATTAAGCTGCAAAAACCAGTGTCAGGCAGCTGCTGCCGAGGCCAATAAGATAATGGGTTGCATCAAAAAGGGTCATAGATGCCCGTGATAAGAACATAGTCCTACCACTTTACAAATCACTAGGCAGACCACACATGGAGTACTGTGTACAGTTCTGGGCTCCAGTGAACAAAGCAGACATAGAGCTGGAAAAGGTCCAGAGGAGGGCAACTAAAGTAATAACAGGAATGGGGCAACTACAGTACCCTGAAAGATTATCAAAATTAGGGTTATTCACTTTTGAAAAAAGACGACTGAGGGGAGATCTAATTAATATGTATAAATATATCAGGGGTCAGTACAGAGATCTCTCCCATCAGCTATTTATCCCCAGGACGGTGTCTGTGACGAGGGGACATCCTCTGCGTCTGGAGGAAAGAAGGTTTGTACACAAACATAGAAGAGGATTCTTTACGGTAAGAGCAGTGAGACTATGGAACTCTCTGCCTGAGGAGGTGGTGATGGTGAGTACAATAAAGGAATTCAAGAGGGGCCTGGATGTATTTCTGGAGCGTAATAATATTACAGGCTATAGCTACTAGAGAGGGGTCGTGGATCCGGGGAGTTATTCCGATTGGAGTAGGGAATTATTCCTCCCCCCCCCCCCCAAGCCGGGAAAATTGGCTTCTACCGCTTGCAGGATAATAGGCCGAACTGGATGGATGGATGTCTTTTTTCAGCCTTATGTACTATGTTACTATGTACAGAGGAGCAGTATTATACTGGTTATATTCTTGTACATAGGGGCAGTATTATAGTAGTACTCATCTTCTAGAAAAAGCTGACAGTGTTTTCCAAGCTCCTCTCTGCATAGAAGTCTATAGTGGGTACAGAAACAGCCAAGCTTTTACTTTTATACAGTTTTAGTTTTATTTTCTTATGAAAATATTTACAGATTTTTCTCTTTACAAATAGGAGAACTTTTAGTAAAACAATTAACTTTCAATATTTTAAATCAATGAAAGCAAATCAATAAAATATAATTATAAAACCAGAAATAAATAAAATGCCTCGTCCAGAAGAAAAAACAAAAAAACAAAAAAAAAAAAAAAACGGCATCTAAAACTGGATGATGGGGGTCATAACTCCAGTCGGAACTTGGCCATTAATGAGAGGTGATCTGAAGAGTTGGTCTCATTAGGAAGGCCATTAACGCTCCACAGATCCTGCTCTGTGAGAAGTGACAACCGTCCAAGGAGCTGCAGCCCATTACATGAGACATCAGAGCCTGAAAGAAGAGCACGGAAACTTCTGGTTATAAACCCGGCGGTCCAAGTAGGTCATGTATTCACCCACCTGCTATGTATCGTCAGTATTTGATAAAGGTCATTACAGCCTGAAACAGTCACGTTAAATATCTTAATAAGGAAACTGATCTAGACCACAGATATAGAAGTTTTGAACATGGTCTTAGCGCCATCTAGTGTTGAGTGAAGAGAATTGTCATAAGAAGAAGTAGTAGGAAGGTCGCTCTTACCTGGCTGCCTGAAGAGGTCATTGGTTGAGGCAGAGTAGAAGATGTAATCCACAGTGATGGCGGACTTGGAGTGACAGGTTGTGATTTCAGGCAATCCGGTGTCAGGGAAATAATGCGAGTATACAGAGGACAGGCTGAAGTGGTGCTGCAACCGGGATTCCACCCTGTTCAAAAACCATGGGAAGAAACTGAAAATGCATTGAAGGTATATGCAGAATTCTTCCTCCTCTCCTCTTGTGGCCATCTACCTGTCCCCTAGGTCTTGCACACCTACCACGTGCATATTGGTAAATAGTAGAGGACAAAGAAGGAGGTATAACTGCAGGATAAGACTACATTGTAGTCTTACAACGACAACAAGAAAAAAAAAAAAAAAAAAAAAAAAAATTATATATATATATATATATATATATATATATATATATATATATATATATATATATATATATATATATTTAAAAAATACAGGACAAAAATGGTGGAGTAAATATTTCCTTAGGGGTTATACCGTTTATAGTATACCATCATCATAGATTGACGTAGACGATTAGGCTCCATTCACATGTCCGCAAAATGGTTCCACATCCGTTCCGCAATTTTGCGGAACGGGTGCGGACCCATTCATTCTCTATGGGGACGGAATGGATGCGGACAGCACACAGTGTGCTGTCTGCATCCGCAATTGCGGAGCGCGGCCCCGATCTTCGGGTCCGCAGCTCCGCAAAAGATAGAACATGTCCTATTCTTGTCTGCAGCTTGCGGACAAGAATAGGCATTTCTATGGGGGTGCCGGGTTGGTGTGTTGCGGACCTGCAATTTGCGGGTCCGCAACAGATCACGGACGTGTGAATGGAGCGTTAGCATGATGTTTACCCCTTTCCTCTTCCCCTTTTTCCTACTTTGGAGTGTCATTATGCTTGACACCCACAATCATGCATGGTACCTATCTCAGCATTAAAAAGTGTAGTCCGGGCTTTTAATATTGATGATCTATCCTCAGGATACGTCATCAATATCAGATCGGCGGGGGTCCGACACCCCCCTCCAATCAGCTGTTTGAGGAGACTGCACGCGCTGTGCCTCTCTTCCTGCGCTGCTGTCCCATAGACATACAGCAGTGAGCAGGAAGAGACGACATCTGTGCAGTCTCTTCATACAGATGATCAGCGGGGGTGCCAGGTGTTAGACCCCTGCTGTTCTGATATTGATGACCTATCCGAAGGATAGGTCATCAATATTAAAATCCCCGACAACCCCTTTAAGGCATCATTGGACCTTTAATCTGGCTCCAGTCATCTGAGAGCGAAATCTCTCTTAGCCTTGTTGCGTTGATCTGTGGTTTGCAGACATCTACTATAGAGGTATTCATGTAGCTCCTCCTGCTATAAAGGTGCATAGGAAATTTCCCATCATTCACTGAGAGGAGTTCAAGGGTATGAATACTTTTTTAAGGCACGGTATGTGGGCTGCATAGGAACAGTAGACAGAAAAACAATTAGCAAAATACCTTTGATCAGGTGCCTCGATCTGCTCAGCCGTCATCTCCGTGGTTTGCTCTTCCACACTCCTCTCTAGCAAATAAAAGATGATGAATGTTACCTGACGGATCCGCAGCAATAACTGCAAACGTTTCGTACATTTACTACAACTCATCTGTACATGATCTACATTTATGGTGTATTCTGAAACATGTGGTAGTTAAAGGGAACCTGTCCTATTGAACATTGGAAACAATGAAAAGAAGATTATGAGCGGTGTGCCATTTGGTGGCTACATTGGGCTTATTTTCACAGTTTTATGCCTTTTTTTGTTGCAATGTTGTGCACATCGTGGGGCAAAAGTGCCACAAGAGCTCTGAGGGGGCAGGAATATTAATTTACTGGGTAATAATCAAGTGTCATCTACTATGTTGTACCTGGTTCCTCCTGATGCTTTTCCGGAGAGTCATACACACATTTCTGGGTAATGCCCAGACTTCTCGGCCATATTGGAATAGATAATATCCTTTGTCCTCTGGTGTAAAGCTCTTGTCCTGATACCTGAAAGAAAATGATTGAGGTGGTTTCAATATCTTTGTGATTTGTTTATTAAAAATAAAACCTCCTCTATATCTAGAACATCTCTAAGCCTCTGACATCTGGTAGAGCAGCCACGGATGAGATTTAGTCTCGTCTGGTTTCCATTGCAAACATGACTTGAGGGGGGGGGGTAACACAAATCTCCACCTTATCCATCCTCCTTCGCAGATTCTTAAAGGGGTATTCCCATCATAATGATCACTGTTAAATCTGTTAATGATTTCACAGTGATCATTTTTGTAATTATATTTGATTAACCAATTCCACTTACCTCATTGTTGTCATTTGGTCTCCCCTGGTTACAGCCATCCCCTCTTCTCCGGAATCCCGGTGGCCGCGCTTGCACAGAAGACTCCTTTTTCTCCCGGCCGGGCCGCTCGCTGTCCTGATCTCGCACTGGCGATGGCGACTCCTTCCTGGCCAGAATAGTACAGAGCCGCAAATGCGCATGCCGACTTTGTACTATACTGGCCAGGAAAAAGTCACCATGGCGCGTGCGCATTAAGTCCAGCAAGCGGCCCGGCCGGGAGAAGACTTCAATCAAGATGAGGCCTTGCCCCCAGCCAGAACCCAGGAAGTGAACAGGCGCACTGGCAGCAGGTAAGTATATGAAAATGCGAAGTGGGAATATCCCTTTAATCTCTGAACCAACGAGCGGTAGTGGGTATGCTTCTCATGCCTTCAAAGAGAGAGTATCAACACAGAACAGACCCGCATGTAAAATAGTTCACGCTTCTTTATTATACTTACAAAATCGTAATCTTGAACATCACATAAAACATATGATAAAGCTTATGTTCCATGTGATGTTCAAGATTACGATTTTGTAAGTATAATAAAGAAGCGTGAACTATTTTACACGCGGGTCTGTGCTGTGTTGATACGCTCTTTGAAGGCGTGAGAAGCATACCCACTACCGCTCGTTGGTTCAGAGATTAAGAAGCTGCGAAGGAGGAGATTGGAAGAAGCAGCATAAAAAGAACCAGTGATTTTTGTGTTACCCCCCAAGCTTTCCTTTATTGCAGAGCCGACTCTAACCCCTTTTTATAAGTTTTGGCCTCAAAGAAGTGGGGACCTACTTCTACAAAGGGACTGCATATCAGCACGTAATCTAATACACAAAACTTTTGTATATATGCAACTGATGAGTACCTTCCCGATGGTCATTCCCGCATAGTGAAGCGCCCCTTCCTTTATAAAGCGATGAAGTGGTGAGCCAGGCACGGAGTTGAAATCACCGCATAGGACAATGGGGTAGAACCTCCCATCATGTATTTGTGCGACCTGCGTGATCTCCGCCAGGAGAATGGCCAGCTGAGTGAGCTTGATGTCTCCTCTCCTGGGGTTGTACAGGAGGTGAGTGTTTGCCACACAGACCATCGGAGCTTCTCTTCCCTTGGTTTTAGGCTGTAAAATCAGCACCAAGCCGACGTTGTCCCTGTCTAAGAGGGCGATGTTTTGTCGGAAATATTCCACCGGTTTTACCAGCCTCAATTCGAATTTATCAGATTTGAAGCAAATGGCGCAACCATCAGGTTTACTTCCAGTGCGGGCCTTGAACTCACAGATGTATCCTGGAACACAGGGAAAAATTGCTTTAATTATTAGATTTTCCCCCCAAACGTATAGAATTAAAGGGTTGTTAGAAACAACCACTCTTGTCCATGGCTGCATCCAATACTGCACCTCATGCCTATTCAAGTATATACAGCTGGGCTGCAATACCAGACAAAGCCTAAGGACAAGAGTGGCGCTGCTACAGTCCTTTCAATGGCATGCAATGTGTTGTACAAAATACTTATAGGATGAACTTCCCATTGAAAAGAAACATTGTAGTAAAAGCAAAAAAAAAAACAAAAAAAAACACACAAAACAGGAGAGCTGCGTACCGAGGGCTTCCAAACTGGGCTTGATCTGTTCTTGATAGTGATCTTCTTGAACTTCTTGTAAACAAAGAATCTAAAATAGAAGAAGCTTTACAAACGGAGGCCGCACAATGTGCACAGGATTCATTGGGGTCATCATGGCAAACCACATCTTTTGTTATAACCTGATGATGACCGTGTGGCGTACACGTACAGAGTAGGGTGTTGGGCTTTAATCCGGAGCAGAGTATATCTAGCAGGAGCAGGTCAGGTCCCCGGCTTTCTCCAAGGAGAAGACAGATGTGGTCTACACTGAGGTTCTGTCGTCTCTTTTCTTGGGTACACATGTGCAGTGAATAGAAGGGGCAGCAACGGCACATCCTCTACTGAACCTATTGATCCTGGCACAGCAGAGCTGCTCTGCCTATGTAATATGCCCCAGCTATAGAGTAAAAAGTCACAAAAGCCCCCCCTCTGCTGTAAATCCTCCATAACAATGGAGACTTGGGTGCTCAGAGGCCTTTGTCTGGACTGATGAGCTCCTCCTGCAGTCACATGCTTGTATATCTCTGCAGCCCCCAGCAGTGAACCATCAGAGGTCATGTGTGATATACAAGAGCGTCACTGCTACAATCGAGTCAGGAAGGAGAACTCAAAATTGGACTGATATCGGCACTGCTATCCCAATGGTGTCTAGATACTTTGTGGTACAGCGGCAAGCTCGCGGCTGACGCTGCTTAGGTCTACCAGACTGGCGCACAGCTAAACCCTTTGTTCTAGTGATTGCAGGGGTCTCGGCGCTCAAAACTTTTGGTATGTCCCAATGACTTATCTAATGTTTCAACAAAAAAATATATGCCATCATAATATCTGGACTCCATTGGGATAGCAGCATGGATATCTGTGCATTTTTTGGGTTCTCCTTGCTGAATTTTGCAGTCAGGACCTCTTCTCCAGCTGGACAACGAGGCAGCAGCTTCCCCCATTCATGGCTCTTCCGGTCTCTTGGGATGTTGTGCCTCGAGCACAACTAGATAAGCTGAATGGTACCACCTCATAGCTGTTCCACCGATGTTATAAGTGGTATTGCTTTAGGTGCACTTTGTTATGAATTTTCCACTAGACACCAATTGTAGATCGCTACAATCAGAATATTACGTCATGGCTGCAGCGGCGGGGAGTAGAAGAGCAGTGGCGCTGGAATGGAGGAGGTTCGGGAGAGAAAATAGAACTATTTTTATAAGTAATCTGTTTAAAAATAAAATAAAAAATGCAGACATCCCCTTTAAATGTATGTTCACAAACATGACGCATTTGCAGTGGAATCTGTGGCGGAAATCAAAGGCTGACACTGCAAATTACCAGTCCGCCATGCAGCAGACCAATGCAGTAAATCGGTGTGCAGCTAAAGCTCAACCACCCAACATGCAGCTGAGCCTCCGCCATATGCCTGGAGGGACAACTTCAGTTTCTTTCCTCAGATACACAGGACACTCTGGTTAACGATGACATTTATAAAACTATATCCACTTTATTCTTTAAAAGGATCCTCAGACAATGAGCTGATCAAAGGATATTGGACCCCAAGCAATCAGCTGTACTGTATGGAGGAACCTGCAGCGCCACCACAGAGGAAATGAAGCATTACACAGTGCCCATTGATAGCAACGCACTGTCCTTGTTAAGCTACTTTCACACTGGCGTTTTGGTTTCCGTTTGTGAGATCCGTTCAGGGCTCTCACAAGCGGTCCAAAACGGATCAGTTTTGCCCTAATGCATTCTGAATGGAAAAGGATCCGCTCAGAATGCATCAGTTTGCCTCCGTTCCGCTCTGGAGGCTGCTTGCAGCGTTTTGGTGTCCCGTCTGACGATGCGGCGGCAAACGGATCAGTCCTGACACAGTCAATGAGGATGGATCCGTTTTCACTGACAATAGAAAACGGATCCGTTCCCTATTGACTTTCAATGGTGTTCAAGACGGATCTGTTTTGGCAATGTTAAAGATAATACAAACGGATCCGTTCTGAACGGATGCATGCGATTGTATCATCGGTGCGGATCCGTCTGTGCAGATCCGCACCAAACACAAGTGTGAGAGTAGCCTCACACGCGGACGTCCGGGATCCTCCAAAAAGAGACGCTCTTTGCAGACGCCATCTGTTAACTCAGAATAGTCCCCCTACTTACATCGGCATTCATTTCTTGTAGCTCCCGCAGGATGTTTGGCAGCCGGTAGTTCCAGAATAAGTGTGGCCGCCGGCAATGACTGTACAGACTAGAGTTGTCTTCCAACAGGTCTTGGGATAGGATGTTATAAGACATCACCGTGAAGTCAAACTTCTTTTTACTAGACCTCTCGTGGTAATGGTGGCTGAAGTCCTTCCCATCTTCTCTTTGCTTCTGCGGCTGAAAAGGACAGGTGAGTGTCACTATGCAGGTAAGTGTCTGGTGCCACACTGGTGACCCATGTTACATATGCCAACCCCTTCCTGTTATCAGGACAATGTCTCACGCGTCAGGGCCATGCAGGGGACACAGGGACATTGTCTCCCCTACGTATGCAGTCCGCAGATGACTTGCGATTTAATGGAACCCCATCTTCATGTCCTTGGTGCAAAATCCTGAGATTTCACTAAAACATTTGAAATTTTATATCAAATATTTCAGAAAAGGGTCACATGTTGGATCCCCTAAAAAAGCAGCAGGTCATTCCTCTCTAGGTGTTGCTAATCTAAGTCCGGTCGCAGACATAGGTTCTGATGTATGTTTGGATACATTATGGAGCGATCACTAGCAAAGGATGAAGGATCCCATGGGTTTTAAAGGAGTATAATATTGATAACCTATCCTCGGGACAGGTGATCAATATCAGAACGGTGGGGAAGGCCCGAATCCTGCCACCTCCGACGATCAGCTGTTTGAAAGGGCTACAGAGATTAACAAGCACAGCGCCATCCATTGTATGGTGGCTGTGCTTGGTATTTCAGCTCAGTTCCATTCAAGTGAATGGGACTGAGCTGTATATAGGCTATGTGAGCAAGAAGCGGCCTGGGAAGGAGGCGGCAACGCTTAACCGAGCCCCACGGCCTCTTTAAACAGCTGATCAGCTGGGGGTGTTGGGAACTGGATCTATCCTTGAAAACCCCTTTAATGAAAGACAAATATTCACAAAGGGGTTATCCAACCTGCTCTCTCTCTCACGCTATCTGCTGCTGGTAGGGAGAGACCCCACAGCACGCCAAGTGGCACAGGTGCAAAGGCAACTGCCTGACAACCAGCAAGTATGCATGCTAGTAGAACGTGTACAAGACCCTGCTGGGTGTCAGATGTCTGCTTGGCTATGGTCTTTCCCAGCTTGCAACAAGGGTCTCTCCATACTGATGTCAGAAGGGGCATAAGGACGGGCTGGACAACTTCTTCTCAAGAGGGTCTTCTGAAAACAACCTCTCCGTTTTGAAAGGAAGACAGCGTGGCAATCAGCTAGTCGTTGGAGGTCCAGCTTCTCTGATATGGCTAATGGGGGGGGGGGGGGGTCTCCATCTAGGACATCCACCCTAACAGGGCTTACAGAGAGGGGGCGTCTACAAAAGATTGTTCTCATCAGGATGACTCTCTTTTCATGCTGGTACCCCCCAACCCTGCTCCTCATAAGGGTCTCAGCTGCTGGGTACAGCTGGCGACACACGATATTCAATGAACGCCCTTACAAGTGAACGGGCAAACATTTCATGCAGGTCTATGCCGAGACCTCCAAAGAGACAGATGCATCGTAGCGACTCTGTCCAGATGGATGTCTAAATGTTACCATAGTGAGCACGCAGAGGGTACTCCTGATGTGGCAGCCCCTTCAATGTGCACCAGTCACACACGGACCCCCCATAATAAATGCTATGGTTGTAGGTAACTGTAGAGGGGACAATGAGGTCCTTACCTTTAGGTTCCGTTTGTGGACTCACAGGGACAAACGCCTCTGGTGTGCCATGAATGGGTGGGACCCGCAGGTCACTTGCTGGAGGGTAGGGTCTTTTTGTCCACGGCTGACTTCTGTACTCCTCATCCTCCATGCCTTTCTTTCGTTTTCTAAAGGATTCGTCTCCTTTTCCATCCATATTGAAATGAGATAGGTGAAGCCAGGATGACTGAGTGGGGAACCAAGGAAATGGATGGCTGCCCGGCAGCGCAGGTCTAGGAGGAGCGAAACAACAATGGGGTCCTGAGTTGTCCTGAGGATGCCAGCTGTTCACAGGGAAGTAAGACGATGGCAGCTGATGTCCTGACCACCATGGGGAGCTAAAAAAATTTCCACTCATGAACAAGGGTCGTGAATGACTGGCACGGGCGATACACCTGCCACCCACTGTCTGCAGATGACGAGGCAACATCTGATACCCTGGAAAAGACAAAGGTCATCAGGAGAGATTAGGAAGACTAGAGAATACCAAGTTAGAGGACCCGTCCCCTCCCTGACATGTCTGTTTTAGTAACTACTTGCATTCCGTATGTATTAAAGGGGTTATCCAAGACCTACAATGCCCCCCCCCCCATATGCCCGGGGCCCTCACACATGTAATACGTATCTGCGCCCCGACACCCGTGTTGCTCCTGTTGCCGGCACGGCCGCCGCACCTCCTTGTCGCTCGGATGAAAATATCTGGCGTCAGGAGGGGCAGTCAATGGCCGACTGCGATGGCATTCTCCTAGGTGACACAAGAGAGGCTAGTTCCCATTGCGGCCTGCTATTGGCTGCCCAACCCCCCCCCGTCGGATGTTTTCATCCACGCGGCAAGGAGATGCAGTGCGACCGTGCCGGCAACAGAAGCAACGCGGGTGCCATCTGTGTGAGGGGCAGTATAGGTCTTGGATAACCCCTTTAACAATTCTGCAGCATCTATTATTATGACTCTGTGCCATTCTTCTATTATTCCTACTGAAAAGTTTATGAATAAAGGTCCAGCTGGGTGTTACCAGATGAGGAGGTTACGCTACACTATTTCTGTTTATCCCATTCACTAGAAAGGGAGTTGTGGAAACAGTGGAGCGCTGGTCCGCTTTGCTCGTTCAGCAAGTCTGGCCTCCTTGGGGACAAAGCGTGGTCCCATCTCGGCCTGGAAACGGCAAGATGGGACAACCCGTCACCACATGCTGCCATGTCAGACGGTCCTCAGCCATCCACCCGTGCTTGATGTGGGATCTCCAAATGTTCTGTCAATACTCTGAAAAAAGGCTTCATATTATGCAAACTACCCCCTAGGTGCAATGAGGGGGGTGTTGTTGCACCCAGAGGCTCCCCTCCCTGTCTTTTAACCCCATGCTCCCACAGGCCAGGCAGTCCTTGAAGTCAGTCTCCATCCCTTTGGTGCAAATGTACAGAATGCGATTCTGCGAGACTGCCTGGTCTGTCCATCACAGCGGTGGGGGCGCGGCATAGACGACAGGGAAGGGAGCCTCTGGGTGCAACAACACCACCTCGTTGCACCTAGGAAGTAATTTGCATATTATGAAAGGTATTTTTTTGTTTCCAGAGGATTGATGGAACCTGGGGGGGGAACATGACTCTCAGACCAGACTACACAGGGCGTGTTTGTAGTCTGTAACCATGGAGACGTATAGCTAGGCATGAGAGCTGTATACACAAAACGGTAGGATCTTTTAATCCAAGACTATTTGTAAAGTCGCTTCATATTTCTTCTTTTGGATGCACTGGGGGGAGAGAAGCGGGAACACGGCCCTTACAATTCTGCCCATTTCCTGTTGCCAGAGTGGGCGGGTCTGTCACTGCTGACTGTTACCAAGGGCAACCAGAAAAATTGCAAATGTTTGTATGAATGAAGAAAACATGAACTGAAATTATTAGAGAAAACAGTAAAACAAGGCCCCGACACTAATTCTATGCAGGTCTGAAGCCACTAGACCCTGAAGTGGCCGATACCAGGGAACAATAGACCCCGTTACCCTGCACAGCAGATGGACAAGGAGACTCGGGTGCCCCCAGCACCTACCTGACGGTTATAACCCAGGGGTTAGAGCTCCACTATGGCAGCAGCTCCCAGAGCCGGTCTCCATGTCAGTGCGCGGGGCATGCTGGGAGAAAGGCTGCTCGTCATCGGCCAGTCAACTCTCGATGCCGATTGGCCAAGCAGCCGAATAGCGACACATTGTGTCAATTCAGCGGTCACGTGCCGGCCGGCGCACACAGGCCGAGCTTCCATCAATCCGCCAATCAGAAGCGAGGACTCTCATCCAATCAGAACGCTCAAGCTAGCGGAAGTGCGCTACGTTCTGTGCACACTCTGGTCTCTATGGTTTATGCGGTTCATTCGCCGGAAGTGGAAGTCGTGCTCGAGGTGTGGCTTAGAGGGCTGTATGACAGTGGGGCAGCTGCTGTGTTGTCTGCAGATTGTATGACACCGTATAACGGCCCATTAGTGCGATTTACCGGGGCTGTATCCCGTTTACAGTCTGGAGATGGAGCCCTTCATGAATGAGGAGTGCACTGACAATGGGCAGGGATAAGGGATTGGTGTGATAGTTGCAGACTGTGCCTGGCTCCTGGGTGACAGGTCTGGCTCTGGGTGCAATTTAAATGGCTGCTGATCAGGGTGCTGATGCTTTGATGGGCTCTCTCCGGGTTTAACTGGTACAGTATGATATCCCAAAGAGACAAGGCAGGGGATCTGGCCCGGTTCTACACAGTCACCGACCCCAGGAGGCACCAGAAAGGCTTCACCATCTACAAAGTCACCGCAAGGGTAAGTCTTGTATTATTAAAGGGCTTGGTCCAGCCTAGGGCCCACCACGCGTACGGTCCAGCCTAGGGCCCACCACGCGTACCTAGGGCCCACCACGCGTACGGTCCAGCCTAGGGCCCACCACGCGTACGGTCCAGCCTAGGGCCCACCACGCGTACGGTCCGCCTAGGGGCCCCACCGCGTACGGTCCAGCCTAGTGCCCACCACGCGTACGGTCCAGCCCTAGGGCCCACCACGCGTACGGTCCCAGCCTAGGGCCCACCACGCGTAACGGTCCAGCCTAGGGCCCACCACGCGTACGGTCCAGCCTAGGGCCCACCACGCGTACGGTCCAGGCCTAGGGCCCACCACGCGTACGGTCCAGCCTAGGGCCCACCACGCGTACGGTCCAGCCTAGGGCCCACCCACGCGTACGGTCCAGCCTAGGGCCCACCACGCGTACGGTCCAGCCTAGGGCCCACCACGCGTACGGTCCAGCCTAGGGCCCACCAACGCGTACGGTCCAGCCTAGGGCCCACCACGCGTACGGTCCAGCCTAGGGCCCACCACGCGTACGGTCCAGCCTAGGGCCCACCACGCGTACGGTCCAGCCTAGGGCCCACCACGCGTACGGTCCAGCCTAGGGCCCACCACGCGTACGGTCCAGCCTAGGGCCCACCACGCGTACGGTCCAGCCTAGGGCCCACCACGCGTACGGTCCAGCCTAGGGCCCACCACGCGTACGGTCCAGCCTAGGGCCCACCACGCGTACGGTCCAGCCTAGGGCCCACCACGCGTACGGTCCAGCCTAGGGCCCACCACGCGTACGGTCCAGCCTAGGGCCCACCACGCGTACGGTCCAGCCTAGGGCCCACCACGCGTACGGTCCAGCCTAGGGCCCACCACGCGTACGGTCCAGCCTAGGGCCCACCACGCGTACGGTCCAGCCTAGGGCCCACCACGCGTACGGTCCAGCCTAGGGCCCACCACGCGTACGGTCCAGCCTAGGGCCCACCACGCGTACGGTCCAGCCTAGGGCCCACCACGCGTACGGTCCAGCCTAGGGCCCACCACGCGTATAGTCCTACCTGTGTTTGTAAAAAAAATAAATAAGATCAGGTCCCATTTTTGGATGCTCCCAGTCCCCACAGGACCAGGAGCCGTCTTAGTCCCGTGACCATTGCAGCCAATCACCAGCCTCAGCAGTCACTTCTTCACAGTAAGCAGATGCTGTGGACCGCTTTACCCGCAGTGGTCCCAGGACAAAACCAGTTCCCTATACTGCAGGGACTGGAAGTGGGCAGGACCGCAGACAAATGTTATTTTTTTTTTTTAAATGGAGCACAGGTTAGGACCATAGGGGTGGTTGGCTCCAAGGCTGGGGGGAATAATCTCTGGTAATTAAGAAAATATAAATACTTAAAGTAATATGTATCAAATATATTCCCAGTTACTTTTCACTAGTTATAATAGCTAGTTATGTTTGGGAAGCAATCATCAGGGGAAATAAAAGGACCTCTGTCCTATTAGTACATACAAAACCTGTCCTAATCACACAGGAGGACAAGTTACTTCACAACACTGAGCTAAAGAGCTGCCTCATCCTCCTCTCTGCTCTGCTTGTCAGGGATTATGATCCTAAATACAGATGATAAGATCTTCAGCTAAATCTCTGTAGGAATGGAGCTCATGAGGAGACATGAAGTACAGAGAGGATGTGGATAATGAGCAGCAGCTCTTGTATGCAGTCTCCATTACCACAGTCTGTCCTGTCCGTTCTCTCTGTACTTCATGTCTCATTATGAGCTCCATTCCTACAGAGATTCAGCTGAAGATCTTATCATCTGTATTCAGGATCATAATCCTTGACTAGCAGAGCAGAGAGGAGGATGAGGCAGCTCTTTAGCTCAGTGTTGTGAAGTAACTTGTCCTCCTGTGTGATTAGGACAGGTTCTGTGTGCACTAATAGGACGGGGGCCATTTTATTTCTCCTAATGACAAAACGTGCCATTGTAACTAATGTGAGGTATTTGTGATATATTTATAATGAAGTAATATCTTCAGTGGTTTTATTTTCTTAATTCCCAGAGAACCCTTTAACTCTCATAATATAACATAATGTTATATAGTATATTACCCCCCACTGTAATTTATAAGACTATTACAAGTCACTAAGGAGTTCTGGCACCATATAGAGGCACGGGGCTGAGTGTATTATACAGGTCACAGAACCAGAGGTGGGGTCATCTGATACACCGCGGCAGCTGCAGAACCTCTTCTAAGGAGGATAGTGTTGAGCGAACTTGTGTTTTTAAGTTCTGCGTCCAAAGTTCGGGTTATCGAAGAATCCCGTTATGGATTCCGCTACCACGGACCATAACGGAATTTGGAATCCATAACGGAATACTTCGATAACCCGAACTTTGGACGCAGAACTTAAAAACACAAGTTCGCTCAACACTAAAGGAGGTAGGCCTCATTCACACATCTGTGTCTGCGATGTCACAGGGATTTATCCTGGTTTGATCCGTGACTTTTAGTCTGTGTGTTATCCACGTTTCATGGACACTGCTCCATGAAAACCACGGACCAAACACGGATGGCGTGCTCGTTGTGTTGATGGTTTTCACAGACCCATAGACAAATGTGTGTGAGGGATCCATAATCACAGACTGTGTCACTGTGGGTCCACAGGCTGTAAAAAAAACCGCTCATGTGTGAATACACGCATTACAGTCAATGGATACACGAGCGGTCCGTGGAGAACACAGACGGCACACGTATGTGAATCACTGACGTATGAAAGCGTCCTAAGGAGGGGGGGTTCCTGTTAGCAATTTATTAAAGCGTCCTTCAGGTTCAAGATGAAACATTCACATGAAAGAGGCAATGAACTGAACACTTACGTGGTGCCCTCCTTTTCATCTCTTCAGATCTGCCGATTCCCAGACTTCTACTCTGTCATCCAAGATGGCCGCACCGCTCCTCAGACTGCCTGATGCACCCTGTGCAGGACTCTTCCTGCTGCCCCTGGATTGCTCATATGATCAGAGCCGGCCAATCCAAAGGCAGGGCCGGAGCAGGTGGTCTGAGAAGCAGTGTGGCCATCTTGGATGACAGGAGAAGCCGGGGAACAATGAGGCACATTTATCAAGTTTGCCTGTTTTTGGCCATAAAATGAGCCAGGCGGATTTAGTTTGGCCGTCTTTCATTTGCTGAGTTTTTTTTCCGTACATCTTATGTATTAGACCAGGCCTATTATTAGTCTGCCCTCTGGTGGTTGTTTTTCAGTTACAGTTTCACGTTCTCTTAGAACAGTGTTTCCCAACCAGTGTGCCTCCAGCTGTTGCAAAACTACAACTCCCAGCATGCCCGCACAGCCAAAGGCTGTCCAGGCATGCTGGGAGTTGTAGTTTTGCAACAGCTGGAGGCACACTGGTTGGGAAACACTGTCTTAGGCCTCTTTCACACTACAGTATGTTGAATTCAGTGTTTTGCGTTCCGTTTTTCACAGATCCGTTGTTCCGTTTTTTGCTTCCGTTGTGGTTCCGTTTCCGTTCCGTTGTTCCGTTCCGTTTTTCCGTATGGCATATACAGTATACAGTAATTTCATATAAAAAATTGGGCTGGGCATAACATTTTCAATAGATGGTTCCGCAAAAAACGGAACGGAAACGGAAGACATACGGATGCATTTCCGTATGTGTTCCGTTTTTTTTGCGGACCCATTGACTTGAATGGAGCCACGGACTGTGATTTGCAGCCAAATATAGGACATGTTCTATCTTTTCAACGGAACGGAAATACGGAAACGGAATGCATACGGAACACATTCCGTTTTTTTGCGGAACCATTGAAATGAATGGTACCGTATATGGAACGCAAAAAACGGACCGTATACGGAACGCAAAAAACTGTAGTGTGAAAGAGGCCTTAGACTGATCTAATTTGTGTGCGCATGAAAAACGTTGCATCTTTGCGGAGAAGTCACACATCTCCCGGAAACTGCGACTTTTAATGCAAAAATAAAATAAAAATCACACTTCACCACTGAAAACAGACGAAGAAATGTACGCCAGCCCTGGAGTAGAATTAGAAATTAGACTGTTTTTATGACTTGGGCACACCTACATAAATACAAGAATGATGTATGCTGTAGATCGGGAAAATCAAAATAGTCGAATGAGACACAAAAGCCTCCAAAACGGGCGCAATTTCAGTAGTAAATGTGACTGAAAAAATAAGACTATAAAATAAAACAGCATTTTTTTTAGACTAAAACAGGCACAAATGGGCACCTTTATTAAAGGGGTTGCCTCATCTAAGATAATGCGCTCTCCAACACGGAGCCCTGAAAGTGTTGGAGGGCGCACTGCACATGCGCAGCCGTCCACCATTAACTTTCTATAGGGCCGCCAAAAATTGGCGAGCGCTGGCTCAGCTATTTCCGTCCGGCCCATAGAAGTGAATGGGAGCGGTGGCCGGTCATGCGCAGGGCGCTCCCATTCACTTCTATGGGGAGCCGGCTTGGTGGTGGCCGAACCAGAGTCCTCCTGCCACCACCTTGCGGGGCTCCGTTTCCGATATAGGTGCTGGTCCCAGCGGTGGGACACACACCTATAAGACAATAGGGGCATATCCTAGCGATATGCTTCCATTGTCTAAGATAAGACAACCCCTTTAAAACCTGCGTTTTAGACGCCGGTCTTAATAAGCCCTATATATGGTGGTGGATCGCCAAAGTTATTTAGAGGCGCTGGCCTGTCCATAACTTGGGTGCATCCAGCGCCGATTCTAAATGTAACACAGATTCCTTGCTGTCTTACATTTAGACCATTTTCTATGCCTAAAACAGGCGAAGAAAATGATGTATGAGACGGGCTTGCCGGCCCCTCCCAGGACCAGGCCACAACTACGTTTTTTTTTTGTTTTTGCGTTCCGTATACGGAACTATTCATTTCAATAGATCTGCAAAAAAAATGGAAGGTACTCTGTTTGCCTTCCATTTCCGTATTTCCGTTCCGTTCAAAGATAGAACATGTTCTATTATTATCCGCATTACGGACAAGGATAGTACTGTTCTATCAGGGGCCAGTTGTTCCGTTCATCAAAAAACGCAATGCACACGGACGCCATCCGTATTTTTTGCGGATCTGTTTTTTGCAGACTGCAAAATACTGAAAAAGCCATACGGTCGTGTGCAAGAGGCCTTAGACCTGGCGTGAGTTGGGAAGAAGTTGTAGATTCTGCCGCACCGTGGTGTGTGACAGAATCTGCGCCAGATATACACCACAGAAGGGGTATATATATGGTCATAAATGACCCCCAATGAATGTAAGCGCTCTGTTCATTCTCAGTTATTATCAGTCATCCACATCCTTCCATAAAAGACGGTCCCTGGAGTCAGGAATCGGACTCATCCAGCGCCTACTCCTATAACGTAAGCTGCCACCATCCATCACTTTACGGCCGGGATGACGGAAGGCCCTGGTTACAGCCACGCAACCCACACGAGAACGCACTGCGTCCTGGCATACGCCCATAAAACTTCTAGCACCCTGGCATTTACGGTAGTGAGAAGAGCGGCTGCGGGCACGGTTACAGCAACACGGAGACAATTATTAATATACACGAAGAAGTACAGTGCTAAGTCAGGGCTCCTTCTGATGCATAGGATATAGTGTGGGTTTGGAGACAGACGGACCTGCCTGTAATCGGCCGGTCTCCTTCAAATAGAAGTGATGCCAGTCAGCCCTTGGGCCATAAATAGAGACAGAGTGGGCATAGGCCACTGAACAAGCCCCCCCCCCTGCAGTGCTGGTGTCCTGTCGGGACAAGTGCCCCTTACCATGCTATGGGAAATGTATCTATCTATCTTTCTATCCGTATAATAGCTCATTTCTTTACATCTGGTGTTTGTGTGTATCTGCAGCAGCCGAGGGGTGTATTATGAGGTTCTGCAGCAGCCGAGGGGTGCATTATGAGGTTCTGCAGCAGCCGAGGGGTGCATTATGAGGTTCTGCAGCAGCCGAGGGGTGCATTATGAGGTTCTGCAGCAGCCGAGGGGTGCATTAGGAGGTTCCGCAGCAGCCGAGGGGTGCATTAGGAGGTTCTGCAGCAGCCGAGGGGTGCATTATGAGGTTCTGCAGCAGCCGAGGTGTGCATTATGAGGTTCTGCAGCAGCCGAGGCGTGCATTATCAGGTTCTGCAGCAGCCGAGGCGTGCATTATCAGGTTCTGCAGCAGCCGAGGCGTGCATTATCAGGTTCTGCAGCAGCCGAGGCGTGCATTATCAGGTTCTGCAGCAGCCGAGGCGTGCATTATGAGGTTCTGCAGCAGCCGAGGCGTGCATTATCAGGTTCTGCAGCAGCCGAGGCGTGCATTATGAGGTTCTGCAGCAGCCGAGGCGTGCATTATGAGGTTCTGCAGCAGCCGAGGCGTGCATTATGAGGTTCTGTATCATCTCAGGTGCATATAATAATCTGCAGCAGCTGGGGTGTCGGACCCCCCCAGGATAGGTCATCGGTATTAAAGGGAACCTGTCACCGTGATTTTGCGCATAGAGCTGGGGACATGGGTTGCTAGATGGCCGCTAGCACATCCGCAATACCCAGTCCTCATAGCTCTGTGTGCTTTTATTGTGCTAAAAAAACGTTTTGATCCATATGCAAATGACCTGATATGTGTCCTGTATCCGGAGAGGAGTCCAGCGGAAAGGAGCCCAGCACCGCCCCGCGTCCTCCGAATCTCCTCCTTGCTGGCTGACGTCACAGAGCTGGAGCGCCGAAATCTCGCGATGCGCGAGCTAGCGCATGCGTAGTTCGTTCCCTGTGCTGATGCCAGCACAGGGAATGAACATGATGCCGACACTGCGCATGCGCTAGCTCGCGCATCACGAGATTTCGGCGCTCCAGCTCTGTGACGTCAGCCAGCAAGGAGGAGATTCGGAGGACGCGGATACAGGACACATATCAGGTCATTTGCATATGGATCAAAAGTTTTTTTTAGCACAATAAAAGCACACACAGCTATGGGGACTGGGTATTGCGGATGTGCTAGCGGCCATCTAGCAGCCCATGTCCCCAGCTCTATGGCCAAAATCCTGGTGACAGGTTTCCTTTTAAAATCTCGGAAAACCCCTTTGATCTAAGGCTACTCTCACACTTGCATTTTGGTGCGTATCAGTCATGGATCTGCAAAAACGGATCCGTTACAATAATACAACCATATGCATCCGTCATGAACGGATCCGTTTGTATTATCTGTAACCTGGCCAAGACGGATCCGTTTGTATTGTGCCAGATTGTGTCAGTGAAAACGTTTGGCTCCCCACCCCAGGACGGACAGAAAAACGCTGCAGTTTCCGCTTCCAGAGCGGAATGGTGACTGATCGGAGGCAAACTGATGCATTCTGAGCGGATCCTTTTCCATTCAGAATGCATTAGGGCAAAAACTGATCCGTTTTGGACCGCTTGTGAGAGCCCTGAAACGGATCTCACAAACTGAAATCCAAAACGCCAGTGTGAAAGTAGCCTAAAGCCTCGTGCACACGACAGTATTTTTTTGCGGTCCGCAAAAAGGGGTTCCGTTGTTCCGTGATCCGTGTCCGTTTTTGTTTCCATATGTCTTCCTTTATTTTTGGAGGATCACCAGACATGAAGGAAAGTAAAAAAAAAATCTAAGTTTAGTTTGCCATGCAAATGATAGGAAAAAAACGGACACTGATCACGGACGCGGATGACAATCTTGTGTGCATCCGTGTTTTTTCACTGACCCATCGACTTGAATGGGTCCGCGAACCGTTGTCGGTGAAAAAAATAGGACAGGTCTTATTTTTTTGACGGACTGAAAACACTGATTACGGACGCGGATGACAAACGGTGCATTATCCGAGTTTTCAACTGACCCATTGAAAGTCAATGGGTCCGCAGAAAATAACGGAAAACGGAACAACGGACATGGAACACAACAATGGTCGTGTGCATGAGGCCTAACTGGAATACCCTTTTAAATGAAAGATAATTTATGGAACATCGCCCAGCCCTACTATATATAGGCCATACATTTATGGGAGCACCCCCTTTAACGTTGTATCGGGTTCAGACTGTGATCTGGGATACAATGTATCAGTCTGGGGTCTGCGTACTTCAGAGCATGGAGTAGACTGGACACCACTGTATCCGCCGCTCCTCTGACAGCAGGACCAGCAGCCGACAAGTTTAGGCCTCATGCACACGGCCGTATGTATTTTGCAGTCCGCAAAAAACGCATCCGCAAAAAATACGGATGACGTCCGTGTGCATTCTGTTTTTTGCAAAACGGAACAGTTGGCCCCCGATAGAACAGCACTATCCTTGTCTGTTATGCGGACCTTAATAGGACATGTTCTATCTTTGAACGGAACGGAAAAATGGAAATAGAGAAACGGAAGGCATACGGAGTACCTTCCTTTTTTTTTTTTTTTTTTGCGGATCCATTGAAATGGGTATACGGAAGGCAAAAAATGGAACTTAAACGGGGAAAAAAAGTTCTTGTGCAAGATGCCTAAGGCTGAATTCACACGTCCGTGGAACACGGTCCGTGAGATACCGGACTGGCATCCTGCTTAGTGCAGGAGCGCACGGCGTCATTGGTTGCTATGACGCCGTGCGCTTCGTTCTGCCGCCGCTGTACAGTAATACACTCGTATAGATCATACCAGTGTATTACTGTGCTGCGGCACAAAGCGCACAGATGTGTGAATTCAGTCTAAGGGTCCATTCACACGTCCGTGGTGTGTTGCGGATCCGCAGCACACCCGGCCGGCACCCCCTATAGGATTGCCTGCTCTTGTCCGCAGCTGCGGACAAGAATAGGACATGTTCTATCTTTTGCGGAGCTGCGGACTGGAAGATCGGAGCCGCGCTCCGCAAATGCGGATGCGGACAGCACACTGTCCATTCCGTCCCCATAGAGAATTAATGGGTCCGCACCGTTCTGCAAAATTGTGGAACAGATGCAGACCCATTTGCGGACCTGTGAATGGAGCCTAATACCGCACCACCAAAGTGCAGGAGGTGAGGCAAATCTCATGGTTTTTCCTTTTGTGCGGAAAATGACCCGCTGTACGGATTTTGAAATCCACAGCATGTCAATTGTGCACAAAAAAACCCTGCAAGTAACACACGGGGGCCAGATGTCCTAAGATAGTTCCGTTAGATTGATGAGGCATAAACTAGGCGCCTATGTGTCAGTCCGTGCACCTGGCGTAAAAACTATACGTTTTTAACTAACATTTAAAGTCTGTTATCCAAGACCTATAATGTAGGATGCGGACCCATTCATTTCAATGGGTCCGCAAAAAATACCGACAGCACACCGTGTGCTGTCCACATCAGTATGTCCGTTTCGTAGCCCTGCAAAAAAAATAGAACATGTCCTATTCTTGTCCCTTTTAGGCATCGTTACAATGGATCCGCAAAAAAGAAAACGGACGGCATACGGATGTCATCCTTTTTTTTTTTTTTTGTGGATCTGCAATTTGCGGACCGCAAAACACATACGGTTGTGTGCATGTAGCCAAACTGTGGCGGAATTGCCCTTTTTTTTTCCCCCAATTCCACCCCATTTGGAATTTTTTCCCACTACATCCTATGCAGTATTAAATGGCGGCATTGGAAAGTACAACTTGTCCTGCAAAAAACCAAGCCCTATGTGAACAGGAAAAAAGTTAGGGCTCTGGGAAGACAGGGAGCGCAAAAACTGAAAAGCGCCTCTTCGAGAAAGAGCTGTCTAAAAATTCTTCAACCCCCTTCCCCCATTCCAAATTGTGGTGTTCTCCTGCCCAGTTATAGCGCTTCGCTGTGGTGAAGGGAGTCCGTTTCTTTGCAGTGATATTAATTGGCTGGTCGGTGAAGGGTTAATGCGGGGGGGTGAGATCATTGCTCCGGTGATACGCACCGTGGAGACCCGGCCGCCTATTTCTGTCTGTGACAGAGCGTCCCAGGAAGGATTCGTGTAAGAGGAGACGAAACTCCACCTGTAGTCGCTTTATACCGCACCTTATTAGCGGGGGTCGGCGCTGACCCCCAGTGTGGACCCTCATGGGCGTGGCTGGGCTCCTGAAACGTTGGTAACAGCCCCTTGGGCTCCTTACTTGCCTCATTTGCACATATATATATATATAATCGTTGTTGTTTCTTGACTGAATAAAAGCACTCATAGCTATGGGGAATGTATATAGCGGACGTGCTAGTGGCGATCTAGCAGCGCATGTCCGCAGCTCTATGAGACCAAACTAGCTGACAGAATCCCTTTAATGACCTGTCCTGAGGACAGGCCATCAATATTAAAATCCTGGACAACCCCTTTAAGTTCTGGGACTGGCCTCCTCTGTCTATGGGATGCGACTGCTTCTTATTTCCGTCTCATTAAACTAATTGATGTTGAGCTGGAAGGTGATGCCTCCTCCGTGCCTCGTCTCTGCTCCATGTCTCCTGGGAGGCGGCTGCTGCTCTGCAGGCTTGTAGGGACGCGACGCTGAGGCATTGGAAATCCTGATTATAGGGCGTGGGGTAGCAGAAGGGTGCCGAGGTGACCCGTCTGCATTGGGTTGCCAGTTGCCAAAGCTTGGTCCGGGTGATGGGCGTGCACAAATATGGTGGAGACCTAAAGGGAGCCCGTCGTGTTGGATGTGCACCAGGTTATAGAGCAGGAGGAGCTGAGCAGATTGATATATAGTTTTGTGGGGAAATATTTCCGCCTAACTTATCATTTACACGTTTGAGCTCAGGAGTCCGGTGGGCGGTCTTATCAGTTACTGACCAATGACTCTGATTAGGACCGCCCACTAGACACCGGAGACCAAACGGAGTGTAGCTTTATGGGAAAAGATTCAGTACAAACTGACATTTACTGGTCTTAGGTGTCCAGTGGGCGGTCCTAATCAGAGTTAAAGGGGTTATCCGCAAATTTGATATTGATGACCCATCGTCAACATGAGATGGTTGGGAGGGAGGGGGGTCCAGCTCCTGGGAGCGACACCAAACAGATGTTCAAAGAGGCCACAGTGGTCCGTGAGGACTAGATTCCACCAATTTTCCTGCACCTACCTACTTAAGTAGGTAGGTGCAGGAAAATTTATGGAATCTAGTCCATAAGGACATTAGTAGTAGTGAATGTTGGTTAACACACCATATCCCGGCTCTTAAAGGGGAAGTACAATAATTGTAGTGGTCCGTGAGCGCTCAGGCCACTTCCTAGGCCATGTGACCCCACCCCGTACTTCTCTGAGCGGTACAGCCTTGCTTATAACTCTATGTTGTTGGATTCCTCTATTATTCCTACTAGTGGTTTACAAATGAATTGCCAACTGGGTGTCACCAGTACGGGGTGTGTCCCTGCACATGTTCTCTCCGGCAGCACTTATTGAATAGTGTCGGACTGTGCAGAGACGCATCCCCAATTGGAAGCATGCAGTGGTAGGACTATTAGGGCTCATGCACACGACCGTATGGCTTTTTCAGTGTTTAACGGATCCGTAAAAAACGGACCGCAGTTCAGTTTTTTGTTTCCTTTCTGTTTTTCCGTTCCGTTTTTCCGTATGCCATATACATTATATTAATAATTACATAGAAAAAATTGGGCTGGGCACAACATTTTCAATAGATGGTTCCGCAAAAACGGAATGGATACGGAAGACATACGGATGCATTTCCGTAGGTGTTCCGTTTTTTTGCGGACCCATTGACTTGAATGGAGCCAAGCACTGTGATTTGCGGACAAGAATAGGACATGTTCTATCTTTTCACGGTACGGAAATATGGAAACGGAATGCACACAGAGACACTTCATTTTATTTTTTTGCTGAACCATTGAAATGAATGGTTCAGTATATGTACCGCATACTGAACTAAAAAAACAGCCCGTATACTGTACTAAAAAAAACGCCCATATACCGTCGTGTGCATGAGCCCTTAGAGCAGGCATCCTCAACCTGTGGTCCTCCAGCTGTTGCAAAACTACAACTCCCACAATGCCCTGCTGTAGGCTGATACCTGTAGGCTGTTTGGGCATGCTGGGAGTTGTAGTTTTGCAACAGCTGGAGGGCCGCAGTTTGAGGATGCCTGCCTTAGAGCGCTGGGCGCACCTCTGTCCCATTTCAAATGAATAGGGCTGAGCTGCAATACCAAACACGGCCACTATGCAATGGAAGGCGCTGTGCTTGGTGAGGTGTGAAGAGAACACCGCTCACCAGAGCATCGTAGCCTCTTCATACAGCAGATCGGCCGGGGTGTCCTGGGTGTCGCCGATCTGATGACCCATCCCAAGGATAGGGTCATTAATATCAAATTCCTGGATATCCCCTTTAACTGTCAGTTACTGATAGGACCGCCCACCGGACTCCTGAGTTTAAAATGCGCAAATAACAAGTTCCCACAAACTGTATATTGATCTGCTCTATAACATGCTCATGTTCCCTCAAAAAGACTCATTTTCCCTATAAAATCGGGATCACATGACTGAGGGTAACCGGTTTGCTTTGGGTGTGAATAGAGAAAAAAAAGAAGGAAATAAATTGCACGCAAAGTAGATTTTAAAATGTGACATTTTCATAAAATGACTGGATTTCCCGGCATGATGGGTAATCGGGGTTCTTTTTCTCTTTTCAGACTGTTTCCAGAAAGAACCCGGACGATGTACAGGAGGTAATGGCCTGCTTGCTGACTGTTTTCTGTTTGGGATCGGATTATACAGAGTCAGAGAATTGCTCCAATGTCCCGTCTGTGTGTAGTTGATCCCTCTCGTCCTCTTCCCACCAAGTCATCCCGGGAGCAGAGATCTAGGCTGCTGTATGCATGGTTCTTGCACTGAAGAACTGAATAAGGCTCTGTTCACACTTGTCTTGTGGCTTCCATTCATAGCAGACACCGCTGGTACTGACAGACCCCGTTGACACATAAGAGGGTCCATTGTTTTGATGGGAAAGCTAGAGTCGTAGGCCGCTCTGTTATTTTCTGTCAAATATGGTGAAACGTACAACGGAGCCTCCTGTGCAGGTGTGAGCAGAGCCTGAGCTGCAGCGGAGAACATAGCGTGTCCACCACCGCGTTTTCTTCTCTGACTAGTAACGGATCTTCAGGCCGCTGTGTTGTGAGGTAAGTGATGGACTTCTCCATATCTGATAAGCAGGCACAAAGACTTCATAAAGAGCACCTGTCAGCAGGGTCAGCCCTATAAATCCAGGATTAATAGGGTTAATCCTGCTCATTGCAATCTTGTAAAAATCGGTTGTGGCATTCGTGAGGGGAAAAATGTATTATTTTATGCAAATGAAGGCTTCCGTGCAACTGAGGGGGTGTTGTTTAGCCCCTGGGTGCACCCCAGCTTTCCAGTACTGGCCACGCCCCCCGGTGCACCGAAGACCTCATTTGTATTAAGAATAATAATAATAATTTTTTCATGGAAAGGCAACGCAACCAGTTTTCACAAGACAGGTATGATAGGGAGTCTGTCACCAATATAACTAACTGCACTGCCCAAAATCACAAGCACATCCCAAACATACCTGTGTGCACTGGGCGTGCCCAAAGCAAACCAGACTTCAAGGGGTTGTCCCACAAAAAACGCCATGTCTCGTCTATGATGTGCACTGAGCGCCGGGGCCGTCCGTCTTGTCTCGTCTATGATGTGCACTGAGCGCCGGGGCCGTCCGTCTTGTCAGGTCTCGTCTATGATGTGCACTGAGCGCAGGGCCGTCCATCTTGTCTCGTCTATGATGTGCACTGAGCACAGGGCCGTCCGTCTTGTCTGGTCTCGTCTATGATGTGCACTGAGCGCAGGGCCGTCCGTCTTGTCTGGTCTCGTCTATGATGTGCACTGAGCGCCGGGGCCGTCCATCTTGTCTCGTCTATGATGTGCACTGAGTGCTGGGGCCGTCCGTCTTGTCAGGTCTCGTCTATGATGTGCACTGAGCGCCGGGGCCGTCCATCTTGTCTCGTCTATGATGTGCACTGAGCGCCGGGGCCGTCCGTCTTTTCAGGTCTCGTCTATGATGTGCACTGAGCGCAGGGCCGTCCGTCTTGTCAGGTCCCGTCTATGATGTGCACTGAGCGCCGGGTCCGTCCATCTTGTCTCGTCTATGATGTGCACTGAGCGCCGGGGCCGTCCATCTTGTCTCGTCTATGATGTGCACTGAGCGCCGGGGCCGTCCATCTTGTCTCGTCTATGATGTGCACTGAGCGCAGGGCCGTCTGTCTTGTCTCGTCTATGATGTGCACTGAACGCCGGGGCCGTCCGTCTTGTCAGGTCTCGTCTATGATGTGCACTGAGCGCAGGGCCGTCCGTCTAGTCAGTTCCCATCTATGATGTGCACTGAGCGCAGGGCCGTCCGTCTTGTCAGGTCTCGTCTATGATGTGCACTGAGCGCCGGGGCCGTCCATCTTGTCTCGTCTATGATGTGCACTGAACGCCGGGGCCGTCCATCTTGTCTCGTCTATGATGTGCACTGAGCGCAGGGCCGTCTGTCTTGTCAGGTCCCATCTATGATGTGCACTGAGCGCAGGGCCGTCCGTCTTGTCAGGTCTCGTCTATGATGTGCACTGAGCGCAGGGCCGTCCGTCTTGTCTCGTCTATGATGTGCACTGAGCGCCGGGGCCGTCCGTCTTGTCAGGTCTCGTCTATGATGTGCACTGAGCGCAGGGCCGTCCGTCTTGTCAGGTCTCGTCTATGATGTGCACTGAGCGCAGGGCCATCCGTCTTGTCAGGTCTCGTCTATGATGTGCACTGAGCCTTCTATCTTATTTTCCCTGACATCTGCCATTGGGGGGGAGTGGAGACAACCCTTTATAAATTATGACGTATCCTCATCGCTATGAGATTGAAAGGGATCCTAAACCAGCCTCCCCCCCCCCCCCCCCTTCACCCCCGCTGATCATCTGTTCGACAGTAGCTCTGGCGCCAGAACTACACAGCCCCATCCGGTGTGTAGTGGATGGAGCTGGTTACCATTCACTTCAATGGGAGCTGTTCTGCAGTAACCTGCTCCGTCCACTGCACAGCAGACAGGTGGTTGTAGTACTGGCACTGTATGTCCTCATCTATTAAAGGGGTATTCCCATCATTTATCCACAAAGCTAGGTGATAAATGTCTGATTGGTGGGGGTCCAACTCCAGACCCATGGAGTTTGGATGGAGTGGCAGTATGGATACTAAACCACTTTTTAGTCAAATATATATTTATTATTCTAAAGATATAAAAATATACAAAGAAAGAAGTCAGGAGGATTGGTCAGTCAGCAGCAATCCATGTAATGAATTACAAATACATAATAATCTTACACATAGTCTGATAGGTAGGAAAAGTAGCGCAGGCAATGACCAGGAGAAAACCGCTAAATCTAGTACTAGAAGCACCATGAGCGAGCTAACTATAGAAGGAGAGAGGTGGAGGACATCAGCACCCTCCAAATTAGGGTGGAGGGAGCAACAGGCAGGGATCTCTTAAAGCGCCACCAAGGAAGCCATAAATGTTCAAAGCAATCATGGGTGCCTTCAATCCATGCAGCGAGTTCCTCTAGCCGAAAAATCTCATCAACTTTTATCCATTGACGCCTGGCCGGTGGCTCAAAGCTCAGCCATTTGGCTGGTCTCAATAACTTGGCTGCGGTAATAAGGTGTGTTGGGAGGCATCTCCTATGGGGCCTAAATGAAGGGAAGTCCAACTACAGATGATTATCGCAGATCTGACAAATGGCGTCCTCCACCTCCCTCCAAAATATTTTGATCCCAGCACACTCCCACCAAATACGAGAGATGGTCCCCGGCAACAGCGATCCGTAGGGCTAAATCCCTGGCAATAAAGGAAAGCAGGGGTTTTGTTCCAGTGGGTGAGAGTTTTATAGGAATTCTCCTGCGTGCCAACACAACGGGAGAATCCATGTGAGCGAAGTGTTACGTGTTTGGCTTCTGTAGTTGAGAAAGTCGTACCTAATTCTTCCTCCCATCCCGACACAAAAGGTAGTGGATCAGGAATAGCCAGAGTTCTGTAAATCTTCGAGATCTCTTTTCGGAGGGGCTTGTTCAAACCAAGTAAGGGGGCGGGGGTGAGGGCAGAGCTGCAGAAATTTACGGCACAAAGATCGAAATTGGTAATAAGGTAGAGTATGCATCTCAGAAACAACTAAGAGCGCTACCAATGCTGGATGGGGAAGTATCTCGCCCTTATAGAGAAGTGTGGAGATAGGTAGTTCCAACCAGGACAAAAACTCAGCCAAATCTCCATGTCCCATGCCCCGGATCAGATATGGAAGGTAAAGGTGAGGGGAAAGGAGCAAATAAAGTCACTCTGGGCTGCTTGCGCCAAACACTAAACGTCCCTCTAGTGAGGGGATTAGAGATGGAACCCAAATCATTAAAATTACACCACCGCTCATTTATTTTTTATTTTTAGGAAATTCTCCCTCCAAGTAAATTCTATATACTTTCCTTTCAGCATCCTGTAATCCAGAAGATGTGCTAATCGGATTAAAGGAACCTTACTGTGTAAACAGGGGCGGAACTATAGGGGAAGCGGCTGCTTTGGGGCCCTGACCCAGAAGGGGCCCATCCAGGAGGAGGATGACTAATAGATTTTGTCAGGGCCCCCTATACAGTATACAGTGGCAGTATAGACAGATGGAACAGCTGCCGGGCCTGGTCTGAGAGAGCGATCTTTACTAGCCACAGGAATAGGGGCGGCATGAAAGGAAGGGGTTGCGAAAAAATTACCGTGGGAGGGGGGCCCCATTCAAAAATTTGCTGTGGGGCCCAGTCATTTCTAGCTACGCCACTGTGTGTAACGGACAATGACAAACGTTTGTATTGCTCTTTTCCCGCAGCCACTCAAAGTGCAAGGATAGTAGTGCGACCCTGGGAAGTCAGTGGCTGCCATATAGGCGCATGATGCACACTAGGGTCCATTTCATAAAGAGCTGAGGGTGTGGGAGGAAACCCCAAGGAAGCCACGCAAACCCGGGGAGAAGATACAAACTCCATGCAGCAAATAGATGTGTTAGTCATCCAGCAGCATTTGTGCGGTGCTTGGATTGTAGACGGGTGTAGTCCCGATTCCCATGTGACGCCCTTCTCTCTTCTCCTGCAGATAGTGACTTGGAAAAGATACAGCGACTTTAAGAAACTGCACCGAGATCTCTGGCAGATACATAAGAATCTCTTCAGACAGACTGAGCTCTTCCCTCCTTTTGCTAAAGCGAAGCTGTTTGGTAAGTGCCGAGGCTTGTGGAATGAGGAGAGGACAGCGTGCGGTGCATGGAGCAATCCTACCCTGCAGAATCCTGTCATGTCTGTGCTTGTACTCGAGGAAGGACGCACGCTTTACACCCTCGTGTCCTCCATTTTTTTTGTTTAAACTATTTGTCAGCCACTGATATGAGGAGTGAATAGCATTGATTATGTCGGGACAATGGCTCCTGTCCAGGGATATAGCAGGAACCAAGTGATCGGTAGGAAAAATGGGCAAGCGTAAGGATTTGACCGACGTTTACCAGAGCCACCGCACTATGCAAAAGTTTTAGGCAATGTAAAAATGGTTTTAGAAATGGAAGTGTTTTATAGTTTGCATTTTGTTAATAAAAGATAAAGTGAATGAACAAAAGAGAAATCTAAATCCAATCCATATTTGGGGTGACCGCCCCTTGCCTTCAAAAATGGCATCAGTTCTTCAAGGTATAGACCTTCATGCGGTTTTTGAAGGAACTCAGCAGGGAGGCTGTTCCCAAGCATCTTGGAGAAGTAACCACAGATCCTCTGTGGATGTAGGCTTGCTTAAATCCTTCAGTCTCTTCCTGTAATCACAGACAGACTGGAAATGCAGGCATATACCGGTACTTATCCATCACGCAATGCCGTCTGATTGACGACCCCAAACATACAGACTATGTTATGAAGAACTATTTTCAGTGTAAAGTAGAACAAGGAGTCCTGGAAGAGATGACATGGCCCCCACAGAGCCTTGATCGCAACATCATCCAGTCTATGTGGGATGACATGAAGGGACAGAAAGATGTGAGTAGGGCTGCAGTAAACGAATATTTTTGTAATCGAGTATTCTATCGATTATATTTCTCGATTCATCGAGTAATCTAATAAGAAAAAGCTACTTAAAATAACGTACGTAATTAGGTATGTATAAAGTTATTGGTTTGAAGGGGTTAATAACTTTATACATGCCTAATGCCAAGGTGCTTCCATTAACCCCTCCAAACCAATAACTTTATACATGCCCATTGAGTTTGGAGGGGTTAATGGAAGCACCTTGGCATTAGGCATGTATAAAGTTATTGGTTGGAAGAGGTTAATGAAAGCACCTTGGAGGTGCCTTCATTAACCCCTCTCTAAACCAATAACTTTATACATGCCAAGGTGGTGCTTGCAGCCTCCATTAACCACTCTCTCTCCATCTGCCTCCCCCCAGCCTCTGATCTGCTTGCCCCCAGCCTCTGATCTGCCTCCCCCCCTCCCCCCCAGCCTCTGATCTGCCTCCCCCCCAGCCTCTGATCTGCCTCCCCCCCAGCCTCTGATCTGCCTCCCCCCCAGCCTCTGATCTGCCTCCCCCCCAGCCTCTGATCTGCCTCCCCCCCAGCCTCTGATCTGCCTCCCCCCCCCCTCCCCCCAGCCTCTGATCTGCCTCCCCCCCCTCCCCCCAGCCTCTGATCTGCCTCCCCCCCCCTCCCCCCAGCCTCTGATCTGCCTCCCCCCCCCTCCCCCCAGCCTCTGATCTGCCTCCCCCCCCCTCCCCCCAGCCTCTGATCTGCCTGCCCCCTCTGGTAACGCAACCCCCCCCCCTCTCTCCCCAGTATTAATCATTGGTGGCAGTGGCCACAGGGTCCCCCTCCTCCCCCCCATCATTGGTGGCAGTGTCAGTTCCGATCGGAGCCCCAGCAGTGTAATGCTGGGGCTCCGATCGGTTACCATGGCAGCCAGGAGTCACGCTACTGAAGTCCTGGCTGCCATGGTATGTTAGTGAGCAGAGAGCAGCGCATTATACTCATGTGCGCTGTGGCCGGCGGTCGCTCCTTCTTCTGTCTGTGCGGCGGATTGCTAATGCTTACAGCATTAGCAATGCGCCGCACAGACCTATGAGAAGGAGCGACCGCCGGCCACAGCGCACGTGAGTATAATGCGCTGCTCTCTGCTCACTAACATACCATGGCAGCCAGGACTTCAGTAGCGTCCTGGCTGCCATGGTAACCGATCGGAGCCCCAGCATTACACTGCTGGGGCTCCGATCGGAACTGACACTGCCACCAATGATGGGGGGGAGGAGGGGGACCCTGTGGGATATGGCCGGCACAGTCATTGGTAGCGCAGTGGCCACAGTCCCTCCCCTCCTCCTCCTCCTACTCTGTCCTCATTGGTCTTCAGCGGCAGCCGCGCACAGTGGGGAGGGAGAGACTCCCCCCTCCCCCCTCCGCTGTGCCGGCTCAGTCCTGCCTCTCTGGCCTCCGGAGGACACGGAAGCGGTGAGTGAGACGCTTAATTTCACTCCCGCTCCGTGATCACGTGATGTAAACGATTCCTCGATGCAGGGAAACTGCATCGATGAATTTTTTGACTCGATTTAATCGAGTTATTCGAATAATCGTTTCAGCCCTAGATGTGAGTAAGCCTACATCCATAGAACATCTCTGTTTAGTTCTCCTCGATGCTTGGGACAACCCCCCCCTTCCCGAGTTGCCTTCAAAAACTGTGTACAAGTGTAGCCAGAAGAACTGATGCTGTGCTGAAGGCAAAGGGTGGCCATGCTGAATATCCGTTAGATTTAGGAACTATTAGCGCTTCTATTTTTGAAAGCGTTCCTACTTTGCAGCATTTTTTCCGCACTTCCCCCAAAACGTTTGCACAGTACTGTAAATTGTCAGAGCATCTTCAAAGTGGCAGATGTTGAGTCCTCCTGGTAGGCAGTACCAAAACTAGTCCACGGAAGGACAACCGGGGACCCAGTGTCGGGATCGTGGGGGCCAAAAGCCTATAGCTGTGTGGTGATAGGGTTGATCCCACTGTAGAGCAAATTGTTAAAAAAAAAAGTTCCTGCTGGCGATAATAGACGGGGGTCAGAACACACAGGGCATCTCAGCTTACTGTGTATCGGGCGGTGTACCTGCAGACTGGTCAGAGAGTCCATGTCAATCCCTGTCCATTGCCAAAATGGGGGCATTAGTATCAAAAATGGATCATAGAGCAATGGAAGAAGCGACCTGTGGGCGGCTGGGGCTTGTGCATCACTTACTTGAAGAAGAGATTGCATCAGTACGCACTGAGAAGAAGGCAAGCTGGCGGAGACGGCCTGCTGCTCTGGACAATGTTTTGCTGGAAGCCTTGGGTATATACTGATTTATTCTGTTGCCTGAGCTTGTACAGGACAGCATTTCCAGAGAATTTCGATACATCATCCAAGTAGACATAAGAAAAGTCAGAAAACAACTTATTGGACCAGATTTACTAACGTGTCTGCAAAGTGTCCAAAAAAAGTGGTGCAATTTGGCACAACTAGGGTCTCTATATTTGCTTGATCACGGAGTGTGGCCTTAGACGCCATATTTGCGCCAAGATTGCCAAAAAATCTGGTCTAAATTTCTGAAAGTAAGCCGACCGATAGCTGGTATAGAGCAGAGAAAAGTGTCTATCCCTGCATCACATTTATCATCCAGCCTGAGCCAATCCATCTACAGGGTTGGTAAATCGCGGTGTTTGTGTTGTAGGCATGCTGCGCGTAATGTGCAGGGAGGGGGAGGAGAAGGTCTCTGATCCGACGTTCGATTGGCTCAACACTAATGATGGGTTTCAATCTTGGCGAAAACCTCTTTAGGCTCCCTGCACAGGAGAGAGGGTTTACAAGCAGCAAATCCATTCGCACCTAAAAAATCCTTGCGTTACGTGCGGTTTTTCTGCAGATCTCACCCTTGCTTTGCAGAGGGCGAAATCAACAAAACAATTGAGATGCTGCAGATTTCAAAATCCACACAGCAGGTTCATTTCCACACGGAAGAAAAAAAAGCAAAGTGTACATATTTTTTTGTCTTATACACTCCCCCCCCCCCCCATGAAAAACCACACGTAATCCGCAACGTGTGCAGGTAGCCTTACACTTGTAGTAGTTTTATCCCAGTAAACCTAGTTCATGGCTCCCTCTGGTGGTCTTTTGTGGTAAGTCATCTGTGGAATTTTTTTTATTTATTTATTTATTTTTGCAACATTTTTAAAACCTCTGTGCAGTTGCATTGCCCAGTAGTCTATTGTGGATTTTCTGTACAGAATCCACAGTAACATTATTGGAAATATGTATGAAAGACACAGTTCTTGCTCAAAATCTTGCTTAACCAGTAAATAAGAAAAATGAACCCTATGAACTTGTAAAGCGCTGCGGAATATTGTGGCGCTATATAAATAAATGTTATTATTATTAAGAAAAAGAAAATAAAAAACTTGTGATATGCCGACTTTTGTAACGCTTAACACACTGGGGTGTGAGGTGAACAGAAGCACAGACCATTGGTCTAACTAGTGTTCCCATTCACTGGCCGCAGACGTAGATCCTGAAAATGATGAGGAACTGAAACAAAGTGTGCAGAACATTCTATGTCCAGAGTAATAAAGCTTTAGGCTACTTTCACACTTGCGGCAGAGTGATCCGGCAAAACGTATGCCAGTCTTAAAAATGCCTTATCAGTCAGAAAAATGCATTGAAATGCCGGATCTGTCTTTCCGGTGTCATCCGGCAAAACGGATCCGGCATTTATTTTTTTTCACCTTTTTTTTCATCCAGCATTCCGGTATTTTGAATGCTGGATCCGGCACTAATACATTCCGGCAAGTCTTTAGTTTTTTTTGCCGGAGATAAAACCGTAGCGTGCTGCGGTTTTATCTTTTGCTTGATCAGTCAAAAAGACTGAACTGAAGACATCCTGAACGGATTGCTCTCCATTCAGAATGCATTAGGATAAAACTGATCAGTTCTTTTCCGGTATTGAGCCCCTAGGACGGAACTCTGTGCCGGAAAAGAAAAACGCTAGTGTGAAAGTACCCTAATTTTAAATTAACCCTTTTCATCTTCTGTGCTCTGTTGATTCAGTAGAGCCAGTTTATCCTACACCTGGGTTACTCAACTAGTTTTTATAAGGCCGAATGCACACGGCCGTGTTCCGCGGCCGAGAGCGGTCTGTGGTATCCCGGCCTGGCATCCTGCTGAGAGCAGGAGCGCATGGCGTCATTGGTTGCTATGACGCCGTGCGCTTCATGCTGCCGCTGCACTACAGTAGTACGCTTGTATAGATCATACGAGTGTATTACTGTAGTGCAGCGGCGGCATGAAGCGCACGGCGTCATAGCAACCAATGACGCCGTGCGCTCCTGCTCTGAACAGGAATCCAGCCCGGCTTACCACGGACCACTCTCGGCCGCGGAACACGGCCGTGTGCATTCGGCCTAAAGGTCCACTTACCTGGGTCTGTGTTCATGTGATGGTCCAAACTGCAGACCAACAGGGAAGAGGTCCTCTTAGTGCTTCTTAAAATTTTCTACAAAGTCTATGATTTATTATTTTTTAGTGGGAAAACCAGACCAGAACCCAGAATTAAGACCTCAGACCAGTATACTCATTCAGACCACAGACCACATCCTTAACCTATTCAGACCCCAGACCTTTAAACTCATTAAACCCCTAAACTCATTCAGACCCTAAACTCATACACACCATAGACCAGACTAGTAAACTTATTCAGACACCAGACTAGTCTCCTAAAATTATTTCAAATCCCAGGCCAGACAAAAAAAAAAACACATGAAAAATCTATAGTTAATGGGTCCTCTTCCTTCCAGGCCATACCACACACAGCGTCCCGACGCCGACCATCATTGAGATGACGGTGAGCCAGGCCCCTGGTGGCAGACCTGCTGTTATAGCTGCTTTGGCGTAGTGTATCTATGGCTGTAGGTGTTTGGACCCATGGTCTGTAGTACTTTTATCCTATACTCCATCCATATTGACGGTAAATAAGGGGGACCGCTCAGCTGCCCCTCTCTGTACAGTGACCTCCGCACATATTGCAGAGCACGCTCAGTACAATGCGTAATTTAATGTAATTTAATGAGTCCTGTTCTGCAGTTCGAGCACAATGGCTGCCCCCCATTACCATGTAAAACAACACGGGCAGTTTTTCCTTTGCTTTGATCAGCAGCCAGTGCAGTGTAAGCCTTGGCCTTGGCTCCTTCAGGACGGGTCGGGGCAGCTGGGAATGGCCGCATCTCTTGCTTTCCAGGAGAGAAGCCTGAGAAGAAGTCTGCAGCTTGAGGGGCACCGTCCTTCACACACAAGTGTTTGCTTAACGTGTTCTGTTCCCACACGCTCTGAAAACAAGAGGTCAGAGAGTAAATGAGATCGGATCCCACCGGCGAGACCCCTGGGAACATGTCCTGGTGTTTTCCATCCACTCCCATTGCTTTTATTGAGTGCGGAAATAAACACAGGGCTGTGATAACGGACCCATCAGTTCTTATCTCCAGCCGGCTATGGGGGGCCGCTACTATGAGAAATCCCCCCGTGCGATGTTGTTCTGTTTGCTTCTGTTTCCTCCTGATCCCCCGTGTCAGTATTCTCTGTGCACTCTGCTTATTTCCAGACATTTATGTAAGCGCTCATGCACACGACCATATGTATTTTGCAGATGCGCAAAATACGGAGACTGTCCGTGTTGCATTCGCACTTTTTGCAGACCCATTGACTTCAGCGAGTCCATGTCCAGGTATAGGACATATGGATGATCTGTATGTTTTCCGCTTCTGTTTCTGCGTCCCACTGACCCATTGGTCACAACACAGCGACGGTATCCGTATTTTTGCGGACTGCAAATTGGACACAGTTGTCTGCATGAGGCCCAATGAGAGGCCTGTGCTCATATTTTGACTGGTTGTAGTATGGACGGCAGTGGGGCAGATTTTCTAATACTGTCTAATAGTTTTAGGCTCCCTTCACACGTCCGTGGAATGGGTCCGCATCCGTTCCGCAATATCTGGAACGGGTGTGGACCCATTCATTCTCTATGGGGATGGAATGGTAGCATTTCCGTAGCGCGGCCCCGATCTTCCGGTCCACAGCTCCGGAGAAAAATAGAGCATGTCCTATTCTTGTACGCAATTGCGGACAAGAATAGGCATTTCTATGGGGGTGCCGGCCGGGTGTATTGCGGATCCGCAATGCACTGCGGACGTGTGAATAGACCCTTACAGTGGAAACTTAGGCTAGACAACTGAAAGGGGATTTTAGGGTAAATCAAAGTGTTGAGTCGCCCCTTCCCTTTCCCCGCTGCTCCTCACTTCCCGTTCCTGGCTTGACGAGAAAGGCCCGCTCAGCCAGTCGCTGGTATAGGCAGGTCACCCCCATCGCCAGTGATTGGCTGAGCCAGGATCGGGAAGTGAAGAGCAGCATTGGCACGGCGGCAGTGAGGGGCAGTATTTGTTGTGTGTTTTTTATAGATTTATATTTTTTATTTTAAGGCCTCATGAATATGACTGTATTATATGAGGATGGGACGCAAACTTTTTCATTTCTACGAGGGCGCAAAAAAAATGCGAACAGCCCATGGATATCCTCTGTGTGCTCTCCGCATCCGCGCAACTGTTCCGCAGATTATATAATATGTCCTTTTTGTTGTGCGTTTTTCGGACAAGAATAAGCATTTCTACAAAAGGGACGGCAGAAAGTGCAGGATGCACAAGGCTGGTATCCGTATTTTGCCGATCCGTGGCTTGCGGACTGCCAAACGGTAACTGCCGTGTGCAAGAGGCTTAACCCCTGATCAACGACCCTTCTCCAATATTTGACCCCCTTCCCCCACCTATTGCCAGCATTGTCCGTCTTTAGTCACCCCCTCCTTACACTTCATCTGAATATCACTGTGGTTAGTGGTTTTTTTTTAAGCATCGTCTCTTGAGACATATTGATTCCCACTACAGTCTGTCATCTCCATCCACTTCCCAACCTGCTCTAGAAGAGCCGGCTTTGGATTGGCCCCTGTAGGCCTCCGTGCTATATTTGGTCTTTAGTAGTGGCCCATCCCCCCTCCATTCTGTGTGTCCTGGTCGCCCGTGATCACCATGATGCTAGTTTTGTAGCAGACTGTCGTCTTCTGTGCTTTCTAACCATACTTGTCTATTCCAGGGAGGTTTGACGAGTGCGTGATAGAGGAGAGACGCCAGTGTGCCGAGGACCTGCTGCAGTTCTCCGCCAACATCCCGGCTCTGTACAACAGCCCCCAGCTGGAGGACTTCTTTAGGGTAAATGAACGCGATCATATAACCTATACATATTGCAGGGGTGGATACTCGTATGTTTTAGGACTTGTACATCTTGCCTTATTAATTTCCTTAATTTTTGCAGTCTCCAGTTGTATGCGCTGCAGCTCTGAACTGGACCATCAGCACTTAAAGGGGTCCTCTCACTTCAGCAAATGGCCTTGATCATGGAGAGAAAGTTAATACTAGGCACTTACTAATGTATTGTGATTGTCCGTATTGCCTCCTTTGCTGGCTGGATTAATTTTTCCTTCACATTGTACATTGCTCGTTTCCAGGGGTTACGACCGCCGTGCAATCCAGCAGTGGTGGTCGTGCTTGCACACTATAGAAAAGAGCCCCGGCCTCTCCGTGGCCGGGACTGTGGGAGTGCACATAGACACACATGCGCAGCTGCTGCTATCCTGCCCCCCCCCCCCCCCCTTGTATCTGTGCTGCAGCAGTGGTCGTAACTCCTGGATATGAGCAGTGTATAAAGTGCTGGATAAAGGATAGGAGGCAATATGGACAATCACAATACATTAGTAAGTGCCTTGTATTAACTTTCTCTACGTGATAAACACTATTTGCTGAAGAGAGAGGACCCCATTAAAAGGATTTTCTAATCAGGAGGGATCTGACTTCCTGGACCCCCAGTGATCCCAAAAATAAAGTGGGCGCAGTGCTGGTGTAGCGCTGTGGGCCCCTCAAATCTCTTCTCTGCACAGTGAGGCTCCGAGGCACTGACTGTGCAGGAACTGCAGCCGACATCGTTCACTTGCATGGAATTGCATGGCCACAATGCCAGAAAGTGATGGCCTATCCTAACGATACGCCGTTTCTGTGGATGAGAAAACACCTTTAACTGTTCATCCTGATCTTCCTGGTTCATGAACAAAATCCAGATCTGCAGTAAACGGGGATGGTGAAGCATAGCAGTGGGGCAGATACTGAAAACTTGGCATAGCAATACATATTTGTAGATACAGACTATTTGTGGCAACCCTGGTGGCAGCTCAGTGGGTACAGTCATTAGTGCGTTGATAAGGCCCGTCATACGCAGACCGCACATGACTGCACCCACCGTATTGCCTAATGCTCCTGTGTCTGGCACCTTGCGGCTCTGCTTCCATTGTGAGCCCCATGTAGCTGAATAGTGCAGCAGCCATATTGAGAGGGAGTACAGGTTCTGCCATAACATAGCTTTGTTTTCCCTATTACCGTATTTGCACAAAATATTTCTTAAAGGGGGTTTCCTGGATTTAAATATCTTCAGAGTAGGTCTGGATGGCAGGGGTCCTACTCTCGGCACCCTGCTGATCAATTGTTTGAAGGAGCCGCAGCCTCTTCATACTATACCAAGCACAGCACCATACATTCTACAGTGGCTGTGCTTGGTATTGCAGCTCTGTCCCCCTCACTTGAAGACCTTTTGACCGATAGACATGACCTCACAGGCCTACAGACAGGCCATGGCTCTTGCACAAGAGCTGGGGTTCTTCTAAGTAGCGTGGATTGCACATTTGGTGGCAGTGAGACCCCTAGTGGCCATGACGTTACAGCTTTTTTTGCAGGTAGATTTTTTTTTTTTTTTTTTTTTTTTTTTTTTTAGATGAAGTGATTTAGCAACTTGCTGGTTTCACCATTCTCTATTAAATGAAATAAACTTGTGTGAAAGTACAGGTACATTGGCAGTGGCGCGGGTTCACCGTCCAGCACCATCCACTGTACATATACATTGTTTAAACTGGCTGTCCAGTTTAGAAATCCCATTTTCATACCTTGGGGAATGCTGCGTGAATAGAGGGGTCCTAAGGTTCATCTTCCGGCCAGAGTGGAGGACCTGTCCTCTCTATTCCTCAGACCACCCATTGATGTAAATGGCAATTGTGTAATGCAGCATTTCCCCTGTGGTGGCGCTGCAGGAGAATCGAACACTTCCTGCCAGGTTTCCTTTACAGATTGCGCCTGATCAGTGCAGTCCCAGCAGGAGGACACTTTGTGACCATCTAATTTTTTTAAAGGGCTTGTAGCAAGTTTTGAAGCTATCCCCTAGCTGATTGGTTTGGGGCTGACCTCTGAGACCCCCACCGATCCCAAGAAATAAGGGTCCCATTCCCGTCTTCTGATAGGGCACACACTGCCACTCCATTCTCGCTGGAGGTAGTCTAGTGCGGTACTCCGCTATTTCCGACTCTCTGATTTAGGGTGCATTCACACGAATGTATTTTTGGGTCCGCATCCGTTCCGGGTGCGGACCCATTCATTTCAATGTGGTCGCAAAAGATGCGGGCAGCACACTCTGTGCTGGCCGCATCTGTAGTTCCGAACCGCGGCCCCGCAAAAAAGATAGAGCCTGTCCTATACTTGTCCGCAATCGCGGACAAGAATAGGCATTTCTGTCATAGGGCCGGCTACATTCACACGGCTGGTATCCGTGTTTTGCAGATCCGCAATTTGTGGACCGCGAAACATATACGGTCGTTAGAATGTAGCCTAAGAATGAATGGAGTGGCATCAGAAATTTGGAACTGGACCTCCATTCTAGTTGGGGTCCCAGCGGTCGGACCCCCAGCGATCAGCTAGTTATCTCCTGTGGATAGGAGATAACTTATAAACTTGGCACAACCCCTTTAAGGGGCCCTAGGAATCGTCCAAAGTGGAGATCCCCTTTAAGTTCTCCTTTATCCCACATGTGTTCTCTATTCCATTGATAGTAATTTACAGAAAAATGAGGGAGAAACTCGTCTCCATAGTTATGGCCCTGAAATCCTCCAGAGCGTATATCGTTTTGGATGAAATCACATTAGCCGGTCCTCCTCTCGGCCACATGATCCTAATTATAAGGGCACAGATATTAGATCTCATTCAGTCTGGAAGCCGTAAGTGCAGGAAATCAGGACGGGTCGTGTGGACTGATGGCGAGTGTTTGGGTCGTGGCTGTTCAAGGTAAAACGCTTAGGCCTCCGGGTGTTCTTCCGAGCTCTGCTTGGGCACAATGTGTATTGTACAGACTGCTGCGGGAACGTACTGGACCTCTGTGTGATTTTTACGTTTTCCCAATTTTTTTTTATCTGGAATCTGTCAGACTATTAAGCTATTCTCCCATACAGCAGCACACAGGGTGCCGTAATACAGAATCGAAACCATATTAGGCCTCATGAATATGGAAAAAATCTGTGTGCGCATCTAGCCTGTGTGGCGTTGCACAAAGTCCCTGTGGTTCCCTATTACAGACCTGTAGGCGCAGCATGTGCTACCCTGTAGTACCTCTGTGCGCTGTTGTATACTTCTTGCTGCCTCGAAATTATGTAACATGTTGCAATTTCTCACAGTGTGTCTATTAAACACAATACTAAATCTGTCTTCGGGCAGCACCCCCTAGTGGTGGCTATAAGCAAACATAATTTAAAAGGGGTATTCCGGTTACCATAAATATAACTAAATTTTAGACCAATTTATTATCAATAATTATTACCTAATATAATGTCAATTTCACATATTTACCGTTCAGTAGTTATAAAAGTAGTTTTTCTTCCTCTGCCACCCACTGTGTTTCCTCATAAATTACCATGGCATCGACCTGTAGTTCTGAGCCTTTGTCAGGTCGAGCATGCTCAGTGTGTCGCTATCAATTCTCTAGCTAAATGTCTTGTGAAACAAAGGGCGTGTCAGTGTGCTGGTGATTGGTGAGTAGAGGGGGCGTGACCGGACTGTACATCAGGCAGCCAATCAGTAAACATCAACAGTCACAGCAGGAAAGCTAGGGATTGTGGGGATTGTAGTTTTTGAAGGAAGATCAGGCGCCATGATGCTGTCAGTGTGTTGCCGGCTCACCCAGGAGCCAGACAAATGGACTGCAAGGTAAATTAAAGCCCTGGTTATATGTACAGGTGTGGGTTCTGGTTGGGTCACAGCTTGCAGCCTTAATATAGTTTTTCAAAAATTTAAAGGGGTTATGGAAAAATTGGGCCCAGTTTTAGGCACTCTAATAACATGGCAAAATAATAATCCCCTACCCCCCTTGGCCAGCGCCGCACCTCTCCAGTTTCAAAGGGGTTTTATACTGAAGGCTTGCAGTGTGACAGATGAACGTGACGTCATGTGGCATCCTTCTCGGCAAGATGCGAGAAGGATGTGACGCTACTGCGGGTGTTGTTGACTTCTTAAACAGTTGATTGGCCGGGTTCCGGGTTTTGGACCCCCACCGATCAGATACTGATGGACCTATCCTATGTGTTACCCCCCCCTCCCCTTTAACTGGCTGTGGCAGTGAGATGCTTGTATAAATCTGACCTGTGCAGCCAATCACTGGGGGTATATGGCACAAGACAGTTGAGGGCAGTGATTGGCTGCAGCGGTCACACGTGTGTTCGCGTCTGTCTGTGACTGCTCCCCCACCTGATAGTTGCTCCACTGGGTTTGCACGTAAGCAGAGGCCCGGGATTACATACGTGATGTCCCCTGTGTTGTGTCTGATGAGTGTTTTCTTTCAGGGTGGAGAAGTGCATGATGGGTCAGATCTGATTGGTCCCGCAGAACCGTTTGGGGATTTTCCCGACAGCCTCTCGGACTGCAGTTCTGAAGGTAAGTTCTCTGCTCAGTGATAAGACTCTGCTCAGGGGTGGACTGGGAACCTAAAGTGGCCCTATTTTGTAGTGAGGACTAAATTGACAGAAGGCAAGGTAAACACAAGATGGTGGGGCAAGCAATACCATTTAACGGCTCATCATACCACCCCAGCCAAACACCACAGTGCATCACAAAGTACTGCCCCAGCAGTGCAAAATACCTCCCCAAAAACTGCCCCACCAAGAAGTTTCCCTGTAGGGTCTGTGGCCAGTCCGCCCCTGGCTCTGTGGCCAGTCCGCCCCTGGCTCTGTGGCCAGTCCGCCCCTGGCTCTGTGGCCAGTCCGCCCCTGGCTCTGTGGCCAGTCCGCCCCTGGCTCTGTGGCCAGTCCGCCCCTGGCTCTGTGGCCAGTCCGCCCCTTATGGGAAAAAATAAACGGAAAAAAAATAAGACAAGTGACTTCCCCATATCGGTCACAGTGGTCAGCAAAGTGTAGTCCAGTGGTCGGCAAAGTGCGGCTCGCGAGCCACAAGCGACTCTTTAGACCCTTCAATGCGGCTCTTTCCCACGGCGACCCATCCTGCACTACAGAGGAATCGAATCTTGCCTGTGGGACGCATTTGCCCTCCACAAAGTAACAGAGGGCGTGTTCGCTAACTAGTATTAGTGCACGCGCATCACAGTAGGGCCGACAGTACGCACCTCTATTCCGAGTAGTCGTCGGAACGAGGAAGAAGTGACGAGGGGTATTGACAACTTCCCGGGCAGTGAAATCTGCCAGAGACAGAACACCGCTGCAGGCTACAAGTCAGAGTCAGTGTACCTCCTTCTACCTCCATTCAGAGTCAGTGTACCTCCTTCTACCTCCATTCAGAGTCAGTGTACCTCCTTCTACCTCCATTCAGAGTCAGTGTACCTCCTTCTACCTCCATTCAGAGTCAGGGTACCTCCTTCTACCTCCTTTCAGAGTCAGTGTACCTCCTTCTACCTCCATTCAGAGTCAGTGTACCTCCTTCTACCTCCATTCAGAGTCAGTGTACCTCCTTCTACCTCCATTCAGAGTCAGTGTACCTCCTTCTACCTCCGACTCAATTATTTGGCATCAGCATTTACTTGGCATGTGTTTAAACAGCAAAAGTAATGTCTGCAGACAAGTTTAATAAAAGTAAAAAATGATAAAGATAAAATGAAATAATAATCAAGATCCAAATAAAAGAAAGTACATATAAAAGTATGTAAAAACACACTCTGGGCTCTTGCCCACGAATGTAAGGGCGCCGTGCCTGTGCTGCGGACCGCAAATAGCGGTCCGCACTGCACGGACACAGACCATGGGGCAGCTGCATGAGGATCGCGGACCCATTCACTTGAATGGGGTTCGCGATCCGCATCCGACTGCCCGCACCGCAAAAAAGTAGCGCATGCTGAAGTGAATGGGTCCATGATGTGGGCTGCACCATGGACCCATTCACTTCAATGGGTCCAGGATCCGGGATATGAGTGCTACAGAGTGCTTCCGTGGTGCTTCTGGCTGTGTCTCCGCACCGCAAAAAAGTAGCGCATGCACTACTTTTTTGTGGTGCGGAGGCACATGGACTTATTCACTTCAGCATGTGCTACTTTTTTGCGATGCGGAGGCACAGCCAGAAGCACCACGGAAGCACTCTGTAGCACTCATATTCCGGATCCTGGACCCATTCACTTCAGCATGCGCTTCCTTCCTATAGATTTTAGGTTTTAAAAATGTGGCTCTCAAAAGAAATTTTTAATCGTGGTTTTGGCGATATTTGGCTCAGTTGACAAAAAAGTTTGCCCACCACTGTTGTAGTCTGTAAAGGGTTAAAAGGCTTGTCCTGGACTTTAACACTCACGGCCTGTCCTCAGGATGGGTTATCAACTGATCTACTGATTTTAACTGGAAGGGGTTGCGGTATTCGGGTGGACTATGTGGCGTCCTTATTTTCAGGCACAGCGCCGTACGTTCTTTACCAGATCTATGCCAGATCCTTGGTTGCAAACCGCTAGAAGCTAGATGCCCGTGCCTCTTAAAGAGGTTGTCTTAGGCTACTTTCACATCTGCGCTTTCCCTTTCTTAATAGCGGGGTAAAACGCTTCCATTTTGTCCCCATTCATTGTCAAACGGGGACAAAACTACAGAATGCACTCTGTTCCGTTTGGTTGCGTCCCCATCGCGGACAGAATAACTCTGCAAGCAGTGTTTTTCTGTCGATTCACTGCTGTAGGACTTCCAAAAATAGTTGAACAAGCGCACATGGCTGTTTTCTGTAGTCCCATTTAGCAGTGAATGTAGAGCAAGCGCTGCCACCTCTCCACTCACCGCTCTGGGACTGCTGGAAATAGCTGAGCCGAGGCTTGGTAATTTTCAAAACTCCCATTGCAGTGAATAGAGGAGGACTGTGCATATGCCTGCTCTGGGGATCTGACATTTATGGCAATATCCTAGTCATTTTCCCTAAATGTTGAGATGAGACAACCACTGTAATACATTTAGTGCATCTTATTCCAGCGCATACGGAAATACAAAACGCTGGTCTTAATAAATCCTCCCCCCTATGATTTCTAACGTCATCAGATTTTGCACTATTTTGGTTCCCAAAGGATGCCCCATGAATAGCTGCAGGCCATAGGTTGTGCTCCTCCGATATAAATACTGGGTGAATGCCGTGCAGTTCTGCCTTCCACCTCTTGGTGGCAGTGTTGCTTCGCGTTGTCCTCTCTCAGACCTCGATCTGGATGAGCCTCCGATGCATAAATATTTGGAATTTAGTGTCAGAATCGAGGAAACATCTGTGATTGAGAGATGCAAATTTGAAATGTTCACAGTATTCACGCCGGCCTTCAAAACACTTGAAACATGAATACCTGTTTTGTTTTTTTTCCTTCCCGTTTCGTTTTATTTTTTTATTTTATTCCTTAAGTGACAGTGCCAATTAAGTGTTGTGGCACTCAGCGACAATGATTGCACATAATACAGCTGTCAGTGGTGACCCACAATAATCTACAGAATCTGAATTAATCAGCTGCTAATTGTGCAGGGCAAGTAAATGGCATTTTTATGAAGGATGGTCCGCTCGCTTTATAATGTTGTGCATGTGCAGGACGTGAAAGCGCGTAGACGGCTTTTTGCTGCAAACATCTGCAATTGTTATTCCATCACATTTAACTCTTTAGAGGCATTGGACCTTTTTAGAGGATTACTGATTGCACTGCACAGTGTATACATTTTGCCTGGAGTGCATCTGTCAGCAGTTTTGTACCTATGACACTGGCTGACCTGTTACATGTGCGCTTGGCAGCTGAAGGCATCTGTGTTGGTCCCATGTTCCTATGTGCCCGCATTGCTGAGAAAAATGATGTTTCACTAAATGCAAATGAGCCTCTAGGAGCAACGGGGGCGTTGTCATTACACCTAGAGGCTCTGCTCTCTCTGCAACTGCTGTGTCCTATCCACTTTAATTGAGAGGGTCAGCCAGTGAAAACGTCACCGTGCCTGGCCCTGTTAATCAAAGTGCAGGGGGTGTAGCAGTTGCAGAGAGAACTGATCTCCAGGAGTAATGGTAACGCCCCTATTGCTCCTAGAGGCTCATTTGTATATAGTAAAACATTATTTTTCTCAGCAGTGCAGACACATAGGAACATGGGACCAACACAGATGTCATCAGCTGCCAAGCGCACATGCAACAGGTCAGCCAGTGTCATAGGTACAAAACTGCTGACAGATGCCCTTTTAAAGGGGTATTCTGATCTTGAGCATTTATAGCCTTTCCATAGTCTGACGTACCCACCTCACACCAAGGTTTTCCATCGCTGGGATCTTCACTTTATGGGAGAAGTCTTTGGCGGATATGGAAAGAGGAACGTTGTTAGTGAAAGTGTAACTACTCACATATTGCTCCCAATAAGGACTGAAAATAACACTTGTAACTAGAGATGAGCGAACTTCTGTTTTAAGTTCGGCGTCTAAAGTTCGGGGGCGGGTTAGCGGAGAATCCCGATATGGATCCGGATATGGATTCCGACTTCCGTTGTGGTCCGTGGTAGCGGAATCAATAATCGGCCATTATTGATTCCGCTACCACGGACCACAACGGAAGTCGGAATCCATATCCGGATCCATATCGGGATTCTCCGCTAACCCGCCCCCGAACTTTAGACGCCGAACTTAAAACAGAAGTTCGCTCATCTCTACTTGTAACCCCAAGCGGGAAACAGAGGGAGATGAAACGTAACTTTTACTGATATGAATAAAATCGATGCACTGCACCGGAAAATAATAAAACAAAATATCATACTATACACACACCTGAGAAGCAATGTAGTGAGCCCAATGGGACAGATTTATCATGACTCTGACAGCTCACTCCACTTTCACATATGGCTAAAGTCAGTTTTAGCCAAGTCAGATTTATGATCGGCCCTTTAAGACTGTAATAAATGTGGTTTGACGGTAGCAGTTTATCCGTCAGTAAGCAGCTTTACAAAAGTCGCACATCTTTACGAAAAAGTCGCACGTTTTTCTGCAAAAGTCACATGTTCTATTAAAAAGTCTCATAGGTGTCATAAGATAAGCATGGTCCTCACTGGAGTGAAATTGCGACTTTTTAAATAGTCCCAATAGTAAATCTGTCTAGGGAGATTCGTTTACATAAGAAAACACGCCCACTTTCAGAAAACTGGCGAGCATAGTGCAGAGCAGAAAAAAGTCGCAAATTTGTGCGCAGTTTTAGCGTTTGGGACTGTTTCACTCCCTTATTCTGACCTGAGCTAATGATAAATCTGGCCCAATGAGTCAATAGACAATCAATCACAGGGCACAAGTGCACAGACAAAAAATGGAAAGTTCTTACCAATCTTGAAGTGCCTCAAGAAGTTTGGTTCAACTGCATATTCAGGAGGCTATTGGTCTCTTGTATAGATTAGGCAGCGGGAACCACTGGCCCTGGTAAACCCTAACTTAGGGAAAGAGGCAGGGTATTCCTAGTCCATCTATACAGAGCACTCGCCCCGTCCGGATACCTGACCCTAAACCCGGCCAGTATCCCTAATAAACCCTATGAGCAGTTCCTGACGTGCCACGTTTCGTATAATAACTCGTCAGGGGAAACGTTAAAAAAAAATAGGGTATCATCCAAAAATTGGAGTATACAGAAAACATATAGGATAAAGCATGTTAAGCTAAAGTCCAAAAGTATGCATGGATGAAATGAGAAAGCCTCCCCCCTAAGGTCAGTGGGAAAAATAAGAACGCTCCTCATCCGATGTGCGCCTGCCAGTGGGTATAGGCTGCCACGTATGGCGTCTGGTGTATTTAAAGGCCGCTCCAAAAACCCGCGGACCTCCTCCCAATCATGTGTGCGGGACACGTGATCACTGCGCTGCAATACACGAGACGCGGCACATGCTATTAGAGGAGTATTTTGTGCAGGACACAGTCTATAGTAACCTGCTGATAGGGCCATAATGGAAGCAACAATTGTAATCAATATATCCAGATATGTTAACGGGGCCAATGCTAGTTGTTACGAAAGCTGGTAGTTGTAGTACCTTGTTCACCTATTCCTCACATACTGCTGATCCTCGGGGATTATAGTTGCAGTTCAGGTGTGGATAGGAATGGTTCTGGATGAATGCAGCTTCCAAGTAGTTCCTCCCCCCAGCAGATAGTTACCCAAAGGAGCCCAGACTTCATGAAGGGTACAACAGGAGACTTTAATGGGGCTACATGTCAGCCTTTTATGCAGGTCTTCTAGCAAGGGACACTCCCATGGGGAGCTTGTGGAAGACTGAGACAGTTTCTTACATAAACCAATCACATGCAGAAAACACCCACCTGTGATACAATTAACCAACACAATGGGATAACGTAATCACTCACAGGCAGAACACACACATGTGATACAATTAGCCAACACAATGGGATAACGTAATCACTCACAGGCAGAACACACACATGTGATACAATTAACCAACACAATGGGATAACGTAATCACTCACAGGCAGAACACACACATGTGATACAATTAACCAACACAATGGGATAACGTAATCACTCACAGGCTAATAAAACATAACATGGCCTCACACTAGTAAATATACAAAAGAATATATACACAAGTAAAAATATGAGAAGAAAAATAAAAAATAAACATTTCTATATGTTTTCTGTACACTCCAATTTTTGGATGATACCCTATTTTTTTTTTAATGTTTCCCCTGACGAGTTATTATACGGAACGTGGCACGTCGGGAACTGCTCATAGGGTTTATTAGGGAAACTGGTTGGATGTAGGGTCAGTTATCCGGACGGGGCGAGTGCTCTGTATAGATAGGCAGGGTATTCCTAGTCCCTTTCCCTAACTTAGGGTTTACCAGGGCCAGTGGTTCCTGCTGCCTAATCTATACAAGAGACCAATAGCCTCCTGAATATGCCGTTGAACCGAACTTCTTGAGGCACTTCAAGATTGGTAAGAACTTTTCATTTTTTGTCTGTGCACTTGTGCCCCTGTGATTGATTGTCTATTGACTCGTTGGGTTCACTACATTGCTTCTCAGGTGTGTGTATAGTATGATGTTTTGTTTTGATTTATTATTTTCTGGTGCAGTGCATCGATTTTATTCATTATCAGTAAAAGTTAAGTTTCCTCTCCCTCGGTTTCCCCCTTGGGGTTACAAAGGATATGGAAAGAGTCAAACAAAAGAAGAATTGGCAAAGGGGTCCCCTGTAAGCTCCCAGAGGTGTGACACCACCCTTCAGACATATCCTGTGGATATGCCATTAAAGGGGTCATCTGTAAGTTTACTTTTGATGACCTATCCTTCGTGATAAGTCCCAAGTAAAAGGGAGTGTTACCCTGGCGGTACGTACCCATCACCGAAACGCTCACCTGTCCTGCTGCTCCGGTCTGGCATTCCTTTACTTCCTCCTAACAGGCACAGTAGCACCACTCCGTCTACTTCACTCAGGCTGAGGCCTGCTTATTTCCTGCTTTTCTCTGCCTATTGGCAGACACACACTTTTTCTCTCTGTCCGCAAACGTGCCAGCACGCACAGCCCAGCCTCTGGCTGCCTACCCAGGGTATTTAAGGCAACTTCCCTTGTAAGAATGTGCCTGAGCAATAGGTTCTGGTTCTCTAGTATCCTTCAAAGGTGCGCTATTTGTCTTTTCGGATTGCAGAAATTCTGCCTTCCCTGACCCTAGCCTGACCCCTTTGTGTCAGCAGTCGCTTGAACAGAGACTACTCCAAGAGGTAGAAGCCTGGTGCTTTCCTGCAGTGGAGTCCAGATTCCTCTACAAGGGTGAAGACCAGGAGAGCCACCTTGATAATGCTCTTGGGGGTAGCCTAAAGCGAGATCTGTTCAGTAGAGAGGGCGAATCCACATCCGCTTCGTAACAGGGAGCAATGGTGCACAACGAACCCTGTGTACTCCGACCCTGCCATTATACTACATTACATCTATTCCATTCTTCTTGCTGACTTACATTGGGCAGGATCAGGAAACACACGACGACACATAAGTGCTGCATACACAAAACTTGCATGGGATCTCTACGGTTTTGTCATAGCTGTCATGATTAAAACGAAATCATTCCTCTTAGTAAAATCTCTTATACAAAGTCATGCCATGGAACAAAGGCAGTCGGGGTAAAGGTAACTTGCTGCCTTTGTTAGCCTTGCATGTTTGAGTATTGCTGCTCATTTAATCATTTTTTTCTTAAGACTTGTTTTATGTTTTTTTTTTTCTATTCAACCACAGATTCTTTTAAGAGATGTTTTAAAATGTTGGACTGAGAAAAAGAAATATAGGGGTTTCTCCTCTGTTAAAAAAAAGAAAAAAGTAATGATGCTCTAAAACACATGCCTTAAAGGATAACTGTCACATTTAGACCCTCATTTTAATTTTCATATATGTAGTTACTAATAACATGATATTCCAGAATCCGTTACTATTACACTGACTTACCCCATATTTAATAAGATTCAGCCCTTAGCAACCAGTCTGCATAAAACTGCAATTTCACTATTCAGTTAAGATGGCCGCCACTGCCCTCACCCTGAGGCTAATCCCGCCTGCCCTCACTAGCCAGTAACATTAGCCCCCCAAAAGTGTCAGTAACCACAGCCCTCCCCCTAAAGGGTTAATCTCCTGCAGCACAAAGGGGTCCTCTTACCACATGTTGCTTTCATTTATACACTGAGCAGACGGCAGATCTCCCTTCCCTGCTCTGCGCTGCTCCAACTCTGCATTGTCCCAGCTCTGCTGAGTGAGGGAGCGTCTGCCAAGCGCAGGGACAGGGAGAAGTGCACACAGCCCAGGCACTGTTATCAGCTGCTGGGGAGGACCTGGCTCTAATCATTTACTTACAGTCCCTGGCTGTCAGTAATCTGACCTTGCACGCAGCCTGCTTCTGCGTCCTCCGTTCTTCAACACATAGACGGACCTGCCTAGTAACCTGATTGTAAGCACAGGTAAACGTAGGCAGTAGAGGGAACAAAACTGTGGAATTAAGGGGTAATTGAATACACAGTGAAAAGTTGAAATAGGGCCACCAAGGAGATATTAATCACCACAATCCAATACTCCAAAAATATATATATGACAGTTATACTTTAAATAAAAAATAAATAAAAGACATTAAAACTAACAAAATAATACTACTCCTCCTTTCAATCACTAGCTTTCTAGCGTAGATGCTCCCATGGTCCCTCCGATCTTTGTTTATAAGCATGTGACTGCTGCAGCCAGTTAGTGGCCTCAGCAGTCTCATGCCGGACTCGCAGCTCCCAATGCTTAGAGGTGATGTCAGTATGTACAGTAAACAAAAAAAAAACAAAAAACAGAGGACCGCCAGGTGTCTCCACTGAACCAGCAAGGGATTAAGAGTAATATTTTTTTAGTTATTTATTTTTATTTTAAAGCTTTTTTTTTTTTTTTTAGCTTCTGTAAACCGAAAAATAAAACAATAGAAATAATCAAAAGAAATAAAAAAAAAATGACAATTACATATTTTTTTTTATTTTGGTGGCTTTTTAATGATTTGCTTTCTTCAAAATTACAAAAATAAATGTGTTTTTTTTTTTTAAAACAAAATAGGAGTCTATAGTTAAAGATGTGCCATTTACAGTCAGCCAACCCCCCCCCCCCCTCCTGGATGCGTCTCTTTCTTTGCGCGCCTTTTGCTTGCTCACCTGTAACACAATGATAATTGTTAGTTTCTTCTGGAAGCCGAACAGGGGAAGGCGCTGCCAGGAGCGGGCGCCAGAAGTGTGTATTCATGAGCACATCTGAAGGATAGCTGTGCCGCACTTGCCGTGTGAAAGGCTTCTCTATAATCATGTAAGATGCCTGCGAGACGGTCTCTTCTTTTGACAGAGGTCGATACTGATGCATATTCATTTTTCCTGCACTTATATTCAAATCGCTTGACAAGCGTTTACAAGGGGAATGTTAAGTTCATATTATGACACCTTGCGTACGGTACTTCCCGTGGTGTGAATTTAAATTTTTATTTTTTTTGGACCGATATGTCATTTTATATTTCAATAGACTTCAACAAAAGTGTATTAATAGAGTGTATTTTTATTTTGAAAAACATGTTCCGTTGCATTTTTTTTTTAATGCTGATTAGAAGGCATGCAACAAATATACTGTAAAAAGAAAAAAATAATATAGAAATAAAACAATAGATTTTATCATTAAACTCAATGGACGTCTCCTGCCTCTGCATGTAATAAAGGGGTTATGTCATGACTGATGTAAAAAAATTAAAATCAGGCGTCATATAGTACAGGGTTGACCAACCTGCGGCTGTCCAACTGTTTCAAAACTACAGCTCCCAGCATGCCCAGACTGCCTACAGCAGGACATGGTGGGAATTGTAGTTTTACAACAGCAGAAGAGCTGATATAGTACATAAAAATCTCTTTCTAACAAAGCTAGAACCAGCCCTGTACCTCACATGGATCCAGAGATCTCCACATTGATTGCTCCAATTGCTCGGCTAGATTATCTTCAGCCTGGCAGCTCAGGGGGCGTGTCCTTTCTGCTGCAGCTCTCTCCGTGTAACTGCTACTGCTTCTTCCCAGAAGATATGGCTGGTTGCAGTTGAAGATTTAAACTGTATTAGCCACAATGGTTTCCATCATTAACCCTATGTAGTTATCGAATTGGTGTGTCCTCTGTGCTGACCCAGCACATGTATGTCTTGTAACACTGCTGCTTACTGAATGTCAGTGGGGTGTCTTATAGATGCATTACACAGGACTGACTGATTCATGGGCTAAACCAGGGATGCTCAACCTGTGGCCCTCCAGCTGTTGTAAAACTACAAATCCCAACATGCACTGCTGTAGGTTGATAGCTGTAGGCTGTCCGAGCATGCTGGGAGTTGTAGTTTTGCAACAGCTGGAGGGACGCAGGTTGGGCATCCCTGGGCTAAACAATTCTACTGTGCAGATAGGGGTCAACAACCTGATATAAGAGGTTATTTAAGCAAAATTTTAATACCTGTCTATTATATAAACAAATTAATAAAAAGTAAATAAATAAAATCCAGAATACCCCTTAGGACTGTAAGTGATACATTGGGAATAGGTTTTCCGTCCGTTCTCTCCTGGGATTCTTTCAGATTTTTCAATACTAATGTAGTACAAATAAAGATTTTATTGCGACATTATGTAGAGTTGGAGGGATTGTCCGCTTTTTACGATCCCTTTTTACTAGAAGGGACCCCCCAAAAATAAGCTGATTTAGAAGTTGTCCAGTTTTTAAGGCACCCAGTGATCATCTATGATCTGTGGAGGAACCCAGTAGCAAGTGTTGAATTTCCCTGCAGCGCCACCACTGGAGAAATGAAGTATTACGTGATCCCTGTATTGTGATGTGCATAGACATGATGGCAGTGCTTTTTGTAGGTGCTATTTCTCAATCTTAGAGATACTGAGTGAGGGAGTCTCCCCCTAATAAAGAGATTTTCTAAGACTTACATAGTGATGACTGGTCCTCTGGATGATCCGATCAGTGGGGGTCCGACACCTGGGACCCCGGCCGATCATCTGTTTGAGAAGGCGGGGCTGCTCGCAGTAGCACTGCTTCCTTCTCTCTGCTTTTCCTAGGCCAGTGACAACACGTTTATCGGTCCCGAGGCCTACAAGCAGCTCGGCCCCATGGAAGTGAATGGGGCAAAGCAGTGATACCAAGTACAACCGCTATACAATGTACGGCGCTGAGCTTGGTGAGCTCTACTGCGAGTGCTGGTGCCTTCTCAAACAGCTGATCGGCGGGTGTCCCGGGTGTTGGACCCCCACTAATCAATATATAATTCTAAGAAAACCTTTTTAACTCCAAATACTGTAATACCTATTATGCATTAAAGGGGTGTAGACCCTTGTCGGTGGGCCGTGTCTGGTGGTGTAGTGCTGGGTAGCATGCCACCCCTCATTACTAATATAAGGCTAGTATTGCACTCGCAGATGTTGGGAGGGAAGTGTTCCTTCCTGGCAATCGCCTGCTTGTCAGTGGAGGAGACCGCTACTATTATATGCAGTGATCTCCTTCACGGTATGGGGATGAGCGATCACTAAGGCCATCACTCGTCCCCATACAGAATCATTGTTTGCTGGCAGCAGAGCGGGACTAGACAGCATGATCTGGATATTTCTAGCTCTGAAAGTGACAATGTTTTGTCTTTATTTTAAATGGAGTCTGTCATCTCCTAAACACCCCCCAAAGTAGAGCCTGCTGTGTATAGTGTGAGGGTGCTGCGTCGGATTACGGAATTTTATCCTCATACTCGCTTCTCCCACAGACCAGCAGTAAAATGCATTGAGAGGACTCCCGAGCTCACACACATAATGGAGAGGACTTGAAAAGGAGTCCTGTCAATGCATTTTGCTGCTGGTTTGTGAGAGCACAGAGTCCGGATGCAAGTGAGTATTAAACGGCAAAAAAAACAAAATTGAGGCAGAAGGGAGATGAAACTTAACTTTTACTACTACTAAGGTAAAATCACAACACTGCACCAAAAAGACATACAAAACACAGTATCATATAGATCAGGCATGCTCAACCTGCGGCCCTCCAGCTGTTGCAAAACTACAACTCCCAGCATGCCCGAACAGCCTACAGCTATCAGCCTACAGCAGGGCATTTTGGGAGTTGTAATTTTACAACAGCTGGAGGGCCGCAGGTTGAGCATGCCTGATATAGATCATGTACTATAAAGTCACCTAAACTGTAGCACTATGAGATATCACAGGGCCCATTAAATACAATGGAGGGGAAAAAAAATTGAATAATCTCACCAATCCGGACATAGTAGGTCCTCAAAGGGATGTGGATCATTTACGAACCCCAAAAACGATATGGTGCCCTGATGTGCTCACTTGGATACGATCTAGGCATACAAACGGGTGATTCTTGTACTCGTGAACGCAAATCAGGCGGGTGGCTCTTGTTTTCTTGTGTAGAGACGGCATCAGGAACAACTAGCCCTATGTGGAGGGAAGGGACTAGGAATGTCCTGCCTATCTTTACAGAGCACTCCACCCCGTCCAGATACCTGGCCCAAAACCCGGGCAAAGTCCCTAATAGACCCTAAGCGAAAGTTCCCGACGTGCCACGGGGAAATGGACAATAGTAGGGTATACTGAATACAGCAAATACAAAAAAGGGTCCAAAAGCAGGGGGTATCAAATACAAATAAATATTGTGGGGGTGAATGGGAACAATTGTCCCAAAATCGTCCCTTAGGTCAGTAGAACAATAAGGGAGATCAAGGTGTTCCCCTAAATGAAAGCCCTTTCTCCACTGTAGGGCAATCGTAAAAGATACATACATTTCCTGCCAGTGGGTAGGGGCTTCATGTCTAAACGCCTGCAAGTGAGTATTAGGATAAACATGACATCACCAGACTTGGCATCACTTACGCTAGTTTGGGGGGGGGGGGGGTATGGTTTCTAAGCTGACAGATTCCCTTTAAGGTCACAGCCCCTTTACTGTGGTATGGGTCGATGTGGGCTTGAGTTGGACTGAGATGCATTAGCAGGCATCGCCACGTGGTGGACCCCTGTGTTTTGTCTGTGGTCCCAGTGATCACAGTCTTAGGGCTCATTCACACGACCGTAGGAATGAGTCCGCATCCGTTCTGCAATTTAGCGGAAATGGGTGCGGACGCATTCATTTCAATAGGGCTGCAAAAGATGCGGACAGCACACCGCGTGCTTTCCGCATTTGTAGTTCCGTTCCGCGGCCCGGCAAAAAAGACAGAGCATGTCGCGGACAAGGACAGGCATTTCTGTCATAGGGCTGGCCATGTGTGGTCTGCAAAATGCAGTCGGTATCTGTGTTTTGCGGATCCGCAATTTGTGGACCGCATAACACATACGGTCGTGTGAATGAGCCCTTATTGGTGTTATTTCCCTGTAGCTGCAATGCATAGATTGATGGTCCCCGGTCTCGCATTGTAAATGCCTGCCGTACGTAATGCACACTGGTCACAGAGTGTGAACAGGGTCTGACTCCAGTAGCCGTAATGGTCTGTTCTGCAAATGAAAAAGTAATAAATCTCGTCATTTTTATTTTTCAATTAATTAAATTCTTCGTTCACTTTTAGTGAGAAAAGACTCTTGTGGACTAGATGACGTGACATTCACCAGCCAGTCTGAATGCGGGGGTGAGTTATTTATTGCGGCACAGGTATTGTACAATGCGTAATCCTTTAAAGGGATATTCCTGTCCTGTTCTCAGATGCTGGGATAGGCCTATAGCATTATGATCAGGGGGCTCCAAACTCTGGGATATCTGCCGATTCCAAGAGGGTACGGACAGACATCCCTGCGCTGATTTCCTGCAGAGCAGCGCTCCTGTACATCCACTGTGTAGGAACTGAAACACAATGCCATTCAAGTGAATGGAGCTGTCTTGCCGTTCCCTGTGCGGTGGGTGGTGGGGAGTGCTGCCATACAGGTAAAATCGTTAGGGTCCCAGCAGTCGGACCACTACCAACCAGGTAAGCGATATCGCCTATAATAGCTGGAAAACCCCTTTAAATAGGATTGAAAACTTTACAATAGTATAATAACATTCTCGTGATCTGGTGTGACTCTGGATTAGTGAATATGGGTTCATTTTCAACAATTTGACACCTTTCACAAAGGCTCCTACCAAACGAGCGACCATTGCCACCGCTGGGTGCTTGCCTTGTAAATGGGTAATGCAGGTGTAGCGGTAGAATTTGTGGTGTGATTCCTGGGCAGGGAATCAAACTGATTGTCTATGATTCTCCAAATTTACAAGTACCGTTCACTTGAATGGAGCGAGGATTTGTATTACACTGCACCTCCGAGATGAAGTTCAGTGTAATGAAGAGGACGGAGCGTCTTCTCCTCCTCAAACATCTGATCGGTGGGGTTCTGACATCTGGCACCCACACCAATCCGATATTGATGACCTGTCCTGATGATGGGTCATCAATATTAACGTCTGGACAACCCCTATAAGGTAGCTTTTAGGCAGGGAAGACCAGAATGTCTTTGACTACATGAGGGGCTCAATAGTTTATACCAGGCATCGCAGCCTAATCTGCCACTGATGTATGAGATGGGCCAACCCCTGTAATCCTTTACATTTTTCTCCTATATAACGGGGAGAACAGAATCTTTGTCGCTGCTGCTTTCCCCTTGAGTACGCTGTAGTACCACTATCATAAAATCACTCAAAGGGCTCTTCTGGGACTTTAATGTTGATGGCTAGAGATTAGCGAAGCGAGCTTCATATGTTACATCCGAAGTCGTTTCGTTCAAAACTTCGGATTAATAGGGTACAGAGATTCGTCTCCGTACAGTGTTAGAATGTATGGGCTCCGATGAGCCGCAGTTAGTCGCTCGTCACTTTGTTGAATAACTAAAACTAGTTGATGATTTAAAGTGGAGAACTGCTTTAAAACCTGAAACCGAACTCGAGGAGCTGTAGCCTAGTTCGGGTTAAAGTTAAAAAAATAAATTGATTACCAAAGGTATTCAACAAAGTCACGCACGACTTTGCGAAAAACTAACGTGGCCTCATCAGAGGCCGTACTTTTTATTACTCAGTACAGTATCAATCCGAAGTTTTGAACGAAGCGACTTGGGATGTAACATCCGGAGCTCGCTTCGCTCTTCTCTATTGAGGGCCATCGATGTCTGATCAGCGGGGGGGGGGTGGTCTGACAACCTGCACCTGCTGATCAGCTGTCTCAGAGTAGCTCCAGCGCTGGAAGCCTTGTAACTGCAGCGCTTCCATTCACTTCAATGGGCGCAGTGCTGCAGCTACCAACTCGGTCAACTGCACGATTGGCAGAGCCGTGCAGTACTGGGACCAGTGCTACTCTGGTGGGGGTGCGTGGAGTCAGCCTTCTGCGGATTAGATATCGATGGCCTATGCTCAGGATAGGCTATCAATATTGAAATCCTGGAATACCCCTATCCATATAAAGTGAAATACAAGCCAAATCTCAACACCTGGGATTATCTCTCTATCCCGTAGTTTGGCTTTCCTTCACCCGGGCATAGGTTTAGTTCACTGCCATAGGCCTGTCTCTAAATACCCAGGCCAAGACTAAATGCCCTGTGGCCCCCCTACTGGTACCCAGCACCCGGGGCTTATGCCCCAGTACCTGCAGTCATAGCTGCGCCCCTTCTCAAGGTAATCAAATGCAACATGGGGCTGCCACACCCTGGCAAGCATCAGATACTCCGCATGTACAATTCAGTTGTCGTCTAGTAGGTGTCTGATTGTATTGCTTGGGCTTATTTCCAGTACGGAAGCGAATGACAATTCTTCTGGGTTTTGGATCCAAGTTTTGATCTCGTTGAACATCACAATGTTTGACCTGTGACCGTTTTGATCCAATTTAATGAACCCTCCAGACTCCCGTTATAACCCAAGAAGAGGCATGGATAAGGAAATGTTGGCGTGTGAACGTTCAGCCGCCATAGAGGAGTGTGACTGGGCAGTGTGGTCATGTTATGGGGGGCTCATGGGAGGCAAGGTAGAAGGCCCAGACTGGGAGCAGAAGGAGCGATCTCCTCCTGTGACACTTGACATAGTATATTTTTTCCCCCTGTCTTAGGTCTCTCTAGTGACAGCGACCTCATCTCATTGACTGTGGATATAGACTCTCTGTCCTGGACCGATGATGGAATGGCTTCCTGATCAGATTTCACCCAGTAAACCGCTCTCCGTTCCTCCATCCCCTGGGGCAGTAGCGCAGAACTTTCCTGGTTCCAGTTATGAAGGGGTTAAAACCGAAGCAGAAAAAGAGAGCCGCAGCTTGTTCGCTGCCAAACTCAAGCAGAAGCTTGGCAAGTCCGATTACCTGACGAGGGCGGGCGAGCTGATAACCTTGGCCATGAAGAAGGAGACTGAGCAGGACTACGAAGCTGCATTCGGATTTTACCGGAAAGGCGTCGATCTCCTCTTGGAGGGCGTACAAGGTGACTATGTCAGCGATCTGGCCACTTACTTAATTTCTTGGAGAGGACTTCCCAGGCCTCTCAACATGTCTGAGTAAATACTTCCACATAAACAACAATTCCAGAGCATCTTTTCTTAGAAAATGTACTTTTGTTTTGTTCCTCTGTTATACCCTCTGGAAATGTGTAAATAGATTGACAGTGGGGATTTACCTCACCATATCCAATCAACGGACAGATAGAGACTATGTAAGGACACCTTGTTGTCAATTATTTATTCATACACTTGCAGGAGGAATTACAGAGGAACGGCACAATCCTGATTTAGGAAAAAAAATAATGCTCTAGAATTGTAATTTCGTGAGTGCAAATAGTTACACGTTCAGCGCACTGCACACATAGGGACCACCTTCAGGCCACTTGTGATTGCTGCATCAAGGGGTCATGCAATCTGCAAGACTTTCCACTCATTTATGCATGGATAAACCCGCCACCTACTGTACAGTATATAGTGCCGTCAGCTGTATTGAAGGGTCAAAACTGCTGACAGACTCCCTATATTAATACTAGATGTAAACTGTAAATGGTTAAAGAGGGTTTCTCTGCTTATTTATGTGGCCGTACAGATTTTTGTGACCCTTTTCCATTCATTATTTCGGCTGTGGTTTTGCCCGTTATTTAGTTTAGTAGAAGTATAGACGATACCGTAGATAAATGATCACGTCGGTAGTCCTTGGGTCCGGTAGTCAGCGTTGACTGCAGCTGTGTAACCCCTTTGGATGTCGCAGTCAACAGCACGGACACTTCCTCTATCACCCTTTGAAGATCCCTATGTAAGCCTGTTAGGCCCTGCCTGTCACTATAAAACACAGAGAGGCTTAATATGATGGAGAGCAGAAGTATTATGCCAGTGATCCCTGAGTGGGACAACAAAACAAAATGTAATTTAAAAAAAAAGTTCAATAAATTAATAAATCTAAAGTAAAAAAACTTAGAATGGAATGAAAAAATACTTAGGTATATACAGTGAGGGGTTGTGTCTGGCAAGGCAGGTATTTTCCTCCCAGCATGTGCGGCTGGGCTGGTTTCCAGCCAGGTGAGGTCAAATACCGGACCGGAGTTTAAGTTTCGGTCAGGGTTTTGGCAGCACCTGGCTGTCCTTAAATAGGCAGCTGGGCTCAGCAGAGATGTCTCTGTTTTGGGGATCTGAAGCTTTGTGCCATGCTGGCGGGCTGAGAGCCGCATGCTAGGGAAACAGGCCCCCTATAGCCTGCTGTGGACTACTGGAGGCAGAACTGCCAGCAAGGTGACTTGTGTTATATGTACTTTCCATTGTGTGTGAATTAACACCGAGACTGCAAAGTTACGAGCTGTTTTGTGCAATTGCCTCAAGTGTGAACAAACACTGACGTTTTGAGTTAAGAACTTGTATTTTGCCTCTGTACTGCGCCCGCTTACCTTATCTACCAGAGCGAAACCCCACAATATATATATATATACACAGTTGTGTTCAAAATAATAGCAGTGTGTTTAAAAAAGTGAATGAAGCTCAAAATCCTTCTAATAGCTTTTATTTCCATACACACAAATGCATTGGGAACACTACACATTCTATTCCAAATCAAAACATGAAGAAAAATATCAGTTTTGTGTTGTTCCTGTAAAAAAATTGAAGAAAAGTGAATATTAGACTGTTCAAAAAAATAGCAGTGTTTGTATTCTTCTTTACAAACGCAAACATTCACTATATAAACTGATAGATGTTTGAAGATTTTGCTTTCCTTTGAATCACTTTACTGATACTTAGTTGTATAATCAGCTGTTTCTGAGAACTGCTGGACATCTGTGTTGATCGGAGTCAACCAACTTCTGGCCCCTGTGACCAGGTATTCCGGCCCAGGATGATTGGACTACATTCCACAGTTCTTCTCTATTTCTTGGTTTTGCCTCAGAAACTGCATTTTTGATGTCACCCCTCAAGTTTTCTATTGGATTAAGATCTGGGGATTGGCTGGCCGCTCCATAACGTCAATCTTGTTGGTCTGGAACCAAGATGTTGCACGTTTACTGGTGTGTTTGGGGTCGTTGTCTTGTTGGAACACCCATTTCAAGGGCATTTCCTCTTCAGCATAAGGCAGCATGACCTCTTCAAGTATTCTGATGTATTCAAACTGATCCATGATCCCTGGTATGAGATAAATAGGCCCCACACCGTAGTATGAGAAGCATCCCCATATCATGATGCCTGCACCACCATGCTTCCCTGTCCTCACAGTGTTCTGTGGCTTGAATTCAGTGTTTGGGGGTCGTCTGACAAACTGTCTCCGGCCACTAGACCCAAAAAGAACAGTCTTACTTTCATCAGTCCACAAAATGTCTCTTTAGGCCGTCAATGTGCTCTGTGGCAAATTGTAACATCTTCAGCACGTGTCTTTTTTTTTCAGCAGTGGGACTTTGCGGGGGCTTCTTGCTGATAACTTGGCTTCACATAGGCGTCTTCTAATTGTAACAGTACTCACGGGTAACTTTAGACCTTGCCATTTTGGCTATTCTTCTATCCATTCAAATGGTAGTTTTCCGCTTTCTTCAACATCTTTCAGTTTTTTTGCCATTTTAAAGCATTTGTGATCATTTTAGCTGAGCAGCCTATCATTTTCTGCACTTCTTTATATGTTTTCCCCTCTCCAGTCAACTTTTTAATCAAGGTACGCTGTTCTTCTGAACAACGTCTGGAACAACCCATTTCCTCCGAATTTCAGAGAGAAATGCACTGTAACCAGCATGTACAACCTTTCCTTCTTTTCCTTCCTTAAATAAGGGCAATAATTGCCACCTGTTTTTCAAAGAATGAATGACCTCACTCATTGAACGCCACACTGCTATTATTTTGAACATGCCCCTTTCAATAAGTGATTGAATTACAGATAATCAGCAGCATGCATGTCATGACTGTTGGGTCTGTTGGATTTCTATTAATTTACTAGCAGGTGTAGTAGAGTATTTGCCATGTAGAAATGTAATTTCTACCAAAAACAGTGATTGATCAGGTTAGTGATGTCTGACTGCTATTATTTTGAACACAAGTGTGTGTATGTATATGTGTGTGTGTGTGTGTGTGTGTGTGTGTGTGTGTATATATATATATATATATATATATATATATATTATATACTGTATATAAACGGGGAAAAAAACTGCATGATTGGTATGGCCACAAAAATGTGCGCTGGAGCAGTACTACCAGATTGCCAGAAAACACTTTGAAACAACAAATCTTACAGTGGTTACCGTAATGATGCCAAAGGAAATGACATTAAAAAAAAAAGCTATAAATGTGGTATCGCCATAATCGTCCCAATCTGCAAGATGAAGATGATGCTTAAAATTTAGGGATCTCTACATGATGTGTTGCGAAAAAAAAAAGTATCCTTAAAGGGTTAAACTCAGCACTCTGCCCTCTTTTTGGCATACATCCAGTCCATAGGTGTCTTTGGACACGTCTGACCTATACACTGGGCTTACACACGAACTTGGTGTGAACAGAACCTTGCACAAAAAGTGTCCTTGTATCCGAGCAAAGAGCCTGTGTATCTGCAGTTGAGTCCTTCTTCACCTTTCCTTTTGGCTCAAAGTACTTGAGAAGGAAAAAAAAACATGATTTCATGTAGGGCTGCAACGATTAATCGATGTAATCGATAATAATCGATAACTGGATTCGTTGCCGACGAATCCAGTTATCGAATAATTGCCGATTCGTTGCTATGCGGGCGGGCGGTTTACTTTAAATCACTGCATCTTTATTTTACCTTACAATGACGCTCCAGTAACAGGCAGAGCGGACGGCGGCGTAACGTCACTTACTCACGTGACGCGCATGCTCCGCCTCCTTCATTCATAAAGTGGGCGGAGCAGGTGCGTCACGTGAGTAAGTGACGTTACGCCGCCGCCTGCTCTGCCTGTTACTGGAGGGTCGATGTAAGGTAAAATAAAGATGCAGTGATTAGTCTGCTGTGAGCAGCGGGGCCGGGGCTGTTATGGGGAGGGGGATCGGTCTATGGCACTGCTATGGGGAGGGGGGGGGGAGGTCTGTGTATGGCACTGCTATGGGGAGGGGGGGTCTGTGCACTGTTATGGGGAAAGGGATCTGTGCACTGTTATGCCCATAACAGTGCACAGATCCCCCTCTCCATAACAGTGCACAGACCCCCCTCTCCATAACAGTGCCACCCACAGATCCCCCTCTCCATAACAGTGCCACCCACAGATCCCCCTCTCCACAACAGTGCCACCCACAGATCCCCCTCTCCACAACAGTGCCACCCACAGATCCCCCTCTCCACAACCGTGCCACCCACAGATCCCCCTCTCCACAACGGTGCCACCCACAGATCCCCCTCTCCACAACGGTGCCACCCACAGATCCCCCTCTCCACAACGGTGCCACCCACAGATCCCCCTCTCCACAACGGTGCCCGCCCACAGATCCCCCTCTCCACAACGGTGCCGCCCACAGATCCCCCCCTCTCCACAACGGTTGCCGCCCCACCTAAGATCCCCCCTCTCCACAACGTTGCCGCCCACAGATCCCCCTCTCCACAACGTTGCCGCCCACAGATCCCCCCTCTCCACAACGGTGCGCCCCAGATCCCCCCCTCTCCACACGGTGCCGCCCACAGATCCCCCCTCTCCACAACGGTGCCGCCCACAGATCCCCCCTCTCCACAACGGTGCCGCCCACAGGATCCCCCCTCTCCACAACGGTGCCGCCACAGATCCCCCCTCTCCACAACGGTGCCGCCCACAGATCCCCCCTCTCCACAACGGTGCCGCCCACAGATCCCCCCTCTCCACAACGGTGCCGCCCACAGATCCCCCCTCTCCACAACGGTGCCGCCCACAGATCCCCCCTCTCCACAACGGTGCCGCCCACAGATCCCCCCTCTCCACAACGGTGCCGCCCACAGATCCCCCCTCTCCACAACGGTGCCGCCCACAGATCCCCCCTCTCCACAACGTGCCGCCCACAGATCCCCCCTCTCCACAACGGTGCCGCCCACAGATCCCCCCTCTCCACAACGGTGCCGCCCACAGATCCCCCCTCTCCACAACGGTGCCGCCCACAGATCCCCCCTCTCCACAACGGTGCCGCCCACAGATCCCCCCTCTCCACAACGGTGCCGCCCACAGATCCCCCCTCTCCACAACGGTGCCGCCCACAGATCCCCCCTCTCCACAACGGTGCCGCCCACAGATCCCCCCTCTCCACAACGGTGCCGCCCACAGATCCCCCCTCTCCACAACGGTGCCGCCCACAAGACCCCCTCTCCACAACGGTGCCGCCACAGAGCCCATCTCACAACGGGTGCCGCCCACAGATCCTCCCCTCTCCACAACGGTGCCGCCCACAGATCCCCCCTTCTCCACAACCGGTGCCGCCCCACAGATCCCCCCTCTCCACAACGGTGCCGCCCACAGATCCCCCCTCTCGCACCAACGGTGCCGCCCACAGGATCCCCCCTCTCCACAACGGTGCCGCCCACAGATCCCCCCTCTCCACAACGGTTCCGCCCACAGATCACCACCTCTCCACAACGGTGCCGCCCACAGATCCCCCTCTCCACACGGTGCCGCCCACAGATCCCCCCCCCCTATAACGGTGCCGTCCACAGATCCCCCCCCCCCCCCTATAACCCCCCGGTGCCGTCCACAGATCCCCCCCCCTTATAACGGTGTCCGTCCACAGATTCACCCCCCCCCCCCTATACGGTGCCGTCCACAGATTCCCCCCCCCCCCCTATAACGGTGCCGTCCACAATTTGTTTTAATATAGCCTTTGAACATAATTTTTCAAGTAAAATCATATAAACCTCTTTGTTTTGTAATTTTGTCGTTTTTCCCGATTTAATCGTAGAAATTAATCGGCAATTAATCAATTATTCAAATAATCGTTAGCTGCCAGCTCTAATTTCATGATACTCTGTCACGAGATGTCTATCCCGTGTGCAGCCGCCCAATGGTAGTGTTGTGAATTGCAGCCTGGCAAAAGCTTTCCTGGCATGTCGTGATATTTCATTGGATTGGTTTCATGAAAAATTGGAGTCCTTGACCAAATTCCAGCTGGAGTAAGGGCAGACACATCTGTAAGTACCGCACCAACTCCTACTGTATGAGCTTTAAAGGGGACCACACTTAGCAGGACCTGTTAAGGGAAACTTACTTACCTGCTTCCCGACACTGGCTCCCCCTGATCCTCCTTCTCCCGGCCTGAGATACTCCGTTGGGCTCCCTCAATGTCAACATCCTTACAGATTCTCTTGCATCATGTGTCTTTTTGTCATGACGTAAGGGGAAGCCGGTCACCGCCGAGGCCAGTGATTGGCTGCGGCGATGTCAAACCAAATGTTGACAGCGAGGGAGCTCAGTGGAGCAGCCCAGGCCAGAAGGAGAAGGAGCGGGGAGCGAGCGCCAGAAAGCAGTAAGTAAGCTTTCCATTACAGGTTTCAACAAGTTGGGGGAGGTTTGCCACAAACCCACCATTCTCGTATAACGAGAGTTGGTGCAGTACTTACAGATGCAAGGTCTAGTTAAGTGGGGGGTTAACATCCCCTCCCTCCCCCTTCTGTTCTTAAACAACCCTGTTAACCCTGTCCAGGTTCGGCATATCTGCCCATAGACATGTGCCTATGGCTCCTAATGGCAGTGTTCAACATCCGCTTTGTCATTGAGTTGACTCATGACCAACTAGTTGTTCATAGCGAAGAAGGACCAGCACTCACGTTCTTGATATGAAGAGACGTTTATTCAAGGCACGTGAGTGCCAGTCCTTCTTCAATATATACTAGCGGGGCGCCTTCCCTGGACGCGTGAACCACTGTGCAAACCGCAGTCCTGACCAATATTCGACCAGTTGTCCGTTGAGGGACTCACCGAATGCCTGGGCCAATGACTAGCTTTACCCCTGGCCGCCATATGATGTGTTAGTCATTGTCTCCAAATTCCATATGTTGTACTTACCCTTCTGAGCTACAGCAATCCAACCTCTTGTCATGTCCCCCCCAGCCGCCCTCCCCTCAGTACACCCTAATTTGCTTCCACTGAAAGGATTATTTACATTCAGCATCAAAACAGTTATTTGTCTCCTCGCGACGTCCAACGCATTTCTATAGGTTGCATTGTGTAAAAACTCTACAATTAATTGGCGTTCTCAGGCAGCTCATTGTTCCCGGGAGATGGGCACCGAGGCGTGTTATTGGTACGTTTCGGAGCAAAGGAGTAATTTCTCGTCTGCCTGTAAATGTGCGTTAAGTTTGGTTTTACAGGTAATTAAGTAGCTTTTGAGTTTATGTTCTGTTTGCACTACCAGAAAAAAGGCCTCCAAAATAAGCACTTGCACAGGGCCGCCGCTGCGGCACCATCATTTGCTTAAAAAGACTTATAATTACAGTTGACGAAGCATGGCCACCATAAAAATGCATTAGTTAGGCTTGACACTTTAATTACCTGTTTTTGCAGATGTTTTTATGTATTGTTATGCGAACAGTTTACAAAATAATTACAGGAAAGTCAAATGGAAAATAAACCAAAGGGGGAGGATTCCGCCGCTGAAATATTTTCATTCATGCGGATCTGGATTAGGCGCAGCTGTTGATTTCCCCAGTAAAAGCCGAGAATCTCGAAGGGTTTATATTAAGGACCTTTAATTTCAGGAGCCGTGCTGCAATTTTATAAGTGCGAGCAGACAATATATCATCAGTGCAGACTGAGACGGCAGAGAACGCGCAGCCTGGATACACACATTATATGTGCAAACAGGTTCTACAGAATGGTAAATTTCTCGATTAAATTAAATTTATTCAGATGATTTGGATGCTGAAATACTCTTTATATTTGCCCATTTTTAGCCCCCCCCCCCTCTTGCGCTCTTTGCCGCCCCCTCCTGCTCTTGTGCTCTTTGCTTCCCCCCCCAGGCTCTTGCTCTCTTTACTTGCCCCTGCTCTTGCGCTCTTTGCTTTCCCCCTGGGGCTCTTGCGCTCTTTGCTTTCCCCCTGGGGCTCTTGCGCTCTTTGCTTTCCCCCTGGGGCTCTTGCGCTCTTTGCTTTCCCCCTGGGGCTCTTGCGCTCTTTGCTTTCCCTCTGGGGCTCTTGCGCTCTTTGCTTTCCCTCTGGGGCTCTTGCGCTCTTTGCTTTCCCTCTGGGGCTCTTGCGCTCTTTGCTTTCCCCCTGGGGCTCTTGCGCTCTTTGCTTTCCCCCTGGGGCTCTTGCGCTCTTTGCTTTCCCCCTGGGGCTCTTGCGCTCTTTGCTTTCCCCCTGGGGCTCTTGCGCTCTTTGCTTTCCCCCCGGGGCTCTTGCGCTCTTTGCTTTCCCCCCGGGGCTCTTGCGCTCTTTGCTTTCCCCCTGGGGCTCTTGCGCTCTTTGCTTTCCCCCTGGGGCTCTTGCGCTCTTTGCTTTCCCCCTGGGGCTCTTGCGCTCTTTGCTTTCCCCCTGGGGCTCTTGCTCTCTTTCCTTTCCCCCTGGGGCTCTTGCGCTCTTTGCTTTCCCCCTGGGGCTCTTGCGCTCTTTGCTTTCCCCCTGCGGCTCTTGCGCTCTTTGCTTCACCCCCCACCAGGCTCTTGCGCTCTTTGCTTCACCCCCCCCCCACCAGGCTCTTGCGCACTTTGCTTCACCCCCCCCCCCCCCACCAGGCTCTTGCGCTCTTTGCTTCACCCCCCCCCCCCCACCAGGCTCTTGCGCTCTTTGCTTCACCCCCCCCCCCCACCAGGCTCTTGCGCTCTTTGCTTCACCCCCCCCCCCCCCCCCACCAGGCTCTTGCGCTCTTTGCTTCACCCCCCCCCCCCCCACCAGGCTCTTGCGCTCTTTGCTTCACCCCCCCCCCCCACCAGGCTCTTGCGCTCTTTGCTTCCCTCCCAGGCTCTTGCGCTCTTTGCTTCCCCTTTGCTTCTCCTAATGCTCAAGAACCCACATGTATTCTCGGAGATAGGGATGCAAACGGCTCTTCTAATGGTTTCCATTCATCTCATTGGATGCCCCTCCCAGTGAAAACACACCTAAAACCATATAGTACATATAGATAATGAATTATCTGTAATATAGACATTTTACTGGTGGATCCTGTGGCACATCTGATCACAGCCGCATTGCTGTCTATGTGCGATCCCAACTGTTTTGCTGGTATGAATGTCACACTTAAGACTTTCTGTGCCGTCCCCGTCCCTCTCCTCTGTCGGGCAATACAAGATGTGTAGTAGAACCTTCCAATGTCAGTTGGACTCTGCATACTGGCCATGAACTGGTAAGTGATGGATGGGTTCATGCATTGCTTGGTCAGCATCTGGTTATCAGATCGCTCCCAAAAGCTGCCATTATCCATCTGCCCGGTAAAGCCTGCCTGCTGCCGTCCTTTATCCAGGATCTTGGGAACTGCCGATTACACAGTCCATGTGCGCTTCCTGGACTCTGCCTTTGTGACTCCCTCGTGAGAAGCCCACAGCCGAGACCTTCAGAAAATGTGCCACAGTCTTGAAATCGCTCCCCCCCCCCCCTCCTTTTTTTTATATTGAGCCAGTTCTACAAAGACTCTTTAAAAGGTTCAAGAAAAGGCCGGGTAGATAAATCAGGGTAGATCTATGCAATTTTACATTTGTCTCCTGGCTTGTCTGTTTTAGTAAATACTTATATTCCCCGCAAAATAACAATTCTGGATCATCTTTTGTTAGAACTTCGTGTTATACTATTCTTATGTTATTCCTCCTGGAAATGCTATATAAGTAAAGGGGTTCTGCACTTTCATTTAACTGATGATCTGTCCTCTGGATAGATCCTCAGCTTCTGATCAGCGGGGGTCCGACACCCGGGACCCCCGTCGATCAGCTGTTTGAGAAGGCAGCGGCGCTCCAGTAGCCCCGCGGCCTTCTCACTGTTTACCAATGGCCCACTGACGTCACGACTAGTATCAACTAGCATGGGCAGGGCTAAGCTCTGTTCACTTGAATGGAGCTTAGCCGCGCCCACGCTAGTTGATACTAGTCATGACGTCAGTGGACTGGCTGTAAACGGTGAGAAGGCCGCGGCGCTGCTGGAGCGCCGCTGCCATCTAAAACAGCTGATCGGCGGGGGTCCCGGGTGTCGGACCCCCGCCGATCAGAAGCTGAGGATCTATCCAGAGGATAGATCATCAGTTAAAACAAAGTGCAGAACCCTTTTAAAGGGCATCTGTCAGCAGTTTTGTACCTATGACACTGGCCGACCTGTTACTTGTGCGCTTGGCAGCTGAAGACATCTGTGTTGGTCCGATCTTCATATGTGCCCGCATTGCTGAGAAACATGATGTTTTAATAGATGCAAATTACCTTTTGGGAGCAACGGGGGCGTTACCATTACACCAAGAGGCTCTGCTCTCTCTGCAACTGCTGCACCCTCTGCAGTTTGACAGGGCCAGGTAGGATGATGTTTACTTCCAGACCCTGTCAACCAAAGTGCGAGGGGAGCTGCAGTTGCAGAGAGAGCAGAGCCTCTAGGTGTAATGGTAACACCCCCGTTGCTCTTAGAGGCTCATTTGCTTGTTTTTGCCAGCAGTGCGGACACATATGAACATGGGGCCAACACAGACGCCTTCAGCTGCCAAGTGCACATGTAACAGGTCAGCCGGTGTCATAGGTGCAAAACTGCTGACAGCTGCCCAATAGCAATTTATTAAAGGGCCTTACCATTCCCCTTCTCAGGGAGGGTGTGTCCCTATACATTTTAGTGCTGACAGGTTGTGTGTGGACACCCCCTAATGACGAGGAGAATGGTAATACCCGGTTGTCAGTTTATTCCTACATTTCCAGTAGGAAAGAGAGAGGAACAGCACAACAAATAGGTGTAAGAATAAATGCTCCAGATGTATTTATTTAATTTTTTTAGGGGGGGAGGGGGGAATACAAGTATTTACTAAAATACAAGTAAAAAAGTGCAGATTCAACAACCTTCCTCTCCCAGTGTATTACCAGTGACCTGTTACATGCTGTCGTCTAAGCAATCACTCGTCCTTTTCTAAAGAGGACCGATCGTCTGACAGGAGCGACGATCGGTCCTCTTTAGAAAAGGACGAGTGATTGCTTAGACGACAGCATGTAACAGGTCACTGGTAATACACTGGGAGAGGAAGGTTGTTGAATCTGCACTTTTCTACTTGTGTTTCGGGGGGTGATATCCTCTTAGGCTACAACAGGAAGCTAGCCAAAATCTGTGCACTTAAAGGGGCATTTAAAAAAATGTAGCCAAGCGTTTAGCATGATAGCCTACTCCTCTATAGTTCTGCCCGGGTACCTTTTCAAATCCAAAAGTAACATAGTTTATAAGGCTGAAAAAAGACATTTGTCCATCCAGTTCGGCCTGTTATCCTGCAAGTTGATCCAGAGGAAGGAAAAAAAAAAACTGTGAGGTACAAGCTGATTTTCCCCACTTAAAGGGGTATTCCCATCATAATGATCACTGTTAAATCTGTTAATGATTTGACAGTGATCATTTTTGTAAATATACTTTATTAACAAATTCCCACCGATTAGGATAAAATTCATCCCCACTTACCTTATTGTTGTGACTCTGTCTCCCCTGGTTATGACCACCGCTCTTCTCCAAAATCCCGATGGTCGCGCTTGCCCAGAAGACTCCTTCTTTTCTCCCGGCCGGGCCGCTCGCTGTTCTGAACGCGCACGCTGCCGCGCATGCGCGACGGTGACTTTTTCCCCGGCCAGAATAGTACAGAGCTGCGAACGCACACGCCGGCTCTGTACTATACTGGGCAGGAATAAGTCACCATTGCGCATGCGCGGCGGCGTGCGCGTTCAGTCCAGCTCGCGGCGCGGCCGGGAGAAGACTTCAATCAAGATGAAGCCCGTCCCCAGCCAGAATCCAGGAAGTGAACGCGCGGTGGCAGCAGGTAAGTTTAAAAACGCAAAGTGGGATAACCCCTTTAAAGGGCTTCTGTCACCCCACTAAACCGTTTTTTTTTTGTTTACTTATAATCCCTATTTTGGTCCAGTAGATTGTGTTAAAAACGTGCTTTTAAAATATGCAAATTACCTTGCTACCAGCAAGTAGGGCGACTACTTGCTGGTAGCAGCCGCATCCTCCTATCATAATGACGCCCCCTCCGCATGTTGATTGACAGGGCGAGGGGACGGGATCGTTCTCTGCTGGCCCTGTTTGCATTCAAAATCTCGCGCCTGAGCCGTACCTGTCTTCAATCGGTGCAGGTGCACTGAGAGGCGGACGCTCACTCAGCCGCTCCATCCTCAATGCGCCTGCGCCGGGTGTAGATGTGACGTCATCGGCGCAGGCGCATTGAGATGGAGCGGCTGAGCGAGCGACTGAATATCGTTACGGCGCAGGCGCGAGATCTTGATAGCAGACAGGGCCAGCAGAGGACGATCCCGTTGCCTGGCCCTGTCAATCAATATGCGGAGGGGGCGTCTTTAGGATCGGAGGATGCGGCTGCTACCAGCAAGTAGCCGCCCTACTTGCTGGTAGCAAGGTAATTTGCATATTTTAACAGCACGTTTTTAACACAATCTACTGAACCAAAATGATTAATTAGATTATGTAGGCAGAAATCGCAGTATAGGGATTATAAGTAAACAAAAAAAAAAAAAAACTGTTTAGTGGGGCTGACAGACGCCCTTTAAGGGGGAAAAAAAATTCCTTCCCGACTCCAATCAGGCATCAGAATAACTCCCTGGATCAACGACCCCTCTCTAGTAGCTATAGCCTGTAATATTATTAAGCTCCAGAAATACATCCAGGCCCCTCTTGAATTCCTTTATTGTACTCACCATCACCACCTCCTCAGGCAGAGAGTTCCATAGTCTCACTGCTCTTACCGTAAAGAATCCTTTTCTATGTTTGTGTACAAACCTTCTTTCCTACAGACGCAGAGGATGTCCCCTCGTCACAGTCACAGTCCTGGGGATAAATAGCTGATGGGATAGATCTCTGTACTGACCCCTTGATATATTTATACATAGTAATTAGATCTCCCCTCAGTCGTCTTTTTTCTAAAGTGAATAACTCTAATTTGATAATCTTTCAGGGTACTGTAGTTGCCCCATTCCAGTTATTACTTTAGTTGCCCTCCTCTGAACCTTCTCCAGCTCTGCTATGTCTGCCTTGTTCACAGGAGCCCAGAACTGTAAGAAGAGGAGGAAAAAAAAGATGGCCGTCTTTATAAATCATAGGGAGCATCCATTTTGTCTCCCTTTTTTGCTCTAACAATTACTTTCGGAGGAGGCTTCCTCTGCTGCCATGGAGACCAGGCGAGCATACCCCGCCCTTATTAGATATTAAAACTGAAGATGGAGATGGCAGTAGGAAAGGGGCCAGAATATTTTCTGCCAGAATTCTGGAGGCTGATAATAAGGGAGTGTTTTATTTTTGCTTATTTGTTTCAGTTTTAATCTTTTTTGAGGGTTTGATTTCATTAAAGGAGTATTTTTATCTCATCAAACAGTAAAGGCTCACGCACACAAGCGTGTGTGCCCCATGCCCGTATTACGGACGGCAAACAGCAGGTCCACAATATACGGGCCCTGGCGGTGTGCACTCCATATCACTGATGCGGACCCATTGACTTGAATGGGTCCGCCATCCTCAAGACGCAGAGCGGAGGCACGGATCGGAAGCTATACGAAGTGCCTCCATGGCATTTCAATCTGTGCCTCCGCACCGCAAAAGCTTCCCAATACATAGTATGCGATATTAAATGGTTCCATCAGAAAATACAACTTGTCCCGCAAAAAACAAGCCCTCATATGGTTGTGTCAACAAAAAAAAAAAAGTTATGGCTCCAGGAAGGCTGGGAGTTAAAAACAGAAACGCGAAAACTGAAAATCGCTCTGTCCTCATGGGATTAAAACCAGATAGTGACGCACATTCCTTTTTTCTAAGCTTATTTTCTGTTTGTATTTCTGTTTGTAGATGTTTTTTTATTTTTTTATTTTTTTATTTATGTACATTATTATTATAATAATAATATTTTTATTTAACGCACTTCTATAACCTTCTTTACGGCAGCCACATGGCCCATAGGCCACAGTGGGTAGGAGATGTTCATTGACTTCTATGGGAGAATGTTGTGGGCTTGTTCTGTGACCTGTCCAAAGGTTATTGTGCAGGGATGGGGGGTAGATAAGCTGTGACCAAACCTGTTGGGACCTTTCTACACAAATGATTTCATTTAGTTGTAAAAAATAAAGTAAGCCTCACGTCTCCTTGTTGCAGGGGAGGCAAGTCCTACACGACGTGAAGCGGTGAAGAAGAAGACGGCGGAGTATCTGATGCGCGCAGAAACCATTTCCAGCTTATGTCTGAACCGTTCCTCAGAGGCGAGCATGCCCCGAGATGTAAGTGACTTCCATTGTACTGCAGCATACAGCGTTCTGTATTCTTCTATTTGGCAATCGCTATTCCTGCACCAAATTTATGCGAGAATTCTGTCCGTGCGGCAAAATTTCCGAACTGGCGCACGGCGGTATTTAAACCACACCACTTTCCCAATAAGCTATGCCCCCTTTCTGATAAGCTACACCCCTTGTTGGGCAAGGTGTAGGAAGGTTAGAAAAGTGTCTCCTGTAGATAAATGTGATGCAAAGCGGGTACGCCGGCTTTTTGGTGCAAGTTTCGCCAAGCGAATAAGTCATGTTCAATAGTAAATCTGACGCACAGAGCGTGAATTGGTCAGCGAGGGATCTTCAGGTCTCCGCTGAAAAGGAAAATGAAACTTTAGGGTGATCTGGGAGGCAAAAGGTAGATTTTCAGCTGTTGCACAGACTGTTCATTTAGAGGGGTTGTTCACCCTTGGGGACCTTTTCTACAGAAGCCCCCCGGCATGGCCAGACCTGTGATGGTGATCATACTTAACGGATCCCTGCCTCTGGGTTCTGGCTCCATCACTATTCCGCTGGCTCTGCAGATCCTGGGTCTTCCTGTGTCAACATCTGATTTGTTGGGGGTTCGATGACTGCTGCAGCCAGCGACTGACCTCAGCAGTCACACGACCCAGTGACATGATGCATGTGTGACACTGACTTTGCTGCAGCCAGCCATTGGGATCATACCGATGTGGGGAGTGTATGATTGACACCACACGTCCGGCCATGCGTGGAGGAAGGGGGGGCTGTAGAAAGGGTCCCCAGGGGTGAACAATCCCTTTAAAGCAGAAGTCTCATTACTACATCCCCTAACAGGGTGTGTGGATGTCATAGGGCCTTGTGCACAAAGACTGTATGGAGGCACACTTAGTATTGGGGCACAGGAGGCACTCTGGGCACCTAACGCATGGGGGCTCCTGCCTAGTATTACGCAGATATACTCCTCTCGAATCAATGAATCTTGTTATCAAGGAGAAAATTTACGTGATACGATATCCGATGAATTCCTTAGGACCAGAGCTGTAACACGATAGTGAGGACGAGCCGTAATTCTGCTGATAATGGCTGGGGAGGGTGAGAGCACTGGTGCGGACCCGTTCATTTCAATGGGGATGCAAAAGATGCGGCCAGAACATTGTGTGCTGTCCGCATCCGTGGTTCTGTTCCGCGTCCCAGCAAAAAAGATAGAGCATGTCCTATTCTTGTCCGCAATAGGCATTTTCTATCATAGTGGCGGCCATGTGCGCCCACGGGCCGGTATCTGTGTTTTGCGGACCTCAAAACACTACGGTCGTCTGACTGTAGCCTTACATTTTTGCAGCTTATTCACTTTCATTGGCAAATTGTCCAGTAATAGATATACAGCAATTCCTTAGAACTCACAGGTCTAATGTGCAGCTCAAAATACTTTTTTTGTGAAGTTTTTGTGAATCGGATGATGAATTCTGAATTGCAAAACCATCCTGCAAATTGCGCCTCCGAGTGCAGCTCCCTTTAATAGATACTCGGTGCAGTAGAGGCTCCACCTAGTGGCCGTATCACAGATTATTCGCTTTTAAAATTTTTCATGCTGTTTTATCACATGCAGTGTTGATCTCTTTTGCAATAGGAGAAACAAATTACTGCAGCCTTGTCTGAAGTTGAACTACAATTCCCAGCATTCCTTGCTTCTCTACTAGTATTCAAACAAAAGGGGTTGTATAGGTTGTAAAACCCATTTCCTACACCTTATTGGGGAATCTCACTTACGGTAATAGCGGGGGTCTTCTCTTCAAGATCCACATCTGATGTTTAGAGTAGAGACCAGCTACAAAGAGCGTCTGTCGCCCTGGAGGACCCGTCCTGTCCTGTATTACACAGGCAAACCATTGATGTCAGTGGGCACTGTGTAATGCTTTCTTTTCCCAGTGGTGGCGCTGCAGGGTAATTGAGCACGTACTACCAGTTTTCCCATAGATTACAGCTGATCGCTGGGGGTTCCACCAGGAGAACACTTTGTCGTCAGCTTATTATTAAAGGGGTTGTCTGGCCTGCGAGACAGCTACTCCTGGGGTCCCAACCTGTGCCCCTGAACATTAAAAAAAAACCACTCCCCTGTCTGTGGCCTCATCGCTACTCTGTTGCCAGATGCTTCCCCTCCCCGCAGGACCAGGAAGTGGCTCGGTCCCTTGACCAGTGTGACCAATTACAGGCCTCGTTGGCTTGAACGATATATCACAATGATTTTGCGGACCGCACATCGCCGGCACTAATAGAATATGCCTGTTCTTGTCCGCAATTGAGGACAAGAATAGGACATGTTCTATTTTTTTTGCGGAACGGAAGTGCGGATCCGCAATTCCGTGTCCGGCCAGCACATCGTGCTGCCCCATAGGAAATGAATGGGTCCGCAATTCCGTTCCGCAAAATGCAGAACGAAATTGAGGACGTGTGAGTAGAGCCTAATTTGCATATGTATCAAATCGTTTTTTTTGCACAAAAAAAGCACACAGAGCTATGGGGACTGGGTATTGCGGATGTGCTAGCGGCCATCTAGCAACCCATGTCCTCAGCTCTATACACAAAATCCCGGTGACAGGTTCCCTTTAAAGGGATTCTCTTGGATTTTGATATTAATGGCTTATCCTCTTCAGCTGTATGAAGAGACAATGCGTAGGCCTCTTCCTAATCCATGTGACGTCATGTTCAAGTGAATGGGGCTGAGCTGCAATACCAAGCTCAGCCACTATTCATTGGAGGGCGCTGTGAGGAGTTGAGCTCTCCGGCTTCCCCAACAGCTGATCGATAGGGGTGCCAGGAGTCAGATTCCCCGATGAGGTCATATTACTGACCTATCTTGAGGATAGGCCATCAATATGAGAATTCCGGAGAACCCCTTTTTAAGGTTCCTTCTAACAACGATGTTTAACCCCAACCTGCATATACCGCATGTCAAGACTTGATAACCAAAATGCACAAAGTTCTATTGTTTTTTCCCTCAGGGACAAGCTTTTATATCCGCCCCCGGGCGCAGGCTGTTGATCGCCAGTTCTGCCATGTTTTTCTTCCTAACTACTGCACCTGTGCCCGTTCAGTCTTTTATAACATGCCCACATCACACTTATTATGGGCAGGAGGTTACCACCGCTGCATTACTGTAATGCCAATCCTAATTTAAGTGCTGGAGACACATTGTACCTTTTTTATTTTCTGCTGTTTTATATGATGTTATTTTTTGATACTTAGGGAGTAGAGAGCGATCATAATTAACCCAAAAAAAAACACAGGCAGGACATTAGTGTGTTTATGGAGCAAAAACTGCAGCAGTTTGCCATGTTTTCTCAGTGATTTGGGAGGTACTATCTCTCCTTGGGGAGAGCGCCTTAATCGGCGTGAGGAGACTTGTAGGCCATGCATGCTCCTCTGGATTTCTGGGAAGAAAGGGATGCAAATGAGCTCTTAACAAGCTCTGCCTCTAATGCCACCAGATGTAAGGCAGCTATCCTATAAGTCAATGGCTGACCTTTTAAACAGGCTTTGAGACATGACTCAGATATCAAATAAGCCAGAATCTCAATGAGGGGCAATCACCCCGAAACAGCTGTCTGCAGAGGAGGTGCTGGCTTATTTAATATCCAAGTCATGTCTCAAGGCCTAGCTTAAAGGGGTTGTCCGGGTTCAGAGCTGAACCCGGACATCCCTCCATTTTCACCCCGGCAGCCCCCCTGACATGCTCCGATGCTCTCCTTTGCCCTGCGCTAAATTGCGCAGGGCAAAGGCATTTTTAGGAGATCCGCTGACGTACTGGGGCTCTCCATGGGGCTGACAGGAACCCCGGTGACGTCACCGGCACTTATGGGTGGGATTTAGCTCTGCCCTAGCCAGTAAAACGGCTAGGGCAGAGCTAAAGCCCGCCCCTCAGAGCCGGTGTCGTCACCGAACACACCGCCGGGCGGAAGTTACCGCCTAGCAGTGTGTTATTGAAAACAAAAAAGCCCGTGCCCTGCTAGCCTCAGGGGGGCTGTCTGGGTGAAAATAAGGGTATGTCCGGGTTCAGCTCTGAACCCGGACAACCCCTTTAAAGGTCGAACATTGACTTATAGGATAGCTGCCTTACATGTGGTGGCATCAGAGGCAGAGCTTGTTAATAGCATCCCTTTCTTCCCAGCATTCCAGAGGAGCATGTATGGCCTATAAGTCTCCTCACGTTGATTAAGGTGCTCTCCCCAAGGAGAGAGAGGACCTCCAGTTGACTTAGACCTCTTACCCAGTTAAGCCAGTTCTCTCTGTTCTGCACTGATGAGGGGTAATCAACCCGAAACAGCTTTCTGCAGAAGAGGTGCTGGCTTAGTTATTATCATGTCTCAGGGCCTATTTAATGGGTCGAACATTGAATTATAGGATAGCCGCCTTAAATTTGGTGGCATTAGAGGCCGAGCTTGTTGCATCCCTTTCTTCTCATTGATGCACTTGCTTCACCTGAAGTTTGAGAAACTACTGCAAACCAATGCGATTTTGCCGCTTAGCACTCTACCAGCTAGTACCTGCTATGTGGAAACTTAGCCTAAATCCTTCAGGCTTAAGCTTTCATCAGCCCTTGCGGTCTAACTTGTCAACATTACCATTCAGGACTCTAGAAAAGCTGGGTGGCAGCTCTTGTGGGAACCCCCAGTTTCTCACAGATGGCTATAGTGAAATGACTCCCAACAGACTCCCTCATTGCTAAGAAGTATAGGGGGAGATTTATTAAGATCAGCATTGTGTACGCTGGTCTTAAAGGTTATGGATGCCTTTGAGAGAAATTCTACTCATTTGGGGCTGAAATCGTCTTTATTGAAAATTTTCAAGTTTTTTTTTTTCTTCTACAGCTTTCATTTCACTGCTCTCCCCAGATTTTCGGTGAGTCTGTCGGATCGATCTGTAGCCCTTATTTGGTAAATCCTGACAGATCATAAACCCTCATTACAGCTAAAGCTTTATCAGCTTGATTAGAATTTAGCTCTGATTGTTTATGAGCTGTCAGGATTTCAGAGATAAGGGCTACAGATCAATCCAACAGAGCAGCTCTCTGACGCTGAAACTGAAAGCTGCAGAAGGAGGACTGCTGAAAATGTTAAAGACCAATGAAACAAGGATTTTTAGCCCCAAACAAATAGAATGCAATAATAATAATAAAAAAAAATTGCCCCGAAAGTGTTCCTAGCCTTTAATTTGTCCTGTGTTGACATGGTATACGCCACAATTATTAAGAGCCATTCGTCTTTTATTTATTGTCAGGTCGCTCATGCCCAGAACTGAAATGGACTTTAAACAGGAATAGATTTCTGGCGCACGTGTTAAATGAGTTGCGCCAGGGAGGTCCCACCCGCAGCCCTCCTCCTCCCATGCCCTACCCACTTTTTGGAAAAGTGACGAGGGTGTCTCAAAAAGCTAAAAAGAGTTGTCCCACCCATTACATATGACATTTATTGTATAGATCATAAAAAATGGCATTTACAATCTCTTAAAGAAACTATCAATATGGCGCCACCTGGCGCTCAAAATGTATGGCAACAAGCACATCCACTTAAAGGGCATCTGTCATCAGATTTGTACCTATGACGCTGGCTGACCTGTTACATGTGCACTTGGCAGCTGAAGACATCTGTGTTGGCCCCTTTGTTCATATGTGCCGCATTGCTGAGAAACATGATCTTTTAATATATGCAAATGAGCCTCTAGGAGCAACGGGGGCGTTACCATTACACTTACAGACTCTGTTTTCTCTGCAACTGCCGGGCCCTCTCTACTTTGACAGGACAGGCAGTGAAAACATCATCACACCTTCCTGGTCCTGTCAAAGTGCAGAGGGTGCAGCAGTTGCAGAGAGAGCAGAGCCTCTAGGTGTAACAGCGACGCCCCCGTTGCTCTTAGAGACTCATTTGCATACATCATTTTTCTCAGCTATGCGGGCACATGTGAACATTGGGACCAACACAGATGCCTTCAGCTGCCAAGCGCACATGTGACAGGTCCTCCAGCGAAGTGTTTTCCATGCAGAAATTAACCTGCTGTGCAGATTTAGAAATCTGCAGCATATCATTATGTTTGTGGTTTTAGCTAGAGATTCCCCACTTTTCAAATGAAGGGCGAGATCTGGAGCAAAACCACATCAAATCTGCACCAAAAAAACACTGTTAGAAATTCTGATTTTTGGTGCAGTTTGGGTGCAGAAACGCACAAAAAGCTGCAAGGAAATTTGTGCGGATCTTCTGCATATTGAACTGCACTCGTGTGCAGGTACCCTTAGAGCGTTGGTCACGCTGCGACTACGCAGCGCAGCTCCTGGCCTTAACTCCCAGCGCTTCCGGTGTCACATTGATTTAGGATGCTATGTAACCCTTACAGTTTTGGAATGTGTTGGATAACACTGGCAGCATTATGTCAGTGTTATCCAATACATTCCAGAACTGTAAGGGTTACACAGCATAAATTAATATAATGCTATGTGACCCCCAGCAGCGCTGGTAGTTCAGGCCGGGTTCTTCGCTCGTCTGCAAGGGCCCTTAATATTAGCTGCCAGAGGGTGAAGGGAACTGATTATTATTTATTTTTTCCAGAGTCAGCCCCCAGCAACACAGATAAGCAGCAGCAGGGGGCCACATGGAAGCAAAGAAAAAGAAAAACCCAAAACATTTCCTATATTATATCCAGTGAAGGGTTCTGACATTTACTTTTATTGTATCAGGGTGGATTTGATTTAAATCACGATTAAAATAACTAGTCGGTAATGCTTGATTTAAATCGTACATCATCATTTTCTACATAAAGACTAATTCTTGCTGGTATAACTTATGATATGCAAGTAGATGAAGATTTTTAGACTAACAACTTTTCATATTAGTTTGATTAGGTTGATTCTGTATTCATAGGTTTGTAGAAGTTAGGATTAAGGTCTTTTTCTCCACTCTGATCATGTTATAACATTTTTGCTGTGAAGAAGAGGCATGTGATCTCTGCTGAGTCAAATTCAGTTTTGAGAACTGCAAAAGTAAACCAAGCATCTGTGATAATATCTTGTAGGCAGAGAAACTGCCTAATAATCTTACAAAACCTCTGGAAGAGCATGACATTGTGAATGGATTAATGGAATTTATTTACCCAAAAAATTAAACCTATACAGCCTTATTCTACATAATTAAAAAAACTAATCTTTATTTCATGATGGAATAACCTTTGGCTGGTAATATATTTTCTTTAAAAAAGCATTTTATATCAAAAAAAAAAATAGGATAAAAAAAAAAAAAGATCGATTTAAATTTTTAAAAAAACAAACACATTTTTATTTTTTATATTAGATTTTTTTTTATTTTTTATCATTTATTTTTATCCACCCTGTATAGTATGGCACCACCTGGTGTTCCAACAATATGGCACTGAGTGCATCCACGTAATGGTCTGAGTACTGGTGGACACACTCTCCCCATAGCTGGGTCTCTGCATGGGGATCCTCTGTTCACTGCAGGGCAGCCAATAGAAATATCTCTGCCCTGCTTGTCCGGAGAGGAGCAGAGCCAGAGAAAAGACTGTGTTGTCAGCTGCCAGAGGGGGAAGAAGACTGATTCTTTCCAGTTGCACAGCAGCAGCAAGGGAGGGCACATAGAAGCAAATAAATTATTATTTTCATACTAGAAACACTGCACCATGTACTTTAATACAGCTAGTAACATCATTTTTAGGGTGTTTTGATATGAAAGTAATTGATAGGATAGCCACTTTAATGACTGTGATCAATGTGTGATCCACTGATCTGTAGAGTGCCACACCCTCTTCACTGCAGCTCCCAACACAGCGCCACCCATGGGTTTGAGTTTGGTACTGCAGCTCCACCGTATTCTAGTTTGCCTTGTTTACTGAAGATGTGTCCAGTTTGGCTGAATTATTGCTGTGTCTGATGGGTAGAGTAGTGCCAGATCCTGCCCAGATCAGAATGCTCCTCTTATAGGGAACTTAGATTGATCTGCTACTTTTCTGAATCTGCTTTCCTGAGCCGAACAGCCTTCCCTTTGATTTCCCTTTAAATAACGTGTTTCTCGGTTACATTGTTTCTGTTCCTCTATTTCCTTCTCCATCCTCTTAATTTATTTACTTGCAACTTAATAATTAGAACCGCACATAAAACGTCATCTTTCATCTCGGGCTCTGTGATTTATGATAAATTTAGTTTCCTTCGGCCTGGCATTTGCTCCAGCAGGCGGCCTTCCTTCAAGTACCACACTGATTGATGTCTTATCTTTGATATGTTCCATTAGCCTCCAGGAGCAGAGAGTTCAAGGCCCTCTTCGAACCTGAGGAGTCCTGCGGAGGAACTGAAGGCCTTCAGAGTCCTTGGGGTGATTGACAAGGTAATTCTTCAGCATCTCTTCAAGAGTTCACTCATAAATCGACCGCATGCTGACATGGCCTCTTTGAAGCCGAGGATCTTAAGGATATGAAACAAAAGGGGAAAATGACTCGAATGCATCTGCACTTTTAAAATAACAAAAGCAACGGAAGGCAAAAAAAAAGTATATATGTATAAAAAGACAAGCCTTATGTAAGCAGTTCATCTAAGCGCCTGCAGAATCTGTTTGAGATAGAGGGCAGAGAACGTCTTTTCTTGGTCAACAGTGTGGCGCGATTCATAAAGAGGGGTCATGATACGTAAAGCGAGACTCGATTCCCTTCTAATTGGAGGTCAGACCATGGGTTGGAAAGAACTGGTAATGTTTTACATGCTGCTGAACACCATCATCTTTCCTTGATGGACAGGTTTGCTGTCCCTCACCGTGTAGCGCTGGGTGGCATTGACAGGAGGATGTTGGGTGGCATTGACAGTATTCAGGATGAGGTGTGAGGACCACACTTGTTTGCTCTCCCCTGCAGATGCTTTGACCTGCCACCAGGTTCTCACCATGTCTGTAGACCTTTAGGCTGGTCCTACATGGCAGTTTTAGCTGCGTTACTTGTTGCGTGTCCAAAGATCACTGTGTAGCAGTTCGGCGATTGAACTGACTAGGATCAGAAATTGCTTCTAAATTGCCATCATTGGATTTTTTGCAATTCTCGGGTTGCAACAGCATGCGAGTAGCTTACCTCCGAACTTTTGAAAATGATCAAGAGGGACAATAGCAGCAGCAAATTTTTATAATACTAAGGCCTCGTTCACACTTCAGTGTATGGTCAGTGATTTGTGAGCCAAAAACCATGTGTGGGTCAAAACCACAGAACAGGAGCAGATCTTTCTATGATACCTTATGTCTGTGTAGGCTTCACTTCTGGTTTTGGCTCACAAGTCTCTGACCAAACACTGAAGTGTGAACGAGGCTATATATATATATTATATGCAGAAAAAGCAGGACTGCACTCCGAAATAGTGGTAAAGCACAAAAGTTTTATTCACCCGTGTGGCAAATCTTGCGACGTTTCAGCTCACACGAGCCTTGAGGAAGGCTCGTGTGAGCTGAAAAGTCGCAAGATTTGCCACATGGGTGAATAAAACTTTTGTGCTTTACCACTATTTCGGAGTGCAGTCCTACTTTTTCTGCGCATACTATTGGGGATTGCCGTTACCCCACCTTGGACCCTGCACCCACACCTTGGCTGGTGCTCCTGCTGGACTTTTCCCATACATACACACATACACACATACACACATACACACATACACACATACACACATACACACATACACACATACACACATACACACACACATACACACACACCTAATCCCGCCCAGTCCCCTTAGTACTTCCACAAAACTGTTGAAGCAGGGAGCGGATGGGCTTAGGATACAGAGACGGTTGAGAGTGGGACATATCTCGCCCCTCCCGGGACTGCGACAGCCACCCAAATCCAGAACTGTCCCGCCGGGGCGGTTGGGAGATATGGGGCAGCACTGCTTTATGTTTCTACAGCTGTCAGAGCTCCACTTTATTGATACATCCCCTCCATAAATATTGAGTTTAATGTTCTGCATGTCTGCAATACCGGTTACAAGGCTTTTCCAGCATAAGTTAACAGTATGTGGTAAGCTACTGAGCTCCCCCTGGTGGTGGCTGCAGGCAACTAGAATTTTATCATTTGACGCAGGAATTTTCGAATTTCTATGAATCGCTGATTCCACAATATAGGGTCTAGAGGTAGCTATCACAGATTAAAACTGATAACCTTTATTAAAATACTAGCAGAAGGACCCGGCTTCGCAGGGGTATATTTCATCTGTATCATTTAATGTTTGTGTGTGTCGTTAAAAGATATCGACAGTATCTCCCATAACAGTGAACTCCACAGTCCTCCACCCCTTAACACTGTCTCCCCCCACCCCCCACAGTGCCCTGCCACTTTAAAATGGGACCTCCACAGCAGCCCATCCCCTTAGCTTTGACCTTCACAGCAGCCCGCCCCTTTAACAGTGAGTTTCACAGCATTCCGCTCACTTGACAGTAAACTCCTCAGGGGCCCGCCCCCTTAACAGTGACCTCCACAGTACCCTGCTGCCTTAACAGTGACCTCCACAGCAGTTGCCCTTTTAATAGTGGCTCTGCCCCTTTAACAGTGACCTTCACAGTGTCTGCCCCTTTAACAGTGACCTTCACAGTGTCCACCCCTTTAACAGTGACCTTCACAGTGTCCACCCCTTTAACAGTGACCTCCACAGCGGCCGGCCCCCTTAACAGTGACCTCCACAGTGAACGCCTCTTTAACAGTAACATCCACAGTGCCCGCCCCTTTAACAGTGACCTCCACAGTGCCCTGCCCCTTTAATGCTAGGGCTACACGACGACATGTGTCGCGCAACATTTTGTCTCAACAATTTTTATAATGATGTCTGTGGTGTCGCACTGCGACATGTGACAGGACAGTTGCAAAAAATCCATCCAAGATGAATTTTTCTGCAACTGTCGCGTCACAGCATGTCACATGTCTCAGTGCAACACCATAGACTTTCATTATAAAAATTGTTGTGCGACACATGTAGCGGTGTAGTTGTGCCCTATGTGTCGTGCGACTTATTGTCGTTGTGTAGCCCTAGCCTAAAGCGGAGCTACAGCAGTGAAGAAAAATGGAAAATGGCTGGGTTGTCATGGAAACCTGGAGTAAAACTGTGTGTATGTGGAGACTAAGGGCCTGCGAGCTTCTATTGGCTGATAAGAGTCATGTGACCGTGTGGCAGTTGGGATATGAAGAGAGAGACTTGCAGGCTTGTATTGGCTAATGCAGGTCATTTTTGGGGACTATCTCAGGAATGGTACGTCCTAGAGAGCCGTGACCCCCGCAAGATTTCTTTCCAGGTAGCAAGGGACGTGTATACCAAGTTTCGTTGAAATCGATGGTTGTGTTTTTAATCCCAAATTATATCGTTATAAAATCACAATGGGTCCGGTATCACAGTTTAAACAGGAGCTATATTGACCAGAAACTAGGGTGGGGCATGGGTGTGTTCCACATCCAGCTCGTCTTTGTAACGGACCGTTTCAGCAGACAAGGGGTTAAAATCAGTTTAGGCGATATGCCCCTTTCTGAGAGACAGGCACAGCTACTGCAGAACACCAAACTCCCGAACTGGATACAAAATAGCACTCCAAACTGGAACCTCGCGAATAGCTGCCAGCAGACGAACAGGAAAAGCGTACAATCAGCTTACACTCCTGGCAATCAGTCTCCAACAGCATACAGGGAATCCCCCCATAACGAGACAAGGCTCCGTCTTGAGGGTCAGCAGTGGTCTGATGTGCTGGCACACCCAGCCTGGTTTTTATTACAGTTTTGCAAATACAGAACAGATACAACACATCCCCACAATGCATCATGGTTTCCTCCTCTCTGTCCCAGAGACAACCGAAGGCAATCCAATTATCTCTCAGGACAAAGGGAGATCACCAATACACATGTGGAGACAACAGGACAGACATCACCATTTAAACACACAATGGCACACCCCCACAGCAAACACAGACATTTAACATATCCCCAGATAGCTCAAGTCTGAGTGCATATCATTAGGTGAATGGCACTCAGAATACACGAATACAATACTATTAGCTATCTGGGTACCCTCACATAACATACAATTTAACCGAACGCATAATAACATAAAATACAATTCTACAGACAGATTTAAGCTGTGCGGCCGGTCTGTCTTCTCCTTTAAAGTTACTATGGGCCATAATCCTGAGGCAAGAGGCTTTTAAACAGCCCTCTCCAAAACCCAGTGGCGAGGTTGGTTTCGCCACAGTCTTTACTCGCAGTTCTACCAGGTTTGATGTCTCCATGTAGAGGCCGGTATAAGATAAAATGGATCAGCGTTCAGTAACATTCAGTAATCCACTTTCTTTGGCGATTTTAAATGGTCCCTCCTGGTTCCACCCGAGAAGTGAGGTCCAAATTATTAGGTTTTTATTGGAGTCAGGCAAACTTTCCATTAGTTCTCCTTTGGCTACCCCTTCCTAAAAGCGGAACACCCGCCCCCTAAAAGAGTATCCCCACTTCTCAGTGGCTAAACCCTTGACGTCATTTCTATAGCCCAAACCTCCAACGCGTTCTTCAGGGAACCTTTGATATTTTTATTGTTTACTATCTATCTGGTGGCCTCCTCAGATATAAGAGATGTGGAACACACTCATGTCCCATCCTAGTTTCTGGAGTCAATGTAGTTCCTGACTGTTTAAACTGTGATACCGGACCCGTTGTGATGTTATAACTATATCATTTTGGATTAAGTGTGGGATTTTAAAAAATATCATTAAAGGTTAAGTTGTAATAAGGGTTATTAGTTTAATTTGGACCTCCTGTATCAGAAATCAGAGCTCCAACCACTCATCCAATATTAGGTTTATTGGCCCTAAAAGTACCTTTGGTTACTTGAAGTATCCCTTTTAGTTAGTGGCATGGTTAACCATTGTCATACGTCTTTGAGAATTCTTATTTGACATTGTGAGAGTTACAGAGCGGAGACGTTGTCCTTGCTGCCATCAGTGGTTCCCCAGTGACCTTGTCTGTTCTTTGCTAAGGTGACAAATGGCTCGCCTTGCTCCCTGGATCCATGGGCTTGCCTGTTGCCTGCCTCCGGGTCTGCGCCTCCCCTTCTGCTGACTTGTGCCGGATTCCTTCCATCTCATGTCTCAGGGCTTTGATGCATATGTTCTGAAGGTGGCCACACTGACTTTGGTTGGGAGCAGATGGTAAACCTTCAGGCTGCCACCGGCTATACTGGTGTTAAGCTGGAAAGTTAACGTTTGATGATGGTTCAGCAGTGCATATGAAAGGATTTGACAAGAGAAATATCTTTAATTAAAAAAAATTAGCATAGTAAACATTTTTACATTTGTATGCAATGAAAATATCTAGAAATTAACTTTATTAGAAAAAAAAAAAAGCCAGCGGGCATTCCCTTTTTATATTGCCAGGTATATATGAATTCTACGGGACCGGGGAATATTTCTAGTTTGAAACTGTTTAAGGCCTCTTGCACACGAACGTTGTGCATCCATTCCGTGCATTGGTCCCCAAAGCACAGGCAACGTCCGTGCGGCGGCCGGGACGGATCGAGACCCATTCAACTTGAACTAGCTCTATTTTTTTGCAGTGCGGAGGCACGGACAGAAACACCACGGAAGCACCACGGAAGCGTAGTGCTTCCGTTCCGCATCTCCGTAATTGCAGACTTATTCAAGTGAATGGGTACTCATCCGTGATGCGGAGTGCCCACGGGCCGGTGCCCGTATATTGCAGACCCCATTTGTGTGCAAGAGGCCTAATAGTGTGAGATATGTCTGATGGATGACTAAACGAGGTGTGTGAGGGGGACCTGAGACTGAGCGATGGATATAATGTAGATTTTATATCTTATAGCTAAATTATATCCATCTGATATCTGTTGAGAGATCTGGGAAATATATAGTTATGAGAATGATTCATATGGATAGATCCAGTTATGAGACAGACAGATATGAGTTTGATGGATATAAGGCTACTTTCACACAAGCAGTTTCTGCAAAAAGTTCAGCAAAAACGTTTCCGTTACTGATAATACAACCATCTGCATCCGTTATGAATGAAACCGGTTGTATTATCTTTAACATACCCAAGACGGATCAGTCATGAACTTCATTGAAAGTCAATAGAGGACGGATCCGTTTTCTATTGTGTCAGAGAAAATGGATCTCTGGTATGAGAACGGAACGGAATGCATTTTGGAGCAGTCCGTTCTGTTCGGTTACGTTTTGTCCCTATTGACAATGAATGTGTACAAAACGGAAGCGTTTATTTCAGGTATTGAGCCCCTATGATGGATCTCAATACCAGAAAATATTAACGCTAGTGTGAAAGTAGCCTAAGATAGGTAATAGGTTGAATAGAGAGAGAGAGAGACAGAGAGATATGGATAGTTGTACTGTAGACAGATATGAGAGAGATACTATAGTTAAATAGATATGGGAGAGATAGACCAAGCATTTAAAAATTAGGAATTAATGGGGGGAGAATACTTGCCCATATTTATACACACACAGGTGTTAATTGCCAAAAGAAACAGTGACTTGTTCTGAAGGAGCCTTTTAAGTGGAAGAAGCAGCAATACAGTGTGGATGTGGAAAGGGTAGGGTAATCGTGGCATGTGGGCACAATAATAGCAGCATCAATAGCATCACTGCATGCAACAGACAGGTCAGTAGATGTATATGAGGCTGTTTAGGGGTAGTAGTAGTAGTAGTAGTGATATATGGTAGTGGTAGTGGCAGTATTAGGATTAGCAGCAGGGAGTATCAGCGATGACTGCAGCAGCCATACGGTACAGAACATGATGGTAGGGCAGGCCGACAGCGGCAGTGGCATAATGGCGGAAGCAGCAGCCATACTCTAGGGAACATCATGGTAGGTGGGCTGACATCGGTAGTGGCATGATGGTGGAAGCAGCAGCCATACAGTATGGAACATGATGGTAGGCAGGCCGACCGAGGCAGTGTCAAGGTGGTGGCAGAGGCAGCAGCAGACATGGTATAGAACATGATGGTAGGCAGGCAGACAGTTGCAGTGGCATGATGGCGGACAGTCAGCAACAGTAAATCTATTGATCGGTCTCAGCTGGAAGACTGTGAATATCCCCACAGATCCACGCCTCATTCATTTTGACCAAAATTATGTTTAGTACACTAACGCAGGACAGTTTTGTCCATTTGGATGTCACCGCGCCCCCTTCCATGCTGAAAACCATCTCTGGCATGACACTGGAGGCTGGTCAAGACAGGACAGAGAGAGCATACTGGGCTAGTTTGGCCACAATCTGCCTACCCAGAAGTCCATGGGGTCAGGGAACACGGTATGTTACGGAGAAGGGCGAGAGTCCAGGTAGGGCTGAACCTGGATGTTTAGGTGCTACGTCTTCATTTGTTGACTTGACTAAGCCTGGCACATAAAAAACTGCTCCATCCAGTTACAAAGCTTGCTGAAAGCTGCAGCAAGCTTTGTACACGGTGTATACTGGAAAAGTAACTGGGAAAAAAATATTAAAATGGAAAATCTGCCAAAAAAGTGAAATTTTGAAATTGTATCTCTATTTTCCATTAAATCTTGTGCAACACCTAAAGGGTTAACGACGTTTGTAAAATCAGTTTTGAATACCTTGAGGGGTGTAGTTTCTAGAATGTGGTCATTTTTGCGTGGTTTCTATTATGTAAGCCTCACAAAGTGACTTCAGACCTGAACTGGTCCCTAAAAAGTGGGTTTTTGAAAATTTCTGAAAAATTTCAAGATTTGCTTCTAAGCCTTGTAACGTCCCCCAAAAATATAAAATATCATTCCCAAATTGATCCAAACATGAAGTAGACATATGTGGAATGTAAAGTAATAACTATTTTTGTAGCCATTACTATGTATCATAGAAGTAGAGAAATTGAAACTTGGAAATTTGCAATTTCTACAAATTTTTGGTAAATTTGGTATTTTTTTTATAAATAAAAATGAATTCTTTTTTTTACTTCATTTTACCAGTGTCATGAAGTACAATATGTGTCGAAAAAACAATCTCAGAATGGTCTGGATAAGTCAGTGTTTTAAAGTTATCACCACTTAAAGTGACGCTGGTCAGATTTGCAAAAAATGGCCTGGTGCTTAAGGTGAAATATGGCTGTGTCCTTAAGGGGTTAAAGGATGTTGATGAAAACCCCTTTAAATACTATATTGATCTGCAGTTAATAAATATCCTATATAAAAGAATATCTGTACGCCTATATAACTAGTGTGTGTATATATACATATTTTACATATATATTTATTATATATATACACATATATAAAATATGTAAAAAATATATAATTTTTTACATATAATATTTTTTTTACTATATGTATTTACATATGTGTAACTGTTGTTGACCCCTATATTTTTATGATGATGCCTTAGTCCTGTGTCTATAAGAGAGTCCCCGGAACAATAGGAAGACTGAAATAAAACAACACCATCTTTAATAATATCTATTGAGCGTGAAAAGCCTCTTCTGCCTGTTTTCCCGTATCATTGTGACGGCGGAGCTCCCATTCAGCCCATTGTGTGGAGGGTACTATACGGGAGATGAGACAATCTCATAAGAAGCAGGTTAGAGAAGCAGCCATTCTGTGATATACTATAGCCTCCCGTCGCAGCGCCGTCTCCCATTGTACTGTATGTAAATGTGCGTCTCTCTCTCTACGGCGAGGGGGAAAAAAAAATTGAAACAAAAAAAAACCCTCATCAGGGAGAAGAGGAATCTATTAATTGTATTCACGGAGGAAGGTGTTCTAGCAAAATTAATTATTTCCTAATCGTTATTTGTTATCCCCGAGTATGTTTTATCACAAAACACAAGACCGCTTTAATAAGAGCCTTTCACAGGGAGGACAATGGGGCCAAATTAGAGCAAAATGAGATTTTTGTCTTTCTAGATTGTAGAACAAACCAATGAGCTGTCGTCATTTGCTTCTTTCTCTGAATGTTGCTGCGCTCTTTGCTGGCAGGGAACAGATCCTATCCGAGAGGTTATCGGCGCTCTCCCTCTGTCCTTTATGTCGACAGCTTCATTAGAAATTGGACTCGTGTCAGGACAGCATAAAAAAAAAAAAGGAAAGAGCTACTTGGCTGGGTACGATGGGTAGTGAATGGAGCCATCATATTAATACACAGCCGCAGAATTGTTCATTAAGAAACGACTTGCACTAAGAGTGATGCATGTTAAATGCGAACTTCTCCAGATGGTCGGAACGAGAGTTTCCCTTTTTATAAAGCTGGATTGCTGTTCACTTTCCGAGGACTTTGTACATGGTGGTGTGGATTAAAAGTGTTCGGGAGATGAAGTTACAGGAGTACAGAGCAACTACTTCTAACCTTTGCGAAAATGCGCTCTGCAAAAATCAGGGATTTAAAGTCCTCATTTAATTGTCACATTACTTTTTTTTTTTTTAAGAACTTTTGGCATTCTTTTCCATATTCCTGATTGTAAAACGCTGCAGAATTTGTTAGCGCTATATAAATATTGTTATGATATCGCTGTCTATGTAAAAACTACATTTTAAAAGCCTGCAGTTTTCACACTAAGGGCCCTTTCACACTTGCGTTGTCCGGATCCAGCGTGTACTCCATTTGCCGGAATTACACGCCGGATCCGGAAAAACGCAAGTGAACTGAAAGCATTTGAAGACGGATCAGTCTTCAAAATGCGTTCAGTGTTACTATGGCAGCCAGGACGCTATTAAAGTCCTGGTTGCCATAGTAGGAGCGGGGAGCGGGGGAGCGGTATACTTCCCGTCTGTGCGGCTCCCGGGGCGCTCCAGAGTGACGTCAGAGCGCCCCATGCGCATGGATGACGTGATCCGGCCAAAAATCCTGAACACGGACGGTAAGTATACTGCTCCCCCGCTCCCCACTACACTTAACCATGGCAAACAGGACTTAAGCGTCCTGGCAGCCATGGTAACCATTCAGTAAAAGCTAAACGTCGTATCCGGTAATGCGCCGAAACGACGTTTAGCTTAAGGCCGGATCCGGATTAATGCCTTTCAATGGGCATTAATTCCGGATCCGGCTTTGCGGCAAGTGTTCAGGATTTTTGGCCGGAGCAAAAAGCGCAGCATGCTGCGGTATTTTCTCCGGCCCAAAAACGCTCCGGTCCGGAACTGAAGACATCCTGATGCATCCTGAACAAATTTGTCTCCATAAAGAATGCATTAGGATAAAACTGATCAGGATTCTTCCGGCATAGAGCCCCGACGACGGAACTCTATGCCGGAAAAGAACAACGCAAGTGTGAAAGAGCCCTTAGCCTAATAGTAAGCTGACACTTCCTATTCTATAGAGATCACTTCTCAGCAGTCATTTCATTATCATTGCAGGTAGGATTGCAATGACAAGTAACACCTACGGATGTAGTCAGCACCAACATCAGTGGGTTAATGCGTTATCTTAACAGTATTGCAACTTTAAAGAGTCATTGTAATTTCATACAATTTCCTTTAATATAAAACTAGCAGATTTTTAAATCACTACATTGAAAAAAAAATACAGATATACAGGCATAAAGTTATTACTACCTAATTTGCAGTCAACTGCCTGTTGTCAGGCAAGATCTGTCCCTAGTAACAGATGCAGAAGACGGGTTTCAGAAATTGGGGACGAGTCAAAGCTAGCTGAGATCATGATGAAAAGAACTGCTTCTGCGCAGCTTTTGAAAATTATAGGAGCCTCCTGTGTGTCTGTAAGTGTGATTCTCCCTCCTTAGCTGCTCTATGAGCTTTGGAGCTAAAAACAAATGTAGTAAGAAGTAAGAGAAAAGATATCACAGCATTACAGCACTGGCAGATTTCACAGGAGGGAGAATGCCCCTGCTTGTGAGAGAAATGAATCTAGCTGTGCAGCTGGAACAAGGAATATTATGGCTGAAAAAGACATTAGGGAAGCCCAAAAGACCTGCTCCTTCACAGTTATGATTCACAGTTATGATTGTACAAAGAAGCACAGCCATTATGCAACCTTTTTTTTTTCAACTCTGGTACACTTTAAAGGGAACCTGTCACCGGGATTTTGTGTATAGAGCTGAGGACATGGGTTGCTAGATGGCCGCTAGCACATCTGTAATATCCCATAGCTCTGTGTGCTTTTATTGTGTAAAAAAAACCGATTTGATACATATGCAAATTAACCTGAGATGAGTCCTGTATGTGAGATGAGGGCCAGGACTTATGTATCAAATCGTTTTGTTTTTTTTTTTAAACAAAAAAAGCACACAGAGCTATGGGGACTGGGTATTGCGGATGTGCTTGCGGCCATCTAGCAACCCATGTCCTCAGCTCTATACACAAAATCCTGGTTACAGGTTCCCTTTAAGCTTTAGAAGCTTTGCACATTGTTAAACTAAGCCAGCGTGATCCGCTTGTGTGATACCGCTCCAGAAGTTACCTTTAACGCCTGCTAGATCTGTATATATAAATAATGCAGATCCTCAACTCACAATAGGTGATGTCACAGCTTACATACTCCTCCTCCCTGCACAATGACCCCTGCAGTGGTCACAGAGCATGCCCACAACATTCTACCATAGAAGTCAGTCATCTCCTGTCTGCGTTCCATGTGGTTGCTATAGGGAGCTCAGTGCATAGAGATTTTTACAGGGTCCATTAAATGACAACTGATGACAACTGTGTAATTTGTACACCTTGAGCTCCACCTAGTGGTGGCCGCAGCCTTATTTATCAGGTACTATATGAAGGGAATTTTAGCATTTAGAGCCGTATAAAAGGGGAGATTTATAGGTATATTGATGCCAGTTGGCAGGTGGAAATACATGTGTTCCGCAAAAGCACCTTTATTTTTAAAGCATCTGTGGCCCGTTCTGACGTCAGGTAAAGTGGAGTAGTGATTTTATTTTATTTTTTGTACAAAATTTCTTCCTAGTGGGGGGTATAACGCTTTGCCATGTTTCCCTATGAGATCTTTGTGCACCCCTGCCCCCGATCATTTGTTTGCATGGGAGATAAGCTGCCACGGACGGATCTTGAGTTTCAGACACTGATAAAAATTTTTTTTTTTTATATTGATGATATATCCCTAGGATAGGTCCGATCCGGTAGACCGATCCAGCAAAAACAGTCTACGGTATCATACGGTTTGACGCATCCAGCGCGAATTTCCGGCGACGGAAAGACGCATCCGTTGCATGAAAAAATGTCCGGTAAGGCAGTTCCGGCAACGGAACTGCTTGCCGGATCACTCTTCCGCAAGTGTGAAAGTAGCCTAAATCTAAAAAAAAAAAGCCCTTTAAGGTGAACCTAACCACAATCCATTTCATTGTGCAACAGAATTTCATGTCCTGCAGCCTTGGGCCCCATACTATCCAAAAAGAGAAGCACAGCGCGTTGTAATGCTTCTGATCTATTACATTAATGATTCCCTAGGGTCACAATTTGGTGGTGGGTTTTTAGCTTAGCTGTTGTACTGTAAGGGTGCCACTTGTGAGGCCCGAGCTGAATGGTACTGCTTGGCACTTGGCCACTTCTACATCTTAGAGCTTTGTTAACAAGTTGCACATCTAGTGTCTGATCGGTGGGGCCCAACCGCTGGGTCCTTCCATTAAACACGAGAATGGCGTCTTGTGCCCCCCTATTTCAATGGAGCTATGTTTATGCAAGCACTTTGCTGCACCATTCAGCTTTTAAAGGGGCTGTCTAGTATTGCTGTTTTTTAAAATACCAACCCTTCCTTTCCTTGTGAAGGGAAGCATACTTACCTGCAGTGTCCCATACTTACCTGCAGTGTCCCAGACATCTTTCATTCATTCAATACAATATACAATACAATGTATGGCTACGCTGCTCACAGGAGCTCCAGTGCCTTCTCAAACAGCTGATTGGTAGAGGGGTCCCAGCTGTTGGACCCCCACTGATCACATACTGATGTCCTATCCAGAGAATAGGTCATCGGTAGTAAAATCTCGGAAAACCCCTTTTTAAAGGACATCTTTCAGCAGATTTGCATCTATAGGTCTCTAGGTGTAATGGTAACGCCCCCGTTGCTCCTAGAGGTTCATTTGCTTATATTAAAACATCATTTTTCTCAGCAATGTGGGCACAGATGAACATGGGACCAACACAGATGCCTTCAGCTGCCAAGCGCACATGTAACAGGTCAGCCAGTGTCATAGGTACAAAACTGCTGACAGATGCCTTTTAAAAAGGGTGGGAATAACCTTGGAGAACAGGTTAAAATAATGCATTACTCCAGGCATTTGTTTGTTTTTTGTGCGACAACCCCTTAAACCAAGTATGGCCAACCTGCGGCTCTCCAGCTGTTGCAAAACTACAACTCCCAGCATGCCCAGTCTGCCTACAGGTATCGGCCTACAGCAGGGCATGGTGGGAGTTGTAGTTTTACAACAGCTGGAGAGCCGCAGGTTGGCCAGCCCTGCCTTAAACAATACCGGTCATCAGTCGATTACAGTATGTCAGTGCCCAAAACCTGCAAGAAACGGCAGTTGTGAACTTAATAGAGAATAAGCCGCTATATAGAAGGTCACATCTGGAGCAGAACCTTTTCTGAAATGTGTTGTAGAATACGCCACGCGATTTCGGACGCTCTGTGCAGGATACCCTTTCAGTGCTTTGCTCCAGCTCAGCAACAGTTAACCGCCCGGCTTTACCCGGCATGTGTCAAAGAGCTGCAAGTTGAAGGTGCTTCTCTTAAAGACTATTGTTAACTAAACATTATTGCCAAACAGATGGGAAGCACTCACCAGCCTGATGTTTTCAGGCCTAATTATATTATCACCAGCCCTGTACGGCTCAGTTGAAGAGGTGTATCCAGGGGCCAATTTATAATCATTTAGGCAACACCTGTTTGGGAAAAACTGACAGTCAAAGGGCACATTTAAAAAAAATCACATATGTTCTCGTATTTATTACTTGAATGTGGACGGTATCCAGCTGCAAGGAAACCGGGAGCGTGAAATGCGTTGTGTAGGAAGCTCTCGTCTGAATATGGAGTAAATGTCAAGTAAAGTTATGTTTAAAGGGGCTGCACACGGAGAAGTTATTATGTGCCGAGCGCCTCCCTGAAGACTGCAGGTGAGAAATGATTAAAGGGGAATCGCCTGCTGACATGTCATTAATGGATGCCATAACGTAAACTGGAGGACAGTAGGCACCCCCCAATCTTCCACTGTGGAGCACAGCATTGAGATCATGGTATTCTGTTACACTGAATGGTCACCTTTAGCGCATTCTTTGCCAGAATGTCTACCGCAAACGACATTTAAAACCTGAAGTATAAAATAAAAATATGCCCCCACCCCCCAAATCCGTATATTTTTTGAATGTTGACCCCTGGCACGTTGTCATCTTGAAATCTCTATAAATGCAATTTTTATCAAATCATGACATCTTGTGATAAACAGAAATGCTTAAAAAGTCATGTTTATAGCTAAAAGTCAGACCCCCAAGCATAACTCACTCACTGCCTCACAAAAATAAATGTACAGAAGGGCAGAGTTTATGCATGTCTTTTGTGCCTGGGTCTACATACACATATTGCTGTATATTCATCAGTTTTACTACAGTATTACCAGAGGTGATGGGAAAAGGCTATGATTGGTAAGAGGGGGTGATCACATGAATAAAAGTTCCTGAATTATCCCCTTTGGGGTAAGAGGAGGCTATACAGGATGGTAGAGATGACAGGAACAGGCTAAGATTGGTAAGAGGGGATGATCACATGAATACAAGTTCCTGAATTATCCCCTTTGTATATATCCCCTCCCTGTCATGCCACCACCAAGCTATGACCACGGGCCTGTTCATCATGGCCACAAGGACACAAATATGTATCTGGTTTATGTTTGTGATGGACGGGCGATTCATAATTTCATTCATTTGCATATGCCCTAAATGACCCCTAGGTGCAGGTTCCACCTCTAGCATATGCCATAAATGACCCCTAGGTGCAGGTCCCACCTCTAGAATATGCCATAAATGACCATTAGGTGCAGGTCCCACCTCTAGAATATGCCATAAATGACCATTAGGTGCAGGTTTCACCTCTAGCATATGCCATAAATGACCCCTAGGTGCAGGTCCCACCTCTAGCATATGCCATAAATGACCCCTAGGTTCAGGTCCCACCTCTAGAATATGCCATAAATGACCATTAGGTGCAGGTTTCACCTCTAGAATAGAATATGCCATAAATGACCATTAGGTGCAGGTTCCACCTCCAGCATATGCCATAAACTACCCGTAGGTGCAGGTCCCACCTCTAGCATTTGCCATAAAGACTAGTAGGTGCAGGTCCCACCTCTAGCATTTGCCATAAATGACTAGTAGGTGCAGGTCCAAGCTCTAGCATATGCCATAAATGACCAGTAGGTGTAGGTCCTACCTCTGCGAACTGTTCCTATCTCAAGAATGGGACCCCACCATGAATGGAGAGCACACAGCGCATGTACTTTGTCCTCTCCATTCAGTGCTATGGAACTTCTGAAAATAGTTGAGCCTATGCACTAGCCTATTTTCTCTGGTCCCTCAAGCTTGCTTTCCAATGGCTACCAATGGAAGTGCCCATTGTGTCCTCATGTGATCGATCCTATCCTATCACTGTCTATGATTTATACGCATCTACAAGAGAATGCAGCGCCGTCATGTGCCACGCCGCAAGTCATCTCAAAAGTATTTGCCCCCTTCATTGTGTAATTGTCACCACTCAAAGGTTTCTGATCTACAGTTTGGCTAAATATAGAGCCTGAATAAAGACCGAATGGATTCTGAATAATATAATATATCGCCCACGTGAAAAAAGTAACTGCCCGCCTTAATAAACGGTTGCATCACCTTTAGCAGGAATAATTACAAGCGTCCTGCTCCTATAATTTCTTAACGCCTTTCACCCCGCTCTTCCCCGTAGTGATATGTTTTCCTCCATGAAGAGCTCATTTCAGGTCCTGTCACTGCATTTGTGTTGGGTTCATGTAGATTACTATATATCGGCGTCAAGCGTAGCACTGAAACCACAGCTACTTTTAATTATAGAGCGTAGATAAACCCATGGTGTTAACGACCTTCCCATAGGTTTGATGTTTTCACGTGTAATCCATTTGACAGCGGATCGACGTAGCACAGGTCTGAAAATATCCTGGATACGGGTGGAGGCAGATAGTCTGTCATCGAACTGTTAAGACACATGCAAACGTTGAAAACATGGATAAATGTAAATCTATACTTACTATATGAAAATTAGAAGCTCTTTGTGCACGTTTTTGATCAAAATTGTGTCAGGCCCATCTACCGGAGACAGGTTGGCTTCTACAGATGGGGCACAGGCACAAAGTCAGGTTTCCTGATGCAGTTTTCGAAGCGAAAATCAGAAGTGGATCATAATACAGTGGTCCCGGACCCTCAAGTTACAATATTGGTTCCAGGACGACCATTGTATGTTGAAACCATTGTAACTTGAGTAATCGGTTCCAAAGCCCCAAAATGTCAGCTAAGATAAGAGAAAATGAAGATGTAAGAAAAATAAGCAGATAACTAAGAGAGATAACACAAGTCCTTACATATAACAGTGAGGAATAGCTGATAACTAGCATCTAATACAGCTGTTTTACCAAAGAGGTGACCTTGATTGGTTGGACCCGAGTCTAAGACATTGTATGTTGAATCTGGTTTCAACTTACGATGGGTCAGAAAAGGACATTTTATGTTGAAAATATTGTATCTTGAGGGATCGCTGTACTGTATAAAGGACAGATTAAACTTTTAAAAAAAAAATTTTTTATTCACTCCATTCAATTTTTTTATTTGGCTTCTAAAACTGCATGCAGACACCTGACCGTGGGGTTGTACCCTCAAACTTGCCTCTCCTTGGCTTTTGGCCTACAAAATTCGGGACAATGTATAATCCAGCCGTATTATGCACAGATTGGAAGCCCTGGGCAGGCACGGCACAGTCCAATGGGTGGAAACCACTGCCCCCAAATGTATAATGCGAAAAAGAAAGTTAAACCAGCACCTCTGAACAATATGAAAGAAGGGGCTTCAGGTGCACACTACCATGGCTGCAGTGTAAAAGCAAACAAGGACTACAAGTAGAAGCAAACTGCGCAAAAACACGTGGAACGCGAAACATGAAGAAATGTAAATTGTATCGCTGCTATACTTACTATATCCTTCTGTCTGTAGGTATACTAGAGAATGACATGTATAACAGTTCCCTATATGTAACTGTTCACTAGCAGAAGTGATCTGATATCAAACCAACAGGTCTGTGGAGTAACAACAATCCCCATCATTGTCCCCACCAGGACGAGAATACTCGCCCTAAATGGCCGGTACTTAGTGTCCCAGGGCGAGCATTCTCATCCTGCGATCTTTCCCGCCCCCCATCCCGCGTGCGGTGCCGCGATCAGCAGCACGGACCTGGCTGTTACTGACAGCCGGATCCCTGCTGCATCCACCAGCATCGGTGATAATGGCAATGCCGGTGGATTAACCCCTCATATGCTGCGGTCAGCGCTGACCACGGCATATGGGAGGTTTGCGCTCCCTCTCCTGAGCCATCGGGTCTTCGCGCTGCGTTGGCGGGGACCTGATGGATGCCATGGTGGCCACAAGCCATTCAAAGGCCTTGGGGCCTGGCAGCTACGGAGGCGTATGAGGCCCAGCCCTGGGTCTTATAGGCAAACTATCAGTGTATTTACACTGTGTAATACACTGATAGTTAATGCAGTACAATACAGATGTATTGTGCTGCATTGAAACAGGGATCAGACCCTGTAATGTTGAAGTCCCATAGTGGGACAAAAATAAAAAATAATAAAAGTGAAATAAAAGTGTTTTTAACAATAAAAACAAATTAAAGTTTTAATAAAAAAAAAAAGCTCCTTTCCCATAAAAAGAGATATATAAAATAGAAAAAATAAATAAAAAAGACATATTAGGTATCACCGCATGCGTAACAACCTGCTCTATAAAAATATCACGATCCACCCCATCTGGTCAACACCGTAATTTTTTTTTATATAAAAACTGTGCTAAAAAAAGCTATTTTTTTTGTCACATTTCATTACAAAAAGTGCAATACCAAGCGATCAAAAAGTCATATATACCCAAAAATAATACCAATCAAACAATCATCTCATCCTGCAAAAAATGAGACTCTACCTAAGACAATCGCCCAAAAAAAGATAGTCATGTGAAAAAATTAGGACACCCTTTGAAAGCATGTGGTTTTTTGTAACATTTTTAATAAAAGGTTATTTCATCTCCGTTTCAACAATACAGAGAGATTAAAGTAATCCAACTAAACAAAGAAAACTGAAGAAAAGTCTTTTCAAGATCTTCTGTAAATGTCATTCTACAAAAATGCCTATTCTAACTGAGGAAAAAGATAGGACACCCTCACATGTATTCCCTCTTAAATTGGCTCAGATCTCACACAGGTATATCACACCAGGTGCACATAATTAGTAGATCGTTACTCTGCATGTTGAATGAGGCTTGCCCTATTTAAACCTCAGACATTTAGTTTGGTGTGCTCCTGACTGTTGAAGTGAGAGTGAGCACCATGGTGAGAGCAAAAGAGCTGTCAGAGGACTTCAGAAAAAAGATTGTAGCAGCCTATGAGTCTGGGAAGGGATTTAAAAAGATCTCAAAAGATTTTGAAATCGGCCATTCCACTGTCCGGAAGATAGTCTACAAGTGGAGGGCTTTCAAAACAACTGCCAACATGCCCAGGACTGGTCGCCCCAGCAAGTTCACCCCAAGAGCAGACCGCAAGATGCTAAAAGAGGTCTCCAAAAACCCTAAAGTGTCATCTCGAGAACTACAGCAGGCTCTGGCTACTGTTGATGTAGAAGTACATGCCTCTACAATCAGAAAGAGACTGTACAAGTTTAACTTGCATGGGAGGTGTGCAAGGAGGAAACCTTTGCTTTCCAAGAGAAACATCGAGGCCAAACTGACATTTGCCAGAGATAAAGTTGACAAAGACCAGGACTTCTGGAATAATGTTCTTTGGACAGACAAAATTGAATTATTTGGACACAACAGCAGAGGACATGTTTGGCGTAAACCAAACACAGCATTCCAAGAAAAGAACCTCATACCAACTGTGAAGCATGGAGGTGGAAGTGTCATGGTTTGGGGCTGCTTTGCTGCAGCAGGACCTGGTCAGCTCACCATCATAGAATCCACGATGAATTCTACTGTGTATCAGAAGGTGCTTGAAGAACATGTGAGACCATCAGTTAGAAAATTAAAGCTGAAGCGGAACTGGACCATGCAACATGACAATGACCCAAAACATACTAGTAAATCAACCAAAGATTGGCTGAAAAAGAAGAAATGGAGAGTCCTGGAATGGCCAAGTCAAAGTCCAGATTTGAATCCCATTGAGATGCTGTGGGGTGACTTGAAAAGGGCTGTACGTGCAAGAAACCCCTCAAACATCTCACAGCTGAAAAAGTTCTGCATTGAGGAGTGGGGTAAAATTTCCTCAGACCGATGTCGAAGACTGGTAGATGGCTACAAGAACCGTCTCACTGCAGTTATTTCAGCCAAAGGAGGTAACACTCGCTATTAGGGGCAAGGGTGTCCTATCTTTTTCCTCAGTTAGAATAGGCATTTTTGTAGAATGACATTTACAGAAGATCTTGAAAAGACTTTTCTTCAGTTTTCTTTGTTTAGTCGGATTACTTTAATCTCTCTGTATTGTTGAAACGGAGATGAAATAACCTTTTATTAAAAATGTTACAAAAAACCACATGCTTTCAAAGGGTGTCCTAATTTTTTCACATGACTGTATGGCTTTCAGAAAATGGATTTTTTTCTTTCAAAAAATGCTTTTATTGTGTAAAACCAAAATAAATTTAAACAAATACACAAATTGGATATCGCTGCGTCTGTAACAAGCTGCTCTATAAAATAGTACGTGATTTACCCTGTCAGGTGAAAGCTGTAAGAAAAATAAAATAAAAACCATGCCAAAAAACCCTACATCACAAAAAGTGTAATATTAAACTATCAAAAAGTAGTATGTACTCCAAAATGGTACCAATCAAACCGTCACCTCATGCCGCAAAAACTGAGCCCCTACATAAGATAATCGCCCGAAAAATAAAATGTCTTTCAGAAAAAAGACACAAAAATATGATTTATTTCAAAAATGCTTTATTATGTAAAACTGAAACAAAATAAAAAAAAGTAGACATATTGGGTATTGTCGTGTCCATAACAACCTGCTCTATAAAAATAGCACATGATCTAACCTGTCAGGTGAACACCGTAAAAAACAAAAAATAAAAACTCTGCAAGAACAGCCATTTATATAGTAGTATATGTATAGTAATATAGAGCAATCAAAAGTCATATATACCGCAAAATAGTACCAATAAAATTGTCACCTTATCCTAAAATTTCCAAAATGGGATCACTTTTCTGGAGTTTCTACTCTAGGGGTGCATCAGGGGGTCCTTAAATGTCATATGGCAACTTAAAATTATCCCAGTGAAATCTGCCTTCCAAAAATCATACAGCATTCCTTTTCTTCTGCGCCCTGCCGTGTGCCCGTACAGCAGTTTAAGACCACATGTGAGGTGTTTCTGTAAACTGCAGAATCAGGGTAATAAATATTGAGTTTTATTTGGCTGTTAGCCCTTGATGTGTTACAGGAAAAAATAAATTTTAATGGAAAATCTGCCAAAAAAGTGAAATTTAAAAATGTAATCCCCTTTTTCCTTTAATTCTTGTGGAACATCCAAAGGGTTAACAAAGTTTGTAAAATCAGTTTTGAATAACTTGCGAGGTGCAGTTTCTATAATGGGGTCATTCATGGGTGTTTTCCACTATGTAAGCCTCACAAAGTGACTTTTGAATTGAAGTGGATTTTGGAAATTTTCTTATAAATGTAAAAATTTGCTTCTAAAATTCTAAGCCTTATAATATCCTAAAAAATAAAATTGCATTTACAAAATGATGCAAACATGAAAGTAGACATATGGGAAATGTAAAGTAATAACTCTTTTATGGTGTATCATTATCTGTCTTAGGCCTCATGCACACACCCGTTGCCCGGCCCGCCAACAATGCAGTGCAGAACGGAGGCACGGAACCCCACAGAAGCACTACGGAGTGCTTCCGTGGTGTTTTTGTCCATGCCTCCGCACTGCAAAAAAAAAAAAAAGTTGAATGGGTCTCGATCCGTCCCAGCCACCGCACAGACGTTGCCTGTGCATTGGGGACTGCAAATTGCGGTCCCCAATGCACAGAACTGCTGCACAATGGCTGTGTGCATCAGGCCTTAAAAGCAGATAAATTCTAATTTTGAAAATTGCTAATTTTGCCTAATTTTCGGCAAATTTGGGATTTTTTAATAAATAAATAAAAGTAAGTTATATCGACTAAAATTTTTCACTATCACGAAGTACAATGTGTCACGAGAAAACTATTTCAGAATCGCTTGGATAAGTAAAAGCGTTTTGAAGTTATTACTACATAAAGTGACACATGACAAGTTTCCAAAAAATGGCCTGGTCCTTAACCCCTTAGGGACCACTTATACGTGTTTTTACAGCGGTCACTAAGGGTCCTTAGGCTGGGCCCATTCTAAGCGCTGCATGGGTCCACCGGGGAGCAGGAGCAGCCCTGCTCTGATAGCCTGGACCGGCAGGAGTGCCGATCCGGGCTGTTCAACACTTTACATGCCACGGCCAATGGCGCCCGCCAAATGTAAACTGTCTGCCATCGGCACCCTGCAAACGCGATCGTAGGGTGCTTATGTGTGTGAAGGCTGCCTGGGGTCTGATGTAGGCCCCAGCCCAGCCTTCAGTAATTTCCAGCAGGCTGCGCCTCTCTGGTCAATGTTACAATAGCATGGTGATGGATCATGTAATGAGCGCAGTGACATCACCAAAGGTCCTTTTCCTCAAAGAAGAAGAAAGAAGAGAAGCCGGGCTGCGAGAACAAGTGGATTAAGGTGAGTTTAATTATTTATTTATTTTAACCCCTCCATCACTATTTTACTAAGCATTCTGTTTTAAGAATGCTATTATTTTCCCTTATAACCATGTTAAAATCTACACAACAAAAATCTACACGACACCTAACCCAAACCCGAACTTCTGTGAAGAAGTCCAGGTTCGGGTCTGGATATCAAACATGCCGTTTTTTCTGACGCACGTGCAAAACGCATTTAAACGCTTTGCACTCACGGGGAAAAATCACGCATTTTCCCGCAACGCACCCGCACATCACCCACAACGCCCGTGTGAACCCAGCCTAAGGAGTTTCCACTCTGCATAGGACTTTTCATTCTGGAAATCAATGATGGTCCAGGATCACAGACTTCACCAGTGAGATCTTCTGATGGGTATCTAGGACATATCGCAAGATCTTCTTAAACCGAATTTCGCCTGAACTATACAAGGAGCCCCCCCTTCCATTAATTTTGGGCAATAAATTTCTTACTGATGACAAAAATGTAAAGTTGTTTTAGAACTTTTATTTTTTTTATACTTCCTCAATTCTATTCACTGCAGCTATGGCGCTGTTCATCCTGATCTTCCTGGTTTCTCTATAGAATACCAACCAGAACTAACACATATCGGCAAAGCAGTAAATCCAAGGGGACATTTAATGGTAGATGTTTGGAGAAAAAGATGAGTCGAGCATGTTGGATTCTATATACCCTATCTCGGGTGGGTAGCCTGCGGCACTCCAGCTGTTGTGAAACTCCCAGCATGCTCCATTTATTTTTAGGAGAGTTCTGAGAAGAGCCACTATGCAAGCTGGGAGTTGTAGTTTCACAGCAGCTGGCGTGCCGCAGGTTGCCCACGCCTGCCTATCCTTTTATTCTCAATGGAGATAAGCTGCTGCCAAAGGTGTCTCACTATGACTTATTCCACTCTCCCTTGAAGAACACATACACACTCGGCCAAGAGCCAAGTATGCATGTGTATGGGGGTTGACAAGCAATAAGTGTCCTTTTGAATGTGCGGTCTGCTTAAAGGGGCGGTCCCATGAAAAATATTCTACTGTTTTCAAACCAGCACCTGGATCTGAATACTTTTGTAATTGCTTGTAATTAAACATTTTGTATAGCCAGTGAGATATTCAATAAAATGTATCTGTATAGCGCCACCTTCTGTTTGTTCTTTTTCTTATTTCTTTGTCCTACTCACTGAGAAGGCTGCACATGCTCCGTTTCATCCTTTAACTGCCTCCTGAGCTGTGATAGGGAGAGCATGGACACGCCCCCTGAGCTGTGATAGGGAGAGCATGGACACGCCCCCTGAGAGGCAGCATAAAGGACACTCCCCCTAAGCGGTCAGCTTGATATAAATGTAGCAGAGAAATCGGTGGGGAGATCTCTGGATCCATGTGAGGTACAGGGCTGGTTATTGCTTTGTTAGAAAGAGACTGTCGTGTGCTATATGATGTCTGATTTTCATGTTTTACATTAACCATGGGATAACCCCTTTAAAGGGGTTTTCTGGTACAAGGCCATGGATGGCCCACCCTCAGGACAGGTCATCTGTATCGGATCAATGGGGGGTCCAACTCTTCTCACCTCTCCCAGTCAGTTGTTTCGGGCAGCCTTCAGCACTGGAAACTATACAGCGTATGTAAGGCTAGGTGCACCCGTGTAGTTCCTGTTGCCGGTGTACGGCGGGAGTAGATCGGCAGTACCCTGGCACTACACAGCACCTTCTGCTTCCAGTTCCGTCTGCTGTATAGTTTCTGCCGGCAGCTGCCTGAATCGGCTGATCAGTGGGGGGTGCGGGATGTCGGATGCCCATCTATCTGATAATAAGAACCTATCCTGAGGATAGGCCATCTGTAGATACCGTAAAACCCCTTTAAGATGCTGCAAGGTGATGAATAAAATATTATCCAGTTTAGGGTCTATCTATTACAGTTTTTTATTTTTAATATTTTTTGCACGTCTCCTGTGAGCTGAGTTCCGTGCTGTAATCTCTGTGTAGAAGGCTTTTTTCCTTTTTTATGGCAAAATTATAAATTTGTGGTGTTTTTTTTTTTTTTTCTTTCCATGGCGGCTGCTCCCGGGTAATAAAATCTCGCCCTTCTGTTTTGCTAACAAATGAGTATTCGGTGGCAGCGCCCGGCGTTCTCCCATCGCGAGGCATTTGCATCCCGAGCAGGGTTTTGTTTTCTGTGAAAGTCACCAGACTTGCACTGGGCAGCAGCGTGCAGGCAGGCACTTGTAATTAGTCTGCAGATTGCCTGCTCCTTCAGACTGAAGATGACCCTTCTGGATAGCAGCGACACGTGAACAGCTGGTGTATCCCCCAGTGGCCCATTTGTCCTTTGGTTTGTAACCAACAGAGTCGCAGCTCCATCCCAAGATCCACAGCAGGGCTTCCATGGCCTCCAAGGCTGGACAGCAGACGAGACACTAATAAATGTGATTACAAGATGTGGGATCCGTATCAAGAGATGCTGCACGCTAATGCTGCAGATCGCTGCCTCCGCCATGTCTCCATTTAAAGACATATCGCCGAAGAAAGATAGAAACGGAGAGTGGAGCCTGAAACCTGCAGCGCAAGGGTTACAGGGGGGGGGGGGGGGGGGGCATCCGTTATCCCTGGACCGACTGTCACATGGAGGGGACAAAGTAGAATCCTGAGGAAATAGTCACAGCACTGAGACACGCAGGGTTAAATAAAACTACTTTCACCGCTCTTTATATTGTTAGCGTCAATTAACACAGCAAAGCCACAGGCGTCCAGAGGTCCGGGGGAGCCGTAGATAGTGTGCGGCCTGCGTGAGAACGGGGCTCCTTGTAGAAAGGAATTTGGTGATATGATGTGTGCTAAATGGTGGAAAGCAAGTTATCTATCCTCATATTTATTCTATCTAATTATCTATATCTATCTATCCTCATATTTATTCTATCTATCCATCCATCTAATTATCTATCCTCATATTTATTCTATCTATCTATCCATCTAATTATCTATCCTCATATATGTTATCTATCTATCATAATATTTATTCTATCTATCTATCCATCTAATTATCTATCCTCATATATGTTATCTATCTATCATAATATTTATTCTATCTATCTATCCATCTAATTATCTATCCTCATATTTATTCTATCTATCTATATCTATCTAGCCTCATATTTATCTAATCTAATTATCTATCTATCTATCTATCTATCTATCTATCTATCTAGCCTCATATTTATTCTATCCATCCATCTAATTATCTATCCTCATATATGTTATCTATCTATCATAATATTTATTCTATCTATCCATCCATCTAATTATCTATCCTCATATTTATCTCATCTATCTATCTATGAAAAAAGAAATTCCACGGCACTTCCCAAAAATAGATCCGTTTATTTCACCAGATGCAACATTTCGGTTCTCCCTTTGGAACCTTTTTCAAGCAGTGACCAGGTTCCAAAGGGAGAACTGAAACGTTGCATCTGGTGAAATAAACGTATTTATTTTTGGGAAGTGCCGTGGAATTTCTTTTTCATTTATGGTTTGATGGGAGGATCACAGCCGCTGGCACCCCTTTTTTTCTACTTTTGTTCTACTATTGTTTGCAGTGCTGCCCAGCCGCTTTGACTTTTATCTATCTATCTATCTATCTATCTATCCTCATTATCTATCTATCTATCCTCATATTTATTCTATCTATCTATCTATCTATATCTATCTACCCTCATATTTATCTAATCCATCTAATTATCTATCCTCATTATCTATCTATCTATCCTTATATTTATCTCATCTGTCTATCTATTTATCTCATATCTATCTATCTATCTATACTGATATTTATCTAATCGATCCATCTATCTAATTATCTATCTATCCTCATATTTATTCTATCTAATTATCTATATATTTAATTATCTATCTCATATCTGTTTATCTGAATTGAATCTGAATCTATCCCTCTGAATTGTAAACCACTGTGGAATATAGTGGCGCTATATAAAGATTATCTCTCTCATATATACAGTATATATGTCAATCAATCTTTATATATCTGTCTGTCTTTCTATATGTGTATCCATGTATCCTATCTCATATCTGTCTATTGTCTGTGTATCCTGTCTGTTGTCTATCTATCATATATCTGTCTATCTGCCTATGCATGTATCCTGTCCCATATCTGTCTGTCTGTCTAGCCATCTGATCTTTGACACTTATATCTTCAGCGCACTGTAGTGTAAGATTGTCTTAGTCACTTTTCCCCCATAGTCTTTTATTTTTTTGTTTATAAGACCCATTGTGATACAATATTACAGCTTTTTTTTGCTGTTGAATGGCGGGTGCATTTACCTGCATCGGTCTAAGTAGCGACGAGATGGGGAAGAATCTGCACATGAATGGTGCATAGATAATAACTGTTCTTTTCTTTTTAGGTTCTGCTCGTCCTGGACACAAAGACTCAGGAGACCTTTATTTTAAAAGTAAGTATTTCTTTCATTGGTGCCTGCGCGCGACCCACCACGAGACACGTCTGACACGCCGGCGCGAGCTGGGAGACAAAGACGTATTTTTTCATTATTAACCATTGTTTTATTGTTATTAGAAGGTTAGTGTAGTGCAGGAATGCGAGGGAGGCGGCGGCGGCGGCGGAGCCGGTGTATTATTACAGGCCTGCCGCTAGGATAGGTAATCTGATTTACTGGTGTCGGTACTGGGACAGAACACAGAACCCCCTATAGTACAGCGTTTCTCACTGAGTCATGACGACAACCCCTGTTCAGAAATCCCCTCTTTAAACCAGAGTGGGGGGGTTGCTCTGTACTAGTGCCTCCCCATCCGGGGGCTCAAGCCGCCCTTGTATTACACGGACACCCGTTCATCTGAATGGCCGCTCAGTAATACTACATCCCTGTTCTGCAACCATGGCTTCTGCAGCCAAAATCATTTGTTTGCAGAAGGTACCAGGAGCGGGAATTGGGGCAGTCGGCTGATCGTTCCAGCGTCCACAAGTGATAGGTGACACATGTCCCTTCTCCTTATCAGAAATGGCATTACTAAGGCCCCATTCACACGTCTGCAATTTCGTTCCACATTTTGCAGAACGAAATGGCGGACCCATTCATTTCTATGTGCGGCCCGGCTCCGGAAATGCGGACCCGCACTTCCGGGTCCACATTTTCGTTCCCGAAAAAAATAGAACATGTCCTATTCTTGTCCGCAATTGCGGACAAGAATAGGGATATTCTATTAGTGCTGGCGATGTGCGGTCCGCAAAATGCGGAATGCACATTGCCGCTGTCCGTGTTTTGCGGAAACACGCTACGGACGTGGGAATGGACCCTTAAAGGGGGTTTTCTAGGAGTGGGTGATCACTAGCCGAATGGTGGGAGCCCGACACATGGTACCCCAGCTTATCTGCTGGTTAAAGAGGCCATGACTTTCGGTATATCTCTACAACATATCAATAGTTTTACTATTTTACAAAAAATCGGTAACCCTTTAAAGGGCCTGTCCCACATTTTGATATGGAAGGTCTACCCTCAGGATAGGTTATCAGTATCTGCTCGGTGGGGAGCAGACTCCCGGGAACTCTACCAATCAAAGAGGCCATGGCAGTCCGGTGAGCATCGTGGCCTACTCGCAGCTTGCCACACACAGCGCCATACATTGGCTGTGCTTGGTATTGGAGCTCAGCCCCATTCACTTGAATGGGACTGAGCTGCGCCTAGGCCACGTGACCAATGAACGTGTCATCACTGACCTAGGAAGAGGCCGCAGCGCTCGCTGATCAGTGGGGGGTGCTTGGAGTCGGACCCCCACCCATCAGATATTGTACTCTACAGAAAACCCCTTTAAAGGCCTTTTTTTATTTTAAATTTTTTTACCACTATGGTATACCACTTCTACCACGTGGCTTTATGACGTGATTGATATTCCATCCTTATTACATTTTCTATGACTTAGCCGACAGAAGGACGGGTGAGTGACCATAGCATAGCACGCCGCACGGTATGGGTGCGTCCGCGCGCCGGCTCTTCAGGTCGTCCTGTCTTCCACAGAAAATGAAAGCAGAAAGAGAGGTCACCCGGCAAAGTACACAAAGTGTCACTCTGATGACTTAGTTTGCGAGTGAGATTCTAATAAAAACGTTGACCCGTGTAATTGATTTTAATGGTAGCTTTGTGCCATCTTCTGTTCTCTGGCTACCTGCCAGATGCCATCAGCCGAGCCTCAGGGGATCGAAGGACATGTAGGAGCAGATGAGCTGCTTCTGTAAAGCCCACAGTCGCTTGGACAGATTAGTTTGGTTGATAAACATAAAGCACAGCAGGATCCAAAGGAAGCTCAGGGTACAACTGACCTTTCTGTTCTCTGTCAGGGGCTGAGGAAAAGCAGCGAGGAGTCCGGGAGCAGAAAGACTATCGTTCCCCGCTGCGTGCCCAACATGGTCTGCCTGCACAAGTACATCATCTCGGAGGAGTCGGTATTTCTCGTGCTGCAGCATGCCGAAGGTCGGTCAGTGCATCAAAGACGTTTGCAAATAGAGCGCTGAGATTGCCTGTGCCCGTGTGGTGGGCGGCCATTTATCGCAGCCCTCGCCGTGAATACACACAGTATCTCATCCCAGTGTATGGCCCGCTTACCTTGTGGTTTATAGTTACAGGCTTCCAAGCGTTTATCACATACAGAAAGTGAACACAAGGCACTTACTAATGTATTGGGATTCTCCATATTGCCTCCTTTGCTGGTTTGATTCATTTTTCCCATCCCATTAGACACCGCTCGTATCCAGGGGTTACGACCACCGAGCAATCCAGCAGCAGTGGTCGCGCTTGCACACTATAGGAAAAGGTGCCGGCCTCTCCTGTGGTCGAGACCATAGGAGTGCACAAAGGTGGTCCTCGCAGCGGTGGTCATATGAGCAGTGTATATTGCGATGGGAAAATGAATCCAGCCAGCAAAGGAGGCAATATGAACAATCACAATACATTAGTTAGTGCCTGCTATTAACCTTCTATACAGAATTAATGCCATTTGCTGAAGTGAGAGGACCCTTTTAAGGAGTTCTGCCATTGGAAACAGCCTTTAAGGCAAAATTCATAAAAACATGGCTGCTTTCTTTTAAAATCGGCGCCACACCTGTCTACAGGTTGTGTGCGGTATCGGCGCTCTGCCTCATTCACTTCAATGAAGCTGCAATACCAGGTGCAACCTGAGGACAGGTGTGGCGCTTTATCTGGAAGGAAGAAACCATGTTTTTCTAATCCTGGATCACCCATTTGCACAACTTTTTCCCTATCTGAAGGACAGGTGGTAAGTGTCTGATTGGGGTGTGGGGTCCGACCGCCAATCACAAAAATGGGGGCCTGTGCTCCCTGTTTGAATGGCGCAGCAGACATGCTCTACTCAACTGTATGGGACAAGTATAAGTGCTCGGCTATCTCTGGCAACATCATATAACTGAGTGGAGCTGCAGCATGCATGCGTGACCACCACTCCATTCAGACAGGGGAGCGCTCGCCCCGTTTTTTTTATCGTCAGGAGTCCCATTGGTCTGACTTGCAGATAGGAGATAAGTTGTCTTAATGGGGCCACCCCTAAAAAGGGGTATTACCTTCTCATTAAGTGATGTTTTACTACCGTATATGATCGCTGGGGGGTCAAACTACTGAGACCCTCTTCAATCCTGGGAATGAAAGGGCCAAATCACTATTTTCCCTCCATAGCGACACTCCTGACTCTCAAGGGACCTTCCCTTGCCCCAATTTACTTGAACGAAGCTATACTGTAGTTCCCTGCGCTGCAGGTAGTGAGGCGCCACTGTGTTGGGGCTGGTTCGCTGAATCAGCAGTGCAGCCCCTAGGTCCCAGGATTAATGGGATTCTCAGAGTTAGTGAATATCCCTTCAAAAACCAATGTCATATTGTTGATTATAAGGTTTCCCACCACTGAGACCCCAGCGATCAGCTGTGATCTAATATTTAACAGAGCAGTAAAGCGATTCCCTACAGCGCCACTACAGGGGAAATGAAGAATTGCACTGTGCCCACTGAAAACCCTGGTCTGTCCTTGTAATGCAAAGGCATGAATGGTCCTCCAAAGTGAGGGACGCTTTTTGTAAATGTAGTCCATATAGCCTAAGCCAGTGATGGCTAACCTTGGCACTCCAGCTGTGGTGAAACTACGACTCCCAGCATGCTCCATTTATTTCTATAGAGTTCTGAGAGCAGCCAAGCAAGTGGGGCATCTTGGGAGTTGTAGTTTTACCACAGCTGGAGTACCAAGGTTAGCCATCACTGGCCTAAGCCGATGGAAAATGCTAGCCTTCATGAGACAACCCCTTTAAGTCTTATTTGTATCAGCCAATAGAGCCCATTTAAAGATGACCTTTCAGGATCTACCAAAACAGACATGTCAAGGAAAGACAGGCCCTCTTTTTAATCGGGAAACCTAAACTGTTGTCCAACCCTTGGTCTCCTGCCCTGGACTCTAAAACCCCACTTACCTGTCCGCGGTCCCACCGCTGTTCCTTTCTTGGCCACTTCTGGTCCTCGCAGGACCAAGTTCCCACGATCAACCAGTCACATGTCTCAGCGGTCACAGCAGCTTGAATGCTACGTCACAGCAGGGATGTGCCTACTGTTCAAGCCGCTTAGGCCTTTGGTTAGCCACAGCTGCCTGGTCCTGCAGGGAACAGAGGTGGCCATGAATGAAGCAGTGGCCCCGTGTTCAGGCATGTGTTAGGTAGAGGGGAATAATTTAGTGTTGGAAAAAAGAAGGCCATGATAAAACCCAGCAAGCCTGGTCCTTCTGCTCTCCAACATCTGACGCCGAGTGAGTCAGGAGGACATGGTCCTGCTGAAAAACGAAGGAAGTCAGTACTAATGGCTTACAAAATAAAGACCGGCCGCAGTTAGCACATCGAAGGATTCGTGAGTACAGTCGCCTTTTCATTTTTGGCTGAGGGGTCGGGTAATATCAGTTGTTGCTGGAATTGCTCTTTAGTATCACTGAGGCTCTGGAAATGATCTCTATTCCACAAGATCGAAGAGATAGAAAACCCCATGATCTACTTTTTCATGAGTCTTTGCCAAGTCCTTCCGTTCATGTTAAGAGTTCCCCTGCTGGAATAAAAAGAAACTAGCCGATTCCCACAAGACTTCATTAGTATGTCGTCTTCTTTTTAACAAGAGGAGTTTGTGCCTAACATTTTAACATCCAGCATTAATCCTGAATATTACCGCTAACAATACAGCCAGTGGCGACACATATGGACACAAAGCAGAAATCGAATGATACGCGCAGTAAAATGGCTTGTGATGTCCCCTTTTGTGTTCCGATTCCCCTCCACGTGTGCGGAGCAGGTGGCAAATGAAATGTAATTGTCACACCTGGATGGTGATGACTCACTTAGAAAAGCTGCGGCTGACTTCACCCTTTCAGTGCTGATGTATTGTGCCTTGGTTGGACCTTAGAAAGAGAAGGGCCAAGGTGGTCCTTGTAGCGTATGATCGCAATTGTTTAAGTCCACAGAAAGCACAGATTTCTGTTTCATGTCTGAGTTTATTTCACGGGTCTTTAGCATCATATACAGTGAAATGTCTCCAAAGCTACCGCCTCTTTGAGAAGACCACCCCTCTTACTAGATTTACTGTGACAGATTTTCAGTTCCACCATATTGTTTGAGAAGACTATCCCCCTAGAATACCGCGTTCAGTGTTACTATGGCAGCCAGGACGCTATTAAAGTCCTGGTTGCCATAGTAGTAGTGGGGAGCGGTATACTTACCGCCCGTGCGGCTCCCGGGGCGCTCCAGAATGACGTCAGAGCGCCCCATGCGCATGGATGACGTGGTCCATGCGATCACGTCATCCATGGCGCCCTGACGTCACTCTGGAGCGCCCCAGAGCCGCACGGACGGTAAGTATGCTGCTCCCCCGCTCCCCACTACACTTTACCATGGCTGCCAGGACTTTAGCGTCCTGGCAGCCATGGTAACCATTCAGAAAAAGCTAAACGTCAGATCCGGCAATGCGCCGAAACGACGTTTAGCTTAAGGCCGGATCCGGATTAATGCCTTTCAATGGGCATTAATTCCGGATCCGGCCTTGCGGCAAGTGTTCAGGATTTTTGGCCGGAGCAAAAAGCGCAGCATGCTGCGGTATTTTCTCCTGCCAAAAAACGTTGCGGTCCTGAACTGAAGACATCCTGATGCATCCTGAACGGATTTCTCTCCATTCAGAATGCATGGGGATCCTGATCAGGATTCTTCCGGCATAGAGCCCCGACGACGGAACTCTATGCCGGAACAGAACAACGCAAGTGTGAAAGAGCCCTAAATGAATTAAGCACTTGGAAAGCATTGAATAATTTTGAACAGAACGAGTTTTACGCCAACAATTACCTGATCTGCATCAAAGTTTGCGTAGTAAACAGTGTATGAAAATGTAATGGAATAGCAAAGTTTCAAAAAAGTATTTTTTTTTCAATTTAAAAGTCTTACTTGAGCAAAGCCCAGCACTGTTGAAAGTACTTCAGGCATCTGCTTTTGCGTTTGTGAACGGTCACATTTTCCCATTGCAAGAACAGTAGTCCCCCATCATGTTGGGATTCCAGCGGCCTTGATTCCTGTTCTCCATTGCAGAAATATCTTTATGGAACCGCTCTCCATGTTCGTCACTTACGTGTCCAAAATTGGGTGGGAAAAGGTCAAGATGGGAATGTAAGAAATGCACTTTCAATGACATTCGGCAGCCAAGTTGTTCATATGCTGTAGGCATGTTGTCTACTAATTCAGCATAGTTTGCAGCTCGTCTGTTCCCAAGGAAGTTCTGCACTGCTAGCACAAATGCATCCCAAGCTGCAAGACGCTCTCGCTTTGTCAGATTCTTCTGCTGATCATAACTAGTGTATTTGCCACATATGTAGCAGAAATTGTCTGGATCGTTAACACGTTTGCATTTATCCATCTTAAATTTCAAAACTGATAGCACTATAACAGATCACTTTATCAAAATCTGTCCAGCCTGCCTTATATACTTACTGCTGACATCAGCCTGAGTGCGTCCGAACAGGTCTGAACATGTCCATTGGAATATCTCCAATATAAAGCATTAATATTATAACTGAATAGGCTTTGCATGTATAACTTTAAATCTAGACGTGTCAGGCAAATTCCGAGTACATATTTGGAATCGGCACGCTCATTTTAGTATAAATCACATGTTTTTCTCTAAGTAGCAAAATCATTGTTGCGCGGTGTTATTTGTGCTTGATGTCTTGAGGCTAAATGGACAGGAATCCCTGCAGCTACATTCTCAAAGTTAGTTGAAAATTTTCCCAAAAGAGTAATTTCCATTATAGCAGGAATGGGGGGGGGGGTAAACTCTCGGTGATATTTAATAAGGTTCATATTCGTGTGATGTCCTAGTGTCCGCTTATTTTTGGAGACCGATTTCATTTAAATATAGGGCACCAACAAAAGATGGAGATGATATTTTTAGGTCCGCATCTGTGCGAGTGGAAACCGCAGATGACCGCTCTCTATACTAAAAGACGTCCTTTGCCTGGGACAGATTCTTTTTAAAAATGTCCTTTGATCTGACACCCTATGGTCCAGAAATTCTACTTGTGTTAAATATAGTCTCAGACTCTGTTTTAATCTGAAATCATCTGTAATGTAAAAGAGTGAAATACAGGCACTGACAGAATGTCAAAAATAAGAAGACAGAGATGGAGGATCACGTGCAAAACGTAGAAGAATCCCTCATGCAGCAAGACAAGATGGAGCCTGAGCTTTTGGCTCCGCTGTGAGCCAAGAGACTGTGGGCACCAGGCAAAGGCTATTAAAAAAGAATTGCGCCTGAGATGACTGGTAGATTCTGCAAATTTGTGGAAAAAGTTGATAATTTCAGACTCTATTTCTTCCCCATTTTTGATTCTTTTTTTTTATCTCTGTTGCAGATGAGTTCATAGAACTGTCCATTAAATCAGCGATAGCAGGAACTTTACAGTTCACACTTATATAACGTTTTGTCCCACCTACAAGATTTTCACCTACCTCATTGTTCATAGTTGTCCTTTTTTTCGCCAGTAGATAGGGACAGTTTCTGAAGCTGAATCTTTTGGCTGTAATGCTCAAATGCTTCCCTTGCCTGAATATTTGGCCACTATGTTCATGGCTGTCACGGCGCAGTGTGGGTGGTAAACTCCACACCGAACACAGGAGGGAAGGGAAGATGTACTAGGCCTGGAAACTAGGGAAAGGGGAAAGGTCACCAACTAGAGAATCCCTAAACTGAGCCCTGACAACTATCAGTATGAACAGACCTCGAAGGTAGTAATGTTCATACACAGGAACCTAGAGCCCAATCTGACCCTAAAGTACACTGGAAATAGTGTCAGGACAAAAGACGACCTGTTCCTTCCCAGCTGAAGGAACAGGGGACTCCCTAAGGCCTAAAGATAGGGGAAAACAACAAACTAGAAATAGGGAAAAGACACTTAACGCCGAAGAACGCGGACGAGCAGGAACTCAGAGGAGAACCAAACGCCAGCACTTCCACAACCAGATGGAGCTATCAACCTCATAGCATGATGGGTGAGAACAGACTAAATAGAGGAGTGGGAATGACCACTTAAGCTACTCCTGAGACAAGAGGTATGGTCATAACCAGCAACAACACAGAAACCAGATCACTTCACTTGCAGCCAGTCTCTTAGATCTTCTGACCCCTGTCACGGGAGAGACCGTGACAACGGCATGATGTCATAGACTTTGCCAATTTTCATAATGACAAAGGGCCAGCTTCGGGGGTCCAGGGTGGAATTCATAAGGTTAGTTCTTTTACTTTTAGACTATAAGCAGCATTTTGGGGTTGAACCACAGAATACCAAGGCAGTTGGGTCTTTTAGGCCACTATCATGGCAACCCATTGGTACACAACAGTCATGTGAATACACAGTCCAGCGCAATAAAAACCTGTGGAGCAGTCTCGAGAACAGCAGCTTCAGCTCCATAAATTTGGCTGCTGTTGTTGGAGGGCATAACAGGTCCTCTGAAACACTGGTTCCAAAAACATAACGAGGCAGATTTACAATTGAAAATACACCAGTTCTGGCGGGTTTAGCGCCAAACAAAAACTGTCCTGCAAGCTTTGCGTAATATTTAACAACTTTTTTTTACACACCTTTTGAAACTTTTTACGCCTCATCTAACAAATAGAGGGGCTTGGTTTCACTGAAAAGGGGGCATGGTCTGAACGTGCCTCTATGTGAAAAAAAAATGCACCAAAATTTTGCGCATTTTTTGAGTAAAACTACATAAGCATGGCATAAACATAGACTACTAGACCGTTTTTTTGGTGCACAGTCACATTTTTTTGGCGTGCGGAATGGATAGAATTCCAGAATAAATCTCATGCAGGATTTATCATACTCCAAAGGTCCATGCACCAGAATAGTACATTTTTCTAATACTAAGACTACAGTGCTTTTTATTTAGTGTCTTTTTTTATGCATGTGATCAACGTGATCGAACAGGAAGTAAGACATCTTATGCCATCCCCAAACTTGGCAGCCAACTGTCCTGTATGTATTCGGGCCTTTTGACTCTGCCTGAAAGATGATGTTGGGGACCAAAAACGATCAGGCATGTTAAACGTCAACACTTGATTCTTTTGTTCATAACCTACTGCCATTGCTATCTGGCAATGTCTTCCTCCTCTCTCCTCATTGATGGCACACATACTGAACCAAGTGTGTATGTGTAGGGGAGTCAGAAGGAATAGCGGTCAGCTGAAAGGGTGCTGCATAACCTAAAGAACCACTGCGGAAAAATAAACTTCTAAATCTGAAATGTTTGGCAAATTCACAAATGTCTGTGCTCCTCTATTCTGAGTACGGGTCACGTCTGCTTAAAATCTGCACCATTTTCCTGTCTTAGAGCAACACCTGTAAAAAAAAAAAAAAAAAGCGTATATTTGCTGCAAAAAAAACAACAGAAAAAACAGCCTGACAAAGTCTCCATGACCTTATAGTGTCCTCCCTGCTTTGATTTAATTTGGATCCGTAACTGGGCACTGTAGGACGCGGTAATTCACCTGTGCCAGTAACGTGTCCCCTTTGTTGACAGGATTACAGTAAAAAATAAATAAATGACTAAGTTTGCTACCGGTCAAATAAAAAGCAAAAATAAAAAAAAATACCTTGCTGTTCGGAAGCTCTTTTTCTTCTGTCCTATATCTATTACAAAATCCATCTATTCAAATATAGCACCAATAAGATTCCTGGCATAGGCTGGTGTTGTATTTGGAATTGATTGCAGCTTGGCAGTAGTCGCCCTGCTTTGTGCGTAATTAATGCCAAACTGTGATTATGGGCACAGGCAAATAACGCCAGTTTAAAGATACTGTTAGATGTTCCATTTCATTGATGCCTTTTTTGCCCCTTTTTAACGTTCTTCTCCAGCAACTCTACGTAGTTTTTAATGTTAATTGATGAGTAAGTTCAAGTGCAAGTTGATTTTAGTGTCTCTTTTTTGTTTTTGTTTTGTGCTTTTTGAATTCTAGAGACTCCAAATCTCCCAAAATTTGGGTGTGCACTTCCAGATATAGGAGCCCTAAGACTCTGCTATATAACAAGGTTGTAACTAGAGATGAGCAAAGTTCTGAATTTCACAAAAAGATTTGCTTCTTTGACGAATTACGTTCTTTGTAAGCAACGCGTGCAGTGACGGGGATGGTATGTTTTTTCAGTCTTCTTATATTAATGGCTATCCTCAAGATAGGTCATCAATATCTGACCGGTGGGGTCCGACAACCCATACCACCAATGAAAAGCCGAGCAGAACTGCTGATCGGTGATCGTCAGCTTTCCCTGTATGAGCATGCACATCCAAATAGCAGGACCGCCCACTGGACTCCTCGGCATAGAAAGAGCAGGAATATAAATAATTTACATGTTTTACTGAATCTTTCCCCACAAAACTATATATCAATCTGCTCAGCACCTCCTGCTCTATAAAATGCTGCCGGTGGATTGGATAGCATTTTCATAGTGATAGGTTCCCGTTAAGTATAGGACCAGCTGTGTGTGTAGGGTTTTCACTAAATGGAGGTTAAAGACGAGGTGTGGTCCCTTGATGTTGTAAATGTCCCATTGGTGGGAGTCCCACCTCTGAGACCTGCTTGTGCCTCAACAGCACGGCTCTGTCAGGAATGGAGAGAATGCCCCATATCCTGGAGATATCATAAATGTCCAGATGGGACAACCCATTTACGACACCAGAGTATTTACAAAGTGATTTAGGATCTTTTTGATCCAGAATCTGAGAGTTGGGCTGTGTTCACATCTGCGCCATGGGGTATGTTTATAATTAAAGCCATTGGCAGACCCCTGTTGCATTATTAATGGGACCGTCTGGTCTGTCTGTTGTTTTGACAGCAAAAACAGCTCTATATTGTCACAAGTTCTTGTGACCAATGTCCAGTTTTCCACCACTGCTCTCCTGTTGCACCACGCTGCCCGCTTTGTGGAACGTGCGCATGCGCTGGGCTATCATGCACCAATGGACTCAGATCTCAGCCAGTGCTCAGACTTTTTGAAGACTTTTTTCCCCATCACTTAGTCCCTGAACAATAGGCTCATTTGATTCCTATCTGCTGTGTTTGTACCACAGATTGTCCACCCCAAAACCAGACATTGCTAACAAATATTGTTCCAGGTGTAGCGACCTGAGGATTCCTTGTGGGAAGAGTCCATATTCCCTTGCAAGGGTTGAGGGCGAAGGACTGACAATCCCTTAGACTCCAAATCCATTAGTGACCCATCAAAGGTGAAGCAAACTCTGACAGAACCACCTACGGGACCTGCAAAAGCTGAGGTGAAAGGTTTTCTCTGGTGTAGGAGCCGACATCTCCACTTGATGCAACTGATGACCAGTTAAGAAACAAAACATCCACCTTTCCGCAGTCTTGTGCTGTCCTGTTCATGTCCTCTGGTCTTCGGAATGAAAGTGGCATGATCAAGTGACTGCTGCAGCCAGACGCTGGCCCCAACAGTCACATGTGCTTGAATGGCATGCCACTGTTAATAATGTACTAGTGACGTGCCATTCAAGCACATATGACTTCTAAGGCCAGGGATTTGTTGCAGCGGTCACAGGACAAAAACAAAGGAATGGGATAACTGCATGGGAACGGCGGCACTGAGTACAGGGGAGTTTTCTTATTTACCGTATATGCCGGCGTATAAGATGACTGGGCGTATAAGACGACCCCCAACTTTTACACTGAAAATATAGAGTTTGGGATATACTCGCCGTATAAGACTACCCCTTTTTCAACACACAGCAGTACATTACTGCATCCCACCACCATCCCTGAATCCCACCACCATCCCTGGGTACCACTGCCATCCCTGCATCCCACCACCATCCCTAGGTACCACCGCCATCCCATGGTATCACCACCATCCCTGCAATATTTTAATAGTTTGGACTTTTTAGACGTGGCGATATGTACTATTTTTTTTTATTGTTTAGATATTTTATATGTAAAATTGGAAAAGGGGGAGATTTATACTTAATAATTTTTATTTTTATTTTTATTAAATAACTATTGCCCTTAGGGGGCTAGAACCTGGGATCTTTTAATCCCTTGTCTTATTCACCCTAATAGAGCTCTATTAGGGTTAATAGGACTTTACACTGTCCCTGCTGCATAGTGCACACAGCAGCAGGGAGCTGACTATGGCAGCCAGGGCTTCAGTAGCGTCCTGGCTGCCATGGTAACCGATTGGAGCCCCGACTTACACTGCTGGGGCTCCGATCAGAAGCTGCCACTGCCACCAATGAAGAAGGGACCCTGTCGCCACTGCCACCAATGATTTTAATACTGGGGTCGTTGGGGGGAGGTGCACTGCGCCACCAATGACTTTAATACTGGGGGTGGGGGGCTCACTGCTCCACCAATGATTTTAACACTGATGGGGGGGCGCACTGTGCCACCAATGATAATTAACCTTTAATACAGATACAGGAGGCGGGTACTGCCGACACCCGTCTCCTGTATTTATATTAAAGGTTAATTTTCATTGGTGGCACAGTGGCCAGGCACCTGCTATGCTGGCTGCTTGACTCTGGGGGAGGACAGACATTGTCCTAAGACAATCGCCCAAAAAATAAAATAACTATGGTTCTCAGACTATGGAGACACTAAAACATTCTTTTATTTTTTTTGTTTCAAAAATGATATTTTTGTGTAAAACTTAAATAAAAAAAATGTATACATATTAGGTATTGCTACGTCTGTGAGGACCTACTCTATAAAAATATCACATGACCTAACCCATGACCTAAATTTTACATCACCTTACATCACAAAAAGTGTAATGGCAAGCGATCAAAAAGTCATATGCACCCCAAAATAGTACCAATCAAACTGTCATCTAATCCCGCAAAAATGATACCCTACCTAAGACAATCGGCCAAAAAATAAAAATACTATGACTCTAAGACTGTGGAGGCACAAAAAAATCATTTATTTTAAAAATGCTTTATTATGTAAAACTGAAATAAACAACGAAAAAAAGTAGTCATATTTGGTAATGTCGCATCTGTAACAACCTGCTCTATAAAAATACCACATGATCTAACCTGTTAGATGAACATTGTAAATAACAAAAAATAAAAATGGTGCCAAAACAGCAATTTTTTTGTTACCTTGCCTCATAAAAAGTGTAATATAGAGCAACCAAAAATCATATGTACCCTAAAATAGTACCAACAAATTTGCAACCTTATCCCGTAGCTTCCAAAATGGGGTAATTTTTTAGGAGTTTCTACTCTAGGGGTGCATCAGGGGGTCTTTAAATGTGACATGGCAACTTAAAATTATCCCAGTGAATTATCTGCCCTCCAAAAACCATATGGCGTTCCTTTCCTTCTGCGCCCTGCCGTGTGCCCGTACAGCAGTTTACAATCACATATGGGGTGTTTCTGTAAACTACAGAATCAGGGCAATAAATATTGAGTTTTGTTTGGCTGTTAACCCTTGCTTTGTTACTGGACAAAATTGATTAAAATGGAAAATCTGCCAAAAAAGTGAAATTCTGAAATTTCATCTACATTTTCATTTAATTCTTGTGGAACACCTAAAGGGTTAAGAATGTTTGTAAAATCACTTTTGAATACCTTGTGGGGTATAGTTTCTAAAATAGGGCCATTTATGGGTCGTTTCTATTATGTAAGCCTCACAAAGTGACTTCAGATCTGAACTGGTCCTTAAAAAGTGGTTTTTGGAAATGTTAAAAAAATTTCAAGATTTGCTTCTAAACTTCTAAGCCTTCTAACGTCCCAAAAAAAGAAGATGTAATGATCCAAACATGAAGTAGACCTATGGGAAATGTAAAGTAATAACTATTTTGGGAGGTATAACTATCTGTTTTAATAGCAGAGAAATTAAAATTTGGAAAATTGTGAATTTTTCCAAATTTCAGGTAAATTTGGTATTTATTTTATAAATAATGGCAAGCGATCAAATTTTTTTTTATTTTGACTCAAATTTACCACTGTCATTAAGTACAATATGTGACAAGAAAACTATCTCAGAATGGCTTGGATAACTAAAAGCGTTTTAGGCTACTTTCACACCTGCGTTAGGTGCTGATCCGTCTGGTATCTGCACAGACGGATCCGCACCTATAAATGCAAACGCTGGTTACTGTTCAGTACGGATCCGTCTGCATAACTTAGTAAAAAAAAAAAAGTCTAAGTGTATATCAAACGGATCCGTCCTGACTCAACATTGAAAGTCAATGGGGGACGGATCCGTTTACAATTGCACCAATATTGTGTCAATGTAAACGGATCCGTCCCCATTGACTTACATTGTAAGTCAGGACGGATCCGTTTGGCTCCGGACCGCCAGGCGGACACCAAAACGCTGCAAGCAGTGCGGAATGGAGGCGGAACGGAGCCAAACTGATGCATTCTGAACGGATCCGCATCCATTCAGAATGCATTGGGGCTGAACTGATCCGCTTTGGGCCGCTTGTGAGAGCCTTGAAACGGATCTCGCAAGCGGACCCAGAAACGTGACACGTCTGACACGTCAGATTTGCAAAAAAATGGCCTGGTCCTTAAGTTGAAAAATGGCAGGGTCCTGAAGGGGTTAAGATTGTTACGGCGTCCCCTATTTTGCACATCATCAAGGTGGAAATAAGTCCTTCAGTTGAGTAGTATGAGTGTCTATGGTGGTAGAAAATGAGGACATTGCAGAAGTTGAGTCAGAGTATTGCTGTTCCAGTGTGGTAACTCTATCATTCAGGGACTGTATGGTCTCATGGACTGCCTGTAGGGCCTGGGCCTGTTTGGTTTTTATACGTGCCACTTGTGCTTCCAGGCATGATTTGGTGGGCAATGCCCTCACCATCTCCCAGAGTTCTGCCAGTGTGCGGTCCAGGGAAGCTGGGGGGGGGGGGGGGGGGGGGGGGGAGAGCCTCTATGTATATTATCAGGTGGCTGTGAAGGTGTAACAAATATGGCTGAGTGATGGGGAGGCTGGTACCTGTGGTGCGGTCTGAGCTATCGCCCTTGAATCCCTCTGTTGGTCACCACTGGGTCTACGCGTCCTAGAGGCTGAAGTAAGACCGCCGTCCCCAAGCGTGTCTGGGTGGTCTCCTCCAGCTAGAGAGGTAGAGACTGATGGTGGAGGTAGGTGAATCTCAGCGTTAATGTGGGAGGCTCCGTGGCGTGCGAGCCCTGGTGTAAAAGGCGCATCTGAGGAGCGCAGTGGTGCTGCTGGGGCCGCCATTACTGAGGCCTCTGAGTGCGCCGGCTCAAACGTTCCGGAGCGCAGGTATCTGCCTATTGATTGTTCAGGAGGGGCCACTGAATGACTCCTGCACCTCCTCCCCTTTGACATGGCCCGTCGGATAAGGTGAGATTGAGTTCCCCGTCAGTTTATCTGGTGTTGGTTCCGGAGGCCCAAGTGCGTGCGACTTCACACCGCCATGCTGAAGCCACCCCCCTTTCTTTGTTTTGTTTTTTAACTGGTCACCGGTTGCATCCATTGTGGTTGTCTGCTCCTAGACAGGACAGCCTATTTAATATCTGTATTGTCTAATTAGACATCAGACTATTTTTGTCTGGATTGCATAAAAGTAAAGGTTGACTAATCTTCTAGATATCTCCAGAATCTCCACTTGTCATCGCTGGTCTCTGTTTACCTCCTTTTGATTACACCCTTCGGTGACAGCAGATTTGACATTTTGGAAATGACTTTGAGTTATTGATTCTGATTGTGGATTAAATATTTGAGCTTGTTCCTTTCATCACATGTAACCGAGGTCGTTCTCCTTCCCCTGCACACATAGTTTAAGGGTTGCTTAATGGCTTCCACTTGGCTTCCTGAAAGTTGAGAGGCAATTTTCACTTTCTCAAAGTTAGCAGAAAAAGTTCTAAAAAGTTGAATGAATTGCTTTATTCAATTAAGTTTAAGACGTAGTAGAGTCATACTTTTTTGTCTAATGTCTGCATATTTTAGGCCCTTGATTTCTTCTGTGATGGTACTCCTTTCCCAAACATGTTTTCTGAGCGGACAGGTTCTTCCCGATGTGACGTTTGCCCTTACTTTGGTGTAGTTTCTTATGACCACCTAAGAGCTTAGTCAGATATTTGAAATTAGCGGTCTCCCCTCTTCTGTCCTCCTTCTACCATGGAGCCAAAGGGACTTTGCACTTGTTGGATTTCAGCAGTCATTCTGATGACCAGTAGTGGCTCTTGGCTCATGGACCCCAGTTTTTTCTTCTTAGTATTATGTGTGTCACTTATAGCAGTGGTCAGTTAATATATAGTATTATCAGTTGGTGCATCATTTTTTCTTTCAGCTGAACTCATCAGTAGATGGTTTTGGTTGGGGTCCAGGAGCAGAGAATGATGTTCAGCACCATAACTCATTTTGTTTCTGCGTGCAAAAAAATCACCTGACGTGGCATTACAGTCCTAATAATTTGAAAGGGAACATCATAACTTTTGTTTGAAACCATTGGAACGTGTAGCTTTGCTCAAATACTAAAGTCCTTTCATTCTTATTATAAGTAGGGGTCTAAGCTTATAGAAATCTTCTGGCATGTCTCAAAGATGGACACAACCATTAAAGAGCCTTGATGGCCAATACTAGGATTAAGTATAGGATCAGTGTTTGATCATAATCTGAGCATCAAGACCTCTACAGATCAGCACAAGGAAGGAGTTCACAGATTTTCTGGAAGTTCTCACTCCCTACCTTGTTCACAAATGTCCGGTGATTCATTTGCTGGTGCGGGCAGCCGTGCCTGGTACTCCAGATCCATGTTATTTAAGAGAACAGGATGAGGGTAGTATTGGGCACTGCCGCTTCTATGGATAAGCTGTTGTGTCTGTGTAACCAATGAAGAGGATGTGTGACCTCTTCAGGAGTGTTGATGCGTTTTGGTTATGCTGATTGGCGGTGGAGGTCAGACTCCACCAATCACTGTTGGCCTTTCTTAAGGATCAACCTTCAGTAATGAAGACCTGAAAAACTCCTTTAACTGCCAATGAAGAGGTTGTCTCATTAAAGACAAAATTCAGCTCATCACCTGCGTATTACACAATGGTCATTCAGTTGAAAGGACACCCATGTAGTAGAAGTGTGGTTAGAGACAGGTAGAAGTTAAGCTGCTTATACAGAGCAGCTCTTTGTTTTGGCTCAAAGATGGGTCAGAGGCCACCTTGTATCTATATAATGGACAGGGGTCATCAGACAAGCCCTTTAAGGAGGCTAAACTCTAAAATAGTCAACTTTTTGAATTGAACACCTATCAAAATAATAGTTTTTTAACTTGTCACCTACAGTACTGTGCAAAAGTGTTAGGTGTAAGGAAATGCTGCAAAGTAAAAATGCTTTTAAAATTATGGACTAATAGTTTCTTTTTATCAATTAAAATGCAAGGTGAATGAACGAAAGAGAAATCTAAATCCAATCAATATTTGGTGTTACTATCCTTTGCCTTCAAAACAGCATCAGTTCTAGGTACACTTGTACATGGTTTTTGAAGGAACTCGGCAGGGAGGTTGTTCCAGCCATCTTGGAGAACTAACCACAGATCTTCTGTGGATGTAGGCTTGCTCAGATCATTCTCTTTCTTCATGTAATCCTAGACAGACTGGATGATGTGGAGATCAGATTTCTGTGGAGGCCATGTCATCAGTTCCAGGACTTCATGTTCGTCCTTACACTGAAGATATTTCTTAATGACATTGGCCGTATGTTTGGAGTCGTTTCTGCATAATAAATTTAAACCATTAGGACTTCTATTTTTGAAAGCATTCTTACTCTGCAGCATTTTTCCCCACACCTGCCAAAGACTTTTGCACAGTACTGTATTGCCATGGTCAGTTAACACGTATATTAGTATTATTATCCATTGTTGGATTTTTTTTTTCATTTCTGGTTATATATTCAACTTTTGTTTGGGTTTTCATGCCTCATCTATACAAACAGTCTAATTTAAAAATGTGATCTTCGGATAACACATTCTGAAAATGAAGCCACCACACTGGTAAATGAGGTGCTAAGTATATGCGTGTAATGATCGTTTTCATTACTGTGCTAGCAATAAGGCATATGTGCAATCTCTGCTATTTGCATATGAGTAATCATCTTTAATTTCAGTGTTTTGTTTTGATTGCAGGTGGGAAATTATGGTCCTACTTAAGTAAGTTTTTAAGCGGGAGCGCAGAAGGAAGCTTCGATGTCCCACTGGCTAAAAGTTCTCACTCGAATGAAGATCTTCTGAAAAACCTAGCACCGTGTCCAAGAAATAGCGTGGAGTCTAGGGCGAGCAGTACCGGAAACAGGCTTTCTGTGCAGCCCCTACAAAGTAGCCTTACTCTAAGTTCTCAGGATGATAGCAGTACTCAAGACGAAGAAGGGAGAGAAAGTCCATTGAAGTGGGCAGATTCGGCCTCCAGCTCAGAGGAAGAATGCACCACAAGCTATTTAACACTGTGCAAAGAATATGGCCAGGAACAAATTGAGCCAGGAACATTAAGTGATGAGCCTTTACTTAAACTAGGGGATGGGGACAGTACCAAAGATTTAGATCTAATGCAAAAAGCTCTTTCGGGCCCTTTCAACAAATTTGGCTCGGAGCTCAATTTTGATGCGTTCAAGTTATTAAATGAACATGGAGAGCAGGAGATGAGTGGAAACTCAGGGATGTCCGATGCCTTGAACAAATCCAGGAATAGTCCGATGGAATTTTTTAGAATAGACAGCAAGGAAAGCACTAGTGACTTGCTTGGGACAGATTTTGTTGATAAGGGATATAACCTAAAACCTGAGAATTGCAAAACGTTTTCTCCTTTTCAAGACGACGAGGTTGACCCTGATGCTCAAAGCTTAGATGATGTTAAGCCAAGTATGAGCACCCATGACACTATGAGTCGTGGATCAAATGACTCCGTTCCTGTTATTTCCTTCAAAGAGGCTGCTCTTGATGACGTGAGCAGCATCGATGAAGGAAGGCCAGATCTGCTGGTGAACTTGCCCGGTGCTCAACTGGTAGATACTGAACAAAGCTCAAAGAATGTTTACATAGAAAATGACGTTATGGACTCCAAGCTTCTGGAAACACCTGATGTCTTACAAATAAAAAGTAGCATAGACAAATTAATTGAACTTGAAAACAACCTTCTTGCGGTCGGAGACCATTCGACTGAATGTGAATCCCGAAACATAACTCTATGCCCCATTAGTGTTGACCTGCAGTCTACTAGTCTCAGTGGTTCTGATATACTTTGCAGCCTAAAACCCTTGGACCCACGATTAAATAATTCACCTTCTTCCTCCATATCTCACAACTCCTCTATTCTGGAAGCTTCCCAGCTACAACAGGACTCTTGTGCTGCCCAACAGTCCTCCGACTCTGAGTTTCGGAAAGAGTTGTCCACCAACCTAATGCAGCTTCAGATCAGAATTGAGGACACGGATGAAAGTTGCGCGGGGCAGCGAGATCTACGGGAGGACAGCGAGATACATAAAATATTTCAAGAGCTGGATGCAAAATTGTCAGAAGCATCATGCTTCTTCATTCCAGAGTCCTGCATTCGGAGATGGGCTGCCGAAATCGTTGTAGCCCTTGACGCTCTGCACCAAGAAGGAATTGTGTGTCGGGATTTGAACCCAAACAACATCTTATTGAATGATAGAGGTCAGGAACTTTTGCAAATGCATTTCTTTTTATTCCGATGTTGCTTCCAATTAACTGAGTAGGCGTTTTATCTTGTAATTAGTATCTTCATTTCCTGTCTCCAGCTTCATTATCAGTGCTGCAAATTCACCCACTGTAATAGCTTCTAGTACTTAATGATGCCATTATTCTTAATGATACTGTTTTTAGCTAGAAAGGAGAGTAATTACAGTTCACTTGTACTGGAAATGGATGGGAAACATGTTTTGATTTCTCCTGTCATTTTGTTTTTAGGACACATTCAGCTAACATATTTTAGCAGGTGGACGGAGGTTGAAGATTCGTGTGACAGCGATGCGGTGGAAAGAATGTACTGTGCCCCAGGTTAGATCAATCACCTCAAGCGTTTCACTTGAAAAGTAGATTAGCAGCTTTCATTTCCTCCGCCTGCCGCTGGTGTAACATACTTTTATTGGACGTGCAAGCTAATGCATGGCCTGAAATTCACACTAATTCCTGTCCTGTCATGTCATACGGGAGATATGGCAAGTAATTGAGGCCTTCTTGAAAGGTAAATAGTCTTTTTGTACGCCGCCCCATGTCATTCTGCTATTAAGATGTGTAGAAGTTAACCAGGCGTACTGTACTTCCACCACTGACGAAAAAGGTGAACTGGATAGGAGGATATTTTCTAAATCATTTTTACGGTTTCATTTTCCTTCTTAAAAAAATAAAATAAAAAAAACGCCAAGAAAAATGAAATAATGTAAAAACATTCTTAAAAAAAAATGGGTGGAAATATTTTTGGTCTGGGTACAATGAAACCGATATTCCTTGGACATGGCTCGGCAGCTTTCCCTGTATGAGCGAAGTTATTATTTAGGGTCTGTGGGCCCTAAGGGGAGTTAGACCTAGGATCTTCACATGCACTTTTATGGCTGTGCTCCTTCTCCTCCCGGCCTGTGATGTTCCGCTGGCTCCCTCGCTGTAAACATCCATTTTTACTTTGCCGCAGCCAATCATTGGCCTCAGAAGAGACATCATGTGCCTTACATCATGTGCCCATTTGTCGTGATGTAAGAGAATCTGGTCACCGCTGCAGCCAGTGGTTGGCTGTGGCAGTGTCAAACCGGAGGTTTACAGCGAGAGTGCCCGGAGGAGCATCGCAGGCCTGGAGAAGAAGGAGCAGGGAGCTAGTGCTGAGAAGCGAGTAAGTGAGCTTCCCTTTACAGATCTGGCCAAGTGGGAGGGTTTGCCAACCCCCTCTTCTCCCCCCCCCCCCCCCCCTTCCATTCTTGCACAATCCCTTTAAGGGATTAATGGGTTCCTTATTATGCACAAGGTGTGAGAAGCACTTTCATAGTGCGCTCTCTCTCCTCATTGCAGAGGACGGAATCGACATGGGCCTGTAGGTTTCTATTGAGCCTTCTAGCGCGATATGCGGTTGGGTTCTCAGCACTCGGACCCCAACCGATCAAAACGTTTTACCAAACTCTGTGACCCTTTAGATGTGCTGCACATGGAGTGAGAGGCTTAGATTTCAGAGCATGGGTCCATTCTCCTCCTTATATAACCACAAAAGGGTTGGTTATGTCCTTAGATTATGCAGTATGGCAGTGTTTAGGCTGCCTAGACCAGCGTTTCCCAACCAGTGTGCCTCCAGCTGTTGCAAAACTGCAACTCCCAGCATGCCTGGACAGTCTTTGGTTGTGCGGGCATGCTGGGAGTTGCAGTTTTGCAACATCTGGAGGCACACTGGTTGGGAAACGCTGGTCTAGGGTATAGCCACCTCCACATCATCAGGAAAGCTATATGCAGAAAGTATCCATAGGCCCCTATTCGCCCGACATATACCAAAAGACTGTTCTACTGCATCTACCGGGCTGATATGCATCGGTCTGCTGTTTTTTTTTTTTTTGTTTTTTTTTTTCACTGTATAGGAAAGTGTAGTCTGCTGAGATTTCCTATACAGATGCATTGAGTAAAGAAAATAAATAAATAAATAAATAAATACTGCACGGTATACTCCGGACTCAGAGTCAGTCAATCAGAATAAACAACCTCTCCGGAAACCTATTCACTATAGCCTGTAATATTATTACACTCCAGAAATACATCCAGGCCCCTCTTGAATTCCTTTATTGTACTCACCATCACCACCTCCTCAGGCAGAGAGCTCCATAGTCTCACTGCTCTTACCGTAAAGAATCCTCTTCTATGTTTGTGTACAAACCTTCTTTCCTCCAGACGCAGAGGATGTCCCCTCGTCAAATAGATGAGGGGAGTGATCTCTGTGTTGACCCCTGATATATTTTATACAGGTCATAGGTCTTATAACCCTAATTTTGATAATATTTCTGGGTCCTGTAGTCCACCCGTTCCGTGTTTTACTTTAGTCGCCCCTTCAAACCCCCTCAAGATGTATTGTATATTTACTGTATACTGTTCTATGACTGGTGAATTATAAAGTGGTATGTCGGAGGTACAGATAAGGGAGGACTCCGGATGAATCCATTTCTAATCTTCCCTCTACTTGAAGCTTCATGCAGTTGTAAATGGCATGTATCTGGCGATTGGTACCTTTTTTTTTTTTTTACCAGATTGCCTATTTTTCCTGCTTTCGTCTAGTTTCTGTTCCGTAGTAGTAACTTGCCTCTGAAGCTTTATATGGATTACTGTGTAGGTCTGCCTCGTCCTATACTCTACATGCCTGATGAGCGCCCCAGAGGAAGATTGACAAGAGGCCAGATGGCTGGGTGCCACAGGGGCCTGTCCTTACAGATGACATCCACCAGTCTATACCAGTGGCTCTCCATCTGTCTACTATTTGTGCCATCAAGTTCTCCATCATCCATTCATTTCAATGCACCAGATTCAGGACAATGATTTCTATTACGTCCTTCAAGATTCAATAGTAATTCATTTCAGGGCAACTATTGGGTAGTGCTTGGTTCCAAAGCCCCAAAAAATCAACCAAATCTGAAAAAAATAATGATAAAAGAAAATTAGATATGTAATATAGAACATGTAGTACCGCAGTGTTCTATAGAGGGCGCTACTAGACAGTCAATCAGTGCATACACTCCGATAATACAGGTGTTTTACCAGTAGTTGTATGTCTGGAGCATTGTATGTAATGTGGTTTCCAGTTTAATATGGCCCAGACAAGGTTTGTCTGTTGAGAATATTATAATCTGAGGCCACTGCGACTTGAGGCACCAACATAGACAGTCGACTCCCATTATTATGACCACCAGCAGAACACGACCATCGAGGTGGTCCCACAGATGCCAGGGGCCAGGGTAGTACTTGGAAGTCACGTTCATGCTCTTCCAAACAATGTCGGACATTTCTATCCATGTGACATGTCGCATTGTCTCGCTGGAAGGTCCCATCCACCCCAGGGAAGACAATCGGCATGTATGGGTGTACGTGATCTGCAAGGATAGATTCATACCGAAATTGGTGATGTGTGCCTTTCTCTTCACATGGATGAGTGGCCCAGAGAATGTCACAACAACATCCCCCAGACCATAACTCTGCCACCACCAGCTTCTGTTCTCCAGCAATGGTTGCAGGGTGTTCCTTCTCTGATGTTTCTCTCCTGACACATCAACATCCATCCATTTGATGAAGGAGAAAACGTGACTTATCGGAGAAGACAACCCTTTACCAATCAGCGGAGGTACAATTCTGATACTGCCGCGAACATTGAAGCATTTATTCCCGATGCAACTTGATTACCAGAGGAGCAGTGACCGTCCGTCTGCTCCGGAGACCCGTACGCAGTAGGGTTCTCGGAACTGTTGTGTTAGACACACGTCTGGTGCCCCCCTGGTTCGTTTTGACAGTGAGCTGCTCTACTGTAGTGTGTCGATCCACCCTTGCACACCTGCGTAGCCGACGTTCACCCCTCACATCAGTGGCACGTGGTCTCCGCTGTTTCCACGTTGCTTATTCACAGTGGTGCCATTTGTCCACTCACCATATTACTAGCTCACTACAGCAAGAGAGAACAGTTCACAAACTGCGCAGGGTGAGAAATACCGCCACCCTCACCAGAAAGCCAATAATCATCCCTTTTTGCAGCTCTGATAAATCGCCCCTTTAAACCATGACAGCAACAGGGGCGATGTGTTCAGTCAGCCTGTCACACACCTTATATACCCACCGAGCCATCACACCACATGGGACACACTTCATGAGCTGCCGACATCGAAAGTAGAAAGTAGGACTCGATGTGTATATACATCTGCAGACACCAGCAGCAATTGTCTGAGAAATATCAGCTCTGAAGGCTGCAGAATTGTAAATGCAGCTCTGGACTGTAGTTCAGGAGCTGTACAGTAATACCATGCTTTTACACAGTTGTGTCATTGAATTCAATATGGAATGAGGTGAATCTCATCTATCTATATATCTATCTATTTATCTATCTATTATCTATCTCATATCTATGTATTGAATATTTATCTCAAATGTATCTATCACTTATATGATTCTAATGTATTCATCTATCTATTTATCTATGTATCTCAAATCTATCTGTCTAGCTCTTATATGTCTGAATTTTTTTTATCTATTTATTATCTATCTATCTCTAAGATCTATTTATCTGTCTATATGTCTATCTCAGATATATCTATTTCTATTTTTAGATATATTATTTTATATTTATATATTTATATCTATCCATTTATCTCATGTGTGTCTGTTTATCTATCTATCCATCTGTTATATTTATCATATCTACTGACCAGCCTGACTTTATCTATCTATCTATCTATCTATCTATCGTATCTATCTATATATCGTATCTATCTATCTATCGTATCTATCTATCGTATCTATCTATCCATCTGTTATATTTATCATATCTACTGACCAGCCTGACTTTTATCCTATCTATCTCATATCTATCTATCTATTTATCTATCTCTTGTATCTCTTATATCTATTGACTATCCTGTCTCCTATCCATCTACTACTATGTGCCAGCTGGACACTGAGTGGCACTGCTCTGTGCGTCCTCCCTCCTGACGTCCTCTTCCAGAGCTGCCCAGCAGGTGGCACTCCGATCCCAACTTTCCCCCCTTCAGTTTTTTTCATTGTCTAAGAAAGTTGTCTTTTGTCCCTTTTGACTTTCTAATAAGAGCGTCAGACCGTGGAGTTGTCACCAGAAGTTGGTCTTCTCCATTACACATCATTCAAAGGGCTTGAAGTCCCATGTTACGGCCTGGCGCGTTCGAGGCGAGGCTCATCCTGCAATCTATAGCCTCCCTCTCAGCCGAACAGCTTTCCCTGCACTTTAAAGTCCTGCCTGAGACTTACTTTGATGAGTATCCAACCCAAATCACTCCACGATTACACGATAACTTCAATTTTATTTTTTAATTTATTTTTTTTGTTCCCAAATGTCACAAGGGAAGCGAGAACTTATAAATCATTCACTGTCTATAACATTGGTGACACGGCTTGAAGAGAAGGGCTTTGTGTGTTTGCCAGCAGTGTGCGCCTTACACATGAAAAAGTCACAAACACGAGGCTTGTGATGTGACATTGTGAGGCCGGTGACAGCCGCGGCGCTCGGTAAATAAATAGATGCCACATTATTAGCGGTTTGATGTTTCCGGGTTGGGGAGGGGAGGGGGGTCAGGACGAAGTTTATCAGTAATTTTGGATGAAAATGATTCACCTCTGTTCAAACAAGCCTTTGCTCCTCTTCACCCCCTGGGACCTCTTATCTCACATTTCTCTCCAAAACATCATCCACCTGCCCTCCACATTTTAATTATTGCAATATATCTTTTATCCGCTGGCCACATGTTCTCAGCATTTGGCGTTCTGTACGAGAAAAAAATAAATCCCAGAAGCATTCGCTTTACACAGCGGACAGAAAGTTGAGAAAGTTCCATTGAGCGGGAAGGGAGGGCCAGGATCTGACCCATCTATAAATAGGTGACCCTTTTCCATCAAAGTGCAAAGTGTGACAACGGAGGGGATTTACCACCGAAGAGATCATCACTTAAAGGGCGTCTGTCAGCAGATTTGTGACCTGTTACATGTGCGCTTGGCAGCTGAAGGCATCAGTGTTGGTCCCATGTTCACATGTGCCCGCAGTGCTGAGAAAAAGGATGTTTTAATATATGCAAATGAGCCTCTAGGAGCAACGGGGGCGTTGCCATTACACCTAGAGGCTCTGCTCTCTCTGCAACTGCCCCGTCCTCTGCACTTTGATTGACAGGCCCAGGTGTGATGATGTTTTCTCAGCCTGGCCCTGTCAAAGTGGAGAGGGTGCGGCAGTTGCGGAGAGAGCAGAGCCTCTAGGTGTAACGGTGACGCCCCCGTTGCTCCTAGAAGCTCATTTGCATATATTAAAACATAATTTTTCTCAGCACTGCGGGCACATGTGAACATGGGACCAACACTGATGCCTTCAGCTGCCAAGCGCACATGTAACAGGTCAGCCAGTGTCATAGGTACAAAACTGCTGACAGATGCCTTTTAAAGGGGTTTTCTCATCTCAGACAATGGGGGCATATCACTAGGATATGCCCCCATTGTCTTATAGGTGTGGGTCCCACCACTGGGACCCACACCTATATCGAGAACTGAGCCCAGAAAGTGAAGGAAAGCGCACTGCGCCTGCGCAGCTGCCCTCCATTCATTTCTATGGAGCCGCCAAAAATAGCAGAGCGCTGGCTCGGCTATTGCCATCTGCCCCATAGAAATGAATGGAAGCATGGGCCGCGCATGCGCGGCACGCTCCCATTCACTTCTGTGGGAGAGGCAGGGATTAGCGCTTGGTGGTGGACGGACCACCCCGCTCCGTTCTCGATATACCTATCAGACAATGGGGGCATATCCTAGCGATATGCCCCCATTGTCTAAGATGAGAATACCCCTTTAAGGGATCCCTAAACCTAGAACTGAATGATGAATCTGGATTTCTTGCCCTCACTGCTCGTCAGTCTGCGGGATTTTCTGCTTGTCCCTGAAACAAACAGGCTTGTAGAAATCCTGCAGAGAACACAGGGGTTAAAGGGGTTTTCCGAGACTTTCATACTAATGACCTATCCTCGTATCTGATCTGTGGGGTTCCAGACACCCAGGATCCCCGCCGATCCGCTGTTTGAGAAGGCAGCAGTGCTTGCAGTAGCGCAGAGGCCTTCACTCTGCTTTTCCTAAGCCAGTGACGTCACATTCATCGGTCACATGGCCCAGGCGCAACTTAGACCTATTGACGTGAATGGAGCTGAGCGCGATACCAAGCACAGCCGCTATACAATGTACGGCGCTGTGCTTGGTAAGCTGAGAGAGGGCTGTGTCGCTCACAGGAGCGCCGGACCCTTCTCAAACCGCTGATCATGGGGGTCCCGGGTGTCGGACCCCACCGATCAGATACTGATGACCTATCCAGAGAATAGGTCATCGGTATATAAATCTTGGAAAAGTGGTTTTCCAAGAGTAGAATTTTGATGACCCTGTTCTCAAGATAGGTCATCAGTATCTGATCAGTGGGGGTCCAACTGTTGAAGAGGTCTGGTCACACAAGTGAGCAACGTGGCCTCTGATCTGCTCCATTTTCCACTGGTGAAAGGCTGAGGGGCAGAACTTAACCATCTTTGTGTCCTACTGAAGACTGGGAAGAGTGGGGAGGCTCTTGCTGCAGTCGGTTTCCTAAAGCCAGACGAAAGACAGCGAGGAGGAAGAGGACATGGCTAATAGTCTGGGACAGAGAGAAAAGATTTTTTTTTTTAATATATTTCTTAGGTTTAATTATAATGAGACACAATAGGAATACGTAGAGGAGGAGGTGCTGCGTTATTATTTGTGCATTTTGTTTTAAAATTTTATTATTTTTAAAGGGCAAGCAGCACATATTGGGGTGATTTTTACCTTTTTTTTTTTTTGTCCAAGATCAGAACCTGATCTTTGGTGGGTGCTCTATCTTCAAACAAGGGAACATTTAGTCACCATAGTTCTGTGCCATTACCTTTACCTACCTATATATGATTTGTGATGTGAAGTGTCAATCGCAATTCTTGCCGTAGTTCCCTTTTAAAGCATGACCTGATAGTGGAATCGTCTCTAGTTGGGATCTCGCCATTGGTTATTAATCCACCCCACCGTTGAGATCTTCCTATTGGTTAATAAAGGCGCTACAGACCTCTTTCGGATGTTGGGATCCAGCCATTAAAGATCTTCTATAGGTTGATTATAGCTCCATTTACCTTAGTTAAAGGGAACCTGTCACCAGGATTTTGGGTATAGAGCTGAGGACATGGGTTGCTAGATGGCCGCTAGCACATCCGCAATACCCAGTCCCCATAGCTCTGTGTGCTTTTATTGTGTGAAAAAAATGATTTGATACATATGCAAATTAACCGGAGATGAGTCAGAGCTTGAAAATATGACTCTTCTCTGGTCACACGAGTAAGATATGACTCTTTTATGTTAATTTGCATATGTATCAAATCGGGTTTTTTTACACAATAAAAGCACACAGAGCTATGGGGACTGGGTATTGCGGATGTGCTAGCGGCCATCTAGCAACCCATGTCCTCAGCTCTATACACAAAATCCCGGTGACAGGTTCCCTTTAAAGGGTAACTGTCATATACTTGCTAGTTTATTAGAGCTAGGCATGTATACCTGAGTTAGTCTGTCAATGATTGTCAAAAGATCTGTAATTACCTTATAATACCAGCTTTAATTGATGTCCTCTGTCCCTTTCCATAGTTCCCTTAAAAGACTGTTGCTAGGGCTCGTCTGTCTTCCTTTTAGTATAAACAGAAGACAGAAGGACGGCCCCTTCACACTGCATGCCTGCATTAGGCTTCAGAGTGCGGAGGCGTGTCTCTCAGTAATCCAATCTGATTGGCTGGCAGGAAACTGCTGGCTACAGCAAGTGTGTATGGGAAGTGAGGGAAGGCAGTTTTGGCCTCAGAGAACTGGCAGAGGAGCCATCTTGAGAAGGTCCTCATATTGTAAATGTTTAAATAGCCGTAACTAAGGGAAAAACTCAAGGAAAACAGTGGTGTGTGAAGAAACTAAAGATGGCTTTATGCATAATGCTTCTGCAACAGTAACATATGGTGAAATTATTTTTTTCTTTTTATGAAAACATGGCCGTTACCCTTTAATAATGGACTCTCACCTCAGTTAGGATCTTCGATTGAGTCATGTCTACAAGGAATGGGAATAAGAGCCTAGAACTTGGGAGCTTCTGCAATGGATTCATAGGTTTTACGCAAAGGACAAAGATCCCGTAAAGAGGATTTGTCGCTATTTTGTCCTGGATTTTTTATGGAACCTCAGACGCAGATGTGAACGTAGCCTTGGCTAAACATATCTGTTAGTTTGCTGCAGTGTATCAGTCTGGAATCCAGGCTAAGAGCATTGTCTAGACTGGATTTACCCAAGAACAGGACCAGCTAAGGACAGGATTACTACAATTATCTTGATGAGGAATTGAAACAAACTGTAGAACTTGTCATTTCTGTAGTGATTAAGCCGTATTGACTTACAAAAAAAAAAAAAAACTATTTGAAGAACCTGGAGTCACCGGCGTCTTGTCACAGAGCCTTCCTGTGAGTCTCACATGTGTTACGTCAGGTCATTGCTACTAGATGTGGCCTTGATGCATGGTTCAGTGAAGCCACCGCTTGTGAAACCTTAATAGGCAAACATCTAGCTGAATCACTTGGAATCCCAGTTTTCTGTAAGGTTTTGAAAACTTTCCAACTTCCAGATTAGCTTTTTGGAAGATTTCATTTTCTGTCCCCACAGTGGCACAAATAAAAGTGCTTACTCTAGATGCAGTCTAAAACCCCCTCCTAAAGGAAACGTGCCCCTGATCTGTACTCAAACCTAAAATGCCCTGCAGGAGTCGAGGACTACTTCTTCAGCTTAGGGAGAATCGGTCATTCTTCCGATATTTGCATTGGCAGCTGCCTAGACCTCCGCTGGCGCTAAATTCTAGGTTTAACTCCCCGCATAAGATGGAGCTGGGTTTCAGAGTGGTAAAGGGGCCTAATGGACACTTACACCCACCTAGACCCCCAGGAAGGTCATACAAATGTGCAAAGTAATGTAAAAACTTGCAACGTGAACACAAAGCAAGAGCAAAAATAAATGTGCCATTCTCTCTACCCCAACCTAATGGTAAAAAAAACTATTCAGATGAGGAACAATAGGAACCACAGACAAATGCATTCTGTGATGCCTAAAGGTTTGTGAACCCTACAAGATTTTCTATATTTTTGCCTAAATTTGACCTAAAAGTTCATCAGATTCTCAAACAAGTCTTAAACGTAGATAAAGATATCAAACAAATGAGTCAATAATATTAGACTTGGTCATTTATTTATTGAGAAAGTGATCCAATATCACATGTCTGTGAGTGACAAAAGTATGTGAACCTTTGCTTTCAGTATCTGGTGTAACTCTCTTGCTCAGCCTTAATTTTGATTCAGTCCTGCACATCGGCTTGGAGGACTTTTAGTCCATGGTGGGTTTCCTCCCTTGAGCTGCACACTTCAGGTCCTTCTACAACATTTCTATTGAATTAAGGTCTTTGACCTGGCTATTCCAAACTTTTAATTCAAAGTTCATTCTTTTTTAACCATTCATTGGTAGAAGGACTTGTGTGCTTTGGGTCGTTGTCTTGCTGCATGACCCATGTTCTCTTGAGATTCAACTCACGGACAGATGTCCCGACATTTTCCTTTAGAATTTGCTGGTATAATTCAGAATTCATTGTTCCATCAATGATGGCAAGCTATCCTAGCCTAGATAGGCCCAAACCATGGTGGTACCACCACCATGTTTCACAGATGGAATGAGGTTTTTATGCTGGAATACAGCGTTTTCTTTTCTCCAAACATTTTCCTTTCTCCAATTTAAAAGCAAAAAAGTTCTATTTTAGTCTCATCCTTCCACAAAACATTCTTACAATAGCCTTCTAACTTGTCCAGATGATCTTTAGCAAACTGCAGACAAGCAGCAATGTTCTTTTTGGAGAGCAGTGGCTTTCTCCTTGCAATTCTGCCATGCACACTATTGTCCAGTGTCCTCCTGATGGTGGACTCATGAACATTAGCTAATGTGAAAAAAGACTTTAGTTATTTAGAGGTTACATTGGATTCCTTTGTGACTTTATGGACTATCACACACCTCGCTCTTGGCGTGATCTTTGTTGGTGAACCACTCCTTGGAAGGGTAATAATGGTCTTGAATAAGGATGAGTGAACTTCTGTTTTAGAAGTTCGGGTTACCACAGAATTCGTTATGGATCCCGTGACCATGGACCATAACACAATTTAAGGACAGAATGCATAACGGAAACCGGACGGATCCGTTATGCTGGCCATAGAGTTGTAGACGGAATGCATAAGGAAATGCCTCTAAAGGCATTCCGTTATGCATTCCGTCATGCATTCCGTCCTTGAATTGTGTTATGGTCCGTGGTCACAGGATCCATAACGCAATTCTTTGGTAACGTGAACTTCTAAAACAGAAGTTCGCTCCTCCCTAGTCTTGAGTTTCCTCCAGTTTCTCTGACTGTAGATTGGTGGAGTCCAGATGATTTTGTAGCCTTTTCCAGCCTGATGAGCATCAACAACTCTTCTTCTGAGGCCTTCAGAAGTCTTCTTTGTTCGTGCCATGATACACTTCCACAAATGTGCCGTGAAGATCAGACAGGTCCCTGTTCTTTAAAAGGAACCTGTCATCTGGGTTTTGGATATAGAGCTGAGGACATGGGCTGCTAGATCACCACTAGCACATCCACAATATCTAGTCCCCATAGCTCTGTGTGCTTTTTTTTGTGTCAAAAAAATGATTTTATCGATATGTAAATAAACGCCTACTGTGAAGAAGCCCTGCACCGCCCCGCATCCTCCGAATCTCCTTCTTGCTCCCCGACATCACAAAGCTAGATCGCCGTAATCACGTGATGCGCGAGCTAGCGCATGCGCAGTTCGTTCCTTGAGGCTGATGCCAGCACAGGGAAGGAACACTATGCCGACACTGCGCATGCGCTAGCTTGCGCATTGCGAGATTACGGTGCTCTAGCTTTGTGACATCGGGGAGCAAGGAGGAGATTTGGAGGATGCAGGGCGGTGCTGGGCTCCTTCACAGTGGGCGTGGCTGGGCTCCAGAAACGTTAGTAGCCTCATTTACATATATATCAAATATTTTTTTTTACACAATAAAAGCACACAGAGCTATGGGGACTGGATATTGCAGATGTGCTAGCGGCGATCTAGCAGCCCATGTCCTCAGCTCAATACCTAAAACCCGGTTGACAGGTTTCCTTTAAATAAAACAGGCTGTCCACTCACGCCTGAATGTCATCCCGTTGATTGAACATACCTGACTCCAATTTCACCTTCTAATTGTCTGCTAATCCTAAAGGTTCACATACTTTTGCCTCACACAGACGTGATATTGGATAACTTTCTCATCAAATAAATGACCAAGTCTAATATTTTTGATTCGTGTGTGTGATTTGGTTATCTTTGTCTCCTTTTGGAGTGAAAATCTGATGTTGTTTTAGGTCAAATTTATTCAAAAAGGTAGAAAACTTTGAAGTGTCCACAAACTTTCAAGCCCCACTGTATAAACTGAGCAAGGTGGTAATGACACAATATCTGTCTACTGAGGACAGAGCGGACAGTGCTAAAGATCTGTTAAACTATCAGGGCACATGAACATTGTAACGGGAGGTCCCCCAGATGGGACCTACCTCGATGATTGGTTTAGATCCAGCCTCTGGGATCCCACCGATCATAAATTGATGGATATCCTAACAATATGCTGTCACTTTACAATATGGGGGATACCGCTTTAAATACTGATGTGTCTATTTTATTTTTTTATCTTTATGATATTCTTATTTGCAGAGATTGGCGGTATTTCAGAGGAGATGGAAGCCTGCGACTGGTGGAGCCTGGGTGCCCTGCTCTTTGAGCTTCTCACTAGGAAGGTAAGTCCAGGGTTCAAGGGTTTGTAGATTGCAGAGGAATTAATTGTGGGTATAATTAACCCCTTTCTGACTAAGTAATTTTCCTTTTTTTTTTTTCTTCTTGCCTTCTCGGAGCCAGAACTTTTTTATTTTTTCCATTCTCAAGCCTCCATTATGTAGGAGGGCTTGTTTTTGCTAGACAATTTCTACTTTCTAATAGGACCATTTAATATTGGATACAATGTAGTGGGAATCTGGAAAAAAAATTCCAAATGGAGTAGAAATGCAAAAAAATAAAAATAAATTAATTCCTCCACGGTTTTATTTTTACGGACTTCCCTATGTGGTAAAACTGACTTGTTTCCCTCATTCTCTGGGTCAGTACAATTACAGCAATACCACATTTATTTAGATTTTCTTACTTAAAAAAAGAAAAGAAAAACTTTTAAAAATAATTTTTTTCTTTGTATTTCATTTTTTTATTTACATGCATGGTTCTGTGTGAGGGCTTTTTGTGGGGTGATCAAAAAACTGGAAATTGGCCATTTTGATTTCTTTTTCCATTATACCGTATGGGATAAATATTTTTATATATTAATAGTTCAGGCATTTTGGGATGCGGCGGTGCAAATGATTTTTTTTTTATTGTTTATTTACATTTTTAAAATGGGGAGGAGGGGTGCTTAAAATTTTTAGGTCTTATTTTTTATATATAAAAAAACAATTTTTTCCATTTTTTTTTTTATTTATTAATTTTTTTTAAAATACTTTTTATTCTTTGTTTTACTGTCTCAGCTATTTCCGTTGGACTCATAGAAGTGAATGGGAGCGGTGGCCGGTCATACGCGGTGCGCTCCCATTCACTTCTATAGGTAGAGTGCTTGGTGGTGACCGGACCGGGGTCCTCCAGCCACCACTTTGTGGGGCTCCGTTCCCGATATAGGTGCGAGTCCCAGCAGTGGCCTTGTCTGAGAGGAGACAATCCCTTTAGGGCAGAGATGCTCAACCTGCAGCCCTCCAGCTGTTGTAAAACTACAACTCCCACGATGCCCTTCTGTAGGATGATAGATAGGTGTAGGCTGTCAGGGAATGATGGGAGTTGTAGTTTTGCAACAGCTGGAGGGCCGCAGGTTGAACTTGCCTGCTTTAAGGTGATAATGAGCCAGTCAGACTCTGAAACTAGTGACAGCCAGACACCATTATGCGCTTAAATACTAAATAGATGCATATTATAGGAAAAACAGATCTGTCAACAGCAGCCGGGTGACTGTTTCCAGTAAAAAAAAATAATAATGACTTGGGGGGTGGGGTGGAATTAGTTTTGCCTTTATTTATTTATGATCCATCTGGACTAAAATGGTCTTAAAACCAACCGAGTGTCAGGTTAATTGTCAGGGGTCTAGCTTCTCTAATGACTTGGATCCAGTTGAAATTAGAGGGTATTTGATAATGACTCTCATCCCATTCACAACATGACAGCTTAAGGCCTCATGCACACGACAGTATTTTTTAACGGTCCGCAAACACGGGGTCCGTGATCCGTGACCGTTTTTTCGTCCGTGGGTCTTCCTTGATTTTTGGAGGATCCACGGACATGAAAAAAAAGTTGTTTTGGTGTCCGCCTGGCCGTGCGGAGCCAAACGGATCCGTCCTGAATTACAATGCAAGTCAATGAGGACGGATCCGTTTGACGTTGACACAATATGGTGCCATTTCAAACGGATCCGTCCCCATTGACTTTCAATGTAAAGTCTGGAGTTCTTTTATATCCATCGGATTGGAGTTTTCTCCAATCCGATGGTATATTTTAACTTGAAGCGTCCCCATCACCATGGGAACGCCTCTATGTTAGAATATACTGTCGGATATGAGCTACATCGTGAAACTCAGATCCGACAGTATATTCTAACACAGAGGCGTTCCCATGGTGATGGGGACGCTTCCGGTTAGAATATACTGAAAAACTGTGTACATGACTGCCCCCTGCTGCCTGGCAGGTGCTGCCAGGCAGCAGGGGGCAGACCCCCCCCCCCCCCTGTTTTTAACTCATTGGTGGCCAGTGCGGCCGCCCCCCCCTCCTCCCTCCCCTGTAGTTAACTCATTGGTGGCCAGTGCGGCCGCCCCCCTCCCCTGTAGTTAACTCATTGGTGCCCAGTGGGCCCCCCTTCCTTCCCCTGTAGTTAACTCATTGGTGTCCAGTGGGCCCCCCCTCCCTCCGCTGTAGATAACTCGTTGGTGGCCAGTGGGCCCTCTCCCCTCCCTCCCCCTTCTAATTAAATTCGCCCCCCCCTATCATTGGTGACAGTGGAGAGTACCGATCGGAGTCCCAGTGTTATCGCTGGGGCTCCGATCGGTAACCATGGCAACCGGGACGCTACTGCAGTCCCGGTTGCCATGGTTGCTTAGCAATTTGTAGAAGCTTCATACTTACCTGCTTGCTGCTGCGATGTCTGTGACCGGCCGGGAGCTCCTCCTACTGGTAAGTGACAGGTCTGTGCGGCGCATTGTCTATAGCACAGACCTTTCACTTACCAGTAGGAGGAGCTCCCGGCCGGTCACAGACATCGCTGCTCGCAGGTAAGTATGAAGCTTCTACAAATTGCTAAGTAACCATGGCAACCGGGACTGCAGTAGCGTCCCGGTTGCCATGGTTACCGATCGGAGCCCCAGCGATTACACTGGGACTCCGATCGGTACTCTCCACTGCCACCAATGATAGGGGGGGCGATTTTAATTAGGAGGGGGAGGGAGGGGAGAGGGCCCACTGGCCACCAACGAGTTATCTACAGCGGAGGGAGGGGGGCCCACTGGACACCAATGAGTTAACTACAGGGGAGGGAGGGGGCCCCACTGGACACCAATGAGTTAACTACAGGGGAGGGAGGAGGGGGGGCCCACTGGACACCAATGAGTTAACTACAGGGGAGGGAGGGGGGGGCGGCCGCACTGGCCACCAATGAGTTAAAAACAGGGGGGGGGGGGGTCATGTACACAGTTTTTCAGTATATTCTAACCTGAAGCGTCCCCATCACCATGGGAACGCCTCTGTGTTAGAATATACTGTCGGATCTGAGTTTTCACGAAGTGAAAACTCACCTCTGAAAAAGCTTTTATGCAGACGGATCTTCGGATCCGTCTGTATGAAAGCAACCTACGGCCACGGATCACGGACACGGATGCCAATCTTGTGTGCATCCGTGTTCTTTCACGGACCCATTGACTTGAATGGGTCCGTGAACCGTTGTCCGTCCAAAAAATAGGACAGGTCATATTTTTTTGACGGACAGGAAACACGGATCACGGCCTCGGCTGCAAAACGGTGCATTTTCAGATTTTTACCATGGACCCATTGAAAGTCAATGGGTCCGCGAAAAAAAACCGGAAAACGGCACAACGGCCACGGATGCACACAACGGTCGTGTGCATGAGGCCTTAGGCACGTATCAAAATAACTGATCTGTCAACAGCAGCCTGCTGACAGTTTCCATATAGTATATGCAATGTGTGTCGGTCGGCACTGCGGAGATAGGGTAGTGCACGTGTCCTCGAGCAGGCGAGCCATGTAAATAGTGATAAAGAAGGACCCGCACTCACTATCAGTTGCTTTTAGAATGCTTCATTTATTGCCACATGTTCGTGACGCGTTTCTGCACAATCCGTGCCTTCCTCAGACAGTCAAGGCTGTCTAAGGAAGGCACAGATTGTGCCGAAACGCGTCACGAACATGTGCCGTTCCTTCTTTATCGCCAGTTTCCATATAGTAGCAGGACTTTTTTTTTCTTAACTGCTCAATGTAAAAATAAACTCTGAAAACTAAGTGAAAAACCTATACTACATTACATAGCCAGTGATGTGGCCCTTCAGTTTCTGTCTATTTTGAACTTATTTTGGGTAAGGAAGATGTTCAGAGAAAAGTATCTTGGTCAAGATTAGGAAAACATGGCCGCTTTCTTCCAGAAACAGTGCCACGCCTGTCCCTGGGTTGCATCCGGTATCGTAACTCAGCTCTGTTGGAGTGAATCGGGCCGAACTGCAATACCACTGACAACCTGTGGACAGGCGTGGCGCTGTTTTTCAAGGTTTCTCTAATCCTGTACAATCCACGGAGAACAGGGAGGAATATTCAATAACCAAGTATTGTGAAAGCCGCCCCGCAGCACACGGTTAAATAATACTGCTTGTGAAGCAGGTCGGGTAATGCATAGGAAGTGTCTTGTGTTACACCTTTCAGATTTCAGCTGCACCAGCAGCTTCCTTGCTATTCTGGGTTACCTCGAATATATAGGGACGGAAGATGAAAGTAAAGGTTATCAGATTTATGATGCTTACCGCCTCAGATTTCTATTTTTGTGCACATTTTTGTCCTAGTCTGGCTGAACATGTATGTGGGCACCTGTCCACGCCGGGCATCGCCTGCCGTTACTAGTACAGGGGTGATATAGGCAGCTGCGCAGTGCGGATTTATATCATCCCGTAAGATGAAGCCACGGGTAATTACCAGGAGGGTTCAGTTATATGGGAGGATGACCTAAAGGGGGTTTCAGGGACCAACTAACATTCGTACAAAGGTGAGCTCCTGATAATTGTCCTGAACATCTGCCAGTGTAAAGGGGTCCTCCAGGACCAACATGTCCATAGGATAGGTCATCGTGATTGTCTCATCTCAGACGGTGATGGTAAATCTCTAGGGCAGATAGGTGCGGCTCCGGAACAGAGCGATGATGTAAATGCAGCTAATGATCATTCCCCCAGTGTATCCGCAAATATAGATGGCCCTTAAAGGGCTTGTCCAGCAAGGATATACAGACGTGGACAAAATTGTTGGTACCCTTTGGTCAATGAAAGAAAAAGTCACAATGGTCACAGAAATAACTTTAATCTGACAAAAGTAATAATAAATTAAAATTCTATAAATGTTAACCAATGAAAGTCAGACATTGTTTTTCAACCATGCTTCAACAGAATTATGTAAAAAAATAAACTCATGAAACAGGCATGGACAAAAATGATGGTACCCCTAGAAAACACAGAACATAATGTGACCAAAGGGACATGTTAATTCAAGGTGTGTCCACTAATTAGCATCACAGGTGTCTACAACCTTGTAATCAGCCATTGGGCCTATATATATGGCTCCAGGTAATCACTGTGTTGTTTGGTGATATGGTGTGTACCACACTCGACATGGACCAGAGGAAGCAAAGGAAAGAGCTGTCTCAAGAGATCAGAAAGAAAATTATAGACAAGCATGTTAAAGGTAAAGGCTATAAGACCATCTCCAAGCAACTAGATGTTCCTGTGAGTACAGTTGCACATATTATTCATAAGTTTAAGATCCATGGGACTGTAGCCAACCTCCCTGGACGTGGCCGCAGGAGGAAAATTGATGACAAATCTAAGAGACGGATAATCCGAATGGTAACAAAAGAGCCTAGAAAGACTTCTAAAGAGATTCAAGGTGAACTTCATGCTCAAGGAACATCAGTGTCAGATCGCACCATCCGTCGTTGTTTGAGCCAAAGTGGACTACATGGGAGACGACCAAGGAGGACACCATTGTTGAAAACGAATCATAAAAAAGCAAGACTGGAATATGCCAAACTACATGTTGACAAGCCACAAAGCTTCTGGGAGAATGTCCTGTGGACAGATGAGACAAAAATCGAAGTTTTTGCCAAGGCACATCAGCTGTATGTTCACAGACGAAAAAATGAAGCATATCAAGAAAAGAACACTGTCCCTACTGTGAAACATGGAGGAGGCTCTGTTATGTTCTGGGGCTGCTTTGCTGCGTCTGGCACAGGGTGTCTTGAATCTGTGCAGGGTACAATGAAATCTCAAGACTATCAAGGAATTCTAGAGAGAAATGTACTAGCCAGTGTCAGAAAGCTTGGTCTCAGTCGCAGGTCATGGGTCTTGCAACAGGACAATGACCCAAAACACACCGCTAAAAACACCCAAGAATGGCTAAGAGGAAAAAATTGGACTATTCTAAAGTGGCCTTCTATGAGCCCTGACCTCAATCCTATTGAGCATCTTTGGAAGGAGCTGAAACATGCAGTCTGGAAAAGGCACCCTTCAAACCGGACACAACTGGAGCAGTTTGCTCATGAGGAGTGGGCCAAAATACCTGCTGAGAGGTGCAGATGTCTCATTGACAGTTACAGGAAGCGTTTGATTGCAGTGATTGCCTCAAAAGGTTGCGCAACAAAATATTAAGTTAGGGGTACCATCATTTTTGTCCATGCCTGTTTCATGAGTTTATTTTTTTACATAATTCTGTTGAAGCATGGTTGAAAAACAATGTCTGACTTTCATTGGTTAACATTTATAGAATTTTAATTTATTATTAAGTTATTTCTGTGACCATTGTGACTTTTTCTTTCATTGACCAAAGGGTACCAACAATTTTGTCCACGTCTGTATATGTTTAGTTTTAGATAAATAGATGATGAAGATAGATATGTGATAAGATAGATAGAGATAGATAAGAAAACGCGCTCTGTAGAAGTTGCTTTGTGGTCACCTTCTGTTTGTCCCTTCCAGGCACTGGTTGATTGCCACCCAGCAGGGATCAGCACCCACACCTCCATCCACATGCCGGAATTTGTGTCCAAAGAGGCGCGCTCCCTGGTACAGCAGGTAATGATTTGTGTGGATCTATGGAGATGACTGGTGTCAGGGATGCACACACAGGATAACACTGACCGCACCGCAGTCTCTGATGTCACATCTCCGAGCAGTGAGTGGTATGAGGGCAGCGGGCCCCAAGGAACAGTGAGCAGCATGACAGCAGGGGGCCCCAAGGAACAGTGAGTGACATGAGAGCAGGGGGCCCCAAGAAACAGTGAGCGGCATGAGGGCAGGGGGCCCCAAAGAACAGTGAGTGGCATGAGAGCAGGGGGCCCCAAGGAACAGTGAGTGACATGAGAGCAGGGGGCCCCAAGAAACAGTGAGCGGCATGAGGGCAGGGGGCCCCAAAGAACAGTGAGTGGCATGAGAGCAGGGGGCCCCAAGGAACAGTGAGTGACATGAGAGCAGGGGGCCCCAAGGAACAGTGAGCGGCATGAGGGCAGGGGGCCCCAAAGAACAGTGAGTGACATGAGAGCAGGGGACCCCAAAGAACAGTGAGTGACATGAGAGCAGGGGGCCCCAAGGAACAGTGAGCGGCATGAGAGCAGGGGGCCCCAAGGAACAGTGAGTGGCATGAGAGCAGGGGGCCCCAAGGAACAGTGAGCGGCATAAGAGCAGGGGGCCCCAAGGAACAGTGAGCGGCATTAGAGAGCAGGGGACCCCAAGGAACAGTGAGCGGCATAAGAGCAGGGGGCCCAAGGAACAGTGAGCGGCATGAGAGCAGGGGGCCCCAAGGAACAGTGAGTGACATGAGAGCAGGGGGCCCCAAGGAACAGTGAGCGGCATGAGAGCAGGGGGCCCCAAGGAACAGTGAGTGGCATGAGAGCAGGGGGCCCCAAGGAACAGTGAGCGGCATAAGAGCAGGGGGCCCCAAGGAACAGTGAGCGGCATTAGAGAGCAGGGGACCCCAAGGAACAGTGAGCGGCATGAGAGCAGGGGGCCCAAGGAACTGTGAGCGGCATGAGAGCAGGGGGCCCCAAGGAACAGTGAGCGGCATGAGAGCAGGGGGCCCCAAGGAACAGTGAGCGGCATGAGAGCAGGGGGCCCCAAGGAACAGTGAGCGGCATGAGAGCAGGGGGCCCCAAGGAACAGTGAGCGGCATGAGAGCAGGGGGCCCCAAGGAACAGTGAGCGGCATGAGAGCAGGGGGCCCCAAGGAACAGTGAGCGGCATGAGAGCAGGGGGCCCCAAGGAACAGTGAGCGGCATGAGTGCAGGGGGCCCCAAGGAACAGTGAGCGGCATGAGGGCAGGGGGCCCCAAGGAACAGTGAGCGGCATGAGGGCAGGGGGCCCCAAGGAACAGTGAGCGGCATTAGAGAGCAGGGGACCCCAAGGAACAGTGAGCGGCATAAGAGCAGGGGGCCCAAGGAACAGTGAGCGGCATGAGAGCAGGGGGCCCCAAGGAACAGTGAGCGGCATGAGAGCAGGGGGCCCCAAGGAACAGTGAGCGGCATGAGAGCAGGGGGCCCCAAGGAACAGTGAGCGGCATGAGAGCAGGGGGCCCCAAGGAACAGTGAGCGGCATGAGAGCAGGGGGCCCCAAGGAACAGTGAGCGGCATGAGAGCAGGGGGCCCCAAGGAACAGTGAGCGGCATGAGAGCAGGGGGCCCCAAGGAACAGTGAGCGGCATGAGTGCAGGGGGCCCCAAGGAACAGTGAGCGGCATGAGGGCAGGGGGCCCCAAGGAACAGTGAGCGGCATGAGGGCAGGGGGCCCCAAGGAACAGTGAGCGGCATGAGGGCAGGGGGCCCCAAGGAACAGTGAGCGGCATGAGGGCAGGGGGCCCCAAGGAACAGTGAGCGGCATGAGGGCAGGGGGCCCCAAGGAACAGTGAGCGGCATGAGGGCAGGGGGCCCCAAAGAACAGTGAGTGGCATGAGGGCAGGGGGCCCCAAGGAACAGTAAGCGAGCGGCATGAGGGCAGGGGGCCCCAAGGAACAGTGAGCGGCATGAGAGCAGGGGGCCCCAAGGAACAGTGAGCGGCATGAGAGCAGGGGGCCCCAAGGAACAGTGAGCGAGCAGCAGGAGGCCCCAAGGAACAGTGAGCGAGCAGCAGGGGGCCCCAAGGAACAGTGAGCGAGCAGCAGGGGGCCCCAAGGAACAGTGAGCGGCATGAGAGCAGGGGGCCCCAAGGAACAGTGAGCGACATGAGAGCAGGGGGCCCCAAGGAACAGTGAGCGGCATGAGAGCAGGGGGCCCCAAGGAACAGTGAGCGGCATGAGAGCAGGGGGCCCCAAGGAACAGTGAGCGAGCAGCAGGGGGCCCCAAGGAACAGTGAACGACATAAGAGCAGGGGGCCCCAAGTAACAGTGAGCGGCATAAGAGCAGGGGCTCCAAGGAACAGTGAGCAGCTTGAGGGCAGGGGGCCCCAAAGAACAGTGAGTGGCATGAGAGCAGGGGGCCCCAAAGAACAGTGAGTGGCATGAGAGCAGGGGGCCCCAAGGAACAGTAAGCGAGCGGCAGGGGGCCCCAAGGAACAGTGAGCAGCATGAGGGCAGGGGGCCCCAAAGAACAGTGAGTGGCATGAGGGCAGGGGGCCCCAAGGAACAGTGAGCAGCATAAGAGCAGGGGGCCCCAAGGAACAGTGAGCAGCATGAGAGCAGGGGGCCCCAAGGAACAGTGAGCGGCATGAGGGCAGGGGGCCCCAAGGAACAGTGAGCTGCATGAGACCAGGGGGCCCCAAGGAACAGTGAGTAGCATGAGGGCAGGGGGCCCCAAAGAACAGTGAGTGGCATGAGAGCAGGGGGCCCCAAGGAACAGTAAGCGAGCGGCATGAGGGCAGGGGGCCCCAAGGAACAGTGAGTGCCATGAGAGCAGGGGGCCCCAAGGAACAGTGAGCAGCATGAGGGCAGGGGGCCCCAAGGAACAGTGAGCAGCATAAGAGCAGGGGGCCCCAAGGAACAGTGAGCATCATGAGAGCAGGGGGCCCCAAGGAACAGTGAGCGGCATGAGAGCAGGGGGCCCCAAGGAACAGTGAGCTGCATGAGAGCAGGGGGCCCGAAGGAACAGTGAGCGGCATTAGGGCAGGGGGCACTTACTCTTGAGCTAAAAATCCTAGGGGTAACTCTTCCCAGGGCCGGAGTTCTGTCCCTGACGCGCCCCCATCTGTCATACTTTGCTTAAAACGCCTAGTAACAAAATAAGGTGCATTGGGGTCAAAATAGTCTGAAAAAATGCCCTGTGCTCCAAATTTTTATGCCATTTAACGTTAATAAATGACCTCGCTATGTCCGGTGGAGGAAGATTTGCTGCCATGAACACCCCCCCAGCACGCAGAATGGGTCTTATCCCGTTTTGCGTTGAGCGACCCTCCGTCTCATTATTCTCAGACCAGCGTTTGTTGGGAATCCGCCATGAAATGAACAGCTGACGTCGGCGAATCCAACAAACGGATGCGAGGATAGTTTCCACCGACTTTATTTTTGAACAGCTGGTTTGGAGACCCCCCCGTCGGTGGAATGCTTCGTGTGACTGATGAAATATTAAAAATAAAAAAAACTAATGTTGTCAAACACCGGGGCCCGACTGACACCGAACTTCTGAAGACGCGGCCGCCATCTCAGGTGCCTTTAACCGGAGTCAGCATTTCGCTCCTGATCTTGGCTCGCTCGTTTCTACATCTTGACAGGGCTGGCGTCGGAACGAGAGGGATAAGTGCAGAGAATTCCCTCTGCTTTCCTGCTCTGCGGCGCCTAGAGCAGGTTTTTGGCTTGGTAGATGAGAGCGGGGGGCGGCGGCGGGGGGAAGGGGGCAGGGGGTTCTGATGATCTGTGTTCGTTCCCCTATTAGAAACGGGATCATTTCAGACATCTGTGTTTTACAAATTCTCTCTGATGGCAGCCTTGTCTCGTTTTGTCTGCCTCGCACTTGTCAAAATACATCCTCCTCTTTGCACATCACATCTGAGACCCCGGCGTTGTGTTCTAAGGGAGATCCAAGGACAGCGGCTCCCGGGAGAGCGGCGTGCAGGAGGTAGCGCAGCGGCGTCTACTAGTAGGGCAATTATGGAAGGTGCTTTTTATGACTTTTACAGAAATTACGCTTCAAAAGCAATGAGCGTTCCTTGTCGCTCTGCGGCTCATTCGCTGCGTCTGTAAAGTGCGATATTTGGGTGGCAAAATATTCTGCATTGAAGATCTGGCGACATTACACAGTGGTATCAGCAGACAAAAGCACCCACAATATAATATCTGACATCTCTGACAATTCTGGAGCCACTTTTCTTATAAAACTGCATTGTTCCGTTCCTCTGTTATTCCTCCTTGAAAGGTAAGTACTGTAGGTGTTACGGTGCCTCTTTTCCTGCACTGGCAGCGCTGATTGAACAGTGTCAGGTTGTGTTAGGATACACGCCACCCCCAAACTGGTAACACCCAGTTATCCATTTATTCATGCATTTCCTGGAGGAATAACAGAGGAATGGCACAACGCAAAGGGATGGGTTTGCTAACGCTGGCATTTTCTGTGCTGGTCTTAGTGAAAAGTCGTCTGAGCAGGAGAAGTAAGAAATGCATTAAGCAGGACATTAAATCTCTTATATATATAAAAATGAGTTTCTGTCTGTTCTTTATCTGGACCGATCTTCACCAAGCGCTCTAGGACGTACCGTTCCTGAGATATTCCCCAAAACATGACCCACATTAGCCAATACAAGCCTGCGAGTCTTTCTCTTCATATCCCAACTGCTATAAGCACACTTTTACTCCAGGTTTCCATAACAACCCAGACATTTTTCTTTACTACTTAAAGGGGCGGGCACTGTGGAGGTCACTGTTTTTAAAGGGGTGGGCACAGTGGAGGTCACTTATTAAAGGGGCGGGCACAGTGGAGGTCACTTATTAAAGGGGCGGGCACTGTGGAGGTCACTGTTAAAGGGGTGGGCACTGTGAAAGTCACTGTTAAAGGGGCGGGCACTTTGAAAGTCACTGTTAAAGGGGCGGGCACTGTGGAAGTCACTGTTAAAGGGGCGGGCACTGTGGAAGTCACTGTTAAAGGGGCGGGCACTGTGGAAGTCACTGTTAAAGGGGCGGGCACTGTGAAGGTCACTGTTAAAGGGGTGGCCACTATGAAGGTCACTGTTAAAGGGGTGGCCACTATGAAGGTCACTGTTAAAGGGGTGGTCAATGCTAAAGGGGCGGTCACTGTTAAAGGGGCAGGAACTGTGGAGGTCACTGTTAAAGGGGCGGGCACTGTGGAGGTCAATGTTAAAGGGGCGGGCACTGTGGAGGTCAATGTTATAGGGGCGGCCACTGTGGAGGTCAATGTTATAGGGGCGGCCACTGTGGAGGTCAATGTTAAAGGGGCGGGCACTGTAGAGGTCATTGTTAAAGGGGCGGGTACTGTAGAGGTCACGGTTATGGGGGAAACTGTCGATATCTTTTTATGACACACGGAAGCGTAAAATGAAATATACCCGTGCGAAGCCGGGTCCTTCTGCTAGTATTCTATATTTTTGAAACCAGCACCTGGATCGTAATAACTTGCATGTATTATAAAAATGTTATATCGCCACTGAATTATGCAATAGAAAGTGTCTATTGATCTTATCTTTTTTCTCTGCCCACCTCTGTAACATTGCTGCAGTGGACGCACATGCTCAGTTCCTTTCTTTAACTTCCAGCAGCCGGATCTACTGTGACAGGGAGAGAGATGCAGCAGAAAGAGCTTACCCCCTGATCTGTGATAGGGAGAACATGCTTCTTGAGCTGTGATGGGGAGATAGCTGCAGCAGAAAGGCACAATGCCTGAGTGGTGATGGGGAGATAGCTGCAGCAGAAAGGCACACTGCCTGAGCTGTGATGGAGAGATAGCTGCAGCAGAAAGGTACACTGCCTGAGCTGTGATGGGGAGATAGCTGCAGTGGAAAGGTACACTGCTGAGCTGTGATGGGGAGATAGCTGCAGTGGAAAGCCACACTGCCTGAGCGGTGATGGGGAGATAGCTGCAGCAGAAAGGCACACTGCCTGAGTGGTGATGGGGAAATAGCTGCAGTGGAAAGGTACACTGCTGAGCTGTGATGGGGAGATAGCTGCAGCAGAAAGGCACACTGCCTGAGTGGTGATGGGGAGATAGCTGCAGCAGAAAGGCACACTGCCTGAGCTGTGATGGAGAGATAGCTGCAGCAGAAAGGTACACTGCCTGAGCTGTGATGGGGAGATAGCTGCAGTGGAAAGGTACACTGCTGAGCTGTGATGGGGAGATAGCTGCAGTGGAAAGCCACACTGCCTGAGCGGTGATGGGGAGATAGCTGCAGCAGAAAGGCACACTGCCTGAGTGGTGATGGGGAAATAGCTGCAGTGGAAAGGTACACTGCTGAGCTGTGATGGGGAGATAGCTGCAGCAGAAAGGCACACTGCCTGAGTGGTGATGGGGAAATAGCTGCAGCAGAAAGGCATACTGCCTGAGCTGTGATGGGGAGATAGCTGCAGCAGAAAGGCATACTGCCTGAGCTGTGATGGGGAGATAGCTGCAGCAGAAAGGCATACTGCCTGAGCTGTGATGGGGAGATAGCTGCAGCAGAAAGGCACACTGCCTGAGCTGTGATGGGGAGATAGCTGCAGTGGAAAGGTACACTGCTGAGCTGTGATGGAGAGATAGCTGCAGCAGAAAGGCACACTGCCTGAGCTGTGATGGGGAGATAGCTGCAGCAGAAAGGCACACTGCCTGAGCTGTGATGGAGAGATAGCTGCAGCAGAAAGGCACACTGCCTGAGCTGTGATGGGGAGATAGCTGCAGCAGAAAGGTACACTGCCTGAGCTGTGATGGGGAGATAGCTGCAGCGGAAAGCCACACTGCCTGAGCTGTGATGGGGAGATAGCTGCAGCAGAAAGGCACACTGCCTGAGCTGTGATGGGGAGATAGCTGCAGCAGAAAGGTACACTGCCTGAGCGGTGATGGGGAGATAGCTGCAGCAGAAAGGCATACTGCCTGAGCTGTAATAGGTAGAGAGCTGTAGCAGAAAGGACACTCATCCTGACCTGTAATAGGGAGAGAGCTGTTGCAGAAAGGACACACCCTTGAGCTGCCAGCCTGAAATAAATCTAGCCGAGAAATATGGCTTGTCACCCAGCTGTCTAAACAGACATGTGCATAGCTATGCAAGGGTAGATCGGCACTCTCATATTACTTCATATATAGTCACATTTGCTGGTCAGGATTCTAAGAAAGCTGGGTGAACTCCCCTATGCGATAACAGCTGCCATATTGATTGTCAGCCCGTTTTCCCAGGCAGGATTTGGGAAAACCAGTGGCGTAATCCCCACTCTACTTTTTTACAACTTCCCTTGAGTTCAATCTTAACTGTATAAATTCCTATTCATTGAGCTCCCCCTAGTGGTGGCTGCTGGCAGACCGTATTATAATACACCGTGTGAAGAGAAGCTGGAGAGTTATCAGTGTATTTATGGCAGTTATAATGCACCATATTTAAGTGAGTGAGGCCGCGGGCATTTTTTTTTTTTTTTTTTTTTTTAAAACAAATAAAAAAATAATAAATCACATGCATTTATGAAAATGAAAATTCCTTCACTTAAAAAAAAAATCTAAAATTTTGCAAAAACCTCATAGGAAGGGGCTTTTACTAGGATTTGCTATGGGACCCTATGATATTCCTGTACGCTCCTGGGCATAATTAAGAAATGGTGAATTATCAAATATTAAAGTATTTATATAAGACGTACCATGTACTGACATTTTTTATATTATTTCCACCAGAATGTTGTAGATTTTGTACCCCCTTGTAGTAAATGGCGGTGTATCACAGCGCGGCGTGTAGCTCCTTGTGGTGGGGACTCAGGGGTCAGACTATGAGCTGTTGTGTCTTGCCCTCAGCCTTTTGTCTGGGGCTCTCTTCTTTGAGACCACCGGTGTGAGGTCAGCACTGGTACAGTGTGTCTGCGGAGGATCCTTGACAGCCACCTGTGCTGGGGGACCAGAAGTAATAAACACGGGGAAGGCAGTCTCTCAAATTAACCCCCTGACCCTCCCCGACCCTGCCACTTCATTACACTTCATAACACCCTCACAAGTGCCCACCGGGGAGATGCAGGATTGTCGCCTCTTGTTTATCCGAGGAAGCCGCTGTTCTCAGGAAGTCTTTAGCAGGAAAGGGAAAGGCTCGAGTGGTGGCCTCCGAGACCCCCGGGCTTTCCTCTCCCATTTACAAATGTCGCAGACACGTCCAGGGGGAATGTCTGGTGAGGCTGTGGGGGAAATCTGTGCCAGTCCTACCCTACATACAGGGTCTCTAATATCTATCTCCTATATATCTATCCATCCCAAATCTGTCTATCTCTCTATCCTCATATCTACAGTATCTATCCTCATATCTACAGTATCTATCCTCATATCTACAGTATCTATCCTCATTTATATCTCATATCTATCCATCCATTTCTCGCTCTCTTTCTATCTCATATCATACCTATATCATATCTATCTATCCTCATTTCTGTCTCATTATCTATCTCTATCTATCTATCTATCTTCATATCTGTCTATCCTCATATCTGTCTATCCTCATATCTATCTATCCTCATATCTATCTAGCCTCATATCTATCTATCCTCATATCTATCTATCTAGCCTCATATCTATCTATCCTCATATCTATCTATCTATATATCTATCTATCTATCCTTGTATCTATCTATCCTTGTATCTATCTATCCTTGTATCTATCTATCCTTGTATCTATCTATCCTTGTATCTATCTATCCTCGTATCTATCTATCCTCGTATCCATCTATCCTCGTATCCATCTATCCTCGTATCCATCTATCCTCGTATCCATCTCATTATATCTATCCTCATATCTATCCTCATATCTATCCTCATATCTATCCTCATATCTATCTATCTATCCATCCTCATATTCTTTATCTATCCATCTATCTACATCTCATATCTAACAACCATCCTCCATGTTTGATTCATTTGATTTTATAGAATCCTGAAATACAGAAACACAATAAAACCTTCATATCTTCATATCTATCCTCATATCTATCCTCATATCTATCTATCTATCCTCATATCTATCTATCCTCATATCTATCTATCTATCCTCATATCTATCTATCTATCCTCATATCTATCTATCTATCCTCATATCTATCTATCTATCTATCCTCATATCTATCTATCTATCTATCTATCCTCATATCTATCTATCTATCTATCTATCCTCGTATCCATCTATCCTCGTATCCATCTATCCTCGTATCCATCTATCCTCGTATCCATCTATCCTCGTATCCATCTATCCTCGTATCCATCTATCCTCGTATCCATCTATCCTCGTATCCATCTATCCTCGTATCCATCTATCCTCGTATCCATCTATCCTCGTATCCATCTCATTATATCTATCCTCATATCTATCCTCATATCTATCCTCATATCTATCCTCATATCTATCTTTATATCTATCTATCTATCTATCCATCCTCATATTCTTTATCTATCCATCTATCTACATCTCATATCTAACAACCATCCTCCATGTTTGATTCATTTGATTTTATAGAATCCTGAAATACAGAAACACAATAAAACCTTCATATCTTCATATCTATCTATCTATCCTCATATCTATCTATCTATCTATCCTCATATCTATCTATCTATCCTCATATCTATCTATCTATCTATCTATCTATCTATCCTCATATCTATCTATCTATCCTCATATCTATCTATCTATCCTCATATCTATCTATCTATCCTCATATCTATCTATCTATCCTCATATCTATCTATCTATCCTCATATCTATCTATCTATCCTCATATCTATCTATCCATCTATCCTTGTATCCATCTATCCTCGTATCCATCTATCCTCGTATCCATCTTTATATCTATCCATCCTCATATTCTTTATCCATCTATCTACATCTCATATCTAACAACCATCCTCCATGTTTGATTCATTTGATTTTATAGAATCCTGAAATACAGAAACACAATAAAACCTTCATATCTTCATATCTATCTATCTATCCTCATATCTATCTATCCTCATATCTATCTATCCTCATATCTATCTATCTATCCTCATATCTATCTATCTATCCTCATATCTATCTATCTATCCTCATATCTATCTATCTATCCTCATATCTATCTATCTATCCTCATATCTATCTATCTATCCTCATATCTATCTATCTATCTATCTATCCTCATATCTATCTATCTATCTATCCTCGTATCCATCTATCCTCGTATCCATCTATCCTCGTATCCATCTATCCTCGTATCCATCTATCCTCGTATCCATCTATCCTCGTATCCATCTATCCTCGTATCCATCTATCCTCGTATCCATCTATCCTCGTATCCATCTATCCTCGTATCCATCTATCCTCGTATCCATCTATCCTCGTATCTATCCTCATATCTATCCTCATATCTATCCTCATATCTATCCTCATATCTATCCTCATATCTATCCTCATATCTATCCTCATATCTATCCTCATATCTATCCTCATATCTATCTATCCTCATATCTATCTATCCTCATATCTATCTATCTATCCTTGTATCCATCTATCCTTGTATCCATCTATCCTTGTATCCATCTATCCTTGTATCCATCTATCCTTGTATCCATCTATCCTTGTATCCATCTATCCTTGTATCCATCTATCCTTGTATCCATCTATCCTTGTATCCATCTATCCTTGTATCCATCTATCCTTGTATCCATCTATCCTTGTATCCATCTATCCTTGTATCCATCTATCCTCGTATCCATCTATCCTCGTATCCATCTATCCTCGTATCCATCTCATTATATCTATCCTCATATCTATCCTCATATCTATCCTCATATCTATCCTCATATCTATCTATCTATCCATCCTCATATTCTTTATCTATCCATCTATCTACATCTCATATCTAACAACCATCCTCCATGTTTGATTCATTTGATTTTATAGAATCCTGAAATACAGAAACACAATAAAACCTTCATATCTTCATATCTATCTATCTATCCTCATATCTATCTATCCTCATATCTATCTATCTATCCTCATATCTATCTATCTATCCTCATATCTATCTATCTATCCTCATATCTATCTATCTATCCTCATATCTATCTATCTATCCTCATATCTATCTATCTATCTATCCTCATATCTATCTATCTATCCTCATATCTATCTATCCTCATATCTATCTCTCTATCTATCCTCGTATCCATCTATCCTCGTATCCATCTATCCTCGTATCCATCTATCCTCGTATCCATCTATCCTCGTATCCATCTATCCTCGTATCCATCTATCCTCGTATCCATCTCATTATATCTATCCTCATATCTATCCTCATATCTATCCTCATATCTATCCTCATATCTATCCTCATATCTATCTATCCTCATATCTATCTATCCTCATATCTATCTATCTATATATCTATCTATCTATATATCTATCTATCTATCCTTGTATCTATCTATCCTTGTATCTATCTATCCTTGTATCCATCTATCCTTGTATCCATCTATCCTTGTATCCATCTATCCTTGTATCCATCTATCCTTGTATCCATCTATCCTTGTATCCATCTATCCTTGTATCCATCTATCCTTGTATCCATCTATCCTTGTATCCATCTATCCTTGTATCCATCTATCCTCGTATCCATCTATCCTCGTATCCATCTATCCTCGTATCCATCTATCCTCGTATCCATCTATCCTCGTATCCATCTATCCTCGTATCCATCTATCCTCGTATCCATCTCATTATATCTATCCTCATATCTATCCTCATATCTATCCTCATATCTATCTATCTATCCATCCTCATATTCTTTATCTATCCATCTATCTACATCTCATATCTAACAACCATCCTCCATGTTTGATTCATTTGATTTTATAGAATCCTGAAATACAGAAACACAATAAAACCTTCATATCTTCATATCTATCTATCTATCCTCATATCTATCTATCCTCATATCTATCTATCCTCATATCTATCTATCTATCCTCATATCTATCTATCTATCCTCATATCTATCTATCTATCCTCATATCTATCTATCTATCCTCATATCTATCTATCTATCTATCCTCATATCTATCTATCTATCTATCCTCATATCTATCTATTCTCATATCTATCTCTCTATCTATCCTCGTATCCATCTATCCTCGTATCCATCTATCCTCGTATCCATCTATCCTCGTATCCATCTATCCTCGTATCCATCTATCCTCGTATCCATCTATCCTCGTATCCATCTATCCTCGTATCCATCTATCCTCGTATCCATCTATCCTCGTATCCATCTATCCTCGTATCCATCTCATTATATCTATCCTCATATCTATCCTCATATCTATCCTCATATCTATCCTCATATCTATCTATCCTCATATCTATCTATCTATATATCTATCTATCTATATATCTATCTATCTATCCTTGTATCTATCTATCCTTGTATCTATCTATCCTTGTATCCATCTATCCTTGTATCCATCTATCCTTGTATCCATCTATCCTTGTATCCATCTATCCTTGTATCCATCTATCCTTGTATCCATCTATCCTTGTATCCATCTATCCTCGTATCCATCTATCCTCGTATCCATCTATCCTCGTATCCATCTATCCTCGTATCCATCTATCCTCGTATCCATCTATCCTCGTATCCATCTCATTATATCTATCCTCATATCTATCCTCATATCTATCCTCATATCTATCTATCTATCCATCCTCATATTCTTTATCTATCCATCTATCTACATCTCATATCTAACAACCATCCTCCATGTTTGATTCATTTGATTTTATAGAATCCTGAAATACAGAAACACAATAAAACCTTCATATCTTCATATCTATCTATCTATCTATCCTCATATCTATCTATCCTCATATCTATCCTCATATCTATCTATCCTCATATCTATCTATCTATCCTCATATCTATCTATCTATCCTCATATCTATCTATCTATCCTCATATCTATCTATCTATCTATCCTCATATCTATCTATCTATCTATCCTCATATCTATCTATCTATCCTCATATCTATCTATCCTCATATCTATCTCTCTATCTATCCTCGTATCCATCTATCCTCGTATCCATCTATCCTCGTATCCATCTATCCTCGTATCCATCTATCCTCGTATCCATCTATCCTCGTATCCATCTATCCTCGTATCCATCTCATTATATCTATCCTCATATCTATCCTCATATCTATCCTCATATCTATCTATCTATCTATCTATCTATCCATCCTCATATTCTTTATCTATCCATCTATCTACATCTCATATCTAACAACCATCCTCCATGTTTGATTCATTTGATTTTATAGAATCCTGAAATACAGAAACACAATAAAACCTTCATATCTTCATATCTATCTATCTATCCTCATATCTATCTATCCTCATATCTATCTATCTATCTATCCTCATATCTATCTATCTATCCTCATATCTATCTATCTATCCTCATATCTATCTATCTATCCTCATATCTATCTATCTATCTATCCTCATATCTATCTATCTATCCTCATATCTATCTATCCTCATATCTATCTCTCTATCTATCCTCGTATCCATCTATCCTCGTATCCATCTATCCTCGTATCCATCTATCCTCGTATCCATCTATCCTCGTATCCATCTATCCTCGTATCCATCTATCCTCGTATCCATCTATCCTCGTATCCATCTATCCTCGTATCCATCTATCCTCGTATCCATCTATCCTCGTATCCATCTATCCTCGTATCCATCTATCCTCGTATCCATCTATCCTCGTATCCATCTATCCTCGTATCCATCTATCCTCGTATCCATCTCATATCTATCCTCATATCTATCCTCATATCTATCTTTATATCTATCTATCTATCTATCTATCCATCCTCATATTCTTTATCTATCCATCTATCTACATCTCATATCTAACAACCATCCTCCATGTTTGATTCATTTGATTTTATAGAATCCTGAAATACAGAAACACAATAAACCCCCTGTCTGTCTGTCTGTCCGTCCGTCTGATCTCAGTATCCGTATTGTTCGCTGCCTTTTGTCGTCTTCACCTTCACAACTGTCTGTAATTTTCTCTATAACCCATCATCAAGTATTTTTGTAATTAATCATTTTTTTTTACATTCTCTCAATTTTTTTTCAGCTCCTGCAGTTTAACCCTTTGGAGCGTCTGGGCGCCGGGGTCGCTGGTGTTGAAGACATCAAATCTCACCCTTTCTTTAATGGTGTGGACTGGGGGGAGTTTACAAGATGAGCTGACATTTGTAAGGACCTCTGGAGAAGACGGCTCCTTATACTTCATGCAATGCTACAAGGAAACCAAGACATTGGACCCTTCCTTAGAGGAATCTGTGTGTGGCCCCTGACGGTTATTCTATAAAGTGACCCTCTAGCCATGAAGCGTCATACTGTCCATGACCGATACCCCGGAGCAAGACCCCACCCTACAGATTATACTGCAGTCCCCAAAAAAGATTGGATGTGAAAGACCAATGAGCCGTCCATGGTGGTCTGATATGCATGTTCTGTGCAGAGGAACGAATGTAGAAGATACAAGTAGAGGATGGACTTAGCAGAGTGCGTTATGTATAGAAGTAGCAGGGCTGAGTGTGTCATGTACTGTAATATCACAGTGTGGTTTTACCTATTTAAACAACTTTATGGGGGTCATTACTTTAGAAAACTCCTATCCTATACCCTCCACTGACCGCCCTCTATTAGCCTGGTCAGAGAGGCATCACAAAGAGTGGCTCCTGCTCTGGGGGGCCCCGCACTGCCAGGCATTACACTACTGCAGCATTTGGTTAATTTTATTGCCAGTCATTTTAAAATTCCTTGCCTGGGGGTGGGGGGCACTAGAAATGGACCCCCCATATTCATCCTTTCATCTGGGGAGGAAGCTGCTGAGCAACTCTATTGCAGATGGTTGTATAACAAGTTGTGTCTAATATTGCAGAGTTGCCCCATTAATTGAATTAAATTGAATAGTTCGAGCTTCAGTACCAAATACGACCTGATTACCTGAGTGGCGCTGTTTCTGCATGGGACCCGCTTCTATGGGATGCCATAGTGGGACCCACTCTGAAATATCTCGCCCGTGGCTTCAGTATGAAAGACGTTGTCCAGGATTATCAGTCGATAACCTATCCCCTGATACTCGATTGATCGGAGGTCGATCCCCATTGATCTCTTCTAAGATCAATCCTTTGATCAACCCCTTTAGGTGACAAACTTAGCTCTGCTGCATCTGTATTGAAAACATTTTTTTTTTAAATAAAACATTGAATAGTCTGACAATAATGGCATCTACTGGACGAGTTGTTCTGCTGACTGTCTCCACATATCGGGTCTCTACATCCCGTCCCCCAGAAGCTTTTCCATGAACCGCTCGATGGCTCCTCTGTGTACAGCGGAGTTTTCCATTTTTTCATCCTCACCCTGTATAGCTACTCTGTGTAGCCTCTTTAGGTTGGATGATCACCCGGTGACCGCCATAGACATTTGCTGGTTCCGTGTGTCCAGATATAGACGATTATTACATGAGGGAAACAATTTGGCTCCATCGTCTTCTCTCGAGCTGAGAAATTTTAGCAGGAAAGTGCGGCCTGGTTATGTCTCCGACAAGGCCGTACGTTTGGAGTGCAGGATTGTCACCGTGAAAACGTCTCCAAGCTTCTCCATATTCCAGGCACATAACATTTGTGTACTTGTGTGCTTCGGGGTTCATTAGATATTCCTACAATCTGTGGTCGCCCTAGGAGTTCCCGAAGGAGAGCTGGAGAGGGGATCGGTGACTGCGAGAAGAACTCACCCCCAGACAGAATCCATACAAGATTAGCATACATGATTTTATTATAAATGTATAGTATAAATGTATGCTGCCTAATGTCCTTGTGTAGTATCTATCTATCTTACTCATATCTATCCATCCCAATGAGGCCCTGGCATGTACCCTTTAAAGGGAATGTGTCATCAGAAAGTGACCATTTAAATAACGTTTTTATGTTAAACATATTTTTAAAGAATGTTATTTTTAATTTTCCATTTCAGTATCTATATTTAAACAAAAACCATAAAATCCTGCAGTTTTCGTACTTGCCACAAGCCCAAATCATAGACAACACTTGGTCTATACCGATCACTTTAATACAGTTATCTGCTTATTTTTATGAGCAGGATTACCATGACAGATATCACCACATCACAACATGTACATGACCAGCCGAACGGAGCAGGGGGGATTCGGGAGAGATAGCTGTTGGGGCGCCCCTGCTCAGCCAGGCGCTGATTGGACGTTCTTGGGCATGCACATCAACCAAGCCTAGTGATTTTGGCATAACCGGATGACCATCTAAGGCTGCTGTACTTGGCATTTCGGTTTGAGATCCAGCAGAGGATCTCAAAACCAGGTCAAAACGGTTCAGTTTAGGGCCAATGCATTGTGAATGGGGTATGCTCCGTTCAAGATGCATCAGAATGCATTTCGTTTCGGTACCATTCTGTTATGTGACCAGTCATCGAAACGGAATAAACCAGATCCGTCAGTAAAAACATTGTAAGTCAATGGTGCCATGTCCGTTTTTTTGGATCCTAAAAAAAATGGATCTGTCATACATTTCCAGGAGTAAAAATTGTGTAAAACAGACCAAGGAATCACCGAGGCCATCAATTACTGGAGCCCATCAGCAAAAACAGTTGACATTTTTTTTCCAGGAGGAGTAATAAAGGAACGGTACAATGCAAAGTGGCAAGAAAAGATGCTCCAGAATTATTATTATTATTATTATTGGGAATACAGGTGTTTGGAGAACTTATCAGAAGAGCTGACTGGTCCTTTAAAATGAGTTCAGTATTCCCCAGATAAGATGGAGGTCACTGGTGGACGTGACTGGATGGTCTGAATGTGGCCTGTAACGGACTGGTGCAGAAAGCATTTTTATAATAACCAATTTTTAGGTTGAAGCATCCCGTACCCCTGTCATATGCTGTCCTGTCCTCACATAAACGCAGACGTGGATAGGTCACTGCCTGACACAAGATCACCACACCCCTCTCCTTCTGCTGCCATCATTCCTATGGTCTGCTCGGCTCTTTTTTGATGGGCTGATCTTGCTTCTCTACAGATGAGTAGTCAGAACAGCGGTGGCCATCGTGGACAAGGTTTGCTCCAGCATCGCTGGGGTTTGTCAGGGGTCTATCATGGTGGCTTTATCCTATTGAGTGATTTTGTCCTCTGGTTATTCAGAACCACCTGCTCTTAGCCCTATAGGTTATTTTTTCCCCTGATTTATTGATGGCGGACATGGAAAGAAGAGACAATATGTACCGTATTTTTCGCCGTATAAGACGCACTTTTTCTTCCCCCAAAATGGGGGAGAAATGCCCCTGCGTCTTATACGGCGAATGCAGTCAGTTTTACATCGCTAGCAGCGATGTAAAGCGAGCGAGGACTCGGGGAGGGACTGGGAGGAGGAGCTGGGGCCGGCAATAGCGGCGGGGCGGTGCAGTCACTGTACTAAAGGCCCGCCCCGCCGCTCCGGTGTACTAATAAAATATGTCATATTCAATGAATGGTTATTAAATATACCCCTTTATGCCTAATAGTACCTTAAATCCTAAGCGCATCCGTACAATGCAGGCCGGGCGGGAGGCAGCGTAACTCCCTGATGTCACGTGCCTGCGCCGCCTACTTTATGAATGAAGCAGGCGGCGCAGGCAAGTGACGTCAGTGAGTGACGCGCCGCGCCGGCTGCCCGGCCTGCCGGCATTATACTGAAGCGCTTAGGATTTAAGGTACTTTTAGGAATAAAGAGGCATATTTAAAAACTATTAATTGAATAAGACATATTATATTAGTATACTGGAGCGGCGGGGGATCTGTGGATGGCACAGTTATGGGCTGGGAGGGTCTGTGGATGACACATGTATAACAGTGCCATCCACAGATCCCCCCCTGTAACAGTGCCAGCCACAGATCCCCCTGTAACAGTGAAAGCCACAGATCCCCCCCATAACAGTGTCCGTCATCCACAGTTCCCCCCATAAGTGTCCGTCATCCACAGTTCCCCCCCATAAGTGTCCGTCATCCACAGATCCCCCCATAAGTGTCCGTCATCCACAGATCCCCCCCATAACAGTGTCCGTCATCCACAGATCCCCCCCCATAACAGTGTCCGTCATCCACAGATCCCCCCCATAACAGTGTCCGTCATCCACAGATCCCCCCCATAACAGTGTCCGTCATCCACAGATCCCCCCCATAACAGTGTCCGTCATGCACAGATCCCCCCATAACAGTGCCATCCACAGACCACCTAGTTCCAAACCCACAGCACACCTTTTGGTTAAAAATATTTTTTTTCTTATTTTCCTCCCCAAAAACCTAGGTGCGTCTTATACGCCGGTGCGTCTTATACGGCGAAAAATACGGTAAATGTTTGGCCAAAATTACATTTGGATGACCATATGTAAAGTGATTGTCCGCCCTTTTTTACCCTTACATTGATTCCAACATTTATAGATCTTTCTAGCAGTTGGAGCTCAGTTCTTCTGCACGGTTTCTGGCATAAATTTCATGTAATTTTCCAGCAGCAGCCACTAGGGGGAGCTCAGTGCAAAGAGATTTTTTTTTTACAGCTTCCATTAATATTAATGGTAACTCTATAAATTCCTAACCACTGAGCTCCCCCTAGTGGTGGCTAAAGGCAGCCAGTTTTATCATTCATGTACGATATGAGGGGAAGCAGAGCATTTAGAATAGTATGGGGAAGATTTATGAGAGTATGTATGAGCGCCATATTTATAAGGCACCTGTTCTACTTTTTCCGACATATCAGTGATGTAAAATGGGTGAGACAGAGCGCAATTTTCATATGACCGTCCAATAGTCCAGAATAATTGATAATCCAGCACCTATCAGGTTGCATTGTTGCTGTAGTTTGCAGTATTGAGAATTGACTGGACCCCCGGACACAAAGAGTCAGTAGCCTCTTATAGAAGGCTCCCGACACAGCAGTTTATAGTAAAAATGCAAGTAGATGGCATTTTCAAAAAAACATTCACATATACAAAAAAATTTTTTGCAGGGAAGTCATAGTACGATGCAGATTTTCTAAATCTGTATTCGGCAGATGTAGACTGGAATCTGAAGCAAGTCTATGAAATGGATTTGCCCCCGATTCTTGTCTAGACCCAACTCAACTGCCACCGATTCCCATTAAGATATATAGTGGGCTCTATCTGTTAGGCCTCATGCACACGACCGTTGTTTCATTCTGTGTCCGTTGTTCAGTTTTTCGTGATTTTCTGCGGACCCATTGACTTTCAATGGGTTAGTTGAAAACTCGGCTAATGCACCGTTTGTCATCCGCGTCCGTGATCCGTGGTTTCAGTCCGTCCCAAAAATATAACCTGTCCTATTTTTTTCACGGACCCATTCAAGTCAATGGGTCCGTGAAAAAATGCCGAGGCACACAAGATTGTCATCCGCGTCCGTTTTTTTCCTATCATTTGCATGGCAAACTTGACTTAGACTTTTTTTTACTTTCCTTCATGTCTGGTGATCCTCCAAAAATAAAGGAAGACACACGGAAACGGATCACGGAACAACGGAACCCTATTTTGCGGAACGGAACACAACAACGGTCGTGAGCATGAGGCCTAAGGCTGTAGCCCCAGTAAGGTTCTTAGTCCACCCCTGGTAGTACGTTTCTATGTGCATGGCCCTTAGTAGAAAGATCAATGACCCCTAGATACCTCCAGACCCATCGTACAGTGAAATCTATCTGTCCCATTACATGGGAAATGCATAGGAACTACAAATATGGTGGTTCAAAGGGAAACTTGATTGCATATTTTCCTTTTCCAAAAATCCCCATTGCTCTTCTTTCCTCCTTTGTTCTCACGTGCTCCATGACAAGCGCACGACTGCAATAACACAGCTCGCCGTAATAGGTCACCGGTATCATTGAACAGAGTGCTGTCTCACATGACATCACCGCTCTCCAGCCTCCCACTCATCTGGCTCATAACAGGATGTCCCTCAGGTAAGCCACAGGAACAGCGTCCTGAATGGGACTTTTAGGAAATATCTGTTCGCCCGGCCCCCCCGCTGTAATAAAGCTTCCTTCCACCTTTTCTCTGACCATCACTCTTAAGCCACGATTGTCAGGTGGGATCCTACTCCTGAATCCCCCATCTCCAGATGAGACAAGAGAACCCGGGAGAGTTCTGCTTCAAAGTCAAAATTTGGACAGATTTAATATTTCTCTGCAAAGATTTCTTGGGCTTAAAGGGGTTGCGTCAAGTTTGCAAGTTAAGTACGTAAAGTGGATCTCTGCTTCGGGCAATTCCCGTTGACCCTTAAAGGGAACGTGTCACGATTATACGTTATCCTCATCCACAGTCCGATCGCTGGGATCCCACCGATCCTGGGAATGGGGGTCCCTTTCCCCCCCCCGATCTGATGGAACGGTAAGGCTTAATGCACACGATCAGGATTGCGTGCGGATTTGCTTGCGTAAAATCTGCACCGTAGGTCATGTACATTGTATTCTATGAGAATTTGAAATTCTCAATGCACACAATGCGGATTTTGACCTTCGGTGCAGATTTTAAAATCCGCAGCATGTCAATTTATTTTATTTTTCCTGACCGGATGCGGATTGACCGCACGGATTTGCCTGCGGATTTCAGTGCGGATTCTCCTCACATGAATCTTGGACGTGTGCATGTATCCTAAGTCGGGCATGAGACTTGCTGCTCCATTCCTTATGGGACTGGCAGAGTACAGCACCTGGCTATTTCTGGCAGTCCCATCGAGACTTAAAGGGGTTATCCAAAGTGTAAAACATGCCCGGGCCCCTCCTATAGATTATACTTACCTCGCTCCCCAGCACCCGGTTCGCTCCTGATCCCCATCACGGCCGCCGCTGCATAACCCACAATGCTAGGAGGGCTTGTCTCCGTCACGGCCTGCTATTGACTGCTCCCCCCGTTGCTGGATGTTTTCATCCGCACAATGGGGAGATTAAGCGGTGGCCATGCGGGGATCGGGAGCGATGCAGGTGCTGGGGAGCGGGGTAGGTATAATCTATATGAGGGGCCCAGGCATTAGGGGGCATGTTTTTCACTTTGGATAACCTCTTTAATGGAGCGGCAGGAAACACGCTTGACCAGGGGCACAGGACCCCCTTTTCTCAGGACTGGTGGGGGTCCCAGAGGTTATCCCCTATCCTGATTACGTTCTTAATATATCTTTGCTGCAGTCGGAGCTTTGTATTTCTGATACAGAGCTCCAAAAGCCAGGGCATACATAGCTTTATTAGATACTGACTACCTGCAGTCACCACTAGAGGGAGCTTACAGCTTGCTGTATACTGTTTATTGAACTCAATAATAACCGTGTGCAGTAAGCTCCCTCTAGTGGTGACTATAGACATCTGGCATGTTTTATTAATCTTTGCCTTTGCACAGGGAGCTTTATATCAATGTAAAGGAGCTCTGATCACTACATAGATCTGGGTGTGTCCATAGCTCTTTACCTGTTGTGTAACTACAAGTACCAGCACGTCATCACAACTGTTGATGTTACCATATAGGGCAGAGTTTTAATGGCTGAGGTCAGAAGATCCTTGTTATGCTGTTTCTGAGGTTTCCTTAACTCAGGATCTATGGGAACCAGACAGATGCCTCCCGCATTGGCCGCTATATAGGCATACAGTACAGTGGCATGTACGCTGTTCAGTATATGTTACTGGTTGATTTATAGACTAGCATAGTTGGCCACACTAGACTGAAAAAAAACTAAGTATACTGACCTACAGTATACCGACCCGGTGGAGGCCAAGAAAACTGTTTTTTTCCCCTCCTTTAGGTGAATTGGGAGCCTATGGATACATCTGATGTATATGCCAGAAGTTTTCTGGTGTTTTGGGTGCAGTTTCTTTTCAACAAAGGAGTGGATAGAAAACACAGAGTGTGAGTCGTTCTATTTTTCTTCTTTTTGGATCCATTGCTGCCTTTGGCTCAAAAAACAGCATGTTTGTTTCCAGTCTAAAAGGTAAAAGCTGGAGGCCTAGCTGTGACTACTAGGGAAAAAGCAGGAGCCACGCTGTGACTACTGGAAAAGGGGATGGTCTCTGCTGTGACTAGTGGGGGAAACGATGTGCTTACTGACCACTGGTAAGGCACTACTGTGATGGAAAGTGGGAGCCATGCTGCCACTACAGGAGGGAAGGCCCTGCTGTGAAACTAAGGGGTTAAGGGAGCAGTGTGAGAGTGACATCTCAAATCAAAGGAGCTTTCCATTTTTTTTTATTTATTTACTTATATAATAAGAAATTATACAGGTTTCAAATATATAGTACATGTATCTAACAGTGTGCTTAAATACCTTTCTTATATTAGATTGTTGCCCCCTATATGCACAGTAGAACGGTTTAGCCCATGAATCAGTCAGTCCTATGTAATGTATCCATGGCTTAACTGAAACATACTGTAGCATCAGTCATGTGACACTGATATTCAGTAAGCAACAGTGTTAGATGACATACATGTGCTGGGTCAGCACACGGGACACTTCCAGGACTAATGGTGAACACCACTGTGGCTATTTCAACTACTTCACTGTACAGTATGTGTGTTTGCATGGCTGCCTGTTTCCAGGTGATCTGTAACATGGCTGCCTGTCTCTAGGTGGTGATGTCATGTTTACTGTAACAGAAAAGTTAACTGTAAAAAATTACAAACACAACACATACAGGGGAGAACAAGGTCAGAAGTGCTTCAACATGACACTGACGGACACGATGAAGGGGGCGCTGCAGGCAGTAATACCTGTATATACTGTATTCATATGTTCTGCATGTCAATAAACTGCTATTCACTTGTTAGGTATCTGAACAGTTAACACCAGAGGTCACATAACTGATAACATCTTTAGTCCTATTCGGATCTCCTATGGAAGCATGTTAGAGGACTAAAATGGGCCATACAATTTTTTTCTTTAGACAGAGAGGCTATTGCGGGGCTATACTGTAGTAAAGGTCTGCAAGCAAAATTTTAAAAACACATATATTAGAAAACTGTATAACAGCCTATTCTCTAAGGCCCCTTTCACACGAGCGAGTTTTCCGCGAGGGTGCAATGCGTGACATGAACGCATAGCCCCCGCACTGAATCCGGACCCATTTATTTCAATTGGTCTGTGTACACGAGCGGGTTTTTTTTCACGCATCAGTTCTGCGTTGCGTGAAAAACGCAACATGTTCTATATTCTGCGTTTTTCACTCAGCCCTGGCCCCATAGAAGTGAATAGGGCTTCAGTGAAAAACCCATTGCATCCGGAAGCAAGTGCGGATGCGATGCGTTTTTCACTGATGATTGCTAGGAGATGTTGTTTGTAAACCGTCAGGTTTTTTATCACGCACGTGAAAAACGCATCAAAACGCATTGCACCCGCACGGAAAAAACTGAACAACTGAACGCAATAGCAGACAAAACTGGCTGAACTTGCTTGCAAAATGGTGCGAGTTTCCCTGAACGCCTCCGGACCTAATCCATCACGCTTGTGTGAAAGAGGCCTAAATGAATAAATGTAATCATTAAAACAGGAAGACCTCTTTAAGAGTCCATTCACACGTCCGTAAGTGTTTTGCGGATCCGCAAAACACGGACACCTGCAATGTGCGATCCGCAATTTGCGGACCGCACATCACAGACACTATAATAGAAAATGCCTTTTCTGGTCCGCAATTGCAATTTTTTTCAGGAACAGATCCCGAAAAATCGGATGCGGATCCAGGAAATGTGGATTTGCATCTGTTCCAGCCCCATTGAAAGTGAATAGGTCCGCAAATTGCGGAACGAATGCGGACCCAAATTACGGACGTGTGAATGGACCCTAAGGCACACACTGGTTGCACACTGGCACATCTACAGGCTGACAGGTTCCTGGGGACTGCAGCATGTTCCTTGTATCCTCCGCTATTTACGTTCCTTTGTTCCCAAAGCTAAAAGTTAATTCCCGTATTTCCGGCGTCTGAACCATCATTTTGTATCTTGGAAAACATTGCTGTGTTTATTCCGCTGGAAAAAAAGGGACATTTTGAAGAAAATTAAACTGGAGTTATACTTATTAGCATCGGGGCATTATTTTCGACAGGCGTTTTAATGATTTCATTTGCATATGTAAATACAGGCAAAATAACAGCTGTGCAAGCAAACCCTGCGCCCGTCCGGCCTCGTAGCTGCAAAATATTGACTACCAGGACTGTGCCTGGATCGCGGTGTGATAAATACAGTGACAGGCCAGCACCGGCATCTGTCGGGGGTGCACGGCTGCTGTGTCCACGCCAGTCTTTTCAATTGTGTAGATAATGCGTCGCTGGAGAATGGGAATGGATGGTGAGTGACAATAAGAGTTCGCTTGGTTGCGTGGTAGTAAAAAAGGAGCATTTAAGAGCTGTTCTCATTTTTTATATTTATGGCATACCTACCTCTGGGACCCACACCTGTCCCTGGCATGGGTTTACATGAACCACGTAGCACAGGGAACTCCGCTTTTTCCGTAAACCTGGTCACCTCTTGCAGCTTGGATGCTGCAGCCGGTGGGATGGGTTCAGGGGATCACTTTAGCAGAAGATGATTTGTGACCCCTAAAAGAAAAGCTCATTTCACAGATACTTTTACTTCCAACCAAGGATGTGTGTAAAATTGAGCAGACCACCATGGGGCTGTTATGGTGGCTGTGGTGGCCCAGTCTCTTCTGGGTGGTGTGACTCTTTTCTACAGAGGGGCTGCACTGGTAACAAACAAGGGGTGGGGAACTGGCCCAAGGGTCATGAAAAATGCATAAAGGGGCACCATATTGAGGGGTTTAGTTTGATCTTTGCTATGGGGCTCCATCACATTTGTTGGACAGTATTCAATATTCATAATCAAAATGGAGCAACAATCAGGTTGGCCATAGGTTGGTTCTGCTACCTTTCCACAGGCTTGTGCACCAAGTTTGGGATTGAAGAGGTAAGCTCTAGTTGTGCAGGCCATCAGGGCCAGTGGTGCCCATTCGGCAATGACAGATGATGAATCCTGTGTGACTACACAGGTCACACACCCCTAATGCTGGACCTGGCAGTGATCACCAGTTTCACAAGCACTTTCTATTCAGGTCAAAAGGACTTTATGGTTAGACCTTCTTGTAGTAGCTCTGGGACTTAGCGGCTCAAAGATTAATTTTTTCGTAGGTTGACACTCAGGTGTCTGTCAGGAAGGTTATAATCATGTCCCATGGTAAATGTTTCCCACCCTAATCCCATCCCGTTGATAGCTCCTGCAAAAGCAACCTGGTATAAGTTCGAGACAATACTGTGTTTTCAACCTGAGAGCCAAGACCAAGTGAGCAAATAATGTCCCTGAACTGGTCCAAATAGTGACCAGTCCCCACACTAGAGCTGCATTGTAGTATGTACTGGTGCCACCTTAGATATTTCACACTGTATTGTCCACGTAGACCTAATAGTAATAACGTACACACCGAATTACTCATACCATTTTGAAACTCATAAAACTCTACCAGCTACATAGCTGTCCACATGACAGTGTTCTTTTAAAAGAAATCTGTCAGTCGTTTTTCATGGTCTAGGTAATAGAAAGGTCCATGGAGAGCAGTACAAACGTACCTTTTGTGGAGCCTTTCTCATGAGGAGTAGTGTGAGTGTGAAGTTTTATTCTGCCAGTTTCTGTTCCTGCAAGGGCCCAAAACTGAGCTTTTCTGTGAAGTGCTCTCAGCTTTGAGCTGCTCTACACCCCCTCCCCTCTGCTCTGAGTGTATTTATGGTATATAGGTTTTATCTAGGACAGCAGCGAACAGAATAAAGAAAACATGGAATAATTGGTGATGGTGCCGGGTGTCAGACCTCCACCAATTAGTGTCAGACCTACACCAATTAGATAGCAATGTCCTATCCTGAGAAAAGGCCACCAATTTTAAAATCCCAGAGAAATCATTTAAGGTGTTAAAATAAACCTAAATGCAAGGATGTGCAACATTATAGGGAAGGACGATCTCATAGCCATGGAATGGAATAAAGGGCGTTCTATCCTGAGATTATCGGTGGAGATCCCCTAATATCACAGGTACCTGCTTCTGGTAAACTTCTCTAAGGCGTGTGTGTACTGTGCATTGTATTCATTTACCTGACACAAAAAACAAAAAGGCTCCGAGAGCCAAGATGTCGCTTACTAAGTACACACACCATGGTAATAAGGAATTGACAAAACGGGAAGCAGCACTTGGCAGATTGTTTAGAAAGTGATTTCATGTCGTCTCCCAAGGACAATATATATAGGAAGTTAAACTAGCAGCGACTTCCTCTTGTACAGGATTTATGAGGTGATAATAATTAAGTTATTAAAACAAAGTGCAGAGGACGTTGGGCTCCGAGGGTTCATTATGAGCGGGGCATTCCTTCAAGGAAGAGGACGCACATCAGAATGACTTGAATTAATTGTTTTATGGAGCCACAACGGGGTTTACCAAAATAGTAGTCATAGTCACGATAGGCCTACAGGGTTTGTAAATTAGAAGGTAAAAAAAGGTTTTCTATTTTTTTTCTAGGAATAGGACCACCTTTGTCCACTGGATGTCTTAGGTATTGCATCTCGGACCAGTCCATGGACATGAATCGGGCTGTCTTTGGAGTAGAAAACAGATCATTTTTAATCATATTTTACAACCTTTTAGTGGTATTCCAACCAAAGTAGAGGGTTTTAATTCGAATAAAAAAGTTAAAAGATCTTTTATAAAAAGATGAGGTAATTGTAGAAGACTCTGAAATAACGATCTGAGTATCTACTTGAGGTCCAGAAAGAAAATGGGCACATTATTGCTTGACGTGTGTAGACTTTGCCATACTTTATGGTCCTTCTGGGATTCTCCCTCAGAATTTTATTTTTATTTTCTTAATTCATTTTATATTATAACTCTTATGTCTGTGTGACCTGAAGGTATGGTGTGTGGCCTAAGACATGCCGTAGTCTGTAGAGGTAGTAGTGAGGCCCAATACAGGCCCTGATCTGCGGAGGCAATTTTATGGCCCATTCAGGTTGTAGTCTGTGAAAGCATTGGTGTGGCCCAAGATTAGCCATAGTGTGTGGAGTCAAGAGTGTGGGCCAAAACAGGCCCTAGTCTACTGAGGCAGTAGTGTGGCCCAAGAAAGGAAGGCCAGGTCGTAGTCTGCGGAGGTCATAGTGTGGCCAAAGATATGCCATAGTCCACAAAGGTAGTAGTGTGCCTCAAGAGAGTCCATAGTCCATGAAGACAGTAGTGCAGCCCAAGACAGGCCACAGTCTGTTGAGGAGGCAGTAGTGTGTGCAGTACCCCAGAACACAGTTGATGCAAAAAGTTAACTGTTGTAATGTATTGTTGAGTAAAAGTGTTCTGATTTACAGTTTTTGTGCACCCAAAAGCAGTGTTCGATAAGTCAGGGTTAATACTTTGACTTGAGCCTTTTAGGTTGCCATAAGATCGACCTGGGTCCGCCTTCTGGTTAGTGAGTGTGTGCTTGGCTGAGAAGGAGAGAGGACCTACTTGTGCTTACTCTTCAGAGCTAGGCCTGAGCTCAGAGTACCTCCATCTCTGAGAATTCTACAGCTAAAGCTACTTTATCAAAAAGTGTTTCACAAAGAAAAAGGAAGATTAGAAGGTCCAGAATCTACAAGGCTGTGCACTGGAGTCAGTCAGAAAGGAATTTAGCTCATTTATGGCAGAAAGAGACTTTGGTGCTGTGAGAGGGACCTTTCTAATACAGTACACCCTTCTACGCTTTGAGACAAATTCGCCATTTGTAACTTAATTACTGAAACGTCTGCTATGCTTCTGCAGAAATGCTTTAGAAAGACAGAGAGAAGGAGTACCACAATCCCCATCATTGCAGCTATCCATACATTGCTATTGGGGAATAACTGCACTGTGATGTACTTGGAATTGTGCCTTGATACTGTCACATGTACTACTACTACTCCTATTCTGCCCTATAGTAAAGAGAGACTTATTTATTTATATCAACTGGCCTTGTTATTGACTCCTCAACCATCCCCCGTCCACTGCTTCCGCATTGCTTCTGGGTCCGGCCACTGTTTCGTTTCTGGTGACCGCCTGAAACAGTAGATCAGAGGGCGTGCCAAGTGTTGGATCCCCAGCAATCTGATATTGATGACCTATCCAAAGGATAGGTCATATGAAAAATCTGGAATACCCCTTTAAAGGCAGGCAAACTCTGTGACTCCATCAGTCACATCATCCAATAATTGTTTCCGATTATTTTTGTAGTAGACACATATGGATTACACATGACGAGTAAAATAAACATACCTCCACACAGCGAGGCACTTGGCACAAGGAAAAGAGCTGCTGGGTAAGGTTGGCATAAACTGAATGTGGGCGTATGAAGGAGAAGTAACATCTTTCTATTTGTATGAAGCTTCATCTAATGACAGAACTAAGCCCTTGTGTAGTAAATCTATCCCAATCAATACTAATGCTGCTCGCACCCTGTAGGATCTAGAGCCGGATCACAAAATCCAAAAGTCATCTCAATGTGCGAGATCCTGGAATATCCCTGGAATAGCTCCTAGGAAATGTAGCTGCAGATGATCATCATACAACCATGGTCATTATGTCCTGGATTGACCACATCTCCCCCAACCACCACCTTCCATGTGTGTGTCCTACTTCATCAGGGAAGCTCTCTTGGTACCCAAGTATAGGTGTCATGCCCTGCTCTGACTATGTGCGGAGGTCGGCCAGATTAGCAGCACGTGTTTAGTTTTTTGTTTTGTTTTGGAGTCGTGCTAGATCCGTCTCCCTTCAGGTGCACTGGGTGGGGTCATTAGTTTAAATTACACTTACTCCCAGTGTTCCGTGCGGGTTATAGAATCAGTCTGGCCTTGGAAGCAAGGAAAGAAGGATTGTCTGTTCCGGCTCACATATGATAAGTTTGGTTTCTGTTTTTTGTGGTTTGCTGTCTAGGCTGTTTGTGTTATGTCTGTCCCCTCCAGGTGCTGAGGGAGCAGGCTGCCCCTATTCCCCTTTCACCATCTCAGGGATTCTAGGGTATTTTCAGCCCAGGCACGAGGACACATTATTCCCACCTTTAGGGTCTGAATGTGGGCTTAGCAGTATAGGGAGAGTTGTTAGGAGGTGACCTTATCCCCAGCTTCTCGCCTAGAAACTTGTTGGTTGGTTTATCTGTGTATCTGAGATCCTGTCCGCCGTGACAAAAGGTTTCAGAATGTGTCCCACCACTCTTGGTCCTGTAGGAAAGCGCAAGGGGCGTCATTGACGGAAGATATGTGTCACCAAGGTTCCTGGCCTCGGTGAGGTAAGAGGCGGTAATTTTAAGTGTCAGCGGCAGCTAGTGCTGACTGACACTATTGGTTTATGTAGGGTGGCTATAAAGCCGATCCGGGCCGGCTGTTACTGGGAGCAGCCAAAGTGCAGGGTTGGGGGCTGCTCCCCACGTTTCAGGCCGGGTTTTAGTTAGGTATATAAAACCCAGCCAGCAGTCTCAGCTGGGTGTGGATTATCCTCCATTTCGCAGTGAAGCTGTGGAGTCTCTGTGGTTTGGGATCTGCATGATGTGTGCCGTACTAAAGCGATGAGAGCCGTATTGCTGGGAAGCAGACCCTAAAGCCTGTTGTGGACTGTTACTGCCAAAACCGCTGACAAGGTGAATGCTTTTTGTTCTGTGGGACTTGCCATGGTGTAAATGAACACCAAGACGACAAACTGTCATTTTTGTTTATGTGTGAATAAACACTGCACTGTTTAAGTCAAAGACTTTGTTTTTGCCTCTATAATGTGTCTGCTAATCTGCCTACCAAAGCGAATCCCCACAGTCCATAAAGTTCAGCAGCATGATAGCTATTGGATGTCATATCATATAATCATACATTTTATTGCCTCATATTTCTTCCTTTCACCCTTAATCCCTAGCATTCTTATTTATAACATATACTTCCCATTTTCTCCAACCCGACCTCCTGCATATTTGTGAAGTTCTTGATGTAGGGCTACCATCTATAAGTCGTAGTGTCCACCAGCCCTTATACAATAAGAATTGCTCATTATATCTCCCAAATGTTCAGATTTGTGGGGAATTGCACTAAAACAGACTGCAAGATGTCCCTTAAAGTGGACATTTCAAGGAGTTTTGGAGACACAGTATAATGGGGATTTGAATTTTGGGTGGTATGCTGAAACCACCAGATCAAAAGTTTAAACACGGCACCCCATAAGTAATAGAGTGAGATTTAAAGTCAGAGCATATGAAAATAATTATATATAACAGGCACTCTACCATTCAGAACTGGATTGAGTATCTGTACACATAGTGATATAGAAATAGTGTATAGATTATGTATATTTTGTATGTGACTACCCTCCTAGGCTCTCAATATAACAGATATGGGTATAATATAATAGAGGGTATCTGCCACAGCAATTATTTATATAAAATATTATATAGATCAGTGGTGCCCAACCAATTTTCGTCTGAGGGCCGCACTAGACTTGGAATAAATTTTGCGGGCCGGAACCAGGTAGCTTTGCCAGAAATAAAAAAAGCAAACGCTGTGAGGGGGCACGTGTGAGCATTACTACTGTGAAGAGGGCACATATCTGGCATAACTACTGTGAGGGGGCACATATCTGGGCATAACTACTGTGAGGAGGGCACATATCAGGGTATAACTACTGTGAGGGGGCACGAGTGAGCATTACTACTGTGAAGAGGGCACATATCTGGGCATAACTACTGTGAGGGGGCACATATCAGGGTATAACTACTGTGAGGGGGCACGAGTGAGCATTACTACTGTGAGGAGGGCACATATCAGGGTATAACTACTGTGAGGAGGGCACATATCAGGGCATAACTACTGTGAGGGGGCATGAGTGAGCATTACTACTGTGAAGAGGGCACATATCTGGCATAACTACTGTGAGGGGGCACATATCTGGGCATAACTACTGTGAGGAGGGCACATATCAGGGTATAACTACTGTGAGGAGGGCACATATCAGGGCATAACTACTGTGAGGGGGCACGAGTGAGCATTACTACTGTGAAGAGGGCACATATCTGGGCATAACTACTGTGAGGGGGCACATATCAGGGTATAACTACTGTGAGGAGGGTACATATCAGGGCATAACTACTGTGAAGAGGGCACATATCTGGGCATAACTACTGTGAGAGGGCACATATCTTGGCATTATTACTGTGAGGGGGCATGTGATGTATACATGTGTGTAATGTATGTAGTGCAGTGTGTGATGATCACACACTGCACTACATACATTACACACATTTATACATCACATACTGCGCTGTCACCTTCTTCTGCAGGTCTACCTTGATGTCTGGTCTTTAGGCTTCAGTCAGATCCTCCACGCCATGCTTGCGCCCGGGTGCCCGACACCACCAGGAGCTGGCCCCTCCTCCTTTCATCTCCTGCTGGCTTCTCCCATAGCAGGGCGCTCTATCGCTCTAGTGCCCGCCCAATCTTACCAATCAGGGGCGTAGCTAGAAATGACTGGGCCCCATAGCAAAAAAATGTATGGCCCCCCCCCTCAGTGACCTCCCACCCAAACACCCCTCCAGGACCTCCCACCCCAACATCCCCACACCCCTCCCTAGATCCCTCACAGATCCCCCCTTCAGCGTCGTCCACAGATCCCCCCTCAGCGTCGTCCAGAGATATCCCCCTCAGCGTCGTCCACAGATATCCCCCCCAGTGTCGTCCACAGATATCCCCCCCAGTGTCGTCCACAGATATCCCCCTCAGCGTTGTCTACAGATATCCCCCTTAGCGTTGTCCACAGATATCCCCCTCAGCGTCGTCCACAGATATCCCCCTCAGCGTCGTCCACAGATATCCCCCTCAGCGTCGTCCACAGATATCCCCCTCAGCGTTGTCCACAGATATCCCCCCCAGTGTCGTCCACAGATATCCCCCCCACCCAGAGCCGCCTCCTAGCTAATTTATTCACTGCACTTGCCTCTGTGAAATTGAAGAGAAGCGCCGTAATCTCGCACAGGCGCACTGGCAGAGGCCAGGAAGACGGTGCATGCATACTTCAATGCCTCTGCCAGTGCGCTTGTGCGAGATTACGGCGCTTCTCCTCAATTTCACAGAGGCAAGTACAGTGAATAAATTAGCTAGGAGGCGGCGCTGGGCGGGGAGATTACAGGCACAGGCAGCATAGCTTTGCTGCCTGTGCCGTTCGCAGCACTGATAAAGTCCTGTCACTGCGCGGGCCGCATGACATGGCTTCGCGGGCCGCAGGTTGGGCATCACTGATATAGATTAATGCATAAAACTACAATTCTTAGTAGCAAAATTTTAATAAGACGGTGGAATTAATAATATTAAAAAGATAGAATAAACAGGAAAGGAAAAATATATAAAAATATTAAAAATAGATAAATAAAAAAATATGTATACAGTCCAGAGCAATCCGTTAATATCCTTTTATGATTTAATTTAGTCTAGTGTCTCCATATTTGATAAATGAGTATATTTGTTATCAAGTTGACCCAAAGAGGTAAAGTTATTTAGTGTCCAGTGATTGTAAAAAATAGTGAATATGTGTAAAAAATGAGTATATAATAAATATAGATAATGGGGATAGGCTGGTGTTGTTGCCGTATTTGTCAATCGCTCCCATCTGCCACTTTAGATCGCACACTAGCGGAACTCTGGGAAATGGTGAGGGCCTTACCTACAAGATCAGACCTGGAAGCCCAGGTGGCCCGAATAGAAACCAAACAAGCCCAAGCCCTACAAGCAGTACAAGAAAATGTTTAATCCTTGGACGACAGGGTAACTTCACTTGAACAACAATACGCTGACACCACTTCCAAGATATCCTCTCTTTCCACTAACCTAGCCTCCCATACCGCTCAGTTGAAGGACTTTTCTCTTCACCTCGACGATGTGAAAAACAGAGGCCGCCGCAACAATCTCAAAATCCGCAATATCCCAGAAACAATTCTAAGTGACCAACTGTATACAACAGTAGTAACCATATTTAACAAAATTCTGGACAATCCGCCAAGAACCGAGATTGAGTTGGACAGAGTCCATAGAACAACCGGTCCGAGGAACCGCGACCCTGACAGACCACGTTATGTAATCTGCCGGGTTCATTTTTATAAAGTGAAGGAGGACATCCTTTGCAAAGCCTGGGAGAAGAAAGAACTTTTATTTGACGCTACCCCACTCACCGTCTTGCCAGATGTCTCCCGTCTAACTCTTTACATGTGGAGACTAGTCAGACCTCTACTGGAAGCTGTAAAAGATGCAGGAGCGTTGTGACGCTGGGGCCACCCATTTTACATCATATTGTGCAACAAAGGTGCAGTCCATGCTGATCCACTCTCCAGAAGACCTGCCGGAAGCTTTCAGATTTATGGACATTCATCCGGTCCCAGTCCCTGACTGGACACTACCTCCGCTACTCCAGTCCCCAACTCTGGGAAATGAGCAACCGTGGAGATATGCACCACCTCTCCCTCAACGAGCACTGAATGGCTGTCCAGGCAGCAACCGGGGACGTACACAACGAGCACAATACCCTCCATCAAGACGGCAACCAACCTCACCTCGCTGAAACAGAACCATGATCTCTACTTCTGAGGAAATTTCCATCCTTACCGAAGAGATCTCTGGGGGGACTCATATTGTTCTACCCGACTCATCAGAGAATCCCATCAAAATACCAACCCATCATAACCGCAGGAGATAGTGACAGACTCATGACTCAGCCTTTGTTGTCACTACCTGTCTACACACCACATGTCCACTCCCTGATGCGTGGTCACCCACTTACCATACTGGAGTTTCTTTGCTAAAAGTTAATATTTCACCTCTATTATTGGTCAATGGCTACTCTTCGCTATTTTCTTTTTTCTTCTTGTTTGACCATCTGTTCCACTTTCCCCCACTAGGGTACTGTGGCCATTGCCCCTCTGGAATTCTCCGGAACGGACAATACACAGTTAAGTTAGCATCATAGCTATCTGTTAGATTCACAGAAGTGATCTAGTCATACCTCAACACTAGATCCCTTTATTTTCTTACCTCTGCACCTTCTCCCCCTCTACTTCCCCCCCCTCTCTACTCCCCCCGCCCCCCTTTTTTTTTTCTCCTACTTTCTTCTTCTCTTTGTGTGCGCTATAATCTCCTATAGTTCTCACATTACCTTATTTCACCTCCGTTGATAAACCCTTCACTATGTCTGATATTTTACTGATCTCTCTCAACTCGCAGGGACTGAACATACTGGAAAAAAGATCCTCCCTCCTCAGACTCCTATGGAAGAAAAGAGCACACGTCGCGTTCATACAGGAAACACACTTTTGCTCAGACAAAATCCTTCTTTCTCTGGACTCCAAGACAAAAGGAGTGTCTATCCTCATCTCCAACGCTGTCTCTTGGGAGTTGATTGATTCTCGCACTGATGGAGCCAGCAGGTACCTATTTGTTAAGGGGAGGCTTGCGGGCATGATCACTACACTAGCAACAGTATATGCTCCTAACACAGGACAAATCAGTTTTCTAGACAAAGCACTCACAGCCCTAGAAGAATTTACTGAGGGCATCCTGATATTGGGGGGTAATTTCAACCTTACTATCAACCCAAGCATTGACTCTTCCAAGGGTCAATCATATTTACCTCGCTCTACTCAATCCAGACTACGGGAACTCTTCTTTACACACCAACTGATAGACAACATGGCGTACCTTACACCCGACAACCAGGGACTATACATTTGACTCTAATCCACATAATTCATATTCTAGACTAGACTTGTTTTTCATACAACACTCCAAACTGGAACATTTAACAGGGGTCCAGATCGATTCCATCACTTTTTCTGACCACGCTCTGATATCAATGACACTTTCACTTCCGAATTTCCAGGCCAGAGCCTGGCATTGGCAACTAAACAACTCTCTCATACCAGACCTACAGGTCCTCACAGAAGTCCGGAAAGACTTAACGGAATATTTCTCAATTAATACCGCCTCCGAGAGCGATCCCCTCACCATATGGGAGGCATATAAGTGTTTTATCAGGGGTACCCTTATTAAAATGGGGACGCAACTAAAAAAAGGAAGGGCAACAACAATCGCCAGACTTATAACCAGAATATATACCCTATAACAACAACACAAGAATACCCTGGACATACAAATAGGAGTGGAACTTTCACGATTAAGAGACCAAGTTCGATCCCTCTGCCTATCCAAAGCAAAAAACGACCATGGTTAAATGTCGCAGACACTACTACAAACATGGGAACAAAACCGGTAGGACCCTAGCAAGGGCACTGCACAAAACTAGAATACGCTCATACATACTATTTATAACGTACAATACCGGACAACGGGTAACGTTACCCCAAAAAATAGCTGAAACTTTCAAAACATACTATCATTCACTATACAATATGTGCGAATCTCCAACGCAGAACCCTGAGGAAACGGCCCTGGAGTCCCCCATATCGGCAGCTGAATTGATGTCGGCGGTCAAAGATTCCCAAACAGGGAAAGCTCCCGGCCCAGATGGCCTTCCCTGTCATATTACAAAACCTTCATGGACATACTCTCCCCACAATTTTTAGCCGCCTTTAACTCCTTTAACTCAATTCGTAACCTCCCCTCAGACACACTTAGAGCTCACATTACGGTCATCCCCAAAGAAGGGAAGGATCCATTCCAATGCCAGAGTTACCAACCCATTTCGCTAATAAACATGGACCTAAAATTGTTCTCCAAAATCCTAGCCACACGTCTCATCCCGTACATACAAAACATTATCCATCTTGACCAGGCCAGTTTCCTCCCCCTGAGGGAGGCCTGAGACAACACTACTAAGGCCATAAACATTATATATCACGCAATAACTTTCAAATTACCCATGTTTCTCCTCTCAACTGACGCCGATAAGGCGTTCGACAGAGTAAACTGGACATTTATGTTTGAAACCCTGAAACGCATTGGATTGGGCAAGACGAAGATGGCCCGTATCCACAATTTATACTCAAACCCACACCCTTGATCAAAGTGAATGGCCAATTCTCAACATGTCTTCACATCAAGAACGGAGCAAAACAGGGATGCCCACTCTCTCCTCTAATATTTGTACTCTGTTTAGAACCACTCTTAGGCCACATAAGAGCAAATCCTGACATATCAGGTTTGCAAATTCAGGAAACCACACATAAAGTTGCAGCCTATGCAGATTACCTACTCTTTTTCCTCACCAATCCTAGGATATGCCTACCAAATCTGCAACAAGAACTTAAAGCTTATGCCCAATTTTCTAATTTCAAGATAAACTACTAAAAGTCTGAAGCCCTAAACGTCACACTCCCCACCAAAACCATTTTAGAGTTATCGGCTAACTTCCCATTTAAATGGGCAAGATCGTCCCTGAAATACTTGGGAATACACCTAACCCCCATTCTTTCCGATCTATACCCGACAAACTACCCCCCTCTCCTTCGAACTATAAAAGCGGACATAGACCGCTGGCACAACAGTACATTTTCGTGGTTTGATCGGATCTCCATTTTCAAAATGAACATCTAACCCAGAATACTGTACTTCTTTCAAGCCATGCCAATACATATCCCTAGACCAGTGATGGCGAACCTATGGCACGGGTGCCAGAGGCGGCACTCGGAGCCCTCTCTGTGGGCACCCGCACCCTGGAGAAAGTCTATGGTGTACCAATATGCCTTAGAATTTGCCTGCCATTCAATAGTGCAGGACATCCTATGAACAGCACAGGCAGCACATTGAATGTAGGCAGGTTATTATGGCTAAATGATAAAGTACATGGAAGATATATGATATTGGTTTTCAGGTTAAATTGCCGTGTTGGCACTTTGCGATAAATAAGTGGGTTTTGGGTTGCAGTTTGGGCACTCGGTCTCTAAGAGGTTCACCATCACTGCCCTAGACTATTCTTCCATACCTTACTAAAAATACTCACACACTTCATATGGGCTGGGAAAACGCCTAGAATAGCCCGAAATGTCCTATTCCGTCCCAAACTTAATAGAGGTCTGGGCTTACCAGACTTCATAACCTATCAAAGGGTCTCCCACCTTCTGAGAATTGTCGACTGGTGTCGACATCAGACACATAAACAATGGATTGCAATTGAGCAATCCTTCCTATCCACTCCTTTAACCACAACGCCGTGGCTGGGGACTTACCCACCATTAATGGCACGTCTTCATCCGACAATAGGTCCTACCCTGAAAATCTTTTCCTCAATCAAGGACAATCCGGAGATCTCTCCGTCACCCTCGCCAATGTACCCGATTTTAGGGAATCTTCAGTTCCCCCCTGGGCTTGAACACGGAACGTTTCGGAGTCTACTAATAAATAATAAATACAGGGCACACCATTTTATCACGTCGGACTCTTGGCTCCTCCCTCAACACAACATTAACTCGGAAATTACTCCTAACTTAACGCCCTGGCAATCTCAACAACTACAACACTTTCTTGCTACACTTCCCTTGGCAGCAACTTACAAAAAGGACAAAACAGTCTTTGAACAACTCGGCAAACAAAGACTCATATCCCGACATGTTCTTTCTCAAATGTATAATCTACTGATCTCACCTTCTGACCAGACACCTCCCAATTACATACACAATTGGGAACAAGACTTGGATCTTACTTTTTCTCCAGAACAGAAAAAACGATTATTTATCTGTACACATAAATCCTCCATAGCTAGTAACATACAAAAAGCAGGGTTTAAAATTTCTAGGAATGCCCAGTTCTTGCCAGTTTTTGGGAGAAGGTATGGCGTACCACATCTACATTCACTTCCTATGTCCTGCCCGAAACGGCGGCCTTTTTTCTGCTCCATCAGTGCGAGATTCCTATCACTACCTATAATAAATCGGTGGTACGACATTTGGTCAACACAGTGAGAGCGTGTATCCCTTGTATGTGGAGACAAGTCTCTGCCCCACAATCGCAATGTGGATTAACAAAGTGCAGGAGACCATGAGGATGGAGGATCTAACTGCATCACTGAGAAACACAGAAAAAAAGTTCATTAAAACCTGGAAAAATTGGATTAACTTTCATAACTCCCAAGAGTCCCAAGCATGCAGACTATTACTATCATCGCAATGAGAGGGAGATAGTAACTAACTCTCAAACTCTAAAGAAACTAAGATGGTTATTATTATTATTCTATTATACTATACCCCTCCCTTTTTTTTCTCTTCCTCTCCCTTCCCTTTTTTCCCTTTGTCTCTATTCCACACCCATTCACCTGTCCTGATTCACATATTGGGATCTATGCTGCGACTCCATTACCTTGCACTAACAACATAGACCTACCTAACCAGGAATGTGCTATCCAACATTTTGTACCATTTTCTCTTTAACGTTTTAGAGATAATCTTTTGAGGACTATTCTCTTTATGTTTTACTTGATATGTGTCCTTGACACTTGTTGGGTTCCCCCCTACACTTAATTCGTCTGCTTATTCATAAAAATGCAAAACTTAAATAAAGAATACATGTATTCCCCAGATGCGTTTCGGAGCTTGCACGCTCCTTCCTCAGTGGTACATGAATGTAATCTCTAGTGGGATCCTTTAAATACTTGTGCCTTCTGGCAGGAATCATTTAAGGAAGTTGCTTGGAAAATCTGGGATGGATTGACATTGATCCCGGACTATAAATTTATTGCAAACATGTTGTAAATTACATGTATATTATATCTGATTATTGGCAGCAGTAATAACAGTAAATCCAGTATATAAAAAGACATAGCCAATATGTATGTAGTGGCATATATTAAGAAAAATAAAACTAATAGATGCAGTGAATTGTGTGTTTTATTTGTCCAAAAATTCGCTGTTGCGTTTACAATGCGTTTTTTTTTTATCAATGTTTTAGTAATTATATGGGCTAATATTCATTTACAAGAGTGGAATAAAATAATGAGATCCAGTAATGTAGTATATTAAAATATGATTCTATCCATATTATATTTGTTCAGGGTCATTCCTCTTATTTTTTTTATATATATGTTTATTAGGCTACTTTCATACTTGCGTTTGGTGCGGATCCGTCATGGATCTGCACAGACGGATCTGTTCAGATAATACAACCGCATGCATCCGTTCAGAACGGATCTGTTTGTATTATCTTTAACATAGCCAAAACGGATTTGAAAGTCAATGGGGGACGGATCCGTTTTCTATTGTGCCAGATTGTGTCAGTGAAAACGGATCCGTCCCCATTGACTTACATTGTGTGTCAGGATGGCTCCGTTTGACTCAATTTCAACAGACGGACACCAAAGCGGAATGGTTGTGGAACGGAGCCAAGCAGATGCATTCTGAGCGGATCCTTATCCATTCAGAATGCATTAAGGGCAAAACTGATCCACTTGTGATATCCCTGAACGGAACTCAAACGGAAACCAAAACGCCAGTGTGAAAGTAGCCTTAGGCCTCATGCACACGACCGTTGTGTGCATCCGTGGCCGTTGTGCCGTTTTCCGTTTTTTTTCACGGACCCATTGACTTTCAATGGGTCCGTGGAAAAATCGGAAAATGCACTGTTTGGCAGCCGCATCCGTGATCCGTGTTTCCTGGCCGTGAAAAAAATATGATCTGTCCTATTTTTTTCACGGCCAACGGTTCACGGACCCATTCAAGTCAATGGGTCCGTGAAAAATCACGGATGCACACAAGATTGTCATCCGTGTCCGTGATCCGTGTCCGTTTTTTCCTATCATTTCAATGGCAAACTTGACTTAGATTTTTTTTTCATTTTTCATGTCCGTGGATCCTCCAAAAAACAAGGAAGACCCACAGACAAAAAAACGGTCGCGGATCACGGACCTACGGACCCCGTTTTTGCGGACCTTAAAAAACGCTCGTGTGCATGAGGCCTTAGTTGGGGGGGACTTTGTATTTTCTACTTCTTGTTCATTTGTTTTCTTACAGAAAAGTGGAAACATATATTTTTGAGGATGACAACTACGTACAAAATACATCACAAAAGTCCCAAACAGAAGTATTCAAAGAACTAGAAAACCTGTTACGCAAACAGTTAAGACAAAAATGGGAAATTAGGTCACTAAACCAATACTTAAATAATGACCAAATACCAAAAGGTTTAAGACTAATCAAAAACCCAGCACAAGACCTATATGATGAAAATTTTATTGCAGAATGGAATACATTCCTCAAAAAACAATCAATTACATTGATACAAATGGTAATAAAAAGAAGAAATAAAATTTTACAAGAGGCTGTAGAACAAATTGAAGTAATAAAAACTATAGTAGAAACCTTTTCTCAAGATGTTGAGTTCAATGAATGGCCACAGAGAATATGTAAAGGGTTAGACAAATTAGAACAAGAAATTATAAACAGAAAGACAAAAAAATTAAAACAGAGGATTAACACAGACGACCTCTCACAAACACAAAGGCTAGAAGAAAATACATCATCTAATGTGAATACACAACAGGAAGTCAACCACAAACAAACCAAATCACAATATAATATCCCAATAACTAATCGTTATGAAGCACTATCAAGCCCCCTTTTGTTACACAGGACCCCACCCCATCACAGACCAAGAACTCGACAGATAAAACCACAACCTATAGAGAGGAAACGGCAACAATCACAATCACCAATATACAGGTACAATCTGAGACACAGACGCCACAAATACAACAACAAGGAAGAGGGAACATGTCCCCGACACGAAAAACAAGGAATACATACAACAGATACCATCAACGACAAGAAAATCAATCACAGGGTCAGACACAGAATTACAGACCACAAACATACAACGGCGGAAAAAGACACGGAGAGGAAAGGGAGAAAATTGCAGAAGAAATTACACACATCATTAGAAAATGATGCAATAGTCAACCTAAGCACTACCAAATTGACAGAATCTCAAACTAGACTACTCAATAAAGGCCTAAATTTTGCTCCCACAACTAACCTAGATAAATTCAATACCTACATTGGAATCGAAAAATACATAAGAAGAATTTGCTTAAAGAAATATTACATCAAAAATCCAACTCAACTACTGATTTTCCAATATTTAAACATACAGAGCTAAAACTAAAATAAATTAAAAATATCCCAAACAAGAAATCGGACAGGAGATTGCAAAATTCCGGAAATGCATAGAAGCAGACCTCAGAAAACTGAAAATTAAAACATTTAAAAATAATCTATCAAAAATGGAAATACAAGCAATAAAACAATTACAAAAATTAGAAAACTTAACAATAAGACCAGCAGATAAAGGCGGAGCCATTGTCATTCAAAACTTAGATGAGTACAATTATGAATGTAAAAGACAATACGAACATACGAACTCCTGAAAAGAGACCCTAACAAAGAATTTTCAGGGGAACTGGTCCAATTATGTAATAGAGCCTTGGATAAAGGAATACTTTTAGAAACAGAATATAAATTCATCATTAATACACAACAAAGAATACCAGTATCTTACTGTATCTCAAAAATTCACAAGAATCCATTAAAACCACCAGGAAGGCCGATTATTTCAGGTATTGGGTCAGCTTCATCTAATCTATCACAATATATAAATAGAATTCTACAGCCCATAGTAAAACAAATACCCTCATACATCAAAGACACAACCGAAATCATTGCAGTATTGAAACAATTAACTTTTGAAAAACATTGGATAATAGGGACTGTGGATGTTAATTCACTTTATACGATAAGTGACCACACTCAAGGCATTTTAGCCCTACAAAGTAGATTTTAAAAAAACGGTCAGATATTAGATGAACAAATTGAATTCATATTGGACGGAATCAAATATATATTGTCACATAATTACTTCTATGATTCCGATTTTTATATACAGAAAAGGGGAACCGCCATGGTCAAGAGATTTGCCCCCAGCTATGCCAACCTATTCATGGCACAAAGAGAAGAAGACATCATTGAACCTAAGCTGGAGGAGAGTCTGGTGCTCTGGCGCAGATACATAGATGACATTATCTTGATCTGGCAAGTCACAGAAGAACAATTACAATTATTCATAAAATAAATAAATAACAATAATAGAAATTTTTATTTCACAGTGAACACAAGTAGAAAACAAGTAAACTTCCTAGACATTACAATTAAAATGCAAGGAGAACAATTGATATGTAACACGTAGTGAAAATTAGCCATATTCTTTTTTCAAGTTGCCATCTCCCAAGATGGCTGACTAATATACTGACTAGACAATTTAGAAGATTGAAACGCAATTGCACAATCAATGAGACATTTGAGAAAGAAGCACAAGAAATGAAAGAGCAATTCTTAATAAAAGACTATCAACTTAAATAAAGTTAGGAAAATGGATAGGAGCACATTTTTCATTAATAATGAAAATAGGGAAAATAATGTAGATACTTTACGCATTATACTCCCATTAAACAGTCAATATAGAAAAATTTATGAAATTATAAATAAACATTGGCATCATATAGTACAAGATAAAACAATAGGATCATTATTAACTAAAACTCCCCAAATTACGTACACCAAAGAACCTAATTTAGGTATAAAAGTCGCACAAACTTATAAAAGAACTAGAACAGAAATAACACGCATTTGGTTACATCTGAACGGTTTCTTCAGATGTGGAACATGTAGTGGGTGCAAGATCACCAAGTTGCCAAAATAGACCACCAATGTACAATCTACTATTAATTCTTTCCATCTAGAAATAAAGATCATCTAACATGCAACTCAACAGATGTCATTTACAATTTACAATGTCCTTGTGACAAACAATATGTTGGTAGAACCAAAATAACCCTAAAAAAGAGATTATCAGAACATATCAACAACATAAAGAAAGGCTTTGAACAACATTCCATATCAAAACATGTCAAGGACTTTCACAACAAAGACCCATCCATACTTACATTTACAGCTTTGGAAAAAGTCAAAAGACAATGGAGAGAAGGAAACCATATTGCACAGATGTCAAGAATAGAATAGAGAAGGATTTTCGAATTTGACACATTATTCCCGAATGGACTCAATGCACAAATTGAGCTTTTCAGTTTATTGTAGACCTGGGGTGGGTGCTCCTCATGGATGGGACTTTGATGCCCGGCTGTGTTACCAGCACCTTGATCTCTCGTCCGTGGGAGGCCCCTGCCCCTATACTCACCTGCAACATTATCACTTTAAGAAAACAAATGAACAAGAAGTAGAAAATACAAAGTCCCCCTTTTTAGACAACTAATAAACATATATATAAAAAATAAGAGGAATGACCCTGAACAAATATATGGATAGAATCATATTTTAATATACTACATTACTTGATTTCATTATTTTATTCCACTCTTGAAAATGAATATTTGCCCATATACACTGCCCGTCACCTGGATTTAACTATACAAATAGTTATAAGCCTCCTATTGGATAATTACTGCATGGGCGATTATCTTTCAGCTGGCAATAAGTTATCTATCCCAAACTGGTGCAATGAGTTGCTTCTCATTTCTTAAATAACCATGTCGAAAGACACATCTCGTGGACGTGGAAAAGATATTAGTCTGTTTGAGAAGGATCAAATCATTGGTATGCATCAAGCAGAGAAAACATCTAAGGAGATTGCAGAACCTACTAAAAATGGGTTAAAAACTGGAAGGATAGTGGGGACCCATCGTATTCGAGGAAGAAATGTGGTGGGAAAAAAATACTGAATGATCGTGATAGGCGATCACTTAAACGTTTGGTGAAAATTGAAGAAAAACAACATTAGAACTCAGGGCTATGTTTAATAGTGGAAGTAAGAGCTCTTCCACACGCACAATGCAAAGGGAACTCAAGGGATTGGGACTGAACAGCTGTGTAGCCATTAGAAAACCACTAATCAGTGAGGCAAACAAAAAAAAGAAAAGGCTAGGGAGCATAAAGATTGGACTCTGGAGCAATGTAAGAAGGTCATGTGGTCTGATGAGTCCAGATTTACCCTGTTCCAGAGTGATGGGTGCATAAGGGTAAGAAGAGAGGCAGATGAAGTAATGCACCCATCATGCCTACTGCCTACTGTACAAGCCTGTGGGGGCAGTGCTATGATCTGGGGTTGCTGTAGTTGGTCAGGTCTACGTTCAGCAACAGTATCTGTGCTCCAAGAATGAGGTCAGCTGACTACCTGAACATACTGAATGACCAGGTTATTCCATCAATGGATTTTTTCTTCCCTGATGGCACGGCATATTCCAAGATGAAAATGCCAGGATTCATCGGGCTCAAATTGTGAAAGGGAGCATGAGACATCAATTTCACACATGGATTGGCCGCCACAGAGTCCAGACCTTAAGCCCATTAAGAATCTTTGGGATGTGGGGCGGAGCTAGCGCCGGACTGTGATGGCCGCATAGTCAGGAGCTCTCTGATCTAAACCCTACACAGCACAAGCTAGCGCAAGCTGACAGACGTGACGATGGTCAAGATTGGCCACCCAAGGGCTGGAGACAATTCTGGCACTCCTAAACCTCCGAATAGCAGTGGTGACATGGACAAATTTCTAAAAAAGGCGGCCGCCACAGTAGCGGCCAGAGAACCTAAGATGCCGCCGGCTTCCTCACATAGGGCGCGCGAACGCTCCGCCGACATGTCTGAGGGAGGAAGTGACACAGAGGACTCGCATTGCAAGATCGCACTCCCGATCACTCGTCGCTTTCTTAAGCAGTCCCTTAGCAAAGCCATGGAGCCGGTGCTGACTGAACTATCAGCTCTCCGCCAAGACGTCCACCATATAGGGGACAGAGTCGGGGCCTTGGAAACGCGGCAAACGGCAGTCCTAGAACATCAATCTGCCACGGCTGTCTCCCTGCAAAAATGCCGTTCCTACCTGAATGATCTCCATAACGCAGTGGAGGACCAGGAGAATAGGGGACGCAGAAACAATCTGCGCTTCAGAGGAGTGCCTGAAATGATTGAAGCGGCGGACATCCCTGCGGCGGTGAACGAGATATGCACCTCCATCTTGGGCCCTGACCAGCCTGCTGACCTGATAATAGAAAGGGCGCATAGGGCACTGCGCCCCAAGCCCAAACCCTCGGAGCCTCCCAGGGACATTATCTGCAGATTCCTTAACTACCAATTCAAATCAGCGGTCCTGGAAGCTGCAAGAAACATCACCGACCTGACCTATGAAGGAGCTCCGATTGCGGTCTTTCAGGATCTGGCCCCTTCCACCCTGAAGAAAAGAAGAAGCCTGAAGCCCCTGACGGACTGGCTCAGGGCTAAGAAAACACCTTACAGATGGACCTTTCCTTTTGGAATCTCTTTTTTCTATGAGGGACGCCGCCTTACTATTACAGCTTTCCATGATTTGGCTGGCGTATACGAACATCTCCAGATATCTCCGCTGCCGATTGAAAATTGGGAGCTTTATCAAGATCTGACAGACTTGCCTGAGATACCGAGGTTCGCTCCCTTTGAACTCCCGCGCACCCCAAGATCACAGAAGAATAAGCGCAGGACCACCCAGACGACACCGTAGATTCCGGTTATCTAACAATAGTCTGAAAATTAGATATTGTTTGATTGCATATGTCTGATTTTCTGTTTCATTTATCTTCTTTATACATCTTTATACATCTCTGGTTTCTGAGGTGATTAACCTATTACTGGTATTACTCATTCTAGAATCCACTTGCTACTGCTTTCTATTCCTTTATCTCCCCCCCTTTTTATTCCCTTTCATTTCTCTCTCCACTCTATCTCCATAAAATCTGCTTTGTCACTCTGTCATAACGCCTCATGATTGGGGCTATTTCTAAGTGCTGTGAGGGTCACAACTGGGTTGACATACCTTTCCCCCCTTGCGATCCTTACCTCCCTTTTTCAAATGACCCATATAAGTGGGCTCTGTTTTTTGAAAGTTGATCTAATGGTTTTTTGTTCTGTTATTTACTTTTGTTTAAAGGTACTTACTCACAATGTCCTATTATGCATGACGACACGGAAGATTCCTCTGGCTCCTGACTCACTCCCCCAGATTAGCATAAATAGTCGCACCCGTATGGGCTTACCTGGTCAGGGGACCTGGCATCCTCAAGGTAAACGCATTTATATCAGACAATATGGCTGATCTCACGATTGCGTCCTTCAATGTTAAGGGCTTTAACTCCCCTTCCAAGAGGAGTCAGATCTTCACATTGCTGCGCAAATCTGGAGCCAGTGTCCTCCTTCTCCAGGAAACCCATTTCAAATTTGATCATTACCCCAACCTTTCTTTTTCTAATTACCCAATATGGTTCCATTGTGGGGGTAATTCTGCGGCATCCGGGGGGGTGAGCATTGGATTCCAGAGGAAAATTCCCTTTAGGTATATTTCCCACATCCAAGATCCAGAAGGGAGGTATATTCTAGTCAAGGGCTCCATTGGTCCTCAAACCTATACTATCATTAACATGTATGCTCCCAATACAGGGCAACATACCTGGTTTGCTAAAGTTTTCCCGATAATAGAATCCCACGCGGAGGGTCTGATAGTAGTTGGAGGAGATCTAAATATCACTATAAACCCTCTCCTGGACTCATCCTCCAATAGATCTGCCCTGTCTCTTAGATCCCTTCGCTTCATACAAGATGGCCTCCATAATCTTCACCTTTTAGATGTATGGCGGATTTTCAATCCTGACGTGAAAGACTATACGTTTTATTCCCACCCCCATAATTCCTATCATAGGTTAGATTACCTTTATGTATCGAAGGAACATCTCCAGTTGTGTAATAACCCTAAAATAGGTTCCATCCTCCTATCAGATCACGCCCCTATTTTTCTATCAATCTCGGCCCCTGTACCAAACCCCAGTAAATTTAGATGGCGTCTTAACGAATCCCTCCTCGATAACCAGGATACCAGGGAGAAGGTTTCTGGGCTTCTCAAAAAATACTTCTCTTTTAACAACCTCCCTGAGGTCTCAAAACAGTCACTTTGGGATGCCCACAAGCCTTTTATCAGGGGACACCTCATAAGTCTCGGTGCTTTCTTAAAAAAGGAAAGGAATAAAAAAATAGACTCATTAATTAGTAGGATATTCTCTATAGAGAAAATGCATAAAAAATCCCTTTCAGAAACACAATTTGCTGAGCTCTCGTCTCTTAAAGCAGAATTGAAATCCCACATGAAACAATCCACTGCTAAGTATTTTTTAAATTCACAGCATAAATTTTTCGCGCATGGAGACAAGGCGTCTAAATTTATGATGCGTAGAATAAGAGACAGGCGTTCTGCAAACTATATACACCAGATAGAGTCTCCCCAAGGAGAGTCCCTATATTCCTCAAAATTAATTGGTACTCAATTCCGTGCTTTTTATGAGGCCCTTTATAATCTCCCCCCAGCTCTGAATCCTGACTCACACTCAAATCTTCTTAAGTCCTTTTTGGAGTCAATCTCTCTGCCCAAACTCTCCCCTGAACAAAAGCTAGACTTAGCTTCCCAATTTACGTTAGAGGAATTAACTTTGGCTCTAAAGCAATCCCCCCAGGGCAAAAGCCCAGGCCCAGACGGGTTTCCAGTATATTATTATAGAACATACCAACAAATAGTCCTCCCTCACTTGCTCTCGGTCTGTAATTCAGCCTTAATGGGGAATCAGCTCTCTCGTGATATGACGACAGCCCACATAACCTTGATCCCCAAAGAGGGGAAAAACCCTAAACATTGTGCAAGCTATAGGCCCATATCACTCCTCAACATTGACCTCAAACTGCTGGCGAAAATGTTGGCAAACCGCCTGGCCGCCTTTCTTCCCACGCTTGTGCATGGGGACCAGGTGGGCTTTGTCAGAGGTAGAGAGGGGAGGGACAATACGACTAGGGTTTTGAATGCGATTTTTTATTCTGCCCACCACTCCAAGCCACTACTCCTCCTGAGCACGGATGCAGAAAAAGCATTCGATCGAATTAGCTGGGATTACCTGAAACAGGTGCTATCTGGATTTGGCCTGCCTGGTCCCTTTGCACAAGCTACCTTTGCAATGTATGCTCAAGCCTCAGCCTCGGTACTAATCAATGGAGACTTAACTGACCCTTTTAGGATTAAAAATGGTACCCGCCAGGGATGCCCATTATCGCCCTCGTTGTTTGTACTGGCCTTGGAGCCTCTCCTTATCAAACTGAGGGCGGATCAGGATATTCGCGGTGTGACATTGGGAGGTCATGATCATAAACTTGCTGCCTTCGCTGACGACATTATGATCATGACCTCTAACCCGGGCATATCACTTCCCATAATCCAAAATTATCTTGATACCTACAGCCTCCTATCTAATTTTAAGATAAACAAGCAAAAGTCCCTAGTAAAATGTATAAAGATGTCACGACATACTCAATTAGGTCTTAAACAGCACTCTCCATTTGATTGGGCTTCTCCCCACCTCACCTATCTAGGAATTAAAATCAGTTCCAACCCCTCTGACCTCTTTGCTCTCAACTATCTTCCCCTATTGCAGTCCATAAAGGCGGAAATAAATAGGTTGAATATACCTACCATTTCCTGGTTCGGCCGTAAAAATCTCTTAGTTTCATTAATACTGCCTCGTCTTACCTACCTTCAACAGGTCTTACCTATACCGGTCCCTAAATCATACTATATTTCCCTTAGGAAACTATTTAGCTCGTTCGTTTGGAGCCAGAAGAAACCAAGAATCGCCTATTCCCTTCTATCCCGACCCAAGCATATAGGAGGCATAGCTTTTCCGGATCCTGAGCTTTACGGCAGAGCTGTTCTGTTGTCTAGAGCGGTAGAATGGCTTAGAACCTCTAATCTTAGACCTTGGGTGGCAATGGAACAAGAATTGGTGAAACAACCCTTCTGCTCACTGTTGTTGGGTACCCCCAGAACAAACAACATCCCTTCCTCCCCTTTTCCATTAATCCAAGCTACCCTTCAGGCGTGGAAATACTTTCAATCCACACATTGTGGGATACCCTTTCCAACACCGCTTCTTTCAGTAGGAGATGTTATAGGCACTTCCCTCCCAGTGATAAGAGATTGCACTCCACGAGCCATCAGGGATTCAAACCTCTCAATTTTCACACTTCTCCAACAAGCTACCCGCTTTCCCACTTTGGGTGAAATTCAAACAAAATTAAATCTCCACCACATGTTTTCTCCGCCCTTATTGTGCTTGCAATCATTCATCTCGCAACATATCTCGGGAAGTGACCAGCTTCGACCCTTGGTTTGGGTGGAATCTCTCATCATTCATCCCTCCCCCCCTAAAAAGCTAATTTCACAGCTGTATCGTAAACTTAATACCCCTCCATTACTTGTCAAACCTGCATTCATTTGCAGATGGGAAAAGGATCTAACGGTTGATCTCTCAATAGTGGACCTGCCTAACCTGATGCTGACCCCGCACAACTCCTCTCGCTGTGTTAGGGTGCAGGAGAATGGATACAAACTTTTAACAAGATGGTACAAAACTCCAGATGTGACCTCCCTTTACTCGAGCACAGCGTTGGATGAATGTTGGAGATGCCTGGGAGACAGGGGGACGTTCTTCCACATATGGTGGTCCTGTCCTATAATCAATAAATGGTGGAAAGATATTTTTGATCTATGCAACCAAATTTGCAAAATTAATATACCGCTATCCCCTTCTCTTGCATTACTCAACCTGAACACCCAAACAACCCCTCCTCATCCCCCAATGCTCTTCAGACAGCTTCTAACTGCCGCTAGACTATTGGTCCCTAAGTTGTGGCTATCGACCTCTATCCCTCCAGTGGAACAATGGAAATTGAAAGTTGATCAACTGTATAGGTTCGAGGAGATGTCCTCCTGGGAAACACGCACACATGGCAATTTTTGCAAACGTTGGAAATTGTGGTCAGAGTATAGACACCCCAAAGGAGAGGCTAATTCTCACTTATGATAGCATCTTCCCTAAGCACTAATGGCAAGGTTGTGATAATGTCTTTATTGAGGTACTATATTCCTGTGTGCTATTCTCTCACCATAACGTCTGTACAATGTCAATATGTTATGTGTCTCCTCGGTACAAGTATTTGAGCTATGTGACAATGCCTCTTGTAACATGGACTATCCCTCTGATGTACCAATTTTTGTCATGCTTGACGTACAAGATACATGTACAAGTACCATGTTATGTTCTTCTTTTACTAAATAAAAATTTAATAAATAAAAAATAAAAAAAATAAAGAATCTTTGGGATGTGCTGGAGAAGGCTTTGCACAGCAGTCAGACTCTACCATCATCAATGCAAGATCTTGGTGAAAAATGAATGCAACACTGGATGGAAATAAATCTTGTGACATTGCAGAAGCTTATCGAAACAATGCCACAGCGAATGCGTGCCGTAATCAAAGCTGAAGGCGGTCCAACTAAATATTAGAGTGTGTGATCTGTTTTTTTTTTTGCTGCCGACTTTTTTTTTTCCAGTGTAATTACTAAAACATTGATTAAATAAAACGCATTGTAAACACAACAGAAAATTTTGGAACAAATAACACACACAATTCACTGCATCTATTAGTTTTATTTTTCTTAATATATGCCACTACATACATATTGGCTATGTCTTTTTATATACTGGATTTGCTGTTATTATTGCTGCCACTCATCAGATATAATATACATGTAATTTACAACATGTTTGCAATGAAGATATAGTCCGGGATCAATGTCAATCCATTCCAGAATTTTCAGGCAATGCTTTTAAATGTTCTAGGGATTAATGCCATCCCAGATTTCCCAGGCAACTCCCTTAAATGATTCCCACCAGAAGAATATAGATTACATTCATGTACCACTGAAGAAGGAGCGTGTAAGCTCCGAAACGCGTCTGGGGAATACATGAATGTAATTCTAAAGAAGCTTCTTGTATACTAAAAGTTCACACCGTACGCGACAAAGATAATCCACTAAAGGAAATAATACGGCCAGCTGTGTAATACCGCTAACTGCGGAACACAGTGTGGCAGGAACTAAATCGGGGTGAAATTCCTACAATTCCCAACTGCAAGGAGGATCTAAACAAGGCGTAGATTTTGGTTGAAAAAATAGGACGTTATTGATGCTGCAAATATTTTATCACTGACAAAGAAACAAACCACTCAAAGATACTCCGGTGCTGGATTCATCTTTACTTGTTTCAAAGTTCGAGGTCTTACTTATCGTTTCCGTGTTCGAGGGGATAACAATCAAGGATAGAAATAGCAGGTGAGCTGGACTTTTCCATTACAGGATCTAAACAACCCGGCAATTCAAACAGCCCGGAGGGAAAGCGTGCCAACACGTGGGATGCCACGTGGGACCCCAACCTCAGGAGCAGTATCAGCACGCCGCTGAATGAATGAAAGGACTCGGTCGGTGAGAATTACAACACAGACGTCAGTACGGTAACTGAGCTACATAGTAGCTAATAGCGCGCTATTGACACAATTTGATACAAATACTGAGCTCAGTACTAACAATATATCCTAATATAAAGGAGTCAATTCCAGATCTCAGTCAAGTAACAACTAGAGGGACACACTATTAATAAAAAAATACGGCAACATCACCAGTCTATCCCCATTATCTATATTTATTATATACTCATATTCATATACAATTCTTTTATTTTATATTTTATCATTTTTTCCTTTTTCTATATATTTTTTAACTTTTTTATATTTATACTTATTCACTATTTTCCACAATCACTAGACACTAAATAACTTTACCTCTTTGGGTCAACTTGATAACGAATATACCCATTTATCAAATATAGAGACACTAGACTAAATTGAATCATAAAAGAATATTAACTGATTGCTCTGGACTGTATACATAATTTGTTATTTGATTTTAATATTTTTATATATTTTTCCTTTCCTGTATATTCTATCTCTTTTTAATATTATTAATTCTACCGTCTTATCAAAATTTTGCTACTAAGAATTGTAATTTTATGCATTACTCTATATAAAATTTTATATAATGAATTGCTGTGGCAGATACCCTCTATTATGTTATACCGATATCTGTGATATTGAGAGCCTAGGGGGAAGTCACATACAAAATATACATCATCTATACACTATTTATATATTACTATGTGTACAGACACTTGATGCAGTTCTGAATGGTAGAGTGCCTGTTATATATAATTATTTTCATATTTATTCTGTGAGTTCTTTCAGGGAAACCTTTTCAACAGGGCACCTTATCCATTTGCCACGACAGGTGAGCCACCAAACACTCCTTTATCTCAAAGTCAGAGCATAAATTACTTCCCCCCTTCCCCCAACTTGTGTTCTAGGTGGCTACTTTCTTCTTGCTCTGACCCTGTATTTTGGCCTATTCCTCTTTGCATGTCCTGGGTTAACTGAAATATAAGTTGAATGTGATATGGCGGATGGCCAACCCTATAGACTATGAATACCATTGTGTTGCTTTGTAATATAAAAAAGATACTGATCAGCAGTGAGATGATGCCTGTTGTAAAGCCATTCTGATCTGGAAGATGTCCTGGGGAAAATAGATTGGATCAGGCTGTAAATTGTCCCCAAGTCCAAATCTCAAGAGACACACTGGAGATATGGGAAAGATGCTTAGATGCTACCTGCAAGAATATATATATGTGAGGGTATAAACCCTAATATTATACTCCCTGAAGCTGTAGAAATGTTTCAGCCATTTCTTCTGGGAAGAGAAAAGGACAGAAAGTTACGTCTCTTCTTCATGAACCCCACCCTTCCTAAGTCAAACATCTTTCAATGGCTGACGATGGCTGTAATGGCCTCCGGGTCTACCATCTACTGAACCTGATGTGATCCTGCCAGAAGCAGGGTCTCATAGGGAAATTGTCCATGTAATTTTTGACAGGTCTATTACATTGGCATACAAAAGCATTGCACATTGGATCAGGACTAAAAAAATGTGAAAAAGGGTTTTCTGAATTAAAAAAATTAAGATAAAGACATAAATAATAAAGTTTTTTTATTGCTGAAAAAAAATACAGCTTGTCCATAAAGATCTGATCTATAAAATGATCGTATTATGTATCTTGCACTAACGCAGTTAAAAGAAAATATAAAACAATGCCGGGAATGTTGTTCTTTTCTCACATCACCATTCCGAAAAAATTAAAAAAACTATCAAAAATCAGCTCAAAATAGTATCAATAAAATAAACTTCAGCTGGCCCCGCAAAAAAAATAATAATAATAATTGCATATCAATTTGTAGGGTACTACTTCTTTTATTAAAGGGATCCTCAGGATAGCTAATCAATGTCCGATCAGTGGGGACTGACCGCCAGCGATCAGCTGTATGAAGAGAAGATCATATATCCAAAATATTATCAATTTATTATATATTAAAATATGTAGAAAAAAAAAGGCATATGAAAAACAGTATACAGAGAAGCAAAGGGCAAGGTATACACAACTGAACTCTCGTGTATCTCCACAAAGCTAGTCAGCATTAAGTGGATACCAGGTCAGGTACTGTGGTACACGGACACCCAAATCTATATCACTGATGATAATACCACCCCAATAGGGGGACTAAATAACGTGATATACGAAAAAATATCCTTGGATGTCCATGAAAAACTCAGCAACGTCCTAAACAGTCATGGACAACAAGTAACTAACAGGCTTGATACAGTATATCTACAGTATATCTATATATCTATAGGCGGTAGATATACTGTATCAAGCCTGTTAGTTACATGTTGTCCATGACTGTTAGTCACATATGGGAAACTACTTTTATTTCTCTGTTAAAAAGAATTGTGATTAAAGCTTAAAATCTACAGAAGTAAAAAAATTAGGGGGAGATTCATCAAACTGGTGTGAAGTAGAACTGGCTTAGTTGCCCATAGCAACCAATCAGATTCCACCTTTCATTTTTCACAGCTCCTTTGGAAAATGAAAGGTAGAATCTGATTGGTTGCTATGGGCAACTAAGCCAGTTCTAGTTCACACCAGATAAATCTCCCACCTAATTTTTAAAAAGTCATTTCAGAACTGAATCGGTCTCTAAAACAATAGGTTTTGTTAATTTTCTTGAAAATTTGAAAAATTGCCACTGGGGCCAGTGATTGTCAGCAGCTGTGGCTTGGTATCTATGAGCGCTCCCCCAATGGCTATGCTGCTAGTTGGGGAAGGGGGTATATTGAGGGTATGGCCACACAGTCGGGTTTCTGCAAAACCCGGCCAAAACCAGGAGTGAATAAAAAAAAAGAGGAGAAATTGTATCTGTCCTCCATACTTTCTCTACTTTTAGGATCTACTCCCCAAACCGCATACAGAAACCTGACCATGTGTCGGTGCCCTAACAAACTGCAATAAGGTCCTGAAGTTTGAATAAATATACATGACGCATAGCTACATGTAGAAATATCTCACTGACATCTAATAGACATGAACCCAGGAGTTTTCTTGTAGATAGATGGAAGTCCATCTGTTGAACAGGTGACGGGCCACCGGTCAGAGAGGTCATTGATTTTAAGAGCCTGAGGAAGGAAGTGACATTGACCATGTTCAGGAAGAAGACAATAAGGAATGAACATGACAGGACACAAGGTGTAGTGAATTGTGTTCTAAACAATGAGAGGAACATGTGGATGGAGGAAGCACAGGAGAGAAAGTGAGGAACGTAGAAAGGAGAAAACGCCATAGTCAGTCAAGTTCAAACGTACTGAAGATTTGTGTCGTAAAATGCATCATTTTATGAGATGGAAGAATGGCAGAGACAGCATGATATATTAGATGCAAACTACTAGACTTGTTTCATTTCTTCACGATGGGCGCCCTCTATACCAGTTTGGTGCATGGCACTAAAACACAGCCCCAGGAGTGCTGGGGAAATATCCTTGTTCCCATCATTTTCATGATTGGTGGGTGTCCCTGAGGTTGATCCCCTACTGATCATAATATTATGGCATATCCAAGTGGAATATACTCTTCCATGTAAGGTTCAAAGTGTTCTCTAACGACTAAGAATTTAATTTGACAAAAATCTGATTAATAATGCAGTAAGTCTAAGTTGACACTACATATGTCACTTCAGTCATAGACTGAGCATTTGAAATACATGATCTTCAGGTGCTCCCCATTAGAGTACTGGCTTGGATTGGGTATATAGTATATTGTCTATCAATGCAGTGGGCACTTGTTTGGGCAGCATGGATAACATATATAGGGTCACTGTGTCTGTAACTTCAGAGTGTGAACGGTTTGTGTAGCACTCACTGGACCCCAATGAAAAGCACAATGATTATGATGTAATCCAGGATGGGATATACATAATGTTCTGTTCTCCTTATGTGTGTGAGGGGCATAAGCTGACAACTCCCTCCTAGCAACTCATTGATACAGGAGTAAATCCAACTTCAACTTTAATTGCAAGAATAGGGTGAAACTGGTCACCACTGGTGCCTTGCAGAGTTGGGGTCCTAGATTTGAATCTGACCACCAGGACCAGGGGTGCACCATCAATGAAGCCAGGTGAGGCGATCGCCTCAGGAAGCACTATGTAGAGGCAAGAGGGGGCAGCGGAAGAGCCATGGGCAATAAGCGCTTCCATTCTGGAAACGCTCATCTCTACATATTCAACTGCATCGCTGCAATGGGGCACCGGAGAGATGTCTCCCTGGCCCACCGTTTCCTCTAATAGGCTACAGGATCTAGGAATAAAGCCTATCAGAGTCCAGTGTGATTATTATCACGCTGCATAGAGCTCAGGGCACAGACTAGAAGAGGTCTGTGTCTTGCACTGCATCGCTGACAGCAGAATGGAGGTAAGTATTTGAGTTTATTATTTTATTTGGACACAATGGGTTGGGGGGTCATTATTTTGTAATTTGAGAAAGCACTATGGGGACATTGCGGCTGTAAAAAAGCATTTTTGTACTGGCACACATTATAAAGGGGCCACTATGGGGACATTCGTTGTACTGGGGGCACTAAAAGGAGGTCGTTTTTTGTACTGGTACACGTCATAAGGAAGCACTTTTTGTATTGGCACTCATTATAAGGGGGTATTTTTTTGTACAGGCATACATTATAAGGAGAATTATTACTACTGGGTGCAAAATGAGGGACATTACTATTGAGTGCACTGTTACCACATTCTGCACCCTGGCAGATATTTATTACTATTGGTGGGACTTTTGGGAGGACTGTTACTTCGGGAGACACCCTGGCACAGTATAAGTTTAGCACAATTATTTTTGGAGGACACTATGTTTAAGGCACTATACAGCCGTGGCCAAAAGTTTTGAGAATGACACAAATATTAGTTTTCACAAAGCTTGCTGCTAAACTGCTTTTTGATCTTCGTTTCAGTTGTTTCTGGGATGTAGTGAAATATAATTACACGCACTTCATACGTTTTAAAAGCTTTTATCAACAATTACATGACATTTATGCAAAGAGTCAGTATTTGCAGTGTTGGCCCTTCTTTTTCAGGACCTCTGCAAATCGACTAGGCATGCTCTCAATCAACTTCTGGGCCAATTCCTGACTGATAGCAACCCATTCTTTCATAATCACTTCTTGGAGTTTGTCAGAATTTGTGGGCTTTTGTTTGTCCACCCGCCTCTTGAGGATTGACCACAAGTTCTCAATGGGATTAAGATCTGGGGAGTTTCCAGGCCATGGACTCAAAATGTCAACGTTTTGGTCCCCGAGCCACTTAGTTATAACTTTTGCCTTATTGCACGGTGCTCCATCGTGCGAGAAAATGCATTGTTCTTCACCAAACTGTTGTTGGATTGTTGGAAGAAGTTGCTGTTGGAGGGTGTTTTGGTACCATTCTTTATTCATGGCTGTGTTTTGGGGCAAAATTGTGAGTGAGCCCACTCCCTTGGATGAGAAGCAACCCCACACATGAATGGTCTTAGGATGCTTTACTGTTGGCATGACACAGGACTGATGGTAGCACTCACCTTTTCTTCTCCGGACAAGCCTTTTTCCTGATGCCCCAAACAATCGGAAAGAGGCTTCATCGGAGAATATGACTTTGCCCCAGTCCTCAGCAGTCCATTCACCATATTTTCTGCAGAAGATCAATCTGGCCCTGATGTTTTTTTTTGGAGAGAAGTGGCTTCTTTGCTACCCTTCTTGACACCAGGCCATCTTCCAAAAGTCTTTGCCTCACTGTGCGTGCAGATGCGCTCACACCTGCCTGCTGCCATTCCTGAGCAAGCTCTGCACTGGTGGCACTCCGATCCCGCAGCTGAATCCTCTTTAGGAGACGATCCTGGCACTTGCTGGACTTTCTTGGACGCCCTGAAGCCTTCTTAACAAGAATTGAACCTCTTTCCTTGAAGTTCTTGATGATCCTATAAATTGTTGATTGAGGTGCAATCTTAGTAGCCACAATATCCTTGCCTGTGAAGCCATTTTTATGCAACGCAATGATGGCTGCACGCGTTTCTTTGCAGGTCACCATGGTTAACAATGGAAGAACAATGATTTCAAGCATCACCCTCCTTTTAGCAGGTCAAGTCTGCCATTTTAACCCAATCAGCCTGACATAATGATCTCCAGCCTTGTGCTCGTCAACATTCTCACCTGAGTTAACAAGACGATTACTGAAATGATCTCAGCAGGTCCTTTAATGACAGCAATGAAATGCAGTGGGAAGTTTTTTTTGGGATTAAGTTAATTTTCATGGCAAAGAAGGACTATGCAATTCATCTGATCACTCTTCATAACATTCTGGAGTATATGCAAATTGCTATTCCAAAAACTTAAGCAGCAACTTTTCCAATTTCCAATATTTATGTAATTCTCAAAACTTTAGGCCACGACTGTAGGTTTCAGGGACACTAGTTGCTGGGCATAGTTATTATTAGGGCACTGTGTGCCAACAATTATTGAAGGGGCACATCTGTGTGGTATTAGTGTTTTCAGTGTTTCTGCAGTATAGTGTTGGGAAGCAAAGCGGGCACAGTATTAGAGGTGGCAGGATGGGGTGTTCAGAAGGTGAGGAGGTGGATGGAAAAATAGTTGTTAAACTCTACAGAGACTAGAGAAGTCTGAAAGAAATAATCTTGGCGGTCTGGTCTGAATGCAGAAGATAAAGAAAGAGAACGTCTACATCAGAGGACACATCACTGAATGTAAGAGATATGTGGTGCTGTATTACCCTGTGTGTTTTGTAGCGCTGTATTTAATGTTTTCCAAGTATATCTTTAACAGTAGGGCTGGATGGAAGAGATTATGTTAACAAATTGGCGGTGGGGGGGGCGCCATTTCAGTTTTCGCCTCAGGCAGCAGAAAGGCTAGGTGCACCCATGACCAAGACAAAATCTGCATGGAGTTTTGTATGTTATCCCCGTGTTCACATGGTTTTCTTCCGAGTACTCTGGTTTCACACAAAGAAGATGTACTTACTATAGTAAATGAGCATGTATAATACATTACAAAGCTATGAAAACATATATATGTGCATGGAATACAGGCTACATTCAGTACAGCATAAAAATGTGCATGAATATACGCTCCTGCAATGCTAACTGTCTGAACATATCAGTGATGCCACCTTAAGTCTGGATGTGGAGAATGATCATGGATGCTGCTTTGGCCTTCAGTTGATCTCGGAAAAGATGGCTGCTATGAGCTGATCTGGTGATGTGACCAGGGTCATAGATAATAAAATACAGTGGCTAGCTTGGGACATTGTCATGGTCTTACCTCCTTGCTGTTCCCTTCGTTTGACATGTGCTGGCGGCCATCTTGGTTTCTGGGTTTTCTTGTAGCCTCCCACCCTGCGGCTCCTCCTTCCCACTGGGAGGAGCTGGATGCCCAGCTCATATATATAGGAGGTCTGTGGCTTCAGTTCCTTGCTTGGTCCTCCTGTGTTCACATGCTTCCAAGACTGCTGCTGCTTCTGGTTCCTGATCCTGGCCTCGTCTGACTACCCCGTTGGTTCCTGATTCCGGCTTCGTCTGACTACCCCGTTGGTTCCTGATTCCGGCTTCGTCTGACTACCCCGTTGGTTCCTGTTCCTGGCTTCGTCTGACTACCCTTCTGGTTCCTGACCTCTGTCTCCGCAAGACCCTGCTTCGGTTTAGCCATCCGTTCGGACTTTGCTTACGGCTTGCTCTTCAATAAAACCTTCTTATTTTCCACTTATCTCTTGTTGTACGTCTGGTTCATGGTTCCATGACATTAGGACCAAGCCATGAATTCTGATGGTACAGGGCCACCCTCGCTACCTACGCTGGTTGCCAGACTTGATCAGCAGGATCACCTGTTGGGTCGGTTCGCTGTGGCGTTGCAAACCCTGCTTGAACGCACGGCTCATTTAGCTTCCGTTGCCGATGGGTCGGTTGTCGCTCCTGGGCCCGCTCCTACTGCCGCTCCGGTTGTTGCGCCAGAGTCTACCCTGACACCTGTTGCTGCGCCTGTGGTGTTTCAGGGTATGACCGGTTCTGCCCCCCTTCCACAGCGCTTTGGGGGAGAGCCAACTCAGTGCCGAGGTTTCCTTAACCAGGTGGGCATTTACTTCGAGTTGCTGCCACATGCCTTTCCTACTGAGAGATCAAGGGTGGGCTTCTTGATCTCGCTGCTCTCGGACAAGGCCTTGGCCTGGGCCAGCCCTTTATGGGAGAACAACAATCCGGTGGTTGCCGAGTTTTCCGGTTTTGTTGCTTCTCTTCGGAAGGTATTCGATGTGCCGGCTCGTGCTGCCTCTGCTGCGAAGCTCCTTATGTCCATCAGACAGGGTTCACGATCCGTAGCTGAATACGCCATTGAGTTTCGTACCCTGGCAGCAGAGGTGGGCTGGAATAATGAGGCTCTGGTCGCTGCTTTCTCTCATGGTCTCTCGGATGCCTTGAAGGATGAGGTTGCAGATAAGGACCTACCAGTGGAGCTCGAGTCTCTTATTTCTTTCCTGATTTTGATTGACACCAGACTCAGGGAGAGACCTTCCTTTAAGGAGAGCCTGCGGAGGTCTCCTAACAGATTGGCGCCTACGTTTGCTGTCCCACCCGTGCCTCCCTCTCCTCCCACGCCTCCTGGGGATGACTTGTCTGGGGGTGAACCCATGCAGCGGGGGTTTGCTCGCCTGTCTGAGGGGGAGAGGGTACTCCGGAGACGCGAGGGCCGATGCATGTACTGTGGTCTCGGTGGGCATTTTCGGTTGGCATGTCCGAACCGTCCGGGAGAACGCTCGCACCTGAGGTCCTGTCGGGGGCAGATCTTGGGTGGAGTCTCCTCGTCCCCGGTTTCCCGTGTTGACAAACCACTGATCACGGTTGTCCTCTCCTGGGTCGGGGGCTCGGTGACGACCCAGGCGTTGGTGGACTCTGGTGCTGGTGGTTTGTTCATTGATAGAGTGTTCGTTGCCGCCAATTCCATTCCTCTGCAGCCTCGAGGTTCCCCACTGGCTCTTGAGGCGATAGACGGCAGACCCCTTCTGCCGCCACACGTGACTCATGAGACCCTTCCAGTGGGGATAGCCATTGGTGCCGTTCACAGAGAGTCGGTCTGTCTCCAGGTTATTTCGTCTCCACACTACTCGGTGGTCTTGGGGTACCCCTGGCTCCAGAAGCATAATCCGACTTTCGATTGGAGATCGGTCGAGATCCTCTCGTGGTCACCGCAGTGTGGGGCTAGTTGCATCCATGGGCCTGTCAAGTTGCTGTGTACTTCCTCGGACTCTCTGTTGCCTCCTGAATACGAAGAGTACCGGGATGTATTCGATAAGGTGCGCGCGGTTGCCCTACCTCCGCACCGCCCATACGATTGTGCCATAGAGTTACAATCCGGTGCCGTTCCTCCTCGTGGCAAAGTCTATCCACTGTCGGTAGCGGAGAATGAGGCCATGGAGGAGTACGTGAGGGAGGCGCTTTCACGCGGACACATTCGCAAATCCTCGTCCCCGGCAGGGGCTGGATTTTTCTTTGTGAAAAAGAAGGGCGGCGAGTTGAGGCCTTGCATCGATTACAGGGGTCTCAATCGCATCACGATCAAGAACGCTTACCCGATACCCTTGATTTCCGAGCTGTTCGATCGCCTCAAAGGGGCCACGGTCTTTACCAAACTCGACCTGAGGGCGGCATATAACCTGGTAAGGATCAAGGCGGGCGATGAGTGGAAGACCGCGTTTAACACCAGGACCGGTCATTATGAATCCTTGGTTATGCCCTTTGGGTTGTGCAATGCGCCCGCAGTCTTCCAGGAATTCATCAACGATGTTTTCCGTGACCTGTTGCAGCAGTGTGTGGTGGTCTATTTGGATGACATCTTGGTATATTCTGCATCCATGGAGGCCCACATTCTGGATGTCAGACGAGTGTTGCAACGCTTACGAGAGAACAAGCTGTTCGGTAAGCTTGAGAAATGCGAATTTCACCGATCCCAGGTAACCTTCTTAGGTTACATCATTTCCGCTGAGGGGTTCTCCATGGATCCTGAGAAGGTTTCGGCTGTCTTACAGTGGCCCCAGCCCAGTGGGCTTCGTGCCCTGCAGCGCTTTTTGGGCTTCGCCAATTATTATCGGAAGTTCATCAGGGACTTTTCCATGCTAGCCAAGCCTCTCACGGATCTGACCAGGAAGGGCAGTAATCCTCAGGTCTGGCCGCTCGAGGCCATCCGAGCTTTTGAGGCTCTAAAGTCCGCCTTTGTGTCGGCTCCGATTCTGTCGCATCCCAACCCTGGGTTGCCTTTTGTCCTCGAGGTGGACGCGTCTGAGACGGGAGTAGGCGCCCTCCTGTCTCAGCGTAGAACACCAGAGGGTCCTCTGCTTCCTTGTGGGTTTTACTCCCGGAAACTGTCTTCCGCGGAGTGCAACTATCAGATTGGTGACAGGGAGTTATTGGCCATCGTGCAGGCCCTTAAAGAATGGAGGCACTTGCTCGAGGGCTCGGTGGTTCCGGTTCTCATCCTGACGGACCACAAGAATCTGACCTACCTCTCTGAGGCCAAGAGATTGACACCACGTCAGGCCAGATGGGCTCTGTTCTTGTCACGTTTTAATTACGTGGTCTCCTACCTACCCGGCTCCAAGAACATCAGAGCGGATGCCTTATCACGGCAGTACTCCGAGCTGTCCGGGGAGGAGTCGATTCCGACTACGGTCATACCCCCGAATCAGATCCTGGCCGCTATTCGCACCAGCCTGACTTCTCCTCTGGGTGAGCAGATTTTGGCGGCTCAATCTGGTGCTCCCTCTGGGAGACCCAACGGCAGATGTTTTGTGCCTGAGGAGTTGCGCACTCGGTTGTTGCGAACCTACCATAACTCCAAGGCCGCGGGGCACCCTGGAAAGAATCAGCTGTCCTGGGCGGTTTCACGTCTGTTCTGGTGGCCTTCTCTACGTTCCGACATCGCCGCATATGTAGCGGCATGCTCCGTTTGTGCCCAGAGTAAGTCCCCTCGGCACCTTCCGTTGGGCCTTTTGCAACCCATAGCCACCGGGGAGCGTCCATGGTCACACCTGGGGATGGATTTCATTGTGGACCTCCCTGCATCCCGAGGCCATACGGTCATTCTCATGATTGTGGATCGGTTTTCCAAAATGTGCCACTGTGTTCCTCTCAAGAAGTTACCCTCTGCACAAGAGTTGGCCTCGATTTTTGCCAGGGAGGTCTTCCGGTTGCACGGTTTGCCCAAGGAGATTGTGTCGGATCGGGGGAGTCAGTTTGTGTCAAGGTTCTGGCGCGCCTTTTGCTCCCAGTTGGGGATTCATCTCTCTTTCTCCTCGGCCTACCACCCTCAGTCCAATGGGGCCGCAGAACGATCCAATCAGGCCTTGGAGCAATTCCTTCGTTGCTATGTCTCCGATCACCAAGACAATTGGGTTGACCTCCTGCCTTGGGCTGAGTTTGCCAGGAACACGGCGGTGAACTCTTCCTCTGGGACGTCTCCCTTCATGGCCAATTATGGGTTCCAACCTGCCGTGTTACCGGAGGTATTCTCTCCCCAGGATATTCCGGCTGTGGAGGATCACCTTTCCGTCCTACGTGCTTCTTGGGTACAGATCCAGAGGTCCCTTGAGGTCTCTGCGCAGCGCCAGAAACTCCAGGCTGATCGCAGACGAGCGCCCGCTCCTTCCTACCAGGTCGGAGACCGCGTATGGTTGTCCACCCGCAACCTCAACCTTCGAGTGCCCACTCCCAAGCTGGCGCCTCGCTTTGTTGGTCCCTTCCGAGTGCTTCGCAGGGTAAACCCGGTAGCCTATGCCCTTGCGCTTCCTCCTGGCATGCGGATCTCCAACGTGTTTCATGTCTCCCTGTTGAAGCCACTGGTGTGTAATCGTTTCACTTCCTCGATTCCTCGGCCTCGTCCGGTCCAAGTGGGCAATCGTGAGGAGTATGAGGTGAGCAATATCCTGGACTCACGCCTGGTCCGCGGCCGGGTGCAGTTTTTGGTCCATTGGCGTGGTTATGGTCCAGAGGAGCGTTCCTGGGTTCCCTCCGCAGATGTCCATGCTCCTGCTTTGCTCCGAGCCTTCCACGCACGCTTCCCTCAGAAACCGTTCCTTACTCCGCGGAGGAGGGGCCCTTGAGGGGGAGGTACTGTCATGGTCTTACCTCCTTGCTGTTCCCTTCGTTTGACATGTGCTGGCGGCCATCTTGGTTTCTGGGTTTTCTTGTAGCCTCCCACCCTGCGGCTCCTCCTTCCCACTGGGAGGAGCTGGATGCCCAGCTCATATATATAGGAGGTCTGTGGCTTCAGTTCCTTGCTTGGTCCTCCTGTGTTCACATGCTTCCAAGACTGCTGCTGCTTCTGGTTCCTGATCCTGGCCTCGTCTGACTACCCCGTTGGTTCCTGATTCCGGCTTCGTCTGACTACCCCGTTGGTTCCTGATTCCGGCTTCGTCTGACTACCCCGTTGGTTCCTGTTCCTGGCTTCGTCTGACTACCCTTCTGGTTCCTGACCTCTGTCTCCGCAAGACCCTGCTTCGGTTTAGCCATCCGTTCGGACTTTGCTTACGGCTTGCTCTTCAATAAAACCTTCTTATTTTCCACTTATCTCTTGTTGTACGTCTGGTTCATGGTTCCATGACAGACATACAAAGAAATAAATGCTAGCTAGCTAGAAACTGTTTGCATATATGGCCACCAGATGGAGCTAAAGCAACATGAATAATAGCGCACATCCTAAAAAACTGCTAAGGCATGACACATAATCTTATGCTGGATTAACATGACAATTACCTGAATGTGGCATGATGTGGGTCATAGTCATGTAAAATGCAGGTTGGCGCACTTTACAGGTTCTTTGGGTGTTGTGAAAAGAAGCAGGTGGAGACACATAAATTCACGCAATAAAAGTTAACGTTACTTTTTACATGTCTACATGCTATATTCTATTCCTTCTCTTTCCCTGTATTCTCTGTGTGCCCCCTTGACCATCTGAAGGCCACTTCAGGCCCCACTACTGCCTTAAACCCTCTCCTTTCACCCCCACCCAGAAAGGGGGTGCACCATTTCTGAAGTGCAGTGAACTTTTTCTTTTCCTGAATGGTTACTCTTAGCTCAGCTACAGTGTGGGGAAGTATGGTTGTGAGTGCACATCACGTGGCTCATGCCACACTAATTGAGATGGTATCCTGTCCAGAGCTTATATTTGGCCATCCTCCCTCCTGAGGGGCCAGTATCAACCCCCCCCCCCTCCCATGGCAACAGGGGCAGAGGTCCTCCCTTTCCATAATGTCAATCAGCAGGTGAGTGGCAGGCTGCGTCATCCCTCACATTGGGCAGATGGAACTGGTATCTTCAATCCAACAAGCCCAACTTTTAAAAGCATGATAGGATGGAGAACACTGACGGGCATAATGTAAGACAATATGGAAATCTATTATATACGAGGTCCATATGACGTAGGTATAAATACACCCAAGTATGATGCAGTAACATAAAAAGCCATATACCACTAAAGTACAGATTTCCATATAAACTGTAAGCGTACTAATCCTAAGTAAATCCAACTAAGGGCTCATGCACAGAAGCGTATTTTCTTCCCGTGTCCGTTCCGTTTTTTTTGCCTATGTGGAACCATTTATTTCAATGGGTCCTCAAAAAAAAAAAACGGAAGTTACTCCGTGTGCATTCCGTTTCTCTATGTCCGTTCTGCAAAAAAAATAGAACATGTCCTATTATTGTCCGCATTATGGACAAGGATAGTGCTGTTTATTAGGGGCCAGCTGTTCCGTTTCGCAATATACGGAATGCACACGGACGTCATCTCAATTTTTTGCGCATCCGTTTTTGCAGACTGCAAAATACATAGGGTTGTGTGCATAAGCCTTAAAAGATAAAAAAAAGTTATTGACTTGGGTTAGTCCTATTGAATAGCCTGGTTAAGTCCTTCGCCTCCAGTGCACGTTCGAAACTCTGGTGTGGCATCTTTTCTGCACGTCCAATGCCAGAGCAGCGGCACTGCCCAGCAATTAAAGAGGTTGCAGTGTTCAACCCACATCAGACTTATTAGTGGGAGCGTCCCGCGGGTAGCAGCCACTTAATAATTTTGGGGTATCTGTGGAGGTCCGTGCACCAGAACTGATATCATTCTACACCAATAAGGTAGCTGGTGTAGATTTGGGGTATAATCTATGCTAGCTTCCAGGCGTAGATTATAATAAATGAACCAGGTCAGCTTTGCCCAAACTGCCCTGCCCCAGTCACTTTTTTGGAAAATTGGAGAGCGGGTCTCTTCATCTCCAAAAAGGTTGCACAATTTTACACAAGCATGGTATGCACAAAATTTAGTGACTTTTTTATGTCGGTTTTTTGGCGTAAAGGGGTTGATAAATGTCCCCTTTAGTTCTGTGGGATGTAAGTACTACTTGACTTTAAAATTAAAAGGTAACACAGACGTTATGTCCAAGAATAGAAACTGATCCATCCTTGGCTACGAGTGAAAAGAAATCTACATCAAGCCGACACATTCCTTGTAAAAAAATAAATAAAAATAAAATATATATATACTGTAAAATCTTGTTTCATTTTCTGTGCAGCCGTATCTGGCAGAATGACTGGTTCTTGGGCTGTCTGGGGCCTTAAGGCATGGCACTCTTCGAAAGGGACCACACAATCACTACAAATATTGAGACTCAATCCTCTCATGGAAGGCCATGTGTTTGGCATACGCAGCTCATGATAACAGCTTGCTCTATAAAGGTGACACTTTTTTCCAGAAAGCTTCAGAATTAAATGAAAATTTGGAGTCAGGCAGCATCAGATTCATGGAGCGAGCGCTGTGTGCTGGAAACGCTCGCCCGCTCACAATCCCAGAATCCTGAATTCGAGATGGAGGAAAGAATTAGACTTTTGCTGCGGGAAGAAAAACAAGTGAGACAAATAACAGTTTATCAAACAGTCGAAAGGGGGGAGGGGGGGGGGGGGGGGAACGAATTAGCTGAATTTTAGACCTGAATTCTAGGTTTATCTGTATAGACACAAATTGTTCATAGCAAAGCTGAGACCATTACTCGCCATTTTTGGGTCAGTGAAAGGTGTCACATCTCGACCAAACAAGTGCAGGGAAGTGGTCTATAGTAATTAAAGGGGTTCTCCGGGATTATTATATGGATGGGCTATGCCCAGGATAGGTCATCATCAATATTAAATTGGCAGTGGTCCAACTCCCAGCATCCCATCAGGCCCACTTACTTGAATCGGACTGAGCTGCACATAGTCCATGTGACTAATTAATATTACTTCACTGGCCTAAGAAGAGGTGCCAGTGCCCACCGGATCACTGTGGCCTCTTAAAAAACAGCTGATCAGGAGCCTGAAGGAGTTCACTTGAATCCTCAACGATCAGCTGTAATCAGACAGGCAAGCCAAGTGCTTAATTCTTCAGCAGCGCCCCCACAGGTGAATTAAGGCATTGCATAGATTTATATTTAAAACAATAGGTTGTGTGGATGATGCATGGACAGGCTGGGTCCTCCAGAGCTAAGGAAGCTTCTCTCTGAAGGTTCAGAAATGGAGACTTTCCTTATAGGGTATTTAAAATGGGCATATGGTAGCCGGTAGGTAGTATTGGGCTCGAATATTCAAATAGCTAATATTATTTGAGAATATCCGCACTTTGAGAATTTGCGAATATTTAGAATATAGTGATATATATTCATAATTTCGAATATTCTAGATTTTTTTTTCATCAGTAACCTCCCCTCTTGTATGTGGGCCAATGAGAATGTCTTTGTCTGAGCTTAGCAACATCCCTAGCAACCAATAGGAAAGTTGCCTCCCCTTACTATATAAGAACCTCCCCAGCAGCCCCTGTATGCAGTATATTGCAGATCTGAGAGAGAGCAGTGTTATTGCTGTGCTCTGCTTTCCTGTGTCATTACATTAGATAGTTAGATAGCTTATATATATAATACAGATAGTCAGTGTAGGTTATATCCTGATATAGTGTAGCTGATAAGTTCTGTTGTCCATACACACATACAGACATAGTGCTGTCACAAGTTCACAACAATACTTAGTGCACCAATCACTAATAAGTAGTCAGACCTGTTAAAATGTGAAGTTGCACATATTGCGCCAAAATATTTGCATCATTGGTGACGATTTCGCAATCGCGAATATATTGGAGCAGTCTAACTGCATATAAAGCTATTGTAATGTTCTGCCGTGCCAACCATTTTCTCCAGTCTCAGGAAACTTCTAGCAGCTTGAAAAATGTAGCTATAGTGACCCACACCTGTATTTCGAGCGCATTACACGAATATTACATTGCCGATTTTTCACGATCAAGAAAATAATCTCGAATTCGCAAATTCTCGAATATATGACAAATATTCTACCAAATATTAGCGAAATATCGCAAATTCGAAAATATTGCCCCTGCCGCTCATCACTAATGGTAGGGTAAATTTCTAGCGACACGTAAAATTAAAATATAACAAATAGGCTGCCATTATGTGCAAAATAGCAAATGAAAAATGAAAGGGGTTGTTTGAAATAGGAAAAAAGAAAAATCTTTCCCGCCTAGAAACAGCGCCTCTCTGGTTCCTGGCTGTGTTCGGTATTGCAGCTCAGCTCCATGAAAAGCTGCTGTAGCCCATAGACAAGAGTAGAACTGTACAAGTGAATGGTCCAGAGCTGCAATACTAGACATGGCCTATTGACAAGGGTGGCGCTGTTTCTGGAAAAACCAAAAAATGTAACCTTTCATAACCCCATTACCATTAGACGCATGTTTCGTCTAATTAACATGCCATACTGTGTAGTTAATGAGCCTTCTGCGACCGTGGTGCATGTATGGAAAATTTTCTTGCTAATGTATTTTCCTCCTGTAATTAATCACAAGTTAGAATAATCTTTACATAGGAAATAATAGACTTGTGTTCCTAGTGTTCTCGTAATGGACCCGCAGCTCTCGTGATCAACTAAGTGTTGGAATATCCCTTTCAAGCGCTCCTCCCCTCTGCTATGCTGTGTGTAGTAGCCGAGTATGTGTGTTTGACTTGGCTCCACGTGCTGATTCAGAGTCGCTGGCAAATGAGACGGTCAGGTTAAGTTAGGTGATGATATCACTGAACCCGTGGCTGGCGGGCCGGACCCTGATGCCTATACGTAGTCCTCTCAAATTCTTGGCACAATATTTGGAAACAGCAGATCCAAAAAACCCCCCGACCCGTCTCACTTTCCTCTAATGGAAAGTTGTACTTAACCTCTGCAATCTGAAAGGGATAGGGCGTTGGCAGCAGAGGAATTTATCTAAACATTTTCATCCGTGATGACCCCTGTCACATGCACACACAAATCATGAAATACTATGCTCCATTCATCTGCTGGGGCTGATAAACTCTTACTACAAAGCTCTAGGCAACCAGACGTAAACTTACAAAACTGCTTTCCTAATGTGAACTGTGGACATGAAGTCTAATGGACCCCTAATGGTTAGGAATTTCCCAATATACAGGTGCATCTCAATAAGTTTGAATATCATCGAAAATGTTTTTCAGTAATTTAATTCAAAAAGTAAAACTCATATATTATATAGATTTATTCCATACAAAGTGATCTATTTCAAGGAAGCATGAAGAGCTCTAAACTTTCCTTGTAGACTTGATCACACAGTGGACCAAAACCAGCAGATGACATGGCTCCCCAAATCATCACTGACTGTGGAAACTTCATGTGGACCTCAAACAACTTGGATTATTCACCTCTCCACTCTTCCTCCAGACTCTTGGACCTTGATTTCCAAATGAAATCCCAAAATTTACTTTCATCTGAAAACAGGACTTTGAACCACTGAGCAACAGTCCAGTCCTTCTTCTCCTTAGCCCGGGAAAGACGCTTTTGACTGTCTCTGGGTCATGAGTGGCACTGACTTCAGCCGCAGCCCACTCCTTGTGAATCACCCCCAAATTCTTGACTGGCCTTTACTTGACAATTCTTTCAAGGCAAGGTTGCTTGTGCAACTTTTTCTTCCACAAGTTTTCTTTCCACTCAACTTTCCCCTACCCCCCTTATTTGCTGCTTCGGAAGACAATGCCTGTGGTCCAGCGTATCTGGGTAGGAGCACCGTAAGGGACATTGTAGGCCACCCTATGCCACTCGGCCATTACTACACCTGGGTACCACCACTAACACCAATTCTTAAAGGGACTCTGTCCAGTTGTTGCTGCAATGCAACTGGCGTCACAAATATTTCTTAAAGGGACCCTTTGCCACTGTCAGACGGTGTACCTATTCTACACACAATCCTTCTTCTTTCTAATTCTAGCCTTTCCGCTTACTGTCCCTGGCCGTAGAATAGAAGCTTGATTGTGATTTTTGACTGTCCCCGACTCCCTAAGATGGTTTTTCACCCTCATTCACAGCCTTACACAGAATTATGTTCTGCTTATTCTGCTAGGGCACTTGCCTGCTTGCTACAGCAATGATTGGCTCATCTAGGCTGTCTTTCTCACCCCCCCCCCCCCCCACACTTCCTCTCAGGGTCACATAAGCACCTTTCTTCTTCCTCCTTAGTTCTTTTGCCTGCCACCAATGTGCATTGAAATGGCACTATGCACTGTTTTACTGGATTTGTCTGAAATGAATGTGAAAAGGTTCAGGTTCATCTGCCGGCTAGTTTGCTAGGTTCATCTGCCGGCTAGTTCGCTCATCTCAACTTGTAATGTTATGCAATTTAATGTTATGTAATGCTGTGTACTTCAGCAGATGAGTTGTGGTTGGCAGGAACAGGGCTAACCACCCAGATCCTCTTCTCTTGGTAGGAATGGGCTGGTCCTATTTCCTGCAAGGACAAGAAGTTTGAGTCAAAATAGAGTGGAGATAGGAAGCACATGCCAGAGCTCCTACTCTAATGCACCTTAACTAGTAAAATATCACAGAAAAACCAATAATGAGGATAAGTGATGGACGAACATCGACAGGGACGTTTCGCAAACGCACGTTCGCGATCATTTGTTCGTGAACCGCATGTTTGCGGCGGGCCCCATTTACTTTAATGGCAGGCGAACCAGAAAAACAATAAGTCATATTTGTAGCCACCAAATACTTACTAGAAGTGCACAAATAGTCCCACAACATGGACAGTGACATACCAGAGGGGGATCATTGGCAAAAATTCCCACAAAAAATATGTATTTTAATTAGGGGGCATTTTTATGTGTCTTTAAGGCCTAGTTCACACGAACGTATGGCTTTTATAGTTTTTTGCAGTCCGTTTTTCATGGATCCGTTGTTCAGTTTTTGAGTTCCGTTGTGTTTCCTTTCCGTTTTTCCGTTCCGTTTTTCCGTATGCTATGTACAGTATACAGTAATTACATAGAAAAAATTGGGCTGGGCATAACATTTTCAATAGATGGTTCAGAAAAAACGGAACGGATACGGAAGACATACGGATGCATTTCCGTATGTGTTCCGTTTTTTTGCGGACCCATTGACTTGAATGGAGCCATGGAACGTGATTTGCGGCCAAATATAGGACATGATCTATCTTTCAACGGAACGGAAAAACGGAAATACGGAAACGGAATGCATACGGTATGCAAATTTTTATTTTAGGCTACAGGAGTACAGGCCCCAAAAATTAGGTATTTACCTGACAGAAAAGAACTTGTGATTATGTGGCAGGAGGTACATTAGGCGGTCACTGGATAAACATTTTACTGAAGGACACTGGAGTATAGGCCCCCAAAAATAAGGCATTCACCTGACAGAAAAGAACTTGTGATTATGTGGCTGGAGGTACATTAGGCGGTCACTGGATAAACATTTTACTGAAGGACACTGGAGTATAGGCCCCCAAAAATAAGGCATTCACCTGAGAGAAACGAACTTGTGATGATGTGACTGGAGGTACATTAGGCGGTCACTGGCTAAAAATTTTACTGTAGGACAGTACAGGACCCAAAAATTTGTCATTTACCTGACAGAAAAGAACTTGTGATGATGTGGCTGGAGGTACATTAGGTGGTCACTGGAATTTTTTTTTTTACTGTAGGCCACTTGAGTACAGGCCCCAAAAATTAGGCATTCACCTGACAGAAAAGACCTTTATGCCGCTGTATATACATAAAACAAGGACCATTCTTTGTTCTGGGTGGTGGCGGATATGTGTGGGCTGGCCTGAGGAAATTCAATTACACGTGGTCGTCATAGGTTTTGAATTCCCCTGAGATCCATGCCTCATTCATTTTTAGAAATGTGAGGTAGTCTACACTGTGAGCTGTGCTTATCGGTCACGATCCCCCCTGCTGCGCTGAACGTCCTTTCGGACAGGACACTCGACGAGGGAAAAGCCAGAAAGCCAAGAGTTCCATGTCAAATTGTGCCAGCTTTGGCCACAGGTCAAACCTGCACACCCAGTTCCAGGGGTTCGTCATTTCTCAGAGCGTCCACATCAGCCGTTAACCTGTCGGTCTAGACGTTCCCTAAAGATGGATTCGGAGGGCGGCTGTCGATGGTTTGGCTGAAAGAATGATCTCATATCTGAACATATCTTCAACTCGCCCTCTTCTTGCAGGCGCGGTAGGATTGGTACACGCACCTGTTTTGCTGTGGGTGGAAATTCCTCTGCCAGTGCCTGCAACAGCAGAATGCAGCATCTCTCGCAGCAAGGCCTGGAAATGCTGCATTCTGCCAGCCTTCTGTGATGCTGATGACATGTCCGCCATTTTGTGTTTGTACCGGGGTCTAAGTAGGTTGCCACCCAGTACTGGTCCTTGCCCTTTATGCTTTTTATATGGGGGTCCGTCTTCAAACACTGGAGCATAAAGGCCCCCATTTTCACTAAATTGGAAGCGGTGGAGCGCCCTGGCTCCTTTTCATCGCCCAGGAGAATGTCATCCTCGTCTTCTACCCCCAGCCATAGACAACACCAGGGATCCCCAAAAAGTTTAAAGTCCCCCTCAAACCCTGCTCTTCTTGCTCCTCATCATCCTCCCCCCAGCCACCATCCTCCTCTGACTTGTCTCAGATGGAGTAGCCTTCCTGGGAATTCATTCAGCATTGACTTCCTCATCTTCCATCTCCTGCTCCTCGACGGCTTGATCAATGACACGACGCAATGCACACTCCAGAAAGACGGCGTAAGATACGATGTCACTGATGGTGCCCTGGCTGCGACTGACCAGTTTGGTGATCTCATCAAACGGCCGCTGAAGTCTGCATGCATCGCGCATGAGCAGCCACTGGCGCGGTGAAAAGAAACCAAGCTCCCCAGAACCTGTCCTGCTGCAGAGTTCGTACAGGTAGTCGTTAACGGCACGTTGCTGCTGGAGCAGCCTATCATATATATACAAGGTGGAGTTCCAGCGCATCGGGCTGTCACAAATCAGACGTCTGACGGGCAAGTGGTGTCACCACTAAACGTTAGAAAAGCGAGCCATGGCCGTGTAAGATGTGTAAGATGTCCTGGATCCCGGGGTATTTGGAAACGAATCGCTGCACGACTAAGTTCAGGACGTGTGCCATTTTGCCCTGTTTCAGCGCGCTCAGCAGATTGGCACTGTTGTCGCACACCATTTTACCAACTGTCAAATTGAGCGGGGTCAGCCACTGATCGGCCTGTGACCACAGAGTTGAAAGTAGTGCAGGACCTGTGTGGCTCTTGGCTTCCAGGCACAACAGCTGCAGCACAGCATGGCAACGTCTTATCTGGGATGTCGAATAGGTTCTGGGGAGCTTGGGGGGTGCAGCGGAAGAGGCGGTAGCAGTGGAAAAGGAGGAGTCAGCCAAGGAGGAGACGGAGGATGGAGTAGGAGGAGGAGAAGAAGAAGCAGGCCTGCATGCAATCCTTGGTGGTAACACCAAATCCACACGGGGGAGCCACGGGTTACATGCTTGACAGCCGCCAGAAGGTTCACCCAGTAAGCAGTAAAAGTTATGTACTTTCCCTGCCTATGTTTGCTAGACCACGTGTCTGTGGTGAGATGTATCTTGGCACCGACACTGTGTGCCAGAGATATATTTGCTTGCCGCTGAACATGGCCATATGGCTCTGGGATGCCATTCTGGGATAAATATTTCCTTCCGGGGACCTTCCATTGTGGTGTGCCAATGGCCACAAATCTAAAGGCCTGCGAGTCCACCAGTTTATATGGCAGTAGTTGGCAGGCTAGCAGTTCCGACAAGCCAGCGGTCAGCCATTGGGCAAGAGGGTTATCCGGTGTCATCAACTTTTTACGCTGGAACATTTGGGCCACGGAAGCCTGCCTTCTGCCAGATGAACGCGACGACGCACGGTGAAAGGTGGAGTGGAGGACAAATGGGAGGAGACAGGAGAAGAAGAAGAGGCAGGATGTGGAGTGCCGGGAGTGTGACTTTGTGGGTTCTGATGGCGTTGCTCCCACTGGGCTCGGTGATGGGAGGCCAGGTGCCTTCTTAAGGCAGTCGTGACTAGGTGAGTGTTGGGCTTATCGCGACTTATGCGTTGACAGCACAGGCTACAGATGGCAACACTATTGTCAGCAGCTGACCAGTAAAAAAAAAAAACACTGCGGAGCCATGTGCTGATGTCCTGGGAGCGCCAGAAGAGACTGTGCATGGTGGATGGCTCGCTCCTGATACATTCACAGTCTGCTTTTTGCCTACTGTGCCCTGCATGCTCTGCCTGCTTCTCCTCTTCCTCTCTTGTGGGCACCCACGTGACGTCCATGGACACGTCATCATCATCACCTTCACCACCAGGTGTGCAGAAGCGGAAGGCTGAGTGAGCCACTTAACCAACTCTGGTGCGAGACTTTGAAGTAATCGCACGCGCCTTCTCCAACTTCTTACTTAGGCTCCGGCCTGGTGCACCTGCCCGAATGCAGATAAGGTGTATCATAAAACGCAGGTTGCTTGGTGTTTGTTCACACACAAGGAAAGTCCATAAACAACAGAAGTCACCTTTTCTACTAGATGTTAATTCACACCCTGTTAGCCGTTCAGCTTCATCAAGTCCATAGGTGGCCTGTTCGCCTTTAGAGGGACCTGAGTCCTCCAGCCCGGCTCAAACCTCAAATCCAAGCACAGACTCCTGAGCTCCACTGTCAGAGGGAGGTAAATCCACACACCTGGCAGTGCTGGCTGGTTTTTATGCCTGGCAAAACTCAGCCTGGAACATGGGGAGTAGTCACCCACCCAGCACTTTGACTACTCCCAGTAAGAGCTGTCCCGGATCAGCTATAACAGCCATGCTAAATCTTTAGGTGTCAATTAGCAATAGCTGCTGCTGACACATAAAATACCGGCTCTTACTTCACCGAGGCCAGGAACCTTGGTGACACATACCTTCCATCCACGATGATTCCAGGTACAGTCTTACATACCCCCCCTTTGTTCAACCCTGAGGGGGTGAACACCTGCCATGCAGTATACCCGGGACAGGGCATCCGTGTTTCGCTGCAACCGGTCTGCCCTGTGTTCCACGGAGAACTTAAAGTTCTGTATGGACAGGAACCATCTGGTGACTCAGGCATTTCTCTCTTTGGCCTGGCTCATCCACTTGAGAGGGGAGTGGTCAGTCCCCAGCCGGACTTTCTCCCCAACAAATAGTAGCAGAGAGACTCGAGTGCCCACTTGATAGCCAGGCACTCTCTCTCCACTATGCTATACCTGGTTTCAGCTGGGGTGAGCTTGCGGTTTAAAAATACAACAGGATGCTCCTCCCTGTTGACTCCCTGAGAGAGTACAGAACCGACGCCTACTTCGGAGGCATCTGTCTGTACCACAAACTCCCTATTAAAGTTGGGCGTCACCAAAAGCGGTGACCCGCACAGGGCCAACTTCAAAGTGGAAAAAGCCTATTCCGCCCGCTCATCCCAGCGAACCATCACTGATTTTCGTCCCTGCAAGAGCTCTGTCAAGGGCACGGCTATAGTGGCAAAGTGGGGAACAAATCTCATGTAATAGCTTATTATTCCTAGGAACAACTTTACTTGTTTAGTGGTGTCAGGTCGGGGCCAATACCCAGGTATTTTGTCTCCTCTAACCCTATCGCGCATTTTTTTGGGTTTAGCGGTTAGTCCAGCTTTTCGAAGGGAGTCTACTACAGCCTGCACTTTGGGCAGGTGACTTTCCCAGTCAGTACTGTGGATGACAATATCGTCCAGGTAAGCCGAAGTGTACCGACGATGTAGTCGCAGCACAATGTCCATTAGCCTTTGAAAAGTGGCGGTGGCGCCATGCAGACCAAAGGGTAACACCTTATACTGGTACAGCCCCTCCGGTGTGATTAAGGCCGTTTTCTCTTTGGGAGCCTCCGTTAAAGGTACCTGCCAGTACCCTTTGATGAGATCCAAAACAAAAAAATACCGGGCTTGTCCTAACCTCTCAATCTGCTCATCTACCCAGGGCATGGGATACGCGTCGAACTTAGATACCTCGTTAAATTTTCGAAAATCGTTACAAAACTGTAACATCCTGTCCGGTTGGAGGTATCAGTACTATAGGGCTGTCCCACTCACTTCTAGGCTTCTCGATGACGTCTAGTTGTAGCATTAGTTGTACTTCCTCAGAGATGGCCTGTCTCCAAACCTCAGGTACCCGGTATGGTTTCAACCGGATTTTGGCCTGAGGTTCAGTGACAATGTCATGCTGGATTATGGAAGCGCGTCCAGGGAGGTCTGAGAACACATCTGTGTTCCTGCTGACGAACACCCTGGCCTCCTGAGTCTGTTTAGAGGAGAGGCTATCAGCAATCTTCACTGTGGCAACCGCTTCCTTTACATCAGACTTAGGGGCCGGAACCTCTCCCCCTAGAAAACTCGGCCGCGGGCTATCGTCAGTACTGGTCTCCCTATCCTTCCACAGTTTAAGTAAATTCACATGGTACTCCTGCTCCGGCTTCCGCCGCCCTGGCTGGTGTACCTTGTAGTTTACTTCTCCAACCTTTTTGAGTACTTCGTAGGGTCCCTGCCACCTAGCCAGTAACTTACTGTCCACTGTCAGTACCAGAACCAAAATCTGATCTCCCGGGTTAAAGATCCGGACCCGAGCTTGCCGATTATACACCCGACTTTGAGCTCGCTGAGCTGCCTCCATATGTTCCTTTACCAGTGGCAACACGGTTTCCATACATTCCTGCAAAAGTCACCTTTTCTCCTGGGTGTTAATTCACACCCTGTTAGCTGTTCAGCCTCATCAAGTCCATAGGCAGCCTGTTCGCCTTTAGAGGGGCCTGAGTCCTCCCGCCCGATTCAAACCTCAAATCCCAGCACAGCCCTCAGTTCACAGCACACAGACTCCTGAGCTCCACTGTCAGAGGGACGTAAATCAACACACCTGGCAGTGCTGGCTGGTTTTTATGCCTGGCAAAACCCGGCCTGGAATATGGAGAGTAGTCACCCACCCAGCACTTTGACTACTCCCAGTAACAGCTGTCCCGGATCAGCTATAACAGCCATGCTAAATCTTAAGGTGTCAATTAGCAATAGCTGCTGCTGACACATAAAATACCGGCTCTTACCCTGTACTTCACCGAGGACAGGAACCTTGGTGACACATTCACGATGATTCCAGGTACCTTCTTACAGCAGGTTTATCAAACCCCTTAATCAGTATTTTGTGGAAGCAGGTATATCGCAGGCCTCAATCAATATTTGGTGGAAGCAGGTATATCGAACCCCTTAATCAGTATTTTGTGGACACAGGTATATCGCAGCCCTCAATCAATATTTGGTGTAAGCAGGTATATCAAACCCCTTAATCAGTATTTTATGGAAGCAGGTATATCATACCCCTCAATTATTATTTTTGCCACAACAGTTATATCACACCACCCTGTTTATTTGGGGCAACAGGTATATCACAGCCCTCAATCAGTATTTTGTGGAAGAAGCTATATCACACCCCTCAATCAGTTTTTTGGGGGGCAACAGGTATATCACACCCGTTGCAATTAGTTGTTCCAATAGCGTTTGTCCCTATATATAGCTGCGGTATCGCAGCAGAACCGCACACAACTGCTGCACAATACAAATGCACTATAATATACTTTCTATGTTAGAAAGTATATTAGAAGTATATCACACCCCTCAATATTTCACACATATCAATAGCACACCTATACCAGTCCTTAAAAGGACTTTTGTGGCCCTATTAGCTAGCGTTTGGTGTCCCTAACAGCCTGGTCCTGCTCCACAAAGCAACCTCTCCCTACACTGGCAAAACACAGAATTTAAAATGGCTGTCAGATCGGGTTCTGTTATAGGGTGGGGGTGTGTCCATGTGCTGAAACATCTTAATTGGCTGTCCTGTCCCACCTGATGGATGTGTCATGGGTCAAAGTTCGGTGCAATGCAAAAGAATATGGCTCCGGTGGACATCGCCATATGTTCGCATGTTCGGTGAATCGCGAACGCGCAAGGTTCGCTACGAAACGACCGCCGGGCGAACCGCAAGGCCATCTCTACCTGAGGATATAGAAAGACCATGCTATAGAATAGACTTTACAGAAGGCATGGAAATAAAACATAACTTTTAATTTGTATTGATCAAAAACCATATATGGAATTCAAAGAGACATCAAAACTGGGCCCAAAAACAAAACAATAAAAAACAAAGAGAGCAGCACTGGCGAGGGTGTTATCTAGGTGGTACAATAGAGCATGAGCAGGAAGAGAAAAACTTTCCCTAATATGCCCTATCTATCCCTGATCAGGACTCACCTTGGTGACAGGTGAACCTAACACTGGAACCTATCCCCTACCCGTCAATGCCCTTACACCCAGAGGCGGATTAAGTGCATGATAGGCCCGGGGCTGTCTACCTAACTCGCGCCCCCCCCCCCATTTTATTTTTTTTTCTGTATGAAGAGGCTGCGGTGCAGCTCTGTCCCATCTGAGTGATTGGGGCTGAGCTGCAATACCAAGTGCAGTGCTATCAAATGGACAGCGCTGTGCTTGGTAAGGAGCAAAGAGGCTGCAGCGCTCACTGGGACATCGCGGTCTCCTCAAACAGCTGATTGGAGGGGGTGCCAGGAGTCAGACCTCGACCATCTCATAGCTCTCTGAGTACAGATGTCATAGATGTTACCTGCAGTCCTATGTAACACCCCACATAACACAGTGAACTATTGTGTTATGTGGGGTATTACATAGGACTGCATTATCTGCACACAGAAAGTTATCACTGTTATCTGGGCTGTTGCATAGGACTGAAGGTGACAAATTAAAATTTTTGTTCCCAAATTTAAAATACATATGATTATGATAAAAAAAAGACTTGGAGGAGAAGATAAGTGGTGAGCCAGCTCTACATATAGGGGAACACAGCATCACATACTTCTTACATCCAGTGACGTCTCCTGTCATGTAGATCTTCTCTTTCCTCTTCTCCTCCGTTTGACCCAGGCCGCCATGACAAATTATTTTAGCCGCATCTCGTCTCTACAGAGTTTGTTACACAGACACGTTAGATTTCTTATAATTGGGGTCATTTATCAAACTGGTGTAAAGTAGAACTGGCTTAGGTGCCCATAGCAACCAATCAGATTTCACCTTTCATTTTCCATAGGAGCTGTCCAAAATGAAAGGTGGAATCTGTTGCTATGGGTAACTAACCCAGTTCTACTTGACACCAGTTTGATAAATTATTCCAAAGGTCCCTATAGTGTCTACAGCAATTATAATGTCCCCTAGAGTGCCCCAGTAATAATAACACCCTATTTTGTGCTCAAGGTAATAATGCCTGTATAGTGTCCCCAAAAATAATGTCCCCTAATAGCAATGCCCCCACACTACCCCCATATAGTAATTTCCCCCATACTGCCCCCATATAGTAATTTTCCATACACTTCGCCCATATAGTAATTTTACCCACACTGCTCCATATAGTAATTTCCCCCACACTGCCCCATATATAAATGTTCCCCACACTGCCCCCATAAAGTAATTTCCCCCACACTGCCCCATATAGTAATTTCCCCCACACTGCCCCATATAGTAATTTCCCCCACACTGCCCCATATAGTAATTTCCCCCACACTGCCCCCATATAATAATTTCCCCCACATTACCCCATATAGTAATTTCCCCCACATTACCCCATATAGTAATTTCCCCCACATTACCCCATATAGTAATTTCCCCCACACTGCCCCATATAGTAATTTCCCCCACACTGCCCCATATAGTAATTTCCCCTACACTGCCCCCATATAGTAATTTCCCCTACACTGCCCCCATATAGTAATTTTACCCATACTGCTCCATATAGTAATTTCCCCCACATTGCCCCATATATTAATTTGCCTCACACTGCCCCCATAAAGTAATTTCCCCCACACTGCCCCCATAAAGTAATTTCCCCCACACTGCCCCATATAGTAATTTCCCCCACACTGCCCCATATAGTAATTTCCCCCACACTGCCCCATATAGTAATTTCCCCCACACTGCCCCATATAGTAATTTCCCCCACACTGCCCCATATAGTAATTTCCCCCACACTGCCCCATATAGTAATTTCCCCCACACTGCCCCATATAGTAATTTCCCCCACTGCTCCATACAGTAATTCCCCCCCACTGCTCCATACAGTAATTTCTTCCACACTGCCTTTCATGTAGTAATTCCCCCACACTGTTCCCTATGTAGTAGTTTTCCCCCACAAAGTAATTTGCCCCCCACACTGCCCCCCATCAAGTAATTTGCCCTGACACTGCAATCTATTAAGTAACTTGCTCCCACACTGCCCTTCATTAATTTTCCCCACACTGCCCCCATTACGTAATTTGCCCCCACGCTGCCCTTCATTAAGTAATTTGCCCCCACACTGCCGCCAATTAAATAATTTGCCCCCATGGAAACATTTGCCCCCACTGTCCCTGTAGTAATATGTCCTCCTCTGCCCCCCAAAGTCTGCACACACATATAAAAAAAAAAACAACAACAAAAAATAAAATAAAGGCTAATGCTTACCTGTGTTCTAAATGGTGAGGCAGGCGCGCGTACATCAAAGCCCTGCGCGTGCCCATATGTAGGCGTGTGATGACATCACCACACACGCCGCTTTTACCACCACATAGGCCTCAGGCCTACTAGGCTTTAATCCTATGGCAGTGATAGGCGGCGGGCAGGGAACTATGTGTTCCTGTGCCCCGCCGCAGTATGTGGGCATTCGGGTCAGCATTGGGCCCCCGACCCGAACAGCTCTATTATAAATCGCCACTGCTTACACCTTTTGCATTGGCACAGTGTAGGGTGTGTTAGGGCACTAAGCGCGGTATGTTCCAGTGCAGGGTTTGCACACCATCAGGGTGTTCTCTGTGATCAAGGGTAGATAGTCCTTAATCCAGGAAGATTTGCAGAGTCAAGAACACTGCTTCCAAAAAGCTTCAGAGTGCTTAGTCAGCAAAGTGATCAACAAAACCACAGCTATACAGACCCTGCTGCTGGTTAGGGACTATAGCACATACACCCATTACCTAGATAACCTGCATGCCAGTGTAACTCCAGGTCTTTGTCATAAAATGTACACCTATGTCCTCAAATGCCTGCAAGTTCAATTTCATTGCCACAAAGTCAAGCCACCATACCTCATCGTCTGGTAACCGGCACTGCACTTAGTACCTTCTGTTGATGGATGTACCACAAGTTATATTTTACAAGGAAAGACTGTTATACTTTTACTTTCGGCATGACTCTTCAAACTACATATCAACTACACTCAAACCTTAAGGGAGCAATGTCCTGAGGGAGTACACTGGGACACAACACTTCATCAGGGCCATTTACCACTGCTATCCTCTGCACCAGCTTCTCAGTGGCTCACTGCACATGCACATCTCTCTCCATTCACTTGTGAGCAGACATAGTGTGCATATAGACTGAGACCAAGAACCTAATCATGCCTAGGCATACCTTAATATTGGGAGTCCGACCTGATGAAAGAAACCAATGTGGATAAACAGAACTGTAAAGAAAGCAATAAATGACAAAAAGAAAGCATATAAAACACTAAAACAGGAGAGTAGCACGGAAGCACTGAAAAACTATAAGGAAAAAAATAGAACATGTAAAAGACAAATAAAAGCGGCCAAACTAGAGACCGAGGGATTAATTGCCAAAGAGAGTAAAACTAACCCTAAAATGTTCTTCAATTATATAAATGTTAAAAAGTATAAATCTGAAGGTTTTTTAGTTTTTTTTGCCTTCCTCTGGATCAACTTGCAGGATGACAGGCCGAACTGGATGGACAAATGTCTTTTCTCGGCCTTATGTACTATGTTACTATGTTATGTTACTATGATGGTGGTAGTTGGGTGGCCTTAGTGTAATGAGTTTGGTACAGGTGCAAGGTGGCAGGAAATGCAGCTGTTGTGGCTGGCGAATGGTGCTGGAGTCAATAACCAGGCCAGTTGTAGAAAGTAAACAAGTCTCTCTTTACAAAAGTGAAGACTGGGGGTTGTAGTACATCAAATGGTATCAAAACACAGTTCTAGTCAATTCACAGTGCAAATCTTCCCTGATAGCAATGTATGAATATAAACAAATATGTGGGTTATAGTACTGTTTCCCTTAAAATAAATGAAAAATAGGACCTCGCAACTTCACAAATGTTTGTAGAGTTTCGCTGTCCTATTTTCTATTTGTTTGGATTTGAGATACTGACCCATCTCTTTAACGGATATGCTGCATTTACTATCTGAGACTATATTTGGGGATTGGTTTTATTTCTACTCCTCCCCTCTATCCTTCCAAAGTCTCTCTTTCTGTAAAATCTAAGGCTAGCAATAAGGTTATTGCAAAAGAACAGCGTTTCCATCTTTTGTGTAACAACTGCAAAAATTTCTGGGCAAAAAATGGATGGGGCTTATGTAAGACCCATCCATAAGTTGGTGGTCCCTGATGAGTTTGGGGAGAGTTCCCATGGAGGGGCTTACACGGCCCAAATTTACCAACGACAATGTTGGAAAGTATGGAATTTCAGGCTATTGTCGTAATAGGCCAGTGACTTTCCTCCATACAGAAACATTGCGGTAGTAATAGAGACCTAGTCTATATACTGTAACAATGTCTTTGGTAAAGTACTAGAGGGGGTTTATAGCTTGCCTAGATTGCTCAGATGGGTGAAATAAAATGAATACAGAAGTCTTTAAGGTTTCAGCAGAGTAAATATTCCGATTTATGGGCTGAATTTTTTGGGGAATGGTAAGTAGGATTGGTAGAGGGACCTACCATTCCACCCCACTCCAGTACAGCTGCCAGTTCTAGTCACTGGGATTGTTACTAGGGAATAAATGGAGGCCTCAGTTCCTTTAGTCTGGGTCAGAGCCTTGGAGCTGACAGACCTGTCTCCTGTGAAAAGTTTAATCTGCATGGGATTTGTACCTAGGTCAGGTAGAAACCAATTTTTAATTAGTGCCCAGACGGACCAGGACTTTGATTTAGTTTTTATGTGTTCTTTTGGTGCCATGCCTTCACACCAAGTGCTTGTATAACTTGGATTCCTTGTTTTGTGCTGGATACAAAATAAACTGAGTCTGGACTTTTAAAACTGCTGAACCCAGTGACGACTGTCATCGCTGCCCCTGTTCACACACAGATACCTACAATACATATTCGTACACTGAGAGACAAATAGAGCTTTCTTTGAAGGATGGTTTAAATGGTCCTCATCATGAGCGTAAATACGATATTAATGTAGGAAATTACAATCCACATTTCAGTTTCACATAGAAGATGTTTGGGTAGATTCTGTCTGTGTCACAAATGAGTCTATGAAACTTGAGCAAACACTATTATTATCACCCGTAATTTATCTGTCTCAGAAGTCACCCAGGGACAGAGACAAGTCTCTGACACAGTTCGCTTCTTTTTTTTTTTTTCATCCAGTTTGACAGACAAGACGGATTCCTCATTATTATGGAAAATATAGGGTTTGAAGTAATTGCTATTTAAATATGAATGGGAGCAAAATTGGGCGCAGCCTTAAGTGGCCTTCCTTTGTCAATGTATAACTTTCTTCTGAATTTCCATGTTAATTATTGCTTATTTTTTTTTAAACTGGCTTAATTGGCAATAAACATCTCAACTTTTTAAGCTCGTTAAAATGCAGTCACCGATATTTGATGGGAGTTTTAAAGACACGGGATTAGCTTTTCCTCTGTGTGTGTAACCTGTAATGATGGCAAACATCTTTCTTATTCCAAACCATTCAGCTACTCTGAAGATTTGCATTTTACCTGGTGTTTTATAGCAGTTGTATGTGGTATTGCAGTTTAACACCAATCACTTTTTTGGAACTGAGCTGCAATTCCAGGCACAACCTATGAACAGATGTGGCACTGTTTCTGGAAAAAAGCAGCCATAGTTTTCAAATACTGTAAAACCCCTTTACATCTAAGACAAGTGGTGCAAACATTTGTTCTTTTATAAAAAGTACCTCAAATATTGTACAGCAAAGTAACAGTAGAGTCTACAGAGGTTCCAATTTGAGCCAAACTTCTAAGCCTGGGTGTGCACATTAGACAGCTTATGACTGAACACTCATTTGTGTTCTATGCTGAGTGTGCATATGTACTCAATAGGGAGAGGGAGTAAGTCACTTTGGGTCCTTCTGGCTGTGGCATATCTCCTTTGAAAACAAAAAATAAAATACCGGCCCCCCATACACATTAGATGATTGACTGGTCCCACCAAAAACAATGGGTTCTGACATAATTCCAATGTGTGTGGCTTAAAGGGGTTGACCAACATTTTGTTTATTATTTCTCCTCCAGCCAGTGGTACCTGTGAAGGCATCCGTAGTAGTTCATACTTACCGGCTCCCTGCTGCTCCATGGGTCCTGGGCTTCACTGGACTTCTGAACCCTGCCTGTCAACTTCTTCATGGATGGGGTCCTGTGCATCTCTGCAGTGACTGACCGACCTCAACAGTGACGTGTCATCAGTTGGCACATGTCCCAGCAGTGACCTTCCGCCTTGGGACATGTCACTGTTGAGACCTGTAACCCTGTCTGTGCAGAGGTTGACAAAGATGTTATGTAAGCCAGAACTATCATTTTATAATATTTGTACAAATTTTGACGCTTTGGTCTACTTAGTAGACCATCCTATGTACCAAAGTAGACCATACAGGAGCTTTGAGATCAAATTATATAAGGTTATCCTACCACAAAATAGAGCTTATTATATGGTCTTCTAGAGGGTTGTTCTTCTCAAAGTAGAGGCCCAAGGTTCATAGGATATAACATTTTACATGTTTTAGTCTACATTATTGGTAGTCTTCTCAAGAGCCAGGCAATCACTATTTGTTAGGTGAGTTCCTTGATAATAAGTTGATTACCTGTTGTCCCAGAATCGTACCGGTTGTCCCATTAAAGTATTTCAGCACTGTTCACTTTCCATGTGTAGTTTCCCAAAAGTGCCACCACAGGTGAAATCGAACATTACACATCATTGAAATCAATGAATAGTCCACGGACATGTTGGGTCCTCCAGAGTGGGAAACACTCTTTGTAGCTTAACAGGATATTAGGCTTTCTTTGCAATTTTAACTTCAGGCTAAAATTTTAGAACTAGAAAATATACGCAAGATTTTAGGATTACCGGAAATTGACCTGATCCACATAAATAAGGATCAATGGAAAAAAAACGAATATTTATGAATATTTATTTATCTACAGTATGGAATCGAGAAGAGCAAGAAGAGAGAGTGATATATACATGCACTTCTCTCTACTCGTTCCAGTGATCAGTCAGGGTCTCAGCACTCAGACCCTCTCCGATTAAAACTTTTCATATGTCTCTTTGACATATCAAAACTTTTACCAAAACTCAACGACACTTTGACTATCTAATGCATCCAATAAAACTCAGATGGCTGAAGGACAAGTCAACAAACCCATCCAAATTGGAGCAGACTACATTTCCTATTCTAGGGTTTTGCACAGCTAAGTTCAGAAGAAGAAGAAGTGATATTTACTCTGTAAAGCTAATGCAGTTTTCTCCATTACATTTTATGGAAGTATCTGTTGCCCGTAATAGTTGATTGCCCTTGATCCTCAAGTGTCTCTAATTTCCCACTTGTCACCTCCTGTAATAAGAGACAATTAGCCGCAGCCACATAGTCACAAATATAATTCCCCACCTTAAAAAGCAAAATGGAAGGCATAACTGCCCGGGATATTAGGCTTGGTAATGGCTTCAAGCACTTGATTGATAATGCACCGATATAGAGATTTCCTTATTTCCAGCAGAATGGAGAGAAGCTTGCCCTTTTTTCTCAACTATATCTCAGGAATGATGCATGATTCAGCCTAGTTACTGCAATATCCAAGAGCTTCACCAATTTGAAAATGTGATGACTGGGTGATAATAGCGGACAATTTTGCACACTTCAGTTCCATTAGTGCAATTACCTTGCCTTAGGTGTTTTCAGTCCGGTGTGGAGCATGGCATTCTTCTGCTGCACTGTTAGAGTAATGGTGGCTTTGTATACGCTATACATCCTGGGCTTTAAGATGTAATAAAAAGTACCATTTAATAAATCCGGTTTCCATGCTTTTGTAGTTTCATTATTTTGAACTTTTTTTTTTTTTTGGGGGGGGGGGGGGGGGGGGGGGTTGCATTTATGACATATAAAAATTTCATAGTAGAAACAAAAAAAGGCTCTGTAGGATTGAAGGTTTTTAGAAGTTGACTTGAAGGCTCCTAAATTCAATCCATAAAAGAGGCCAGAATAAGACTGGTGGAGCCCGTGGAGGGCCATAGGCATTCCCTGGTTCTGGGGTTCCTGCCTGGTGTTAGGTGAGGGTGTCCTTGGTGTAGGTATATTTCAAGGTGCAAGGCAGGGTCCCAATGTAACGCAAGGCAATGTAGTACTGTAGCAATGCAGGTGTAGGCAATTATATGTCTGATGCGAACAATTGTTTACTATAGGCAATGTTTGCCCAGTATGCATACATGTTCTTACAGCAGTTGTCACAGTTCAGATTTTGCAGAGACCGGCAGATCTTACACATGTACAGTTTCCACAATCTTTCCAGTTCTACAGGCGGATGGTAGACAAGCCTAGTTGTCTCTTCTGTGAGTCAATCTTCCAGTGTCTCTTACATGTGAAGTGTCCCTCTGCAGACTCTGTATGGAGAGAATGTGTCATTTAGAACATTCTATTAGTCTAGTGCAGAGTATAGAAGAGCACATATGCTGCTGACATGGGACCTAGCTTGCAAAAGGACCCAGCCAGAACTATGCCAGAAAAAGATCCACTGGAGAAGCAGAACTGATGGAAGAAAAGAAGGGAGTGTAGAGTCGAAGTCACTGAAGAACTGCCATTGTAACAAGACCTCCATTGCCATGTGTTCAGGATTTTGCCTCCGGTTCCTGGACACATAACGCAGTTTGATCATCTGCATCTCAAAGTACAGTAGAAGGGTGGACTTCAAAAAAGGTGCAGAGCTTAATCTGATGTTTAGGGCATGCCCTATTGGATCCATTTCTTTACAAAAAGCATTACCATATTTTTCACCCTACAAGTCGCACCAGTCCATAAGATGCACCTAGGTTTTAGAGGAGGACAATAAGAAAAAAATATTTTCCATTACTCCTCAGGTCAGACCAGCAGTCAGACCCCCAATGTTAATCAGACCTCAGCTGACATCCCCAATCAGACCCCCAATGTTAATAAGACCCTCAATCAGACCTCATATCGGCCCCCTAATGCCATATATCATCCCCCAATGCTATATATCAGCCCCCGATGCCATATATCAGCCCCCCAAAGCCATATATCATCCCCCCAGCCTCATGTCAGCCCCCAGCCTCATATAGCCCCCAGCCTTATATATCAGTCCCCAGCCTCATATATTAGCCCCCCAGCCTCACATATTATCCCCCCAGCCTCACACATTATCCCCCAGCCTCATATATCAGCCTTGCAGACTCATATATCATCCCCCCAGCCTCATATATCAGCCCCCAGCCTCATATATCAGCCCCCAGCCTCATATGAGCTCCCAGCCATCAGCGCAAATAAAATAAATAAACCACTTACCTCTCCTGGACACCGCCGCTCCTCACTACCAGTGCTGTCTCTCTTCTTCCTGGTCATTGGCTGTCAGCTGTGAAGGCTGCGCACAGCGTGAGGTCACACTGTGCGCAGCCCTGCACAGCCGACAGCCGAGGACCAGGAAGCAGTGAGTACAGAGCTTTTCACCGCTTCCCAATCTTCCAGTACTAATCAGCCCTTCCATAATAAAAGCGCAGATTAGTATTCACCCCAAAATGTGTCTTATGGGGCGAAACATACAGCCCCCCTTGCCTGGATTCATAAGTGCAGGTCAGCTGGAGAAGTGCATTGTAAAGAGAATTACTTTAAAGAGACACTTTGGCCTATGAACTACCCGTGCAGCCATGAAACCTGTACCATCTGTGGAATGTGCATTTTTTGTACCAACCTCCAGTCCATGCATGCTGAGAACTGTCCTGATGTATTTGCATTTTAATTCTTCAGTAAAGAACTGTTCTTCTGCACAGCTGCTTCATCATTGCTTCCTGTACTGATATGCTGCTACATTTCAGCGTCATGAACTGGGACTCTGTCTTGCGCCTCAAAACCGTCAACATCAAAGGCACCTCAACTGTCATCAGGCAGTAGAACCCCAAAGCCCAAGTGTGCCCTGAGGGGAAGAAGGTGCCCTTCCACATCACAGCAAAAGCCTAGTGAGCGGTAGAACCGTTAAGACCTGTAGTGGGGTTCATAGTCATACTTACCTAGTTCCTGCCACTGGAATCCAGCTGCATCGCTCCACAGCCACCTTTGCAGGTCTCGGGTGGCAGTCCTGTTGATGGGTGTCATGTGACTGCTGCAGCCAATCACTGGCCACAGTGGTGACCTATTACCTGTGTGCCATGTGACTAAGTGATGTACCGCATGGGTAATCATTTTTGAAGGGTTTTGCAAAAAAGGTGTAGGTGGATGATGAATTCCCCCTTTGTGTTTGTTGCTAAACTACATCCTCCAGCATCCTCTGTGTCCTGTCTTTGCACTGCAACCAAGGGCATCCCACCTTCCATCAGGCAGAAGATTCTAAACAGGGTACTTCCCAGGGTAAAAACAACTAGCAGGTTCCCCCAATCCTTTTCACTGTAACAGTTGCTGTTTTACAACATCATTTTTTCAAGAGGGACTCATCATAGTGCTTCTTGTCCTTTACTATGACTCGCTAGTCAATCCTTGGTCTGATAGGTCAGAATCTATGAGTAACTTTGAGCCAATTAAACTTGGGTGCCTGACCCCTTTTTCCTAATGTAGTATGGGCTCCCTTGCCCATACACAGGCTGTACTAATGGTACGTCTACCCCTGGTACTAGTTTCAAGAACAGATTTATTTTTGGGCAGTGCTCCATGGGTAAAAAAAATATGCAAATCAGTGCATGTGGGCCAAACTAGAGATTCCTTCAAGGGAAAGAGTGACCCATCTAGAAACAGATATCTACAGCTAGGTTGCCCTTCTTTTTGAAGGAATCTTTGGAAATTATTCTTCAAGTCCAATTCTTATACCATCAATAAAGTTTAATAGGTTTTGGATCAAAGAAATGGACCCTAGTGGCAAGTGATGGGCTCCAAAGGAAGCCAAAATGTTTCTTTCTCCTGGATCTTTGGGGCCCATTATAGTATCAGAGCCTGGACCCACAAAAGGATCCTCTGATACTCTGGTGGGCCAGTCTGACCCTGCTCTGGCTTGATGCAAGACAATATGGATACCACAAAGTACCAAAGGGGGTGGGACTAATGATGTCTGGGTTCCTTCTACCCAAGAGCCTAATAGCAGCCACAAGATCTGCCATATAGTACTGTCTAAACTCTGTAGTGGTTCAGTTAGATGATACGCATCCTAGATTTTGGTTGGAAAGAGAGATATATGTACTATGTTACAACATAGGTCTCATGTACAGTAAATTAACTGTCTAATGTAATACAGGTCCTTCTAAAAAAATTAGCATATTGTGATAAAGTTCATTATTTTCTGTAATGTACTGATAAACATTAGACTTTCATATATTTTAGATTCATTACACACCAACTGAAGTAGTTAAAGCCTTTTATTGTTTTAATATTGATGATTTTGGCATACAGCTCATGAAAACCCAAAATTCCTATCTAAAAAAATTAGCATATCATGAAAAGGTTCTCTAAACGAGCTATTAACCTAATCATCTGAATCAACTAATTAACTCTAAACACCTGCAAAAGATTCCTGAGGCTTTTAAAAACTCCCAGCCTGGTTCATTACTCAAAACCGCAATCATGGGTAAGACTGCCGACCTGACTGCTGTCCAGAAGGCCATCATTGACACCCTCAAGCAAGAGGGTAAGACACAGAAAGACATTTCTGAACGAATAGGCTGTTCCCAGAGTGCTGTATCAAGGCACCTCAGTGGGAAGTCTGTGGGAAGGAAAAAGTGTGGCAGAAAACGCTGCACAACGAGAAGAGGTAACCGGACCCTGAGGAAGATTGTGGAGAAGGACCGATTCCAGACCTTGGGGGACCTGCGGAAGCAGTGGACTGAGTCTGGAGTAGAAACATCCAGAGCCACCATGTACAGGCGTGTGCAGGAAATGGGCTACAGGTGCCGCATTCCCCAGGTCAAGCCACTTTTGAACCAGAAACAGCGGCAGAAGCGCCTGACCTGGGCTACAGAGAAGCAGCACTGGACTGTTGCATGTCATTCGGAAATCAAGGTGCCAGAGTCTGGAGGAAGACTGGGGAGAGGGAAATGGCAAAATGCCTGAAGTCCAGTGTCAAGTACCCACAGTCAGTGATGGTCTGGGGTGCCATGTCAGCTGCTGGTGTTGGTCCACTGTGTTTTATCAAGGGCAGGGGCAATGCAGCTAGCTATCAGGAGATTTTGGAGCACTTCATGCTTCCATCTGCTGAAAAGCTTTATGGAGATGAAGATTTCATTTTTCAGCACGACCTGGCACCTGCTCAAGGTGCCAAAACCACTGGTAAATGGTTTACTGACCATGGTATTACTGTGCTCAATTGGCCTGCCAACTCTCCTGACCTGAACCCCATAGAGAATCTGTGGGATATTGGGAAGAGAAAGTTGAGAGACGCAAGACCCAACACTCTGGATGAGCTTAAGGCCGCTATGGAAGCATCCTGGGCCTCCATAACACCTCAGCAGTGCCACAGGCTGATTGCCTCCATGCCACGCCGCATTGAAGCAGTCATTTCTGCAAAAGGATTCCCGACCAAGTATTGAGGGCATAACTGAACATGATTATTTGAAGGTTGACTTTTTTTGTATTAAAAACACTTTTCTTTTATTGGTCGGATGAAATATGCTAATTTTTTTAGATAGGAAATTTGGGTTTTCATGAGCTGTATGCCAAAATCATCAATATTAAAACAATAAAAGGCTTGAACTACTTCAGTTGTGTGTAATGAATCTAAAATATATGAAAGTCTAATGTTTATCAGTACATTACAGAAAATAATGAACTTTATCACAATATGCTAATTTTTTTTGAAGGACCTGTACAGCAAAGCACAGAGCACAGCAATGACGCTGCTGTCTCTTTCATAACTGCAATAAACTTTAGAAAATAGCTGCTGGGGAGGTTCTTATATAGTAAGGGGTAGGCAACTTTTCTATTGGTTGCTAGGGATGTTGCTAAGCTCTGACAAAGCCTTCGCATTGGCCCACAAGCTAGAAGAAGGGAGGGATGATCACCTGATGTGCACTGTGTTAAAAAACAAACAAATATTCATCATTATGAATATATAGCACTATATTGTAAATATTTGCGAATTCTCAAAGTGCCGATATTCGCAATAAAAATGTGTAATACGAATATTCACGCTCAACACTAATACTGTCCTGAGACCAGTACAACAGGGCGGATTTAATTTTCTATATTGTCCCAGTACAACTGAACAGTAGAGTTAGATATGTGTAATTACAGCTTCCCCCGGTGCCGGAAAATCAAACCACAAATTGCCTTTTAATGGTTGCACTTGTAGGGAAGCCGGGTCTTTGTGTTAAGGAGAAGCCAATGTGTTTAGTTGGTCACCTAAGGGAATCCACTTATGACTCTATTACCCGCTAAATTAACAGTGATTTAGTTAGGTGTATTTATCATGAAGAGAACCAGCAGATAATTAATACACAGCACTACATGCAAATTGTACCCACAGCACTTATCTCATTTTCAATTAGCACAAATGCTGAAGCAGTATCGGCTTGTTATAGTTTTACCAGGGGTTGGATAATTAATTTCTGCAAGTGGCATATCAGACACCTGATAATGCAGATTATTAATAACTGTCACCTCAGGTATCGGTTCGTTAAAGGAGGTAAATAATTGTTCGACTGTCTGCCCTATGGAATTTTATATTCACAGCTCATTGCACCATTGTGTTTCTTCTCTATCGCAGACACAAGGAAAATAATCAGGGGTGTAAATTATTAGTTATAATAGGGTTTGAAGGGGCAGCCCGGGCTGGCCTTATGGTGGCTGTTCCTGCGATGGGGGCTCCACCATAGGTTTTTGACCGCCACAAATATTAAAGAGCTTTTCCCACTAGCACCTGGATCTTAATACTTTTGTAATTGCATGTAATTAAAAATTTATAATAGCCACTGAATTATTCAATAAAATGTATCTGTATAGCGCCACCTGCTGTTTGTTTTTTTCTTATCTCTTTGTCCTGCTCACTGAGAAGGCCGCACATGCTCAGTTTCATCCTTCAACTGCCTCCTGAGCTGTGACAGGGAGATTTCTGCAGCAGAAAGGACATTGTACCTGAGCTGCTGCAGAAAAGACACTCCCCTTGAGCTGTCTGCTTGATATAAATCTAGCTGAGCAATGAATGGGGAGATCTCTGGATGCATGTGAGGTACAGGGCTGGTTCTAGCCTTGTTGGAAAGGGTTTTCATGCAGGGGTGCACCTAGACTTTATGCTGCCTGAGGTGAAAACTGAAATGGTGCCCCTTTCATTGGGGTTCCGACTCCTGGGTGGCCTACCAGTCATGAAAACTGGGATCCCATGTCCCTGTATGAGTGAAGCGGCAAGTTGGGAGTGCCCACTTCTGCTCCATTCACTCTCAATGGGACTGCTGGAGATAGCCAAATACCATGCTGAGCTATTTCTAAAAGTCCTATAGAGGGTGAATACAGCAGAAGAGTGCATACAAGACCTGCCACTGAATTCATACCGGAATATGGGACTCTTGTTCTTGTGCTGTGACTAGTGTTGAACGAACCCAAACTGTAAAATACCCAGACCTGAACCCGAACTTTGCCAGAAAAGTTTGGGTTCGAGTTCGGTGTTCGGGCATTTAATAAAGCTTTTGAAAGGCTGCGGGGCAGCCAATCAACAAGCTTTTAAGCTGTGGGCACTTAGAAGCCATCACAGCCATGCCTAGTAATGGCATGGCTGTGATTGGCCGGTGCATCATGTGACCCAGCCTCTATACAAGCTGGATCACGTGTAGCACCGCCCATCAGCTCTGAGTAGTGCAGGGACAGGAAGCAGGCAGCTGAAGTGAGGGAGAGTGTTAGGGCTGTTTCACACGAGCGGATGCCGCTCCGTGAAAGAGTGCCAAGACCCGATGCAGACTGCAGAGTCACGGAGCATTAACATGACTGATAATGCTCCGTGACTCGTAAACTGCTGTACGGGCACACGGCAGGGCGCAGAAGGAAAGGAATGCCATATGGTTTTTCGAAGGCAGATTTTGCTGGACTTGTTTTTTACACCATGTCCCATTTGAATCCCCTCTGATGCACCCCTAGAGTAGAAACTCTAAAAAAGTGACCCCATTTTAGAAATTACGGGATAGGGTGGCAGTTTTGTTGGTACTATTTTAGGGTACATATAATTTTTGGTATATTACACTTTTTGTGAGGCAAGGTAACAAGAAATAGCTGTTTTGGCACCGTTTTTATTTTTTGTTATTTACAATGTTTATATAGAGCAGGTTGTTACGGACGCGACAATAACAAAAAGGTCAACTTTTTTTGGTTGTTTGTTTCAGATTTACATAATAAAGCATTTTTGAAAAAAAATATTTTTTAGTGTCTCCATATTCATAAATCCATAGATTTTTTTTAATTTTTGGGGCGACTGTCTTATGTAGGGGCTATTTTTTTTCCGGTATTTCGGTATGAGATGATGGTTTGATTGGTACTATTTTAGGGTGCGTATGACTTTTTGATTGCTTGGTATTACACTTTTTGTGATGTAAGGTGACAAAAAATGGCTTTTTTTACGGTGTTCAACTGAGGGGTTAGGTCATGTGGTAGATTTATAGAGCAGGTTTTTACGGACGCGGCGATACCTAATATGTCTACTTATTTTTATTTTTTTACATTTAACACAATAATATTTTTAAAACAAAAAAAAACATATTTTAGTGTCTCCATAGAGAGACATTTATTTTTTTATTTTTTGGGCAATTGGCAATGTCTTCTGAATGACCCTGTGCTTCTGAAGAAAAATCTGAAGAAGCAGCACCCAAAAAAAAAAAATATATAAAACTGGTGCACAAAAGATCATCAGCTTCAGGGCAGCAGAAATTATGGCACTCAATAGGTGCTACCAGCCCAAACTCTGTGGAACCAACAGCATCTTGCTCTACAGCTCCTGCACAGTCTGAGACAGTGGCAGATGTAGAAGTAACTATACTTGATGAAGATGAGGCTGGTGAATCATCTTTATCTGAAGCAATAAAAGACATGTACACGGAAGACTTGACTGGTAGTTTAGGTGAACTTGAGAAAGAGGGAGAAGCAGAAAGTTCAGACTCTGACATTATGTTGTCAGAAATACCATCCACATCTGCAGTTTTGAGGCACCAGACCCCATGTGTAATTTGGCTACTAAACAAAATTTTATGAAACTGCACCCAATCAATCCATTGTCAGACGCTACCTATACACTGCCTCTTAAAGCACCCAAGGTTTATCTAAGGTCTTGCCTAGGGGCAGTGCAATTCAGAGCAAATGGTTGTCCTATTGTATAGAAACACAGGAACTTTTTTGCTCAACATGTATGGCTTTTTTTCATTGCTGTGTGGAGGGCTATCAAGGCACATGTTTATACACGCATTAAAGAACATGAGGAGTCAAACTTGCACCAAGCCTCTGTATCTGCTTATTTAACTGCTGAAAAGAAAGGAGATATTGAAACATTGATCAATGTCAATGTTAGTTAATAGACAGAAAGAAAAGGTTTAGCAAAATCGCGCTGTTGTTAAAAGAATAATTGATATAATTCTTTGTATTTTAAAATTGGCTCTTGCCTACAGAGGGAAGGATGAGGCAGCTCATGCTTTACTGAATGCTGAATTAAATCAAGGCAATTTTCTGGAGTTGGCAATACTTTACAGCAAATGTGATCCCAAATTCAAAAAACATGTCGACGAAGTAATAGCCATAAGTAAAAAACGAAAAAGCAAAAATCCAGAAAGTAAAGGTAGAGGTAGTCTTGTTACTTTCTTAAGCAAAATATCTATAAACCGACTAATTCTAATAATGGGCAGTATGGTGAAGCAAAAAATAACAGAAGACGTGAAAAAGCTGTACAATTTAGTGTAGAAATGGATAGTATCTAAGATATTTCAGTTAAAGATCAATGTAGCATAATTTTGCGCTACGTCAAGGATAGAAGTGTGTATGAGCGGTCATGTCAGCAGCACAACGGGAGAAGAGCTTTTTACAAAGCTGAAAGCGGAATTAGAAAAGTTCTCCCTAAGTGTCAATAGCATCATTGGCTGTTCATTTGATGGTGCTGCAAATATGAGTGGATGCTACAATGGAGTTCAGGCCCACATAAAAGCCATAGCGTGCAATTCTATATATACTTGGTGTTACGCACATATTCTCAATTTAGTGATTATTGATGTGACTCAATGTGCCACCTCAGTCAAATCATTTTTTGGCCTGTTTAGTTTTTTTCTCTGAATCCTATAAGAGATCATCCGTTTGGACAGAACAGGTATCGTCTCATGCTGAGGGCCCAGCAAAACTAACCAGGCAAAAAAAAAAAGAAGACACTCGGTGGTGGAGTAAGGGCTCTTTCACACTTGCGTTCTTTTCTTCCGGCATAGAGTTCCGTCGTCGGGGCTCTATGCCGGAAGAATCCTGATCAGTTTTATCCTAATGCATTCTGAATGGAGTGAAATCCGTTCAGGATGCATCAGGATGTCTTCAGTTCCGGACCGGAACGTTTTTTGGCCGGAGAAAATACTGCAGCATGCTGCGCTTTTTGCTCCGGCCAAAAATCCTGAACACTTGCCGCAAGGCCGGATCCGGAATTAATGCCCATTGAAAGGCATTAATTCGGATCCGGCCTTAAGATAAACGTCGTTTCGGCGCATTGCCGGATCCGACGTTTAGCTTTTTCTGAATGGTTACCATGGATGCCGGGACGCTAAAGTCCCGGCAGCCATGGTAAAGTGTAGTGGGGAGCGGGGGAGCGGCATACTTACTGTCCGTGCGGCTCCCGGGGCGCTCCAGAGTGACGTCAGGGCGCCCCACGCGCATGGATGACGTGATCACATGGCACGTCATCCATGCGCATGGGGCGCTCTGACGTCATTCTGGAGCGCCACGGGAGCCGCACGGACGGTAAGTATGCCGCTCCCCACTACTACTATGGCAACCAGGACTTTAATAGCGTCCTGGCTGCCATAGTAACACTGAACACATTTTGAAGACGGATCCGTCTTTAAATGCTTTCAGTTCACTTGCGTTTTTCCGGATCCGGCGTGTACCTCCGGCAAGTGGAGTACACGACGGATCCGGACAACGCAAGTGTGAAAGAGCCCTAAGCCAAGGGCACTGAGCACGATTTTTGGCTCATCTCATGATTATTCTAGACAGCTCTATAGTACTCTGTTGTACTGCTTGGAACACATTGCAGATTCTCCTAGATTCGACAGTAAGGCTGTAAATGAGGCAAATGGTTTACTTCATGGATGGACAAGGTATGAAACCTTGCTGATATCGTTTCTATTCATGCTGATTTTTGAAATTGCTAGTCCAGTTTCTGACTATCTACAAACCCGTGGCCTGGACATTCTACAGGCATGGCGAATGATCGAGAATGCCAAAAGACAGATTGTTTCCCTTAGGGATTCATTTTCAGATCTAACCATGTTGGTAAATCAATTCATTGAACAGATAGAAACAGTTCTTGATGAGCAATCTGTAAAGGCTGTGATTGAACACAACTTACCACAAAAGACACCACCAAAGACAAAAACTATGCCTGGTGTATTAGCCAAACGTAAGGCTCCTCATGACCCCATTAAAGGTTTCCAGTATCAAGTGTTTAATGTGGTTATAGACCAGGCAATAACCAGCATTGATGCAAAATTTTCCAAGAATGAAACCCTTATCCATGATATATCACAATTAGACCCAAGACGATTTGTCAAGTTAACACAAAAAGACATTCCATCTGAGTCTTTAAAAACAGTAGCTCAGTTGGCCAATGTAGATATTGTACAACTTAAACTACTAAGTTTCCAAGAAAACGATGCCTCTTTGAAAAAAACGGAGGATTGTATTTGACGTGGATGATGATAATGAAGGCGAGGAAGACATCAGTGAAGGAACACATGCAGCTTGTGAAAACTGCCTGACTTGCTGTTATAGACTTTTAGTCGATCATAACTTACATTCAGCTGCATATACAAATCTTTTTGCCGTTTATAAAGCACCCCTTACACTTGCATGCACTCAGGTTTCTTGTGAGCCAGTGTTTTCAAAACTAAAAATTGGTAAGAATCGACTGAGATCATTGATTGGACAGGAACTGTTGGAATCCCTAATTATAATGAACATCGAGAGGGATATTTCCATGACTTTAGATTATGATGATTTTGTTGACAGATTTGCAAACTCGTCTTCTGTTCTCCAAAATATGCTGCTGTAAACTGGGTGTGTAATATGGCATCCTTTAACTGTTTCTAAGTTATTGCATTAAAGAGGACCTTTCACTTGTATAAACAATGTGAACTGAGTATGCTGCCATATAGAGCGGCGCCCGGGGATCTCATTGCACTTACTATTATCCCCGGGCGCCGCTCCGTTCTCCCGTTATGTCCTCCGGTACCTTTGCTCCTTAAGTTATATTAGGCGGGTCTTCCCTTGTCCTGTGGGCGTCTCCTTCTCCTAGGCTGCAGCGCTGGCCAATAGCAGCGCACAGCTCACAGCCTGGGAGGTTTTTTTCTCCCAGGCTGTGAGCTGTGTGCTGCGATTGGCCAGCGCTGCAGCCTAGGAGAAGGAGACGCCCACAGGACAAGGGAAGACCCGCCTACTATAACTTAAGAAGCAAAGGTACCGGAGCCTATAATGGGAGAACGGAGCGGCGCCCGGGGATAATAGTAAGTGCAATGAGATCCCCGGGCGCCGCTCTATATGGCAGCATACTCAGTTCACATCGTTTATACAAGTGAAAGGTCCTCTTTAATACCATTTTATTTAATGTTACAGTATTTGTATGGTACTGTGCAATTACTAAGTGCAGTAACTGCTTTGAGAAGTTTAATATTATTTAATTTTATTTAATATTTGAGTTTAATATTTTATGTTATTTATTCATTGGATTTGTTTGTGCAATAAAATAGTTTCTCACATTTGCTTTTTGCAATATTTGTAGAATATCATATGGTTTGTGTGCGGATGTTCATGCACATGGATCTTGGATCTGTATCATACATGGATACCACTAGGGATGAGCGAATTTCATATTTAGAAATTTGTTTGCCGAGTCCTCTCCTGTATAATGGAAACGGGACGGATCCGTTATGCAGGCTATAGACTTCTATTATGACGGAATGAATAACAGAATGCCTCTAAAAGCAAGCATTCCGTCATGGAATTGCGTTATGGTCCGTGGTAACGGAATCCATAACGCAATTCAGTAAATACCACAAAATGAACTGCAAACGAATTTCAAAATATGAAATTCGCTCATCCCTAGATACCACCATAATAGCAAAGACAGAAAAAAATAACTGTCAGCCTAAAGTAAAGCAAATGTTTGTCGGCATCTTCAAATGAAAAAGTTTACTGCAGTGAATACGCTGTTCGCCACCACGTATTGACTACTATAGGGTCAAGACACTGGAGAAAGACCCTATAAGGATGGTTACATGGTGGCCTATTCACTCCAGTACACTTTTGCATTTGAAGATGCTGGCAAACATTTGCTTTACTTTGGATATTGTTTAGGATGGCTGAGGGAAAGGGTGGTTCGTCAAGGATAAGGAATTTCCATGTGTGAGTGTTATCCAAACTACTACTGACTGTAAATAACAGATAAACTATCAACCATAATAAGTTGCTTAATGATTAACACTTTGATATAGTGCAGTGCACAATACCATTCTGTTTTGCACACTGTGTTGTGTACTAAACTGCAAAGATTCATGTATGTAAGGCCAAAAAATGAACAAGTAATATTTCCGTTTCTGGCAGCTGTAGGGTGGGCCCCTAGAATGATTTCCACTGGTGGGCCCTGGGCACCCCAGTCCGACACTGACTGCATATGTGACAGGGAAATTAATATAGTTAATCTGTTAGTTCAGTGGGTGACATATTCCCATTTTGGTGTGAGGTACATGTGCAATTTATACGTGACAGGGAAATTAATATAGTTAATATGACTGTTAGTTCAGCCGGTGACAGATACCCATTTTTGGTGTGAGGTACACCTGCACTGCATATGTGACAGGGCAATTAATATAGTTAATTCGTCTGTTAGTTCGGTGGGTGACATATTCACATCTTTGGTGTGAGGTACACCTGCACTGCATACGTGACAGACAAATTAATATATTTAATTTGACTGTTAGTTCGGCCAGTGACATATACCCATTTTTGGTGTGAGGTACACGTGCACTGCATTTGTGACAGGGAAATTAATATAGTTAATCCATCTGTTAGTTCGGTGGGTGGCATATTTCCATTTTTGGTGTGAGATACACATGCACTTTTTACGTGACGGGGAACTTAACGTAGTTAATGCGTCTGTTAGTTTGATGGGTGACATATTTCCATTTTTGGTGTGAGGAACACCTGCACTGTATATGTGATAGGGAAATTAATCTAGGTAATCAGTCTGTTAGTTCGGTGGGTGACATATTCCCATTTTTGGTGTGAGGAACACCTGCACTGCATATGTGATAGGGAAATTAATATAGTTAATCTGTGTGTTAGTTCGTTGGGTGACCTCAAAGAATGAGGAGAGCATCAAATAAGGGACGTGGCTGTGGTTGTGGTGCTGCTGGTGCTAGTGGAGCTCCTGTTGCAGGGAGAGGACATGGTGGATCTGTGCCAGCTACATGCCCAAATAAAACACCTTCCTCAGGTGCACGTAGGCGACAGGACGTTCAGCGTAATTTTGTAGGCCCGAATACCGATGTACGAATGGTGAGGCCATAACAAGTAAAGGCTGACAGTGCCTCCAGTTCCTTCACATTGTCTCCCACCCGGTCCCCTGCTGAAACCGCAGAGTTGGCACCTGCAGCCCATGCGTATCTGTCTTTCACCTCACCCCCTTGCAAATCAGCCAAGCAGTCTGAGCCGCAAGTCATGCAGCAGTCTCTTATGCTTTTTGATGACTCTGCTGGCGGGATTTCCCTGGGCTATGCACCTAGCCCTGCCCTAGAAGTGGAAGAGATTGAGTGCACTGATGCCCAACCAATTATGTTTCAGGATGTGGACATGGGAGGACCACCGCAGCACGCCTCTGATGATGATGACGAAACACAGGGGCCAACTTGTCACGGCCATGGTCATGGTCGTGACTCCTCAACCGCATGCTGTTGCCTGCGGTTTGTTATTGGGTGTTCAACCACAGGTGAGGGCCGCTAGTTTGCTGCCTCACTTGTGGTTGCCGCGGGCAACAAGTTATTTTGTATTGTCGCAGTAGAGCAGCCTGAGCTGGTGCTAGGCAGCTTGCGGCAATGTTCATGCGGTTGCACCTAGCAACCTCTCAGTTAGGTGTGTGTGTATGTTATGCACTTTGTATGTCTGGTGTGCACGAGGTTTATGTTAGGTGTGCACTGTGACTCTTCCCTTCACTGTGGCTGCCCGTGGCAACGTTTGGTTTGGATGTGTACATGTGGTGGCAGTGTCTCGGCCTTCTGGCTGACTCCCAGGACATAGTTGCCACCCATGTCGTTGCCTGCGGTAACAGCTGCAGTGTGATCTTCATTTGGACACTTCCCCTTTAAGTGGTTTCACTCCCTGGTTAGTGTTGGAAGGGTTAATTCCCTCTCCTGTGTGTGTCTGTGTGGGTGTGGCCACTTTGGGCTATAAAGCCTCTTTGGAGATCTGAAGCTGAGGGGTTCTTCAGCCATGCTTTGCTGGAGACACCCTCCTGGTAATTACATCTGCCAGTGGAGGCCACCCTTGTGGTCATAAAACAAATTGTTATCTATTGTTATACACGAGGTTATGAGGATGTGTTTGTGTGTCATGTCTATTTATTGCAGTGTATGGTTTCCTGGCGTCCTGTGTGGTGTGTGTGTGTGCTCTGTCTATTGTGTTGTTGTGGACAGCAGCACTTATACTTGGGTCCCAGGCTCTGTGTCTGTGGCAGGTAGGTGTTAGTACTAGTTGCACTTACCTGCCATTGCCATATGACTGTTCCTGTTCCCCTTTCTTTATAGTTTGGCCATTTTTAGACTCCTATTTCTCCATGTCCAGGAGGAACAGGTAGTCTACCCAGCTCCTAGCTTAGGGACCTGCGGAGGGTTAGTAGGGACCCGAGGTTCCAGAGCATGAGTCCTCCTACCTTCAAGGTCGGCTCATGTCGCTAGGAGTTAGGGTCAGATTAGGGAAGCAATAGGAGGTGACCTGCTCCCTAATTCTGTCTTCCTGGCCGAGTCGTGACTACCATCTTCTGTCATCGCACGGCTGAGGGTTTTCCCCATCCTCAGCCGTGACACAACTGCTGCGGCTTTCTGCTGTGTGCAGACCGGCAAGGAGGGCAGGGGTGAAGAGTGGGTGGAAGTTGATGTGGAGGATGATGAGGTTCTAGACCCCACATGGAATCAAGGTCATGTGAGTGACGTGTGCAGTTCGGAGGAAGAGGTCGTGGTCACACAGCGCCAGCCGCACAGCAAAAGAGGGAGCAGGGTGAAAAATCTGAGTGGCTGTCCCCTAGCCAGTATGCCTGCTACTGCCCACTGCACCCAGGGACTGAGCACACCATAGCCAGCTCCAAGGAGTTCCCTGGCGTGGCAGTTCTTCTGACAATGTGCTAACGACAAGACGCAAGTAGTTTGCACGCTGTGCAATCAGAGCCTGAAGCGAAGCATAAATGTTCTAAACCTGAGCACCACCTGCATGACCAGTCATCTAAATGCTGGCGTCCTCATCTCCAGAGCAACCAGAGGGCGGGGAGGACCCGGCCGCACACGCTTCCTCGGCGTGGCCGGCGTCCTCCATCCCCTAGACAACGAGCATGACCCATCAGGAGGGCCTATTTAAACAGGTTACCTGCTGGCCACAGTTTGCCTGTGATTGGTCTTGCTACCCTCACCAGCATTGTGTATATCGTGTACTTTGTGTGTTTTGACCTCGGCACTGTGTTTGACCTTGACCATGTGACCTCCTTGGATTTGATGTGACCTCTTGGCTTTTGACTCCGGATTGTGTTTTGACCGCGTTATTGTTTTACTCCTTGTGTACCCACGTGACCTCCTGGCTTTGACTTTGGCTTTGGCTTGCCTGACTATGTTACGGTATACCTCTTACCTTCTTAGGCCCCTGCACGTCTCTAAACGAGAGACTGCTGCCAAGTTGTACGCTGTCGTTTAGGACGGGCCATGAAATTAGACAGGGACAGAGGTGCAGGTGGAGATCAGGGCAGTACTTATCCCCCCTCTGTCGTGACAGACTCACAGGCCTTGCCTAAACTATGAACCCTATGCGAGTCCTTACTGATCAGGTACATAGTCTCGCTCAAATGGTACAGGATTTGGCAGAGAGGTTTCAACAGCAGGAATTGCATCAACCCCTACCTGTAGCAATTTCCTTTGCTCAAAATCTTGAACCTCATGTCAAACTGCCTGACCGTTTTTCAGGGGATAAAAAGTATTTCCTGACATTTAACCCCTTCCCAACACATGACGTACTATTACGTCATGGAAGCCACTGCGTTCCCGCAATTTGACGCAATAGTACGTCATGGTGATGGGCACAGGAGCGGTGCACGCCCGATTACTGCAGGGGCCCGGCAGTCCCTGGTAGCCGGGCCCCTGCTGTATCTGCCGGCAATCGCTGTAAAATCTGATGCCGGCGGATTATCCCCTTCTATGCCGCTGTCCGCACTGACCGCGACATAGAAGGAGTTTGTGTTGGGTGAGGGAGCGCATCGAGTCCCCGCGCTGCTATGGCGGGGACTCAATGTGTCAGAAGGCAGCCTGATACCGTGCAGAGGCTGCCCAAACCTTTTCACGGCATCGGGACCTGCCTTCTACTGGTGCCCAGGAGATCTAGCCTCAGACTGGGTCTCCTAGGCAACCTGTTAGTGTACTACTCACTGTAGTACATGAACAGGCAATGCATTACAATACAGATGTATTGTAATGCATTGCAGAGGGGATCAGACCCCCCAAGAGTAAACGTCAGAAATAAACTAAAGAAAAAAAGTTTAAGACAAAGTGTTTTTAATAAAATTAGCAAAGTTTTTAAGTAAAAAAAGAAAAAAAAAAAATCCCCTTTACCCTTATTTTATAATAAAAAACAGAAAAAAAACAAACACACATATTAGGTATCACTGCGTTCGTAATGACCGGCTCTATAAATATATCATATGATCCACCGTATCCGATAAACACCATACAAAAATTAAATAAAAACGGTGTGAAAAAAAGCCATTTTTGGCAACTTACCTCACAAAAAGTGCAACACCAAGCGATCAAAAAGGGGTATGTCCCACAAAATGGTATCAATAAAACCGTTATCTCATTCCCCAAAAAATGAGCCCCTACCTAAGACAATCACCCAACAAATAAAAAAACTATAGCTCTCAGAACATGGAGACACTAAAACATATTGTCACGGGGCGCCAAAGGCGCACTCGGTCTCCCATCAGCCGCAGACCTGCTGCTTAGCTTCGGGAGCGAGGATCTGGTTTGGCGGCTTTGCAAGCTGGGAGGCTCCCTGCTCCTAGGTCGACCTTGAGCGCCGAGCTGATCACTCGGTGCTCGACTTGTCTGTCTGTCGGTCATGTAACGCTGGCCACGTCACATGACCCTCAGACCCCACTATAAATACAGGCAGCCTGCTGGCCACAGGTTGCCTGTTAATTCTAGGTTCCTGGCTATTTGTTGGACTACTGAATACTCACCTGATCCTGTTCCCTGACGATCCTTTGCCTGCTCCTCCTGTACTGCGCATCACTCCTGGTATTGTGACCTCGGCTCCCACCTGACTGCTCTTTGCGGACTCCTCTGGTACTTCTCTATTCTTCTGGTATTTGACCCCGGCTTCTCCTGACCATTCTTTGTTTAACCCTTTGTACTGCGTAGCTCTCTTGGTTCTGACCCGGTCTGTTCACGTTCCGTATTTTGTCTTGTCTGTCATCCCTGCACATATCCTAAGTAAGGGACTGTCGTCCAGTTGTCCCCTGTCATCAGGACTCGTGAGGCAAGTAGGCAAGGCCAGGGGTGAGGGTGGAGCACAGTGGTCACTATCCTTCCCCTTGTGTGTGTGTGGACGTGACCGTTACACATATTTTTTTGTTTCAAAACTGCTATTATTGTGCTAAAGTTAAATACATGAAAGAAAAATTACATATTAGGTATCGCCACATCCGTAACAACCTGCTCTATAAAAATATCACATGACCTAACCCCTCAGATGAACAGCGTAAAAAAAATTAAAATAAAAACGGTGTAAAAAAAGACATTTTTGTCACCTTACATCACAATAAAACCATCACTTCATCCCAAAAAAAATGAGCCCCTACCTAAGACAGTCGGTCACAAAATAAAAAAACTATAGCTCTCAGAACATGGAGACACTAAAACATAATTTTTTGGTTTCAAAACTGCTATTATTGTGCTAAAGTGAAATACATAAAAAAATGTACATATTAGGTATCGCTACATCCGTAAAAACTTGCTCTATAAAAATATATCATGACCTAACCCCTCAGGTGAACACCGTAAAAAAATAAAAGCGGTGCAAAAAAAAACTATTTTTGTCACCTTACGTCACAAAAAATGCAACACCAAGCGATCAAAAAGGCATATACACCTCAAAATAGTACCAATCAAACTGTCACCTCATTCCGCAAATAATGAGATCTTACCTAAGACAATCGGTCAAAAAATAAAAAAGCTATGGCTCTCAGACTATGGATACATTAAAACATCATTATTTCAATTTCAAAAATGCTATTATTGTGTAAAACTTAAATAAATAAAAAAGACATATTAGGTATTGTCACGTCCGTAACGATCTGCTCTATATAAATTCACATGACCTAATCCCTCAGGTAAACGCTGTAAAAATAAATAAATAAAAACTGTGCCAAACTGAAACAAACATAGAAAGTAGACATATTTGATATTATTGCGTCCGTAACAACCTGCATTATAAAAATAGTGCATGATCTAACCTGTCAGATGAATGTTGTTAAAAATGTAAAATAAAAACGCCAAACATCAAAACGTAATTTACAGCAATTAAAAATCATATGTACCCCAAAATAGTACCAATAAAACTGGCACCTTATCCTGTAGTTTCAAAAATGTGGTCACTTTTTTGAGTTTCTACTGTTGGGGTGCATCAGGGGGGCTTTAAATGGGACATGGCATCTAAAAACCAGTTTAGCAAAATCTGCCTTCCAAAAACCATCTGGCATTCCTTTCCTTTTGCGCCCTGCCGTGTGGCCATACAGCAGTTTACGACCACATGTGGGGTGTTTCTGTAAACCGCAGAATCAAGGTAATAAATATAGAGTTTTGTTTGGCTGTTAACCCTTGCTTTGCTACTGGAAAAATATGATTAAAATGCAAAATCTGCCCAAAAAGTGAAATTCTGAAATTTCATCTCCATTTTCCATTAATTCTTGTGGAACACCTAAAGGATTAACAAAGTTTGTAAAATCAGTTTTGAATAACTTGAGGGGTGTATTTTCTAAAATGGGGTAATTTTTGGGTGGTTTCTATTATGTAAGCCCCACAAAGTGACTTCAGACCTGAACTGGTCCTTAAAAAGTGGGTTTTGGAAATTTTCGGAAAAATTTCAAGATTTGCTTCTAAACTTCATACTAATCGTGTGGAAAGGGGTATTGTTTGAAAATCCCATTAGGGTGTTTGAAAACATAGGGGAAATCTATTAAGACTAGCATTTCCAACTCCATTCGTAATAAAAAAAAACGTGCTAGCATATAAAGCACCAGAATTATTTAGAAGCACAGGCTTATTCGTAATTTTTTCCTTGGGAGGTCCAATTACCAGAAAATGAGATTTACAGCAGTAAGGAGCTGGCTGTATTTAAGATGTATTGTGCACCAGATTTATGGTGGACACACTGGTAAACATGTCGTGCCTCCAGCAAAAGGTATAAAACTGTACAATTTGGAGCAAAATGGGACTGGTTCCAAAATTAGCTAATTTGTATGCCAGAAAACCAGTGTAGAACCATAATACATTCCTCATTTTTTGGGGTATTTTTTAGGACTTTTGTGCTTTTTTTTGTGCAAAAAGAATACTAGGTTGACGGTTTTGGAAGTGTTTTTTCTTCTTTTTTTTTTTTTTTAAATGCAAACCAAAAAAACATAGGGGGTCATTTATTAAGACTAGCATTTTTGAAGCCTGTCTTAATAAAGCCCTGCAAGGGCGGTGCATCGCCAAAGTTATGTAGAGGCATGGGCCTCTCCATAACTTCGGTGTATCCAGCGCCGCTTCTAAATGTAAGACAGCTTCCGAGCTGTCTTACATTTAGAACATTTTCTACACCTAAAACCGGCGCAGAAAATGATGAATGAGTTTTTAACATAGAATGCAGCCAAAAATGCCGCCCCGACATCATGTGTGAACATCTATGATGAATAAGCAGTTATGGAGAATCAAATAATCACAAAGCCGTAAAAAAAATCCATCTCCTCCAACTATTGTACTGCTGCCCCTGAACCATTTGGCACTATGCAGGAACCCAGTTTGCCCTGGTTTGTCATACTGGTTTGTTTGTGAAATAAATGTCTGTTCTGACCCTCTCCATCCATCAGACATATATCAGATATTCCTCTCTAGTGATAATTGTTATTACTATTATTGCGGCATGTAACGTGTATTGCTAGAGAAGCACTCCACATGTTTGACTTGATCATGTATAGGCAGGAGGACAGTGTAAAATGTGATATGACATCATGAAAGTAGGGTAGCAATGGTGATTTCCTCATCTCAAACAATTTATTCAAACAAAAGCCAACGCAAGAGGTGGGTATAACCCTCACAAAAATGTCAATGTGTCAATAACTTGCACAAACAACACATTTACACATAGCCTGCCTGCACTGATTGCGGATTACACATGGTTTTTCCACAAAGATTCTCGTGCAGAGAAACTGCAGTGTAATACAGTACCAGCAAGGTGTATAAGATTATCTTTAGGATAGGTCATCAGTATCAGATCGGCTGGCGTCCTTCTCCCGGGACACCTGCTGATCAACTGTTGGGAGGCCAGTGATGTCACTGTACAGGGGCGTACATAGAAATCACTGGGCCCCATAGCAAAAATCTGAATTTGGCCCCTTAACCCCGCCCACTACCCACAATGGCCCCTCCCACTTCCTGACCGGGCTCCTTCCATGCCACACCCCCATTAAATAAATTTATACATGACCTACAGAAACTGTTAGGCCCAGGCTACAAACACAGAAAACAATCTCAAGAAGTGAAAGGATGACACTTTACATCAAGTCTGAGGATGATAGGAGGGAGCGGAGCCAGAGGAGACCCCCAAACATAGAGGGGCCCAGTGCCTGGACAGAGGATGCAAGGGAAGGAGCGGAGCCAGGGGAGACCCCCAAACATAGAGGGGCCCAGTGCCTGGACAGAGGATGCAAGGGAAGGAGCGGAACCAGAGGAGACCCTCAAATAGAGAGGCCCAGTGCCTGGACAGAGGATGCAAGGAAAGGAGCTGAGCCAGAGGAGACCCCCATACATAAAGGGGCCCAGTGCCTGGACAGAGGATGCAAGAAAAGGAGCGGAGCCAGAGGAGACCCCCAAACATAGAGGGGTCCAGTGCCTGGACAGAGGATGCAAGGGAAGGAGCGGAACCAGAGGAGACCCCCAAACATAGAGGGGCCAATTTGGGGGTCTCCTCTGGCTCCGCTCCTTTTCTTGCATCCTCTGTCCAGGCACTGGGCCCCTCTATGTATGGGGGTCTCCTCTGGCTCAGCTCCTTTCCTTGCATCCTCTGTCCAGGCACTGGGCCCCTCTATGTTTGGGGGTCTCCTCTGGTTCCGCTCCTTTCCTTGCATCCTCTGTCCAGGCACTGGACCCCTCTATGTTTGGGGGTCTCCTCTGGCTCCGCTCCTTTTCTTGCATCCTCTGTCCAGGCACTGGGCCCCTCTATGTTTGGGGGTCTCCTCTGGTTCCGCTCCTTCCCTTGCATCCTCTGTCCAGGCACTGGACCCCTCTATGTTTGGGGGTCTCCTCTGGCTCCGCTCCTTTTCTTGCATCCTCTGTCTAGGCACTGGGCCCCTCTATGTTTGGGGGTCTCCTCTGGTTCTGCTCCTTCCCTTGCAGCCTCTGTCCAGGCACTGGGCCCCTCTATGTTTGGGGGTCTCCTCTGGTTCCGCTCCTTCCCTTGCATCCTCTGTCCAGGCACTGGACCCCTCTATGTTTATAAAATATAAAAGTCCTTTTTTTAACCAAACGGCCGAACGGATTAATATAATAATTAGCTTGTATGGTACATCAGACACTAGCGGATCGCTAGTGTCTGAAAACCAAATGTGTCAGAAGCAAGTGGTAGAAACCCTTTAACAAATCCCCACCCCTTAGAAAAAAATAAACCTATACTTACCTGACTGTTGTCTTCCGTCTCCCCTGGTTACGGCCACCGCTCTTCTCAGGAATCGCGGTGGCCGCGCGTGCGCAGACGTCTTCTTTTCTTCTCCCGGCCGGCCGTGCGCTGTACTGAACGCGCACGCCGAGTCCGCGCATGCGCCCTGGTGACTACTTCCTGGCAAGTATACTATACTGGCTAGAAAGAAGTCACCAGGGCGCATGCGCGGACTCGGCGTGCGTGTTCAGTACAGCGCGCGGCCCGGCCGGGAGAAGACATCAATGAAGATGGAGACCGCCCCCTGCCGAAACCAGGAAGTGGACGGCGCGCCGGGAGCAGGTAAGTATAAACCTGCGTCTTGAGAAAACCCCTTTAAGGACTGATATAGGTGTGCTATCGATAGGTGTGATATACTAAGGGGTGTGATATACTGAAAATATACTTTCTAACATAGAAAGTATATTATAGTGCATTTGAATTGTGCAGCAGTTCTGTGCGCTTCTGCTACGATACCACAGCTGTGCACAGAGACAAACGCTATTGGAACAACTAATTACAATGGGTGTGATATACCTTTTGCCCTCCAAAAAACAGATTATGGGGTCTGATATACCTATAATATACTTTCTAACAGAAAGTATATAGTGCATTTGTATTGTGCAGCAGTTGTGTGTGGTTCTGGTGCGATACCGCAGCTATATAGAGGGACAAGCGCTATTGGAACAACTATTTGCAATGGGTGTGATATACCTGTTGTCCCCCCAAAAAACTGATTGAGGGGTGTGATATACCTTTTTCCACAAAATACTGATTAAGGGCTGCGATATACCTGTTGCCCCAAATATACAGGGTGGTGTGATATAACTATTGTGGCAAAGAAAATAATTGAGGGGTGTGATATACCTGCTTCCCCAAAATACTGATTAAGGGGTTTGAAATACCTGCTTCCAACAATATTGATTGAGGCCTGGGATATACCTGCTTCCACAAAATACTGATCAAGGGGTTCGATATACCTGTTTTCACCAAATATTGATTGAGGTCTGCAAGATACCTGCTTCCATTAAATACTGACTGAGGGCTACGATATACCTGCTTCTACAAAATACTGATTAAGGGGTTTGATATACCTGTTACCACCAAATATTGATTGAGGCATGCTATATACCTGCTTCCACAAAATACTGATTAAGGGGATTGATATACCTGCTTCCACCAAATATTGATTGAGGCCTGCGAGATACCTGCTTCCACAAAATACTAATTATGGGATTTGATATACCTGCTTCCACAAAATATTGAGACCTGCGATATACCTTCCTACGCAAAGTACTGATTAAGGGGATTGATATACCTGTTTCCATCAAATATTGATTGAGGCCTGCGATATACTTGCTTTCACAAAATACTGATTAAGGGGATTGATATACCTGTTTCCACCAAATATTGATTGAGGTCTGCGATATACCTGCTTCCACAAAACACTGATTGAGGGCTGTGATATACCTGCTTCCACAAAATACTTATTAAGGGTTTCGATATACCCGTTTCCACCAAATTTTGATTGAGGCCTGCGAGATACCTGCTTCCACAAAATACTGATTAAGGGGTTTAATATACCTGCTTCCACAAAATATTGAGACCTGCGATATACCTTCCTCCACAAAATACTAATTAAGGGGATTGATATACCTGTTTCTATCAAATATTGATTGAGGCCTGTGATAGACCTGCTTCCACAAAATACTGATTAAGGGCTGCGATATACCTTCTTCCACAAAATACTTATTAAGGGGTTGATATACCTGTTTTGACCAAATATTGATTGATGCCTGCGAGATACCTTCTTCCACAAAATACTGATTAAGGAGTTTGATATCCGTGTTTCCACCAAATATTGATTGAGGCCTGCGATATACCTGCTTCCACAAATACTGCTCTTCTCTAGGGACTTAGGCACAGGGTAGTTTTGAAAATGACAGGCAGAGGAAAAGCCAGGCTGTTCCGCAGGGGTGGTAGGGGTCGGGCAGTTGCACCAGGCGCCGGAGCCTAAGGGGAAAGTTGGAGAAGGTGCGTGCGATTACTTCAAAAGACGCACTAGAGTTGGGTGAGTGGCTCATTTAGCCTTTCACTTCTGCACCCTCCTCATCCTCTGTATCTGCACCCTCCTCACTCTCTCCTATGTGCACAAAAGAACCTCAAAGACACCACCACCACCACCCCCATAGTTCCTCCCCTCGAGTCACAGGAATAATTTTCCCATCCATTCCCAGACCTTACCGATGCGCATCCATTCTTGACATCAGATGAGATAGAGGAGGTAGCAGCGGTCTGACGACAGTACCCAAATCAGTCCAAGGAGGGAGGTCCCTGCTGTTGTTGCCTATTCCGAAATCTCAAATGTCAGTGGTGGTGAAGGTGACGATGATGACATGTCGATGGACGTCATGTGGATGCGCACAAGAGAGGAAGAGGAGGGGAGTTCAAAGGGAGAGATGGAGCAGCAGAGAGGGAGGAGAAGGAGAAGAAGCAGGAGAAGCAGGCAGAGCTCGCAGGAAACAAGAGGCGAAAAGCAGACTGCAAATGTATCTGGAGTGAGCCATCCACCATGTATTGTCACTTCTGGTGCTCCCAGGACGCCGGCACATGGCTCCGCAGTGTGGGCTTTTTTTTAACGTGTCAGCTGCTGACAATAGTGTTGCCATTTGCAGCCTGTGCTGTCAACCCATAAGTCGCAGTACGCCCAACACTCCCCTAGGGACGGCCGCCTTAAGAAGGTACCTGGCCTCCCATCAGCGAGCCCAGTGGGAGCAATGCCGTCAGAACCCACAAAGCCACACTCCCGGCCCTCCACGTCCTGCTTCTTCTCCTTCTCCTCTCGCCTCCCATTTGTCATCCACTCCACCTTCCACCGTGCCGTCGTCGCGTTCATCTGGCAGAAGGCAGGCTTTCGTGGCCCAAATGTTCAAGCGTAAAAAGTTGATGACGCCGGATAACCCTCTTGCCCAATGGCTGACCGCTGGCTTGTCAGAACTGCTAGCTCGCCAACTACTGCCCTATAAACTGGTAGACTCGGAGGCCTTTAGAAAATTTGTCGCCATTGGCATACTGCAATTGAAGGTCCCCGGAAGAAAATATTTCTCCCAGAACGGCATCCCAGAGCTATATGGCCACATTCAGCGGCAAGTGAATATATCTCTGGCACACAGTGTCGGTGCCAAGATACATCTGACCACAGACACGTGGTCTAGCAAACACAGGCAGGGAAGGTACATAACTTTTACTTCCCACTGGGTAAACCTTCTAATGGCCTTCAAGAACGTAACCCGTGGCTCCCGTGTGGATTTGGTGTTACCTCCACGGATTGCATGCAGGCCTGTCTCTTCTTCTCCTCCTCCTAATCCATCCTCCGTCTCCTCCTCCTTTTCCACTGCTACCGCCTCTTCCGCTGCTCCCCCCAAGCTCCCCAGAACCTATTCGACGTGCCAGGTGAGATGTCGCCATGCTGCGGCTGTTGTTACTGGAAGCCAAGAGCCAAACCGGTCCTGCACTGCTTTCAGCTCTGCGGTCACAGGCCAATCAGTGGCTAACTGGCTAACCCCCCTCAATTTGACAGTTGGTAAAGTGGTGTGCGACAACGGTGCCAATCTGCTGAGTGCACTGAAACAGGGCGCCATCAGTGACATCATACCTTACACCTTCTTTCTGGAGCGTGCATTGTGTCGAGTCATTGATCAAGCCGTCGAGGAGCAGGAGCAGGAAGATGAGGAAGTCGCAATGCTGAATGAATTCACCGGGGGGGGGGGGGGGGGGGACTACTCCATCTGAGACAAGTCAGCAGGAGTCTGAAGAGGAGTCAGAGGAGGATGGTGGCTGGGGGGAGGATGATGATGAGCAAGAAGAGCAGGCTTTGAGGGGGACTTTAAACTTTTCGGGGATCCCTATTGTTTTCCGTGGCTGGGGGGAGGAGACCGAGGACGACATTCTCCTGGGCAATGAACAGGAACCAGGGCGTTCCACTGCTTTCAATTTAGTGCAAATGGGGGCCTTCATGCTCCAGTGTTTGAAGAGGGACCCCTGTATAAAAAGCATAAAGGGCAAGGACCAGTACTGGGTGGCAACGTACTTAGACCCCTCGGTACAAACACAAAATGGCGGACATGTTACCAGCATCACAGAGGGCTGCCAGAATGCAGCATTTCCAGGCCTTGCTGCAAGAGATGCTACATTCTTCTGTTGCTGGCGCTGGCAGAGGAATTTCCACCCACAGAGAAACAGGTGCGGCTACCAATCCTACTGCGCCTGCATGAAGAGGGCGGTTTGAAGATGTGTTGGTCACTTCAGATATGAGATAATTCTTTCAGCCAACTCATTGACAGCCATCCCTCCAGCCTCAGGGAACGCCTAGACCGATAGGTGTCCGACTACATTGGGTTAACGGCCGATATGGACGCTATGAGAAGAGAGGCACCCCTTAACTACTGGGTGTGCAGGCTTGACCTGTGGCCAGAGCTGGCACAATTTGCCATGGAACTCTTGGCTTGCCCCTCATCGAGTGTCCTGTCCGAAAGGACGTTCAGCGCAGCAGGGGGGATCGTGACCGATAAGCGCACTCGCCTAGTTCACGACAGTGTGCACTACCTCAGATTTCAAAAAATGAATGAGGGATGGATCTCTGAGCAATTTAACACCTGTAACGACCACATGTAATTGAATTTCCTCATGCCAGCTCACACATATCCGCCACCACACAAAACAAAGAATGGTCCTTGTCTTATGTATATATAGTGGCATAAAAGACCTTTTCTGTCAGGTGAATGCCTAATTTTTGGGGCCTGTACTCCCGTGGCCTACAGTAAAATTTGTATCCAGTGACCGCCTAATGTACCTCCAGCCACATCATCACAAGTTATTTTCTGTCAGGTGAATGCCTAATTTTTGGGGCCTGTACTGGCCTACAGTAAAATTTGTATCCAGTGACCACCTAATGCACCTCCATCCATATCATTACAAGTTCTTTTCTGCCAGGTGAATGCCAAATTTGTGGGGCCTGTACTGGCCTACAGTAAAATTTTTAGCCAGTGTTCGCCTGTCACTGCCTCCCCTGTAAGAGATCTGAGAAGATTGGATAGACTTGCGGCACGTGAGTCTATCTGACAGGTCTTTCCTTTCTGTTTGTTGATGCTAGCAGGATCCCACCTCTCCACAGCTTCTGCTCGTTATCTGTGAAGAGGCTCTATTTAAATCCGCCTCTTACTGCTGACTTTGCGGTTGATATTTTCCTTCTGGAATTCTATTCTGGTTGTTTGTGGATCATCTGCTTCGTTCTCATCTCAAGCTAAGTTTTCCTGTTTTGCCTTGGTGTATGTGTTGTTTCTAGGTCTCAGGGAGACGCTGGTTCCTTCACGTTGGAAGGTACCGGCTGTCTCATTCCCCGCTCCCTAATGAGACAGGGTTTGCGACAGTATCAGCAGGGCATAGGTTCCAGCGTATGAGTTTGTTCACCATCAGGACCAGTGGCGGATTATAATTGGGGCGTTTGGGTCGGTTGCCCCGGGCCCGGCATCGCTGGGGGGCCCAACGCTGACCCAAACGCCCACAAACTACGGCGGGGAACGGAAGCGCATAGTTTCCTGCCCCGCCGCCATCCGCCGATCACCGCAATAGGCTTCCGGCGCAGGCGGGCGTGATGAAGTCATCGCTCTGCACCTGTGCCCAGACGCAGCACACTGACTGTGCCCGGACGCCTGCACCATCGATGAGTGAGCGCCGACTGGGACACAGGTAAGTATTAGCTTTTATTTTATTTTATTTTTTGTGTGCCAACTTTGGGGGATATTATTGGGGGGCACAGGAGAATATCACTGAAGGGACAGTGGGGGACAAACTACTACGTGGGGGAAAATTACTAGTGTGAGGGAAATAAGTACTCTAGTGGCAGTGTGGGGGACAATTAATACTGTGGGGGCAATTTACTACCATGGGGGGAATTAATACTAGGGGGGCAGTGTGGAGAAATTAATACTGTGGGGGGCAAATTACTTTATGGATAGCAGTGTCGGGGAAAATTATCTAATGGGGGCAGTGTCGGGGTTTATTACTTGATGGGGCAGTGGGGGGCAAATTATTTAAAGAACGTCATTGTGGGAGAAAATTACTTAATGAATGGCAGTGTGGGGGCAAATTACTATGTGGATGGCAGTTTTGGGGCAAATTACTTAATGGATGGCAGTGTCAGGGCAAATTATCTAATGGGGGGCAGTGTTTGGGGTATTACTTGATGGGGGCAGTGTGGGGGGCAAATTACTTTGTGGGGGTAATTACTACATGGGAGGCAGTGTGGAAGAAATTACTGTATGGGGCAGTGCTGGGGAAATTACTATATGGGGGCAGTGTGGTGGAAATTACTATATGGGGGCAGTGTGGTGGAAATTACTATATGGGGCAGTGTGGAGGAAATTACTATATGGGGCAGTGTTGGGAAATTACTATATGGGGGCAGTGTGGAAGAAATTACTATATGGGGCAGTGTGGTGGAAATTACTATATGGGGGCAGTGTGGGGGAAATTACTATATGGGGCAGTGTTGGGAAATTACTATATGGGGGCAGTGTGGAAGAAATTACTATATGGGGGCAGTGTGGGGGAAATTACTATATGGGGCAGTGTGGTGGAAATTACTATATGAGGGCAGTGTGGAAGAAATTACTATATGGGGGCAGTGTGGGGGAAATTACTATATGGGGCAGTGTGGTGGAAATTACTATATGGGGGCAGTGTGGGGAAAATTACTATGTGGGGCAGTTGTCCGACTACATCGGGTTAACGGCCGATATGGACGCTATGAGAAGCGAGGAACCCCTTAACTACTGGGTGTGCAGGCTTGACCTGTGGCCAGAGCTGGCACAATTTGCCATGGAACTCTTGGCTTGCCCCATGTCGAGTGTCCTGTCCGAAAGGACGTTTAGCGCAGCAGGGGGGATCGTGACCGATAAGCGCACTCGCCTAGTTCACGACAGTGTGCACTACCTCTCATTTCTAAAAATTTATGAGGCATGGATCTCTGAGGAATTTAACACCTGTAACGACCACGTGTAATTGAATTTCCTCATGCCAGCTCACACATATCCGCCACCACACAAAACAAAGAATGGTCCTTGTCTTATGTATATATAGCGGCATAAAAGACCTTTTCTGTCAGGTGAATGCCTAATTTTTGGGGCCTGTACTCCCATGGCCAACAGTAAAATTTGTATCCAGTGACCGCCTAATGTACCTCCAGCCACATCATCACAAGTTCTTTTCTGTCAGGTGAATGCCTAATGTTTGGGGTCTGCATTGGCGTACAGTAAGATTTGTATCCAGTGACCGCCTAATGTACCTACAGCCACATCGTCACAAGTTATTTTCTGTCAGGTAAATGCCAAATTTTTGGGGCCTGTACTCCAGTGGCCTACAGTAAAATTTTTATCCAGTGACCGCCTAATGTATGCCTAATATTTGGGGCCTACAATAAAAAAAATTTAGGCTCTAGCAGGGCACATTTTTGAGAGTTTCCCTTTAAGATGCATAAAAATGGTCCCTGATTAAATTACATATTTTTTGTGGGAATTTTTTTCAATGATCCCCCTCTGTCACTGTCCATGTTGTGGGACTATTTGTGCACTTCTAGTAAGTATTAGGTGGCTGCAAATATGACCTGAAGGTTTTTCAGGTTCGCCTGCCATTAAAGTCAATGGTGCCTGCTGCGAACGCTCAGTTCGCGAACATTTGATCGCGAATGCGCATTCGCGAAACATCCTGGCCATTTTTTCGTCCATCACTAGTTACCACTACTGCACCCTGCTACTATCTCTAATGGGCTAATATAATGTCATCTTATGTATGTCTTTCCAGGTCCTCCACAATGTGCATTCATTCATAATCTTGTTATGTAACTGTTTATTACATGTAATGTGCCTGGTTTACCAGTAAGTGGCAGCGTAAATGGCAGAGCTATCCTTAGAGAGAATAGAACTTACCATTCCATTTTCCTCCCTTTGAGCAGAAGTGGGCCAGTCCTGCCTGCTACTAGAAGAAGGTGGGGCAGTTCTGGTTTGTTCTGGTTGAGAATCCATGTTGGAACTGCCAGGATTCTAACTTACTTTTTGGCTGAACATAAGTCCGACCACAACAGTGAAGTGCAGCTTAAAGAGGAAACAAAGACACCAAGTTAGCTTTTCAGTACAGCAGAGTGAGAGAAATATATAGCAGAGTTAAGTATGGCTGCCAGTTTAATGCTAAAGCCTGCTGGAACTAAGACAAACGCTGAAACAGTTTGGAGAAATGTTTATTCAAGTAAAGCTGCCATTGAACTTAATCTCAAGGTCTGGAAAGTTATTTCTTCAAACCCCGCAATTATTCCCCCTATTTATTGCTTCGGAGCCAAAGCCTGGGGTCCAGCCGTATCCAGGTAGGAGCACCGTGACACACATGAAGAGACATTTAGGCCGCACTACACCACTCTGCATTCCTACCAATCCTGGGACGCGATATAGATGTAAAAAAATGAGACAAAGATAGATCATTTCAGAACTTTTTCCACCTTTATTGTGACCTATAAACTGTACCACTCAAAAGGTGGAGGGAAAAAAACAAACAAACAAAAAATAATAATGTGGTTGCATAAGTGGGCACACCCTCTTATAACTGGGGATGTAGCTGTGTTCAGAATTAAGCAATCACATTCAAAATCATGTTAAATAGGAGTCAGCATACACCTTCATTTAAAGTGCCTCTCATTAACCACAAATAAAGTTCAGCTGCTCTAGTTGGTCTTTCCTGAAATTTTCTTAGTCGCATCCCACAGCAAAAGCCATGGTCCACAGAGAGCTTCCAAAGCATCAGAGGGATCTTATTGTTAAAAGGTATGAGTCAGGAGAAGGGTACAAAAGAATTTCCAAGGCATTAGATATACCATGGAACACAGTGAAGACAGTCATCATCAAGGGGAGAAAATATGGCACAACAGTGAGATTACCAAGAACTGGACGTCCCTCCAAAATTGATGAAAAGACGAGAAGAAAACTGGTCTGGGAGGCTACCAAGAGGCCTTCAGCAACATTAAAGGAGCTGCAGGAATATCTGGCAAGTACTGGATGTGTGGTACTGTCCAGGGCCGGTGCAAGGATTTTTGCCAACACAAGCGAAGCTACATTTTGGCGCCCCCCCCCCCCCCCCCATGGCACATCGCCCCCCCCCCCCCGTCCGGACCTGGCCCCATCCCATGAGCACCCCCTATTGTGTCACATTCCCCCCCCCCCGCCCCCCCGCCCCGGCCTATTGACAATAGGGGGTAATAATATGATCATGGATGGGGCCAGGGACGTCCAGGCGGGGGAATGATGTGCCATGGGGGGGGGGGGGGGAGAAATGTGACACAATAGACTATTGTGTCACATTTCTACCCCCCATTGCACTTAATCCCTCCCCAGCCCGGACAGCCCTGGCGCCATCCATGATCACATCGTTACCCCTTACTGTGTCACATTTTAACCCCCCCCCCAGCCGACCCTTCCTGGCGGCCTGGCCCCATTCCCATGTCACATACTCAGAGTACTGTACAACTGTACAGACATTTACATTGTACCCCCTCCCTCCATCATGTCACGGTCACACAAACTAGCGCCAGAGCAGAGGCGCTCAGGCTTTTAGCACGGCATTCAATGATGTGTTTAAAAAAAGTAATTACAAAACAACAATCATTAATATTGGGGGGGGGGGCCAATATTAATGATTGTTGTTTTGTAATTACTTTTTTAAAACACATAATTGAATGCCGTGCTAAAAGCCTGAGCGCCTCTGCTCTGGCACTAGACTAGCACTTATGGCCTCATTTTATGATTTTGAAATAATTTTAAATGATCATATTAATTATTATATACAATACATTCAATTCGGAACAGTTCAAACTTCAAGTGACCTACCTTAAGTCCTGAGTCCACTCCTGACCTGCCTGACTCCTGCTGCTGCTGGCTGCCAGTGCGTCTGGTGGTCTAATCTGGCTGACGGCTGTGTGTGTCTGTGTGAGTCAGACACAACACAATCAGTCAGCTCGAGCCTCGCCTATTAGTCCCTGCCATACCCGCCGGCGGCGCAGCTTACTACCAGTCAGGCCCCCATGGCAGGCTGAGCACATGTGACCGGTGTGTTGCCGTGACTCTGAGCGGCCGACACACGCAGGCTGGGGGCGGGCGCAAGGCGGCGGCGCTGCGGCACAAATTCAATAAAGTTATAAAAAAAAAAAAAAAAAAGAAGGGCATTCATTTTTCCGCCCTGCGCAGGGCGCGCCCTAAGGCAGCCGCTTGGTCTGCCTTATGGTAGCGCCGGCCCTGGTACTGTCACAACCAGACAGCTGAGAAGCTCTGACAGAAGCCTTTCAGAACCTCCTCCTTGAGTTTCTTTGTTGTGATGTTCAGTTCCTCATCTCGTTAGCCTCTCTAAGCTGTCATGCAGTTGGACTGATTGCATCCCTTTAAATTCCGCCCCATAATGCATTACTGGGCGGCTTATACTACTTCCTGGAGTGTGTGTGCATGCTGATCTTGTTTTCCAGTCTGCTACAAAGTGAAGTGCTGAACATTTATCAGTTTTTTTCTGTTTGCTGGATCCCAGGTGACCCTGACTCCCTCCGTGTCTGGTGTAGGGAGCCGGTGGTCGTTTCCCCTCACTATTGTAGGGTGTTCAGGGGTTATATAGTCGAGGTACGTGGATATGCAACCATCCACCTCTGGGATCTTTGCATAGGCTGAGCAGCCAGGGAAAGTCTCAGGTCTTGTGCAGGGGTCTCCCTTTTGGTTCCTTAGCTTTGGATCCAGTGAGTCATATATGCATGTTGCTTTGTCTTGTTTCCTGTACACCGTCCGTGACAGGTACATGTGACAACAATGTCCCGTATTCTTCATATGTCTGAGCTATGGGGTAGAGTGTTAAGACGAAAGCTTTTTCTTACGAAGAAAAACATCCAAGCCAGGCTACATGTTGCAAAAACACATCTGAAGTCTCCCAAAAGCATGTGGGAAAAGGTGGGAAAAGGTGGGAAAAGATGTTATGGTCTAATGAAACCAAGGTGAGAACTTTTTGGCCATAATTCCAAAAGATATGTTTGGCACAAAAACAACACTGCACATCACCAAAAGAACACCATACCCACAGTGAAGCATGGTGGTGGCAGCATCATGCCAAGGGGCTGTTTTTCTTCAGCTGGAACTTGGGCCTTAGTTAAGCTAGAGGGAATTATAAACAGTTCCAAATACCAGTCAATATTGGCACAAAACCTTCAGGCTTCTGATAGAAAGCTGAACATGAAGAGGAACTTCATCTTTCAGCATGACAACGACCCAATGCATACATCCAAATCAACAAAGGAATGGCTTCACCAGAAGAAGATTAAAGTTTTGGAATGGTCCAGCCAGAGCCCAGACCTGAATCCGATTGAAAATCTGTGGGGTGATCTGAAGAGGGCTGTGCCCAGGAGATGCCCTCGCAATCTGACAGATTTGGAGTGTTTTTGCATAGAAGAGTGGGCAAATCTTGGCAAGTCAAAATGTGCCATGGTGATAGACTCATACCCAAAAAGACTGAGTGCTGTAATAAAATAAAAAGGTGCTTCAACAAAGTATTAGTTTAAGGGTGTGCACACTTATGCAACCATATTTTATTTTTATAAAACAAATTAACTTTGCACGATATTCAAATTTTTCGAGTTTCACACACACACACACACACATATATATATATATATATATATATATATACACACAATAGTAAAAGTAAGGCAGCACTAACCTATAAACAATACTGTGGGTGCAAGCTCAAAAGGGCAAGCTTACCCAAAAATCCAGTCCAAAAAATATAGCAGCACTCCAGGAAAATAGTGGTTTATTCACCCCTTGGTGACGCTACGCTGGTTCGCATCACCAATGTCTGAATAAACCACTATTTTCCACATTATCCTGGAGTGCTGCTCTATTTTTTGGACTATATACAGTACAGACCAAAAGTTTGGACACACCTTCTCATTCAAAGAGTTTTCTTTATTTTCATGACTATGAAAATTGTAGATTCACACTGAAGGCATCAAAACTATGAATTAACACATGTGGAATTATATACATAACAAAAAAGTGTGAAACAACTGAAAATATGTCATATTCTAGGTTCTTCAAAGTAGCCACCTTTTGCTTTGATTACTGCTTTGCACACTCTTGGCATTCTCTTGATGAGCTTCAAGAGGTAGTCACCTGAAATGGTTTTCACTTCACAGGTGTGCCCTGTCAGGTTTAATAAGTGGGATTTCTTGCCTTATAAATGGGGTTGGGACCATCAGTTGCGTTGTGGAGAAGTCAGGTGGACACACAGCTGATAGTCCTACTGAATAGACTGTTAGAATTTGTATTATGGCAAGAAAAAAGCAGCTAAGTAAAGAAAAACGAGTGGCCATCATTACTTTAAGAAATGAAGGTCAGTCAGTCCGAAAAATTGGGAAAACTTTGAAAGTGTTCCCAAGTGCAGTCACAAAAACCATCAAGCGCTACAAAGAAACTGGCTCACATGCGGACCGCCCCAGGAAAGGAAGACCAAGAGTCACCTCTGCTGCGGAGGATAAGTTCATCCGAGTCACCAGCCTCAGAAATCGCAGGTTAACAGCAGCTCAGATTAGAGACCAGGTCAATTCCACACAGAGTTATAGTAGCAGACACATCTCTAGAACAACTGTTAAGAGGAGACTGTTTAAATCAGGCCTTCATGGTAGAATATCTGCTAGGAAACCACTGCTAAGGACAGGCAACAAGCAGAAGAGACTTGTTTGGGCTAAAGACAGGGCCGTCTTTAATATTGATTGGACCCTGGGCAAAAATTTACTTGGGCCCCCTGGATCCCGCCTTCCCACACCTTAGCAGGCAATCACGCCCTCCACCACAACACACACAGAAAAAATCCACACATCTGGTAGAGTACAGTGAATGACTGTAAATACTTCCAGTTCTGAAGACTCCAGCGGCTCAGGATCAGTGCTCTGGGCTCAGGCTGGAAGTGGGCACCGCTCTGCAGGAAGGAGACCAGGGCTCGGCTCACCCTAGTGTTACAGTGCACCCCAGCACCCCACAGTATGCAGTATAGCACCCTATAGTATACAGCACCACACAGTATGCAGTATAGCACCCTATAGTATACAGCACAAAACAGTATGCAGTATAGCAGTAGCACCCCACATTATACAGTACCCTACAGTATATAGTAGAGCAGTATAGCAGCCCACAGTATACAGCACCACACAGTATGCAGTAGAGCACCCCACACTATACAGTACCCCACAGTATATAGTAGAGCAGTATAGCAGCCCACAGTATACAACACCTCACAGTATACAGTGGAGCAGTATAGCACCTCACCGTATACAGCACCCCAAACTATACACAATACAGCACCCCACACTATACAGCCCCCCCACACTATACAGTACAGCAGTATAGCACTCCACACTATACAGCACCCACAGTATACAGTATACAGCCCCCCACAGTATATAGTATAGCACTCCACAATATACAGCACCCACAGTATACACTATACAGCCCCCCACACTATACAGGCCCCCACACTATACAGCCCCCACACTATACAGTAGAGCAGTATAGCACTCCACACTATACAGCACCCACAGTATACAGTATACATACCCCCACAGTATATAGTATAGCACTCCACAGTATACAGACCCCCACACTATACAGGCCCCCCCACACTATACAGGCCCCCACACTATACAGGCCCCCCACACTACACAGGCCCCCCACACTATTCAGCTCCCCCACACTATACAGGCCCCCCCCCCACAGTATACAGCCCCCACCACAGTATACAGGCCCCCCCACAGTATACAGGCCCCCCCACAGTATACAGGCCCCCCTCCACAGTATACAGGCCCCCCCAACAGTATACAGCCCCACACAGTATACAGTCCCACACAGTATACAGGCCCCCCACAGTATACAGGCCCACACAAAGTATACAGCACCCCACTATACAGTAGTTTACAGTATATTAGCATAACAGCCCCAGTCACCTTTTTCTGATGTCATCTTCACAAAAAAAGCTCCAAATTTCTCCTGCAACACTCCTGTTAGGACCTGTGATGACCTCATAGCCATGTGGCCAGTAATATTGCTAGGTTACTGGTCACATGGTGATGATGTCATCTAAGGTCCTAGATCACATTCACAGCTCTAACAGTACGATGCCTGGACTCAGTGCCGGCAGGCATGGCATGGCATGGCAACACCACCTGTGTAGCTGACAGCCTGACACCCGGGGCAGTGGCTAGCAGGCCTCAAGAGGCAGCTGCCTTGGGCCCTCCAGGAGCAACTGGGCCCGGGCAGCTGCCCCTTTTGCCCCTTGGTAAAGACGGCCCTGGCTAAAGAACACAATGAATGGACATTAGACCAGTGGAAATCTGTGCTCTGGTCTGATGAGTCCAAATTTGAGATCTTTAGTTCCAACCACCGTGTCTTTGTGCGACGCAGAACAGGTGAGCGGATGGACTCTACATGCCTGGTTCCCACCGTGAAGGAGGAGGTGTGATGGTGTGGGAGTGCTTTGCTGGTGACACTGTTGGGGATTTATTCAAAATTGAGGGCATACTGAACCAGCATGGCTATCACAGCATCTTGCAGCGGCATGCTATTCCATCCGGTTTGCGTTTAGTTGGACCATCATTTATTTTACAACAGGACAATGACCCCAAACACACCTCCAGGCTGTGTAAGGGCTATTTGACCATGAAGGAGAGTGATGGGGTGCTGCGCCTCCACAGTCACCAGACCTGAACCCAATCAAGATGGTTTGGGGTGAGCTGGACCGCAGAGTGAAGGCAAAAGGGCCAACAAGTGCTAAGCATCTCTGGGAACTCCTTCAAGACTGTTGGAAGACCATTTCAGGTAACTACTTCTTTAAGCTCATCAAGAGAATGCCAAGAGTGTGCAAAGAAGTAATCAAAGCAAAAGGTGGCTACTTTGAAGAACCTAGGACATATTTTCAGTTGTTTCATACTTTTTTGATAAGTATATAATTCCACATGTGTTAATTCATAGTTTTGATGCCTTCAGTGTGAATCTACAATTTTCATAGTCATGAAAATAAAGAAAACTCTTTGAATAAGAAGGTGTGTCCAAACTTTTGGTCTGTACTGTATATATATATATATATATATATATATATATTATTTACACTTTTTTGTGCACTCAGCAAAACAGTGATTAATTTATACTGGCCGCACTTTTGGGGGGATTTTATATACAGGAGGGCTCTGCTTGGGATTTCAAACATAAGGTGGCACTATTGGGAGGTATTTGAAATACAGGGGGCAGTATTGGGAGGATTTTACATACAGGGTGGCACTGCGGGGGACCTTATATATAGTGGGGCTACTGTGGGTGACATTATAGACCCTGGGAGCATTACAGGGGGGCATTATAAATACTAGGGGCACTGTAGGGTGTACTGAGGGCTGGGATGCAAAAAAAATTAAAATGAACCAATGAAACTCATCAATGGATGCAAAACCGCCATAAAAAATGGACAAACATCCAGAAAATGGATGCAGAATGGCCATGAAAAACGTTTTACTTTAGTCGTGTGCATGTACAGTAGCCTAAAACCCAACAAAACTGTAGTACATAAACTATTGGGTGCCATTTGTCCACAGTGCATTTTGTATACGCAAAATTCATTTTGTCGAATTTTATGTCATAAAATGAGATTTTCTGCGAAAAATTCAATTATGTGTGACAAAATGAATGTTGTGTCACAAAATGAATTGTCTGACACAAAATACATTCCTGTAAATTTTGTGGCACAAAATGAATTCTGTGTAACAAAATCAATTCATAAAATCAATACTACATTCATTTTGTGTCACAAAATACATAGCGAACAAATGGCACCCCATAATAAACTTGCAATTGTAATTGTATTGACCCACATAATAACATTACGTTATTAATTATACTGCAAATATAACGAACATTAGCAGAATTGCTTTTTTTGTTCATTCCTCTTCACCAAAAATGCAACAAGTGATCTAAAATTTATATTTACTCAAAAATAATAGCGATAAAAACGACTGCTTGTGTCACAAAAAACAAGCCCCGACACAGCTCTGTAGATGAAGAAATAGACAGAATATGGTGACACAGAAAAAAATATTTTTTTAACACATTGAAACTTTATAAATTTGGCATTGTCGTAATCCTGTAGACTCGCAGAATATATTTAAGGTGTAAATTATACCCCATGGCGTCTCTGGTGGCCGAGATGCGGGGGTGCAGTGTGTGCCAGTACTTTTTTTGTAGAGCGTGCAAGCACGACCACTGGATTACTGGGTGGTTGTAAAGGGGGGAATATTAATCACCAATATTATGCGAATATCGATAATTAATATTCCTAAATAGGAGGAGCCGTCTAGTGATGACTCCACCTATTTATACCTTTATATAATAAATACAATACTTTCGCTATGCTTACACTGATCGCTACACTAGCTGCATGCGCCTTACTTACTACCGCTAACAAGTACACACTACACAAAGGGTACAAATATTACGGTATTTATTACAATACACTACGCACGCAATACTGACAACACAACACTAAATATACAGTACTCAACTACACTACACGTTCCCAAATTCCACCCACAAACTAACTATACAATACACACATACAAGTAACATTAACAACCCACCCACCTGACTAATATTCTATCCCTAGGGGGCACGACGAGGGTTAACGGGGGTTAACCGGGGTGTACCACAACCACTAAGGAGGACACAGGGGTAAGAAAGGGGTTATACAGTGGATAAGATCAGGGAGGGTAATTAGGGGTGGTAGGATCAGGGCAGGGACTAGGGTGCAGGGGTATTACAGGTAGGCAGGGACTGGGAGGGTTATCCAGGTAGGGACTAGGAGTAGGAACAAGGGGGAGACAAGGAACAAGGGGCTATAAACGTTGGTGGGATAGTGGTAGGGGGATAGTGGCTCGTTGTCCAGGGGGGCTCGTCAGTCCAGGGGGGCTCGTCAGTCCAGGGGGGCTCGTCAGTCCAGGGGATGATCCTTACCGGGAGGGTGGGCGGCCGGCTCTCTTCTACTCTAGTGTCGAGCCCGCCGGACTTATATGTCCAGCTGCCCGCACTCCGTGCCGCCCACACAGCGATGCGCGAGCGCGCACCACTGTGAGGGACACGTGGGCCGGCGCGGTGAGATGACGTCACCGCGCCTGCCCGCGCATCCCTGCACGCGCGCCGCAGGGCCGCGTGTACTTGCTGACAGGCGGGAGATCCTTTGATCTCCCGTCTGCAGCTCTCGGCATTCCGGACATCGCAATGGTAATTGAAATGCCGGAATGCGCATAATAGAGGGAGCGGAGGTGTCTCCTCTTTCTCTATTATGCTTTAATTATCTCCAGCCGGGCTGCAGATAATTAGAACAAAAGGATTCAAATTCATCCTGGCGCCTTTACTCAGAATACATCAATGTGAATGCTTGGGCCACATTCACATTGATGCATCTGGGTCCATGTAGGGGGGGTTTATATGATATGGGGCTGTGTGTGACATATTCAGGGGGCACATTTATTCAGGGGGCATATATATATATATATTGAAGGGGCACATATATATATATATTGAAGGGGCACATATATATATATATATTGAAGGGGCACATATATATATATATTAAAGGGGCACATATATATATATATATATATATATATTAAAGGGGCACACACACATATATATATATTAAAGGGGCACACACATATATATATATTAAAGGGGCACACACATATATATATTAATATATATATATGTATATGTATCCGCGGGCCACTATGCACCGCCAATACATACACATATACACACATACAATACGTGCCACCCTTCCTCAACAGTGGTCGTAACCATGGAAATGAGCAGTGTATAATATGGTGGAAAAATAAATCCAGCCAGCAAAGGGGGCAATATGGATGGTCACAATACATTAGTAAGTGCCTTGTATTAACTTTCTCTACATGATGAGTGCCACTTACTGAGACATGCGCTTTAAACCCAAAATAAACCTCTGCCTATGGAGACAGTTTCTCCTTTTCGGTAGTGATAATGGGGTCACTCTAGTCTTAGGACTGGACGCTATTCTCGTCTTCAGTATTAAATAGGGGCCTTTTTTTATTTGTAAATGGAATGGAATAAAAATAAAATTCCCTATTAAAAACCTATCCCCTGCTCAGCCAATCATTGGCCCCGGCCCCAGTGATTGGCTGAGGCTACTTTCACACTTGCGTTGTTAATTCCGGTATTGAGATGCAGCAGAGGATCACAATGCTCGAATTAAAGGGATCCGTTTCGATTTTACACATCTGCATCCGTTCCATTAGGGTGCCGTCGTATGAAATGAAAACAAAAAAGATCCGATGAAAGTCAATGGATGACGGATCCAGTTTTCAGTTTCCTAAAAAAACACATCCGTCACCATTGACTTACAATTAGGGATGAGCGAACTCGAACTGTATAGTTCGGGTTCGTACCGAATTTTGGGGTGTCCGTGACACGGACCCGAACCCGGACATTTTCGTAAAAGTCCGGGTTCGGGTTCGGTGTTCGTCGCTTTCTTCGCGCTTTTGTGACGCTTTCTTGGCGCTTTTTGAAAGGCTGCAAAGCAGCCAATCAACAAGCGTCATACTACTTGCCCCAAGAGGCCATCACAGCCATGCCTACTATTGGCATGGCTGTGATTGGCCAGAGCACCATGTGACCCAGCCTCTATTTAAGCTGGAGTCACATAGCGCCGCCCGTCACTCTGCTCTGATTAGCGTAGGGAGAGGTTGCGGCTGCGACAGTAGGGCGAGATTAGGCAGATTAACTCCTCCAAAGGACTTGATTAACTGATCGATCTGCAGCTGTGGATCATTGAGCTGCTGATCCTCAATTGCTCACTGTTTTTAGGCTGCACAGACCGTTTGTCAGTCTCATTTTTCTGGGGTGATCGGCGGCCATTTTGTGTCTTGTGGTGCGCCAGCACAAGCTGCGACCAAGTGCATTTAACCCTCAATGGTGTGGTTGTTTTTTGGCTAAAGCCTACATCAGGGTGAAGCTGTCACACCAAGTGCATTTAACCAGCAATAGTCTGTTCATTTTTTGGCCATATACAAAATCAGGGGCAAGCTGCGCCTGTCACCAAGTGCATTTAACCCTCAATGGTGTGGTTGTTTTTTGGCTAAAGCCTACATCAGGGTGAAGCTGTCACACCAAGTGCATTTAACCAGCAATAGTCTGTTCATTTTTTGGCCATATACAAAATCAGGGGCAAGCTGCGCCTGTCACCAAGTGCATTTAACCCTCAATGGTGTGGTTGTTTTTTGGCTAAAGCCTACATCAGGGTGAAGCTGTCACACCAAGTGCATTTAACCAGCAATAGTCTGTTCATTTTTTGGCCATATACAAAATCAGGGGCAAGCTGCGCCTGTCACCAAGTGCATTTAACCCTCAATGGTGTGGTTGTTTTTTGGCTAAAGCCTACATCAGGGTGAAGCTGTCACACCAAGTGCATTTAACCAGCAATAGTCTGTTCATTTTTTGGCCATATCCCAGTCTAATTCTGTCACTAAATCCATACCGGTCACCCAGCGCCTAAATACTAGGCCTCAAATTTATATCCAGCTAAATCTGTCCCTAGTGCTGTAGCTGGGCGAGTTATTTAGTGTCCGTTCAAGCACATTTCTTGTTCTGGGTTGAAATACAATTCTCAATTTAGCAATTTCATAATTTAGTGGTTCCTGCTATATCAGAGCTCTTTGAAATCTATCCCAAAAAGGGTATATAATATTGAAGGTGCACATAGGGTCATTCAGAGTAACTTCACACACACCCGCTACTGTGTATTTCCAAGTCTAATTCTGTCACTAAATCCATACCGGTGACCCAGCGCCTAAATACTAGGCCTCAAATTTAATTCCCTCTAAATCTCTCGTTACCCACCGCTGTACTGTTGTTGCTGGGCAAGATATTTAGTGTCCGTCAAAGCACATTTTTTGTTCTGGGTTGAAGTACAATTCCCAATTTAGCAATTTCATAATTTAGTGGTTTCTGCTATATCAGAGCTATTTGAAATCTATCCCAAAAAGGGTATATAATATTGAAGGTGCACATAGGGTCATTCAGAATAACTTCACACACACCCGCTACTGTGTATTTCCAAGTCTAATTCTGTCACTAAACCCATACCTGTCACCCAGCGCCTAAATACTAGGCCTCAAATTTAAATCCCTCTAAATCTCTCGTTACCGTTGTCCTGTTGTAGCTGGGAAAGTTATTTAGTGTCCGTCAAAGCACATTTTTTGTTCTGGGTTGAAGTACAATTCCCAATTTAGCAATTTCATAATTTAGTGGTTTCTGCTATATCAGAGTTATTTGAAATCTATCCCAAAAAGGGTATATAATATTGAAGGTGCACATAGGGTCATTCAGAATAACTTCACACACACCCGCTACTGTGTATTTCCAAGTCTAATTCTGTCACTAAACCCATACCTGTCACCCAGCGCCTAAATACTAGGCCTCAAATTTAAATCCCTCTAAATCTCTCGTTACCCACCACTGTACTGTTGTTGCTGGGCAAGATATTTAGTGTCCGTCAAAGCACATTTTTTGTTCTGGGTTGAAGTACAATTCCCAATTTAGCAATTTCATAATTTAGTGGTTTCTGCTATATCAGAGCTATTTGAAATCTATCCCTAAAAGGGTATATAATATTGAAGGTGCACATAGGGTCATTCAGAATAACTTCACACACACGCTTCTGTGCATTTCCAAGTCTAATTCTGTCACTAAATCCATACCGGTGACCCAGCGCCTAAATACTAGGCCTCAAATTTAATTCCCTCTAAATCTCTCGTTACCCACCGCTGTACTGTTGTTGCTGGGCAAGATATTTAGTGTCCGTCAAAGCACATTTTTTGTTCTGGGTTGAAGTACAATTCCCAATTTAGCAATTTCATAATTTAGTGGTTTCTGCTATATCAGAGCTATTTGAAATCTATCCCTAAAAGGGTATATAATATTGAAGGTGCACATAGGGTCATTCAGAATAACTTCACACACACCCGCTACTGTGTATTTCCAAGTCTAATTCTGTCACTAAATCCATACCGGTGACCCAGCGCCTAAATACTAGGCCTCAAATTTAATTCCCTCTAAATCTCTCGTTACCCACCGGTGTACTGTTGTTGCTGGGCAAGATATTTAGTGTCCGTCAAAGCACATTTTTTGTTCTGGGTTGAAGTACAATTCCCAATTTAGCAATTTCATAATTTAGTGGTTTCTGCTATATCAGAGCTATTTGAAATCTATCCCTAAAAGGGTATATAATATTGAAGGTGCACATAGGGTCATTCAGAATAACTTCACACACACGCTTCTGTGCATTTCCAAGTCTAATTCTGTCACTAAATCCATACCGGTGACCCAGCGCCTAAATACTAGGCCTCAAATTTAAATCCCTCTAAATCTCTCGTTACCCACCACTGTACTGTTGTTGCTGGGCAAGATATTTAGTGTCCGTCAAAGCACATTTTTTGTTCTGGGTTGAAGTACAATTCCCAATTTAGCAATTTCATAATTTAGTGGTTTCTGCTATATCAGAGCTATTTGAAATCTATCCCTAAAAGGGTATATAATATTGAAGGTGCACATAGGGTCATTCAGAATAACTTCACACACACGCTTCTGTGCATTTCCAAGTCTAATTCTGTCACTAAATCCATACCGGTGACCCAGCGCCTAAATACTAGGCCTCAAATTTAAATCCCTCTAAATCTCTCGTTACCCACCGCTGTACTGTTGTTGCTGGGCAAGATATTTAGTGTCCGTCAAAGCACATTTTTTGTTCTGGGTTGAAGTACAATTCCCAATTTAGCAATTTCATAATTTAGTGGTTTCTGCTATATCAGAGCTATTTGAAATCTATCCCTAAAAGGGTATATAATATTGAAGGTGCACATAGGGTCATTCAGAATAACTTCACACACACGCTTCTGTGCATTTCCAAGTCTAATTCTGTCACTAAATCCATACCGGTGACCCAGCGCCTAAATACTAGGCCTCAAATTTAAATCCCTCTAAATCTCTCGTTACCCACCGCTGTACTGTTGTTGCTGGGCAAGATATTTAGTGTCCGTCAAAGCACATTTTTTGTTCTGGGTTGAAGTACAATTCCCAATTTAGCAATTTCATAATTTAGTGGTTCCTGCTATATCAGAGCTATTTGAAATCTATCCCAAAAAGGGTATATAATATTGAAGGTGCACATTGGGTCATTCAGAATAACTTCACACACACCCGCTACTGTGTATTTTCAAGTCTAATTCTGTCACTAAACCCATACCTGTCACCCAGCGCCTAAATACTAGGCCTCAAATTTAAATCCCTCTAAATCTCTCGTTACCCACCGCTGTACTGTTGTTGCTGGGCAAGATATTTAGTGTCCGTCAAAGCACATTTTTTGTTCTGGGTTGAAGTACAATTCCCAATTTAGCAATTTCATAATTTAGTGGTTTCTGCTATATCAGAGCTATTTGAAATCTATCCCTAAAAGGGTATATAATATTGAAGGTGCACATAGGGTCATTCAGAATAACTTCACACACACGCTTCTGTGCATTTCCAAGTCTAATTCTGTCACTAAATCCATACCGGTCACCCAGCGCCTAAATACTAGGCCTCAAATTTATATCCCGCTGAATTTGAATACAATACATTGGGCCAAATAATATATTTGTTGTTGTGGTGAACCATAACAATGAGAAAAACATCTAGTAAGGGACGCGGACGTGGACATGGTCGTGGTGGTGTTAGTGGACCCTCTGGTGCTGGGAGAGGACGTGGCCGTTCTGCCACATCCACACGTCCTAGTGTACCAACTACCTCAGGTCCCAGTAGCCGCCAGAATTTACAGCGATATATGGTGGGGCCCAATGCCGTTCTAAGGATGGTAAGGCCTGAGCAGGTACAGGCATTAGTCAATTGGGTGGCCGACAGTGGATCCAGCACGTTCACATTATCTCCCACCCAGTCTTCTGCAGAAAGCGCACAGATGGCGCCTGAAAACCAACCCCATCAGTCTGTCACATCACCCCCATGCATACCAGGGAAACTGTCTCAGCCTCAAGTTATGCAGCAGTCTCTTATGCTGTTTGAAGACTCCGCTGGCAGGGTTTCCCAAGGGCATCCACCTAGCCCTTCCCCAGCGGTGAAAGACATAGAATGCACTGACGCACAACCACTTATGTTTCCTGATGATGAGGACATGGGAATACCACCTCAGCATGTCTCTGATGATGACGAAACACAGGTGCCAACTGCTGCGTCTTTCTGCAGTGTGCAGACTGAACAGGAGGTCAGGGATCAAGACTGGGTGGAAGACGATGCAGGGGACGATGAGGTCCTAGACCCCACATGGAATGAAGGTCGTGCCACTGACTTTCACAGTTCGGAGGAAGAGGCAGTGGTGAGACCGAGCCAACAGCGTAGCAAAAGAGGGAGCAGTGGGCAAAAGCAGAACACCCGCCGCCAAGAGACTCCGCCTGCTACTGACCGCCGCCATCTGGGACCGAGCACCCCAAAGGCAGCTTCAAGGAGTTCCCTGGCATGGCACTTCTTCAAACAATGTGCTGACGACAAGACCCGAGTGGTTTGCACGCTGTGCCATCAGAGCCTGAAGCGAGGCATTAACGTTCTGAACCTGAGCACAACCTGCATGACCAGGCACCTGCATGCAAAGCATGAACTGCAGTGGAGTAAACACCTTAAAACCAAGGAAGTCACTCAGGCTCCCCCTGCTACCTCTTCTGCTGCTGCCGCCTCGGCCTATTCTGCTGCTGCCGCCTCGGCCTCTTCCTCCGCCTCTGGAGGAACGTTGGCACCTGCCGCCCAGCAAACAGGGGATGTACCACCAACACCACCACCACCACCTCCGTCACCAAGCGTCTCAACCATGTCACACGCCAGCGTTCAGCTCTCCATCTCACAAACATTTGATAGAAAGCGTAAATTCCCACCTAGCCACCCTCGATCCCTGGCCCTGAATGCCAGCATTTCTAAACTACTGGCCTATGAAATGCTGTCATTTAGGCTGGTGGACACAGACAGCTTCAAACAGCTCATGTCGCTTGCTGTCCCACAGTATGTTGTTCCCAGCCGGCACTACTTCTCCAAGAGAGCCGTGCCTTCCCTGCACAACCAAGTATCCGATAAAATCAAGTGTGCACTGCGCAACGCCATCTGTAGCAAGGTCCACCTAACCACAGATACGTGGACCAGTAAGCACGGCCAGGGACGCTATATCTCCCTAACTGCACACTGGGTAAATGTAGTGGCAGCTGGGCCCCAGGCGGAGAGCTGTTTGGCGCACGTCCTGCCGCCGCCAAGGATCGCAGGGCAACATTCTTTGCCTCCTGTTGCCACCTCCTCCTTCTCGGCTTCCTCCTCCTCTTCTTCCACCTGCTCATCCAGTCAGCCACACACCTTCACCACCAACTTCAGCACAGCCCGGGGTAAACGTCAGCAGGCCATTCTGAAACTCATATGTTTGGGGGACAGGCCCCACACCGCACAGGAGTTGTGGCGGGGTATTGAACAACAGACCGACGAGTGGTTGCTGCCGGTGAGCCTCAAGCCCGGCCTGGTGGTGTGTGATAATGGGCGAAATCTCGTTGCAGCTCTGGGACTAGCCAATTTGACGCACATCCCTTGCTTGGCGCATGTGCTGAATTTGGTGGTGCAGAAGTTCATTCACAACTACCCCGACATGTCAGAGCTGCTGCATAAAGTGCGGGCCGTCTGTTCGCGCTTCCGGCGTTCACATCCTGCCGCTGCTCGCCTGTCTGCGCTACAGCGTAACTTCGGCCTTCCCGCTCACCGCCTCATATGCGACGTGCCCACCAGGTGGAACTCCACCTTGCACATGCTGGACAGACTGTGCGAGCAGCAGCAGGCCATAGTGGAGTTTCAGCTGCAGCACGCACGGGTCAGTCGCACTACAGAACAGCACCACTTCACCACCAATGACTGGGCCTCCATGCGAGACCTGTGTGCCCTGTTGCGCTGTTTCGAGTACTCCACCAACATGGCCAGTGGCGATGACACCGTTATCAGCGTTACAATACCACTTCTATGTCTCCTTGAGAAAACACTTAGGGCGATGATGGAACAGGAGGTGGCCCAGGAGGAGGAGGAGGAGGATGAGGAAGAGGGGTCATTTTTAGCACTTTCAGGCCAGTCTCTTCGAAGTGACTCAGAGGGAGGTTTTTTGCAACAGCAGAGGCCAGGTACAAATGTGGCCAGCCAGGGCCCACTACTGGAGGACGAGGAGGACGAGGATGAGGAGGAGGTGGAGGAGGATGAGGATGAAGCATGGTCACAGCGGGGTGGCACCCAACGCAGCTCGGGTCCATCACTGGTGCGTGGCTGGGGGGAAAGGCAGGACGATGACGATACGCCTCCCACAGAGGACAGCTTGTCCTTACCCCTGGGCAGCCTGGCACACATGAGCGACTACATGCTGCAGTGCCTGCGCAACGACAGCAGAGTTGCCCACATTTTAACCTGTGCGGACTACTGGGTTGCCACCCTGCTGGATCCACGCTACAAAGACAATGTGCCCACCTTACTTCCTGCACTGGAGCGTGATAGGAAGATGCGCGAGTACAAGCGCACGTTGGTAGACGCGCTACTGAGAGCATTCCCAAATGTCACAGGGGAACAAGTGGAAGCCCAAGGCCAAGGCAGAGGAGGAGCAAGAGGTCGCCAAGGCAGCTGTGTCACGGCCAGCTCCTCTGAGGGCAGGGTTAGCATGGCAGAGATGTGGAAAACTTTTGTCAACACGCCACAGCTAACTGCACCACCACCTGATACGCAACGTGTTAGCAGGAGGCAACATTTCACTAACATGGTGGAACAGTACGTGTGCACACCCCTCCACGTACTGACTGATGGTTCGGCCCCATTCAACTTCTGGGTCTCTAAATTGTCCACGTGGCCAGAGCTAGCCTTTTATGCCTTGGAGGTGCTGGCCTGCCCGGCAGCCAGCGTTTTGTCTGAACGTGTATTCAGCACGGCAGGGGGCGTCATTACAGACAAACGCAGCCGCCTGTCTACAGCCAATGTTGACAAGCTGACGTTCATAAAAATGAACCAGGCATGGATCCCACAGGACCTGTCCGTCCCTTGTCCAGATTAGACATTAACTACCTCCCCATAACCATATATTATTGGACTCCAGGGCACTTCCTCATTCAATCCTATTTTTATTTTCATTTTACCATTATATTGCGATGCTACCCAAAGTTGAATGAACCTCTCCTCTGCCTGTGTGCTAGGCCTAAATATATGCCAATGGACTGTTGCAGTGGTGGCTGACATGAAGCCTGATTCTCTGCTATGACATGCAGACTAATTCTCTGCTGACATGAAGCCAGATTGTCTGTTACGGGACCTCTCTCCTCTGCCTGGGTGCTGGGCCTAAATTTATGACCATGGACTGTTGCAGTGGTGGCTGACGTGAAGCCTGATTCTCTGCTATGACATGCAGACTGATTCTCTGCTGACATGAAGCCAGATCGTCTGTTACGGGACCTCTCTGCTCTGCCTGTGTGCTAGGCCTAAATATATGCCAATGGACTGTTGCAGTGGTGGGTGACGTGAAGCCTCATTCTCTGCTATGACATGCAGACTGATTCTCTGCTGACATGAAGCCAGATTGTCTGTTACGGGACCTCTCTGCTCTGCCTGTGTGCTAGGCCTAAATATATGCCAATGGACTGTTGCAGTGGTGGGTGACGTGAAGCCTCATTCTCTGCTATGACATGCAGACTGATTCTCTGCTGACATGAAGCCAGATCCTCTGTTACGGGAGCTCTCTCCTCTGCCTGGGTGCTGGGCCTAAATTTATGACAATTGACTGTTGCAGTGGTGGGTGACGTGAAGCCTGATTCTCTGCTATGATATGAAGACTGATTCTCTGCTGACATGAAGCCATATTGTCTGTTACGGGACCTTTCTCCTCTGCCTGGGTTCTGGGCCTAAATTTATGAAAATTGACTCTTACAGTGGTGGGTGACGTGAAGCCTGATTCTAGGCTATGATATGAAGACTGATTCTCTGCTGACATGAAGCCAGATTGTCTGTTACGGGACCTTTCTCCTCTGCCTGGGTTCTGGGCCTAAATTTATGAAAATTGACTCTTACAGTGGTGGGTGACGTGAAGCCTGATTCTCTGCTATGATATGAAGACTGATTCTCTGCTGACATGAAGCCAGATTGTCTGTTACGGGACCTCTCTCCTCTGCCTGGGTGCTGGGCCTAAATTTATGACAATGGACTGTTGCAGTGGTGGCTGACGTGAAGCCTGATTCTCTGCTATGACATGCAGACTGATTCTCTGCTGTCATGAAGCCAGATTGTCTGTTACGGGACCTCTCTGCTCTGCCTGTGTGCTAGGCCTAAATATATGCCAATGGACTGTTGCAGTGGTGGCTGACGTGAAGCCTCATTCTCTGCTATGACATGCAGACTAATTCTCTGCTGACATGAAGCCAGATTGTCTGTTACGGGACCTCTCTCCTCTGCCTGGGTGCTGGGCCTAAATTTATGACAATGGACTGTTGCAGTGGTGGCTGACGTGAAGCCTGATTCTCTGCTATGACATGCAGACTAATTCTCTGCTGACATGAAGCCAGATTGTCTGTTACGGGACCTCTCTCCTCTGCCTGGGTGCTGGGCCTAAATATATGCCAATGGACTGTTGCAGTGGTGGCTGACGTGAAGCCTCATTCTCTGCTATGACATGCAGACTAATTCTCTGCTGTCATGAAGCCAGATTGTCTGTTACGGGACCTCTCTGCTCTGCCTGTGTGCTAGGCCTAAATATATGCCAATGGACTGTTGCAGTGGTGGGTGACGTGAAGCCTCATTCTCTGCTATGACATGCAGACTGATTCTCTGCTGACATGAAGCCAGATTGTCTGTTACGGGACCTCTCTGCTCTGCCTGTGTGCTAGGCCTAAATATATGCCAATGGACTGTTGCAGTGGTGGGTGACGTGAAGCCTCATTCTCTGCTATGACATGCAGACTGATTCTCTGCTGACATGAAGCCAGATTCTCTGTTACGGGACCTCTCTCCTCTGCCTGTGTGTGTGCTGGGCCTAAATATATGCCAATGGACTGTTGCAGTGGTGGCTGACGTGAAGCCTCATTCTCTGCTATGACATGCAGACTAATTCTCTGCTGACATGAAGACAGATTCTCTGTTACGGGACCTCCCTCCTCTGCCTGGGTGCTGGGCCTAAATATATGCCAATGGACTGTTGCAGTGGTGGCTGACGTGAAGCCTCATTCTCTGCTATGACATGCAGACTGATTCTCTGCTGACATGAAGCCAGATTCTCTGTTACGGGACCTCTCTCCTCTGCCTGTGTGTGTGCTGGGCCTAAATATATGCCAATGGACTGTTGCAGTGGTGGCTGACGTGAAGCCTCATTCTCTGCTATGACATGCAGACTGATTCTCTGCTGACATGAAGCCAGATTCTCTGTTACGGGACCTCTCTCCTCTGCCTGTGTGTGTGCTGGGCCTAAATATATGCCAATGGACTGTTGCAGTGGTGGCTGACGTGAAGCCTCATTCTCTGCTATGACATGCAGACTGATTCTCTGCTGACATGAAGACAGATTCTCTGTTACGGGACCTCTCTCCTCTGCCTGTGTGTGTGCTGGGCCTAAATATATGCCAATGGACTGTTGCAGTGGTGGCTGACGTGAAGCCTCATTCTCTGCTATGACATGCAGACTAATTCTCTGCTGACATGAAGACAGATTCTCTGTTACGGGACCTCTCTCCTCTGCCTGGGTGCCGGGGCCTAAATATCTGAGAATGGACTGTTCCAGTGGTGGGTGACGGGAAGCCAGATTCTCTGCTATGGAACCTCTCTCCAATTGATTTTGGTTAATTTTTATTTATTTAATTTTTATTTTAATTCATTTCCCTATCCACATTTGTTTGCAGGGGATTTACCTACATGTTGCTGCCTTTTGCAGCCCTCTAGCTCTTTCCTGGGCTGTTTTACAGCCTTTTTAGTGCCGAAAAGTTCGGGTCCCCATTGACTTCAATGGGGTTCGGGTTCGGGACGAAGTTCGGATCGGGTTCGGATCCCGAACCCGAACATTTCCGGGATGTTCGGCCGAACTTCTCGAACCCGAACATCCAGGTGTTCGCTCAACTCTACTTACAATGTTTTCAGTGCTGGATCCATATTTTTACGATTTTATGACCGGACATAAAACCACAGCTTGGAGTAGTTTTGTGTCCGGTCACAAAATGGAATGCTGCTGGAACAGAAGACATCCTGATGGATCCTGAGCGGATCTCTTTCCACTCAGAATGAGATGTCGGATGTCAATACCGGAAAACAACAAACAAAAGACAAGTGTGAAAGTTGCCTTAGAGATCTGATGGAACTTCAGTGCTGAGGTATCTGTGGTGGTAAGTGATGCTTCTTTTCTATTTTTTAACCATTTCTTTCTTTAAAAAAAAAAAAAATATATATATATATATATATATATATATTCTTTCTCCAGAAAACTCCTTCACCTAATTTCTGTGAAGAAGTGGGTGAAACCAGACACATCCAACATAATCAACATACAGAAAGTTTATGAGGGAGAAACTGGCTTAGTTGCTCATAGCAACCAATCACATTTCACCTTTCATTTTTTCAGAGCTCCTTTAGAAAATGAAAGAAGTAATCTGATTGGTTGCTATGAGCAACTAAGCCGTTTTTCCCCCTTTCCACAGTTTCGATAGATCTCCCAATAAGTCCTTATGAGGAAATAAATTCATTTTGATATCAGGGCTATGACCCTATCAGTCCTAGCTTCTCCTATTAAACGAGATCCTCATGTTGTACACTTTGGTGTTTGCTTGTGGTATCCAGTTTTTCGTACAGTCATCTTTGTTCCTGCTAGTTTTAGAAAATTCTTGTGACGACCATTTTTTTGTGAGGGTCACTGGTGTAAACCAGAGGACATGTTAGACTCTGAGTGTGACTAGAGAATGGACAGATAAGCATACTTACCACCGTTAGGTGGATTAAATCAGGGCATCCATAACCCCGCCCCTGGGAATGCCCCAGCTCCACCGCTTATGGCCCAGGGATATCATTAGCCCCGCCTATTTTCAGCCTAGGACAGCCAAAATTTTCTTGGACTGTCTGTCAAAATTAAGAACAGTCACTGAAAATTCAAGAAAGTAAGTAACTATGGATAAGGATTGCCAGTCCCATCATCTCACTCACAATGTATCACTCCCATCATCTCACTCATCTCACTCTCATCATCCCTGACCCCAGGTGCTGACAATCTAATTTCCTCCTTTCTCTCATCCTTCTCTGATTGGTTGGATTTTTGCAGGGGGTGGGAATTTCAACTGTTATGGATGATATTGTGAATAAAAGTAGTAAATCAGAAGATATGGCTGCCTCCATCATGTGACATCTCGTCATCTTGGCACCGGCCGCCTATAGTAACCAATCAGAGCCCAGCTTTCATTTTCCAGGAGCAGAATATGAAATGAAAGCTGTGCTGTTATTGGTTGCTATGAGCAACAAAAAGTTTTTTTTTCAGGCCGTTTGATAAATCTGCCCCATAATTCCTCCTCTGGCTGTCACTTATTCCACCGTTCACCCCAAAATGTCTGTGACCCTGACATGAAGAGAATTTCAGGCAGGAGTCTATGGACACGTATGTAGATGGCGTGTTTTATCTTTTATTGGTGCAACATTTATGAAGTCTCTGGAACTGAGCGCATTCATCAAGATTTCCCTGAGGTGATTTTATAAAGAAATCTACCCCAAAACACTGCAACGGGTGATCAAATTATCTAGATTGTTTGTCATTACATTAAATATGGCCGCTGCCAGTCTAAGGCACCGCTTGTGATGTCATCATTAGAATCCTGGTCAGGTCTTGCCTCTTGTGATATCATTATTAGAATCCTATGATGTCATAATGGGGGGCATGGCCCAAAGCCCAGTGTCAGTTGCTCTAGCTGGCTGTCACAATGGGATTGTCTCGGAAGAGGAGGAGGATGCTGCCGAAGGCTGTTCCCAAAGTGACTGCAATAGAGTATATGGATTTTGGCCCTCGCCAATATTTAGATGATGTAGAGATGGTGTCTGTAGATAGCGATGATGAGAAGATGGAGGTTGACCCACGTCAATATCCAGATGACGTGGAGATGGAGGACCTTCAGGGGGTCACTACCACCATCAGGGCCTCTAACCCCCTGAAGAGGAAGCAGCCATCTTGAACATCTGCCGCCGGCCATAACATCTGCCGCAAGGCCCTAAAAATACCATCTGCTCCTCGGCCATATAACATCTGCCGCTTGGGGCCCATTTACCATCTTCCCCTAGGTGCCCATTTACCATCTACAGATGTTTTTTACCATCCAACCATCTAAAATTCCCATGAAGACTGACAAGCAGAGCAGCATCAAGTCCGGTAAGTTTGGCCACTTATCTCCATCTACTCTTGTATTTTTGTAAATTCTTTTGCTTAGTTGGATTTTTTTCTCTTCTAGGATCTGACAAAAAAATGTGAGGAGCCTCTCATGACCCTCTCCCGCACTCCTGCAAATCTGCCAGAGGTGCGACTCCTGACCAATTTCTGAGTCCCAGAAGAGATTGAAGAAGGACCTGCTCCCACCTAGAGCCACAAAAACCCTACAAACTAAGAACCATTAATAATAAACTTAATTTTTTAAAGAAACAATTTTCTTTTTTTCTTAGTATATTGCGCCATTTGTCCTTGGTTTATGCCTTCTATTGGAATTCTAAGGGCGGGTCCCTGGTGGTCTAAGGGTTATTGTCAGAATCTCTGATGATCTAGGGCAGTGAATGGTTTCATGTTTGAGTCTTTGGTCATCTAGGGCAGTTAAAGGGGTTAATGTTGAAATCTCTGGTGGTCTAGGGTAGTTAAAGGGATTCATTAATTCAGAAAATCCTTGGTGTTCTAAAAACAGAAGGGATTTCCCTGAGGTGATTTTATAAAGAAACCAGCCCAAGAAGACCAAAACGGTGATCCCTTTATCTAAATTGCATTACATTCAATATGGCCGCTCCCACTCACTCTAAGGCACAGTTTGTGATGTCATCATTAGAATCCTGGCTGGGTCTTGCCTCTTGTGATGTCATCATTAGAATCATGTGAACCATGAACCATACTGTGACCTTTAGGCCTCATGCACATGACCATGGTGTGTTTTGCGGTCCACAAATCGCGGATCCGCAAAACACGGATGGTGTCCGTGCGCGTTCCGCAATTTGCGGAGCGGCACGGACAGCCTTTAATATAAATGCCTATTCTTGTCCGCAAAGCGCGGACAAGAATAGGACATGTTATATTTTTTTAGCGGGGCTACGGAACGGAGCAACGGATGCGGACAGCACACGGAGTGCTGTCCGCATCTTTTGCAGTCCTATGGAAGTGAATGGGTCCGCATCCGAGCCGCCAAACGCTGGCTCGGATGCGGACCAAAACAACAGCCGTGTGCATGAGGCCTTACACTTACTTTTCACTTCTGAGGCATTGCTATAAATTGGTAATGATGTCAGTTGCCCTGTGGTTGGAGGCTGACCGCCTCTGAATTGCGTCATCCTCTGCTTGTCCATTTTTATTGTTTTAATTATTTTTTAATGATTTATGTGCAATAAATTACAGTTTTAGTTTCCAGCACCCCAGAAGACCATTTTTTCTGTTTTAGTTCCAGCACAGATATCCCACTTGGTTAGGAGCAGCTGTGAACCGAGAGCAAGGCAGGTGGTTTGGGCTCTGCAACCAGAAAAGAACACACACGTTGTGGTCAAGTTCAATAAAAATACATTTATTACAAGTTAAAGGGAAAAGAACATTAAGAAGGACAAGCAAAATACACAGTATAGTATGAACAATTCAAGGCAGATTCTGCAATAGTTTAAACTTTTACTACGTCCACATCTGCAGTACGAACACTGAATGAACAATATTCCCAAAACTATCCCTAACTGACCCTAACTTCACAGTTGGTTGAGCACCCCCTTTTTCCCAGTGGTCCAGGTGGACCGCTTGCGGTGGGGCCCAATGTCGTTCCTTGAGCTCAGGCAAGATGGCAGCCTCCATAATCATGTTCAGTAAATAGAATTAAAAATATACAATCAGAAAATAAAAACAGATAAAAAAAAAAAGAGCATGTGCTACGATCTGATATTAACTGGCAGATAAAATGTTTGGTGACACATTTCCCCTCACTGCAGTAAAGTCTAAATAGCTTAAGTAGAAATATATCTTTCTGACTCCAATGGTCAGCCATGCAGATTTCTGAACCTTCTCGTCTCTTTCTGTAGAGCCATCCAGTGATCGGTGAGTCTCTGTAGCTTAGTCTAGTCTTGAGAGGAATGGAGCATGTGGTGTTGCTTCTTAACCCAAGCTAGAACTGTCTAGACTCAGCAAGGGAGGGTCCAGGATCCACACCCAAACTTCCTGTTGCAGCTGTGCCAGAACTGATTAACTCCATCACTTCCATCCATAACCAAACTGGGTATACAGGGCATAAGATGAGATTAAGTAACAGGACAAGCATTAAACAGTAAACAGTGCGCAAGTGCCTCCCTGCTCTGGGGTATTGCAGTTCCTGATCCTTAGACTTAAACAAAATCTCTATGACATATTTTACAAGACCTTACACAGAATGTATTCCACTACCATGTCTCTGTTCCAGTGGAGCCCTTCATGCCAAACAGGGCAACAGATTATAATAAAAAAAAAAATATATGTACATTTAAATAGAGCAACATCTGCCCTGTATGCTGCATACAGGGCAGATGTTGCTCTATTTAAATGTACATATATATTTTTTTTTATTATAATCTGTTGCCCTGTTTGGCATGAAGGGCTCCACTGGAACAGAGACATGGTAGTGGAATACATTCTGTGTAAGGTCTTGTAAAATATGTTTGTTAGGGCTCATGCACACGACAGTATTTTGCGTTCAGTATACGGGCCATTTTTTTTGTTTAGTATGCGGTACATATACTGAACCATTCATTTCAATGGTGAGCAAAAAAAACTGAAGTGTCTCCGTGTGCATTCCGCTTCAGTATTTCCGTATTTCCATACTGTGAAAAGATAGAACATGTCCTATTCTTGTCCGCAAATCACGGTGCTTGGCTCCATTCAAGTCAATGGGTCCGTAAAAAAACGGAACACATACAGAAATGCATCCGTATGTCTTCCGTATCCGTTCTATTGAAGATATTATGCCCAGCCCAATTTTTTTCTATGTAACTACTGTATAATGTATATGGCATACGGAAAAATGGAACGGAAAAATGGAACGGAAAAATGGAAAGGAAACGGGAACACAACGGAAACAAAAAACGGAACAACGGATCCATAAAAAACGGACCGTAAAACACTGAAAAAGCCATACGGTCGTGTGCATGAGCCCTACTGTTTACATTTACAGCATATATTTCAAGGTACTTGGATGTGTAAAGTGGTTGTTCACTTTCCACAATCCTGAACAATATCTGTCTCAGCATCCCTCATGATGTACCATTTTATATTAGAATGAAGTAAAGAAACACATGTTTTGTACCAGCGACTTGTGAGTATGACTCCAAATGCTCACTCACATACAATATTGGCAAAATGAGGTAACAAGAACACAAGTCTGCAAGTTTCAAAGACGATTCTTCTGCTAGGACCTCCAGGGATCAGATAGAATATGCAAAGGAACCTAGATTCCAGTGTTCTTTTTTTCTGCAGCACTTCTGCAGGAGAAATTGAGCATTACATGTGGACCATTAAAATCACTTTAAAATGACTTTCCATGTAATAAACAGGAATGAGTTCTCCAGAGAGATTCTTTTTGTAACCGCTCTCCACTTTGGTTATAATTGAAGATCCTTCAGAATTAAAGTATTTAAAATGGGTTTCCTTAGCCAGACAAATTCATTTACTCCTTAAGGCCCCTTTCACACGGGCGAGTTTTCCGTGCGGGTGCGATGCGTGCGGTGAACGCATTGCACCCGCACTGAATCCTGACCCATTCATTTCTATGGGGCTGTGCACATAAGCGGTGATTTTCACGCATCACTTGTGCGTTGAGTGAAAATCGCAGCATGCTCTATATTGTCCGATTTTCACGCGACGCAGGCCCCATAGAAGTGAATGGGAAGCATAAAAATCGCATAGCATCCGCAAGTAAGTGTGGATGCGGTGCGATTTTCACGCACGGTTGCTAGGAGACGATCGGGATGGAGACCCGATCATTATTATTTTCCCTTATAACATGGTTATAAGGGAAAATAATAGCATTCTGAATACAGAATGCATAGTAAAACAGCGCTGGAGGGGTTATAAAAAATATAAAAAATAATTTAACTCACCTTAGTCCACTTGATCGCGAAGCCCGGCATCTCCTTGTGTCTCCTTTGTTGAATAGGACCTGTGGTGAGCATTAAATACAGGTAAAGGACCTTTGATGACGTCACTCTGGTCATCACATGGTACGTCACATGATCTTTTACCATGGTGATTCACCATGGTAAAAGACCATGTGATGACCGGAGTGACGTCATCAAAGGTCCTTTACCTGTATTTAATGCTCACCCCAGGTCCTGTTCAACAAAGGAGACACAAGGAGATGCCGGGCTTCGCGATCAAGTGGATTAAAGGTGAGTTAAAAAATGTTTTATTTTTTTTTAACCCCTCCAGCCCTATTGTACTTTGCATTCTGTATTCAGAATGCTATTATTTTCCCTTATAACCATGTTATAAGGGAAAATAATACTATCTTCAGAACATCAATCCCAAGCCCGAACTTCTGTGAAGAAGTTCGGGTTTGGGTACCAAACATGCACGATTTTTCTCACGCGAGTGCAAAACGCATTACAATGTTTTGCACTCGCGTAGAAAAATCGCGCAAAAATAAGACGCCGTGTGAAAGAGGCCTAAGGAACGGGCTCATTTCACCTTAAGGACCAGGCCATTTATTGCAAATCTGACCAGTGTCACTTTATGTGGTGATAACTTTAAAACGCTTTGACTTATCCAGGCCATTCTGAGATTCTGAGAGTTTTTTTCCCTCACATATTGTACTTTATGACACTGGTAAAATGTAGTAAAAAAAAAAAAATCATTTTTATTAATAGAAAAATACCAAATTTTCCCAAAAATTTAAAAAATTAGCAAATTTCAATTTCTCTATTTCTATAATACACAGTAATGCCTCCAAAAATAGTTATTAATTTACATTGACCATATGTATAATTTATGTTTGGATCATTTTGGGAATGCCATTTTATTTTTGGGGGACGTTACAAGGCTTAGAAGTTTAGAAGCAAATCTTGAAATTTTTCAGAAAATTTCTAAAACCCACTTTTTCAGGACCAGTTCAGGTCTGAAGTCATTTTGTGAGGCTTACATAATAGAAATCACCCAAAAATGACTCCATTTTACAAACTACACCTCTTAAGGTATTCAAAACTGATATTTAAAACTTTGTTCAGTCTTTAGGTGTTCCACAATAATTAATGGAAAATAGAGATAACATTTCAAAATTTCACTTTTTTGGCAGATTTTCCCTTTCAATAATTTTTTTTCCAGTAAGAAAGCAAGGGTTAACAGCTAAACAAAACTCAATATTTATGGCCCTGTTTCTGTAGTTTACAGAAACACCCCATATGTCGTCATAAACTACTGTACGGGCACACGGCAGGGCGCAGAAGGAAAGGAATGCCATACGGTTTTTGGAAGGCAAATTATGCTGGACTGTTTTTTTGACACCATGTCCCATTTGAAGCCCCCCTGATGCACCCCTAGAGTAGAAACTCCAGAAAATGGACCTCATTTTGGAAACTACGGGATAGGGTGGCAGTTTTGTTGGTACTATTTTAGGGTACATATGATTTTCGGTTGCTCTATATTACACTTTTTGTGAGGCAAGGTAAGAAGAAATAGCCGCATATTTATTCCCACTAAGTACCCCGGTGACGAGTGTATCGACATGGGATTTATTATTGGTCATGTGCAGTGCCACTATTTTCTTCACTATAATCGCAATTAAGAAGAAATAGCTGTTTTGGCACCGTTTTTATTTTTTGTTATTTACAACATTCATCTGACAGGTTAGATCATGTGGTATTTTTAAAGAGCAGGTTATTACGGACCTAATATGTCTACTTTATTTTTTTATGTAAGTTTTACAAAATTATGAAATAATTCATTATTAAAAAAATATATATATTTCATTATTGAAACAAAAGAAATCATGTTTTAGTGTCTTCATAGTCCGAGAGCCATATTTTTTTTCAGTTTTCGGGCGATTATCTTGGGTAGGGTATGATTTTTGTGGGATGAGATGACGGTTTGATTGGCACTATTTTGGGGTGCGTATGACTTTTTGATCGCTTGCTATTACACTTTTTGTGATGTAAGGTGACCAAAAATTCCTTTTTTTACACATTTTTTTTTTTTTTTACGGTATTCACCTGAGGGGTTAGGTCATGTGATATTTTTATAGAACAGGTTATTATAGATGCGGCAATACCTAATATGTCAACTTTTTTTTATTTATGTAAGTTTTACACAATTATTTCATTTTTGAAACAAAAAAAATCATGTTTTAGTGTCTCCATAGTCCGAGAGCCATAGTTTTTTCAGTTTTTGGGCGATTATCTTGGGTAGGGTATGATTTTTGCGGGATGAGATGACGGTTTATCACTATTTTGGGGTGCGTATGACTTTTTGATCGCTTGCTATTACACTTTTAGCGATGTAAGGTGACAAAAAATTGCTTTTTTTACACGTTTTATTTTCTTTTTTTTTAAGGTATTCACCTGAGGGGTTAGGTCATGTGATATTTTTATAGAGCAGGTTATTAAGGACGCGGTGATACCTAATATGTGTAGTAAATTATATATTTTTTAATCAGTGATAAATGTGTTTTTTTATTTTTACATTTTTTTCACTTTTTTTTTAAGTTTTTTTTTACCCAGACCCACTTGGTTCTTGAAGATCCAGTGGGTCTGATGTCTGTATAATACAGTACAGTACACTATATAGTGTGCTGTACGGTATTTTCACTTTACAAAGTCTGATCAGACTTCTGCCTTTAGCAGAAGTCTGATCAGCACCATGGACAGCCGGAAGCCTGTGAAGGCGTCCGGTTGCCATGGTAACCATCACTTGCTGCCACAACAAGATCCCGTCAAGAAACAGCACAGCAGCCCCCGATGGGAGAGGAAGCTCCCTCCCTGTTAACCTCTTCCATACAGCGGTCCCTACGGACCACAGCATGGAAGGGGTTAAATGACTGACATCACAGAACAGATGTCAGCCGTTTCAAGCAAAGTGTCAGCAATGTGCTGACACTCTGCTAAAACCGCTCGGCCATCCTGGAAATGAGAGGGGGCGGGCGGGATGATCACGTGCCCACCCACACCTCCCCCCCTTCACAGCCCACCGGCAGATAATGAGGGCTGCAGGGGGGGGAGGGTTAAAAATTAAAATGTAGGTAATTTTGACGTTTCTGATCCCCGCTGTCACAGACCGCGGGGATCAGAAACTTCCGACAGCGCTGCAAACCGCAGGTCTGAATTGACCTGCGGTTTGTAGCGATCGCCGATATGGGGGGGGGGGGTTTCACAGGATCATCTCGGCATTGTCCCAGGGTGACTGCTGATTTGATTTTAGCAGGCACCCAGTTACGATCACCGCTTGTATCCACTTTCTCTACATGATAAATGATACTTGCTGAAGTTAAATAACCCCTTTAATTGATTCCTAAGGATAGGAATCAATATGAATATCCTGGAGAACCTTTTTAAGATACTAGGGAAATGAAAACCCAAACACAAATCTATAAGATGGTAGATCCACAAAGAAGTATAATTAAGTAAACACTAAAATCAAAGTTACAAGATACCCCTCAAACTTTAAGTTACACGATGAATTCCATGTGGAACATAGTTATTATCTACACAAGTGCAGTGCCCCACTGTTACAGCAATATTCCACTGCAAAAGGGTTTTAGGTGCATTTCCTACATGTATGCTGCTAAAAGGTCAAACCTATGATTTATTGTGTATTTGTGCATTTTATGTGTACTGTTAACAGTTAACAGGCCTTAAAAACCAGTTGCAAAGTGGGGCTGAGTACTTCTCCCTAAGTCAGAACAGTCAGTGTAGAGACAGTGGATATCTAGACAGTATAGGGAGCTGAGGCAGCAAAACACAGCCAGCAAGAAAGCTTAAAAACTGCTAAAGTGGAGAAAAGAGCAATATATATTTGAAAAGCATTCCAGTGTTAAGAGTAGGTGCATTTAGAAGCTCTGTGGAGATAAACTGCTTGAAGCGAAGCTTAGAGGATCCACAGCTAACCTGTTCATGAGATTCAAATCTTCTGGTGCTTGGACAGACTCAAAAAGGCAGAATCCGAATATGCCCACGATACTACATCCAGCTGTGGAAACCTGTAGTACTAATAACTGTGAAGAAGGCAACCTGTGAAAAAGTTGCAGAACTTAGTCTGATGTTTAGGCCGTCCTAGGTTGCATAGTTAAAGAAAGTACGTCACCCTTATTTCTGGATGCGTAAGTGTGGGACAGAGAAGTGCAGTGAGCGGGAAAATGCTTCAAACACATTGGCCTGTCTGCTCTGCAGCCGTGTGACCTGTGAAATCTATGGAAATTGCACTTTGTGTAGGAACTGCCAGTCCATGCATGCTAAAAACTGTACCTGATGTGCTTGAACTTGATCTGCAAGTAAAGAAAAACTGCCTCATCATTGCCACCAATGCTGTAGGGGACCTTGCATTGCACCTCAAAATTCATCACCATTAGGGGCAGGAGAAGCCCTAGAATTAGGATGCGCCCCAAAGGTATTTAAGGTGCACTCTTCCTATAAATGCATGGCCCATGGTTGCGTCAGAGTGAGTAACCACTACAACCACAAATTCTGCTACTATCACTCTCATCCTCTGCTCTCCTCTCTTGCGCTCGCTGTGCAACATTTAATCCATTATATTTTACGGACATGGGATTTGTTAAATTTCCCATTCAACCTTACGCCGCTACCTGTTTGTAAAAGACTAAAATGCCTGGCAGCCGAAAGATCATTTTGGCAGGCGTTTTATAAGGCGTTTCCCAATCCAGGTGGGTCTGTCGTAAATCTGCTTATAGGCAGATAATTTAGCAAAAAATTCAAACGTCTTTATAGCAACATATTGTTTGGAAAGCTATAATTATTCACTGCCAGGCCAAATAACGGCATTAATTTCAGTTCGGTTTGCAGAACGCTAATCAGCAAGTTCTGTCAGAACCCTGCGAAGGTTATTGCATTGTTTATCAACAAGATGGGGAAAAAATAAATAAATACGGAACGCGCGGAAAGACAAAAATATCCGTTAAATGCAATCACATATGTAATCTAATTACAAAGAAATGCAACATGAAAATCAAAAAGTTGCGCGTCGTACTATTAGACGGCGCTTTTACAACACGCATTTCCAACGAGATAGATCAAAATCTTGCATGATGAAGACATAATGTGTCATAATAATTAGGGACATAGACAAAAGAACAGCTAATCAGCATGCAAATTTATGCAGTTCTAGTGATTCAGATGAGGCAGATTCCTACCTCTCTGTCTCTTTTTTATTTTTTTAAAGCTTGATTCATCTTCATTGGTAATCATCACAAGTCTGCCAAATGTTCCGTGACACTAATGTATTACAGGTCAAGAGTATCAGGGCTTCACCTATTACCCCCACAAACAATGTGCTCTCCTTTCCTGTTCCCTCTTCAGGATTTTAGCAATTACTGCCAGATGTAATCAGACTTCTTGAATAGGAGCAACTGGGGCTTGTTTGTGGCTTGGATTCATTAGAAGCAGGAGGAACAAGAAAGGAATAAATTACTTAATTGCACAAAAAAAGTTGCAGCCAAAGTAATAGTGAGAGAGGCTGATTGTGTGAATGTGTATTCGACTACTCTTGGAATGGAGAATCTTCAAATAGCTGGTAGTTTGGCCTTGTAGATTCAGAGAGAGTTGGGTGTGCTCCAAAGCAGATGGTCCCATATCGCCATCCATTCTTTCCTTTGTCAGGTTTTACTGTTTATCTGATCTTGTCCGTCTATGATGCCGCTTATTCGAGATCTAACAAAAATATGCATTCATATCATATTCATTTCACCGGGTATCCACGCGCTCCGTCTCCCCCACCTCCTCGTTTTATCTCTATGAGACGATCAAGTCCGAACAAAAGCAATCCTCGTCGTCACACAAGCTCTGATGATACAGTTGGTGAAAAAACAAAGCTGAAATCACGGAAAAAGCCTTAAATGGTTTCACAGCCTGAACTCTGGCAATGTCCCGCGCCACTTCTCCCTTTGAAGAATGTGAACTTGGTGTGACACGAAAGATGATTTTGCTCAGGTCTCCATTACCTTTCCTTCCAAGTGTTTTTATGGAGCCAGATTGGTAGGAATTGAAAATCACATTGGCTCTTAAATATGATTTTGAATGCCAAATGTTTGTCATATTTGGAAACTTTTTTTTTCCTTCATTAGGATTCACTGTATGAAGAACTGTAGTTTGTATTTTTGGCTCTCCGTAGAAATGCTCATAGAAACCTGGAACAAAAAGTTTGATGCGTCTAAGAGTTGAAAGTTGGGTAAAAACCTCTGTAGCTTCTGAAGACAGGGTATTAATGGAGGATGGTTGTTCTATAATGTGTAGACTAGAGATCATTTTAAATTGTTGGCAGGCTTGGGATTCAGCCAGTTCCCGCAGGTTCTCCAGATCCGGTTGTTAAAATTACAGCGGCAGCTGGAGATGAGCACTTCCATTCCATAGTTTAGCTCCTTAGGCTTTTTAAAGGTTGGGTGGTATGTGTGTGTAGTGTATATATGGTGTATTTATGTTGCATATATATGGTGCATGTATATGTAAACATGTGTCGTGATGCCGTGTGTCTGCTGTTGAGTAGAGAACCTGTTGTTAAAAATTTTAATCCCACCCCTGATTGTTGAGTTCACAGGTACCAGGTTCTCTAACAGTGCTGGTGCTCAGCTTCATGCTTAGTGCTGTCTCAGTAGCACACCCCTCAGCTGCCCTATTAGTGCACACCTCATTAGTTCCAGTGGTGCACACCTCCTTATCTCCATAACTCCAGTTGTAGATACCTCCTTATCACCATAGCTCCAGTGGGCCACATGCCCTGATGTCCAAAACACCCTTTTTGTCCACATCAGACAAGTAAAATTAACATCATCCCCTGAGTGGTCTGCCTGTGAAACAAATTGACAGCATGGGGTCAGGCTGGGACTTAAAGGGACACATTTTGGGATATGTGGCAGACCTCCCGCGCCTGAAATCTTGGACTGTACCACTGCAGTGGCCTAGGAGGAGCAGGAGCAGAGGAGGGAAGTGGTAGTGGCTGTTCAGTCAATCAGTCAATCACAGTGGCTTTCCTCACACCGTTGTTCCGTAGGGCCTTGCCTTCGGGGCACAGCCTGATGTTGGGGCTCCTGCCTAATGATAGGCGGGGTGCCTGTGTTGTACATTCAACAATAGCTAAACATAGTTCCAACTGTACACAGTGCAACTCTTCCCAGATAACGGTGTATGGATTTAGGAAAGAATAGGAGTTATGGCCCTCTTCTTTCTATATCTGCCTCAAGCCTCTTCCTGCAGAATCTATGGCAGGCAAACGTAATCTTGCAATGCTGGCTGTAATGTCAACTGAGGGACACAAGGTTTTAGACATACGACTGGCCAGGTTGTGTCCAGGTGTTAAGGGTGTCTTAACAGTGCCCCTCACTGCAGTAATGTCTTAACATGTCTTGGTAGCAGGTTACCTGACTGACTCCAATGCTCGGCCATGCAGACTAGGTTCTCTAGAAACATAGAATGTGTCGGCAGATAAGAACCATTTGGCCCATCTAGTCTGCCCAATATACTGAATACTATGAATAGCCCCTGGCCCTATCTTATATGAAGGAAGGCCTTATGCCTATGCCATGCATGCTTAAACTCCTTCACTGTATTTGCAGCTGCCACTTCTGCAGGAAGGCTATTCCATGCATCCACTACTCTCTCAGTAAAGTAATACTTCCTGATATTACTTTGAAACCTTTGCCCCTCTAATTTAAAACTAGTTAGTAAGCCAACTAACTAGTCATATTACATACCCCCACCTATGGCCATTTGAGAAATTTGGAACAATTTACATTACCGTATTTTTATTAACTTCGTTATTTGTGCATCTTGTGTAACTATTGGTAAATCTCCCCCATTGTCTACATACTATATAAAGCAGTTTTATATTCTGAAGAATAAAGGGCGCCATCACATATATATATATATTTATTTTTTGCTTTTGTGGTAGTATGGTGAAATATGTTTGCTATTTCCCAACCGTATCTGACATTGCTGTAAAAACCTGGCACTATGCTAGCCCCATACAGCGGTAATAGGCGCACATCTTTGCAAACTGAAGTAGCACAGTTTTACCATTCTCTTTACTTGGCTTGTCAGACTGAGGACCTTGGTTCTCACCAGGGAGCAGAGCGCCACCTGGAACCTGTATCTGAAATTGTACTGTGCTCGGAACTGTTCCCTGTCCTCCTTCAAGTTGTTCTGGAGAAATTCTCCTTCCCAAACCCCAAATAATAAAAGGCTAACACTTCCAAGGTGATGACCAGCTGTAGGACACATTGGTAGGATCTTATAATAACGACTCATAACACCGTACATGGCTGGTGGGTAGGGATGAGCGAACTCGAACTGTATAGTTCGGGTTCGTACCGAATTTTGGGGTGTCCGTGACACGGACCCGAACCCGGACATTTTCGTAAAAGTCCGGGTTCGGGTTCGGTGTTCGTCGCTTTCTTCGCGCTTTTGTGACGCTTTCTTGGCGCTTTTTGAAAGGCTGCAAAGCAGCCAATCAACAAGCGTCATACTACTTGCCCCAAGAGGCCATCACAGCCATGCCTACTATTGGCATGGCTGTGATTGGCCAGAGCACCATGTGACCCAGCCTCTATTTAAGCTGGAGTCACATAGCGCCGCCCGTCACTCTGCTCTGATTAGCGTAGGGAGAGGTTGCGGCTGCGACAGTAGGGCGAGATTAGGCAGATTAACTCCTTCAAAGGACTTGATTAACTGATCGATCTGCAGCTGTGGATCATTGAGCTGCTGATCCTCAATTGCTCACTGTTTTTAGGCTGCACAGACCGTTTGTCAGTCTCATTTTTCTGGGGTGATCGGCGGCCATTTTGTGTCTTGTGGTGCGCCAGCACAAGCTGCGACCAAGTGCATTTAACCCTCAATGGTGTGGTTGTTTTTTGGCTAAAGCCTACATCAGGGTGAAGCTGTCACACCAAGTGCATTTAACCAGCAATAGTCTGTTCATTTTTTGGCCATATCCCAGTCTAATTCTGTCACTAAATCCATACCGGTCACCCAGCGCCTAAATACTAGGCCTCAAATTTATATCCAGCTAAATCTGTCCCTAGTGCTGTAGCTGGGCGAGTTATTTAGTGTCCGTTCAAGCACATTTCTTGTTCTGGGTTGAAATACAATTCCCAATTTAGCAATTTCATAATTTAGTGGTTCCTGCTATATCAGAGCTATTTGAAATCTATCCCAAAAAGGGTATATAATATTGAAGGTGCACATAGGGTCATTCAGAATAACTTCACACACACCCGCTACTGTGTATTTCCAAGTCTAATTCTGTCACTAAACCCATACCTGTCACCCAGCGCCTAAATACTAGGCCTCAAATTTAAATCCCTCTAAATCTCTCGTTACCGTTGTCCTGTTGTAGCTGGGAAAGTTATTTAGTGCCCGTCAAAGCACATTTTTTGTTCTGGGTTGAAGTACAATTCCCAATTTAGCAATTTCATAATTTAGTGGTTCCTGCTATATCAGAGCTATTTGAAATCTATCCCAAAAAGGGTATATAATATTGAAGGTGCACATAGGGTCATTCAGAATAACTTCACACACACCCGCTACTGTGTATTTCCAAGTCTAATTCTGTCACTAAACCCATACCTGTCACCCAGCGCCTAAATACTAGGCCTCAAATTTAAATCCCTCTAAATCTCTCGTTACCGTTGTCCTGTTGTAGCTGGGAAAGTTATTTAGTGCCCGTCAAAGCACATTTTTTGTTCTGGGTTGAAGTACAATTCCCAATTTAGCAATTTCATAATTTAGTGGTTCCTGCTATATCAGAGCTATTTGAAATCTATCCCAAAAAGGGTATATAATATTGAAGGTGCACATAGGGTCATTCAGAATAACTTCACACACACCCGCTACTGTGTATTTCCAAGTCTAATTCTGTCACTAAACCCATACCTGTCACCCAGCGCCTAAATACTAGGCCTCAAATTTAAATCCCTCTAAATCTCTCGTTACCGTTGTCCTGTTGTAGCTGGGAAAGTTATTTAGTGCCCGTCAAAGCACATTTTTTGTTCTGGGTTGAAGTACAATTCCCAATTTAGCAATTTCATAATTTAGTGGTTCCTGCTATATCAGAGCTATTTGAAATCTATCCCAAAAAGGGTATATAATATTGAAGGTGCACATAGGGTCATTCAGAATAACTTCACACACACCCGCTACTGTGTATTTCCAAGTCTAATTCTGTCACTAAATCCATACCGGTGACCCAGCGCCTAAATACTAGGCCTCAAATTTAATTCCCTCTAAATCTCTCGTTACCCACCGCTGTACTGTTGTTGCTGGGCAAGATATTTAGTGTCCGTCAAAGCACATTTTTTGTTCTGGGTTGAAGTACAATTCCCAATTTAGCAATTTCATAATTTAGTGGTTTCTGCTATATCAGAGCTATTTGAAATCTATCCCTAAAAGGGTATATAATATTGAAGGTGCACATAGGGTCATTCAGAATAACTTCACACACACCCGCTACTGTGTATTTCCAAGTCTAATTCTGTCACTAAACCCATACCTGTCACCCAGCGCCTAAATACTAGGCCTCAAATTTAAATCCCTCTAAATCTCTCGTTACCGTTGTCCTGTTGTAGCTGGGAAAGTTATTTAGTGCCCGTCAAAGCACATTTTTTGTTCTGGGTTGAAGTACAATTCCCAATTTAGCAATTTCATAATTTAGTGGTTTCTGCTATATCAGAGCTATTTGAAATCTATCCCTAAAAGGGTATATAATATTGAAGGTGCACATAGGGTCATTCAGAATAACTTCACACACACCCGCTACTGTGTATTTCCAAGTCTAATTCTGTCACTAAACCCATACCTGTCACCCAGCGCCTAAATACTAGGCCTCAAATTTAAATCCCTCTAAATCTCTCGTTACCGTTGTCCTGTTGTAGCTGGGAAAGTTATTTAGTGCCCGTCAAAGCACATTTTTTGTTCTGGGTTGAAGTACAATTCCCAATTTAGCAATTTCATAATTTAGTGGTTCCTGCTATATCAGAGCTATTTGAAATCTATCCCAAAAAGGGTATATAATATTGAAGGTGCACATAGGGTCATTCAGAATAACTTCACACACACCCGCTACTGTGTATTTCCAAGTCTAATTCTGTCACTAAATCCATACCGGTGACCCAGCGCCTAAATACTAGGCCTCAAATTTAATTCCCTCTAAATCTCTCGTTACCCACCGCTGTACTGTTGTTGCTGGGCAAGATATTTAGTGTCCGTCAAAGCACATTTTTTGTTCTGGGTTGAAGTACAATTCCCAATTTAGCAATTTCATAATTTAGTGGTTTCTGCTATATCAGAGCTATTTGAAATCTATCCCTAAAAGGGTATATAATATTGAAGGTGCACATAGGGTCATTCAGAATAACTTCACACACACCCGCTACTGTGTATTTCCAAGTCTAATTCTGTCACTAAATCCATACCGGTGACCCAGCGCCTAAATACTAGGCCTCAAATTTAAATCCCTCTAAATCTCTCGTTACCCACCGCTGTACTGTTGTTGCTGGGCAAGATATTTAGTGTCCGTCAAAGCACATTTTTTGTTCTGGGTTGAAGTACAATTCCCAATTTAGCAATTTCATAATTTAGTGGTTTCTGCTATATCAGAGCTATTTGAAATCTATCCCTAAAAGGGTATATAATATTCAAGGTGCACATTGGGTCATTCAGAATAACTTCACACACACCCGCTACTGTGTATTTCCAAGTCTAATTCTGTCACTAAACCCATACCTGTCACCCAGCGCCTAAATACTAGGCCTCAAATTTATATCCTGCTAAATCTCTCGTTAACGCTGTCCTGTTGTGGCTGGGAAAGTTATTTAGTGTCCGTCAAAGCACATTTTTTGTTCTGGGTTGAAATACAATTCCCAATTTAGCAATTTAAAAATTTAGTGGTTTCTGCTGTATCAGAGCTATTTGAAATCTATCCCTAAAAGGGTATATAATATTCAAGGTGCACATAGGGTCATTCAGAATAACTTCACACACCCGCTACTGTGCATTTCCAAGTCTAATTCTGTCACTAAACCCATACCTGTCACCCAGCGCCTAAATACTAGGCCTCAAATTCATATCCAGCTAAATCTGTCGTTAGTGCTGTAGCTGGGCGAGTTATTTAGTGTCCGTTCAAGCACATTTCTTGTTCTGGGTTGAAATACAATTCCCAATTTAGCAATTTCATAATTTAGTGGTTTCTGCTATATCAGAGCTATTTGAAATCTATCCCTAAAAGGGTATATAATATTGAAGGTGCACATAGGGTCATTCAGAATAACTTCACACACACGCTACTGTGCATTTCCAAGTCTAATTCTGTCACTAAATCCATACCGGTCACCCAGCGCCTAAATACTAGGCCTCAAACGCAGCCGCCTGTCTACAGCCAATGTGGACAAGCTGACGTTCATAAAAATGAACCAGGCATGGATCCCACAGGATCTGTCCGTCCCTTGTCCAGATTAGACATTAACTACCTCCCCTTAACCATATATTATTGGACTCCAGGGCACTTCCTCATTCAATCCTATTTTTATTTTCATTTTACCATTATATTGCGAGGCTACCCAAAGTTGAATGAACCTCTCCTCTGTCTGGGTGCCGGGGCCTAAATATATGCCAATGGACTGTTCCAATGTTGGGTGACGTGAAGCCTGATTCTCTGCTATAACATGCAGACTGATTCTCTGCTGACATGAAGCCAGATCCTCTGTTACGGGACCTCTCTCCTCTGCCTGTGTGCTGGGCCTAAATTTATGAAAATGGACTCTTACAGTGGTGGGTGACGTGAAGCCTGATTCTCTGCTATGATATGAAGACTGATTCTCTGCTGACATGAAGCCAGATTGTCTGTTACGGGACCTCTCTCCTCTGCCTGGGTGCTGGGCCTAAATATATGCCAATGGACTGTTGCAGTGGTGGCTGACGTGAAGCCTCATTCTCTGCTATGACATGCAGACTGATTCTCTGCTGACATGAAGCCAGATTGTCTGTTACGGGACCTCTCTCCTCTGCCTGGGTGCTGGGTAGTGTTGAGTGCGAATATTCGAAAAGCAAATTTTTTTCGCGAATATCGCAACTTCGCGATTTCGCGAATATTTTGAATATAGTGCTATATATTCGTAAAAACGAATATTTGTTTTTTGTTTTTTCCCCCCCCCACAAAATTACAGTACACATATAATTGATTGTTTCCCAAAGGTCCAACAGCTCAGATCTTACTCACATTGCCTAGAAAGTGATTGAGGCGCGAATCTTCGTAAGGCGATGTTATTAGCGCACATGCGAATATCGGCACGTCCCAGAACAGAGGCAAAGGGCTTTGCATTCATACATTAGTGAATTGAGTTGCGAATCTTCGTAAGGCGATTTTATTAGCGCACATGCGAATATCGGCACGTCCCAGAACAGAGGCAAAGGGCTTTGCATTCATACATTAGTGAATTGAGTTGCGAATCTTCGTAAGGCGAGTTTATTAGCGCACATGCGAATATCGGCACGTCCCAGAACAGAGGCAAAGGGCTTTGCATTCATACATTAGTGAATTGAGTTGCGAATCTTCGTAAGGCGATTTTATTAGCGCACATGCGAATATCTACACTTGTCCCAGAACAGAGGCAAAGGGCTTTGCATTCATACATTAGTGATTGAATTGAGCTGCGAATCTTCGTAAGGCGATTTTATTAACGCAAATGCAAATATCTACACTTGTCCCCAGAACAGAGAGGCAAAGGCCTGTGCATTCATATAGTATAGCACCATATTCGCGAATACGTAGAACTTCGTAAAATTCGATTTACGAATATTCGTATTTTTTATTTTACTTTCCACCTTACAGATTACATTGATCTGTACTCTGTCAACTACTGTCATCACCCCCCACTGTATCTCGATTGATTCCCAAAAGTCTCACATTCCCTAGAAAGTGATTGAGGTGCGAATCTTCGTAAGGCGATTTTATTAGCGCACATGCGAATATCTACACTTGTCCCAGAACAGAGGCAAAGGGCATTGCATTCATACATTAGTGATTGAATTGAGTTGCGAATCTTCGTAAGGCGATTTCATTAGCGCACATGTGAATTTTGCATAGCATATGTATTATGCGATGCGAAAATTCGAATTATCGCATATGCGAAATAATAACGAATTTGAATAATCGCGAATATTTTACGAATATTCTTTCGAATATTCACAAAATTTCGCGAATTCGAATATGGGACATGCCGCTCAACACTAGTGCTGGGCCTAAATTTATGACAATGGACTGTTGCAGTGGTGGCTGACGTGAAGCCTCATTCTCTGCTATGACATGCAGACTGATTCTCTGCTGACATGAAGCCAGATTCTCTGTTACGGGACCTCTCTCCTCTGCCTGTGTGTGTGCTGGGCCTAAATATATGCCAATGGACTGTTGCAGTGGTGGCTGATGTGAAGCCTCATTCTCTGCTATGACATGCAGACTGATTCTCTGCTGACATGAAGCCAGATTCTCTGTTACGGGACCTCTCTCCTCTGCCTGTGTGTGTGCTGGGCCTAAATATATGCCAATGGACTGTTGCAGTGGTGGCTGACGTGAAGCCTCATTCTCTGCTATGACATGCAGACTAATTCTCTGCTGACATGAAGCCAGATTCTCTGTTACGGGACCTCTCTCCTCTGCCTGGGTTCCGGGGCCTAAATATCTGAGAATGGACTGTTCCAGTGGTGGGTGACGGGAAGCCAGATTCTCTGCTATGGAACCTCTCTCCAATTGATTTTGGTTAATTTTTATTTATTTAATTTTTATTTTAATTCATTTCCCTATCCACATTTGTTTGCAGGGGATTTACCTACATGTTGCTGCCTTTTGCAGCCCTCTAGCTCTTTCCTGGGCTGTTTTACAGCCTTTTTAGTGCCGAAAAGTTCGGGTCCCCATTGACTTCAATGGGGTTCGGGTTCGGGACGAAGTTCGGATCGGGTTCGGATCCCGAACCCGAACATTTCCGGGATGTTCGGCCGAACTTCTCGAACCCGAACATCCAGGTGTTCGCTCAACTCTACTGGTGGGATCTCTTTGTTGCCTGGCTCCATGTGACACGCAGATTACCTTTAGGTGTGACATCGGAAAAGTGCAGCCAATGAAATGCTGCACTGATGCTCAGCAAATTTTTGGTGTAGGAGCCTGTGGGCTGGTCTGACACTGACTGCTGCAGGTCTAAAGACAGCACCAGAAATCCATGATTTTCCCACTGGATTTGGAATGCTTTGAAAGTCTTCACATCTTCGTATTTCCACAGCCTGAGTGATACATGCCCAGTGTCGGACTGGGGTACCTAGGGACCACCAGTAAAATTTATTTTGGGGGCCCACCATACGGATACATTCAAATATAATAAATAACCTAACAAGTTTTTATATGAACATCAGCTGGTTGAGGTGCTGTACATTGACTATATGTATGTAGTGCACTAAACCTACTGTGTTATGTGCCACTTGTGCAGGAGGTGGGAGACTAGGGGCCCACCTTGCTCAGGGGCCCACCGAGGGATTCCCCTGTACCCCTGTGGGCCAGTCCAAGCCTGTACATGCCTCCTTATCTCCACAGCTCCAACTGTGTACACCTTTTCATGTCCATAGCTGTAGTGGAACATACTTCCTCATCTCCATATTCCAAGTGGTACTCACCTTCTTAGCTCTAGTGGTGCACACCTCCTCAGACATCTCCTCAGCTCTAGTGGTGCACACTTTCTCATCTCCATATTGCTCCTCTTCTGCATATTTCTAGTTGTACACATAATCCCATATCCCATCAGGGCTAGTGGTGCACATCTCCTTATCGCCATATTTCCAGTATTACACACCTCCTTACCTCTAGTGTGGCAGACCTCCTCATCTCCATATTTCCAGTGGTGCACACCTCCTCATCTCCTCAGCTCTAGTGGTGCACACTTACTTATCTCCATATTTCCAGTGGTGCACAACTTCTTATCTCCATACTTCCAGTGGTGCACACCTCCTTGTCTCCTCATATCTAGTGGTACACACTCCTCATCTCCATATTTCCAGTAGGGCACACCTCTTCATCTGCTCAGCTCTAGTGGTACACACCTCTTCATTTCCATATTTCCAGTTCCTTATCTCCACAACTCTAGCAGTGTGCACCTCATGATGGAGAGAGCCAAGCCAATGATTCCTTAAAAAAAGGGAAGAGATCCACACCCAGGTGTTGCTAATAGAGATGAGCGAATTTTTCAAAAATTCTATTCGGCCGGTTCTAAGAATTTTCCAAAACGATTCGATCCGAATTTATTCACAGCGAATTGCGTTAAAAAACTGCTATTTCTGGCTGCAGAGAGGCTGTATAGTGGTGTAGAACACTGTGCCTTGCAGTAACACGCATAGAGCCTCTGCTGTGGTAGTGAAACAATACTGTGAGTCAAATATGTAATAAAGGAATGAGGGGCACTCCGTATAAGGGAACAGGAGACAATGGTTCACAATTTAAATTTAATATCACATATATTCACTATACATAAAATCAAACATAAGATCTATAAAATCAGATGAATGTAATAACAAATGAGAATAAGGATCCTTAATCATTAATATAGTTTCCAAAAAGTCCATAGAACAACAAACATCCGATATTCAGTCACCACGGATAGTAAGGGCAAATTGCCGTTTCAGGATGTCTCTTTTAAATGTATCACAAAGAGATACAAAACTTCCTCAAAGTCCCATATATAACAGCCGAATTCCGACAGATAAGGGTCAGGTATTAAGCAAGAAAGTTCTCATGTATAATATCACAGCAACAGCCAAAGTGTCTTACCCTCTGTATGTCCGCACCACTTGCATGAGGACTCGAGGTAATGGCTGGATGATGTTAACGCGGCGTCCCACGTGGTAAGAGTCGAGACAGTGAGCCTTCTCTCTCCCCTGAACACTACGAGTGAACCGTTGAGCGACAGCTTCGGTCGGGGCCATCTACACAGCCAGCCTAATATAGAGCCGGTGAACGCTACAGGAATACGCTACTACGATCTAAGTTGGTGAGTCACGTGAGACGTCACGTCAGACTCTTACCACGTGGGACGCCGCGTTAACATCATCCAGCCATTACCTCGAGTCCTCATGCAAGTGGTGCGGACATACAGAGGGTAAGACACTTTGGCTGTTGCTGTGATATTATACATGAGAACTTTCTTGCTTAATACCTGACCCTTATCTGTCGGAATTCGGCTGTTATATATGGGACTTTGAGGAAGTTTTGTATCTCTTTGTGATACATTTAAAAGAGACATCCTGAAACGGCAATTTGCCCTTACTATCCGTGGTGACTGAATATCGGATGTTTGTTGTTCTATGGACTTTTTGGAAACTATATTAATGATTAAGGATCCTTATTCTCATTTGTTATTACATTCATCTGATTTTATAGATCTTATGTTTGATTTTATGTATAGTGAATATATGTGATATTAAATTTTAATTGTGAACCATTGTCTCCTGTTCCCTTATACGGAGTGCCCCTCATTCCTTTATTACATAATTTTCCTCCTGTGCGGTCTGGGTGGACCGAGAGGTGTGCACCCTATCCATTCAGTATTGGGGTGAGCCGCTGATTTTTACATTTTTTGAATACTGTGAGTCAGTATGACGCGCAGATGAAAGGTGTCGCTCTTAGAATCACTACACTTATTTGGGCAGTCTCGGGGCCAAAACTGACCAAATAACTCAAGTATGAACTCAGCCTTACAGGTCAGTGTTAGCGTCAACAAGAAGCACACTCTTTTTACACCGTCTTCAGCTGATTCCACATAGATGTCTAAAGAACCTGTTTTATTAAACTCTTATACAAGTAGAGCCCCCCGACAGAGTGGAGAGGGTGTCAGCAGTAAGTTTGTGTTGACGTCACTGATTATTTTGCCCTTCCTCTGATCCTTTAGAACAATAACCCCCAAAAAACGGATCCTGTCTGTTGATCATCCACCTTCATTCGGTCAGCATTTGGTCAGTAATCCATCAGTATTGCTTATGCCAAAAGAAAAACAGGAGTGGATCCAAAACTGAGATGACATGTGAATGGAATATTTGCATGTCTTCTGTGTTTTGTACCCACTCCTGCTTTTGGCTACCAAATCATAAGCCATTCTGATGGGACCATACAGGTCTTACAAATTCTACACAGACAGGATCCATTGTGCGTCTCATTTTTCCTTCCTTCTGACACATCAGAAGAAGTGTCAACTAAATGGTGATGTCATCCAGACCAAAATGGCAAAATAGTGGCCCAGTCATGGAGTGGGGAGGGTGGGAGAACAGCTTGAGAAGTCCACAGAGTGGCCCAATGACATAGGAGTGAGGTGTGAGCAGCATGAGTAGACCACAGAGTGGCCCAGTGACATAGTGGTGAGGTAGCAGCAGCAGCAGCATGAGGAGGCCACAGAGTGGCAAGATGACATAGTGTTGAGGTAGCAGCAGCATGAGAAGGCCACAGAGTGGCACAATGACAGAGTGTGGAGGTGGCAGCAGCAGCATGAAGAGGCCACAGAGTGGCAAGGTGACATAGTGTTGAGGTACCAGCAGCATGAGGAGACCACAGAGTAGCAAGGTGACATAGTGTGGAGGTGGCAGCAGCAGCATCAGGAGACCACAGAGTGGGGAGGTGGGTGGTAATAACAGTACCTGCTGACAAGGGTGGGTGTAAAAAAGGAACACTTGGCATCAGATGTGTGGCATCAGGCGGGTGGCAGAATCGTAATAGTAGCTGAGGCAGGTAGCCAGAAGAAACTGGTCTCTTTTGTGAAGGTTTGGTTGAGGCACCATGGATGATCTAATCTGATGCATCAGGCATTGGTGGGTGGAAATCCTGGCTGTTCCACGCCTGATTCATCTTGACAAAGGTCAGTCTCTCCACATTCTGATACCACACTGCCGGGAAGGACAGCTTTTCCAGGGCAAACTCGGGCAGTTGCGGCCACAAATCCAGTTTGGCTGCCCAGTAGTCCAGTGGATCTTCGATGACGGGTAGCAGGGTGCACTCCAAGTATGCCACCACCTGCTGGTTCAGGTTCTGCTCTATGTCTAGCTGCTGGTGAGTAGTTTCTTCACTATGCGGGTGAAGAAAGCTGCTCATCAGATACTCTAGACTCAGGCTGCTGCTGATGGAGCTGGTACTGCTCCTGCTACCCTCCTCCCAGCAGCCATGGCAGTGGAACGTGAGCGCAGAGGGCCCCCCTCCCCAGTCAGACCTGCGAGAGGATGGACGATGGCGCAGATAAGCAGCAGCCAACTGACTACATAAGATGTCTCTATAGTAGTTCAGTTTGTACTCCCTCTCAGCGGGTGTAAAAAAGGCCCCCATTTTGGACCGGTAGAGAGGGTCTAACATAGTGGAGAGCCAGTAGTCATCCCTCTGGCGAATGGTGACAATTCGGCTGTCACTACGCAAGCAAATGAGCATGCATCGGGCCATTTGCGCAAGTGACTTGGAAGGACTCCCTGCCTCTATCTCCACTGCATACTGCCACAGTGTACCTGGGTCATCTTCCTCATCTCCCTTTTGCTCCTCCGGCTGCTCCTGCTACTCCTCTCCTGTCACCTGTGTAGAAAAACCACCCATTTCACTACACAATGCTTGTGCTCCAATGTCCTCCTCCTCCTCCAGTTCAGACCCCACAGGGCTCTTGTGGCCGTGAGATGTATGCGCCAAGTCTCCAGTCCCCTGACCAGCCACATTTGCCAGCATCTGTTCCAGGACATGAAGCAGTGGAAGGATGTTGTTCATCCCGTAGTCCTGGTGACTGACAAATAAAGTGGCCTCCTTAAAGGGCACGAGCAAACGGCAGGTGTCACGCATGAGCTGCCACTGGCTAACATAGAAGTTACACAGGGGAGTACCTCTGTCCGCTTGGATCATCAAGAAATTGTTTATGGCCTTTCTCTGTTCGTATAGTCGGTCCAACATATGGAGGGTGGAATTCCAACGAGTGGAAAAGTCGCATATCAGCCTATATTGGGGGATGCCGTTCTGCCGCTGCAGCTCAAGGAGGGTGTGGTTGGCGGTGTACGAGTGGCTGAAGTGCATGCAAAGTTTCCTGTCCATTTTCAGGATGTCTTGCAGATGGGTGGAAGACTTCAGGAACCCCTTTACAACCAGATTGAACACGTGCACCATGCAGAGAGCATGGCTCAGCCCACCTTGACGCAGCGCCGACACCATGTCCTTCCTGTTGTCGGTCACCATGGTTCCGATTTTGAGTTGTCACGGAGAAAGCCAGGATTTGATTACTTGATGAAGGACACGGAGCAGTTCCTCCACTGTGTGACTTTGTTTGCCTAGGCAAACGAGGTGTAGAACAGCGTGACACCGCCGTGCCCTGCACATGTGGTATGCTAGAGGAGCACTGCAATGGAGGCTGAGGACATGGTTGAGGGTGAGGAGGCAGAGACGGACATTGTCGCAGGACCAATGGAGTGAGAACGTGGAGGCAGAAGCGGCGTCACCTGGCCAAGTTGCTGCTGTGGCTGGGCAGGAACCACATTTAAGCAGTGGGCCGTAAAGGACATATATTGTCTTTGACCATAGTTACAGCTACCGACCAATTCTCCCCCCAAAAAGCTGTATCACAAACAAATTTCACCACTGAATGACTAATCGACGCAATTACTCAGTTCCTATAGAAGAAATTCTACATTCGCCGACCAATTTTCCCAAAAAAGGCTGTATCACAAACAAATTTCACCAATGAATGGCTAATCTACGCAATTACTCAGTCCCTACAGAAGAAAATCTACATTCACCGACCAATTTTCCCCAAAAAGCCTGTATCACAAAAAAAATTCACCACTGAATGACAATGTAAATTCACTGCAAAACGGCAAAAAGTTCTTATTTTTCCTATTAACAAACACCAACAATGACTGTATAACAATGTCGGTTCACTGCAGACCGGCTAATAAGACGCATTCTTTTTCCTATTAATACATCCCAAAAAAATAATTATAACAATCACAATTCACCGCAGAACGGCTAATAGGACGTACGTATCTATCCTATTAATACACCCCATAAATAGCTGTAGTACAATGGAACTTCACCGCTGAACGGCAAATATTATTTTTTTTGCCACTAATACACGCCAAAAAGGGCTGTAATTTTCTCACTTCACCCCACAACGGCTAATAAGCCTCTTTTTCCCCCCACTAATAAACGGCAAAAAAAGGCTTTAGAACATATAACTGCGGCCAAGAACGGCAAATAATACCTTTTTTTTGACACTCGCTCGTGTGAAAGAGGCCTTAGAAACAAAGAATCGCTCTTGCATGGTGGTCACCTTGCAGCATTGGGGTCACGGGTTTCAGTCTGACCATTGCATTTCATCTTTGTTCCTCTCTCTGATGGTTTCTTCTCTCCACTAATCAGTTCTTTGGCTTCCTATGAAGTTGACCCTGGTGTGTTCCTGCCTGAAAGAGACTGTGAATTCCTCTTTGAACAGAAACAGGAACAACTGAATACAGCAGAGGGGGATATAGTGGTGCCAAATAAATAATAGATAATTTTTTAAAAAGTCAATACAAGCCTAGTTCATAGGGAGGGAATGTAAGCTGAGGGCTCAATTTCTTCTATATACTGTATGTGAAAAAGTGCAAAATCCAGGCTTCAAGCTCAGACTTGCAATAAATATTTCACCACTAGGGGGATCGCTCTGTCTTGTTTCAACTTCATTGTCAAACTTTAAATCTGTCAATCTTTTATTCACAGTCATTTTTATTTGTTTATTTTAGCAAAATTGTCATAATTGCATTTTTGTAACCTCTACTCATCAATGTGCTATAAAAAAATATAGAGAAAAAGAGTTTTCTGCGCGGGTGCGATGTGTGACGTGAACGCATAGCACCCGCACTGAATCCTGACCCATTCATTTCAATTAGTTTTTGTGCATTAGTTCTGCGTTGTGTGAAAAACGCAACATGTTCTATATTCTGCAGTTCTCACGCAGCCCTGGCCCCATGGAAGTGAATAGGGCTTCAGTGAAAAACGCATTGCATCCGGAAACAAGTGCAGATGCGATGCGTTTTTCACTGATGGTTGCTAAGAGATGTTGTTTGTAAACATTCAGCTTTTTATCACGCGCGTGAAGAACGCATCAAAACGCATTGCACTCGCTCGGAAAAAACTGAACAACTGAACGCAATCGCAGACAAAACTGACTGAACTTGCTTACAAAATGGTGCGAGTTTCCACGCACCCTGAACGCATCTGGACCTAATCCGTCACGCAGTTTGCAGTATGTCAATTGTTGTTATGTTTTTTCTTGTGCTGATTTCACCCTTTTCAACGCACCAAATCTGCACCAAAAAATGCATGAAACAGCAACAAAAAAAAAACCACACCAACGCAATAAATAGTGCAGATTTATGTGTGTATTTTGTGTTCGGTTTTGGTGCGGATTTCATGTGGATTTTCTACACATAAGGCCGAATGCGCACGGCCGTGTTCCGCCGCTGAGAGCGGTCCGTGGTATGCTGGGCTGGATTCCTGTTCAGAGCAGGAGCGCACGGCGTCATTGGTTGCTATGACGCTGTGCGCTTCATGCCGCCGCTGCACTACAGTAATACACTCGTATAGTGACATGAAGCGCACGGCGTCATAGCAACCAATGACGTCGTGCGCTCCTGCTCTGAACAGGAATCCAGCCCGGCATACCACGGACCGCTCTCGGCGGCGGAACACGGCCGTGTGCATTCGTCCTAAATCTGCTGTGCACAGCCAACCCTAAGGTCAGTCCACGTGGGACTGAAATACTTGCAGACGTGGATTTACCTGCTGCAAATCCTCAGCATTTCACAGTACCAGCAAGGAAATCTCATCCACACCTGTGAGAAAAATCTGTAGTGTAAACTGACCCGCAGTCCACATTTCTAATCCAGAGCTTGCCAATTTATGCTGTTTTCTTTTGCGGATATCACCGCCCCCCCCCCCCCCACCCCTCCATGAGAAATCCACAGTAAAATCCATATGTAATGTGCATTTTTTGCTGTGGATTTACCCTAAATGATACAAATGGAAAAACTGAAAAATTAAAGAATAGTAAAGAATAGTCAACAGAAAATACAAGTTAAAAACTGAATGCCGCTGTTTCTTAGTGACATCCATTCCCGGCAAAGCTGGGTGATACTCAATTAAGATGATGACACAAATTTTATTCATATACGTATGTGCAGGGGAAACCTGGGAAATAGTGACCATAAAGTACCATATTTTTCGCCCTATAAGACGCACCTAGGTTTTAGAGGAGGATAATAAGAAAAAAAGATTTTTCATTACACCTCAGGTCAGACCAGCAATCAGACCCCCAATGTTAATCAAACCTCAGATCAGACCCCCAATGCCTCAGATCAGACCCCCATGTCAGCCATCATGCCCCCTTGTCAGCCATCATGCCCCCATGTCAGCCATCATGCCCCAATGTCACCCATCATGCCCCCCATGTCAGCCATCAAGCCCCCCATGTCAGCCCCCATCCATCAGACGAGCAATCAGACCCCCTATGTTAATCAGACCTCAGCTCACAGCCCTAATCAGACTCCCAATGTTAATCAGACCTCAGATCAGACCCCCAATGCCTCAGATCAGACCCCCATGTCAGCCATCATGCCCCCATGTCAGCCATCATGCCGCCATGTCAGCAATCATGCCCCCCATTGTCAGCCATCATGCCCCCCCATGTCAGCCATCAGCACACAAAAAAATAATAATAATAACTTACCTCTGCTCCTGGACGCTTCTCATCCCCATCGATATGTCTCTTCTTCCTGGTTCTCGGCTGTCAGCTGTGAAGGATGCGCACAGTGAGATCACATGGAGTGCAGCCCTGCACAGCAGACAGACGAGAGGAGGACCAGGAAGCGGTGAGTACAGATCCTTCACCGCTTCCCGGTACTAATGAAGCACCTCAAAAATGGAAGTGCTTTGTTAGTATTTGCCCCATAAGACGCAGGGGCATTTCTTCCTCTACTTTGGGGGGAAAAAACTGCGTCCTATAGTGCGAAAAATACTGTAATAACCTTCCAATTATCATTCAGAAGAGTGTTTCTTCAGGGAGAAACAAAAATACCAAACATCAAAAAAGCTAAATTTAGCCAACTAAGAGAGGCCATAGGCCTAACTAACTGGGGCAAAGTCCTCAAAAATAAAAATACAGCCACAAAATATTTTTAAAAGCATACTAAAAGGCTTGCACAGTAAAATACATTTTTGCAGATGACACTAAACTGTGTAAAGTAATTAACACTGAAGAGGACAGTATACTACTACAGAGGGATCTGGATAGACTGGAGGCTTGGGCAGATAAGTGGCAGATGAGGTTTAACACTGACAAATGTAAGGTTATGCACATGGGAAGGAATAATGCAAGTCACCCGTACATACTAAATGGTAAAACACTGAGTAACACTGACATGGAAAAGGACCTAGGAATTTTTGTGAACAGCAAACTAAGCTGCAAAAACCAGTGTCAGGCAGCTGCTGCCAAGGCCAATAAGATAATGGGTTGCATAGAAAGGGGCATAGATGCCCGTGATGAGAACATAGTCCTACCACTTTACAAATCATTAGTCAGACCACACATGGAGTACTGTGTACAGTTCTGGGCTCCTGTGAACAAGGCAGACATAGCAGAGCTGGAGAGGGTCCAGAGGAGGGCAACTAAAGTAATAACTGGAATGGGGCAACTACAGTACCCTGAAAGATTATCAAAATTAGGGTTATTCACTTTAGAAAAAAGATGACTGAGAGGAGATCTAATTAATATGTATAAATATATCAGGGGTCAGTACAGAGATCTCTCCCATCATCTATTTATCCCCAGGACTGTGACTGTGACGAGGGGACATCCTCTGCGTCTGGAGGAAAGAAGGTTTGTACACAAACATAGAAGAGGATTCTTTACGGTAAGAGCAGTGAGACTATGGAAGTCTCTGCCTGAGGAGATGGTGATGGCGAGTACAATAAAGGAATTCAAGAGGGGCCTGGATGTATTTCTGGAGCGTAATAATATTACAGGCTATAGCTACTAGAGAGGGGTCGTTGATCCAGGGAGTTATTCTGATTGCCTGATTGGAGTCGGGAAGGAATTTTTTGTCCTTAACCGCCTCCGGACCGCCTAACGCAGATGTGCGGTCCGGAGGTGGCGGCCCTGCGCAGAGTCACGCATATATGCGTCATCTCGCGAGGGCCGGGATTTCCTGTGAACGCGCGCACACAGGCGCGCGCCCTCACAGGAACGGAAGGTAAGCGAGTGGATCTCCAGCATGCCAGCGGCGATCGCTCGCTGGCAGGCTGGAGATCTGATTTTTTTAACCCCTAACAGGTATATTAGACGCTGTTTTGATAACAGCGTCTAATATACCTGCTACCTGGTCCTCTGGTGGTCCCTTTTGTTAGGATCGACCACCAGAGGACTCAGGTAGCTCAGTACAGTCGCACCAAACACCACACTACACTACACCCCCCCCGTCACTTATTAACCCCTTATAAACCCCTGATCACCCATGATCACCCCATATAAACTCCCTGATCACCCCCCTGTCATTGATCACCCCCCTGTCATTGATCACCCCCCTGTCAGGCTCCGTTCAGACGTCCGTATGATTTTTACGGATCCACGGATACATGGATCGGATCCGCAAAACGCATACGGACGTCTGAATGGAGCCTTACAGGGGGGTGATCAATGACAAGTGGGTGATCACGCATATAGACTTCCTGATCACTTCCCTGTCATTGATCACCCCTCTGTCATTGATCACCCCCCTGTAAGGCTCCATTCAGACATCCGCATATTTTTACGGATCCACTGATACATGGATCGGATCCGCAAAACACATGCTGACCTCTGAATGGAGCCTTACAGGGGGGTGATCAATGACAAGGGGGTGATCACGCATATAGACTTCCTGATCACTTCCCTGTCATTGATCACCCCTCTGTCATTGATCACCCCCCTGTAAGGCTCCATTCAGACATCCGCATGATTTTTACGGATCCACTGATACATGGATCGGATCCGCAAAACGCATACGGACGTCTGAATGGAGCCTTACAGGGGGGTGATCAATGACAAGTGGGTGATCACGCATATAGACTTCCTGATCACTTCCCTGTCATTGATCACCCCTCTGTCATTGATCACCCCCCCCCTGTAAGGCTCCATTCAGACGTCCGCATGTGTTTTGCGGATCCGATCCATGTATCCGTGGATCCGTAAAAAATCATACGGACGTCTGAATGGAGCCTTACAGGGGGGTGATCAGGGAGTCTATATGGGTGATCACCCCTCTGTCATTGATCACCCCCCGCCCTGTAAGGCTCCATTCAGACGTCCGCATGTGTTTTGCGGATCCGATCCATGTATCCGTGGATCTGTAAAAAATCATACGGACGTCTGAATGGAGCCTTACAGGGGGGTGATCAGGGAGTCTATATGGGTGATCACCCCTCTGTCATTGATCACCCCCCCCTGTAAGGCTCCATTCAGACGTCCGCATGTGTTTTGCGGATCCGATCCATGTATCCGTGGATCCGTAAAAAATCATACGGACGTCTGAATGGAGCCTTACAGGGGGGTGATCAGGGAGTCTATATGGGTGATCACCCCACTGTCATTGATCACCCCCCCTGTAAGGCTCCATTCAGACGTCCGCATGTGTTTTGCGGATCCGATCCATGTATCCATGGATCCGTAAAAATCATACGGACGTCTGAATGGAGCCTTACCAGGGGGGTGATCAGTGACAGGGGGGTGATCAGGGAGTCTATATGGGTGATCACCCCCCTGTCATTGATCACCCCCCTGTCATTGATCACCCCCCTGTCATTGATCACTCCCCCTGTAAGGCTCCATTCAGACATTTTTTTTGGCACAAGTTAGCGGAAATTTTTTGTTTGTTTTTGTTTTTGTTTTTTCTTACAAAGTCTCATATTCCACTAACTTGTGTCAAAAAATAAAATCTGACATGAACTCACCATACCCCTCACGGAATCCAAATGCGTAAACATTTTTAGACATTTATATTCCAGACTTCCTCTCACGCTTTAGGGCCCCTAAAAAGCCAGGGCAGTATAAATACCCCACATGTGACCCCATTTCGGAAAGAAGACACCCCAAGGTATTCCGTGAGGGGCATATTGAGTCCATGAAAGATTGAAATTTTTGTCCTAAGTTAGCGGAAAGTGAGACTTTGTGAGAAAAAAACAAAAAAAATCAATTTCCGCTAACTTATGCAAAGAAAACTCGCCAGGCCCCTCATTGAATACCTTGGGGTGTCTTCTTTCCAAAGTGGGGTCACATGTGGGGTATTTATACTGCCCTGGCTTTTTAGGGGCCCGAAAGTGTGAGAAGAAGTCTGGGATCCAAATGTCTAAAAATGCCCTCCTAAAAGGAATTTGGGCACCTTTGCGCATCTAGGCTGCAAAAAAGTGTCACACATCTGGTATCGCTGTACTCAGGAGAAGTTGGGGAATGTGTTTTGGGGTGTCATTTTACATATACCCATGCTGGGTGAGAAAAATATCTTGGTCAAATGCCAACTTTGTATAAAAAAATGGGAAAAGTTATCTTTTGCCAAGATATTTCTCTCACCCAGCATGGGTATATGTAAAATGACACCCCAAAACACATTCCCCAACTTCTCCTGAGTACGGCGATACCAGATGTGTGACACTTTTTTGCAGCCAAGGTGGGCAAAGGGGCGCATATTCCAAAGTGCACCTTTCGGATTTCACAGGCCATTTTTTACACATTTTGATTGCAAAGTACTTCTTACACATTTGGGCCCCTAAATTGCCAGGGCAGTATAACTACGCCACAAGTGACCCCATTTTGGAAAGAAGACACCCCAAGGTATTCCGTGAGGGGCATGGCGAGTTCCTAGAATTTTTTATTTTTTGTCACAAGTTAGCGGAATATGATGATTTTTCTTTTTTTTTCTTTTTTCCTTACAAAGTCTCATATTCCACTAACTTGCGACAAAAAATAAAAAATTCTAGGAACTCGCCGTGCCCCTCACGGAATACCTTGGGGTGTCTTCTTTCCAAAATGGGGTCACTTGTGGCGTAGTTATACTGCCCTGGCAATTTAGGGGCCCAAATGTGTGAGAAGTACCTTGCAATCAAAATGTGTAAAAAATGGCCTGCGAAATCCGAAAGGTGCAGTTTGGAATATGTGCCCAAAACACATTCCCCAACTTCTCCTGAGTACGGCGATACCAGATGTGTGACACTTTTTTGCTGCCAAGGTGGGCAAAGGGGCACATATTCCAAAGTGCACCTTTTGGATTTCACCGGTCATTTTTTACACATTATGATTGTAAAGTTCTTCTCACACATTAGGGCCCCTAAATTGCCAGGGCAGTATAACTACGCCACAAGTGACCCCATTTTGGAAAGAAGACACCCCAAGGTATTCTGTGAGGGGCACGGCGAGTTCCTAGAATTTTTTATTTTTTGTCGCAAGTTAGTGGAATATGAGACTTTGTAAGAAAAAAAAAAAAAGAAAAAATCATCATAATTTTCCGCTAACTTGTGACAAAAAATAAAAAGTTCTATGAACTCACTATGCCCATCAGCGAATACCTTAGGGTGTCTACTTTCCGAAATGGGGTCATTTGTGGGGTTTTTCTACTGTTTGGGCATTGTAGAACCTCAGGAAACATGACAGGTGCTCAGAAAATCAGAGCCGTTTCAAAAAGCGGAAATTCACATTTTTGTACCATAGTGTGTAAACGCTATAACTTTTACCCAAACCATTTTTTTTTTGCCCAAACATTTTTTTTTATCAAAGACATGTAGAACAATAAATTTGGCGAAAAATTTATATATGGATGTCGTTTTTTTTGCAAAATTTTACAGCTGAAAGTGAAAAATGTCATTTTTTTGCCAAAAAATCGTTACATTTTGATTAATAACAAAAAAAGTAAAAATGTCAGCAGCAATAAAATACCACCAAATGAAAGCTCTATTAGTGAGAAGAAAAGGAGGTAAAATTCATTTGGGTGTAAAGTTGCATGACCGAGCGATAAACTGTGAAAGGAGTGTAGTGCCGAAGTGTAAAAAGTGCTCTGGTCATGAAGGGGGTTTCAGCTAGCGGGGCTGAAGTGGTTAAAGGGGTTGTCATATCCTTATTTTCACCCGGCAGCCCTCCTGAGCCTGGCATCGGAGCATCTCATGCTCCGATGCGCTCCAGTGCCCTGCGCTAGATCGCGCAGGGCACAGGCTCTTGTGTTTTCAATAACACACTGCCGGGCGGTAACTTCCGCCCAGCAGTGTGTTCAGTGACGTCACCGGCTCTGAGGGGCGGGCTTTAGCTCTGCCCTAGCCGTTTTACTGGCTAGGGCAGAGCCAAATCCCGCCCATCAGTGCCGGTGACGTCATCGGGCTGCCTGTCAGCCCCATAGAGAGCCCGGTATGTCACCGGAACTCAGAAAAATGCCTTTGCCCTGCGCGATTTAGTGCAGGGCAAAGGAGAGCACCGGAGCATGAACTGCTCCGATACTCATGTCAGGGGGGCTGCCGGGGTGAAAATGGAGGGATGTCCAGGTTCAGCTCTGAACCTGGACAACCCCTTTAAGTGGGGAAAATTGGCTCACAAGCGGTCCAAAACGGAACGGTTTTGCCCTATTGCATTCTGAATGGAAAAGGATCCGCTCAGAATACATCAGTTTGCCTCCGTTCCATCTCCATTCCGCTTTGGAAGTGGACACCAAAACGCTGCCTGCAGCGTTTTGGTGTCCGTCTGACGAAACTGAGCCAAACGGATCCGTCCTGACACACAATGTAACTCAATAGGGACGGATCCGTTTTCTATTACACAATCTGGCACAATAGAAAACGGATCCGTCCTCCATTGACTTTCAATGGTGTTCAAGAAGGATCCGCCTTGGCTATGTTAAAGATAATACAAACGGATCCGTTCTGAACGGATGCAGCCGGTTGTATTATCTGAACGGATCCGTCTGTGCAGATCCATGACGGATCCGCACCAAATGCGAGTGTGAAAGTAGCCTTAGAAACTGTTGAACAGATATGCTAACTAGGGATGAGCGAATCGACTTTGGATGAAACTAATTCTAACAACTGATAATTGTGGAGAAAACTAATTTCCATTGAAGCCTCAGTATTATTGAGAGCGGCTGAGGCTATTGTACCGTGGAAGAGGTTAAAGGAAAATTTGTTACACGGTTCCTGCTTAGCAGCTTTTATGCCGAGCACCAGATAAAAGAGATTCAGCGGGTATATAAATTTCCTGCATCTGCCTGTTTTGCCCACGGCATGCCAACCTAGCGGCCATAGTGTCTTCCTCACTGTTCAAACACTGTGATATATTATGTCTGGTGCGGATACATTACAGCTCACCAGGGTATACTCTGCTATAGTCTGTCAATGCCTACAAGGAGCAGAGCGTCGTCAACCTTCATCTGCTCCACCAGCCGCAGTGTGAGATCGCTGGTGGTGCCGCAGCGTGCAGGGACAACAGATGATAGGCAGTGGTCTCTGACGTGTGTCCTCCAGCTGTGGAGATACCACAACTCTCAGCATGCTGATGCATAGCTAGAGATGTGCTATGGTAGCAGATGGACACAGACTTGGTTGTCAGAGACATACGATGACACCAGACCAGTATTATAAACTCCGCATGGTAGGTATGAGGAGGGTGTTACAGATGTTGCATAAGGGCCCAGGGTGTTTAGCAAATGGCATTTATTATGTAGAGATAGTTAATACAAGCCACTTACTAATGTACTGTGATTGTCCATATTGCCTCCTTTGCTGGCTGGATTCATTTTTTCATCGCATTATACACTGCTTGTTTCCATAGTTACGACCACCCTGCAATCCAACAGTGGTGGTCATGCTTACACACTATAGGAAAAAGCGCCAGCCTCTCTGGTGCCCGGGACCATGGGGGCTCACATACTGTAGGCTGGTGCTTTTTCCTATATTGAGCAAGCACAACCACCACTGATAGACTGCAGGGTGGACATAGCCTCTGGATAGGAGCGTGTATAATGTGATGGGAAAAAGGAAACCAGCCAGCAAAGGAGACAATATGGATAATCACAATACATACGGGTGCCTTCAAATGTCTCAGGCACAACCTGTATCACCCCTTTAAATGATCCTTATGTATTTTCAATGCACTATATTCTAAATATTCGCAAATTCTCGAAGTGGCAATATTCGCGATTAAAATTTGCGATTAGAATATTCGCGCTCAACACTACCCAGCATAGCTGTATAGGGATAGCACAACCAGCATTAATAATCCTGGTTCAGACTTTGCAGAACGTTAGGTGGGAATCCAGAATCTGCCCCCAGCTCAGAGAATTGAGCATGAGAATTCAGGGCGTAAGGAAATAGTGACACATGCTCCCTTTTCTTAGGCCCAAGAAAGCTCCAGAGATCTCTGCAAGATATACAGAAAGAAAAAGAGAAGAAGAGAAAGACAAAAGAGAGAAAGAGGAGAACTTAAGAAAATGCATGGCCAAGAATTTGCGTCGGTAAGGTAACCTGCTACTACAGCCATTCAGACTACAGTGAGGGACACTGTTAAGACACCCATTCTACTTGGACATGTTCTGGCCAGACGTGCCTTCAAAACCCTGTATCCATGGACATTACAGCCATTATTTCCAAGGTATCATTGTCAGCCAAGATAGAGAGAAAAGAGGGTCATAACTCCCATCCTTGCCTAAATCCCTACCTCACTAGAAGAGAATTGCATAGTGTACATCTATCCAAATGATAGGTCATCAATAGTTCTGTCCTGGAGAACCCTTTAAGGATAGACCATCAAAATCCTCGAGATCCTCTTTAAGAAATTAACCAGCACAGAATTCTGAAACATTTTCGATTAGGAAAAATAAATAGAAAAATAGTGTTCAATGGTAGAAATAAACCTCAAAGTGTTCCAACGAATAGACTATTTTCTTTATACCTAGAAATAATCTCTGCATGATGTTGAATAACTGCCTTAAGGAAATAAATGGCCACTGGGCCAAGACCACTTGTGTACCAGGCATAATAAAAGCAATTGGGCACCAGGAATTGCAGACGATCCAGGCCACTGAGAGTCTAGGTGATACATTTCTATCTAGACGCCCCAAATTTACCCATATTATAGATTTTTGAACCTGGTCGCAAGTCTTGGTGTCTAGATTACGTTGCCAGTTCACACTAAGAGACTTTGGAAATTTCTAGTCTGTGCACTGAGAAGCTAGTAATTTTCCATTACTGTCATAAGGGACTATGCAGAGCTGAGGTTTGGAGGGAAAAGCCAAACAATGAACTTTTGACCTTTTGGTTTAGCGCTGTCAGACTGTTTACTGACTAAAAACTGCTCGGTCATTCCCAATCACTTGTATTGAGGCCCAAGCAATACTGCAACTTTGTTTCTGTTAGGCTGTGTGTGTTAGAAACTGTAGAGAAGTAGAGAATCCTGTGCACCTAGTTGCCTGCAGATAGTGACCAGTGTTAAAGGGGTTGTCCGGGTTCAGTGCTGAACCCGGACATATCCCCGTTTTTCACCAGACAGCCCCTCTGACATTTAATGCTCCAATGCTCTCCTTTGCCCTGCGCTGAATCACGCAAAGGCTTTTTCTGGAGATTCAGTGACGTACTGGGCTCTCCATGGGTAAAGCTAGGTGGAGGCTTTCGCCTAGCAGTGAGCCCGGTGATGTCACTGGCACTAATGGACGGGCTTTAGTGCTGCCCTAGCCTGTAAAACAGCTAGGGCAGTGCTAAAGCCCACCCATCAGTGCCAATGCCGGCAACAGTGCTAGGCTGAAGCCCCCGCCTAGCAGTGTAAAAAATATAAATAAACATTCCTTACCCTGCGTGATACGAGGTTCACGCTCCAATTCTCCTATCAGAGGGCCTGTCTGGAAGAAAATGGAGATATGTCCAGGTTCAGCTCTGCCAGACTGCATAAGTGACCAGAAGAAGATGGTGAGATGGGAATACACTGCCACAGACCCTGGGTCACCAGCCCTTTTACCAGGGAGCCAGCCAGATGACTAAGCCACAGACCCTTGGCCACCAGACCTTTGGCCACGGTACCAGCCTTCTAAGAAAGAGAGGGAGCCCTTTCTTAGCACAGAACCTTCTGCTATTAGAGGAGAAACAAGAGAAGCTAGCATTGTCTGTATTGTTTTGCATTTGAGTTCCTCCAGTAAAGAAGCATTGGGGTGCATCAAACCTTACAATCCCCTCCCAAAGAGCAGCAACATGCGGTGACACCTCGATGATGTCCGGGGGACCCAGCGTAGTGTTGGGGGCCACCCCAAACCTGGTCATTGCAGATCCCTTAAAGGCGTTTTTCTGGAGTACGATATTGATGACCTATCCTCAGTATAGGCCATCAATATCTGATCAGTGGGGGTCCAACTTTGGTCATCCCCACAGATCAGCTATTTGAAAGAGGCTTCGACACTCAGATTAGTGCTTCAGCCTCTTCCTACGTCAGAGACGTCATGTTCATTGGTCACATGGCCTAAGTGCAAATCAGTCCCAGTCAAGTAAATGGGCCTGGGCTGCAATGCTAATCACAGCCATTATATCATGTATGGTGCTGTGCTTGGTAAGCTGTGAGATGGCAGCACCACTCACTGGAGCACCGCAGCCTTTTTAAGTAGATGATCAGCTGAAGTACCCTTAGGATAGGTCATCAATATTGGGCTCCCGGTAAATCCCTTTAAGAGTTCCTGGATAGGTGACACCATTGAGGACTTTATTGAAATATGAGGCTCTTGGTACCTCCAAATTTGTGCAGTAGAAATGTGTCATTAGATGTTTACTAGCTTTTGTAAGAGCAGCGGGTGGTAAAAAAAAGCAAAATGCATTATTAATATGCGTGTAAACTTTCTTCCTGGCGCTCGGTACATGTGAGTTATTTGTCGCTGGTGGAGGAGATGGCTTCTGATTCCTGCTATTTGTGTTTTGGATCCTCATTTTCCTACATCTGTCACTTGTCAGAGATAATCTGGTGTTAAGTTGTTGTGTTTTGTAATTAGCCATTCTGTTACCATCTCCTTCTGCTTCTCTATTATACTTCTTCCTGAGAGATGAAAAAGGGTATTTACTATAAAATATTCACAAGAAGCGGATTTACAGGACACGTAACATATTGCTCATCTCCTTTTTCTATGATTTTATTATTTTGGCACGGCTAATTTGATTTTTATGGATTGGCAGGAGAGCTGTATACGATATATAATATCGGGTGGGGCTTAAATATCAATGAAACATAAATATCTCATAATAGCAAACAGTTCAGACAAAACTGATTTGATGAAACCGTCTAAAAGAACGACTGTCTTTGTTGCCTGTCGCAACCAAAAACAGTTTTCAATTTTTAGAAGCCCTGTATAATGTTTTTTTTTGGTTTGTTTTTTTTAACAGGAACTGCGGGGGTGGAGCATAACATAAGGATCCAATTAAAACCAGAGAGACTCCCTGCATCATGATCCACCCCCTTAGGACCTGAACTAAACTGTGACAGCTGTCTAAAAGGCTGCCCTTCACAACCAATCACTTTACAGATTTAATTTCTTATAGTGTTAATGGAAAATGAAAGCTGTTGTGTGATTGGTTGCTCTGTGCAACAAAGATGGCTTTTCTTTTAAACAGTGGACACAAAACCTGCCCCCAAAGAATCAGTTTTGCCTTCAATGTTTTTTTAATTGTAGTTTCTCCCTATTATTTCTGATCCTATGGGTGACCTGTCTCTAGGAGAACCCATAAGATGCCCCTTTAAACATCCCCATCAACTACAGAAGTGGAACTCAGGTACTATTTATTTATGTGTTTGTTTTATTAGTATATCTTATTATGAATTTATGTATGGGTTTGGTTTGATTTATTTTTCAAATTGACTTAATTACTATATTGTTGATTTTATTTTCTTTTTCTATATTTCCTTTCTTTTCTCTTTTTTTTTTCTTTTTCCTTCCTTTTCTTGTTGTGTTTGTAACTATGAAATCAAACTCAAATCAAAGAAATCAAAAACTCTGGCAAACTCCTTTAATGATAATTTATGGTAATTTTTTTTACTTCTTGCAGCCCATTTGTCACGCTTTGGTGTGGGAGGGGAACACCACACCAAGCATCACAAGGAAGGTGGGAACAGGGAATTAGGCCTCAGAACTAGGCAAGGAAGATGAACACCTCCTAGTAAAACCCTAACCAAAATCCTGACTGACTACCAGTATGAACAGACCCCAGATGTAGGTGTGTTCATACGCAGGAATACCCAGAGTCCTATCTAGACCTATAGGACCCTGGTACTAATGGCAGGGATGAGACTACCTGTTCTTCCAAAAGGAAGGACGAACAGGAGTCTCCTTCAGGCCTAATACAAACAATAGGAAAATGCAACACACAGAACCCAAACAAAATACAAAAAGGGAAAGGAAAGACTTAACTTCAAAGGGGCTATGGAAGCACCAGGAACTCCGCCGAGATCCACACACCAGCTATCCACAACTGAAACTGAAGCTATAAACCGCACAGCATTGTGGGAGAAGCAACAATAAATAATTAAGGTTAAATGACCAAATTAGCAACATCTGAGGCAAGGGGTGTGGCTATTACCAGAAACAACACAGACGCCTATTGATCCACAAGGAAAACCTGTCGGATCAAACCACGTGTTGCCAGTCTCACCGATCTCCTGCCACCTGTCGCGGGAACGTCCGTGACACCATTTAGCCAAATGAAGGTGCTATGGGATGCATTTATATCATCCTGTCCCCATATAGTTTCCTTTTTCTCTCTGAAGGACAAATTATGGGAGGGACTACTGGAAAGGTGCTATGTATGATGGGGCCAGTATTTTTAATAGATATGGTCTTTACATACATTTTTCTTGTCTTCAATTGGAGGAGTTATGAAACAATTTCACTTTTTACAAAAATAAAAGCACCCATGGATTTTCTGTATCATTCGTGGTGGTAGATACTGGTATATGGGAACGGTTCCAAGTCAACACTGAAGGCCAAGGTCAGAAGATTAACACATAGTTCAAGATCATTAGTTATGTTGCCACAGTGCCCAGCAAGGTTATATGGTATCTAATCAATAATTAATGAAATCATTGATTAAGAATATCATCCGTAGAAACATTCCTATTGGTAAACACTCATTGCGCTGACAGCTATTTCCCACACCATATACTGTACAGTATACAGTGTGCATGCTCAGAGACTAAGCCTATGACAGATACAGTAAATCTTGTCTTCCTTGAGAATAAATTGATTAAACATGTTTAAATCCAACATTTCCAACCGTTCCTTCCCTGACATTTGTCATCAAGGCAGAGTCAGGACAACCTCCTAATGTGTATGGTCACCTTAGGAGAAGAAGGCCACAAAGTTCTCTATAGGGCGATACCAGACAGACTAAAAAAGAAAAAAAAAATCCAACCATAATAAAGGCATGACTAATATTTTTTTGTGGATTAATAAGTAGGCTTCCACGGTCCTCTTCCCACTTGGATAGTGGATGCTGGAGAAGAAACTGACCTGATATGTGAAAGAAAATTGGTAGAAACAACCTCTACATCCATAGAACTATGCCTTCCCAGGTCAACAATAGAATAAGACTGGAAAAATTCATCCCTCTGTTGGGGTCTGCCAAATCCCATACATATTGCATATTTTTGGCTGATATTGTTAAAATTTTTGGGCTCTGACAACAAAATTAGTTAAGTGTTAGCCTATTCTAATGAGCTGGTGGATCCTCCAGAAGCTGGTTGGACAGGCCCACCAGAGTGATAGAGGATCTTCCAGTGAAGAACCTCGAGGGTTCAGTAGAAGACAACCCCATTTGCAGCTTACAAATGTTCTGTATAGATAGTAATTTCCTCTGTTGGACTTAAGGAATGAGACTGACACTGTGTAGTATTGGAAATTGATGTATAGATTACAGTCCTGTCTAAACAAAAGGCAAAATGCTGTGAACTGATATTACACTTACACGAATCTGGTGGAAATAGAAAGAATCAGCATTCTCTGCATAGTGTCACTTTTTACAAAGAGCTGAGTGATCACTATAATAGTTGTAACATAAAACCAATGACTCCTCTTGTGATTGTCATAAATTCCTTATTTTAGTCTCCACCATGTTTTCTTTACGCTGAATTGGTCTCTGTTTTGAAGTCATTGAAATTGTCATTTGTCCTCCTAGGAGACTCCACTTCCTCTTCTGTAAGAGTATTGCAAGGCCATATATAGTGTGTAACCATGATGTATGAAACATAATCTCTATCTGTCATCTTCAAGGTTTTATTGTAAGTCTTCAGAGAGTGTCCTCTAAGCATTTTACCACCATTAGCTGCCATAATTGGACCTCTTGTAAAAGATAACATGTTGTCACTGTTTGCCGTCTGCTAATGACAGGATACTCTACTAGGAGAAAGGTGCCTGATAGGGGTTTTTAAAAGGGGAAGTATCATTTTTTCAATATCCATATGCTTTACGTATCACATATCTTGATTACGTCTAAGAAGACCTTGATGATTTTTTCATCACTACTATGGGACATTTAATCAAGGATGCACCCTGATCCTCTGGTGTGCTGATTATATTAGAAGAGTTTTCCATCATTAGTCCTTATCCATATGTGTTTTATATGTCCCACGATTCAATTGGCTAAAACAAACCATTTCTAGTAGATTAGGATTTTACATTTTGACAGCAGTAGGAGAGGGGTGTGTTGATCTTGTGGGGGTAAGTGACTTATGCAGTCATGTATATATGTTAGTGATGACATTGATATGTAACATAGTGAGGACCATAAAGTGAGTGGTGAGGAAATATATAGAAGCCAGTCAGTCATCACAGAGGCAGTGGGTGGCTAAAGATTTACAGTACCTGTGACTAGGGTGTATGAACACAGGAGTAGAAGAAGAGTGTGATTATCTTGTGGGATGCAGTGACCAGTCCATTAGTGTGCTGTTTTTTTTGTAATGAAGATATGACTAATATAATTGGGATTCTCACATTAAGGGACAGGTTACCACCTCCTCCAAGGTAAGCACACTATTCTCTAGTTGCTGTCATAAATACCATGATGGGATACAGGATATTCTGTTCACAACCACGTCATGGCACTATCCTAGATTTTTCTTGGTCAATGGCAAGAAGTGAGTGAAGGCATAATTCCCTGTAGCCAATGAAACCCATCAGGATTATGGCAGGAACAATGAAGGAGTGTGTTGATCTTGTGGGAGAAAGTGACCTCTTCAGTCATATGATTATGTGAGCTCAGACAGTGCCTCATATGACAGGGCCAGTATGAACAAGTGAAAAAAGACAGAATACCCTGTAGCCAATCAGATAATGGAAATGATTGCAGCAGAAGAAGAGTGTGCTTATTTTGTGGGATCCAGTAACCTGTGAACTCATGTGATCACGTCTGTGAGGACAAGGTTTTATGTGACATGATCAAGGGCATGAGGTGAATGAGGGCAGAATACCCTGTAGCCAATCAAATCATGAGAATTTTAACAGCAACAATAAAAGAGTATGCTGATTTTGTGGGAGGCAGTGCCCTGTTCACTCTTGGGATTATGTGAGCTAGGACATAGCCTCATGTGAAATGGTCAGTGTCAAGAAATGGACAATGCCAGAATATCCTGCAGTCAATGAGATTATGAAAATTATTGCAGCAGGAGGAGAGGAGTGTGATTATTTTTGTAGGAGGCAGTCACCTGGTCATTTATTGCATGAAATTATTGAGGACAGTATTTCAGTGTCAAGAAGTTGGGAGGCAAAGAATCCCCAGTAGCCAATCACATCATGATGATAATGACAGCAGCAGAAGGAGAGTGTGTTGATCTTGTGGGAGGCAGTGACCAGTCCGCTGATTATGATAGAGAGAACCATGACACCAGGGGAATGGAGGTGAAGGGGAGAAAAATAACACATGGTGTGTATACTGTGACTTTCTGTGCCTCTACTTGATATTTCATGCATAATCTAATTAATCACATAGTAAATATATTGTACTCTACACTGTACATGATAAAGACTGGTGACTTTAAGTTTGTTTTGTTTTTTACCACTAAACTTTAACCTAACAACAAAGTGATATTAGCCTAAAAATAAAAGTCAGCTCACAAATAAAGTTTTCACATGCAAACTAAAGTCGAGAATCCTATAGTATGCAGTAAACTGTACACTTGGCAGGCGGAGATGCTGGCTGACCGATCTGTTCCCTGTACTGTACCAACACAGAATGTAAATTTCATAGTCTATACTTACCTGCTTTCTTTATGATCTTGCATTTCGTGTTTTTTTTGTTTTTTTGTTATTTGCTCTCCTTTGTCCCATAGCAGATCATGAACTCAGCATCTCATCAGTTTTTGGCTGGATAGAAGTGGGGTCATATATCAACCTGTCCCAGGGAACGTTCTGGCAAATGTGATAGCTCTTTAATGAGTTTGTCTGGCCGTTAATTCTTCATCTGCCATGCAAAGATGCTGGTCTCTTTGTTTGGGCAACATTTCAAAAGTTAACCGTGTGATTGTTGCACAAATGTCGCTGAATTCTTCCTTGGCTGCCACCTTATGATTAGAATTTAACCATTTGACTAAAGGAATAAATAGAGATATCAATTTCCTGGCTTAGGAGATTCTCCCTTAATGGGAAATCAATGTCTGTTATTTCAAATTTTGTCAAATTTTTGGCTAGATGGTAAATAAAGGGTGTTTTGTCCTATTTCTTTACGACGCAGAAGGGCGATTCAGACAATTGTTAATTAGTGCTGTCTCCATAACTGAACATCAAGTTACAATTTTAACTCCCGAGCCCGTGTTTTTTTCCCCATCTATCTCGGCCCTTTCCAGTTCTGATATAAGCCGTCCATTTTTTTATTCTTTGTTCTCATCTCCAAACAAACAAAGCCGTTAACATCACTGGTTCCTACCCCCGGCTCTCTGATTGACCCTCTCACCAACATCCCTTTCTAGGTGAACCATCTATGCCTTTTAATAGATGGATGCCGGCGCTTATAAGCAGTTGGATGGGCTGTCGTTGGTAATTAAGAGATTATACCTTGATCAGCTGGGATCTGCCCCAAGCTGTTATTCCGCATTTATTGGGCGCGACCTTCATGCCATCAATTATGGCAAATGTACAAATGTTTCATTTTTTGCCAAAAATTGTTTAATATCAGAGATGGAACATCAATGGAAGATGGATCTACCAACGGAATATGACAATACGACCGGTACATCTATTGATTGGCAGTGGAGCTCTACAGAGTTAAGCATTGATTAAAAAAACGCTGGGGACTACTGCAAAAAGGGTTGTGTGGTTTGTTCTATGTGTATATAGTGGAATCCAAATGGTGGGTCAATATCACATGAGAGAATTTATGCCTTGACTTAAAGGGGTTGTCTTATTATGAAAGCCAGTCCTCCTAGAAAGTTGCCACCAGCTGCTCATTTTCCCTGCAGCGACCACTATAGGGGAAATGTATTACTGCATGTGGCTAATCAATACAATGGTCACCCATGTAATACATAGACAGACCAGGCCCGGCCGGATTACAAGCTGCTGCTTGTTAGTGACTCTCCGCTCTGGCTAATGGCATGAAGTTTCCAGTGGGTTTTCACCCTCTACATAACGCCCATATAGCCTACAGTAATAGGACAGATGGAAATGGTTGTCTACATGAGACAACCCATTAAAAGAGTCATTTTAATCCTATATGAAAATGTTATCACATGTACAATGCTATATAGTATACACTCACCTAAAGAATTATTAGGAACACCATACTAATACGGTGTTGGACCCCCTTTTGCCTTCAGAACTGCCTTAATTCTACGTGGCATTGATTCAACAAGGTGCTGATAGCATTCTTTAGAAATGTTGGCCCATATTGATAGGATAGCATCTTGCAGTTGATGGAGATTTGAGGGATGCACATCCGGGGCACGAAGCTCCCGTTCCACCACATCCCAAAGATGCTCTATTGGGTTGAGATCTGGTGACTGTGGGGGCCATTTTTGTACAGTGAACTCATTGTCATGTTCAAGAAACCAATTTGAAATGATTCGAGCTTTGTGACATGGTGCATTATCCTGCTGGAAGTAGCCATCAGAGGATGGGTACATGGTGGTCATGAAGGGATGGACATGGTCAGAAACAATGCTCAGGTAGCCCGTGGCATTTAAACGATGGCCAATTGGCACTAAGGGGCCTAAGGTATCCCCAGAAAACATCCCCCACACCATTACACCACCACCACCAGCCTGCACAGTGGTAACAAGGCATGATGACAACAGAAATCGAGACTCATCAGACCAGACAACATTTTTCCAGTCTTCAACAGTCCAATTTTGGTGAGCTTGTGCAAATTGTAGCCTCTTTTTCCTATTTGTAGTGGAGATGAGTGGTACCTGGTGGGGTCTTCTGCTGTTGTAGCCCACCTTTCTTTCCCATTCTGGAGATTGTCTTGACCAGGACTACAACCCTACATGCATTGAAGCAACTGCCATGTGATTGGTTGACTAGATAATCGCATTAATGAGAAATAGAACAGGTGTTTCTAATAATTCTTTAGGTGAGTGTATACAACACATTAACGGGCTAATCCCATTACTAAGGTAAAAAATGAGAACCAGACATCTAGTGGCGTACATAGAGAAGTAAGGGCCCCATAGCAAGGGTCAAACCAGGCCTTCCACATAGGACAGATAGGTTTCTGCCTAAACACTTTTCAATGACCCTTGGGCAATTCTTCCACTGCCTCGTTTACTAAAAGTTGTTCCTTTAGAGGGTACAGTCCTCCAGTAGAAGAGCAGATAATCCCAACTAAGACTGGGCCCCCTCTTGCACTGGGCTCCCTAGCAGTCGCATGGTCTGCCGCTATGGTAGTTACGCCCCTGCAGACATAATACAGTACATGATAATCTCTTTTTAACAAAGCTAGAACCAGCCCTGTACCTCACATGGATCCAGAGATCTCCACATTCATTGCTCCAATTGTTCTGCTAGATTTATTTCAAGCTGTCAGCTCAGGGAGCATGTCCTTTCTCAGGGGCTGTACCTATTCTGCTGCAGCTGGTGGCAGTTGAAGGATAGAACTGAGCATGTGCGTCCACCTCAGTGAGGTGGACAGATGAATTAGAGTAACGGCAGGTGGCACAATACAGACACATTTTATTGCATAATTTTGTGGCTATTCTACATTTTTAATTACATGCAATTACAAAAGTATTCAGATCTAGGAGCTGGTTTAAAAACGTAGAATGTTTTTCATTGGACAACCCCTTTAAGTAAATTTTTAGTACAAATGAAGAGGTAATGTAGGTGATATTTGTGGGTTCGTGGTTTAAGGGCTTTAACCGGATACATGTTTAATCATTTACAACTGCGGAGGACACCACTGAAGACTACCTGAAGAGGGTTACTCATTTTAGCAGTTTGTGTACAGAGCTGATGTCCTGAATAAATGGGGCTTAGAAAGCATTTCAGAGGGTAGATGATTGTGGACAGAGATAGGACAATCTCTTATGTCACACTCTTTCCTATACAGAACTGGCTGGATGCCCTACTATCTGAGTTGACTAGCCTCTGCCGCTTTACTCCTGGAACCTACCCTCACCCCATCCATAATGCCACCCTAGGCAGCTGCCTACTCCCCCCACCCCTCATTAAGTGGGAACCAGTGGCATAGCTAGAAATGACTGGGCCCAACAGCAAATCTTTGTATGTGGCTCTATCCCACAGTAATTTTTTTGCGACCCCTTCCTTCTAGTAAAGATTGCTCTCTCAGACCAGGCCCGGCAGCTATTCCATCCATTTTCTACACTGTCTATACTGTCACTGTATATCATTTAATTGTGTAATACTGTTGAGGGGGCCCTGACTAAATCTTTTAGTCCTCCTCCTCCTGAATGGGCCCCTTTTGGGTCAGGGCCCCAAATCAGCCTCTTCCCCGGCTTCCCCTATAGTTATACCCCTGGTGGGAACACTTGTAGCTTTTTGTGCAACTTCTGTTGATTGCAATGTACACATTGCATGACATTCATGGACTCCTATATCCCCCAATCCATGCTTATGTGACCCTCTTAGATTTCAAAAACACAACCGACCTTGAGAAACCCCTTTAATTCAATGTATCTGCACCGTCAACTTCCAAGATCAGCACCACTCTTGTCTATGGGCTAGGTCCGGTATTAGCCCTATTCCCATGCAAGACGCAATACCAGACACAGCCTATGGACAAGTGTGGTGCTGTTTCTTGCGAAAGTGACCATGTTTTCTTAATCTCCTATATCCGTTTATACCTATACTTGGTGTCCAATTCCCTGATGAACTGCTGGGGAATATAACTCTCATGGTAAAGATCATTTATACAGCTAAAGTCTCCTTTAAATGTAGGTTTGGTAGAAACCGCCGATTCTGTGGTCCGACACAATGGAGGCTTTTAAAGGCAATCTTATAATGAGTTACAGCACATTTTTTTTTTAAGAACACATGTTTGCAGCTTCCCAAGTGAATTAGTGGTGGGTCATGAAATCTTCTATAGCCGGGTCTCAATTTTCGTTAAGCCTGGATTATAAGAAAGCAGAAGAATAAAGCAAAGAACACTTTATAATGCATATTCACAAAGGAAGTGGTGTAACTAAATTAATTAGGCAAGTCTTGCGTAAAGATGCAATGTAATTATATATTGGAGACAGTTAATTAGGGAGCTACTTGGAAATTTCAGTGAATACAGTATTAAAGTAATTATACATAAATACTATAACCATTAAGAGAGCATGCATAATGAAAGTAATAAGTAATTATGTAAATAATAGAATACTTGTTTTTTTTTTAATATTCCCAACACCTCACAATACTTTCCTCCTTCACTTTGCAGATGTAAATGGCATCTTCTATCAGTTTAAACATTAATTTCAGGCGCCGCAGTTAAAGAATTGATGAACTTTGCAATCTTTCTTCATTATACTCGTCTATGCGACTGAAGAGGCTGAGTCAATGGATCCACCTTGCGTGGGAACAGAGAGCTGATAATAATCGGTCACTTTTGTATAGAAAAGCAACATTTGCACATAATAAATGGTAGACTTCAGAACAAAGTGGAAGTGGAGGATATAGATTTCTAAGGTTTCCTCAGTCTGGAACATGATCTGGATCTGACTAACAAGTCTATTTAATGGATTCTGCTGAAACGTCATCGCACCTTGGTTATGAGGAGCCTCATCCCCTTTCCTTTCCTCATATTCAAATCTGAAATGTATATTACTTAATACGAGGAACTGCTTCTTAATCAAACAGCATCAGACCCGCAAAGGTCCAATAGACCTCTCATTAGAAGCCCATCAGACCTCTCTATCAGACCCCCCTTCCTCCTCAAACTTCAAATCAGACCCCAACAGACCTCTGTATTAAGATAATTACGGTACCAGCGCTGGGATGGAAAGAAGTGAAAAGTAAAAAATATAAAATAGCTAATATCTGTCCTGATCGATGGCCGCTCGAAGCTGCTGTGGTGCAGAGAGATTCTTCAAACCATCGATGATGCTGGGCAGGTTGCAGTGCTTCTTGCTCGACTTCGAAAAGGCGCACGCCGCTCCGGCCGGTAGCTGGCATGCGCACGAAGGAGCGTGTTGGTAAGGGATTCCATGCTCCGGAAAGGAAAGGAAAGCGCTGGTACCGTAATTATCTTTGTACACATATGCATGTTTATTTGGATCGGGGCAGCTGTCATCCTTTAGGTATCTAGCAGTGGCTCGGTGCACTAATTGTTCACAGAGACAGGAACCGCAGGTACAACCACTTTATTTATTATCTAAGACAGACATCCTCAAACTGCGGCCCTCCAGCTGTTGTAAAACTACAACTCCCACAATGCCCTGCTATAGGCTGATACCTGTAGGCTGTTCGGGCATGCTGGGAGTTGTAGTTTTGCAACAGCTGGAGGGCCGCAGTTTAAGGATGCCTGATCTAAGACCTCTGTATTAGACCCTCATTCCTCATCAGACTCAGATCAGACTTTCATTCCTTCTCAGATCTCAGATCAGATCCCCAAGCTAGATCATCCAAAAAATAAATAAATGAACTAGGGTTGCACCGGGTATCGAATTATCTATACCCAATCGATACTTTTGTACCCAGATTAATTCGATACCGGGAATTGCCATCTACTGCGCAGCCTAGTATCTGCTCTCAACCCGTGCCATGTTCTCCTCAGCAGCACAGTCGGCTGTAAATGGGGCTGCCTCTGCCACCAATGAGAAGAGAGAGGGGGGGAGGAGGGGAGGGACTGTGGCCACTGAACCACCAATGAAGATAACTAACCCATTAATACAAATATAGGTGACGGATGCCGGCGGCAGAATCACACACACGGCATCCATCCTCTATGACAAGGCGCTGTGATCCACCGAACCGTGGCAATTAACCCCTCAGGTGCCGCACCTAAGGGGTTAATTGCCGCGGATCGCAGCTCCTTGTGATAGAGGTCGGGTGCTGCGTGTATGATTCTGCCGCCGGCATCCGTCACCTATATTTGTATTAAAAGGTTAGTTATCCTTATTGGTGGAGCAGTGCCCCCCAAACCCCAGTATTATAAACTAAAATCATTGGTGGTGCAGAGCGCCCCCCTAACCCCCCAGTATTAAAATCATTGGTATCAGTGGCCACATTGTCCCCTACCCCCTCTTCATTGGTGGCAGTGGAAGCTTCCGATCAGCAGTGTTATCACGGGGCTCTGATCGGTTACCATGGCAGCCAGGACGCCACTGAAGCCCTGGCTGCCATGGTAAGCTCCCTGCTTCTGTGTGCACAAAGCACAGTGCAGCAGGGAGCGTGTAAAAATCCTATTCACCCTGATAGAGCTCTATTAGGTTAAATCGGACAAGAAATTAAAAAATTCCAGGTTCGTACCCCTAAGGGGCAAACAAAATAAAACAAAATATTAAGTATAAATCACCCCCTTTCCCAATTTTATATATAAAATATATAAACAATAAATAAATAAACATATCACATAGCACCACGTCTGAAAAAGTCCAAACTATTAAGATATTTTGAAAAAAACTCTTTACGCGATTCGCCATTTTCCCCCCACAAAAAAAAATAAAAATGCTTTTTTGGTGTTTTATTTTTTCGCCTGGTATCGAATGGTATTGAATATCACAATACTTTTTTATGGTGTCGAAATCGAATCAAAATTTTACCTCTCCTGCTCCAGACCGTGCTGACACTCACCCTGGTCTTCTGCTGGCCTAGCACTGCACAGTGACCTAAGGTCGGACAGCTTCAGGTCATAGTGGGCTCCTACGTGCACTATGTCTTGGCGCTGTACGTAGTCAGGACTAGAGTTGAGCGAACACCTGGATGTTCGGGTTCGAGAAGTTCGGCCGAACATCCCGGAAATGTTCGGGTTCGGGATCCGAACCCGATCCGAACTTCGTCCCGAACCCGAACCCCATTGAAGTCAATGGGGACCCGAACTTTTCGGCACTAAAAAGGCTGTAAAACAGCCCAGGAAAGAGCTAGAGGGCTGCAAAAGGCAGCAACATGTAGGTAAATCCCCTGCAAACAAATGTGGATAGGGAAATTAATTAAAATAAAAATTAAATAAATAAAAATTAACCAAAATCAATTGGAGAGAGGTTCCATAGCAGAGAATCTGGCTTCCCGTCACCCACCACTGGAACAGTCCATTCTCAGATATTTAGGCCCCGGCACCCAGGCAGAGGAGAGAGGTCCCGTAACAGAGAATCTGTCTTCATGTCAGCAGAGAATTAGTCTGCATGTCATAGCAGAGAATGAGGCTTCACGTCAGCCACCACTGCAACAGTCCATTGGCATATATTTAGGCCCAGCACCCAGGCAGAGGAGGGAGGTCCCGTAACAGAGAATCTGTCTTCATGTCAGCAGAGAATTAGTCTGCATGTCATAGCAGAGAATGAGGCTTCACGTCAGCCACCACTGCAACAGTCCATTGGCATATATTTAGGCCCAGCACACACACAGGCAGAGGAGAGAGGTCCCGTAACAGAGAATCTGGCTTCATGTCAGCAGAGAATCAGTCTGCATGTCATAGCAGAGAATGAGGCTTCACGTCAGCCACCACTGCAACAGTCCATTGGCATATATTTAGGCCCAGCACACACACAGGCAGAGGAGAGAGGTCCCGTAACAGAGAATCTGGCTTCATGTCAGCAGAGAATCAGTCTGCATGTCATAGCAGAGAATGAGGCTTCACGTCAGCCACCACTGCAACAGTCCATTGGCATATATTTAGGCCCAGCACCCAGGCAGAGGAGGGAGGTCCCGTAACAGAGAATCTGTCTTCATGTCAGCAGAGAATTAGTCTGCATGTCATAGCAGAGAATGAGGCTTCACGTCAGCCACCACTGCAACAGTCCATTGGCATATATTTAGGCCCAGCACACACACAGGCAGAGGAGAGAGGTCCCGTAACAGAGAATCTGGCTTCATGTCAGCAGAGAATCAGTCTGCATGTCATAGCAGAGAATGAGGCTTCACGTCACCCACCACTGCAACAGTCCATTGGCATATATTTAGGCCTAGCACACAGGCAGAGCAGAGAGGTCCCGTAACAGACAATCTGGCTTCATGACAGCAGAGAATCAGTCTGCATGTCATAGCAGAGAATGAGGCTTCACGTCACCCACCACTGCAACAGTCCATTGGCATATATTTAGGCCTAGCACACAGGCAGAGCAGAGAGGTCCCGTAACAGACAATCTGGCTTCATGTCAGCAGAGAATCAGTCTGCATGTCATAGCAGAGAATGAGGCTTCACGTCACCCACCACTGCAACAGTCCATTGGCATATATTTAGGCCTAGCACACAGGCAGAGCAGAGAGGTCCCGTAACAGACAATCTGGCTTCATGACAGCAGAGAATCAGTCTGCATGTCATAGCAGAGAATGAGGCTTCACGTCACCCACCACTGCAACAGTCCATTGGCATATATTTAGGCCTAGCACACAGGCAGAGCAGAGAGGTCCCGTAACAGACAATCTGGCTTCATGACAGCAGAGAATCAGTCTGCATGTCATAGCAGAGAATGAGGCTTCACGTCACCCACCACTGCAACAGTCCATTGGCATATATTTAGGCCTAGCACACAGGCAGAGCAGAGAGGTCCCGTAACAGACAATCTGGCTTCATGTCAGCAGAGAATCAGTCTGCATGTCATAGCAGAGAATGAGGCTTCACGTCACCCACCACTGCAACAGTCCATTGGCATATATTTAGGCCTAGCACACAGGCAGAGCAGAGAGGTCCCGTAACAGACGATCTGGCTTCATGTCAGCAGAGAATCAGTCTGCATGTCATAGCAGAGAATCAGGCTTCACGTCAGCCACCACTGCAACAGTCCATGGTCATAAATTTAGGCCCAGCACCCAGGCAGAGGAGAGAGGTCCCGTAACAGACAATCTGGCTTCATGTCAGCAGAGAATTAGTCTGCATGTCATAGCAGAGAATCAGGCTTCATGTCAGCCACCACTGCAACAGTCCATTGGCATATATTTAGGCCTAGCACACAGGCAGAGGAGAGGTTCATTCAACTTTGGGTAGCATCGCAATATAATGGTAAAATGAAAATAAAAATAGGATTGAATGAGGAAGTGCCCTGGAGTCCAATAATATATGGTTATGGGGAGGTAGTTAATGTCTAATCTGGACAAGGGACGGACAGGTCCTGTGGGATCCATGCCTGGTTCATTTTTATGAACGTCAGCTTGTCCACATTGGCTGTAGACAGGCGGCTGCGTTTGTCTGTAATGACGCCCCCTGCCGTGCTGAATACACGTTCAGACAAAACGCTGGCTGCCGGGCAGGCCAGCACCTCCAAGGCATAAAAGGCTAGCTCTGGCCACGTGGACAATTTAGAGACCCAGAAGTTGAATGGGGCCGAACCATCAGTCAGTACGTGGAGGGGTGTGCACACGTACTGTTCCACCATGTTAGTGAAATGTTGCCTCCTGCTAACACGTTGCGTATCAGGTGGTGGTGCAGTTAGCTGTGGCGTGTTGACAAAAGTTTTCCACATCTCTGCCATGCTAACCCTGCCCTCAGAGGAGCTGGCCGTGACACAGCTGCCTTGGCGACCTCTTGCTCCTCCTCTGCCTTGGCCTTGGGCTTCCACTTGTTCCCCTGTGACATTTGGGAATGCTCTCAGTAGCGCGTCTACCAACGTGCGCTTGTACTCGCGCATCTTCCTATCACGCTCCAGTGCAGGAAGTAAGGTGGGCACATTGTCTTTGTAGCGTGGATCCAGCAGGGTGGCAACCCAGTAGTCCGCACAGGTTAAAATGTGGGCAACTCTGCTGTCGTTGCGCAGGCACTGCAGCATGTAGTCGCTCATGTGTGCCAGGCTGCCCAGGGGTAAGGACAAGCTGTCCTCTGTGGGAGGCGTATCGTCATCGTCCTGCCTTTCCCCCCAGCCACGCACCAGTGATGGACCCGAGCTGCGTTGGGTGCCACCCCGCTGTGACCATGCTTCATCCTCATCCTCCTCCACCTCCTCCTCATCCTCGTCCTCCTCGTCCTCCAGTAGTGGGCCCTGGCTGGCCACATTTGTACCTGGCCTCTGCTGTTGCAAAAAACCTCCCTCTGAGTCACTTCGAAGAGACTGGCCTGAAAGTGCTAAAAATGACCCCTCTTCCTCATCCTCCTCCTCCTCCTCCTGGGCCACCTCCTGTTCCATCATCGCCCTAAGTGTTTTCTCAAGGAGACATAGAAGTGGTATTGTAACGCTGATAACGGTGTCATCGCCACTGGCCATGTTGGTGGAGTACTCGAAACAGCGCAACAGGGCACACAGGTCTCGCATGGAGGCCCAGTCATTGGTGGTGAAGTGGTGCTGTTCTGTAGTGCGACTGACCCGTGCGTGCTGCAGCTGAAACTCCACTATGGCCTGCTGCTGCTCGCACAGTCTGTCCAGCATGTGCAAGGTGGAGTTCCACCTGGTGGGCACGTCGCATATGAGGCGGTGAGCGGGAAGGCCGAAGTTACGCTGTAGCGCAGACAGGCGAGCAGCGGCAGGATGTGAACGCCGGAAGCGCGAACAGACGGCCCGCACTTTATGCAGCAGCTCTGACATGTCGGGGTAGTTGTGAATGAACTTCTGCACCACCAAATTCAGCACATGCGCCAAGCAAGGGATGTGCGTCAAATTGGCTAGTCCCAGAGCTGCAACGAGATTTCGCCCATTATCACACACCACCAGGCCGGGCTTGAGGCTCACCGGCAGCAACCACTCGTCGGTCTGTTGTTCAATACCCCGCCACAACTCCTGTGCGGTGTGGGGCCTGTCCCCCAAACATATGAGTTTCAGAATGGCCTGCTGACGTTTACCCCGGGCTGTGCTGAAGTTGGTGGTGAAGGTGTGTGGCTGACTGGATGAGCAGGTGGAAGAAGAGGAGGAGGAAGCCGAGAAGGAGGAGGTGGCAACAGGAGGCAAAGAATGTTGCCCTGCGATCCTTGGCGGCGGCAGGACGTGCGCCAAACAGCTCTCCGCCTGGGGCCCAGCTGCCACTACATTTACCCAGTGTGCAGTTAGGGAGATATAGCGTCCCTGGCCGTGCTTACTGGTCCACGTATCTGTGGTTAGGTGGACCTTGCTACAGATGGCGTTGCGCAGTGCACACTTGATTTTATCGGATACTTGGTTGTGCAGGGAAGGCACGGCTCTCTTGGAGAAGTAGTGCCGGCTGGGAACAACATACTGTGGGACAGCAAGCGACATGAGCTGTTTGAAGCTGTCTGTGTCCACCAGCCTAAATGACAGCATTTCATAGGCCAGTAGTTTAGAAATGCTGGCATTCAGGGCCAGGGATCGAGGGTGGCTAGGTGGGAATTTACGCTTTCTATCAAATGTTTGTGAGATGGAGAGCTGAACGCTGGCGTGTGACATGGTTGAGACGCTTGGTGACGGAGGTGGTGGTGGTGGTGTTGGTGGTACATCCCCTGTTTGCTGGGCGGCAGGTGCCAACGTTCCTCCAGAGGCGGAGGAAGAGGCCGAGGCGGCAGCAGCAGAATAGGCCGAGGCGGCAGCAGCAGAAGAGGTAGCAGGGGGAGCCTGAGTGACTTCCTTGGTTTTAAGGTGTTTACTCCACTGCAGTTCATGCTTTGCATGCAGGTGCCTGGTCATGCAGGTTGTGCTCAGGTTCAGAACGTTAATGCCTCGCTTCAGGCTCTGATGGCACAGCGTGCAAACCACTCGGGTCTTGTCGTCAGCACATTGTTTGAAGAAGTGCCATGCCAGGGAACTCCTTGAAGCTGCCTTTGGGGTGCTCGGTCCCAGATGGCGGCGGTCAGTAGCAGGCGGAGTCTCTTGGCGGCGGGTGTTCTGCTTTTGCCCACTGCTCCCTCTTTTGCTACGCTGTTGGCTCGGTCTCACCACTGCCTCTTCCTCCGAACTGTGAAAGTCAGTGGCACGACCTTCATTCCATGTGGGGTCTAGGACCTCATCGTCCCCTGCATCGTCTTCCACCCAGTCTTGATCCCTGACCTCCTGTTCAGTCTGCACACTGCAGAAAGACGCAGCAGTTGGCACCTGTGTTTCGTCATCATCAGAGACATGCTGAGGTGGTATTCCCATGTCCTCATCATCAGGAAACATAAGTGGTTGTGCGTCAGTGCATTCTATGTCTTTCACCGCTGGGGAAGGGCTAGGTGGATGCCCTTGGGAAACCCTGCCAGCGGAGTCTTCAAACAGCATAAGAGACTGCTGCATAACTTGAGGCTGAGACAGTTTCCCTGGTATGCATGGGGGTGATGTGACAGACTGATGGGGTTGGTTTTCAGGCGCCATCTGTGCGCTTTCTGCAGAAGACTGGGTGGGAGATAATGTGAACGTGCTGGATCCACTGTCGGCCACCCAATTGACTAATGCCTGTACCTGCTCAGGCCTTACCATCCTTAGAACGGCATTGGGCCCCACCATATATCGCTGTAAATTCTGGCGGCTACTGGGACCTGAGGTAGTTGGTACACTAGGACGTGTGGATGTGGCAGAACGGCCACGTCCTCTCCCAGCACCAGAGGGTCCACTAACACCACCACGACCATGTCCACGTCCGCGTCCCTTACTAGATGTTTTTCTCATTGTTATGGTTCACCACAACAACAAATATATTATTTGGCCCAATGTATTGTATTCAAAATCAGCGGGATATAAATTTGAGGCCTAGTATTTAGGCGCTGGGTGACCGGTATGGATTTAGTGACAGAATTAGACTTGGAAATGCACAGAAGCGTGTGTGTGAAGTTATTCTGAATGACCCTATGTGCACCTTCAATATTATATACCCTTTTAGGGATAGATTTCAAATAGCTCTGATATAGCAGAAACCACTAAATTATGAAATTGCTAAATTGGGAATTGTACTTCAACCCAGAACAAAAAATGTGCTTTGACGGACACTAAATATCTTGCCCAGCAACAACAGTACAGCGGTGGGTAACGAGAGATTTAGAGGGATTTAAATTTGAGGCCTAGTATTTAGGCGCTGGGTCACCGGTATGGATTTAGTGACAGAATTAGACTTGGAAATGCACAGAAGCGTGTGTGTGAAGTTATTCTGAATGACCCTATGTGCACCTTCAATATTATATACCCTTTTAGGGATAGATTTCAAATAGCTCTGATATAGCAGAAACCACTAAATTATGAAATTGCTAAATTGGGAATTGTACTTCAACCCAGAACAAAAAATGTGCTTTGACGGACACTAAATATCTTGCCCAGCAACAACAGTACAGCGGTGGGTAACGAGAGATTTAGAGGGATTTAAATTTGAGGCCTAGTATTTAGGCGCTGGGTCACCGGTATGGATTTAGTGACAGAATTAGACTTGGAAATGCACAGAAGCGTGTGTGTGAAGTTATTCTGAATGACCCTATGTGCACCTTCAATATTATATACCCTTTTAGGGATAGATTTCAAATAGCTCTGATATAGCAGAAACCACTAAATTATGAAATTGCTAAATTGGGAATTGTACTTCAACCCAGAACAAAAAATGTGCTTTGACGGACACTAAATATCTTGCCCAGCAACAACAGTACAGCGGTGGGTAACGAGAGATTTAGAGGGATTTAAATTTGAGGCCTAGTATTTAGGCGCTGGGTCACCGGTATGGATTTAGTGACAGAATTAGACTTGGAAATGCACAGAAGCGTGTGTGTGAAGTTATTCTGAATGACCCTATGTGCACCTTCAATATTATATACCCTTTTAGGGATAGATTTCAAATAGCTCTGATATAGCAGAAACCACTAAATTATGAAATTGCTAAATTGGGAATTGTACTTCAACCCAGAACAAAAAATGTGCTTTGACGGACACTAAATATCTTGCCCAGCAACAACAGTACACCGGTGGGTAACGAGAGATTTAGAGGGAATTAAATTTGAGGCCTAGTATTTAGGCGCTGGGTCACCGGTATGGATTTAGTGACAGAATTAGACTTGGAAATACACAGTAGCGGGTGTGTGTGAAGTTATTCTGAATGACCCTATGTGCACCTTCAATATTATATACCCTTTTTGGGATAGATTTCAAATAGCTCTGATATAGCAGGAACCACTAAATTATGAAATTGCTAAATTGGGAATTGTACTTCAACCCAGAACAAAAAATGTGCTTTGACGGGCACTAAATAACTTTCCCAGCTACAACAGGACAACGGTAACGAGAGATTTAGAGGGATTTAAATTTGAGGCCTAGTATTTAGGCGCTGGGTGACAGGTATGGGTTTAGTGACAGAATTAGACTTGGAAATACACAGTAGCGGGTGTGTGTGAAGTTATTCTGAATGACCCTATGTGCACCTTCAATATTATATACCCTTTTTGGGATAGATTTCAAATAGCTCTGATATAGCAGAAACCACTAAATTATGAAATTGCTAAATTGGGAATTGTACTTCAACCCAGAACAAAAAATGTGCTTTGACGGACACTAAATATCTTGCCCAGCAACAACAGTACAGCGGTGGGTAACGAGAGATTTAGAGGGAATTAAATTTGAGGCCTAGTATTTAGGCGCTGGGTCACCGGTATGGATTTAGTGACAGAATTAGACTTGGAAATACACAGTAGCGGGTGTGTGTGAAGTTACTCTGAATGACCCTATGTGCACCTTCAATATTATATACCCTTTTTGGGATAGATTTCAAAGAGCTCTGATATAGCAGGAACCACTAAATTATGAAATTGCTAAATTGAGAATTGTATTTCAACCCAGAACAAGAAATGTGCTTGAACGGACACTAAATAACTCGCCCAGCTACAGCACTAGGGACAGATTTAGCTGGATATAAATTTGAGGCCTAGTATTTAGGCGCTGGGTGACCGGTATGGATTTAGTGACAGAATTAGACTGGGATATGGCCAAAAAATGAACAGACTATTGCTGGTTAAATGCACTTGGTGTGACAGCTTCACCCTGATGTAGGCTTTAGCCAAATAACAACCACACCATTGAGGGTTAAATGCACTTGGTGACAGGCGCAGCTTGCCCCTGATTTTGTATATGGCCAAAAAATGAACAGACTATTGCTGGTTAAATGCACTTGGTGTGACAGCTTCACCCTGATGTAGGCTTTAGCCAAATAACAACCACACCATTGAGGGTTAAATGCACTTGGTGACAGGCGCAGCTTGCCCCTGATTTTGTATATGGCCAAAAAATGAACAGACTATTGCTGGTTAAATGCACTTGGTGTGACAGCTTCACCCTGATGTAGGCTTTAGCCAAAAAACAACCACACCATTGAGGGTTAAATGCACTTGGTGACAGGCGCAGCTTGCCCCTGATTTTGTATATGGCCAAAAAATGAACAGACTATTGCTGGTTAAATGCACTTGGTGTGACAGCTTCACCCTGATGTAGGCTTTAGCCAAAAAACAACCACACCATTGAGGGTTAAATGCACTTGGTCGCAGCTTGTGCTGGCGCACCACAAGACACAAAATGGCCGCCGATCACCCCAGAAAAATGTGACTGACAAACGGTCTGTGCAGCCTAAAAACAGTGAGCAATTGAGGATCAGCAGCTCAATGATCCACAGCTGCAGATCGATCAGTTAATCAAGTCCTTTGGAGGAGTTAATCTGCCTAATCTCGCCCTACTGTCGCAGCCGCAACCTCTCCCTACGCTAATCAGAGCAGAGTGACGGGCGGCGCTATGTGACTCCAGCTTAAATAGAGGCTGGGTCACATGGTGCTCTGGCCAATCACAGCCATGCCAATAGTAGGCATGGCTGTGATGGCCTCTTGGGGCAAGTAGTATGACGCTTGTTGATTGGCTGCTTTGCAGCCTTTCAAAAAGCGCCAAGAAAGCGTCACAAAAGCGCCAAGAAAGCGACGAACACCGAACCCGAACCCGGACTTTTACGAAAATGTCCGGGTTCGGGTCCGTGTCACGGACACCCCAAAATTCGGTACGAACCCGAACTATACAGTTCGAGTTCGCTCATCCCTAGTCAGGACGCGTACAGTGTGGTGCCCGCAAGAAGACCAGGGAGCATTGAGTACAGCCAGTTCAGCACTTAACTCACCGCTCCCTGCGCCTCCTGCATAATGGAAGCAGTCATTAGTATTCATTGCATACCATAAGACGCACAGACCTCCCCACTTTTGGAGAAAAAAAGTGTGTCTTATAGTCCGAAAAATACAGTAAATCTATATCTATCTATCCATCCATTATCTATCTATCTATCTATCTGCTGTAAAATAAGTAGACACATAAATCTGTGACTACTGAGTAGAACATCAATGACAGGGAATCATTAATTTAAGACACATTAAACATTGCTTTGATTCATCTTGCTTTCATGTAAAATGATTTTCAGCTCTGCACACAGCAATGTTTAACATCCCCATTTACATCCTGACATATAATTTATATCCAGAGGGAAAAACAAAGGTATTATGTGATTTTTAACCTTTTAGCCTCCAATGAAATTCATCAAAAAGTTTAAGGGGTTTTCCTGGATTTTAATATTGATGACCTATCCTCAGGATAGGACAGATCAGCTGGTTGAAGAGAAGGACATGCTCCGTGCGCAGCCTTCCCTTCATTGTTTACCTGCTCGCTGTCGACATCGCAGCGCTGAGCAGGTGCAATTACAAGAACAGTCTCATTCACTTCTATGGGACGATTCTGTAGTATTCAAGTGTATAGGAACGAGCCGTCCCATAGACGTGAATGAGACGGCTTGTAATTACACCTGCTTACCGCTGCGATGTCGACAATGAGCAGGGAAACAATGATTATACCGGCCAGATATCAGGAAGGAGGGCTCACTTCTTCCCAGCAATTGTCCAGAATAGCATGCTGCACACGGAGCGCTGCCTTCTTTTCAACCAGCTGATCGGACCCCCGACGATCTGACATTGATGATCTAGAAATCCTGGAAAATCCCTTTAATGTAAGGTCTACAGCAGGGGTACACAACCTTTATTAGGCCTCATGCACACTGACTTTTTTTTTTGTGGTCCGCAAAAACGGTTTCTGTTGTTCCGTGATCCGTGTACGTTTTTTCTTCCGTGGGTCTTCCTTTATTTTTGGAGGATCCACGGACATGAAAAATGAAAAAAAAATCTAAGTCAAGTTTGCCTTTAAAATGATAGGAAAAAAAGGGACATGAATTACGGATGCGGATGACAATCTTGTGTGCAGCCTGGACTTGAATGGGTCCGTGAACCGTTGTCCGTAAATAGGACAGGTCATATTTTTTTCACGGACTGGAAACACGTATCACGGTCGCAGGATGCCAAACGGTGCATTTTCCGATTTTTCCACTGACCCATTGAAAGTCAATGGGTCCGCGGAAAAAAACCTGAAAACAGAACAACGGCGGCGGATGCACACAACGGTCGTGTGCATGAGGCCTTAGTCTGAGGGCCGCTTTGTCACATTGCTATATATCAAGGGGCCGGAAAAAAAAAAAATGTCGATAGGCGCTCATATGCATCGGCCTATTTTGCACAAGCCAATGTAAAGTGGATGGCAGGGGTGCACCGAGCCTGTCTGCTGCCTGAGGTAAAAACTGAAATGGCGCCCCCCCATGCCAATTTCTTAACCTAACCCTTTGCCACAATGAAAGTTCTCATTGCCCATGGCCCTTCCGCTGCCCCCCTCTTGCCCATTCCTAGTGCAGCCTGAGGCGATCACCTCACCTGGCCTCATTGGTGGTTCACCCGTGGTGAATGGGGAGGAATGATCACTACCACAGTCATTCCCTTATTCAGTTCTATTGATTATCTGTAGCCCACCCCTGATTACACAGGGAAATATGCTGACGATTATCGTACATCTTTCATCCAGAAAAAAACCAAAACGCAAATCAGCCGACAAAGGGGTGATTTCTTGTTTATCAGCTGATCGGCAGTACGATTATACCGGCAAAATATATCAGGAAAGAGGGTTCACTTGTTCCCAGTAATTGTCCAGAATATCATGCAGTGTAATAGGGTCTTAAAGGTATTTCCTGGTATTTTTTCATTTATTTTTTAAACAAGTTCCTGCAGCACGGCCCCTGAAACCGAAGCGTTACACTTACCTGTTCCCTGCCGCTCCGGTTCAACTCACTGCCCCCACTGCCTCCATCTTCCGGTCCCTGCGCTGTTTACACCTGGCAGTGCATGGCCATAGTCACATGCACCTCTCCAGCCAATGACTGGCTTCAGCAGTGATGTGGCCACGAGCAGCATGTCACTGCTGAAGCCAGTCATAGACTGGAGAGGTGCATGTGACCATGACCATGCACTGCCAGGTGTAAACAGCGCAGGGAAGGGAAGACGGGGGCAGCGGAGGCAGCAAGCACTGGTGTGGCGGGGAGCACGTAAGTATGAATCTTCTATTTCAGGAGCTGTGCCTTAGGAACTTGTAAAAAATCATTTTCACTGGATAAACACAGAAAAGTGGTGACATTTTCTTCCATCCTGCCGCCTATTCATAAATCAGTGCTTTCCTTCACTGCAGAGGATGGGGCTCACTGGTATTACCACCTCCTTGCCCCCATTTACAGGCACCATGCATTTCCCTTACTAGCTTACCTTGGTTAACACTTTAATAACCAGGCCTCAAAAGGCCTTAAAGCCACCACTGATGGATTATAGAGTGTTCGTAACCATGGAAACGAGCAGTGTATAATGTGATGGAAAAATGAATCCAGTCAGCTAAGGAGGCAATATGGACAATAACAATACATTAGTAAGTGGCTTGTATTCACTTTCTGTACATGATAAATGCAACTTACTGAAGTAAGACAATCCCTTTAACAACCAGACACTTTTTTGTGTTTTTGCGCACCTGGTTCAAACGGTTGTAACTTTTTTTATTTGTTGGACTACCAAAATCATTTTTGCAACTTTAGTTTACGTGACACATAGGGCTTTACAATTTATTTTTTAGTTTTATTTGAGGGAAACTGTACAAAATATTTTAAAAAAGTAATTTTTTTTCAAACTATAGCTTCTTATTCTTTAAATATGCAAACTAAGGCCTATTTCACACAACCGTTTTTTTTTTCTGTTTACGGGCCGTTTTTTGCAGTCCATATACGGTCCGTATACGGAACTATTCATTTCAATGGTTCTGCCAAAAAAACGGAATGTTCTCCGTATGAATTCCGTTTACGTATTTCCGTTTTTCCGTGTCCTATTATTGCCCGCAAATCACGTTCCGTGGCTCCATTCAAGTCAATGGACCGCAAAACACTGAAAAAGCCAAACGGTTGTGTAAAAGAGGCCTTACACCAAAATAAATAATTATTTTTGTTTTGTGTCGGTCGTTTTGTTATATAATATGTATAGTTTCACGTGAATGCGGCAATAATGGCAATGGTTTTGTTTGGTGTGGGTGTTTTATGTATTTTATCTTTTTTTTTTTTTTTTTTAAATATATTTCTGCTACATAATATTCTGCTACATAATATGTCTGCCAACAGATCATAAAAAGACCTTTGGGGGACACTGACACTTTTTTTTTTGCACTTTTTCCTTTTGTTTGTATTTTATTAGTATTTTATTTTATTATTTTTTGGTTTATTACTTTTAAAATATATTTTTGCCACATAATATGTTCCCCAAGAGGACTTTTTTCTTTTTGTTTTATTTGTTATAATTTTTATTTTATTGTGTATTTTTTTTATAATTTTGTTACTTTTTTTTAAGTCAAAAGACCTTTGGGAGACAATGAGACTTTTTTTTTGCGCTATTTCCATTCCATCCAAAGGAGCCCCAGTTACAGGGGAAACCAGCCTGCTGTGGGGTCTTTGTAAAAGGCATAGCTGATCAGGGTCTACGGACCCTGCAGCTCTGCGCTCCTCTGGCCCCTAGACGCCAGGTCCAAACTGCAAAGCGCTCATTGAGAGCTATGCCACCTATCTGAGGGGAAGGCAGAAGCGCTGATAAACAGCCGGGGACCCGACTTGCTCCTGCTATAGTGCAGGAGCTGTAATCCTGTGCTGTGAGGCGTATGATCAGCTGTGATTTTGCCCAGCAGGAAGGGGGCCGCATACCTTGGCTCTGTGGACCGCATGTGTCCCATGGTCCGTGGGTTGTGCACCCCTGATCTACAGTATATACTTCTCAAACTTTCCTATGACTGCATATGCCTTTTTTTTTGTCCATTTCTGTTTCTGCCATAGCCTTTAAAGGAAATCTGTCTCCAGCGACCGCCCTATCCAACTGCTGCATAGAAACGTAGCTGTTTCTGAAGCTCTACCTTCTGGACACTTGCAGGAGCAGAATCTGGCAGAATTAAAATTCATATTCACACTACTCCTGATGAGAAATGTTCCACAAAAGGTATTTTTTCTACTGCTCTGCCCAGCCTTTACCTAGTTTTTTCAGCAGTTTAGCTTTGTCAAAACTAGGCTTGAGCTTCAGCTCATAAGTCCGAAGTCGATTCATTCAAACATTTCTTATAAAATTCTGAATCCGAAGTCGGTTTTGGTACCAGCTGGCACCTCGGTACCAAACCTGACTTTGGATTGCTAATTTGAAATGTTTGTAAAAATATAGAAATGAATACAGAATTCATTCACTGAAGTCTCGCGCGACTTTGAGTGAAATGAATTTTGCCTTGACGGAGGCAATACATTTTAATGCTTTACGGAAACAGGTCTCCGTACAGCATTGAAACGAAGTGTTAGAGCGAATCGACTTCGGGTCTATGATCCGAAGCTCGATTCGCTCAACACTAGTCAAAACTACTGACAGACTCAGGCTTATGTATGATGTGCTATATTTATTAAGAGGGGCACGTCTCTTAATCATTTTGATGCATCTTGGGATGTCTGAAACCGAAGTCTACACCAGCTAGAATCTGGCGTAGATTTAAGATGTATTTTATGCAAGTTTTCTGGCCTAAATAATTATGAACTTGTCAGGTCGCAAAGGCTACACCCATAATCCACCCACTTAAAAAAGTGTCGCATAAACCGGCAAATTGTTACTTTTGTATTGAGTTGCGCATAATGCACGCATAGCCATCCCTAGGTGGGACTGTTGTAGGGAGATCTGAATATGCCAAATAGCCTTGTCCGAATGCTGGGTACCTGGGCAGCAGATTAAAATATGATATTGTGAATGGTCACATAATTACTACAATAGTAAAAGGTGAAACATTGCTTCCACTCCTAAATCTATATAACCAGAAGAAAGAATGAGGTCATTGCCGTTACATGGAGCCTGACAAGGGGTCCTCTGTCTGTCTGCTGAGCCTCTGGCACGTCTCCGCTCACACCTTTGAACTCTTATCAGTTATCTCCAATTATCAACGCTCCTTTCAATAAACATTTGGCGCTTATAAATAACTCAAGGTTATGTCCCCTTTAAGACTTGTAGACTTACACCACTGTGTAAGCCGATTGTCACTTCCTTGCAGGTGGCGAATATGTACTTGATGGATATGATCCGCTGCTCTTCAATATATTTCAACTTTTTGTCTTTTGATCAGTAAAAGGAGATCACATAGATATATATTGTTTGTTTGCTACTTTGTGTCATTTATGCAGATGAGGAATTGTTGAATTCTGCATAGAGTTTGTATGTTCTCCCCGTGTTTGCCTGGGTTTCCTCGGCGTTCTCCACTTTCCTCCCACACTCCAAAGACCTACTGATAGGGACCTTAGATTGTGAGTCCCATCGGGGACAGCTGGATGGTAATGTCTGTAAAGCGCTGCAGAATATAGTAGCGCAATATAAGTGCATAAAATAAATAAATAACTAGGCAGAAATGCCATTTAGGGGTCTGCACGCCACACTTTTAGATTTTTATTTATTAAACATTTTGAAAACCATGTATTATTTTCTTTTTACTTTACATATACTTTTTGTGTTGGTCTATCACATAAAATCACAATAAAGTACATTTAAGTTTGTGGGTGTAAAGTGAAAAATGTGGGGGGTGCGGTATGAATACTTTTTACATTTGAAAAAATTGGGTGGAGCTTAGCAAAAAAAAAAGGCAGGGCCACACTTACAATAATTTGCACCAGAAGACATTATATCTGGTTCCTAGCTGGTGTAGATTTCAGAAAAAGTCGACAAATTCATTGAGAGGTCTTCACCTCTTAATAAACTGGCAGCATCTTAATCCGATGGCCTTTTACTAAGACTGGTATGTGAAATGCCAGCCTTCAGTCAATGACCCCCAACATTTGTCCTAGCATCCTCTTCTGATTAAGAAACAGGTAAAGAGTCTTAGGGTGACTTCACACACGGCAGATTGTGCCATTTATTTAAAGAGAATGCCAAGAGTGTGCAAAGCAGTAATCAAAGCAATTTGTGGCTACTTTGAAGAACCTAGAATATGACATATTTTCAGTTGTTTCACACTTTTTTGTTATGTATATAATGCCACATCTGTTAATTCATAGTTTTGATGCCTTCAGTGTGAATCTACAATTTTCATAGTCATGAAAATAAAGAAAACTCTTTGAATGAGAAGGTGTGTCCAAACTTTTGGTCTGTACTGTATGTAGTGAGCGGCTGAGAACAAAGGCTCTCTTGCTTCCACCAGGGGGGTAGCAAAAAGGCTGTAGAGTTAGCAATCGCTATCGGGCCCAGGAGCCGGAAGGGGTCCAAAGATTCCTGTGCCGCATAAAAAGACATCAGTATTATACAAAGTGGAGGAAAGGGTCATGAATTTGACATGAAGGGGGTGCTGTTTCAATTTGTGTCTCAGGCAGCACGAAGGCTATGTGCTTCCCTGTCCCTGACCACAAAGCACTAAGGGAAGAGGGGCCCAAGCTGAACTCTTGCACCAGGGCCCCAGAGCTTTTAGCTACACCCTTGGCTTCTACCATCATTAGCCACTAGATCTCCTTCCCACTCAGATATCCAGCAGGACATATAGACTGTAAAAAACCCTGTTTTTTTTCTTTTTTGGCTGTGCTGATTTGCCGCCCACCGCCCGGTGCCACCCTAGGCGCTAGACTTCAGTGTCTATTGAAAAATACAGTCCTGAGTCTTATATCAGGGATGACATAGCCACCAAAATTGAACATTGAATTAATCTACTTTCCCCTCTCACGTGAAGATATAATAGAATCCTTTTCCAGCAGCTCCTTATTTATTTTGTGAATTGCACAAAATTTGTGCACATTTGTATTAGCCCCAAAAACTTAAACTAAGCCACATAACTGCCTATAACAGGGCAGACAGCCATAGACTTCCCCACAAGTGTTTTGGATTGTCCCCTCAAGTGTCTCATTCTCAACTACATCTGGAATCCAATAGCAGGGACTAGGCCCAAACACAGGAGGCACCTGAGTCTAGAACAGAAGGTAGCAGGAATGGAGATGAAGGCAGAGATCCAGACACATTGTGGCAGTATGCAGTGGAGATGGAGGCAGGGATCCAGATGAGAGGTCAGGGGGGAACCCAGCTAGCGGTCAGCAGGTGTCCAGGAGTTGCAGGGTAAACCGCAAGGAGGAGGAACAAACCAGAGAGAAAGTTGCAGGCGAGAGGACCGCACAAGTAAAAGCTACAACACAATACTCAAGCAATGAGTACAGGCTTGAGAGGTTTATATCTGGAACAGGAAGTAAGATGGCACGCAGCTGAGACACAATCCACCATCTTGACTGAGGGAAAACTTAAGGGCAAGACAGTCTGAACTACAAAGACATAGCAGGATGATTCCTGACATTACTCCCGCCTCAGCATCGGCCTCTGGACGAGACCTGACTTGGTCTCCCAGGATGTCCCCCAGCGGGGAATTTGGGAAGAATATTTGGATGATACCCCAAATTTGCAAAGAAAGGAGTTTGCTCGGTGGAGGCATTTTGGGAGTTATTGTAAGAGAACTCAGCCACAGGAAGCAGATCGACCCAATCATCTTGTAAATGACAGATATAGCATTGAACATACTGTTCCAGAGTCTGATTTGTGCGTTCAGTTTGTCCATTAGATTGTGGGTGAAAGGCTGTTGATAGATTAATATCAATATCAAGTGCTGTGCAAAAACGAAGACAAAATTTTGATGTAAACTGCACCCCGCGATCCGAGATAAGTTCATCAGGAACTCCATGAAAACGAAACACATTCTGAACTACAAGGTCAGCAGTATCTTTGGCAGAAGGTAGGCCGGTACATGGAATGAAATGTGCAGCCTTGGTGAGCCGGTCAACTACTACCAGAATTGTATTTTTTCCCTTAGAGGTCGGTAGATCTACGTTAAAGTCCATAGAAATAGAACCCCAGGGACGAGAAGGGACCGACAAAGGCTGGAACAAATCCATGGGTGAAGAACGTGGAGTCTTGCATCTAGCACAAACGCCACATGACATATTTCCTTACATCCTGGTGATAATTGGGCCACCAAAAGAAAAGGGATACAAATTCCTGTGTCCTCTGCACTCCTTTGTGACCCGCAATCTTAGAATCATGTCTTATTTTTTCAGGTATATATAGCTGCTGCCTATGGGTCCACACCTTGTTCTTAAGCATTAAATGCACATTATCAGGTGGTCGAGACAGCAAGGAGTCGATGTCATAGGCCTTTTTTATCTCTTCAAGCAAGTCCTTATTATGGATTACTCCCACAAAATTAGACTCAGGAACAGTGGTCTTGGGCAGAATCATAGAAGTGGAATCATTGGAAAAGATTCTAGATAGGGCATCTGCCTTGCCGTTACGGGAACCGGGCCTGTATGAGATTTGAATTGGTTGAGCAAGAGACTCCAACGAGCCTGGCGAGGATAGACATTTGGCAGATCTAACAAATTCCAAATTACAGTGATCAGTCAGAACTAGAGTTGAGCGCGAATATTCGAATTGGGAATTTTAATCGCGAATATCGCCACTTTGAAAATTCGCAGATATTTAGAATACAGTGCTATATATTCATATTAGCGAATAGTGTTGATAGCGAATATTGTAATCACAAATTTATTGTGAATTTATCGTGAATATCAGCACTTAGCAACATCTCTAGCAACCAATAGGAAAGTTGCCTACCCTTTAGTGTTGATGGCAAATTTTTATCGCGAGTATATTACATTGCCGATTTTCGCAATCAAGAAAATAATAACTGGAGATCACGGATTCTCGAATTTGCGAATAGATGACTGCGAACTGGTCCAGAAGATCTCTGAAGATATCATTGACGAGATGTTGAAAAGTGGCCGGGGCATTGCAAAGACCAAAATGCATAACAAAATATTCGAAATGTCCGTAATGTTAACTAAAAGCTGTTTTCCATTCGTCTCCAGATCTGATACGGACCAGGTTATAGGCGCCTGGCAGGTCTAACTTAGTAAAAAATTTTGCATGTTGCACTCTCTCCAAATGCTCGGGGATCAATGGTAGAGGATAACTGTTTTTTATTGTAATTTTGTTAAGTTCTCGGCGATCAATGCAAGGTCTCAGAGAAATGTCCTTCTTAACAAAGAATATGGGAGCCCCCGCCGGTGAGGAAGATGGGCGGATAAACCCCTTAGCCCGATTTTCTTCTATGTAGTTCTTGAGGGCTTTTAGTTTTGGGCCTGTCAAATGATAGATGTTTCATACAGGTATAGATGCACCAGGAAGCTATTCTATAGGACAATCGTAGGGTCGGTGTCGGGGGAGCTTGTCCGCATTTTGTTTATCACAAACGTCCAAAAATTCCTTATATACAGAGGGTAACTCTATTACCTTAATATCGTGAGACAGATTTTCTGAACCTTGTTCAGATAGAGCTGTCGAAAGAACATCCTCCGCTGGGAAGCTTATTTCTTTGGTTTCCCAGTTGATAACAGGGTTCTGTGCTTGCAACCAGGATAGGCCTAAAATAACAGGGAAATGTGGAGAAGAGATCAATAGAAACTCTAGGACTTCACGGTGATGGGGTGTTATAATGATTTCAAGTGGTTCCTTCTCTTGATCCACTGGCCCTGAGTGGATTTCCTCCACAGTGGAGATCCATCTACGGTCTCCATTACCACGGTTGAGAGTTTTTTCTGAAATTTAACCCCATGCCTTTGAGCAAAAGAAAGGTCCATGAAATTGCCACTAGCCCCAGTGTCCACCATAGCAGAGGTGGATATTCACTGAGAGTTAATCAGGAACTTGATGGGAAGGAAGCAATGGGAGTCTTTATTCTCTTTCTTAATATGAGGGGCCACCGATGAAATGGAATGGATGATTGCTTTCTCAGATAATTCTGTTTCCGAAGCAATTGATTCTCCAACTGAAAAGTCAGGATCTGTAATAGCTGCCACCAACCTCCGCGGACGGCTAGGGAAGTTTATAAGGAAGTGGTCAGACTTTCCACAGTAAAATCATAGACTTTCCTGGAGCCTGTGCTCCCTTCGATCAACGTTTTCACATCTTAGTATGGAATCTACTTGCATAGGCTCACTTCCTGATTCTCTGTAAATCTTTCCTGGGGGTTCTTTGGAAATGGAGACAGGGAAAGAGGGGGACTGCTTAGTATCATAATTCAAGGTAGCTCATTTCTCTTGTCGTCGTTCCGACAGTCGGGTATCGATTCGAATGCAATGGTTAATAAAGGCATCCAAACCTAAAGGGGCCTCCGCACGGGCAAGTTCATCTTTTAATGCGCTGCATAGTCCTTTCCTAAAAAAAAGGCATTTTCGCTGTGTCGTTCCAATCGGTGTCGACAGACCACCTCTTGAACTCTATTGCATACTCTGTGACAGAGCGTCTGCCCTGGCGCAATGCTAGTAATGCTGCTTCAGCTGTAGCACCTCGATTGGGATCGTCAAACATTTGACTCATGGCATCGATAAAGTCCTCTAAGTGATTTAGCCGGGTGTCTTGAGTCTCAATCAACGGACTAGCCCAGGCAATGGCTTTATGTGTCAGCAGCATAATAATACATAAGACTTTAGATCTATCAGTAGGAAACTGAGTTGAATTCGCATTAAAGTATAGCCTACATTGATTAAGGAACCCCCGGAACTTGTCGCGGTCTCTGACAAATCTGAATGGTGGCAACTTAGGGATCACCGCAGGCACTATAGCGGGTGGTACAGAAACTTGATTCTCCAAGTGAACTATCCGGTCGGATAATGTCTGCACGGTACCACATAGCTCTTGACCCGCTTGTCCATAAATTTGGATGTTGTGGGAGGTCTGTCCTTGAAAGGCGTCATACTTGTTTTTATTAAGTCTGCATCTCGGTGCGCATATTAGCCATAGCAGTCTGCAGTTGCTTAATGTTAACCTCTGAACTCCCAGTCCCGGCGGACTCCATTTTAGGCTTCAGTATTCTGTCACAATACTAGTGGAATACTGCTGGAATCCAATGGCAGGGACATGGCCTGAACACAGGAAGCACCGGAGTCTAGAACAGGAGGTCGCAGGAATGGAGATGAAGGCAGGGATCCAGACACAGCGTGGCAATATGCAGTGGAGATGGAGGCAGGGATCCAAACACACCGTGGCAGTATGCAGTGGAGATGGAGGCAGGGATCCAGACGAGAGGTCAGGGGGAAACCGAGTGAGCGGTCAGCAGGTGTCCAGGAGTAGCAGGGTAAACCGCAAGGAGGAGGAACAAACCAGAGAGAAAGTTCCAGGCGAGAGGACTGCACAAGCAGTAGCTACAACACAATACTCAAGCTTAAGAGGTTTATATCTGGAACAGGAAGTAAGATGGCACCCAGCTGAGACACAATCCACCATCTTGACTGAGGGAAAATATAAGGGCAAGACAGTCTGAACTACACAGACATAGCAGGATGATTCCTGACAATCTGCTTTTTTATTGCCTCTAGACCAGAGGCCCTTTTTAGTACCCTGGTACCCCTAGTTAGTCCTTTAATAGGATAAATTGAGACTTCTGCCCTGGGAAATGGAGCACACAGTGTTGGTAGATGTGATCTATAAGTTTTTAGGTATACAGAACAAATGGAGGCAATAAAATCTGAAGAAAGTTATTACTTTATAAGCACAGCTGTTTCAAAGTAGCTCTGGTGCCAGAAGTTGGCACTGGAAATACATAGTTTCATCCATTGTTTAGTGCAGTGTTCCCCAACTCCAGTCCTCAGGACCCAACTACCAATCATGATTTCAGAATATCCCACAGAATGAATACCTGTGGTAAATCCTGAAGCATTGACACTAATTATATCACCTGCTGAATACTAAGGAAATCCTGAAAATATGACCGTTAGGCGGGCCCTGAGGACTGGAGTTGAGGAACACTGGTTAAGTGGACGGAGCTGGTCACCATCCACTATGAAGTTGTGTATGTCAGGCACCAAAGCTGCTCTGAAACAGCTGATCACCAAGGGTGTGACGTGTTGGACTCCCACCGAGGAGATATCCTGAAAATAGGCCATAAAAAATCCTGGAATACCTTTTTAATCCTTATTTTTCCTAGGTTCCTAAACAGATTCTACGTCTAAAGTCTCACTAAGCAACTTTTTTTTACTTGTGCAATCTGGTTACCATTGGCTAAGATATTTTTTTGAAGTGTGACCAATTTTATAAGGTATAGCAACAGTTTAGAGGGATACTTTGAGTCGCTTGAATCTTATTGCACTTACCTGGGGACCAGCTACCGATTTCCCCACAAGTGCCTAAGGTTGCCTTTAGGGTACATTCATGTATGATTTTGCGGACTCTTTGACTTTAAGGAGTCCATTGTCTGCATTTTTGACGAAGAATAGGATGTGTTCTATCTTTTGCGGAACGAACATACAGATGCGGAAATCAGACATCCATATGTCATTTCCGCATCCATATGCCCATTCTGCAAAAGATAGTATATGTCCTATTTTTGGCCACAAATGTGGATCACTGACCCATTGAAGTCAATGGGTTGGCCAAAAAACGTATGCAACACAGACATCACATGGACGTCATCTGTATTTTGCAGACCCACGTTTTGCAGGCCACAAAATGCATACAGTTGTGTACTTTGGGAAAACTTTTGATACGTCATAGCAAAAGTTTTGATCAGTGATGGGTCTGAGTGAGTCCGAGACCCCTACCGATCCTTGGACTAAAGAAAGAGAAGCACTCACATGTTGCGCTCTCCCTCCTCTCTGCAGGAGATGGAAGCGAGATGGACTCAATAGAACATCTAATGGTGTCCCGTAATAACCCATCTTTTAGACTATTATATATTTAAGGAGCCCCTTATTCTCCCTAGATTTTAAGTTGCAAGACAGGTATATATTTAGGTTGTCCTTCCGAGCTGATGACATTGTTATTAGTCATTTCGGCTTGAACAAGACCAGCGGAAGGCCAAATGCCAATACATTTCTTCCACTTCATCTCCTACTTGAGGAATCTATGCGTTATCTTTAGTTTATTCCACTTACCCATAAAGGAGGTGATGACTTCCAAGGGTCTCGTGGGCTCCAAGCACTGGCCAGTTTCTGATTCAGACATCACTTGGCACCTTATAAGCGATATACCATGTGTGAGTGGTGTGCACATGGCCTGGCAGAGCTTCTGCTCTAATAACTGTCTAATTAGGTGCAATTGTTATATTATCTTGCAGTATGTGCTTTCTCTTACCCTGTGCTTAGGATGGTCCACAGTAAAAGAATAAAATAAATGAGAGAAATGAAAAGGCAGACAAAAAAACATTTTTGGAATGCTAATCTGTAAAATGCAATCTGTTCCGTTCCTGTTTTTTTTCTAGATGTCATAGTTATACAGTATAATATCATATAATAGTACTAATTGATAAAATTTGAGTTCTCAGTATCAGATGTACCATAGAGATAGAGTACTCCACTGATATAGGAGGTGCAGCATGGCCCCAAACTGGTGCCCCTTGATCTATTATTCTGCCCCCATTTCATTACTGATATCATGAATGGGCATATGGGGTGAGAAGCTGAGAGAACCCTGCAAAACATTTTTTTAATCCAGGATAATCTGGCGTTTCGTGTTGCAAAGGCTGAAGTGACCTGTGAAGTAAAGGTCCAGGTGTTTAATAAATTTCAAAGCTAATTTATGAATATATTATTATTGCGGCTAGAGCTTTGCTTCTGTTACAGAGCTCCAAATACCCTACCTAGCCATCGATTTATAGATGATATTCTGACTACCCACAGCCACCACTAGGGGGAGCTTACTGCATACTGTCTGACAGTAGACAGCAAAGTCCTCCTTGTGGTGGCTGAAGACAGCCTACAAGTTAAAGGAAGTCTGACACCAGGAAATTCACTCTTAAACCAGGCACAATGCCTTGCGGGGCTGTCTCAGCTGAATGTAATGATACCTTTCACCTAACGATCCACTGCTTCATTCTGGAGAAACAGTACTTTTAATCCATATGCAAATGACCAGTTAAGTGCACTGATGGCAGGTCCAAGCCACTCTGTGCACCTTTGCTTCTCCTGCTTTCTCTGCCAGGCCATCTGCAGAGCCCCAGAGGACAACTGCAAAGGGATAATTATTGCTAAAAGGGTTAATATAATGTTATCAACTTAAACGTTGTGATTTGTTTTTCAAACGGGACTAGTTATTGACTCCACCATCTGCTGGTCTTCTGCCCTGCAGCCTTGCAACCAGCCAAACTGTTCACCATCAAGGTCACCCTAACTACCACCAGGTAGGAGTAATAAACATTCACAACACTTTGCTATCTGAGTCCAATGCATATCCTTTTGAGTTGTAGATCTTCTACGATGTCTGGTCTCTTTCCTTCAGAGGTACTTTGGTAGTAGTGTGGCTTCCTTGGCAACTGTAGAGTCAGAGACAGAGGTTCTCTGAGCTTGGCCCTAGCCTATGCAGAAGCCCTCAGCACATACATCATCCCTGTAGCGTCTCCTCAGACTAGACAACACTAAACTCCTAACTAGGGGGCAGAACCAGTGAATCACCCTGGCAACCAAAACACAGTCTGCCATTTGTTAAATGTTAGTTTGCCGATACATTGCTATTGTGTTCACATGAACACAATAAATCACGACATTTAACTTAAAGGGGTTGCCCCATCTCATTCATATCTGATAGGGACCCTCACCTATGTTTAGAATGAAGCCAGCAAAGTGAAGGGGAGAACACCACACATGTGCAGTGCACTTCCCATTCATTTTAAGGGGAAAATAGCCTAGTGCTCTGCTCCACTCCATAGAAATGAATAGTCACGCATGTGCGGTGCACCCTCCTTCACTTTGCAGGCTCTGTTCTAACAATAGGTGCGGGTCCCAGAAGTGGGACTCACACTATTCAGACATATGCCCCCAATGTATAAGATGGGGCAACCCCTTTTAAGAACATTGCATCAACTATTTTAGCATTGGTTAATCCTTTGCAGTAGTCCTCTGGGGTACTACACCACTACCACCATCTTAGCCACTACCACTCCTCCCATCCTTACCTCCCCTCAGGGTCACTGCATGTTGCTTTCCTAGATGACTATGCCGTCAAACAAGAAGGAGAGGAAAAAGGAGGAGCAAGAGTGCACAGAGTGGCTTGGACCTGCCCTTGGTGCACTGAAATGCACTTAATTAGCCTATGGATTAAAATGATCGATACATGAAAACTATCATTACATTCAGCTGAGCTAGCCCTACAAGATGTTGTGCCTGGTCTAACACTGAATTTCCTGGTGACTCCCTTTAAAGGGAACCTGTCATGTGGATATTTAATTATAATCTAACTAATTATATACAATCATTAACTACTAAAAAGTACCTCAGATGTATTCACTTACTGGTGTGACAGATGGTTACCTCATAATATACACACAAAGATGCCGCATGCCGCATGCTAATGAGCTGATCTGAGTCCAGCGTGATGTCGATGAGTCCAGCGTATATTTAATTCAGAGATATAGCCACTCCGCTGCCCACCTGCTGCTGATTCATATGGAAAATAACTGTCAATCAGCAGCAGGTGGGTGGGGAGAGTCAGGAGCTCATGAATATTCAGGACTCATCATTATCAGCTGGAGCTTTTCAATACAAGATGTTGGCAGATTGACTGGGTCAATTAAAGAAAGTGACCCAGCATTTTGCTAAGAGAATCAGTCACTTATTTATGTTGCCCTTAGTTAGGACACCATAAAACTGGTGACTGGTTCCCTTTAAGTGTTAAATTAAAGGAAATCTGTCACCAGTTATGGACAGTTTGCAGTGTTCGCCAGCGAACACATGCGATCTGCCATATTAACTCACAAGTCCGGCGATGCACAGGTAAGTCCTTACCTGTGCCTGTGCGCGAGCCGGTCTGAAACAAATGCGGTCACCGGAAGCAGGCAGTTCCGAGAACAGCCAAATGAAGGCCCCCTGCAGCTGTTCTCAGAACTGCCTGCTCCCGGTGACCGCATTTGTTTCAGATTGGCTCGCGCACAGGCACAGGTAAGGACTTACCTGTGCATCGCCGGACTTGTGAGTTAAGATGGCAGCTCGCATGTGTTCGCTGGCGAACACTGCAAACTGGCCATAATGACGTCACCTCTAAACCCGAAAGAGAAGACGTCATCGTCGCAGGCGCACTGAGGAAGTGCTGAGGAAGCGAGCGTCTATCTCTCAGAGCGCCTGCGCCGAATGAGGTGCAGGAGCAGGATTTGAATTGCAGACAGGGCCAGTCGGAGGAGGAGAGCGCTCGCTGGCCCTGTCAATCAGCAGGAGGAGGGGGGCGTTTTTTTTAAATGAGGATGCGGCGGCTACCAGCAAGTAGACGCCCTACTTGCTGGTAGTGAAGTCATTTGCATATTTTAATAAATCGATTTTTAGTGAAACCAAGCCACAGAACAAGGTAAGAGCCCTATATAGGGAATAGTCGTCCAATAAGGATTTTAATATGCCCAACAACGAAAAATGAGTTTTGGGGGTGACAGAAGCCCTTTAAACCATATTCTTATCAGTTTTATAAGAGTTATAGTGAGTTATAAGAAATAAGAATTACACATGAGCTGTCAGATGACGGGATTCAAAGAAAACAGACTGTGACAGCTTTCAAACAGACAGATTTTTAACCCTTGTAACTAAGAAACGGCTGAACATTTTTAATAAAGACCAATTGGAAACAAAAAATGATTGCAATCATGAGTAGAATGCAATCATAAAAAAAAAATTGTGCATAGCCTTTAAGGAAATACAAATCTTTTTCCAGCATCAGAGGGGCTACATTACATAGCCCCTGCACGTTCTGGAATACAGCAGTGGTCTTAGAGGTGGGATTGTCAGCTCTCAATGATGTGTCAGACATGACATTTTTGGCATATTTTGGACAAATGTAAAAAAGTATGCAAGTTACATGATCAGGATTAGCCTCTGATGACAAATGCACTCGACTAACAATATGCAATACCTCTGCTTACGACCTCACCTGCTCTATTGTATAATCCAGTACGAAAAAGATACTAAATGGTGGAGAGAAAATCACACAGCAATTGTAAAGGAAGCAGCCATCAATCTGCGTACAACGAGCCGACAGAGGGTGATGAATTCTATCCCTGTATCTTCAGTTCTTAGGTGGCCCTTAGGCCTTTCCCTACACCTGTGTACTTACAGTTATGTACATCCTCGTCAGATGTGTGAGCTGAAAGTCGTAAATTCACAGTAGGCCATGACGGTTTTGTAAAGCTAGAAATGCTCGTGAATGTTAAAGGAATCTCTAATGTATTTCATTTTACTTCCAGTCATTAGATGTCAATTTGCAGGAAAAACTATGAGGGTCATTTATAGAGTCAGGTTTGCAGGAGTCTGTGTTGCCGTAATTTGCGGCAAATTTATCAAATGACGCACGTTCCTATTGTGCATTTCGTAGGGAGAGAAGACCTAGACCCAGTCAGCATGAGTTCCTGTGGAAAATGGAGGCAGAGCCCCAAGCAATTTTAAAGCCACCAAACCAAAGAGAATGGGCACAAAACCACTAATGCGAAAATAGTTCCGCGTAGTCTTGGCTAAGGTTAAAAGATAATTACATGTGATGTGTAATCCCACAAAGTCTCTCTTCATATAAATCTGTGAGATTACGCAATGTTTTCTACCCCTCGGGGTACTCCAGATCCAAATGTTAGGAACCTTTCCTCAATGCCGAGTGTTCCTCTAGATATTACATATCTCTCCTCACTTCAGCAATAAGGTCCTGGAAAGGATATACACATAGTGCTCACCGTATTTTCGGTAAAATTAATAGTTTTTATTGTACTTACAAGATATAAAACTTGCTTCATTCATATAAAACTTTATAAAATCTCTTAGCCCGACCCGGGTTTCGCACCGCTTCATCAGGGGCGTGTCACCATTTATATCTGGTGCCTCCTGTTTGCGGCATCATATCCGCTTACTCCTTTCCTTATTTGCATAACATGTCTCACACACTTAATAAATAAATACCCATCTTCTCAAATAATTTACAAACGTACATTCCTTTCATTTCATATACAAATACATTTAAATACAAACTCATCTTATATTCCCAATAATAGACGTATCACTAATTTCAATGCTATCATATAACCTGTTCAGCAGGCAGCTCCTTAATAGAGATGTCGCGAACATAAAATCTTCTGTTCGCGAACCGGGCGAACCGCCATTGACCCACGGGGACTCTTTCTAGCCACAGTAGTGATGGAAAAGTTGTTTCAAGGGGACTAACACCTGGACTGTGGCATGCCGGAGGGGAATCCATGGCAAAACTCCCATGGAAAATTACATAGTTGACGCAGAGTTGGATTTTAATCCATAAAGGGCATAAATCACCTAACAATCCTACATTTTTTTGAACAACGTGGTTTAAAACATCCAGTGTGTGTATACGATCAGGTATGATGTTGTATCGATCAGGTAGTGTAAGGGTTACGCCCGCTTCACAGACATTGACAGACCAAACTCCCCTTTTAATGCACCGCAAACAACCGCAAACAGTCCATTTGCCCAACAGCAAACTTCCCATTTGCACAAGGTTGGATACCAAGCTAGCCATGTCCCGTTGATGTCATTGAAGGTTTCTTCCTCCACCCAGCCATGTACAACACCAAGGGTCCCCGAAAGGTGAATTGAATAGATTTTTTGAATGGGGAGATGGTTACAAAAACGCTGGCTCCCTCCCCTTTGTTTGAATCCACGGTCACTGCGTCTGCGCCGTGCAATTTACTGTCACACCCGATATGAGTGGTATTTTCTGTAGTACTATTCTCATCAGTTTTATCCCTGTTACGTCCCCTATCCGGGGACGTGTGTCGAATTGATTAATTATTGTCGAATTAACGACATCCTGAAATAATTTTGTTCTGATCTCTGTACTTGCTTTGTATTGGAATTGATGGAGATTTTTTAAATTGTCTGCATTATTTCTAATAAACTATTAAGAGACTTTATTATGATTTTTTTATTTTATGTATTAAAAACCCATACAACTTAAAAAAAAAAGAAAAAGAAAAATAATGTTTTTTCTATGAAAAATTATCCAGCCGATCACTTTTAGTCTGATCATAATGAAGCAACGGCCTTATCTGGGGTGTGGCAACATTGCCAACACACTCATAGAGGTGATGATCGCTTTATTGTGATACGCAAGCCCCTTCACCACAACAAGGTACCGATGACGAAGGGGAATTGACACATGTATGTGCCTTTTTTTTGTTTTTGCAGCCACAGTGCAGCACTAGAGGCCAGAAAAATTAGGCATGTACACATGCCTGAAAAAGTAGGTATTTTTGCAGCCGCTGCTGTAGCAGCGGCTGGAAAAATCGATGTTTTCCAGGCAGAAAGGTGACTAAAACATTGCAGCTTGAACCCTAGTTGGTGGCGGAGAATTCATGAAAGTCATCCAGTATGCAGACTTTAAATACAGCAGCGTGGGGACCATTTTGAGGCCAAGGCATGTCATCAGGCCTTTTGTTAGTCAAACGTATCCCCGACTGTCAGTCCCTTCGGGATCCATGCCTCATTCATCTTAATGAAGGTGAGGTAACCAACAATTTTTTGACCAAGGCGACTTCTTTTGTCGGTGACAATGCCTCCTGCTGCACTGAAGGTCCTTTCTGACAGGACAGTTGAAGCGGGGCAGGCCAGAAGTTCTATCGCAAACTGGGATAGCTCAGGCCACAGGTCAAGCCTGCACACCCAGTAGTCAAGGGGTTCATCGCTCCTCAGAGTGTTGATATCTGCAGTTAAGGCGAGGTAGTCTGCTACCTGTCGGTCGAGTCGTTCTCTAAGGCTAGATCCCTAAGGGCTGTGGCGATGTGTAGGACTGAAAAAGCTCTGCATTTCCTCCATCAACAACACATCTGTAAAGCGTCCTGTCCTTGCCGCCGTGGTCATGGTAGGAGGAGGATTACTTTCCCCTCTTCCCCAGTTAGATTCCCGTTGTGCTGTGACATCCCCCTTATAAGCTGTGTAAAGCATATTTTTTAGTTTGGTTTTGAACTGCTGCATCCTTTCTGACTTCCGGTAATTTGGTAACATTTCCGCCACTTTCTGCTTATACCGGGGGTCTAGTAGCGTAGCCACCCAGTACAGGTCGTTCTCCTTCATCCTTTTTATACGAGGGTCCCTCAACAGACATGACAGCATGAAAGACCCCATTTGCACAAGGTTGGATGCCGAGCTACTCATTTCCTGTTCCTCCTCCTCACTGATGTCATCGACGGTCTGTTCTTCCCCCCAGCCACGTACAACACCACGGGTCCCAGATAGGTGACAACAACGAGCACCCTGGGATGCCTGCTTTGGTTGGTCTTCCTCCTCCTCAAAGCCACATTCCTCCTCTGACTCCTCTTCCTCATACTCCTCTTGCAGCCTTGCCGCAGGTCCGGCAAGCGATGATGACAAGGCTGTTTCTGGCGGTGATGGTGACCACAACTCTTCCTCTTCCTCTTCACGCTCATCTACAGCCTGATCCAGCACTTTTCGCAGGGCACGCTCCAGGAAGAAAACAAATGGGATGAGGTCGCTGATGGTGCCTTCGGTGCGACTGACTAGGTTTGTCACCTCTTCAAAAGGATGCATGAGCCTACAGGCATTGCGCATGAGCGTCCAGAAACGTGGCAAAAAAATTCCCAGCTCCGCAGAGGCTGTCCTAGCACCCCGGTCATACAAATACTCGTTGATGGCTTTTTCTTGTTGGAGCAGGCGGTTGAACATTAGGAGTGTTGAATTCCAACGTGTCGGGCTGTCGCAAATCAAGCGCCTCACTGGCATGTTGCGCCATGGCCGTGTAGGAACGCCTGAAATGGCCACACACCTTCCTGGCCTGCTTGAGGACATCCTGTAAGCCTGGGTACTTAGACACAACGCGTTGTACGATGATGTCACGGACGGTGTACAGGAAACAAGGCAAAGCAACATGCATAAATGACTTGCTGGATCCAAAAACTAAGGAACCAAGGGGGGACCCCTGCAGAAGACCTGGCACTTTCCCTTGTTGCTCAGCCTATGCAAAGATCCGAATGGTGGAGGTTTGCATATCCACGTACCTTGACTATATAACCCCTGAGCACCCTACGATAGTGAGGGGACACGACCACCGGCTCCCTACACAAGATACGGAGGGAGTCAGGGTCACCTGGGATCCAGCAAACAGAAAGTAACAGATAAATGTTCAACACTTAGCTTTTGTAGCAGACAGGATAACAAGACCAGCGTGCACACACACTCCAGGAAGAAATATAAGCCGCCCAGAAAAGCATTCTGGGGAGGAATTTAAAGGGAAGCAATTAGTCCAACACATGACAGCTGAGAGAGGCTAACGAGATGAGAAACTGAATACCACAACAAAGTCAAGGAGGAGGTTCTGAAAGACCTCTGTCAGAGCTTCTCAGCTGTCTGGTTGTGACAGATGAGATTCAACACATGTGCCATGCACAGCACATGTGACAACTTGCCAAAATTCAATGCCGCCAACAAATTGCTTCCATTGTCACACACCACTTTGCCGATCTCCAGTTGGTGCGGGGTCAGCCACTGATCCACCTGTGCGTTAAGGGCGCACAGGAGTGCTGGTCCGGTGTGGCTCTCTGCTTTCAGGCAAGTCAACCCCAAGACAGCGTGACACTGTCGTATCCGGGAATGTGGAATAGCCCCTGGGGAGCTGCGGGGATTCAGTTGGTGTTCAGCCAGACGCCGCAGCAGAAGAGGACTCAGCCGAAGAGGATGGAGTAGGAGGAGTAGAGGAGGTGTCAGTAGGCCTGCCTGCAAGTCGTGGCGGTGTCACCAACTCCGCTGCAGAGCCATGCATTCCATGCTTGGCAGTCGTCAGCAGGTTGACCCAATGCGCAGTGTAGGTGATATACCTGCCCTGACCGTGCTTTGCAGACCAGGTATCAGTGGTCAGATGGACCCTTGCCCCAACACTGTATGCCAGAGATGCCATGACTTCCTTTTCAATCACCGAGTAGAGGTTTGGGATTGCCTTATTAGAAAAAAAAATTGTCCGGGTACCTTCCACTGTTGTGTCCCAATAGCGACAAATTTTTTGAAGGCCTCAGACTCCACCAGCTGGTATGGTAAAAGCTGGCGGGCTAAGAGTTCCGTCAAGCCAGCTGTCAGTCGCCGGGCAAGGGGGTGACTCTGTGACATTGGCTTCTTACGCTCAAACATTTCCTTTACAGACACCAAGTCAATGGGTCCGTGAAAGAACACGGATGCACACAAGATTGGCATCCGTGTCCGTGATCCGTAGGTTACTTTCATACAGACGGATCCAAAGATCTGTCTGCATAAAAGCTTTTTCAGAGCTGAGTTTTCACTTCGTGAAAACTCAGATCCGACAGTATATTCTAACACAGAGGCGTTCCCATAGTGATGGGGACGCTTCTAGTTAGAATATACAACGGACTGTGTACATGACTGCCCCCTGCTGCCTGGCAGCACCCGACCTCTTACAGGGGGCTGTGATCCGTACAATTAACCCCTCAGGTGCTGCACCTGAAGGGGTTAATTGTGCGTATCATAGCCCCCTGTAAGAGATCCGGGGCTGCCAGGCAGCAGGGGGCAGACCCCCTCCCTCCCCAGTTTAAATTTAATTGGTGGCCAGTGCGGCCCCCCCTCCTTCCCTCTATTGTATTAATAACATTGGTGGCACAGTGTGCGCCCCCCCCCCGGCTCCCCCTCCCTCCCTCTATTGTAATAATAACATTGGTGGCACAGTGTGCGGCCCCCCCCTTCCTCCCTCTATTGTATTAATACGTTGGTGGCACAGTGTGCGCCCCCCCCCCGGCCCCCCCTCCCTCCCTCTATTGCATTAATAACATTGGTGGCCAGTGTGCGGCCTCCCCTCTCCCCCCGATCATTGGTGGCAGCGGAGTTCGGATCGGAGTCCCAGTTTAATCGCTCGGTAACCATGGCAACCAGGACGCTTCTGCAGTCCTGGTTGCCATGGTTACTTAGCAATAGTAGAAGCATCATACTTACCTGCTGGCTGCTGCGAGTCTGTGTCCGACCGGGAACTCCTCCTACTGGTAAGTGACAGTTCATTTAGCAATGCGCCGCACAGACCTGTCACTTACCAGTAGGTGGAGCTCCCGGCCGGACACAGACATCGCAGCAGCCAGCAGGTAAGTATGATGCTTCTACTATTGCTAAGTAACCATGGCAACCAGGACTGCAGTAGCGTCCTGGTTGCCATGGTTACCGATCGGAGCCCCAGCGATTAAACTAGGACTCCGATTAGAACTCCGCTGCCACCAATGATCGGGGGGGGGGGGGGGAGAGGGGAGGCCGCACACTGGCCACCAATGTTATTAATGCAATAGAGGGAGGGGGGGGGCCGGGGGGCCGCACACTGGCCACCAATGTTATTATTACAATAGAGGGAGGGAGGGGGGGCTGGGGGAGGCCGCACACTGGCCACCAATGTTATTATTACAATAGAGGGAGGGAGGGGGGGCCGCACTGGCCACCAATGATATTCAAACTGGGGAGGGAGGGGGGTCTGCCCCCTGCTGCCTGGCAGCCCTGATCTCTTACAGGGGGCTATGATACGCACAATTAACCCCTTCAGGTGCGGCACTTGAGGGGTTAATTGTGCTGATCACGGCCCCCTGTAAGAGGTCGGGTGCTGCCAGGCAGCAGGGGGCAGTCATGTACACAGTTTGTAGTATATTCTAACTAGAAGCGTCCCCATCACCATGGGAACGCCTCTGTGTTAGAATATACTGTCGGATATGAGTTTTGACTATGTAACTCAAATCCGATGGTATATTCTAACATAGAGGGACTCCTGACTTTCCATTGAAAGTCAATGGGGACGGATGCGTTTGCAATTGCACCATATTGTGTCAACCTCAAACGGATCCGTCCCCATTGACTTGCATTGTAATTCAGGACGGATCCGTTTGGCTCTGCACGGCCAGGCAGATACCAAAACGACTTTATTTTCATGTCCGTGGATCCTCCAAAAATCAAGGAAGACCCATGGATGAAAAAACGGTCACGGATCACGGACCAACGGAACCCCGTTTTGCGGACAGTGAAAAAATACTGTTGTGTGCATGAGGCCTTAAGCGGTTCTTGGGGCTTAACCTTTTTTTTTTGCTATTACATGCTAACCTGTGTAGGAAAGATTATTGGTCACATACTTACCTTCCAGAGTGCAGCCGTTCTTGAGATATGCCTCCCGGTCGCGTGGTCCCTCCAGATGGCTTTTCTTCGCTTCCGTTCGAAGTCCGTCTTCTTATCTTCCTGTCTTCTCTTCCTTTCTCCAGCAGGAGACGGATCGTCACGATTGACGTCACCGCCTCCTGCTAGAGAAAGCTCCGGGTGGCTGTCTTCACAGCACACTAGGCTGAATGCACATGTGCAGGACCGCCGGCCGCTTTCTGCATTATACAAGCTTCTATGTGAAGCCCGTACTGACTCCTGCACAGCGCGATGTATGCGCTGTGCAGAAGTGGCAATTAGCCACAGAGGCTGATCGCTATGCTGTGCATGTCACAGGGGCATAGTCGTCGCTACGGGGGGCAATTGCCCCCCTAGGTTATCCCTTGCCCCCCCGTCAATCAGACGATCCTAATGCCGGCTGACAGGTTTTGATCAGAACCTTCTAAAATGTATATATAATACCCCCCCTGCAGCCCTCAATGTGCCCCCTCCTCATTTTATGGATGGCCGGGCGGGCGTGCGATCCCCCCCCTTCCCCCATTTTCAGGATGGCAAAGCGGTTCGCAGAGTGTCAGCATACAGCTGACACTCTGCTTGAAACGGTCGACATCAGTGCTGGCTCCGATGTCAGCAGTTTACCCTCTTCCATGCTGTGGTCCATAGGGACCGCTGTATGAAAGGGGTTAACAGATAGGGAGCTCCCTCCCTCTCCCATCGGGCGCTGCTGTGTTGTTGCAGCCACCCGATACTTGATGGGATCACAGAGGGAGGGGGCTCCCTCCCTCATCAGCCGCTGCTCTGTTGTAGCAGCGTCCGATGGTTACCATGGCAACTGGACGCCTTCACAGGCTTCCGGCTTGCCACGGTATAGGTAAGCCGGATCAGGCTTCTGCTAAAGGCTAGTGTAAAGTCACAAAACACTACAGTACACTTTATAGTGTACTGTAGGGTATTATATAGGCATCAGACCCACTGGATCATCAAGAACCAAGTGGATCTGGGTCCAAAATAATTATTTCGTCTTATAGCCACACTGATTAAAAATAAAAAATACACTACACATGTTTGATATCACTGCATCCGTAACGTCCTGATCTCTGAAAGGGTCATGTTACTTTCCTCGCACGGTGAACGCCATTAAAAAGGGGGGAAACTTTTCAAGATGGGTGGTGACCATTTTGAAGTCGGCCATTTTGAATCCAACTTTTGTTTTTTCAATAGGAAGGGGGTCATGTGATACATCAAACTTATTGGGAATTTCACAAGAAAAACAATGGTGTGCTTGATTTTAACGTAACTTTATTCTTTCATGAGTTATTTACAAGTTTCTGACCACTTATAAAATGTGTTCAATGTGCTGCCCATTGTGTTGGATTGTCAATGCAACCCTCTTCTCCCACTCTTCACACACTGATAGCAACACCGCAGGAGAAATGCTAGCACAGGCTTCCAGTATCTGTAGTTTCAGGTGCTGCACATCTCATATCTTCACAGCATATCCCCAAGTAAGGCATTAAATAAAAATATTAAAAATAGAAAAAATTAAATAAAATAGACATATTTGGTATTGCCGTGTCCGTGACAGTCGGCTCTATAAATATATCACATGATCCACCCAGTCCGATAAACACCATAAAAATAAAAAAATAAAAACTGTGTCAAAAAAGCCATTTTTGTCACCTTAAATCACAAAAAATGCAACATCAAGTGATCAAAAAGGCATATGTTCCACAAAATGGTACCAATAAAACCATCACCTCATTCTGCAAAAAATGAGCCCCTACATTAGAAATTCGCTCAAAAAATAAAAAAAACTATAGCTCTCAGAACATGGACACATTAAAACATAATTTTTTTGTTTAAAAAATGCTATTATTGTGTTAAAATGAAATAAATAAAAAAAAGTATACATATTAGGTATCGCCGCATCCGTAACAACCAGCTCTATAAAAATATCACATGACCTAACCATTCAGGTGAACACCGTAAAAACATAAATAAGATAAAACTGTCAAAAAAAGCAATTTTTGTCACCTTACATCACAAAAAGTGCAATACCAAGTGATCAAAAAGGCATATGTCCCACAAAATGGTACCAATAAAACCGTCACCTCATTCCGCAAAAAATGAGCCCCTACATAAGAAAATAAAAAAAACTATAGCTCTCAGAACATGGACACATTAAAACATATTTTTTTTGTTTCAAACGTGCTATTATTGTGTAAAACTTAAAAATAAATAAGAAAAAGTATACATATTAGATATCGCCACATCCGTAACGATCTTCTCTATAAAAATGTCACATGACCTAACCCCTCAGGTAAACGCTGTAAAAATAAATAAATAAAAACTGTGCTAAAACAACCAATTTTTTGGTCACCTTGCCCCATAAAGTGTTATAATGAATGATCAAAAAATCATATGTACCTAAAAATAGTACCAAAAAAACTGGCACCTTATCCCCTAGTTTCCAAAATGTTTTTGTTTTTTTGGGAGTACTGTAAGGGTGCATCAGAGGGGCTTCAAATGGGACATGGCATCTAAAAACCAGTTCAGCAAAATCTGCCTTCCAAAAACCATGTGGCGCTCCTTTTCTTCTGCAACCTGCCGTGTGCCCATATAGCAGTTTATGACCACATGTGTTTTTTTTTCTGTAAACCGCAGAATCAATGTAATAAATATTGAGTTTTGTTTGGCTGTTAACCCTCGATGTGTTAAAGAAAAAAGTGGATTAAAATGGAAAATCTGCCAAAAAAGTTAAATTTAATAAATTTGATCTCCATTTTCCTTCAATTCCTGTGGAACGCCTAAAGGGTTAACAAAGTTTGTAAAATCTGTTTTAAGTAACTTGAGGGGTGTAGTTTCTACAATGGGGTCATTTATGGGGGTATCCACTATGTAAGCCCCACAAAGTGACTTCAGACTTGAACTGGTGGGTTTTGGCAATTTTCTTAAGAATTTTTAAGTTTTATATGTTGTAAGTACAATAAAAACTATTAATATTACTAAAAATACGGTGAGCACTATGTGTATATCCTTTTCCAGGAACTTATTGCTGAAGTGAGGAGAAATATGTAATATCTAGACTAGAGGAACACTCGGCATTGAGTAAAGGTTCCTAACATTTGGATCTGGAGTACCCCGAGGGCTAGAAAACATTGCGTAATCTCACAGATTTATATAAAGAGAGACTTTGTGGGATTACACATCACATGTAATTATCTTTTAACCTTAGCCAAGACTACGCGGAACTATTTTTTATTTTTCTAATCACAGTGGCTGTCCTCACTCCATTACTACCTAGGGCTGTGGAGTGAAAGGAGGAAAGTGCCCTTTCTTACCTCGGGGCATACCCTGTTTCAGGGGCTCCAGTCTGATCGTAGTTAAAGGTTATGTATACCTTCGGAGGCAATTTTTTTTTTTATGATTGCGTTTTACTCATTTTTGGCTAAAAATACTTTTTTTCAATTGGCCTTTATTAAAAAATATTAAGCCATTCAGTCACAAAGGGTTAACTGTTTTTTAATGCTGTGTGACTGGTACTTTCACGTTCACGTTATGCGGTCATCTAATAAACCTTAACTCTAAACTACTGAGAGGTCATAAACACTTATTTAAGCCTCATTCTTATCAGGAAGATAAGGACTGAGCTATAATGAGTGTTTAAAAGGTCAGAGAGCAGAGATAAGCAGTCCGTCAGCTTCTGATCTGAAGGAAAAGACAGAAAATCCAAAGGGTGTTACTAGAGCATCTCAGCTCTGTACAGAAAAAAGGACGCCATATTTGTAATAAAGACTAATTTAAAATATATATTTTTGCTCAAAATGAGTACAATGCAATAATAAAAAACTGCCCCCAAAGGTGTACATAACCTTTAAGGTGCTCTTGATATTAGGTGTTTGGATGGGTGCAAGGCAGAGCGTGTCGAGTACAATGGCTAGTGTATGGTGTAGGAGTCAGGAAACCAGGCTAGAACTAAAGTCTCTCTTTACTGTAGTGTAAAATAGGAGTTGTAGTAGATCCAACTATAGCAGACACAGTCCCAACTGCAGACAGTGCTGTAAGAATTTAGGCATGGATGGGAGTTATGGCCCACTTTGTACACTCTCTTAATAAAGTCTAGCTCAGTAGAATCTATGACAGGCAATAGTAGCTGTAGTGTCTATTGTGGGATACAGGGTTTTGAAGCCATGTCTGGCCAGGACCTGTTCAAAAGTAAAGGGTATCTAACGGTATCCCTCACTGCAGTAAAGTCTGGATGTAGTCACAGATTACCTTGCTGACTCCTATCCTTGGCCATGCATATTCTTCTCTTTACTTTTGTAAATATTGCAGTAAATCATGCAAAGCTTTGTTAGTCTCTGGAACTTGAGTCCTGAGAAGAGGGACCATAGGCCACAGTATCCCTTTTCCATTGAACTCTTTTTACACACTAACTAACTGAGATGGGTGCGGATCCTAGATCCCCACCCAACCTACTGCAAAGGGCTGAGCCATGATTGTTAACCCTGGTTGTACCATCCATACACAGCTATGCTGGGTGCAATACATAACAATACAATACATTAAGACCTTATGACCACCTTGCAATCCAGCAGTAGTGGCCATGCTTGCACACTATAGGAAAAGGCCCCAACCTCTCTGGTGGCTGGGACCGTGGGAGCGTGTATAGGTATCCATGCGCAGAAGCTCCCATCTCGTATCTGCGCTGCAGCGGTGGCCGTAAACCCTGGAAACTAGCAGTGTATAATGGGATGGAAAAATGAATCAAGCAAGCAAAGGAGGCAATATGGACAATCACAATACATTAGTAACTTTGTCTATATGATAAATGCCATTTTCTGAAGTGAGGCAACCCCTTTAAGACTTTAATGCCGTGGAAAGGGTTTGTGGAAAGGGTTTGAGACAGACTAGCTATCTGGATCTGAGATCTGCACCCCTCAGCATGGGAATGAAGAAAGAGTTGATGAGAACAGGATTAGGGAGACTGCAAAGTGTAGGGACAAACAGGGGGTACTACCACTACCCTTATTGCTGCTGTCTATACACAGGTACTAGGTATATGATACACCTCAGACCTGTGCCTTTTCTGCTGTATAAACTACTACACCTATTATCTATTTGGTAAAAAAATACTTTATTGCAACTAGACTGCCATCATTCGCTGGCCTCTATCTACACCTGTTCTCCTGCCTTGGACCCCTCTACTTAATACCAAGGGCACCCCACCTAACACCAAGCTGGAGTTCCATAAGTCCCAGGGTGTGCCCCTGAGGAGAATAAAACGTGCACCCTCCATTCACTGCATGGCTCTAGGGAGTGCTGGAGTGAGGATAGCCATCATAAACCATTATTACTCCTATCTGTGACACCAACACTCCATATCTCTCCTCGCCTTCCCTGCAGGTTGCTACACATTTAGCTGCCATAAAGTACACGCATACTCCTGTGCTGTCTACAAAGAGAATACAGGATAGAAGTGTGTGCCTCCAGTATGAATGTCCCCTAGGAATGCATGCTTTCCTTTAAAAAAATACCATTAAAATTTACACAAGTAAAAAGAGAGCGTGGTTTTGGGGTGTGGCTTAAAGGGAACCTGTCGTCTTGAAAATGCAAAGTAATCTGCAGGCACCATGTTATAGAGCAGGAGGAGCTGAGCAGATTGATGTATAGTTTTGTGGGAAATTTTTTTGTATAACTTGTATTTAATTAATTAAAATTCCTGCTTATTCTGGGTTTTGAAGTCAAGGAGGCGATCCTATCAGTGATTGACAGCTATCTCTGTATACACAGTTATAGGGAGAAGGCTGTCAATCATTGATAGGACCGCCTCCTGGACTTCAAAGCCCAGAATAAGCAGGATTTCAATGTATAAAATACAACTTATACTTAATATTTTCCCTCAACACTATATATCAATCTGCTCAGCTCCCCCTGCTCTATGACATGCTGCCTGCAGCTCATACACTATGTTCAGCATTACAGGTTCCCTAAGGGTCTTATTTGACAGCAGTGGTTGGACTTCTTAAATGCATGCTACAAACATGAGTGTATCCAGACACAACTCTGCACATACATTCCTGGACAGGAACAGTTCTCTCCTTTTCTAACTTGAGGACCTGAACATTTTGGTAATGTGACCACAGGTCCTTCAACAGCTTATACTTACATCTGTAGGTTACATTGTGCCTATGCTTTTTTAATACTGTGAGCTATATGTTTTTTTTCCAATGAAGGTCAAAATATGATGTATGCAACTGTATAGCATATTGCAGTATATGGTGGGGCAATATATTTAGTGTATACATCACAACGTTTTCCCTGCATACATAGAGAATGTGCCTGATGCTGGGCGGTATGAGGATCCAGTGCAGTTGCATGGTAGTGAAGAAGAATGGGAACGAGGACGGTAATTACACACACCGCTATCTATTTCATTATTCCAATAGATTATGGCCAAATTTTTTTTCATTTTCTTTTTCTTTTTACCTGTGCCCTATTTTTACCCTCATTGAAACCCAATGGAAACTATGTAGCACCGGGAGCATGGGTTAAAAATAGAGCGATTCCCTGTAAAATGAAGTGAGTTGACATATCTGATTCATCTAGTATCTGTGCCCTGATTAACATACATATCAGTAAATCTTGATCGTTCTGACCGATCCTGCTGAGTAACCAAAAAATAAACCCCATCTCTAGTCCTGCTCGCCCCCGCTTCATGGTGCTTCCACCGCGCTACAACTTGTTTTGATCGCATCCATCATTTGTCACTTGGAATCACTGACATTCTCCTCTTCCCTATCCATGGAGCACAACATGAGAAGGCGGCGTCATCCAGCCAAAGACACGAGGACAGGCACGGAAGACTGACGATTTGTTTTTTTGACTATGACCCAGGTATACGCACAGGTCCAAGTCCTCCATACACACCGAGCGCTTCCTATTTCTTATCTGGTAATTGGGAAAACACAATAAAACAATTACTGTGTAATGGATGAACCACACGAGACATTCTCCCCTATCCGTTGGCTACATGGACTGGAGGTGAAAATTCTTAGATTTTTTTTCTTTTTTTTTGAATTTTTTTTCTTATCTTGGGCTCAAAGGCCAGACATATGCTCCTGATTTGTAGCTCTGTCATTAATATTGTAGGCTTCGAGGGATTTTTTTATTTATTTTTTTTTGTAGAGATAAAGCTGGGGGAAAAAAATACAAAAAGCCTTGATCGATTAAAATGTACCTTAGAAAAACATAGACGACATTGATGAGGGTATCAGCTGGGCACTGGCTACAGTTATGTCAAACAAAGTGTGCTGAAAAGTGCCAACTTCTCCTTTTGTGCTGCGACACTGACTGCTGCCAAAAGATATTAAAAAGCTTGCATGAACTAGGTGATGGCAGCTGTAACTATCTAAGTTATTGCCTGCCAGCTGCAACGCTGCTTCAGTGCTACTGGCTGCCTTTTTGTTTAGTTCTCTGTTTTGTGTGCCCTTCTTCTAGTGACCGATTCGACGCAAGGCAAGCAATCACCGAGTCACAGAACACTGCCACTAGCTATGGCAAAGCAGGCAGCTTAGCAGTATCAATTGAGAGCCTTTCATCGAGCAGCTGATACAAGTAATATTTCTTTTGGACAATGCCCAAAGCGGCTTGTATTGGTCAATGTTATCCAAGAAGCCCCATCGAAAAGGGGTGGGGGTCTCACACACATACACACATGTACTCCGATACAGAATGCTGCTTTATTTTATTTTTTTTAGATTTTATTCTCTCTCGTTAATCTTGGCTCCCAGCTATCTCAAACAATATAGCCAGAACGAGGCCTGTGCCAATCCTGCATCTGCGCCCTTAAACCTCCAGCAAACAAGAATTATGGAGGATTGTTTGACAAGAGCTTATGATACGCACACTTTCACGGCTCATATCTGGACATAAGTTCAAAGGTGTTCGGAGATAACGCTGTCCCTTGGATGGGATGATTTTGTGGGAGAGGGAGGGGGGGGTGGGTGGATAGACATTAAAACATTTTTTGTAGGCTAGAAGCTTGGTCGAGAGGATGGTTCTCGACTTTGCATTTTAATACGTATAATAGGTTTACGGAGGTGGTGGTGGACTTGGCCTGCTGAGGACAACGCTGTAGGTAAGATACCTCTGTTATCTCCTACTTATGCTAATCAAGTCTCGGAGTGAGAGATATCGGTGGAACATATGCTGCCTCTGGTGGGGAAGGAATAGGAAGCAGAAGGGAAATTGAGAAGGAGAGCTGCAAATGATTCCCATTGTATTCTAGCAGATGCACCCTCGAGATGTTTGAAATCACACTTGGATTGCTTAGATAATGACACTTGGAACGGACAATCGAACCTTTTTCCAGGAAACCGAATGATTCCAAACTTTTCTTTTAACTACCGAGAACTTAGACTACAAGTTTGTCCTCAGGAGGGAAATAACCAACCTCCTGTACTGGCATAAATATCACGTATGCCGTGCTGTAAAGTCATAACAGATATTGCAGGCTAAGCACATACACTGGCAGCACAGATGACTCCTTTACCAGGGATTAATACATTTTTAAAAGACTGTGATAATTCAGGTTTTGATGGACTGATCATAACCATTTCCCGACACTAGGGGCGCCGTAAAACTGTGGGTTCAGAAATATACATAAATCAAAGTGACCTTTACTCCTCTGTGGCAATTTCGTAGAGGACCCTTGGTTGTTTCAGCTCTTGTAGGGAGGCTCATATGTGCAAGTGATTCAATGTGTCCATTTATTTTAAATATTTAACTTTTTTTGCTATTTTGACTTTTTTATCCTCTTGGAGGTTTTCGTCTACATATCGATGGCTTGCAGCATACATATATGTCCAAGTGCAGGAACAGGTTAAAGGGATTTTGCAGTTTATGCTTAGAACGTGTCAGCAGAAGAGCTCCCCTTAAAGTTTATCCAGGTACGGCAGAGCCTGGTATGGCAGCTTCACTCCCTTCAGGTAAACATGGCGGTCTTGGGGTCGGACCTCTATCAATCAAACATTCATGGCCTATACTTTATGCCACTTGCACATGTAGCGCATTTGCCGTGGGTTTTCCGAGTGGATTTTTTACGTTACCTGTAGTATGAATTCTTAAATCCACAACCCCCAACATGTCAATTTCTGCTGTGGATTTTCACTGCAGATTTCACTTGTGTTCTATGGAAAGGATTGAAACTTGCAAAGAAATCCTCAGTAAGCCTACATGCACACCAACGTCTGTGTTTTGCAATCCGCAAATTGCAGTTCCGTAAAAAAAAAACGGACCCATTGTAACAATGCCTATCCTTGTCCGAAAAACGGACAAGAATAGGACATGTTCTATATTTTTTGCCGGGCTGCAGAATGGAGCAACGGATGCTGACACAGCACACGGAGTGCTGTCCGCATCTTTTGCTGCCCCATTGAAGTGAATGGGTCCACACCCAAGCCGCAAAAAATGCGGCTCGGATGCAGAACCAAACCAAATTCGTGTGCATGTAGGCTAAATCTGAAGCAAAATCAGTGCATTTTGTTGAACATTTGACATTGATTTTAAGCAAAATCTGAGGCAGAAATTATGAAATTGCTCAGGACAGTGGAAGGAAAATGACACTACAGGATCAGAGCACACATATCTTTGCATAGGTGCTTTATACACGATAACACAAACCTGCAACGTGCAAAGTTGCTAAAAGGGGATTTTCCGGGACTAGAATATTGATAGCCTATCTTCAATATCTGATTGGTGGGGGTCCAACTCCCGAAACCCATACTGATCAGCTTTTTGAAGAGGATGCGGCCTCTTCCTAGGCCAATGACGTTTTGTCCATCGGCCACATGGCCTAGGTGTAGCTCAGTCCCATTCAAGGTAATGGTCTTGGGCTGCAATACAAAGCACGGCCACTATTTAATTTATGGCGCTGTGCTTGGTATGCTGTGAGGAGGCTGCAGCGCTCACCGAGGCCTCTTCAAACAGCTGATTGGGATATTGATGACGTATCCTGAGAATAGGTCTTCGGTGTTTTAAACCTCTTTTACCAAGGCAGAACCTGCTTTCATCACTGAACACTAAGGTTCGCCATTAATGGCTGCATCAAAGTTTTCTGGAGGACTGGAGTACATCTACTGTCATCATGCATAGTGCAGAGACATATAGGACCAACACCAGGTATCATGGTGGGCGCCAGTAGTTACCATGCCTGTTCCTGTCCTGGTATTTGTGGAAGGAACATTGTAAAATCATCTTCTTTCCCAGTAACAAAGCCAAATAATCTACCCAGTTCTCCAGCTTTTCAAAAAGGTGTTGTCTCATCTGAGACATTTGTGGCATATCATTAGAATAAATATTACCAATGTTGGATAGTTGCAGATCCCACCTCTGAGTCCCACACCTGTCTCCAGAACTTGACCCCCAAAGTGAGCAGAGAGCAGCTGAAGATGTGCGGCCACCCTTCATTAATTTCTATGGGGGTTCCAAAAATAGCTGAGCGTTAGCTTGGCTCATAGAAGTCCCATAGAAGTGAATAGACCGGTGGCCACGCTTACGCGGTTTGCCCTCCATTCATTTCTATGGGACGTTCAAAAATAGCGCTCGTAGCTATTTTCGTAAGCCCGCAGAAATTAATGGAGAGTACCTGCTTGAGTGGAGTGTTCTCCTTCGCTTTTCTGGGCCCATTCTGGTGATAGGTCCCAGAGGTGGGACCCGCTCCTATCTGAGAATGGTGGCATATCCTAGCCATATACCAGCAATGTCTTCCCTTTAAGGTATATTTCTAATATATTTTGTCCACTGGAATCATTCAAGGAATCATGAAGGGTTAGATCAGGAAGACTTTGCTTTGTGGTAGTCGCATGACAGAATGAAGTTCTCTTCTGTTGCTTTTTCGTAAATGTCCAGGAAACTGTCCATCTAGAAGAACGCGCCTAAGCTAAATACAATTAGCAATGTGCCGCGTTCACAGAAAATGCACGGAACAATAGCATTTGGAAAGATTTGATTTTCATCTCAAGAGCCTGCACGATGGGTTTGCTGAATGTAACATACTTTGTGTTCTCATTAAAATCTAAATGAAGCTGGTGGTTGGGCTTTCTCTGCACAGACTGGTGCTTTTTAGGGATGAATGGGATTTTGGATCTAGAATTTGGTGGTCATTGTATCTATAATAATGGCTTGTTGCCTCTATTGCATTTTCCTACCATTGAAAGGTAATATTGTCTCCTGAATAGAAACCATAGCTTTTTGTTTTCAAGTTTGTATACGGAAGCCACATAAAATCTACACCAATTAAATGTTTCTATCCGAGCAGAGTGCAATAATTATTAGCTTAGGAAACCAATGGACGACGATATGTCAAACACCTCCGCAACTGGGGTTTATGTCTTGGAAACGTTTGAACTCTTATGGATGCTCATAGTGGTTAGGATAGCAAAGTCATGTACTGGATTGTGCAGCTACAGGCACTCCATGTGCTGCCATATGGTGCTACATGCGAGGTGCCATGTTAGTGGGTTATTTTCCTGGGGTGCACCTCCAATGAAGCCAGGTGAGGTGGCTACCTCAGGCAGAGATACCTAGAGACAAGAGAGGCAGTGGCAGGGCCATGACAAATGAGCGCTTCCATTGTGGAAGTGCTCATCTCTCTATATCCACGTGTATCACAGTATAACTGTAAAAGTAGGGCTGGGTTACGCAGTTTCAATTTTCACCTCAAGCAGCAGAAAGGGTAGGTGCACCCCTGCTTCTAGGGAAGAATACCTTCAAATTGTCACATTATATCAGGATGTGTTCTCTAACTTTCTAATACAAATTCTTTACCATTTTCAAGATCTGCTTTGCCGTCAGTGAATGGGAACAAATAGTTGAAAAGAGCCCATACATTTCAATACTGTATATAGTCTAGATTAACTCTACGAGGGGAGTACATCACCAGCAGCACAAATGTATCTTTTGTTGCTACAATGTATCAGTTCAGGCTAAACAATTATCTAGAATGGATACAATTGTAACAAACTCTAATCTGTGGAAGACTGCAATGATAGCCTCTGGATATATACAAGTACGTTTTCATTCACAAATAGAAAACAGAACTTTAAAATGTTGATAAATGGTGCCACGACTGGAAAATGCGCGACATGACAGGCCACGAGGGGTAATCTGGCATTCACTGCACCTATGACCTTGGGTGTGACTGTAAAGGAGATACTCCGCTTTCACACTAGTGCCTAACACATTAGGCTACCAATGAGTGAAGCAACCCTAAACCCATCCACACCCAATGCGGCCACCATCTGTCAGTACAAACGATGGAGGGCCCTGGCTACAGGCACACAACACTCACAGGGCCACACTGCATTCTAACATACAACAAGCAAACCTCTAGCACACTGGGCTTCAATGGTAACACAGCAAAGTGGCACTTAGAGGGTGTGGGTACGTTTAAAGCAGCAAGAAACGACATATTAAATTTACAGTGCTAAAGGGTTATAAAAAAAGATGACAAAAATGGGCATACAGATCTGCAAACAGTACAGAAATAAAATAGGAATAAAATAATGAATCTCATACCAATTAAATCACTGAGGGATCCAAGCTGGAAGAACAGCCTAAAGTTGACCAGACCTACAAGCTAGGTGTATTGCTGGGATCTGACCATGTATGGTTTACAGTGTAAAAATTTTAAGCCAGCCCCCTTCACCATCCTATTAATCATGTGACAGGAGGCGGGCTAATTACATCCAAAAAGTGATAGGTTGTATGACATAATTCTAATTTGAGCTAAAACTTTTTGTAGGTATCCCCGAGAATGATTAATTGACTGGCAACTTTTGCAGAATATTTTTTTCGATCGAGAAATACCATTCATGAATATGAAATATTGATCATTTCAACCAATATGTAATTCGGTAGGTTTCCTAGGGCCAAAAATCCTGCCGCTTGAGACAAAAGAAGCACCTAAGTTCCCCAAAAATAAGAACTTTGCTTATTACAAAATGTTAATTATGACAAGGCTGCTTTTGAAGTGTATTTTCTTGTCTATGGATATATGCAGCCCTATTGCCAAGCACTGGATGGGCTGTGTTACCAGGAAAGCAGTACAGTTCGGAGTTTTGTCTGCACAATAACTTAATTGCCCCACCTTCCCAGTCTACAAAATCCTGTATCTAATAATCTGTCCAAGAAGGTGGCATCATACTCATTAAAAAGGTATTAAAAAGTTGCAGAACTTAGAGAATTATTATTAAAGGGCTGAGTTTTAAGATATGCAATCACTCACTGAGATATGATGAGTGCTTCTCATTCTTTCTGTACAGAATCTTGAATTATAACAGGTAAGAAAATATGGCAAGATATCTAAGGATGCTTTTGGGTCAAAGAAGAAACCTTAAGAGCTCAATGGGATGGAAGGCGATGTCTATTTTGTTAAAAACAACACATTCCAGGGGTGTACAGATCCCCTTGAGCAGCCTGATGAAGGGGTCTTTTTTGCACCAAAATGTGTTGCTTTTTCCAAATAACCGTACACACCATTGAACTTTGAACTTTCCATGATAAATGTGACCTTCTTTGTTGGTATAAACTAGCAGATACGACATACCACCTCCTGTCACCTCCACCTGAAAAGTATTTCTCAAATCAACTCTTTTCTCAACCTTGAGACAAAAATGTTAGTGCATGTATAGTGCCCGGGAGCAGGTGTACTTTGGACTATGAACGTTTTGGACATTTGCTCCTATTGCTACTACTCAAAGCCATCAACTTACTACTTTAGTGCACTTGGAAGGGTTAACTTCCAATTGATTTATGCCGCTGTTTACACTTACAATGTTGAACAGAATTTCATATATTTATTGTAATAAATCCTGTTCATTTGCACTGTTATTGCACTTCATCAGCACTGCATTGTGCAAAGGGTTAATGCATGGCCAGCTAATACTGAGGGACTTTGGGACTTTCTATCTATGTACTGAGAGGTTAGAAATCTTCCACAGTTAGGCCTCATGCACACGACCGTTGTGTTCATCCGCGGCCGTTGTTCCGTTTTCCGATTTTTTTCCGCGGACCCATTGACTTTCAATGGGTCCATGGAAAAATCTGAAAATGCACCGTTTGGCATCCGCGTCCGTGATCCGTGTTTCCAGTCCGTGAAAAAAAATAGGACCTGTCCTATTTTTTTCACGGACAACGGTTCACGGACCCATTCAAGTCAATGGGTCCGTGAAAAATCACGGCTGCACACAAGACTGTCATCCGCGTCCGTGATCCGTGTCCGTGATCCGCGTCCATTTTTTCCCTATCATTTCAAAGACAAACTTGACTTAGATTTTTTTTCCATTTTTTATGTCCGTGGATCTACGGACCCCGTTTTTGCGGACCTTAAAAAAAAACGGTCGTGTGCATGAGGCCTTACTCTAAGGGACTATGCAAAGTTTTGGAGGGAAAACACTCACTGATCTCTGTTGTTTATGTCTGAAGACTTGTTTCTGTCTGGAAAAACTGCTTAGTCATTCCCATAGACTTCTATTGAAACTATATACATATCTATAGCTAGGCTAAAATTGCAATGTTATTTATGTTTAGACTGTAATTCTCCACTCCACTCCTCCCAATGGAATGTTTCAGTTCAGTTAGAAACTGTATCTTAGGGTCCATTCACACGTCCTGTTTTTTTTCATCCTGAAAAACGGTCCGTTTTTTGCGGATCCGTTGTTCCTGAAAATGTTTCCGTATGTCATCCGTATGTCATCCGTTTTTTGCGGATCCGCAAAAAACGGGAACATGTATACATTTCAATAATCAAATAAAGTTGTTTGGATTTCTTTGAAAAAAAATTAAAAAAATAAATAAAATTGTTATGTGTTTCCAGGAACGGAATCCGCAAAAAACGGATGACATACGGAATGACATCCGAATGTCATCCGTTTTTTGCGGATCCATTGACTTTGTATTGTACCAGGATCCGATTTTTCAGGACAAGAATAGGACATGTTTTATATTTAAACGGACATGCGGAACGGAACAACGGAAACGGACAGCACACATTGTGCTGTCCGATTTTTTCCAGGACCCATTGAAAATGAATGGGTCCAGATCTGGTCCTGATCTGTTCCTGAAAAAAACGGAACAGATCAGGAAAGAAAAAACGGACGTGTGAATGGACCCTAAGGATAGCAGTTGAGAAACCTTGGCGCAGTGCTCGGGCTCAGACATGTCCTCCATAGGACATGTCTGAGATAGAACTATACCATGACTGCGAGCAACCACAAAGTATAAACGTAGGACATATGTGTACAAATACCTTTGCATTTTTATTGTGAGAAAATTAATCCTGTATGAAAATTAGCTGACAATTACCATGAGGGTGGTCCCAATTCTGTCATGTACTCTGGATCTCGCTCGCAAGGTCTGCCAGATGCCTCCCCATTTGCCCTGATTTTCCGTAGTCACTGCTCTTATCATCAAAATCTCTCATGGATCATACTGTGTAAGCGCTGCTAAAATTGATCCAGTGCAGTATGCTCCCTGCAAGATTTCAATGAGAAGAGCAGCAACTTTGGGGAAGGCAACTGCTGTCAATGAGGGCAAAGAGGGAGACATACGGAGGGCCTAATAAGTGAGACCCGAACCACCCTCATTACACTTGTGACCTAATTTGCATAAAGGATTAATATGCATAGCACCATTGAATACATAAAATAATAAATGACCCTATGAATTTGACTGAAATTTACACTACGGTGAGTCCAAAATCGTCCCTGCCCTTATTCTTTCATTTACCTTTTGACATCTTAAAGATTTAGCAGGCACTATTGTACAGTATGTAGACCACACAGAAGTGCTCTTGAATGTAAATAAACCACCCTAAATTCTGTTCTCGAAGAGAAGGCAGCTGATCAAATTGGCCTTCTGTCTTTCCTTCGGGAGAGTGCCTACTTCTCTATTGTAGGGACGTGTGCTTAGTGGTTTGCGACTGTGTTGGTGTCTCTTCGTCATATGTGATGGAGTCTCTGGGATCTAGGGAAGAATTTGACAAAGCGACTTGTGCTTAATGGAGAGCATATGAATGATTGCTTTATACAATAGAGATTTGAATTCTAAGTGACTGGATGTTTCTTTCTTTTAAACTATGGTTACTTACAGATCAGGGTCTTATATTGTTGTCTACAATGCTAGAGCACTATATTGTCCTACCGCATTTAGTGTTCAGATTTTTCCATCCGTTTCGGCTACGTGAGTGTTGAGGCTTTGTCCTTGTCAAGTACAGACTTTGCAAAAATTGATTTTTAATAATAAAAGCCATGCAAGAGATTGTGACGCATCTTCATTTGCATTTTAAAAGAACAGACCTAATAAGTGGCTGCTATGTCAACTTCTGTCCTTACTTGATTTTGAAAGATAATTCTGAGTTGGCATATAGTTCCTGGGTAAGTGTGCTAAGTAATGTACTTGAACTTTGTGACCTTGCATACGCAGCAAACCACAGAAAAGTTGAGACTAAGGTTATAATATTCTTTTGCAGGGCAGGGATGCAACAAACTTGGGACATGGCCTCGCAATAATCCAGGACTGCACTGAGTGACAACCACAAATCTTCTTATCCAGTGTATTCTTCGGTGGTCACTGAATCTATTGGCTGCTTCTGGGGTCCTGTAGCTGATGTAAGACCATTGCTAAATTATAGGGTGGACACAAGAGCTACGTGCCCCAGGTGCTCCTGAGTCCTCCCTGTAAGCATGCATGCCTACCTCTCCTATATGTGGCTGTTAGAAGTGGTCAGTTGGTTCAGGTGGTGGGAGGTTGTCCACCTTTTGGCCAACTCCCCCACTGATCCTGCAAAGGGAATCGTGCTTACCTGCTCCCCGCTGCTGGTTTCCGGCTCCTTCGGTCCCATGCCACTGAGCTTCGGTCCCAGTTCATAAACTTCATGGTCACGTAGCCACAGGTTCTGCTATGTGTGTCTGGGGGGAGGGGAGGGAAGGGGGTTTCTGTCTGAAAAGTCACCGAGGGTGGAAAGACCCTTTAATCTAACCTTGTATAAACCAGCCATCTCTGACATTCATTTTAATGAGTTGGAAATTGTCTACTGCTTGCGACATGCATACTGCTGCACAGCCACAGCCTGCAGCCTCTCATGTGCCTTTTTCTGAGGACTTTAGACCTGCATATTGACTTGCCAGAATCCTGCCCACAATTTGTAATATGGACCTGTAGGAACTATTTGTACCATTAAACAGTTCTCTCTGGTGGCACATAAGGGCATAACTCTATGGAGAACTACTAATTGGTTCCAAAGGTCCTAAATGTCACCCAAAATAAGAAAGGAATTATAAACCAATAAGCAAATAATGCAAGTCCTTGCACATAAAAGTCAAAAGGACCTGCCTGACTGTAAATCACATTCTATGTGTAGGACAGGAGCTTCATCGGGGTCCTGCACATTACACACAATGTCCTAGAAAATTACATGGACCCACCCCTACCTGAGCTCCAACACTGCACTGTAGACAGCTAATCAGTGCATGCAATTCAATAATTGTCACGTGCCGGAGGCCCAAACCAGACCTCCGGGACATCTCGCAAACAGGACATGGGCAAAAACAGACCAGGGACCAACAGAGTACTTTATTACACATGTAATAAAAGAACATGACAGTAAATCAGGTTAAGCAATAGTGGTAGCACTACCACAGAACCAAGTGCACCGGCAGATCAGAGGCAAAACCCAGAGGGCGGAGATCCAGTGATCCCCGTTCTTCACAGAGCCCCTGGTGGTAAGGATGAACTGGGCCGAGGGCTCACTGGTCACACCTCCAGGAAGGTCCCGGTACACTTGGCCGCTATCTGCAGGAAACCACAGACAACAGGACTGGAACCCAAACAAACTCAGGACATGGATCAGACAACAAGACAAACGGGAACCAGCACAGAAGCAGATGCCTGGACCCCATGCTAACGGAAGCATGGCGGTCTCAGGCAGAGCTGCACACAGACAAGAGATCCTTCCTCCGGAGAACCCAGGAGTCCTCTCTCGAAGGCAGGACAAACACAGGAACTGAAGCAGTAAGGCACTGCAGGACAGACATAGGACAGGATCCGAAGCAGTAGGTACTGCCAGGCTGGACATGGAACAGGCAGGATCTTAAGCAGTTTAGCACTGCCAGGCTATCAGATGCAGGTAGAGCACTGCTAGGCTAAACATGGACAGAGTAGATCAAGGCATAGAACAGGCACAGAAGACCAGACAAGGCAAGGACAAGGATATAACAACATCACCACAGAAAAGGTACAGAAGATCAGGCAAGGGGAAAACACCAATGCTTTACCACCACACAGAAGGGCAGATGGCAAAACCCCCTGGGTCAGCAGCAAGGGGCTACACCCAGCAAGGCCCAAGACAGACTGACTCTAAGGCCCCTTTCACACGGGCGAGTTTTCCGCACGGGTGCAATGCGTGAGGTAAATGGGGCTGTGCAGATGAGCAGTGATTTTCACGTGTCACTTGTGCGTTGCGTGAAAATCGAAGCATGTTCTATATTCTGCGTTTTTCACGCAACGTAGGACCCATAGAAATGAATGGGGCTGCGTGAAAATCGCAAGCTTCCGCAAGCAAGTGCGGATGCAGTGCGATTTTCACACATGGTTGCTAGGAGATGATAGGGATGAGCAACCCCGGACCCCATTAAAGTAAATTCACTGTATTATTTTCCCTTATAAGATGGCCTAGGAAAGAACATCGTATGTTGAAAATATAAAACTAGAGAGAATATTCTATTCAGCAATCTTTTAGGCTCCCCCTAGTGGTGGCTGCAGGCAGCCAAGATTTTGTCATTCATGTCTATGCAGTGTTACCAAGCTCCTTTCATGATAAAGAAATACAGTACCTGAAATTTTTCGGCACAGAATGTCGAACCGAAAAACTGCACAGTGTGAAGAGGTGCACATTCCAATAAAAGGGAAGAATTATGCCACCCCAAACTGCCACCAGTTCCTGGCCGTCCCACTCCTCTACCTTCTAAAAGTGTCTTTAGTAGCCCAAGCAGATGCCTCATTTTGATTAAAAAAATGTAATTTAATGCCAGTTTGCACCGTATACAAATTACCTGTTTGCAGACAAGCAGGTGGAGTTGCTTAGGAGAAAAGTCAAGCTGTCCAGGCCCTAATCTATCACTGAGGACAGGAAACCTGGTTGAAATCCTGTGTATGTGCTGTTGTACTGTACTATAGGCGCATGCGCAACTCAGCATGCACTGGAGCCAGGGAAGGTACACTTTGCTTCACTGCATCTGAAGATGTCTTCTGAGCATCGGCATCTCCTTTATGGCACAAGCAGGCAGTGAAATATTTTATTTTATTTTAAATGGGTTCTCTAGGATTCAGATATTGATGACCAATCCTCCAGATAGGACAACAATATTAGATCAGAAGGGGTCCAACACCAGGCACTCCCCCGATCAGCTGTTCGGGCCACCACACTGTTTGAACTATACAGTGTATGGAGCTTGAGGCAGACAGTTCCGTAGAGTGTGTAGTGGCCGCACCAGGGTACTGCAGCTTAGCACCTATTCAAGTGACTAAGAGCTGAGCTGCAGTTCACCGACACCAGAAACATCACAGTATACGGAGCTTCCTCCTTCTGCTCCTTACACTGTTAGCCATCTGCGTCGTGGCAGCCTGGAACAGCTGACCAGTGGAGGTGCCAGGTGATGGAACCCTTCTGATCTGATATTGATGACCTATCCGGAGGATAGGCCATCAATATCTGTAGCCCGGAGAACGCATTTAAAGGGATTGTCTCATGAAACATACTCTATGTTTTTCAAACCACCACCTGGATCTGAATAATTTTGTAATTAAATGTAAGTAAAAATTTAGTACAGCCAGTAAGCTATTCAATAAAATGTATGTGTATAGCGCCACCTGCTTTTTGTTCTTTTCTTTATTTTTTAGCCATCTTACTGAGCTGGTTGAACACGCTCAGTTTAAATGTTCAACTGCCGCCAGCCATATCTTCTGTTAGAAGCCTTAACACTTAGGGCTCATGCACACGACCTTATGGCTTTTTCAGTGTTTCGCGGTCCGTTTTTTACAGATCCGTTGTTCCATTTTTTGTTTCCGTTGTGTTTCAGTTTCGTTTCTGTTTTTCCATTCCATTTTTCCGTATGCCATGTACAGTATACAGTAATTACATAGAAAAAATTGGGCTGGGCATAACATTTTCAATAGATGGTTCAGCAAAAACGGAACGGATACGGAAGACATACGGATGCATCTCCGTATGTGTTCTGTTTTCTTTGCGGACCCATTGACTTGAATGGAGCCAAGCGCCGTGATTTGCGGACAAGAATAGGACATGTTCTATCTTTTAACGGTACGGAAATACGGAAATACTGAAGCGGAATGCACACGGAGACACTTCAGTTTTTTTTCGCTGAACCATTGAAATGAATGGTTCAGTATATGTACCGCATACTAAACTCAAAAAACGGCCAGTATACTGAACGCAAAATACTGTCGTGTGCATGAGCCCTTTCAATGGGTCAGTGGAAAAATCGGAAAATGCACCGTTTTGCAGCCGAGGCCGTGATCCGTGTATCCTGTCCTATTTTTTTGACGGACAACGGTTCAGGGACCCATTCAAGTCAATGGGTTCGTGAAAGAACACGGATGCACACAAGATTGGCATCCGTGTCCGTGATCCGTGGCCGTAGGTTGCTTTCATACAGACGGATCCGAAGATCCGTCTGCATAAAAGCTTTTTCAGATCTAAGTTTTCACTTCGTGAAAACTCATAGCCGACAGTATATTCTAACACAGAGGCGTTCCCATGGTGATGGGGACGCTTCTAGTTAGAATACACTACAAACTGTGTACAAGACTGCCCCCTGCTGCCTGGCAGCACCCGATCTCTTACAGGGGGCCGTGATCAGCACAATTAACCCCTTCAGGTGCGGCACCTGAAGGGGTTAATTGTACTATCATATCCCCCTGTAAGAGATCAGGGCTGCCAGGCAGCAGGGGGCAGACCCCCCCCCCCCTCCCCAGTTTGAATATCATTGGTGGACAATTCAGGACGAAAAAACGGTCATGGATCACGGACCTACGGACCCCGTTTTTGCGGACCATGAAAAAATACTGTCGTGTGCATGAGGCCTTAAAAGGAGACTGCTGCAGAAGAAAGGACATGTTCCCTGAGCAGCCAGGCTGAAGATAATCTAGCAGAGCAATTGGAACAGAGAATTTGAAGATCTCTAGATCCATGTGAGGTGCAGGACTACAAAAGTATTGTCATTTACTACACGATGTCTGATTTTTATTTTTACATCAATCACGGCATAACCCCTTTAATCAGACATCCGCTACAACTACTAAGGAAAGCCATAGAAGGAGAGGAGGAGTGGAACAGTCATGGGTGCAAAAAGCTTCCCTTTAAACATTTAAAGTATCTATTTTTTCCCAGCTGGAGGATATTATGTTGTATCGTGGATGGGGCAATGAGCATGCTGGAGACACAAATGACTAAATTAGGGGAAAAAATAAAATAAAATCACTCCCAGTGCCTTGGAACAGACAACCTCTAAATACAGCCCTGGGTTCCTCCATTGAATTTGTAGCCTGTAGAAACATGAACATTTTGTGCATCTTGAGATACTACAGAGATGCACAGAAGTCGTAAATTTCTGTTTGTTAATTTTCTTTGCTATTATCCGCCAGTGCCTCCTGCTAGTAGGAATAAATCAGCTCTGACCTGCTTTCCTTGATATGTAGTTTTATGGACTGCTTATATAGCAGTTCAGCAGCAGCGATTCCACAGTATGGCCAATGGAAGGAACAGACCCCGGCCAATTTCTGTCTGCACAGAGAAAGGGAGCACAGTTGTGCCATACTGTGAGTTATAGCCCTCCAGATGTCAGATTTGGGAACACAAAAGCACTCGAGTACAATAATGGCTGCTCAAGATATTAATCCAAGCCTTAGCGATGCCTCAATATCCGCGCCGCAAGTCTTGGCAGCCCTCCTTGCACTGTGTGCTGGGCAGAATTATACAGAGCACAGAATTTGCTCTTCCATTGTATAGCGACATATTTCAACTGAGCTGTTTAGTGTCTGGCGATTGCACTTTGCGGTGCTCTCCTGAGAGGTGTGTGTCTGAGACCATCATTTGTGTGCAGAGAAAAAATGCCTCCTTTTATCTTATACTGTGTATTTGATGCTCATAGCAGATCCTTAAAGTGAAGCCCGGGCCTCATTAATTTTAGTCTTTAGCTTGTTTTTAGCTTTTTTTTAAATTCAGTGCAGAAAAGCACATACTGTACTTGCTGGTAGTGTTGAGTGAAGCAAACTATTCGAAGCGGAATTTGGTCCGAATTTTAGGAAAACTTTGATTTGCAACTAATGCGAATTTATTCTCGCTTCATGGTAACAAATCATTTTTTCCTAAAATGGCAGCTGCACGTGGTACAGAGTGAAAGTAAGAAGCCCGGGAACACGAGATCACCCATAATGACGTGCAGCCAGCCAATCCACAGATAGTCATCCCCTGTGATATCACAGCCCTATAAAAAGTCTCCTCCTGCATGGTCTCTGCCATTGTCCCATGAGCTGACCATAGGGAGAGATGTGGCAAGCGCTCATGTGCTAGGGACAGTGTTGCTGAAAATGATTAATAGAAGAATATTGGAGAGGGAGAGTGCAGGGAGATCATAGGGGGAGTGTAGGGAGACTGCAGGGAGAGTGTAGGGAGACTGCAGGGACAGTGTAGGAAGAGTGCAGGGAGACTTATTCTGCATCAGTTTTATTTATTTAATTGATATATTTATTTTTTCCTACATCAGCCATAAACTAAGATATGTAATTCAATACCAATAATATGGAAGCCTTTATTATTCCGGTGCCAGCTTGCCAACCAATACCATCCAGTCTGCTTTACTTAGGTGGGCCAGGTTTTAATGATGACCATTCTCATCTTTTGCTGCTTTACTTCTTCCAAATCATCCTGTAAAGTCTCCAATGTCCTAGTAAAATCAGCAAGATGCAAAGAGAGGAGGAGTGGGAAGTTCCTGGTGACATATTCTCATCCATAACAGATGATGTGGAAAAGGAGGAAAAGCAGATGGCAGAAGAATGGATCCCACCTGTAAGGCAGGAGAGCACAAGGGTTGTTGAAGTGGGTATGCCAGAGCTGATTAGTATCAGTGTTTACTGGCCTGTTTTGCAGCAATGTTCAAATCAATATTTTTTTTAGCTACACCATTTCTTCCATTGGAGCCCAGTCTGATGTGGTGGCTCCTGCCTGATGGCATATGGGGTTCCCTTGATGTTATGAGTGTTGTACGGGTGCAAGGTAGGAGGTGTAGGTGTTGTGGTCGGCGAATGGTGCTGGAGTCAGTAACCAGGCCAGTTGTAGAAAATAAACAAGTCTCTCTTTACTAAAGTGCAGAATGGGAGTTGTAGTACAGCCAACGATATCAAGGCACAGTTCCAAGGCAAGTCACAGTGCAGTCTCTTCCCAGTAGCAGTATGTGAGCAAATGGCAACAATGATGATAATAGGAGTTATAGTACTCCAGAAATACATCCAGTCCCCTCTTGAACTCTTTTAGAGAGTTCACCAAAACCTTCTTTCCTCTAGACGTAGAGGATGTCCCCTTGTCACAGTTACAGTCCTGGGTATGATTAGACTGTGGGAGAGATCTCTATATTGACCTTTGATATACTTATACATGGTTATTAGATCTCCCCTCAGTAAGTGATGATGATAAAAACAAGGACACCATACTGCACGTGGATTAGGTCTGGCTGCTGCAAAGAAGAAGGAGGACACTTTTGTTGCACTAGCTGGCGGTCACTTCTGTTCTCCCACAGTAACGTGTGATGCCGCTTTATGTGGTTCAATAGAGCCATGGTAGCTACTGTATGCTTGTGTTTGAACACCCAAGGCTTATTTTAAAGGCTATGGACACCTTTGTGCACTATAAATCAATAACCCCATATCTTACCGTAATGCAGCACATAATAAAATTGCACTTGTTTGTTTACTGGTATCAGATTTGCTTCACATGCTCTCAGAAATGCTCCGATATGAATTTTGCTCATTGCTGTCATCTCCTGTGAGGCTTCTGTGGGCGTTCCTGTGGATTTAACATACACCAGCACAAGCTCTGCTGCCCTGCCCCCACATGCTGTTACACAGCATAGCTCTGTTGCCCCGCCCCCACATCCTGTTACACAGCACAGCTAGCAGCCACTTACATATAGGCTGCTGGAAATTGAAAGTAACTTGGTAGTAAGATTTCATTCCAATCCACAACATGGTGAGTCTTACAGTATGCTACAGCCTGTAATCAGATCTATTTCTCACTTTCCATTCTGTAGAAAGTCCATTATTTGTAGACACAATAGATATTTCTGCTGATAACGTTAGTGCAGTGATCTACAGTCAGAACCATGGCATTATAAGCAGGATATAGATTTCATTACTGACAGCTCTTATTACATGCACTCTCTTCTGAATACAGTATTGTGTGCAGTCCGCACAGTGGACTGTCACTTGTCCCACACAGATTAGTACAGTGTGACGACACACAATGCTATGTACACATAGAAATACACAGACAGGGGAGATTTATCAAGACTGGTGTAAAGTAGAACCGGCTTAGTTGCCCATAACAACTAATCAGATTCCACCTTTTATTTTCCAATGAAGCTGCGAAAAATGAAAGGTGGAATCTGATTGGTTGCTATGGGCAACTAAGCCAGTACTACTTTACACCAGTTTGATAAATGACATATATATATATATATATATATATATATATATATACACTATATATATATAAATGTCCGCACTCTCAAACACTTTATTCACTGTGGTCGCAATGTTTTCAGCTCATTCACAGAGTGTTGAGTGAACTTGTGTTTCAAGTTTGTCATACAAGTACAAGGTTCAGGTTATCCAAGAATTTCGTTATGGATTCTGCTACCATGGACCATAAGGGTCCATTCACACGTCCGCAACAGTTTTGCAGTCGGCAAATTGCGTATCCACAAAACACGGACACTGGCCATGTGCATTCCGCACTTTGCGGCAACTGTCAGAAACCATCTCAGGGAAGCTCATATGCATGGTCGTTGTCCTCATCGAGGTCTGGACCTGACTGCAGTTCGTCATCATAACCGACTTGAGTGGGCAAATGCTCACATTCGATGGCATCTGGCACGTTAGAGAGGCGTTCTGTTCACGGATGAGTCCCAGTTTTCACTGTTCAGGGCAGACAGCGTGTATGGAGTTGTGTGGGTGAGTGGTTTGCTGACGTCAACGTTGTGGATCGAGTGGCCCATGGTGGCGGTGGGTTATGTTATGGGCAGGGTATGTTATGGACAACGAACACAGGTGCATTTTATTGATTGCATTTTGAATGCACAGAGATACCGTGACGAGATCCTGAGGACCATTGTTGTGCCATTCATCCACGACCATCACCTCATGTTGCAGCATGATAATGCATGGCCCCATATTGGAAGGATCTGTACACAATTCCTGGAAGCTAAAAATATCCCAGTTCTTGCATGGTCAGCATACTCACCCGACATGTCACCCATTGAGCATGTTTGGGATGCTCTGGATCAGCGTATACCGTATACTACAGCGTGTTCCAGTTCCTGCCAATATTCTGCAACTTCGCACAGCTATTGAAGAGGAGTGGACTAACATCCCACAGACCACAATCAACAACCTGATCAACTCTATGAGACGGAGATGTGTTGTACTGCGTGAGGCAAATGGTGGCCACACCAGATACTGACTGTTTTTCTGAATTCTCCCCCTCCCCCAGTAAGGCAAAACTGTGCACATTTTAGAGTGGCCTTTTATTGTGGGCAGTCTATGGCACACCTGTGCAATATTTATGCTGTCTAATCAGCACCTTGATATACCACCTGTGAGGTGGAATGTATTATCTCGGCAAAGGAGAAGTACTCACTAACACAGATATAGACAGATTTGTGAACAATATTTGAGAGTAATGGGTCTTTTGTGTATGTAGAAAATGTTTCAGATCTTTGAGTTCAGCTCATGCAAAATGGGAGCAAAACCCAAAGTGTTGCATTAATAAATGTTAGAATTGTGTTGATGTCCGAACATTTATGGACCTGACTGTGTATATATATATATATATATATATATATATATATACATATATATATATTTATATATATTATTAGGGTTATTCCTGCAGTATAGAAATCTTTTGCTAGAGGTACACGTAGTTGTGCATTGTGTGTGTGTGTACGTGTATATATATATATATATATATATATATATATTACTCTTTTTGTGAGGCAAGGTAACCCAAAAATGGCTGTTCTGGAACCGTTTTTGTTTTTTACAATGTTCACCTGACCAATGTTTATTTTCTACCTGAGTAGATAATGTGATATTTTTATACAGCAGGTCATAACGACGTGGCGATACCTAATATGTCAATTTTTTTTATTTTATTTTGGATTTACGCAATAAAAAATTAATAAAAAAAGAAATCATGTTTTTGTGTTTCCATTTTCTGAAAGCCATATTTTATTTTATTTTTTTGGGCGATTGTCTTAGGTAGGGCTCATTTTTTGCGGGATGAGATGACGGTTTGATTTGTACTATTTTGGGGTACATATGAGTTTTTGATAGCTTGGAATTACACTTTTTGTATTGTAAGGTTGCACGGTTTTTATTTCATTTTTTTTTACGGTGTTCACCAGACGGGATAGCTCATGTGATATTTTTATAGAGCAGGCTGTTACGGACGATACCTAATATGTCTGCTTTTTTAAAATATATTTTGGTTTGTAAACAAAAAAATCATGTTTTAGTGTCTCTATTTTCTGAAAGCCATATCTTTTTTATTTTTTGGGCGATTGTCTTAGGTAAGATCTAATTTTTTGCGGGATAAGATGACGGTGTGATTGGTATTATATTGGGGTACATATGACTCTTTTGATCACTTTTTATACCATTTTGTGGGAAGTGCATTGGGAAAAATTGCAATTCCATCATAGTTTTTCTTTTTTTTTTTTATGACGTTCACCGTGCAGTAAAAGTACGTGATCCTTTTATAGATCAGGTCGTTATGGACCATACCAAAGATGTTTAGTGTTTTTCATTTTTTTACATTTTTAACAAATTATATGTGCGGATATAGGAAGATTTTTTTACCTTTTTTTTCACTTTATTTTTACACTTTTTTTTACTCAGACCACTTGAATTTTGAAGATCTAGTGGGTCTGATGCCTTTACAATACACTGCAGTACACTGTATAGTGTACTGCAGTGTATTGTCATTCACAGTAAGCCTGATCAGGCTCAGCTATACCTAGGCAATCTGGATGCCTGTGAAGGCGTCCGGTTGCCATGGTAACAATCGGGACGCTGCCACAGTTTACCCTCAGTTTATCCTTCAAGCATCGGGCCGCTGCCAAAGCAGAGAAGCGGCCCGATGGTTATCTCCTCCATACAGCGGTCCCTAAGGAGTGCGACATGGAAGGGGTTAAATGGCCGATATCGGTGCCAGCACTAATGTTGTCCGTTTCAAGTAGAGTGTCAGCTGTATGTTACAGCTAACACTCTGACGCGCTGCCACTCTGCAAATCTTGACTTGGGGGAGGAGGGGGGTTTGTTGCATCACCGGCCATCCTGAAGGAAGGGGGGGCTTGTTGCAGCGCCGGCTATCCTGAAGGGGTGTGGCTTGTTGCCATCCTGAAGGGGAAGGGAGTGACGGCTTTTATGGGGGTGAGGACGGCCATCCTGCACGGCAGGGGACGGGGGAAAGAGGGATGGCATCGGGCTGCTGCCACAGCAGAGTAGCGGCCCGATTGTTAAGCCCCTTCCATACAGCTGTCCCTAAGGACCATGGCATGGAAGGGGTTATGTCTGCAGTTTGAAGCAGACTGTCAGCTGTATGTTGCAACTGACAGCAGAGGTCGCACTACATTTTTTCCAGAAAAGTAAAAATACTCCTCTTAACAATTTTTAGGAATATTTTTAGTCGAGGAGGAGTACAAATTTTGCGGTAATTCACATATATAATGCATTGGCCCACATAACACTATGAGGCTGATATTTCTGCAGGGAAACCATTGCTAGTCTCCCATGCAGAAATAAATGTAGACAATCTTACATTTATCCAACATCATACACTAAACATAAGACCTCTGCTGCCATACACAGCACTCACCTGACGCTGCCATACACTACGCCCACCTGACGCTGCCATACACAGCGCCCACCTGAAGCTGACATACACAGCGCCCACCTGACGCTGCCATACACAGCGCCCACCTGACGCTGCCATACACTGCGCCCACCTGACGCTGCCATACACTGCGCCCACCTGACGCTGCCATACACAGGGCCCACCTGACGCTGCCATACACAGGGCCCAACTGATGCTGCTATACACCGTGCCCACCTGATGCTGTCATACACAGCGCCCACCTGATGCTGCCATACACAGTGCCCACCTGATGCTGCCATACACAGCTCCCACCTGATGCTGCCATACACAGCACCCACCTGACGCTGCCATACACAGCGCCCACCTGACGCTGCCATACACAGCGCCCACCTGACGCTGCCATACACAGCGCCCACCTGACGCTGCCATACGCAGCGCCCACCTGACACTGCCATACACAGTGCCCACCTGACGCTGCCATACACAGCGCCCACCTGACGCTGCCATACACAGCGCCCACCTGACACTACTATATACATATTACATACATAGCTCTACCACATGCCCATTACACAGATAGTTTACTATATACACATTGCACACACAGAACTGCTACATGTCCATTACACAGATAGAACTACTGTGTGCACGTTACACACAGAAAACTGTACAACAGACTGGTTACACTGACATAGCCCTGCTTTATGCACATCTTCCATACATAAAATGCCTCTGCATTCTCCACCAGCACAGTCCTACAGGGAGCCTGTGTTCCCCTAACTCCTCCCACACACATGGCTGATCACATGACTGCGACATCACCACAGGTCCTGTAACCACAATGTAGTCTGGAGCTGCTCCTGGTGAAAGAGATGTCTGTGAGGGGTGGGGCTTCTCAGGAGAGGGGCGTGGCTTCATGTGTGCTGGTGTTCTGTCAGAAAATCTTACCTTGTCAGATTCCCTTAGCCCACGTAACTTCCGGGGGTGTGCCAGGGGTGTGCACCTCCGCGCAAGCACAGTACCACGGCACAGCGCCTCAGCGCAAGCTCATTACCAGGGCATGGGTAAGGTAAAATTACAGTAAGCGTTGACTCATGGACGAGTGCACGGACACTGCGCATGCGCCCAACCGCGCGTGCACTCCCTGAGAGTGCACGCGTGGTGTCCATGCGCGCGTCCATGAGTCAACGCTCACTGTAATTTTACATTACCCATGGCCTGGTACTGCGTTTACGCGGAGGCGCCATGCCATGGTACTGCACTTGCGCGGAGTCGCACACCGCCGTCACACCCCCGGAAATCACGGGGAGTAAGGGAATATGACGAGGTCCTGGCAGCTTCTGATACAGCGGATACATAGCTCCTGACTGTGGGGAAGAGACAGTGCGCGCTCCTGTGTGCACACAGGAGGAGTTACAAAAAAACAGATGACAGATTCTCTGTTAACTCACTGAGAGCAGCCTGCTGTGCATAGGAAGCATAGCAGGCTGTAGAGCAAAAACGAAAAAAGATAAATAAATAGAACCAATTGGAGAAATTATTTTCTCCACAAAATAAATTAGTGTAAATTACTATTTTTTTTCTACAAAGGTGTCTGTCCGTATCCATTAATCCTGTAGATCTTTCACACTGCAATGCTTTTGTCTTCTGGCACCGTGGAGAAAAACTGCCAGATGGGAGATACCTGCACCCACAGTATCAATGGCATCGACCAGTTCCTGAGCTGGCCATAATAGAAGCAGAACTGGCCCTGGCAGGTTTTTGGGAGATTCTGGCCATATGTGGCACCCTACACCTCTGATACTATCTCCTCCTCGGCACCCCGATTCAGCTCCCCCCAGGTTCTGTCCAACACACAATCATCATCATAGTCCTCACCCTTCCCACCACTTTTTATCAGACTTTGATATGTCATTGTGGGCTCCTTGTCCCCCCTCTGGATTCACTGCTCTGTATTTGCCACTGTCACTCACACTGCTCCTACCACCACTATTATGGCTACATGCCACTACTACCACCACCAGCACAGTTATGCATGGAGTCCCCCATCTCCCTCTGAACCTCCTCCTCATAACAATATAAACACTGACTGTTTTCAAAAGTCATCAACAGAGAGACATTTTTAATATCTTCCAAAGTGTGTGGTAGGGTTTTATGGAAATATGTAGGCACCCCACTAGGGGGGGTTTGTGAAGACAGAGAAGATTTAACTGAAACTGAAGGGCTTATCTGAGGTTGCAAGAAGGGGGAGTAGGAGAAATGCTGTGACTCCTGCTTCCAATCACAGTGTCAGACTCAGAGGTGACCTCCACATCATCCTGCTGGGGTGAGCCATCCAGTCCCCAATCTCATCCTCTTTGTCTTCTATAATAATTTTCTGTCTTTCAGAAGTCAGGGAGAACTGTGGCCTACTACTACCACTACTACTGGTCAGATGGCTGGTGCTGCTACTGCTGCTGCACACATTCTGACTCTTGGAGGACGAAGCCTGGGTCTTTCATTTTTTACCTTTCTATTTTACAGACATTTTATTATAAGCCATATAAATGAAAAGCCAGATGTTGCCTATATTTCTAAATATTTGGTACACACAGATTGTTAAACAGTTCTAGCCAAATTGCAACTGTGTTTTCTGAAATTTAAAGACACACTTTCTACAAACACACTGCACACTAGTATTAACAATTTACTTTGGAAATAATGCATTGTTTGCAGTGATATGTATTCAAAGTATTTATTCATTTAATATCATTAGTTTAACAATTAAAATATTGCACTAAAAATGTCTATGTAAAATGCGGTCTGCTGCAATAATGCATCCACATACACAAATATCAAATATATCACATGTCTTTAAAATATATATACAGGTCCTTCTAAAAAAATTTGCATATTGTGATAAAGTTCATTATTTTCTGTAATGTACTGATAAACATTAGACTTTCATATATTTTAGATTCATTACACACCAACTGAAGTAGTTCAAGCCTTTTATTGTTTTAATATTGATGATTTTGGCATACAGCTCATGAAAACCTAAAATTCCTATCTAAAAAAATTAGCATATCATGAAAAGGTTCTCTAAACGAGCTATTAACCTAATCATCTGAATCAACTAATTAACTCTAAACACCTGCAAAAGATTCCTGAGGCTTTTAAAAACTCCCAGCCTGGTTCATTACTTAAAACTGCAATCATGGGTAAGACTGCCGACCTGACTGCTGTCCAGAAGGCCATCATTGACACCCTCAAGCAAGAGGGTAAGACACAGAAAGAAATTTCTGAACGAATAGGCTGTTCCCAGAGTGCTGTATCAAGGCACCTCAGTGGGAAGTCTGTGGGAAGGAAAAAGTGTGGCAGAAAACGCTGCACAACGAGAAGAGGTGACCGGACCCTGAGGAAGATTGTGGAGAAGGACCGATTCCAGACCTTGGGGGACCTGCGGAAGCAGTGGACTGAGTCTGGAGTAGAAACATCCAGGGCCACCTTGTACAGGCGTGTGCAGGAAATGGGCTACAGGTGCCGCATTCCCCAGGTCAAGCCACTTTTGAACCAGAAACTGCGGCAGAAGTGCCTGACCTGGGCTACAGAGAAGCAGCACTGGACTGTGGGCATGTCATTCGGAAATCAAGGTGCCAGAGTCTGGAGGAAGACTGGGGAGAGGGAAATGCCAAAATGCCTGAAGTCCAGTGTCAAGTACCCACAGTCAGTGATGGTCTGGGGTGCCATGTCAGCTGCTGGTGTTGGTCCACTGTGTTTTATCAAGGGCAGGGTCAATGCAGCTAGCTATCAGGAGATTTTGGAGCACTTCATGCTTCCATCTGCTGAAAAGCTTTATGGAGATGAAGATTTCATTTTTCAGCACGACCTGGCACCTGCTCACAGTGCCAACACCACTGGTAAATGGTTTACTGACCATGGTATTACTGTGTTCAATTGGCCTGCCAACTCTCCTGACCTGAACCCCATAGAGAATCTGTGGGATATTGGGAAGAGAAAGTTGAGAGACGCAAGACCCAACACTCTGGATGAGCTTAGGGCCGCTATCGAAGCATCCTGGGCCTCCATAACACCTCAGCAGTGCCACAGGCTGATTGCCTCCATGCCACGCCGTATTGAAGCAGTCATTTCTGCAAAAGGATTCCCGACCAATATTGAGTGCATAACTGAACATAATTATTTGAAGGTTGACTTTTTTTGTATTAAAAACACTTTTCTTTTATTGGTCGGATGAAATATGCTAATTTTTTTAGATAGGAAATTTGGGTTTTCATGAGCTGTATGCCAAAATCATCAATATTAAAATAATAAAAGGCTTGAACTACTTCAGTTGGTGTGTAATGAATCTAAAATATATGAAAGTCTAATGTTTATCAGTACATTACAGAAAATAATGAACTTTATCACAATATGCTAATTGTTTGAGAAGGACCTGTATATAGTAAAGGCTGTGTACAGCCTGCATTTGTGCGAGGAGATCTCTCCCCTATTTATTCTCAGCGGTCCAAGCAGGAGGGCGCTCGTTTCCTGTGCTCTGTACCTACCTCAGCAGATTCGTGACGCCACTTCCGGTTCCAGCGTCCTCCGTTTCGTTCCTGCAGAGCGCAGCGCCAGCGGTAGTAACTGCTTTGGCGCATCCATCTGGCTGCGGCCTCCCAATAGCACCTGGCGCTTCTCCTCCTGCCGCGTCTGCTCCTCGTCCGGACGCGTTAGGCAACCTGGAGGGCCTCCAGGCATCGGTCGGGGGTTTCGGTCGGCGTCCAGACGGCTTCCCCTCCAGGTATCCTGGCGATCAGCCAGCTCGGACGTTGCGGCCGGCGGGCGGATCCGTCCGTCAGCCGCGGGGCTTCAGCAGCCTTACTCTCTTCCCATCATGAGAAGGCGTCATCCGGACCTCTGGGGATCGTGCAGGGGTTATGATGGATTCAGGGATCCTGGGGAAACCAGGGCATGGGAACGGCAGACAGCCAATACCTCTGTTCAGGAGGCTCATGCAGCTTGCTATGAGTTCCAGCCACTGCGGGCCAGCAGCTGGTGCTATCTGTCTGTCAGTTGCTGCCCTTAACCCCTGCATTGTCATAAAAAAAAGAAAAAAGTTGGATAGCTTTCTTCACTGACTGCATACTGTTGTCCAGGCCGCACAGGGCTCCGGCTTCGCTAAAATTTCCACGTATCTCCTCCATTTACCCAGGTCCAGGTTCCCTGTATCGTTCAGGTTTCAGGTAGTTCTCTGTATCGCTCAGGTTCCATGTATTTCCCGGTATTCGCTCAGGTATTATGTATTTCCCTGAATCGCGCAGGTTTTATGTTTTTCCCGCTATCATTCAGGTTTTATCTATTTCCCTGAGTCGCTCGGGTGTTATGTATTCTCTGAATCGCTCGGGTGTTATGTATTCCTTGAGTCGCTCGGGTGTCATGTAGTCCCTGAATAGCTCGGGGGTTGCGTGTTCCCTGAATCGCTCAGGTGTTACGTATTCCCTGAATAGCTCAGGTGTTATGTATTCCCTAAATCGCTCAGGTGTTATGTATTCCCTGAATTGCTCAGGTGCCATGTATTTCCCTGATTCGCTCGGGTTTTGTTTTTCCTGTCTCTTTCAGGTTGTTTGTTTTCCAGGTGGTATATTTTCCCTGAGTCAGTCTGGTTATGTATTCCCCTGAGTCGCTCAGGGTTAGGTACTCCCTGAGTCGCTCAGGTGTTATGAATTCCCTGAATCGCTCAGGTGTTATGTATTCCCTGAATCTCTCAGGTGTTATGTATTCCCTGAATCACTCAGGTGTTATGTATTCCCTGAGTCGCTCGGGTGTTATGTATTACCTGAATCTCTCGGGGTTATGTTATTCCCTGAATCGCTCAGGTGTCATGCAGTCCCCGAATCGCTCAGGTGTTATGTATTACCTGAATCGCTCAGGTGTCATGTATTCCCTGAATCGCTCAGGTGCCATGTATTTCCCTGATTCGCTCAGGTTTTTGTTTTTTCCTGTCTCTTTCAGGTTGGTTGTTTTCCAGGTGGTATATTTTCCCTGAATCAGTCTGGTTATGTATTCCCCTGAATCACTCAGGGTTAGGTACTCCCTGAATCGCTCAGGTGTTATGTATTCCCTGAGTCGCTCGGGTGTTATGTACAAACCGGATTCCAAAAAAGTTGGGACACTATACAAATCGCGAATAAAAACTGAATGCAATGATGTGGAGGTGCCAACTTCTAATATTTTATTCAGAATAGAACATAAATCACGGAACAAAAGTTTAAAATGAGGAAATGTACCATTTTAAGGGGAAAATATGTTGAATCAGAATTTCATGGTGTCAACAAATCCCCAAAAAGTTGGGACAAGGCCATTTTCACCACTGTGTGGCATCTCCCCTTCTTCTTACAACACTCAACAGACGTCTGGGGACCGAGGAGACCAGTTTCTCAAGTTTAGAAATAGGAGTGCTCTCCCATTCTTGTCTAATACAGGCCTCTAACTGTTCAATCGTCTTGGGCCTTCTTTGTTGCACCTTCCTCTTTATGATGCGCCAAATGTTCTCTATAGGTGAAAGATCTGGACTGCAGACTGGCCATTTCAGTACCCGGATCCTTCTCCTACGCAGCCATGAGGTTGTGATTGATGCAGAATGTGGTCTGGCATTATCTTGTTGAAAAATGCAGGGTCTTCCCTGAAAGAGATGACGTCTGGATGGGAGCATATGTTGTTCTAGAACCTGAATATATTTTTCTGCATTGATGGTGCCTTTCCAGACATGCAAGCTGCCCATGCCACACGCACTCATGCAACCCCATACCATCAGAGATGCAGGCTTCTGAACTGAGCGTTGATAACAACTTGGGTTGTCCTTGTCCTCTTTGGTCCGGATGACATGGCGTCCCAGATTTCCAAAAAGAACTTTGAATCGTGACTCGTCTGACCACAGAACAGTCTTCCATTTTGCCACACTCCATTTTAAATGATCCCTGACCCAGTGAAAACGCCTTAGCTTGTGGATCTTGCTTAGAAATGGCTTCTTCTTTGCACTGTAGAGTTTCAGCTGGCAACGGCGGATGGCACGGTGGATTGTGTTCACTGACAATGGTTTCTGGAAGTATTCCTGAGCCCATTCTGTGATTTCCTTTACAGTAGCGTTCCTGTTTGTGTTGCAGTGTCGTTTAAGGGCCCGGAGATCACGGCCATCCAGTATGGTTTTACGGCCTTGACCCTTACGCACAGAGATTGTTCCAGATTCTCAGAATCTTCGGATGATGTTATGCACAGTTGATGATGATAGATGCAAAGTCTTTGCAATTTTTCGCTGGGTAACACCTTTCTGATATTGCTCCACTATATTTCTGCGCAACATTGTGGGAATTGGTGATCCTCTACCCATCTTGGCTTCTGAATGACACTGCCACTCTGAGAAGCTCTTTTTATACCCATTCATGTTGCCAATTGACCTAATTAGTATTAATTGGTCTTCCAGCTCTTCGTTATGCTCAAATTTACTTTTTCCAGCCTCTTATTGCTACTTGTCCCAACTTTTTGGGGATTTGTTGACACCGTGAAAATTTGAATCAACGTATTTTTCCTTTAAAATTATACATTTACTCGGATTAAACGTTTGATCTGTCATCTACGTTCTATTACAAATAAAATATTGACATTTGCCATCTCCACATCATTGCATTCAGTTTTTATTCACAATTTGTTTAGTGTCCCAACTTTTTTGGAATCAGGTTTGTATTCCCTGAGTCGCTCGGGTGTCATGTAGTCCCTGAGTCGCTCGGGTGTTACGTATTCCCTGAATCGCTCGGGTGTTATGTGTTCCCTGAATCACTCAGGTGTTATGTATTCCCTGAATTGCTCAGGTGCCATGTATTTCCCTGATTTGCTCAGATTTTTGTTTTTTCCTGTCTTTTTCAGGTTGGTTGTTTTCCAGGTGGTATATTTTCCCTGAATCGGTCTGGTTATGTATTCCCCTGAATCGCTCAGGGTTAGGTACTCCCTGAATCGCTCAGGTGTTATGTATTCCCTGAATCACTCAGGTGTTATGTGTTCCCTGAAATCGCTCAGGTGTTATGTATTCCCTGAATCACTCAGGTGTTATGTATTCCCTGAATCACTCAGGTGTTATGTATTCCCTGAATCGCTCAGGGTTATGTATTCCCTGAATCTCTCAGGTGTCATGTATTCCCTGATTCGCTCAGGTGCTATGTATTTCCCTGATTCGCTCAGGTTTTTGTTTTTTCCTGTCTCTCAGGTTGGTTGTTTTCCAGGTGGTATACTTTCCCCGAATCAGTTTGGCTATGTATTCCCCTGAATCTCTCAGGGTTAGGTACTCCCTGAATCGCTCAGGTGTTATGTATTCCCTGAATCGCTCGGGGGTTATGTATTACCCGAATCGCTCAGGTGTTATGTATTCTCTGAATCGCTCAGGTGTTATGTATTCCCTGAATCGCTCAGGTGTCATGTAGTCCCCGAATCGCTCGGGTGTTATGTATTCCCTGAATCGCTCGGGTGTTATGTATTCCCTGAATCGCTCGGGTGTTATGTATTCCCTGAATCGCTCAGGTGTTATGTATTCCCTGAATCGCTCAGGTGTCATGTATTTCCCTGATTCGCTCAGGTTTTAGTTTTTTCCTGTCTCTTCAGGTTGGTTGTTTTCCAGGTGGTATATTTTCCCTAAATCAGTCTGGTTATGTATTCCCCTGAATCACGCAGGTGTAGGTATTGGCCTGAATCGCTCAGGCTTCTGCATTTTTTCCCTGGTCTCTCAGGGGGTAGGTAGCGGCCGGGTCCGCTCAGGTTTAAGGTAATGCCCGACGCACCCAGGTGTCTGTCATCTTCACGAAGGTGCATGTAATTGCCTGATTCGCTCAGGATTCCATGTTTTGCCTGAACCGCTCAGGATTCAATGTATTTGCCTGAATCGCTCAGGTTCCATGCATCTGCCTGAAACGCTCAGGTTTTTTTTCAGCAGTGTCCGGCTGGTTCCTGGTTACCCGGTTCGTGTCCTGCATGTCTAGATTCCTGATTCGCTCAGGTCTTGTTTCATGCAGAGAGACTTCGGCCCTGAGTCTCCTTCGCTTCATTCCAGTGCCACCAGATCACAACCCTCTCTGGGTCTCGTACCAACGCAAGCTTATTTTTTCATGTGAACAGGGCCTCAGGCCTCCGGAATTTCGGTCCATCCTCAATTGTGTCGCAGGGCTCCTCCGTGTCCGGTCACTCCACGGTGCCAGGTTTCAGGTCTTCAGTATCGCCGGAGAGTTGGTCAGCGCTGTCCGTTGATTCGGTATAAAGATGTCCCAAGCTACAGAGTCGGATGATAACATGTCCTTACCCGGGTTTTCGGTGTCGGGACGCACAAGTAACCCGTCCCTTCGTAGCTGGACGATCCCGAAACTCATTGCGGAGCTTTACAGAAGGGGAATCCGTCGTCCCGCTTCAGCTAGGAAGGCGGAACTCTATCGTCTCCTGCTGGCGGAGCCAGAGGGTTCTAAGGACCGGCCCTCTCTCTCCTCCATTCAGCTGTCCCTGCTGCAGTTGCAGTCCACCATCGGCAGTCTGGCCGGTTCGGTGGCAAATGTCCAGCCAGAAGGGGGGGATTAGAAGTCCGCTCGGACCTTAGTCTAGCATTCTTTAGCCGCCAATACCGCCAGAAATTATGATGCCAGGTTCAAGGTCTTTAGTCAGTTTGTAGACACCCATCCGCAGGGGGAGGTGGACGAAGTCACATTTCTCATGGCGTTTATAGTTCATTGCCACTCTCACCGCCACCTATCGTTCAACACCATCAAGCTGTATCTGGCAGGCATTCAGCACCATCGGATGCTCGGTGACCCCTCTGCCAAGTCCATTCTGGCTAATCAAGCCATTAAGGCTACTCTCAGGGGTATTCAGAAGGATAGCACGGCGGTTCAGGTGCGCAGGCTACCAGTCTCGGGTGAGCTATTCCGTAGGTTGTCCGTAGCCCTACACGGTCTCCCTTTTGGGCACTCGGCCAGCATCTCCACCAAAGCGGCCATGTACCTTGGGTTCTCTGGGTTTATTAGGCCGGGGAGTTCACCTGCTGCTCGGTCAATTGTTCAACCCTGCTCAGGCGGCTCTTGTCTGGAATTCGGACCATTTTACACTGTCCATCCCGTCTACCAAAACCAATCAGGCAGGTCCTCCACCGAGGTAGAGTTCTTCCCCACGTCCAATTGCTGGTGTCCCATCAAGGTTCTAAAGGAACTTTTAGCCTCACTTCAGTCTCCCGCCTTAGACGGCACGTTGCTCCCGATAACGGTAGGCCCCTTCCTTCTGTCCTTTTCAGCTCCAACATCTGCACACTGGCGGCAGGGTTGGGATACAATCCCAGTTCTATCTCCGGACACTCCTTTCACTTAGGGGCCCCTTCCGCAGCATCCAGTCAGGTGCCGGCTCATGTCATCCACAATATGGGTCGTTGGCGGTCGTCATGTTATGCAGGGTACATCCCCAATCCCCAGGCTGAAATTTCCAGAGCCTCCTTTGCTCAGTAAAACTGTTGCACCCTACACTGTGCCAGTCGTCATTATTTTGCCCACATATTTAGGCCTTACCTCGTCTCTGGCTCCGGGCACACTCCAGCCAGATAGGTCAGGGCAGTACGTAGGCATGCCTCTTCTGTTCCTCGCTCAGCTCCTACTGCAATTAGTAAAGGCTGTGTACAGCCTGTAATTGTGGGAGGAGCTCTCTCCCCTATTTATTCTCAGCGGTCCAAGCAGGAGGGCGCTCGTTTCATGTGCCCCTCCCTCCCGTCCCATTTTCTCATCTATTCCTCCTTGGGTGGCCCACATATTTAGGCCTTACCTCGTCTCTGGCTCCGGGCACACTCCAGCCAGATAGGTCAGGGCAGTACGTAGGCATGCCTCTTCTGTTCCTCGCTCAGCTCCTACTACAAATATATATGTTGTCCAGAAAATGAACGGCACTCCTTTGGATGGTAAAAACGAACTCCTTTATTCACCCGTGCGGTGCAACGCTTCGGCTCAGCACAAGAGCCTTTTTCACCGCAAGGGTGAATAAAGGAGTTATTTTTTACCATCCATAGGAGTGCCGTTCATTTTCTGGACTATTATTGGGGTAAGAAGTCTTTTTCCTTCAGAACGTGCACCCACATTTTTTTCATCTAGCTGGTGCCGCCATGTTTCTCCACTATATAAAAATATCAAAATATATATATATAAATAAATGTAATCCTGGGAACTATTATAACATTGAAATGTGATAATAAGACAACTTAGGGTTAGCAATGAGCGTTCCTTTAAATCACTCACTAACAACATCTGCTGAAGTCTACATTTCCGGAACTTTGTCAGCCCCATTCAGGAGATAATTTACAAATGTTTTGTTCTTTTTCCTTTCTTCCCAGTGCAGCGTTTCCCTCCGCGTGTTATCTTTATTTGTGTCTGACGCTTGCCTTTTTATTACAAGATTACACCCTTTGCTTTCTATCTTCTTAATTATCTCTCTTCTTGTTCCCCTTATATTTTTATTTGCTTTCTTTTGTAACTTGCCAAGTATCTTGTTTTGTTTCCGACTTTCTCTTCTTTTGTCTGACTTATTGGTTTTCCTATTTGTTGTTCGGTGCTTCCCAAACTGAAGCAGAATATCCTTCTCGCAGGACAGTTATCTTCTCCAATAATACTGATAATAATAATGAGACCTGAAAATATTATTAAACTTATAATTCACTTGTTGATATGAAACTAGATAGATGGAATTTAAAAATGTCCTTGTCTTTTTTATGAGATGCTGTGGGGAGAAGGTAAGTGTTCTGCTGCTGTGTTAGACTTATAATGACTTATTACTGAGATATGTAAATGAAAAAAACATTTCCATTTTTACATTTATATTAAATGTACTCTTAATTTATTGTTCCATCTGTATCTATAAAGTGATGATCCATTCTTGAGCAAACTTGATCACATGTGAGTATTCTATTTATTTTTTAAACAAATAATGGATAGATGTTTTTTTGGGATAGAATTTGCTGAAGTTACTCCATGTATTCTACTTCCTGGCCTGGTTCTTTAATTTCCTATTTGTTTGGACTTTCAGTCTTTCTTAACTCTCTCAGTCAGACCATCTCTACGACCAGAGAGAGACCCCCTGTATTTAATTGGAACATAACACATTACACTAATCAAGGCAATGATCTTCTGTTGACATCAATATCTAGGCTTTTCAAGAGAACAATAGAGCTGCCATACTTTTATCCCACTTTTATGCCTACTGCTATCACAATTTCCTTGCAGCAGTAGTCACCTGACAATAAATTACGCATCTATATAGGAGATTTTTATTTTTTATTTTATTTTTTTATTGTATGCTCTCCCTGTGTTTGCGAGGAATTCCTCCAGGTACTCTGGTTTCCTACCACACTCCAAAAGACATAATAATAGGGAAGTTAGATTCAGGGGCGGATTGGCCATAGACCTTACAGGAAAATTTCCCGTTGTGCGGATGCCGTGGCCCTACTCACAGCCGGTCAGTGGAAGTTTTTGGGGATGTATTTTGTGATGGACTGTGGTATTTGGCTCTGTTGGGGTGGTATAATGTACCACAATATGGTATTGCTATACCTGCCTTCTGTCAATTTGGACCCAACTACAAAACGCGGCCACTTTTAGTACTGTTTCCAGGGCCACATTAAGTTCCCAGTCCTCCCTAGGTTAGATTGAAAGCTCCACTGGGGACAGTAAGTGAAAGAAATGTCTGTAAAGCACTGCAGAATATGCTGGCGCTATAGAAGTAAAAATAAAAATACAGTAGCCAAAAATTCTAAAAAATGTTTTCTATGAATATTAAGTTAAAATATAAATTTCTGATGGATGCTTCTCTTTACTCTAAATTGGGTCAATTATGGGCTAATTAATATACTGTATCTTTCTAGTGGTCAAAGTTTTGCTCTTCTGATATGGTCCAAAGTCTAGTGTATACATTGCCTATAACTCAGTGTTCCAAAATTTCTTTGGTTCTTACATTTTTAGACTGATGAGTCAAAGTCACCCAAGCAATCTTTTTAGCCTGGAGCCCTGCCATTTTGGAAAACTCCATTAAAGGGATTGTGCCAAGATTTAAAGCAAACCTCTTAACAAACTTTGCTTTTATCAATAATACATTGTGCATACATGAGAAATAACATATTTCTGGCTATCATATTACTTGTACTAATTGCATTTTTAGCAGTTTTCCCCTGTGCATGCTGAATGTCTAATTTGCAGTTCTTCCAGAGATGGTGGCTGGAGACTTGCTGCACACTTCTACTGCACACAGAAAGTAGAGGAGAATCTGCTTCCTAATCTTCTTTTACTCACACAGAAGCCCCAAGATCATGGAGCACATTAACCACCTCCCGACCGCCTAACGCACCGATGCGTCCGGGAGGTGGTTGATTTACTCCTCCTGGACGCATCGGCGCGTCATCTCGCGATAGCCGAGATTTCCTGTGAACGCGCGCACACAGGCGCGCGTGCTCACAGGAACGGAAGGTCAGCGAGTGGATCTCCAGCCTGCCAGCGGCGATCGCTCGCTGGCAGGCTGGAGATGTGATTTTTTTAACCCCTAACAGGTATATTAGACGCTGTTTTGATAACAGCGTCTAATATACCTGCTACCTGGTCCTCTGGTGGTCCCTTTTGTTAGGATCGACCACCAGAGGACACAGGCAGCTCAGTAAAGTCGCACCAAACACCACACTACACCCCCCCCCTGTCACTTATTAACCCTTTATGAACCACTGATCACCCCATATAGACTCCCTAATCACCCCCCTGTCATTGATCACCCCCCTGTAAGGCTCCATTCAGAGGTCCGTATGATTTTTACGGATCCACGGATACATGGATCGGATCCGCAAAACGCATACGGAAGTCTGAATGGAGCCTTACAGGGGGGTGATCAATGACAAGGGGGTGATCACGCATATAGACTTCCTGATCACTTCCCTGTCATTGATCACCCCCTGTCATTAATCACCCCCCTGTAAGGCTCCATTGAGTCGTCCATATGATTTTTACGGATCCATGGATACATGGATCGGATCCGCAAAACACATACGGACGTCTGAATGGAGCCTTACAGGGGGGTGATCAATGACAGGGAGGTGATCACCCATATAGACTCCCTGATCACCCCCCTGTCATTGATCACCCCCCTGTAAGGCTCCATTCAGACGTCCGTATGATTTTTACGGATCCACTGATACATGGATCGGATCCGCAAAACACATGCGGAAGTCTGAATGGAGCCTTACAGGGGGGTGATCAATGACAAGGGGGTGATCACGCATATAGACTTCCTGATCACTTCCCTGTCATTGATCACCCCCCTGTCATTGATCACCCCCCTGTAAGGCTCCATTCAGACGTCCGTATGATTTTTACGGATCCACTGATACATGGATCGGATCCGCAAAACACATACGGACGTCTGAATGGAGCCTTACAGGGGGGTGATCAATGACAGGGAGGTGATCACCCATATAGATTCCCTGATCACCCCCCTGTCATTGATCACCCCCCTGTCATTGATCACCCCCCTGTAAGGCTCCATTCAGACGTCCGTATGATTTTTACGAATCCACTGATACATGGATCGGATCCGCAAAACACATACGGACGTCTGAATGGAGCCTTACAGGGGGGTGATCAATGACAAGGGGGTGATCACGCATATAGACTTCCTGATCACTTCCCTGTCATTGATCACCCCCCTGTCATTGATCACCCCCCTGTAAGGCTCCATTCAGACGTCCGTATGTGTTTTGCGGATCCGATCCATGTATCAGTGGATCCGTAAAAATCATACGGACGTCTGAATGGAGCCTTACAGGGGGGTGATCAATGACAGGGGGGTGATCAATGACAGGGAAGTGATCAGGAAGTCTATATGCGTGATCACCCCCTTGTCATTGATCACCCCCCTGTAAGGCTCCATTCAGACGTCCGTATGCGTTTTGCGGATCCGATCCATGTATCAGTGGATCCGTAAAAATCATACGGACGTCTGAATGGAGCCTTACAGGGGGGTGATCAATGACAGGGGGGTGATCAATGACAGGGAAGTGATCAGGAAGTCTATATGCGTGATCACCCCCTTGTCATTGATCACCCCCCTGTAAAGCTCCATTCAGACGTCCGTATGCGTTTTGCGGATCCGATCCATGTATCAGTGGATCTGTAAAAATCATACGGACGTCTGAATGGAGCCTTACAGGGGGGTGATCAATGACAAGGGGGGGATCACGCATATAGACTTCCTGATCACTTCCCTGTCATTGATCACCCCCCTGTAAGGCTCCATTCAGACGTCCGTATGATTTTTACGGATCCACTGATACATGGATCGGATCCGCAAAACGCATACGGATGTCTGAATGGAGCCTTACAGGGGGGTGATCAATGACAAGGGGGTGATCACGCATATAGACTTCCTGATCACTTCCCTGTCATTGATCACCCCCCTGTCATTGATCACCCCCCTGTAAGGCTCCATTCAGACGTCCGTATGATTTTTACGGATCCACTAATACATGGATCCGCAAAACACATACGGACGTCTGAATGGAGCCTTACAGGGGGGTGATCAATGACAAGGGGGTGATCAATGACAGGGGGGTGATCAATGACAGGGGGGTGATCAGGGAGTCTATATGGGTGATCACCCCCCTGTCATTGATCACCCCCCTGTCATTGATCACCCCCTGTAAGGCTCCATTCAGACATTTTTTTGGCCCAAGTTAGCGGAATTTTTTTTTTTTTTTTTCTTACAAAGTCTCATATTCCACTAACTTGTGTCAAAAAATAAAATCTCACATGAACTCACCATACCCCTCACGGAATCCAAATGTGTAACATTTTTTAGACATTTATATTCCAGACTTCTTCTCACGCTTTAGGGCCCCTAAAATGCCAGGGCAGTATAAATACCCCACATGTGACCCCATTTCGGAAAGAAGACACCCCAAGGTATTCCGTGAGGGGCATATTGAGTCCATGAAAGATTTACATTTTTGTCCCAAGTTAGCGGAAAGGGAGACTTTGTGAGAAAAAAAAAATCAATTTCCGCTAACTTGTGCCCAAAAAAAAAATTTCTATGAACTCTCCATGCCGCTCATTGAATACCTTGGGGTGTCTTCTTTCCAAAATGGGGTCACATGTGGGGTATTTATACTGCCCTGGCTTTTTAGGGGCCCTAAAGCGTGAGAAGAAGTCTGGGATCCAAATGTCTAAAAATGCCCTCCTAAAAGGAATTTGGGCCCCTTTGCGCATCTAGGCTGCAAAAAAGTGTCACACATCTGGTATCGCCGTACTCAGGAGAAGTTGGGGAATGTGTTTTGGGGTGTCATTTTACATATACCCATGCTGGGTGAGAGAAATATCTTGGCAAAAGACAACTTTGCCCATTTTTTTATACAAAGTTGGCATTTGACCAAGATATTTTTCTCACCCAGCATGGGTATATGTAAAATGACACCCCAAAACACATTCCCCAACTTCTCCTGAGTACGGCGATACCACATGTGTGACACTTTTTTGCCGCCTAGGTGGGCAAAGGGGCACACATTCCAAAGAGCACCTTTAGGATTTCACCGGCCATTTTTTACACATTTTGATTTCAAACTACTTACCACACATATGGGCCCCTAAATTGCCAGGGCAGTATAACTACCCCACAAGTGACCCCATTTTGGAAAGAAGACACCCCAAGGTATTCCGTGAGGGGCATGGCGAGTTCCTAGAATTTTATATTTTTTGTCGCAAGTTAGTGGAATATGAGACTTTGTAAGGAAAAAAAGAAAAAAAAAAAATCATCATTTTCCGCTAACTTGTGACAAAAAATAAAAAATTATAGGAACTCGCCGTGCCCGTCACGGAATACCTTGGGGTGTCTTCTTTCCAAAATGGGGTCACTTGTGGCGTAGTTATACTGCCCTGGCATGTTAGGGGCCCATATGCGTGAGAAGTAGTTTGCAATCAAAATGTGTAAAAAATGGCCTGCGAAATCCGAAAGGTGCACTTTGGAATATGTGCCCCTTTGCCCACCTTGGCTGCAAAAAAGTGTCACACATCTGGTATCGCCGTACTCAGGAGAAGTTGGGGAATGTGTTTTGGGGTGTCATTTTACATATACCCATGCTGGGTGAGAGAAATATCTTGGCAAAAGACAACTTTGCCCATTTTTTTATACAAAGTTGGCATTTGACCAAGATATTTTTCTCACCCAGCATGGGTATATGTAAAATGACACCCCAAAACACATTCCCCAACTTCTCCTGAGTACGGCGATACCAGATGTGTGACACTTTTTTGCAGCCAAGGTGGGCAAAGGGGCACATATTCCAAAGTGCACCTTTCGGATTTCGCAGGCCATTTTTTACACATTTTGATTGCAAACTACTTCTCACGCATATGGGCCCCTAACATGCCAGGGCAGTATAACTACGCCACAAGTGACCCCATTTTGGAAAGAAGACACCCCAAGGTATTCCGTGAGGGGCATGGCGAGTTCCTAGAATTTTTTATTTTTTGTCGCAAGTTAGTGGAATATGAGACTTTGTAAGAAAAAAAAAAAATTGTGACAAAAAATAAAAAGTTCGATGAACTCACTATGCCCATCAGCGAATACCTTAGGGTGTCTACTTTCCGAAATGGGGTCATTTGTGGGGTTTTTCTACTGTTTGGGCATTGTAGAACCTCAGGAAACATGACAGGTGCTCAGAAAGTCAGAGCTGCTTCAAAAAGCGGAAATTCACATTTTTGTACCATAGTTTGTAAACGCTATAACTTTTACCCAAACCATTTTTTTTTTTTGCCCAAACATTTTTTTTTTTATCAAAGACATGTAGAACAATAAATTTAGCGAAAATTTATATATGGATGTCGTTTTTTTTGCAAAATTTTACAGCTGAAAGTGAAAAATGTCATTTTTTTGCAAAAAAAACGTTAAATTTCGATTAATAACAAAAAAAGTTAAAATGTCAGCAGCAATGAAATACCACCAAATGAAAGCTCTATTAGTGAGAAGAAAAGGAGGTAAAATTCATTTGGGTGGTAAGTTGCATGACCGAGCGATAAACGGTGAAAGTAGTGTAGTGCAGAAGTGTAAAAAGTGGCCTGGTCATGAAGGGGGTTTCAGCTAGCGGGGTTGAAGTGGTTAAAGAGAATTACTGACCTGTATGGTTATGAATATAGCAAATGAGCTGAGACAGAAACTGTTTATTTAGCTGTGCCGTCTTTCTTGCTGTGTTTGTCTCTACTGTCTCCCTTACTTCTTGGCTACTCTTCTCCCTTCCCTCTTCAGAGACCTTTATTGACATGTGTAAAATGATCTTTTAGTGAGCAGCAGCCATTCAAGATGGATTTCTTATGGTTATATAAAAGGGAGGGGAAGAAACAACTGATTACTGTAGAACAATGCATTTTTCTCTGTTAAGATATATTACAAAGTTTCTTATGGTCGCATGTACTCTAGATTTTTGAAAAATTGTGTGAAACGTTAGTGACCATTTAAACTTATGTCTCATGCACACAATTGATGATAAGTGTCTGATTGGTGAGGCTATTTCCTGCAGTCTCATAGAGATCAGACCACCATTGATCAGACATCTATCCCTTATCCTGTGCATATGGGGCAAGTTTTAATCTTGCCACAACCACTTATGCCCCACCCCCTTTATTCATGCTCATTGCTACAGCCATCAATATACATGTAGATAGTGAGAGCTCTAACCTATAAAACACTAGATCACCAAGGATGTTATCATCTTCCACTTTGCTGCCATAGACCACTGTGGATGTTGCAAGTAAATTGGTTACTACTAGGGATGAGCGAACTCGAACTGTATAGTTCGGGTTCGTACCGAATTTTGGGGTGTCCGTGACACGGACCCGAACCCGGACATTTTCGTAAAAGTCCGGGTTCGGGTTCGGTGTTCGTCGCTTTCTTCGCGCTTTTGTGACGCTTTCTTGGCGCTTTTTGAAAGGCTGCAAAGCAGCCAATCAACAAGCGTCATACTACTTGCCCCAAGAGGCCATCACAGCCATGCCTACTATTGGCATGGCTGTGATTGGCCAGAGCACCATGTGACCCAGCCTCTATTTAAGCTGGAGTCACATAGCGCCGCCCGTCACTCTGCTCTGATTAGCGTAGGGAGAGGTTGCGGCTGCGACAGTAGGGCGAGATTAGGCAGATTAACTCCTCCAAAGGACTTGATTAACTGATCGATCTGCAGCTGTGGATCATTGAGCTGCTGATCCTCAATTGCTCACTGTTTTTAGGCTGCCCAGACCGTTTGTCAGTCACATTTTTCTGGGGTGATCGGCGGCCATTTTGTGTCTTGTGGTGCGCCAGCACAAGCTGCGACCAAGTGCATTTAACCCTCAATGGTGTGGTTGTTTTTTGGCTAAAGCCTACATCAGGGTGAAGCTGTCACACCAAGTGCATTTAACCAGCAATAGTCTGTTCATTTTTTGGCCATATACAAAATCAGGGGCAAGCTGCGCCTGTCACCAAGTGCATTTAACCCTCAATGGTGTGGTTGTTTTTTGGCTAAAGCCTACATCAGGGTGAAGCTGTCACACCAAGTGCATTTAACCAGCAATAGTCTGTTCATTTTTTGGCCATATACTAAATCAGGGGCAAGCTGCGCCTGTCACCAAGTGCATTTAACCCTCAATGGTGTGGTTGTTTTTTGGCTAAAGCCTACATCAGGGTGAAGCTGTCACACCAAGTGCATTTAACCAGCAATAGTCTGTTTATTTTTTGGCCATATCCCAGTCTAATTCTGTCACTAAATCCATACCGGTCACCCAGCGCCTAAATACTAGGCCTCAAATTTATATCCCGCTAAATCTGTCCTTAGTGCTGTAGCTGGGCGAGTTATTTAGTGTCCGTTCAAGCACATTTCTTGTTCTGGGTTGAAATACAATTCCCAATTTAGCAATTTCATAATTTAGTGGTTTCTGCTATATCAGAGCTATTTGAAATCTATCCCTAAAAGGGTATATAATATTCAAGGTGCACATTGGGTCATTCAGAATAACTTCACACACACCCGCTACTGTGTATTTCCAAGTCTAATTCTGGCACTAAACCCATACCTGTCACCCAGCGCCTAAATACTAGGCCTCAAATTTATATCCCGCTAAATCTGTCCTTAGTGCTGTAGCTGGGCGAGTTATTTAGTGTCCGTTCAAGCACATTTCTTGTTCTGGGTTGAAATACAATTCCCAATTTAGCAATTTCATAATTTAGTGGTTTCTGCTATATCAGAGCTATTTGAAATCTATCCCTAAAAGGGTATATAATATTCAAGGTGCACATTGGGTCATTCAGAATAACTTCACACACACCCGCTACTGTGTATTTCCAAGTCTAATTCTGGCACTAAACCCATACCTGTCACCCAGCGCCTAAATACTAGGCCTCAAATTTATATCCCGCTAAATCTGTCCTTAGTGCTGTAGCTGGGCGAGTTATTTAGTGTCCGTTCAAGCACATTTCTTGTTCTGGGTTGAAATACAATTCCCAATTTAGCAATTTCATAATTTAGTGGTTTCTGCTATATCAGAGCTATTTGAAATCTATCCCTAAAAGGGTATATAATATTCAAGGTGCACATTGGGTCATTCAGAATAACTTCACACACACCCGCTACTGTGTATTTCCAAGTCTAATTCTGGCACTAAACCCATACCTGTCACCCAGCGCCTAAATACTAGGCCTCAAATTTATATCCCGCTAAATCTGTCCCTAGTGCTGTAGCTGGGCGAGTTATTTAGTGTCCGTTCAAGCACATTTCTTGTTCTGGGTTGAAATACAATTCCCAATTTAGCAATTTCATAATTTAGTGGTTTCTGCTATATCAGAGCTATTTGAAATCTATCCCTAAAAGGGTATATAATATTCAAGGTGCACATTGGGTCATTCAGAATAACTTCACACACACCCGCTACTGTGTATTTCCAAGTCTAATTCTGGCACTAAACCCATACCTGTCACCCAGCGCCTAAATACTAGGCCTCAAATTTATATCCCGCTAAATCTGTCCTTAGTGCTGTAGCTGGGCGAGTTATTTAGTGTCCGTTCAAGCACATTTCTTGTTCTGGGTTGAAATACAATTCCCAATTTAGCAATTTCATAATTTAGTGGTTTCTGCTATATCAGAGCTATTTGAAATCTATCCCTAAAAGGGTATATAATATTCAAGGTGCACATTGGGTCATTCAGAATAACTTCACACACACCCGCTACTGTGTATTTCCAAGTCTAATTCTGGCACTAAACCCATACCTGTCACCCAGCGCCTAAATACTAGGCCTCAAATTTATATCCCGCTAAATCTGTCCTTAGTGCTGTAGCTGGGCGAGTTATTTAGTGTCCGTTCAAGCACATTTCTTGTTCTGGGTTGAAATACAATTCCCAATTTAGCAATTTCATAATTTAGTGGTTTCTGCTATATCAGAGCTATTTGAAATCTATCCCTAAAAGGGTATATAATATTCAAGGTGCACATTGGGTCATTCAGAATAACTTCACACACACCCGCTACTGTGTATTTCCAAGTCTAATTCTGGCACTAAACCCATACCTGTCACCCAGCGCCTAAATACTAGGCCTCAAATTTATATCCCGCTAAATCTGTCCTTAGTGCTGTAGCTGGGCGAGTTATTTAGTGTCCGTTCAAGCACATTTCTTGTTCTGGGTTGAAATACAATTCCCAATTTAGCAATTTCATAATTTAGTGGTTTCTGCTATATCAGAGCTATTTGAAATCTATCCCTAAAAGGGTATATAATATTCAAGGTGCACATTGGGTCATTCAGAATAACTTCACACACACCCGCTACTGTGTATTTCCAAGTCTAATTCTGGCACTAAACCCATACCTGTCACCCAGCGCCTAAATACTAGGCCTCAAATTTATATCCCGCTAAATCTGTCCTTAGTGCTGTAGCTGGGCGAGTTATTTAGTGTCCGTTCAAGCACATTTCTTGTTCTGGGTTGAAATACAATTCCCAATTTAGCAATTTCATAATTTAGTGGTTTCTGCTATATCAGAGCTATTTGAAATCTATCCCTAAAAGGGTATATAATATTCAAGGTGCACATTGGGTCATTCAGAATAACTTCACACACACCCGCTACTGTGTATTTCCAAGTCTAATTCTGGCACTAAACCCATACCTGTCACCCAGCGCCTAAATACTAGGCCTCAAATTTATATCCCGCTAAATCTGTCCTTAGTGCTGTAGCTGGGCGAGTTATTTAGTGTCCGTTCAAGCACATTTCTTGTTCTGGGTTGAAATACAATTCCCAATTTAGCAATTTCATAATTTAGTGGTTTCTGCTATATCAGAGCTATTTGAAATCTATCCCTAAAAGGGTATATAATATTCAAGGTGCACATTGGGTCATTCAGAATAACTTCACACACACCCGCTACTGTGTATTTCCAAGTCTAATTCTGGCACTAAACCCATACCTGTCACCCAGCGCCTAAATACTAGGCCTCAAATTTATATCCCGCTAAATCTGTCCTTAGTGCTGTAGCTGGGCGAGTTATTTAGTGTCCGTTCAAGCACATTTCTTGTTCTGGGTTGAAATACAATTCCCAATTTAGCAATTTCATAATTTAGTGGTTTCTGCTATATCAGAGCTATTTGAAATCTATCCCTAAAAGGGTATATAATATTCAAGGTGCACATTGGGTCATTCAGAATAACTTCACACACACCCGCTACTGTGTATTTCCAAGTCTAATTCTGGCACTAAACCCATACCTGTCACCCAGCGCCTAAATACTAGGCCTCAAATTTATATCCCGCTAAATCTGTCCTTAGTGCTGTAGCTGGGCGAGTTATTTAGTGTCCGTTCAAGCACATTTCTTGTTCTGGGTTGAAATACAATTCCCAATTTAGCAATTTCATAATTTAGTGGTTTCTGCTATATCAGAGCTATTTGAAATCTATCCCTAAAAGGGTATATAATATTCAAGGTGCACATTGGGTCATTCAGAATAACTTCACACACACCCGCTACTGTGTATTTCCAAGTCTAATTCTGTCACTAAATCCATACCGGTCACCCAGCGCCTAAATACTAGGCCTCAAATTTATATCCCGCTGAATTTGAATACAATACATTGGGCCAAATAATATATTTGTTGTTGTGGTGAACCATAACAATGAGAAAAACATCTAGTAAGGGACGCGGACGTGGACATGGTCGTGGTGGTGTTAGTGGACCCTCTGGTGCTGGGAGAGGACGTGGCCGTTCTGCCACATCCACACGTCCTAGTGTACCAACTACCTCAGGTCCCAGTAGCCGCCAGAATTTACAGCGATATATGGTGGGGCCCAATGCCGTTCTAAGGATGGTAAGGCCTGAGCAGGTACAGGCATTAGTCAATTGGGTGGCCGACAGTGGATCCAGCACGTTCACATTATCTCCCACCCAGTCTTCTGCAGAAAGCGCACAGATGGCGCCTGAAAACCAACCCCATCAGTCTGTCACATCACCCCCATGCATACCAGGGAAACTGTCTCAGCCTCAAGTTATGCAGCAGTCTCTTATGCTGTTTGAAGACTCCGCTGGCAGGGTTTCCCAAGGGCATCCACCTAGCCCTTCCCCAGCGGTGAAAGACATAGAATGCACTGACGCACAACCACTTATGTTTCCTGATGATGAGGACATGGGAATACCACCTCAGCATGTCTCTGATGATGACGAAACACAGGTGCCAACTGCTGCGTCTTTCTGCAGTGTGCAGACTGAACAGGAGGTCAGGGATCAAGACTGGGTGGAAGACGATGCAGGGGACGATGAGGTCCTAGACCCCACATGGAATGAAGGTCGTGCCACTGACTTTCACAGTTCGGAGGAAGAGGCAGTGGTGAGACCGAGCCAACAGCGTAGCAAAAGAGGGAGCAGTGGGCAAAAGCAGAACACCCGCCGCCAAGAGACTCCGCCTGCTACTGACCGCCGCCATCTGGGACCGAGCACCCCAAAGGCAGCTTCAAGGAGTTCCCTGGCATGGCACTTCTTCAAACAATGTGCTGACGACAAGACCCGAGTGGTTTGCACGCTGTGCCATCAGAGCCTGAAGCGAGGCATTAACGTTCTGAACCTGAGCACAACCTGCATGACCAGGCACCTGCATGCAAAGCATGAACTGCAGTGGAGTAAACACCTTAAAACCAAGGAAGTCACTCAGGCTCCCCCTGCTACCTCTTCTGCTGCTGCCGCCTCGGCCTATTCTGCTGCTGCCGCCTCGGCCTCTTCCTCCGCCTCTGGAGGAACGTTGGCACCTGCCGCCCAGCAAACAGGGGATGTACCACCAACACCACCACCACCACCTCCGTCACCAAGCGTCTCAACCATGTCACACGCCAGCGTTCAGCTCTCCATCTCACAAACATTTGATAGAAAGCGTAAATTCCCACCTAGCCACCCTCGATCCCTGGCCCTGAATGCCAGCATTTCTAAACTACTGGCCTATGAAATGCTGTCATTTAGGCTGGTGGACACAGACAGCTTCAAACAGCTCATGTCGCTTGCTGTCCCACAGTATGTTGTTCCCAGCCGCCACTACTTCTCCAAGAGAGCCGTGCCTTCCCTGCACAACCAAGTATCCCATAAAATCAAGTGTGCACTGCGCAACGCCATCTGTGGCAAGGTCCACCTAACCACAGATACGTGGACCAGTAAGCACGGCCAGGGACGCTATATCTCCCTAACTGCACACTGGGTAAATGTAGTGGCAGCTGGGCCCCAGGCGGAGAGCTGTTTGGCGCACGTCCTTCCGCCGCCAAGGATCGCAGGGCAACATTCTTTGCCTCCTGTTGCCACCTCCTCCTTCTCGGCTTCCTCCTCCTCTTCTTCCACCTGCTCATCCAGTCAGCCACACACCTTCACCACCAACTTCAGCACAGCCCGGGGTAAACGTCAGCAGGCCATTCTGAAACTCATATGTTTGGGGGACAGGCCCCACACCGCACAGGAGTTGTGGCGGGGTATTGAACAACAGACCGACGAGTGGTTGCTGCCGGTGAGCCTCAAGCCCGGCCTGGTGGTGTGTGATAATGGGCGAAATCTCGTTGCAGCTCTGGGACTAGCCAATTTGACGCACATCCCTTGCTTGGCGCATGTGCTGAATTTGGTGGTGCAGAAGTTCATTCACAACTACCCCGACATGTCAGAGCTGCTGCATAAAGTGCGGGCCGTCTGTTCGCGCTTCCGGCGTTCACATCCTGCTGCTGCTCGCCTGTCTGCGCTACAGCGTAACTTCGGCCTTCCCGCTCACCGCCTCATATGCGACGTGCCCACCAGGTGGAACTCCACCTTGCACATGCTGGACAGACTGTGCGAGCAGCAGCAGGCCATAGTGGAGTTTCAGCTGCAGCACGCACGGGTCAGTCGCACTACAGAACAGCACCACTTCACCACCAATGACTGGGCCTCCATGCGAGACCTGTGTGCCCTGTTGCGCTGTTTCGAGTACTCCACCAACATGGCCAGTGGCGATGACACCGTTATCAGCGTTACAATACCACTTCTATGTCTCCTTGAGAAAACACTTAGGGCGATGATGGAAGAGGAGGTGGCCCAGGAGGAGGAGGAGGAGGAGGAGGAAGAGGGGTCATTTTTAGCACTTTCAGGCCAGTCTCTTCGAAGTGACTCAGAGGGAGGTTTTTGGCAACAGCAGAGGCCAGGTACAAATGTGGCCAGCCAGGGCCCACTACTGGAGGACGAGGAGGACGAGGATGAGGAGGAGGTGGAGGAGGATGAGGATGAAGCATGGTCACAGCGGGGTGGCACCCAACGCAGCTCGGGTCCATCACTGGTGCGTGGCTGGGGGGAAAGGCAGGACGATGACGATACGCCTCCCACAGAGGACAGCTTGTCCTTATCCCTGGGCAGCCTGGCACACATGAGCGACTACATGCTGCAGTGCCTGCGCAACGACAGCAGAGTTGCCCACATTTTAACCTGTGCGGACTACTGGGTTGCCACCCTGCTGGATCCACGCTACAAAGACAATGTGCCCACCTTACTTCCTGCACTGGAGCGTGATAGGAAGATGCGCGAGTACAAGCGCACGTTGGTAGACGCGCTACTGAGAGCATTCCCAAATGTCACAGGGGAACAAGTGGAAGCCCAAGGCCAAGGCAGAGGAGGAGCAAGAGGTCGCCAAGGCAGCTGTGTCACGGCCAGCTCCTCTGAGGGCAGGGTTAGCATGGCAGAGATGTGGAAAACTTTTGTCAACACGCCACAGCTAACTGCACCACCACCTGATACGCAACGTGTTAGCAGGAGGCAACATTTCACTAACATGGTGGAACAGTACGTGTGCACACCCCTCCACGTACTGACTGATGGTTCGGCCCCATTCAACTTCTGGGTCTCTAAATTGTCCACGTGGCCAGAGCTAGCCTTTTATGCCTTGGAGGTGCTGGCCTGCCCGGCAGCCAGCGTTTTGTCTGAACGTGTATTCAGCACGGCAGGGGGCGTCATTACAGACAAACGCAGCCGCCTGTCTACAGCCAATGTGGACAAGCTGACGTTCATAAAAATGAACCAGGCATGGATCCCACAGGACCTGTCCGTCCCTTGTCCAGATTAGACATTAACTACCTCCCCATAACCATATATTATTGGACTCCAGGGCACTTCCTCATTCAATCCTATTTTTATTTTCATTTTACCATTATATTGCGAGGCTACCCAAAGTTGAATGAACCTCTCCTCTGCCTGTGTGCTAGGCCTAAATATATGCCAATGGACTGTTGCAGTGGTGGCTGACATGAAGCCTGATTCTCTGCTATGACATGCAGACTAATTCTCTGCTGACATGAAGCCAGATTGTCTGTTACGGGACCTCTCTCCTCTGCCTGGGTGCTGGGCCTAAATTTATGACAATGGACTGTTGCAGTGGTGGCTGACGTGAAGCCTGATTCTCTGCTATGACATGCAGACTGATTCTCTGCTGACATGAAGCCAGATTGTCTGTTACGGGACCTCTCTGCTCTGCCTGTGTGCTAGGCCTAAATATATGCCAATGGACTGTTGCAGTGGTGGGTGACGTGAAGCCTCATTCTCTGCTATGACATGCAGACTGATTCTCTGCTGACATGAAGCCAGATTGTCTGTTACGGGACCTCTCTCCTCTGCCTGTGTGCTAGGCCTAAATATATGCCAATGGACTGTTGCAGTGGTGGGTGACGTGAAGCCTCATTCTCTGCTATGACATGCAGACTGATTCTCTGCTGTCATGAAGCCAGATTGTCTGTTACGGGACCTCTCTGCTCTGCCTGTGTGCTAGGCCTAAATATATGCCAATGGACTGTTGCAGTGGTGGGTGACGTGAAGCCTCATTCTCTGCTATGACATGCAGACTGATTCTCTGCTGACATGAAGCCAGATTGTCTGTTACGGGACCTCTCTGCTCTGCCTGTGTGCTAGGCCTAAATATATGCCAATGGACTGTTGCAGTGGTGGGTGACGTGAAGCCTCATTCTCTGCTATGACATGCAGACTGATTCTCTGCTGTCATGAAGCCAGATTGTCTGTTACGGGACCTCTCTGCTCTGCCTGTGTGCTAGGCCTAAATATATGCCAATGGACTGTTGCAGTGGTGGGTGACGTGAAGCCTCATTCTCTGCTATGACATGCAGACTAATTCTCTGCTGACATGAAGACAGATTCTCTGTTACGGGACCTCTCTCCTCTGCCTGTGTGTGTGCTGGGCCTAAATATATGCCAATGGACTGTTGCAGTGGTGGGTGACGTGAAGCCTCATTCTCTGCTATGACATGCAGACTGATTCTCTGCTGTCATGAAGCCAGATTGTCTGTTACGGGACCTCTCTGCTCTGCCTGTGTGCTAGGCCTAAATATATGCCAATGGACTGTTGCAGTGGTGGGTGACGTGAAGCCTCATTCTCTGCTATGACATGCAGACTAATTCTCTGCTGACATGAAGACAGATTCTCTGTTACGGGACCTCTCTCCTCTGCCTGTGTGTGTGCTGGGCCTAAATATATGCCAATGGACTGTTGCAGTGGTGGCTGACGTGAAGCCTCATTCTCTGCTATGACATGCAGACTGATTCTCTGCTGACATGAAGCCAGATTCTCTGTTACGGGACCTCTCTCCTCTGCCTGTGTGTGTGCTGGGCCTAAATATATGCCAATGGACTGTTGCAGTGGTGGCTGACGTGAAGCCTCATTCTCTGCTATGACATGCAGACTGATTCTCTGCTGACATGAAGCCAGATTCTCTGTTACGGGACCTCTCTCCTCTGCCTGTGTGTGTGCTGGGCCTAAATATATGCCAATGGACTGTTGCAGTGGTGGCTGACGTGAAGCCTCATTCTCTGCTATGACATGCAGACTGATTCTCTGCTGACATGAAGCCAGATTCTCTGTTACGGGACCTCTCTCCTCTGCCTGTGTGTGTGCTGGGCCTAAATATATGCCAATGGACTGTTGCAGTGGTGGCTGACGTGAAGCCTCATTCTCTGCTATGACATGCAGACTGATTCTCTGCTGACATGAAGACAGATTCTCTGTTACGGGACCTCCCTCCTCTGCCTGGGTGCTGGGCCTAAATATATGCCAATGGACTGTTGCAGTGGTGGCTGACGTGAAGCCTCATTCTCTGCTATGACATGCAGACTAATTCTCTGCTGACATGAAGACAGATTCTCTGTTACGGGACCTCTCTCCTCTGCCTGGGTGCCGGGGCCTAAATATCTGAGAATGGACTGTTCCAGTGGTGGGTGACGGGAAGCCAGATTCTCTGCTATGGAACCTCTCTCCAATTGATTTTGGTTAATTTTTATTTATTTAATTTTTATTTTAATTCATTTCCCTATCCACATTTGTTTGCAGGGGATTTACCTACATGTTGCTGCCTTTTGCAGCCCTCTAGCTCTTTCCTGGGCTGTTTTACAGCCTTTTTAGTGCCGAAAAGTTCGGGTCCCCATTGACTTCAATGGGGTTCGGGTTCGGGACGAAGTTCGGATCGGGTTCGGATCCCGAACCCGAACATTTCCGGGATGTTCGGCCGAACTTCTCGAACCCGAACATCCAGGTGTTCGCTCAACTCTAGTTACTACTATAAAATAAAATGAATGTAACCATTAACCCTTGTACCACCACAGACCACTTGAGCTGTTGACATTAACTCATTCATTACTCAAGAGCACCTGATACATTTGTCATTAGCTTCCTTGAGAAGATGTAGTATAGGGCTGGAAATGCTTGGACAAGGGGGACCCAATAGATAGTTTTTGTACAGGGTTTCTGAACCTATACGATATGTCTACACATAGCATAACACATCATTGATTTTGCCTGATTCCAGGATCATGGCAATTACTATTTATTATTAAAAGGGGCAAGGTGAGAATACCCAGGGTCTTCTCCCTTCTGCCACCATTTTCTTTTTTTGCTTATCTAGACATATAAATAAAACAGCATTGCAGGATGGAGCTCTCTGCATCATTTATTCCTCTAAAACACATTTTTACGGCTAGGGATTATCCTCTGCACGTTTATTAAAACAGCTGAAAGACTCTAAATAAGTGATACTGGAAACATTAGCTTGCAATGAAGCGGCATTTTAAAGATTGCATTTTTCTTAGCTCTTTTTAACAATTTACCGCACACTTTTCTCTGGAGAACATAATTGTTCCTAGTAAAAACTGCGCCTCAGGAAAATGAAAACGTGATGCAACCAGCCTTTGTTAAGAACCCCACCAGGCTTTCCCATTCATATCAATGGCAACAGCCCAATACCTTCTCAGATCCATTTTCATCTTTTTGTACGACAAAACCATACTGCTGGGAACTTCCTGTAAATAGAGACAGTCTCATTTACTCGAAGGCTGTGGTTGAGCGGCAAGTATTAATCTCAATGAAACCTTATAGCCGGATCATTTATTTAAGCGATAACTCGTAAAACCAGAAATGTTTATTGTTGTACCTTCAAATGTTTTATTATTTTTTTCCTTCTTTTTTTTGCATTTTATTTAATAAAAAAAAAAATCTTCCCGTGCGCAATGGAAATAAGGCAAATGTTGCCTTTTACCGTTAGGATAAAAAAGATCCTAATCACTCTGCTGTGCTCACAGTAAAGAACCAAATAAAAACCTGGCCTTGACTGCCAACTCCCATTCATTTCAGAGGCGGCAAGCTGCTCCTTTCAATGTAATATTTTCCATCAACATGTCTGCGGATGATCGTTCACCTAGATTTGTATAAACACTTTAGAAAAAATATAGAACATAGAAATAGTAATACTAAATTCTGAAAAGCCAAAAAAAAAAAAACAACATAGAACATCTACCCCTACTTAAAGTGGGACTCGATGATACTGCACCCACAGAGGGCTTCATATGCTTTGATGAACATTGGGAATGTGCTGATGTCGTTCATTACCTTTTCTCTTGGGTCAAGAATATATTCTGAGATGAGAGGGACAAAAACACCAGCATTGAAAAAAGACCCCAGTTACTTATAAGTTGGTCATCTTGAGTCACCTGTATTGGGATATCTGGAGCCAGGAGGAAAGGTAAGGAAAGCCATCTCTACAGGAACTAAATGAAGAGTGAGGAGGAGAGTTTGGGAAAACTTTCTTTTCATGAAATGGAGAGGTTGAAGCCCACGCTAAGAAATATTGAGAAGTCTTTAGATTTGTTAAGTCACATCTTAAAAAGAAATAAATACATAAAACAAAAACATTTCAAAATTAACTGAAACCTCAACTCTGGGATCAGGGCCCGATCCAGGTTCATGTGGGCACTTTGGCGATAAATCCCAATGGGCCCCCTTGAGGCATTTTTTACATTTAGAAACATAGAATGTGTCGGCAGATAAGAACCATTTGGCCCATCTAGTCTGCCCAATATATCTGAATCCTATGAATAGTCCCTGGCCCTATCTTATATGAAGGATAGCCTTATGCCTATCCCATGCATGCTTAAACTCCTTCACTGTATTTGCAGCTACCACTTCTGCAGGAAGGCTATTCCATGCATCCACTACTCTCTCAGTAAAGTAATACTTCCTTATATTACTTTTAAACCTTTGCCCCTCTAATTTAAAACTGTGTCCTCTTGTGGTAGTTTTTCTTCTTTTAAATATGCTCTCCTCCTTTACCGAGTTGATTCCCTTTATGTATTTAAAAGTTTCTATCATATCCCCTCTGTCTCTTCTTTCTTCCAAGCTATACATATTAAGGTCTTTTAACCTTTCCTGGTAAGTTTTATCCTGCAATCCATGTACTAGTTTAGTAGCTCTTCTCTGAACTCTCTCTAGAGTATCTATATCCTTCTGGAGATATGGCCTCCAGTACTGCGCACAATACTCCAAGTGAGGTCTCACTAGTGCTCTGTAGAGCGGCATGAGCACCTCCCTCTTTCTACTGGTAATGCCTCTCCCTATACACCCAAGCATTCTGCTAGCATTTCCTGCTGCTCTATGACATTGTCTGCCTACCTTTAAGTCTTCTGAAATAATTACTCCTAAATCCCTTTCCTCAGATACTGAGGTCAGGACTGTGTCAAATATTCTATATTCTGCCCTTAGGTTTTTACGCCCCAGGTGCTTTATCTTGCACTTATCCACATTAAATTTCAGTTGCCAGAGTTCTGACCATTCTTCTAGTTTTCCTAAATCCTTTTCCATTTGGCGTTTCCCTCCAGGAACATCAACCCTGTTACATATCTTTGTGTCATCAGCAAAAAGACAAACCTTACCATCGAGGCCTTTTGCAATATCACTTATGAAGATATTAAACAAAATTGGTCCCAGTACAGATCCCTGTGGAACCCCACTCGGTGTAATTAATCCTTTCGGCTCCTATACAGTATAATGACCACTAGTGGCCCTTCACACAGTATAATGACCCCGAATGCCCCCCCACACAGTATAACGACCACCAGTGGCCCAACACACAGTATAATGACTCCACAGTGGCCCTCTATTCAAAATAATGACCTCCAGTCATCCCCCATTCAGAATAATGTCCCCCAGTGGCCCCCACACTGGTAGTTATACTGTATGGAGGGGGCACTGGGGGTCATAATACTGTATGGTGGTCACTGGGGGTCATTATATTGAAGGGGGGCTCTGGGGGTCATTATACTCAATGGTGGGTTATTGGGAATCATTATACTAAATGGGGGCACTGGGGGTCATTATTCTTTGTAAGGGGCCCTCACAGTGTAATGACCCCCTAGTGGCCCCCTCACATACCTATCATTGCTGGAGCGCAGGGGAGCCGGTTGTCCGGTCATTCACTAACCGCAGCTCATCTCCCTGCGCTCCTTCTCTCCTTTGGCCTGCTGCAGCAGTGAGACACACGTCATGATGTCAACGCTGGGCCGAGCCTGGAGGAGAGAAAGAGCTGTGCACTGATGTAGCTAGAACTGACTGGGCCCCACAGCAAATTTGAGTACGTCCCCCGCCCCCAGTGGGTTCACATCACGTTTTTCTTATCGGTTTGATGTATACAAATGTGCAGCACTCCACGTTTTTGTATTATGAAGAGTCCAGGAAAAAATGTATTCGTTAACGTATGTTTTTTTTACAATGGAACTCTATGGTGAACGGACGCCACTGTACGGCATCAGTCTGAGACACCTGTTATTAATGTAAAAATTTTTGGTATACATTAAACGGATAGCAAAAATGTGATTTGAACCCAGCCTTAGTGTCAGAATAAGCACGAGTGCACAGCGGAGCAGCGGGGCGGAGAGAAAAGCCGCCATGTACTGACAGAGTGCTGCCTGGTCCTGGTGGTCAGGGGTGAGGACTGTGGCTCCCAAGGATCATTTATCTATTGGGAAATACAGGGCACAGTATAATACACTAGAATCTATATACTATAAAGATATTAGCCCTACCCTGGAATAATAATACAATTAGGAGGTCATTTATTAAATAGAAATACGTCTATATTAGGTGTATTTCTGACACAGATTGTGGCGCAAAGGTTACCACCGCCAAACAGTGACCAGATAACACCTCTGTACAGTGACTGGATTACACCGCCATACAGTGATCGGATAAAAGGGTATAAGGGGGAACAGTACAGGGAATGACTAGGGGAACTGTACAGGGTGTGGTAAGAGGGCACAATGCAAGGTATAAGGGGGAACAGTACGGAGTGAGGGGCACAGTATGGGGTGGGGGGCACAGTGACATGACACTGTGATGTTAGAAGGTCCTTATGGTAAATGTGATTCAGATTCCACCATAATGAGAGGCAGAGGAGTGAGACAGGGGCCTGGAGCCCTGAGTGGACAGGAAGGGTGGACATAGCAAGTAGGTGGGAGGGGCTATGAGGGGGATTCATGCAAGAAGTAGTGGCAGGAGGTCTGTGTAGGGCAGCAATAGGAGATAGGAGGGTGGTACAGGAGCTCTGGATACATGAGGGAGGAAAGGAGAAAGCAGGGGCCCTATGAGGAGGAGATAGGACAGGATATGAATGGGGGGCAGGTGTCATGGAGGCAAACTGCTTAATGAGGTAGTAAAACAACTAAATAGCATTGAATCTGCTGGTCTACAGCATCCAGCAGGAGCTGGGAGAGTTTCCTGACCCCCACCCCCCTCCTGTCCCACAGAGAAGAGACATTCACAGTGCAGACTCGCAGACTGTATTCACACTTCTTCTCCAGCCCTGCGGTCTCTCTCCTCAGGCAGCAGGTCCTGTTTAGAGGGGGCTTGTCTGAAGCCCACCAGAGGGGTACTGCATAAGTGAAATGACAGCATGAAATGTCATTGATGGAAGTGCTCATAGCAACTCAGTGGGCCCCCCCAGGAGCAGTGGACCCCGACACTTGCCCAGGTATGCTGGGTGCTGACGCCGGCCCTGTCTGGGATACATGACTTTCTTCTCTCTCTAGGTGTTAATTTTATTGAAAACACAAAGTGACTGTCATGCCCTGCTCTGACTATGTGCGGAGGTCGGCCAGAATAGCAGCACGTGTTTAGTGTTTTGTTTTGGAGTCATGCTGGATCCGCCTCCCATCAGGTGCACTGGGTGGGGTCATTAGTTTAAATAGCTCTCAATTCCAGTGCTCTGGGCGGGTTATAGAAATCAGTCTAGCCTTGGAAGCAAGCAAGGAAGGTTGTCTGTTCCAGCTCAGAAAAGATAAGTGTGGTTTCAGTTTTTGTTGTTTGCTGTCTAGGTTGTGTTTGTGTCATCTCTCCCATCCAGGTTCTGTGCGAGCAGGCTGCTCCTATTTCCCCTTTTCACCATCTCAGGGAATTTAGGGTGTTTTAGCCCAGGTACGGGGACACATCATTCCTACCACCAAGGTCTGAATGTGGGCTGAGCAGTGCAGGGAGAAGTCAGGGATTAGCTAGGAGGTGACCCTTCCCCTGCTTCTCGCTTAGAGCCTGGTTGTTGGTTTATCTGTGTGTCTGAGTGCTCGTCCGCGGTGACAGTGACTGGGTAGTCCAACCTCTCAGGAAGCAGAGATCTGTTAACACTGGTGGACCCTAACCGACCCAAGATGTAACTCAGGATCAGTACCATATAAGTAATGTAATGTATGTGCAGCGACCCATGGGGGAGGTGGACAGGATAGGAGTAGTTGCACTCACTGAAGTGGTTTTCACTTGGTGGCTCCCGGCGCCATGCACTGATAGGAGGGTTAACCCTGGTGATGTGGGGGTCTACTGCCTGATGTTGTTTGAGGTGCCCTTGGTGTTGGGCGCAAGTCTGGATTCCAGGCAGCCATTGATGGGTGCAGTAGAGTGGCGCAGGTGTGGGTGCATGCAAAGATGAGGCAAGCTTAAAAAGGAGTTTGTCACCAAAATGTCACCTTCTGCGCAGCTTACATAATGCTATGGCACCTTTGTTCTTTTCTTCCAATTTTCATTAGCAGAAAAAACACTTGCAAGTGTCTAGGGGCAGAGTTCAGGCAGTAAGTGCCTAGGCCCCTCTGCTATTTGCATGCATAAATCCTTCGTAACCCCGTCATGTGGCCCACCCTGTGGTCCCCTTGTGTCATCCCATTGAGTGGCCGAGATCCCGCACTTGTGCAGTTCACCGCCAGCTATCTGTAGTAGAATGCCGTTAGCTGGCACATGCGAATGCACATACCTGGGACCGGCGGTGAATTGCACAAGCACGGGATGTCGGCCACTGAACAGGATGAAGCAAGGCGGGCCAGAAGAGGGGCTAGGGAGGAGTTATGCATGCAGAAGGCAGAGGGGCCTGGGCACCTAATGCCCGAATGACGCCCCTAGGCACTTGCAAGCCTTTATTTGCATATCATTAAAACTTCATTTTTGCTGCTTATGAACATTAGAAGAAAATAACAAAGGTACCATTTAAATCATGTTTATTTGTGCTGTAGTTATGTAAGCTGCGCAGAAGGTGAACTGTTGATGACAGACTCCCTTTAACAGCTGAATAACTCTTCACTGACAAATATAGCCCCAATAAAACAGTCACAGTTCTCAGCATGCATGGGCTGGCAGATCTTACACAGTTTTGCACTTTCCTTACAGTTCTCCAGGCTGCAAAGACAGTTGAAGAAGCAGTTTTCTTTCCTAAAAATCTAAAGCTATCTCTACAAGTATGTCAAAGCAGTTCTTACTGTTGCCTCATCCCTGTTACAAGCCTCCTTTCTGGCTTTCCTGGTCCACCATCTTTTTTCTGCCTTTTCTCTCTACTATATTCATAAAAAATGGCTGCTGCTGGGTTAAAACACCTTCCCATGTTGCTGCAGTCTTGCCTACAAGCCCCTGAATTTTGCTGTCTGAAGGGAGAGCGTAAATGAGGGTGGGCGTTTCCTCCATAATGTTGTTTTCCACCTCCTGGCAGTCTGTATTCTCATCGTCCTGACAGACTTCCAAATATCAAAACACTTACTTGATTAAATTATTATTCATTTCCCAACATAAAGGGCCTTACAACATAGCTAACATAGATCTATGCATTTGCTGGTAAACCATATGACTTGTTCTGGGATGTCAAAAGATCCTTGAAGCTTAGTGATTCCACGCATTGTATGCTGGTGTGGAGCACCGTGGAGGCTGAGGTGGAGGGAATGAAGAGCTGCTCAGGGGCGGAGATACTGCAGGTGTCAATCCTTCCTTTTAACTCTGCTTGTAGTTTCCATCTGCACAGGATGGGGAGAAACTGTTTTCCTGGGGAACACACAAGAATGGTTAGTCCTATACAAGTCACATGATACAGTAACTGAAAATGAAGATTTGAATTTCTGTATAAACTAAGCATCTAAAAATGTAACTTTATTAGTAAAGGAGGTTTAATATCTATTTGAAATGCAAGTCTGAAAAAACACGGTAGTGGTTCTTTACCAGGCCACGTTCTCTCTCTGAAGCAATCTTCCTTACATTGCACTTTTTCCTTTATAGATGACATAAAAGCATCCAGAAATAAGGGTGCACGCTTTGCTTGCTGTTTTTTGCTTTCTCACACATTGTCCCTCTCAGGTCATTACTCAGTCTGACTCTAAAGCATATCCCCGGTTCCTGAAGCCTTTCATCTCCTGGACAGGGTGGCTGTGGAGTCCACAAGTCTCTCGGACAATTTCTCCCCACAGTCTTTGTTCCAGCGAACCGCCCCTTAATACTGGAATGCTTCAAAATGTCACCTTTCTCTTGTTTGCGCTCCCTCTTAGCTCATATGTATACAGCACAGTGATTCCACCTGTATGTACACAGTGACTGCACCGGCAGAATAGTGAAAAAAGCTCTGGAGTATAATACAGGATGTAACTCAGGATCAGTACAGGATAAGTAATGTAATGTATGTACACAGTGACTCCACCAGCAGAATAGTGAGTGCAGCTCTGGAGTATAATACAGGATGTAACTCAGGATCAGTACAGGATAAGTAATGTAATGTATGCACACAGTGACTCCACCAGCAGAATAGTGAGTGCAGCTCTGGAGTATAATACAGGATGTAACTCGTGATCAGTACAGGATAAGTAATGTATGTATACAGTGACTGCACCAGCAGAATAGGAAGTGCAGCTCTGGAGTATAATACAGGATGTAACTCGGGATCAGTACAGGATAAGTAATGTATGTATACAGTGACTGCACCAGCAGAATAGTGAGTGCAGCTCTGGAGTATAATACAGGATGTAACTCAGGGTCAGTACAGGATAAGTAATGTATGTATACAGTGACTGCACCAGCAGAATAGTAAGTGCAGCTCTGGAGTATAATACAGGATGTAACTCGTGATCAGTACAGGATAAGTAATGTATGTATACAGTGACTGCACCAGCAGAATAGTGAGTGCAGCTCTGGAGTATAATACAGGATGTAACTCGGGATCAGTACAGGATAAGTAATGTATGTACACAGTGACTGCACCAGCAGAATAGTGAGTGCAGCTCTGGAGTATAATACAGGATGTAGCTCAGGATCAGTACAGGATAAGTAATGTAATGTATGTACACAGTGACTGTACCAGCAGAATAGTGAGTGCAGCTCTGGAGTATAATAGAGGATGTAACTCAGGATCAGTACAGGATAAGTAATGTAATGTATGTACACAGTGACTCCATCAGCAGAATAGTGAGTGCAGCTCTGGAGTATAATAGAGGATGTAACTCAGGATCAGTACAGGATAAGTAATGTAATGTATGTACACAGTGACTGCACCAGCAGATTAGTGAGTGCAGCTCTTGAGTATAATACAGGATGTAACTCGGGAGCAGTACAGGATAAGTAATGTATGTACACAGTGGCTCCACCAGCAGAATAGTGAACGCAGCTCTGGAGTATAATACAAGATGTAACACAGGATCTGTATAGGATAAGTAATGTATGTACACAGTGACTCCACTAGCAGAATAGTGAGTGTGCATGTTCTGATTTCCATTTTTCCCCCCATATTGTTGGCCTACAGAGATATTTAAATATGTGTACCCAGATCCCCCAGGCCAACATACAAAGCTCACTCTTCGTGGGTAATTACTCAGGGTGTATGAGTTTTGTGCCCATGTATTTGCAGTTTTAGCATTAGATTATTCATACTTGTCTGCATTAACAATAGCTTGTGTTTACTGTGGTTAAAAAAAGACCATCTCTAGACTAGGCGCCCATTGTGCCCCGGCAGAACATAACAAATGAATCAATTAGGAAGCATAAAACAACCGGTTTAAACAACCATGATACTACAAAAACATTGCTTCAATTCTCATTTCCAAAGTTGTACATTTGTTGAAACAATAAAATACAAATCTATTTGAATTTACAAACCAAATTTGCAATAGGATATTTAACCCCATCATTACCGAGCCACTTTTCACTTTAAAGGGTTTCTACCACCAGAAATACTGTTATGTAGCTGACTGACATTGGCGATGCGCTAATGTCCGCACTACATAACAGTATGTTTCTGACATTTCTCCCTGCAGCAGTTCTGGTAAAAAAAAAATGCAAGTTTATAATATGCTAATGAGCCTCTAGGCGCTATGTGGGCGTAAAATCAGCACCTAGAGGCTCCATCTACTCACCCTTTATCCCGCCCAGGTTCCCTGTTCTGCCCGCCCCGCTCCTGCCGAAATCCCGCGCCTGCGCCGTTCACTTCTGTATTCGGCGCAGGCGCAGTGAGTGAATGATGCTCTCCTGGTGCCAGATTTCTCATTGCGCCTGCGCCGACTACGTCACAGTGAGGAAGCCGGCATCAGGATAGCCTTCACTCACTGCGCCTGCGCCGAAGACAGAAGTGAAGGGCTCAGGCACGGGATTTCGGCAGGAGCGGGGCGGGCAGAACAGGGAACCTGGGCGGGATAAAGGGTGAGTAGATGGAGCCTCTAGGTGCTGATTTTACGCCCACATAGCGCCTAGAGGCTCATTAGCATATTATAAACTTGCATTTTTTTTTTACCAGAACTGCTGCAGGGAGAAATGTCAGAAACATACTGTTATGTAGTGCGGACATTAGCGCATCGCCAATGTCAGTCAGCTACATAACAGTATTTCTGGTGGTAAAAACCCTTTAAATCACAGGCCGATCTTTGCAATCTGACATGTGTCACTTTATGTTAGTAATAACTTTAAAACACTTACTTATCCAGGCCATTCTCAGATTATTTTCTCGTCACATATTGTACTTCATGACAGTGGTAAAATTGAGTCAAAAAAATGTCATTTTTATTTATAAAAAATACCAACTTTCATATCTCTACTTTTATAATAGTAATCACTCCAAAAATAGTTACTACTTTACATTCCCCATATGTCCACTTCATGTTTGGATAATTTTGTGAATGCCATTTTATTTGGGGACGTTAGAAGGCTTAGAAGTTTAGAAGCAAATTTCCAAAACCCGCTATTTAAGGACCAGTTCATGCCTAAAGTCACTTTGTGAGGCTTAGGCCCCATGCACACTGCCGTGTTTCACAGCCGTGTGCGGGCCGTGGAACCGCGGCCTGGATCCCTCCTGAGAGCAGGAGCGCACGGCGTCACTGGTTGCTATGACGCCGTGCGCTCCCTGCTGCCGGCACAGTACAGTAATACACTGGTATGATCTATACCAGTGTATTACTGTACTGTGCCGGCAGCAGGGAGCGCACGGCGTCATAGCAACCAGTGACGCCGTGCGCTCCTGCTCTCAGGAGGGATCCAGGCCGCGGTTCCACGGCCCGCACACGGCTGTGAAACACGGCAGTGTGCATGGGGCCTTACATAGTAGAAACCACCCAAAAATGACCCCATTTTAGAAACTACACCCCTCAAGGTATTCCAAACTGATTTCACAAACTTTGTTAGCCCTTGAGGTGTTCCACAAGAATTAATGGAAAATGGAGATGAACTTTCAGAATTTCACTTTTTTTTGCAGATTTTCCATTTTAATATTTTTTTTCCCCAGTAACAAAGCAAGGGTTAACAGCCAAACAAAACTCAATATTTATTGCTCTGATTCTGTAGTTTACAGAAACACCCCATATGTGGTTGTAAACTGCTGTACGGGCACACGGCATTGCGCAGAAGGAAATGAACGCCATGTGGTTTTTGGAAAGCAGATTTCACTGGGATAATTTTAAGCTGCCATGTCACATTTGAAGACCCCCCTCATGCACCCCTAGAGTAGAAACTCCCCAAAATTGACCCCATTTTGGAAACTACGGTATAAGGTAGACGTTTTATTGGTACTATTTTAAGGTACATTTGATTTTTGGTTGCTCTATATTACACTTTTTGTGAGGCAAGGTAACAAATAATAGCTGTTTTGGCACCGTTGTTACCACAACATTACCAAATATGACAACTTTTTTTGTTTCAGTTTTACTTAAAAAAGCATTTTTGAAAAAAAAAATTTTAGTGTCTCCATATTCTGAAAGCCACATATATATTTTTTTTTGGCGACTGTCTTATGTAGGGGCTAATTTTTTGCGGGATGAGATGACAGTTTGATTGATACTGATTTAAGGTGCATATGACTTTTTGATCGCTTGCTATTGCACTTATTGTGATGTAAGGTGACAAAAAATAGATTTTTTTACCCCTTTTTTTTTTAAGGTGTTCACCTGAGGGGTTAGTTCATGTGATATTTTTATACAGCAGGTTCTTACAGACGCGGCGATACCTAATATGTATACTTTTTTTAATGTATTTATGTTTTACACAATAACAGCATTTTTGAATAAAAAAAAATCATGTTTCAGTGTCTCCATATTCTGAGAGCAATAGTTTTCTTTATTTTTTGGTCGCCTGTCTGATATAGGGGCTCATTTTTTGCGGGATGAGATGACGGTTTGATTAGTACTATTTTAGGGTGCATATGCCTATTTTATCTCTTGCTATTGCACTTTTTGTAATGTAAGGTGACAAAAAATTGCTTTTTTGACACCGTTTTTATTTTTATTTTTCTGCGCTGTTCACCTCAGGGGTTAGGTCATGTGATATTTTTATTGAGCAGGTCATTACAGACGTGGAAATACCTAATATGTATACTTTTTTGATTTATGTAAGTTTTACACAATGATATAATTTTTGAAACAAAAAAAATCATGTTTTAGTGTCTCCATAGTCTGAGAGCCATAGTTTTTTCAGTTTTTGGGTGATTGTCTTAGGGTATCATTTTGCACGATGATATGATTGGTATTACACTTTTTGTGATGTAAGATGACAAAAATAGCTTTTTTGACACCGTTTTTTTTTTATTGAGGTTCACCTGAGGGGTTAGGTCATGTGATATTTTTATAGAGCAGGTTGTTATGGACATGGCAATGCCTAATATGTATAATTTTTTTATTTATGTAAGTTTTACACAATGATATAATTTTTGGGGAAAAAAAAATCATGTTTTAGTGTCTCCATAGTCTGAGAGCCACAGTTTTTTCAGGTTTTGAGATGACGGTTTGATTGGCACTATTTTGGGGTGCATGTGAATTTTTGATCTCTTGGTATTAAATTTTTTGTGATGTAAGGTGACAAAAAATGGCTTTTTTTACTCAGTTTTTATTTTTTATTTTTTTACAGTGTTCACCAGAGGGGTTATATCATGTGGTATTTTTATAGATCAGCTTGTTACGGACGCAGCGATACCTAATATTTCAACTTTTTTTTTTTTTCACATTTAACACAATAAAAGAATTTTTGAAACAAAAAAAATAAATAATTTTTTAGTGTCTCCATAGTCTGAGAGCCATATTTATTTTTTGGAAGATTGTCTTAGGTAGAGGCTCATTTTTTGCGGGATGAGGTGATAGTTAGATTGGTACTATTTTGGGGGCATACGCCTTTTTGATTGCTTGGTGTTGCACTTTTAGTGATGTAAGGTGACAAACAAATTATATATTTTTTTTGACAGTGTTCTTTTGAGGGGTTAGGTCACGTGATATTTTTATAGAGCCGGTCGATTAAGACGTGGCGATACCTAATATGTCAACTTTTTCCCTATTTTTTACAATAGTTTTTTTTTCACTTTATTTTGGGAAAAGGACACTTTTTTTTACTTGAAACGTAATTTTTTTTTTCAACTTTATAAAAAAAATAAAAATGTTTTACTTTATTTTTTTGTCTGAACATCGGTGAGGGTCCTCCTGACTATCATATTCATTGTGACTCTTAACATATGCATAGGCCTAACCATAGGGGGTGCACAGGCTTCGGTGACACCACAAAGGGGGGATGTCCAAATATTTCACTGCCCCTAAGGAGAAGACCAGTAATATAAATGAGACTTGATAGTTGGAGGTGCTGTTATAGATTTCACATTTCGGTACAGTTGATTCTAATCACTCCTCTGATGAAATGTCTGAAATGGAACAGAAGAAAGAAGAACAAATGCATAAGATAAACATTCATATGCAAGTTCTTAACTAGAGATGATGTCACGGTCCCTCCTGTGAGAGAGGTGAGGAGACCAGATAGACTTGCTGCACGTGAGGCTATCTGACAGGTCTCTCTGTTTTCCTCTATGTATGTTGTTGTTTGGCAGGATCTCACCTCTCCTCAGGTGCCGCTCGTTATCAGTGATGAGGCTCTATTTAGATCCGCCTCCTACTGCTTACCATGCAGTTGATAGTTTCTGTTTGGAGTTCCCAGTGCTGGTTTGTCTTGGATCTCCTGCTTCTCAATACATATCTAAGCTAAGTACTTGTTGCCTTCGCTGTTTCTTTTTATCTGGTGTGTGTGTAGGCCTCATGGAGACGCAGGTTCCTTCATTCTTGAAGGAACCAGCTGTCTCATCCCCTGCTACCTATCTTAGGGTTCGTCAGTTTTAGCAGGGCTTTAGATATCCAGTGTATGAGTATTTCCACCATCAGGATCTGCTTATACTGGCAGGAGTTAGGGAAAGGCCTAGGGATTACTAGGAGGTCACCATCCCTCTTCCTTAGCTTTTGAGGCCTAGATTGTTGTCTATTCGTTGTGGTGTGTATTTGGTGTTTTCCCTTCCCCTTAACCTGCGACAGATGAGCAAATCAATTCTAAATTAATCAGATTCGTTATGTTTTTCAGAAACGTTTGTCCACCAAATTATCTGGAGATTTTGTTATTTGTTTTGGACGAATTGTGTAAAAATGGCACCTATTGCCATTTTACTGTATATTAACGGGGAAATCCAGTAATCTAGCTGTAATAGCGACACTATAGGGAGAGAATAGGGGTATATAATTGGATACAGGGAAAGTTTTGAAGGATTGAGAGACTGGTTATCCAGTTGTGTGTTTAAAGGGAACCTGTCACATTCAACATGGTGTTTGAGCTGCAGGCAACATATTACAGAAACATATTTTTTTCGTGAATGTGGCCAGTGACATCCGCATATTTATTTATCATACCGTGCAGGATGTTTTTATCTTAGTTTTTTCTGTGATTTTTTTGTTTAACATATTACAGAGCAGGAGGAGCAGAGCAGATTGATATCTAGTTTTGTGAGATAAGATTCAGTATAAGGTTCCATTCACACGTCTGCAATTCTGTTCCGCATTTTGCAAAACGGAATTGCGGACCCATTAATTTCTATAGGGGCTGCAGGATGTGCGGCCCGGATCCGGAAATGCGGACCCACACTTCCGGGTCCACATTTCCGTTCCCGAAAAAAATAGAACATGTCCTATTCTTGTCCGCAATTGCGGACAAGATTAGGCATTTTCTATTAAGTGCAGGCGATGTGCGGTCCGCAAAATGCCGTTGTCCGTGTTTTGCGTATCCGCATATCCACAAAACACACGCAGACATGTGAATGGACCTACCAGTGATTGACAGCTATCTCTGTATATACAGTCATATAAGAAAGGCTGTCAATCACTGATAGGACCGCCTCCTGGAGTTCAAAGCCCAGAATGAGCAGGAATTTAAATGAATAAATTACAAGTTATACTGAATCTTTTCCACAAAACTATATACCAATCTGCTCAGCTTCTCCTGCTCTAAAACATGGTGTTAGTAGCATACATTTCATTTTCATGGTGACAGCTTCCCTTTAATACAGCTTCTGGGTGGCAGCTAGCGCTGCATTACAAAATTCCCTGCAAAGAAAAAAAAAAATCACTTCTTTCTGTATATGAACAGTCAGCTTTATTTTTTTTAAACTCAAGTTTCTACAGTTCATAGGCTTATTGCCAGCACCCCAATAGCATTCTGCTGCAAACACTGAATAATTGCACATTTTTTTAATTCTAAAAACCATTTCAGTGCATTATACCCGTATTATAAGGGATAGTCATAGCAAAAATGTTTTATGGCAATAATGACATTATAATGCCCATGTTATTAAATGTGTTGCATATTACTGTACAATAATGGGTGTTATGGACAGTCCCCTGGTATTAATCCTTTAACCCTTATAAAGGGATCTGGACTTTGCTGCAGAGAACCAACCAGGCAGCTACCAACTGGAGTAGTCCCGGTGTAGTTGGCATCTGACCCATGGGGATCAGAGATATTTGATTATAACACTAAAGGATGGGGATGGGGATCAGCTATATTGCTATATATTCTTGTTTTAGAACATTCCGAATATTCGAAAAAATGAATATATTCGTTTTTTCAAATATTCGTAATATAAGAATATATAGCAATATAGCGAATATTCCCCCCCAAAAAACAATGAAGAGCAATTTAGCTAATATAGCGCTATAATTTTTTTTTCAATAGTTGACATTTTTTTCCAATCTGAACTTCAGATGAGAAAAAAATTACAACTATTAGACAAAGAAGATTATAGCACTAATTGCTCTATATTAGTTTTTTTTTCTCGAATATTCGCTATATTGCTATATATTCTTGTTTTAGAACATTCCGAATATTCGAAAAAATGAATATATTTGTTTTTTCGAATATTTGTAATATTCTAAAACAAGAATATATAGCAATATAGCGAATATTCCCAAAAAAAACAATATAGAGCAATTTAGACAAAGAAGATTATAGCACTATATTAGCTAAATTGCTCTATATTCTTATTTTTTCGAATATTCGCTATATTGCTATATATTCTTGTTTCAGAATATTACGAATATTTGAAAAATCAAATATATTCGATATAGTGTTATATATTTGTTTTTTAGAATATTCATTTTTCCCATTTAAAGTCATGATTCCTCCCTGCTTCTTGCTTGTGGGCCAATGAGTCATTGGCCCACAAGCAAGAAGCAGGGAGGAATCATGTTTTTACTCAGCAATTGAAAAATGCATTACGAAAATAAGCATTATGAAAAGTCGCAATAAGAAAATCTTGAATATTCGAAATTACAAATATATAGCACTATATTCTAAATATTTGCAAATTTTTTAAATACCTATATTCGCGATAAAAATTCGCAATTCGATCAACACTAGTCTTCACGAAGTTGATAGTGTAGATGGTGGCTTTCCTGAGGAAAGAGGGACTAACTATAGTCCCTTATCTGGATGATTTTCTAATAATATCAGATTTAAAACATCAGATGGAAGCAAATCTAGGCAGATTTTGTCATCTTTTAGAAGATCTAGGATGGGTAATAAACCAAGGAAAGTCAGTCTAACTAACCAAAGACAATGATGAAATTCCTCGGCATACTCCTAGACTCAAAAAAACAAGCATCCTTTCTTCCACCAGAAAGAATAGAATCCTTACAGAAAGCGACACGAGAATTCCTGGGACGAAGATCCTACTCCATCAGAGAAGCCATGAGTCTCTTAGGATTAATGACAGCCTGCATCGTGGCAGTTCCCTGGTGTCAAATCCACTACAGAACTCTTCAGGCCTGGTTACTGAGGAAATGGGACAAACGCCAGACATCACTAGACCAGACGTTTTCAAATTCCATCCTATGGTGGCTAACTAAAAAAAAAATGGGAAAAGGAGTAGTCTGGCAGAAAGTATAATCGATAGTAATCCACACCGACGCAAGCGGTACAGGAAGGTGAGCAAAGGTTGGCGAAAATCTCTATCAGGGAATCTGGTCTCCAGAGATAGCTGCCCAGTGATCAAATTATCACGAACTCAGAGCAGTTTGGGGAACCTTAAATGTAGCCAAGGAGGAATTGAAGGGCCAGCTCATAAAGATATTTGCCGACAATGTAACGACTGTATCCTACCTAAGACATCAGGGGGGTACAAGGTCAGTGAAGCTAGGAAACCTGTCAGGGAAAATATTCTCCTGGGCAGAAAATACAGTAAGGTCCATTTCAGCCATACATCTAAGCAAAGGGAAGCAAAAATTATGTAGCAGATTTCCTAAGCAGGAAAAAAGTAGACCAGGGAGAATGGTCTTTAAACATACAAATTTTCAACATGATTGTAAAAAGATGGGGTCGTCCATCCATAGACCTATTTGCCTCAAGGGACAACTCAAGGGCTCCAATATTTTACTCTCTAAATCACAGGGACCAGCCCCAGGCGATAGACGCGTTCTTTTAGACCTGGGATTGGGATCTCGCTTACGCTTTTTCTCCATTCCAGCGTTATACAGAAGGCCATTCAATAGAAAGCAAATATGATTCTGATAACGCCATTCTGGCCCAAGAGGAGTTGGTTCTCCCTGGTAAATAGATTATCACCACAACAACCATGGATCCTTCCCCCCAGGAAGGACATTCTGACGCAGGGCCTGATCGCTTCCTCATCTGGAATTCTTCAAGTTAACGGCATGGACCCTGAATCTGACATTTTGAAAGGCAAGGGTCTATCAGAGGAAGTTATATCTACTCTGAAAGCAAGCAGGAAGAAGGTGACATCATTCATATATCTAAAGATATGGAAAAAGTTCTGTTCCTGGGCAGGAGAAATCACACCCAATCACTCAGAACCTAATATTCTACAGATTCTTGAGTTTCTTCAAAGGGTCCTGGAGTTGGGCCTTAGACCCTCTACCCTGAAGGTTCAGATATCAGCTCTGAGCGTTTTCTTTGATACTGATTTGGCTAGCCATAGTTGGATTAAAAGATTAATCAAAGCTGCATCTAGATTAAAACCTTCAATTAGACCTCGAGACCCTTCCTGGGATCTAAGTACTGTTCTCAAGGGCCTAACAAAACACAACCTTTCGAACCCTTAGAGGGAAGTGCCATTGAGTTTCTATCTCACAAGACTGCTTTCCTCATAGCCATATAATGGGCCAGGAGGCTGGGGGAAATACAAGCCCTCTCTATCCGGGAACCCTATCTTACCATACGGGATGACAGAATAGTCCTGAGGTTAGACCCAGGTTTTCTACCTAAGGTAGTATCTGATTTCCATAAAGACCAAGATATAGTACCACCTTCATTTTACACAGATCCTAAAAACTCTAAAGAGGAAGAATTTCATTCCCTGGATGTCAGGAGAATGGTCCTAAAATATTTAGAGGTCACAAAGGACTTCAGATTAGTGGATAACTTGTTAGTGCAATTTTCGGGTACAAATAAAGGGAAAATGGTATCTAAGGCATCCTTCGCCAGATGGATTAAACAGACCATTTCAGATTGCTACAAGATTCGGGGACTCAATTGCCAAATCAATATAAAAGCTCATTCCACTAGAGCAATGTCATCTTCATATGCAGAAAAAGATATTAAAATGTAGTATAGTCCGAGCACTCACATACGGGCAAAAGGAATGAATATCATTAGTATGAATAAAAACATTCTAGTAACACACTGGTGAATGTTGGTGGGAGGGGGTAATTTAACCTTTCTCTGTTCCTGCCCCTACAGAGGCCAAGGGTCAATCTCTAATTGGTTGCCGTCATGGTGAATTCATGGAAACTGAATTACTGGTGAGTCTAATTCCGTCTTTTACCACGAAAATAGCATTGTTATTACTGTGTATAACTGTATATTTCAAACACATTTAGTGCCAAATTTGCATTATTACTAAAGTAGATTGTCAATATCAGTGTGCAGTGTGTTTGTAGAAGGGGAGGAACATTTAATTGCACCTTTGTCTTTAAATTACAGAAAAAAACAATTTAGCAATTTTTGCTAGTAGCATTTAATAATCTGTATACCAAATCTTTGACTTTTCATTTATACGCCTTATAATAAAATGTCTGGAAAACAGAAGAATGCAACATGAAAGACTCAGGCCTCATCATCCAGGAGTAAGATTGTGGCAGTAGCAGCACCAGCCATCTGCCCAGCAATAGTAGTAGTAACAGTAGATAAAAGTTCTCCCTGGGTTCCGATAGGGCCACATTATTATTGAGGAAAAGAAGAGGAGATTTTGGACTGGATGGCTCACTTCTCCTCTCAGTCAAAGCAAGATAATGAAGATGTCACTTCTGAGACTGACACTGTGCCTTGCCTCCAGCTCCTCCGTGCAACCCCAAAGAAGACTTTTAGTTGCACCCTCTCTGTCCCCCCTACTAGTGGGGAACCTTCTTATTTCCTAAGAAGAGGGATAATTCTGGTGCAATTATGTTGCATCTTAGGCCACTCCCCTTTGCCTTGAGCCACTTCTATTTCTCACTGTCACACCCCCTTAGTGAACTAGGTGCAGTGGATTTGTGCCAAATTGAGTAAAAAAAGAGCCAAATTGCTCCAAATTTTTACACATTTCACGACATGGTCTTGAAGCAACGACTATTGCTAAATACTTCCACTACCTTGAAACAGAACCCTGCCATATCTTCTTGCTCACCCGCTCGGAGATTGTTCCTCCCACCGTTACCTTCCTAATTCCTCCGATACATTTCGTACATCTTTCCCCTTTTTAACAATAGCGAGAAACAAATGGGCGACCATAACAACAGCATCGCCTCTCCAACAAAAGCTCACAATTATTACAATTATACCATTCTTGATTAGTCTCCCATGCGCTGCATTTCAATGTAATTGATGTTGTAGGTTGAAACACTGGACAGCAAATATTCTCGCCTGTCCCTTTCCTCTTTTGTTTCAGACCCTGATTTGCATTTTCTATGCTTTTAGTAATGAAGACTTAGCACTCTTCCTCCATTAGAAAAAAAAAAGAGAGAGAGAGGAGAGAGAGGAGACGCACACACAATAATTTTCAACTCGGCACTTGTTTAAGGATTCTGACCCTCAAAAATACCACTTTGCTTCACACATTAGCTGCTTACAAAGACGGAAGCTAATGTATCATCTAATTGGGCGAACCACTGCATCTGATTTCTCTCAATCAGACTATTAGCGTCGTAATTACCCATCTGCCTCATGTGGAAAAAAAAAACGGCAAGACATACACCCAGCTAATAACATTCTCAAGAGCTCTCTAACACAATGAGATAAGCATGATGTTGTGGGACTCGATCCCTAACCATTTCAGTGCCAAGATGGGAACACAATGCACAAGATTTTTGCCAATCTTTTGCCAGTGAATGCTAATGAGTTTCATTTTTTTTTATTTCCTCCGCTGGGCATAGTTAGTGCTGCCAGTAAACAAAAAAAAAAAAAAATTGCAAGCAGGCATCTTAGCAAAGTGTTTATCAAAGCATAACATGATTCGCCGTGGCTCCGAATTTTGAAGTTTAGGTTTTTTTGGGGGGTATTTTTACTGCAAGGGTTTGTAAACCAAAGGAATAGAAGGATTTGGAGGTAAGGATGGATAAGGGTATATTCACATGCCATTCAAAACGGATAAGCTGTCCATTTTTCATGGCCGTTTTGCATCAGTATGTGCATCCATATTTAATGGGCACTTTGCAACCATTAAAAATGGATGAATTTCATAGTTTTTTTTGTTTTAAATCTCAGCCCCTGCAGCCCCTGCAGTGCCCTCAGTAAAAATAATGCCTCCTATAGTGCCCCCCATTTTAAAGAATGGCCCCCATAGTGCCCCCTAGAATATAGAATGGCCTCTATAGTTCTCTTTAATATAAATAATACCCCCCATAGTGCCCCCCATTTTAAAGAATGGCCCCCATAGTGCCCCCTAGAATAAAGAATGGCCACTATAGTACTCTTCAGTAAAAAGAATGCTCCCATAGTGCCCCCCCAGCATAAAGAATGCCCCCATACTGCCCCACTCAGTATAAAGAATGGCCCCCATAGTGCACCCCAGTATAAAGAATGGCCCCCATAGTGCCCCCAATATAATTAATTTCCCCCTAGTATAATTAATGGCCTCTTTTGTGCCTCCAGGATAAGTAATGGCCCTCCAGTGCCCTCAATATATATAGTTCCCCCCATTGTGTCCTCAGTAAGAACTCCCCCCAACCCTCTATAGTACCCACAGTTACTGTGCCCTCAGTAATGATAGTGCCAAACCCCCCACAACCCTCCAAACCCCATAAGTGCCCACAATGTAAATGACTCGCCTCATCCACTTGCACATCATGTGACATCATGATGCTGGGAGAGTCAGATCCTGCTGCCTCCAGTGTGGTGTTCCCTCGCATGGAAGTGGATGAGCTTTCTTTTTATTTATTTTTTATTTCACCCCTAAAGGGACCTATTTTTACACATTTTTAATGAGTGGGTCTAAATGGCTGTTAAAAAAGTCCCTATTGATTTTAATGTGGTCCTTCTGGCTGTGAATTATTCACTGGCCATTGAAAAATGGTCATGTGAATAACCCCATAGGCTTTAATTGGTTCTATAAAAATGGCCGTGTGAAGTTCATTACAAAAATATCTGTCTTACGGCCATTTTTCACTGTTGTATGAATGAGCCCTAAATGGGTGCAATGAGATGCAGCAGAATTGAATAAGTGATTTAAAGAATTCAAAAACATGGCTTGGCTGCATGTGTTCACAGATGATATTGCAGCTGAAGTGAATGGACAACCCCTTTAACCCCTTCCTGCATCATGACGTAAATGTATGGCATAGGAGAAAACATGTTCATGCACCATGCCGTGCATTTATGGCAAAGTAATGGTGTCAGCTCAGAATCTGCATCATTACCTAGGGTTTCAGATGTATTATACAGCTCACACTCTGCTGCAATGGGTGAGATTGGAAGTAGCTCTTATCTTAGCTTCTTAACCCCCTAGGTGCCACTGTCGATTGGGGCCGTAGTAGGGTCACAATGGTGGCCATTGCAACTATGTACTGAAGCCTATTAGGCCCTGTCAGAGGCAGGGTTTGATAGGCAGACTAACAGTGTAAAATAGAAGTATTGTTATTTGTTTACCAGCAACTGAAAATTTTTTAGTTTAAATTGTATCTAAACTTTTGAAATATTTTATTAAAACTGACTCTAAATGACATAATAGGTTTAAATAAATATATACTTTCTTTATTATTTTATTGTTTTCCTTATGACTTAGGTTCCTGAAGTTCAGGTGCCTATAGTGCTTCGGAATCAATACACTGCTGACATGTCAATGGTGTATGGGAGTACGGATTCCACTGTGGGGCTGCAGTGAGTGATGTATGAGCAGGAGCAAACATCGCTGCTCCTGCCTGTCCGCTCTGCTAAAGCCTGGCATAGATGGGCTACGTCAGGCTTCAGTGGAGTGGGCACAGGCAGGAGCATGAGCTCTGCTAAAAGCCTTGCATAGCACATTGATGTATGAGATCCTGCCCCAATGTGCTACACAGACCTTTGTAGTGGAGCAAGAACATCTATGTCTGGCTTTAGCAGAGCAGATACAGTGGAACAGTGATGCTTGCTCCTGCCTGCCTCGCTCCTTGCAGCCATACAGTGGAATCTATACACTCATATGAGTGTAGGAGTGTGCGGATTTCAAAGTGTGATAGACATCTGCTCTTCAGGAAAAAATATTCAGAGCAGTTTTTGATAGTATTTTTCAAAAGTTTAGTTGCCCCTAATGGAACTTAAAAAACAACAACTATGAAACCAAACAAACAAAAACAATTTAAATGTTTTTGAAAACTTTAAAAAAGTAAAAAAACTAATCACCCTTTTTAAACTTTTATCCAATTTTGGAAAAAAATAAAGTGAACTACACTTAAGTGGTAACGCTGTGTCCATAATGACCTGAACTCTAAAATTATGACATACAACTGTAAAAAAAAATAACAAATAATAAAAAATAAATAAAGGAATTATCATTTTTGGTCACCTCATCTGCCAATAAAATAGTACAAAAAGCAATCAAATAAAGTCATATGGTACAAATAAAAATGACAATTCATCTCACAAAATTAGTTCTCACTGAGCTGCCCTGGTGGAGAAAATGTTAAAAAGGGTGATTTTATGATATATTTCTCTCAATCTGGCACCTTAGGGTGTGGCAAATGCAACATGGCACCCATGCCAATTTCAGCAAAATCTGTACTTCAAAAACCAAAGGCTCCTCTTTCCTATCCTATTTGCCCAAACAGCTGTTTTTGGGTAACTATGCACTTGAGAGAAATTGCCGAATACATTTTGGTGTAATTTTCTTCTTCTACCACTTTAAAATTACATATTATTGAAAAAAAGTAATTATAATTTTCCCCTCTGATAAATTCTATAAAAAAATCACCTGTGTAGTCAAAATAATCACTGCAATCCAAAATGAATTCTTTGAGGGGTGTCATTTCCAAAATAGGGACTGTTTCTTATATTTTAGCACCTCAAGGCCTCTGCGAACCTGAAATGTTGCCTGAAAAACACCCTAAAAATGGATGCACCAAAATCTACAAGGTGCTCCGTAATTTCTGAAGCCAGTTTTTGTAGCACTCTAGGACCACATATGAGATATTTCTATAAACTGCACAATCGCTAATAAATTATCTTTTATACATCTGCTGTGTAAAAAATTTATTCAAATTGAAAATCTGCAAAACACCAATTTACATTTTTAAATTTCAACCCCATTTTGCGTTAATTTCTGTGAAACATGTAAAGGGTTAACACACTTCCTGAATGCTACTTTGAATACTTTGAGGGGTGTTTCCTGGGGGTTTCTAGTTTGTAAGTCCTTCAAAGTCAGTTCAGGCTTCACTTGGTCCCTAAAAAAAGTTTAAAAAAAAGTTTTTTTAAATGAAAAAAAAAAAAAAAAGCTTCTAAAGCCTTTTAACTCCCCCCTTAAAGCCCATCTGTCAGCAGATCTGTACCTATGACACTGGCTGACCTGTTACATGTGCACTTGGCAGCTGAAAGCATTGATGTCGGTCCCATGTTCATATGTGCCCGCATTGCTGAGAAACATGGTGTTTTATGCAAATGAGCCTCTAGGAGCAATGGGGATGTTACCGCTACACATAGATGCTCAGCTCTCTCTGTAACTGATGCGCCCTCTGCACTTTGATTGACATTGCCAGGTGTGTTCATGTTTACAATGCCTGGACCTGTCAATCAAAGTGAAGAGGGCGCGGTAGTTGCAGAGAGAGCACTGCCTCTAGGTATAACAGCAACACCCCCATTGCTCAGAAAGGCTCAGGATAAGAAGATTTTTTTTTTACGTGAAAAATTCTTTGTTGGATTAATAATGGAAAAACCCACAATTTCGACAAGTCTTTTTGGGTTTTGATATTACGGCGTTCACTGTGTACATGAATTCCTTATTCTGCGGCTCTATACTATTACATAGATACCAAATTTGCATAGTTTACTACCTAAAAAAATAATATAAACATTTGAAAGAATTGGACATTTTCTTAGCTATTGTGCTGGAAAATATAGATTTTATTAAGGACCCGAGGCGAGCATTATACGTAACTTTCTTTTATAGAATCCGCAGCTAAAGAGTTAAATATCTATACATAAAGAAAAAACTTGTTTAGGTACAACCTAGCATGCTTGAACATATGGTAACCAATGAGGATGTATCAGAGAACATATAAGCAATATGAGGATAAACTCCGCTCTCTTTCTTTAGTAGTATAACATGGATAAACAGTTAAATAATGAAAATCACAGGAACAGGAATTTCTCTGCATCGGATGACAGTAGAAGTCCATGTATGGAGAATCTATGGAAGGAAGTCAGATGATTCTTGTGGAATGTCTTTATTCGGAGATCAGGTAGACGATGGATATTTTCCAGAAGCCTGAATATTCTTTTTTATTGTTGGTAAGCTGAAAATTATGAGATAAAAGCATAGGGATCGGTTAAATAGGGTGGGATAATGCTTGCCTCGTGTCCTTAATAAAATCTATATTTTCCAGCACAATAACTAGGAAAATCTCCAATTTTATTACAGTACATGAGGCTCCCATTATGCGAGTTCAAAGCTTGCTATATATCATATATATAAGATTATAATGTCTATTACAAATCGAAAATAGCATAATAATAAATAAGCAATTAGAATAACAATGACTATGAAACTATTCTAATAAGGTCGTAGAAACATGAGAAATAGGATGAAAATAAAAGGTTCGGAAAGTAGACTCAGAGGACCAGTTAGAGGCTTTAAGAAGATCAGCCAGGGAACCACCTGATTGAATAAGTTTGGTAGAAACGGCTCCCCTAAGAGAATGGGCCCAAAAAGACAAAATGTCAATGTTAGCAAGGGACATGACTTGTTTAACCCATCGGGCTAGAGTGAGAGAGGATACCGGCAAGTGTGGTTTGCAGTACGAGATCAGTAGTTGAGGTTTGGAGGGATGTCGACGTGAAGTAGTCTTATTCTCATAAGAATGTAGACATTTGACCACACATAGGTGCTCGTTGTGTGGAAAGGCTGGGTAGAAGATGAAATGAACGTTGGTCTCATTTCGTCTAGTTATGGTAAATGTACACCGTTAGGGTAATAGGATCTGTTAGAGATGCCCAGGGTTTTTACATCCGAGACTCTTTTAATGGATATAAGACATAATAAGACAGTTAGTTTGAGAGATAAAAGTTTTAGAGATAAAGAGTCATTATCTCCCCAAGATGATATAAGGTCCAGGACAATGTTAACGTCCCAAGTCGATTGGTATTTTGGCAAGGGGGGACGTTTGAAACGGATACCCTTAAGTAATCTTCAGACGAGGGGGGTGTTTCCCTATGGGTAAGGATTGAATGGGAACATGAGATGCAGATATAGCCGAACGGTAAAGGTTTATGGTGCGGTATGCTTTACCAGCCTCAAAAGAGGCAGAAATAAAATTTAAGATGTGGGTGAGAGAGGCATGTACGGGATCCAAATCCCGTTGACTGCATCAATCAGCCCAAATTTTCCAAGCTGATCCATAAGCCTTTCTGGTACCCGGAGCCTAGGCTTCAGAAAAGAGATCTTTAGTTGATTGAGAAAGGTTTGGGACACTTTCTGAATGCCGGAAATGAGCCAGGCTACTAGAGGCAGTTGGTGGGACAGTATTAGCGGGTGTTGTTCGCCGAAAAGGTTCAACAGAAGATTTGGAGAATAAGGAAGGATTCTCTGGGAAATCTATAAGCATCCCCAGAATTTGGGGAAACCACGACTGGGTCGGCCACCAAGGGGTAATGAGAACAATTGTCGATTTCTGAAATGAAACCTGCAGGAGAACTCTGGGAATCAGAGGGAAAGGAGGAAAAGCATAGTTTTTGTCTCAAGGCCAAATTTGGAGAAAAACACCCACTCCTGAAGTTTCGGGGTCGGGACGCCAACTGAAGAACCTGGGTACTTGTCAGTTGAGGCGAGAAGCAAATAGATTTAGGTGAAGAGGGCCCCAAAGAGTATTAAGGAGATGGAAAATGGCCGGATTCAATTGCTAATCGCTCGCATCTATGAAATACAGTGAATTCCAATCCGCTATGGAATTGGATAAACCTGGAAGATACTCCGCCTTGAGGACAACATTCCTGATCAGACAAAAGTGCCAAAATTATTTTGCGATACTGGCCAGCATTTCTGATCTCGTGCCGCCCAGGCGGTTGATGTATTGGACGGCAGAAATGTTGTCCATCCGGAGGAGTATACCACAATGAGGGTTGGGGTTGGCCACAGAAACTGTCTGTGATATCAAATACTATCGCATTAGGGTGTCTTTTAATAGTTAGTCTGATGCACCATGTACCTCTTGTTGTTTTACATCATTAGGGCTGTATACATTGTGCACTTTGTATTGTTTGTTTGGTCCTGTCTGTCTGGTTGTATATGAATCCACCGTTAGATCGATAATTATCAGCCCATTTATAATAGGGCAATCTAGGACTTGCTAGCCTAGGATCGAGGACAGGGAGTCCCCACCACAAGGGGTCGTCCCTGGGCATAGGGGCTTTAATTGTGTACAACAATGAGACCTGTTGGCTGCGAAGCTCTTGAAAGCAAAGAACCCGGCTAGAAGTTCTAAGCAGTTGAAGTGTAAAGAAGCTCCCGAATGAGACCATTTGCCTCCTGTGGAATTGGATCCGCATCTGTTGCCCCAGCTAGAAAGACTGGCGTCCGACTCTATGACAAGGTCTGGAACGGAGTTGAAGATCGTCTTCCCGTTCCACTCTTGAACGTGTTGGAGCCACTAGAGAAGTTCTTCTCTGGAGTCTGATGAGAGGGGAACCTTGTCAGAATAACCCTTCCGAAATAGCTGAATTTTCAGCCACTGAAGCGCCCCGTAGTGTAAAGGGGCTGGAAATATGGCTTGTATGGAGGCCGATAGGAGGCCAACTATACAAGCAATGGTCCGAAGGGAAATGATATGTTTGTTGAGAATCAAACAAATCTCTTTTTGGATTACCTTCAACTTCTTGGAAGTGATGCTCAACATGGCCGATTGAGTATTGATCATAAAACCCAAAAATTCGACCTCTTGAGAGGGGGTTAATACTGATTTCTCATAATTGATGAGAAATCCGAGGTTCGTCAGAAGAGATAAGGTCCAATTCATGTGAAGATGTGTCAGTGAATAGATTCCGCAAGAATCAGTATTTTGTCCAGGTATATAATGAGGTGCACTCCACGGGAACGTAGGATGTCTACTACTGGTTTCATTAACTTGGTAAAGCACCAAGGGGCTGAAGAAAGGCTGAATGGGAGGCAGGTAAACTGCCATCTCTGACCTTCCCAAATGATTTGGAGAAATGGATGAGAAGAAGGATGGACTGGTACCGTGAGGTAGGCCTCCCTTAGGTCAATTTTAATGAACCAATCGTTTTTTAATATAAGGTCGCGAAGTAAGTGAATCCCTTCCATTTTGAAGTGTCTGTATTGTATGAAATTGTTCAATAGACGTAAGTTTATTACTGGGCGAAATCCGCCGTCTTTCTTCTTGACCAGAAACAGGTTGCTCAGAAACCCGGAAGAATGGGAGAGAACTTGAATTATTGCCTGTTTGAAACATAATTCCTTTATTTCTAGGTCTATTAATAGTCGATCTTCAGTTGAAAATTGTACGGGATGAGGGAGGTGTGATTGTATTGGACAGGACACGAAGTCTATTTGGAAGCCCTGGACCAAATTGAGGATCCAGCAGTCTGCAGAAATCAAAGCCCAGTGATGATTAAAATGTTGGAGTCTGCCTCCTAGGGGTATGAGAGAAGAATGAAAGGAGTGTGGACTTGCCGCCAGATGCTCTCAGATGTGTAAAACCGTGTTGTCCTCAGCTACGCCAGGATGGTGGAAATAGGCTAGGTGGAGCAGCGAACGCTGTTCTCTCAGGTTGGTAGGAACCTCTGTTTCTATAATTTTGGTATGTTAGGCCGGGAAAGCGGCTCCTAATTCTTTTCCCGTCACGGGTAAAAACCTTGTTATGAAATACTTTCTTTAAATTGGTCTGTGTCCAGTCTAGAGAGGAAAATAATCCCATTAATTTCTTTTATGAACAGTTCACCGAAGAGAGAGCTGTCCGTAGGAAGATTCGGTTCTGAGGTAGCCAATTGGGACAGTTGGGGGTCTAAGCGCATCAGCACTTAACGGCGTCATTCCGCACAGAGAGCGGCATTAGCGTTGCCTAACAGTACCATGGGTCTTTGAGACAAACCTTTTATGGTAGGTATATCAATAGCAGTTCCAGAGACTGCTGCTTCTTCAGTCAAGTCAAGTATTCTGGTAAGAGATTCTAAAACATCCAGGAGCTTATCTTGACACGCTCGAAACGAGCGGTCTATCCCCTTCTTGGGTTTTTTCCCCCGATTTTAACAGGTACTTTATAAGTATACCATCTATGTCGGGAGTAGCAGCCGTGTTTCCCTGTAATGTAGGTCGCGGGCATTCAGCCCTTAATTTGTTTGTAGAGGCACGATCTAGCCCTTTTTTGATCCATAGGGAAATAAACTGTTTGACCTGTGGATTGGGGACCCAAACTCCGTAACAGGATGCTTAATTAAGGAGGGGTCGAAGTAAGGAGTGCCATCTAAAATTAAGGACTCTGACAAGGGAGGATCTTGAGAGACACCTTCCTCAAAGTCTGATTCTTCCTCCAGGTCATAATAGCCCTCATTGTCTGAAATATCGGACTGATCTAGAGAAGACCTGTCTGAAGACTCCATATATGAGTCTGGTTTAATTCTTTTAACAGCGGTCCAAGCCCGTCTATTTGTATCGTCCTCACAGGCAGAGGGTCTTGGATGCATAGCATGAGCATCACTATGGGTACTGCACGATAGCCATGAGTCGTCATGAATTGCTTGACCTTTCTCGGTATGAGCAGACTTAGTCTGTGTGTTGGGAGTATGGTCGTCATTCATTAAATGCCGTTTGAGGGCAGGTTTACGTGATTTTTTAAAACCTTTTGCCAAATTAGTTGTAGAGTCAGTCACCGACCAAAACACCTCAGATGAAGTTTGTGGTGTAGCCTGAGGGGATTTTGAAGGTGCAGACTGGGCAATCAACCTAGCGACCGACCTGGAAATTGTCTCTTGTACAGATGACATAGCTGAGCGCACTGCCTCCTGTACAGAGCGTGACACAGACAGGTCAATTACATTTTGGATTTGGTCCCCTGACATAAAGTCTGTATCCTTTTCTTGATTTGGGGTAGACATGACCAAAATATATATATATATATATATATATATATATGAGGGCACTGTAATAACAGAAATTCACAGTTTATAGTGAGGCCTGTAAGGGTAGATAATTAACTACCGGTAAAATAATATAATATATGTGTATATATCAAAAGTATTTTCCTCAGGTGAGGTATTCAAAGGCAGAATTAATATGTGTGAAGGCAGTTTGCCTGGATTTGTGGGAGGGGCTGAGGTCCGCCTCCAGCCTATTTAGGGCACCCCCTTACCTGGCTCCTGCACCGTCCGAGGTCTGAGCTTTGAGGGAGGAAGTCGCTTGTGGAGTTACTGGAGAGTTACCTGCGAGTTGCTGAGTCTTGGAAGTTTTGCGTCACTCGGTTCACTGTGGGTCACGTTTTGCCCGGTATACTATGAGTCATCCATACGGTACAGCTGGGGCCTCACGGTTGCCCCCTGTACCGGCTCATTTCATTTCACCAAACTTTGCACTCATGTCACAAATTCTCGTTACAAGTCACTATCATTTCATGTCTGCGGTACAGCACAGGGCCTCACGTTTGCCCCCTGTACTAGCTCAATTCATTTCATTATTTTCATTTCAACCATGTCACAGTTCACTCCAAGTCACGGTTTTCATGTCTGCCTCTATTTCCGGTCAGGCATGCACGCGTACCACACCGCATCCCCACTCCTAGCACTGCCAGCACGTGTACCAGGTTCCCATGGCGGCCACCAACGCCGTTTCCCCTCCTCACCAACATCTCTCTCACACACATTCCGTCCCCCTCCCCTCACACCCCTTGTCCAGCTCAGCGGCACGCCCGCACCCTCACTTTCACCAGATGCTCGCCTCATCCCGGCCGCTCCACACGCTCCCCCTCCACAAGCCAACACCACTGCCGCGGTCCCCCTCTTCCCCACCGCCGCGCCGGCCCGCGCCTCCGTCCTCCTGCCGCGCTGCCGATGGCGGCCGCCGCGTCTTGGCGCCCGGTTTGCGCATGCGCGGCTGGGGTGCTGAGCGTGCGCGGCCGCGTCGGCGCATGCGCAGTAGCCTGGCGACGGCCGCCGGTGCCGCGCACGTGCGCATATATGTGGGGGTGGGGGGCCGAGGGGTGCCGCATGCACACCCCGGCACCAGCACCACAGATCCAGCCACCGCTCCCCTCCATCAGGCAGCGCATTCAGGGGGAGCGCAAGTCAATCATCACTGAGCATGCATCAAGGGATCACACCCGCCATGCCAAAAATCTATGAATAAATAAAATCCACCAATATCATACCACTCAAAACACATCATAAAATCACACAAGAAACCCGCCATTTAAAAAAAAAAAAAAAAAAACTTTTTCAAGGGGTCCGTTAGGATCACATGAATAAACCCGCCATAGGGGAAAAAAAATGAAAAAAAAAATAAAAAATACTGTCCCAAGTGGTGCATTAATATCACAGAGGAAACCCGCCATATAGTTAAAAAAAAAAAAAAAATTATTTAAAAAAAAAACTCGCAAATAAATAAAGGAGAAACCAGCCAGATAGTCCATGGCCGCACGGATAAAAAACAAAAAACAAAAAAACGCCATACGGTCTGCTGATCACACGTTCCGCAACAAATCCCCCACGTCATGGGCCTCATTCGCACGCCATCCGCACAGCCGTGGCACCACTGCTGCTCACGTCATGATCCTCTCAGGTCATGCTGACGTTCGTACCACAGTCCACTCTCGGCATACTACTTTCTGTCTAACCCCCTTTTTAGGCGGTCAAGCTTAAACACATTTGCGCTGCACGTGGGTCCAGTGAATCTTTTCTTGCTTCCAGGTTCGGTAACCTAGTCTGAAACCCGCCACATCACCCTCGGGCTCCATGGTCCAAAAAAAAAAAAAAAAAAAGGGATAAACCCCCGCCATATAGTCCATTTTCCACCAAGGAAAATAAAAAAAAAAATAAAAAAAAAAATAGGTATGGCGCCTACGTAGACCAGGCGGTCACACGTTCATGACGGTCATTTCAGCCCACATGCCAAGCCTCATTTCTCACGTCTCGATCCAACCAGTCACACGCGCAAGCAGGTACTTGTTTTCACACTCACGTTTCATGATCCCATCAAGGTCATGTGTCCGTTCGCACCACAGTCCACACTCGTCTTACCACTTTCTTTTAACCCCTTTAGGCGGTCTAGCATAGACATATTTTTCTCTACACGTGTTCTGAGATTTCTTACCACCAGGTACGCACACCTGCTCTTACTATTTGCATTTCTTTGCATTTCTAGGCCTATAGGAGTGAGGCACCACTCACATCCAGTGCTGCATTCACCCACTTGTTCTTACATCATGCGTTTTACCCTGCTTCCACTAAAGCTGCATTTCTTTTCATTTCTAGGCCTATGAGAGTGTGTTTCCTACTATGTTCACAAGTTGGTTATTCGTTGGTCACGACAAGGGTCTTCTCTTAGCGAGCTGCAATGCCTCTGGCTCTTGTTTTCTCCATCAGTTCAATTTCACGGTTCGCGGTTGATTAATGTTTCGGATGTGCACGTGGTTCGGATTACTACTGTCCATGCATTTTTCCATCAGGTCTGGCTCATGTTTAACTACTCATCATCACCATGTGGTCATCCCGTTCAGTCCCTTGGCTTCGGGGGCCCGGTGACCGTTCTTCGTGTTGTCCATTAGGGGTACCATGCGGTTGTAGGCGGGGTAGTGTCTCAAGTTCATTGTCGGAGATGGTCATGGTTATGCGAGTCCTATTGGGGCCGCATAAGGGGAAAAAAAAAAAAAAAAGGGAATGGAATAACAAATTCATCTGCCATTAATCTCCCACGCAGGGCTTCTCCGTTTTAGTTTTACACACCGAACTCCGCCATTGGTCTCCCACGCATGTCTTCTCCGGTTAGTACGCACCCACGACCCCACTATTAGTCTCGCACGCATGGTTGCTCCGTTTCAGTTGTATACATACGACTCCGCTATTTGAGTCTCTCACGCATGGCTCCGCCTTTAGAGTCTCTCACACATGGCTTTCTCCTTTTTAGTGTTTCACATACAACTCCGCCATTAGAGTCTCTCACACATGGCTTCTCCGTTTTAGTGTTTCACATAACTCCGCCATTAGAGTCCCTCACGCATTACTTCGCCGTTTTAGTTTACACACATTACTCCGTCATCACAGACTCTCACGCATTACTTCGCCGGTTAGTTTACACTCATAACTCCGCCATTAGAGACTCTCACATATGACTCCGCCATTAAGAGTCGCTCACGCATGGCTTCCCCGTTTTAGTGTTACACACAGGACTCCGCCATTAGTCTCACGCAGGGCTTCTCCGTTAGTGTCACGCATATGACTTTGCCAGTAGAATCTCTCACACATGGCTTCTCCGTTTCAGTGTCACACATATAACTCCGCCATTAGAGTCTCTCACGCATTACTTTGCCGTGTTTAGTTTTACACATACGACTCTGCCATTAGTCTCACGCATGGCTTCTCCGTTAGTGTCACACACATGACTTCGCCAGTAGAATCTCTCACGCACGGCCCTGCCATTAGAGCCTCTCACGCATGGCTTCTCCAATCTAGGGTTACACGTATGGCCCTGCCATTAGAGTCTCTCACGCATGGCTCCGCCATTAGAGTCTCTCACGCATGGCTTCTCCGCATTAATTTCACACACTCGACCCCGCCATTAGAGTCTCTCACGCATGGCTCCGCCATTAGAGTCTCTCACGCATGGCTTCTCCGTACTAAGTTCACACACATGACCCCGCCATTAGAGTCTCTCACGCATGGCTCCGCCATTAGAGTCTCTCACGCATGGCTTTTCTGCATTAATTTCACACACATGCCCCCGCCATTAGAGTCTCTCACGCATGGCTCCGCCATTAGAGTCTCTCACGCATGGCTTCTCCGTGTTAATTTCACACACATGACCCCGCCATTAGAGTCTCTCACGCATGGCTCCGCCATTAGAGTCTCTCACGCATGGCTTCTCCGTACAAATTTCACACACATGACCCCGCCATTAGAGTCTCTCACGCATGGCTCCGCCATTAGAGTCTCTCACGCATGGCTTCTCCGTATAAATTTCACACACATGACCCCGCCAGTAGAGTCTCTCACGCATGGCTCCGCCATTAGAGTCTCTCACGCATGGCTTCTCCGGGTGGGTTTTTTACACATATGTCTCCGCCTTTAGAGTCTCACGCATGGCTCCGCCTCAAAGTCTCTCACGCATTGCTTCTCGGTGCCATTTTTACACATCTGGTTCCGCCATTAGAGTCTCTCCCGCATGGCTCCGCCATTAGAGTCTCTCACGTATCGCTTCCCCATTCAAATTCTACACACACAACTCCGCCAGTCGAGGCCAGCTGCGTGGTCCCGCAACCAGTAGGTTCCATGTCTTTTCTGCTTTCAGACCCGCTCGCATGGCTCGGTCATCAGTGGCTTGCAATACAATTATCTTGTGGTGACTCGCACGCGTGACTTGCGCCATTAGAGTCTCTCTCACGTTATCATTTTCTCTGACTTTTATTTTTAGGTTGTCAGATTCCTCCTGGAACATAACATCACGCCCCCTTTTGTCATGGCTTCTCTTCTGGGGTTTGCTTCTTTTGCCACCTTAAACTCAAATGTCATACAACGCCATCATACTCTATCTCACTGGCATTTTACACCACATGCTAATCTTACACCCTAATAACATCAGTTGCGTGGCCTCTCACCAAATCGAAACCATACTCAGAGGTATTTAGAAAGCGGAACCCGCACGTCCAGCCCAGAGGCTACCCGTTAACAATCATATTTTCAAGGCATTATCCGAATTACTAGACGCCAAGCCTTCTGAAGCAGATACCAACTCCATCCTCAAAACAGAAATTTGCTTGGCCTTCTACGGTTCCTGAGGCCCGGGGAATTCACTACAACCTACACGACACAAGCCACACCTTGCCTTCTTGTCTCCCACTTGGCAAAACACATGGATCATTACGTCCTGACCTTACCTCACTCCAAGAGTAGTCAGCACTTACCCGTCAACATTTCATATCACCCCACGCACAACAGATGGTGTCCAGTCAGGGTTCTGGATGCTTACAGACAACGTCACAAGTTTCTACCCTCTCAACCGCCACTTCACTACATGGTTCGGTACTCACCACCACCACCTTCATGACCCATGTCAGGTCATCCCTCACACAACTGGGCCTCAACGCAGCCAACTACTCAGGGCACTCCTTTCGCTTTGGAGCCGCGTCCACGGCCTCCAGTGCCAACGCCCCTACTCATGTCATCGGGAATTGGGGCGCTGGAAGTCATCCGCTTACTCGCGATACATTCCCAATCCAACACAAGAGTTAAGAGATACTTTCCAAAACATGTCGGGTTGAGCTATTCATGTATATTTGACTACAATAACTGGTTATTTCATTTTTGCCCTCTTCTTTCTCAGGCCTACCTCATCCTCGGTTTCGGCACACCACAACCAACTACGCTTATTCCCTGATTTCCTAGGGTTCTTCACTGTACTACCGTAAGCGCCTCACACAAGTGTGAAGGCAGTTTGCCTGGATTTGTGGGAGGGGCTGAGGTCCGCCTCCAGCCTATTTAGGGCACCCCCTTACCTGGCTCCTGCACCGTCCGAGGTCTGAGCTTTGACCCTCCCACCACTCCACTCATTTACAACTCATTTCTTCCATATCTCTATCCTTGGGTGGGCCCTCTTCTTTCTCAGGCCTACCTCATCCTCGGTTTCGGCACACCACAACCGACTACGCTTATTCCCTGATTTCCTAGGGTTCTTCACTGTACTACCGTAAGCGCCTCACACAAATATAAATAGAGAGCAGTCACTAATATGGCCACAGAGAGTAAATTATGAGGAAACCTGTGAGGTAAAAATCTTTCTACACAGCAGATTAACAATGTCCGTCCAGTCTGAGAGCAGCGCTCGCACTGATATGAATGGGTGGGAGACTAAGGCTGACGACCAACCAACGTCGGAAAGGAAATTTAGGACACATATGTTAAATAAAAAAGATGAAAAAAAGATGAATAAAACCACAAGTTAATTCAGGAGGGGGTAAGAAACAAGGAGTAAATATAGAAAATAAGGACAATAATGAGCAATTATGATAGAATGATATAATTAATATAACAAGAAAATTTTCATTCAGCTATGATCACTGCAGACGTAGCTATAGAAAGAGGGTGGAGTTTATCCTCATATTGCTTATATGTTCTCTGATACATCCTCATTGGTTACCATATGTTCAAGCATGATAGGTTGTACCTAAGCAAGTTTTTTCTTTATGCATTGATATTAAACTCTTTAGCTGCGGATTCAGTAAAAGAAAGTTACGCATAATGGGAGCCTCGTGTACTGTAATAAAATCAAAATTTTCCTTGTTTCGCCATTTTCCAACTTTTTAATATTTCATTCCACAGAGCTGTAGGAGGGCTTGTTTTTTGTGGGACGAACTGTAATTTTTATTGGTACAATTTTTGGGGTAAATACAACTTTTTGATCACTGTTCAATTTTTGGGGGGATAAGGTCACCTTAGGGCAAATCATATGTTTTTATTTTGTTCCATTATGGCGTATACTGCGCAGGAAAAATATAGTTTAATAGATGTGGAAATACCTATTGTGTTTATTTTTTTATTGCTTATATTTTTTTTATGTAAAATTGGGAATGGGGGTGATTTAAACTTTTAATATATTTTTTTTTTCCAACAAGCTCTTTAAACAATAACATTTAGCCCCCTTAGGGAACTAGAACCTGGGATCTTTTGATCGCATGTCCCATTCACCATAATAAAGATCTATTATGGTGAATGACATTCTGGTGTACTGCCTGCTGAGCTGTGCCTCATGTACAGCTTAGCAAGCAGCTTACCATGGCACAACTGGGAACCACCAGCAGGCTCCAGGCTATTATTGTGACTGATAGGAGCCCTGTGACTTCACTGCTCTCACCTCCTCTGCTCTCCTATGGATAGTGTCTGATCAGTGGCGGTCCAACACCCGGGAACCTAGCTGATCACTCACAGTACCGCTGTGGCCTTCTCACTGCTTTCCCTAGGTCAGTAACGTCATCTTAATTGGTCACATGACCTAGGCACGGCTCAGCCCCATTGAAGTAAGATGAGAATATGTCATCAGGAACATCCAGCTCTTCCTCTCTGCATATTTCTGACTTTTCTAGGACATGGAGACTTTGGAGGATGATTTGGAAAAAGGAAAGCCAGCAAAAATGAGGATGGTCATCATTAAGACCTGGCCCCCCTAAGGGGTGCAGACTGGATGGTATTGGTTGGCACAGGAATAATAAAGACTTCCATCTTATAGGTATTGAATTACATATCTTAGTTTACGAATGATGCAGGAATAAGTAAATGTAGGAATAAATAAACTGCCAGAGCAAAAGTCTTTCTGCACTCTCCCTACACTCTCCCCGCACTCTCCCTACAGTCTATCTGCACTCTCCCTGCACTCTCCCTCTACAATATTCTTCTATTAATCATCAACATTGTCCCTAACGCATGAGTGCTTGCAATGTCTCTCCCTTTGCTCAGCTCACAGGACAATGACAGAGACTGCGTGGAATGAGGGTTTTTAATTTAGACAGATTTGTGAACAATATTTGAGAGTAATGGGTCTTTTGTGTATGTAGAAAATGTTCAGCTCATGCAAAATGGGAGCAAAACTGAAATTGTTTCGTTTATATTTTTGTTCAGTGTACTTACCTCTTGTGCTGTGCTCTGGGTGTCACAGCCACTCCTGCTCCGCACTGCGCTCTTCCTTCAGGCTCCCGCGATGCCCTGTGAGCTAACGGATACGCACACTGCATTGAGTAAAGTCATTGTAGCACTTTACTCAGCGCTCCCTGTACATTCTATACTAATGAGAACTTCCACAATGGATGCGCTCATTAGTTATGATTAGAAAGCTGTTTACATTTTTTTTCTGACAAAGTTGCCCCCCCTCTTTGCGGGTAGTGAGGAGGAGCCTACCATTGTCTACACATTGTCCCGACCATGCCTAAAACCACATCAAAATCTGTGTCAAAATCTAGACCAAAAAAAATGCGAAAAAAATGCATGGAAAATAGATGTGGAGTCCGTCTCTAAATTTTCAGCATGCTTATACAATTATGTACTGTTATACAAATTAGTGTTGATCGCGAATATTCTAATCGCAAATTTTTATTGCGAATATTGGAACTTCGAGAATTTGTGAATATCTAGAATATAGTGCTATATCTTCGTAATTGCGAATATTCTAGATTTTTTTCATCAGTACCCATGATCCCTCACTGCTTGTTGCTTACTTGCTTAACAGTTGGGTGTGTCCCTGTACAGTCTGACACTGGCAGTACTGATTCGATAATGTCAGACTGTGGAGGGATACACCTCTAACTGGTAACACCTATCTGCACCTTGATTGCAAACTGCTGGCAATTCATTCATAACTTGTAGCAGGAATAATAAAGGATGGCGCAACATAGAGTCATAAGAGTAGATGCTCCAGAATTGCTATTACATGGGGAAGCAAATAGTTACTTAAAAAGACATGGTCCTTCTTAAATGTACTGTCACTTAAAGGTTTAAATTACTACCATTGTAACTTGAAGCTCCTTTGTCCCAAGTGCAAAGTCCCAAGGACCTTCCATGTGGCATTTATAATACTGGATTAAAACCACCATTTGGCACAGGTGGTTTTAATCACAGAAGTCTACATATAAGTGGTCATTGACCTGTAGCTCCTGATAGCAATGGACATGTTGTGTTAGACAACTGTTCACATGGTGCAGTACTGAGTGGTGGCCTTTGTTTTTGTGGCGCTGTGCTGGTGGGTTGGTGGGACCCAGTGCCATGGGTGGCATTTTCGGGCAGCAGAGGTGTTGTTTGACTTCTGTGTCCCGCCGCCTACTAGGGCACTGCCGCTTTGTCACCGTATTGTCGCTGCGGCTTTTTTGTCAGAGTAGGTCCCACTCAAAGAGGCGACCTTGGCGTGGTGAGTGGGCTTATGCCTTTTGATCAAAATGTAGACTAATGCCTCTTGTACAACATGCAGTATGGGGTTTGTACACTTTAATATAGCGCTGAGAAGCGAGTCAGATCAAAGCATAGCAGATGTGCAATCCAGTTCTGTTTTTCTCCCCCTGATAATAATACTGGTGTCTTCTCCAAGGCCTGAGTTTGACTGCTATCTCCCTATAGCTACGTTCCTTTTACCATTCATTTAACTAAAGAAGTGGTGGCACTTTGCAGGAACCCATTTAATCTTGATATTAACAGGTTGTCCAAGCTGCCTGTCCATCACCAATGTTCCCCTACGACTCTATGTCCCTCACGAACCTCCATCTAATTGACAACCTTTTAATCAATAGTTCATTTACCTTGATGGACCTGGCCTTCAGACTTTAAGTTGGGTTCTGAATTGGGGCATAGGTATAATTGGTGCAGAGGTAACAATCGCAACGTCTTGGGCAGAAAAGCTCCGCTGCCTAATAAAGTGACACCAGTATCATAAGTAGTGCATGGTAGGTGGAGGATCCTGGTACAGATTTTGCATTGAGTCCCAAAAAGTTCAAATTATGCCTTTGATCTCTACTCTATTTCCCCTAAATACATTTTTGACAATATTATTTTTTAACATTTCTCTTTCAGATCTTTGGAGTTTTGAAACAGTATTATTTATATCTTGTATAAAGATATCCATCTATTGTCCGACATCAAACATCACGCCGCATCATCTAGACAACGTCCTTCACACCAAAGAGGTGAAAAAAAGGCACAAACCGCAATTACACCACTAATTGATTTTGCATCACATGAAATAAGTAATTTGAGCCCAGAATTCAAATCTTGCAATAATCTTAGATAAAATGATTTTGTTATGCTTTGGTTTGCAAATTAGCTCATGATTAAGAGTCTCTTCAGCCAGCTTCCATTGTTAATGCAGGTCTGTTCTCCCAATACAGCCCTGACCTGCGCCTACTTACAGCTCAAGTACAAAGCTCAAGAGCAACGAGGGAACAATTACTATGAAGTGAAGTACTTACAGATTTATAGCGAAATCAATGAACTTTTCAAGTGATTTGGATCATATTTTGCAGATGTTTTGTTTATCACATCAGTAGGTGATGCTTGGTTTTGTATTTTAGTTTTGGTGCCGGGTACTTCATTATTTATTTTTATTTTTATTTCTTAAAGGGGTTCTACACCTTTTTCTTACTGATGATGTGTCTTTTTAATAGGTAATCAGCATCTGATCGGTGCGGGTCTTACACCCAGGACCCCCGCAGATAAGCTGTTTGAGAAGACAGTGGCGCTTGCAGTAGTGCAGCATCCTTTTCTCAACTCACCGCAGTCCAGTGACATCACGACTATGTCACGTGGCCTGGGTACAGCTTAGCTCCATTGAAGTGAATGAGGCTGATCTATGTCCAGTTCACGTGACATACTCGTGACATCACTGGCCTGTGGGAAACAGCGAGAAGGCGCTAGCGCAGTTGCCTTCTTAAACAACTGGGCGTTAGACCCCTGCCGATCAGATACTGATGAAATTTTCAAAGGATAGATCATAGTGCATAAGGCCGAAAAAAGACATTTGTCCATCCAGTTCGGCCTGTCATCCTGCAAGTTGATCCAGAGGAAGGAAAAAAAAAACTGTGAGGTGAAAGCCAATTTCCCCCACAATTCCTTCCCGATCATTGGTAAAAAAAAGGTGTAGAACCCTTTTATATGAAACCACACACATGGAATGGTGAGGGACATCCAGTCAAAATCGTTTGTTTATTTTTGGATATTTCCACGGTTGAACTGGCCAAGATCCTAGGGTCTGATGCAATGTTGCTCCAGCAGAAGACATCCCCATTGCTATGGGACTTTGGAGTCCATCATTTGTTAATATGATCTATTTTTTTTTAACTATCATATCAGTGCTATGTAATAAATTACATGATGACGCTATTCTCATCATACAATTATTATTTTTTTCTAATCATAGCCATTTTGAAGAAATGAGCTTTATAAAATATACCTGACGAGTCCATACTCCGTGACCTGGAGTAACTGGGATATCTCTGTGCGATCCTTGAATCTTGTGGATCCTTCTGCTGTGTCTTCTAGAGGTTAGTTTAACTTTGCAGAGGCCTCAGATTTGGTTGTAGTTGGTAAAGACCTGTTCCCAGCCCTAAAGATCTTATTGTCCCAGCTAGATAAGAGTAACGCCCTGGAAGTGCCATTTGTTGCCTCGATGCAAGAAGCTAAGCCAGCCAGGGCTGTGGTTCATAAAGAAGTTCCTTTGTGGGATTAGCTCCCTGAGTTCCTATTTAGATGATGATACTGAATAGAAAATCTTGGAAAACCACTACATAGATATTTGATACTTAGTGTTGGAGGACCAGCACATGGATGAAAAAGAGTATAGGCCCAATTCTGACAGATTGCTTGATAGGTAACTGGCTTAAGCCTTCAGTGTTTCCGGATGTGTCGTGGATCAGCACACTGAGCATTGTTTTGAAGTATTTGTTTACATGGACTCTATATACAAGTCACACAGCAGCAGCACCTGGTGGAGATATAAGATGAGAGTTTTGCAGCCTGTCATTGGCTGGAGAGTAAATGCCGTGGTTGTATGGTTGCACCTTATGATGGTGAAAAAGAAGCCCCCCTTTCAGGCCGTGACCACTGGCACCTTGTCTAACACCCAGGAGTCAGTGACTCAATGACTGTCTGTAGACCTGGGGCATTTTGAGTCTTCAGTAAAGGCCATGTGCAAATACAACCGTGAGTGCTCAGCCTGCAGCAGGCCCCATTCATTGCCTCAAACCAGTTAAACATCCTAGCAAACCAGCAGGGAGAGCGATGGGTGGCCACAATTGTTTGCTTCCTCAGTCCTCACTAGCCTAGCTAGCTGTACCCTGTCCTGACAGAAAGGCAGACCAGCCCCATTCCTGATGTCAACCAATGCCAACCATACCTTATCTGTTGGTGTACAGTACATAACATTACAATATTACATATAAATAACATTTGCAAATACCACAGCGACCTGGACCGCAGGGTCAATGTATGTGTTTGGTGGCCTGATGGGGGTAGTAGCTGGTACTCACGGTTTCCTGAAGCTCCCTGGGCCGGTGTGCAGTGATGAGAAGGAATGCACCAGCTTCCTTCACTGCACACTCTGGTGTTGAGGGATCTCCTGCTAGATGTTGGTTAAGGTGCCCTTGGTGATATGGGTTTTAGGTGCAGTAAAAGGCAGGGTCCCTGAGGTTTGTGACATTAGTACCCTTAGGTGCAAATAAGGTGATAGAATGAAGAGGAGTCCAGTTGAATAAATAAATGGAACATTTACTGAGAATCACTTGCCTTGAGGTGACAGTTACAGGTTCAGTTATCATGGAGGTGTTCAGATATATTTGTCTTTCTTAGGCTACTTTCACACTTGCGTTCAGAGCGGATCCGTCTGGTATCTGCACAGACGGATCCGCACCTATAATGCAAACGCTTAGATCCGTTCAGAACGGATCCGTTTGCATTACCATGAACAAAAAAAATTCATGATAATGCAAACGGATCCGTTTTGACTTTACATTGAAAGTCAATGGGGGACGAATCCGTTTGAAAATTGAGCCATATTGTGTCAACTTCAAACGGATCCGTCCCCATTGACTTACATTGTAAGTCTGGACGGATCCGTTTGCCTCCGCACAGCCAGGCGGACACCCAAACGCTGCAAGCAGCGTTCGGGTGTCCGTCTGCTGAGCGGAGCGGAGGACAAACGGTGCCAGACTGATGCATTCTGAGCGGATCCGCATCCACTCAGAATGCATTAGGGCTGGACGGATCAGTTCGGGGCCGCTTGTGAGAGCCTTCAAACGGAACTCACAAGCGGAGCCCCGAACGCTAGTGTGAAAGTAGCCTTACTTGTGCTGTAATTCCAGGTAACAGGCCCAGTTGTGGAACTACAGGTTTTAATGTCCTGATGACTCTAATATACAGTCGTGGCCAAAAGTTTTGAGAATTACATAAATATTGGAAATTGGAAAAGTTGCTGCTTAAGTTTTTATAATAGCAATTTGCATATACTACAGAATGTTATGAAGAGTGATCAGATGAATTGCATAGTCCTTCTTTGCCATGAAAATTAACTTAAGCCCAAAAAAAAGTTTCCACTGCATTTCATTACTGTCATTAAATGACCTGCTGAGATCATTTCAGTAATCGTCTTGTTAACTCAGGTGAGAATGTTGACGAGCACAAGGCTGGAGATCATTATGTCAAGGTTAAAATGGCAGACTTGACCTGTTAAAAGGAGGGTGATGCTTGAAATCATAGTTCTTCCATTGTTAACCATGGTGACCTGCAAAGAAACGAGTGCAGCCATCATTGCGTTGCATAAAAATGGCTTCACAGGCAAGGATATTGTGGCTACTAAGATTGCACCTCAATCAACAATTTATAGGATCATCAAGAACTTCAAGGAAAGAGGTTTAATTCTTGTTAAGAAGGCTTCAGGGCGTCCAAGAAAGTCCAGCAAGCACCAGGATCGTCTCCTAAAGAGGATTCAGCTGCAGGATCTGAGTGCCACCAGTGCAGAGCTTGCTCAGGAATGGCAGCAGGCAGGTGTGAGCGCATCTGCACGCACAGTGAGGCGAAGACTTTTGGAAGATGGCCTGGTGTCAAGAAGGGCAGCAAAGAAGCCACTTCTCTCCCAAAAAATCATCAGGGACAGATTGATCTTCTGCAGAAAATATGGTGAATGGACTGCTGAGGACTGGGGCAAAGTCATATTCTCCGATGAAGCCTCTTTCCGATTGTTTGGGGCATCAGGAAAAAGGCTTGTCCGGAGACGAAAAGGTGAGAGCTACCATCAGTCCTGTGTCATGCCAACAGTAAAGCATCCTGAGACCATTCATGTGTGGGGTTGCTTCTCATCTAAGGGAGTGGGCTCACTCACAATTTTGCCCAAAAACACAGCCATGAATAAAGAATGGTACCAAAACACCCTCCAACAGCAACTTCTTCCAACAATCCAACAACAGAAAGGTGAAGAACAATGCATTTTCCAGCACGATGGAGCACCGTGCCATAAGGCAAAAGTGATAACTAAGTGGCTCGTTGACCAAAACGTTGACATTTTGGGTCCATGGCCTGGAAACTCCCCAGATCTTAATCCCATTGAGAACTTGTGGTCAATCCTCAAGAGGCGGGTGGACAAATAAAAACCCACTAATTCTGACAAACTCCAAGAAGTGATTATGAAAGAATGGGTTGCTATCAGTCAGGAATTGGCCCAGAAGTTGATTGAGAGCATGCCCAGTCGAATTGCAGAGGTCCTGAAAAAGAAGGGCCAACACTGCAAATACTGACTCTTTGCATAAATGTTATGTAATTGTCGATAAAAGCCTTTGAAACGTATGAAGTGAGTGTAATTATATTTCACTACATCACAGAAACAACTGAAACAAAGATCTAAAAGCAGTTTAGCAGCAAACTTTGTGAAAACTAATATTTGTGTCATTCGCAAAACTTTTGGCCACGACTGTACTTCCTTTTGCTGGTATCAATTAGTCCTTTATCTGTGCTCACTAGGCATCTGGTCCACTTCCTAACAGCCAGGTACTGGATATAATATAATCTTGTTCTTTATGTCTTTCTCTTTCTTCCTTTTTGCAACCTACAGGACGGCTCTCCCTAACGGCAGACTTGCCACTTCTGCTCCATTCAGGTTGCTAATAGAAATGTTTCCACATGGTCCTTAGAGGAATTTTAGTAAAACAGAACTTTGTGCTTAGTTGTAATGGTGTGTCCAGGTACTTGAGGCTTCCCCCAGTCACTAGATGCTGTGGAGTCCATAAGCTAAGACTGCTGCTATCTCCACTAGACTTGCTCCATAGTCTGTGCTGGGTAGTTTCTGATGATTCCTCCTCCAACCTCCCTTAGCCTGGTCAATGCCAAGGGCGCTAAAGTGGAAGTTACATGGTAGACTTCCCTCTGACTCTCCTCACTCTGAACTGACTCTCTCCTCACTCTCACTACACACTTCCTCAGATTTCCTGCATCTAGACTGTCCCTTTTTTAGGAAAACATAGCAGTACCATTTAGTGTTGACTAATGTGAAGCCTGTTAATAGGAATTTATATCGCATTAGTGACTTTACTTTACATTACAATTAGTACATTTCCATGAAACACAATTACAGTATCTAGCAGTGTGTTTCAGGACACTGGCTGGACATAAATATAATTCTGAAATAATACTTATTCACTGGTTGCCTCAGATATTCTGTATTTATTAATCTCGCTACCTGTGATCAGACAAAGGTGGGAAATGTTCTCTCTTTTTCTTTCTCTTTTTTACTGTCTCTTCCCTAGCTTTGCCTATCTCAAACACAATATATCATTGTGATGTTTGCTTACCCTACTCACACGGTATCGTAATTGTTTTTTGTGGAGTAGCTCCTCTTATTAATAGTTTTACCGCTAAGGCATTTTTATACTATAATTGATTTTTGAGTAATCAAAAGACACGTGACATAGACTATGAAGCTGTAGCTGCTTTTGCTTCCAGACTGTACCATGTGCATTGTGTCTTATTCCTTTTGAGTGTTCTACCTTTGTTATAATTTCATAAACTCTTAATAAAGATGAATTTATAAATAAAAAAAAACTCTGACAGGTGAAGTGAATAACATCGATTTTCTCATGAGAATGGCACCAGTGAAGGGGGATATATTAGGTCTTAAGTCAGGTCAGGTCCTAAAGTTGATTTGTTGGCGGCAGGAAAAATGGTCAAGCGTAAGTGCAATGACATGTCTTGTGGGGTCTTCTGCTATGCAGTGGTGAGTACCTACCAAAAGTAGACCAAGGAAGGACAACTGGTGAACTGGCCATACAGTCATGGATGCCCAAGACTTATTGATGTGCATGGGGAGCGAAGGTTGGCCTGTCTGGTCAGATCCCAAAGAAGAGCTACTGTAGCACATATATTTGACAAAGTTAATGCTGGCTATTAGTATCCAGTGAAGCCGCATTTCCTCATGCTTCTTGTTAGCGAATACATTTTCCCTGAAATGACAGTAAAATAAACATACTCCCCTAATCCATTTGAGTGCAAAGAGGCCACTGTGGCCATCTTGCTTGAAGATGGCGCACAAAATCTTGTGCGCAGTGATGTGTTACATCACCACGTCGGCCAGTGTGACAACGCACCACGCGAGATTTTGCGCTGGATCTTCATGCAAGATGGCCGTGGACTCTTCACGCTCAAATGCATAAGGTAAGTAATTTTTTTTTTAAATGATTAACCTATGAAAGGCCTTAATATTAATCTCAGATGCTGTGATCAGCGATGAATGTGGCATCTGAGGGGTTCATTGATGGGGGGGCGGCTGAATGGCCTTTTTCAATAATTGCGCCTGCTGCTTACAAAGAAATGTGTTTCATGATGAAGTAACTTGTGACAAAGCAAATTTCAGCGAAGAGTGATGTTGTGAAAAAATAATATATAATAAATAAAATCACCACCGCAGCCAGGCAAATAGAGCCCTGCTGGGAGAACAGGAGCAGCAGTGCGAGATCTGTCAGATAAGTAACAATTAATTCTTTACTGGAGGTGCAGCGAGCCCCTGAGGAGCCAGAGTGGAGGATGGGAGTGGTAGTGGCTCTGGCTGCAGAAAGGCTAACACTGTGGCTTTCCTCACACTGTTGCTCCCTCGAGCCAGTGCAGTGAAAGGAGGGTGAATGCTTTCTTCCCTCGGGGCACTTCCTGGTGTTGTTAAAGTCACCCCTAAACAGGGCAATTAGGATTTGCCCTGTTGTTTCAAATCACACTGACTCAGGTATGGTCAAAGTAACTTCTCAACTTTATTGCGAAACAGCTGACATTAAATAGGGTAGTAAATATAGACCAGAAAGAAGTGGGGGGAATATAGGGTGGCGTATATCTTTGCTATTGGCCAAAAGCACTACATAGATACATATATCTAAGCAGACTAGATGGGCCAAATGGTTCTTATCTGCCGACACATTCTATGTTTCTATATATCTATTTTCTGCCACATCCATGTGCAGAGAGAGGAAGTCCCCCCCCATTCCAGATGGGTGAAGCCATTAGTCTTTGTTCCTTTGTTTGCTTGAAGCTGCTTGCTTGAGGTGAACAGAAGCTGTAGCCTGATATGGGAGCCATTTTGTCTGTTCTTTTTGAGCAGAAGCTGAGTAAGGGAAACCGAATGATATTCACTTCTCTATCAGACCCCCTTGAATCTCATTCTTTCCCTAAAATCCTATCCATCTGTTCCTTATGCCCTGGGTCCTCTTCACCAGCTTCCATGACAACCTATTACTTGCGAATAGCCTTCCATTACACTGGATTTGGCATAGGGAAGTCAGATGATTAACCATCCATGGCCTTGTGTGTATTGGTATGAAGGTGTCACAGCTGAGGATGGGGAAAACCCTCAGCCGTGCGATGCCGGAAGATGTTACGCGCTGCTTGACCAGGACGACAGTATTAGGGAGCAGGTCACCTCCTATCGCGTCCCTAAACTGACCCTGACTCCTATCCATATGAGTCAACCCTGAAGGTGGGAGGACTCATACACCGGATGCCTAGGGGTCCCTACTAGCCCTCAGGATTGCCCTGGAACAAGGAGCAGGGTAAGACGACCTGTTCTTTCTGGACACAAATGAACAGGAGTATCACTGGCCAAGCTGCAAGGAAAGGAACATATACAGCCTATGGATATGGCAGGAGGCTGAAAAGCACTTCCACACCTACCTGCCACAGACACTCAGACTGGATCCCGTGCAAGACAGCAAGTGTCCACACCCAAACACAGATGGACACAGCACACACACAAACACACAGGAAGCCAGATCCATAGGTGCATAACATAACAAAGGAAAACATCAAGTGGACATCAACATAAACCTAAGAGTCACAGTTAGTTTATGACCACAAGGGTGGCCACCCACTGGCAGATGGAATGCACAGGAGGCTGCTCCAGCTAAGCATGGCTGAAGCAACCCACTGAGACAAACACAGAGGCTTTATAGGCCTAAGAGGCCACACCCACACAGACACACCCAGTGTCTCACACACACAGAAAGGGAGTTAACCCTTCCAACACCAGGGAAGGGAAAACAGCAACTTAAAAGGGAAGTGAACAGACAAACAACCCCGTGCACACCAAACATGGGAAGTGCACACAAAACACACAAGTTGCCAAGTGGAACCGCACGCATAACACAGCAAGCAGCCACGACACAACTCAGGCTGCAATGCTGCCACATAAAAACTGTTGCCAGCGGCAACCACAAGTGAGGCAAAAACCAAGGCCCTCACCTGTGATTAACAACCAAACAAAACCACTGACAACCGCATGCGATTCAGGAGTCACGGTCATAGCCATGGCCGTGACAGAAGGGGGGGCTGTAGACAGTAAAGTCTCTTGTTTTTCTTGATCAATATCATCGTACAAGTTTCCCATTATCATTTCAGGAACAGTTTCGTCCAAGGCTTTACTCAAGAGCTTCCTAATGCAGAGGATGACACAACAGACAATTAAAGCAAGCAATATCAACATTATGATTATGATGATGGCTATCTGTAACATCATTTGTTTCCAATTTTTGAACCAGCTCTCTAACCATTCTGTCCAAGTGTTTCCCTCCCTGGAGTTCCTTTTCAGTTCTTCAGATAGTGAGGTGAGACCTTTTAGTGCATTCATCACCTGACCATTTGGTCCTAAGTTGTCAGGAATGACTGTACAGCAGGATTCCCCTATCATTCTACAAACCCCTCCTTTCTCAGCTAGGAGCATATCGAGAGCCATTCTATATTCAAACGCCATGGTGCTGGTGGGGCCCAATTGTTCTATTATCCCTTTAAGTGCATCTCTTGTATAGTTAACAAACCGTTGTTGATTATAGTAGAGGTAATTTATCCAGTTGCTGTTCTTATTTACGAACACTATGGGAATTGTGCTCTCAAAACCATCAGGAATCGAATCTCTGGCCTTATATTTATTAGGAACCCCCCTGGGGGCTCCTATGGCGTCTATGTACACATGAGCGTCTAGCCTTCCTTGTGTAGCCTTTTCTCTCTTGACCCTTCTCATGCTCCCAGGGATCACTGAAATGGTTGAAGGGTTCCTAATGTTCTCTAGGGCCTTTCCCCAGTCAGGGATATAAAAAATGTGGAAAGGCATGAGGATCATGACTAGGGCACATTAGCTGGACCAGTCTACCTCTATTTTTTGCCTCAGTTTCATATCTGCACAAAGCCAGACAATGTCTCCCAGAGCTTTGGTTAATTAAGTACCCCTGGCATTTCCGACCCGTGGTATTAACAGTGGTTGAGCAATAACCCTCAGGGAAAATCCCCATCTGCTTTATCCCTTTTCATGCTCTCTCTCGAAGCAAGTGCAATTTCCCTTGTAAAAGGTCACACCAGTTCCGAGGGCAGGGCTATCAGGGAAAAGAGGGTGCTGCCTTTTCTACATCTCACACTGCGTCTTTTTTGAAGTGAAGTTTGCATAAAGAGTGAGTAAAAAGTTATAGTGATCGGCAGGGAGGTTAAGGGGCACTGTCCCCAGATGTGGTCGAGCCGATGCACAGGTAATGCATCCGCTTCTATTTGCCTGGGCTTTTGTATATCTCACCCAATCTAGCCACACATTATGACCAGTGAACCCAATTTCTGTGTCTAGAGTTTTATTCAACAGTGTATGGGGCTCGGGCTTCACTGTTTCTTGGAGCTGGCAGAAGTCGATTGGGTGCGGGAGTCATGGCTGACTCGATTGGTCTGTCAACTATGTCCTTTAAATGAAATTGCCCCCATGGTGCATAAAAATCTGCTGGGTATCTTCTCAGGACACAGATTCTGGGGATTCTGTATTATAAATGTGAGAGGATAACATCCCTTCGGGCCCTTGCACGTGTGGACGTTTGGATATCCGATGCATGTGTTGGCAAGGAATATTTTGTCAATATTTCTATTACTCAGATGCATTATTTTCAACACGGTCTTTCCCTGACTGTCTTTACTATTAAGCCCTTTGTCTGGTCTGTTTCCCAAATCATTACCAGTATTGGTTAACACTTTGGACCAGGAAGAACAGTAATCCTCCCGATTGTCAGCGACACAAACATAATATTGATGTAATTTAAAATCCCACATGTAAAAAACATAGAATCTGCAGTCGGATACGTCACAGAAATCAAAATCATACACCTGAAGGGCTTGTTTTTGGTTTACCCTGAAGGGTTGGGGTACCATTTATTAGAGCACTTGCCCTGATACATCAAACGGGACGTACCATCATCCATAACTCAATGATCATACGTAGAGTTGAGCGGACACCTGGATGTTCGGGTTCGGCCGAACTTCGGAAAAAAGTTCGAGATCGGGGCCCGAACTTGACCCGAACTTGACCCCAAACCCGAACCCTATTGAAGTCAATGGGGACCCGAACTTTTGGCCACTAAAATGGCTGTAAAAATGGCATGGAAAGGGCTAGAGGGCCGCAAATGTCGTCAAAATGTGGTTAAGAGCATGGCAAGTGTTCTTCAAACAAATGTGGATAGGGAAATGACTTTAAATAACATGAAACAATACACCGGCTGCAGGGCAGGCCAGCACCTCCAAGGCGTAAAGGGCAAGCTCAGGCCATGTGCCCAATTTGGAGACCCAGAAGTTGCAGGGGCTGACCCCTGTCAGTTAGTTTGTGCAGGCGTGTGCATACTTACTGCCCCACCATGTCGCACGTCCCCGTGATGTTCACGATCCAATTTGATATCTGCTCTATCAACGTTCTTTTATGCGCCTACCATGGTGATTATGGGTGGTGGGGAAACAGGGTTCCAGGGTTTATTGTTTAACCTGTCTACTAGGTATAGCAGTGGTACTTCACACCCAAAAATTGTTGAATTTCAACTAAAAATTTAACTGACCAATTTTTTTTTTTTTTTACCGGCCTACTAGGTATAGCAGTGGTACTATACACCAAAAAATTTGTTAATTTCGCCTAAAAATGTGAATGACAATTTATTTTATTTTTTTAACCGGCCTACTAGGTATAGCAGTGGTACTATACACACAAAAATTGGTTAAATTCACCAGAAAATGTTAATAACAATTTATTTTATTTTTTTAACCGGCCTACTAGGTATAGCAGTGGTATTATACACCCAAAAATTGGTGAATTTCACCATAAAATGTAAATTACAAAGTAGTGAAATTATATAAAATAAAACACGTACAACAAAAAAAATAGATTTATGAGGTGGAGTTCCATATGGAGTAGGAGTTTGAGGAGGCGGTGGACGTAGTGGAATAGGTGGAAGCGGCAGTGGAGGAGGATGAGATTAATTTAATTTTGTAAGATTAAGGTACACTCCAAAAGAGTGTGAAATATCCAAAATACAAATATGAGAAATTGGGCTGCAGTATAACAATGGCTGCTTAGTGCAGGTATACATGTCTATTCTGCACAAGGTACGGACAAGTCCTGAGGGATCCATGCCTGGTTCATTTTAATGAACGTGAGCTTGTCCACATTGGCTGTGGACAGGCGGCTGTGCTTGTCTGTGATGACGCCCCCTGCTGTGCTAAACACACGTTAAGATAATACACTGGCTGCAGGGCAGGCCAGCACCTCCAAGGCGTAAAGGGCAAGCTCAGGCCATGTGCCCAATTTAGAGACCCAGAAGTTGAAAGGGGCAGACCCGTCATTCAGTACGTGTAGGCGTGTGCACACATACTGCTCCACCATGTTGGTGAAATGGTGCCTCCTGCTAAGACGTTCCATATCAGCTGGTGATGCTGGTTGTTGTGGCGTGCTGACAAAGCTTTTCCACATTTTGGCCATGCTAACCCTACCTTCTGAGGTGCTGGTGGTGCCCCAGCTGCGTTGGCGACCTCTTCCACGTCCTCTGCCTTCGCCTTGTGCTTCCACTGTGCCCCTGCTGTCAGGTGGGAATGCCACCAGCAGAGCATCTACCAGCGTGCGCTTGTACTCGCGCATCTTACGATCACGCTCCAGTGATGGAATTAAAGATGGTACATTGTCCTTGTAACGGGGATCCAGCAGCGTGGCCACCCAGTAATCAGCACAATATAGAATGTGGGCAACTTGGCGGTCGTTGCGGAGACACTGCAGCATGTAATCGCTCATGTGAGCCAGGCTGCCCAGAGGCAACGAAAAGCTGTCCTCTGTGGACAGCTTATTTGACACTCTACTCATATTTTTCAAATTTAGGATCTTGCCCTAAATAGGTGTTTAATTAATAGTAGAATAGAACAACAGTATATAAAGGGTGTATCTCACATGGTCTGAACCAGTGTAGGCCTGAATTAAATATTTCTTTGCCCAAAATGGCAGTATTTCAAATGGCTGTATTTCAAATTCCTGAATCAAACCCCTGGATGTAGAGGGGGTATCTCACAGGGCCTGAACCAGTGTAGGCCTGAATTAAATATTTCTTTGCCCAAAATGGCTGTATTTCAAATGGCTGTATTTCAAATGCCTGATTCAAACCCCTGTATGTAGAGGGGGTATCTCACCCGGTCTGAACCAGTGTAGGCCTGAAGTAAATATTTATTTGCCAAAATGGCTGTATTACAAATGGCTGTATTTCAAATCCCTGAATCAAACCCCTGTATGTAGATGGGGTATCTCACACGGTCTGAACCAGTGTAGGCCTGATGTAAATATTTCTTTGCCCAAACTGGCTGTATTTCAAATGGCTGTATTTCAAATCCCTGAATCAAACCCCTGTATGTAGAGGGAGTATCTCACAGGGCCTGAACCAGTGTAGGCCTAAATTAAATATTTCTTTGCACAAAATGGCTGTATTTCAAATGGCTGTATTTCAAATCCCTGAATCAAACCCCTGTATGTAGAGGGAGTATCTCACAGGGCCTGAACCAGTGTAGGCCTAAATTAAATATTTCTTTGCACAAAATGGCAGTATTTCAAATGGCTGTATTTCAAATCCCTGAATCAAACCCCTGTTTGTAGAGGGAGTATCTCACAGGGCCTGAACCAGTATAGGCCTCAATTAAATATTTCTTTGCACAAAATGGCTGTATTTCAAATCCCTGAATCAAATCCCTGTATGTAGAGGGAGAATCTCACAGGGCCTAAACCAGTGTAGGCCTAAATTAAATATTTCTTTGCACAAAATGGCTGTATTTCAAAAATGGCTGTAATTCAAATGCCTGCATCAAACCCCTGTATGTAGAGGGTAAATCTCACATGGTCTGAACCAGTGTAGGCCTGAATGAAATATTTTTTTGCCCAAAATGGCTGTATTTCAAATGCCTGATTCAAACCCCTGTATGTAGAGGGGGTATCTCACAGGGCCTGAACCAGTGTAGGCAGAAGTAAATATTTATTTGCCCAAAATGGCTGTATTACAAATGGCTGTATTTCAAATACCTGAATCAAATCCCTGTATGTAGAGGGAGTATCTCACAGGGCCTGAACCAGTGTAGGCCTAAATTAAATATTTCTTTGCCCAAAATGGCTGTATTTCAAATGGCTGTATTTCAAATCCCTGAATCAAACCCCTGTATGTAGAGGGGGTATCTCACAGGGCCTGAACCAGTGTAGGCCTGAAGTAAATATGTATTTGCCCAAAATGGCTGTATTACAAATGGCTGTATTTCAAATACCTGAATCAAACCCCTGTTTGTAGAGGAGGTATCTCACATGGTCTGAACCAGTGTAGGCCTGAAGTAAATATTTCTTTGCCCAAAATGGCTGTATTTCAAATGGCTGTATTTCAAATACCTGAATTTAACCCCTGTAAGTAGAGGAGGTATCTCACACGGTCTGAACCAGTGTAGGCCTGAAGTAAATATTTATTTGACCACAATGGCTGTATTTCAAATGGCTGTATTTCAAATCCCTGAATCAAACCCCTGTATGTAGAGGGAGTATCTCACAGGGCCTGAACCAGTGTAGGCCTAAATTAAATATTTATTTAAAAAAAATGGCTGTATTTCAAATCCCTGAATCAAAACCTTGTATGTAGAGGGAGTATCTCACAGGGCCTGAACCAGTGTAGGCCTGAAGTAAATATTTATTTGCACAAAATGGCTGTATTTCAAATAGCTGTATTTCAAATTCCTGAATCAAACCCCTGTATGTAGAGGGAGTATCTCACAGGGCCTGAACCAGTGTAGGACTAAATTAAATATTTATTTGCACAAAATGGCTGTATTTCAAATGGCTGTATTTCAAATCCCTGAATCAAACCCCTGTATGTAGAGGGGGTATCTCACAGGGCCTGAACCAGTGTAGGCCTGAAGTAAATATTTCTTTGCCCAAAATGGCTGTATTACAAATGGCTGTATTTCAAAAACCTGAATTGAACCCCTGTTTGTAGAGGAGGTATCTCACACGGTCTGAACCAGTGTAGGCCTGAAGTAAATATTTATTTGCCCAAAATGGCTGTATTTCAAATCCCTGAATCAAACCCCTGTATGTAGATGGAGTATCTCACACGGCCTGAACCAGTGTAGGCCTAAATGAACTATTTCTTTTCCCAAAATGGCTGTATTTCAAATGGCTGTATTTAAAATCCCTGAATCAAACCCCTGTATGTAGAGGGGGTATCTCACAGGGCCTGAACCAGTGTAGGCCTGAAGTAAATATTTATTTGCCCAAAATGGCTGTATTACAAATGGCTGTATTTCAAATCCCTGAATCAAACCCCTGTTTGTAGAGGAGGTATCTCACATGGTCTGAACCAGTGTAGGCCTGAAGCAAATATTTCTTTCCCGAAAATAGCTGTATTTCAAATCCCTGAATCAAACCCCTGTATGTAGAGGGAGTATCTCACCAGGCCTGAACCAGTGTAGGCCTAAATTAAATATTTCTTTGCCCAAAATTGCTGTATTTCAAAAATGGCTGTATTTTAAATCCCTGAATAAAACCCCTGTATGTAGAAGGAGTATCTCACACGGTCTAAACCAGTGGAGGCCTGAAGTAAATATTTCTTTGCCCACAATGGCTGCATTTCAAATGGCTGTATTTAAAATCCCTGAATCAAACCCCTGTATGTAGAGGGAGTATATCACAGGGCCTGAACCAGTGTAGGCCTAAATTAAATATTTATTTGCAAAAAATGGCTGCATTTCAAATCCCTGAATAAAACCCCTGTATGTAGAGGGAGTATCTCACAGGGCCTGAACCAGTGTACGCCTGAAGTAAATATTTATTTGAACAAAATGGCTGCATTTCAAATGGCTGTATTTCAAATCCCTGAATCAAACCCCTGTATGTAGAGGGAGTATCTCACACGGTCTGAACCAGTGTAGGCCTGAAGTAAATATTTATTTGCCCAAAATGGCTGTATTTCAAATCCCTGAATCAAACCCCTGTATGTAGAGGGGGTATCTCACACGGTCTGAACCAGTGTAGGCCTGAAGTAAATATTTCTTTGCCCAAAATGGCTGTATTTCAAATGGCTTTATTTCAAATCCCTGAATCAAACCCTTGTATGTAGAGGGAGTATTTCACATGGCCTGAACCAGTGTAGGCCTAAATTAAACATTTCTTTGCCTAAAATGGCTGTATTTCAAATCCCTAAATCAAACCCCTGTATGTAGATGGGGTATCTCACAGGGCCTGAACCAGTGTAGGCCTAAATTAAATATTTATTTGCCCAAAATGGCTGTATTTCAAATGGCTTTATTTCAAATCCCTGAATCAAACCCCTGTATGTAGATGGGGTATCTCACACAGTCTGAACCAGTGTAGGCCTGAAGTAAATATTTCTTTGCCCAAAATGGCTGTATTTAAAATGGCTGTTTTTCAAATCCCTGAATTAAACTCCTGTATGTAGAGGGGGTATCTCACACGGTCTGAATATGTCTCACGCTGGGAAGGATACAAGATACAATAGAAACACAGAAAACCATGAAGCAAGTGTCTAGACCAAAAGCTGTGGATAAAGGTCACCTCCTAGCAAATCCCTACCAACTCTCCCTGGACTTCTGTGCCCACATTCAGACCATGAAGGAGGGAATAAACGTGCCCCCGTGCCTAAGACTGAAGAAACCCTAAGATCCCTAAGATAGTGGAAAATGGGAAAAGAGACAGCCTGCTTCCTCAAGCAAGGAGGGAGCAGGTGTCTCCCTAACAGTCTAGACAGAACACAAGAGAGAAACAAAACCAACTTATCTGTAGCTGAGCAGAAATAGCAATTCATTCCTTCCTTCTTTCCTTCCTTTCTCAGAGCAAGATAGAAGCTATAACCCGCACAGGACACTGGGAAAGGGAGTAATTTAAACTCATACAAACGACCCCACCTAGTGCACCTGGAAGGAGGCGGATACAGCTCAAATCCAAACCCAAAACAAACTACACATGTGCTGCTAGCCTGGCCGACCTCCGCACATAACCTGAGCAGGGCATGACAATATGAAAGCTGTATATATTAAACTTGAATTTAAGACTTGCAGGTCAGGAAAATACTGTTTTTTGGCAAAAAAGTGTGTTTTTATAACCCCAGAAAATGGTGGGTGTATTTCTACCTTAAATTGCACACTGACTAATCCAGATGTTGCAGTTTGCCAAAAAAATTGTGATTTGCAATGTCCCAAAAGCTCACATGCAGTGCTGGTGCACTGAGCTTGCATAAAATGGCCGCCGCCGCCCACCTAACTAACATAATTATAAAAGTGGTTTTTTTGGGGGGGTCAATGGCCTCAGGGCAGGGTAAAACGATTGTGCCCTGCACCCACACAACTATTTTTCTGTAGATCGCTGAGTTAGATTCTTTCCTATTCTCTCCCTGAAATCACAAGTCCAGCAGCATCCCCTCCCTACACTTGTAACAGCAGAGTGACGTGCAGCGCTATGTGACTCAAGCTTATATACAGCCTGGGTCACCTGCTGCTCTGGCTAATCACAGCCATGCCATTAGTAGGCATGGCGATGGCTTCTAAGGTCAGACAGTTAACCTCTTGTTGTTCGGCAGCCTTTCAAAAAGCGTCAAGAAAGCGCTGAACACCGAACCCGAACCCAAACTTTTACGGAAATGTTCGGATTCAGGTCCGGGGTCCAAAAATCCTGAAGTTCGAAACGAACCCGAACTTTACAGTTCGGGTTCGCTCAATCCTAATCATAAGTGCACTTCCCCAAACTCAAAGATGCAAGAGAATTTAAAAGGATATAATTTTTCTTGGAGGGAATCGAGATCTCGTATTCTCTTGTAATGTGAAGCATGGATCCATGTCTTTTTCCCTTCTAACTTGACAGACAAGGCTGTGGTAAGCAGGACTTGGTAAGGCCCCTCGAATCTTGGTTCCTGTGTCTTTTGAACGCGTTTTTTCACAAAAATCCTGGCTGGAGTAAGTGGCTTCCAGGGATTTGGCTGGGATCTGGAAGGGAAGAAGACACTCGAAAATGTAGATCAGTCAAGGGTTTACATAAAGCAGTCACATAATCTGTCATGCAGTCATGTTGCAGTGCAAGTTCCTGGGGGAAATATTGTCCTAACTTGGGTGCACTGCCAAACAATATCTCAAAAGGAGACAGTTTCTCTTTTCCCCTAAGGGTATGTCTGACACTAGAAAGGGCAATGGGAAGAGTCTCAGGCCAGGGTCTTCCAGTTTCCTGTGCCATCTTCAACATCTTCAACTTGAGAGTGCCATTCATTCTTTCAACTTTTCTGCTGCTTTGTGGTCTGTAGGAGGTGTGAAAAGCCAAGTGGGTCCCTAGTGCCTTCCAGATTTGTTGTGCTATATCAGCTGTGAACTTAGCTCCTTGATCACTTTCTATCACCTCAGGTACCCCAAATCTGCAGACCACTCCGTTTAATAACTTTTTTACAGTTGTTTTTCCAGTCTGATTCTTCACGGGGTAGGCTTCAGGCCATCCAGAGAACATGTCTATGGCCACTAATGCATATCAAAATACCTGGGCAGGGGGAGTTTGTATGTGGTCAATCTGAATCCTTTGGAAAGGATACAAGGGTTTTGCACTTCATGAGGACCTTTTCTACCTTTCCTGGGTTACACTTGGCACACACCATGCAGCTGTTGACATACCGGGAGGTGAACTTGGAGATGGCTGGGGCCAACCATATTGAAGAGATAAGATCATTCATGGCTGATTTTCCTAGGTGAGTGGGTCCATGAACCCAACAAAGTACAGAAAGGTACAGACTTCTGGACAGACATAGCTTTGATGATCTTTCCTCCAGATTCTATCTTCATCTGGTCAAGGCCCTCTCTGGGCCCATGTTTCAATTTCCTCATCAGATGCTGATATCTGTCTGTCTTCAAGGATTCCTTTTGTGAGAAAAAAAAGCTTTTGGGTATAACCGCTCTTTCTCTTCCACCCTTGGGGGTGCTGATCTCATCGCTGCTTCCTTGGCTGCCTTATCCACTTTAGCATTTCCTTGGGTCTCTGGAGTATCTATTTTGGAATGCGCCTTAAGTATTGCAGCCCTAGTTGGAAGGGCAAGAGCTTCCATTAGTCTTTGTATGGCTTCGGCATTTTGTATTGGAGTTCCATTTGCTATTATGAAGTTTCAACTTTTTCATATGGGTCCAAAACCATGGGCAACTCCAAAAGCATACCGGGAATCTTTGTAGATGTTGGCCATCTTCCCCTCTGCAATCTTACATGCCTCAGTTAGTGCAATGAGTTCAGCTTCTTGTGCTGATTCGTCAGGTGGGAGTGGTTGGGCCTGTAGCACAGTACTAGGAAAGGTTACAGCATAGCTAGTGTGGTATCTGCCTTGTCCATCAGCATACCTGGACCCATCCACAAAGAGAGTAACATCTGGGGAGGCTAGTGGCGTTTCTTCAGTGTTTGGTAGGGGCTCAGTTTCCTGCTTGATGAGTTCCAAACAGTCATGTGTGTCCCCAGAGTCAAATTCATCGTCGGAGTAGACTTCGTCGGTGAATCCTTGTGTGTCTATCCCTCCTTGAGGGAAAGGAAGGAGAGAGGTGGGGTTCAACACATGACATCTATAAATTGTGACAGAATCAGGTAGAAGTAATGAACGCTGCATTCTAAGGTGTCAGGCAACCGAGAGATGTTTTGGCTGTGTTTGTTGTAGAATGGCTGAAATATCATGCGGGGCCAGGATTTGTAGGGGGCGTACCAGCACCACATCAGAGATTTTGTCCAGCAGGAGATGACAAGCATGGATTGCCCATATGCAGAAAGGAGTGCCTCTCACTACAGCATCCAACAGGGCAGAGTAATACCCTAATGGGCGATTTCGGCCTCCATGTTGTTGTGTGAGTACTCCTGTGGCGTGGCCCTGTCTTTCCATGACGTATAATCGATGTAGGGTATGTCATAATTGGGTAGACCCAATGCAGGAGAGAAGGCTGCTGCAAGTTGAAGCTGTTTGAAACATCCCTGTGCCTCTTCTGAAAGGTAGAATGGTGAGTGTGAGATATAGTCATACAGAGGTTGCATTAATACTGAGGCATCCAATATCCATGGTCTACAGTAGGAGATAAGACCCAGAAAAGTCTGAAGTTGTTTAGGGGTTGTAGGCTGAGGAATGTCTAAAATAGCCTTTTTCCTTTCTTCAGTCAGATGTTTTACCCCCTGGCTTAGGCAATGTCCAAAAAACAACAACTTTGCACCCCTGTTGTGCTAGGAAGAGAAGTAGAGACAATAATGCTTTGGAGCAAAGGTGGAGTGACAGCGCATACTAAGAGGTCTTCCACATATTGTAGGAGGACTACAGATCCATGACCTTGCCACCATTCATCCAGGATGGAAAACACGACTTTGCTAAACTGGGAGAGACTATTTTAGGCTCCCTGAGGATCACAGTCCAGGCGTACTGGGATCCTGCATGTGTGAAAGCAAATAGATACTGACAGTCAGGATGCAGTGGGACAGAGAAGAAGGCATTTGCAAGATTTATGACTGTGAAACTGGTAGCCTCAGGAGCTATGGCTGACAAAAGGGTATGGGGGTGTGGGACGATTGGGGTTTCCAAGACACTGAGCTCATTGACAGCCTTTAAATCATGTACCATCTTGTAGGTGTCGGGCTGACCTTTCTTGCCCTCCTTCTTCACTGAGAAAATGGGTGTATTGCACGGGCTGGTGGTTGGAACTATGGCTCCCATCTTTAGGAAGACTTAGATATATTTAGTTACTGCATCCATTTGAGCCACGGACAGAGGGTATTGTGGTTTTCGTGGGAGAACTGCCCCAGGCTTAAGGGCTACCATCACAGGCTGGACCCTTAGTCTCCCTATATCTTGCGGACTGGAGGACCAAAGGGTATCCGGGATTGCCTTCAGTATTTCAGAAGAGATGGGATGACTGATGGTGTCGGTGGTATCTGTATTGTGTACCATCTGCAGGGCTGCTAGCATTGTAGTCTCATCAGGCTGGAGGAGGCAGGTTAATACTACTGTGCCGTCGGGTTGGAATTGGATGTTGGCTTGCATCTTCTGTAATAAATCCGCCCAAGTAAGTTAAGTGGGCAGGTGTTGGACACCACAAACTGAGACAAAACCCCTACATGATCGTCATAGCAGAAAGAAACATCCACTGGCTTTGTTAGGACAGAGGACCAGGGTTTGCCATCAATACCTACACATTGTACCGTTATAAGATCAAGGAACGAAGGATCAGTAATTTCATCACGTTGGAGCACACTTCTGGCTGCACCAGAATCCACCAAGAAATGTATGGGTGTTGCCTTCTACTTGGAGCTGCACTGTAGGTGCATCTCCGCATTGAGGTGGTAGCAGGGCCATGGTGTTATCTGCCCTTCCGAAGTGTGGATCTGGCTTGCCCATGTCCTATGCTGACTGCACCACTCCCCCCTGTGTAGTGGCGGAGGGGGGGAGACCATGGGAAGGTACGGGGTGGTCTTCGACGTCCCCTTTCCTCCTGAGGGCGGCGCAGTGTCCATTTTGACCGCACCCATAATAAACAAGTGGGGGTCTGGGTCCCCGGGGTCCCTTCCCGGTTGATGGTTCTTCTCTGCCTGCGTACATTATGTGGGATCTGGGGGCTGCTTCAATGCCCTTTGCTACTAGCATGAGAGTTTCAAGATCCACTGCTCTAAATTCTGGTCGGGCAATTTTTAGAGCTTTATGAATATGTGGTTTCAGACCGTCAGCAAAAGCACCTGACAACATTTTTTTCTGTAATGCGTCTTGTTTACTGAACCTCAGGTCTCTGAGCATTTGCTCCATTCTGTTTGCAAAGTTCTCTACTGACTCCCCCTTGTCTTGTTTCATGTCTTGGATTTGAATTGCCTGATCGGCCAGTCTAGCCCTAGCACAATTCTCTAATAATTCACAGAAGCGTCCTCCAGATTGGTATGTTTTCTGGTATTCGTCATCCCCATGGTTTGAGGCTGGTCCTTTGCTATGGTTGGCCAAAAAGAATCCCCTGCCTTAATTTGAGTAAGTCCGGACATGTCTCTCCATGTGGCAGAGTGTGTTTTTCTGATTTGTTCTAATGCCCTTTAGAAATGCATGAGATGTTGTTCAGGGTCGGGGAGTGAGTTCACCAGATTAGTGGCTTGCGTAGGGTTAAAAGTCACATATCTCCCATGCTGGTTCATTTCAGGGGAGTCTAGGAGTCTGGACTTGTCTAGCCAGGAGATCTACTTGTCCAGCTAACCTGTCCATTACTCTATCTCTCTCCCTCTTCCACTCTGCACTTCGTGGTCTCTTAGCCCCCCCTTCTGCTTGTTCCTATTCCTCCCCATCATAATTGGCACAGGGAGGGGTACAGCAGGGTGGGGGTGACCAGTCCCCCTGGCACGTAATAGGTTCTGTCCGGATTTAACACGGGATACAGGGGGGTTATAGGCTTTAGCATTTTTCATGCAGTCTGACTGACTGAGTTCTCGCAGGACTGTGCTGTCTCCTTGAATGTTATCAGAGGAGAGTTGGGGCAACCCGGAGTGGTCTGTTCGCCACTTTGTGATGGGTGCTGGGCAGGGGAGAGGACCGCTTTTACTGGGATGTTGGTATCTACAGGTCGGGGCTGCATCGTCACAGAGGTCCTCCTAATTCTGAGGGGGTAGGGTCAGGGGGCACCACAAGCAAGACAAGTATCACGGGAGTCTGGGTTTTGTTGTCCACAGACCTTACAGGTACATCCCCTGGCCCCCTCCCCCTCCATTTCCATGGTGGGCGGTGGCCTATGAAGGCGTTGCACAGCCAGGACAGATTTATCTGCGACATTGTAGGGTGGAGGCTCGCCCCCCCCCCCCACGTGTACAGATAAACTTTCTGATCTTCATCCCATCTTTCTGCCTCCCTGTAGCCCTTAATCGATTTCAAGTCCACTGCCAACTTTCCATCACACTGTCTCAAAACATGTTTTCACAGTTCAACATTTAGTTCTCCATTTGCATTTTCATTAACTTCTTGTAATTCTTCACAAACTTGTTTCCTTCTTCACGAGCTACTAATTGGGGGGCTGTATATTCACTGCCTTGCAAAGACTGAGACTCTCCCATCTCACTATGATTCAGACAAACCAAACAAAAGAAACAAACAGACTCACGTGATGTCCCCCTCCCTCTGACTGTGAAACGAGTCTACCTTTCTCTGGTGAGACCGTGTTCAAGACTGGCTCTCTGCTTCTGGTATTCCAAGTTCCGGATCCACTATACTCCGTAACTCTTTCCAATACCAAATCAGGTGGATATTTTCTACCTCCATACCACGGGGTTCCTCCGCAACTCTCTCTGATATCAGATCAGCCGGTCTTTCTTAGTGATCCTATCTCTCAGTGCCTGACAGGCTGTCCGCGTCTGGTCTGCCAAGTCAGCACTCCTCATTCTCATCGGGAAGTTATCGTGATCTCAAGTCAGGAGGAGTACACTACACAGACTACACAACATTACATATAATTTCAGAACAGAGCAATCCTCTCCTCACTTCTCATACTGAGGTTCTAGGACCCAGAAATTTCACCATCAGCAGAGTCAACCAAGATGTAACATTGTCCAGCAGACTCAACCCCAGCCACGTGATGAAAACAATGCAACTTAGAGGCAGGCAAGATAAACCAGTTTTCTTACCTTCTTTTTGGGACCGTGGTTCCCCTCCGTCAGTTAATTCGTCAAATTCCTGGGGTTGTTTTAGGTCAGCCACCGGTGTTACGGGAGGCTGATATTACATTCTTTCTGGCCCCACGTTGGGCGCCAAAATGCTAAAGTCACCCCTAAACAGGGCAATTAGGATTTGCTCTGTTGTTCCAAATTAGAATGGCATTTCTGGTATATGTGCATGCACAGAAGAAATCACAATACTCAGGTATGGTCAAAGTAACTTCTCAACTTTATGGTGGAACAGTTGACATTATATAGGGTAGTAAATATAGAACAGGAAGAAGTGGGGGGAATATAGGGTGGCGTATATCTTTGCTATTGGCCAAAAGGACTACAAAGATACATATATCTATTTTCTGCCACATTCGTGTGCAGAGAGAGGAAGTCCCCCCCTTGCCATTCCAGATGGGTGAAGCTGTTAGTCTTTCTTCCTTTGTTTGCTTGAAGCTGCTTGCTTGAGGTGAACAGAAGCTGTAGCCGGATATGGAAGCCATTTTGTCTGTTCTTTTTGAGCAGAAGCTGAGTAAGGGAAACTGAATGATATTCACTTCTCTATCAGTGTTAGGGCTCCTGTCTGATGGTAGTTTGGGGTGACCTTGGTGTCAGCGTTTGTATGGATGCAAGGCAGGGCATCTAGGGTGTGCAGTGGCCGGCATATGGTGTAGAAGTCAGTATCCAATGAGGATTGTAGCACTGCCAACAGTCTCAGAAAACAGTTCCAACAATGTACAGTGGAAATCTTCCCCGGATGGTTTTGTATGGGTATAGGCCAGGTCTAGATTCAATGTACTCCTTCACCCTTCCTCTGCATAATTTGAGGCTGACTATAATGCCTTTGGTAAGATATCTGTAATACCCTACTACACGTACAGATTTAGGGAAATGACTGACTAGGTCATGTCTAAGTGTGGATAGTGTATTAGCAGTATTCCACTCATAGCAGTAATATCTATAGCTTTTGATACCTTATTGACTATGTTTCCTCGGCCGATACAGATTCTGGAACTTCTTTTCTCGCTCTTGCTCTTCTCTCTAAGAGTATTGTAATGAAAGATGGTTCTCCCTTGGTAGATCAGGCAGAAATGGTTAGACTCTGCAGCATGAGGCCTATTACTGAGGAGTGAAGCAAAACACAACCTCTCACTTCCTCTGCAAACTTTAAACTCTCTAGATTAAACTGAGCTAGGAGTGGAGCTAACAGTCAATGCCTCAGCTTTTCTATGGGCTGTGCCAGAGTTGGTTAACTCCGTCACTCCAATACATAACCATACTGGGGATACACAGCATAAAATTACATAACATAAATTATCAAAAAAATTTGCAGTTACTTCCTGCTCTGGGGTACTGCACAAGTGTTGTCTGATATCCGCCTGAAACTGAACAACCTCTTTAAATATGAAACAAATCCCTAAAATATCAAAGACCTACAAAATTGTCCAATTTCTGATACAGCCAATATAGCAACAGTTAGTAATGGTATGATGAAGAAAATACACAGTCAAGTCGCATTATTATATACAGTACTTCTTACTTCTGAAGTCGGCAAGGGCAAGACCCCCCATTAGACCTCCATATTAGACCACAGATCAAACTGTAAAATAACAAAGTAACTTACCTCTCCTGTCGCCACTCTCCCTGTCCTGGCAGTCTTCTCTTCTCAGGACCCGCACTGTAGTCACCTGACCTCCTGCAGCGTCAGGTCAAAGTGTGCTCTCTATGTCCTGACGCTGCAGTCAGCCAGGACACTGCAGCACGGGCCCTGAGAAGAGCGAACAGGAGGAGGGGTAAGTACTGTGCAGCGCTCACAGTGCTTCTCTCCACCTCTTCCAGCAGACTTTTGAGCGCTTCCATTATAGAAGCGCTCACTAGTATTCCCTTTATAAGATGTACTGCATCTTATAAAGGGAAAAGCAATGAGCACTTCCATCTGTATTGATGGAAGCGCTCATTGCTTCTGTTCTGGCACCTCCCTGAGAGCCCCCGGGTATGCCACTGGCAGGAACAGGTTTAACCACCCTGTTCTTATTAGTGGGCTGTTGCTGTTTCCTGCCAGCAGGGGGAGTTCCTGTGTAGCTACAGAGAGAGGATGCAGACTGCAGTGCTCCTGCTCCTGTTATGGGTTTCTCCAGAGACAACAATTGCTAGATTGCCGTAAAGAGGACCTTTAATGGGTACAGACTTTATAAACTATGTATCAGGGTATGTAGGGCATAGTGCAGGGATATAACTGCACTTACTTTTTTTTTCTGGGCGCCGCTCAGTTCGCCCGCTGTGGCCCCCGTTAAATTCTCCCACCCTGTATGCAAATTTTTGCATAGGAACAGGGAGGAGGAGACGGCCCTGTTTCTCAATGGGCATCTCCTTCTCCCTGGCTGTAAGCTGTCCAATCGCAGCGGAGAGCGTCACAGCCAGGGAGAAAAAAATAAACTTACCTTCTTCCTGGCTGTGATGCTCTCCGCTGCGATTGGACAGCTCACAGCCACCTGCATCATGCCTCTTACTATGCCATACTACTTTGGGGCCCCTTGGCTCCCATGTTATTCAGGAAAACCCCATACACTCAGAGATTTCCATGATAAAATGTTGGCCACCTTTAAGCCACCAGTTACAGGGAGCTGCCCTCTGGGAGGTCAAGTCCTGGCCTCTGCCAAAGCAAAAACAGCTGAGCTGATCCTAGACCGACTCAGTACCATCTTTGAGACTAGCAGTCAAAGAAGACTTTAAGAGACTTTGCCCTGTCCCTGCAAGAATCTCTGCGGGATGTTATCCACGTAGATCCCCGTGAGGCTGAGGGCCAGGATCAAACCTTCAGAGAACAATTTATTGAAGGTGTCCTGGATGAATCCCTCAAACATCAGCTAAGATGTTGTCAGCCCAGCACCCGAATACCCTGTTCTTGGATTTTAAGGAACTTGCTATTGGCATCCTGGGGGAAAGTCACAAATCTCAACACCCCAAAGACAGGAAAGCATTGCCCATCATTTGGCCTACTGCCCCTACTGCCCATGGTCATATAGCTGAGCATGGGACTCAGGTGCCGTCACCGCCCTGACTGCTCAAGTCTCCCTCCTAGCCTAGAATGTGGAGAGGATGAGGAAGCAGCTGGAGCAGCTGGAAAAGCAGCCCAAGGCCGGGAGAGGAATTTCCATACCAAGAGATAAGCTTACCCCTGTTCCAAAAGAAGATCCACTCTGTCCGACCAGTAGGCTGTTAGACCCCTGGTATCGAGACACCAAGAAGCTCGTATGCCGGTATCGTCATAAGCATGGACACAACTAAACAAACTGCTGGCAGTTAAACGGATATGCCCTGAGGCCAAGGACCGCCCTTTGGAAGAAGAATACTAGGTCCCAAAGATCCAGCCTTTATGCCTAGGTATGTGGGCTCCCACGCAGTGGTTGAAGTTAGCATAAATGGAGTGATGTTTCCTGCTTCATTTATCCTGTGTCACGGATGTTCCCGTGACAGGTAGCAGGATATCTGTGAGACTGGCAAAACGTGGTTTGATATGATATGTTTTCTGTTTGGATCAAATGACATCTGTGTTGATTCTAGTGCTTGCCACCCCTTCGTTCCTCAGGTGTGGCTATTAAGGTCATTTCACCTTCTCTATTTATAGTTGCTTCTCCCACTATGCTGTGCAGTTTATAGCTTCTGTTTGGACCTTTGGATAGATTGTGGTTGGATCCCAGCTCAGTTCCTGGTGCTTCCATTGCTCCTTTGAAGTTAAGTCTTTCCTTTCCCTTTTGTATTTTGTTTAGGTTCTGTGTGTTGCATTTTCTATTGTTTGTATTAGGCCTGTAGGCGACTCCTGTTCATCCTTCCTTTTGGAACCAGGGTCCATTAGGGCTAGATAGGACTCTAGGTATTCCTGCATATGAACTCACCTACCTTTGGGGGTCTGTTCATACTGGTAGTCAGTCAGGATATTGGTTAGGTATTTCACTAGGAGGTGTCCATCTTCCTTCCCTAGTTCTCAGGCCTGATTTCCTGTCCTTCCCTTCCCTCCTATGGTTGGTGGGGTGTTTCCCTCCCACACCGAAGCGTGACATCCTGGGTCCCAAGTGACTACCATCCGTCAATTAGCGTTTCGAAGTATGCTCAGCTGACACAACCCCTGGAATCCTGGCTCCACATCTTAGCTACCAACGGCCAAACGATACCTATACAAGGCTATTGGGAGCCTACCTTACAAATTGGAGACACCAAACTCCCACAACAAGGGATGGTTGTGATCCAGGTCCCGGAAGATGACAATTGTCCTGTAGTCCTGTGGATAAACGTACTCGGCAACAGGTACACTGAGGTGCTGAAAGCCTTGAAGAAAACCCTACTGACCATACCCTGGGTAACCCAACACGCCATACACCAAACCATCCAGGTGATAGCCGTCCAACAAAAATGTAGCAACCAACAGGGTGAAAATCTGCCGTGTCCGCATCAAGGATGTTCAGCCTACCCTTTACACTTTAAAGGCTAACCCTGCTGCCAAAAATATGTGAGTTAGGCTATTTGTTAGAGAGGCTCAGCCCTCACAGGAGCTACGGATGGTAGGCTGGTTCCTCCTCCTGGTTCTAGGTGCCTTAAAGCAGTATGCACTACCCCAAGGAGAAAAGTGAAAAGCTACCAGGTATTCAAGGTGATGAAGCATAAAGCACAATTAGACCTTAATGCAGAGAAGGAATTACAGGATGAAGCCACCCTTCTATTTGCAGGCCTTTTTTGTATAGTGGTGGGAACACAGAGTAATGACACCTCCAAGCTTCAGATACGACCCTGGCCATGTCGTAGAGATTTTGAAGTAATAAGTGAATGCCTAGTGTTAGTATAACCTCTAAGTCAGTAGAGAGTGTGTGGAATGGAGCACCTGAAAGAAGATATGTAATAGAAAGAAGTCTAAAGCAGCACTTAACCACCTCCGGACCGCCTAACGCAGATGTGCGGTCCGGAGGTGGCAGTCCTGCGCACAGTCACGCATATATGCGTCATCTCGCGAGACGCGAGATTTCCTGTGAACGCGCACACAGGCGCGCGCGCTCACAGGAACGGAAGGTAAGCGAGTGGATCTCCAGCCTGCCAGCGGCGATCGTTCGCTGGCAGGCTGGAGATCCGAATTTTTTAACCCCTAACAGGTAAATTAGACGCTGTTTTCATAACAGCGTCTAATATACCTCCTACCTGGTCCTCTGGTGGTCCCTTTTGTTAGGATCGACTACCAGAGGACTCAGGTAGGTCAGTACAGTCGCACCAAACACCACACTACACTACACCCCCCCGTCACTTATTAACCCCTTATAAACCCCTGATCACCCATGTTCACCCCATATAAACTCCCTGATCACCCCCCTGTCATTGATCACCGCCCTGTCATTGATCACCCCCCTGTCAGGCTCCGTTCAGACGTCCGTATGATTTTTACGGATCCACAGATACATGGATCGGATCCGCAAAACGCATACGGACGTCTAAATGGAGCCTTACAGGGGGGTGATCAATGACAGGCGGGTGATCACCCATATACACTCCCTGATCACCCCCTGTCATTGATCACCCCCCTGTCATTGATCACCCCCCTGTAAGGCTCCATTCAGACATCCGCATGATTTTTACGGATCCATGGATACATGGATCGGATCCGCAAAACACATGCGGACGTCTGAATGGAGACTTACAGGGGGTGATCAATGACAGGCGGGTGATCACCCATATACACTCCCTGATCACCCCCCTGTCATTGATCACCCCCCTGTAAGGCTCCATTCAGACGTCCGCATGTGTTTTGTGGATCCGATCCATGTATCCATGGATCCGTAAAAATCATGCGGACGTCTGAAAGGAGCGTTACAGGGGGGTGATCAATGACAGGCGGGTGATCACCCATATACACTCCCTGATCACCCCCTGTCATTGATCACCCCCCTGTAAGGCTCCATTCAGACGTCCGCATGATTTTTACGGATCCATGGATACATGGATCGGATCCGCAAAACACATGCGGACGTCTGAATGGAGCCTTACAGGGGGTGATCAATGACAGGCGGGTGATCACCCATATACACTCCCTGATCACCCCCCTGTCATTGATCACCCCCCTGTAAGGCTCCATTCAGACGTCCGCATGTGTTTTGTGGATCCGATCCATGTATCCATGGATCCGTAAAAAATCATGCGGATGTCTGAATGGAGCCTTACAGGGGGGGTGATCAGTGACAGGGGGGTGATCACCCTGATCACCCTGATCACCCCCTGTCATTGATAACCCCCCTGTAAGGCTCCATTCAGACGCCCGCATGTGTTTTGTGGATCCGATCCATGTATCCATGGATCCGTAAAAAATCATGCGGATGTCTGAATGGAGCCTTACAGGGGGGGTGATCAGTGACAGGGGGGTGATCACCCTGATCACCCTGATCACCCCCTGTCATTGATAACCCCCCTGTAAGGCTCCATTCAGACGTCCGCATGTGTTTTGTGGATCCGATCCATGTATCCATGGATCCGTAAAAATCATGCGGACATCTGAATGGAGCCTTACAGGGGGGGGGGGGGTGAACAGTGACAGGGGGGTGATCACCCTGAACACCCCCTATCATTGATAACCCCCCTGTAAGGCTCCATTCAGACGTCCGCATGTGTTTTGCGGATCCGATCCATGGATCCGTAAGAATTATACGGACGTCTGAATGGAGCCTTACCAGGGGGGTGATCAATGACAGGGGGGTGATCCGGGAGTCTATATGGGTGATTACCCCCCTGTCATTGATCACCCCCCTGTCATTGATCACCCCCCCTGTCATTGATCACCCCCCCTGTCATTGATCACCCCCCTGTCATTGATCACCCCCCCCTGTAAGGCTCCATTCAGACATTTTTTTTGGCACAAGTTAGCGGAAATTTTTTGTTTGTTTTTGTTTTTTCTTACTAAGTCTCATATTCCACTAACTTGTGTCAAAAAATAAAATCTCCCATGAACTCACCATACCCCTCACGGAATCCAAATGCGTAAACATTTTTAGACATTTATATTCCAGACTTCTTCTCACGCTTTAGGGCCCCTAAAAAGCCAGGGCAGTATAAATACCCCACATGTGACCCCATTTCGGAAAGAAGACACCCCAAGGTATTCGCTGAGGGGCATATTGAGTCCATGAAAGATTGAAATCTTTGTCCTAAGTTAGCGGAAAGTGAGACTTTGTGAGAAAAAAAACAAAAAAATCAATTTCCGCTAACTTATGCAAAAAATAAAAAATTTCTATGAACTCGCCAGGCCCCTCATTGAATACCTTGGGGTGTCTTCTTTCCAAAGTGGGGTCACATGTGGGGTATTTATACTGCCCTGGCTTTTTAGGGGCCCGAAAGTGTGAGAAGAAGTCTGGGATCCAAATGTCTAAAAATGCCCTCCTAAAAGGAATTTGGGCCCCTTTGCGCATCTAGGCTGCAAAAAAGTGTCACACATCTGGTATCGCCGTACTCAGGAGAAGTTGGGGAATGTGTTTTGGGGTGTCATTTTACATATACCCATGCTGGGTGAGAAAAATATCTTGGTCAAATGCCAACTTTGTATAAAAAAATAGGAAATGTTGTCTTTTGCCAAGATATTTCTCTCACACAGCATGGTTATATGTAAAATGGCACCCCTAAACACATTCCCCAACTTCTCCTGAGTACGGCGAAACCAGATGTGTGACACTTTTTTGCTGCCAAGGTGGGCAAAGGGGCACATATTCCAAAGTGCACCTTTTGGATTTCACCGGTCATTTTTTACACATTTTGATTGCAGAAGTTCTTCTCACACATTTGGGCCCCTAAATTGCCAGGGCAGTATAACTACGCCACAAGTGACCCCATTTTGGAAAGAAGACACCCCAAGGTATTCCGTGAGGTGCATGGCGAGTTCCTAGAATATTTTATTTTTTGTCGCAAGTTAGTGGAATATAAGACTTTGTAAGGAAAAAAGAAAAAAAATGAAAAATCATCATTTTCCGCTAACTTGTGACAAAAAATAAAAAATTCTAGGAACTCGCCATGCCCCTCACGGAATACCTTGGGGTGTCTTCTTTCCAAAATGGGGTCACTTGTGGCGTAGTTATACTGCCCTGGCAATTTAGGGGCCAAAATGTGTGAGAAGTACCTTGCAATCAAAATGTGTAAAAAATGGCCTGCAAAATCTGAAAGGTGCACTTTGGAATATGTGCCCCTTTGCCCACCTTGGCAGCAAAAAAGTGTGACACATCTGGTATCGCCATACTCAGGAGAAGTTGGGGAATGTGTTTTGGGGTGTCATTTTACATATACCCATGCTGGATGAGAGAAATATCTTGGCAAAAGACAACTTTTCCCATTTTTGTATACAAAGTTGGCATTTGACCAAGATATTTTTCTCACCCAGCATGGGTATATGTAAAATGACACCCCAAAACACATTCCCCAACTTCTCCTGAGTACGACGATACCAGGTGTGTGACACTTTTTTGCTGCCAAGGTGGGCAAAGGGGCACATATTCCAAAGTGCACCTTTTGGATTTCACCGGTCATTTTTTACACATTTTGATTGCAAAGTTCTTGGCGAGTTCCTAGAATTTTTTATTTTTTGTCGCAAGTTAGTGGAATATGAGACTTTGTAAGAAAAAAATAAATAAATAAAATCATCATCATTTTCCGCTAACTTGTGACAAAAAATAAAAAGTTCTATGAACTCACTATGCCCATCAGCGAATACCTTAGGGTGTCTACTTTCCGAAATGGGGTCATTTGCGGGGTGTTTCTACTGTCTGGGCATTGTAGAACCTCAGGAATCATGACAGGTGCTCAGAAAGTCAGAGCTGTTTCAAAAAGCGGAAATTCACATTTTTGTACCATAGTTTGTAAATGCTATAACTTTTACCCAAACCATTTTTTTTTTTGCCCAAACATTTTTCTTTTATCAAAGACATGTAGAACAATAAATTTGGCGAAAAATTTATATATGGATGTCGGTTTTTTTTGCAAAATTTTACAGCTGAAAGTGAAAAATGTCATTTTTTTGCATAAAAATCGTTACATTTTGATTAATAACAAAAAAAGTAAAAATGTCAGCAGCAATAAAATACCACCAAATGAAAGCTCTATTAGTGAGAAGAAAAGGAGGTAAAATTCATTTGGGTGGTAAGTTGCATGACCGAGCGATAAACGGTGAAAGGAGTGTAGTGCCGAAGTGTAAAAAGTGCTCTGGTCATGAAGGGGGTTTCACCTAGCGGGGCTGAAGTGGTTAAAGGGGAACCCTAAGCACAAGCCGAGGGCAGCTTGGTTTAAGGTAGGGGGGTATGTAGGGTATGTATGTATGTATGTATGTATGCCATGCTTGCACCTAGTTACTGTCTCTAATGACTAGCAAAGAACGTCATCTGTGTATTTAATTCCAGGTCTGGCAGAGAGTACCTTTAGATAGAATGGAACTTACCATTCCATTCTCCCCCTTTTAGGTATAAGTACGCTAGTCCTACTTCCTACCAAGAGAGTGTTGGATGAAGCTATAGTTGAAACAAGAGTGGAGAAGTTGAGAGCTGGAGCGAGAGTAAAGCATGCTGGTTGTCACAGGAACCGTGACAATGGTGTGGTGAGGGAGCATTTCCCCTCACTGCTGCAGTAGCCTTGGGAAAGTAGCTCAGAAAGCAGCACGCTCCTGATATATAAAAGTACTTCGTACTAGAGGCGAAACGGAGCCCAAGACACCCTACTCAGCAAAACGGGTCACAGGATATGTCACTCTCATAATAAACATTAACTGAAGCTAATAGGAACCAGTCTGAAGCCAGAGATTAGCACAGCAGCAGAGAGAGAAAGCAAAGTATTCAACTTTTCCTGCCAGTTTACCCTTAGCCTGCTGGAGTCACATGTTTATGGCAAGTTTATTCAAGTATTCATGTTAAACCATTGAACTTTACCAAGTCTGGACTCTACTTATTCCACCAACCACAGCTCCTTTGTTGCTACAGAGCCTTATCCCAGGGAGCAACAGTATCCATGTAGGAGCACCGTGACACAAACTGTTAGGGCCACAACGTACCACTTGGCGTTCCTAAACACTGGGACCCAAGCAACCCTGGGGAGGGTGGGGGGGGGGGCGGCCCACCGCACCAGCAGAACAGGGGCCGCAAACCTCCTGCACAGAAACGCATCTCTGAGACAAACCCTTTAAGAGAGGAAATTACCAGGCCTCCTCCTGCAAAAACAAACAGAGGAAACAGATAGGCAGTTGACCTGAAGTGCTTGAATGCTTCCATTACTGATGATTCATTGCTAGATAATGGAAAATTTCTAATAGTGATTACTTTTAAGTACTTGTTTCAAATGACAGGATGATTTCATTGGTCAAGGTAATGCTGTCTCTAAGAGAAAGGAAAATTTGGTAATTGAAATAATTTAATAATTTAAAACGTATGACGATGCTTCAAGGTGAGATAACCTGTGCATGTATTATTCAATTGTCTCCGGAATAAAAGGTGCTCACTTCCATTGTCACATGCTTTCTTTTTATACGTAGACATTACCTTCTGAGAGGTTTTTAACACCTAAGAACAAGCTGCGAGATACAAACATAATTCTATAATGTTTCTGCAAAGCTATTATTTATTCATTTTTTGGGGGAGAGACAATGGAGTCAGATTGTAATATTTTTTAAGCTGCTGGAGCACCTTGTGGTCAGATAAGATAAAGGATAAATATTTTATAGCCACAGGAAAAAAAAAATAATTAATCATTATATATACAGGAGCCCACTGCCAGCGTCTGGGGGATCCCTTGCCCCTTAGGTGGTTTCTACGAAATATGTCCATCTTATAGAGCAAGTAGTCATGATACCAGTAGAGTGGCCTACAATGTCTCTGTAGATGTTGTATGCACGTGTCACGGTGCTCCTACCTGGATATCCTTGGATACCAGATGTGGTGTAGTCCGAAGCAAGTGCAGAAGGGATGAATAACTTGAATGATAAAGGAATAATTGAGTCCAGACTTGTAGTAATGCAGAACACAGCTTTACTTGAATAAACGGTAATCCAAACAGTTTCCAAACGGTATCTTAGTCATCAGCCGGTATTGGCTTAACTTTGGCAGGCAAACACTTCTGCAGCAATCTCAGCTCTGCTATGTGGTAGCTTCCTCAGCCCTGCTATGCTAGCTGGAGTAAATAGAAACTTCTCCTCTTCTGCTGGAACTTTAGCTTAGTGTCACAATGTAGGGGAAGGGGAGGAACACAAGAATAACCACAGAAGGAAAATGACACGAAACTAGGCCTCATGGCTAGGTAAAAGAAAAAGGTCACCATCTAGGAAACCCTAAACCTAGCCCTGACTCCTGTCAGTACGAATAGACCCTGAAAAGCCTGCGGCATAGTGACAGGGTCTGAGACCACTGGTTCCTTCCTAGATGAACGAATTAGCATCTCCCTGAGGCCTAAGAAACAATTAGTAAAAGGGGACAACAAAATACAAACGGGAATACACTTATCTTATATAGAAAATGGATGAGCAAGAACTCAGAAGAGGACAACACACCAGCTCTTCCAACTCCAGGCAGATAATATCAACCGCATGGCAAGAAGTGTGAGTCCAGACTAAATAGAGGACCAGTGATGACCACAAGCTACACCTGAAACAAGAGGTGTGGTTATACCAGCAACAACACTGCAAGGTGAAAGCCGAGAGACTGTCAGATAACCTCACGTGATGCAAGTCTCTCAGATCTTCTAACCTCTGTCACGGGAGGGATCGTGACAGTACCCCCCCTTCTACGGGTGACCTCCAGACACTCAGGACCGACCTTATCTGGTTGAGCCCTGTGAAAGGCTCTCACAAGGTGAATAGCATTGACGTTGGCCGCTGGAAGCCACATTCTCTCCTCTGGACCGTAATCCTTCCGGTGAACGAGATATTGGAGGGATGTGAGTCCACTATCCTGGAGATCTGAAATTCAAGATTACTGTCCACCATTACAGGGGTGGGAGGCAAGGAGGACGGTTCAGCAGGTTCGACATATCTCTTCAGAAATGATTTGTGGAAAACATTATGAATTTTTAAAGCCCGCGGAAGTTCAAGACGAAAGGCTACCGGGTTAATAATGGCAGAGATCTTATAAGGATCAATAAACCTTGGACCCAACTTCCAAAAAGGTACCTTCAACTGGTCTCAGGTCCGGACCACTCATACGTCTCTTGTCAGCCATCCGTTTATACTTGTTGCCCATTTTTTCAAATTATTTTGAATTTTCCGACATATTGATGACAAAGAAGAGGAAAATCTTTCCTCTTCAGGTATACCAGAAGTCTCAGCACCAGAAAATGTGCCAAACTGTGGATGTAACCCATATGCCCCAAAAAACGGCCAAAAACTAAAATGAAGACCACTCCTCCTGATTCTCTGAGACAAAGCATCTCAAATAAGTTTCCAGATTCTGATAGTGCGCTCAGTCTGTCGGTTCAACTGAGGATGAAAGGCCAAAGAGAAGGACAATTGTACCTCCAGGCGAGTACAGAACGACTTCCAGAATTTGGAAGCAAACTGAGTCCCCCTATCAGACACAACATCAGAGTGAATACCATGTAGCTTCACAATGTTATTGACAAACACTTGTGCAAGAGTTTTAGCATTAGGTAGACCTGATAATGCTATAAAGTGCGACATCTTGCTGAAGCAATCAAAAACCACCAGAATCTTAGTTTTTACTGAGGAATTCAGCAAATCTGTGATATAGTCCATGGACAGATGAGTCCAAGGTCGGGACGGCATGGAAAACGGAAGTAGAGATCCTGAAGGCCGAGTATGTGTCACCTTTGCACATGCACAAGTACCACAAGCTAACACATAACCCTCAACACATTTACGCAACCCAGGCCACCAGAATCTATGAGAAATGAGATCGACAGTGGATCTTCTCCCAGGGTGTTCTGTGAGAACCGTACAGTGATGTTCCTCGAACACCTTGTGCTCCAATTCAGCAGGAACAAACAACTTCCCCGGAGGACAGAAATCTGGTGTCTCTCCCTGGGCGTCCAACACTTCTGCCTCAAGGTCGGGATAAAGGGCGGATATTACCACCCCTTCAGCCAATATCGGAGCAGGATCTTCCGAATCACCCCCCTCTCCAGGAAAGCTACGCGACAAAGCATCTGCCTTGACGCTCTTAACCCCAGGGCGATAGGTGACGACGAAATTAAATCTGGTAAAAAACAACTACCATCTGGCCTGTCTTGGGTTCAGGCATTTAGCCGCCTCCAGATAAGTCCGATTTTTGTGATCGGTAATTACCGTAATAGGATAAATCGCTCCTTCCAACCAATGACGCCAGTCCTCAAAAGCCAACTTAATGGCCAGCAACTTTCCATTACCCACGTCATATTTTTTCTCAGCAGCTGAGACCTTCTTCGAGAAGAAAGCACATGGGCGCCATTTACTAGGTGAAGGACCCTGCGACAAGACTGCTCCTACCCCTACCTCTGATGGGTCAACTTCTACAATGAAAGGCTGTGACACATCAGGTTGCATCAGTATAGGAGCAGAAGCAAAACATTCCTTCACAGCTGAAAAGGCTCATAATGCCTCATCAGACCAGATTGAGATATCCGAACCTTTCCTAGTCATGTCCGTTAAAGGTTTAACAATCGTCGAGTAGTTAAAAATAAATTTACGGTAGTAGTTGGTGAACCCCAAAAATTGCATAAGCGAGGTATACGCTTCACACACACTTATTGATCCAAAAGTTGTGAGGAGAAAATCACTTCTTAAATAAAAAATACATAAAATACTGAGTCATAGAACAAACAAAAAGTCAAGCTAGTTCACTCCCATAGCGACTTCTACAAGAAATTTAAGACCAAAGACTGCTTTATAAATATCTTAGTCTCAAATTACATCCACTCGATCCAATACTTATAGGAATAGGTAATGTGGCCAACTAAATGAAACCTCACTTGATTTCTCACTAGGTGATCTCATAAACCACTTCCCTAATCTCTCCGTAGGGAGGGGAAGGGGGGGGGGGGGTGAGGGGGGAAGGAAAATCCCAGACCATTCTGGCCAGAATATATGTTGAGCTTCCATATGTGACAACCAAGGACGCCAAGTCTCCAGAAAACCTTGATTCCAGAAAACCTTGCCTGTTATGAGCCTCCCAACTAGCTAACTCCTCCATTCTGCATATATGGTTCATCTTCTCGTACCACATGGATACACTAGGCGGGTCGAGAGTTCTCCACAGTGTCGGAATGAGTAATTTGGCCGCCGTAATCATATGTGTCTGTAGGTCATTTTTATGGGGAATAAATTTTCCTTCCGGTTTCCATAACAGTACAAGGGGGGCAGTAAGTGACAGGTGCCCTGGACAAATCCTATTCATGCTGTCTTCCACCGAATCCCAAAACTGCCTAATTTTCGGACAATACCACCATATGTGGGAGATGTTGCCCAGTCCCTCTAGACACCTCCAACAGTTACTGAGGTGAATTTTGTATAGAAATTCAGGTGTGCGATACCATCTAGTAAGGATTTTAAGTGAATTCTCCTGTATCTTGACACACCTGGAGAACCCATGTGAGTGTGACATGATGAAGGATCTGCTGGAATCGTCTAGACTAATATCTAATTCTTTTTCCCATTCTCTTAGGTAGGAGGGAACCGTATCCCTTCTTTTTTCTAAGATCTGACGGTATATCAATGATAGGCCCTTAGGTGGTAATTTTGGCAATAAGACCATGAGGGATTTACCATCGGTAGGTGTTTAGATGACTTATAATTCCTGCAAATAACTTCAAAATCCCATTTTTGTATATCTGAGCCCACTCTCGGTGGTTCATTTCTGAGAGATTCATAGAAATCAAAGGAAGAGGGTAACCTCGATAGATCTCCTATTCTGATCTCAGATACTAAGTCCCAAACTGGGTTAGTTTCCATCACCTTGTCAGAGAGGACATAAGGCAATACATCAAGAGGAGTAACTGGCGACAAACAACCCTTACAAAGATTTAGTGCAGGAGACTTCTGGCACGCCTTAATAGTGCCATTGGTTATAACACTTATGAGCCTCAGGGAGCCTGAGGTAATGGGTTTGTGCCATAGCAAATGCAACACACTGCTTCCCCAGTACTTCTCTTTCTATGCGCACATGCAGGGGTGCCTCTTTCGGTCTAACTAGGGCTAACCATCTCTCTAAATGAATAGCCTGTACATATGCATACATGTCTGGTAATGAGATTCCCCCATGCTTCTTCTTTCTGGTAAGTAGGGAATAAAGTAGTCTAGCTTTCTTATTTGCCCATAAAAATCGACGCATAATTGACCTCAACTTATACAGAAAGGCTCTAGGGATCGCTATTGGAAGGGATCGTAGCAAATATAGCAGTTGGGGCAAGATATATGTGGTTAAAACATTTTTCCTACCTAGCCAGGAAATCCTAGGTGTCAAGGATTTATTTAGTAACGTTTGGATTTTAGCTATTAGCTGAGAGTAGTTTAGATATAGGCTGATATAATCACTCCTAAATATTTTATCGCTGTGGACGGCCACCTAAAAGGGGACATATCTTTAATCCTTCTCAATTGGGTGGGGGTTAACGAATCCCCAATGGCCTCAGACTTCTCAAGATTAATTTTAAAATTTGGGATTTCCCCAAAGGTACGGAAGATATCCAATATATGTTTCATTGCTTCATTAGGGTTGGTGACCATTAGTAGCAAGTCGTCAGCAAATGCTGCCATCTTATGTGAATCTCCTTTCAACTGAATGCCTCTGATGTCAGGGTTTTGTCTAAATTTCAGTAGCAATGTTTCTAGTACTAATATGAACAAAGTTGGGGAGAGAGGACATCCCTGTCTAGTACCATTCCTGATAATGAAGGGGTCCGACAAGGTGCCATTTACCAGAATACGGGCTGTGGGAGCTGAATACAAGGAGAAAATAGCATCGACCAATATCTCTGGGAAACCAAACGCTAACAATGTACTGCGCATATAAGGCCAACCTACTCTGTCGAATTCCTTTTCAGCATCCGTCCCTAGTAAGACTAGGTATGTTTTTCTTTCTGGCTTAACAGACCACATTCACCACTCTACTAATGTTATGCCTACCTTCTCTACCAGGCACAAATCCTACCTGCTCCTCCCCCACCAGCCCAGGCAGCAAACCAGCTATACGATGACTCAACAGTTTAGCCCACCTTTTTAAATCTGTATTAAGTAGCGAAATTGGACGATAGCTACCACACGCTTCAGGATTATTCCCCTCTTTGGGAATAATAGTGATAGTTGCCGCCTGTGCCTGTGGAGGAAGAACCGAACCGCGGAGAAGGGAGTTGCAAAGCTTAGTGAAGTACGGTATCAGTATATCCGCAAACTTCTTATAGTATACAATAGGGAGACCATCTGGTCCTGGGCTTTTCCCTGATGGAATGCTATGGAGAACTTTAGCAACCTCCTCCTCCGTAAACGGTTCCAGCAGATTTGTTTTATCGCTGGCCGACAAGGTAGGCACATCAATGGATTTCAGAAAATCATTGATACGGTTTTGCAGGGACATATTATCACAAGTGTCAGTCCCCCTTTCACTTTCTAGATTATATAGAGAAGTGTAGAACCTACAAAATTCTTTCGCTATTGCCGGAGTAGCAGTTAATCTATGTCCTTTTTTAGACTTAACTACCTGAATAAAGGACTTATGTCTCTGGTTCTTTAACAGATTTGACATTAACTTGGAGCCTTTGTCCCCATGCGAATAGTATTTGAAACGCAGTGTCTGAAGTATTTTAGCTGATTTAATATTCAGTTTATCTTTTAGTTGAGTATTAGAGATTTTAGTTGATCCAATACCTCATCTGTCTGAGCTTTTTTGTGTGGTTTTTCCAGTGTGGAAATTTGTAAGAGCAGGGAATTTATTATCTGTGTCCTTTGTCTTTTAACTTTGGAACCTAAACTTATATATTCCCCCCTTACTACTGCCTTGTGGGCTTCCCATAAGATCGGACTTGTTAACTGAGGGGTCTCATTCAAACTAAAGTAATCCATGAGAATTTTATTAACCTTTTCTTTGTGCTCTTTTTCCTTTAATAAAGTGGAGTTGAGCCTCCATGACCAGGACTTCCCTGACATGTCTTTAATTTGCAGCTTCAAACTCACAGGGGCATGATCCAAAATCGTGATAGAACCTATAGAAGCTTCTTTAATAGCGGGTATAGCATTGTTAGATATAAATATATAGTCAAGGCGCTGGTAAGAGCCATGAACCTTAGAGAAGAAGGTAAAATCCTTAACCTCTGGATGGAGAAAACGCCAAACATCGGATAGACCCACCTCCGCCAAAACTATCTGAAATCTACGTTTTTGTTTCTTTGACAATTGAGGTATGGCAGACGTGGAGTCCATCCCATGGTCCAGTGTGAGTTTAAAATCCCCACCTAGTATCAAGATCCCTTCTGTGAACAGTTTCAGGGATTCTAACATCTGAATAAGCCATTTAATTTGTCCCTTGTTTGGGGAGTATATAGCGGCTAGGGTGACCATTGAGTTTAGGACTTTCCCTTTAACAAATAGAAACCTGCCATTGGGATCTATCAATTTTGCTGTCATTTGAAATGGGAGGTTTTTACTGAAGCCAATAGAGACACCTCTAGAAGCCGAGGAATGGGTGGCATGATGCCAATCTGTAAAATGCTTACTATTCATATTGGGAACATGGTCATGTCGGTAATGCGTTTCTTGTAAAAACACAATTTCAGGGTTTTTCAGGTATGGTAAACCTGGCTACGTTTCTGTGGAATGTTCAATCCATTCACGTTAAGTGAATAAAGTGTGATGTGTGCCATATCAATGAGACTTAAGATCTATACTACCTTCAAATCTGATGGTCTTGAACCATATAGCTCGACTCAGAAAAACTAAACAGAAAGACAATAAAACAAATATTACCATGGTGTAAGGGCTTATCAGCCCCATAGGCGCTACAAAGCGTGATAAAGCATTGACATATTGAGGATAAGAGATTGGGGGAGGGGACATAGGTAGAGACTTCTAGAAAAATCTAGATGTACCACTCACCCGACCTCTTAGGTAATGGCAATAAAACTGACCAATAAACTTAAACCGTCTAATCCTTGTAACCGACAGGCGGAACAGAGAGACAGAGATATTACTATCTCACCATCTCCGCAAGACGTGGTATAGCTAAAACAGCAAAACCGCTCTCTCAGCTCCAAAGTATATCATACTAAACATATGAGCAAAATGATAGGGATAGTTGGAGTAAGACACTATAGAACGGCAAAATCATAAGTTTCAAACACTATAGTGCACCCTTATAATAAGGAGAGAAAAAACTATGGTGCACACTGAAGTCATAAACTCCAATGAGAGAAGTTGAACTTGAACACTCTAACTTCAAATAGGAGCAACTCAGTCCCCTGTCAGCGGCTTCTTCTTCGGGTGCTTGTGCTTGGACATTGCTTGCCAGGGTGGTGGAGCAGCAAGCTTGGGTATCTTCTCCATGTTGGCAGATGGGAGCCAGGAAGGGATGTCCAGTGGGGAGATCTCCAGAGCTTCCCATATCTTGGGGAGATCATCCGGGTGGCGAATAATTGTCTGCCGGCCGTTGATCGTGGTGCTAAGTCCAAAGAGGAAAAGCCACCTCATGGGCAGCCTCCTCTCCCTCAATTCAGCTGTAAGGGGTTTCAACGCCTTGCGTTTAGCCAAGGTGCTAGCTGCCAAGTCCTGGAACAGCAGGATTTTGCTCCCTTCAAAGATGACATCCTCTCTCTCTCGCCGCTTTGAGTACCGCAGCAGTATCAAGATAATTCAAGATGGCACATATGGTGTCTCTAGGCGGTTCACTTGCAGCAGGCTTTGGCCTAAGCGCTCTATGCGCTCTTTCAATGGTGATAGTATCAGCCCGTTCTGCTCCCACAAGTATGGCAAATACTGTATCTGCCTTACACTGTCCATCAGTGCTTCCGCCGCCACAGATTCAGGGATGCCCCTTATCCTCACGTTCTTCCTTCTCCCCCTGTTCTCCTGGTCTTCTAAATGGAGGTACACATTGTCTACTTGGGAACTGAAAGATCTCATTTGGCCTTGGAGACCCTTGCTATGCTGTATCACGGCTATCTGAAAATCCTCCAACGCCTCTACTCTTTGCCCCACGTGTGTTACCTCCGTTCTAATGGCCGCCAGTTCTGTCAGCACCGGGGACAACGCTTGAGCCAGAGATTGCTGCAGTAAGTGCTGTAAGAATGCTCTGGTAATCGGAGCAGGGTCCGGATCATCCGGTAGGTCTGACGGGGCGCAATAGCTGGCATCATCCGACTCGATGTCCCGGGCCATATCTTCAGCCGCTGCCATCTTTCCTCTAACTGCCGGAGACGCTGTCTTCTTATAGAGATGTATTTGTTCAAGTCCCCATGAGTTTTCTTTACTTTGGTCGTCTGAACGACATCTCCGCTCCTCTCCTTGCTAAGTTTGCCCATAATTAAATCAGTCAGGGTTGTAAAATAGCTGTGTGATCGGGTGATATGACGAGGAGCTCTGCGCTCACACGTCTTCCACCATGCTCAGTTGGCTCCCCCCCCAAATCCAATTTCAAGAACACCTTGGCACCGACAATTAGGAATAGATGAACATTGGCCAGGACGATTCACGAACGCGATCAAATGTTCGCAAACCGGAAGTTCGCGAAGGGCCCCATTCACTTTAATGGCAGTCAAATCTTTAAAAACTTCAGGTCATATTTGCAGCCACCAAATACTTATTAGAAGTGCACAAATCGTCCCACAACATGGACAGTGACATACCACAGAGGGAACAATGGCAAAAATTCCCACAAAAAATATGTATTTTAATCAGGGTCCATTTTTATGCATCTTAAAGGGAAACTGTCAAAAATGTGCCCTGCTGGAGCCTAGAAATTTTTTATTTTAGAGCACGGGAGTACAGGCCCCAAACATTAGGCATTCACCGGACAGAAAACATCAAGTGATTATGTGGCTGGAGGTATATTAGACGGTCATTGGATATAAATTTCACTTCAGGCCAGTGGAGCAAAGGAATCACTGCAAAAAATGCACCAAAATGATCCGCAACTGACAATACTAGCTAATTCCTCATGCCGATGTTAAAAGCGGAGAACTTTGCCAATATCTTCCAGTCAGGAACATATCGGAGCCCCTCATGCACCACGTCACGGTGTCTCAGCATGCGTGGGGTCCTACCACTCAACTGCCCGTGGTGTGTGAACAGGGTCTGAAGAGTGCTAGAAACCAACTCACAGCCAGACTCTCACATGCCTCCATAGTGGTATCACCAATGCACTGTGAAGTAGAATAAAGCTGTGAGCCGCACCAAGACAGACCATGTGACACAGAAGCTACCAGGTGCAAAATAACGTTACCAGCAAAATGAAGTGACACATTCCATACACATAAAGACAAAAAACTTACTGAAAAAAGTGGCCTAAACGGGTGGAAATGCTCCAAACCCAGACACTGTAGCGTGTCTATAACCGGGGGACCAATTCCTCCGCATGCGGTCCGCAGATAACGGCAGTCCCCAGCAAAAAATGCGTACAATGGAGGATGTCGGGGCGGACTGCATGCACCACAAGGACATCTTACACAAAATGATACATTGTGCAGATGAAAAAAATATATATATGCAGTGTCCCAGGGGGTCAGTAGTGTATGCTGGGCTTTGTAGTGCAGATTACCCACTAACCTGGGATCCACTGTCGTCTTCAAATCGGGGCAAATACTGGAACAGGCAGGTGATTAAAAGTTCGTGACGCCAGTGTCAATTAAACGGTGACACGCCGTGTATGGTATTGTAGAAGAATGAAGCAAGCACAGGATAGCCAACAAAAACTGGAACTTTACTGAATATCAGTTATAATCATACATGGACGCAGTTGGGAGCGCCGTTCCTTAGAAGACAGTTGGTTGCTATTTGAATACAGGTGGTTCTTAGAAGTACAGAATGGCCGGTCCTAGCAATGTTCTTTACAGAGTGTTGATTACAGGAGATGCAGTACAGGCGGCTTGCACACTATTCCTGACTGGTCCTGAAACATGTGACTTATTCTCCAAGGTCTAATGCCCTATAGCTGGCGTACCCTTGAAGCTGTCTTTATATAGTACCTCCTCTGTTATCTTGAGTACCTCTTGCTTTATCTGATCGGCCTCTGTGGTATTCTGTGTCCTGGCTGGTGCTTATGATGTTTCAGCTAAACGGATGATGACTCAGGAGGGGAACCTTTTCATTGGATCCGGAACCCGGTTACAGGGCCTTTACCACCCTCTCCTAGTTGGCAGGCTTCAGGCCTGCGCTCCTCTCACAGGCCCATAGCCTGGCCTTGACTCAGACACAGGATCATTTCTGACTCCTCTTCCCACTGTCTGACTGCTTACTACTTCCTGACTGGGCCTTATATAAACTAGGGCTCCCTAGCTCCCTCTAGTGACTCAGAGCTGGAATAACACCCTAGCCGGCCTGCACATGCACGTTTCACAGTAACAGGAAAATACATAGCAGTACATTGACAAGATGTTCTATACCAACCTCCCCTTAAATACAGGGGGAACGACAATACCCAAGTGACCCTTCTGTAGTGACGGGGTATTACTCTCCCGTACACTACATACCCCGCTGCTTTAAGCTGAGTACGACCTCGTACTCCATCAGGGCCCGCCCAACTGGAATCATGACCTGAAATAGAGAAAGACACATGCATGCATACATATATGTCATTTATACTCTTATCAGACCCAATTGGCAAAGGTGAAGTGCGGTGACAAGGGGCGTCGTTCTCTTCTTCTCAGGATAGTGAGTGGAACGGGGGCGCTGACCTGGCACAGCGTGATGTTCAAAGAACCAGGATAGTCCATGACAATAAAATAAGTCCATAGGAAAATCAACCTCTCAGAGGCTTGCACATGGGAAGTCCATCTCTGGGCACATAGACATGAATAAAAACCGGTTATTAAATACTGTCAGCAGCACATATATAAAATGACAATACAGGACTCTAACAATACCAGGGCCATGTTATCCTGGTAAGTCCTGCTTACCCTTTAAAATAGTGCTGACATAAAAATGTCTTTTCAACCTGAAATGGGGGTAAAAAGGGGTAAAATGGTGCAAAACTAAAGGCACAACCGGGATATTGTAGCAGCAGGCCGGGTGTCTCACAAACAACATGGGCAGGCTGGGAGCTGTGGTAAACAGTGACACTATCATTCGGTTAGAATGCCAACGGCCGTGTATAACTGGCAGCGAGCTACACCAGCTCTGCCAACTGGAGGGACAAAACAGCCATTAGGGAGACAGACATGAAGAAAGGCCTACTCACAGGCGAGTGTCATATTCTTCCTCTGATGAAGAGTCGATGAACGGAACCTGCAGCAACTGTTCCGGCCTAGCCGGCCATATCTGGAAACCATCCCCTCTGACGATCTTTAAAGGGGGAGGCTTGTCCTTCATTGCCTCCATCTCGGCATCCGTCCTGGGAAACGGGATACATTGCACGCATCCTGCGTACCCGAGGTCCTCCACCCAGTACACTCTTTTGCGTAGAGCCTCTATGTCAGCCTTGGTGCAGGTCATCGGGGCTACCGGAGGTCCGGTGACAGTGGTCTCTGGGGTACCGGTGGCAGTTGCTGCTTGACGTCGGGCCTCTGCACATTCTTCCGCCCGCTGGCAGCTGTCCAGCCGCTCTTTCTCCTCTTCTCGCCTCACCGCATCGGGAGGGGGATATCGTTCCTCCAGCCCCTGTAGAACGATGGGCTCCCAGAAGACATTGGGGCTTAGGTAAACCTGGCTATGCAGGTGGGTGGTTCGGGCTGATTCAACTCTCACTTCCTTTGCCTCACTCGGGTCTATCTCCTCTTGCTTTAGGTCCCAGGTCTCAGCCGGTGCCTTCGGGCGAGTGACTGCGGTAGCGTAGGGGCCCCGTAAGCTTTCGGCGGGGGTATACTCCACTATTTCTCCCATGGTCAAATTATGGAGATGCTCCGGGAGGTAGTGCCGCTTCACCGACCGCCGGTTCACATAAAAGTCCCGGCCAGTTCCCAGCTCCTGGATGAACCCGTATCCTTTTTCTTTATCAAAGGACACCACGATCCCGCGGCGCCTTTCTAGCTGGGGCTTACCCGGAAAGGAGTCCCCTTGGATGGACTTGGCCATTTCCTCGAACCTCTTTTTCCGGCTGGTGTTCTTCTTAGCCACCGCGGCTTTCAATTCGGCCATGATAGTCGGCCATTGCGCGTGCCGGCGACGGATCGGTGGGGACTGAGGACGAGTTATACTCAAATCCATGGCTTGTCCCCAGGGGGTGTCCCCGCACAGGTTCGAATCCTGTTCGTGACGCCAAAAAGAGCGATGCAGTGTCCCAGGGGGTCAGTAGTGTATGCTGGGCTTTGTAGTGCAGATTACCCACTAACCTGGGATCCACTGTCGTCTTCAAATCGGGGCAAATACTGGAACAGGCAGGTGATTAAAGGTTCGTGACGCCAGTGTCAATTAAACGGTGACACGCCGTGTATGGTATTGTAGAAGAATGAAGCAAGCACAGGATAGCCAACAAAAACTGGAACTTTACTGAATATCAGTTATAATCATACATGGACGCAGTTGGGAGCGCCGTTCCTTAGAAGACAGTTGGTTGCTATTTGAATACAGGTGGTTCTTAGAAGTACAGAATGGCCGGTCCTAGCAATGTTCTTTACAGAGTGTTGATTACAGGAGATGCAGTACAGGCGGCTTGCACACTATTCCTGACTGGTCCTGAAACATGTGACTTATTCTCCAAGGTCTAATGCCCTATAGCTGGCGTACCCTTGAAGCTGTCTTTATATAGTACCTCCTCTGTTATCTTGAGTACCTCTTGCTTTATCTGATCGGCCTCTGTGGTATTCTGTGTCCTGGCTGGTGCTTATGATGTTTCAGCTAAACGGATGATGACTCAGGAGGGGAACCTTTTCATTGGATCCGGAACCCGGTTACAGGGCCTTTACCACCCTCTCCTAGTTGGCAGGCTTCAGGCCTGCGCTCCTCTCACAGGCCCATAGCCTGGCCTTGACTCAGACACAGGATCATTTCTGACTCCTCTTCCCACTGTCTGACTGCTTACTACTTCCTGACTGGGCCTTATATAAACTAGGGCTCCCTAGCTCCCTCTAGTGACTCAGAGCTGGAATAACACCCTAGCCGGCCTGCACATGCACGTTTCACAGTAACAGGAAAATACATAGCAGTACATTGACAAGATGTTCTATACCAACCTCCCCTTAAATACAGGGGGAACGACAATACCCAAGTGACCCTTCTGTAGTGACGGGGTATTACTCTCCCGTACACTACATATATACACAAATCACTGCAAAAAATGCACCAAAATGAACCACAACTAACAATACTAGCTAATTCCTCATGCTGATGTTAAAAGCTGAGAACTTTGCCAATATCTTTCAGTCAGGAACATATCGGAGCCCCTCATGCACCACGTCACGGTGTCTCAGCACGCATGGGGTCCTACCACTCAACTGCCCGTGGTGTGTTAACAGGGTCTGAAGAGTGCTAGAAACCAACTCACAGCCAGACTCTCACATGCCTCCATAGTGGTATCACCAATGCACTGTGAAGTAGAATAAAGCTGTGAGCCGCACCAAGACAGACCATGTGACACAGAAGCTACCAGGTGCAAAAGAACGTTACCAGCAAAATGAAGTGGCACATTCCATACACATAAAGACAAAAAACTTACTGAAAAAAGTGGCCTAAACGGGTGGAAATGCTCCAAACCCAGACACTGTAGCGTGTCTATAGCCAGGGGAACAATTCCTTCACATGCGGTCCGCAGATAACGGTAATCCCCAGCAAAAAATGCGTACAATTGAAGATGCCGGGGCGGACCGCATGCACCACAAGGACATCTTACACAAAATGATACATTGTGCAGATGAAAATATATATATATACACAAATCACTGCGAAAAATGCACCAAAATGATCCGCAATTGACAATACTAGCTAATTCCTCATGCCGATGTTAAAAGCTGAGAACTTTGCCAATATCTTTCAGTCAGGAACCCCTCACGTAGTCAGCTTGCCAAGCTCCCCAGAACCTGTCCTGCTGCACAGTTTGTACAGGTAGTCGTTAACGGCACGTTTCTGCTGGAGAAGCCTATCAAGCATATACAAGGTGGAGTTCCAGCGTGTCGGGCAGTCACAAATCAGATGTCTGATGGGCAAGTGGTGTCGCTGCTGAATGTCAGCAAGGTGAGCCATGGCCGTGTAAGATCTTCTAAAATGGCCAGAAATTTTCCTGGCCTTCCGTAAGACGTCCTGACCCGGGGTATTTGGCAATGAATCACCGCACGACTAAGTTCAGGACGTGTGTCATTTTTCCCTGTTTCAGTGCGCTCAGCAGATTGGCACCATTGTCGCACACCACTTTACCAACTGTCAAATTGAGCGGGGTTAGCCCTGTGACCGCAGATCTGAAAGGAGTGCAGGACCAGAGTGGCTCTTTGCTTCCAGGCACAACAGCCACAGCACAGCATGGCAACGTCTCACCTGGCACGTCGAATAGGTTCTGGGGAGCTGGGGGGGTGCAGCGGAAGAGGCGGTAGCAGTGTAAAAGGAGGAGTCAGCCGAGGAGGAGACGGAGGAAGGAGGAGGAGAAGAAGAGGCAGGCCTGCATGCAATCAGTGGCGATAATACCAAATCCACACGGGTGCAGAGGTTGCATGCTTGACAGCCATCAGAAGGTTCACCCAGTGGGCAGTAAAAGTTATGTACCTTCCCTGCCCATGTTTGCTAGACCACGTGTCTGTGGTCAGATGTATCTTGGCACTGAGACTGTGTGCCAGAGATACATTCACTTGCTGCTGGACATGGCCATATAGCTCTGGGATGCCCTTCTGGGAGAAATATTTCCTTCTGGGGACCTTCCATTGTGGTGTGCCAATGGCCACAAATTTTCTAAAGGCCTCCGAGTCCACCAGTTTATATGGCAGTAGTTGGCGAGCTAGCAGTTCTGACAAGCCCGTGGTCAGCCGTTGGGCAAGAGGGTTATACAGCGTCATCATTTTTTTTACATTTGAACATTTGGGCCACGGAAGCCTGCCTTTTGCCAGATGAACACGACGATGGCACGGTGGAAGGTGGAGTGGAGGACAAATGGTAGGAGAGAAAAGAAGGAGAAGGAGAAGAGGAAGGACGTGACGCACCAGGAGTGTGGCTTTATGGGTTCTGATGGTGTTGCTCCCACTGGGCTTGGTGATGGGAGGCCAGGTGCCTTCTTAAGGCGGTCGTCCCTTGGTGAGTGTTGGGCTTATCATGACTTATGCATTGACAGCACAGGCTGCAGATGGCAACACTATTGTCAGCAGCTGACACGTTAAAAAAAGCCCACACTGGGGAGCCATGTTCCGGCGTCCTGGGAGTGCCAGATGTGACCGTGCATGGTGGATGGCTTGCTCCAGATACATTTGCAGTCTGCTTTTTGCCTCCTGTGCACTGCGAGTTCTGCCTGCTTCTTCTCCTTCTCCTCCCTATCTGCTGCTCCGTCTCTCCCTCTGAACTCCCCTCCTCTTCCTCTCTTGCGAGCACCTACGTGACGTCCATCGACACGTCATCATCGTCACCTTCACCACCACTGACATTAGAGATCTCGGAGTAGGCAGCAACAGCAGGGACCACCCTCCTTGGGCTGATCTGGGTACTGTCGTCACACTGCTGGGTGGCGGCCGTTGCTACCTCCTCTTCCTCATCCAATGCCAAGAATGGCTGTGCATCGGTAAGGTCTGTGAATGAATGGGAAAATAATCCTCTGACTCGAGTGGAGGGGCTATGGTGGTGGTAGCGGTGGTGTCTTTGGGGGTGCACACAGCAGAGAGTGAGAAGGGTGCTGATACAGAGGATGAGGAGGGTGCAGAAGCGGAAGGCTGAGTGAGCTACTCAACCTACTCTAGTGCATCCTTTGACGTAATCGCACGCACCTTCTCCAACTTCCCACTTAGGCTCCGGCCTGGTGCAACTGCCCGACCACCAACCACCCCTACGGAATGGCCTGCCTCGTCCTCTGCCTCTCATTTTCAAAATGACCCTGTGACAAAGTCCCTATAGAAGAGCAGTATTTGTGGAAGCAGGTATATTGCAAGCCTCAATCAATATTTAGTGGAAGCTGGTATATCAATCCCCTCTATCAGTATTTTGTGAAAACAGGTATATAGAACCCAATAATGAGTATTTGCTGGAAGCCGGTAAATCAAATCCCTTAATCAATATTTGTGAAAGCCGGTGTATCACAGGCCTAAATCAATAATTTGTGGAAGCCAATATAACAATCCCTTCTATCAGTATTTTGTGGCAACAGGTATAGAGAACCCAATAATGAGTATTTGCTGGAAGCCGGTAATTCAAACCCCTTAAAGGGAACCTGTCACCGGGATTTTGTGTTTAGAGCTGAGGACATGGGTTGCTAAATGGCCGCTAGCACATCCGTAATACCCAGTCCCCATAGCTCTGTGTGCTTTTATTGTGTAAAAAAAAACGATTTGATACATATGCAAATTAACCTGAGATGAGTCCTGTACGTGAGATGAGTCAGGGACAGGACTCATCTCAGGTTAATTTGCATATGTATCAAATCATTTTATTTACACAATAAAAGCTCACAGAGCTATGTGGACTGGGTATTGCGGATGTGCTAGCGGCCATCTAGCAACCCATGTCCTCAACTCTATGCACAAAATCCCGGTGACAGGTTCCCTTTAATCAATATTTGGTGGAAGCCCGTGTATCGCAGGCCTCAATCAATATTTGGTGGAGGCCGGTATATCAATAACCTGTATCAGTATTTTGTGGAAACAGGTATATAGAACCCAATAATGCGTATTTGCTGGAAGATTGTAAATCAAACCCCTTAATCAATATTTGTGGAAAGCTGGTGTATCGCAGACCTTAATAAAAATTTTGTGGAAGCCAGTATATCAATCCCCTCTATCAGTATTTTGTGGAAACAGGTATATAGAACCCAATAATGAGTATTAGCTGGAAGCCAGTAAATTAAACCCCTTAACCTGTTCCGAACATAGGGCGTACAGGTACGCCCTGATGTCCCAGTACTTAAGGACATAGGGCATACCTGTACGTCATGTATTTCCGATCACCGCCTCTCGGCAGGTGGTGATCGGAACCCGGTGCCTGCTCAAATCATTGAGCAGGTACCTGGGGACATTGCACCGGGGGGGTCCTGTGACCTCCCCGTGTAGGCGATCGCAGCAAACCGCAGGTGAAGTCAGACCTGCGGTTTGCTGCGTTTCCGGGTTATTCAGGTCTCTAGGGACGCGATAACCTGGAACAGGATGGTGATCGGTGGTGTGATAATACACCACCAATCACCATCCTGCGAACCTGAGAGGTGATTTGACATCACCTCTCAGGATCGCCTGTCATTGGTCGGCAGCAGGGGAGGGCAGTTCAAATTACTGCAACGCTCCTCTCTTCCTCCTTTTCACTCCGGGAGCCGAGGAGAGAGGAGCGCTGCACGTCGGATCTCAGAGCCAGCACCCCCATCTATTCAGACATCATCATCCAGACATCACCATCTGTGCCCCAGCACCCCCATCTGTGCACCCAGGAATTTAGGGAAAGGTTAGGTTAGAAAAAAAATAAATAAAGTATTTTATTGAATCACCCTAAATCGGGTGTCTGGGGTCCACAGCACAGCTGTGTGACCCTAGACCCCCCAGGGGTGCTGCAGCTTTGCCCCCTGCTTCCCCCCCACAACTTTTCTTGGGGCGCAAGCATCGCACACCCCACCGCTGATCAACTTTGGACAGTTGATCAGCGATTTAGAATTTTTTTGTTTTTATTTTTCAAATTTTTGTCCCTTTTTGTATTTATTTTTGTCTGTTAGGTTAAGGGTAAGTTCGCGAACACCTGTGCCCCCACACACACCAAACAAAGTTTATCACGCACGCACACACACACACACGCACACACACGCACACATTCCCCTATGGCCTGCCAGAATGCGGTCGTGGGAATGTTCCCTTAAAGGGATGAACGCAGACCAAGTCGGGACATAGGCACAAATCTGCCTTCCAAAAACCACATGGCGCACCTTTCCCTCTACGCCCTACCGTGTGCCCATACAGTAGTTTACAGCCACATATGGGGTGTTTCTGCAAACTACAGAATCGGGGCAAAAAATATAGCATTTTGTTTAGCTGTTAACCCCTTTCTTTATTACTGTAAAAAATTGATTAAAATCAGTTTTGAATACTTTGAGGGGTGTAGTTTCTAGAATAGAGTCATTTTTGGGTGGTTTCTATTATGTAAGTCTCACAAAGTGACTTCAGACCTGAACTGGTCCCTAAAAATTGGGTTTTTGAAAATTTCAGAAAAATTTCAAGATTTGCTTCTAAACTTCTAAGCCTTGTAACGTCCCCAAAAACTAAAATGTCATTCCCCAAATGATCCAAACATGAAGTTATGTATATGAGGAATGTAAAGTGATAACTATTTTTGGAGGTATTACTATGTATTATAGAAGTAGAGAAATTGAAACTTTGGTATTGTTTTATAAATAAAAATGTTTTTTTTTTTACTTCATTTTACCAGTGTCATGAGGTACAATATGTGATGAAAAAACTATCTCAGGATGGCCTGGATAAGTCAAAGCGTTTTAAAGTTATCACCACTTAAAGTGACACTGGTCAGATTTGCAATAAATGGCCAAGTCCTTAAGGTGAAATATGGCTGTGAAGCTCCCCATCCAACTGCCTATCTACACTATCTATCTATTTATCTATCTTTATACAGAGAGTGGTGCAGAAGACAATGTAAAGACAGATGTTTTCTGGACGCCTCATACGGTAGATTACGCTGACTTTTTATTCCGTTTTTCTTTCTAATACTCCTTTGCTTTTAGTAAAAAACTATAATTATTGAAATAGAAAATGGTTTATTTCTTGTGTCTTGTAATGATCTTGTATTGTCCAGGAGAATAGTCTTTTATGCAGTAGAAGATTTTTTTTGACATTATATCCCGTTTGGCAGCTTTTAATATACTTTAAATCCCACAGGCAACAAAAGCCAAATTAACCCTTCTATTGCTAATGACCATATTAAATCAATTATCTATTCAGCGGGGCTGGTAGATGGCTGCAATTAGCTTCGCAGGTACAGGTTGATTAAGTCGTATTTTCATACAGTAGTTGCATTATCAGAGCTGGGTCTAATAGGGATTGAGTAATTACTGCTAATGTTATTGATAGCTGCTTCATGCATTTACAGCGCACACCGCGACTGTATTTAGACAGCAGATCGAGTTAACCTACCTGCAGCAGATATCATTCATGGCGGCCTCTTATGGGAGACATTAGGTTGCGCAATATAGCGGTATTATTTATAGAAATACGTAAAGCCCATTCACTGGGTGGTGTTTGTTTCTGATGTTCCATACAACCAGCCAATGATAAAATGTACAGGTATCGATGTGTGCAAATCGGGTACACGTGAAAATATACAGTGAGGTCCATAAATATTGGGACATTGACACAATTCTAACATTTTTGGCTCTATACACAACCACAATATTTTTGAAATGAAACAAACAAGATGGACTTTACCTGCAGACTGTCAGCTTTAATTTGAGGGTATTTACATCCAAATCAGGTGAACGGTGCAGGAATTACAACAGTTTGCATATGTGCCTCCAACTTGTTAAGGAACCAAAAGTAATGGGACAGAATAATAATCATAAATCAAACTTTCACTTTTTAATACTTGGTTGCAAATCCTTTGCAGTCAATTACAGCCTGAAGTCTGGAACACATAGACATCACTAGACGCTGGGTTTCATCCCTGGTGATGCTCTGCCAGGCCTCTACTGCAACTGTCTCCAGTTCCTGCTTGTTCTTGGGGTATTTTCCCTTCAGTTTTGTCTTCAGCGAGTGAAATGCATGCTCAATCGGAGTCAGGACAGGTGATTAACTTGGCCATTGCAGAACATTCCACTTCTTTCCCTCAGAAAACTCTTTGGTTGCTTTTGCAGTATGCTTTGGGTCATTGTCCATCTGCACTGTGAAGCGCCGTCCAATGAGTTCTGAAGTATTTGGCTGAATATGAGCAGATAATATTGCCCGAAACACTTCATAATTCATCCTGCTGCTTTTGTCAGACGTCACATCATCAATAAATACAAGAGAACCAGTTCCATTGGCAGCCATACATGCCCATGCCATGACCATGGGCGTAGGAAGCGCGGGGGACGGGGGGGACGGATCCCCCCCAGGAAATAATGCGGGGGGGACAGGTTTGGTCAAATCCCCCCCAGCAGCAGCGGGGCAATGTGTGCGACGGGGCAGGCACTGAGATGAGCGCTTCCATTGTGGAAGCAAAGCCCTCATCTCCATAGTGATCTGTTTGTATCGCCGTCCTCAGGACAGCGATACAAACAGAAGGCTGCGGAGGAGCAGGGTAGGGAGGTGTGTCCCTTTCCTGTTCCTCTGATAGGCTGCCGGCACTACTAGGCCTGAGCCGTACAGCGCTGGAGTCGGGACACAGGCCGGAAGAGGCCTGCATCGCATCGCTCCAAAGAGGTAGGTATAAGTGTTAATTTTTTTTTTTAAACTATATACAATACTTTGTTATTTTACTGGCACATAATGGGGGGGCCCTATTACTGGCACATAATGGGGGGGGGGCTATTACTGGCACATAATGGGGGGGGCCAAGTTATTACTGGCACATAATGGGGGGGCCCCGGTTATTACTGGCACATGATTGGGGGGGCCCTGGTATTACTGGCACATGATTGGGGGGCCCTGGTATTACTGGCACATGATTGGGGGGGCCCTGGTATTACTGGCACATAATTGGGGGGGCCCAGGTATTACTAGCACATGATTGGGGGGGGGGGGCCCTGGTATTACTGGCACATGATTGGGGGGGTCTGGTATTACTGGCACATGATTGGGGGGGTCTGGTATTACTGGCACATGATTGGGGGGTCTGGTATTACTGGCACATGATTGGGGGGGTCTGGTATTACTGGCACATGATTGGGGGGGCCCTGTTATTACTGGCACATGATTGGGTGGGCCCTGTTATTACTGGCTGATGAGAGGCGCTGAGGGGGGCTGATGAGAGGCACTGGGGGGCTGATGAGAGGCACTGGGGGCTGCTATGAAGCATGGGGCTCTTATCTGAGGTCTGATTGGGGGTCATTCATATTGGGGTCTGAGCTGAGGTGTGATCTGAGGTCTTATTGACATTGGGGATCTTATTGGGGCTGTTAGCTGAGGTCTGATTAACATTGGGGGTCTGATTGGTGGTCTGTCCTGAGGTGTAATAAAAAATATTTTTTTCTTATTGTGCCCACTTCCAGGCCGGAGCCCAGCTGCCCAGAGCACTGATCCGGAGCAGCTTGGAGAAAAAGGCCTCACAGTCTCCCACACTCCTTCTGCCCGGCCAAGCCAGCCAGCACCCCTGAGGCCAAGCCAGCCAGCACCCCTGAGTCTTCAGAACTGTAAGTAAATTATATATAAGGGGAGATTATTGTTTCGGCGAGGTGGGGGGGGGGGGCGGGGTGCCAGAGAAAGTACCCCAAATAACTGAAATATATGCCAATATAATTTCTGTGACCTGATATACAAAGAACTGTTCCTTTTGTATATCTTTTTTTGTTGTGAGATTTTTCACACACGCACACACACTTAAAATTTAACGATATAAACAACTTGTAGTTTACTGAATAAGAATATACCCGGCGAGCCAAAAATTTTGGGGGTTCCTACACCCATGGCCATGACAGTACCACCACCATGCTTCACTGATGAGGTGGTATGCTTAGGATCCTGAGCAGTTCCTTTCCTTCTACATACTCTTCTCTTCCCATCACTCTGGTACAAGTTGATCTTGGTCTCATCTGTCCATAGGATGTTTTTCCAGAACTGTGAAGGCTTTTTTAGATGTCGTTTGGCAAACTCTAATCTGGTCTTCCTGTTTTTGAGGCTCACCAATGGTTTACATCTTCTGGTGAACCCTCTGTATTCACTCTGGTGAAGTCTTCTTTTGATTGTTGACTTTGAGACACATACACCTACCTCCTGGAGAGAGTTCTTGATCTGGCCAACTGTTGTGAAGGGTGTTTTCTTTACCAGTGAAAGAATTCTTCGGTCACCCACCACAGTTGTTTTTCGTGGTCTTCCGGGTCTTTTGGTGTTGCTGAGCTCACCGGTGCGTTCCTTCTTTTTAAGAATGTTCCAAACAGTTGTTTTGGCCACGCCTAATGTTTTTGTTATCTCTCTGATGGGTGTGTTTTGTTTTTTCAGCCTAATGATGGCTTGCTTCACTGATAGTGACAGCTCTTTGGTTCTCATCTTAAGAGTTGACAGCAACAGATTCCAAATGCAAATAGCACACTTGAAATGAACTCTGGACCTTTTATCTGCTCATTGTAGTTGGGATAATGAGGGAATAACACACACCTGGCCATGGAACAGCTGAGAAGCCAATTGTCCCATTACTTTTGGTTCCTTAACAAATGGGAGGCACATATGCAAACTGTTGTAATTCCTACACCGTTCACCTGATTTGTATGTATATACCCTCAAATTAAAGCTGACAGTCTGCAGTTAAAGCACATCTTGTTTGTTTCTTTTCAAATCCATTGTGGTGGTGTATAGAGCCAAAAATGTAACGTGGAGGATATTTCCTCTTTCATGAGGTTCCCCGGTCACTCTGTGACAAATGATCCAGGCCTTGCTTGATAAAGTAGCCGTACCACTCTCCGCTCACTGACTTGCTCCCTATCCTCAGCATCTCACAGTCCTCCCTTTGTGACTCCCGACCTCCAGTGCACAACCGTACTCCAGACTGCTCCCACTGGTGACCAGGTCTTAGCCTCACTTCTGCACAGACCTCATGCAGTTAGACAGCACCTGGCATTGTGCTTCCTCCCCCGGATACCACCAGGGTCTTTCTCTTATCCAGTCAACCTGCAAAATGGCATACGCAATGAACATTGATGAACTTGCAGTCTATTTACCCCCTCTGATTTCAATCCTTGCAGTGGTAATACCAATAGGGCTCTTTGCATCTAGGGACAGAATGATAGAGGTTGCAGGGGTGCCACCTCAACCACCACCCTGGGAAAGCAGACATCCAACCCCGCTGCATTGCCATCCACACAATTAGTAACAGTGTTTGCCTTGCGTGCGTTCTCTTCACTGTTTACCTGCTTGCCATCGACATTGCAGCAGCGAACAATGTAACTACAACTCCTCCATTCGATTTAGTGCAATGTAGTTGATGAGCAGGCAAACAGTGAAGAGAGTGCAGTGATCACACGAGCGTTACATTGTCTTCAAACTGCTGGTCAGAGGTGGTGTCAGTATACTAAAATCCTATGCAGTGAGCTCCTGCAGTACCCCAGATACCCTGGGGGTATCTGCAGTTTTGTATTATGTGATACATTGTATTATGTATTGTTATGTATTGACCATATATTCCGGCCAGAGGAGGAATGGTTGGCAGTGGTTGGCAGGAACAGGGATAAACACCCTGTTCCTCCCCTCTTGGTGAGAGTGGGCTGGTCCTGCTTCCTGCCAGGACAGGGAGTTCCAGTCCAGACAGCAAGGCGCGAGGAAGCAGAAAAAGCTCCTACTCCCAGGAATCGTATCCTATTCCCTATGAGATCAACACTCCAGGGGGATATTTAGGAACCATATTCAGTTCTCCTGTCAGACCAACACTCCAGAGAGATCTTCTGAAACAAGAATACTGGTTCCAGAAAGCACCAGTTTGTCAAGATAGCAGAGTGAGCAGTGAAATTACAGCTTTACAGACCCTGCTGCAGGGTGAGGGACTACAGCTCAGACAACACCACACCACCACCAGGCCAGATAAACATCAATCCTGTATCACAGTGGACACCTATATCCACAAGTGTATGCTAGTGCCCATTAATTGCCACACAACCAGCCACCATACCTCTTTATTTGGTACCATAAACTGCACTTTGTACTTAATACTGCTGGATGTGCAACAAGTTATGTTTTGCACTCAGTAAAGAGAGGCTTTTATACATTCACTTCTGGCCTGATTCTTCAAACTACATTTTCACGGCGCACAACACCTATTTATGGCCACTACCACTCCCATCCTCTGCACCGGCTCCTCAGGGGTTCACTGCACTCCCCCCAATGGTGGCTTCAGGCAGACAGTATTATAATACACTTTATGAAGGAAGCAGCAGACATAGAGCTGTAGGGGGGGGGGGGAGGATTTATCAATGTGTTTATGCCAGTTGTGTGTTGTAAATGCATCGAGTCGCACTTTGCATTCTACATTGCCTGCAGGGTGGGTATGGGGGTGGGGCAGTAGGGGCCCACACTAAATTCTGCTTTAGAGCCCTATGAGATCTGTGCATGCCCCTTCCCTTGCCACATGGATGTCATTTGATTCTGAATAGTCAATGGCAGTGCTGGGGTCCTAGGTTCAAATCCAACCAAGGACAACATCTGCATGGAGATTCCATGTTCTCTAAGAGTCTCCTATGGGTTCTTGGGTTTCCACCCATACTCCCAATACATAGCTATTAGTTAATTGGCTTCCTATGAAAGTACATATGCTGACACTTTATAATTAACAGGATGCACTGACCTGATCCCCCTTTTTTACCCATGAGGATATCAGCCGTTATCAATCACCTCTTCCTTCCACGAGAATCTAAACAGACAATTACCATAGGTTTCTAGAACTTGTGAACTAACTTGGCTCATCTGCATTCCTCGTGAAATTAAGCCACAAATGTATTTTAATAAAGTGCCAATGAATGTGACATTACAATAATGTGGCAATTACTTAACGTCTGATCTGTCCTTTGACTTCCCTCTCCTTGTACCGCAGCCAATAAAATGGGGCGCTAAATGTGAAACTCAATACAAATCAATGACTAATTAAATTTATGTCGAAATTAATAAATCAGATCTATTCGGCTTCATGTTCTGATGACTAATTTCTATTATGGTGAATACAGTTATTAGATTCAGAATTTAATGAACCATATTGTTGAATGAAATTCTTGTGACAATTGGGAATAATGGAATATATTAACCTCTCGTCAGCTCCTTGCGACTCTACATTAGATGACAAATTAAGATATAATGGTGACGAGATCCTCATGATTAATAGTAGTGTGCCGAGATTCTGATCCACCAGATTATCTGTTTGTGTTGTGGAGGGTTGTTGTCTCTGATATGAGAATTAAATCACAAAAGGTCCTCTCAATGTAGACAACTACACATCACACACATATAGTATACTGTATACCAGTGATGGCTAACCTCCGGCACTCCAGCTGTGGTAAAACTATGACTCTCAGCATGCTCGATTCGTTTCTATGGAGTTCTGAGAACAGCCAAGTGAGTGTACATCTTGGGAGTTGTTTTATCACAGCTGGAGTGCTGGAGGTTAGCCATTATAGGTACATACCATATAATCCCAACCGTCCCGGATGCAGCTGGTCAGTTCACAATTTCAGCCTCTGCCCCGTGGTCCCTGGACAGCTGCCACATGTCCCGACTTCAACTGCATCTTCGTCCTCAGGTTGCAGATACAGTTGAACACAATGGTCCACCATTTCCCTGCTGCTGCTGGTTAGGTGCAGGCACGATACTGTGATGTCATCATGCCTGCCTTGCCGAGCCAGTGACAGTACAGTCCAGAGACAGTCCCAAACGTCCGGGATGCAGCTGGACAGTCCCAAAATTCAGTCTCTGTCCCGGGGTCTGAGGACAGCTACCGCATGTCCTGACTTCAACTGTATTTTTGTCCTCAGGATGCAGATATAGTTGAACACAATGGTCCACCATTCTGCTGCTGCTGCTGTTGTTTTAGTACAGGCGCGATTTAGTGATGTCACCGGGCCTGCTGCGTCTAGCAATGGGCAGCACAGTCCGGAGACCAGAGCAGTCTTGTATCATTGAGACATGGGCTAGGTGAGTATTCAATCCACTGTGGCATCACTGTGTATGGGGACACTTATGGGACCTCATACTGTGTTGGGTGCACTAATAGGGGCTTCATACTGTGTGGAGGCACTTATTGGACTTCATATTGTGTGGAGGCACTTATTGGACTTCAAACTTTGTGGAGGCACTTATTGGACTTCATACTTTGTGGAGGCACTTATTGGAGCATTATACTATGTGAAGGCACTTATGGAGGTTTTATACTGTAGGGAGGCACTTATGGACTTTATACTTTATGGAGGCACTTATTGGGGCACTATATTATGTGAAGGCACTTATGGAGGCTTTATACTGTGGGGAGGCACCTAATACTGTGTGTGCAGAGACAATTATGGATTGTAAGACTGTGTGTGGTGCACTTACGAGGGCCTCATAATGTGTAAGAGGACACTTCAGGTGGCATCCCTCTGTGTGTGGGCTACTTATAGGAACTTTCTCCTGTGAGGGGGCTTTTGATTTTCTGTGTGGGGCCATTAGGGGCATTGTGCTGTAATGGGGCATTAAGGGGCATCATACTGAGGGGAAATTCTTACAGTGTTAGCACACTAAGGGGGTATTCGTACAATGTGTGGGGCACTATTAATGTGTGTCTCCTCATGGGCTCGCTGGACTCCCCCCAATGGTGGCTTCAGGCAGACAGTATTATATTACACTGTATGAAGGAAGCAGCAGACATAGAGCTGTATGGGGGGAGATTTATCAATGTTTTTATGCCAGTTGTGTGTTGAGAAGTATGGTGGTCATAATAAGTGGCACATTTATGACTCAAATGTTCTACTTTTTCTAACACAAAGTGGGTGTCCTGGAGGGTGACTCTTCTTTTTATTACAATTTTGTGGAATTAAAATATATTCCTCTTAATAAATAAAACCCATACATTTGTCAGAAATCTGGAGAGTCGCACTTTGCGTTCCACATTGCTTGGGAGGGTGGGTATGGGGGTGGGGCAGCGGGGCTCCACACTAAATTTTTCTTTAGAGCCCTATGAGATTTAATAATGTGTGGGGGCAGGATCGGGCTTGTAGAAATAGGGATCGGGTGGAGTGAGAGGAGTGACTTTGTGTAAAAAGAGTTGCCGCTGTGGACTATCCATCCTTGGGCTTTTCAAAAGTTGGAAGTTATGTGTGACTTGTTTCTATCTATCTCATATCTATCTATATATCTAATATCTATCTAATATCTGTCTATCTATCTATCTATCTATCTATCTATCTATCTATCTCACATCTATCTATCTATCTATCTATCTCATACTTATATCTTTCTATCCTCATATATTGTAGGGCCTCACTCCTAGTGTTTCATTTGTATATTAGGTGTAACTGCACTTTGAAATAATTCTTGATATATCATAGCGACAAATCAAAGGTTTTGATCAATGAAGGTATGACCGCTGAGACCCCCACTGATCGCTATAATGAGGAATCAGTCTCTTCTCACTGCAGGATCTTCTATCTATCTATCTATCTATCTATCTATCTATCTATAACATGATCTATCACCAAACTTCATATATAATCATTATAGTGAATCCATGTGTGAAAAAAATCATTCATAATAATTCATTTATATCCATGTCTTCTACATAATTAGTGATAATCAACATATCCCACAGAGTATACATGATCAGTGATAATTAAAATATCTCACAGTTGTGTGAACACAGGTGTAGGTTAAAAACAAAACAGATAAGGAAACCACACAGCAGCATGGACCCGCTGTACGTGTAATCAGCGTCATGTACTATGTACTGCGCATGCTCTCAGGTTACCAGTGTTTCCGTGTGGAGCGCATTACCGAGCGGCCCAGAGATACTCGCATGTGACTGCGCACTGGGTCACGTGATCCCGCCCCACATGGAACGCACTCTGAACCGCAAGCATCACCCTAGTGATGGAGTCACAGGACTATATGTAACAGAGACTATGTACGGTATATCTCGCCATTCAAACAATACACAGAAAATCTAGGTTTATTAACAGTATAATGCGGGAATAGAATGAGATGTTAGATAAACAGATAATAATGGGATGGCGATTCCACATGTCATGACGCATCTTCCACTGCACGCGAGACATGTTGGAGGGCCGATGCAGCTGCTGGGTATCCTCATCACGGACATCAAACACAGCCGCAGCAAACCACAGACTCCTATCTCTTATATAAAAAAATATGAGTTCCACCATTGTGAATGGGATAATAAGTAACCTTGACCCATGACACAATTCTGTTACATGAAGTAGGGCAACTAGGGGGCCACACATCGAACCAATGTCAGATAACCGGCATGCGATCATTATATGTGGTTCCCTTACCCGATTGAATTCTATTTATGTTCATAGTACATAAAGATCAAACATCTCATGCATAACACCCCAATTTGGAAAAAGTTTTACGAAAAATAATGGTAACTACAATAGAAAGAGAACATAGTAACTCAGAGAAATAATTTTCTAGAATAATTTTTTACAAGAGCAAGTTTGGACAAGAATAATCATTTCTCAGGCTAGTTATTAAGAAAAAATCCAAGGTTTGAAATCCACATTTAATTCACTAGGTCTTAAGGTATTCAATTGAGAGATCCATTGTGTAATGGATCTCCTGACACCCCGACTGGGTACCTCCGTTGATGGATGCTCCTAGTGCTTCCCGAGGGCTCTAAGCACTCCACTTGACACCGTAAGCACTGCCAACCCCACGAACCCCCACAGCTTGGTTGGGGTCTCGCCGTCTCCTACCCACCCTGGACCTACGACAAGGCTCCAGGCTCCAGTGGGTAAACCTCTCTTCCTTCAGAGAGCGATGCAGGAACAAGGAACAGGAACAGCTCTTACAAGAGCTTGGGGTTATAGCCAGGGGAGTATACAGCGTATAGCAATCTCCACACACATGAGACAAGGCTCTATGTTGAAGGTAAAACAGGAACTCTTTAATGACCACACAAGCATTGCCTTTTATGCACATTTTCCAACAAGGTTACCACCCACGTGGACCTGGTTGGGAACTAAGGACATAACATAGCAGCTAATCCTTTACAGTTTGAACACACCCATTCATCTGCTTGGGAAATAGTTGAATTAATTGTGGTAACAGCTCAATTATTTCCAAGCGAACAATATACTTTTACACACATTTCTGTAACTCTAAAACTATACATTCAACAAACACAATGGCATTGCCTGTGACACAATCAACAAACACAATGGACTTAATCACTCACAGGCAGAAAACACACATTTTTCCCAACCACAGAAAACACCACATATCCCCATAAAAGTCACATCTCCCGATAGACTCGATCTGGGTGAACAACCTATCCAAAAATCACCCTGATTGTTTCAAGGGTTCAGGAATTTCCTGGAAGTCTTATTTTTGCCCCACGTGCACATGGTTCCATGTCCCAAATAGTTCCAGTAAAAAGTCAAAGGGGCAGAAACAGTGCCTTTGAAATCCAATATGCCCAAATAGTGTCCCAGGGGCCATAGTCACAGGGCAAGAGGCTGGCAAGGCAAGCAGGCCTCTCCAACGCCCAGTGACGAAGGTGCTTTCCTCACACATTGTTTTTTTTAAGAAGAGACTTCTATTGCCTACCTTACGGGATACAAGAATATGATCGATCAACATACATTTCAAGTCCCCTTCTTTGTGCCCAAGTTCAAAGAAGTGTTTGGAAACCGGCAAGTCCATTAGTTTTTTTTTCTTATAGTGTATCTATGTTGATTTAGTTGGGTCTTAAAATCTAAAGGACACCATAAGATGTACACTACAAATGTGGAGTTACAAGTTAATTAATGATGAATTTAATATTTTTTTTGTTGTACTGGGCTGAATGAATACACTTACTTTTTGCATGAAGCAGCAATTTATACAATTTAAACATGGGAAACAACCCATTTTTGGTGTCGCAAGAACATTTGGCCTAGTATTTTTTGTGGGCCTATATCTGCATGAACAAGTTTATCTCTCAAGTTTTTGGGTCTCCTATATGACATAAGAGCAAGGGATTTAAATTCCTGAATATCATCATATCCACTTTTTATAATTGGCCAATGTTTATTAACTATCTCCCTTATAATATAGCTGCTCTCAGTGTATGTTGTCACAAGCAGGATTCTTTTTAAGAAAACACTCTCAATTGAAGACCTAATGGATTAAATGTGGATTTCAAACCTTGGATTTTTTCTTAATAACTACCCTGAGTGATTATTCTTGTCCAAACATGCTCTTGTACCCCCTTTGTTGCTATATTTGCAGATTTTTTTTGTTTGTAAAAAAAAAAGGAAACTTACACTCTTTTTCTCTCATGCAGAAAAGAATGGATATGGAATACCCTATATGTGAAACTAGTATCGACCCTTCCTCTGCCGATTAGCATTATTATATGATTACTTTATGATAGAAAATTATTTCTCGGAGTTACTAAGTGCTCTTTCTATTGTAGTTACTATTATTTTTTGGTAACATTTTTCCAAATTGGGGTGGTATGCATGAGATGTTTGATCTTTAGGTACTACGAACATGAATAGAATTTCTCTGTTCCCCTATACAATTGGGTAAGGGAACCACATATGATGATCGCATGCCGGTTATCTGACATTGGTTCGATGTGTGGCCCCCTAGTTGCCCTACTTCATGTAACAAAATTGTGTCATGGGTCAAGGTTACTTATTATCCCGTTCACAATGGTGGAACCCTGGAAATATTTTTTTTATATAAGAGATAGGAGTCTGTGGTTCGCTGCGGCTATGTTTGATGTCCGTGATGCAGCTGCATCGGCCCTCCAACATGTCTTGTGTGCAGTGGAAGATGCGTCATGACATGTGGAATCTCCATCCATCATTCTATTACCGCATTATACTGTTAATAAACCTGGATTTTCTGTGTATTGTTTCAATGGCGAGATATGCTCTCACCTAAAGAATTATTAGGAACACCTGTTCTATTTCTCATTAATGCGATTATCTAGTCAACCAATCACATGGCAGTTGCTTCAATGCATGTAGGGTTGTGGTCCTGGTCAAGACAATCTCCCGAACTCTAAACTGAATGTCAGAATGGGAAAGAAAGATGATTTAAGCAATTTTGAGCGTGGCATGGTTGTTGGGCCAGACGGGCCGGTCTGAGTATTTCACAATCTGCTCAGTTACTGGGATTTTCACGCACAACCATTTCTAGGGTTTACAAAGAATGGTGTGAAAAGGTAAAAACATCCAGTATGCGGCAGTCCTGTGGGCGAAAATGCCTTGTTGATGCTAGAGGTCAGAGGAGAATGGGCCGACTGATTCAAGCTGATAGAAGAGCAACGTTGACTGAAATAACCACTCGTTACAACCGAGGTATGCAGCAAAGCATTTGTGAAGCCACAACTCGCACAACCTTGAGACGGATGGGCTACAACAGCAGAAGACCCCACCGGGTACCACTCATCTCCACTACAAATAGGAAAAAGAGGCTACAATTTGCACGAGCTCACCAAAATTGGACTGTTGAAGACTGGAAAAATGTTGCCTGGTCTGATGAGTCTCGATTTCTGTTGAGACATTCAAATGGTAAAGTCCGAATTTGGCGTAAACAGAATGAGAACATGTATCCATCATGCCTTGTTACCACTGTGCAGGCTGGTGGTGGTGGTGTAATGGTGTGGGGGATGTTTTCTGGGCACACTTTAGGCCTCTTAGTGCCAATTGGCCATTGTGCAAATGCCACGGGCTACCTGAGCATTGTTTCTGACCATGTCCATCCCTTCATGACCACCATGTACCCATCCTCTGATGGCTACTTCCAGCAGGATAATGCACCATGTCACAAAGCTCGAATCATTTCAAATTGGTTTCTTGAACATGACAATGAGTTCACTGTACTAAAATGGCCCCCACAGTCACCAGATCTTAACCCAATAGAGCATCTTTGGGATGTGGTGGAACGGGAGCTTCGTTCCCTGGATGTGCATCCCTCAAATCTCCATCAACTGCAAGATGCTATCCTATCAATATGGGCCAACATTTCTAAAGAATGCTATCAGCACCTTGTTGAATCAATGCCACATAGAATTAAGGCAGTTCTGAAGGCAAAAGGGGGTCCAACACCGTATTAGTATGGTGTTCCTAATAATTCTTTAGGTGAGTGTATATAGTCTCTGTTACATATAGTCCTGTGACTGCATCACTAGGGTGATGCTTGCGGTTCAGAGTGCGTTCCATGTGGGGCAGGATCACGTGACGCAGTGCGCAGTCACATGCGAGTATCTCTGGGCCGCTGAGTAATGCGCTCCACAGGGAAACACTGGTAATCTGAGAGCATGCGCAGTACATAGTACATGACGCTGAATACACGTACAGCGAGTCCATGCTGCTGTGTGGTTTCCTTATCTGTTTTGTTTTTAACTTACACCTGTGTTCACACAACTGTGAGCTATTTTAATTATTACTGATCATGTATACTCTGTGGGATATGTTGATTATCACTAATTATGTAGAAGACATGGATATAAATGAATTATTATGATTTTTTTTTACAAATTGATTCACTATAATGATTATTTATGAAGTTTTGTGATAGATCATGTTCTATTTTCATTTATGTATAAGAATTATGTTTTATTCACTAATTATGTTTAATGATAAATTACTATGGAGATGTGTATATACTTCCACATTGCACTCACTGCTTGAGAAAAGTCCCAGTAAGAGGACTGAAACGTCGCTGTCTGGTGATTAAAGAACACTACTTTTAATTTATTTATTTTGGGAGTGCCGTGGAATTTTTCCTTTTTGTGTTTTTGGTTGGTGGATCGCCTCTTCAGCCGCTGGCACACCGCACTTATTTGACCACTGTGCTGCTCATACCATTGTCAAAGTTGTATGTATCAATCTATAGGAGCGGACTGGAAATTGAAAGTGGCCCTGAAAAAATACTAAAAGTGGCCCTGTTTTGCAGTTGGATCCAAATTGATGGAAAGCAGTGCCAGCAATTCCATATTGTGGAACATTATACCACTGTAACATAATCAAACACCACAGTCCATCACAAAATACATCCCCATAAACTCCCACTGGCCGGCCGTGAGGAGGGCCCAGGTGGCCCCCTGGGCATCATCCCACTTGAAAATTTCCCTGTAAGGTCTATGGCCAATCTGCCCCTTCAATTCTTTCTTTCTTTCTTGTAATAATTGTCTTTCTAAGAGACAAGTGAATGGACACACATCTCTGTAAGCCTCCACACCGTCCTTCACATGCGCAGGCGTATTGTATGTCGTGCTTGTCCTTGTGTTGTTTGATTACAATTGTTAGGCTTCATGAAGTGACACAATTTGTTCTGGTTGATTAGCACTTGCAGAATTTATCAGGAATTAAACATAAACATAGCGGCAAAGGATTTCACTTGAGAGTCGATAAGGAGGTTACCTTCTACAATCTCTTCATTTCAACAGCAAATCCGATTCCCTTCATCATTCAGAACTTAAATGCAGATGGAATTGTTGTCTCAACTCATTTCCTAGTTTGTAAGGTGGCGACAACTAATCCAAAGTTTATATTTTATTATGTACAGGATTTACAGTGTTTGCTCAAGATGGCCAAATACTGTATGTGATAGAAGTAATTCTTCAGACAAATATTTGTGCAAGTTATTAACTGTTTACAAGATATTTTAGAAGCCATTCTCTAATGGCCCTTAAAGGGGATGACTGGTTTAGAAAACATAGTTTCAAATGCTCCCAATTGACAAGGGGGGTCTCTTGCTCGGAACAATCAACTACAAGCCATAATGGAGGATATCTACTATACAGAGAGTCACGCAGCCAATAAACGTGCAGGTAAGTACTGCCCTTCACTGTAATGCCGTAGCCATGTTGGTTACTGGCATTACAGTGCTTGGCTGTCCGGAAGGCGTCATCGGGTGATATATAGCGTGTTTGGCTTAGTGTTAGTCAGGGAGAGCTGTGCTGAAGAAGGCAAAGAGTGTAGGGATTAAATAATTTTTTTTAAGTTGAAAAACTTGTCAGAGACCCAAAAGTCCTTTTAAGGACTATTGTTGTGTGTGGCAGCAGCAATATATATTTTTAGCGCAACCTGTGCTAAATTGCTAAAACTTTACAGACCCAAAAGTCCTTTTAAGGACTGTTGTGTGTGGCAGCAATATCTATTTTTAGCACATCCTGCAGACAGCGACATTATCTGCGCTAGATCTCCTGTGTAACGTGCGCACATACCAAAAATATCTGTGACATCCAGTGTACTTTTTCCATAGACGGTGTCCGTTGCGGACAGTGACATTACCTTGGGTACATCTCCTGTTTAACCGTTCCACATCCCAAATACCTGTGATATTCCCTGTAATGTTATTAGCCGGTGCTGACATCAGCGACATTATCTGCGGTATTTCTCCTGTGTAATGTTTCCAGATCCCAAACACCTGTGACATTCCCTGTAATTTTTTATTAGCCGCTGTTGACATCAGCGACATTATCTGCGGTATATCTCCTGTGTGACGTTTCCACATCCCAAATACCTTTTTTAATTTTTTTGCACATACACTTACAAATCCTATGCTACTGTACATGTGACATACTTTCAAGCATATATAACATTTAATATGAAGATGGCTAGCAATAAGGGACAGGGAAGTGGCCGTGATGCTGATGGTGCAGGCAGAGGCTGTGGCCCTGGGCGCGTTGAAACTGTGCCTGCTGCCAGAGCACAAGAAAAGCAATCATCCACGATACCTAACTTCATGTCCTAGTTTGCAGGGCGGTGCAGGACAACGCTCTCGAAGTCAGACCAGTGTGACCAGGTGGTCGGTTGGATTGCAGCAGATAATGCTTCCAGTCGGTTGTTAAGCACCACCCTGTCTTCCACCAAGTCCAGTCTCAGTAGCCAGGTCAACATAATCCTCACCCTGATCCGGCTTCCTCCTACCATGGAGAGTCTTGCCAAACCAGTGATCCCACACTCGGATATTCCGAGGAGCTCTTTTCAGCGCCATTCCTTCATTTGGGCCTCTCGACAAGCCCACTTTAAGAGGGGCATGAGATCTTGTGCCCTGATTCCCAAACTCTTGAGCATCCACAGTCACAAGAAGATGACGGTGCGGAACGGCAATTAGTGTTTCACAAGGTGGATGATGATGATGAACACAGTTGCCAATAAGTCAACGGCAATTAGTGGCTCAAGAGGTTGATGATGAGGATGAGACACAGTTATCAATAACTGAGGTTGTTGTTAGGTCAACAAGTCAGGAAGATGAGAAGTGTGAGGAAGTGGAAGAGGAGGTGGTGGACGATGAAGTCACTGACCCAACCTTGGAAGTTGGCAAGCTGAGTGAGGACAGCAGTACAGAGAGGGAGGGATCCGCAGCACTGCAACAGGCTGAAAGACGCAGTGGGGTGGCAAAAGGGAGAGGGTGGAACACAGCAAACAGGCCCACAACTGTTCCCCGGAGCACCCCCTTGCAGAATTCTCCCTTGCCAAGGGGTAGGTGTTCCGCAGTCTGGCGCTTTTTTGAGGAAAGTGCGGACGACAAAAGAATTGTAATTTGCAACCTGTGCCATACAAAAATGACCAGGGGCATGAACACTAGCAACCTCACCACCACCAGCATGATCTGCCACATGGCATCAAAGCACCGTAATAGGTGGTCCGAACGCCTGGGTCCACAATCTGTGTATGCGGGTCACACCACTGCATCCTCTTCCCCTGTGTTACGTGCTGGCCAATCCACTGTCAAAGGTGCAGGCCCAGATGCCTCCCGCCCTGCACCTGGACCTTCACAAGCACCATCAGCGACCACATCCACTTCTGTGCCCCAGCGCTGCGTTCAAATGTCCTTACCCCAGGCATTTGAAAGCAAGCGCAAATACCCAGCCACCCACCCACAGGCCATAGCACTAAATGCGCAACTTTATAATTACTGGCCCTGGAAATGTTGCCATTTAGGCTTGTGGACACTGAGGCCTTCCGCAGCCTTCCGTCCCTCATTACACAGTCCCCAGCCGCCACTATTTTTCACAGTGTGCCGTGCCTGCCTTACACCAGCATGTGTCCACCAACATCACCCCTGCCCTGACCAACACAGTTAGTGGGAAGTTCCACTTACCCACTGAAACATGGACAAGTGCTTTTTGCCAGGGACGCTACATTTCCCTGATGGCACACTGGGTAAACGTTGTGGAGGCCGGGAGCGAGTCGTACCTTGGGATGGCACAGGTGCTACCGACGCCAAGGATTGCGGGCCCTAATTCCATCAGGGTTTCAGTCACCGCCTACGTTAGTGGCTCCAACCCCCACTTATCCTCCTCCACCTCCTCCTCCAATTCCACCTCAGAATTATCCTCTTGCAGCACCAGTCAGCCATCAGTCAGTAGCTGGAAGCAGTTTAGCACTGCAGTGGGGGAGCGGCAACAGACCGTGCTGAAGCTGATCTGCCTAGGTGACAAACAGCACACCGCCGCAGAGCTGTGGCAGGGAATAAGAGACCAGACTGAGCTGTGGCCCTTGCCACTCAACATAGAACCAGGCATGGTTGTGTTTGTTAATGGCCGCTACTTAGTGGCGGCTTTGGAGCTCACACACATCCCATGCCTAGCCCAAGTCTTCAACTTAGTGGTTCAGCAGTTTCTCAAAACCTACCCCAATTTGCCTGAGCTACTGGTGAAGGTGCGCTTCATGTGTTGCCGTTTCCGCAAGTCATTGACAGCTTCAGCCGGTATGTCAACGCTGTAGCAGCGCTTGCAATTGCCAGCTCACCGACTGTTGTGCGACGTGAGCATGCGCTGGAACTCCACGTTCCACATGTTGGCCAGGCTTTGTGAGCACCAGAGGGCAGTAGTGGAATACCAGATGCAACATGGTCGTTGCCTTTCCAGTCAGCTTCTGCTCTTCACAAGCGAGGAGTGGGCATGGATGTCTGACCTCTGTTAAGTTTTAAGAAACTTTGAGGAATCAACACAGATAGTCTCGTCTTCCCCGACATCATCTGTCCAGGTAGATTTGGGAGCTCCCCATACACAATAGTGTGTCAGCCTAATCCACCATTCTCAGCAGATTTGACCGATAATATGTATGACCAGCTCAAGATGTCTGTGGAAAACTCTGCAGCGAATAGATATGGCTGAAAAAAGCTGTCATGGCAGTCTGGGGCAAATGAAGAAGGTAAGGAAAGAGAACTTGGGTAATCGGAGACTTCATTGGATGTATCAGGTATGTAGTTCTGTATACTCCTGTATGTTTGGTAGTGCTCAATGTAATGTATATCTAAATATGCCATTAGCATTGAGGCGGGAGGTGGGGACACAACCATATTTCACATTCTGATACAGTCTGAGTTCGACCATGTTGAAGTTTCAAAAGATGATGATGCTTGTGCCTCACTATCCAGGCCAATTTTTTTTTTTAAATGTCTTCTATTTATCTTGCCTTTTGGACTGAGTAACTATTAAAAGGATTTTCTAGGAGTACAGTAAAACCTATCCTCAGAGTAGGTCATCAATGTCTCATCAGTGCAGGTCCAACCCCTAGCACCGCTGCCAATCACTTGTTCCTAGGCCAGTGACGCCATGTTCATTGGTCACATGGCCTAAGTGCAGCTTAGTCTCATTCATGCGACTGGGGCTGGACCGCAATACCAAGTACATACACTATACAATGCATGGCACTGTGCTTCGTCAGCGCACCAGAGCACTGTTGCGTTTTCAAACAGCGGATTCTCAGCAGTGCTGTGGGTCGATCTCCCAGTGTTTTGATATTGATGGCATGTCCTGAGAATAGGTCTTCAATACTGTACTTTTAGTAGCGCCCTGTAATATAAGCATATAAGGACAATATCTATCACTGAACGGAAGATTTCCAAGCAGGGACTCGCCTGTGTAGCGTGGGGATTTGCTCTGGTAGACAGGCTTGCGGACGCAGTATAGAGGCAAGGACAACGTCTTTAACTTAAACAGTTCGGTGTTTATTCACACATAAGGATAAGCAAAACAAAAAGTCAGTTTCAAGGAAAACCTTGAGTCTGGTGTTTGTTCACACCATGCAGCAATGCAGAAGTCCTTGGACATAGCAGAAACCACCTGCTCTCACGCCAACAAGGTAGCAGGCCTTTACCCAGGCCCAAACTCCCAGGTCCCAACACAGAGACTGACAGAGCTTCACTGTCAGAGAGGACTAAATTCCCACCCCCTGACAGTGCTTTCTGTGTTTTATAGCCTAAACCAAGACCAGGCCTGGAATGTGGGGAGAAGCCACCCACCCTGCACTTTGGCTGCTCCCAGTAAGAGCCCGCCCGGATCGGATTTACAGCCATACTAAATAACAAAACCATGTCAGCCAGCACTAGCTGCTGCTGACACATGAAATTACTGGCTCTTACCTCACCGAGGCCAGGAATCTCGGTGACATATACCTTCCATAAATGACGGACCCTTGCTCCTTTCTACAGTAGTTCATAATCAATATATGACCAACTACGCCTCAACCAGACCTGGGGGGCATCTAACTGAGGCCCCGTCACAGTTTGAGAAGCTCTGATCTAGACCAAGGTTTTTGTAAAGTCTATAGAGAATAAGGAACAGCACTCCAAGGAAATCTGTCATGAAATTAAAGTTTTGTTTTAGATCTAGTGTCAAGAACAACAATAAAGCAAAAGTTCTGGCCAGAGTTGCCCTTTCTCAAGCTGAGGTTCAGAGGTGCAATGGGATAGGGTTTTCCTGGGGCTTCACCATCTCCAGTCAAAGCCTGTGCCAAAATAAAAAACAAATATTATTCAATTCACCTTTCATCTCCAGAGCATTAAAATGAGCACAAAAGGAGCTAAGTATGTCACTAAGGCCTCATGCACACGACCGTTGCGTGCATCCGTGGCCGTTGTGCCGTTTTCCGTGGCCGTTGTGCCGTTTTCCGTTTTTTTTCGTGGACCCATTAACTCCAATCCGATGGTATAAAAGGTACTCCTGACTTTACTTTGAAAGGCAATGGGGACGGATCTGTTTGCAATTGCATCATATTGTGTCAACGTCAAACGGATCCGTCCCCATTGACTTGCATTGTAATTCAGGACGGATCTGTTTGGCTCCGCACGGCCAGGCGGACACCAAAACGACTTTTTTTTCATGTCCGTGGATCCTCCAAAAATCAAGGAAGACCCACGGACGAAAAAACGGTCACGGATTACGGACCAATGGAACCCCGTTTGCGGACTGTGAAAAAATACTGTCGTGTGCATGAGGCCTAAACCAGAGACTGCTCCAACCAATATAAGGACATTGCAGTTTATGACCACTTCTATGAAAACTGTTTCCACAACTGCTCCTCCCGTACAGCTAGGGGGCTCCTCAGAGCTTGAGAAGCAATGACCATTCTAGATAATTGATCTAAGCCTTAACATGGGCACACTTTATGTTGTCCTCTACTGTAGGCTTATAGATCTCACCTTCACTGTTACGTTGTGACAGTTGTGTAAGCAGAGCTAGGTCAGCTTCAGTCATTCTCTGACTCTAAGCAAGAATGTTTCGATTCATTGACAGAAAGCACAAAGTTGAAAGTTGGAAAACTGTTTGTTATATGGTGAAAACTGTGTTTACATAAGATTGAAGAACCCCTATCAATCTGAACCTGGAAGAGATTTCGGCCAATACATGTGGATGGGGTTTTTTGGCTGCAGATTTGTGGTGCTGAATCTTCATACAGCTATAGGTGCTCCATCTCGTCCTTTACTCATCTCTAAGATCAGCTGAAAGAGCAGGAAGCTGAACAGTCAGTTTTTAGCCTCCTCTTATGTCCAGGACAACAACAAAACCTCAAAAGGTTAAGGGAAACCACAGGACACCAGGTATGAAAGATTAACCTCTTCACTACCCTCCAAAAGGGATCCTAAAGTTAAACCCTTTAATTCCCTGGACCATTGTAGATCCTAAAATTGACCCCTTCGGTGCCCTAAACAACCAGTGATACTAAAATTGACCCTTCATTGCCCTAAACTACCAAGGATCCTAAGCTTGATCCCTTACTGTCCTAAACCACCAAGGGTACTAAAATTTACCCCTTCACTGTCCTAAACCAACAGCTATTTTACAATAGACCCCTTCTCTACCCTAAACTACCAGTAATTCTAAAATGAATCACTTCATTGCCTTAGATCATCTAGGACAGTGGTGCCCAACCATTTTTCGTGGTTCTAGTGAGGGCCGCACTAGACTTGGTATTAATTTTGCGGGCCAGAACCACATAGCCAGGGCCGGCTCCACCCATAAGCAGAGTAGGCCACCGCGTAGAGCGGCACTCTTGCTGGGGGCGCCGGCGCTCTGATGTCTGGCCAAGATTAAATAGAATCAAGCCGGCACTCGCTGTATTACCTGGCGTTGCAACGGAAAGGAGCGTCGCTTCACGTGGACCAGTGAAAAAATACAGCAAACCGCCAATATGTTGCGAAATATTCTTCTTCTTTATTTCTCATACTCAATTGATTTATTTCATATAACGCGTTTCGGCATATAGCCTTTATCAATGGATACATGATATGATTCACAATGACTCTTATATGTATGTATCAATTAAACAAAAGTGACATCAGCCACCCCCCTAAGGGTGGGAACAAAACATGAACCAACCCGCTTCTTAGTTCACTATAGCCCGGAACACAAAAAGGATATCACAAAATCGAAAATAGAGGATCAGCGAGCCGATAGTGTCTATAATATAGGCGATAGGCGCTCTGGAGTCTGGCCGCCAGTGGTGTTGTGAGGTGGGTGCGGCGGGTGCGGACCCAAGTTCCCAACACCACTAGCACCCGCCCCCTTGTACTTGTGTCGCTGATCTGATCCTGTACTTGCCAGCTGCCCGGGCATGAGTTCAGTCATTTCGGCACGCGATCCTGCGAGACCTGTGACCTCCCGAGGTGGGTCTCGCGGGATCACGGGCCGCAGGATGGGATTGCGCGCCGAAGACACTGAACTTAACTGAACTCATGCAGTCATGCCGGCAAGTACAGACTGTACAGGCTCAGCGACACAAGTACGGGGGGGGGGGGGGGCAAACTACATAATAGAGGGCAGTCTGGGGGCAAAATTAACTTGTGTGGGGGTAAAATTACTTAGTGGAGAGCAAATTACATAATGGAGGGCAGTGTGGGGGCAAACAACATAATTTGGCACAGTGTGGGGCAAATTAATGTAAGGCAGTGTGGGGGCAAATTACATAATGTGGGGCAGTGTGGGGGCATATTACATAATGTGAGGCAGTGTGGGGGGCAAATTACATAATGTGAGGCACTGTGGGGGGCAAATTACATAATGTGAGGCAGTGTGGGGGGCAAATTACATAATGTGAGGCAGTGTCGGGGCAAATTACATAATGTGGGGCAGTGTGGGGGGCAAATTACTTAATGTGGGGCAGTGTGGGGGCCAAATTACTTAATGTGAGGCAGTGTGGGGGGCAAATTAGATAATATGGGGCAGTGTGGGGGCAAATTACTTAATGTGGGGCAGTGTGGCGGACAAATTACTTAATGTGAGGCAGTGTGGGGGCAAATTACATAATATGAGGCAGTGTGGGGGGCAAATTACACAATGTGAGGCAGTGTGGGGGGCTAATTACATAATGTGAGGCAGTGTGGGGGGCTAATTACATAATGTGGGGCAGTGTGGGGGCAGTATTACTAATGAGGGCATTCTAGAAGGGAATTACTATTGGTGGGACTATGAGGAGCACTATTACTATGGGGGCACTATTATTTCTTCAGGATAGTATTTGGGGGTGTTAGGGGGCACAGCGAGCAGCAGGATAACACTGTGGGGACTCCAGGTTGGAGGATGATGATAAAAATGTGAGGAAGCTAAGATGTCTGTGTGTCACACTCTGCAGGCGGCTGAGAGAAGTGTCCAGACCGAATGGAGAAGATGATGACAGAGAAGATCTACATCGGAGGAGACGTCACCTGGAGGCCCTGGATGTGAAAGGTACGTGCTGCTGTATATGTGCAATGCGGCTATTTTATGTTTTGCATATGAGAAAATGTTTACAATTTAAATGTTTTAATTAAATGTTCTATTTTACTATTTTTATTATTTGGTCGAAAGGCTGATTGGGGGGACGGTGGATTGTAACGGGACTGCTGTAGAATATCTAAAATTAGCTGGTCAAGTAAAATGTTGCATGCAACAATCATTAAATAGGTGGCAGACAAAAAAGGGGTGGGTCAAAGGGCGTGGTCAATGAGTGGAGTCAAGGGGGGCGGAAAAAATTGCTTTTGCCTAGGGTGGCAAAAATCCTTGCACCAGTCCTGCACGTAGCTTTGCCAGAAAGAAATGCAAACACTGTGATAGGCACGTGTTAGCATTACTACTGTGAAGAGGGCACATATCTGGCTATTATTACTGTGAGGGGCACGTGTGAACATTACTGCTGTGAAGAGGGTACATATCTGGCCATTATTACTGTGAGGGGCACATGTGAGCATTACTACTGTGAAGAGGGCACATATCTGGCCATTATTACTGTGAGGGGCACGTGTGAGCATTACTACTGTGAAGAGGGCACATATCTGGCCATTATTACTGTGAGGGGGCATGTGATCTATACATGTGTATGATGTATGTAGTGCAGTATGTGATGATCACACACTGCTCTACATACATTACACACATCAATACATTACAGCAGTGTCATCTTCTTCTGCAAGTCCATCTTGATGTTTGGGCTGTAGGCTTCAGCTCCTCAGCTGCTTCTCGGGGTCCTTGCACAGCGCGCCCGGAACTCTTTGCTTCAGCCATCCCCGGGAGCCGGCCCCTCTTCCTTCCAGCTCTCGCTGGCTTCCCCTACTGCAGAGCGCTGTATTTTCTCCGGCGCCCGCCCCAATCTAAACAATAGCAAAGCTCCTTGCTGTCCAGAGCTTTGCTATTGGTTATTGCAGGCACAAGCAGCATTGCTGCGCTGCCTATGTCGTTCACAGCGCACCTTGCGCTGATAAAAAGCAGAGAAAAGTCTAAGGCCTCTGGTCACTGAGGGGGGGCCGCATGACACGGCTTCACTAACCGGATTTGGCCCGCAGGCCGTAGGTTGGGCATCACTGATCTAGGATTTTGGCATTAACCACATCACAAATGGTTTCGCTTACAAGCACAGCCATGATTCTTTTGACCAGAGGTACACTTTAAGGTAAGAAATATCCCAGGTCTTGTACCGAATCCAGATAATTACAATTTTGTGAATTCTATTAAAAGGGTCTGCCACTGAATATAGCTAAGCTATGCCATCAATGTCCTATTGTTGGGGGGCAGTAGTCAATGGCTAACCATATGGTTGCCCCTTCCTAGCATTGTTACCACTTCATTCCAGCAATTGGTAGGGTTACGATGGTCAGACCTCTTGTGATCAGACATTGGTAACAATTTCTAGCCATGTGTCTATGCTGAGATAACCTAATCAAATTCATTGGGATAACCTAATCACATTCATTGGGATATACTGTACCTAGATAAACTCCCGACTGCAGAAATAGCCTTATAGAATTCATATCCAACCACCGAAAATGAAAGGGGTTGTCCTCCTTATTCATATTGATGACCTATTCTCTGGATAGATATATCAGATCGGCAGAGGCCTGACACCCGGCACCTTTGCTGATCATCTGTTTGAAGAGAAGGCTGTGCTCGTAGAAGTACTGCCTTCTCTTCGTTGTTTACCTGTTTGCCTTCGCAACCACAGGTAATTACACCTAAGCCCCTCATTCAGTTCTATTGGGATGGCTCCTTCCATTCAAGTCTGGTTGCGACAGCGAGCAAGTAAACCATGAAGGGAAGGCAGCGCTTGCACAAATGCGGCTTTTTCTTCAAACAGCTGATCGGTGGTGGTGGGGGTAATCAAGCCCCTGCCGGTAATCAATATTTATGACGCGGACAATAGTGTTGAGTGCGAATATTCGAATAGCGAATATTAATCGCGAATATCGCAACTTCGCTAATTCGTGAATATTTCAAATATAGTGCTATATATTCGCTATATCGAATATGCGTCATTTTTAACATCTGAAAACATGATTCCTCCCTGCTTCTTTCTTGTGGGTCAATCAGTCATTGACCCACAAGCAACTTAAGCAGGAAGGAATCATGTTTTCATATGGAAAAAAATTATGAATATTCTAAAAAATGAATATATAGCAATATAGTGAATATATTAGTTATTTAGAATATTCACCTTTTTTTTTTCAATCTGTACAGTTGTTCGCATACTCCTCCCCGACAATCGTCCCCGTCACCATGGGAACGCCTGTGGGTTTGAAAATACCATCGGATCTGAGTTTTTTCTGACATCATAAAAACTCAGATCCGATGGTATATTCTAACCCACAGGCGCTCCCATGGTGACGGGGACGCTTGTCGTGGAGGAGTATGCCAAAGTGGAATAACAGTATAGATTGAAAAAAAAGACGAATATTCTTAAAAACTAATATATATTAGCTATATTGCTATAACTTCGTTTTTTTAGAATATTCGTCATATTCTAAAAAACAAAGTTATAGCAATATAGCGAATATTCGTAAAATACACATATAGACTGCAATTTAGCTAATATAGTGCTATAGTATTTTTTTTAATACTGTTAATTTTTTCCAAATCTGAAGTTCAGAAGAGACAAAGAAAAATAGATATAAAAGATTATAGCACTATATTAGTTAAATTACAGTCTATATGTGTATTTTACGAATATTCACTATATTGCTATAACTTAGTTTTTTTGAATATTCGTCATATTCTAAAAAACTAAGTTAAAGCAATATAGCGAATATTCGTAAAATACACATATTAGCCACTAGCCATAGCCAACCAATAGAAAAGTTGCCTTATACAGTAAAAAAAAATTGCAATACGCGAATAATTAAATCGCATATTATTTGCAATCAATAGAATAATGACGAATATTCGATTTTGATGAATATAAGACGAATATTCAATAGAATATTCGCAAAATATCGCAAAATCTAATATGGCACCTCCCGCTCATCACTAGCGGACAACTGCAGCGGGAGCTTTAAGAGGAAAAAGAAAGTACTTGAGTTTTCGTGATGTACAGGGCCCCTTTGAGTGATACTGTGGATGGTACCCAGGTGTAGGAATGCCAGAGTGGTATAGGGTAGCCTAGAATGTCCCTTAAGGTGTTGTGCACGTGTCACGGTGCTACTACCTGGATACGCTGGACCCTAGGCGTTGGCTCCGCAGCAATGAAAAAGGCGGTTGTTGATGAAGGGGATGAGGAAAGAAATGGATTCCGTACCTTGTGATGAAGTTGGACAACAGCTTTACTTTGCATAAATATTTCTCCAAACGATGTACAGGCATTATCTTGGTTCCAGCAGGCTTTGGCATCAAACTGTGGCAGACAAACTCCTCTCTGCTACATCTATTACTCTCTGGCTCTGCTGTACTGACAGGGTAGCTGTATAATTTAGCTTTAGCTGTAGGCTGCAACTTCCTTCTGTAGTCTGTCTCTAAACTAGCTCTGCCCTTTATGCTGCCACCTGCTGGTGAACCAGGCATAATACAATTGAGCAGTTACATAAATAGGAAATACACATAGTGAAGGACCTACAATAAATACATGTGATGACATGAGGTTAACTATAGGAGACAGTAGCAGGGTGCAGAAGTGGTAATGCACCTCTGGGGCATTACACAACCCCTTAAAAAAAATATCTAACGTTAAGACGGCCATAACCATTTCCATTAGCTTAGTGTCGGTCCTACTAATTTCAGTGTGACCTGCCAACCATCTAATATGTATCGGGTGTCCCTTTTATTTCACAATGGCAGATGTCAGGAGAAAGAAGGGTCAGGCATGGCTTTCAGATACCCCGCCAAAAGAGATGTCGGGCAGAGGCTTCCTCCCCCTCACCTCTTAAGGGGGTTGTCTGGGAATATATAATTTCTAGGAGGTGCCAGCAGCCTGCCTCCGGGGGTGGAATAGTAATATAAGTGAGCCACCCGAGCGCTCCTGACTGCGGTTGGCAGGATACATAATGATTTGATGCTCTCAGTATTAATTAATTCTAGGAGCATCAGGTACTTAAAGGGGTTGTCCTGGACAGGGGACATTGGTCTAATAGTACTAGACAGACATACACATTACAGACATGCATGTACTACCTTTGGCACATATTTCTGAAGCCCTGTTTTCATCAAGGAAATTCTTGGCTGGAAGTGACTGTTTTCTTGTACTCAGTGACGTACCGGGTCCCTTGCAGGTGAGCAAAGCCTCCTATTCCGCTGCTCAGGGAGCCCGATGACATCACTGGCAGTCTAAGTAATTATGCAGAGTGGATGGAGGGGCGGTATTTTGGCTGGCCGATATTGTGCTAAGTCCCGCCCCTCTGGTCCGGTGACGTCAAACACAGAACGCATGACATTTGGGAGAGACAGAGCTAGGAGGAGTTTATGGGCGTGCATATGGGGGAGGAATGTGTGAGGCAGGAGTATGAATATGTATGAGGGGGCCGGATCCATGGAGGAGTGGGTGATGTGCAGGAGGCTGAATATGTATGAGGGGGCGGGTGCAGGGAAGAGATGTTAGACTGTAGAAACTGGGAGATGCCGCGCTGCGCTGGGACCCACTGTGCAGTGCGGCAGGAAGTGATCGCACAGATAAACAGCTTGTAAACAATCTGTTGGGGACCGTAAGAGCCAGGCAGCAGTGTAAAAGCTACCTAAAACCATCTGGGGAACATTGACTTGGCTAGTAACAGTGATTAAACAGTTTAAAAAAATATTAGTTTGATCCCAGACAACCCCTTTAAGCACCTGTCCAGCAGCCATAGGTGCCCTCCAGAATTCAACTCTATCACCATCCTCAGTATGCTGATAGGGCAGGATTTTGTGCTGCACTGTGGTAACTGTTTCTGTTAGAGCAATATTTTGTGTTGCAATACGGTATTGCTGGCTACGCTTACTTCTGTTGGCTCTGCCTACTTGCGTTGACCCCCCTTCTGTCAATTTTTACTCGCCTACAACTTGGGGCCACTTTTTAGTTTTTTTTTCAGGGACAATATAAGTTCCTATTCCACCCCTGCCACCTCCCCATACTTACCTGCTCCCCACCTGGTCCTCCATGTTGGCCCCAGTGCCTTCATCTTCTAGTGCAGGGTTTGCTTTCTTCCTCCTCAACACGGGCATGGTCACCTAATCCTCTTCAGCCAACTGCTGGCTTCAGAGGTGATGGACACATCACCGGAGGACCGGAGTGGCGGGGAGCAGGTAAGTATGGTCCTTTCAGTAGGGGAGGCTTGCTGCGGCACCTGTTAGAAATGATGTAATGATCTGTTCCTAGATTAGGCAGAACTGGAGATGCATTTACCATCCCGTGAATGAGAAAGAACGCTGTTCATAAAAACAAAGGGTAAAAGGACATTGAAATGTAAAATATTTGAGTTTTTGTTCTTTTTGAATGCTTTTTATTTTTAACCTAAATATTTCTTCTCCTGGAGGAATATCTGTTAATTGTTCTATTAAGTAAAATATTTGAGTGGCAGCTGCAGCGACTGACAGTCCCGATATGACTGATGAAAACAGTAAACTTTGTCATTTAAAAGACAGCTCCATTAACTGTCCTTGACATAACCCTAGCACTCAGCCGAGAATTCTTTGTATCCGGCTTTCCTATTTGTTCCGAGATTTCATAGACAAACAGCGTGTTCATGAATCTTTAGTGATGCCTGGTACTTACCCTGTAATTTAAGACAAAGGTGGATGCAGTCGTTTTGTATTAATAGTTTTCGCCTTTCTTGTCTTACAAAAGAGATGCGCCATTTGCAAAGCCCCCAGTTGACTTATCAGTAAGTAAATTGTACTTGCACTCTTTTAATGCTGTATAATATGGTTTAAGAGACAAAAAAAAAGTCAAGTTTCTAACCCGCACTATTCCGACGCACTCCGACAAGATGTTCCATCTAACATGAAATCTGTTTCAATTACTGTGGCATATTTGCAGACCAGCTGAATAAGATACATGTTCTGTATTCCATTGTATTCTTCTAAGTGCAGACTTTTTTGGTATGAATATAAAATGAAACTTTTGCATGGTCTCCTACCTTGTGTTACCTTTAAGAGTTTTCTCTTGTGAATGGTAGAATTGCTAAATAACACTAACCCCTAAAATCAAACACTGAAAATCAGAAACATTGAGCCATGTAAAAAATTTTAATGCTCTATTCTTTGTGATTAGCACTAATGGCAACCATTAGAGAGTCCAGAAGAGTTGCCACCGGAGCTATAACTTGAAGGTCCTGGATCCTGAAGCAAATTCTGTCACAGGGTCCACAACATACCTTGGGCTATTTACAATGCTAGTGTTTTTCTATGGGGAAGTGGAGCCTTTGGCGCCCACGCAGGGTCCAGGAACTTAGTGTGACTACATCTGCACCTTCTATAGTAGGTTTACAGTAATATAGTATGGCTTTGGTTCTGGTATCACACTTGCCAGTTTCTCTGTGTAATATTGAATAATCAAAAAATCATATGTACCCAAAAAAAAAAAGAGCCATTGCACAAGACGATTGGCAGAAAATTCAAAGAAATGTAGCTTTTCAGAAATTGAAGACACAAAAACATTATTTTTATTTTCAAAAATTCTTTGTTATGTAAAATTGAAACAAAAAATAAAAATACACATATTTGATATTGTTGCGTTCTATTAACCTGATCTAAAAAACAACAACACATGATCTATCCTGTCAGAAGAACTTCGTAAAAAACTAAAACTAAAAACTGTGCCACAACTTACCTTACAAAAAATGTAATATTGAGCGATCAAAAATCATATGTACTCCAAAAAAGTACCAATAAATAGAGATAGATTTGTGGTTCGCCTGGCGATCGTTTCGAGATGAACTTTGCTGGTTCACGATTCGACGAACAGGCGAACATATGGCGATGTCCGCCGGTGCCATATTCTTTTGGATTGTGAAGAACTTTGACCCATGACACATCCATCAAGTGGGACAGGACAGGCAATTTAGACGTTTCAGCACATGGACACACACCCTACCCTATAAATAAACCCGATCTGGCCGCCATTTTACATTCAGTCTTTTGCCAGTGTAGGGAGAGGTTGCTGTGTGTAGCAAGGACTGACTGTTAGGGACACCAAACGCTAGCTAAAAGGGCCACAAAAGTCCTTTTAAGGACTGGTATAGGTATGCTATCGATAGGTATGACATACCTATCTCTGGGGTCACAGGCCGATCAGTGGCTTACCCCGCTCAATTTAACAGTTGGTAAAGTGGTGTGCAACAACTATGCCAATCTGCTAAGCACGCTGAAACAGGGCAAAATGACACACATGCCATGCATGTCACACGTCCTGAACTTAGTCGTGCAGCGATTCGATGCCAAATAGTCAAATACCCCGGGGTCTATGACGTCTTGTGGAAGGCCAGGAAAATCTCTGGCCATTTTAGAAGATATTACACGGCCATGGCTTGCCTTGCTGACGTTCAGCAGCGACACCACCCGCCTGACAGACGTCTGATTTGTGACTGCCCGACGCACTGGAACTCCACCTTGTATATGCTTGATAGGCTGCTCCAGCAGAAACGTGCTGTTAACGACTACCTGTACAAACTGTGCAGCAGGACAGGTTCTGGGCAGCTTGTTTTTTTTCACCAGGCCAGTGGCTGCTCATGCCTGACACATGCAGACTTCTGTGGCCATTTGATGAGATCACCAAACTGGTCAGTCGCAGCCAGGGTGCCATCAGTGACATCATATCTTACGCCTTCTTTTTGGAGTGTGCATTGTGTTGTGTCATTGATCAAGCCGTCGAGGAGTCACCGTTGTTATACGGTGACTGCCTAATGTACCTCCAGCCACATAATGACTTGATCTTTTCTGTACGTTGAATTCATAATTTTTGAGGCGTGTAATGTAACTAGCCAACAGTAAAATTGTTATACGGTGACCGCCTAATGTACCTTCAGCCACATTATCTATTGTTCTTTTCTGTCCGGGTAATTAATAATTTTTGGGGCCTGTAGTCCACTGGCCTGCAGTAAAATTGATATCCAATGACCGTCTAATATACCTCCAGCCACATAATCACTTGATGTTTTTTGTCGGGTGAATGCCTAATATTTGTGGCCTGTACTCCATTGTCCTGCAGTAAAATTTATATACAATGACCGTCTAATATACCTCCAGCCACATAATGACTTGATGCTTCCTGTCCGGTGAATGCCTAATGTTTGTGGCCTGTACTCCACTGGCCTGCAGTAAAATTGATATACAATGACCGTCTAATACAGGTCCTTCTAAAAAAATTAGCATATTGTGATAAAGTTCATTATTTTCTGTAATGTACTGATAAACATTAGACTTTCATATATTTTAGATTCATTACACACAACTGAAGTAGTTCAAGCCTTTTATTGTTTTAATATTGATGATTTTGGCATACAGCTCATGAAAACCCAAAATTCCTATCTCACAAAATTAGCATATCATGAAAAGGTTCTCTAAACGAGCTATTAACCTAATCATCTGAATCAACTAATTAACTCTAAACACCTGCAAAAGATTCCTGAGGCTTTTAAAAACTCCCAGCCTGGTTCATTACTCAAAACCGCAATCATGGGTAAGACTGCCGACCTGACTGCTGTCCAGAAGGCCATCATTGACACCCTCAAGCAAGAGGGTAAGACACAGAAAGAAATTTCTGAACGAATAGGCTGTTCCCAGAGTGCTGTATCAAGGCACCTCAGTGGGAAGTCTGTGGGAAGGAAAAAGTGTGGCAGAAAACGCTGCACAACGAGAAGAGGTGACCGGACCCTGAGGAAGATTGTGGAGAAGGACCGATTCCAGACCTTGGGGGACCTGCGGAAGCAGTGGACTGAGTCTGGAGTAGAAACATCCAGAGCCACCGTGTACAGGAGTGTGCAGGAAATGGGCTACAGGTGCCGCATTCCCCAGGTCAAGCCACTTTTGAACCAGAGACAGCGGCAGAAGCGCCTGACCTGGGCTACAGAGAAGCAGCACTGGACTGTTGCTCAGTGGTCCAAAGTACTTTTTTCGGATGAAAGCAAATTTTGCATGTCATTCGGAAATCAAGGTGCCAGAGTCTGGAGGAAGACCGGGGAGAGGGAAATGCCAAAATGCCTGAAGTCCAGTGTCAAGTACCCACAGTCAGTGATGGTCTGGGGTGCCATGTCAGCTGCTGGTGTTGGTCCACTGTGTTTTATCAAGGGCAGGGTCAATGCAGCTAGCTATCAATAGATTTTGGAGCACTTCATGCTTCCATCTGCTGTAAAGCTTTATGGAAATGAAGATTTCATTTTTCAGCACGACCTGGCACCTGCTCACAGTGCCAAAACCACTGGTAAATGGTTTACTGACCATGGTATTACTGGGCTCAATTGGCCTGCCAACTCTCCTGACCTGAACCCCATAGAGAATCTGTGGGATATTGGGAAGAGAAAGTTGAGAGACGCAAGACCCAACACTCTGGATGAGCATAAGGCCGCTATCGAAGCATCCTGGGACTCCATAACACCTCAGCAGTGCAACAGGCTGATTGCCTCCATGCCACGCCGCATTGAAGCAGTCATTTCTGCAAAAGGATTCCCGACCAAGTATTGAGTGCATAACTGAACATAATTATTTGAAGGTTGCCTTTTTTTGTATTAAAAACACTTTTCTTTTATTGGTCGGATGAAATATGCTAATTTTTTTAGATAGGAAATTTGGGTTTTCATGAGCTGTATGCCAAAATCATCAATATTAAAATAATAAAAGGCTTGAACTACTTCAGTTGGTGTGTAATGATTCTAAAATATATAAAAGTCTAATGTTTATCAGTACATTACAGAAAATAATGAACTTTATCACAATATGCAATTTTTTTTAGAAGGACCTGTATACCTCCAGCCACATAATGACTTGATGATCTTTTCTGTACGATAAATGCATAATTTTTGGGGCCTGTAATCTAACTGGCCAACAGTAAAATTGTTATATGGTGACCGCCTATTGTACCTCCAGCTACATAATGTCTTAATCTTTTCTGTACGGTGAATGCATATTTTTGGGGGCCTGTAATCTAACTGGCCAACAGTAAAATTGTTATACGTTGACCGCCTAATGTACCTCCAGCCATATTATCACTTGATGTTTTCTGTCCGGTGAACGCCTAATGTTTTGAGTCTATACTCCACTGGCCTGCAGAAAAATTGATATTAAATGAACGTCTAATATACCTCCAGCTACATAATCACTTGATCTTTTATGTATGGTGATAGCATAATTTTTGGGGTCTGTAATCTAACTGGCCAACAGTAAAATTGTTATACGGTGACCGCCTAATGTACCTCCAACCACATTATCAATTGTTCTTTTCTGTTCGGTGAGTTAATAATTTTTGGGGACTGTACTCCACTGGTCTGCAGTAAAATTGATATCCAATGACTGTCTAATAGAGTTGAGCGGACAGCTGGATCTTCGGGTTCAACGGGTTTGGCCGAACTTCACAAAAAAGTTCGAGTTCGGGACCCGAACTTGACCCCAAACCCGAGCCCCATTGAAGCCAATAGGGACCCGAACTTTTGAGCACTAAAATGGCTCTAAAAAGTCATGGAAATGGCTAGAGGGCTGAAAATGGCAGCAAAATGTGGTTAAGAGCATGGCAAGTGCTCTGCAAACAAATGTGGATAGGGAAATGGCTTCAAAATACGTACAAATAAAAAATCTTGATCTAGGAGGACGAGGTCCATATGGAGTAGGAGGTTGAGGAGGCGGTGGAAGCGGTGCTGTAGGAGGAGGAGGTAGCCAACACTGGTTTTTGGTTTGTTTTTTATTTTATTATTATTATTTTGTTTAAATTTGGGTAGACCTCAAAACATTGGTAAATATAACCTGTGATAACCCCCTCCAGCCGTGCTAAACAAACTTTCAGACAATACACTGGCTGCAGGGCAGGCCAGCACCTCCAAGGCGTAAAGGGCAAGCTCAGGCCATGTGCCCAATTTGGAGACCCAGAAGTTGAAGGGGGCAGACCCATCAGTCAGTACATGTAGGCGTGTGCACACATACTGCTCAACCATGTCGCACGTCCCCATGACATCCACGATCCAATTGGATATCTTCTCTATCAACTTTCGATGTTCTTTTCTGCGCCTACCATGGTGATCACGGGTAGCGGGGAATCAGGGTTCCAGGCCGGAGAGGGAGCCTGAGAAAGGGATACCACATCCAAGGGAGGTCAATGGATGAAATAAAATTTGATTGAGCAGAAATGTGGGACAAATTATTGAAGCCGAAACTTCCAAGTAAAGAAGGGGGCGCCCGGCAATTACCCACTCCCAACTCGGGGAGGTAGTGACGATAAATAACAATACAGGACTCTTAAGATGCCCTGTTATTGGAATGAATAATAAAAAATTACAGGAAATGTCACTGGGGTATTTTGGATTTGGAAACGTTAGACAGGAGAGGCCCTGCTGCCGCTTTGTTGACGCTAGATAACTTCTACCTGATCGCAAGTCCCCGTGACGTCCACGATCCAATTGGATATCTTCTCTATCAACTTTCGATGTTCTTTTCTGCCATGTTGATTACGCCTATCCAACGGAGGTCAATGGCTGAAATGTGATTGAGCGGAAATGTGGGACAAGTTGTTAAAGGGGAAGGATCGAATGAAAGGAGGTAGTGCGCATCAATTAAAGACGAATTTTAGAAATTTAAGTCCCTGTCACTTATGCAGAGTAGGGATTTTTTATTGTCAAAAAATTGGTTAATGTCACCCACCAATAGTGATGTCCCGAACTATTCGCCGGCGAATAGTTCCCGGCGAACATAGCTTGTTCGCGTTCGCCGCTGCGGGCGAACATATGCAATGTTCGGTCCGCCCCCTATACATCATCATTGAGTAAACTTTGACCCTGTACCTCACAGTCAGCAGACACATTCTAGCCAATCAGCAACAGACCCTCCCTCCCAGACCCTCCCACCTCCCGGACAGCATCCATTTTAGATTCATTCGGAAACTGCATTCACAGTGAGAGGAGGGAGAGTGTAGCTGCTGCTGATTCAATAGGGAAAGCGTTAGCTAGGGCATTGTTCTGTGTCCACAGACTCATCTGCTGTAAGGACAGCGTCCTGACATCACCCCAAAAAGCCCTTTTCAGGGCTGGTACATTAGTGTGCTTTTTTGTTTTTGTTTTATATATATATATATTGCAGTTGCCTGGCTGCCCGTGTGTGAGAGGCTGCAGGCTCAGTCATAGACAGCACTGTGTGCACAGTGCACACCATTCATACAGGGTGTGACAGAAAATACCTCGCAGATAAAAAAAAATTCTATTTAATATTTTTCTGTGACATAATCACATTTGAAAGCCCGTGTTAGTGGCTAGGCCTGCACTCATACCGTTTCAAGGTTGTCATTCACTCAAATACCTTGCAGGAAAAAAAAAAATTATTGAAAATTTTTCTGTGATCTAATCACATTTGCAAGCCCGTGTGTGTCAGGCCTACACATACTGTATTGTGCACACTGGCTAGTGTCTAGGCCTGCACTCATACCATTACAGGGTGTCATTCACTCAAATACCTTGCAGGAAAAAAATATATATAAAAAAAAAATCTGTGATCTAATCACATTTGCAAGCCCATGTGCGTCAGGCCCACACATACTGTATTGTGCCCATTTACTAGTGGCTAGGCCTGCACTCATACCGTTACAGGGTGTCATTCACTCAAATACCTTGCAGGAAAAAAAAATTATATTTAAAATTTTTCTGTGATCTAATCATATTTGCAAGCCCATGTGTGTCAGGCCAACACATACTGTATTGTGCCCACTGGCTAGTGGCTAGGCCTGCACTCATACCGTTACAGGGTGTCATTCACTCAAATACCTTGCAGAAAAAAAAATATATATTTAACATTTTTCTGTGATCTAATCACATTTGCAAGCCCGTGTGCATCAGGCCCACACATACTGTATTGTGCCCACTGGCTAGTGGCTAGGCCTATACTGTTACAGGGTGTCATTCACCCAAATACCTTCCAGAAAAAAAAAATTATATTGAAAAATTTTCTGTGATCTAATCACATTTGCAAGCCCGTGTGTGTCAGGCCCACACATACTATATTGTGGCAACTGGCTAGTGGCTAGGCCTGCACTCATACCATTACAGGGTGTCATTCACTCAAATACCTTGCAGGAAAAAAAAATTATATTAAAAAAATTTCTGTGATCTAATCACATTTGCAAGCCCGTGTGTGTCAGGCCAACACATACTGTATTGTGCCCACTGGCTACTGGCTAGGCCTGCACTCATACCGTTACAGTCATTCACTCAAATACCTTGCAGAAAAAAAAAATTCTATTTAAAATTTTATGTTCGCGACATCTCTACCCACCAATGGAACAGACGATTTTTAAAAATTTCGGTCCCTGTCAGCTATGCAGAGCAGGGGTTTATTCACGGCAAAACTGTCACCCACCAATTGAACAGACGATTTTACAAAAATAAGGTCCCTGTCACCTATGTAAAGCTGTATACGGCAAAATAGGCAAAATGTCACCTGACAATGTAACAGACGATTTTTTTAAATTTATGTCCCTGTCAACTATGCAGAGCAGTCGTTTATTCATGGCAAAAATGGTAAAAAGTCACCCAATAATGTAACAGACGCTTTTGCACCCTGCTCCCTCTTTTGCTGTGCTGGTGCCACTGTGCAACCACTGCCTTTTCCTCCGAACTTGACAGGTCACTCGCATGACCTTGATTCAATGGGGGGTCTAGTATCTCATCATCCTCCACATCATCTTCCACCCACTCTTTACCCCTGCCCTTCTTGTCGGTCTGCAGACTGCAGAAAGCCGCAGTAGTGGGCACCTGTGTTTTGTCATCATCAGAGACGTGCTGCTGTGGTCTTCAAATGTCCTCATCCTGAAACAACAACAATGTAACAGACGAATTAGTGAAATGTATTTCCTTGTCCACTAGGTAGAGCAGGGATATATCACAGTCAAAAATTGGTGAAAGTCACCCAACAGTGTAACAGACAAATTAGTGAACTGTATTTCCCTTTCCACTATGTAGAGCAGGGGTATATCATAGCCAAAAATTTGGGAATTTCACCCGACAATGTATCAGACAAATTTGTGAAATGACCTAAAATTTAAATAAATAAAATACGTAAAAATTAAAATTTATAATCTTGATCTATGAGGTGAAGGTCCATATGGAGTAGGAGGTTGAGGAGGCGGTGGACATAGCGGTGTAGGTGGAAGCGGATGTGGAGGAGGAGGAGGTAGCCAACACTGGTTTTTGGTTAAAATTTTATAATTTTTTTGTTTAAATTATGGTGCACACCAAAAGAGTGGTAAATATAAAAAATACAACAATGAGCAATTGCGCTGGAGTATAACAATGGCTGGGTAAGGCCGGTATACATGTCTATTCTGCACATGGTACGGACAAGTCCTGTGGGATCCATGCCTGGTTCATTGCTAATGAACATGAGCTCGTCCACATTGGCTGTGGATAGGCGGCTGCGCTTGTCTGTGATAACGCCCCCTGCCGTGCTAAACACACGTACAGACAGTACACTGGCTGCAGGGCAGGCCAGCACCTCCAAGGTGTAAAGGGGAAGCTCCATCTCCTCCTCCTCATCCTCCAGAACTGTGCCCTTGCTGGACAATTGTGTACCTGGCGTTTGTGGGTGCAGGAACCCATCCTCGAAGCCACTTGTGAATGACTGAAACCTTTAGAAATGACCCCTCTTCCTCCTCCTCCTCCTCCTCCTGTGCCACATCCTCTTCCATCATCGCCCGAAGCGTTTTTTCAAGGAGGCATAGAAGTGGGATAGTAACGCTATGTTGGTGGAGTACTTGAAACAGCGCAACAAAGAACAGAGGTCTCGCATGGAGGCCCAGTCATTGGTGGTGAAGTGGTGCTGTTCCGCTGAGCGACTCACCCTGCTGCTCGCACAGTCTGGCTAGCATGTGCAAGGTGGAGTTCCACCTTGTGGGTACGTCGCATATGAAGTGGTGAGCGGGAAGGCCGAAGTTACACTACAGCTCTGACAGACGAGCAGCAGCAGGGTGAGAATGCCGAAAGCATGCACAGACGGCCTGCACTTTCTGCAGCAGTTCTGACATATCGGAGTAATTTTTAGGGAACCTCTGCACCACCAAATTCAGCACATGCGCCAGGCAAGGGATGTGCGTCAAACCGGCTAGGCCCAGAGCTGCTACGAGATTTCGCCCATTATCGCACACAACCAGGCCGGGCTTGAGGCTCACTGGCACCAACCACTCATCGGTCTGTTGTTCCATGGCCGTCCACAGCTCCTGCGTGGTGTGGCTTTTGTCATCCAAACAGATAAGTTTTAAAACTGCCTGCTGTCGTTTACCCCTGGCTGTGCCGAAGTTGGTGGTGAAGGTGTTACGCTGACTGGATGAGGAGTCGGTAGAGGATGAGGAAGCAGAGTAGGAGGAGGAAGCAACAGGAGGCAAAGAGAAGCGCCCTGCAATCCTTGGTGGTGGAAGGACATGCGCCAAACTGCTATCCGCCTCAGGCCTAGCCGCCATTGCATTTACCCAGTGTGCTGTTAGGGAGATATAACGTCCCTGACTGTGCTTACTGGTCCACGTATCTGTAGTTAGGTGGACCTTGCCACAAATGCGTTGTGCAGTGCACACCTGATTTTGTCCCCAACTTGGTTGTGCAGGGAAGGGATGGCTCGCCTGGAAAAGTAGTGGCGGCTGGGCACGACGTATTGTGGGACAGCCACCACCATAAGGCTTTTAAAACTCTCCGTCTCAACCAGACGGAATGACAGCATTTTAGAGACCAGTAATTTTGAAATGCTGGCATTTAGGGCCAGGGATCGCGGGTGGGTAGGGGGGGTTCTTCCTCTTTCGCTCCAGTGTTTCGGACATAGACAGCTGAACGCTTCCATGGGACATTTTGGAGATGCTTGGTGACCCAGGTGGTGGTGTTGCTGGCAGATCCTCTGTTTGCGGGGTGGCAGGTGGCACTGTCACTCCAGAGGGGGATGAAGAGACCGAGACTGCAGCAGAAGAGGAAGCAGGAGGAGCCAGAGACCTTTCTTGGTTTTTGAGGTGTCTACTCCACTGCAGCTCGTGCTTTGCACTTAGATGCCTAGTTATGCAGGTTGTGCTCAGGTTGAGAACGTTTATGCCTTGCTTCAGGCTCTGATTGCAAACCACTCGTGTCTTGTCATCAGAACATTGTCTGAAGAACTTCCACGCCAAGGAACTCCTTGGAGCTGGCTTTGGTGTGCTTGGTCCCTTGGTGCGGTGGGCAGTAGCAGGCGTACTGTCTAGGGGACGGTCGCTCCACTTTTGCACCCTGCTCCCTCTTCTGCTGTGCTGGTGGCTCTGTGCGACCACTGCCTTTTCCTCTGAACTACACAGGTCACTCGCATGACCTTGATTCCATGTGGGGTCGAGGACCTCATCGTCCTCCACATCATCTTCCACCCAGTCTTCACCCCTGCCCTCCTTGTTGGTCTGCACACTTTCGAAAGCCACAGCAGTTGGCAGCTATGTTTTGTCATCATCCGAGATGTGCTGCGATGGTCCTCCCATGTACTCATCTTGAAACATAAGTGGTTGGGCATCGGTGAACTCTATCTCTTCCACTTCTGGGGCAGGGCTATGTGGATGACCCTGGGAAACCCCACTAGCAGAGTCATCAAAAACCAGAAGAGACTTCTTCATGACTTGGGGCTCAGACTGCTTGGCTGATTTGCAAGGGGGTGAGGTGAAAGACTGATGGCCATGGGCTGCAGGTGCCAACTCTGATCTTTCAGCAGGAGACTGGGTGGGAGACAATGTGAAGGAACAGGAGGCACTGTCAGCCACCCAATCTACTATCGTCTGTACTTGTTCTGGCCTCACCATTCGTAGAGCTGCATTCGGCCCTACCAAATAACGCTGAAGGTTCTGTCACCTACTCGCACCTAAGGAAGGTGTTTCACTTGTGCATGTAGCTGGCACAGATCGACCATGTCCTCTCTCTGCAACAGGAGCTCCATCAGCACCACGACCGGGGCCACGTCCCTTATTTGACGCTCTCCTCATTCTTTGCGTTCACCCACCAAACTAAACAGATGGTTTATGTCAGGCGACAATGTAATCGCCAATAGTCAATAATTAAGTTCACTGAGAGTAAGGCAGTGCCGGTGTCATAAAGAGGAAAAATTTCTTGAGGTCACACAATAGTGTGACAGGCGAATGTTATACAATTACTTCATGGTCACAAAAAATGGTAATTTGTCAACCAACAATGTAACTGCGGTATTGACTGGTTGTATTTGACTGTGACAAATGCAGCAAAGGCCCCAGATGAAGGGTCTGGCACAAAATGGGTGTTTTTTTAAAACCAGAATATAACAGCAGTATCTAACACTGTATTTGACTGTGACAAATGCAGCAAAGGCCCCAGATGAAGGGTCTTGCACAAAATGGGTATTTTTTTAATACTAGAATATAACAGCAGTATCTAACGCTTGTATTTGACTGTGACAAATGCAGCAAAGGCCCCAGATGTAGGGTCTTGCACAAAATGGGTGTTTTTTTAAACCCAGAATATAACTACTGCATTTAAAGTTTGTATTTGACTGTCACAAATGCAACAAAGGCCGTAAATGTATTATCTTGCCCAAAAGTTGTTGTTTTTTTATACCAGAATATAACAGCAGTATCTAACGCTTGTTTTGGACTGTCAGAAATGCAGCAAAAGCCACAAATTTATTATAATGCCTAAAATGGGTGTTTTTTGAAAACCAGAATGAAACAGCAGTATCTAACGCTTGTATTTGACTGTGACAAATGCAGCAAAGGCCCCAGATGTAGGGTTTTTCCCAAAATGAGTGTTTTTTTTAAACACAGAATATAATTGCAGCATTTAAAGTTTGTATTTGACTGTCACAAATCCAACAAAGGCCGCAAATGTATTATCTTACCCAAAATGGGTGTTTTTTTAATACTAGAATATAACAGCCGTATCTAACGCTTGTATTGGACTGTTAGAAATGCAGCAAAGACCGCTAATTTATTATCTGGCACAAAATGGGTGTTTTTGTAATACCAGAATATAACAGCAGTATCTAACGCTTGTATTGGACTGTCAGAAATGCAGCAAAGGCCGCAAATTTATTATCTTGCCCAAAATGGTTGTTTTTTGAAAACCAGAATATAACAGCAATATCTAACGCTTGTATTTAACTGTGACAAATGCAGCAAAGGCCCCAGATGTAGGGTCTTGCACAAAATGGGTGTTTTTTTAATACCAGAATATAACAGCAGTATCTAACTCTAGTGTTTGACTTAGACAAATGAAGCAAAGGCCCCAGATGTAGGGTCTTGGACAAAACCCAGAATATAACAGCAGTATTTAAAGTTTGTATTTGACTGTCACAAATTCAGCAAAGAACCCAAAATGTACCATCTTGAAAAAATTTTTTGTGTTTTTTTAAACCCTAAATATAACTGCAGTATTTAAACCTTGTATTTGACTGTCACAAATGCACATATGCTGTGCTGGTGCACTGAACTTGCACAAAATGGCTGCCGACACCCACCTAACTAACAGATGGATAGAAGTTCTTTTTCTGTGTCACTGGGCTCAGGGCATGGTAAAAAAATGGTGCACTGCAAGCACAAAACAAAATCGCTGTAGATCGCAGAGTTAACAAGCACTTCTGATAACAGATTCTTTCCTATTCTCTCCCTCACAGCAGCAGCATCCTATCCCTACACTAGCAAGAGCAGAGTGACGTGCAGCGCTACGTGACTCCAGCTTATAGAGGCTGGGTCACATGCTGCACTGGCCAATCACAGCCATGCCTTTAGTAGGCATGGCTGTGATTGCTTCTAAGGGCACACGAGTTGAACGCTTGTTGATTGGCTGCTCTGCAGCCTTTCAAAAAGGCCCATTAACTCGCCGAACACCGAACCCAAACTTTTACTGAAGGGCAGAGTTGGGGTTTGGGGGCCAAAAATCCTAAAGTTCGGTACGAACTTTACAGTTCGGGTTCGCTCAACCCTACCGTCTAATATAACTCCAGCCACATAATCACTTGATGTTTTCTGTCGGGTGAATGCCTAATGTTTGGGGCCTGTACTCCACTGGCCTAAAAACAAATTTTTCTAGGCTCCAGCAGGGCACATTTTTGAGAGTTTCCCTTTAAGACGCATACAATTTGCCCCTGATTAAAATACATATTTTTTTGTGGGAATTTTTGCCATTGATCCCCCTCTGGCATATCACTGTCCATGTTGTGGGATGATTTGTGCACTTCTAGCAAGTTTTTGGTGGCTGCAAATATGACCTGAAGGTTTGTCAGGTTCGCCTGCCATTAAAGTGAATAGGGCCCGCCGCGAACTTGCGGTTTGCAAACATTTGATCGTGATTGCGTTCGTGAATCATCCCGGCCGATGTTCGTCAATCACTACCAATAAACCTGTCACCTCATTCCATAGTTTCCAACATGGTGTCACTTTTTGGGAGCTTCTACTGGAGTGGTGCAACTCTTCAAATGCAACATAGCAACTTAAAATTATCCCTGTGAAATCTGCCGTCCTAAATCAATATGACACTCTTTTCCTTCTGTGCCCTGCTGTGTGCCCATACAGAAGTTTATGACCACATATGGGGTGTTTCTGTAAACTGCAGAATCAGTGTAATAAATATTGAGTTTTGTTTGGCTGTTAACCCTTCATGTGTTACAGGAGAAAATTCATTAAAATGGAAAATCTGCAAAAAAGAAAGTGAAATTTTTTAATGTTACCTTCAGTTTCCTTGAATTCTTATGGAACACCTAAAGGATAAACAAAGTTTGTAAAATCAGTTTTAAATAGTTTGAGGGGAGTAGGTTCTAAAGTGGAGTCATTTATTGGTGATCTCTACTATGTAAACCCCCACAAATTGTAACTCAATTAGTACTTAGAAAAGCGGGTTTGGAATTTTTTTAAAAAAATTTCAAAATTGCTTCTAAAATTCAAAGCCTTCTACCATCCTAAAAAATAAAATGAAATTTATAAATGATGCCAACATAAAGTAGACATATGGGGAATGTTAAGTAATAACTTTTTTATGTGGTATCACTATCCATTGAAAAAGCAAAGAAATTCTAATTTAGAAACTAGTGAATTTTTCCAAATGTTCCATCAATTTGGTATTTTTTTTAAATAAATAAAGGTAAAACATATTCACTAGTGTTGAGCAAACCCGAACTGCACAGTTCGGGTCAGTACCGAACTTTACGAGTTGGGGGACCCAGACCCAAACCCGAACTTTACAGCAAAAGTCTGCAGGGCAGCCAATCAACAAGCTTTTAAGTTGTGGGCACTTAGAAGACATCACAGCCATGCCTAGTAATGGCTTGGCTGTGATTGGCCGGTGCATCATGTGACCCAGCCTCTATACAAGCTGGATCACGTTTAGCACCGCGCATCAGCTCTGAGTAGTGCAAGGACAGGAAGCAGGCAGCTGAAGTAAGGGAGAGTGTTAGGAATCTCATCTGGCTATTTATTTTCTGGGTGACCTATAATGATTTTTTGTGGGAGCAATACAACAGTTTTGCACCACTGACACAGAAATATAATAATAAATTTGGCTATGAATTTTGTAGGTGACCTATAGCGATTTTTATGTGGATGCTATTATCACATAAAGTGAAACATGTCAGATTTGTAAAATGTGGCTTGGTCCTTTTGGTGAAAACTGGCTTGGTCTTAAGAGGTTAAAGTGGTTTTCCACTTTAAAAATTAATTACCGAAGAGATGTTTTTCAATTTTTTTAAATAAAGTCTGTTCTCTCTTAAATGCTGGAGGAAGGTGCGACCATGTCTCCGGTGAGAAGTCTGATTGGATGGGAAGATCAGGATGTTATCCAGTTAGACCTTGACACAGACATAAAGGATATTATGAAATATATCATTAATAAAACACTGTAATACCACTGGAGCATTGCTGAAAAGTGCAGGACTAGATATAGTTATAGTTGCCATCTTGGTTGTTAAAGACAATCTTCCTTTCATCACCCTCATGTATATGGATCAGATTATAGGCTCCTTTGAGATCCAGTTTAGTAAAGCGTCTGAAGCCTAGCAATGAGTTCAGGAATCAGTGGTATAGTGTTTTTGTTTTTAATGGCAATTTTGTTTAGTCTTTGACAATCTATACATGGATGAAAGGACCCATCCTTGACATGCTCCAGCTCCTGCCAGTGAGGAGGACTTCCCAAAAATGTCCCTCTACAGGTTTTCCTTAATATAATTTGACATGAGTCTCAGGTAATGATAGCAGGTAGACACAGCCACGTGGAGGAGTAGTTTCAGGTATCAGATCGATGGAACAGTTATAGGGACAATGTGGATGTGGGGTCTCAGCCTCCTTCTTATTGAAGACATTCATTTTTCTTGTCGATGACATCCATGTAGCTGGAATAGGAAGGGGTAGACCCTGAGAACTCCAACAAACTTGTGGAGTCTGGATAGGCTGTATCCCTGTCAGACAGTGATATTGACAGGCAGAAACCCAAAGTAGAATCTGGCCAGATTTCCAGTCTAGAGTAGGTAGGACTTTGCAGACGAAGCCAAGGCAGTCACAGCAAGAAGACTGGTAGATATAGAAAGGACATAAAATTAGAATTTCTATATGTGAAGTATTCCCATGCTGACATACTGTATGGATTCTGGAGGCACCACTCTATTAACAGATGTCACCGCCAAGGACTTCTCCAGATGTACACCAGGTATGCGGTTTTGGGTTACCAAGTTTTGATGCAGGAAGTTTCCTGCTGGGCCAGAGTCCTGGAAAGCCTGTATGAGAAACCAAATTTCATTGCAGGACAGAGACACAGGGATCGTTAACTTTGGAGAAAGCTTGAGGAGACGAGTATGCAGGTAATGTCCTTCGCCTCCACAAAACATACACAGGTGCTGGTGCTTCATTTCAGAGAGTCGGACCCTGCCCACATGCATGGGTTCCTGGGCAGGAGTCGAGGGAAAGGATGGTGCCAACCTGGGAATTCTCCTGTCTCCTGCACATTCCTAAAGACTTTCCCTAAAGCAGAGGTCAATATGAGTAGCCAGGGAGATTAGGTCATCCAATGTAGATGGCATTTCATGACCTGCCAACTCATCCATTATGCATCCAGACAGCTTCTCCTAGAAATTTGCCCTCAAAGCCTCATTGCTCCATGAAAGCTCTGTTGCAAGGGTGCAGAACTGAATGATGTACTACTGTGCAGTCCAACAGTGAGACTGCTTTGGTGGTGGTGCAGAAGGGATGAGGCTGTTCAACGACCCTGCGAAATGTAGACAGGAAGTCCCGAAGGTTAGTAGTCAGTGGATCATTGCATTACCAGAGGAGGATAGCCCAAGCAAGTGCTTCTCTGGAGAGGAGAGAAATCACAAAAGCAACTTTGGAGCGGTCTGAAGGGAACTGATGAGCTTGCAACTCGAAGTGTATGGTACACTGGTTCAGAAAACCTCAGCATAACTTGTGGTCCCCTTCACAGCATGAGGGAATTGTCAGATGCAGACGAGAAGCACTGGACACTGTGACTGGTGGAGATGTTGGTGCTCATGCTGGAGCTTGAGGTGGCAGTACTGTATAGGTAGTGGTCAAGGCATCCCCGCTGATTGAAATTGAATTTAAAGGGGTTGTACATAACCCGTTCTTCACCCCTCTAGCCCTTCAGAGTCGAGTATAGGAGCATTTAATAGTCTGATGCTCTCCCTTGCCCTGTGCTGCATTGCGCAGGGCAAGGCTTGTTTGTTTGCATTTTTACACTGCTAGGCGGAATGCTTCTGCCTAGCAGTGATCCTGGTGATGTCATCGGCACTAATGGACGGTTAATAGCACTGCCCTAGGCTATTTTACAGGCTAGGGCAGCGCTAAAGACTGCCTATTAGTGCCAGTGACATCACTGGGCTCACTGCTAGGTGGAAGCCTCCACCTAGCAGAAGCCCAGTACGTCACCGGATATGAAGAAATGCTCTGATGCTCAACTCAGAGGGACTGGAGGGGTGAAGAACGGGCTATGTCCGGGTTTAGCTCTGAACCCGGACAACCCCTTTAAATACTGCAGTAGTTGCTCCTGATGACCACGCTGGCTGGTCAGTTCCTTATATGCCCCAGGCAGACCCCTCCATGGCCTGAGCAAACTTTTTCAGCAGTAGGTATGGAACCGCTATGTTAACCAACAGATTTGGCTTTGGGCTAATCCTAAAAGTGTTATCCTTGCAGTCCCCTGGTATCCACCTGCTAACTCCTAGAGTAGTCTCTGTGTGGTTGACTTCTGAACCATGGGGTTGGAGACACCGGTGCAAAGCTCATAGTGGTCTGGCAAAATCATAGTCAGGGACAGGGTGAGGTCAGGGCAGACAGAGTGCATACAATATTGTAAAAAGACAGCCAGTAAACGGTCAATAAGGGGTGCAGGCACAGATCAGGCAGTGGATGGTCAGAATCCAGTAATTGGGCATAAGTCAGTACACAGGCAGATAAATGAATAAAGCACACCTTTGGAGGGAACTAGCAAGCTAGCTAACCTTTTGCTCAGGCACTCTACTATAGGGGAAGGTCCCTTAAGTAACCAGAGGTGGCCAGCCATTGACTGGAGTGAATTAGAGTGCGCACATGCTGGCCCTTAAAGAGCCAGAGAGCCCTACTAACAGAAGGGAGAGGCCCAGCTGGCAGAAAGCAGGCTGTCCAGCTAGCTATCTCTCTACGGCATGGGTGTCAAACATGCGGCCCGTGGGCCGCATGCGGCCCGCAATGAATATCTTTGCGGCCCGGCAGTCTAGTATCTCTGAACATGAGCGCGCTGCTATCGGCGCGCTCATGTTCTCTCAGCAGCACAGGGAGAAGGAAGCTGTCCTCCCACCCCCTGTGCTGCTGCCGCTGCCACCAATGAGAAGAGAGGGGGGGGAGGAGGGGCGGGCGCACTGCGCCACCAATGAGGAGAGAGGGGCGGAGGAGGGGCGGGCGCACTGAGCCACCAATGATAGGACTATTCCCATTTCCCACACAGAGCGGCGCCCAGCGATGTCTCAGCACTCACCATTAGTCCTGGGCGCCGCTCTGTTCGCCCGCAGTGCCCCATTACTGTCTCCTCTCCTGCTCCACATGCTGATTACTATCGGAGCGATGGGAGGAGACATCAGCTTCACTAGTGGGCGTGCCTTCTCCCTGCGCTGCGATTGGACAGCGCTACAGCCAGGAAGAAGGAACGCCCACTAGTGAAGCTGATGTCTCCTCCCATCGCTCCGATAGTAAATCAGCATGTGGAGCAGGAGAGGAGACAGTAATGGAGCACTGTGGGCGAACGGAGCGGCGCCCAGGACTAATGGTGAGTGCTGAGACATCGCTGGGCGCCGCTCTGTGTGGCCTGATAGTGAAAGTCAGTCTTTAACACAATACAGGAGGCGGGTGCCGGCAGCAGAATCGCATTGCCGGCACCCTGCCGCTGACAGGGAGCTGCGATCAGAGGCAGTTAACCCCTTAGGTGCCGCACCTGAGGGGTTAACTGCTGATCTGCCAGTACCAGCCTCCTGTATAAAGGGGTAATTTATCATTGGTGGTGCAGTGTGCCCCCCCCCTCAACCCCCCATCCCATTAAAATCATTGGTGGCACAGTGCGCCAGCCCCTCTCAACCCCCCCAGTATTAAAATCATTGGTGGCAGTGGCCACAGGGACCTCTCCCCTCCCCCTCATTGGTGGTGCAGTGGCAGCTTCTGATCGGAGCCCCAGCTGTGTAAGCCTGGGGCTCCGATCAGTTACCATGGCAGCCAGGACGCTACAGAAGCCCTGGTTGCCATGGTAACATCCCTGATGCTGTGTGCACAAGGCACAGAGCAAGCAGGGTCAGTGTGAAGTCCTATTCACCCTGATAGAGCTGAATAGGACAAGGGATGAAAGATCCCAGGTTCTCGCCCCTAAGGCTACTTTCACACTTGCGTTCAGAGCGGATCCGTCTGAGACGGATCCGCTCATATAATGCAGACGGTGGATCCGTTCAGAACGGATCCGTCTGCATTATATTGTAAAAAAAATTATATATTTTTTTGATGCGGCCCACATAAACTTACATTTAGTTTTTTTGGCCCATGTTAGCCTTTGAGTTTGACATGCTTGCTCTACGGTATCTACTTAATCTCAGTTAAGAAATTTGCAGCGTATTCTTAAACTGTACATTTCAACATTCTCCTCATGTGTACAGGGTGTGAGAGGATGATGTGCTATTTTACTATCTGTAAATCAGAGATTTAAAGGCGTGTATGTTTCAGTTATCTGTCTATTATCCGGCTGGTGTCTGACTATATTTAATATTCATATCAGCCACATCTATTCTGCTGTTGTGTAAACATCTGTCAATTGCAGAAACAATGATTACTGGCCACTATCACATTGAGATGTAGAGGCACTTACACCCCCGAGTGTATATGATAAACAACACGGAACACAATGCTCCAGTGACTACTTCCCATCCCGCATCCGATGATCAGAGCTTTGAAAGGGCAAAACAAGCAAATGTATCACATTTTTCATTAATGCCTTGTAATTAGGGATGAGCGAACTCGAACTGTATAGTTCGGGTTCGTACCGAATTTTGGGGTGTCCGTGACACGGACCCGAACCCGGACATTTTCGTAAAAGTCCGGGTTCGGGTTCGGTGTTCGTCGCTTTCTTCGCGCTTTTGTGACGCTTTCTTGGCGCTTTTTGAAAGGCTGCAAAGCAGCCAATCAACAAGCGTCATACTACTTGCCCCAAGAGGCCATCACAGCCATGCCTACTATTGGCATGGCTGTGATTGGCCAGAGCACCATGTGACCCAGCCTCTATTTAAGCTGGAGTCACATAGCGCCGCCCGTCACTCTGCTCTGATTAGCGTAGGGAGAGGTTGCGGCTGCGACAGTAGGGCGAGATTAGGCAGATTAACTCCTCCAAAGGACTTGATTAACTGATCGATCTGCAGCTGTGGATCATTGAGCTGCTGATCCTCAATTGCTCACTGTTTTTAGGCTGCACAGACCGTTTGTCAGTCACATTTTTCTGGGGTGATCGGCGGCCATTTTGTGTCTTGTGGTGCGCCAGCACAAGCTGCGACCAAGTGCATTTAACCCTCAATGGTGTGGTTGTTTTTTGGCTAAAGCCTACATCAGGGTGAAGCTGTCACACCAAGTGCATTTAACCAGCAATAGTCTGTTCATTTTTTGGCCATATACAAAATCAGGGGCAAGCTGCGCCTGTCACCAAGTGCATTTAACCCTCAATGGTGTGGTTGTTTTTTGGCTAAAGCCTACATCAGGGTGAAGCTGTCACACCAAGTGCATTTAACCAGCAATAGTCTGTTCATTTTTTGGCCATATACTAAATCAGGGGCAAGCTGCGCCTGTCACCAAGTGCATTTAACCCTCAATGGTGTGGTTGTTTTTTGGCTAAAGCCTACATCAGGGTGAAGCTGTCACACCAAGTGCATTTAACCAGCAATAGTCTGTTTATTTTTTGGCCATATCCCAGTCTAATTCTGTCACTAAATCCATACCGGTCACCCAGCGCCTAAATACTAGGCCTCAAATTTATATCCAGCTAAATCTGTCCCTAGTGCTGTAGCTGGGCGAGTTATTTAGTGTCCGTTCAAGCACATTTCTTGTTCTGGGTTGAAATACAATTCCCAATTTAGCAATTTCATAATTTAGTGGTTTCTGCTATATCAGAGCTATTTGAAATCTATCCCTAAAAGGGTATATAATATTCAAGGTGCACATTGGGTCATTCAGAATAACTTCACACACACCCGCTACTGTGTATTTCCAAGTCTAATTCTGTCACTAAACCCATACCTGTCACGCAGCGCCTAAATACTAGGCCTCAAATTTATATCCAGCTAAATCTGTCCCTAGTGCTGTAGCTGGGCGGGTTATTTAGTGTCCGTTCAAGCACATTTCTTGTTCTGGGTTGAAATACAATTCCCAATTTAGCAATTTCATAATTTAGTGGTTTCTGCTATATCAGAGCTATTTGAAATCTATCCCTAAAAGGGTATATAATATTCAAGGTGCACATTGGGTCATTCAGAATAACTTCACACACACCCGCTACTGTGTATTTCCAAGTCTAATTCTGGCACTAAACCCATACCTGTCACCCAGCGCCTAAATACTAGGCCTCAAATTTATATCCCGCTAAATCTGTCCTTAGTGCTGTAGCTGGGCGAGTTATTTAGTGTCCGTTCAAGCACATTTCTTGTTCTGGGTTGAAATACAATTCCCAATTTAGCAATTTCATAATTTAGTGGTTTCTGCTATATCAGAGCTATTTGAAATCTATCCCTAAAAGGGTATATAATATTCAAGGTGCACATTGGGTCATTCAGAATAACTTCACACACACCCGCTACTGTGTATTTCCAAGTCTAATTCTGGCACTAAACCCATACCTGTCACCCAGCGCCTAAATACTAGGCCTCAAATTTATATCCCGCTAAATCTGTCCTTAGTGCTGTAGCTGGGCGAGTTATTTAGTGTCCGTTCAAGCACATTTCTTGTTCTGGGTTGAAATACAATTCCCAATTTAGCAATTTCATAATTTAGTGGTTTCTGCTATATCAGAGCTATTTGAAATCTATCCCTAAAAGGGTATATAATATTCAAGGTGCACATTGGGTCATTCAGAATAACTTCACACACACCCGCTACTGTGTATTTCCAAGTCTAATTCTGGCACTAAACCCATACCTGTCACCCAGCGCCTAAATACTAGGCCTCAAATTTATATCCCGCTAAATCTGTCCTTAGTGCTGTAGCTGGGCGAGTTATTTAGTGTCCGTTCAAGCACATTTCTTGTTCTGGGTTGAAATACAATTCCCAATTTAGCAATTTCATAATTTAGTGGTTTCTGCTATATCAGAGCTATTTGAAATCTATCCCTAAAAGGGTATATAATATTCAAGGTGCACATTGGGTCATTCAGAATAACTTCACACACACCCGCTACTGTGTATTTCCAAGTCTAATTCTGGCACTAAACCCATACCTGTCACCCAGCGCCTAAATACTAGGCCTCAAATTTATATCCCGCTAAATCTGTCCTTAGTGCTGTAGCTGGGCGAGTTATTTAGTGTCCGTTCAAGCACATTTCTTGTTCTGGGTTGAAATACAATTCCCAATTTAGCAATTTCATAATTTAGTGGTTTCTGCTATATCAGAGCTATTTGAAATCTATCCCTAAAAGGGTATATAATATTCAAGGTGCACATAGGGTCATTCAGAATAACTTCACACACACGCTTCTGTGCATTTCCAAGTCTAATTCTGTCACTAAATCCATACCGGTCACCCAGCGCCTAAATACTAGGCCTCAAATTTATATCCAGCTAAATCTGTCCCTAGTGCTGTAGCTGGGCGAGTTATTTAGTGTCCGTTCAAGCACATTTCTTGTTCTGGGTTGAAATACAATTCCCAATTTAGCAATTTCATAATTTAGTGGTTTCTGCTATATCAGAGCTATTTGAAATCTATCCCTAAAAGGGTATATAATATTCAAGGTGCACATAGGGTCATTCAGAATAACTTCACACACCCGCTACTGTGCATTTCCAAATCTAATTCTGTCACTAAACCCATACCTGTCACCCAGCGCCTAAATACTAGGCCTCAAATTTATATCCCGCTAAATCTCTCGTTACCGCTGTCCTGTTGTGGCTGGGAAAGTTATTTAGTGTCCGTCAAAGCACATTTTTTGTTCTGGGTTGAAATACAATTCCCAATTTAGCAATTTCATAATTTAGTCGTTTCTGCTATATCAGAGCTATTTGAAATCTATCCCTAAAAGGGTAGATCATATTGAAGGTGCACATAGGGTCATTCAGAATAACTTCACACACACGCTTCTGTGCATTTCCAAGTCTAATTCTGTCACTAAATCCATACCGGTCACCCAGCGCCTAAATACTAGGCCTCAAATTTATATCCCGCTGAATTTGAATACAATACATTGGGCCAAATAATATATTTGTTGTTGTGGTGAACCATAACAATGAGAAAAACATCTAGTAAGGGACGCGGACGTGGACATGGTCGTGGTGGTGTTAGTGGACCCTCTGGTGCTGGGAGAGGACGTGGCCGTTCTGCCACATCCACACGTCCTAGTGTACCAACTACCTCAGGTCCCAGTAGCCGCCAGAATTTACAGCGATATATGGTGGGGCCCAATGCCGTTCTAAGGATGGTAAGGCCTGAGCAGGTACAGGCATTAGTCAATTGGGTGGCCGACAGTGGATCCAGCACGTTCACATTATCTCCCACCCAGTCTTCTGCAGAAAGCGCACAGATGGCGCCTGAAAACCAACCCCATCAGTCTGTCACATCACCCCCATGCATACCAGGGAAACTGTCTCAGCCTCAAGTTATGCAGCAGTCTCTTATGCTGTTTGAAGACTCCGCTGGCAGGGTTTCCCAAGGGCATCCACCTAGCCCTTCCCCAGCGGTGAAAGACATAGAATGCACTGACGCACAACCACTTATGTTTCCTGATGATGAGGACATGGGAATACCACCTCAGCATGTCTCTGATGATGACGAAACACAGGTGCCAACTGCTGCGTCTTTCTGCAGTGTGCAGACTGAACAGGAGGTCAGGGATCAAGACTGGGTGGAAGACGATGCAGGGGACGATGAGGTCCTAGACCCCACATGGAATGAAGGTCGTGCCACTGACTTTCACAGTTCGGAGGAAGAGGCAGTGGTGAGACCGAGCCAACAGCGTAGCAAAAGAGGGAGCAGTGGGCAAAAGCAGAACACCCGCCGCCAAGAGACTCCGCCTGCTACTGACCGCCGCCATCTGGGACCGAGCACCCCAAAGGCAGCTTCAAGGAGTTCCCTGGCATGGCACTTCTTCAAACAATGTGCTGACGACAAGACCCGAGTGGTTTGCACGCTGTGCCATCAGAGCCTGAAGCGAGGCATTAACGTTCTGAACCTGAGCACAACCTGCATGACCAGGCACCTGCATGCAAAGCATGAACTGCAGTGGAGTAAACACCTTAAAACCAAGGAAGTCACTCAGGCTCCCCCTGCTACCTCTTCTGCTGCTGCCGCCTCGGCCTATTCTGCTGCTGCCGCCTCGGCCTCTTCCTCCGCCTCTGGAGGAACGTTGGCACCTGCCGCCCAGCAAACAGGGGATGTACCACCAACACCACCACCACCACCTCCGTCACCAAGCGTCTCAACCATGTCACACGCCAGCGTTCAGCTCTCCATCTCACAAACATTTGATAGAAAGCGTAAATTCCCACCTAGCCACCCTCGATCCCTGGCCCTGAATGCCAGCATTTCTAAACTACTGGCCTATGAAATGCTGTCATTTAGGCTGGTGGACACAGACAGCTTCAAACAGCTCATGTCGCTTGCTGTCCCACAGTATGTTGTTCCCAGCCGGCACTACTTCTCCAAGAGAGCCGTGCCTTCCCTGCACAACCAAGTATCCGATAAAATCAAGTGTGCACTGCGCAACGCCATCTGTGGCAAGGTCCACCTAACCACAGATACGTGGACCAGTAAGCACGGCCAGGGACGCTATATCTCCCTAACTGCACACTGGGTAAATGTAGTGGCAGCTGGGCCCCAGGCGGAGAGCTGTTTGGCGCACGTCCTTCCGCCGCCAAGGATCGCAGGGCAACATTCTTTGCCTCCTGTTGCCACCTCCTCCTTCTCGGCTTCCTCCTCCTCTTCTTCCACCTGCTCATCCAGTCAGCCACACACCTTCACCACCAACTTCAGCACAGCCCGGGGTAAACGTCAGCAGGCCATTCTGAAACTCATATGTTTGGGGGACAGGCCCCACACCGCACAGGAGTTGTGGCGGGGTATAGAACAACAGACCGACGAGTGGTTGCTGCCGGTGAGCCTCAAGCCCGGCCTGGTGGTGTGTGATAATGGGCGAAATCTCGTTGCAGCTCTGGGACTAGCCAATTTGACGCACATCCCTTGCTTGGCGCATGTGCTGAATTTGGTGGTGCAGAAGTTCATTCACAACTACCCCGACATGTCAGAGCTGCTGCATAAAGTGCGGGCCGTCTGTTCGCGCTTCCGGCGTTCACATCCTGCTGCTGCTCGCCTGTCTGCGCTACAGCGTAACTTCGGCCTTCCCGCTCACCGCCTCATATGCGACGTGCCCACCAGGTGGAACTCCACCTTGCACATGCTGGACAGACTGTGCGAGCAGCAGCAGGCCATAGTGGAGTTTCAGCTGCAGCACGCACGGGTCAGTCGCACTACAGAACAGCACCACTTCACCACCAATGACTGGGCCTCCATGCGAGACCTGTGTGCCCTGTTGCGCTGTTTCGAGTACTCCACCAACATGGCCAGTGGCGATGACACCGTTATCAGCGTTACAATACCACTTCTATGTCTCCTTGAGAAAACACTTAGGGCGATGATGGAAGAGGAGGTGGCCCAGGAGGAGGAGGAGGAGGAGGAGGAAGAGGGGTCATTTTTAGCACTTTCAGGCCAGTCTCTTCGAAGTGACTCAGAGGGAGGTTTTTGGCAACAGCAGAGGCCAGGTACAAATGTGGCCAGCCAGGGCCCACTACTGGAGGACGAGGAGGACGAGGATGAGGAGGAGGTGGAGGAGGATGAGGATGAAGCATGGTCACAGCGGGGTGGCACCCAACGCAGCTCGGGTCCATCACTGGTGCGTGGCTGGGGGGAAAGGCAGGACGATGACGATACGCCTCCCACAGAGGACAGCTTGTCCTTATCCCTGGGCAGCCTGGCACACATGAGCGACTACATGCTGCAGTGCCTGCGCAACGACAGCAGAGTTGCCCACATTTTAACCTGTGCGGACTACTGGGTTGCCACCCTGCTGGATCCACGCTACAAAGACAATGTGCCCACCTTACTTCCTGCACTGGAGCGTGATAGGAAGATGCGCGAGTACAAGCGCACGTTGGTAGACGCGCTACTGAGAGCATTCCCAAATGTCACAGGGGAACAAGTGGAAGCCCAAGGCCAAGGCAGAGGAGGAGCAAGAGGTCGCCAAGGCAGCTGTGTCACGGCCAGCTCCTCTGAGGGCAGGGTTAGCATGGCAGAGATGTGGAAAACTTTTGTCAACACGCCACAGCTAACTGCACCACCACCTGATACGCAACGTGTTAGCAGGAGGCAACATTTCACTAACATGGTGGAACAGTACGTGTGCACACCCCTCCACGTACTGACTGATGGTTCGGCCCCATTCAACTTCTGGGTCTCTAAATTGTCCACGTGGCCAGAGCTAGCCTTTTATGCCTTGGAGGTGCTGGCCTGCCCGGCAGCCAGCGTTTTGTCTGAACGTGTATTCAGCACGGCAGGGGGCGTCATTACAGACAAACGCAGCCGCCTGTCTACAGCCAATGTGGACAAGCTGACGTTCATAAAAATGAACCAGGCATGGATCCCACAGGACCTGTCCGTCCCTTGTCCAGATTAGACATTAACTACCTCCCCATAACCATATATTATTGGACTCCAGGGCACTTCCTCATTCAATCCTATTTTTATTTTCATTTTACCATTATATTGCGATGCTACCCAAAGTTGAATGAACCTCTCCTCTGCCTGTGTGCTAGGCCTAAATATATGCCAATGGACTGTTGCAGTGGTGGCTGACGTGAAGCCTCATTCTCTGCTATGACATGCAGACTAATTCTCTGCTGACATGAAGACAGATTCTCTGTTACGGGACCTCCCTCCTCTGCCTGGGTGCTGGGCCTAAATATATGCCAATGGACTGTTGCAGTGGTGGCTGACGTGAAGCCTCATTCTCTGCTATGACATGCAGACTGATTCTCTGCTGACATGAAGCCAGATCGTCTGTTACGGGACCTCTCTGCTCTGCCTGTGTGCTAGGCCTAAATATATGCCAATGGACTGTTGCAGTGGTGGGTGACGTGAAGCCTCATTCTCTGCTATGACATGCAGACTGATTCTCTGCTGTCATGAAGCCAGATTGTCTGTTACGGGACCTCTCTGCTCTGCCTGTGTGCTAGGCCTAAATATATGCCAATGGACTGTTGCAGTGGTGGCTGACGTGAAGCCTCATTCTCTGCTATGACATGCAGACTAATTCTCTGCTGACATGAAGACAGATTCTCTGTTACGGGACCTCCCTCCTCTGCCTGGGTGCTGGGCCTAAATATATGCCAATGGACTGTTGCAGTGGTGGGTGACGTGAAGCCTCATTCTCTGCTATGACATGCAGACTAATTCTCTGCTGACATGAAGCCAGATTGTCTGTTACGGGACCTCTCTCCTCTGCCTGTGTGTGTGCTGGGCCTAAATATATGCCAATGGACTGTTGCAGTGGTGGCTGACGTGAAGCCTCATTCTCTGCTATGACATGCAGACTAATTCTCTGCTGACATGAAGACAGATTCTCTGTTACGGGACCTCTCTCCTCTGCCTGGGTGCTGGGCCTAAATATATGCCAATGGACTGTTGCAGTGGTGGCTGACGTGAAGCCTCATTCTCTGCTATGACATGCAGACTAATTCTCTGCTGACATGAAGACAGATTCTCTGTTACGGGACCTCCCTCCTCTGCCTGGGTGCTGGGCCTAAATATATGCCAATGGACTGTTGCAGTGGTGGGTGACGTGAAGCCTGATTCTCTGCTATGACATGCAGACTAATTCTCTGCTGACATGAAGACAGATTCTCTGTTACGGGACCTCTCTCCTCTGCCTGTGTGTGTGCTGGGCCTAAATATATGCCAATGGACTGTTGCAGTGGTGGCTGACGTGAAGCCTCATTCTCTGCTATGACATGCAGACTAATTCTCTGCTGACATGAAGACAGATTCTCTGTTACGGGACCTCCCTCCTCTGCCTGGGTGCTGGGCCTAAATATATGCCAATGGACTGTTGCAGTGGTGGCTGACGTGAAGCCTCATTCTCTGCTATGACATGCAGACTGATTCTCTGCTGACATGAAGCCAGATCGTCTGTTACGGGACCTCTCTGCTCTGCCTGTGTGCTAGGCCTAAATATATGCCAATGGACTGTTGCAGTGGTGGGTGACGTGAAGCCTCATTCTCTGCTATGACATGCAGACTGATTCTCTGCTGTCATGAAGCCAGATTGTCTGTTACGGGACCTCTCTGCTCTGCCTGTGTGCTAGGCCTAAATATATGCCAATGGACTGTTGCAGTGGTGGGTGACGTGAAGCCTCATTCTCTGCTATGACATGCAGACTGATTCTCTGCTGTCATGAAGCCAGATTGTCTGTTACGGGACCTCTCTGCTCTGCCTGTGTGCTAGGCCTAAATATATGCCAATGGACTGTTGCAGTGGTGGGTGACGTGAAGCCTCATTCTCTGCTATGACATGCAGACTGATTCTCTGCTGACATGAAGCCAGATTGTCTGTTACGGGACCTCTCTCCTCTGCCTGTGTGCTAGGCCTAAATATATGCCAATGGACTGTTGCAGTGGTGGCTGACGTGAAGCCTCATTCTCTGCTATGACATGCAGACTAATTCTCTGCTGACATGAAGCCAGATTGTCTGTTACGGGACCTCTCTCCTCTGCCTGGGTGCTGGGCCTAAATTTATGACAATGGACTGTTGCAGTGGTGGCTGACGTGAAGCCTGATTCTCTGCTATGACATGCAGACTGATTCTCTGCTGACATGAAGCCAGATCCTCTGTTACGGGACCTCTCTCCTCTGCCTGTGTGTGTGCTGGGCCTAAATATATGCCAATGGACTGTTGCAGTGGTGGCTGACGTGAAGCCTCATTCTCTGCTATGACATGCAGACTGATTCTCTGCTGACATGAAGCCAGATTCTCTGTTACGGGACCTCTCTCCTCTGCCTGTGTGTGTGCTGGGCCTAAATATATGCCAATGGACTGTTGCAGTGGTGGCTGACGTGAAGCCTCATTCTCTGCTATGACATGCAGACTAATTCTCTGCTGACATGAAGACAGATTCTCTGTTACGGGACCTCTCTCCTCTGCCTGTGTGTGTGCTGGGCCTAAATATATGCCAATGGACTGTTGCAGTGGTGGCTGACGTGAAGCCTCATTCTCTGCTATGACATGCAGACTAATTCTCTGCTGACATGAAGACAGATTCTCTGTTACGGGACCTCTCTCCTCTGCCTGGGTGCCGGGGCCTAAATATCTGAGAATGGACTGTTCCAGTGGTGGGTGACGGGAAGCCAGATTCTCTGCTATGGAACCTCTCTCCAATTGATTTTGGTTAATTTTTATTTATTTAATTTTTAATTTAATTCATTTCCCTATCCACATTTGTTTGCAGGGGATTTACCTACATGTTGCTGCCTTTTGCAGCCCTCTAGCTCTTTCCTGGGCTGTTTTACAGCCTTTTTAGTGCCGAAAAGTTCGGGTCCCCATTGACTTCAATGGGGTTCGGGTTCGGGACGAAGTTCGGATCGGGTTCGGATCCCGAACCCGAACATTTCCGGGATGTTCGGCCGAACTTCTCGAACCCGAACATCCAGGTGTTCGCTCAACTCTACTTGTAATGAAATATTGTTTCTTGAAAAAAAAAAAATTACTGAATGGATATGTTTTTCGAATAATCTGGACAAAGTAAGTCACTTTGTGTTTTTTTTTTGTTTTTTTTTTAGAACCTGGGTCCTTTATTAAGTAATTGAACTCTATAGAGAAGGCAGTCATGATCAGCAAATGGGGATCAGCCAACCATGTTCTTCCCATGTATGGGGTAGGACCTGCACTTATCAGACATTTATTATGGAATACTTCAGTGCCAGACTGGGGTTCCTTGGGTCCTCCAGAGGAGATGATTCTGAGGACCCAGCCTCCATTTATGCAGAACATGTACTTGTTCACTAAATTGCATCATAATCTTTGTAGTTCACATTATAGTTCTCATTGTCTCATGAATAGGATCTAATAGGTTATACGTGACTCATCCAGTGAGGAACAGACCCTAAGGGAACTTTTCACTTGATCAGTACAGTGGATAGATGGGCTGATGACTGGCCCAATAAATGTTCCTACAACTATTGGTCTTTTTAAAAAACCCTTAAAGTGGCACTGTACTTTCAATATTTTTTTTTATAGGGACATATCAAAAGTTTAGACCAGTAGGGGTCTGAATGCTGAGACCCCCATAGACCACCACAGGACTCTCTTAGCGCAGTCTCTCACCTTGCTGCAGGACTGAAGCAAGATGGACGCAATAGAAAGTCTATGGGACCCTCTCATGCAGCAAGGAGAGAGAGTGCACTAAGTGAGCACTTCTCTCCCCTCTTTCTAGAGATCGGTGGGGGTCTCAGCACTCAGACCCCCACTGAGTTAAACTTTTGATATGTCCCTATGACATATCAAAAGGTTACTGAAACTACAGCATCACTTTAAAGAAAGTCAGCAAATTCACTGATAAACCAGGTCCAATGTCTTGTAGGACTAGCTTGAATGTAATGATACCTTTCACTTAGTAATCAATTGCTTCATTCTGAAGAAAAAGTACTGTACTTTTCATCCATATGCAAACTAGCAGTTAAGTGCGCCGAGGGTGGACCCAACCCAGTCTGTGCACCCTTGCCCCTCCTTCTCCCTCTGCCAGACCTTCCATCCCTTTCTTGATTGACTGGGCCAGGCTCCTGCATATGGCCCTGTCAATCAAGGGCAGTGAAGGGCTGGCTAGACCTTTAGGGCCCATTATTGTGTCAGAACCTGGTCCTAGGGTCTTTTGGTACTCTAGTGGGCCAGTCCAACTCTGTGGTCCTTTTTTCTCTTGTTACATAGTGACTTCAACTTGATCATCAGAAATCTTCGATTTTCACATACTTACCAGTACTCTCATGAACACCATTTAAGAGAAATTATTGGTAAGGTTTTACTTTAATGTAAGTTTCTGCGGAATACATTTAAGGACTCCTTGAAACAACCATTAAAGAAATGGAATGAAAAGAATAACAATGAATGACTCACGGGCCATCAGGTATTTGTGTTCCTATGACACATAGTCTCAGGTCCTCCTGGAGGGGGGGGACCCAACTCCTCTTTTGCAGTCAAGATAACAAAATTAATCACCAAGACGAGGACATTGTGTGCTTCCAGAGTAGTTTAACTCTGCACTAATCTCACATAACATGGCCCATAATTGCCTTTCTACTTGACCACTTTTCGCATTATGGTAAATTGTTTCTTCTTCATAAGAAAATACTTAGTTCATTTATTAGATATATTCACTTAACATGTTCTTCTGCTTCCCAGTAACATTAAAGGAAAAATATATATACTGGAGTCTATTTAAAAAAAAAATTTATTCCTGTCTTGGGTTGTTCTGGCTTTGTATAAACCCTTTGGTGATAGATTATTTTATATAAGGAGATGGCGCTGGTCCTTAATATTTTGCTGTGCTTTGTATTTTACCCTCCTTGTGTGTGTTTCCCTCAGGTACCTATACTTGTGCTCTCCCTGTCATGTTGGTTGTCCCTCTGGTCTTCTGTGCAAGGTTTCGTGCCGCTGAACAGAGGGAGCAGTGACTAAGGCGGTGTTAGCCCTGGGCATGGAAATGGCGCCATGTACCATTGTATCAAAAAACTCTCCCTGACAAAGCTGTGAATCAACACTCGGGAGGGCACTGGGATGCATCAGCCTGCAACATTTAATGCAGCTTCTTGCAGAGAGAAAAAGACCGATTAACAGCTATCTCCCTGACCTCTCCATACACATGAATTCTTGGCTCGGCCAGATATAAGTGTGTCCTGAATTGGCAGAGAGGAGAAAGCTGCTCCCAGATACATCTGATGGGAGCTTATCTGCCCAATTTCACCTGCCCTTTCATTATCTCTGGTCAGGGGCATAATGATTCCAGTTGCAGTGGTGTTGACCAGTGTTGGGTGAGCATGCTCAGCCGAACAGTAGTTCGGCTTGAGCATCGCGATGCTTGGCACATCGCGGTGTTCGGCCAAATACCGTATGTGCTCGAGCGCGATGCTCGAGTCTTCTCCCCGCACGGTTTTTGGCTGCTACACAGCCAATAAACGTGCAGGTAAGTAATGCCATTCACTGTAATGCCGTAGCCATGTTGGCTGCTGGCATTACAGTGATTGGCTGGCCGGAAGAGGGACATGAGGAGATCTTGTGCCCTGATTCCCAAACTCTGGAGCATCCACAGTCAGAAGAAGATGACTGTGGGGATCGCCAATTACTGTTTCACGAGGTGGATGATGATGATGAGACAGAGTTGCCAATAAGTCAACCGAAACTAGTGCCTCAAAAGGTTCGTGATGAGGACACAGTTGTCAATAACTGAGGTTGTTGTTAGGTCAACAAGTCAGGAGGATCGCACCGCAACAGGCTGGAAGAGGCAGTGGGGTGGCAAAAGGGAGAAGGCGGGCCACACCAAACAGGCCTGCAACTGTTCCCCCGGAGCACCCTCTTCCGGCAATCTCCCTTGCCAATGGGTAGGTGTTCCGCAGTCTGTCGCTTTTTTTAGGAAAGTGTGGACGATAAAAGAATTGTCATTTGCAACCTGTGTCATACCAAAATGAGCAGGGGTGAACACTAGCAACCTCACCACCACCAGCATGATCCGCCACATGGCATTGACGCACTGTAATAGGCGGGCCGAAAGTCTGGGTCCAAAACTAGTGTCTGCAGGTCACACCACTGCCTCCTCTTTCCCTGTGTTATATGCTGGCCTATCCCCTGTCCAAGACGCAGGCCCAGATGCCTCCCACCATGCACCTGGACCTTCGCAAGCACCATCAGCTAGCACATCCACTTCTGTGTCCCAGCGCAGCATACAAATGTCTTTTCCCCTTTGAACGAAAGCGCAAATACCCAGCCACCCACCCACAGACCATTTAGGCTTGTGGACACTGAGACTTTCTGCAGCCTGATGACGGTGGCTGTCCCGCGGTACTCTGTCCCCAACCGCCAATATTTTTCACAGTGTGCAGTCCCAGCCTTACACTAGTATGTGTCCCGTAACATCACTCGTGCCCTGACCAACGCAGTTATTGGGAAGTTCCACTTAACAACTGACACATGACAAGTGCTTTTGGCCAGGGACACTACATTTCCCTTACGGCACACTGGGTGAACCTTGTGGAGGCCGGGAACAAGTCGCACCCTATGATGGCACAGGTGCTACCGACGCCAAGGATTGTGGGCCCTACTTCCATCAGGGTTTCCGCCACCACCTACGTTAGTGGCTGTAACCCCCCCTTCTCCTCCTCCGCCTCCTCCACTTCTGAATTATCATCTTGCAGGACCAGTCAGACATCTGTCAGTAGCTGGAAGCAGTGTAGCACTGCAGTGGGAAAGCGGCAAGAGGCCGTGCTTAAACTGATCTGCTTAGGTGACAAACAGCACACCGCCATAGAGCTGTGGCAGGGAGTAAGGGACCAGACTGAATTGTGGCTCTCGCCACTCAACCTAGAACCAGGCATGGTTGTGTCTGATAATGGCCATAACTTGGTGGCGTTTTTATTTTGGAGCTCGGCAAGCTCACACACATACCAAGCCTAGCCCACGTGTTCAACCTAGTGGTTCAGTGGTTTCTCAAAACCTACCCCAATTTGCCAGAGCTACTGGTGAAGGTGTGCCGCGTGTGTGCCCATTTTCGCAAGTCATCGACAGCTTCCATCGGTCTGGCAACGCTGTATCAGTCAATCGTTTGCAATTGCCAGCTCATTGACTGTTGTGCGACGTGAGCATGCACTGGAACTCCACGTTCCACATATTGACCAGGCTTTGTGAACAGCAGAGGGCAGTAGTGGAAAACCAGCTGCCACATGGTCGTTTCCTTTCCAGTCAGCTTCCGCTCTTCACAAGTGACGAGTGGGCATTGATGTCTGACCTATGCGAGGTTTTACGCAACTTTGAGGAATCAACAGAGATGGTGAGCGGCGATATCACTATTATAAGCGTAACCATGCCACTTCTGTGTCTAATGAAACGCTCGCTGCTCACAATTAAGGCAAACTTTTTGCATGTGGAAGAGGTGGAAATGGCGGAAGAAAGTACACAGGGTGATAGCCAGACCACCCTCAGTTTGTCTTCTCAGCACGAATTGGATGATGATGATGAGGAGGAGGAACAGGAGCCAGATGCCTCCGCTACAGAGGGTAGTATCCATGGAAGTTTTATTCCATCTGTTCAGTGTAGATGGGTAGAAGAGGAGGAATAGGATGAGGAGATTGAGAGTCATCCTCCTGATGAGGACAGCAAAGTCTTATCTGTTGGGACTCTGGCACACATAGCTGACTTTAGGTTAGGCTGCCTTTCCCGTGACCCTCATGTTGTACGCATTTTGGCCAACACCGATTACTGGTTGTTCACCCTTCTCGACCCATGCTACAAATAGAACTTCTCATCTCTTATTCCTGTGGTGGAGAGTAGTGTTGGGCGCGAATATTCAAATCGCAAATATTAATCGCGACTATCGGCACTCGCGAATATTTAGAATATAGTTATATATATTCACAATTTCGAATATTCTAGATTTTTTTTTTCCATCAGTAACCTCTCTTCTTGCTTGTGGGCCAATGAGAAGGCTGCAATATCTTTGTCTGAGCTTAGCAATTCCCTAGCAACCAATAGGAAAGTTGCCTGCCCCTTATTATATAATAACCTCCCTAGCAGCCATTTTCTACAGTTTTTCTACAGTTCTGAGAGAGACAGCAGTGTCATTGCTGTGCTCTGTGCTTTCCACACTACATTAGATAGATACCTCAAAAGTAGGGGAAAAACAGCAGTGCGTCTTATGGGGCGAATCCTGCGGCCGTCGGGTGTATCGGCTGAGAGGGAGGAGGGGCTGGGGGCCGGCATCTGGTTCTGTAATAGCAGCAGGGCCCGGTGCAGTCACTGTATTCTACTTCACCGGGCCCCGCTCACAGTAGTATAATCATATCTAACCTGTAGGTATTGTTAAACTATTCAAATCATCTGAAATCCAGCGCATGTACTACTAACTTCGTAGCAGTCAGGAGGCCGGGAGGGCGGCAGCATAACTCACTACGTCACACGCCTGCTCCGCCCACTTTATGAATGAAGCAGGCGGCGTAGGTGCGAGATGTAGTGAGTCTTGCTGCCCACGCCCACCCAGCCTCCTGGCTGCTACGAAGTTAGTAGTACATGCGCTGGATTTCAGATGATTTGAATAGTTTAACAATACCTACAAGTTAGATATTATACTACAGTGAGCGGGGCCCGGTGTAGTCAAATACAGTGACTGCACCGTGCCCCGCTGCCATTACAAAACCAGATGCCAGCCCCCATTCACTACACAGGACACTGTTATGGGGGATTTGTGGATGACACATTAGATAGGATGCTATTTATGTGTCATCCACAGATTCCCCCATAGCAGTGTCATGCCATCCACAGATGCCCCCATAACAGTGACACCCACAGATGCCCCCATAACAGTGCAAAGGTCTGTTATGCCCCCATAATGATCCCCCATAACAGTGCCATCCACAGATGCCCCCATAACAGATGCCCCATAAAGATCCCCCATAACAGTGCCATCCACAGATGCCCCCATAACAGTGCCATCCACAGATCCCCCATAACAGTGCCATCCACAGATGCCCCCATAACAGTGTCATCAACAGATGCCCCCATAACAGTGCCATCCACAGATGCCCCCATAACAGTGCCATCCACAGATGCCCCCATAACAGTGCCATCCACAGATGCCCCCATAACAGTGCCATCCACAGATCTCCCATAATAGTGTCATCCACAGACCACCATTAGTTTGGTAAAAAAAAATAAAAAAATCTTATTTTCCTCCTCTAAAATCTAGGTGCTTCTTATGGTCCGGTGTGTCTTATATGGCGAAAAATACGGTAGTTAGATACAGATGTAGCAGGGGTAACACTCACACTCTTAACTCAAATTTCTTAACTCATCGCGTTATCTTGAAACAAAATCCATTGAAAAGCAATTGCTTAACGCATCTAGTTGCATTTAGTTTAGCTAATATATATATATATATATATATATATATATAATACAGATAGTTAGTGGGAAATAGTCAGTGTAGGTTATATCCTGATATAGTGTAGCTGATAGGTTCTGCTGTCCATACATACATGCAGACCTGCTAAAATGTGAAGTTTCACGTATTGCGCCAAAATATTTGCATCATTAGTGCCAATTACTGCAATTGCAAATATATTGGAGCACTCTAACTGCATATAAAACCATTTTTAATGTTCTGCCGTGCCAACCATTTTCTCCAGTCTCAGGAAACTTCTAGCTGCTTAGAAAATCCCAGACAAAGTGACCCACGCCTGTATTTCACGTGCATTCCGCGAATATTACATTGCCGATTTTTCTCACTCAAGAAAATAATCTCGAATTCGCGAGTATGGATAAAATACGGATGACATACGGATGTATTCTGTGTGCATTCCTTATTTTTGGCGGACCCATTGACTTGAATGGGGCCTCAGACAGTGATTTGCGGACAATAATAGGACATGCACTACTTTTTTGCAGAACGTAAATACGAAAACGGAATGCACATGGAGTACCTTCCGTTGTTTTTGCGGACCCATTGAAATGAATTGTTTCCCATACGGTCCACAAAAAAAAAATGGAAGCGGAAAGAAAATACGTTCATGTATGAGCCCTAATACTTATGAAAATGTGTACAAATCTGGGTCTTACTCCCCTTTTACTAAAATTCACGTCACCACCTATCCCTTGGTTGAACTTGATGAACTTATGTCTTTTTACAACCGTATTAACTATGTAAAACTTTGTCCTGATTTTAACTGTATCTGGGTCCTCAGCTGAACGCAATAGTGAAGCCAGGAGCCATTAGATCCCTTCTCCACCATATACCGGTCTGCGCACTAACAGCAGGTGCAATGCAATGACATCATAGTACATAGTACATAAGGCCGAAAAAAGACATTTGTCCATCCAGTTCGGCCTGTCATCCTGCAAGTTGATCCAGAGGAAGGCAAAAAAAAAACTGTGAGGTAGAAGCCAATTTTCCTCACTTTAGGGGAATAAAAAATTCCTTCCCGACTCCAATCAGGCAATCAGAATAACTCCCTGGATCAACGACCCCTCTCTAGTAGCTATAGCCTGAAATATTATTACACCCCAGAAATACATCCAGGCCCCTCTTGAATTCCTTTCTTGTACTCACCATCACCACCTCCTCAGGCAGAGAGTTCCATAGTCTCACTGCTCTTACCGTAAAGAATCCTCTTCTATGTTTGTGTACAAACCTTCTTTCCTCCAGACGCAGAGGATGTCCCCTCGTCACAGTCACAGTCCTCGGGATAAATAGCTGATGGGATAGATCTCTGTACTGTCCCCTGATATATTTATACATATTAATTAGATCTCCTCTCAGTCGTCTTTTTTCTAAAGTGAATAACCCTAATGTTGATAATCTTTCAGGGTACTGTAGTTGCCCCATTCCAGTTATTACTTTAGATGCCCTCCTCTGGACCCTCTCCAGCTCTGCTATGTCTGCCTTGTTCACAGGAGCCCAGAACTGTACAAAGTACTCCATGTGTGGTCTGACTAGCGATTTGTAAAGTGGTAGGACTATGTTCTTATCACGGGCATCTATGCCCCTTTTGATGCAACCCATTATCTTATTGGCCTTGGCAGCAGCTGCCTGACACTGGTTTTTGCAGCTTAGTTTGCTGTTTATTAAAATTCCTAGATCTTTTTCCATGTCAGTGTTACCGAGTGTTTTACCATTTAGCATGTACGGGTGACTTGCATTATTCCTTCCCATGTGCATAACTTTACATTTGTCAGTGTTAAACCTCATCTGCCACTTATCGATCCAGATCCCTCTGTAGTAGTATACTGTCCTCATCAGTGTTAATTACTTTACACAGTTTAGTGTCATCTGCGAAAATTGATATTTTACTATGCAAGCCTTCTACAAGATCATTAATAAATATATTGAAGAGAATAGGGCCTAATACAGACCCCCTGAGGTACTCCACTAGTGACAGTGACTCAATCTGAGTATTTACCATTAATAACCACCCTCTGTTTTCTATCATTGAGCCAGCTACTTACCCACTTACAGACGTTTTCTCCCAGTCCGAGCATTCTAATTTTATATACTAACCTTTTATGTGGTACAGTGTCAAATGCTTTGGAGAAGTCCAGATACACGACATCCATTGATTCGCCGCTGTCAAGTCTAGAACTTACCTCCTCATAGAAACTGATTAAATTAGTTTGACATGACCGATCCCTCACGAAGCCATGCTGATATGGCGTTATTTGCTTATTTTCGTGAAGATGCTCTAACATAGCATCTCTCAGAAAACCTTCAAACAGTTTACCCACAACAGATGTTAAACTTACCAGCCTATAGTTTCCAGGCTCTGTTTTTGAACCCTTTTTGAATATTGGCACCACATTTGCCATGCGCCAATCCTGTGGGACATCCCCTGTCAATATAGAATCTGCAAATATTAGAAATAAGGGTCTGGCTGTGACATTACTTAATTCCCTTAGGATACGGGGGTGTATGCCATCCGGTCCTGGCGATTTGTCTATTTTAATCTTTTTAAGTCGCTGATGTACTTCTTCCTGGGTCAGACAGGACACATTTAATGGGGAATTTATTTTTGCATTCTGCATGTCATCTGACGGTTTATTTTCCTCAGTGAATACATTGGAGAAAAAAATATTTAACAGCTTTGCTTTCTCCTTGTCGCTCTCTGCGCCTCCCCCCTCATTACTCTGTAAAGGGCCGACACCTTCAGATTTATACTTTTTAACATTTATATAATTGAAGAATATTTTAGGGTTAGTTTTACTCTCTTTGGCAATTAATCTCTCGGTCTCTAGTTTGGCCACTTTTATTAGTTTTTTTACATGTTCTATTTTTTTCCTTGTTCTATAGTTTTTCAGTGCTTCCGTGCTACCTTCCTGTTTTAGTGTTTTATATGCTTTCTTTTTGTCATTTATTGCTTTCTTTACAGTTCTGTTTATCCACATTGGTTTCTTTTTGTTCCTTAACCTTTTATTCCCATACGGTATGTACCTCTCACAATGAGATTTTAGGATGCTTTTAAAGATATCCCATTTTGTGGCTGTATTTTTATTTGTGAGGACTTTATCCCATTTAGTTAGGCCTATGGCCTCTCTTAGTTGGCTAAATTTAGCTTTTTTGAAGTTTGGTATTTTTGTTCCTCCCTGTAGAAAAGCTCTTTTGAATGATAATTGGAAGGTTATTACTTTGTGGTCACTATTTCCCAGGTGTCCCCCAACCTGCACGTTCTGTCAGGCCTATTGGTTAATACTAAGTCCAGTATGGCCGTCCCTCTAGTCGGGTCCTGAACCAGTTGGGTAAGGTAATTGTCTTTGATTATTGCCAAGAACTTGTTTCCTTTATGAGATATACAAGTTTCAGTTTCCCAGTCTATATCTGGGTAGTTGAAGTCCCCCATAATAACCACCTCATTATGATTTGCCGCCTCGTCTATCTCGTTTAGTAGTAGATTTTCTGTGGACTCTGGTATATTAGGTGGTTTATAGTAAACTCCTATTAGTAATTTATTATTGTTTTTCGCGCCTTGTATCTCTATCCACAGTGACTCCACATGTTCATGTCCCTCACTTATATCTTCACGGAGTGTGGGCTTTAGACCGGACTTTACATAAAGGCAGACCCCTCCCCCTCTCCGGTTTTGACGATCCTTTCTAAACAGACTGTAACCTTGTACATTAACTGCCCAGTCATAGCTATCATCCAGCCATGTCTCAGTTATTCCCACTATGTTACAGTCCTCCTCACACATCACTAATTCCAGTTCACCAGTTTTATTAGTCAGGCTTCTGGCATTAGTATACATACATTTGAGAGGTTTATGTATATTTTTTACCCTACACCTTTCCTTCTGAACTGTTCTAGTCCCTCCTTCCATTCCTCCCACAGTCCCATTACCTTGCCCCCGGTCTCTATCTGCATTATCTTCCCATCCTATAACATAATTACCCTCCCCCCCAGTCCCTAGTTTAAACACTCCTCCAACCTTCTAGCCATCTTCTCCCCCAACACAGCTGCCCCTTCCCCATTGAGGTGCAGCCCGTCCCTACGATAGAGCCTGTAGCCGATAGAGAAGTAGGCCCAGTTCTCCAGGAACCCAAACCCCTCCTTCCTACACCAGTTCTTGAACCACTTGTTGACCTCCCTAATCTCCCGCTGCCTTTCTTGTGTGGCCCGTGGTACAGGTAGTATTTCGGAAAATACTACCTTTGAGGTCCTTGCCCTAAGCTTTTGACCTAAATCCCTGAAATCATTTTTAAGGACTCTCCACCTACCCCTAACTTAGTCATAAATCAAACCCCAATAATTAACACCCCATAATTAGAAAAGGACCCCTGTAGTTCCCCAAAAAATATTCCTCAATTAAATAAAAGCCTACTAAAGAAAGACAAACCCTGATCGGACCCCCTTAGTACAGACACCAGACCCCCCATTATTACAGACTTTGGATCAGATCTCCTTTATCCTCTTCAGGAACCGGTATTTTGGACCTTAAAGGGAATGTGTGAATAGAAAATGACCAATTGCTTAAATCAAGTTTTTATGCTAAACATATATTTTTTGAATTTTTAGTGATTTTTTTTTAATTTTCCATGTGAAAACTTCCTAAAATCATGCACTTTTCACACTGGACACTAGGCCTAAAAATTGTCAACTACAGTGCATGGGCCATAGGAACAATAGACTGGAGGGGACTTAATTGCATTCTGTGAAAGAGTTTTCTAGACATGCTCTGCGATATGTGCAGAGGTCAGGAGCGAATAGTTGGGACATCCCCTAATGTGAATTATGGTTCCTGTGTTATCTATATATAGCGGTAATATCTGTTATTGTTGTCCTTCCTGTGATGACAATGCGATGACTACTGAAAAGTTACCAGTACAGAGCAGAAAGTCTCAACATATTCTTGGGCCTAGTGGCCAGTGTGAAAACTGCATTATTTTATTTATTTATTTTTTAATATAGGTTGACATGGAAAATTAAAACAAAAAAAACACCAACAATTCAAAAAATATTTTTAACATAAAAACATTATTTAAACAATAGGTCATTTTCTGATGACACATTCCCTTTAGGATGAAGCATTTTTTTCGTTATATCCTATCACATACTATAATTTTTAATTGTATGTTGCTGTATATATTAGACTTTTGCTATTCTATTATATTGAGGAATCGTACTATATGATATTTTAGTACAGCGTTTCTGAGATAGAGAAATGGACTATCTATCACTTCACACATGTATAGCTTTTGACTGAATTGTCAGTCTGGAGCAATTTCTCTTCTCTGAAACAACAGTGTAATTTTATATCTAAAAGAACAAAAACAACTAAAAAGAAAGAATGAAAGAAACACAATAAAAGCCTGGTAAGTTCTATAAAACCACCAATTTCCACACATCAAACACGAAATCTGGGATTAAACAACCGAAGTGTCATCCACCATATATTGATCATGAGTAAAAAATAACAGGTTAGGGTCCCATAAGGTAGTTTTTTTCGATCTTTTGCTCCAGAACATGTCAGATGGTGGGGCGCTTTAGCATAAAATCAATAGTTCAATGTTTGTATTTTACAGGAGATGGATATTTGTTTCTGATTATGTTTATATTTTATGCATTTTTTGCAAGTTATTATTATTTTTTTTTTATTTACTTGCTATGTTATGACAAAAAGGTCTCACTAATGAATGATGCATTATTTTTGTCATTTTTATTTTTTACCCTTGTATCAGGTTATAAATAATTTAATGTTAGGATCCTCAAGCTACAGAAATATATGAAAGAAGATTAGCCATAACATTCAAAAATAACATTGTGTAGACCTTCATCATGCTGCCTAAACAGGTCAGATCTGTCCACCAAGATGTTAACAGCAGATCCTTTAAAGGGATTGTCTCACTTGGAACATTGGTGTCATATCGCTAGAATATGCCACCATTGTCGGAAAGGTGCGGAACCTCTTCTGTCTCTAGAATGGAGCGCCCAAAGTTTGGGAAAGCGTACCATGCATGCGAAGATGCCCTTCATTCATTTCTATAGTAGCGCCAAAAATAGTCAAGAAGTGTGCTCAGCTATTTTCGGATGTACCATAGAAATGATTGGAGAGCGCACCATGCAAGAGCAGTCCCGTTCCATTCACTTTTATGGAACTGCCAAAAATATCTGAGCCAGCTCTTGGCCGCGCACAGTGTGCTCTCATTCTCTTTGGACGCTTAATTCTATAGATTGGTGTGGGTCCCAGAGGTGAGACCCACACCTATCTGAAATTTGAGGCATATGCTAACTATATGCCACCAGTGTTCCAGGTGAGACAACACTTTTAAGTCCTGTGTAAGCTGTGAGGTGTGGCTTTCATACTGTAGATTAGACTTGTTTTTCCAGCACATCTCACAGATGCTCGTTCAAATTAAGACTAGAGGAGGAGGCATTACCTTAACTATATTCCTCACATACTTTCTGACATTTTTGCCATGTGGACAGGGCATTATCCTGGTGAAGGAGACCACTAGCATTAAGGAATATTGTTGCCATAAAGAGGTGGACTTGTTCAGCGTGAGCAACCCAAAGAGGAGAGGCACTGTGACAGGTGCAGAGAGGATGAGAGTGGGTGTGGTGGCAATGAGAGAGATAGTAGTTCTCACAGAGGCTGATTCCACTCCAGCTCTCCCCTAGGCCGCAGCTGTAGAGGATGGAGGATTGCAACCCTTCTCCTCTGGGCACACCCTGGGATTGGGGGCCTCCTGCCTGAAGGTGGCTGGGGAGACCTTGATGGTGGATTGTTGGCAGGGTGCAAAGCAGGAGGACAGGCTGGTGGATGATGAAAACAATAATCACGCCAGCCTCCTTATGATGAATAACAGCCTCTTTACTGATGATGGGTGGCACAGTACAAAGATCAGTAGAAAGCACAGTTCTGAGGTATACAACATGAAAGGTTTCTCCCAGAGGCTGTGCATTAGAGCTGACAAGGTGTTGATCCCCTCTAAGGCTGGGTCCACACCTGAGCGTTTTACAGCAGATCAGGCTTCCTTCTTCCATCCATTTTTGATCCAGTTCTGATGCTCCTGTGCCTATTGTAGGCCTTTTCAGTGGTATAAAGGGGTCAGCATGGAGATACTGACCGGTCTGCAGCTGCATAGCTCCATATACAGCAAGCTTCTATACCCTGGGATTTCTGACACCTTTCTTTCTAGCTTTTTCAGCAATTTGTGATACAGTAGCTTTTTTCGGGGACTGGTCCAGGCGCGCTAGCTTTCACTCCCCACAATGAACTTAGGGTGCCCTATTACCATTTATCTTGCTTTTTATGTTGTTTTCAGATAATCTTAAGTTACATCTGTTGTGTTTCTTCTTTAATGTCTTTTACCTTATTTTTAATTCATTTATTATACTTTAGTTATTTTTTTCCCAAAAAGAGGACCTTTACTTTTAAGACCTTGTTCACAATTCTGTATTGTTGATGACATCCGTGACAAGACGGTCAGTGTTTCATCCGTGAAGGATCCATGTGTGGTTCGTGTGTCTGTTTTTTGCCCTACAAATTGGTTTTCAGAGTACTTCCTACCAATGATCAGGTATTCCTGATCCGTTGCTTTTCTACTGACCCACAATGGATCACCCCAGCTTATTTGTCGGGGATTGGCACACTCAGAGTGCAGACTTGCATGCCCTAATCCCAGGCAAACGAGCAGGTGTGACTACCTGTCCCTGTCACTCAAAGCTGGAGGGGACAGTAGGGGCAGTTAGGCGCTACGGTGACACCCTCATTACCCCAAGCAGTTCATTTGCATATTAAGAAAAATAAGAATTTCTCCGGAATGTGAACGGATGCAACACGGAAAATCCCGGGTCCTGGGTCCCACTGGAACGGACGAAGTCCAAGCAAACTTCAGTCAGCGCTGCAGTGTCCGAGCCCCAGTGCTGTGCTGGAGCTCGGACAGGCAAGTTGGGGACAAAAGTAGTCTTTGATTTTTTTTTTTCCATACTTTGCGATTCTTTTTCTATAAGGGTGTCTGCAGTGACTTGTGACATCTGTGCTGCAGTAGCGTGTGTGTGTCATGCCCAGATATTGGGGTAAAATATTAGCGAAAACAATTACCGTATTTTTCGCCCTATAAGACTCACTTCCCCCCCAAAAAAAAGTGGGGGGAAAATAGCAGTGCGTCTTATGGGGCGAATGCTGCAATTTTCAATGATACACGGCCGCCGTGATGCCGCACAGCGCGGTTGGCGGGTGTATCAACTGAGAGGGAGGAGAGGCTGGGGGTCGGCATCTGGGTTAGAAAAGACAGCGGTGACCGATGCAGTCCCTGTATTCTAATGCACAGGCCCCGCTCATTGTTGTATAATCTCATCTAACCTGTAGACATTGTTAAGATATAATAATCATGTGTAATCTAGCTTACAGCTAAATTCCGTAGCAGAGAGGAGGAGGCAGGCCAGGAGGGCAGGCGGGCGGCGCGTCACTCACTACATCATGCACCTGCGCCGCCCACTTTATGAATGAAGCAGGCGGCACGGGCGCGTCAAGTAGTGAGTGACGCGTCTCCCGCCCTCCCGGCCTGCCTGCCTCCTCCCTCCTACGGAACTTAGCTGTAAGTAATACAGCTGGATTACACATGAATATTATATCTTAACAATGCAGGTTAGATGAGATTATACAACAGTGAGCGGGGCCGGTGCATTAGAATACAGGGACTGCACCAGTCCCCGCTGTCATTCCTAATCCAGATGCCGGCCCCCAGCCCCTGTATTGGGGTCGTTCACACTGCGGAGACACTGTTATGGGGGGGATCTGTGGATGGCACATAGCATAAGATGCTATATATGTGTCATCCACAGATCCCCCCATAGCAGTGTCATCCACAGATCCTCCTATAGCTGTGTCATCCACAGATGTCCCCATAGCAGTGTCATCAACAGATGTCCCCATAACAGTGCCATTCAGAGATCCCCCATAACAGTGCCATCCAGAGAGCCCCCATAACAGTGTGTTATCCACAGATCCCCCATAACAGTGTGTAATCTGCAAATCCCAAATAACAGTGTCCTCCACAGATCCCCCATAACAGTGTGTCATCCACAGATCCCCCATAATAGTGTCATCCACAGACCACCATTAGTTAAAAACCCACCAAAAGAACACCTTTTGGTTCAAAATATATTTTTTTCATATTTTCCTCCTCAAAAACCTAGTTGCGTCTTATGGGCAGGTGTGTCCTATAGGGCGAAAAATACGGTGTATTTTTTCCATAATTTATCCACATTTTTCCTATAAACGGTCCCTGCAGTGAATTGTCACATCTGTGCTGCAATAGCATATGTGTGTCAGGGCCAGATATTTGGAAAAATATTACTGACAACAAATATATTTTTCCATAATTTTCCTATAAACGGTTCCTGCAGTGAATTGTCACATCTGTGCTGCAGTAGCTTGTGTGTGTCAGGCCCAGATATTGGGAAAAATATTAGCGAAAACAATTATATTTTTTCCATAATTTATCCACATTTTTCCTATAAAGGGTCTCTGCAGTGAATTGTTACATTTGTGCTGCAATAGCGGCTGTGTGTCAGGCACAGATATTGCGAAAAATATTAGCGAAAACAATTATATTTTTTCCATAATTTATCCATAATTTTCCTATAAAGGGTCCCTGCAGTGAATTGTTACATCTGTGTTGCAATAGCATCTGTGTGTCAGGGCCAGATATTGGGAAAAATATTACTGACAACAAATATATTTTTTCCATAATTTATCCATAAACAGTGTCTGCAGTGAATTTTCACATCTGCGCTGCAATAGCGTGTGAAATATACTTTCCTTTTTCCATACTTTTACGTACTTTTTCCATATACTGTGCTTGCTGTGAACTGTGACGTCCGTGCCACATCTTGTCAAGCGTGCTTATGACATTTATTATGAAGAAGGCGAGCATTAAGGGACGGGGAAGTGGCCGTGATGCTGGTGCACACAGAGGCCGTGGCCCTGGGCGCGTTGAAACTGTGCCTGCTGCCAGAGCACAAGAAAAACAATCATCCAAAATACCTAGCTTCATGTTCCAGTTTGCAGAGCGGCGCAGGACACCACTCTTGAAGTCAACCCAGTGCGAGCAGGTGGTCGGTTGGATTGCAAAGTCAGTTAAGCACCACCCTGTGTTCCACCAAGTCCAGTCTCAGTAGCCAGGAGTCTGGTCCACACAATCTTCACCCTGATCCTCCTTCCTCCCACCATTTACAGTCTGGCCAAACAAGTGATCCCACACTCGGATATTCCGAGGACCTCTTTACATCGTCATTAATTGATTTGTCCCTCTTGCCAAGCACGCTTGAAGAGGGACCTGAGATCTTGTACCCTGATTCCCAGAGTCACAAGAACATGACGGCAATTAGTGTTTAATGAGGTGGATGATGATGAGACACAGTTGCCAATGACTCAACCGCAATGACTGTCTCAAGAGGTTGAGGAAGAGGATGACAGATAGTTGTCAATCACTGAGGTTGTGGTTAGGTCAACAAATCAGGAGGATGATAAGAGTGAGGAAGTGGAAGAGGAGGTGATGGACGACGAGGTCACTGACCCAACCTGGGAAGTTGGCAATAAGCCGAGCGAGGAGAGCAGTACAGAGGGGGAGGGATCTGCAGCACTGAAAAAGGCTGGAAGAGGCAGTGAGGTGGCAAAAGGTAGAAGGCGGGCACCACCGAACAGGCCTGCAACTGTTCCTTGGCGCACCCCCTTGCGTAAATCTCCTTTGCCAAGGGGTAGGTGTTCGGCAGTTTTGAGAAAAGTGCAGACGACAAAAGAATAGTAGTTTGCAACCTGTGCAATACCAAAATGAGCCGGGGTGTGAACACTAGCAACCTCACCACCACCAGTATGATCTGCCACATGTCATCAAAGCACCCTATTAGGTGTGCCGAACGTCTGTGTCTGCGGGTCACACCACTGCCTCCTCTTCCCCTGTGTTAAGTGCTGGCCAATCCCCTGTTCAAAACGCAGGCCCGAATGCCTCCTGCCCTGCAACTGGACCTTTGCAAGCACCATCAGTGACCACATCCACTTCCCTGTCCCAGCGCAGCGTCCAAATGTCATTACCCCAGGCATTTGAACACAAGCGCAAATACCCAGTCACCCACCCACAGGCCATAGCATTAAATGTGCAGCTTTCCAAATTAATGGCCCTGGAAATGTTGCCATTTAGGCTTGTGGACACTAAGGCCTTCCGCAGCCTGATGTCGGTGGCCATCCCCCATTACGCAGTCTCCAGCCGCCACTATTTTTCAAGGTGTGCCGTGCCAGCCTTACACCAACATGTGTCCCTTAACATCACATGTGCCCTGGCCAACGCAGTTACTGGGAAGATCCACTTAACCACGGACACATGGACAAGTGTTTTCGGCCAGGGACGCTACATTTCCCTGACGGCACAATGGGTGAATGTTGTGGAGGTTGGTAGAGACTCGTACCCTGGGATGGCACAGGTACTACCGATGACAAGGATTGCGGGCCCCAATTCCATCAGGGTTTCCGCCACCACCTACATTAGCGGCTCCAAACCGCACTTCTCGTCCTCCGCCTCCTCCTCCACTTCCACCTCCGAATTATCCGCGTGCAGCACAGTTAGTCATCAGTCGGTAGCTGGAAGCAGTGTAGCACTGCAGTGGGGGAGTGGCAACAGACCATGCTGAAACTGATCTGCCTAGGTGACAAACAGCACACCGCCGCAGTATAAAATGCCCCTATACAGAGCCCCAATATAAAATTACCATGCTTTGTGGCCTCAGTAGATGCCCCTATAGTGCCCACCAATAATGTGCCAGTAAGAAGTGCCCCTATTGTGCCAGTAATAAGCTGTCACCGCTAGGTCTGTGAGAAGGTCTGTTAGACGTTCTTCTCTACCTCTTGCATGACGTTCTTTGTTTTGGTTTCACTTTGTTATCTCCTTTCCTTCTTCCAGCTGTCACCTATTTACACTAATTTTCTCCCTTTATATTCCCTCCCATACTGCCTCACTTTGCGGTTTATACATCTTCCTGGATGAGTTGTTCACTGCTGGAGCCTGCTTCTGCTGATTCCTCAGATAAGTCTGTTTCCTTTATTTGTGTTTCCTTGCTGGCTTGATTCTAGGTGACCCTAACTCCGTCCGTATTCAGTGCAGGGAGCCGGTGGTCGTGTCCCCTCACTATTATAGGGTTTTCAGGTGTCACATAGTATTAGGTACGTGGACATGCAACCGTCTACCATAAAGACCTTTGCATGGGCATAGCAGTCAGAGAGAGCTCTAGGGGTTTTATAGGGCTCACCCATATGCTCCTTAGTTTGGGATCAAGCCAGTCGTATGTTTATTTATAAGTTCCAGCTTTCTGCAACACCATCCGTGACATTATAAACCGCCATTACCGTCTTAAGCATGGATCCGGTTTCAGCCTTGATTGACCGCATGCAAGGTCTTTCGCTGGAGGTAGCAGATCTCCGTAAAACTGTGTCTCAGTTTCAGGTGACTGGTTCTGCTGGCGTTCATGGAGTTTGTTCCGAGCCTAAGATCTCGCTTCCGGATACGTTCTCCGGGGGTAGTGAGAATTTTGTTCACTTTAGAGAGGCTTGCAAACTCCATTTTCGCCTACTTCCCCATTCCTCTGGTGATGAAGAGCAGAGGGTGGGGATCATCATCTCGCTGTTCAGGGATAAGGCTCAGTCTTGGGCCTTTTTGCTGCCGGGCGGGGCACAGCCCCCTCCGATCGGTGGATGAATTTTTTGTAGCCCTGGGGCAGATATATGATGACCCGGATCGTATTGCTCTGGCTGAATCTAAACTGCATTTTTTATGCCAGGGTAAACAGTCCGCAGAGATATATTGTTCAGAATTTCGGAGATAGGCAGCTGATACTGGTTGGAATGATGGTGCACTCTGAAGTCAATTTTGCCATGGTCTTTTGGAAAGATTGAAAGATGCATTTGTTTTTCATGAGAGACCAGCATCGTTAGAGTCTGCCATGTCTCTAGCTGTTCGTATTGACAGGCGTCTTAGAGAGAGAGAGGATACTACTCCTTCCTGTCATATTCAGTCCAAGGACAGTGGGGCTGTCTCATTCAGCGCGCAGGGGTCTCAGTCTCTCTCAATCCCCTCTGAGCAGGAGGCCATGCAGCTGGGTTTGCTTGCCTCTGATAGTAGAGGATTCAGCTCTCAGAGGAGGGTTTGTTTCTGTTGTGGGGGTATAAATCATTTGGCTAATGTTTGCCCCTCTAGGAGATTCATGGAGTTTTCTGAGGGTAATAAAAGAAAAACAGAAAGAAAAAACCCTCTAAAAACTTTCCGTTTGCTACTATTTGCAAGGTTGATGCGGAAATTAAAGGTTTGCCATTTACTTGTAGTTCCCGTTTTCTCCTACCTGCCAGGGTGGCGCTAGACAGCAAGAACATTGTTTGTGAGATTTTTGTAGATAGTGAAGCAGGTGTCAATCTCATTGATAATCAATTTGCAATAACGCATGGTTTCCAGGTATGCACTTTGGCAAAGGATATACCTGTTTTTGCTATCGATTCCGCTCCACTTTCTCAAAGATCGTTAAAGGGCATAGTTCACAATATCCGTTTGACTGTGGGTTACGCTCATGTTGAGGATATGTCATGTTTCGTCTTAAGCGGATTACCTTCTCCTCTAGTGTTGGGGCTACCCTGGCTCACTAAACATAACCCCACCATTGATTGGCAAGCAAGGCAAATAAATGGTTGGAGTGACTTTTGCAGAGAGACTTGCCTCACGGCGTCTCTTTCAGAGGTTTCTACCAAGACTGTGCCATCTTTTCTCTCTGAATTTTCGGATGTGTTTTTCGAGAGTGGTGTCCAGGAGTTGCCCCTGCGCCAGGAGTATGACTGCCCTATTAATCTCATCCCAGGCGCAAAAACTGCCAAAATCTCGTTTATACAATCTCTCCCAACCTGAAAGAGTCACTATGCGTACCTATATCTCTGAGAGCCTGAGAAAGGGACACATCCGACCCTCGAAGTCACCTGTTGCCGCAGTTTTTTTTTTTGTTAAGAAAAAAGATGGTTCTTTAAGACCTTGTCTGGATTTCAGGTAGCTGAACCGTATCACAATTTCGTGACCCATATCCGCTTCCTCTGATTCCGGACCTGTTTAACCAGATTGTTGGGGCTAAGGTTTTTTCTAAGTTGGATTTAAGAGGGGCATACAACCTAGTCAGGGTCAGGGAAGGGGACGAATGGAAGACGGCCTTCAATACCCCTGAGGGTCATTTCGAGAATTTGGTTATGCCCTTTGGTTTGATGAATGCTCCGGCCGTCTTCCAACATTTTGTGAACAGCATTTTTCATCATTTAATGTTCCCCATTAAATGATGAAAAATGCTGTTCACAAAATGTTGGAAGACGGCCGGAGCATTCATCAAACCAAAGGGCATAACCAAATTCTCGAAATTTGTACTGGTGTTTCTGGATGACATTTTGATTTTTTCTCCTGATTTCAAGACTCATCGAGACCAACTACGCCAGGTCTTGCTGATTCTGCGGGATAATAAATTCTACGCTAAACTGGAAAAATGTGTGTTTGCGGTTCCGGAGATTCAATTTCTTGGTTTTCTTCTCTCCGCTTCTGGTTTTCGCATGGACCCTGAGAAGGTCAGCGCTGTGCTTGATTGGGAGCTTCCTGAGAATCAGAAGGCGCTGATGCGGTTTTTGGGTTTTGCCAATTATTACAGAAAGTTAATTTTTAATTATTCCTCTGTTGTTAAGCCACTCACTGATATGACTAAAAAGGGGGTAGATTTTTCTTCGTGGTCGGTAGACGCGCTTCCGCTCCCATTTTGATACAACCTGATGTCTCTCTACCTTTTATTGTTGAGGTGGACGCTTCTGAGGTGGGTGTGGGTGCGGTCTTATCTCAGGGTCCCTCTCCTGCCAATTGGCGACCGTGTGCCTTTTTCTCAAGGAAACTCTCCTCTGCAGAGAGAAATTACGATGTGGGAGATAGGGAGTTGTTGGCCATCAAATTAGCTTTTGAGGAATGGCGCCATTGGTTAGAGGGAGCCAGACACCCTATTACCGTGTTTACAGACCATAAGAATCTGGCCTACTTGGAATCGGCCAAGCGTCTATACCCGAGACAGGCCAGATGGTCTTTGATCTTTTCTAGGTTTAATTTTGTTGTTACGTTCCGCCCTGGGGTTAAAAATGTGAAGGCGGATGCCCTGTCTCGTTGTTTTCCGGGAGGGGGAAACTTTGAAGATCCGGGTCCCATTTTGGCTAAAGGGGTGGTCATCTCTGCTCTTTATCCTGATTTGGAGGCAGAGGTTCAGGCAGCTCAGGCAGAGGCTCCTTATCTTTGTCTCCCTGGGAGGTTGTTTGTGCCTCTCGCTTTACAACACAAGGTTTTTAAGGAGCACCACGATACTGTCCTTGCTGGGCACCCGGGGAGCAGAGCCACAGTGGATCTCATTGCTCGGAGATGCTGGTGGCCGGCTCTTCGTAAGACGGTTGATGGTTTTGTGGCAGCCTGCGAGACCTGCGCTCGTGCCAAGGTCCCTCATTCACGGCCATCGGGTTCTCTCCTCCTGTTACCCATTCCTTCCCGTCCTTGGACGCATCTGTCCATGGACTTCATTACGGACCTGCCTCGTTCCTCGGGGAAGACTGTGATTCTGGTAGTAGTGGACCGTTTTAGAAAAATGGCGCATTTCATTCCCTTTCCTGGGTTACCCAATGCTAAGACACTGGCGCAAGCGTTTGTTGATCACATTGTTAAATTGCATGGCATTCCTTCAGACATAGTTTATGATAGGGGCACGCAATTTGTTTCCAGATTCTGGAGGCCTTCTGTTCTCGCTTGGGGGTTCGGTTGTCGTTCTCTTCTGCTTTTCACCCGCAGTCGAATGGTCAGACCGAACACGTCAATCAGAATCTGGAGACATATCTGCGCTGTTTTGTGGCGGAGAATCAGGAGGATTGGTGTTCTTTTTTGTCCCTTGCTGAGTTTGCTTTAAATAACCGTCGCCAGGAGTCCTCTGATAAGTCACCATTTTTTGGTGCATATGGGTTTCATCCGCAGTTTGGGACATTCTCTGGAGAGGGGTCTTCTGGTTTACCTGATGAGGAGAGATTTTCCTCGTCTGTCATTTATTTGGCAAAACATTCAGGGTAATCTGAAGAGGATGAGTGAGAGATATAAGCGTGTGGCGGATAAGAGACGTGTGCCTGGTCCGGACCTGAATGTGGGTTATCTGGTGTGGTTCTCTACAAAGAATATCATACTGAAGGTTCCCTCCTGGAAGTTGGGTCCTAAGTTTATTGGGCCTTACAAGATCTTGTCCGTCATAAATCCCGTTGCCTTCCGTCTTGATCTTCCTCAGACTTGGATCCATAATGTTTTTCACAGGTCCCTATTAAAACCTTATGTCCAACCCACTGTACCCTCCTCTTCCGATTGTTGTTGATGGTAATCTTGAATTTCAGGTCTCTAGGATTGTGGATTCTCGCATTATCCGTGGTTCTCTCCAGTACCTCGTTCATTGGGAGGGTTATGGTCCTGTGGAGAGGATGTGGGTCCCAGTGGCGGACATTAAGGCCACTCGTCTCATCAGGGCTTTCCATAGGTCTCATCCTGAGAAGGTGGGCTCTGAGTGTCTGGAGTCCACCCATAGAGGGAGGGGTACTGTCACCGCCAGGTCTGTGAGAAGGTCTGTTAGACGTTCTTCTCTACCTCTTGCATGACGTTCTTTGTTTTGGTTTCACTTTGTCATCTCCTTTCCTTCTCCCAGCTGTCACCTATTTACACTAATTGTCTCCCTTTATATTCCCTCCCATACTGCCTCACTTTGCGGTTTATACTTCTTCCTGGATGAGTTGTTCACTGCTGGAGCCTGCTTCTGCTGATTCCTCAGATAAGTCTGTTTCTTTTATTTGTGTTTCCTTGCTGGCTTGATTCTAGGTGACCCTAACTCCGTCCGTATTCAGTGCAGGGAGCCGGTGGTCGTGTCCCCTCACTATTATAGGGTTTTTAGGTGTCACATAGTATTAGGTACGTGGACATGCAATCGTCTACCATAAGGACCTTTGCATGGGCATAGCAGTCAGGGAGAGCTCTAGGGGTTTTATAGGGCTCACCCATATGCTCCTTAGTTTGGGATCAAGCCAGTCGTATGTTTATTTATAAGTTCCAGCTTTCTGCAACACAATCCGTGACATAAGCGCCCCAATAATGTGCCAGTAATAAGAGCCCCCATACATATCCCCCAATAATGTGCCAGTAAAATGTGCCCTCATAGATGCCCCCCAATCATGTGCCAGTAATAAGAGCCCCCCCACCATCATGTGTCAGTAACAAGAGCCCCCATATCATGTGCCAGTAGCCAGAGCCCTCCCCTATCATGTGCCAGTAGCCAGAGCCCCCTATCATGTGCCAGTAGCCAGAGACCCCCTATCATGTGCCAGTAGCCAGTGCCCCCCTATATCATGTGTCAGTAGCCAGAGCCCCCCTATATCATGTGCCAGTAGCCAGAGCCCCCCTATATCATGTGCCAGTAGCCAGAGCCCCCCTATATCATGTGCCAGTAGCCAGAGCCCCCTATATCATGTTCCAGTAGCCAGAGCCCCCCTATATCATGTGCCAGTAGCCAGAGCCCCCCTATCATGTGCCAGTAGCAAGATCCCCCCTATATTATGTGCCTGTAGCCAGAGCCCCCTATCATGTGCCAGTAGCCAGAGCCCCCTATCATGTGCCAGAGCCCCCCCTATCATGTGCCAGTAGTCTGAACCCCCCTGTCATGTGCCAGTAGCCAGAGCCCCCCTATCATGTGCCAGTAGCCAGAGCCCTTCTATCATGTGCCAGTAGCCAGAGCCCCCCCTATCATGTGCCAGTAGCTATAGGCCCCCCTATCATGTGCCAGTAACCTTAGGGCCCCCCCTATCATGTCCCAGTAGTCATCGCCCCCCCTATCATGTCCTAGTAGCCATAGGCCCCCCATCATGTGCCAGTAGCCACCAGTATTGTACAAAAAAAACAAAAAAACACTTATACTTACCTCCTTGGCAGCAATGCGATGCAGGCCTCTTCTGGCCTGTGTCCCTCGCTGTACGGCTCAGGGCACAGGCGGCGCGAGCCTGTAGCCTATCAGAGGAAGGGGAAGGGACACATCTCTCCCTCCCCTGCCCTGCTGCACAGCCATCTGTATCGCTGTCCTGAGGACGGCTATACAGATGACTATGGAGATGGGCGCTTCCACAATGGAAGCGCTTATCTCCGTGTGACTGTCCTGCCTAAAGTTAGTTGCGGGGCCGGCGTGGAGGGACCCCTAAGGACTCGGGGCCCAGGAACAATTGCCCCCCTTGCCTATATGGAAGCGCCGGCCCTGCAGGTTAACTAGAATCACCAAAGCGACAGCAGGCCACCGCCCATAATGTTTTAGATGGTCAGATCAGCAGGCCCTTGCTCCTAATGTTTTTGAGGGTCACTAGCAGGCCATCAATCATAATTTTTAAAGGGTGTGTATGATGCCCTCCTTTATGTGTAACTAAGGGTGTATCGGAGTGCCTCTTCCTTGTAATATTTGGCAGTACATTTTCCTCTAAAATCGATTTTTTTCCCCCTTGGTTTTGTGTGTATTATTGTCATTATGTAAAAGTGGCGTACTATTCGGACAACATAGTTCCCAGCAGCCACCAGCAAGTTCAAGATGCATCCATACATCCTCCCCATGCTGTTACAGAACCATTTCAGTAGTGTTACCAACAATTTCTGACATTTTCTTATGAACCAGGCACCCTCCCCTCTTCAGAGCAGGGGGTACCTGGTTTAATGCTCGGGTTCTCCCATTGACTTTCATTATACTCGGGTGCTTGAATATCACGATGTGTTCGGCCCGAGCACTACGGTGCTCGATTAACACTAGTCACTTTCTTTTTAAAAGCAGAGAAATTACAATTTCGAAAATTGTGAATTTTTCAAAATGTTTGGTAAATTTGGGATTTTTTCATAAACAAAGGTGAAATGTATCATGAAGTACAATGTGTCACGAGAAATAATCTCAGAATGGCTTGGATAATTAAAAGTATTCCAAAGTTATTACCACATAAAGTGACACATGTCAGATTTGCAAAAAATGGCCTGGGTAGGAGGGCGAAAACTGGCCCGGGATAGAAAGGGTTAATGCCACCACATAAACATTTATTCTCTTATTTATTTTATAACATATTTACTATTAATTATTTACACATTTTTTGATTTTGCCTTTGGCTAATATACCTGAGTGGTTTGCTGAGGAGCGCCAATGTCTCTTCATTCTATGGTGGGATGTGCAGTGACTGCCTGATCATGTATGAACCTGAACCATGTCCCTGAAAGGGACTGTAGACTCCATAAGGATGGCTGTATACGTATAATGACCCAGAGTGCCATTACCACTCTTTTGCACCTTGTTGTTACCTCCTATGAGCTGAGAGTGTGTCATCTATACATTGTTATCATTTGTGTCATTCTCACTGTGTATATTTATTCCTATGCAGATGTAATGTTAACATTAGAGATGAGCAATTTTTAAAAAATTCGATTCGGCTAGGTCGCCGAATTTTTCAGAAAAATTTGTTTCGATCTGAATTTATTTGCGGCGAATCGAGTTAAAAAATGGCTATTTCTGGGCTGCAGGGAGCCTTTATAGGGGTGTAGAACACTGTCCCTTGCAGTAACACGCATAGGGAGTCTGCTGTGGTAGTGAAACAATACTGTGAGTCAGTATGACATGCAGATGACAGGCGTCGCTCTTAGAATCACTGCACACTTCACTTATTTGGGAAGTCACGGGGACAAAACTGACCAAATAACTCAAGTATCAACTCAGCCTTACATGTCTACAGAACCTGTTCTATTAAACGCTTACAAAAGTAGAGCCCCCCGACAGAGTGAAGAGGGTGTCAGCAATAAGTTTGTGTTGACGTCACTGATTATTTTGCCCTTCCTCTGATCCATCACAACAATAACCCCTCAAAAAACGGATCCTGTCTGTTGAGCATTCATCTTCACTCGGTCAGCATTTGGTCAGTAATCCATCAGTATTGCTAATGCCAAAAAAAAACAGGAGTGGATCCAAAACAGAGATTGGAATTTAATGGTCACTGGGACCAGGCGTATTTTTATAGCTCCTCTGACTAGTAATAATAAAACTCGATTTTATTTCAATACTTTAAAACCAGTGTATTTCTTGGGAACATATTTGAAACTTCAGGAGTCACAGAATCAGGGTCGAGTGCCAAGTCTCCATGTACACTTCTTATACTTCTTATACCTTAATCTTCCTCGTGTTTTAAATGAACTAGTTGTGTAACATCTCTTGATTCAGAAGATTATTCATAGGCACCCTGACTAACTCCTGCCTAAAAATCAAAACCTGCGTCCCTACATGTTTCGCCGAGCCTGTCGGCGTCTTCAGGGGAAACTAAACAGGTGACTGTGGGGGGCGGGGTCCGGGCTTTTAAACCCTCGGATTGCCTGGGCTATATTATTTGTCCAATCTTCCGTTGGTGTGGGTGGGCTCTCAGAAGTGACTGCCAATAGGTGAGTGCACTACGTCCCCATTTAAATTTTTTGGGATGGCACGGTCACTGCATTTAAAGAATTTACGGATAGACTGTAGAAATACAACCCGAAAGTATTAATTTCCTTGATTTAAAAATCACACTGGACAAGAAAGGAGATATTAGAACAGAGGTGTATAGAAAACCCACTGCATCGGATGGTTTTCTGCACTGGCAGAGCTACCATCCACCGCAATTAAAGATAGGCATTCCCGTGGGCCAGTATTTGAGGGCCAGACGAAACTGTACCGATGAAGAGACCTTCCAAAAAGAAAGAAATATCTTATATTTAAGATTTAGAAAGAGGGGTTACCCTAAGAAGGTTCTACATCGAGCCTATAACAGAGCCGCCAATACAAATCGGGATGAACTCCTCAATAATAGAAAAAAGGATGGTGAGAAGGTCATTAGATGTATAGGGACCTTTGATGTGCAAAATGATAGTTAAATAGTGGCGTAGCAACCCCCTGAGGGATTTCTTTGTTTGTTATTTTCAATTGATCCAAAACAGAGATGACACGTGAACTGAATATTTGCATGTCTTATGTGTTTTGTACCCACTCCTGCTTTTGGCTACCAAATCATAAGCCAATTCTGATGGGACCATCCAGTCCTTACAGCTGCTACACAGACAGGATCCGTTGTGCGTCTAATTTTTCCTTCCTTCTGAGGGATTCGTTTTTCCACCGAAAGACGTCACAAAAGATTTTACTGCATATAACTGCAGCGCTGAACGCTTAATACAATTAGTTTTTCCACCAAAATAAGTCACAAAAGATTTTACTGCATATAAGGGAGCACGGAGATGGAGAGGGTCTTCGGATTCCCCCTGCACTATACAGATGTCTCAGAAATGAATCGCTGCTCCCGACAGCAGCTCCTGGGAAGGTCATGGCATCTATTTGCCCCACTGAAGTATTATTTTGACAGTGTGTAGAAGCCACATGGGGCCCCCACGGTGTAGATTTATCATGGAGACATCATGGAGATTTTACCGCATATAACCGCAGCGCTGACCGATAAATTAAATAGTATTTTTCGACCAAAATACTTCAATAAAGATTTTACCGCTGTGGCAATGTGAATAGTGATGGGTGCAGTAAAGTCCAGGGGAAGCATGAAAAGGGGTGTTGTTGCACCAGGAGCATGTCACCAAGGGGCGCAGCCTTGGTGGAGTAAAGGCCCTAGATATAGGTGGCCACTAAGTTAGTTGGTGGACACCAAGATAGTTAGCTGAGCTGGCTCCAGCTAGTCCGGGGCAGGCTTTTACTGGGAACAGGCAATGTGTTGGGTGGGTGCCTGTTCCCCATGCTCCAGTTCGGGATTTTGGAATATGCTCATGTCCAGGGATGCTATTTAATTGTGTTGCTGGACTTGAGTGTGGCTCCCAGTCTGGGAAGGGAGCAGGCTGTGTCAAGGCCTGTGGGAGCCGGGACCCTCTAACCCTGTGTGTGGGGTAAGCACTGGTGATGTGTTTTGGGGAGCTGGGTGGTAGACCCAGATCCTGATAGAAAGGGAAAGACTGTTTAGTCAGTGGCCAGATAACTGAGGATTTTTGTTTTTGATTCATGTTTTGGTTGCTGTTTTGTGCTGATGTGCTTGAATATAAAGCATCGTTTGGACTTTAATCTGGTGTCCATAGCGAAGTCTGAGAGAATGACCCCCCGGATAAGAGTTGATCCCTTACACCGCATATAACTGCAGCGCTAAACACTGAATAAAATTAGTTTTTCCACCCAAATACGTCAAGAAAGATTTTACCACAAATATTACTGCAGCGCTGAATGCTGAATATATTTAGTTTTTCGACCGAAATACGTCACTAAAGGTTTTACCACTGTAGGGATTTGCTCTGGTAGGCAGGGTAAGCGGACGCAATACAGAGGCAAGACCACGGTTGAAAAAACAAAAGTCCAGTGTTTATTCAAACAGAGAAGGCAGAAAAGAAAAACAATGCTTTACAGGGTCCTGGTGTTAGTTCACAAAGCAAGAGCTCCCACAATAACATAAATCACCTGGCAGACCACAGCAGGCTTTAGGGCGCCTGACTCCCAACAGGCGGCTCTCATGCAGCTCTGAGCCTTGCAGTACGGCAGATCTCCTCAGCTCCCAAAACCACAGCACTTCCACTATCACTTGGAGTATCATACCACACCCAGCTGAGCTGCTGGCTGGGTTTTTAAACCCCAGCCCAAAACCTGGCCTGGACGTGGGGAACAGCCACCCACCCTGCTCTTTGGCTTCTCCCAATAAGAACCGGCCCGGATTGGCTTTACAGCCACACTAAGTAAAACAGTGTCAGCGAGCACTAGCTGCCGCTGACACACAAAATTTACGGTTCTTATCTCACCGAGGCCAGGAACCTCGGTGACACGTAACCCTTGCACCTTCCTACACCACATATAACTGCAAAAGTGAATGCTGAATATATTTAGTTTTTGTACTGAAATAATAATAACTGCAGAAGTGAAATGCATATATATTTTTGTTTTTGAACTGAAATAGGCCAGTAAACGCTTTTAGCAGAAATAAATGCACCAGTGAAGTGCGCATAATTTTTTCCTTTTTGTACTGAAAAAGGACACTGAACGCTTTCACCACATATAGCTTCAGAAGTGAAATGTGCATATTTCTTTCCTTTTTGGACTGAAATAGGCCACTAAAAGCTTTCATATATATATATGTTTTTCTTTTAGTACTGAAATACAAAATAACACATATAACCCCTGCATTGACTGACTGCTACCACCACTACTTCTGTAAACCCCTATGCAGCACGCCAGACCTGCAGGGTATTGCAAAGTGAGGTCACGGTTATGGGTAATCGAGGGTTACTCACTGTCTGGAAGAGAACCCTGGGCAGGCATGCGGCAGTGAAGGAGAGGCTGACACAAAGTTCCTCTGGGGCACACTCTGTATGTAGGGACCAGGCCTGATGGTGGATAAGGTGCCCTGGATGTTGCAGGTGTTTTGAGTGCCTGGGGCAAGGTCCCTTTAAGGATCGTGACGCCAGTGCCTGTAACGGTGGCACACCGATTTCCAGTTGTAATAAGTGAGGTACACAGATGGTATGATGAACCAAACTTTGCTTTACTGAAGAACAGTCCAACTTTATAGAATAAGATGGCAATACAGTCCCTTGTATCAAGTGCTTCACAAGCAGGCTTATTTCAATACTGGCAGGTATAATCTTGCAAGATACTCGGAGGGTAATAGATCCACGCTTCCCAGCCCAGGCTGCACTATTTTACAGTTATACTGGCTGGCTGTATTCCAAGGCCCGTATGCCTAAAGGCTGGCTCTTATCCTTGGCAAATAATCTTCCTCCCGTATTTATCCTTACTCTATACTTATAATCCTTCTGCCCTTCAGCTTACTTGAGTTTAGCTGGATACACTGGCTCTGCTTGGCCTGTGGGTACTGTAGGTTTCTCCCAGGAGGCAAACTCTTCTACTGGGGTGACTCTTCTGAGCTAAACATAGACTGGACTGCACTGCCCTTCCCTGTCTGGGCCTAGCTATATATACTCAGGGCATACTAGCTCCCTCTAGTGTATAGGAGGCTAAACTACACCCTAACAGGCCTGATACCCAGATAACACAGGGAAATGAACATACATCACATTAATGCAATAGACATATTAACCCTTGTGTAGTGCCCACCTTTACCTAGTGGGACACTACACCTGCACCACTACTTCCTGGGCAGGTAGGGTGCTGTGAAGCAGGTGGTCTATCCCAGGCACGTTTGGCTCAAGACCTCCCACTGCTGCCACCCTGCTGACTCCCAGATATGCTTTCAACACATATAACCGCCGACGTGAACTGAGAATATATATATATATATATATTATTTTTTTTACTGAAATAGGCCAGTAAACGCTTTGAGCAGAAATAAATACACCAGTGAATTGCGTATATATTTTTCATTCTGTACTGAAATAGGCCACTAAGCCCTTTTGCCGCAAATAACTGCAAGAGTGAAGTGCGTATATTTTTTCTTTCTGTACAGAAATAGGCCACTAAACGCTTTCGCCACAAATAAGTGCACCAGTGAAGTGCGTATATTTTTTTTCTTTCTGTACGCTTTCAACACATATACCGTATTTTTCGCCCATAAGACGCACCTAGGTTTTTGGGGAGGAAAATAAGAAAAAAAATATTTTTAACCAAAAGGTGTGCTTTTGGTGGGTTTGGAACTAATGGTGGTCTGTGGATAATGGACACTGTTATGGGGGGGATCTGTGGATGACGGACACTGTTATGGGGGGATCTGTGGATGACGGACACTGTTATGGGGGGATCTGTGGATGATGGACACTGTTATGGGGGGGATCTGTGGATGACGGACACTGTTATTGGGGATCTGTGGATGACGGACAATGTTATGGGGGGATCTGTGGATGACGGACACTGTTATGGGGGGATCTGTGCTGTTATGGGGGGATCTGTGATGACGGACACTTATGGGGGGATCTGTGGATGACAGACACTTATGGGGGGATCTGTGGATGACGGACACTTATGGGGGGATCTGTGGATGACGGACACTGTTATGGGGGGGATCTGTGGATGACAGACACTGTTACAGGGGGGAATCTGTGGCTGGCACTGTTACAGGGGGGATCTGTGGATGGCACTGTTATATATGTGCCATCCACAGACCCCCCACCCCATAACAGTGCCATCCACAGACCCCCCTCCAGCTCATAACAGTGCCATCCACAGACCCCCCCAGCCCATAACAGTGCCATCCACAGACCCCCACCCCTTAACTGTGCCATCCACAAAGTCCGTGTGTGTGTCCCCCGCCGCCGCCCCCCCCCCAGTATACAAATATAAAATGTATTATTCAATTAAAAGTTATTAAACATGCCCCCCTCACTCCTAATAGTACCGTATATCCTAATTGCTTCTGTATAATGCCGGCAGGCGGGCCGGGCGGCCGGCGCGTCACTCACTGACGTCACTTGCCTGCGCCGCCTACTTCATTCATAAAGTAGGCGGCGCAGGAACGTGACATCAGGGAGCTACGCTGCCGCCCGGCCTGCCTGCCGGCATTATACAGAAGCAATTAGGATATACGGTACTATTAGGAGTGAGGGGGGCATGTTTAATAACTTTTAATTTAATAATACATTTTATATTTGTGTAGCACTGGAGCGGCGGGGCGGGGCTATAGTACAGTGACTGCACCGCCCCGCCGCAATTGCCGGCCCCCAGCTCCTTCTCCCAGTCCCTCCTCCGCTCGCACATCGCAGCCAGCGATGTTAAACATGTCAGCATTCGCCCCATAAGACGCAGGGGCATTTTCCTCCCATTTTTGGGGAGGAAAAAGTGCTTCTTATGGGGCGAAAAATACTGTAACTGCCGACGTGAACTGAGAATATATTTTTTCTTTTTGTAATGAAATAGGCCAGTAAACTCTTTCCGGACATATAACTGCAGAAGTGAACTGAGAATATATTTTTCTTTCTATAATGAAATAGGCGCTGAATGCTTTTGCCACAAATAAGTGCACCAGTGAAGTGTAGACATTTTTTTCTTTCTGTACTGAGATAGGTCACTAAACGCTCTTGCCACACATAACTGCACTAGTGAAGTGCGTATATTTTTTTTCTTTCTATAATGAAATAGGGCATTAAACCCTTTTGCAACAAATAACTGCACCAGTGAGGTGTGTATCATTTTTGTTCTTTCTATAATGAAATAGGCCAATGAACGCTTTTGCCACAAATAAGTGCACCAGTGGAAGTGCGTATATTTTTTTCTTTCTGTACTGAAATAGGACACTAAACCCTCTTGCCACAAATAACTGCACCAGTGAAGTGCGTATATATTTTTCTTTCTATAATGAAATAGGCCACTAAACGTTTTAGCCACAAATAAGTGCACCAGTAAAGTGCGTATATTTTTTTCTTTCTGTACGCTTCCAACACATATAGCCACCGACATGAGCTGAGAATATATTTTTCTTGTTTGAAAAGATATAAGCCACTAAAGGCTTTTCAACATAGCACTTGCACCACAAGAACAACTTGCTGAAATTACAGAGCTGTATAATGGCTATTTGAGTCCCTAAATTATCTTTCTCTTCACTTGTAAATCGCTTTTCTAGCACTGTCCCTAGCGCCTTCTGACGTCTCTCCCTGCACTAAGATGCTGTGAAATGATTCCTCCCTATCCGTTCCCTGCACTTATAAATGTTTTTTTCAGGGGTTTTATCACTAAGAGGTTTTTCCAATTGCTGTACCTAGGGCCATCAGACATCTGTCCCTGCACTCAGAACGCTTTAAAATGTCTGACTCTAAGATGGTGCCGTATTGATAGGGCTGTGACATCACAGGGCTGGCTGGCTGCTGATTGGCTGCATGTATGGCATTTGGCCTTGCAGTTTACCCGGTGGTCGTTTTGGCGGAACTTTGCTCGTTCGTGGTTCGCCGAACAGGCGAACATATGGCGATGTCCGCCGGCTCCATATTCTTTTACATTGTGAAGAACTTTGACCAATGACACATCCATAAGGTGGTACAGGACAGCCAATTGACATACATGGACATACCCCCTACCATTTTGCATTCAGTCTTTTGCCAGTGTAGGGAGAGGTTGCTGTGTGGAGCAGGCTGTTAGGGACACCAAATGCTAATTGGACCACAAAAGTCCTTTTAAGGACTGGTATAGGTGTGCTATCGATAGGTGTGACTTACTGAGGGGTGTAATATACTTATACTTTCTAACATAGAAAGTATATTATAGTGCATTTGTATTGTGCAGCAGTTGTGTGCGATACTGCAGCTACACAGAGTGGCAAACGCTATTGGAACAAATCATTTCTATTGGTGTGATTTACCAGTTGCCCCCCCCCCCAAAAAAAAAACTGATTGAATCAGGGGTGTTATATACCATTTATATGCTTTCTCTATAGTGAACTAAAATATGACTTCCATGGAAGCAATCCCTCCTCTCCACAGCCGATCCACAACCAGGTCCTGGGGGTAGGATTCCCTGACCATATCCCAGGGGAAGAGCTGGCATCTGGGCAGAGCGCAGTCAGCCTCTGCCCTCCCCTATCCTCTTGTCCAGAGCCTGACTCCCCACAGACTACCCTAGCTGATGCGCTGGCACCAGGGCAGAGTACCGCTGATCCCTGCCCACAAAGCAACCTCCACTCCAAGCCAGGGAGCAACACAGAGACCGGGAGTACCAGTTACCAGCATAACCTTGGTGGACTCCGTGGATAGAGACAGGCTACCAAATTCAACAGGTCCAGTATTTTGTTGTGGGTGGGCTGCCAGAGTAACTCAGGTACCGACCGGCGTGAGGTCAGGTATCTAAATAGTCTTCCCTGGGAGGGGGAGATGTGTGGTGAAAATAACCTCGCCACTGGGTTTAGGAGGGGCTTGTTTGCCAGGCTCTTGACTCAGGTTTATGGCCCATATACTAACTGTGAAGGAGAATATAGACTTCCAAATATGACTTCCATGGAATTGGGGAACCCCTACTCAGATCTGGGTGATTTTTGTTGTTTCTATTGTCCGCCCAGATCAGAGCTATCCATGGATGTATAATTTATGGGGATATTTGGGGTTTTGAGGTGTTTTCTGTGTTTTGGGAAAAATGTGTGTTTTCTGCCTGTGAGTGATTAATTAATTGTGCTCAGTAATTGTGTCACAGGCAATGCCCATTGTATTTTGTTGATTGCACCACAGACAATGCCCATTGTAGTTTGTTAATTGTATTATGTACATTAGCTGGGAGTGTCTAACTGTACTATACTGTGTTGATTGGCTGTTGTGACTTTGTGTCCTGTGCTCCACAAGGTCCACGTGGGTGGTAACCTTGTGGGGAAAACTGTATATAAGAAATGCCTTTGTGCTCAATAAAGAGTCCTGCTTTACCCCTTCATGAAGTCTTGGCTCATGTTTGGGGGATGGGATAGCTACACTCTTGGGGATTGCTATATCACAATATTCCCCTGAGTATAAGCTCTTGTAAGAGCTTGTTTCTGGTTCCTGCTCTCTGGATTTAGGAGAGGTTCACCCACTGGAAGTTGAAGCCCGGTCTTGGGTCCAGCGTGGGTGGAGGACGGCTAGACCCCAACCAAGCTGGGGTCTGTGGTGGTTATGGTGTCCTGTGGGGTGCTTGGAGCCCTTTAGAAGCGCTAGGAGCATCCGTCAGTGGAAGGTGCACAGTCGGGGTGCCAGGCGATCCATTACACCCCCCAAAAAAACTGATTGAAACAGGGGTGTGATATACCTTCTTCCACAAATACTGCTCTTCTAAAGCGACTTTTGCCACAGGGTCATTTTGAAAATGACAGGCAGAGGATAAGGCAGGCCATTCCGCAGGGGCGGTAGGGGTCAGACAGGTGCACCAAGCCGGAGCCTAAGTGAGAAGTTGCAGAAGGTGCGTGCGATTACGTCAAAGGATGCACCAGACTTGGTTGAGTGGCTCACTCAGCCTTCCGCTTCTGAACCCTCCTTATTCTCTGTATCTGCACCCTCTCTGCTGTGTGCACCACCAAAAACACCACCACCATATCCCCTTCGCTCGAGTTAGAGGAATTATTTTCCCATCCATTACAAGACCTTACCGATGTGCAGCCATTCTTGGCATCGGATCAAGAAGAGAAGGTATCAACGGTCGCCACCCAGCAGTCTGATGACAGTACCCAGATCAGCCCAAGGAGGGTGGTCCACGCTGTTGCTGTCCACCCCGAAATCTCTAATGTCAGTGGTGGTGAAGGGGACAATGATGACATGTCTATGGACGTCACGTGGGTGCGAACAAGAGAGGAAGAGGAGAGGCGTTAAGTATCACGATCGGCGTGACTATCACATACGTGACACAGAGGGAGGGAAAGAGGAAGGCCCTGCCCAAGTGAGAGGGAAGGTGGTGACCCCTGACTCACCTTGCGGCTGGCACCTGGCTGCCCTGACGTCCCTAGACGGGTTCCTCACCCGTACGCCGATCACGTGCCTAAAACCCTGGCTTTCCCTAAGATGAGCCCTAGATAGTGAACAGGGCGGTGGGAACACTAGTCCGCACCACTAGCTCTAAAGGAAAACACCAAGGGGAGGACAGACAATACAGACTAAACATATAATCCCAGGTAGGCGACAACAGGAGACAACAAAAAGCCCAACAGGGATCCGGAGGGTAGCACTCTGGAACAACAACCAGGATTCACAGCTCCAGTGGGTCAGAATAGATGTCCAGGCAGGAAGCTCTATAACTGGCAACTAGAGAAGTGTGAGAGGAGAATATAAGGAGGTTGGGAGTGGCAGACAAGAAACAGCTGAGGAGGAGAAGCTACGGATCCCTGAGTGAGACAAAAAGGATAGCAAGGCAAACACAGAAAACAATCACTAAGAAACAACGTGATCTTTAGACATAGAGCGCGCAGCCACCCGCTGCGACTTCCTGACCCCGGGTATAACGGAGTCAGACGTGGCTCTTGACACCCTCGTGACATTAAGAGGGAGAGACGGAGCAGCAAATAGAGAGGAGAAGGAAGAGAAGCAAGCAGAACTTACAGTGCACAGGAGTCAAAAAGCAGATTGCTACGTGTAAGCTGCTGACAATAGTGTTGCCATCTGCAGCCTGTGCTGTCAACGCTTAAGTCGCGATAAGCCCAACACTCACCTAGGCACGACCGCCTTAAGAAGGCAACTGGCCTCCCATCACCGAGCTCAGTGGGAGCAACATCGTCAGAACTCACAAAGACACACTCCTGGTGCTCCATATCCTGCCTCTTCTCCTTCTCCTTTTTTCCTCCTATTTGTCCTACACCTTCCACCGTGTCGTCGTCACGTTCATCTGGCAAAATGCAGGCTTCCGGGGCCCAAATGTTTGAGCGAAAAAAGATGACGACGCTGGATAACCCTCTTGCTCAACGGCTGACTGCTGGCTTGTCGGAACTGCTAGCCCGCCAACTACTGCCATATAAACTGGTGGACTCGGGAGCCTTTAGAAAATTTGTGTCCATTGGCACACTGCAATGGAAGGTCCCTGGAAGGAAATATTTCTCCCAGAAGGGCATCCCGGAGCTATATTTCCACGTTTAGCGGCAAGTGAATGTATCTCTGGCACACAGTGTACGTGCCAAGATACATCTGACCACAGAAGAGCAGATAGATGAAAAACAGCATGGGTTTACTTCAGGGAGATCATGTCAAACTAATCTTATAGATTTTTTTGATTGGGTGACTAAAATAATAGATGGAGGAGGTGCAGTAGACATCGCTTATCTAGACTTTAGTGAGGCTTTTGATACTGTCCCACATAGAAGGCTTATCAATAAAGTGCAGTCTTTGGGCTTGGACTACCATATTGTTGAATGGATTAGGCAGTGGCTGAGGGACAGGCAACAGAGGGTTGTAGTCAATGGAGTATATTCAGACCAAGGTCTTGTTACCAGTTGGGTACCTCAGGGATCTGTTCTGGGACCCATATTGTTTAATATCTTTATCAGCGAAATTGCAGAAGGCCTCAATGGTAAGGTGTGTCTTTTTGCTGATGACACAAAGATTTGTAACAGGGTTGATGTTCCTGGAGGGATACACCAAATGGAAAAGGATTTAGGAAAACTAGAGGAATGGTCAAAAATCTGGCAACTAAAATTTAATGTTGATAAGTGCAAGATAATGCACCTGGGACGTAAAAAGAGCAGAATATAAAATCAGTGATACAGTCCTAACCTCAGTATCTGAGGAAAGGGATTTAGGGATCATTATTTCAGAAGGCTTAAAGGTAGGCAGACAATGTCTTAGAGCAGCAGGAAATGCTAGCAGAATGCTTAGGTGTATAGGCAGAGGAATTACCAGTAGAAAGAGGGAGGTGCTCATGCCGCTCTACAGAGCACTAGTGAGACCTCATTTGGAGTATTGTGCTCAGTACTGGAGACCATATCTCCAGAAGGATATTAATACTTTGGAGAGAGTTCAGAGAAGAGCTACTAAACTGGTACATGGATTGCAGGATAAAACTTACCAGGAAAGATTAAAGGACCTTAACATGTATAGCTTGGAAGAAAGACGAGACAGAGGGGATATGATAGAAACTTTTAAATACATAAATGGAATCAACAAGGTAAAAGAGGAGAGAATATTTAAAAGAAGAAAAACTGCTACAAGAGGACATAGTTTTAAATTAGAGGGGCAAAGGTTTAAAAGTAATATCAGGAAGTATTACTTTACTGAGAGAGTAGTGGATGCATGGAATAGCCTTCCTGCAGAAGTGGTAGCTGCAAATACAGTGAAGGAGTTTAAGCATGCATGGGATAGGCATAAGGCCATCCTTCATATAAGATAGGGCCAGGGGCTATCCATAGTATTTAGTATATTGGGCAGACTAGATGGGCCAAATGGTTCTTATCTGTCGACACATTCTATATTTCTATGTGTAGCAAACACGGGCAGGGAAGGTCCATAACTTTTACTGCCCACTGGGTGAACCTTCTGACGGCCGTCAAGCATGCAACCCGTGGCACCCGTGTGGATTTGGTGTTACCGCCAAAGATTGCATGCAGGCCTGCCTCTTATTCTCTTCCGCCTGCTCCATCCTCCGTCTCCTCCTCGGCTGACTCATCCTTTTCCACTGCTACCGCCTGTTCCGCTGCGCCCCCCAAACTCCCCAGAACCTATTCGACGTGCCAGGTGAGACGTTGCCATGCTGTGCTGCGGCTGTTGTGCCTGGAAGCCAAGAGCCACTCTGGTCCTGCACTCCTTTCAGCTTTGCGGTCACAGGCCGATCAGTGGCTAACTCCGCTCAATTTGACAGTTGGTAAAGTGGTGTGCGACAACGGTGCCAATCTGCTGAGCGCACTGAAACAGGGCAAAATGACACACTTGTCGTGCATAGCACATGTCCTGAACTTAGTCGTGCAGCGATTTATTGCCAAATACCCCGTGGTCCAGGACGTCTTGCGGCAGCCAGGAAAATCTCTGGCCATTTTAGAAGATCTTACACGGCCATGGCTCGCCTTGCTGACGTTCAGCGGCGACACCACCTGCCTGCCAGACGTCTGATTTGTGACTGCCCGACGCGATGGAACTCCACCTTGTATATGCTTTATAGGCTGCTCCAGCAGAAATGTGCAGTTAACGAGTACCTGTAGGAACTCTGCGGCAGGACAGGTTCTGGGAGCTTGTTTTTTTTTCACTGCGCCAGTGGCTGCTCATGCGCGACGCATGTAGACTTCTGCGGCCATTTGATTAGATCACCAAACTGGTCAGTCGCAGCCAGGGCGCCATTATTGACATCGTACCTTACGCCTTCTTTCTGGAGCGTGCATTGCGTCGAGTAATTGATCAAGCCGTCGAGGAGCAGGAGCAGGAAGATGAGGAAGTCGCAATGCTGGATGAATTCCCAGGGGGGGGGCTACTTCATCTGAGACAAGTCAACAGGAGTCTGAAGAGGAGTCAGAGGAGGATGGTGCCGGGGCAGAGGAGGGGCAAGAAGAGCATGCTTTAAACGTTTCTGGGATCCCTGGTGTTGTCCCTGGCTGGGGGGAGGAGACCGAAGACGACATTATCCTGGACAATGAGCAGGAGCCAGGCCACTCCACGGCTTCCAGTTTAGTGCAAATAGGGGCCTTCATGCTCCAGTGTTTGAAGAAGGACTCCCGTATAAAAGCATAAATGGCAAAGAGCAGTACTGGGTGGCAACGTACTTAGACCCCCGGTACAAACACAAAATGGTGGACATGTTACAAGCATCACAGAGGGCTGTCAGAATGCAGTACGTCCAGGCCTTGCTACGAGAAATGCTGCGTTCTGCTTTTGTGGGCAGTGGCAGAGGAATTTCCACTCACAGAGAAACAGTTGCGGGTACCAATCCATCAGCACATGCAAGAATAGGGCAGTTTGAAGATGTGTTGGTCGACAGCCTCCCTCCGGATCCAGCCTCGGGGAATGCCAAGACCGACAGGTGTCCGACTACATCGGGTTAACGGCCGATGTGGAGGCTCTGAGAAGCGAGAAACCCCTGGACTACTGGGTGTGCAGGCTTGACCTGTGGCCAGAGCTGGCACAATTTGCCATGGAACTGTTGTCTTGCCCCTCGTCCAGTGTCCTGTCCGAAAGGACGTTCAGCGCAGCAGGGGGGATCTTGACTGATAAGCACACTCACCTAGCTCACGACAGTGTGGACTACCTCACATTTCTAAAAATGAATGAGGCATGGATCTTGGAGGAATTCAACACCTGTGACAACCACGTTTAATTAAATTTCCTCCTGCTAGCCCACAAATATCCATCACCACCCAGAACAAATATTAGTCCCTGTCTTGGGTAAATACAGCGGCATAAAAGGCCTTTTCTGTCTGTTGAATGCCTAATGTTTTGGGCCTTGGAGGAATTCAACAACTGAGATGACAGCGTGTTTCAACTATTATCATTAGGGGTTCAAGAGGGGGGAATTTTGTTAGCCATGTTTTTAATCCAATTTGATATTTTTAGTTCTTTTAAACATTTGTATTTGACCTGTATTTGTACTGGCCTTCAGTAAAATTGATATCCATTGACCGTCTAATAGACCTCCAGCCACATACTGACTTGTTCTTTTATGTACGCTGAATGCATAATTTTTGGGGCCTGTAGTACACTGGCCTGCTGGAAAGTTGATATCCAATAACCGTGTGATCTACCTTCGGCCACTTAATTACTTGTTCTCTTCTGTACACTGAATGCATAAATTTTGGGGCCTATAGTTCACTGGCCTGCTGTAAAATTGATATCCAATGACTGTGTAATCTACCTCCAGCCACATACTTACTTGTTCTTTTATGTACGCTGAATGCATAATTATTGGGGCCTGTAGTACACTGGCCTGCTGAAAAATTGATATCCAATGACCGTGTAATCTACCTCCAGCCACATACTTACTTGTTCTTTTATGTACACTAAATGCATATTTTTTGGGGCCTGTAGTACACTGGCCTGCTGTAAAATTGATATCCAATGACCATGTAATCTACCTCCAGCCACATACTTACTTGTTCTTTTCTGTATGGTGAATAAATAATTGTTGCGGCCTCGAAGGAATTCTACACCAGTGACAACCACGTGTTATCGAATTTCAACTATTATCATTAGGGATTTTTTCAAGAGGGTGGATTTCCTTTTGCCATGTTTTTAATATAGTTTTATATGTTTAGTTCTTTTAAACATATGTATTTGACCTGTATTTGTACTGCTTGCAGTAAAATTGATATCCATTGACCGTGTAATATACCTCCGGCCACATAATCACTAGATCTTTTCTCTTCGGTGAATGCCTAATGTTTGTGCACTTCTAGTAAGTATTTGGTGGCTGCAAATATGAGCTGAAGGTTTTTCCCGTTTGCCTGCCATTAAAGTGAATGGGGCCCGCCGCAAACTTGCGGCTCGCAAACATTTGATAGCGTTCGCAAACCGTCCCGGCCGATGTTCGTCCATTACTACATGGCATTATGGGTCAGCCCACCTTCCCAGAGTTCCATACCCCATGTGCTCACATGTGTAGCCGCCATTGTAGTAGCCATTTTAGGAATTCGAAAAATTTGAAATCGATTTTTTTCCTGAACTTCGGATTGAATTCCACTTCGTCTGATTAGATTCGCTCATCTCTAGTTAACATATAATGTACCTGGTTAACCAGTAGGTGGTAGCAAATCTGTGAATAGATAGTTTCCCTGGAGAGGAACTTCTAGTTCCATTCCAGCCCTCTTTAGAAGAGGAAGAGTTCCTATTTACTCCAGCTACAGATATAGCAGAGCTGAGAAAGCTACCGCATAGCAGGGCCGAGATTATTGCAGATGTGTTTGCCTGCCAGAGTTAAGCTAATACCTGCTGATGACCAAGATAAAGTTTGGAAACTGTTTGAATTACCGTTTATGCCAAGTAAAGCCGTGTTCAATGTTACTACAAAGTCTGGACTTCATTTATTCTACTTATTCATCAACCAAGTTCAACAACCCTTTTTGCACTGCTTCAGACTACACCAGGTCTGGGATCCAAGGATATCCAGATAGGAGCACCATGACACGTGTATACAACATCTACAGAGATTGTCGGCCACTCTACACTCTGGCTTTCCTACCCTGGGTTCCAACTATACCATCTACAAAGAGGACTCCAAGTCCTCATTGCTTTACCGCAACTGGCATCACGACTACTTGCTTTAACAGAGGGACATATAATCATAAATACCTCTTAAGGGGCAAGGGATCCCCCAGACGCTGGCAATAGCCTGCTGCATATTCAGTAGTTTTATTGTCATTTTTTGATGCGGATTGCTTCCATGTGGCAAGTACATAAAAACCATGTGCTTCATCTGTACTTGCCATGCGATCAAAATCTGCATAATAAAACTGCAACAATTCATAGTAAACCACATGTGGTTTTTGCCCTCCAGGGTGTGATTAATGGTACAAATGGTATAGAGAAATTTGTCTTTGCCTCGGAATAGGTAATCAATATCTGATTGTGGGGGGTACGACTCCGAGCACCCCCGCCGATCAGCTGTTTAAAGAGGCTGGGGTGTTCTGGTGAATGCTGCAGTCTCTACCTAGGCCTATGATGTCACATTCATCGGACACATGGCCTATGTGCACCTTAGTCCTATTCAAATGAATGAACCTGAAGTGAAGTACCAAGCACAGCCGCAATATACGGAGCTGTGCTTGATAAGCCTCTGCTGGGTGTTGAACTCCAATCGATCAGATATTGATGACTTATCCTGAGGGTAGGACGTCAATATGAAACTCCAGGAAAACCCCTTTAACAAGCGGCCAATTAAAGGACAGCAGGTCGAACTGTGTTGGAAAATACACAAAGGGGAGAATACATCATAGTAGGACCTTTTGAGCGCCTTTTTGCCTTGAGTTTGCATTAGCAAAAAGTTTGCCAAATTTACCAAACGGTCATACATTGTTTGATAAATGTGCACATCTTTAACAGCTTCATTACCAAAGTGTTTATCCCTCTTTTCTTACCAGGTCAATTGATTTTTTTTTTTTTTGTACTTTTTTAATTTAATTTTATTTATAGCTAAACTCTTATAAAATTTATGAATATGGTTTAAATGAGTGTTTATGAAGTCAGGAGATCAGATATAAGGCTTCACATGAGCCTTAAGCGGGTGGGACTCGGAAGTGATAGTCTGCAAACAGACAGAATTTTAACCCTTGTACCTCAACGGCTGAATATCAAAAATTGCGTCTGAGGTGTCCATTGCCTTTAAGTATGCGTACACTAGCAATAAAGAACCTGTCCTTGCATATAATTGTCTCACTTTTTACTCTTTTGCAGGCGTATTTCCAAAAATGGAAACGGATTACAAAGAAAGGAAAGAAAGGAAAAGATACTGTATGTTCTAGTTTGGACAATACAACTTTCTGCAATAATGAACAATGTTTTGTAAGAGCAAATACAAAGTCAAGGGTGAAATGCTTCAATGTTATTTACTATAGTGTTACCAGTGGAAGTCAGAGGGAATAGATTGTATCTATAATTATACTATATTTCAGGGGTTTATGTTCAGTGATAGTATAGGGTCCTATAATAATATAATTTAATAATTCCCTACATACCCCTTTAGTGTTTATGAGGTCAGGAGATCAGTGTTAAGGCTTCACATGAGCCTTCAGCGGACTCGGAAGTGATAGTCTGCAAAGAGACAGATTTTTAACCCCTGTATCTAAAAAACTGCAAATTTGGAGTTTTTAATAATTTAGTTTCATTTTGATAAAGACCAAATAAAAAAATGTTTTGGCCCAAAATGAGTAAAATACAACCACCAAAAAATTGCTCAAGAGATGCCCATAGCTTTTAAAGGGGTTGTCCAGACTTTTTAAATTAATGACCTTTCCTCAGGATAGGTCATCAATATCAGATCGGCAGGGTTCCGACAACCGGCACCCCGCCGATCAGCTGTATGAGGAGACTGTGCGCGCTGTGTGCATGTTCCATCTACTTTCTGTCTTCCTGCTCACCGCTGCTTTTTCAGTCATAACAGCAGGAAGAGAGGAGGGAGATGGCACATGCACACTGCGCAAGCCGTCTCCTCATACAGCTGACCGGCGGGGGTGCCGGGTGTCGGACCCCCACCAATCTGATATTGATGACCTATGCTGAGGATCGGTCATCAATATTAAAAGCTTGGACAAACCCTTTAACCCCTTCACGACTGCCATATGGCCATATACATGCTATCTGCACAAACCGTGTGCAGCTAGCATGTATATAAACGTTATGGCACCTCCTTAATCTAAGCGCTGCAAAGCTGTCAGTGCAGAGCCCAGTAATGCCGGCAAGGGACCAATTAGAGTGGTCTCTTGCTGACGATCGCTCCGATTGGTTAGTCTGTGCATACTAAGCAATCGGAGCGCGGCTGTGTTAAAATGCCAGTTTCAGGTTCTGATCTACACTCTGCAGATCAGACCTACACAAGACAACTGAGACTAAACAGGCTTCAAATCAAAACTATACTTTATTAAATACACATATAACATAGATAAAAAGAGACATGATACACCAAAGTGCGGACTACTCCTCAGATTCTATCAAAGTGCATGTATGAGGAAAGTATCAGGGATCATATGGATGCTGTTGTCACAAAAAAGAGCCATAAAGGAAAAACTATATAGAGTATATGGGCCCCAATGTGGTAATAATAGTGTTAAAGTGCATGTGCACATGTACAGTACAGCTATGAGTCCCACTGGATCTTCAAGATCCAAGTGGGACTTAATTAAAAAAAAATTGTGAAAATAAAAAAAGTTAAAAAAAATAAATGTAAAATAATAAATAAATTAAAATGTAAATGAAAAAGAAAATAAATAGCCTTTTCCACATATCCACTCATTTATAAAAGATAAAAAATAAATAAACTACTCATGATTGGTATTGCTGCATCCGTATATGGTACTAATCCCGCATGGTAAATTCTGTAAAAAACAAAAACAAAAAAACTACGGTATAGCGGAATTTCTTTTTTTTTGTTTCTTTGCTTCACCTTCCAAAAAATGAATAAAAAGTGATCAAAAAGTCATATGCATACCAAAAATGATATTAATAAAAACTACAGGCCATCCCGCAAAAAATAAGCCCTCATATAACTATGTTGATGCAAAAATAATAAAAATATGGGTCTTAGATTTTGGTGATGCAAAAAAAATAAAAATAATGTTTAATAAAAAGTGATTTTATGATATAAAAGTTATAGAGCATGAAAAAAAAAACAATACAGAATAAAATTATCTTATCAAATATACCACATGGAGAACCCCATAAAAAAATAAAAAACACTGACAGAAATGCAATTTTTGCCTGCTTCACCTCCTAAAAAATGGAATAAAAAGCGCTCAAAAAGTCATATAGACCCCAAAATTGTACCAGTAAAAATTATAGCCCGTCCTGCAAAAAACAAGCTCTCACACAGCTACATTGATGGAAAAATCAAAATCAAGTCTTCGATTTGGTGATGCAAAAAAAAAATTACATTTTATAAAAAGTAATTTTATAATATAAAAGTGGTAGAACATAAATAAAACAATATAAATTTGGTATCGCCTAACCGTGTCAACCGACAGAATAAAATTATCTTATCAAATATACCACATAGAGAACCTCATAAAAAAAAAAGAATTTAAAACACTGGCCGAATTGCAATATTAGCCCACTTCACCTCACAAAAAATTAAATAAAAAGCGATCAAAAAGTCATATGTACCAGGGTACCATTAAAAACAACAACCCATCCCGCAAAAAATGTGCCCCTACACAGCTCAATTAACAAAATTTTTTTAAAGATATGGCCCTTCAAATCTATTTTGAGCTAAATTCCACATTAGAAAATGCAGATGCCGCTCCTTTCCTTTTTAATTCTGTCGTCTGCCCATACAGCAGTTTACAACCACGTAAACCATGGGGTGTTTCCGTATTCAGGAGAAAATGGGTAACACATTACGGAGTGCATTTCTCCTATTATCCCTTGTTAAAGTGAAAAATTTGTGCTTAAGCAACTTTTTCTTGTAAAATAAAATAATTTTTCATTTTCACAGCCATGTGTTTCTAAATTTTATGAAACGCCTGTGAAGTCACAGTGCTCAGTAAACCTCTCAATAAATTATTTGAGGGGTGTAGTTTCCAAAATTTAGTCACTTTTAGGCCTCCTGCACCTGACCGTAGGTGTCCCATTGCTGTATTGCGAACCGCATTTGCGGATCCGCAATACACGGGCACCGTTCCGTGTGCATTCTGCATCACGGATGCGGACTCATTCACTTCAATGGGTCCGCAAATCCGGAGATGCGGTATGATGCGGAACAGAAGCACGGAATGGAACCCCACGGAAGCACTACGGAGAACATGTCCTAACTTTTTATAGAACGGCCGGATCGCGGATCTATTAAAGTGAATGGGTCCGCGATCCGCTGCGGCTGCCCCACGGTCGGTGTTCGTGCATTGCGGCCACTTTCGTGTGCAGAAGGCTTTAGGGGGTTTCTTCTGTAGGATTGCCTTAGTGTGCCTTTAAATATTACACAACACCCAAAAGCCATTCCAGCTAAATCTGCTCTCCAAAAACCATATGTTGCTCCTTTTCTTCTGTGCCCTGCCGTGTGCCCATACAGCAGATTATGAACATAAATATGGTGTTTTTCTAAACTGCAGAATCAGGGTAATAGATATTAAGGTTCGTTTTGCTGTTAACCATTGCTGTGTTAAAGGAAAAATTGGATTAAAGTTAAAATTCTGCATAAAAACTGAAAATTGAAAATTTTACCTCCTTTTACCTTTCATTCTTGTGGAACACCTAAAGGGTTACCATAGTTTGTGAAACCAGCTTTGAGTAATTTGAGGGGTGTAGTTTCTAAAATGGGGTCATTTATGGGTGGTTTCTGTTATGTAAGGACCTCAAAGTGACTTCAGAACTGAACTGGTCCTTGAAAAAGTCAGTTTTGAAAATTTTAAAGAAAATTTCAAAAATTGCTACTCAAATTTTAAGCCTTCTAACGTCCTAAAAAATAAAATGTAATTTTTTAAATGATGCCAACATAAAGTAGACATATAGGGAATCTTAAGTAAAAACTATCTAATGAGGTATCACTGTCTGCCTTTAATGTGTAAAAATTCTAATTTAGAAAATTACATTTTTTTTCTAAATTTTCTGTAAATTTGGGATTTTTTATGATATAAAATTAAAAGTTATCAACCCAAATTTACCCTTAACATCAAGTACGAGATGTCACGAGAAAACAATCTCAGAATGGCTTGGATAAATAAAAGCATTCAAAAGTTATCACCACATAAAGTGACACATGTCAGAATTGAAAAATTAAGCTTGGTCACGAAGGTGAAAAATGGCTTGGTCTTAAAAGGGTTACGTATGTGTAGACTAGCAGTAAAGAACCTGGCCTTGCATATAATTGTCTCACTTTTTACCCTTTTGCAGGCGTATTTCCCAAAATGGAAACTGATTACAAAGAAAGAAAAGAAAGGAAAATATACTGTATGTTCTAGTTTGGACAATACAACTTTCTGCAATAATGAACAATGTTTTGTAAGAGCAAATACAAAGTCAAGGGTGAAATACTTCAATGTTATTTACTATAGTGTTACCAGTGGAAGTCAGAGGGAATAGATTGTATCTAGAGATGAGCGAATCGAAGTTGACAAAGTGGAATTAGATCGGAATTTCAGGAAACATTCGATTCGTAACGAAGCCTAATTTCCTCATGCTTTGTGGTAACGAATCACATTTTTTCCTAAAATGGCTGCTGCATGTGTTAGGACATGGAGCAAAGAACTCTGGGAACGAGGGATCACCCACAATGCCATGCATGCAGCCAATCAGCAGCCAGCCCTGTGATGTCACAGCCCTATAATTAGCCTCAGCCATCTTGGATTCTGCCATTTTCCAGTGTACTTAGTGCAGGGAGAGACGTCAGCAGGCGCTAGGGACAGGGGCTCTTTGCCGTGCAGATAATCCGCTGCGTGAAAGAGTGCCAAACGCCGCTCCAGACAACAGAGATACGGAGCATTAACATAATTGATAATGCTCTGTGCCTCTCTGTGATCTTTTTACTACAAAATCACAGTGAGATAAAGTTGCCACTGTGATTTTGCAGTGAAAAGATCACAGAGAGGCACAGAGCAGTATTAATCATGTTACTGCTCACATGTGTCTCTGCTGTCCGGAACGGGGCTTGGCTCTTTCATGCAGCGGATTACCCGCATGGGATCCGCTTGTGTGAAAGAGCCCTAAGACTTAATTGTGCTGAAAAATAGATTGACAAGTTCAGGGAAAGATTATTCAAGCTGTAGGGAAAGGATAGGGAGGCATCATCTACACTATAAAAGTAGAACAGGGTGCAATAGGAAAGTGTACAGCCTGGGTAATAGGAGCGATTACTATTACACCTTGCAGCACTAATTGGGTATCTAAATTGCAGTTATACAGCTGCTTTTAGGTTGTTTGCACTATATGATACATCAGTAATTCCAGCAAACCTTGCTTGTGATTGGGGTGCAAGTCCTGTGTGATACAGCCATTTACGAGGTGTATTAATAGGAAATATACGTACGTCCTATTAGCTGTTCTGCGTTGATATTATATTGTTTAACTTTTTTTGGGGGGGTGTATTAATAGAATAAAAAGGGAAAAAATATACGTCTTAATTGCCGTTCAGCAGTAAAGTTACATTGTACTACAGCCATTTACCTAGTGTATTAAAAGGAAATATACATACGTCCTATTAGCCATTCTGTGGTGAATTGGGATTGCTATATTTCTTTTTTTGGGATGTAGTCATAGGAAAAAGAATGCGTCTAAATTGCGGTTCTGCGGTGAAGTTACATTGTACTACAGCCATTTATGCGGTATATTGAAGGGAAATAAACTTCCTATTATCCATTCTGCAGTGAATTGTGATTGTTATTTTTTTTTAAGGGGGGGAGTTTATTAAGCAGAAAAAAAAAAAATGTCTTAATTGCCATTCAGCGGTGATGTTACATTGTACTATAGCCATTTATGGGGTGTATTAATAGCTGTTCTGCGTTGATTTTACATTGTTTTACTTTTTTTGGGGGGAATATTAATAAGGAAAAATAAATAAAAAATATATGTCTTAATTGCTGTTCAGCGGTGAAGTTTCATTTGTGGGGTTTCGCTCTGGTAGATAGGGTAAGCGGGCGCAGTACAGAGGCAAAATACAAGTTCTTAACTCAAAACGTCAGTTTTTATTCACACTTGAGGCAATTGCACAAAACAGCACGTAACTTTGCAGTCTTGGTGTTAATTCACACACAATGAAAAGTTCATATAACACAAGTCACCTTGCTGGCAGTTCTGCCTCCAGTAGTCCACAGCAGGCTTTAGGGGGCCTGTTTCCCCAGCATGCGGCTCTCAGCCCTCCACCACGGCACAAAGCCTCAGATCCCAAAAGCAGAGACATCTCTGCTGAGCCCAGCTGCCTATTTAAGGACAGCCAGGTGCTGCCAAAACCCAGATCCGCACTTAAACTCCAGTCTGGTATTTGACCTCACCTGGCTGTAAACCAGCCCAGCCGCACATGCTGGGAGGAAAATACCTGCCTTGCCAGACAAAACCCCTCACTGTGTCACATAACCCCTTCCCCCTTTGCTCAACCCTGAAGGGGTGGACACACGCCAGACAATGCACCCGGGACAGGGCATCCGCGTTTCCCTGCAACCGCCCTGCTCTGTGTTCTACCGAAGTTCTGCAGAGACAAAAACCATCTGGTGACCCGGGCATTCCAGTCTTTGGCCTGGCTCATCCACTTGACAGGGAAGTGGTCGGTCACCAGGCGGAACTTTCTCCCCAACAAATAGTATTGGAGAGACTCGAGTGCCCACTTGACAACCAGGCACTCTCTCTCCACTATACTGTACCTGGCTTCAGCTGGGGTGAGCTTACGGCTTACGAAGACAATGGGATGCTCCTCCCTGTTGACTTCCTGAGACAGTACAGCACTCAAAGCGGCAAAAGCCTCTTCCGCCCGATCATCCTAGTGAACCATCACTGATTTTTGTCCCTTCAAGAGCCCTGTCAAGGGCGCGGCTAGAGTAGCAAAGTAGGGAACAAACCTCATGTAATAGCCCACCATTCCCAGGAATGACTTTATTTGCCTAGTAGTGACTAGGGATGAGCGAACTCGAACTGTATAGTTCGGGTTCGTACCGAATTTTGGGGTGTCCGTGACACGGACCCGCACCCGGACATTTTCGTAAAAGTCCGGGTTCGGGTTCGGTGTTCGTCGCTTTCTTCGCGCTTTTGTGACGCTTTCTTGGCGCTTTTTGAAAGGCTGCAAAGCAGCCAATCAACAAGCGTCATACTACTTGCCCCAAGAGGCCATCACAGCCATGCCTACTATTGGCATGGCTGTGATTGGCCAGAGCACCATGTGACCCAGCCTCTATTTAAGCTGGAGTCACATAGCGCCGCCCGTCACTCTGCTCTGATTAGCGTAGGGAGAGGTTGCGGCTGCGACAGTAGGGCGAGATTAGGCAGATTAACTCCTCCAAAGGACTTGATTAACTGATCGATCTGCAGCTGTGGATCATTGAGCTGCTGATCCTCAATTGCTCACTGTTTTTAGGCTGCACAGACCGTTTGTCAGTCACATTTTTCTGGGGTGATCGGCGGCCATTTTGTGTCTTGTGGTGCGCCAGCACAAGCTGCGACCAAGTGCATTTAACCCTCAATGGTGTGGTTGTTTTTTGGCTAAAGCCTACATCAGGGTGAAGCTGTCACACCAAGTGCATTTAACCAGCAATAGTCTGTTCATTTTTTGGCCATATACTAAATCAGGGGCAAGCTGCGCCTGTCACCAAGTGCATTTAACCCTCAATGGTGTGGTTGTTTTTTGGCTAAAGCCTACATCAGGGTGAAGCTGTCACACCAAGTGCATTTAACCAGCAATAGTCTGTTTATTTTTTGGCCATATCCCAGTCTAATTCTGTCACTAAATCCATACCGGTCACCCAGCGCCTAAATACTAGGCCTCAAATTTATATCCCGCTAAATCTGTCCTTAGTGCTGTAGCTGGGCGAGTTATTTAGTGTCCGTTCAAGCACATTTCTTGTTCTGGGTTGAAATACAATTCCCAATTTAGCAATTTCATAATTTAGTGGTTTCTGCTATATCAGAGCTATTTGAAATCTATCCCTAAAAGGGTATATAATATTCAAGGTGCACATTGGGTCATTCAGAATAACTTCACACACACCCGCTACTGTGTATTTCCAAGTCTAATTCTGTCACTAAACCCATACCTGTCACCCAGCGCCTAAATACTAGGCCTCAAATTTATATCCAGCTAAATCTGTCCTTAGTGCTGTAGCTGGGCGAGTTATTTAGTGTCCGTTCAAGCACATTTCTTGTTCTGGGTTGAAATACAATTCCCAATTTAGCAATTTCATAATTTAGTGGTTTCTGCTATATCAGAGCTATTTGAAATCTATCCCTAAAAGGGTATATAATATTCAAGGTGCACATTGGGTCATTCAGAATAACTTCACACACACCCGCTACTGTGTATTTCCAAGTCTAATTCTGTCACTAAACCCATACCTGTCACGCAGCGCCTAAATACTAGGCCTCAAATTTATATCCAGCTAAATCTGTCCCTAGTGCTGTAGCTGGGCGAGTTATTTAGTGTCCGTTCAAGCACATTTCTTGTTCTGGGTTGAAATACAATTCCCAATTTAGCAATTTCATAATTTAGTGGTTTCTGCTATATCAGAGCTATTTGAAATCTATCCCTAAAAGGGTATATAATATTCAAGGTGCACATTGGGTCATTCAGAATAACTTCACACACACCCGCTACTGTGTATTTCCAAGTCTAATTCTGTCACTAAACCCATACCTGTCACCCAGCGCCTAAATACTAGGCCTCAAATTTATATCCAGCTAAATCTGTCCTTAGTGCTGTAGCTGGGCGAGTTATTTAGTGTCCGTTCAAGCACATTTCTTGTTCTGGGTTGAAATACAATTCCCAATTTAGCAATTTCATAATTTAGTGGTTTCTGCTATATCAGAGCTATTTGAAATCTATCCCTAAAAGGGTATATAATATTCAAGGTGCACATTGGGTCATTCAGAATAACTTCACACACACCCGCTACTGTGTATTTCCAAGTCTAATTCTGTCACTAAACCCATACCGGTCACCCAGCGCCTAAATACTAGGCCTCAAATTTATATCCAGCTAAATCTGTCCCTAGTGCTGTAGCTGGGCGAGTTATTTAGTGTCCGTTCAAGCACATTTCTTGTTCTGGGTTGAAATACAATTCCCAATTTAGCAATTTCATAATTTAGTGGTTTCTGCTATATCAGAGCTATTTGAAATCTATCCCTAAAAGGGTATATAATATTCAAGGTGCACATTGGGTCATTCAGAATAACTTCACACACACCCGCTACTGTGTATTTCCAAGTCTAATTCTGTCACTAAACCCATACCTGTCACCCAGCGCCTAAATACTAGGCCTCAAATTTATATCCAGCTAAATCTGTCCTTAGTGCTGTAGCTGGGCGAGTTATTTAGTGTCCGTTCAAGCACATTTCTTGTTCTGGGTTGAAATACAATTCCCAATTTAGCAATTTCATAATTTAGTGGTTTCTGCTATATCAGAGCTATTTGAAATCTATCCCTAAAAGGGTATATAATATTCAAGGTGCACATTGGGTCATTCAGAATAACTTCACACACACCCGCTACTGTGTATTTCCAAGTCTAATTCTGTCACTAAACCCATACCTGTCACGCAGCGCCTAAATACTAGGCCTCAAATTTATATCCAGCTAAATCTGTCCCTAGTGCTGTAGCTGGGCGAGTTATTTAGTGTCCGTTCAAGCACATTTCTTGTTCTGGGTTGAAATACAATTCCCAATTTAGTAATTTCATAATTTAGTGGTTTCTGCTATATCAGAGCTATTTGAAATCTATCCCTAAAAGGGTATATAATATTCAAGGTGCACATAGGGTCATTCAGAATAACTTCACACACACGCTTCTGTGCATTTCCAAGTCTAATTCTGTCACTAAATCCATACCGGTCACCCAGCGCCTAAATACTAGGCCTCAAATTTATATCCAGCTAAATCTGTCCCTAGTGCTGTAGCTGGGCGAGTTATTTAGTGTCCGTTCAAGCACATTTCTTGTTCTGGGTTGAAATACAATTCCCAATTTAGCAATTTCATAATTTAGTGGTTTCTGCTATATCAGAGCTATTTGAAATCTATCCCTAAAAGGGTATATAATATTCAAGGTGCACATAGGGTCATTCAGAATAACTTCACACACACGCTTCTGTGCATTTCCAAGTCTAATTCTGTCACTAAATCCATACCGGTCACCCAGCGCCTAAATACTAGGCCTCAAATTTATATCCAGCTAAATCTGTCCCTAGTGCTGTAGCTGGGCGAGTTATTTAGTGTCCGTTCAAGCACATTTCTTGTTCTGGGTTGAAATACAATTCCCAATTTAGCAATTTCATAATTTAGTGGTTTCTGCTATATCAGAGCTATTTGAAATCTATCCCTAAAAGGGTATATAATATTCAAGGTGCACATTGGGTCATTCAGAATAACTTCACACACACCCGCTACTGTGTATTTCCAAGTCTAATTCTGTCACTAAACCCATACCTGTCACCCAGCGCCTAAATACTAGGCCTCAAATTTATATCCAGCTAAATCTGTCCTTAGTGCTGTAGCTGGGCGAGTTATTTAGTGTCCGTTCAAGCACATTTCTTGTTCTGGGTTGAAATACAATTCCCAATTTAGCAATTTCATAATTTAGTGGTTTCTGCTATATCAGAGCTATTTGAAATCTATCCCTAAAAGGGTATATAATATTCAAGGTGCACATAGGGACATTCAGAATAACTTCACACACACCCGCTACTGTGTATTTCCAAGTCTAATTCTGTCACTAAACCCATACCTGTCACGCAGCGCCTAAATACTAGGCCTCAAATTTATATCCAGCTAAATCTGTCCCTAGTGCTGTAGCTGGGCGAGTTATTTAGTGTCCGTTCAAGCACATTTCTTGTTCTGGGTTGAAATACAATTCCCAATTTAGCAATTTCATAATTTAGTGGTTTCTGCTATATCAGAGCTATTTGAAATCTATCCCTAAAAGGGTATATAATATTCAAGGTGCACATAGGGTCATTCAGAATAACTTCACACACACGCTTCTGTGCATTTCCAAGTCTAATTCTGTCACTAAATCCATACCGGTCACCCAGCGCCTAAATACTAGGCCTCAAATTTATATCCAGCTAAATCTGTCCCTAGTGCTGTAGCTGGGCGAGTTATTTAGTGTCCGTTCAAGCACATTTCTTGTTCTGGGTTGAAATACAATTCCCAATTTAGCAATTTCATAATTTAGTGGTTTCTGCTATATCAGAGCTATTTGAAATCTATCCCTAAAAGGGTATATAATATTCAAGGTGCACATAGGGTCATTCAGAATAACTTCACACACACGCTTCTGTGCATTTCCAAGTCTAATTCTGTCACTAAATCCATACCGGTCACCCAGCGCCTAAATACTAGGCCTCAAATTTATATCCCGCTGAATTTGAATACAATACATTGGGCCAAATAATATATTTGTTGTTGTGGTGAACCATAACAATGAGAAAAACATCTAGTAAGGGACGCGGACGTGGACATGGTCGTGGTGGTGTTAGTGGACCCTCTGGTGCTGGGAGAGGACGTGGCCGTTCTGCCACATCCACACGTCCTAGTGTACCAACTACCTCAGGTCCCAGTAGCCGCCAGAATTTACAGCGATATATGGTGGGGCCCAATGCCGTTCTAAGGATGGTAAGGCCTGAGCAGGTACAGGCATTAGTCAATTGGGTGGCCGACAGTGGATCCAGCACGTTCACATTATCTCCCACCCAGTCTTCTGCAGAAAGCGCACAGATGGCGCCTGAAAACCAACCCCATCAGTCTGTCACATCACCCCCATGCATACCAGGGAAACTGTCTCAGCCTCAAGTTATGCAGCAGTCTCTTATGCTGTTTGAAGACTCCGCTGGCAGGGTTTCCCAAGGGCATCCACCTAGCCCTTCCCCAGCGGTGAAAGACATAGAATGCACTGACGCACAACCACTTATGTTTCCTGATGATGAGGACATGGGAATACCACCTCAGCATGTCTCTGATGATGACGAAACACAGGTGCCAACTGCTGCGTCTTTCTGCAGTGTGCAGACTGAACAGGAGGTCAGGGATCAAGACTGGGTGGAAGACGATGCAGGGGACGATGAGGTCCTAGACCCCACATGGAATGAAGGTCGTGCCACTGACTTTCACAGTTCGGAGGAAGAGGCAGTGGTGAGACCGAGCCAACAGCGTAGCAAAAGAGGGAGCAGTGGGCAAAAGCAGAACACCCGCCGCCAAGAGACTCCGCCTGCTACTGACCGCCGCCATCTGGGACCGAGCACCCCAAAGGCAGCTTCAAGGAGTTCCCTGGCATGGCACTTCTTCAAACAATGTGCTGACGACAAGACCCGAGTGGTTTGCACGCTGTGCCATCAGAGCCTGAAGCGAGGCATTAACGTTCTGAACCTGAGCACAACCTGCATGACCAGGCACCTGCATGCAAAGCATGAACTGCAGTGGAGTAAACACCTTAAAACCAAGGAAGTCACTCAGGCTCCCCCTGCTACCTCTTCTGCTGCTGCCGCCTCGGCCTATTCTGCTGCTGCCGCCTCGGCCTCTTCCTCCGCCTCTGGAGGAACGTTGGCACCTGCCGCCCAGCAAACAGGGGATGTACCACCAACACCACCACCACCACCTCCGTCACCAAGCGTCTCAACCATGTCACACGCCAGCGTTCAGCTCTCCATCTCACAAACATTTGATAGAAAGCGTAAATTCCCACCTAGCCACCCTCGATCCCTGGCCCTGAATGCCAGCATTTCTAAACTACTGGCCTATGAAATGCTGTCATTTAGGCTGGTGGACACAGACAGCTTCAAACAGCTCATGTCGCTTGCTGTCCCACAGTATGTTGTTCCCAGCCGGCACTACTTCTCCAAGAGAGCCGTGCCTTCCCTGCACAACCAAGTATCCGATAAAATCAAGTGTGCACTGCGCAACGCCATCTGTGGCAAGGTCCACCTAACCACAGATACGTGGACCAGTAAGCACGGCCAGGGACGCTATATCTCCCTAACTGCACACTGGGTAAATGTAGTGGCAGCTGGGCCCCAGGCGGAGAGCTGTTTGGCGCACGTCCTTCCGCCGCCAAGGATCGCAGGGCAACATTCTTTGCCTCCTGTTGCCACCTCCTCCTTCTCGGCTTCCTCCTCCTCTTCTTCCACCTGCTCATCCAGTCAGCCACACACCTTCACCACCAACTTCAGCACAGCCCGGGGTAAACGTCAGCAGGCCATTCTGAAACTCATATGTTTGGGGGACAGGCCCCACACCGCACAGGAGTTGTGGCGGGGTATAGAACAACAGACCGACGAGTGGTTGCTGCCGGTGAGCCTCAAGCCCGGCCTGGTGGTGTGTGATAATGGGCGAAATCTCGTTGCAGCTCTGGGACTAGCCAATTTGACGCACATCCCTTGCTTGGCGCATGTGCTGAATTTGGTGGTGCAGAAGTTCATTCACAACTACCCCGACATGTCAGAGCTGCTGCATAAAGTGCGGGCCGTCTGTTCGCGCTTCCGGCGTTCACATCCTGCTGCTGCTCGCCTGTCTGCGCTACAGCGTAACTTCGGCCTTCCCGCTCACCGCCTCATATGCGACGTGCCCACCAGGTGGAACTCCACCTTGCACATGCTGGACAGACTGTGCGAGCAGCAGCAGGCCATAGTGGAGTTTCAGCTGCAGCACGCACGGGTCAGTCGCACTACAGAACAGCACCACTTCACCACCAATGACTGGGCCTCCATGCGAGACCTGTGTGCCCTGTTGCGCTGTTTCGAGTACTCCACCAACATGGCCAGTGGCGATGACACCGTTATCAGCGTTACAATACCACTTCTATGTCTCCTTGAGAAAACACTTAGGGCGATGATGGAAGAGGAGGTGGCCCAGGAGGAGGAGGAGGAGGAGGAGGAAGAGGGGTCATTTTTAGCACTTTCAGGCCAGTCTCTTAGAAGTGACTCAGAGGGAGGTTTTTGGCAACAGCAGAGGCCAGGTACAAATGTGGCCAGCCAGGGCCCACTACTGGAGGACGAGGAGGACGAGGATGAGGAGGAGGTGGAGGAGGATGAGGATGAAGCATGGTCACAGCGGGGTGGCACCCAACGCAGCTCGGGTCCATCACTGGTGCGTGGCTGGGGGGAAAGGCAGGACGATGACGATACGCCTCCCACAGAGGACAGCTTGTCCTTATCCCTGGGCAGCCTGGCACACATGAGCGACTACATGCTGCAGTGCCTGCGCAACGACAGCAGAGTTGCCCACATTTTAACCTGTGCGGACTACTGGGTTGCCACCCTGCTGGATCCACGCTACAAAGACAATGTGCCCACCTTACTTCCTGCACTGGAGCGTGATAGGAAGATGCGCGAGTACAAGCGCACGTTGGTAGACGCGCTACTGAGAGCATTCCCAAATGTCACAGGGGAACAAGTGGAAGCCCAAGGCCAAGGCAGAGGAGGAGCAAGAGGTCGCCAAGGCAGCTGTGTCACGGCCAGCTCCTCTGAGGGCAGGGTTAGCATGGCAGAGATGTGGAAAACTTTTGTCAACACGCCACAGCTAACTGCACCACCACCTGATACGCAACGTGTTAGCAGGAGGCAACATTTCACTAACATGGTGGAACAGTAGGTGTGCACACCCCTCCACGTACTGACTGATGGTTCGGCCCCATTCAACTTCTGGGTCTCTAAATTGTCCACGTGGCCAGAGCTAGCCTTTTATGCCTTGGAGGTGCTGGCCTGCCCGGCAGCCAGCGTTTTGTCTGAACGTGTATTCAGCACGGCAGGGGGCGTCATTACAGACAAACGCAGCCGCCTGTCTACAGCCAATGTGGACAAGCTGACGTTCATAAAAATGAACCAGGCATGGATCCCACAGGACCTGTCCGTCCCTTGTCCAGATTAGACATTAACTACCTCCCCATAACCATATATTATTGGACTCCAGGGCACTTCCTCATTCAATCCTATTTTTATTTTCATTTTACCATTATATTGCGAGGCTACCCAAAGTTGAATGAACCTCTCCTCTGCCTGTGTGCTAGGCCTAAATATATGCCAATGGACTGTTGCAGTGGTGGCTGACATGAAGCCTGATTCTCTGCTATGACATGCAGACTAATTCTCTGCTGACATGAAGCCAGATTGTCTGTTACGGGACCTCTCTCCTCTGCCTGGGTGCTGGGCCTAAATTTATGACAATGGACTGTTGCAGTGGTGGCTGACGTGAAGCCTGATTCTCTGCTATGACATGCAGACTGATTCTCTGCTGACATGAAGCCAGATTGTCTGTTACGGGACCTCTCTGCTCTGCCTGTGTGCTAGGCCTAAATATATGCCAATGGACTGTTGCAGTGGTGGCTGACGTGAAGCCTCATTCTCTGCTATGACATGCAGACTAATTCTCTGCTGACATGAAGCCAGATTGTCTGTTACGGGACCTCTCTCCTCTGCCTGGGTGCTGGGCCTAAATTTATGACAATGGACTGTTGCAGTGGTGGCTGACGTGAAGCCTCATTCTCTGCTATGACATGCAGACTGATTCTCTGCTGACATGAAGCCAGATCCTCTGTTACGGGACCTCTCTCCTCTGCCTGGGTGCTGGGCCTAAATTTATGACAATGGACTGTTGCAGTGGTGGCTGACGTGAAGCCTCATTCTCTGCTATGACATGCAGACTGATTCTCTGCTGACATGAAGCCAGATCCTCTGTTACGGGACCTCTCTCCTCTGCCTGGGTGCTGGGCCTAAATTTATGACAATGGACTGTTGCAGTGGTGGCTGACGTGAAGCCTCATTCTCTGCTATGACATGCAGACTGATTCTCTGCTGACATGAAGCCAGATCCTCTTTTACGGGACCTCTCTCCTCTGCCTGGGTGCTGGGCCTAAATTTATGACAATGGACTGTTGCAGTGGTGGCTGACGTGAAGCCTCATTCTCTGCTATGACATGCAGACTGATTCTCTGCTGACATGAAGCCAGATCCTCTGTTACGGGACCTCTCTCCTCTGCCTGGGTGCTGGGCCTAAATTTATGACAATGGACTGTTGCAGTGGTGGCTGACGTGAAGCCTGATTCTCTGCTATGACATGCAGACTGATTCTCTGCTGTCATGAAGCCAGATTGTCTGTTACGGGACCTCTCTGCTCTGCCTGTGTGCTAGGCCTAAATATATGCCAATGGACTGTTGCAGTGGTGGGTGACGTGAAGCCTGATTCTCTGCTATGATATGAAGACTGATTCTCTGCTGACATGAAGCCAGATTGTCTGTTACGGGACCTTTCTCCTCTGCCTGGGTTCTGGGCCTAAATTTATGAAAATTGACTCTTACAGTGGTGGGTGACGTGAAGCCTGATTCTCTGCTATGATATGAAGACTGATTCTCTGCTGACATGAAGCCAGATTCTCTGTTACGGGACCTCTCTCCTCTGCCTGGGTGCTGGGCCTAAATTTATGACAATGGACTGTTGCAGTGGTGGCTGACGTGAAGCCTGATTCTCTGCTATGACATGCAGACTGATTCTCTGCTGACATGAAGCCAGATCCTCTGTTACGGGACCTCTCTCCTCTGCCTGTGTGTGTGCTGGGCCTAAATATATGCCAATGGACTGTTGCAGTGGTGGCTGACGTGAAGCCTCATTCTCTGCTATGACATGCAGACTGATTCTCTGCTGACATGAAGCCAGATTGTCTGTTACGGGACCTCTCTGCTCTGCCTGTGTGCTAGGCCTAAATATATGCCAATGGACTGTTGCAGTGGTGGCTGACGTGAAGCCTCATTCTCTGCTATGACATGCAGACTAATTCTCTGCTGACATGAAGCCAGATTGTCTGTTACGGGACCTCTCTCCTCTGCCTGGGTGCTGGGCCTAAATTTATGACAATGGACTGTTGCAGTGGTGGCTGACGTGAAGCCTCATTCTCTGCTATGACATGCAGACTGATTCTCTGCTGACATGAAGCCAGATCCTCTGTTACGGGACCTCTCTCCTCTGCCTGGGTGCTGGGCCTAAATTTATGACAATGGACTGTTGCAGTGGTGGCTGACGTGAAGCCTCATTCTCTGCTATGACATGCAGACTGATTCTCTGCTGACATGAAGCCAGATCCTCTGTTACGGGACCTCTCTCCTCTGCCTGGGTGCTGGGCCTAAATTTATGACAATGGACTGTTGCAGTGGTGGCTGACGTGAAGCCTCATTCTCTGCTATGACATGCAGACTGATTCTCTGCTGACATGAAGCCAGATCCTCTTTTACGGGACCTCTCTCCTCTGCCTGGGTGCTGGGCCTAAATTTATGACAATGGACTGTTGCAGTGGTGGCTGACGTGAAGCCTCATTCTCTGCTATGACATGCAGACTGATTCTCTGCTGACATGAAGCCAGATCCTCTGTTACGGGACCTCTCTCCTCTGCCTGGGTGCTGGGCCTAAATTTATGACAATGGACTGTTGCAGTGGTGGCTGACGTGAAGCCTGATTCTCTGCTATGACATGCAGACTGATTCTCTGCTGTCATGAAGCCAGATTGTCTGTTACGGGACCTCTCTGCTCTGCCTGTGTGCTAGGCCTAAATATATGCCAATGGACTGTTGCAGTGGTGGGTGACGTGAAGCCTGATTCTCTGCTATGATATGAAGACTGATTCTCTGCTGACATGAAGCCAGATTGTCTGTTACGGGACCTTTCTCCTCTGCCTGGGTTCTGGGCCTAAATTTATGAAAATTGACTCTTACAGTGGTGGGTGACGTGAAGCCTGATTCTCTGCTATGATATGAAGACTGATTCTCTGCTGACATGAAGCCAGATTCTCTGTTACGGGACCTCTCTCCTCTGCCTGGGTGCTGGGCCTAAATTTATGACAATGGACTGTTGCAGTGGTGGCTGACGTGAAGCCTGATTCTCTGCTATGACATGCAGACTGATTCTCTGCTGACATGAAGCCAGATCCTCTGTTACGGGACCTCTCTCCTCTGCCTGTGTGTGTGCTGGGCCTAAATATATGCCAATGGACTGTTGCAGTGGTGGCTGACGTGAAGCCTCATTCTCTGCTATGACATGCAGACTGATTCTCTGCTGACATGAAGCCAGATTGTCTGTTACGGGACCTCTCTGCTCTGCCTGTGTGCTAGGCCTAAATATATGCCAATGGACTGTTGCAGTGGTGGCTGACGTGAAGCCTCATTCTCTGCTATGACATGCAGACTAATTCTCTGCTGACATGAAGCCAGATTGTCTGTTACGGGACCTCTCTCCTCTGCCTGGGTGCTGGGCCTAAATTTATGACAATGGACTGTTGCAGTGGTGGCTGACGTGAAGCCTCATTCTCTGCTATGACATGCAGACTGATTCTCTGCTGACATGAAGCCAGATCCTCTGTTACGGGACCTCTCTCCTCTGCCTGGGTGCTGGGCCTAAATTTATGACAATGGACTGTTGCAGTGGTGGCTGACGTGAAGCCTCATTCTCTGCTATGACATGCAGACTGATTCTCTGCTGACATGAAGCCAGATCCTCTGTTACGGGACCTCTCTCCTCTGCCTGGGTGCTGGGCCTAAATTTATGACAATGGACTGTTGCAGTGGTGGCTGACGTGAAGCCTCATTCTCTGCTATGACATGCAGACTGATTCTCTGCTGACATGAAGCCAGATCCTCTTTTACGGGACCTCTCTCCTCTGCCTGGGTGCTGGGCCTAAATTTATGACAATGGACTGTTGCAGTGGTGGCTGACGTGAAGCCTCATTCTCTGCTATGACATGCAGACTGATTCTCTGCTGACATGAAGCCAGATCCTCTGTTACGGGACCTCTCTCCTCTGCCTGGGTGCTGGGCCTAAATTTATGACAATGGACTGTTGCAGTGGTGGCTGACGTGAAGCCTGATTCTCTGCTATGACATGCAGACTGATTCTCTGCTGTCATGAAGCCAGATTGTCTGTTACGGGACCTCTCTGCTCTGCCTGTGTGCTAGGCCTAAATATATGCCAATGGACTGTTGCAGTGGTGGGTGACGTGAAGCCTGATTCTCTGCTATGATATGAAGACTGATTCTCTGCTGACATGAAGCCAGATTGTCTGTTACGGGACCTTTCTCCTCTGCCTGGGTTCTGGGCCTAAATTTATGAAAATTGACTCTTACAGTGGTGGGTGACGTGAAGCCTGATTCTCTGCTATGATATGAAGACTGATTCTCTGCTGACATGAAGCCAGATTCTCTGTTACGGGACCTCTCTCCTCTGCCTGGGTGCTGGGCCTAAATTTATGACAATGGACTGTTGCAGTGGTGGCTGACGTGAAGCCTGATTCTCTGCTATGACATGCAGACTGATTCTCTGCTGACATGAAGCCAGATCCTCTGTTACGGGACCTCTCTCCTCTGCCTGTGTGTGCTGGGCCTAAATATATGCCAATGGACTGTTGCAGTGGTGGCTGACGTGAAGCCTCATTCTCTGCTATGACATGCAGACTGATTCTCTGCTGACATGAAGCCAGATTCTCTGTTACGGGACCTCTCTCCTCTGCCTGTGTGTGTGCTGGGCCTAAATATATGCCAATGGACTGTTGCAGTGGTGGCTGACGTGAAGCCTCATTCTCTGCTATGACATGCAGACTAATTCTCTGCTGACATGAAGACAGATTCTCTGTTACGGGACCTCCCTCCTCTGCCTGGGTGCTGGGCCTAAATATATGCCAATGGACTGTTGCAGTGGTGGCTGACGTGAAGCCTCATTCTCTGCTATGACATGCAGACTAATTCTCTGCTGTCATGAAGCCAGATTCTCTGTTACGGGACCTCCCTCCTCTGCCTGGGTGCTGGGCCTAAATATATGCCAATGGACTGTTGCAGTGGTGGCTGACGTGAAGCCTCATTCTCTGCTATGACATGCAGACTAATTCTCTGCTGACATGAAGACAGATTCTCTGTTACGGGACCTCCCTCCTCTGCCTGGGTGCTGGGCCTAAATATATGCCAATGGACTGTTGCAGTGGTGGCTGACGTGAAGCCTCATTCTCTGCTATGACATGCAGACTGATTCTCTGCTGACATGAAGCCAGATTCTCTGTTACGGGACCTCTCTCCTCTGCCTGTGTGTGTGCTGGGCCTAAATATATGCCAATGGACTGTTGCAGTGGTGGCTGACGTGAAGCCTCATTCTCTGCTATGACATGCAGACTAATTCTCTGCTGACATGAAGACAGATTCTCTGTTACGGGACCTCCCTCCTCTGCCTGGGTGCTGGGCCTAAATATATGCCAATGGACTGTTGCAGTGGTGGCTGACGTGAAGCCTCATTCTCTGCTATGACATGCAGACTAATTCTCTGCTGACATGAAGACAGATTCTCTGTTACGGGACCTCCCTCCTCTGCCTGGGTGCTGGGCCTAAATATATGCCAATGGACTGTTGCAGTGGTGGCTGACGTGAAGCCTCATTCTCTGCTATGACATGCAGACTGATTCTCTGCTGACATGAAGCCAGATTCTCTGTTACGGGACCTCTCTCCTCTGCCTGTGTGTGTGCTGGGCCTAAATATATGCCAATGGACTGTTGCAGTGGTGGCTGACGTGAAGCCTCATTCTCTGCTATGACATGCAGACTAATTCTCTGCTGACATGAAGCCAGATTCTCTGTTACGGGACCTCTCTCCTCTGCCTGTGTGTGTGCTGGGCCTAAATATATGCCAATGGACTGTTGCAGTGGTGGCTGACGTGAAGCCTCATTCTCTGCTATGACATGCAGACTAATTCTCTGCTGACATGAAGACAGATTCTCTGTTACGGGACCTCCCTCCTCTGCCTGGGTGCTGGGCCTAAATATATGCCAATGGACTGTTGCAGTGGTGGCTGACGTGAAGCCTCATTCTCTGCTATGACATGCAGACTGATTCTCTGCTGACATGAAGCCAGATTGTCTGTTACGGGACCTCTCTCCTCTGCCTGGGTGCTGGGTAGTGTTGAGCGCGAATATTCGAAAAGCAATTTTTTTTCGCGAATATCGCAACTTCGCGATTTCGCGAATATTTCGAATATAGTGCTATATATTCGTAAAAACGAATATTCGTTTTTTGTTTTTTCCCCCCCCCCCCACAAAATTACAGTACACATATAATTGATTGTTTCCCAAAGGTCCAACAGCTCAGATCTTACTCACATTGCCTAGAAAGTGATTGAGGCGCGAATCTTCGTAAGGCGATTTTATTAGCGCACATGCGAATATCGGCACGTCCCAGAACAGAGGCAAAGGGCTTTGCATTCATACATTAGTGAATTGAGGTGCGAATCTTCGTAAGGCGATTTTATTAGCGCACATGCGAATATCTACACTTGTCCCAGAACAGAGGCAAAGGGCTTTGCATTCATACATTAGTGATTGAATTGAGCTGCGAATCTTCGTAAGGCGATTTTATTAACGCAAATGCAAATATCTACACTTGTCCCCAGAACAGAGAGGCAAAGGCCTGTGCATTCATATAGTATAGCACCATATTCGCGAATACGTAGAACTTCGTAAAATTCGATTAACGAAAATTCGTATTTTTTATTTTACTTTCCACCTTACAGATTACATTGATCTGTACTCTGTCAACTACTGTCATCACCCCCCACTGTATCTCGATTGATTCCCAAAAGTCTCACATTCCCTAGAAAGTGATTGAGGTGCGAATCTTCGTAAGGCGATTTTATTAGCGCACATGCGAATATCTACACTTGTCCCAGAACAGAGGCAAAGGGCATTGCATTCATACATTAGTGATTGAATTGAGTTGCGAATCTTCGTAAGGCGATTTCATTAGCGCACATGTGAATTTTGCATAGCATATGTATTATGCGATGCGAAAATTCGAATTATCGCATATGCGAAATAATAACGAATTTGAATAATCGCGAATATTTTACGAATATTCTTTCGAATATTCACAAAATTTCGCGAATTCGAATATGGGACATGCCGCTCAACACTAGTGCTGGGCCTAAATTTATGACAATGGACTGTTGCAGTGGTGGGTGACGTGAAGCCTGATTCTCTGCTATGACATGCAGACTGATTCTCTGCTGACATGAAGCCAGATTGTCTGTTACGGGACCTCTCTCCTCTGCCTGGGTGCTGGGCCTAAATATATGCCAATGGACTGTTGCAGTGGTGGCTGACGTGAAGCCTCATTCTCTGCTATGACATGCAGACTAATTCTCTGCTGACATGAAGACAGATTCTCTGTTACGGGACCTCTCTCCTCTGCCTGGGTGCCGGGGCCTAAATATCTGAGAATGGACTGTTCCAGTGGTGGGTGACGGGAAGCCAGATTCTCTGCTATGGAACCTCTCTCCAATTGATTTTGGTTAATTTTTATTTATTTAATTTTTATTTTAATTCATTTCCCTATCCACATTTGTTTGCAGGGGATTTACCTACATGTTGCTGCCTTTTGCAGCCCTCTAGCTCTTTCCTGGGCTGTTTTACAGCCTTTTTAGTGCCGAAAAGTTCGGGTCCCCATTGACTTCAATGGGGTTCGGGTTCGGGACGAAGTTCGGGTCGGGTTCGGATCCCGAACCCGAACATTTCCGGGATGTTCGGCCGAACTTCTCGAACCCGAACATCCAGGTGTTCGCTCAACTCTAGTGGTGACAGGTCGGGGCCAATTTCGTATTGCCTCTCTTAGTCTCTTCTAACCCCATCTCACATTTTTGGGGGTTAGTGGTTAGGCCAGCTTAGCTTAGTCCACTATTCCCTGCACTTTGGGTAGGTGACTTTCCCAGTCGGTACTGTGGATGACAATATCGCCCAGGTAAGCCGAAGCGTACCGATGATGTGGACGAAGCAAAATGTCCATTAGTCGCTGAAAAGTGCCGGTGGCACCATGCAGACCAAAGGGTAAGACTTTATATTGATACAGCCCCTCAAACAGCCCAGCTGCACATGCTGGGAGGAAAATACCTGTCTTGCCAGACAGAACCCCTTACTGTGTCACACATAGTACTACAGCCATTTACCTGGTGTATTAAAAGAAAATATACGTATGTCCCATTAGCCGTTCTGCGGTAACATAGTACATAATGCCGAAAAAAGACATTTGTCCATCCAGTTTGGCCTGTCCTCCTGCAAGTTGATGCAGAGGAAGGCAAAAGAAAAACTGTGAGGTAGAAGCCAATTTTCCCCACTTTAGGGGAATAAAAAATTCCTTCCCGACTCCAATCAGGCAATCAGAATAACTCCCTGGATCAATGACCCCTCTCTAGTAGCTTTAGCCTGTAATACTATTACGTTCCAGAAATACATCCAGGCCCCTCTTGAATTCCTTTATTGTACTCACCATCACCACCTCCTCAGGCAGAGAGTTCCATAGTCTCACTGCTCTTACCGTAAAGAATCCTCTCCTATGTTTGTTTACAAACCTTCTTTCCTCCAGACGCAGAGGATGTCCCCTCGTCACAGTCACAGTCCTGGGGATAAATAGATGATGGGATAGATCTCTGTACTGACCCCTGATATATTTATACATAGTAATTAGATCTCCCCTCAGTTGTCTTTTTTCTAAAGTGAATAACCCTAATTTTGATAATCTTTCAGGGTACTGTAGTTGCCCCATTCCAGTTATTACTTTAGTTGCCCTCCTCTGGACCTTCTCCAGCTCTGCTATGTCTGCCTTGTTCACAGGAGCCCAGAACTGTACACAGTACTCCATGTGTGGTCTGACTAGCGATTTGTAAAGTGGTAGGACTATGTTCTTATCACGGGCATCTATGACCCTTTTGATACAACCCATTATCTTATTGGCCTTGGCAGCAGCTGCCTGACACTGGTTTTTGCAGCTTAGTTAGCTGTTTATTAAAATTCCTAGATCCTTTTCCATGTCAGTGTTACCGAGTGTTTTACCATTTAGTATGTACGGGTGACTTGCATTATTCCTTCCCATGTGCATAACTTTACATTTGTCAGTGTTAAACCTCATCTGCCACGTATCTGCCCAAGCCTCCAATCTATCCAGATCCCTCTGTAGTAGTATACTGTCCTCTTAAGTGTTAATTACTTTACACAGTTTAGTGTCATCTGCGAAAAATTGATATTTTACTATGCAAGCCTTCTACAAGATCATTAATAAATATATTGAAGAGAATAGGGCCCAATACTGACCCCTGAGGTACCCCACTAGTGACAGTGACCCAATCTGAGTGTGTATTGTTAATAACCACCCTCTCTTTTCTATCACTCAGCCAGAGACTGTTGAGGGGGACATCAGTGACGTGCAGACAGTAGCGGATGATGATGTAGCCGATCACACTTGGGAGCCAGGTGAAGAATGGGCTTCATCATTATCAGGAGAAGAGGGTAGCAGCTTGTGTTTGAGGCAGCGGCTGGGCCAGCAGGGTGGTAGTGTGGCTGTGAGTCAGCAGGGTGGCAGAAGTGGGAGATTGGAAGCCAAACGTGCCCGGGGTAAACCACCTGTTTCGCAGGAGCCTAACGGGCCGGAAATTAGCAGTGCAGGGGTTCATGGAGGCGGTGGTTGCAGGCAGTCAGTGCGGAGTGTTGGGGGGGAAATGCCATACTCGGCGGTGTGACAATTTTTTGTTAGGCCGCCGGAGGAGGTGAACATTTTTGTGGAGAGAAGGTGAAGGGTGGCCAGGGTGCCAATCTTGGCACCACGGCCCTGCGTCAACACATGCACCATAACGTGGCATGGGAGAACCGTGGCTCCAATGTGGTGGTCCAGACTTCCGCAGCAACCGCTGCATCACCCAGTGGCATGCACCCAATTTCATGCAGTCAAGGCTCCACCAGCTCAGCCGAAGGGAGCTGTTTGTCCTTCCCATCATCTACTGTTCCTGATGCTCCTGCTCCTCCTCTTTCTACTCCTCGTCAGTCATTCCGTCAGCAATCGATCACTGAAGCAATTGCCAAGAGACAACAGTATGCGTGCACTCATCCAACGGCGCAGAAGCTGAACGTGCTCCTGGCCAAGTTGCTGATGCTGCAGTCCCTCTCTTTCCAAGTGGTGGACTCTGCACCTTTCAGAGAACTGATGGGGCTTGTGCTGAGCCGAGGTGGAGAGTCCCAAGCTATAATTTATTTGCAAAAAAGGCAGTACCAGCCCTGTACACATATTTAGAACAGAATGTGGGTCAGTCCTTGAGCCTGTCGGTGTCTGCCAAAGTGCACGGCAGCGCCAACATGTGGAGCTGTAACTACGGTCAAGGACAATATATGTCCTTGACCGTAGTTACCACTGGGTAAAGATGGTTCCTGCCCAGCCACACCAGCAACTTGGCCAGGTGATGCCGCTTCCGCCTCCACGTTCTCACGCCGTTGGTCCTGCGACAATGTCCGCCTCTGCCTCCTTATCCTCCACCGTGTTCTCAGCCTCCCTTGCAGAGACAATTCACAGTGCTCCACCAGCATACCACATGTGCAGGGCATGGCGGTGTCACGCTGTTCTGCACCTCGTTTGCCTAGGTGAACGGAGTCACACAGGGGAGGAACTGCTCCGTGTCCTTCATCAAGAAATCGAATCCTGGCTTTCTCCTCGAAAACTCAAAATCCGATCCATGGTGACCAACAACGGGAAGAACACGGTGTCGGCTCTGCGTCAAGGAGGGCTGACCCATGCGCCCTGCATGGTGCATGTGTTCAATCTGTTTGTAAAGCGGTTGCTGAAGTCTTCATCCTGAAAATGGCCAGGAAACTTTGCATGCACTTCAGCCACTCGTACACTGCAAAGCACACCCTCCTTGAGCTGCAGCGGCAGAACTGCGTTCCCATAGGCTCATATGCAACGTTTCCACCCATTGGAAGTCCATCCTCCATATGTTGGACTGATTATATAAACAGAGAAAGGCCATAAACGATTTCTTAATGATACAGGTGGACAGAAGTACTTCCCTATGTAACTTCGATGTTAGCCAGTGGCAGCTCATGCGTGATACCTGCCATTTGCTCAGGCCCTTTGAGGAGGCCACTTTATTTGTCAGTCGCCAGGACTACGGGATAAACAATGTCATTCCACTGATTCATCTCCTAGAACAGATGCTGATAAATCTGGCTGGCCAGGGGGCAGGAGTAGTGGCAACTACATCTCACGGTCACATGAGCCCTGTGGGGGCTGAACTAGAAGAGGAGGAGGACATTTGAGCACAAGCAATGCATAGAGAAATGGGTGTTTTTTCTACACAGGTGACAGGAGAGGAGGAGCAGGAGCAGCCAGAGGAGCTACAGGGTGATGAGGAAGACGAAGCAGAGGACCCAGACACATTGTGGCAGTATGCAGTGGAGATGGAGGCAGGGAGTCCCTCTGAGTCAGTTACGCAAATGGCCCCATGCATGCTTAGTTGCTTGCGTAGTGACGGCCGAATTGTCACCATTCGGCAGAGGGATGACTACTGGTTCTCCACCATGTTAGACCTCGCTACCGGTCCAAAATGGGGGCCTTTTTTACACCCGCTGAGAGGGAGGACAAACTGAACTACTATCGAGACATCCTATGTAGTCAGTTGGTCGCTTCCTATGTGCGCCATTGCCCATCCTCACGTAGGTCTGAGGCCCTCTGTGCACATGTTCCACACTGCCATGGCTGCTGGCGGGGGGGTCAGGAGCAGTACCAGGTCCAACAGCAACTTAAGTCTAGAGTCGCTGATGAGCAGTTTTCTTCACCTGCCTACTGAATAAACTACTCACCAGCAGCAGGTAGATATAAAGCAGAACCTGAATCAGCAGGTTGTGGCATACATGGACCACATCTAAGATCCCCTGGACTACTGGGCAGCCAAACTCGATTTGTGGCCACAACTGAGCCGAGTTTACCCTGGACAAGATTTCCTACCCGGCCAGCAGTGTGGCATCAGAGAGGGTGTTTAGTGCGACGGGGACCATAGTTACCCCAAGAAGAACTCGCCTGTCCATCTAAAATGACCTTTGTGAAGATGAATCAGGTGTGGATCAGCCAGGATTTTCAAACACCAGTGCCTGATTCATCACACTAGATCATCCATGGTGCCACATCTACACTTTGACAAAAGACACCTGTTTTTTCTGGCTATCTGCTTCAGCTACTATTCTGATGCTGCCACCCGCCTGATGCCACACCTGCTGCCAGGTGCTCCTACTACCACCCACCACCTTCAGCTGGTACTGGTATTGCCCCCCACATCCCCACTCTGCCACCTCACCACTCTGTGGTCTCCTCATGCTGCTGCCACCTCAACAATATGTCACTAGGCCACTCTGTGGTCTCCTCATGGTGCTGCCACCTCAACACTATGTCACTGAGCCACTCTTTGGTCTTCTCATGCTGCTGCCACCTCACCCTTCTGGGGACATAGTATATAAGGCCGAAAAAATACATCTGTCCTGTTATCCTGCAAGTTGATCCAGAGAAAGGCAAAAAAAAAAATGAGGTAGAAGCCAATTTTCCCCACTTAAGGGGGAAAAAATTCCTTCCTGACTCTAATCAGGTAATCAGAATAACTCCCTGGATCAACGACCCATCTCTAGTAGCTATAGCCTGTAATATTATTACACTCCAGAAATACTGTACATCCAGGCACCTCTTGAACTCTTTTAGTGAACTCACCATCACCACCTCCTCAGGCAGAGTTCCATAGTCTCACTGCTATTACCATAAAGAATCCTCTTCTATGTTTGTGTATGAACCGTCTTTCCTCCAGACGCAGAGGATGTCCCCTCGTCACAGTGCAATAGAAGAAAAGAAAAAAAGAGGTTGAGTGGTTCCACCAGGGCTAAAGGCCCTGGGGAAAAGGCGCCAAAAGGGTGGAGAGGATAATAATGAGGATAGAATAGAATAAAATAAAGTAGCACTACAATCTAAGTGCCGTTCAGTAGAGATTGAGGGAAGGCAGCACAAGTGTTATAGGGAGATGAAAAAATTTATTTCATTCCCAATGGGAAGATGCAAGTAGTAGGTGAACTTGGTCTGGTGGTACCAGAGTAAATGGATCCAACTGTGACCTAATTAAAAAAGAAAACACTATAGAAGGCGCCACTCCCAAGAGTGTGGAAGAGGTGGATGTAGTAAGTAATGCCCCCTTGTCTCCGGAGGGTGGTGGTAATACAGAAAATGACCATTTTTTTACTGTAATAAACTACATTGATCAGAAGCCTTGGTGTTGGCTGCCATCAATTGGTACCATCTGATATGCGATCCTGGCCAGGGGGGCAGCTAGTCACGGGTGTCTTGAGCTTTATCCTGTGACTACCCCACCCTGTGAAGTGAGTACTCAAACTTTCAGAATTACAACATCTCCTCTGGAGAATATTCTGTATTACCACCACCCTCCGGAGACAAGGGGGCATTACTTACTACATCCACCTCTTCCACACTCTTGGGAGTGGCGCCTTTTATAGTCTTTTCTTTTAGAATTAGGTCACGATTGGATCCATTTACTCTGGTACCACCAGACCAAGTTCACCTACTACTTGCATCCACTCTTGTCACAGTCCTGGTGATAAATAGATGATGAGAGAGATCTCTGTACTGACCCCTGATATATTTATACATACCGTATTTTTCCATTTATAAGACTCACCCGATGATAAGACACACCCCATGTTTTAGAGGACCTCATATCAGATCCTCAGATCAGATCCCCATAAAAATCAGGACATCGGATAAGACCCCCATATCAGGACATCACATCAGACCCACATATCAGCCCTCCATGTCAGACCCCATCAGACCTTATATCAGCCCTTTATTTTAGACCCACATCAGACCTCATATCAGCACTCAATGTGAGACCCCCCAATCAGAGTTCCTTGCCAGAACCCCCATCAGACCTCATTGGCAGACCCCCAGAGTTCCTTGCCAGACCATCAGACCTCACATCAGAATAAAATAAAAAAACTTCTCTTACCTCTCCTGCGCCACGGCTCCTCTTCATCTCCTGCAGCAGTCGCGCTCCCATGTCTTCTCCGGCCACGCTGCACTGTCACCTGACTGAGTGCGGCGTCAGGTCATAGTGTGTGCACTACGTCCTGACGCTGTACGGGGTGAGGACAGTGCAGTGCCAGCCGCAGGAATGAAGGCCGGGAGGGTGAGTATTGCAAGCGCTTCACTCCCTACTCCCAGCACCTAAAGCACACTAGTGAGCGCTTCCATAATGGAAGCGCTCACTAGTAGGGATGAGCGAACCCGAACTGTATAGTTCGGGTTCGTACCGAATTTTGGGGTGTCCGTGACACGGACCCGAACCCGAACATTTTCGTAAAAGTCCGGGTTCGGGTTCGGTGTTCGGCGCTTTCTTGGTGCTTTTTGAAAGGCTGCAAAGCAGCCAATCAACAAGTGTCATACTGTCATGGTCTTACCTTCTTACTGTTCTCCTTCGTTTGACATGTGCTGGCGGCCATCTTGGTTTCTGGGTTTCTTGTAGCCTCCCACCCTGCGGCTTCTCCTTCCCACTGGGAGGAGCTGGATGCCTAGCTCATATATATAGAAGGTCTGTGGCTTCAGTTCCTTGCTTGGTCCTCCTGTGTTCACATGCTTCTAAGACTGCTGCTGCTTCTGGTTCCTGATCCTGGCCTCGTCTGACTACCCCGTTGGTTCCTGATCCTGGCTTCGTCTGACTACCCTGCTGGTTCCTGATCCAGGCTTCATCTGACTACCCTCCTGGTTCCTGACCTCTGTCTACGCAAGACCCTGCTTCGGTTTAGCCATCCGTTTGGACTTTTGCTACAGCTTGATTTTCAATAAAGCCTTCTTATTTCCACTTATCTCTTGTTTTACGTCTGGTTCATGGTTCCATGACATTAGGACCAAGCCATGAATTCTGACGGTACAGGGCCATCCTCGCTACCTACGCTGGTTGCCAGACTTGATCAGCAGGATCACCTGTTGGGTCGTTTCGCTGTGGCGTTGCAAACCCTGCTTGAACGCACGGCTCATTTCGCTTCCGTTGCCGATGGGTCGGTTGTCGCTCCTGGGCCCGCTCCTACTGCCGCTCCGGTTGTTGCGCCAGAGTCTACCCCGACACCTGTTGCTGCGCCTGCGGTGTCTCGGGGTATGACCGGTTCTACCCCCCTTCCACAGCGCTTTGGGGGAGAGCCAACTCAGTGCCGAGGTTTCCTTAACCAGGTGGGCATTTATTTCGAGTTGCTGCCACATGCCTTTCCTACTGAGAGATCAAAGGTGGGCTTCTTGATCTCGCTGCTCTCGGACAAGGCCTTGGCCTGGGCCAGCCCTTTATGGGAGAACAACAATCCGGTGGTTGCCGAGTTTTCCGGTTTTGTTGCTTATCTTCGGAAGGTATTCGATGTGCCGGCTCGTGCTGCCTCTGCTGCGAAGCTCCTTATGTCCATCAGACAGGGTTCACGATCCGTAGCTGAATACGCCATTGAGTTTCGTACCCTGGCAGCAGAGGTGGGCTGGAATAATGAGGCTCTGGTCGCTGCTTTCTCTCATGGTCTCTCGGATGCCTTGAAGGATGAGGTTGCAGCTAAGGACCTACCAGTGGAGCTCGAGTCTCTTATTTCTTTCCTGATTTTGATTGACACCAGACTCAGGGAGAGACCTTCCTTTAAGGAGAGCCTGCGGAGGTCTTCTAACAGATTGGCGCCTACGTTTGCTGTCCCACCCGTGCCTCCCTCTCCTCCCACGCCTCCTGGGGATGACTTGTCTGGGGGTGAACCCATGCAGCTGGGGTTTGCTCTCCTGTCCGAGGGGGAGAGGGTACTCCGGAGACGCGAGGGCTGATGCATGTACTGTGGTCTCGGTGGGCATTTTCGGTTGGCATGTCCGAACCGTCCGGGAAACGCTCGCACCTGAGATCCTGTCGGGGGCAGATCTTGGGTGGAGTCTCCTCGTCCCCGGTTTCCCGTGTTGACAAACCACTGATCACTGTTGTCCTCTCCTGGGTCGGGGGCTCGGTGACGACCCAGGCGTTGGTGGACTCTGGTGCTGGTGGTTTGTTCATTGATAGTGTGTTCGCTGCCGCCAATTCCATTCCTCTGCAGCCTCGAGGTTCCCCACTGGCTCTTGAGGCGATAGACGGCAGACCCCTTCTGCCGCCACACGTGACTCATGAGACCCTTCCAGTGGGATAGCCATTGGTGCCGTTCACAGAGAGTCGGTCTGTCTCCAGGTGATTTCGTCTCCACACTACTCGGTGGTCTTGGGGTACCCCTGGCTCCAGAAGCATAATCCGACTTTCGATTGGAGATCGGCCGAGATCCTCTCGTGGTCACCGCAGTGTGGGGCTAGTTGCATCCATGGGCCTGTCAAGTTGCTGTGTACTTCCTCGGACTCTCTGTTGCCTCCTGAATACGAAGAGTACCGGGATGTATTCGATAAAGTGCGCGCGGTTGCCCTACCTCCGCACCGCCCATACGATTGTGCCATAAAGTTACAATCTGGTGCCGTTCCTCCTCGTGGCAAAGTCTATCCACTGTCGGTAGCGGAGAATGAGGCCATGGAGGAGTACGTGAGGGAGGCGCTTTCACGCGGACACATTCGCAAATCCTCGTCCCCGGCAGGGGCTGGATTTTTCTTTGTGAAAAAGAAGGGCGGTGAGTTGAGGCCTTGCATCGATTACAGGGGTCTCAATCGCATCACGATCAAGAACGCTTAGCCGATACCCTTGATTTCCGAGCTGTTCGATCGCCTCAAAGGGGCCACGGTCTTTACCAAACTCGACCTGAGGGCGGCATATAACCTGGTAAGGATCAAGGCGGGCGATGAGTGGAAGACCGCGTTTAACACCAGGACCGGTCATTATGTATCCTTGGTTATGCCCTTTGGGTTGTGCAATGCGCCCGCAGTCTTCCAGGAATTCATCAACGATGTTTTCCGTGACCTGTTGCAGCAGTGTGTGGTGGTCTATTTGGATGACATCTTGGTATATTCTGGCCCACATTATGGATGTCAGACGAGTGTTGCAACGGTTACGAGAGAACAGGCTGTTCGGTAAGCTTGAGAAATGCGAATTTCACCGATCCCAGGTAACCTTCTTAGGTTACATCATTTCCGCTGAGGGGTTCTCCATGGATCCTGAGAAGGTTTCGGCTGTCTTACAGTGGCCCCAGCCCAGTGGTCTCCGTGCCCTGCAGCGCTTTTTGGGCTTCGCCAATTATTATCGGAAGTTCATCAGGGACTTTTCTATGCTAGCCAAGCCTCTCACGGATCTGACCAGGAAGGGCAGTAATTTCCAGGTCTGGCCACTCGAGGCCATCCGAGCTTTTGAGGCTCTAAAGTCCGCCTTTGTGTCGGCTCCGATTCTGTCGCATCCCAACCCTGGGTTGCCCTTTGTCCTCGAGGTGGACGCGTCTGAGACGGGAGTAGGCGCCCTTCTGTCTCAGCGTAGAACACCAGAGGGTCCTCTGCTTCCTTGTGGGTTTTACTCCCGGAAACTGTCTTCCGCGGAGTGCAACTATCAGATTGGTGACAGGGAGTTATTGGCCATCGTGCAGGCCCTTAAAGAATGGAGGCACTTGCTCGAGGGATCGGTGGTTCCGGTTCTCATCCTGACGGACCACAAGAATCTGACCTACCTTTCTGAGGCCAAGAGATTGACACCACGTCAGGCCAGATGGGCTCTGTTCTTGTCACGTTTTAATTACGTGGTCTCCTACCTACCCGGTTCCAAGAACATCAGAGCGGATGCCTTATCACGGCAGTACTCCGAGCTGTCCGGGGAGGAGTCGATTCCGACTTCGGTCATACCTCCGAATCAGATCCTGGCCGCCATTCGCACCAGCCTGACCTCTCCCCTGGGTGAGCAGATTTTGGCGGCTCAATCTGGTGCTCCCTCTGGGAGACCCAACGGCAGGTGTTTTGTGCCTGAGGAGTTGCGCACTCGGTTGTTGCGAACCTACCATAACTCCAAGGCCGCGGGGCATCCTGGAAAGAATCAGCTGTCCTGGGCTGTTTCACGTCTGTTCTGGTGGCCTTCTCTACGTTCCGACATCGCCGCATATGTAGCGGCATGCTCCGTTTGTGCCCAGAGTAAGTCCCCTCGGCACCTTCCGTTGGGCCTTTTGCAACCCATAGCCACCGGGGAGCGCCCATGGTCACACCTGGGGATGGATTTCATTGTGGACCTCCCTGCATCCCGAGGCCATACGGTCATTCTCATGATTGTGGATCGGTTTTCCAAAATGTGCCACTGTGTTCCTCTCAAGAAGTTACCCTCTGCACAAGAGTTGGCCACGATTTTTGCCAGGGAGGTCTTCCGGTTGCACGGTTTGCCCAAGGAGATTGTGTCGGATCGGGGGAGTCAGTTTGTGTCCAGGTTCTGGCGCGCCTTTTGCTCCCAGTTGGGGATTCATCTCTCTTTCTCCTCGGCCTACCACCCTCAGTCCAATGGGGCCGCAGAACGATCCAATCAGGCCTTGGAGCAATTCCTTCGTTGCTATGTCTCCGATCACCAAGACAATTGGGTTGACCTCCTGCCTTGGGCTGAGTTTGCCAGGAACACGGCGGTGAACTCTTCCTCTGGGACGTCTCCCTTCATGGCCAATTATGGGTTCCAACTTGCCGTGTTACCGGAGGTATTCTCTCCCCAGGATACTCCGGCTGTGGAGGATCACCTTTCCGTCCTACGTGCTTCTTGGGTACAGATCCAGAGGTCCCTTGAGGTCTCTGCGCAGCGCCAGAGACTCCAGGCTGATCGCAGATGAGCGCCCGCTCCTTCCTACCAGGTCGGAGACCGTGTATGGTTGTCCACCCGCAACCTCAACCTTCGAGTGCCCACTCCCAAGCTGGCGCCTCGCTTTGTTGGTCCCTTCCGAGTGCTTCGCAGGGTAAACCCGGTAGCCTATGCCCTTGCGCTTCCTCCTGGCATGCGGATCTCCAACGTGTTTCATGTCTCCCTGTTGAAGCCATTGGTGTGTAATCCTTTCACTTCCTCGGTTCCTCGGCCCCGTCCGGTCCAAGTGGGCAATCGTGAGGAATATGAGGTGAGCAATATCCTGGACTCACGCCTGGTCCGCGGTCGGTTGCAGTTTTTGGTCCATTGGCGTGGTTATGGTCCAGAGGAGCATTCCTGGGTTCCCTCCGCAGATGTCCATGCTCCTGCTTTGCTCCGAGCCTTCCACGCACGCTTCCCTCAGAAACCGTTCCTTACTCCGCGGAGGAGGGGCCCTTGAGGGGGAGGTACTGTCATGGTCTTACCTTCTTACTGTTCTCCTTCGTTTGACATGTGCTGGCGGCCATCTTGGTTTCTGGGTTTCTTGTAGCCTCCCACCCTGCGGCTTCTCCTTCCCACTGGGAGGAGCTGGATGCCTAGCTCATATATATAGAAGGTCTGTGGCTTCAGTTCCTTGCTTGGTCCTCCTGTGTTCACATGCTTCTAAGACTGCTGCTGCTTCTGGTTCCTGATCCTGGCCTCGTCTCACTACCCCGTTGGTTCCTGATCCTGGCTTCGTCTGACTACCCTGCTGGTTCCTGATCCAGGCTTCGTCTGACTACCCTCCTGGTTCCTGACCTCTGTCTACGCAAGACCCTGCTTCGGTTTAGCCATCCGTTTGGACTTTTGCTACAGCTTGATTTTCAATAAAGCCTTCTTATTTCCACTTATCTCTTGTTGTACGTCTGGTTCATGGTTCCATGACACATACTACTTGCCCCAAGAGGCCATCACAGCCATGCCTACTATTGGCATGGCTGTGATTGGCCAGTGCAGCATGTGACCCAGCCTCTATTTAAGCTGGAGTCACGTAGCGCCGCCCGTCACTCTGCTCTGATCAGTGTAGGGAGAGGATGCAGCTGCTGCTGTTAGGGCGAGATTAGGCACTAGGCAGGGATTTTCTCAGCAAAAACACTTAATGAAGTGATCGATCTATAGCTGTGAATCATTCATCTTCTGCTATTTAATTGCTCACTGTTTTTAGGCTGCCAAGAGCATTTTTCTGTCACTTTTTTCTGGGGTGATCGGCGGCCATTTTGTGTCTTGTGGTGCGCCAGCACAAGCTGCCACCAAGTCCATTTAACCATCAATAGTGTGTTTTTTTTTTTGCTATATCCTACATCAGGGGCCTGACTGTGCTTGCTATTTTATTGAGGGGTGAAATACAATTGCCAAAATAGCAGTACCCTAAATCTGGTGTTTCAGCTGTGGCTAGCCAATTGTAATACTGTCTGTTGTCTGGCAAAGGATATATTTTTGTTCTGGGTTGAAATACAATTCCCAACTTAGCAATTCCCTAAATCAGTGGTTTCTGCTGTATCAGGCCAAGTTTAAATCTATCCATAAAAGGGTATATTACATTGAAGGTGCTTATAGGGTGATCCCCAATAACTTCACACGCTACCGTGCATTTCCAAGTCTAATTCTGTCCGTAAACGTATAGCTGTCATCCAGCGCCTAAATAATAGGCCTACAATTTAAATTCAGCTAAATCTGTTGTTACTGCTGTGGCTGGTCAATTTATTTAGTGTCCGCCAAAGCACAGTTTTTGTTCTGGGTTGAAATACAATTCCCAACTTAGCAATTCCCTAAATCAGTGGTTTCTGCTGTATCAGGCCAAGTTTAAATATATCCATAAAAGGGTATATTACATTGAAGGTGCTGATAGGGTCATCCTCAATAACTTCACACGCTACCGTGCATATCCAAGTCTAATTCTGTCCGTAAAAGGGATACCTGTCATCCAGGGCCTAAATACTAGGCCTACAGTTTATATTCAGCTAAATATGTCGTTACTGCTGTGCCTGTATTAGTGTAATACGGTACCTAAATAGATAGCCAGATAGTGTTAGGTGCCTGTAAAAAAAGGCCTGAATTTGAATTCAATACATTGGGCCAAATTATTTTTTTCTTATTGTGGTGAACGGTAACAATGAGGAAAACATCTAGTAAGGGACGCGGACATGGTCGTGGTGGTGTTAGTGGACCCTCTGGTGCAGGGAGAGGATGTGGCCGTTCTGCCACAGCCCCACCTCCTAGTGAACCAACTACCTCAGGTCACAGTAGCCGCCAGAATTTACAGCGATATTTGGTGGGGCCCAATGCCGTTCTAAGGATGGTAAGGCCTGAGCAGGTACAGGCATTAGTCAATTGGGTGGCCGACAGTGGATCCAGCACGTTCACATTATCTCCCACCCAGTCTTCTGCAGAAAGCGCACAGATGGAGCATGAAAACCAAGCCCATCAGTCTGTCACATCACCCCCATGCATATCAGGGAAACTGTCTGAGCCTCAAGTTATGCAGCAGTCTCTTATGCTGTTTAAAGACTCTGCTGGCAGGGTTTCCCAAGGGCATCCACCTAGCCCTTCCCCAGCGGTGGAAGACATAGAATGCACTGACGCACAACCACTTATGTTTCCTGATGATGAGGACATGGGAATACCACCTCAGCACGTCTCTGATGATGACAAAACACAGGTGCCAACTGCTGCGTCTTTTCTGCAGTGTGCAGACTGAACAGGAGGTCAGGGAGGAAGACTGGGTGGAAGACGATGCAGGGGACGATGAGGTCCTAGACCCCACATGGAATGAAGGTCGTGCCACTGACTTTCAGAGTTCGGAGGAAGAGGCAGTGGTGAGACCAAGCCAACAGCGTAGCAAAAGAGGGAGCAGTGGGCAAAAGCAGAACACCCGCCGCCAAGAGAGTCCGTCTGCTACTGACCACCGCCATCTGGGACTGAGCACCCCAAAGGCAGCTTCAAGGAGTTCCCTGGCATGGGAGTTCTTCAAACAATGTGCTGACGACAAGACCCGAGTGGTTTGCACGCTGTGCCATCAGAGCCTGAAGCGAGGCATTAACGTTCTGAACCTTAGCACAACCTGCATGACCAGGCACCTGCATGCAAAGCATGAACTGCAGTGGAGTAAACACCTTAAAAACAAGGAAGTCACTCAGGCTCCCCCTGCTAACTCTTCTGCTGCTGCCGCCTCGGCCTCTTCTGCTGCTGCCGCCTCGGCCTCTTCTGCTGCTGCCGCCTCGGCCTCTTCCTCCGCCTCTGGAGGAACGTTGGCACCTGCCGCCCAGCAAACAGAGGATGTACCACCAACACCCCCACCCCTGTCACCAAGCATCTCAACCATGTCACACGGCAGCGTTCAGCTCTCCATCTCACAAACATTTGAGAGAAAGCGTAAATTCCCACCTAGCCACCCTCGATCCCTGGCCCTGAATGCCAACATTTCTAAACTACTGGCCTATGAAATGCTGTTATTCAGGCTGGTGGACACAGACAGCTTCAAACAGCTCATGTTGCTTGCTGTCCCACAGTATGTTGTTCCTAGCCGCCACTACTTCTCCAAGAGAGCCGTGCCTTCCCTGTACAACCAAGTATCCGATAAAATCAAGTGTGCACTGCGCAACGCCATCTGTGGCAAGGTCCACCTAACCACAGATACGTGGACCAGTAAGCACGGCCAGGGACGCTATATCTCCCTAACTGCACACTGGGTAAATGTAGTGGCGGCTGGGCCCCAGGCGGAGAGCTGTTTGGTGCACGTCCTTCGGCCGCCAAGGATCGCAGGGCAAAATTCTTTGCCTCCTGTTGCCTCCTCCTCCTACTCGGCTTCCTCCTCCTCTTCTTCCACCTGCTCATCCAGTCAGCCACACACCTTCACCACCAACTTCAGCACAGCCCGGGGTAAACGTCAGCAGGCCATTCTGAAACTCATATTTTTGGGGGACAGGCCCCACACTGCACAGGAGTTGTGGCGGGGTATAGAACAACAGACCAACGAGTGGTTGCTGCCGGTGAGCCTCAAGCCCGGCCTGGTGGTGTGCGATAATGGGCAAAATCTCGTTGCAGCTCTGGGACTAGCCGGTTTGACGCACATCCCTTGCCTGGCGCATGTGCTGAATTTGGTGGTGCAGAAGTTCATTCACAACTACCCCGACATGTCAGAGCTGCTGCATAAAGTGCGGGCTGTCTGTGCGCGCTTCCGGCGTTCACATCCTGCCTCTGCTCGCCTGTCTGCGTAACTTCGGCCTTCCCGCTCACCGCCTCATATGCGACGTGCCCACCAGGTGGAACTCCAGCTTGACATGCTGGACAGACTGTGCGAGCAGCAACAGGCCATAGTGGAGTTTCAGCTGCAGCACACACGGGTCAGTCGCACTGCGGAACAGCACCACTTCACCACCAATGACTGGGCCTCCATGCGAGACCTGTGTGCCCTGTTGCGCTGTTTCGAGTACTCCACCAACATGGCCGGTGGCGATGACGCCGTTATCAGCGCTACAATACCACTTCTATGTCTCCTTGAGAAAACACAGGGCGATGATGGAAGAGGAGGTGGCCCAGGAGGAGGAGGAAGAGTGGTCATTTTTAGCACTTTCAGGCCAGTCTCTTCGAAGTGACTCAGAGGGAGGTTTTTTGCAACAGCAGAGGCCAGGTACAAATGTGGCCAGCCAGGGCCAACTACTGGAGGACAAGGATGAGGAGGAGGTGGAGGAGGATGAGGATGAAGCATGTTCACAGCGGGGTGGCACTCAATGCAGCTCAGGCCCATCACTAATGCATGGCTGGGGGGAAACGCAGGACGATGACGATACGCCTCCCACAGAGGACAGCTTGTCCTTACCTCTGGGCAGCCTGGCACACATGAGCGACTACATGCTGCAGTGCCTGCGCAACGACAGCAGAGTTGCCCACATTTTAACGTGTGCGGACTACTGGGTTGCCCACCTTACTTCCTGCACTGGAGCGATAGGAAGATGCGCGAGTACAAGCGCACATTGGTAGACGCGCTACTGAGAGCATTCCCAAATGTCACAGGGGAACAAGTGGAAGCCCAAGGCGAAGGCAGAGGAGGAGCAAGAGGTCGCCAAGGCAGCTGTGTCACGGCCAGCTCCTCTGAGGGCAGGGTTAGCAGGGCAGAGATGTGGAAAAGTTTTGCCAGCGTTTTGTCTGAACATGTATTCAGCACGGCAGGGGGCGTCATTACAGACAAACGCAGCCGCCTGTCTACAGCCAATGTGGACAAGCTGACGTTCATAAAAATGAACCAGGCATGGATCCCATAGGACCTGTCCATCCCTTGTGCAGATTAGACATTTATAACTACCTCCCCTTAACCATATATTATTGTACTCCAGGGCACTTCCTCATTCAATCTTCTTTTTATTTTCATTTTACCATTATATTGCGGGGCAACCTAAAGTTGAATGAACCTCTCCTCTGTCTGGGTGCCGGGGCCTAAAAATATCTGACAATGGCCTGTTACAGTGGTAGGTGACATGAAGCCTGATTCTCTGCTATGACATGAAGCCTGATTCTCTGCTAAGGGACCTCTCTCCTCTGTCTGGGTGCCGGGGCCTAAAAATATCTGACAGTGGCCTGTTCCAGTGTTGGGTGACATGAAGCCTGATTCTCTGCTATGACATGAAGCCTGAATCTCTGCTATGGGACCTCTCTCCTCTGTCTGGGTGCCGGGGCCTAAAAATATCTGACAATGGCCTGTTCCAGTGGTGGGTGACATGAAGCCTGATTCTCTGCTATGACATGAAGCCTGATTCTCTGCTATGGGACCTCTCTCCTCTGTCTGGGTGCCGGGGCCTAAAAATATCTGACAGTGGCCTGTTCCAGTGTTGGGTGACATGAAGCCTGATTCTCTGCTATGACATGAAGCCTGAATCTCTGCTATGGGACCTCTCTCCTCTGTCTGGGTGCCGGGGCCTAAAAATATCTGACAATGGCCTGTTCCAGTGGTGGGTGACATGAAGCCTGATTCTCTGCTATGACATGAAGCCTGATTCTCTGCTATGGGACCTCTCTCCTCTGTCTGGGTGCCGGGGCCTAAAAATATCTGACAGTGGCCTGTTCCAGTGTTGGGTGACATGAAGCCTGATTCTCTGCTATGACATGAAGCCTGAATCTCTGCTATGGGACCTCTCTCCTCTGTCTGGGTGCCGGGGCCTAAAAATATCTGACAATGGCCTGTTCCAGTGGTAGGTGACATGAAGCCTGATTCTCTGCTATGACATGAAGCCTGATTCTCTGCTATGGGACCTCTCTCCTCTGTCTGGGTGCCGGGGCCTAAAAATATCTGACAGTGGCCTGTTCCATTGTTGGGTGACATGAAGCATGATTCTCTGCTATGACATGAAGCCTGATTCTCTGCTATGGGACCTCTCTCCTCTGTCTGGGTGCCGGGGCCTAAAAATATCTGACAGTGGCCTGTTCCAGTGGTGGTGACATGAAGCCTGATTCTCTGCTATGACATGAAGCCTGATTCTCTGCTATGACATGAAGCCTGATTCTCTGCTATGGGACCTCTATCTTCTGTCTGGGTGCCGGGGCCTAAATATCTGACAATGGCCTGTTCCAATGGTGGGTGACATGAAGCCTGATTCTCTGCTATGACATGAAGCCTGATTCTCTGCAATGGGACCTCTCTCCTCTCTCTGGGTGCCGGGGCCTAAATATCTGACAATGGCCTGTTCCAGTGGTGGGTGACGTGAAGCCTGATTCTCTGCTATGACATGAAGCCTTATTCTCTGCTATGACATGAAGCCTGATTCTCTGCTATGGGACCTCTCTCTTCTGTATGGGTGCTGGGGCCTAAATATCTGACAATGGCCTGTTCCAGTGGTGGGTGACGTGAAGCCTGATTCTCTGCTATGACATGAAGCCTGATTCTCTGCAATGGGACCTCTCTCCTCTGTCTGGGTGCCGGGGCCTAAATATCTGACAATGGCCTGTTCCAGTGGTGGGTGACGTGAAGCCTGATTCTCTGCTATGATATGAAGCCTGATTCTCTGCAATGGGACCTCTCTCCTCTGTCTGGGTGCCGGGGCCTAAATATCTGACAGTGGCCTGTTCCAGTGGTGGGTGACATGAAGCCTGATTCTCTGCTATGGGACCTCTCTCCAATTGATATTGGTTAATTTTTATTTATTTTATTTTTATTTCGATTCATTTCCATATCCACATTTGTTTGCAGGGGATTTACCTACATTTTGCAGCCCTCTAGCCCTTTCCTGGGCTGTTTTACAGCCTTTTTAGTGCCGAAAAGTTCGGGTCCCCATTGACTTCAATGGGGTTCGGGTTTGGGGCGAAGTTCGGGTCGAGTTCGGATCCCGAACCCGAACATTTCCGGGAAGTTTGGCCGAACTTCTCGAACCCGAACATCCAGGTGTTCGCTCAACTCTACTCACTAGTATACGCTTTATAAGATGCACAGCCATTTCCCCCCCCACTTTTGGGGGAAAAAAGTCTGTCTTATAAAGTGAAAAATACGGTAGTTATTAGATCCCCCCTCAGTTGTCTTTTTTCTAAAGTGAGTAACCCTAATTTTGATAATCTTTCAGGGTACTGTAGCCCCCCAATTCCAGTTATAACTTTAGTTGCCCTCCTCTGAACCCTCCCCAGCTCTGTTATGTCTGCTTTGTTCACAGGAGCCCAGACTTGTACATGATCCAGGGGTGGACACAGACAGCAGAGGGCCCCTGTGCAAAGAATGTGCCTGGGCCCCTCTACCCCCCATGCCAAATTCTAAACCTAACCTATTCCCTCCTAATATTACATACAGCAATACAAAACATACAAGGTAAGGCTACTTTCACACCCGCGGCACTACGATCCATCCGGACATAAACCACAGCATGCAGTGGTTTATGTCCCGTTGATTCTCTGCATTTTTGCCAGATTGTGGCCGGATCTCTACCATACCCCATTATAGTTAATGGGGCCGGCGGGCATTTCATCTGCATCCAGCAGTGCCGGATCCAGTGAATTCCGACAGGCTGGTCTCAGCTGGAACAGCCTGCCAGAATCACTAATGCAGATGTGAAAATAGCCTAATACAGCGCCACATACCTTGAACATCAAGTGACGTCTTATTAGATCTTCTCTTTCCTCATCTTTTTCTTTCAGACCGGACCACCATGATGATTCCTTTCAGCCGTCTCTTCTCTCTGCAGAGTTTGACAGACAGACAACCTTATGAACACCCCATCATGTGTCTGCTGTGCTCCCCAATACTATACTGCAGAAACAGATAAACCCTCTGAAAATTCTAGTACCAGATAGTGCCACATCAATAATTATTGGCATACAGTGCCCTAAAAAATAACTGCGCCCAGCAAATAGTGTCCCTGACACTAATAAACATAATGTCCCCCAAAAATAATTATACAAAAAATGCCCTGTTGTGTGGCAGTAAAAAAAATACCTCCTCTTAGTGCCAAAGTCCCTATAGTGCCCTCATAATGTGTGCTAATGCCTTCTACTGTGTGCCCCAAAAAAGCCCTCTTAGTTCCCCCAGTTGAGCTAATGTCCCCATAGTGCCCAATAATTTTGCACCAGTATAAAATACTTCTATATAGTGCCCCCAGTAGATGCCCCCATAGTGGTCCGCCCGACGTTCCATGGTGCCTGACATAATGTGCCAGTATAAAATGCCCCTATAAAGTGCCCCAAGTAGATGCCCCGATAATGTTCCTCTTCCCCCTTCCCCATAGTGCCCATATAATGTATGCCAGTATAAAATGCCACTATGGTACTCATTCCCACTCCCATATTGCACATATAGTTTGTGCCAGTATAAAATGCCCCTATATAATGCCCCCCAGCAGATGCCCCCATAGTGCTCCTCTCCCCCACTTCTCCATAGTGCCCCCCATGTGTGACAGTATATAATGCCAATATATAGGGCCCCCAGTACATGCCCTCATATGGCTCCTCTCCCCCCCATAGTATAATTATAATATATAGGGCTCCCAGTAGATGCCCCCATAGTGCTCCTCCCTCCCATGTGGGCCAGTAAATAATGCCCCCTAGTAGATGCCTCCATAGTGCTCCTCTCCCCCCATGTGTGCCAGTATAATGCTACCTAGTAGATGCCCCATAGTGCTCCTCTCCCTCCTTCCCTAATCTGGGCAACAGAATAGTGTTAAAAAAAAATTATAATAACTCACATACTTACCTCCATGACACTCTCAGTGAAGCGGTGAAGGCCTCTTCCTGTCTGTGTCCCGTGCTGTACGGCTGATAGGCTGCAGGCACTATTTCCATAGATTATGTACCTCTCACAATTAGATTTTAGAATGCTTTTAAAAATATTCCATTTTGTGGCTATATTTTTTATTTTTGAGGACTTGAGGTCCCAGTTAGTTAGTCCTATGGCCTCTCTTAGTTGGCTAAATTTAGCTATTTTGAAGTTTGGTATTTTTGTTCCTCCCTGTAGAAACGCTCTTTTGAATGACAATTGGAAGATTATTACTTTATGGTTACTATTTCCCAGGTTTCCCCCAACCTGCACATCTGCTGTTCTGTCAGGTCTATTGGTTAATTCTAAGTCTAGTATGGCCGTCCCTCTAGTCAGATCCTGAACCAGTTGGGAAGGTTAATTGTCTTTGGTTATTGCCAAGAACCTGTTTCCTTTATGAGATATACAGGTTTTAGTTTCCCAGTCTATATCTGGGTAGTTGAAGTCCACCATAATAACGACCTTATTATGATCTGCCGTCTCGTCTATCTTGTATAGTAGCAGATTTTCTGTGGACTCTGGTATATTAGGTGGTTTATAATAAACTCCTATTAGTATTTTATTATTGTTTTTGCCTCCATGTATTTCTACCCACAGTGACTCCACATGTTCATGTCCCTCACTTATATCTTCTTGGACTGTGGGCTTTAGACAGCTTCCCCTCTTCGGTTTTGGCAAACCTTTCTAAACAGACTGTAACCCTGTACATTAACCGCCTAGTCATAGCTATCCTCCAGCCATGTCTCAGTTATTCCCACTAGTCCTTCTCACACATCACAAATTCCAGTTCACCAGTTTTATTAGTCAGGCTTCTGGCATTATTATACATACAATTAAGAGGTTTATGTATATTTTTTACCCTACTCCTTTCCTTCTGAACTGGTCTAGTCCCTCATTCCATTCCTCCCCAAGTACCATTACTTTTCCCCCGGTCTCTATTTGCACTATCTTCCCATCCTATAATGTAATTACCCTCCCCCCCAGTCCCTAGTTTAAACACTCCTCCAACCTTCTAGCCATCTTCTCCCCCAACACAGCTGCCCCTTCCCCATTGAGGTGCAGCACATCCCTACGATAGAGCCTGTAGCCGACAGAGAAGTCGGCCCAATTCTCCAGGAACCCAAACCCCTCCTCCCTACACCGGTTCTTGAGCCACTTGTTAACCTCAATAATATACGCTGTCTTTCTTGTGTGGCTCGTGGTACAGGTAGTATTTCAGAAAACACTATCTTTGAGGTCCTTGCACTAAGCTTGTGACCTAAATCCCTAAAATAATTTTTAATGACTCTCCATCTACCTCCACCAACTTTGTCATTGGTTCCAATATGGACCATGACTGTTTGATCTTCTCCAGCCCCTTCCAGTAATCTGTCAACCCAATCCACGATGTGTTGAACTTGAGCGCCAGGAAGACAACACACCGTTCAACGATCCCGGTCTTTGTGACAGATTGCCCTATCTGTATCCCTAATAATTGAGTCTCCCATTACCAGCAACTGTCTGGTCTTCCCTGCTCTCCTGGTCCCCTGCTTACTGGAGCTGACATTCCCCTGACTGGCAGAGGAAGGGTCCGGTTGCAACAGCGCTCTCCCTGAACTGACATCCCCCTCATCTGTCAACCTTGCAAACTTGTTGGGGTGTGTCAGATCAGGGCTAGCCTCCCTGGCATTCTTCCCTCTACCCTGCTTTCTAACTGTTATCCAGCCACTCTGTCAAGAGGGCTCTACTTGTATAAGCGTTTAATATAACAGGTTCTGTAGACATCTATCTGGAATCAGCTGACGACAGTATAAAAGGAGTGCGCTTTTTCACGCTATAGTAGGATCTTTGGTCTCTGCACGGTTCTCTATACCTGGCGCTAACATCGACCTGTAAGGCTGAGTTCATATGTGAGTTATTTGGTCAGTTTTGGCCCCATAACTGCCCAAATAATTGAAGTGTGCAGTGATTCTAAGAGTGACACCTGTCATCTGCGTGTCATACTGAATCACAGTATTGTTTCACTAATAGTGTTGAGCGCAAATTGCGAATTTATTGCAAATTTATCATGAATATATACATTGCCGATTTTCGCATTCAAGTAAACAATGACTGGAGATCACGAATTCTCGAATTTGCGAATTTTTGGCAAATATTCGGCCAAAAATTAGCAAAATATAGCAAATTCGAATATTGCCTATGCCGCTCATCACTATTCACTACCATAGCAGACTCCCTATGTGTAGGGATGAGCGAACCCGAACTGTATAGTTCGGGTTCGTACCGAATTTTGGGGTGTCCGTGACACGGACCCGAACCCGGACATTTTCGTAAAAGTCCGGGTTTGGGTTCGGTGTTCGTCGCTTTCTTGGCGCTTTTTGAAAGGCTGCAAAGCAGCCAATCAACAAGTGTCGTACTACTTGCCCCAAGAGGCCGTCACAGCCATGCCTACTATTGGCATGGCTGTGATTGGCCAGTGCAGCATGTGACCCAGCCTCTATTTAAGCTGGAGTCACATATGGCCGCCTGTCACTCTGCTCTGATCAGTATAGGGAGAGGTTGCAGCTGCGACGTTAGGGCGAGATTAGGCAGTGATTAACTCCTCCAAAAGACTTCATTCAGAGATCGATCTGCAGCTGTGGATGATTGAACTGCTGCTATTGAATTGCTCACTGTTTTTAGGCTGCCCAGAGCGTTTTTCAGTCACTTTTTTCTGGGGTGATCGGCGGCCATTTTGTGTCTTGTGGTGCGCCAGCACAAGCTGCCAACAAGTGCATTTAACCCTCAGTAGTGTGGTTGTTTTTTGGCTAAATCCTACATCAGGGTCAAGCTGTCACACCAAGTGCATTTATCCATCAATAGTCTGGTTATTTTTTGGCCATATACTACATCAGGGGCAAGCTGAGCCTGTCACCAAGTGCATTTAACCCTCAACAGTGCGGTTGTTTTTTTGCTAAATTCTACATCAGGGTCAAGCTGTCACACCAAGTGCATTTAACCATCAATAGTGTGGTTATTTTTTGGCCATATCCCAGTCTAATTCTGTCTGTAAACGTATACCTGTCACCCAGCGCCTAAATAATAGGCCTCAAATTTGTAGTCAGCTAAATCTGTGGTTAATTCTGTGGCTGGGCGAGTTATTTAGTGTCCGTCAAAGCACAGTTTTTGTTCTGGGTTGAAATACAATTCCCAATTTAGCAATTCTCTAAATTAGTGGTTTCTGCTGTATCAGGCCTACTTTAAATTTATCCCTAAAAGGGAATATTAGATTCAAGGTGCTGATAGGGTCATTCTCAATAACTTCACACACACGCTACTGTGCATATCCCAGTCTAATTCTGTCTGTAAACGTATACCTGTCACCCAGCGCCTAAATAATAGGCCTCAAATTTGTAGTCAGCTAAATCTGTGGTTATTGCTGTGGCTGGTCAAGTTATTTAGTGTCCATCAAAGCACAGTTTATGTTCTGGGTTGAAATACAATTCCCAATTTAGCAATTCTCTAAATTAGTGGTTTCTGCTGTATCAGGCCTACTTTAAATTTATCCCTAAAAGGGAATATTAGATTCAAGGTGCTGATAGGGTCATTCTCAATAACTTCACACACACGCTACTGTGCATATACCAGTCTAATTCTGTCTGTAAACGTATACCTGTCACCCAGCGCCTAAATAATAGGCCTCAAATTTGTAGTCAGCTAAATCTGTGGTTAATTCTGTGGCTGGGCGAGTTATTTAGTGTCCGTCAAAGCACAGTTTTTGTTCTGGGTTGAAATACAATTCCCAATTTAGCAATTCTCTAAATTAGTGGTTTCTGCTATATCAGACCTACTTTAAATTTATCCCTAAAAGGGAATATTAGATTCAAGGTGCTGATAGGGTCATTCTCAATAACTTCACACACACGCTACTGTGCATATCCCAGTCTAATTCTGTCTGTAAAAGTATACCTGTCACCCAGCGCCTAAATAATAGGCCTCAAATTTATAGTCATCCAAATCTGTCGTTATTACTGCAGCTGGTCAAGTTATTTAGTGTCCGTCAAAGCACAGTTTTTGTTCTGGGTTGAAATACAATTCCCAATTTAGCAATTCTCTAAATTAGTGGTTTCTGCTGTATCAGACCTCCTTTAAATCTATCCCTAATAGAGTATATAAGATTCAAGGTGCACATAGGGTCATTCTCAATAACTTCACACACACACTACTGTGCATATCCCAGTCTAATTCTGTCTGTAAACGTATACCTGTCACCCAGCGCCTAAATAATAGGCCTCAAATTTATAGTCAGCTAAATCTGTGGTTACTGCTGTGCCTGTATTAGTGTAATACGGTACCTAAATAGATAGCCAGATAGTGTTAGGTGTCTTTAAAAAAAGGCCTGAATTTGAATTCAATACATTGGGCCAAATAATATTTTTGTTGTTGTGGTGAACGATAACAATGAGGAAAACATCTAGTAATGGACGCGGACATGGTCGTGGTGGTGTTAGTGGACCCTTTGGTGCTGGGAGAGGACATGGCCGTTCTGCCACAGCCACACGTCCTAGTGTACCAACTACCACAGGTCCCAGTAGCCGCCATAATTTACAGCGATATTTGGTGGGGCCCAATGCCGTTCTAAGGATGGTAAGGCCTGAGCAGGTACAGGCATTAGTCAATTGGGTGGCCGACAGTGGATCCAGCACGTTCACATTATCTCCCACCCAGTCTTCTGCAGAAAGCGCACAGATGGGGCCTGAAAACCAAGCCCATCAGTCTGTCACATCACCCCCATGCATACCAGGGAAACTGTCTGAGCCTCAAGTTATGCAGCAGTTTATTATGCTGTTTGAAGACTCCGCTGGCAGGGTTTCCCAAGGGCATCCACCTAGCCCTTCCCCAGCGGTGGAAGACATAGAATGCACTGACGCACAACCACTTATGTTTCCTCAAGATGAGGACATGGGAATACCACCTCAGCACGTCTCTGATGATGACGAAACACAGGTGCCAACTGCTGCGTCTTTCTGCAGTGTGCAGACTGAACAGGAGGTCAGGGATCAAGACTGGGTGGAAGACGATGCAGGGGACGATGAGGTCCTAGACCCCACATGGAATGAAGGTCGTGCCACTGACTTTCACAGTTCGGAGGAAGAGGCAGTGGTGAGACCGAGCCAACAGCGTAGCAAAAGAGGGAGCAGTGGGCAAAAGCAGAACACCCGCCGCCAAGAGACTCCGCCTGCTACTACTGACCGCCGCCATCTGGGACCGAGCACCCCAAAGGCAGCTTCAAGGAGTTCCCTGGCATGGCACTTCTTCAAACAATGTGCTGACGACAAGACCCGAGTGGTTTGCACGCTGTGCCATCAGAGCCTGAAGCGAGGCATTAACGTTCTGAACCTTAGCACAACCTGCATGACCAGGCACCTGCATGCAAAGCATGAACTGCAGTGGAGTAAACACCTTAAAAACAAGGAAGTCACTCAGGCTCCCCCTGCTACCTCTTCTGCTGCTGCCGCCTCGGCCTCTTCTGCTGCTGCCGCACAGGAGTTGTGGCGGGGTATAGAACAACAGACCGACGAGTGGTTGCTGCCGGTGAGCCTCAAGCCCGGCCTGGTGGTGTGCGATAATGGGCGAAATCTCGTTGCAGCTCTGGGACTAGCCGGTTTTACGCACATCCCTTGCCTGGCGCATGTGTTGAATTTGGTGGTGCAGAAGTTCATTCACAACTACCCCGACATGTCAGAGCTGCTGCATAAAGTGCGGGCCGTCTGTGCGCGCTTCCGGCGTTCACATCCTGCCGCTGCTCGCCTGTCTGCGCTACAGCGTAACTTCGGCCTTCCCGCTCACCGCCTCATATGCGACGTGCCCACCAGGTGGAACTCCACCTTGCACATGCTGGACAGACTGTGCGAGCAGCAGCAGGCCATAGTGGAGTTTCAGCTGCAGCACGCACGGGTCAGTCGCACTGCGGAACAGCACCACTTCACCACCAATGACTGGGCCTCCATGCGAGACCTGTGTGCCCTGTTGCGCTGTTTCGAGTACTCCACCAACATGGCCAGTGGCGATGACGCCGTTATCAGCGTTACAATACCACTTCTATGTCTCCTTGAGAAAACACTTAGGGCGATGATGGAAGAGGAGGTGGCCCAGGAGGAGGAGGAGGAGGAGGAGGAGGAGGAGGAAGAGGGGTCATTTTTAGCACTTTCAGGCCAGTCTCTTCGAAGTGACTCAGAGGGAGGTTTTTTGCAACAGCAGAGGCCAGGTACAAATGTGGCCAGCCAGGGCCCACTACTGGAGGATGAGGAGGAGAGGATGAGGAGGAGGTGGAGGAGGATAAGGATGACGCATGGTCACAGCGGGGTGGCACCCAACGCAGCTCGGGCCCATCACTGGTGCGTGGCTGGGGGGAAAGGCAGGACGATGACGATACGCCTCCCACAGAGGACAGCTTGTCCTTATCCCTGGGCAGCCTGGCACACATGAGCGACTACATGCTGCAGTGCCTGCGCAACGACAGCAGAGTTGCCCACATTTTAACGTGTGCGGACTACTGGGTTGCCACCCTGCTGGATCCACGGTACAAAGACAATGTGCCCACCTTACTTCCTGCACTGGAGCGTGATAGGAAGATGCGCGAGTACAAGCGCACGTTGGTAGACACGCTACTGAGAGCATTCCCAAATGTCACAGGGGAACAAGTGGAAGCCCAAGGCCAAGGCAGAGGAGGAGCAAGAGGTCGCCAAGGCAGCTGTGTCACGGCCAGCTCCTCTGAGGGCAGGGTTAGCATGGCAGAGATGTGGAAAACTTTTGTCAACACGCCACAGCTAACTGCACCACCACCTGATACGCAACGTGTTAGCAGGAGGCAACATTTCACTAACATGGTGGAACAGTACATGTGCACACCCCTCCACGTACTGACTGATGGTTCGGCCCCATTCAACTTCTGGGTCTCTAAATTGTCCATGTTGCCAGAGCTAGCCTTTTATGTCTTGGAGGTGCTGGCCTGCCCAGCGGCCAGCGTTTTGTCTGAACGTGTATTCAGCACGGCAGGGGGCGTCATTACAGACAAACGCAGCCACCTGTCTACAGCCAATGTGGACAAGCTGACGTTCATAAAAATGAACCAGGCATGGATCCCACAGGACCTGTCCATCCCTTGTGCAGATTAGACATTAACTACCTCCCCTTAACCATATATTATTGTACTCCAGGGCACTTCCTCATTCAATCCTATTTTTATTTTCATTTTACCATTATATTGCGAGGCAACCCAAAGTTGAATGAACGTCTCCTCTGTCTGGGTGCCGGGGCCTAAATATATGACAATGGACTGTTCTAATGTTGGGTGACGTGAAGCATGATTCTCTGCTATGACATGCAGACTGATTCTCTGCTGACATGAAGCCAGATTCTGTGTTACGGGACCTCTCTCCTCTGCCTGGGTGCCAGGGCCTAAACTTATGACAATAAACTGTTACAGTGGTGGGTGACGTGAAGCCTGATTCTCTGCTATGATATGAAGACTGATTCTCTGCTGACATGAAGCCAGATTCTCTGTTACGGGACCTCTCTCCTCTGCCTGGGTGCCAGGGCCTAAATTTATGACAATGGACTGTTACAGTGGTGGGTGACGTGAAGCATGATTCTCTGCTATGACATGAAGACTGATTTTCTGGTGACATAAAGCCAGATTCTGTGTTATGGGACCTCTCTCCTCTGCCTGGATGTCGGGGCCTAAATTTATGACAATGGACTGTTACAGTGGTGGGTGACGTGAAGCATGATTCTCTGCTATGACATGAAGACTGATTCTCTGGTGACATGAAGCCAGATTCTGTGTTATGGGACCTCTCTCCTCTGCCTGGGTGCCGGGGCCTAAATTTATGACAATGGACTGTTACAGTGGTGGGTGACGTGAAGCCTGATTCTCTGCTATAATATGAAGACTGATTCTCTGCTGACATGAAGCCAGATTCTGTGTTATGGGACCTCTCACCTCTGCCTGGGTGCCAGGGCCTAAATTTATGACAATGGACTGTTACAGTGGTGGGTGACGTGAAGCATGATTCTCTGCTATGATATGAAGACTGATTCTCTGCTGACATGAAGCCAGATTCTGTGTTATGGGACCTCTCTCCTCTGCCTGGGTGCCAGGGCCTAAATTTATGACAATGGACTGTTACAGTGGTGGGTGACGTGAAGCCTGATTCTCTGCTATGATATGAAGACTGATTCTCTGCTGACATGAAGCCAGATTCTGTGTTATGGGACCTCTCTCCTCTGCCTGGGTGCCAGGGCCTAAATTTATGACAATGGACTGTTACAGTGGTGGGTGACGTGAAGCATGATTCTCTGCTATGATATGAAGACTGATTCTCTGCTGACATGAAGCCAGATTCTGTGTTATGGGACCTCTCTCTTCTGCCTGGGTGCCAGGGCCTACATTTATGACAATGGACTGTTACAGTGGTGGGTGACGTGAAGCCTGATTCTCTGCTATGATATGAAGACTGATTTTCTGCTGACATGAAGCCAGATTCTGTGTTATGGGACCTCTTTCCTCTGCCTGGGTGCCAGGGCCTAAATTTATGACAATGGACTGTTACAGTGGTGGGTGACGTGAAGCATGATTCTCTGCTATGATATGAAGACTGATTCTCTGCTGACATGAAGCCAGATTCTGTGTTATGGGACCTGTCTCCTCTGCCTGGGTGCCGGGGCCTAAATCTATGACAATGGACTGTTACAGTGGTGGTTGACGTGAAGCCTGATTCTATGCTATGACATGAAGACTGATTCTATGGTGACATGAAGCCAGATTCTGTGTTATGGGACCTCTCTCCTCTGCCTGGGTGCCGGGGCCTAAATTTATGACAATGGACTGTTACAGTTTTGGGTGACGTGAAGCCTGATTCTCTGCTATGATATGAAGACTGATTCTATGGTGACATGAAGCCAGATTCTGTGTTATGGGACCTCTCTCCTCTGCCTGGGTGCCAGGTCCTAAATTTATGACAATGGACTGTTACAGTGGTGGGTGACGTGAAGCATGATTCTCTGCTATGATATGAAGACTGATTCTCTGCTGACATGAAGCCAGATTCTGTGTTATGGGACCTCTCTCCTCTGCCTGGGTGCCGGGGCCTAAATTTATGACAATGGACTGTTACAGTGGTGGGTGACGTGAAACATGATTCTCTGCTATGATATGAAGACTGATTCTCTGCTGACATGAAGCCAGATTCTGTGTTATGGGACCTCTCTCCTCTGCCTGGGTGCCGGGGCCTAAATCTATGACAATGGACTGTTACAGTGGTGGGTGACGTGAAGCCTGATTCTATGCTATGACATGAAGACTGATTCTATGGTGACATGAAGCCAGATTCTGTGTTATGGGACCTCTCTCCTCTGCCTGGGTGCCGGGGCCTAAATTTATGACAATGGACTGTTACAGTGGTGGGTGACGTGAAGCCTGATTCTCTGCTATGATATGAAGACTGATTCTCTGCTGACATGAAGCCAGATTCTGTGTTATGGGACCTCTCTCCTCTGCCTGGGTGCCAGGGCCTAAATTTATGACAATGGACTGTTACAGTGGTGGGTGACGTGAAGCCTGATTCTCTGCTATGACATGAAGACTGATTCTCTGGTGACATGAAGCCAGATTCTCTGTTACGGGACCTCTCTCCTCTGCCTGGGTGCCGGGGCCTAAATATCTGAGAATGGACTGTTCCAGTGGTGGGTGACGTGAAGCCAGATTCTCTGCTATGGGACCTCTCTCCAATTGATATTGGTTAATTTTTATTTATTTTATTTTTATTCATTTCCTTATCCACATTTGTTTGCAGGGGATTTACCTACATGTTGCTGCCTTTTGCAGCCCTCTAGCCCTTTCCTGGGCTGTTTTACAGCCTTTTTAGTGCCGAAAAGTTCGGGTCCCCATTGACTTCAATGGGGTTCGGGTTCGAGACGAAGTTCGGATCGGGTTCGGATCCCGAACCCGAACATTTCCAGGAAGTTCGGCCGAACTTCTCGAACCCGAACATCCAGGTGTTCGCTCAACTCTACCTATGTGTGCTACTGCAAGGCACAGTGTTCTACACCACTATAAAGGCTCTCTGCAGCCAGGAAAAAGTGGTATTTTACCACAATTCACCACAAATAAATTCTGATCGAATCTAATCTCTTCTCAAAATTTGGCGAACCAACCTAATTGAATTTTTGAGAAATTCGCTCATCTCTAATTGTATCTATAATTATACTATATGGTCTGTGACACAGTGATGGGAATCGTCTGGGAAACAGGTATTTTCCTCCCAGCGTGTGCTGCTGGGCTGATTTGCAGGGGGGTAAAATACCGGACTGGATTTTAATTTCCTGTCCGGGTTTTTGGCAGCACCTGGCTGTCCTTAAATAGGCAACTGGGCTCAGTGCCAGGTTGTCGGAATGAGACCCATGGGTCGAGGAAACAGGCCCCCTAAAGCCTGCCGTGGACTGCTGGAGGCAGAACTGACATCAAGGTGACTTGTCTTATATGAACTTTCCAATTTGTCTGAAGTAACACCAAGATGTACTTTCCATTGTGTGTGAAGTAAACTCCAAGACTGCAAACTAACGCATTGTTTTGTGCATTTTCCTCAAGTGTGAATAAACACTGAAGTTTTGCATTAAGAAACAGTTTTGCTCTGTAGTGCATCCGCTTACCTAATCTACCAAAGCAAAACCCTACAATTGGTGGAGGATGTGGGCAAGCGCAGTGAGGCAGGCGTGATTGACGAAGTATTGCTGTTTTTCATTTTTGCTCTGGGCACGGTTGTATGTCTTGCATTAAACCTGCTAAATTTCAACCTGTGACCCTCGACAAAATGGAGGCCATAAAGAAGGCTCTTGTGGAGGCTAACCAGCAGCAGTGAGAAACCAACCTGCAACAACAGGAGGCTAACAGGCAGCAGCAAGAACCAGCAACTGTTAAACAAAACCAGCTGCATTTAAAACACGTGGCTATACAAACGGCAGGCACATCCAAAAGCTTCCATGATGTCCGGAAAGCAGTCCGTGTGGCATTCCCCAAGATGACACCCTCAGATGACGTTGAAACCTACCTGGCAATGTACGAGAAGGTGGCCACAAGGGAGAAACTACCCCGAGACCAGTGGGCTGAGGTCGTCACTCCGTTCCTGGCATCCTATTCTCAACAGGTGTATTTCGACTTCCCGGACGATCAAGCGGCCGACTACCAGAAAGTAAAGGGTGATATTCTGGCAAGACTGGGGGTGAATGTGTTGGCCTGGGCCCAGCAGGTACATCAGTGGGGGTTTAACCCGACTGAGCCTACGAGACCCCAGAATTATGACTTATTTCACCTCTTGCAAAAGTGGCTACAGCCTGATGTGCTGAGTCTCACGACTATGCTGGATAGACTATTAGATTATATGTTCTGGAGTGCTTTGCCACCCCCTCTCCAGCACTGGATCGGCCAAGTGTCTCCTGGCAATGCCCTGGAGATGGTGGATCTGGTGGAACGCTATGAGGCTACTAAGAATATACAGGCGGGTTCACAGAAAAGATTACTGACAGCCTTTTCCGCTAAACAGACACAGGGGGCCAGGGAGTTCATTAGTCAGAACACGGATATGTTCTCGGACCTCCCCGGACACACTTCCACAATTCAGCATGATATTGTCACTGAGCCTCAGGCAAAAGTCCGGTTAAAACCATAACGGGGACTTGAGGCTCGGCGACAATCCATCTTGGAGGAAGTGCAGCTAATGCTGCAACTAGACGTTATTGAGGAGTCTAAAAGTGAGTGGGCCAGTCCTATAGAGGTTAGGAGAAGCCCAGTATTTTTCTGTTTTGGACCTCACCAAAGGGTACTGGCAGGTACCCTTGATGGAGGCTGCCAAAAAGAAAACTGCCTTCATCACACCAGAGGGGCTGTACCAATATAAGGTGTTACTCTTTGGTCTGCATGGCGCCCCTGCCACTTTTCAACGACTTATGGATATTGTGCTTTGTCCACATCGTCAGTACGCTTCGGCTTACCTGGACGATATTGTCATCCACAGTATCGACTGGGAAAGTCACCTAAACAAAGTGCAGGCTGTAGAGGACTCCCTTCGGAAGGCTGGACTAACCGCTAACCCAAAAAAATGTGCGATAGGGTTAAGGGAGACTAAATATCTGGGCTATCTACCAGAGCGAAACCCCAAGTGAACAAAATAGAGGCAATACGGAATTGGCCCTGACCTGTCACTACTAGGCAAGTAAAGTCGTTCTTGGTAATGGTGGGCTATTACAGGAGGTTTCTCCCCCACTTTGCTACGGTGGCCGCGCCATTGAAAGGGCTCATGAAGGGACGCAGGTCGGTGATGGTTTGCTGGGATGATCAGGCAGAAGGGGCTTTCTCCGCTTTGAAGTCGGCCCTGTGCGGGTCCCCAGTTTTGGTGACACCCGACTTCAAAAAGGAATTTATAGTACAGACCGATGCCTCCGAAGTAGACCTCGTTGCTGTACTGTCTCAGGAAATCAATGGTGAGGATCATCCCGTTGTCTTCCTCAGCCGTAAGCTCACCCCAGCCGAGACCAGGTACAGCATAGTGGAGAGAGAGTGCCTGGTCATCAAGAGGGCACTCGAGTCTCTCCGTTATTATTTGTTGGGGAGAAAATTCCGCCTGGTAACCGACCACTCCCCTTTCAAGTGGATGAGCCAGGCCAAAGACAGAAATGCCCGGGTCACCAGATGGTTCCTTTCCCTGCAGAACTTTAAATTTACAGTGGAACACAGGGCAGGCCAGTTGCAGGGAAACGCGGATGCCGTGTCCCGAGTATATTGTCTGGCGAGTGTTCACCCCCTCAGGGTTGAACAAAGGAGGGTGGTATGTGACACAGTGAGGGGAATGGTCAGGGAAAACAGGTATTTTCCTCCCAGCATGTGCTGTTGGGCTGATTTGCAGCCAGGTGGGGTCAAATACTGGATTTTAACTGCCGGTCCGGGTTTTTGGCAGCACCTGGTTGTCCTTAAATAGGCAGCTGGGCTCAACAGCAGGATCTCTGTGTTGGGATCTGAGGCTTGATGCCAGGTTGGAGGGCTGAGACCCATGGGCCGAGGAAACAAGCCCCCTAAAGCCTGCCGTGGTTTGCTGGAGGCAGAACTGATATCAAGGTAAATTGTCTTATATGAACTTTCCAATTTGTGTTAAGTAACACCAAGATGTACTTTCCATTGTGTGTGAAGTAAACACCAAGACTGCAAAGTAACGCATTGTTTTGTGCATTTTCCTCAAGTGTGAATAGGTTTGAAGTTTTGCGTTAAGAACTTGTCTTTTGCCTCTGTACTGCATCCGCTTACCCTATCTACCAGATCGAAACCCCACAGGTCCTATAATAATATAATTGAATAGTTCCCTACATGCCCCTATGTACCCATAATATTTATTAAATATATTCCTATAATATTTCTGTAATATCCTGTAAAACCAATGTTGTCACACATTCCAAATGCACAGGATTTCATGAATCAAAATAATTTGATCGGGGAAAGAATGCTGCCATAACAATACCAATAATCACCTTGCTACAGCCCTCTGCTGGCTTCACTCACAGAATGCAGGCAGCAGAATCTGCACCTGCATTTAAATTCCCAGCACCATGGACGTCACATCAAGGTACTGGAAAACCAACCATGGTGGATTCATAGTTCCCGTGTGTCTGTTTCCCCTTTCACCCTTCTATATTAATCCAGTTCTTTGAAAGGTATAAACACAAATAAACACACATTTAGAAATTTCCTCTTAATTTTTAAATTTTGGTAAAAGGTTGGGTTCTTCTTTAACTTCACTCTAGGCTCGACATATCAGAAGACAAGCTTTCAGAAAAAAAACATGATTTTGTGATACTCTGTCAGCAGATGCTTATGCTATATTTGTCTACATGTGGCCATGTATCACACAGCCTGTCTTGGATCTTTCGAGCATGTTGCCATATTGTATTGAATTTGTATTGAGAGAAATTGGAGTCCTTAGTAGGGTTGAGCAGTTCGGGTTCGTACCGAACTTTGCGAGTTTGGGTACCCGGACCCGAACCCAGCCATTTTTACTGAAATTCGGGTTCGATGTTCGGGTGATTTTATTATTTTCCGTTATAACGGAAAATAATTGCATTCTTAAAACAGAATGCTAAATAAAATGTCTATTGAGGGGTTAAAAAAAAAAAAAAACTCACCTCATCCAATTGATGGCACAGACGGTATCTTCTTTTCTTTAGGACCTGCAAAAGGACCTGCTATCTTAATTCAGCAGGACCTGCGATGACGTCACCGCGCTCACCACGTGGTAAGCGCGGTGACATCACCGCAGGTCTCTTTGCAAATCCTGAAGAAAAGAAGATACCAGCTGCGTGATCAAGTGGATGAGGTGTTGTTGTTTTTTTTAACCCCTCAATAGACATTTTATTTAGCATTCTGTTTTAAGAATGCTATTATTTTCCCTTCTGGGGTCCGACTTAAATGGGGTCCGGATACGGGGTGAAGTTCGGGTCAAGTTAGAGTCCCGAACCCGAACTTTGATGTGAAGTTCGGCCGAACCCGGTGAACCACGGCTTCGCTCAACTCTAGTCCTTAGCTAAAAATTGTGCAAAGTAAATGGTGGACATATCTATACAAGGTAACACAGGTATGGCCACAAGGGCCCGAAATAGCCACACAACTGTGTTACTGATCAGGTAGAGTAGTTATGATGAGCTCTACACAGTCAACTGTGCAGCTGTTAAACCACAGAGGGAAAAACATCTCTATTGATCCTAAACTGATCTCTATGATGAGTGTTGGCCACGGAGAGGTAGCTGAATGCAACATACCTATGACACAATGACTGATCAGATTTCTGTCCACATGGGACCCAACAACTATATGTAACCTCCCTTAGTGATTTTACTCCTATAGAAGACCAGTATTAACAATGTATTAAGCCCAAATTCCCCTAGACCACCAGGGATGTTTCATCAAAAGGGTTTTCTGGGATTTTTATATTGATGACCAATCGTTAGGTTGGTCATCAATATTAGATCATTGGGAGTCTGACTCTCAGCAGCTGTTTGAAGAGGTTGTGGCCTTCAGGTGATTGCTGCAGCCTCTTCACTGTTTACCAGGAAAAGTACTATAAATTCTATAGTGGCTGTGCATGGTATACGCAGCTCACTGCAGCTCCATCTCATTCAAGTATGGAATACAGCTACGTATAGTACCACACACAGCCACTACAGAAAGTATGGTCCCCTTCCTGTTGCTGAAGAGGCCACAGTACCTTCATCAGGACCATAGCCCTTTAACAAAGCTGATTGGCAGGGGTCTTCCTGGATTTTAGCATAACATATCCGTAGGCTAGGTCATCAGTAGTAGATTGGTGGGGGTCAGACTATTGGTAGCTGTTTGTTGTGAATATGTTCCTGAGGTGATTGCTGCAGCCTCTTCACTGTTTATCAGGGATAGTGCCATACATTCTATAGTAGCTGTGTGTAGTACTATAGCTTACTGAAGGTCCATCCAATTCAAGTGTATGGACAGAGATCAGAGATAGCGTACTTGTGTAGTACTATACAGAGCAACTACAGAAGGTATGGCACTGTGCCTGGTACTGAAGGGGCCGCAGCACATGGCCACACAGCTGATTTGAAAGTTGAAGTGGTATACTAAGAACAATTTTGGGCACAAAAAATACATATAAAAACAGGTCATGGTTTACACAACACTATGCTTGGTACTGAAGAGGCCTCAGCACTTGCCTGAGCACCACGACTCCTTCACAAAGCTGACTGGCAGGGGCATTCTGGGATTTTAATAGAGATAGCCTATCCTTTGGTTAAACCATCAATATTAGATTGGTGGAAGTCTGACTTTTGGCAACTGCTTTAAGAGGTTGTGTCCCTCAGGTGATCGCTGCAGCCTCTTCACCTTTTATCTGGGATAGTGCCATAAATTCTGGCTCTGCATGGTAGTGCGGCTTACTGCAAGTCCATCCCATCTAAAAGTATAGGACAGAGCCACTACAGAATGTATGACATTGTACCTGATACTGAAGAAGCCGCGGCACTTGACCACACAACTGATCTGCAGGTGGGGACTGAAAGTTGAGGTGGTATACTAATAATAATTTTGGGTACAGCAACTATATAAACAATTCATGGTTGGTAAAAGGCAGCATCATGTATCTGCTATATGTCCAGAGAACATTCATACTTGGAATATACAGCTAAAATTTGTATAAAGTAATTGCCCAGTCCATTTGTACATATAAATATGTCACAACATGTCAATCCCTGTGTACATTAAGAAGAAGCATTAAGAAACACTCAGGAATCATCAAAGGGGTGAATATATAATTGTAAAATATTGCAGTTTGAGGATTATGCTGTATAAAGCACTCTCTCGGTAGAAAGCATCGCAGGTCAGCGAAGATCACAAAAAAACCTGAAAAACAGTGACTAATACAAAGAAAGAGCCTTGGATTAAATGACTGCCACACGGGAACTGAGTGCACTGTTCTAAGACACTGCCTGTACCTAGGTGCCTGTCATTATGTGTAGCAAGGCAAATGTGTTTGTATGAGAAGCAATTCAGGTATCATGAAAGACAGAGTCAGAGCGATCCAGGCAAGATGGGGAACACTTGTCCTGATTCTCTGTTTTTCTTATTTGTGTGTCTTTTTTCATCTAAATAACACACTCGTTCCTGAAGGCGAGCTGACAAATAACAGGGTAACTTTGTATTGCTGCAACAATAATATTATAGTATGGTCAGGGCTGCAGTGACCCACCAGAGGAGCCAAGGATGAATAGGTGGGTGCAGCCTCTGATGTGAGAAAGCTCTTCAGCCACAACAAAGCCCATGAAGTCCAGCAGTTAAGAGCCCCATTTGTTTTTTGGTTCACTTATTGGTACCTATTGATGATATGGACTGTATGCTCACTTCCCCTGCACTTCCCCTGTGTGATAAAAAAATAAATGATACTTAATAAAGCCCATGCAGAGTCGGAGTGACCCTTCCAGCAGGGGCGTCGTTAGGTCAAAACATTCGGGGCTGGAGCTCCGGATGTTTTGTCCAGTGTCCCAAATGCAGGGCCGGCGGGGGCCCCGGCCCGCGGCACCGCCTCCTGGCTAATTTATTAATTTCACTTGCCTCTGTGTAATCTCACACAGGCGCACTGGCAGAGGCGTCGTCGAGCGAAGTGCGCATGTGCCGTCTTCCAGCGCACCTCGTTCGACGATGCCTCTGCCAGTGCGGCTGTGCGAGATTACACAGAGGCAAGTGAAGTGAATAAATTAGCTAGGAGGCGGCGCTGGGCGGGGAGGGGATCTGTGGATGACACTTAGGGGGATCTGTAGATCACATTTATGGGGATCTGTGGTGGATGACACTTAAGGGGATCTGTGGATGACATTTATGGGGATCTGTGGTGGATGACACTTATGGGGGATCTGTGGATGACACTTATGGAGGATCTGTGATGACATTTATGGGGGATCTGTGGATGACATTTATGGAGGATCTGTGGATGACACTGATGGGGATCTGTGGATGACACTGATGGGGATCTGTGGATGACATTTATGGGGGATCTGTGGATGACACTGATGGGGATCTGTGGATGACATTTATGGGGGATCTGTGGATGACACTGATGGGGATCTGTGGATGACACTGTTATAGATGATCTGTGGGGTTGCCCAGACGGCTAGGCCCTTCACTGTAGTTATTAACCCCATTCAGCAGTCCCTCTTCACCGAAGGGGGGACGGCTGAAAGGGTTTAATAACTACTGTGAAGGCCCCCCCCCGGTTGTGATGAGGGCGTGGTTTTGTGGGGCGTGGCTTCATATGGGCTCGTGCCCCGTATCTCATTAGACTCTAGCAACACCCCTGCCTTCCAGAGTAATCTCAGGTGTATCCAGGCTATGACACAATAGTGAGCAGCAGAAGACATCCCCTTTGGGAGGTGACTTTGGACATGATCACTTGTCACTGAGGTCTATTTCTTAGGGGTCACAAATAACCCATTAGATCCTATTGATGATACGTCCTTATCTTATTGATGACTACAAGGTATTACTGCAGTGTCCTGAAATACACTGCAAAGCATTGAAAGTTGTCATATCATTATATTTCATGCATTATGTGCATGTACTACAAATCCCATACGGTTGTATAGGAAGTAGGAGGTCCAATGAGGCTAAGCAGTGCCAGCTCCACCCTTCCCCTGGAGTTAAGGGTTGACTGCAGAGGAGACAACACCTCAGAGCAGCAAGGAGCAGATCCTGGAGGCAGATTCCATTCCCCTACAGCCCACAAGCAACTTATGTGCCGGGCGCTCAGAAGGGAAACCATCCATAGAAGGTTTAGCCGACAGAAAGGGATTGCAGACTTTGCCAAAGAAGGTAATCGCTGCTAATCTGGCTATAGCCTCCTCTGCATGTGGTAGAAACACTGTAAGCTACAAGCTGCTACCATAACCAAAGGACAGGAGGGCCCCTGTTCATAGACTGTATTCCTCCAAGAAAACTGTGGACATCATATACTTATATATCTGATGATAGAGAAAGTGCATCCCTTTAGGCCGAGAAAAGGAGAGATTGACCAGTCTGGTTGTGTAAGAGAGAAGCTAGCTTCCAATCCATATATAACCTTTGGGAACTACTTGAATTGACTGTAATGACTGCATTTCATGTGAATAGTCTTGACTGGCTTCAGTAAAATGCTGTGGATTTGAATTTCACTAGTGCACCCATCCGGCCACTCACACTCACATGAGCCCCTGCGGCCTGGTCGCTACATTACAATGGAATTAATAGTGAACATGGAGTGTAGATGGAGTGTATATCCACAGACAATTTTCCTATGGTGGGCCTAAGGTTTTCAGTCCAACATGTGTAACAAACCGGCATTGTAGTTGTAATACAGGCTTAAAATGTGCAGGCACGGTATGGGTGTCTGCAAGTTGCGCATGAATGGTATAAAGGTAGTGGGTGTACCCAAGCCTTTGTATATACTTTATGAAAACCTACAAGGGTGGGGTCAGAACTTAAATGCAATGTGCCATCAGAAAATGGCCTTTTTATATCATGTTTTTATGTTTAACACATTTTTAAACAATTGTTGGTGATGATATTTTTAACTTTCCATGTCAATATATTTAAACAAAAAACATAAAATCCTGCAGTTTTCCCACTGACCACTAGGCCTATTAACAGGCGCCACTTCTTGGTCTGTACAGATCACTTTACTGCAGTTTCCTGCTTATCTGTCATTCTAATCCTGCCTGTAATGGTCTCACCTCTGTGTATAGATAAGACAGGATCCACCATTCACAATAGTTGATTGTCAGAGCTTATCTATGCTTTCCTGCACAGGCCGCAGAGCATGTCTAGAAGACTCTCCTATAGAAGTCATTAGGGACCTTTGTATCTGTGGCCCATGAGGCTGCCATAAAACAATTTGCTTCTAAATGCTGTTAAGAAGATCTTAGGTTAACAAGAGCTCAAACAAAAAAAATATGCAATCAGAAATTAAAAACATTTAAAAAATATTGCTATCTGATTTTAACTGGCAGATAAAAAATTTCGTGACACATTTTCTTTAAAGTGGCCCTGGGGGAAAAAAAAGAAAAATGGCACCATATTATAGGCAAGTCCAAATTGACAGAACATAGGGATAAAAATAAAAGTAGGTGGGGCCAGCAATAACGTAGTGCAGAATAAAATACAACCCCAGTAAAGCCAAATACCACAGTGCAGCATAAAATACTGCCCTATCACCCTACGGAGGACAATATATAACAGTGTAAACAGTGGCATAAATTACAGTGCAAGTTAACATTTCAAATATCAGTAGGGAGTTAATGGTTTTGCATAGTAGCAATAGGGGAAAATGTCTACAAATGTCCATAGTCCAAAGTACCCCCGCTCCAGGTCACTACATATATTTTGTACCTCTTTCATTCTCACTCACAGGATGGTGGTAGTTGTTGGGATGCAAGGATGAGGATTCCTTACTAGTGATGAGCATCATAATCAATATTCATTATTGCAATATTTCACAAATTTTTGGCCTAATATTCACAATAAATTAGCAAATTCTAGAATTCGTGATCTCCAGTCATTATTTTCTTGATTGCGAAAATCGGCAATGTAATATATGGGTATTGCGCACGCAACAAAGGCGTGGGTCACTTTTGCTACATTTTTCAAGCTTCTAGAAGTTTCCTAAGACTGGAGAAAATGCACAGTACAGTAATTCCTATCACACTACCTAACACCCTGCACTACACTATATCACTATCTAACCTACACTGACTATCTTTCACTAACTATCTGTATTATATATATGAGCTAACTAACTATCTAATGTAATGACAGCAATGCACAGGGCACAGCAATGACACTGCTCTCTCTCTCTCAGAACTGCAAAAACAGCAGAAAATGGCTGCTGGGGAGGTTCTTATATAGTAAGGGGCAGGCAACTTTCCTATTGGTTGCTAGGGATGTTGCTAAGCTCAGACAAAGATATTGAAGCCTTCTCATTGGCCCACAAGCAAGAAGCAGCGAGGGTGCTGATGAAAACAAAATCTATAGTATTCGCGATTACGAAGATATAGCGCTATATTCTAGATCTTTGCAAATTCTCGAAGTGCCGATATTCGCGATAATAATTTGTGATTAGAATATTCGTGATCAACACTATTCCTTACAGCAGGCAGGTCTCACTTCTGCACAGGCACATGAAGATGCTTCCTCTCATCTACCTAGAACTCAACTCACTAAAATCCAGACACAGAGAAGAAGTAGGGTCAGAGCGATCCTGGATACCTCTAACCCTCCTGCCACCAATGAGATCCCACTAAAAAAGGTCTAATTACAGACCGAAACGTCCGGGGAAGATAATGTGGCTGTAAAAAAAAATCTACTCCTGGATATGAATACTACTGTATGGAAATATACCGGTAAGTGATGTCAAACTTTCCTTGACCATTAAAAAGAATTGCATTTACTCTAACTGGTGTGCCGTGGATATTCCTACTCTCATCAATATCAGATCGGCATGGTCTGACTCCATGTACACAGGGCCGGCGCTTCCATATAGGCAAGGGGGGCAATTGCCCCCAGGTCCCCAAGTCCTTAGGGCCCCCCAAGCCCACCACCCGACACCGGCACACAACTAACTTTATTTTCGTGGCGGCAAGTGGGGGCAGCGGCAGGTCACAGGGAGATGAGCACTTCCATTGTGGAAGCACCCTTCTCCATAGTCATCTGTATTGCCGTCCTCAGGACAGCGATACAGATGGCTGTGCTGTGGGGCAGGGGAGGGAGAGGTGTGTCCCTTCCCTATTCCTCTGATAGGCTGCCGACACTAGGACGGCAGCCTATCAGAGGCGAGTGCAGGTGACATAATCGTGCCACTTGAGCCGTACAGCGCGGGAAACAGGCCGGAAGAGGCCTGCATCACATCGCTGTGTGATGGAGGTAAGTATAAGTATTTTTTTATATTTTTTTTTATATGTGTACAATACTGGCGGCTACTGGCACATGATGGGGGGAGCTCTGGCTACTGGCACATGATAGAGGGCTCTGGCTACTGGCACATGATATGGGGGGGCTCTGGCTACTGGCACATTGATGGGGGCCTTTGGCTACTGGCACATGGGGCTCTGGCTACTGGCACATAATAGGGGGGCTCTGGCTACTGGCACATGATATCGGGGGGCCCTGGCTACTGGCGCATGATATGATATGGGGGGCTCTGGCTACTGGCACATGATGGGGGGCTCCTGGCTACTGGCACATGGGGCTCTGGCTACTGGCACATGATATGTGGGGCTCTGGCTACTGGCAAATGATGGGGGGCTCTGGCTACTGGCACATGATGGGGGGGCTCTGGCTACTGGCACATGATGGGGGGGGCTCTGGCTACTGGCACATGATAGGGGGGCTCTGGCTACTGGTACATGATATGGGGGGCTCTTGTTACTGGCACATGATGGTGGGGGGCTCTTATTACTGGCACATTATTGGGGGCACTTATTACTGGCACATTATTGGTTAGCGCTATATGAACATCTACTGAGGCCACAAAGAACAGGTATTTTATATGGGGGCTCTGTATAGGGGCATTTTATACTGAGACACATTATGGTGGGTACTATGGGGAAGGGCGGAGAGGAGTACTATGGGGTCATCTACGGGGGCACTAAGAAGGGGTATTTTATACTGGTACATTATGGGGGGCACAAGGAGGGAGGGCGGAGAGGAGCACTCTACCCCATGGTATGACCCCTTAGTAGCAGCACCAGCCTCTCTCTGCTCTGCTATACCTCTGCCCCTTCTCCAAATCCTTATTTTGAATTTTTTCTCATTAGGATAAAACACATCAGCTCCACGAGCCCCCAGCCAAAGTGTTGAAGTGGTGTCCGAGATCCCCAAGGGCCAAGCCAAGTAATTGTAAGTTTTCATGTGAAATATGTTTTTTATACACATATAGCATACACCGTGCCACACAATATACAGTTTCTTCTGTATGAACGGCCACAAATTAAATCTCCAGAGTCAATACGGAACGTTAAAGTCAGCAAGATAGCTTTCTGTCGTGGACGTAGCGGCATGACGTAGGATGTGCCGCGCTCCCGCCCCCTCCCCAGCCTCATGGGCCGCGGCGCCTGAACGCTGAACGCCTGCAGCCAGCGTGTCATTGATGATTCGGCCGATCGCTCCGGAGCTGCCGCTGCCGCTGCTGCAGGGGTACGAGACTGCCTCCTCCTTCCCACGATCTCCGTGTAGCGGGTACATCGATCGGATGCAGCATGGAACCGCGATGGTAGCAGCCCTCAAAAAGGAATCGGAGCAGATATAGAGGGCTCATGAAGATGCTAAAAAGTTCCCTGTTAACCTCCCCACGAGTGGCTTGGTGAGGCCTCCCCTCTCTCGGACGGGATCTCCCTGGCGGCGGCTAAAGAGATAAGGTACTGATCCCTTCGCCCATTTTGTGAACTGATGCGCTGATAGCGTTTAGAATTGGGGGGAGAGGAGAAGAAGAAAAAGAAAACAAAGAAAAACGCGGACTCCAGGGTATGTACCTCTATTTAAAGCTTATTAAATGTCTGGCAACCGCGGGATTGCATCTGTAAGGTTTGGGGCACTGAGCACCGAGGGGAAAGAAAGAAGAAAGGAGGAGAGGAGAGAGGAGGAAGAGAAGGGGAAGGAGGAAGAAGAGAGGGGAAGAAGAAGGAAAAGAAAAAGTTGAAATCTGTTGGTATTTTTCTCCGTGGATGAGTGTATTGCCCTTCACTCACAAATATTGAATTGCAGCATATATTCCTTTTTTTCTCTCTCCCCCTTTTTTGGTCTAGTGCATTGTTCGCCGGATATATATGCTTGTAATTAGATGATCGTCTGATTAATCTTCCTTGAGTGGGGGTGTGCCTTTTTTTCTTACTGAAGATATAAGTTACTAGATGAATTTCCGATGGTATACTCCCAAGCGGGGGAGCGCATTTTTTCCTGATACTTATGTGATTGGATGAACTGTTGATTATACCCTCCTGTTTGGATGAGTTTACTGCATCTGGGATATATACGTAACCGGATGAAGTGTTGAAAATATTCCCTCTTAGTGGTGGACCGCACTGCCCGCAGGATATGTAGCTAAACAGAGGATCCGTAGAATATTTCCTCTCGTGTAGAGGAGTGCACTCCTCGCTGGATATAACTGGTACTAGAGGAACTGTCGAACATATCCCTCCTTTTCTCTTTTTTTTGTGGATGAGGGTTGTTGTTTGCTGGACAAAAGTTATTTATCCTCTTTTGTGGACGAACTACGGACTATATTCTGTACAGTTTCCACACCTGAGTAATTATATCCAATCTAAGTGTCACAAACTGATTTATTTATTCTTATTTTTGGAAATTTTGTCCCAGATAGGTTGCGGACTACACCCTCTTAGAGGGATTAATGTGCTGTTTGCTGGATATATATGTAAACAGATCAAACCTGGACGAGATTATGTACCTGTTCCTTACCTCAGTAATAGATATTTAAGTGTTATGTGTTGATATATTGATATATTATTTTTCCTTTTTTCCTCCTGTAACTGTTTATTTTCTGCCCTTTTTTTTTTTTCCTCTTCCCGTGGTTGTTGGGGGGGGGGGCTGTATTCATGCCTCCAAAGGGCGTAAATCGCAGATCCGCTGGCACCTCCTCGCCAGGGGGTGGAAAGGGCAATATTACAACAACTAGCATGGAGAAATATCTTAGATCCTCCCCCAAAATTAAGAGCTCTCTGCGAGGTAATAAGGAAATCTAGAAGGATATTGGTGAAGTGGCTGCCTCTGAGGAACACGGGAGGGTGGAAAGGAGGGTGGGTAGTGGAGAAGGGATGGAGGAAAGAATCAACCTGGTAGATAACAAGCTACTGGAAATCCTGGGCGCAGTGCAAAAAACTAACCATAGCTTGGAGGAATTGACAACCAAGATTGCTTCGGTACAGGTTGACCTTACCTTCATAAATGAGGATATGAATAAAGTCAGGGAAAAGGTGAAGGAGTTGCAGATAACATCTGGAACTATGAAAAAGGATCTAGAGGGTTTAAAGAAAAGAGTGGAAGGAATAGAAGAGGAAAAAAAGAATCTTCTAGAGAGAGTTACTATAATGGAAGATATGTCTAGGAGATCAAACATTAGAATAGTGGGACTCCCTGAGGGAACGGAAGGTGAGGATACAACGGGGTTTATCCAACAGTGGCTGCAGGATAGCTTTAAAGATAATGGTTTATCTAAATTGTTCTCAGTGGAAAGAGCCCACAGAATACCAGGGAGACCCCCTCTAAAAGGGGCTCCCCCGAGGGCAATCCTAGCCAAAATACAAAGTGCTAAAGACAGGGATACAATAATGAGAACGAAAAGAATGTTGCAGACAATTGAGTTCAATGGAAATAATATAGCGATATATCCTGACTACTCTAGAGTCACCCAGACTAAAAGGCGCGAGTTCAAAGAAGTGAAAAAGAGATTAGCTGATGCCCAGATACAATACTCCCTGTTGTACCCTACCAAGCTTCGTATAATATATCGTGAACAGGTTAGGTTTTTTGGCTCTCCGGAGGAGGTAGTGGAGTGGCTGGATTCTAAAGGAATAGGAACATGAAAGGCGCCAGATTGGTTCAGTGGGGTATGGGGTGGGGGTGGGAAGGGGTCGTGTGTAAGAGGTGGGGGAAATTTTTGATTTCTGCCGACCAGATAGGGGGGGGGGGGAAATGGGGAAGGGGAGGGATGAGGGGGGGTATGATTGTGTTGGGGGGGGACGGAAAAAGGGGAAGGGGAGGGATTAGGGTGGGAATGGTTGTCTTGGGAGGTCCAGTAGGGTCCAAGGTGAAGAAAAAGCAAGTGACAAGATCTGAATGAGTAGTATTATGACATGGAATGTACGGGGCCTAGGAGATAGGGTCAAAAGGGTAATGGTTTTTGATATTGTTTCCAGACATCTCCCGGCTATAGTAGGACTAATGGAGACACATAGTACAAAAGATAAGATAAATTTGTTAAAAAAGAAATGGGCCCGGTATCAATACCATTCATGTTTTTCCACATACTCATCCGGAGTCAGTGTATATGTTCGTAATAACGCATCTATGGTCTATTCAGACCCTAAATTCCCTGTAGGGGTCCCTAACTGAAAATAAAAATATTTCTTTATTAGTTATTATTTTGAAATAGATGAACCAAACAACTATAGAAAACTATTAAAATTATCAGTGTCTGGTGGAGGGTACAATTGGAGTATGTAAGTGTATTTGCCTTTGTCACATGTAGCCACTATGGAGTGCAGTGCCTCCCATTCATTTATATGGGGTATAGCTGCACTTACAAGCCTCTGCTGTTACTTTGTTTGTGCATTCATACAATGTGATGGCAGATGGGGCGCTCCTATTGGGATCCTTTTATCGTTTGGCCTTTATATTCAGGCTGGACAACAGTAGAACAATGTTGCTAGGTTTGTGTGTACTTTTGAAGCTGCCACTAGTCTGCTCAATTCACTTGTCTCTAGGCTACACTCTACACTTTTGTGCTACTGACTGCTCTATTTCATCCATAGAAGTCACTGTTCGCGCTAAACCGCTCATGTGGCATGCTCAATTCCACTCCTCAATGTCTGGTGCTGTCTCTGCAGCGTACTCTTTTATTACTAGTCCCTAACATTTCAGGCACTGTTTAAAATACAGGACGCCATACCACCCCTCCCGACATGTTTCGCCACGCTCAGTGGCTTCGTCACGTCCACATACCCCACATCCCCTGACGAAGCCACTGAGCGTGGCGAAACATGTCGGGAGGGGTGGTATGGCGTCCTGTATTTTAAACAGTGCCTGAAATGTTAGGGACTAGTAATAAAAGAGTACGCTGCAGAGACAGCACCAGACATTGAGGAGTGGAATTGAGCATGCCACATGAGCGGTTTAGCGCGAACAGTGACTTCTATGGATGAAATAGAGCAGTCAGTAGCACAAAAGTGTAGAGTGTAGCCTAGAGACAAGTGAATTGAGCAGACTAGTGGCAGCTTCAAAATTATATACAAACCTAGCAACATTGTTCTACTGTTGTCCAGCCTGAATATAAAGGCCGAACGATAAAAGGATCCCAATAGGAGCGCCCCATCTGCCATCACATTGTATGAATGCACAAACAAAGTAACAGCAGAGGCTTGTAAGTGCAGCTATACCCCATATAAATGAATGGGAGGCACTGCACTCCATAGTGGCTACAAGTGACAAAGGCAAATACACCTACATACTCCAATTGTACCCTCCACCAGACACTGATAATTTTAATAGTTTTCTATAGTTGTTTGGTTCATCTATTTCAAAATAATAACTAATAAAGAAATATTTTTATTTTCAGTTAGGGAGTGGGACCCCTACAGGGAATTTAGGGTCTGAATAGACCATAGATGCGTTATTACTAATAATATCCCGAGGGTTCCTAAAAGGGACTTTATTTAATAAACAGTGTATATGTTCATCACAAAGTAGACTTCCTTCCATTTGACGAGAAAATAGACGACAGGGGTAGATATGTATTCCTTCATTGTCAGTGGAACGGTATTGTATGTATTTTGGCTTTTGTGTATATACCCCCCCCCCTTTTTCCTTAGTGGTTATTCATAGTCTGGTGGAGTAGGCAGATTCAAGGGGCAAATGCCCCATAGTAATAATGGGGGATCTTAATAACGTTATGAATGAGGAGTTAGATAGATACTCTGTGATTCCAAAGGATAAACAGGTGACTGGGTGACAATCAGTGCTGTGGAAAATATCGCAGGAATTATCATTGATAGGCTACTTTCACACTAGCGTTCGTCGGTCGGCTCGTGAGCTCCGTTTGAAGGGGCTCACGAGCGGACCCGAACGCAGCCGTCCAGCCCTGATGCAGTCTGAATGGAGCGGATCCGCTCAGACTGCATCAGTCTGGCGGCGTTCAGCCTCCGCTCCGCTCGCCTCCGCACGGACAGGCGGACAGCTGAACGCTGCTTGCAGCGTTCGGGTGTCCGCCTGGCCGTGCGGAGGCGTGCGGATCCGTGCGGATCCGTCCAGACTTACAATTTAAGTCAATGGGGACGGATCCGTTTGAAGATGCCACAATATGGCTCAATCTTCAGGCGGATCCGTCCCCCATTGACTTTACATTGAAAGTCTGGACGGATCCGTACGAGGCTATTTTCACACTTAGCTGTTATATGCTAAAATAATGCAGACGGATCCGTACTGAACGGAGCCTCCGTCTGCATTATTATGATCGGATCCGTTCAGAACGGATCCGATCGAACGCTAGTGTGAAAGTAGCCATAGATGTATGGAGACACCTTTATGATGATAAGCCAGGGTTTTCCTGTTTTAGTCGGGGAAATAAAATAATGTCCAGAATAGATTTAGCACTGGTTAGCTCAGAATTAGTAAACAAAATCTCCAGCATGAGGTATGAAGTAAATAGTATTTCAGATCACTCCCCTGTCTGCCTGCGGTTTAAAACAAACCTAAGACGAATAAGTCGTGAGTTTCGCCTGAATCCACACTGGTTGAATTTAATTAAGGAGGAAGATGATATTAGGGTGGTTATAGAGGAGTTCTGGAAATATAATTTGGGGTCAGCAGGCTCAGGGTATGTTTGGGATGCTTTTAAGGCATTTCTACGTGGTATTTTGATAAGCAAAATTAAGGGCCTGAAGAGGGGATTTGCAGAACAGGAGAGAAAGCTGACAAATAGGATAAAAGAAAATCCCTGAACTGATAGACCAGTTGGATCAGGCTAAAAGTGCACTGAGGAACTATCTAATGGATAAGGCACAACAAAAAGTGTTTTTTGAGGGGGAACGATACTTCAGGGAATCTGGGAAGTCAGGAAGATTGCTGTCTACACTTCAAAGAATCAAAGGGGGGGTAATAGGATTGACAGTGTTGAGAGGAGAGCTGGGGGGATGACATCCAGCCAGGGAGAGATAGAGCTCGAATTTACTGAATATTATGGGGGCCTCTACTCCTCGGAGGGAGGGGGGGGGGGCCGGAAGAATTTAGAACCTTTATGGAGGGAGTACCGATCCCCAGACTCTCGGAGGAGGAGAGGGACTGGTTGAACGGCCCCATTGAAGTTGAGGAATTACGGGAGACACTGAAAACTATCCAGGGGAATTCCAGTCCTGGGTTGGATGGCTTCCCTTTTGAGATATACAGAAGATTTGGAGATGTAATTCTTCCAGTGTTAGTGCAGGTCTTAAACGAATCAATGGATAGCGGCGAACTCCCGTCCTCTCTCTCGGAAGCTGTAATAAGTTTAATAGGTAAAAAGGGTAAGGATGAGAGAAGGGTGGATTCGTATCACCCCATCTCTCTTCTCAACACTGATTTTAAAATATGTGCTAAATTACTTGCAAACCGCCTAAGAAAAGTTATTGAGAAGTTAATACATCCGGATCAAACAGGGTTTGTACCCAAACGTCAGGCTCAGACGAATATTAGACGGACATTACTGAACATGCAGATGGGTGGGGAGGGTGCCCATTCCATCCTGTCCTTGGACGCTGAGAAAGCGTTTGACAGGGTGGAATGGGCATATCTCTGGAAGGTTATGTATGAGTTTAACTTGGGAGAAAAATTTATTAGATGGGTACAGCTTTTATATAATAACTCGAAAGTTAGGGTAAAAATCAATGGAGTAATATCAGAGCCAATACCTTTGCAGAGGGGAACCCGTCAGGGGTGCCCACTCTCCCCATTATTGTTCGCCATATTTGTTGAGCCATTGGCTTGTAAGACGAAAAAATAAGGGGGTTTGGGGGAAATGGTGCATTGGATAAGATATGCCTTTACGCTGATGATATTCTGTTTTTTGTGGATGGAGGGGTACCAATGGTACAGCAACTGATGGAGATAGTAAACCAGTTTGGCCTTATCTCCGGCTTTAGGGTGAACTGGACAAAGTCGGTGCTGCTCCCAATTGGCCAGGAAATTGGACCGGAGGAAATTAATGTTAAAATTTTGAAACCCACGGAGTCGTTTGAATACCTGGGAATAAAAGTTAGTTCGAGGATACAGGAGTATCTAGAACTCAATATTGAGCCTCTGTTAAAAAGGGTTAGGGAAAAAACAAGTTCCTGGCAAAAATTGCTGATCCGACAAGTGGACCGAATAGCGATAATAAAGATGGTTCTGTTACCACAGATTTTGTATGTTATTTCCTCTTGCCCAGTCTGGATAGGGGACCATTTTTTCAACGCATTAGAAGGAGTGATAAATGATCTTATCTGGGGGAGAAAAAGGGTCAGGCTGAAACAAAAATACCTATGGCTAGATGAGGAAGATGGCGGTCTGTCCGTCCCATGTTTTAGGGGTTATTACTATGCATCCCAGCTTCAGTGGTTAATGATGGAGGATGACAGACTGCGTCGCTTTCTGGAAAGGGAGCTGGGAGGTCTCCAATATAATATCATCAGCACTCTAGAAGCAGGAATGATAAAAATAAAGGGTAGGCAGTGCCCAATTAGTAAGATGATACACTTAGTTTGGGTTAATATCAAGGAATAAATCACTCACTAAAGTTTTCTCCCATTTGGGGAAACATAAATTTAAAAGAATTTTGGAAGTTTGAAGATTTTTTATTTTGGGATAAGAAGGGTATTAGATTTGTGTCCCAGATGGTGGTGGAAGGAAAGTTGAAGACACCAGAGGAAATGGGTTTAAGTATAGATAAAGATTGCCTCACATGGTTTAGATATAGTAGATTGAAACATGCTTTTGATAAAACGGAGAATAGAGAATACTTCACTACGAAACACTCCGATTTTGCTGAATTTTGTTATCAGGGAATAGAGAGTAAAGTCTCAATCTCACAGATCTATAAAAAAATAAAGAAGGGGTTGGGAGGGGTGATTAGATTTAATAGTGAAAAGAAATGGGCACAAGAGGTGGAACCCTTAATTCTGGATTGGAGAAGTATATATTAAAATGTTAAAAGGAGTACAATCTCCAGTGGCTTCCGATTGACGCAGTTTTTTATCCTTCACCGGACCTATATTACCCCAAGGGTCATGAGCAAGATGTATAAAACAAGAGAGGCAAAATGCTGGAAGTGTGGAGAGGAGAGGGCTGATTTTGTGCATTTGATTTGGTTTTGCCCGATCGTACAGGGGTACTGGATTCAAGTTTTTCAGGACCTCGGGAGAGAGACAAGGAAATCTGCACCTTTGGAGATCAGTATAGCAGTCCTGGGAGACATTAGAAGAATTGGGGTAGATAGAGAAAGTGAAAGGAAATGGGGAAAAGGTCTGATGCTGGCACGTGTTGTACTGGCTAGAGGATGGGGAGCGGACAGCCCGCCAAGCGTGGTAGAATGGAAAAATCTATGTGAAAGGGTGTCAAGTTATGAGAAAGCTAGGCAGGTGAAACCAGTGGGCAAATAAGGGGTAAAGGAAAAAAAAAAAAAAGGGGAGGAAAGAAGGGGAAAGGAAGAGGGAAAAAGAAGAAAAAAAAAAAAAGAGAGAGAAAAAGGGGAAATACAAGTTCATTGAAAAGAGGTTATGGAAGGAAAAATCTTGAGGACACTCCCAAGACAACCAAGAGGGTGGAGGGGAGGGAGGAGGTGAGGGTGGGAGTGGGGATGGGGGGAGGGGGCAAGCACTTCTGCTTTTGGGTCTTTGTAAAAGTAAAAAGGATGGGGAAAAATAGTTATGGCACACTTTTGTAATTTATGATGATGTATATTTGTATTTTTTGTAACGGCTATTCCCTACCTATGTCCTGTTTTAAATAGAAGTAGAAAATGATTCGGGGTCTCTGTAAAAGTAAAAAGGATGGGGGAAAAATTGTTATGGCACACTCGTGTAACTTATGACGATGAATATTTGTACTTTTTGTAATGATTATTCCCTATCTATGTCTTGTTTTAATGAGAAGAAGAAAATGATAAATAAATATAAATAAAAATAAAAAAAGTCAGCAAGTGCCATGGGGGGGGGGGGCTTATTGTTTTTCGCCCCAGGGCCCCATTTCACCTGGAACCGGCCCTGCCTGTACATTTGCCGATCAGCTGTAGCAGAGAGCAGTGCAATTACAGCTCTTCCTACCTATCACTTGAATGGGAAGGACCAGTTGCAGTTACACTGCTTGCATTGTCGACTATGAGCAGGTAAACAGTAAAGGGAACGCAACGCTCATATAAGTCTACTTTCACACTCGCGTTTGATGCGGATCCGTCATGGATGTGCACAGACCGATCCGTTTAGCTAATACAACCGTCTTTATCTGTTCAGAACGGATCTGTTTGTATTATCTTTAACGTAGCCAATACGGATCCACCCCCATTGACTTACATTGTGTGCCAGGACGGATCCGTTTGGCTCAGTTTCGGCAGATGAACACCAAAAGACTACAAGCAGCGTTTTGGTGTCCGCCTCCAAAGTGGAATGGAGACGGAATGGAGGCAAACTGATGCATTCTGAGCGGATCCTTTTCCATTCAGAATGCATGAGGGCAAAACTGATCAGTTTTGGACCTCTTGTGAGAGCCCTGAACAGATCTCACAAACGGAAAGCCAAAACGCCAGTGTGAAAGTAGCCTGAGCACTGCATTCTTTTTAAACAACTGATCGGGGTGCGTCCAGGGAATTGGACCCCTGCCGATCTGATATTGATGACCTATGCTAAGAATAGGTCTTCAATATCGGAAACCGGACAACCCCTCTAACATTAACAATGGACATTAATTAACCATTTACTGTAGCCCTCTGGGGTACAGCACTTTACATTTTTTTATGTTTTCCCAGCGAAGTATGAACTTGAAGTTCCATTTCTGGTTATTATGGTCAAGTGGACACCTACTGTAACATGTATAGATTTTTTTCATAGATTTTTGTTTTCATAATTTGTTTTGTATGCACAATAAAATATATTTTATACAAGTAATGTCCTAAAAAAATTATTTTCTTCATTACATTTTTATAACTTTTTTGGATTTTTTTGAACAATTTACCATGTTACATCTTTATTGTCTATTTACAGCAGGCTGACTGAACAGACAGCTTTTGAGTCCTTTGAGCAGATGGAATCCTCAGGATAGGACCTTCCTCCATTCCAAAGTGTGGAGCACAACGCTGTTCTAAAAACCTGATCTGCTCCCTCTTAGCCAATAGTGTCCTCTCATAGCAAATAGTCCCACCCTCATAGCCAACAGAGCTTCCATTTTCAAGTTGTACTTTCCTTACGCCGCTCTTGAGATTAGCAGGGCAACTGAGGCCACCCTTGGCCTGTGGTCAGTGTTCCAACAATGATGCAGGGACCCTGCCCTGACCCAGAACACTGACATCCTATGCGTGATTCTTCCATTTGTAGATGGCAGGGCATGGAACCTATGACTTCCTACTCTGACATACAGTAGCTTTCAATGTATTCACTTTTTGAGGACGTAGATACGGCAGTAAGTGGTGCTCTTCCAGGACTGTGGGGCACGAGAAGAAAAGTCTGGCGCTCTGCTTCCCTGAAGATGGGGCTTTGAGAAATTGCCTAGTGTGCCCTTCCTTTAGTGTTGGCCCTACATTATAGGACGTAAGATGACTGCTATGACGCCCATGGAGGTGGTTAGGGGCAATTTATCTCACACCATCACTCTGTGCAAAGCTACGGGGGAAGCAACCCAAAGGCCACAAATCTACCAACACTGCAATACAACACAGTACAATACACTACAAAATGTCTGATAATTGGTTAACTTTCTCATTACATAGACATCGTAGAATCTTACACCTTTCAATACCCAAAGTTATATGTAAATGAACACTCACATCCCAAATTACTCAATCAGTCAATCCTATTGACTCGATAAAAACAGCAATAAATAACATTTCATTCGAAGTTCTACATTGCAGCAGATAAACAATTGGAAACCAGTGAAGATCTTGTCCAGAACATCAGCGCCCCATTCAACAAATCTTATTTTATGGTATTAGCATTGAGGCAGTAATCAGCCAACAAAGCTACACATCACAACAACATTGTCCTATTCCAAGAGAGAAAAGACGAGGCGCCCATATGGCACGGATATTTCCATTATGTATGTTGAATGCACGGTTGTGTTGAACACAGCTATCTATTGATATACCAAAAAAAAAAAAAAAGGAAAACATCATACAGTAACTAAAACATTCTTTGCCCAACCTGTTTCCATGTTTTATACGAGGACTATAAAGCTGCGTCTTCACAGATTACTGCAGCTGACAGATGTTTTTTTAATTAGAAGAATTCAGGTAGTGTAATGAAATGACTGAAAAAAGCAGAACCGAACAAAGGGAAAACAAAAAACCCTACCGTGGCTTGTGACGTTACAGCTGTTGTCTGGTCGTCCTGTTCTCGTAGATGATGTATTCGAGAAAGAAAAGAACATATTGGAACCTCTCTTCATCGGAAAAGTGTAGAAGATTTATCTATACAATCAACTTCGGAAACTCTGTAATTTATAAACACGTAAATGATATAGAGTCTATGAAGGCCAAGCTGGACCTAGAGGCCTTCTTGGTTGGGAGCTTTTGATATCACTCAATATTAATAGTGTTTGAGAATCTTTATACAATATATTCAAATTATTCCTCAGCTCATCCCTTTGGAAGGTACTTTTTGGATCCAAAGACGAAATCTAACTAAAGGTTTATTCCATGGGGAGGAATATTTTTTTTTTAAAGGAGCAGAAAATAAAAATAAAGATCCTCTGATTATTTTATTCTGATGCTGCTGTAGGACCAGCTGCCCCCCACTACCTGGTCTCGGCTTGACTTGCATGCTGGCCACAGTGGTGGCCCACCTCAGACACAGTCAGCAACAGGAAATGAAGAGCAGCAGGTACCGGAGCAGCGTCAGAACAGCAGCGGGCGTGGATTGGTGAAGTGACTATGTGTTTTTTTTTTTGTTTTTTTTTCCTCTGGAAAATTCCTTTAATTGTTAATGAAACCCCTATCAGTTTATGACTTAGGCTACTTTCACATCAGCGTTTTTGCTGGATCCGTCATGGATCAGCAAAAACGCTTCCGTCGTGATAATACAACCGACTGCATCCGTTATGAACGAATCTGGTTGTATTATCTCTAAAATAGCCAAGACGGATCCACCTCTAAAACCATTGTAAGTCAATGGGGAACGGATACGTTTTCTATTGTGTCAGAGAAAACGGATCCGTCTCCGTTGACTTACATTGTGAGTCATGATTGATCCGTCTTGCTCCGAACCACTTGCAGCGTTATTCTGTCCACGATGGGGACGCAACCAAACGGAACGGAGTGCATTCTGGTGTACTCAGTTTCATTCAGTTTTGTCCCCGTTGACAATGAATGGGGACAAAACGGAAGCACTTTGCCCCCGCTATTGAGATCCTATAATGTATCTCAATAGCGGAAAGGGAAAGCGCAGATGTGAAAGTAACCTTACTGGACTCTTTTCCAATATTTAACTAAAATGTGGGGGTGTGGAATCAAACCTGCAGTCTTTAACTACCTCCCGTCCACACGTTGACTATAAACGTCCGGGAGGTGGTTCTCTATTTCTGAATGGACGTTCCAGAACGTCCATTCAGAAACTGCAGCTGCACGCTAATCGTGCAGCTGCTGATCGGGTTGCCCGCTGTCAGTGACAGCAGGGCAACCCTTAGAGAAGGCAGGGACAGTGCCCAGTTGTCCCTGCCTTCTGGATCGCTGCATACACAGCCCTCACTGAGCGCTGTGTATGCAGAGCAGGAAGCGCTATCGATCAGCCCTACACTGAGGCTGTACAGCACTGTATTGCGCTGTACAGCCTCTCTGGGGGGTGTATTTCTCCTGTAACTGGGACTACTATGTCAGCCCCTGTTACAGGAGAAATCAACAGTGAAAAAAAAAAAAAGAAGTAAAGTAAATGTCCCCCAGAGGTCTTGTATGACCTTATGGGGGATGAAAAGTTTAAAATAAAAAAAAGTATTTAAAAAAAAAAAAAAAAAAAAGTTTCACATGTAAAAAAAAAAACCCCAAGGAATTAAAAAAAATGTTAAAAATTGAAAAAATAAAATAAAATAGACATATTTGGTATTGCCACGTCCTTGACGGTTGGCTCTATAAATATATCACATAATCCACTCAGTCCGATAAACACCATAAAAAAAAAAAATAATAACTGTCAAAAAAAGCCATTTTTGTCACCTTACATCACAAAAAGTGCAACACCAAGTGATCAAAAAGGCGTATTTCCCACAAAATGGTACCAATAAAAGCGTCACCTCATCCCGCAAAAAATTAGCCCCTACATAAGAAAATCTCTCAAAAAATAAAAAAAACTACAGCTCTCAGAACATGGACACATTAAAACATAATTTTCTTGTTTCAAAAATGCTATTATTGGGTAAAACTTAAATAAATAAAAAAAGTATGCATATTAGGTATCGCCACATCCGTAACAATCTGCTCTATAAAAAAAACTGTGCTAAAACAACTAATTGTTTGGTCACCTTGCCCCATAAAGTGTTATAATGAATGATCAAAAAATCATATGTACCCAAAAATAGTACCAATAAAACCTGCACCTTATCCCCTAGTTTCCAAAATCGGATCACTTCTTGGGAGTTTCTACTGTAAGGGCGCATCAGGCGGGCTTCAAATGGGACATGGCATCTAAAAACCATGTGGAGTTCCTTTTCTTCTGCGCCCTGCCGTGTGCCCACACAGCAGTTTATGATCACATGTGGGGTGTTTCTGTAAACCGTAGAATCTGGGTAATAAATATTGAGTTTTGTTTGGCTGTTAACCATCGAAATTGGATTAAAATGGAAAATCTGCCAAAAAAGTGAAATTTAAAAAATTTGATCTCCATTTTCCTTTAATTCTTGTGGAACGCCTAAAGGGTTAACAAAATTTGTAAAATCGGTTTTAAGTAACTTGAGGGATGTAGTTTCTACAATGGGGTCATTTATTGGGGTATCCACTATGTAGGCCCCACAAAGTGACTTCAGACCTGAACTGGACCTTAAAAAGTGGGTTTTAGCAATTTTCTTAAAAATTTGAAGAATTGCTTCTAAACTTCTAAGTCTTCTAACGTCCTAAAAAAATAAAATGACATTTCCAAAATGATGCCAACATAAAGTAGACATATGGGGAATGTTAAGTAATAATTATTTTATGAGGTATCACTTTCTGTTTTAAAAGCAGAGAAATTGAAATTTAGAAAATTGCTAATTTTTCATAATTTTTGGTAAATTTGGGATTTTTTCATAAATAAAGGTGAAATATATTGACTCAAATTTATGACTATCATGAAGTACAATGTGTCACGAGAAAACAATCTCTGAATAACTTGGATAAGTAAAGGCGTTCCAAAGTTATTACCACATAAAGTGAGATATGTCAGATTTGCTAAATTAGGCCTGGTCAGGAAAGCTATAGGCTATATTCGAATACGTCATATATTCGCGAATTCAAGAATATTTTCTTGATTGCGAAAAATCAGCAATGTAATATTTGCGTAATGCGCACGAAATACAGGCGTGGGTCACTTTTGCTACATTTTCCAATCTGCTAAAAGTTGGAGAAAATGGTTGGCACAGCAGAACATTAAAAATGGCTTTATATGCAGTTAGAGTGCTCCAATATATTTGCGATTGCGCACTAATGATGCAAATATATTGGCGCAATACGTGACACCACACTTAAGCAGGTCTGCATGAATGTATGTATGGACAGCAGAACCTATCACACTACCTAACACCCTGCACTGCAACAGCTACACTATATCAGGATATAACCTACACTGACTATCTGTATTATATATATCAGCTATCTAACTATCTAATGTAGTGTGGAAAGCACAGAGCTCAGCAATGACACTGCTCTCTCTCAGAACTCCATAAAACTACAGAAAATGGCTGCTGGGGAGGTTCTTATATAGTAAGGGGTAGGCAACTTTCCTATTGGTTGCTAGGGATGTTGCTAAGCTCAGACAAAGACATTGCAGCCTTCTCATTGGCCCACAAGCAAGAAGGGAGGTTACTGATGAAAAAAAATCTAGAATATTCGAACTTACAAATATATAGCACTATATTCTAAATATTTGCGAATTCTCGAAGTGCCGATATTCGTGATTGATATTCGCGATTCGAATATTCGCGCCCAACACTAACAATGATAACCATCCACATAGACAGGGATTATTTACTGTAAGAGCAGTGAGACTATGAAGCTCTCTGCTACAGAAGGTTGTGATGGTTGATTCATTGAAGTGCATTCTGTATTTTGCAGAACGGAGCAGCTGGCCCTTGATAGAACAGTATTATCCTTGTACGTAATGCGGACAATAATAGAACATGTTTGCTTTTTTGCGGAACGGAAATACGGACATAAGGAAATGGAATGCACACGGAGTTCCTTCAATTTTTTTGCAGACCCATTGAAATGAATGGTTCCGTATACGGTCCGCCAAAAAAAAACGGACACGGAAAGAAAATGTGTTTGTGTGCATGAGCCCTAAGGGTGTTGATTCAGGGTCTTACACTGATTACCAAATTTGTAACCAGAAAGGAATTTTACCCTAATATGGGGTAATTGGAAACCACCTGTGGATCAACATGGTAGTATTAAAGGTTGAACTTGATGGACCTACGTCTTCCTTCAACCTCATCAACTATAGTTTTCTGGACGTCTAAATGGTTTGTATAGATGGATGGTGGGCCTCAGAATCATCTTCTCTGGTGGACCCAACACACCCCAGTCTGACATTGTGTGTGAAAAAATGTCTCTTGTTACTGAAAAAAATTTTTTTTTCAAAAAGGCTAAGCTACATGTAAATGTAAAAGTGGGTCACAAGGGAAATTAGTAATTCTATAAAGTATTGTAAACCTACAGGATATCTAATTATTAGCCCCACAGCTTCGGTTCATCAGGCTCATTCTTGAAGTTGACCTGATTAAGACAAGCATAAAATTTGTTTTGTCAAAATTATTGAGAAGCAATCTGACTGCTAAGGACAGAAAGCCAATAATCAATTGCTGCAATATGCTGCTTAATGTGAGCAAAGAAATTAATTAGGCTTCGATGTGTGATGATAAGTAGGACACATGAAGCCATCATCTGGGTTACAGCTCCGTGTCGTACAGTGACAGACAATAGAAAGGCGCATTCAGCTGAGCTCCACGTGATCGATAAGGGAGAAATGGGCCAACAGGAGAACACAGAATAGTCAAAAGAAGAATTTTCCCCATCTATTTACACTGATGGAGGACTTTACATAGGACTCCTAACTGTGTTTGCATTAGATTTTAAAAAGCACAAAGAGTAAATTGAAGTCACAGGTTGCTGCTGAGGATTTACAGTTAAGTATGTGACCCCCCCCCCCCCCCCTTTCGGTTTTCAAGGTTCCCACAAAGTAACGAGGTCTAATTTGCCTTATATCATGACTTGTACAACGTTATGTACATTAATATCTGTCTATTGCCTCTATGTAAAATGGACAAACAGCACAGCACTCCATCTAATTCTAAAACAAGCACTTCATAAAGAATAGAGAAGACTACCTCTTTAAGGTTCCTTGTTTGGCAACCTGCACCCCAGCTCACCAGCTCTACTATTCCAATTCAGTTCTGCTACATTGGACCTCCAGCTCTGCTACATTGGTCCTCCAGCTCTGCTACATTGGTCCTCCAGCTCTGCCACAACAATTCTCCAGCTCCACTCTGTTGTTTTTTTAATGGCTCCAGAGTCCTCATAGTTGGCCCATTGTAGTCAATGAATGACCATCTGGCAGAGCGGAAGCAACAGGAGACAAAATTGCATGGCAGATTTTGCTCCATCAGTGTTGAACCAGCGCCAGTCAGGCAGCATCACACCAGTAAGCCATTAATATCTCTTCTGAGACCAAAGGCATAGCTATAGGGTAGCAGTTGCAAATGGCCCTGCTTCCTGAGGAGACCTAAAGACCCCACTAATGCATAAGAAGTCACCAATATTAAAAATAGCACAGAAGGTGTTATATATCTGGTGTTATATTTTTTGCACTGGGGCCCAGAAGTTTACATTTTTGCCTCTGTCTGAGACAACAGAATCTCTAGTTAATATTAAAGTGGTTTTCTTGGCTTTTGATATTGGCAGCCAGGGGTGTAACTACCATAGCGGCAGACCATGCGACTGCTATGGGGCCCAGGGCAAGAGGGGGCCCAGTCTTAATTGGAATTATCTGCTCTTCTACTGGAAGTAAAACCTTGGTCAGGACTCTACCCTCTAAAGAAACAACTTTTAGCAAATGTCCTGTGCGGGAGGGGGGTCTGGTTTGATCCTTGCTATGGGGCCCTTACTTCTCTATGTACGCCACTGTTGGCCGACTCCCAGCACCCTCACCGATTAGCTCCTTGAAGAGGCAGTGGGGCTCAGGTGAGCACTGCAGCCTCTTCCTAGGCACATTCATTGGTCACATGACTTGTGTGCCACTAACTGATAGGGCTTGAGCTGCAATACCAAGAACAGCCACTAAACAATGTACAGCACTGTGCTTGGAAAGCTGTGCCATAGCCTCTGTAAACAGCTGATCGTCGGGAGTGCCGGATGTTGGACCTCAGCTGATCAGATGTTGGTGGCCTATCCTCATCACTATCAAAATCTCGGACAACCTCTTTAATAATAATTATAAAAGCATACTTTTGTAAATAGATTGATAAAATAGCCTCCATTTGATCGAGTGTAGTCCTCCTTCCACATTACGGTGAGTATTCTTGTTCAAGAATTCCCTTCTTCACCAAGGGCAGAGCACATTTCACTTTTTACAGAGTAATGCAATTAGCGCAGGAAAACCTTGGAAGAATTTTCACGGCACCGCACTTTTGCAATATGTACATTAGCTATTATGTGTTTGCTACCCTTCATAACAGTTGTCTTAATGCCAGCTTAGTTTTGTTTATGTAGTCAAAGAGCAGACGATCATTTGACCAAAAAGCTACGAAGACGCACTTTGAAAGACTCATTTACATTGCAAACATAACTGTAGTAATACTCCGCGTTGGTGGAGGTGTTACAGTGCGTTGCCTATTCAATCTTAAGATCAAGGATATCGCAAGAAAATACATATTTGAATTTAAGACACGTCTGAACCAAATAATGTTGAAATCCAGATGGAATGGCTTTATTTTTTTAAAAGATGTTCCGATATTTCAAACATTTCACAATGCCAATGTGACCTTCACAGCTTTAATAAGATGCCATCTAAATTTTTATTTAAATTCCTAACATATGACAAGATTTTTTTCTTTTGTTACAGTCACCACATATTTACCACCACATATTCAAGGCAGGTAGTCTAGGTCTCTATGTTATAGGCTTTAGCTGGCTGGCCGAGTGATCTGGCAGCATTCCCTGTGGTCAAATACTGCGGGGAACCTCAGAAAGAAGACAGGAGAAGATTTTATCCCTTCTGTTTTCACTATTTGCAGTACCCCAGAATGACTACTGCAAAGGGTTAATTACTGCTACTGTAACAGAGTAAATGCAATGTTATTGAGTTAAATATTGTAATTTATTGTGCTATATATACTTAACAGCAATGTATAGGGAATCAAACAATAAATACATTGGCAGACTCAGGGGCGGAACTACTCCTGTAGCAGCCATAGAGCCTGCTATGCGGCCAGTACCAGCAGGGGTTCCGGGTTGCTAGACTCAGAACAGCAGGAGGATTAATTAATTATTTACGTTCATTAGGGCCCAGGTCTGGCACCTAAAGCCTACACTGGCACTCAATATCCTGTGTCCAGCGCTGTACAAATAAGCATCAGGACTCAGGAGGACAGTTGCCTGGCGCTACTAAAGAATGTGATGACGCCAACCTGCACTAGCGTCTAGGGTGGGTGCTGCATAGGTAATGTTCTTTACCTATGCAGCACCCACCCAGAAAACTGTTTAGGGCCAGAAGGGGAGAGCGCAGCGGCTGCACACCTGGTCCTGTGTAGAGCAGAATGCAGAGTCTGAGCATCAGGGTGCCGACTCTGAGGACTACTGTGTAAGTCAGGGCAGATTCTTACTGACTTGTAGATCAGTGACAGGGGACAGTGAAAAAACTCAGCCAGCTCTGCTCACGTTTCACACCCACATCAACATTTTGACGTGGGGCACCAATGACTGGCCACAGCATTCATGTCACCCATGTGACACGTCACTGACTGCACGTCAGCCATGTGGTCAGCCATTGACTGCAGCAGTCAAGTGTACTGAGTCAAAATGAATGTTAATGCACAGAGTTAGATCTGCTTGTGACGTGCCAGCCGTCCTCAGGGGCAGTCCATAATAACTAAGCAATACAGTGCTGACTATCTGGTGACCTGAATAAAGTGCAAGGACCATACTCCATACAAAATGCATAAAAAAATCACATTGCGCACCTGAAAACGAATACATACAATGGGCTGAAGTGCTTGAACATTGCTGAAACAGAAAAGTTAGTGCAAATCACAGAGCATTCCTAAAATGCACATTTTTAATGCAATCAAGTAGTGCAAAAATCACATTAGAGTCCATATCTTCTGTACTTGGCAGGTAAAGTGCACTGAACTGGAACTTTAAGTGCAACACAGTCCTTTGTAATCCATGGGAACAGCAATGTCACTATTTGTAAACCAAATGAGGTAATAACTGTATTTGTAATCCACATAAAACACAAAGTCATTTGTAATCCACATTGGTAAGAAAGTCATTTGTAATCCAAATGGGCAATAATAAAACAGCAGCACAGGTTATGAGAACCATTTGGCAAATAGGCTCCCAAGTAATCTGACAAGGGGGGAAAAGGAATTTTGCCACTGTCGAGTGCAACTTGAAGATAAATGAAGATGATGGGGGGAGTCCTAACTCAACATGAGCATCTGGGTGCGGGCTAAACCAGGCAACCTGAAAACAGAAAGCACATAAAAACAAGCAACATGCCAACAGGGCCTTACCCTTCAGTCCATGGGTGGCTGCCAAAGTCAGTGGCTCTTTAAGGCTGTTGTTTGCTGAGGCTCTTTAGAGGAAGGGCTGGGCGTCCTCCTCACTGCTGGAGCTGCTAAAGCTCATTAGAGGTTTTTCCTGCCTCTGATAATCCATTCGGGCACGAATAGTGGAGCGCCACTGCCCTCCTGCGGTGGAATTTGGTATCACCCGGGTGGTGACACTTTTCTGCGGCCATTCTCTATTTTAGTTAAGCGTCTGCTCCTGCCATTTCAAAGGGGTCCAGGACCTCTGGCTGGAGTGGCGTTGGTAGATAAGTCTCCACTTGAGTTGGCCGGATCGATAACGCCGGATGCTCCCTTTTTATAAACTGCGGCTGGCAGTTCCATAAAAATTGGTAGGCCACAGTGGTCGGCTGTATACCAAAACTCTCTGGGCCAAGCTTCCTATCTGCCAACCTATAGTTGGAGGTGCAGGAAGTCCCAGTAAAAGGGGTTCTGGCTCAGGTACTGGCTTCTCGTGGTACAGTAGTACTCCATTTTCCTCCTCCTGCAGGCGGCCAACCTGACCCCGGGTAGCTGGATCTCTCTGCCAGTGCTCTGGCTCGGACACTGGGACTATTGGTTTGGGGAGTAGGCTCACTCCCATGGCAAAGAGGCCTTTAGGGGACCTCATAGGGATGTACTCCACCTGCTCCCCTTTGTAGAGACTGTGACGGGCCTGAGGAAGATACAGCCTTTTCACAGACCGCCTGTTTGCAAAAAGTTCCGTCCCCGACCGGTCATCTTGAATAAACCCCGTACCTCGGTCTATGCTGAACCACAGCACGGTTTCAATCCTGCGCTCCAGTACCAGGTCATAAGGCAGCCGGCGGTCGATCAAGCAAAGGACCCAGTCCTCAATAGCTTTGCGATACTCCCATGCATCGGTGGTGTGAGCTGTCACTCTTCAGGGCACCATGGGATTGAGAGCATCTGTCTTTTCGCTTTTCCTGGATGGCTCGCTTCCTTTGGGCGGTGGAGTGATATCTCCGGCCGCCTCCACCTCGCCAGCCGGCACGGGGACTACAGGCACGAGCACCTCCACCTTCTTTCCCCGAACAATTTTCGAGAGCCGGATCTCCTCCACAGCTTCAACTAGGGGTGGTCATCGCCACAGACCATTTCCCCCCAATTGGGTTTTGGGATGGTCTTCACGTGGTGCTGTTCAGTCGCCATCTTGCCGTCTTCACTGGTACTGGCACTGACATCGCTCCCGGTGGGCAGGGCCAGACTTTTCCGCTCCAACGGAGGGCATTCCCGAATTTTCCTGCTCTAGTTGGGCATGAAGAAGCTGCGCCATTACATGTAAAAATGGCGGATCAACCCTTCGAGCGCCGGCGCGCACACTCCTGTCGCTATACAGTAAATGCAAAAAAATAATAATAATAATTTCAAAGATACTTTTGTGAATTCAATAGGCTAAACAGTTGATAGGCACACAGATTGGTACTCTCCATATCCTGTTTGTGATGCCAACAAATTGCAGCGCATCACGGGTGCGACGACCGCCAGGGGATCCCTTTAAGATGTTAATAAAAGTTAAAAGTTTGTTGTGACGCCAGTTGCATTTCATAAACGAGGGACTGGGTCCCACTAAGTAGATGGTATTGGTGGTACTCAGGTGTAGGAATGCCAGAGTGGTGTATGGGTTGCCTATAATGTCTCTTAACGTGCTGTGGCTGTGCACATGTCACGGTGCTCCTACTTGAATATCCTGGAGCCCCAGGCATGGTTGTCCGCAGCAGTGCAACTAAGATGGTTAGGTGATGAAGAAAATTAATTGAGTCCAGACTTTGTATAATGTTGAAAACAGCTTTACTTGAATAAACTTGCATTAGAGGAACAATCTTCCAACTTTATCTTGGTCAACAACAAGCTTTGGCATACGTTTTGGCAGACAAACACATTTGGCTATGCTACATCTGTCACTTTCTTTAGCTCTGCTATGCTATCAGATTAAATAGAAACTTTTCCTTTCTGCTGTACTTAGCTTTGTAGTTTGACTCTGTCTTTATCTCTTTATCTCTGTCTTGATGTCTTTAGTAGGGTTGAATGAACCCGAACTGTAAAGTTCAGGTTCGTACCGAACTTTAGGATTTTTGAACCCTGGACCCGAACCTGAACATTTTAGTAAAAGTTCGGGTTCGGGTTTGGTGTTCGGCGATTTCTTGGCGCTTTTTGAAAGGCTGCAGAGTAGCCAATCAACAAGCGTTTAACTTTGTGCCCTTAGAAACCATCACAGCCATGCCATTAGTAGACTGTGATTGGCCAGTGCAGCATGTGACCGGAGTCCCGAGTCACGCGGACAATCACGTCATCATACCCGGAAGTACGCGCCGCTAGCAGCCTCGAGGAACGCTGTATATTGCAACCACACACAGCGCAGCACCTACCTCCAGCCACGAAACAGACAGAACATCACCGAAGAAGAAACATCCACATAGGAAACTCTGTAAAGGGGAACGTCTGAACTAGAGGTAAGACCAGTGCCACAGACTACGCGGGACGCCACATCTAGGCACATCCTCGGAACGACATTATCCCCAGAAACGTGAGTTACCCTAATATTACTAAAAGGTGAAATACTGTTCTGACGACAACAATTTGATTGTGGTATATGAAGCCATGCCAATAGGTGACAGCGTCTGTATAGTGGTTTGTGAAACTAATACCCTGACGACAACTATCACCATATGGTGTATATAGTACGGGGACCTCTTACATAATCATTGGAACTATGAACTATTGTACCTAGAGCTGCTTTGAGTTATAACTGCCTACATATTGTAGTAACCTAACAAGTGTACTACTATACAGTTATAGCCAGCAATCAAGTCTAATCAGCAGCCCCATCTATTTATACATTTATTTATAGATATTTATATATATTTATGTATATATATATATTTATACATAGGAGCAGAGGAGCTACTATATACCATGAATTTTTTAACCTTTTATTGTTATATTTAAATTTTCCATTTTATTAATAAACATACGTGTATCCAGTTGAAAAGCGAGTGCCTGCTAAAATTTTGTATACTATATATCTGAGCTTGGGTGTAGCATAGCAAGAGCACCGCTACCACTAAAGTCAGACAGTGGCGCCACCTCACTTCAGCCAGGTTAATACATTTCACAAATTTTTCTGTTACATTCTTGGGTTGACATTTTACAATTTTTGCCGTGAATAAACCCCTGCTAGGTGACAGGGACCGAAATTTTTAAAAATAATCTGTTCCATTGGTGGGTGACATTAACCCATTTCTGGCGATGAAAAACCCCTGCTCTGCATAGGTGACAGGGGCTTAAATTTCTAAAATTCGTCTTTAATTGGCCCTTTCATTCGATCCTTCTGCTTTAATAACTTGTCCCACATTTTCGCTTCATCCCATTGCAGCCATTGACCTCCCTTGGATGTAGTATCCCGTTCTCACTCTCCCTCTCCAGCGTGGAACCCTGATTCGCCGCTAACCGTGATCAACATGGTAGGCGCAGAGAAGAACCTAGAAAGTTGATAGAGAAGATATCCAATTGGATTGTGAACTTCATGGGGACATGCGAAATGGTGGGGCAATATGTTTTCACACGCCTACACAAACTGACTGATGGTTCTGCCCCCTGCAACTTCTGGGTCTCCAAATTGGGCATATGGCCTGAGCTTGTCCTTTACGCCTTGGAGGTGCTGGCCTGCCCTGCAGCCAGTGTATTGTCTGAACATGAGTGTAGCATGACTGGAGGAGGTTATCACAGGTTATATTTTGGGGTGTACCCTAATTTAAAAAAATAAAAATACATTTAAAACCAAAAAGCAGTGTAGGCTACCTCCTCCTCCTCCACCGCCGTTTCCACCTACACCGCCACATCCACCGCCTCCTCAACCTCCTACTCCATATGGACCTCGTCCTCTTAGATCAAGATTATTATTTTATATTTTTACATATTTTATGTTATTTAAAGTCATTTCCCTATCCACATTTGTTTGCAGAGCACTTGCTCTTAACCACATTTTGATGCAGCCCTCTAGCCCTTTCCATGACATTTTTACAGCTATTTTAGTGCTCAAACGTTCGGGTCCCCATTGACTTCAATGGGGTTCTGGTTCGGGGTCAAGTTCGGGTCCCGAACTCGAACTTTTTTGTGAAGTTCGGCCGAACCCTTTGAACCCGAACATCTAGGTTTCCGCTCAACTCTAATCTTTAACTTTATCTTTCTCTTTGTCTCTATATATTTATTCCTGTCTTTATTCAGGGACAGTTTACTCTCGAAAGCAGGTTCCATTCCAGGCAAACTAGCTCTGCCAATGTTGCTGCCACCTGCTGGTAAACCAGGTACATTACACTTTAACAGTACATTACAAGGAAAAGAATATGCATATTATACAGGACCTGGAAATCAATACATAAGATGACATTGGGTCAACCATAGGAAATAGTAATGAGGTGTAAAAGGTGGTAAGGCACCTCTGGGGTGTCACACAGACAGGTGAGCAGCAGCAGGATGAGAACGACGAAAGCACACACAGATGGCCCGAACTTTCTGCAGCAGCTCTGACATATCGGGGTAATTTTTCAGGAACCTCTGCACCACCAAATTCAGCACATGCACCAGGCAAGGGATGTGCGTAAAACCGGCTAGCCCCAGAGTTGCTACGACATTTCACCCATTATCGCACACGACCAGGCTGGGCTTGAGGCTCAGCGGCACCAAACACTCATCTGTCTGTTGTTCAATGCCCGTCCACAGCTTCTGCGCGGTGTGTGATTTTTCCCCCAAACAGATGAATTTCAAAATAGACTGCTGTCGTTTCCATCTGGCTGTGCTGAAGTTGGTGGTGAAGGTGTTACCCTCACCGGATGAGGAGGCAGTAGAGGAGGAAGCAGAGTAGGAGGAGGAGGCAACGGGAGGCAACGAGAAATTTCTTACAATCCTCGTTGGACATGCGCCAAACTGCTATACTTCTCAGGCCCAGCCGCCACTGCATTTACCCAGTGTGCAGTTATGGAGATATAACGTCCCTGCCTGTGCTTACTTGTCACAACCAGACAGCTGAGAAGCTCTGACAGAGGCCTTTCAGAACCTCCTCTTTGAGTTTCTGTGTTGTGGTATTCAGCTCCTCCTCTCCTTAGCTCTCTCAGCTGTCATGTGTTGGACTAATTGCTTCCCTTTAAATTCTTCCCCAGAAGGCTTTTCTGGGCGGCTTATATTTCTTCCTGGAGTATGTGTGCATGCCCATCTGGTTCTCCTCTCCTCTACAAAGTTAAGTGTTATACTGTTATCTGTTATTTTCTGTTTGCTGGATCCCAGGTGACCCTGACTCCCTCCGTGTCTGGTGTAGGGAGCCGGTGGTCGTGTCCCCTCACTATTGTAGGATGCTCAGGGGTTATATAGTCAAGGTACGTGGATATGCATACCTCCACCATTCGGATCTATGCATAGGCTAAGCAGCCAGGGAAAGTGCCAGGTCTTCTACAGGGGTCTCCCTTTTGTTCCTTAGCTGTTGGATCCAGCGAGTCATTTATGCATGTTGTTTTGCCTTGTTACCTGTACACATTCCGTGACATTATAAGCCGCCAAAACCGTTTTAAGCATGGATCCGGTTTCACTTTTGGCTGAACGCTTCCAGGGTCTTTCATTGGAGGTAGCTGACCTCCGTAAGACTTTTTCTCAGCTTCAAGTGACCGGTTCAGCTTGCGTTCATGGAGCTTGTTCTGAGCCTAAGATCTCGGTCCCGGATACGTTCTCCGGGGGTAGTGAGAATTTTGTGCGTTTTAGAGAGGCTTGCAAACTCCATTTTCGCCTTCTTCCCCTTTCCTCTGGAGATGAGGAACGGAGGGTGGGGATCATTATATCGCTGCTCAGAGGTAACGCTCAGTCCTGGGCCTTTTCGCTGCCGAAGGGGGCACGGCCTCTCCGTTCAGTGGATGAATTCTTTTTAGCCCTGGGTCAGATATATGATGATCCGGATCGTATTGCTCTGGCGGAGTCTAGACTACGTCTCTTATGCCAGGGTAAACAATCCGCAGAAATATACTGCTCAGAATTTCGGAGATGGGCAGCTGATACTGGTTGGAATGATGCTGCACTCCGAAGTCAATTTTGCCATGGTCTTTCAGAGGGATTGAAAGATGCATTTGCCTTTCATGAAAGGCCTATTTCTTTGGACTCTGCTATGTCTCAGGCCGTTCGTATTGACAGGCGTCTTAGAGAGAGAGGAGAGATCTCTCCTTCATGTCATACTCGGTCCCAGGACTGTGCAGCGGTCCCATTCTGTGCGCAGGGGTCTCAGTCGCTGTCAGCCACTTCTGAGCAGGAGCCCATGCAGCTGGGGTTGATTGCTTCTGACAATAGAAGATTCAGCCCGCATGGGACGGTTTGTTTTTGTTGTGGAGGTATTAATCATTTGGCAAATATTTGTCCCTCTAGGAGATTCAGGCAGTTCTCTGGGTATAATAAAGAAACAAAGAGGAAAAAACCTTTGAAAAATGTTCCGTCTGTTACTATTGGCAGGGTTGAGGCGGAAATTGAAGGTTTTCCGTTTGCTTGTAGTTCCCGTTTTGTCCTGCCGGCTAGGGTGGCGCTAGAGAGCAAGAAAATTTTTTGTGAGATTTTTGTGGATAGTGGAGCAGCGGTCAATCTCATTGATAATCAATTTGCGATAACTCATGGTTTCCAGGTATGCGCTTTGAGAAAGGATATTCCGGTTTTTGCTATCGATTCCGCTCCACTTTCTCAGAAATCATTAAAGGGCATAGTTCACAATATCCGTTTGATTGTGAGTGATGCTCATGTTGAGGATGTGTCATGTTTCGTCCTTAGCGGTTTGCCCACCCCTCTGGTGTTGGGGCTGCCCTGGCTCACTAAGCATAACCCCACCATTGATTGGCAAGCGAAGCAAAAAAATGGTTGGAGTGACTTTTGCAGAGAGAATTGCCTCATGACATCTGTTTCTGAGGTTGCTACTAAGACTATACCATCTTTTCTCTCTGAATTTTCTTGTCTCAGGGTTCCTCTCCTGCCAATTGGCGACCGTGTGCCTTTTTCTCAAGAAAACTCTCCTCCGCAGAGAGAAATTACGATGTGGGAGATAGGGAATTGTTGGCCATCAAGTTGGCTTTTGAGGAATGGCGCCATTGGCTAGAGGGAGCCAGACACCCTATTACCGTATTTACTGACCATAAAAATCTGGCCTACTTGGAGTCAGCCAAGCGTCTGAACCCGAGACAGGCCAGATGGTCGTTGTTCTTTTCTAGGTTTAATTTTGTTGTCACGTTCCGCCCTAGAGTTAAGAATGTGAAGGCAGATGCCCTGTCACGTTGTTTTCCGGGAGGCGGGAATTTTGAAGACCCGGGTCCCATTTTGGCTGAAGATGTGGTGGTCTCTGCTCTTTTTCCTGATTTGGAGGCAGAGGTGCAGGCAGCCCAGTCAGAGGCTCCTGATCTTTGTCCTCCTGGGAGGTTGTTTGTGCCTCTCGCTTTAAGACACAAGATTTTTAAAGAACACCACGATACGGTCCTTGCTGGGCACCCGGGGGTAAGAGCCACACTGGATCTCATCGCTCGGAGATTCTGGTGGCCTGCGCTTCGTAAGTCGGTTGAGGGTTTTGTGGCAGCCTGCGAGACTTGCGCTCGTGCCAAAGTCCCTCATTCACGGCCATCAGGTCCTCTCCTTCCCTTACCCATTCCTTCCCGTCCTTGGACACATCTGTCCATGGACTTCATAACGGACCTGCCTCGTTCCTCGGGGAAGACTGTGATTCTGGTGGTGGTGGACCGTTTTAGCAAAATGGTGCATTTCATCCCTTTTCCTGGTTTGCCCAATGCTAAGACGCTGGCGCAGGCATTTGTTGATCACATTGTCAAATTGCACGGTATTCCTTCAGACATAGTCTCTGATAGGGGCACGCAGTTTGTTTCCAGATTCTGGAAGGCTTTCAGTTCTCGCTTGGGGGTTCGGTTGTCATTCTCTTCTGCTTTCCACCCGCAGTCGAATGGTCAGACAGAGCGCGTCAATCAGAATCTGGAGACATATCTGCGTTGTTTTGTGGCGGAGAATCAAGAGGATTGGTGTTCTTTTTTGTCCCTTGCTGAGTTTGCTTTAAATAACCGTCGTCAGGAGTCCTCTGATAAGTCACCATTTTTTGGTGCATATGGGTTTCATCCACAGTTTGGGACTTTCTCGGGAGAGGGGTCTTCTGGTTTACCTGATGAGGACAGATTCTCCTCGTCTTTGTCATCTATTTGGCAAAAGATTCAAGATAATCTAAAGAGCATGAGTGAGAGATATAAGCGTGTGGCTGATAAGAGACGTGTGCTTGGTCCGGACCTGAATGTTGGTGATCTGGTGTGGTTGTCTACCAAGAATATCAAATTGAAGGTTCCCTCCTGGAAGTTGGGTCCTAGGTTTATTGGGCCTTACAAAATCCTGTCTGTCATCAATCCTGTTGCATACCGTCTTGATCTTCCTCAGACTTGGAAGATCCATAATGTTTTTCATAAGTCCTTATTGAAACCTTATGTTCAACCCATTGTACCTTCGCCTTTGCCTCCTCCTCCGATTATGGTTGATGGGAATCTTGAATTTCAGGTCTCTGGGATTGTGGATTCTCGTCTTGTCCGCGGTTCTCTTCAGTACCTTGTTCACTGGGAGGGGTATGGTCCTGAGGAGAGGATGTGGGTCCCAGTGACGGACATTAAAGCCTCTCGTCTCATCAGGGCTTTCCATAGGTCCCATCCTGAGAAGGTGGGTTCTGAGTGTCCGGAGTCCACTCGTAGAGGGAGGGGTACTGTCACAACCAGACAGCTGAGAAGCTCTGACAGAGGCCTTTCAGAACCTCCTCTTTGAGTTTCTGTGTTGTGGTATTCAGCTCCTCCTCTCCTTAGCCTCTCTCAGCTGTCATGTGTTGGACTAATTGCTTCCCTTTAAATTCTTCCCCAGAAGGCTTTTCTGGGCGGCTTATATTTCTTCCTGGAGTATGTGTGCATGCCCATCTGGTTCTCCTCTCCTCTACAAAGTTAAGTGTTATACTGTTATCTGTTATTTTCTGTTTGCTGGATCCCAGGTGACCCTGACTCCCTCCGTGTCTGGTGTAGGGAGCCGGTGGTCGTGTCCCCTCACTATTGTAGGGTGCTCAGGGGTTATATAGTCAAGGTACGTGGATATGCATACCTCCACCATTCGGATCTATGCATAGGCTAAGCAGCCAGGGAAAGTGCCAGGTCTTCTACAGGGGTCTCCCTTTTGTTCCTTAGCTGTTGGATCCAGCGAGTCATTTATGCATGTTGTTTTGCCTTGTTACCTGTACACATTCCGTGACATTACTGGTCCATGTATCGGTAGTTATGTAGACCTTGCCACAGATGGGCGCAGCAGTTGGCACCTGTGTTTCGTCATCAGAGACGTGCTGCGGTGGTCCTCCCATGTCCACATCCTGAAACATAAGTTGTTGGGCATCAGTGCAGAGCTAGGTGGATGGCACACAGAAACCCCACCAGTAGAGTCATCAAAAAGCATAAGAAACTGCTGCATAACTTGGGGCTCAGACTGCTTGGCTGATTTGGAAGGGTATGAGGTGAAAGACAGATGCCCATGGGCTGCAGGTGCCAACTCTGTGGTTTCAGCAGGGGACCGGGTGGGAGACAATGTGAAGGAACTGGAGGCACTGTCAGCCCCCCCAATCTACTACCGCCCCAACTTGGTCTCCCCATTTGTACAGCGGTATTCGGATCTACAAAATTACACTGAACGTCCTGTCGTCTACATGCACCTAAGGAAGGTGTTTCATTTGGGCGTGTAGCTGGCACAGATCAACCATGTTCTCTCCCTGCAACAGGAGCTGCACCAGCAGCACCACGACCAGGGCTACGTATTAATTTCCCTATCACATATACAGTGCAGGTGTACCTCACACCAAAAATGGGAATATGTCACCCACCGAACTAACAGACGGATTAACTAGATTAATTGCCCTGTCACATATGCAGTGCACGTGTATCTCACACAAAAAATGGGTATCTGTTACCGGCCGAACTAACAGTCAGATTAACTATATTAATTTCCCTGTCACGTATAAAGTGCACGTGTACCTCACACCAAAAATGGGAATATTTCACCCATTGAACTAACAGACAGATTCACTATATTAATTTCCCTGTCACATATGCAGTGCATGTGTATCTCACACCAAAAATGGGTATATGTCATCCATCGAACTAACAGATGGATTAACTATTATATTTTTGTGTCGGGTACAAAAATGGTGCATTGCACCCACAAAAAAATCATTATAGGTCACCCACAGAATTAACAGCCAGACTTATTATTATATTTCTGTGTCAGGGGGGCAAAGCTGGTGTATCGCACCCACAAAAAATCATTGTAGGTCACCCACAAAACAAATAGCCAGATTCCTAACACTCTCCCTCACTTCAGCTGCCTGCTTCCTGTCCCTGCACTACTCAGAGCTGATGGGCGGTGCTACACGTGATCCAGCTTGTATAGAGGCTGGGTCACATGATGCACCGGCCAATCACAGTGATGCCATTATTAGGCATGGCTGTGATGGCTTCTAAGTGCCCCCAACTTAAAAGCTTGTTGATTGGCTGCCCTGCAGCCTTTCAAAAGCTTTATTGAATCTACAAACACAGAACTTGAACCCAAACTTTTCCGGAAAAGTTCGGGTTCGGGGCTGTGTATCTGAACTCGCAAAGTTCAGTACGGATCCGAACTTTACAGTTCGGGTTCGCTCAACAGCAGTAACCACTGCACCGCATTGTAAAAAACATCCTCTGTTCTTGTATAAAAATGTTTTTAGTACCTCTTGACCTTGGCCCGTCTGACAACACTCAGTATCATTCTAATGTTAGTAAATGTGATCGTCACTCTAGGCGTCACGCTCTATGCACCAGAGTGACAATCACATTTACTAACATTAGAATGGTCATATTTTATGTGCTATTGTATTGTGAATCACTCTGCTGCATATTATTGACATGTGTTCCATCTGTTGGCGGGTAGCAGAGACACTGGCCAGTGGATTGCGGCATCCAGTTTTTCTGCTGACTCTTCATATTCTTTTCTTGTTATCTCTAATATTTTAATAATCATGATATGTTTATTATAATTAAATAAAGTATATATTTTTTGAATACATTGGGCATTCATTTGTTGTTTGTTTAACAACATTATAGGTTTATATGGTTGTCTTTTCCCTGCCCTAAACGACGGTTTTATAGTGAGGCTTTTTTGTTTGGTTCAAACACTGCTTTATAGCAAGCGTCTGACATTACATTACAAGAGAGGCTCCATGGTTCCTTGAGATGACGGATGGCTTTGTTAGACAGCAGACCTAGACTGGTGTGGAGATTACAGGAGGTGAACAGCATGCAGACCATCAGATCAATTATGGAAATGGAAATTATGTATTGCATCCTACATACATATGAGAGTTTTGAGTGTAATACTACTATAAGGAAACTGAAATTCACGCGAATAGGGTCGAGTGCCAAAGAGATGCAGTACCAGACACAGCCACACGTGTATGTAAGGAGCTTTGGAGACGCAACCCATTTGTTCAGCTCCCCATGGACCATACTTTGAAAGTCCAGTACACTCCTTCCTCAGAATCATATATTATAGAAAAAAATATCAGCTATTTAACTGAAAGGGCCATGGCACTCCAGCGGACTCTGTGCCCTCTTCATTTTATATCAAGCACAGCACTGGCTGTACGAGGCACCACTGCCGCTTGAATCAATTGAATATTCACAAATTGTTCAGGACCGAAAAAGCCGTGATGCATTGAGACAGTAAGGCAAATGCATCTTTCTGGCAATAGACTTTACTGCATGTGGAAAGGGATAATTGCTTCTGGTGCCCGACACACTTCTGATACGGACTGCCATCCAATCTAGGACTGCACCCAGAAGACTGGGCGTTGCAGAAAGTATATTGAGAGTTATTTCACACCTTTAGTCAATATGGGAAGATTGCTAGTACCTATAGAAAGAGACTCAGTGAGGATGACCACAACCACCTCCCACCCTGGTTGCCGCTACCACCACTCCTATCCTACTTGCCAACACTCCAACACTCCATCACTAACTCTCCCCTGTGGTCTGGTGTGCTGCATCAAATTGGCGTCACAAACAGTATTGTGCCTCTGTGTCGTATTGAGGTCCCTAAAGAAATTCTGCGGTGCCAGAGTTGCTGGCCACACTGTCGGAGTTAGTGGACGGCAATTCCGCACAACAGAGGTACAGTAGTTCTCAGCAAAGTAATTCTTTCTGGCAACTTTTACTCTCAGGAATGCTGTTTCCCTGGAGAAGAATTATCTTTCAGGGCCTACTTGCCAGAGAACACCAAGGCAGGTCTTGAGTTTTGCCTGTTCATTTGCAGAACTCTAGCCAGGGGGTGCAGGGCTAGCCTGTCTTTCAGTAACTACACCAAAAACTGCAATTTTAACTATTTCCTACTGATATATAACCTTTTGGGACACATAGTTCATTTTTATTTCATTTCAACAGCTTTTAAAACCATAGCAATAACCCTTTTAGCAATGAACCAGAAGGTCACAGTACCATGCTTGTGGACTTTTAAGTGTAGCATGCTGCACTTTTGTTTGCACATATATGAAGAATGCCTTAAGCTTTCAATTAAAAAGGAAAAAAAATGATGTAGAGTATCGTCTTGAAACCTCCTTATCCATTAGATTATTGACAGACCTCTAGTTCAGGGATGGCCAACCTGCAGTTCTCCAGCTGTTGCAAAACTACAACTGCCAGCATGCCCAGACTGCCTACAGTTATCAGACTACAGCAGGGCGTGGTGGGAGTTGTAGTTTTACAACAGCTAGAGAGCTGCAGGTTGGCCATCTCTGCTCTAAGTGATGGACCACTTTAAAAAAAAATATTTCCTATAGTATTAAGTTGTGGCACATAAGTGTGTAAATGCCCTCATACTCAATGTAGCTGCTCAGTAGAAGGGTCCTGGCTGTCCATGTATGTAAACATTGCTGAGTTGTGGTGTCCACCTCCATAGGATCATGCTCATAGTCTCATGGCTTACACACATGACCACTTTTTTAGCTCCCAGCTGCTTCCATTCTGTGTATGTTATAAACAGTAACTCAATGCGTTTAGTGCATGTTCAGATACAGGGGATTATGCACCGGATGTGTGAATCCCGCATTGTGGTGAGTACCCATTGACTTGAATAGGTCCACGACCCACAATATATGGCAAATGATAGGTCATGTCCTATCTTTTGCGGTGCGGAGGCATGCACCCCAAAGCCCATGGAAGAGCTTATGAGTGCCTCTGATTGGCGCTTCTGCTCCGTATCTTGGAGACTCCGGACCCTTTCAATTCGAAGTGTCCGCAACCGTGATATGGAATTCACAAAGTCCCCATATATTGCGGAACAGACACAGACGACTTATGGTCGTGTGAATAAGGCCTTAGGGTACATTCATACAGCAGTGAAAAATGGCCGTCACATGGTCATTTTAACCCCTTAGTGACTAGCCTGTTTTGGGCCTTACTGACAAAGCGATTTTCTTCTTTTTTCCATCGTTGCCTTCCAAGAGCTATAACTTTTTTATTTTTCCATCTATATAGCTGTATGAGGGCTTGTTTTTTGCATGTTGTAGCTGTTAATAGTGCCATTGTGGGGTACACATAACTTTTATTAACTCTTTCTGGGAGGGACATGGGAAAAACAGTAATATTGCCACTGAGTTTTTACATTATAGATTTTATGGCCTTCATTTTTCGGTATAAATAACATAGCAAATTGCGGTCTCCAATGCACGGAACGGTCACACAACGGCCATGTGCATGAGGCCTTATCCTTGAAATGTAATTAAATGATTGGCCATGGCCAGGTTCTTATTGCCTCGATGTTTCCTATTGTTGTAATGGAAGCACACTTTACTTGTGTATCCTGCGGCAAAGAGGGCTCAGGGGTCCTAAGAAAACATGCAGTAAAGTGTTTTTTTTTTTGTTGTTAACTTGGATTGTACAATTTTAAGGGAGGACCTTATGACTCCATTAGTGTGATCTTACATTTGCTTTGCATTGTATAATAACCAGAATTGGGATACAGATAATGACACAATGCATTGTCGATCACCTCTAGAAGATGGTTTCAGCCATTGTTCGAGCTTTGTTTCCCTGTTGCCTTGGCGTAAAGGCTCTAGGTGACTAGACAGATAGTCATAGTTGTATATACTTGTAGTAGCATCCCAGACAAAGGAAACAGACATTACATACGTTTATCTCAATTCTGTTATTCAAGGTTCTAAAAGAATTGAGGGTAGGCATGTACAGACAGGAAATGGGGTAGGGGGGTAAGCAGGGCAAAATCAGAAGAAGGATCTTGTGGCAGGCACAGCACTATCAAGTGCCTTGTGCGCTGTGGTATTAGAAGAATTTTGATATCTCTGACTTTTAAGGAAAGTATACATGGATAATGGTGGATAAAATACACAGGACAAAATGGGACCTCATACCTTGAAAATTACAAAATAAGATATACTGCTATCCTTCTACTGAATGCTAGGACAAATTATTAAACCACCACTTATGCGACTTATGTCAAAAACATTGGATATACCAGATGCCTACAAGCATACTATATTAAAGTGCAAAGTGCAACACCACAATATGGCAACAAGAGGATAAGGCGTGAGAAATAAGGTATACTAACCAGGCAGAATCTCAAAGACCCCGACGCACGTTTCGCGTTAGCTTCCTCAGGGGATTTATCAAACTTACCGGTACTTTCTATCGATCTCTTTTAGAGCTTTCTTCAATTTATTTTTTGCTTCAACAAAATTAGATCCTTGGTCAGATCTAAACTCTCTGACGGTAACGCTAATGGCTATGAAACATCTTAAGGCGTTGATGAATGTGTCTGTTGACATATCCTCTAACATTTCAAGGTGAATTGCTCTGGAGCTCAGACATGTAAGTATTAGTCCATATCTCTTGTACTCCTTGTGGTTCTGTTTGGTGATGAATGGGCCAAAACAATCCATTTCGCTATAAAGAAATGGTGGTGATGGGTTTACACGATCTGCCAGTAAATTTGCCATTCTTTGCTCTTCGATAGGTCTACGTGCCTTTCTGCAGACTACACATTTATTTATATACTTTGCTAGAACTTTGCTTCCTTTCACAATCCAGTAACCACCTTCTCTCAAACAGCTTTGTTTAAAACTTCTTCCCTGGTACAAGGATTTGTTCTGGTAGTGATCAATAATCAATCTTGTGAAGGTATAGTTTTTGGGTAGAATTGCTGGATGCTTCACTCTGCTAGGTAACGATTAATTTTCCAGACTCCCTCCTACCTTCAGTATACCACCCTGCAGAACAAGATTAAGCTTGTACAATGGGTGGTTGTTTGTAGTGTTGAGCGCGAATATTCGAATTGCAAATTTTTTTCTCGAATATCGCGATTTCAAGATTTCGCGAATATTTTGAATATAGTGCTATATATTCGCAAAATCGAATATTCGTTTTTTTTTTTTTTTTAATGCTCCAGTCAGTGCCCGTTGCCGCTTCTGCCGACTTCCGTGCTCATGGAGCGTCCCCATCACCATGGGAACGTCTCCATATACTAGAATGTACTGTCGGATTTGAGAATTACGTTGAAATCGCAATTCGATTATTTCAAGTTATAATAATCGAATTGCGATTTCAACTTAACACTGCTATATTCCATATTCGTTAATTCTAGCCTGATATGGAATATAGCAGTGCTAAGTTGAAATCGCAATTCGATTATTATAACTTGAAATAATCGAATTGCGATTTCAACGTAATTCTCAAATCCGACAGTATATTCTAGTATATGGAGACGTTCCCATGGTGATGGGGACGCTCCATGAGTATGGAATATAGCATTACTAAGTTGAAATCGCAATGCGATTACTTCGAGTTATATTAATCGCATTGCGATTTCAACTTGGACCTGGTTTACTATGGTTGGCTTCAATGGCTTGGTAGAATTAGCGAATATGACGAATGTATTTGTCATATTCCACAAAACGAATATACGAATGTATTCGTCATATTCCACAAAACGAAGATATTCTCCATCTTTGTTTTAGCTACCTATTCATCAACTTCGCGAATTCTAGCAGTCATATAGGAAAGTTGACTATAGAGACAGCTAAGTTTAATTCGCTATGCGATTATATTACTTAGCTTTTTTTAAAAAAAATAAATAGAATAATTATAATACCTGATAATTATTATAATTATTCTATTTATAAAAAAAAGCTAAGTAATAAATTCGCATAGCGAATTAAACTTAGCTGTCTCTATAGTCAACTTTTCTATATGATTGCTAGAATTCACAAAGTTGATGAATAGGTAGCTAAAACGAAGATGGAGAATATCTTCGTTTTGTGGAATATGACGAATACATTCGTATATTCGTTTTGTGGAATATGACGAATACATTCGTCATATTCGCTAATTCTACCAAGCCATTGAAGACAACCATAGTAAACCAGGTCCAAGTTGAAATCGCAATGCGATTAATATAACTCGAAGTAATCGCATTGCGATTTCAACTTAGCACTGCTATATTCCATATTAGGCTAGAATTAACGAATATGGAATATAGCAGTGCTTAAGTTGAAATTGCAATTCGATTATTATAACTTGAATTAATCGAATTGCGATTTCAACTTAGTACTGATATATTCCATATTCGTTAATTCTAGCCTAATATGGAATATAGCAGTGCTAACTTGAAATCGCAATGCGATTAATATAACTCGAAGTAATCGCATGGCGATTTCAACTTAGCACTGCTATATTCCATATTAGGCTAGAATTAACGAATATGGAATATAGCAGCAACCATAGTAAACCAGGTCCAAGTTGAAATCGCAATTCGATTAATTCAAGTTATAATAATCGAATTGCGATTTCAACTTTTTACGTATATTCTTAATATTGCTATAACTTTGTCTTTTAGAATATTCGTAATATTGCTCTAACTTCGTCTTTTAGAATATGACGAATATTCTAAAAGACGAAGTTAGAGCAATATTACGAAATTTCGTAAGATACACATATAGACTGTAATTTAGCTAATATACTGCTATAGTAATTTTTTTTAACAGTGTATATATTTTACAAAACTTAAGTTCAGAAGAGGCAAAAAAAATTAGAGAAAAAAAAAATGATTATAGCACTATATTAGCTAAATTACAATCTATATGTGTATTTTACGAAATTTCGTAATATTGGTCTAACTTCGTCTTTTAGAATATTCGTCATATTCTAAAAGACGAAGTTAGAGCAATATTACGAAATTTTGTAAAATACCGTTGCCTTATACTATTAAAAGAAAAAAATAGCAATACGCGATTAATTAAATCGCATATTATTCGCGATAACTGGAAAAATTACGAATATTCGATTCTGACGAATATAACACGAATATTCAATCGAATATTCGCGAAATATTCCGAAATCGAATATGAAACCTCCCGCTCATCACTAGTTGTTTGGAAGCCTTTTAGGTTCTTGACTAAGTCTCTTTAACTCTTTACTGTAGAATCACTGTTGAGTCTAATGACTGTTTCTTCAGCTTTCATTCTATTTTTTATATTCAACAATTCATTCTTTCTGATTCCCTTTGCCACACATTGAATTCGAGCTTCTACATTTGTAACTGTATTCCATTTTGAACATCTGGCTAGTCTTTAAAGTATGTCATCTTGACACTTGGCAGTGGTGCTCAATGTTTGTACAACTTTTACGGTTCAATCATTATTTTATTAAAGCGTACAAATGAATAATGTACATATATATCCAATATGTAAACATGAAAACTACAAAGGTCATAAACTGGTCATACAAATAAGTCTGAGGCAGTAGTATATTCTATAGTTAGCATTACAGAACACTTATTTCAGATAACAAGCCCGTGAGGGCTTCTGGACATGAATCCAAGAGCACACACGGCATATGCTCTCCAAATTCCAGACCAGTAACCACATAGGACAAGGAGAGACATCACAAGACACGACAGACCGAGACAAGACATAAACAGAAGGAAGAAGGGAAGGAGGTGTGTAGAATAAAAAGGTTCTGCTTAGTATAGTATTTAGGAGCTATTACCCGGGATAATACCTGTTGTCAGCCAATCATGAAACGATGTGGAGGAGCGAAACTGGTTCCATGGGTCCCAAGTCCCCCAGAAGGCCGAAACAGATCCTGAATCCACAGCGCCTAACTCATCCATACGGACTAGTGAGTCCAGAGCGCTAGACCAGGTTGTACAACTTTTACTTCTGAATCTTCCATAGACAATTCTGTGTAACCTTTACTGAGCATGATTTCCTTTTCCCAAAAGAACTCTGGACCAGTGAACCAGTTAGAATTTTTTAATTCTGTTACATTCAGGCCTCTTGAAGCATGAGCTGCTGGGTTATGCTTTGTGTCAATGTGATGCCAATGTTCCGGATTTGTTATTTCCTGAATTTTCTCAACTCTGTTGGTGACAAAGATATGGAATCTTCGAGCTTCATTGTTTATGTATCCTAGGACAACTTGTGAGTCTGTCCAAAAATATTCTTCATCTATTTTCAATTCCAATTCTTCTATCAGAAACTTGCTTACTGATGCTGAAACAACAGCTGCTCTCAGTTCAAGTCTTGGTATTGTCTGAATACTGGTAGGTGCAACTCTGGCCTTCCCCAAAATCAGGGCACAGTGTATTTTTTTTTCTCCTATTACTCTGATGTAGGAGCACTGACCATAACCATAACTACTGGCATCTGAAAAGTGATGAAGTTTTATTTTCTTGTACTTTCCGAAATCATAAGGTACAAAACATCTGGGTATCCGAACTTCTCTCAAGTTTTGCAAGTCTCTTATCTAACTCTCCCACCTTGGCCTCAAATTTTCAGCTATGGGCTCATCCCATCCCAACTTCTGTCTGCATAATTCTTGCAGTATTTCTTTTGCTCTGAGGATTACTGGGGCCAAGAATCCCAACGGATCAAATATAGAAGCCACTGCGGAAAGAATGGTTTGTCTAGTTGCAACTTTCTCTTCAATAGATACTTCAAAGAAGAACTTGTCGTTCTCTACATTCCATCCCAATCCAAGTACGTTCTGAACTGGAAGATGATCATAATTGAGAATTACATTCTTCATTGTTGCTGCTTGTTCAGAGTCACTGATGGATTCCAGTACCTCTCTGTTGTTGGAGATTAATTTGTTAAGGCGCAGGTTTCCTCTTGCACATAACTCTTGGCTTTCTTTCACTAGTATGATTGCAGATTCTGTGGACTCTAGACTTATGAGACCATCATCTACATAAAAGTTTTTCTTCAGAAAATTTGCTGCTGATGGGAAATCCTTTTCATTCTGATTGGCCAGGTACTTCATACCATAATTGAAGCAACCTGAAGACAATGCTGCTCCAAACAAGTGTACTTCCATTCTGTATTCTGCTGGCTCTGAATCTGTATCTCCATCCTCCCACCATAGAAACCTCAGGAAGTCTCTATCTTCATTTTTCACATGAAACTGGTGGAACATCTTTTCAATGTCACACATGACCGTTATGGGATACTTTCTGAATCTACAGAGTATTCCAGGCAGAGTGTTTGTAAGATCTGGTCCTTTTAGTAGATGATCACTCAATGCAACACCATTGTACTTTGCTGAGCAATCAAATACTACTCTAATCTTATCTGGTTTCTTTGAGTGGTAGACACCTTGATGTGGGATGTACCACACTTTTCCTTCTTTAGGCTGATTATTTACTTTCTCTGCATGTCCTTCTTCAAGGATGCCTTCCATGAATTTCAAATAATTATTCTTGAGTTTGGGATCTCTTCCCAACCTTTTCTTTAAACATTTCAATCTTGCTAGGGCAAGATTTCTGTTATTTGGCAGACGAGGTCGTTCTCTAAAAGGTAAGGCATTTCAAGATGATCTTGTTGATTCTGCCGAATACTTTCTTCTAGATTGTATGAACTTTATGTCTTCTTGGGATACACTCTTTTCTTTAGAACTTATGTCTGCAAAGTCGTATTCAAGGATCTTGATTACTTTCGCTGGACTTACAGTTGGTAACTCTTGGACAGATATACGATGACACAATCCTGTCACCTGTCTTGAGTTTGCGATCTGCTGTTTTCCTGCAACAATACCCCATTCTAGATCAGTTTGAACAGAATATGGTTCACCCTTTCCTCCTGCGATTACCTTTCGTGGTACCAAGGCTTCGGGACAATCGTAGCCTATCAACAGTCCAAACTCCTTCAGCGGAGACATTTCATGAGATATGACAGATAGGTGCTCCAATTCATTGGCTGTTTCACAGGTAGGTATGCAATCTCAATCTAGAAGTATATCATTTTTTGTATAAGCTGGAGGTAGATCTAATGTGCAGTTTGAATCAAGTCCTCTAACTCTCAGTCCTTTGACCCTTTGACTGTTCACTAATGTGTCTCTCCCTGTCATTGTGGTGAGTTTGAGCATCACTGGTTCTGTAGCTACTTGTAATTTCTTGCAGATTTCTTGATCAATGAAGGTGACATTATTCTGGGCATCCAGTAGCGCATAGGCGTATACCTTCTTGTTCCTCCTTTAAGGATTTAATATGCACACTGGTACAACCATTGATGTGCCATTGCTTTCTCCTTCCCTCACTCTGCAAGAGAATACCAATACTTTCTTACCTTCCTCGATATCTTTAGATATTGAGGATTTATCTTTCTTTGGATGTTCTTCATGTAATGGTGTAGGATGGCGTCCTTTGCAAACGCTGGATGTGGCCTTTTTCTTACACTCCTTAGTAACATGGCCTTTTCTTAGGCATCCGAAACACAGTTGGTTATCCAGCACAAATTTTTTATTTTCTTCTGGGGACTTCACCTTCAATTGTTGGCACTTGTGTATGGAGTGATTCTCTCCACAGAACATACACTTGAAGGTAGTCTGAAGATATGTTGGTTCTGTCTCTCTACTGATCCCAGTAGTAACTTTGAACTTGCTCTTGTAGGTATCTGAACCTTTAGCTGCTGTGTTGGTTGCAAAGTTAGTTGCTCTTGCACGTCTTATCTCTCTTGCAGGCCTTTCTTCTAAGGATTTTAAGACATAGGATGATGTTACTGGATTGCATGCTATCCGTGCTTCCTCATTGACAAACTTAGATAACTCTTTAAAATGGGAAGTTCTTACCTTGATCTATTTCTATCTGTTTAGTCACATAGCGATTACATCTAGAAGCCACTTCTTCGGGTAGCTTAGTTAGCATCCTGTGGTTTTCTATATAGTCGTTCAGTACTTCCAGTCCTTGAACATGTGGGATGGCATTGCTGCATGCTTGCAGGAAGTCACCATACTTTTGGAGTCTGAAGTGTTCTTTAGGACCTATTTTAGGCAGTTATTCAGTTTCTCTCTAAAGGCTCTTTGTACTAAGAAAGGATGACCATATCTTGTATTCAATTTTTCCCAAGCTTGTTTGTAGGCTTCTTCGTCTTTTCTATAGAAGTTACCTTCAAGAACTTCCTTGGCTTCTCCACCAACATATCTCTGAAGGTAGAATAACTTGTCAACCGGACTGAAGCAATGATGCTCAATGATCCTTTCAAAACTTGCCTTCCACTCTATGAACTTCAGTACGTCTCCTGAAAATACAGTGGGTTCCGGAACGGGAAGTCTAGCTAGGACTGTTCTCTGTGGTCTTGCTAGGACAATGGTTGTAACATTCTCCTGAGCATTGCCGTGTTATCTAGGAATATAATTATCCGGTTCTATTTTCTCACTTACTTCTGAATTAGATTAGTCCTTTTCTTCATTTTTTCGGGTAGATATAGAGGGTGAATTCACACACCTCGTTCCTAACACTGGACTAGGCCTCTCTTTGTTTTTCTGAGCAGGGATGGAAGGATAATAACTTATTTCTTCACTAAGTGCTGGAGATTTCCTTTCATTCTCTTGAGCATACGATGGAAAATAGGAGTCTTTTTCTTCACTTAGTACAGATTTGAACCTATGACTACTCTGACTCATATTCTCCTTGTATACTCTGAGTCTGGCTTCTATGATCTTAAATTCTTTCTGCCTTTCCAGACTTTTCATCTGTTGGCGCTGTGATTACATTTCAGCTTCCATTTGATGGCGCTGTGCCTCCATTTCAGCTTCCATCTGATGGCGTTGTGCATCTATTTGATAGCGTTGTGCATCCTTTACAGCTATCAGTTTGCGCTGCGCCTCGATAGCAGCTTCCATCTCAATTTCTGCTCTCTTGACAGCAAGTTGTTCAGCTAATTCCTTTCTTTTGGCTGAAGTATTTGAGGACTCTGATATATGGGTGGCACTTTTGCTAGTAAAGGAAGTCACACTTGAGATTGTGGCTCCACCTAAGGACCTAGCATAGTCTCTCATAAAAAGCTTGTTCATTCTCCTTCTTGCTTTAACTTCATCATAGTTTTCCGCAGATGATAGTTCTATCATAAGTTTTACCAAATCTTTAGTGACCGCAGTACATGTGTCCATGTTCCTTACAATGCCCTGGGAAGGTGTCATAAACGACCGCAGGTTGACATATGCTGCCATAAGCTCGGATTCAGATTCTTCTACCATCTCTACCATATCACTCAAGTTCCTTTTTATACTTTCTTGCTTTAGCTTTCTACGAATGTCTTTAATGTATGATTTCCACCTATCATACATCCGGGAAACTTTTTCACCTTTAATGCTCCTTCTTGCTCCAAATTTTTCAGCATCCTTGAGGTCGGTTTTATGACACATGATGAACATCTTAGTTCCTCTCTTTGGGCTATATTTGATTGAGGCAAGACTAATGCTAAATCAGACTCTTCTACCTCAGACAGGTTCCCTTGCTCTTAAACTTCTACTCTATCTATCTTTGCATCCTCTAACATTGGCATGATAATACTAGGCTCAGACATTTTACTTTCAATGCTATCACAATCAATACGAATAATAAGATGCCTTTCACTTTAAATGCAATATTGACAAATGCAGAAACAAATGACTTTCACCTTAAATGGAACATCGATAAATGCAGACAATAAATGACTTTCACTTTAAATGCAATAGAGTCCGTGTATTACAAAATGTCCTTTGTCTTTTATTCCTGAACACGAAAATGTCTCTTTATGCCAAAGCCTACCGGTATATGCAATGATAAGTAATAAAAGGAAAGCTCTGACCTTATTCTTAAGAATTGATATAATGCAATGCTTGCACTGACTTGCGATGCTCTGTGTAGACTTGTGATGCTTTGTTCTGACTTGCGATGCACTGGCTTGTATACGCTGCTGCAGGCTTTGGGCCTAGTGGTGGGAAACTAGCTGGCTGCAGTACGTGGTCTCTCCATGGATAGCGGTGCAAGCACTCTAGCTCTGGACTTTGACCTCCCACCATGCGTCTCTTTCTCTCTCTAGGGATCGCAGGAGGGTTGGCGCTCTTTCTCTGACTATTATGCCTTTGCCATTCTGGCACTTTAAGAGTCGGCTGCAGTTTGACTAATGCACACGTTCTATGGCCTTTATGGTAGCTCTGCTGAGGTGTCTTTGCTTGCTCACTCAGGGAACAGTTGCTGCGCGGCGGTATATGCTGGCACTCCACTGCTGTAATGCATTCTTTACTGTGCAAGTTAAAATGAATCTGCTTCTGTGAACACAAAATATAACAGTTATATGACATACAAAACATGATGTCACAGTAAATAATTCTGCTTTTGTCTTTAACACATAAACTTAGGAACTGCATTTAGGTTATTGGCAGGTCTGGCTATATACACATATAAGCTATATTAGCAACCTAGGACAGGTCTTAGCTGGCCAGCTACAGATCTGCTCCTGGTGCAGGTCCAACTCCCAATTCCCATCATAAAACAGGAGGATCAATCTATGGTTCAAGTGTGAAGATGACATGGGCAAAATATTCAGGGGGGACCTCTGCTGTTGGCTCACCTGAATGTAATATCTTTCACTTAGCAAGTTGTTGCATCATTCTGGAGAAAAAGTACTTTTAATTAATATGCAAATGAGCAGTTAAATACACCAAGGTTTGGGGGAAAACCACTCTGTGTACCTATGGCTCCTCTTGCTTCCTCTGCCAGCCCATCTCTCTCCTTTTTGATTGGTAGGATCAGTCGAGATAACTATGCAGGAATCTGGTCCAGTCAATAATGAAAAGAGAGGGGCTAGCATAGAAAGCAGGAGGAGCAAGGGTAGACACAATAGCTTCAGTCCGCCCTCTGTGCACTTAACAGGATTTCTGGTTTGTATTGACATCTGTAATTTTGTAATGTATTTATTTTCCCTTTATTGCTTATCTATTTCTTATTCCCCAGGGGCGTTGCTAGGGTCTCAAAAGATCCGGGGCCCAAGCCCCAATAAATATGACCCAATTCTCTAAGTCGACTCTCCCCCCGCACACCACATTTTACCGTTTTTCCTGTACTTGGTATACAGCAGCACTAGCCACTGAGGAAGAGGGCGGACCCTCGAAACGCATCTGGCTGGTCCTGCGAGCTTAACTACCCACCTGAACCTGAATAGAGACCTACCATCTACAGTGTTGGGCATTGGAAGAATTTCATACGTCCCGAAAACACGCCAGCGAAAGGAAAGCAGGTTCAAGGTATCGCGAGATTAAAGCGAAACTTACAGACTACTTCCTGGTCGGTGACACGCAAGGAAGCAACCACGTGGAACGCCGAGACCAGCGAGCAGAAAAATCTGAAGTATTGGATCCCACACATAGGGGGGAGATACAAAGAACCTAGCGATCATCGGAGAGGTAACCCCGTTAAGGACGGTCACTCTCAAATACAAGGTAAGAGGGTTTTGAAAAACAAGGGGGACGCCCCAGTTATAAAACCCGACCACCTTGATCATCTTTTGCACCTTACCTAATTCCAACTGCATACTTTGTGCACAAGAGCTATCGATACATTTGTTTCATTGGATGGACATAGATACAACTTCCACACAAGGAGTATTCAAGTCTCTCAAAGATCCTCACCATATGACACCAAGATATATACTTATTTTCTTCATGTTTTTTTCTTTTTTTCACAGGACACATTTTTATTATTAGACACTTATTATTGTATTGTATTTTATTTATAGGATACTGTATTATCATCACAAGTGTAATATATGCACAATTGAGCACCTTTGTATACCTAGGATTTCCATATTGATGAAGATCAATTTAGTCATCTAGATAGCTTGTATTTACCGAAATAGTGTCCCCAGTGCATATACATACGTCTGAATTTTTGAATTTCTGTATTTTATGAATTTTATGTGTAACAGCTTGCGCAATTTTATATGCCAATTTATTATATAAAGACATCATTTATAGACTTGCCAGCTGGTGAGTGCCTGTTTTTACTTTTTTGCGTAGTATACAGCAGCACATACCTGTCAAATCCAGGGCCTCACAGGTGATGTCTCCTCTGATGTAGTTCTTCTCTGTCATCATCCTCTCCATTTGGTCCCGACAACTTCTTTCAGCCGCCTCGTCTCTTCAGAGTGTGACACACAGACATCTTAGCTCACTCACATTTTTATCATCATCCCCCAACCTCGAATCCGTACAATGTTATCCTGCTGCTCGCTGTGCTCCTCAATACCCCCAGATACTATCCTGAAGAAAAATGAGTGCCCCCATAGTAATAGTGCTCCTCATAGTCCCACCAATAGAAATTCACTTCTAGAATGCCCTCATAAGTAATACTGTCCCCTACAGTGCCCCAACAGAGATAATGCTCCCCAAGAGTGCCTCCATTAGTATAAGAGCCCCCCAGTATTAATAATGCCCTCACAGAGCCCCCAGTAGAAATAAGGCCCCCTATTGTTCCCCCAGTGGTAACAAAGTCTCTACAGTCCCCCCTAGTAATAAGTAATAAGGCCCCCCATAGTGCTCTTAGTAGAAATAAGGTGGATCTATAAGTCACTCCTATAGAGCCCCCAGTAGTAGTAAGAATGTATAATGTCCCCTGGATTTAAAATGCTTCTACAGTGCCCTCTGTATTTATATCACCCCCTGCTGTTATAATGTTCACCCTGGAGTTCCTCCATTATGTTTATTACCCCCTACTGTTATAATGCTCATCCTGAAGTGCCCCTAGTATTTATAATGCCGTCTGCAGTGCCCCCTGTAGTTATATTGCTCCCTTTAGTGCCCTCAGAAATTATAATTCCTCAGCCCCTCCACCATACAGTCCCATGTAAATAACACTATTGCCCTCCCTCCGCCGTAGAGTTCCATGTAAATAACATCACACCATCTCCCCAGCCCCCTCCAAAATACAGTCCCATGTCATCAAAGGTCATTCAGCTCTTCCAGTGCATTAGATTCAATTGTATTTGCATCCTGAGGAGGGCGATACAGTTGTATCTATCTGGCAGGCAGTACACCCGGGGCCTGGGACAAAACATCTGGGGCCCAGGCCCGAATGTTTTTCAGCCCGGCAATGCCCCTGATAATGTGATGTCCATGGGTAGGGCAGTAATAGGGGAGTATCTATGTAGCTAGCTGAGTGGGAGAAGCTCTAAACTAGCTGGGCACTGTTAGGCTCGGGGCTGGAGCTGTTGCAGAAAAAGGAGCAGTGCATCATGGGTTTGGTTGGCTAGAGAAATAGGAAGTGCTACATACAGGATTTAAGCCAGTGATTGGTTACATGGTGAAGGACAGGAGACTCTAAATTGGAAAAAAAAAAACATGGAGATGTACGTGAGCTAACTACAAGAGCATATCTGTTAAACACATAAGCGTGGATTCCACAGAGCAGCACTACAAGCTGCAGACAAATATGAATAGTAGCCGGAAGCTTTTAAACCCAGTTAAGTGCTGTGATGTCTATTAGTCATAGATGTGCGTTACCTTCACAGATGAAAACCCTGCACTCCCTCTTTCAGCTGCACACATTCTCTGGGGTCTACTGGAATCTCTTGGGGTAAAAACCGGCTGATACTGACAGATAGGACTGGAGGATGCTTCTTCAGCAGCCTTGGTTCAAAACACACAGGGGTGCACCACCAATGAGGCCAGGTGAGGCGATCACCTCAGGCAGCACCAAATAGGGGCAAGAGGTGGGCAGCAGAAGGGCCATGTGCAATGAGTGCTTTCATTGTGGCAAAAGGGTTAGGTTAAGAAATTGGCATGGGGGGGGGGGGCGCAGTTTCAGTTTTCACATCAGGCAGCAGAAAGGCTCTGTGCACCCCTGAAAACACACTCTCCAACTGCAAACAAACAAAGCCTAGCCCAAGAGCTTACCCTCTGTCCTTCTTCTAGAAAAGGGCTGGATTAACCCATGGTTCGCTTACAGCCTACATTTAAAGTATTTACTATGCAAATGACATAAACTAGTGGACAACATTATAAAACAATGCAGAACATCAGGAATATATTACATCACATAAATTGCTACAGACTGACTATCCCTACTTTAACCACTAGCAGTGGCCTAGTGGGACACTGCACATAGGACTCCAAGTATTGTGCACAACCCTTTCTTCATGTGCTTGTATACTGAATTTATAGATTGTCCAAGAATTAGCATTATACAGAAACCATATAAACATCTTTTTAAGGCCTCTTGCACATGACCATGTGGCTTTTTCAGTATTCTGTGGTCCGCAAAAAACGGGTGCTTTCCGCTTTTTGCGGAACAGAACAGCTGGCCCCTGATAGAATAGTACTATCCTTGTCCGTAATGCGGACAATAATAGGACATGTTCTATCTTTGAACGGAGCGAAAAAACGGAAGGCATACGGAGTACCTTCCATTTTTTGCGGACCCATTGAAATGAATGTTTTCGTATACGGACCATATACGGAATGCAAAAAACGAAACATGAACGCAAAAAAAAACGTTCGTGTGCAAGAGGCCTAAGGAGGATCCTGGGGATTCCTAGATGATACAAATTTGTGATTTTCCATGTTTTGGGTTTGTTTCGGGTGAATAAATGCGATAACTGGTTAGCTGACTGCAGGATGAAATAAACTTTAACAATGCAATTAATATGGCCAGAATTTCTCTGCTTTCAAGGCCACATTTGGACATGCAGGGTGAGTATGCAGCAGCTCCTATCCTGATCTCCCAGCACTGATGGGGTCATAGCAGGGGGGTAGCGTGGGGGGCCGTTGCCCCGGGCGCCAAATTGCAGGGGGTGCCAGGCAGCTGAAATTCCAATGAGGGCCATGGGAGCCTATGGCTCTCGTCCCCTCCGTTATGCCTCATAGGCTTCAGGCACTAGGCCTGAAGCCTATAAGGCAGTAGAGCGACGCAGGACTCGGTCTCAAATCGATTACCTTACTGTGACCTCCTACGTCGGATCTCGCGAGATGACGCGATGACGCGGCGCGGGAAGACACAGTGAGGCGTTCCTGACCGCTTGCGTCGGGACGCCACAGGCTGTGATGGAGAGAGGTAAGTATTAATGTATTTTTTTTTTATGTACCTTATGTACCCTACCCTAATTGCAGAGGCACTATGGGGGTGGGGGAGAAGCAGAAAGAGGAGGACCACTGACTGGACACCATAGTAATAAGAGTGGAGAGGCGGCCATTACATTAATAACAAAGAGGGGGCCATTATATTAATAATAAAGAGGGGGTCTTTATATTAATAATAAAAAGGGGGTCATTATATTAATAATAAAGAGGGGGCCATTATATTAATAATAAAGAGGGGGACATTATATTAATAATAAAGGGGGCTAATACATTATTATTAATATAATGGCCCCCTCTTTATTATTAATATAATGTCCCCCACTTGATTATTAATATAATGGCCCCCTTTTTATTATTAATATAATGGCCCCCTCTTTGTTATTAAATATTAATAAGGCCTCATGCACATGACCGTTGTTTTATTCTGTGTCCGTTGCTCCGTTTTTCGTGATTTTCTGCAGAACCATTGATTTTCAATGGGTCCGTGGAAAACCCGGCTAATACACCGTTTGCCATCCGCGTCCGTGATCCATGGTTCCAGTCCGTCAAAAAAATATAACCTGTCCTATTATTTTCGCGGAACACGGTTTGCGGCCCCATTCAAGTCAATGGGACTGCAAAAAAATGCGGAGGCACACAGGATTGTCCTCCGCGTCCGTGCGTCCGCGTCCATTTTTTTCCTATCATTTGCATGGCAAACCTGACTTAGACTTTTTTTTACTTTCCTTTATGTCTGGTGGTCCTCCAAAAATAAAGGAAGACACACGGAAACAAAAACGGAAACGGATCACGGAACAACGGAACCCCATTTTGAGGAACGGAACACAACAACGGTCGTGTGCATGAGGCCTTATAAAGAGGGGGCCATTATATTAATAATAAAGAGGGGCCATTACATTAATAATAAAGAGGGGAACGTTATAATATACAGGGGGAATAATATTATGGGGAATGGGGGACTATCTGTCTGGCTCTAGCACAATATTGGGGGCAGCAGGATGACAGTGTTGAGACACTAGGAAGGAGAGGAGGATAGTAAAGTGAGGAACCTAAATTCTTTTCTGTGAAACCCTGCAGAGACGAGAAGCGGCTGAAAGAAGGTATCATGGCGGTCTTATCTCCGAATGAAGACGTTGAGGAAAGTCTACATCACAGGAGACGTCACTGGATGTAACAGGTATGGTGCTGTATTTTCCTGTATATAATAATGTCCATCCACATATCTGTTTCACGGTAGGGTTGGGGAGGAGATTGAGAATATGGCCCACCCTGCCGCATCCTGGCCCCAGACTTCAGGTTACACTGTGTGTGTTCTGAATTCTGGGGGCTCACTCCCATCTACTACATTATCTGTACTCAGAGAGTTATCACTGTGTTATCAGTGGTGTTACATAGGACTGCAGGTGAATCTACTACATTATCTGTACACAGAGAGTTATCACTGTTATCTGTGGTGTTACATAGGACTGCTAGTGATCTACTACAGTATCTGTTAAAAGGGGCATGCCCGGGGTAGGGGGGAGCGCCATTTTTGGCTTGCCACTGGTGCTGGCAACCCATGCTACGCCACTGGGCCATAGCATTTTATTGGTCCAGTGGGTATAGATCCAGTGGGGCTGATGTCTGATATATATATATATGGGATGAATATTTTAATATTTTAATAGTATGGGAGTTTTCACACGTAGTGATGCCCATGATGTATATATTTTTTATTTTCATTTTGGGGAAAGTGGTGATTTGAATTTTTATCTATATTTATTTTTATTTTTTATATTTTTATTTTTCTAAATACTTTTTTTTTTACACTGCTTTATATTTCCCATTGGGAACTATAACAAGCAATCATCAGATTGCTTCTTTCATAGACTCCAATCATTAGCATTGGAGTCTGGGGATTATACTATGTCCCTGTGGAGCTCTGCCACAGGCAGGGGCTTCATAGGAACTAATGAGCAGCACAGGAGGACAAGGCTGCCGCACACACGCTCCAGTTCCTCCAATCCTCACCGGGGGGAGCTGAAGCATACCTGAAGTGTGCACTTCTGGGTTTTAGCACATCCAGATGCCATGGGCATGTTTGACGCACCTGTTTCCATTTTTCTAACATAAAAGTCGGATAAGTTAGGTGAGTTTTTCTCTTACATTTTGTATTAAAATAACATTTCTTCCGCTTGACCAAAAAAAACTAAATATGTTCTGCATGGCAGGGGGTCCATACTAAGGTTTGTTATGGCGGCCCTATGAGATCTGTGTATTCCCCTGATGCCAAGGTATGGCGCAGGACATTGTATGCATTGCAAGGGGTTCATACTAAGTTTTGTTATGGTGGCCCTATGAGATCTCTGTACTCCCCTGATGCCAGGTATAGTGCCGGACATTGTATAGTGGCTGTCCTTGGCATTGGAGCCAAAATCGGCCATGTGATCAATGAACGCCTCATTGTCCTATGAAAAGCTGATCGGCAGGGGTGCCGGAAGTCGGACCCTCCCCAATGTGGATAGGCCATATGTATTTTACTCCTGGAAAACCCCTTTAAAGGGAAAAAAATCCAAGCTCACTTTAAAGGGGTTATTCCATGAGTAAAAATCATATAGTACACGGCAACCTCTTTCTAACAAAGCTAGAACCAGTCCTGTACCTCACATAGATCCAGAGATCTCTCAATTCATTGCTATGCTAGATTTACATAAAGCTAGCAGCTCAAGGGGAGTGGCTTTTCTGTTGCAGCTCAGGGGCGTGTCCATGCTCTGCCTATCACAGCTCAGGAGACAGGTGAAGGGTGAAACTGAGCATGTGCGACCTTCTCAGTGAGCAGGTCAAAGAAATAAGAAAAAAACTGCAGGTGGCGCCATACAGATAAATTTTACTGAATAGCTCAGTGGCTTTGCTAAATTTTAAATTACATGCAATTAGAAAAGGATTCAGATCTAGGTGCTGGTTTGAAAACTATAGAATATTTTTCGTGGGACAATCCCTTTAATAGAAAAAAAATCTAGTGTAATATCTAGAACCTATTTTCTCAGGACGTGACATTAGATAACATGGAGGATCAGCACATTCTCCACACTCCATGCATGTGTGTGTTTCTCTCGCAATGTGAATGATTCTTATGTCGTACCTGTGAAAAGCTCCGACAGCTGGACCCTAGAAGGTTTGGATTTATGCGTTAAATGTGTTGATAAGTGTAGCGAGAGCCTGTCACCCGGACAAATTAGTGACAGCAATAACAAGACCACAAGGACGTAATGAGGCAGAGTCTGCTCCCATGAAATCCGATCTGGCAATAGGGATGGAACCTGAGACAAGTATGTTACATTTACCATACTGCCGTTGTCTTTAACACATTATTGTGTAGACAGTACATTGTGTAGTACAAAAAATGAAACTTCTATATATAAGTTTAGATATGAAATTTGGAGATTTAGGAAGTTGCCCTAAAAGAGAACTGTCTTTGTTGCCCCTAGCAACCAATCACAGCTCAGCTTTCATTTTTCAAGAGCAGATTTCAAAATGAAAGCTGCACAGTGATTGGTCACTATGGGTGACAAAGACAATTCTCCTTTCAGACAGTTAAAAAAAAAAATCTCCACATTGTTTTATAAGCTCCTCTGATTTCTGGTATAAACCTGCGTAGAGAGGGGACATTTTAGGTATTCTGTCCCCATGAGGTAAAAATTGGGGTTCTTTTATCAAGACTGGTGTTTATCATCAGAAAATAACCTATTGCATCTGAATACTTTTGCAATTGCATGTAATTAAAATTTAGTACAGTCAGTGAGCTATTCAATAAAGTGTATCTATATAGCGCCACCTGCTGTTTGTTCTTTTCCTTATTTTTTATCCTAGTTAGTCGAAGGTACTCAGTTCAAATCTACAACTGCCACCAGCCATATGTTTTGTTAGAAGCCGTGAAAATTATAGGGAGAGAGCTGAAGCAGAAAGTACACCCCCCCCCCTAATCTAGTAGAGCTATTGGAGCAATGAATGCGAAGATCTCTGGATCCATATGAGATCCATGGCTGGTTCTAGCTTTGTTAGAAAGGTATTGTCATATACTATATGATGTCTGATTTTCACTTTTTACATCAATAATGGCATAACCCCTGTAAATCACCTTTTTAAGTTTAACATAGTTTTAAAGAATTTTGGATGACGCTATTTTTAATTTTCCATGTTATCTATATTCAAACAAAAAAACATAAAATCCTGCAGTTTTTGCACTAGCCACTATGTCCACTTCTTAGTCTGTACAGATCACTTTACTGCTTATCTGTCATTCTAATCCTGCCTGTAATGATACCACCTCTGTGTAAAGATAAGACAGGATCCACCAATTACAATAAGTGATTGTCAGAGCTTATCTAATCCTTCTTTGTACCTCTGCACAGGTCACAGAGCATGCCTAGAAAACTCTCCCTTAGAAGTCAATGAGGTCCCCTCCTGACCATTGTGTCTATGGACACAATGGTCAGAAGGGGACCTGCCGTAAAGCATTTTTCTTAGTGCTTTGTAAATGCTGTTAAGAAAATGTCAAGAAATATGGCCACCCCCATAATCATGTTTAGGAAATAGGATTTAAAAAAATCTACAATCAAAAAATAAAAACAAATTACAAAAAAGGATATGTATTACTATCTGGTTTGAACTGGCAGATAACATTTTTGGTGACACATTTCCTTTAATTTATGACGAGGCTCACTTATAAATTAAGCATATCCTTTGGCAGTTCATGCGCCTAGATTAAAGTCTACACCAGCTCGTAATTGGCGTAGATTTCAGTAATTATTTACGTCTGAAATCTGATAGCCCTAATGACCCTGTCTACACCCTGTCCCTGCACCACCCCCTTTTTGGAAAGTGGCGAAAGGCAGAGTAAAGACACGACTTTTGACCAAATTTAGACACAACAGCATTGCAAACTCACAAATCTTTTTTACGCCAGTTCCTGCCTTAGATGGTCATAGTAAATGAGCCGCAATGTCTTAAAGCAACAGCGCAAATGCATGAAAATAGTAAAAACTGACCCAAACAGATACACTTTGACCTCCTATTTTCCAGACAGTAAAATTCCATATTTATATGGAAAACATCAGGATTTTGTATCCTATATAGAGATGAGCAAAACGATTCAGAAATTCAGAAACTCGACCTGAATTTTTCAAAAATTCAGATTCTTGAGAACCAGAATTGTGTGGAAGAGACTTTTCTAGGCAATCAGGTACAATTTATTTGGACCCAAATCAAAACAGACTGGAGATTCAGCCAAGTCAGACCAGAATCAAATTTTAAGAAATTCGCTCATCTCTAGTCCTGAATAGAAAACAGGCCATTTCCAGTTAAATTCCCCGTTCTATGCCCTATAGAGGTTCAAGTCTCTCTCCTGAAGTGAAGCCCCATCCATTTTCAACTCCGAACAAGCTGAATTTGCCAGGATTTTCTCTGAAAAGCCAGTAGAATCCCAGCAAATTTTAGACTGTTGACAACTGTGTTCCCGAATTATTGAAGTTTACAGGCAAAAGTACACCCTTAACTTGCTCAGCATTTTTAGAGAGTTTTTCAAAAACAATTTTTTTCAAGGTCTCTGATGGTATATGGTAGTGAAAGGGTTAATTGGAACTTCCCTGTTGGTTTAATTTTATATTTCATTTCTGTCTATGGCAGTGAAGGGTTAATGATAAATTCATGTTGCTCCACAAGAAACAATTTGAGGCTTAGGGCAATTGTCCAGCTCCCCCCTCCCCCATAAAGTAGTATTTAAAATGATATTACTATAAAATTATATTTCAGTTTTTCTAACAAGAGATTGACTCTGAATACTTGTTGCTTGAATTCTTCGCCCAGACTAGCTGAACGGCTGTGACAACCAGGGGAGGTGGCCGTGAAATCAATAGGGCGTCCATGTAATCAACAGATGTGCTGGATCCTCCAGATTGAGAGACATTTTTGTAGCATAGTAGAAAGGGGTTCAGAACTGGTAAATTTATGGCCTATTAGGGCAGATGGATATAGTTTGCTTCCATGTCTGAGATTTTTAAAGCATTTTCAAAGAACAGGACACTGTATAAAATGATGACCCCAAAAAATTACTTACCCTTTAAATGTTCCACTGCTTCAGTGCTGTCTTTCCCGTCCTGCCGCTGCAGTCCCCACTGGTCTCTCAGAGAAGACCATTCATCATTCATGGTACCAGTGCAGTCATCAAATGTACAGCATGTGATCGCTGCAGGACCAGTCAGTGGTGGAGTACCGGGTTTTACTATCTAGAACAGAAGAGCGTTCTCCACATCCTTTCCATGACCCTTGGGCTGATTGCCTACTTCCTAATTTTCTTAGACTGCAGTTCTAATAGATATTGGAGATTAGCACGTTCCTGCCAAAGGGGATGAGACCACCAAGGACTTTCTCTCTTCATGGTCTGCTTTGATGGTACCAATGCCCTGGGGTATTAAAGTCAACTATGATGATATAGTGTATGGCTAGGATATGCCACTGGTAGCTAATTGGCAGGGACCAAACTACAGAAGCCCCACTAAGAACAAAAATGATGGGTACAAATCCAGTCCTTCAATGAGAGGGACAATGACAGGGTTGCATCCATTATATTATGAGCAGCAGCAGGGGCGTAGCTAGAAATGCATGGGCCCCATAGCAAAAAAAAATTATGGGCCCCCCCCGCAGCCCCCACATATCTATCGGGCCTCCCACTACCCCTTCCAGAGCTCCCACCCAAACACCCATCCTAGATCTCCCACCGCCATGAGCAGTTTCAAACTTGCGGCAGGACGGATCGGACAGGCTGCCGCTATTTCGCCTTGCCGCCACTCCATCCCCATTGACTATAATGGGAACAGGGACGGAGCTCCGGTGCAGCGCGGCAGTGTGTGGTGAAAGGCTGGCGGCCGAAAAGTACTGCAAGTCCGACTTTTTCATCCGGTGGCCTCTCACCGCGCAGTGCCGTGCTGCGCCGGAGCTCCGCCCCATCCCTATTATAGTTAATGGGGACTGAGTAGCGGTCCAGCGAAATAGCGGCAGGACGGATCCGACAGGCTGAATGGAACCGTTCTACCGCAAGTGTAAAAGTACCCTTAGTCTGTCATATAAGGGGGGGAGAAACTCCAGAACTAGAGTGTGCCCCCCAAAAGAAGGAAGGGGCGCCCTCCTTATCATTGCTGGCATCTCTTTAACTTCAGATCATCAGACTCTCACTTACTAATTACAGCACACACCCCTGTAGTGTCCACCATCAGACAGGGGAGGGAAGAAAAGAAACCCCAGAACTAGAGTGTCAGTGTGCCCCCCAAGTTGTGGGGCACACTCTAGTTCTAGGGTTTCTTCCCTCGTCTGTCTGATGGTGGACACTAGAGGGTGTGTGTGCTGTAAATTTGTAATTAGCGAGAGTCTGATGATCTGAATTCTGAAGTTAAAAAGAGCTGCCTGCAGACCTGCAATGATGAGGAGGGCGCCCCTTGCTTCTCTTGGGGGCCCCACTCTTTTTAACTTCAGAATTCAGATCAAGTATCTCAGAAATCATAAGTTCTCACTGCCTACCTCATTTGTGCTGCTCGCCTGCTCTGACTGCTCCTGACTCCTCCCCGAGCCGGCCTGGGCCACGGACGGACTGCCCACTAATTGTGCCCGCCCTCGGCCCTCCCCTAGTCTGCCCTGAAGCTCCCAATGGATTCCGGAAGTTACTTAGGATTCCAATTTCCTGCGCTGCGGCGCTGATGCCTGGCTCCGCCTCCGTCCCTCAGGTACGCCCCAGTTCCGGCCCCCATCACCGCCTACCTCATCTGCTGCTCGTGCGGCCGTGCGCCCTGCTCCAGTCTGACTCCTTCTCCCCAGCCAGGCCCGAGCTGCGGACCTCTCACGCCCCGCCCACTGTAGTTGGCGGGTGGTCTGCGGCTTGGGCCAGGCTGCCTGTGTGTAGTGTGTGTGTTAATAAAAATAAAAAAAATAAACAGAAGGCGGCCCAGACGGGCCCCCAGTGGCGTAGGGCCCCATAGCCACTGCTATGGTTGCTATGGTGATCCCTACGCCACTGAGCAGCAGGGATTTCCCCATTGTCTCATCTTCTCCTGTTTACTAACATTGTTTGGGACAGTTTCTATGCGACTATCTTGCACCTGATCTCTGGGTCAGATGATCACCATGCTCAGCTTGGTTAATTTAAGTAAGGTGTTTATAATTGGTTAGCCTTCCTTCAATTGTTTATGCTTTCCGTTCTTCACTTGCTGGGCATAGTGTATCCAGAATCCTTAGTATTCCTGGTATCCTGCTCCTAGCCTAAATTTGTGTAATGTCTGTATATATTGAAACCTGTAATTCTAGCTCCTTCATTGCTGCTAGAACTGAAGCTTGTTAGTTTTTTCCTGTTGGTTTGTAGAGTTTGGGTTGATTTGTCATGTGATCATCTGCAGATCTTAGCGACATCGGCTACTTCCTCGAATTGCATAACCTTACGGTTGGTCTTCCTGGTGCTGCAATTTCCACATTGAGGAGTGTATATACAAGCATGTAGCTCATATATTGAGAATTAGTTGTCACAGTGGCGACCGCAAGCTTCCGCTCATCTGTTTTACTGGCCCGGAGGTCTTCTAGCTCCTAGATCCTTCAACCATTTGCCCTGTCATCCATTTGCCACATCATACCATTTCTGTCATCTCTCCGTGAGGTTACTTCTTACTATTTGTTGCCTATCAGTGTTAACAATATTATTCTTGGTACGATCTGGTTGTCATGCAATATGGCTCTACAGTTAATCCTGGGGGTACTTGTGTACTAGGAGACACCGTTTGTTGCCGGGATAGGAGACTGCTATACAGTAGGTGAAGTCCAGTTCTGCAGTCATGTGAACAACCAGCGTCATTACATAGTTCCGTCAAGTCGACATGTGAGAGAAATTTCCCGAGGGATTAGAGTGCGCCACTGAGCACCCTAGCTCCTTCATTCCAGTATTTGGTGGAGGTCCCAGCTAGTGATGTCCCGAACTATTCGCCAGCGAATAGTTCCCGGCGAACATAGCTTGTTCGCGTTCGCCGCTGCGGGCGAACATATGCAATGTTCGGTCCGCCCCCTATACATCATCATTGAGTAAACTTTGACCCTGTACCTCACAGTCAGCAGACACATTCCAGCCAATCAGCAGCAGACCCTCCCTCCCAGACCCTCCCACCTCCAGGACAGCATCCATTTTAGATTCATTCGGAATCTGCATTCACAGAGAGAGGAGGGAGAGTGTAGCTGCTGCTGATTCAATAGGGAAAGCGTTAGCTAGGGCATTGTTCTGTGTCCACAGACTCATCTGCTGTAAGGACAGTATCCAGACAGCACCCCAAAAAGCCCTTTTCAGGGCTGGTACATCAGTCTGCTTTTTTTTTTTCATATATATATATATTGCAGTTGCCTGGCTGCCCGTGTGAGAGAGGCTGCAGGCTCAGTCATATACAGCACTGTGTGCACTGCACACCATTCATACAGGGTGTGACACAAAATACCTTGCAGATAAAAAAAAAATTATTTTATATTTTTCTGTGATCTAATCACATTTGCAAGCCCGTGTGTGTCAGGCGCCCACACATACTGTATTGTGTCCACTGGCTAGTGCCTAGGCCTGCACTCATACCGTTACAGGGTGTCATTCGCCCAAATACCTTTCAGAAAAAAAAATTATATTTAAAATTTAACTGGGGTCTAATCACATTTGCAAGCCCGTGTGTGTCAGGCCCCCACACATACTGTATTGTGTCCACTGGCTAGTGGCTGGTTCGGCCTGCACTCATACCGTTACAGGGTGTCATTCGCCCAAATACTTTTCAGAAAAAAATAATTATATTTAAAATTTAACTGTGATCTAATCACATTTGAAAGCCCGTGCGTGTCAGGCCCCCACACATACTGTATTGTGTCTACTGGCTAGTGGCTGGTTCGGCCTGCCCACACAGACTGTACTGTGCCCACTGCCCACCACTTATATAGAGTGGCACATTACCTTGCACGCATAGTAACACTTATCTAATAAAAAATGACAGGCAGAGGCAGGCCACGCCGCACGGGCCGTCGTGTTCGTGGTGCTGTGATTTCCACTGGCCCTGGAATAATGCCCAGTGTTCAGAGGCCACGTACCCTGAACCCGAAAAATTCTGAGAAAATAGTTGACTGGCTTACACAGGACACCCAATCTTCAACAGCTTCCGCTAAGAACCTTGACGCACCATCCTCCTCCAGCTCAGCTTTGGTCACCACTCTCCCGCCCGCCGCCACCACCACCACTACCACCACAGCCACAACAGCCGCTTCACTTGATCCCTCAGAGGAGTTATTTACACATCAGTTGGATGAAATTAGTGATGCGCAACCATTATTGCCAGGGGATGTAGATAACAGGGATATGTCTCAGTCAGGCAGCATTACACACATGGACGCACAGTGTGATGATGATGATGATGTTGTACCAGCTGCTGCTTCCTTTGCTGAGGTGTCAGATACAAGTGAAGCGGTTGATGATGACGATGTGTCCGTGGATGCCACGTGGGTCCCTTCTCGAAGAGAAGAAGAAGAGGGGGAAAGTTCAGAAGGGGAGACAGAGAGAAGGTGGAGACGAATTGGAAGCAGGGGGAGGTCATCGCAAGGAGCTAGTGGCACAGTCAGACAGCATGTATCGGCACCCGGGGTCAGCTAGACAGCACGCCAATCAACGCATGCTGTTGCCACCACCAGAATGGCGTCATTGCAAAGCTCAGCAGTGTGGCATTTTTTTGTGTGTCTGCCTCTGACAACAGCGATGCCATTTGCAACCTGTGCCAAAAGAAACACCCACCTCGGTACAACTGCTTTGCGAAGGCACATGATCGCACATCACAAACGCCTATGGGATCAACACATGATGACGAGTAGAAGCAGCACACAAGCTCAAAGCCACCATCCTCCTCCTGGTCTAGCATCTTCAGCCACGTCAACCACTGCTGTCCTCCTTGCCCCCTCTCAACCACCCGCCACTCCGCCTCTCACCTTGAGCAGTTCCATCTCATCTGCCCACAGTCAGGTGTCTGTTAAGGAAATGTTTGAGCGTAAGAAGCCAATGTCACAGAGTCACCCCCTTGCCCAGCATCTGACAGCTGGCTTGACGGAACTCTTAGCCCGCCAGATTTTACCTTACCAGCTGGTGGAGTCTGAGGCCTTCAAAAAATTTGTCACTATTGGGACACCACAGTGGAAGGTACCTGGACAAAATCTTTTTTCTAATAAGGCAATCCCAAACCTCTACTCAGTGATTGAAAAGGAAGTCATGGCATCTCTGGCATAAAGTGTTGGGGCAAGGGTCCATCTGACCACTGATACCTAGTCTGCAAAGCACGGTCAGGGCAGGTATATCACCTACACTGCGCATTGGGTCAACCTGCTGACGGCTGCCAAGCATGGAATGCGTGGCTCTGCAGCGGAGTTGGTGACACCGCCACGACTTGCAGGCAGGCCTACTGCCACCTCCTCTACTCCTCCAACTCCATCCTCTTCCATAACCTCCTCAGCTTAGTCCTCTTCTGCTGCGGCGTCTGGCTGCACATCAACTGAACCCCCCCCAGCTCCCCAGGGGCTATTCCACATCCCGGATACGACAGTGTCACGCTGTCTTGGGGTTGACTTGCCTGAAAGCAGAGAGCCACACCGGACCAGCACTCCTGTCCGCCCTGAACCCACAGGTGGATCAGTGGCTGACCCCGCACCAACTGGAGATCGGCAAAGTGGTGTGTGACAATGGAAGCAATTTGTTGGCGGCATTGAATTTGGGCAAGTTGTCACATGGGCCGTGCATGGCCCATGTGTTGAATCTCATAGTACAACGCTTTGTGTCTAAGTACCCAAGCTTACAGGACGTCCTCAAGCAGGCCAGGAAGGTGTGTGGCCATTTCAGGCGTTCCTACACGGCCATGGCGCACTTTGCAGACATTCAGCGCCGAAACAACATGCCAGTGAGGCGCTTGATTTGCGACAGCCCGACACGTTGGTATTCAACACTCCTACTGTTCGACCACCTGCTCCAACAAGAAAAAGCGAGTATTTGTATGACCGGGGTGCTAGGACAGCCTCTGCGGAGCTGGGAATTTTTTTGCCACGTTACTGGACTCTCATGCGCAATGCCTGTAGGCTCATGCGTCCTTTTGAGGAGGTGACAAACCTAGTCGGTCGCACCGAAGGCACCATCAGCGACCTCATCCCATTTGTTTTCTTCCTGGAGCGTGCCCTGCAAAGAGTGCTGGATCAGGCTGTAGATGAGAGGGAAGAGGAAGAGGAAGAGTTGTGGTCACCATCACCACCAGAAATAGCCTTGTCATCATCGCTTGCCGGACCTGCGGCAACGCTGCAAGAGGAGTATGAGGAAGAGGAGTCAGAGGAGGAATGTGGCTTTGAGGAGGAGGAAGACCAACCACAGCAGGCATCCCAGGGTGCTCGTTGTTGTCACCTATCTGGGAACCGTGGTGTTGTACGTGGCTGGGGGGAAGAACAGACCGTCAATGACATCAGTGAGGAGGAGGAACGGAAAATTAGTAGATCGGCATCCAACCTTGTGCAAATGGGGTCTTTCATGCTGTCATGTCTGTTGAGGGACCCTCGTATAAAAAGGATGAAGGAGAACGACCTGTACTGGGTGGCCACGCTACTAGACCCCCGGTATAAGCAGAAAGTGGCGGAAATGTTACCAAATTACCGGAAGTCAGAAAGGATGCAGCAGTTCAAAACCAAACTAAAAAATATGCTTTACACAGCTTTCAAGGGGGATGTCACAGCACAACAGGAATCTAACTGGGGAAGAGGTCAAAGTAATCCTCCTCCTACCACGACCACAGCAGCAAGGACAGGACGCTTTACAGATGTGTTGTTGATGGAGGACATGCAGAGCTTTTTCAGTCCTACACATTGCCACAGCCCTTCGGGATCCAGCCTTACAGAACGACTCGACCGACAGGTGGCAGACTACCTCGCCTTAACTGCAGATATCGACACTCTGAGGAGCGATGAACCCCTTGACTACTGGGTGTGCAGGCTTGACCTGTGGCCTGAGCTATCCCAGTTTGCGATAGAACTTCTGGCCTGCCCCGCTTCAAGTGTCCTGTCAGAAAGGACCTTCAGTGCAGCAGGAGGCATTGTCACTGACAAAAGAAGCCGCCTCGGTCAAAAAAGTGTTGATTACCTCACCTTCATTAAGATGAATGAGGCATGGATCCCGAAGGGACTGACAGTAGGGGATACGTTTAACTAACAAAAGGCCTGATGACATGCCTTGGCCTCAAAATGGTCCCCACGCTGCTGTATTTAATGTCTGCATACCGGATGACTTTCGTGAATTCTCCGCCACCAACTAGGGTTCAAGCCGCAATGTTTTAGTCACCTTTCTGCCTTGAAAACATCAATTTTTCCGACTGCTGCTACAACAGCGGCTGCAACAATAACATGGTTTTTCAGGCATGTGTACATGCCTAATTTTTCTGGCCTCTGGTGCTGCACTGTGGCTGCAAAAACAAAACAAAAAAAAGGCACATACAAGTGTCAGATCCCCTTTCGTGATCGCTACCTTGTTGTGGTGAAGGGGCTTGCGTATCACAATAAAGCGATCATCACCTCTATGAGTGTGTTGGCCACACCCCAGATGATAAGGCCGTTGCTTCATTATGATCAGACCAAAAGTGATCGGGACGGCTGGATGTTTTTTCATAGAAAAAACTAAATTTTTATATTTATCTTTTTTTAAGTTGTATGGGTGGGTTTTTAATACATAAAATAAAAAAATCATAATAAAGTCTCTTAATAGTTTATTAAAAATAATGCAGACAATTTAAAAAATCCCCAACAATTCCAATACAAAGCAAGTACAAAGCTCAGAACTAAATTATTCCAGGATGTCGTAATGGTTCGTTAATTCGACAATGGTTAATCAATTCGACACAAGTCCCCGGATAGGGGACGTAACAGGGATTAAAGTGATAGGAATAGGACTAGTTAACCACTTCAACCCCCCTAGCTGAAACACCCTTAATGACCAGGCCACTTTTTACACTTCTGCACTACACTATTTACCGTTTATTGCTCGGTCATGCAACTTACCGCCCAAATGAATTTTACCTCCTTTTCTTCTCACTAATAGAGCTTTCATTTGGTGGTATTTCATTGCTGCTGACATTTTTACTTTTTTTGTTATTAATCGAAATTTAACGATTTTTTTGCCAAAAAATGACATTTTTCACTTTCAGTTGTAAAATTTTGCAAAAAAAACGACATCCATATATAAATTTTTCGCTAAATTTATTGTTCTACATGTCTTTGATAAAAAAAAAATGTTTGGCCAAAAAAAAAATGGTTTGGGTAAAAGTTATAGCGTTTACAAACTATGTTACAAAAATGTGAATTTCCGCTTTTTGAAGCAGCTATGACTTTCTGAGCACCTGTCATGTTTCCTGAGGTTCTACAATGCCCAGACAGTACAAACACCCCACAAATGACCCCATTTCGGAAAGTAGACACCCTAAGGTATTCGCTGATGGGCATAGAGAGTTCATAGAACTTTTTATTTTTTGTCACAAGTTAGCGGAAAATGATGATTTTTATTTTTATTTTTTCTTACAAAGTCTCATATTCCACTAACTTGTGACAAAAAATAAAAACTTCCATGAACTCACTATGCCCATCACAAAATACCTTGGGGTGTCTTCTTTCCAAAATGGGGTCACTTGTGGGGTAGTTATACTGCCCTGGCATTTTAGGGGCCCAGATGCGTGAGAAGTAGTTTGAAATCAAAATCTGTAAAAAATGACCGGTGAAATCCGAAAGGTGCTCTTTGGAATGTGTGCCCCTTTGCCCACCTAGGCTGCAAAAAAGTGTCACACATCTGGTATCGCCGTACTCAGGAGAAGTTGGGGAATGTGTTTTGGGGTGTCTTTTTACATATACCCATGCTGGGTGAGAGAAATATCTTGGTCAAGTGCCAACTTTGTATAAAAAAATGGGAAAAGTTGTTTTTTGCCAAGATATTTCTCTCACCCAGCATGGGTATATGTAAAATGACACCCCAAAACACATTCCCCAACTTCTCCTGAGTACGGCGATACCACATGTGTGACACTTTTTTGCAGCCTAGATGCGCAAAGCGGCCCAAATTCCTTTTAGGGGGGCATTTTTAGACATTTGGATCCCAGAATTCTTCTCACGCTTTAGGGCCCCTAAAAAGCCAGGGCAGTATAAATACCCCACATGTGACTCCATTTTGGAAAGAGGACACCCCAAGGTATTCAATGAGGGGCATGGCGAGTTCATAAAAAACAAATTTGGGGGGCACAAGTTAGCGGAAATTATTATTTATTTTTTTTTCTCACAAAGTCTCCCTTTCCGCTAACTTGGGACAAAAATTAAAATCTTTCATGGACTCAATATGCCCCTCACGGAATACCTTGGGGTGTCTTCTTTCCGAAATGGGGTCACATGTGGGGTATTTATACTGCCCTGGCATTTTAGGGGCCCTAAAGCGTGAGAAGAAGTCTGAAATATAAATGTCTAAAAAATGTTACGCATTTGGATTCCGTGAGGGGTATGGTGAGTTCATGTAAGATTTTATTTTTTGACACAAGTTAGTGGAATATGAGACAAAATAATGTCTGAATGGAGCCTTACAGGGGGGTGATCAATGACAGGGGGGTGATCAATGACAGGGGGGTGATCAGGGAGTCTATATGGGTGATCACCCCCCTGTCATTGATCACCCCCCTGTAAGGCTCCATTCAGACGTCCGTATGTGTTTTGCGGATCTGATCCATGTATCCGTGGATCCGTAAAAATCATACAGACGTCTGAATGGAGCCTTACAGGGGAGTGATCAATGACAGGGGGGTGATCAGGGAGTCTATATGGGTGATCACCCCCCTGTCATTGATCACCCCCCTGTAAGGCTCCATTCAGACGTCCGTATGTGTTTTGCGGATCCGATCCATGTATCCGTGGATCCGCCGTAAAAATCTTACGGACGTCTGAATGGAGCCTGACAGGGGGGTGATCAATGACAGGGGGGTGATCAGGGAGTCTATACGGGGTGATCATGGGTGATCAGGGGTTAATAAGTGACAGGGGGGGTGTAGTGTAGTGGTGTTTTGTGGTACTTTACTGAGCTACCTGTGTCCTCTGGTGGTCAATCCAAGCAAAAGGGACCACCAGAGGACCAGGTAGCAGGTATATTAGACGCTGTTATCAAAACAGCGTCTAATATACCTGTTAGGGGTTAAAAAAATCGCATCTCCAGCCTGCCAGCGAACGATCGCCGCTGGCAGGCTGGAGATCCTGTCTCTTACCTTCCGATCCTGTGAACGCGCACGCCTGCGTGCGCGCGTTCACAGGAAATCTCGCCTCTCGGAGGAATAAATCAACCGCCTCCCGGACGCATCCGTGCGTACAGCGGTCGGGAGGAGGTTAAGACACCACTCATATAGGGTGTCACAGCACATTGCTCCGTGCACGCACATTGCCCCAACTTGGGAGTAACCAAGCTGCTTTTTCCATCTCCCGGTTCCTAAAATCAATTCAGTTTGGTGTATCACAGTTTGGTCTGTCACTGTGAAGGCAGTTGAAGATACCCGGCCTAAATTTTTTTTTTCACAAAAGGCAATCCCACCCTGATATGGGACGTAACAGGGATTAAACTGATGAGAATAGTACTACAGAAAATACCACTCATATCGGGTGTGACAGTAAATTGCACGGCGCAGACGCAGTGACCGTGGCGTGGATTCAAACAAAGGGGAGGGAGACAGAAATTTTTTAACCATCTCCCCGTTCGAAAAATCGATTTAATAAATGGACCCCAGATTGGGGACGTAACAGGGATTAAACTGATGAGAATAGTACTACAGAAAATAGCACTCATATCGGGTGGGACAGTAAATTGCACGGCACAGACGCAGTGACCGTGGATTCAAACAAAGGGGAGGGAGCCAGCGTTTTTTTTAACTATCTCCCCATTCGAAAAATCAATTCACCTTTCCGGGACCCTTGGTGTTGTACGTGGCTGGGTGGAGGAAGAAACCTTCAATCACATCAACGGGACATGGCTAGCTTGGTATCCAACCTTGTGCAAATGGGAAGTTTGCGGTTGGGCAAATGGACTGTTTGCGGTGGTTTGCGGTGCATTAAAAGGGGAGTTTGATCTGTCAATGTCTGTGAAGCGGGCGTAACCCTTACACTACCTGATTGATACAACATCATACCTGATCGTATACACATACTTGATGTTTTAAACCACGTTGTTCAAAAAAAAATTGGATTGTTATGTGATTTATGCCCTTTATGGATTAAAATCCAACTCTGCGTCAACTATGTAATTTTCCATGGGAGTTTTGCCATGGATTCCCCTCCGGCATGCCACAGTCCAGGTGTTAGTCCCCTTGAAAAACAACTTTTCCATCACTATTGTGGCCAGAAAGAGTCCCTGTGGGTTTTAAAATTCGCCTGCCCATTGAAGTCAATGGCAGTTCGCCCGTTCGCGAACATTTGCGGAAATTCGCGTTCGCTGTTCGCGAACGGAAAATTTTATGTTCGCTACATCTCTAGTCCCAGCAGTCAGAAGCTATGATATGCAATCATGTCCTATGTCTGAAATACATTTTGAACCCCATTTTCCTTGTGTATCTAACACACAATATAGTTAGTAATTAATGCATTGAAATTTACTATGTCATTGTGGGTATAAAACAACCCAAACCCTTCCATGATGCCCTTGTCTATGTGAAATAAATTCTGATGAATAAACCGGCCCATCTACAGCACTTTCCTACTTGAGATACTTGGAGGCTTACTTGCTACTGATAAATTTTCCTAACAGATGCAGATGATTGATTAATGGCATTCCACATTTAAAGTCGAAAAGTGTTAGCAAGACACTTGCCCGGCTGTGTCATTCTCTCCGAGAACAATAGGCTGAGATACAGGGAGCGGTGCCAAGTATTCTTGAGGATAAGAGGTCATATGCTACTTTCTGCTAGGAGACAGATATATAAGGACAAGGGGAAAGCAGGAGTTTGGGGCTGGAGGGATCATTGTGTTCTAATAATAGGCACATCACATGAGGGCTAAGTCACCTAGAACAAGGCTTAGACCGGGGAGGTGAATCAAAGTGCTAGGAATTAAGAACATTTCTTCAACTATCCTCTAGCACACAAAAATAGTCCAAGGGATACATGCATACGATGGATACAGAAGTGACGGAGCTTCGGAAAGAAGCCTCTGACTTCAGGACAAGACTTTCTTGTTGGAACCATTTCGGAGCATTGTAATCATGCTTAGCATTTACTGACTCTGGTTTTATCTGGAAAGATTTTCAAATATATTGACAAAGACTCTGCTTATCATGGCAATGGTTGTCAGGGGGGGATTAAGGGGCAGGATACGAGAATTAAGGGGCAGGATACAGAGTAGGATCCACTGTACGAGACAGGAACATATGTAGGTTTTCACAACTTGAACTGAATCTCACTTGTAAATGTGAAGTGCTGGGAATATTTAGTCTGTAAAGTGCACAGGTCATGTTAAAATGAATCTCCTATGGATGGAAACAGAAGATAGATAGATAGATAGATAGATAGATAGATAGATAGCAGATAGATAAATGGTTTGACTAGGAGAAAGGTTCTTGTTGTGCCCATGCTCCTTAAACAACTATTGGCTTGTCACTCAGGTTAAAGGGGTTGTTTCATCTGGGGCTTTGATAGCATAGTAAGATAGGTACAGGTTCCACCTCTGAGACCTGCACCTACAGTATCTCTAAAACGAGCCCCCGAAAGTGAATGAGAGGGCACCGTCCATCCATGATGTGCTCTCCATTCATTTCTATGGGAGTTCCGCACTTGATCTGCTATTTTCGGGAGTTCCATAGAAATTAATGGAGAGCACACCTCGCAAGCGTGGCCACCACTCCATTCACTTCTATGGAACTGCAGGCGATAGCTATAGAAACGGATAGAGGGAAACTATGCATGCCCGGCTGTTCTCCACTCAGTTCAGGGGTCCTCTTCTGCAGATAGGGGAGGGAACCTGTACCTATCTGGTGCATCCTAGCAAGATGCCACCAATGTCTCAGATGAGACAACCCTTTTAAAGTCAGGAGGTCCTCACACACATAGGATTGCCAGTGCATCCTCCTGAAATTTGTGGTTTTGGCTGACGATAGTCTAATGAATATGTGGACCTTAACCTAAGGGCCCTGACAAACATCACCTGTTGTTCTATTAAAATAGCAAGGACATTTTGGCTAATTGTTATCTTAGGCTATTTTCACACTCGCGTTTGGTGCGGATCCATCCTGGGTCTGCACAGACGGATCCGTTCAGATAATACAACCGTCTCCATCCGTTCAGAACGGATCCCTTTGTATTATCTTTAACATAGCCAAGACGGATCCGTCTTGAACACCATTGAAAGTCAATGGAGGACGGATCCGTTTTCTATTGTGCCAGATTGTGTCATAGAAAACGTTTGGCTCAGTTTCGTCAGACGGACACCAAAACGCTGCTGCAAAGCGGAATGGAGACGGAACGGAGGCAAACTGATGCATTCTGAGCGGATCCTTTTCAATTCAGAATGCATTAGGGCAAAACTGATACGTTTTGGACCGCTTGTGAGAGCCCAAGACGGATCTCACAAACGGAAAGCCAAAACGCCAGTGTGAAAGTAGCCTTAGTTCTATGACCCATCTTCATGTTGTCAGCCTACAGTATATCGACGTTCCAAACAGTCTCATCCTCTGTCTGTTGTCTTTTCATGATTTCCTGATTCTCCAGAGGTTTAGGTTTGAGAAAACTTCCAGTGAAGCTGCGAGCCACTAGGGGACTCCTGATTACTACTGTTGATTTAATTTCCAGGAAATTGTAGTCTCCTAAAAGTACATTACGATTAGAGAAAAAATAATTCCCTATCTGCAAACCAGACTGCTGTCATAACGTCCACAAAAGACGGGAAGCGGCGGCAACTAATCAAAAGAAAGCCAAATAGATGCCAGAGTAATAATACATCTTAAGGTCCCTGTGATGAGGCAGGCCTGCTTTTATTTCATTTCCATCTGCTCCTATATTAGAGATCAAGCATTGTACTTACCACATTATTCTGAAACGCTGACAATTTGTTCTAAAAATGATTCGGCTCTTAAAAAAAAATAAAAAAATCTTCAATTGGTAGTCACAGAACAGCAGCTGCATGTGGAAGTTGTGGCTGGATAATGTGTTCCCCAAAAGTATATAGGTCTATCTATCTATCATTCTATCTCTCTCTCTATCTACTAAGGATAAGCGAATCAATAACCAATCAGATTTGTTAAGAGTTTCACAAACATTTGTTGGCAAAACATATCCAAAGACTTTTGATTAGTTTCGGACGAATCAAATAAAAACCTAGCCAAGAAGAAGGATAGTCACATGACTCTGGTGGGAAGTGGAGGGAAAGGCTCACCCTGATGTGCTCAGAGGCTGACATACAGCCTCATCCACCAATTGGGTGTGGCAGTGGGCAGGGAGACGCCTGGGTAGAACAACCATACTGTGTTGAGCTGCTGATGAGGGTGGATAGGTCTCTGTCAGTGTCTCCAAAAAAACGATTTGCGAGTATACAAAGGCACAAGCACAGGGACAGTCTAGGGAAAGAACTGAAAGAAAGAATTGTATAGATTTTGAGGACTTTGATCAGGGAATGCTTTTGCATTAGAAAACCAACCACCTGCAAGAAAAAAATATTTATTTATTTTTTCATTTGAGAAGAGAGCTTTGCTTAAAAAAACTTAAATTACTAAATAGGCTTATTGACAGCACAGCACCTCAACAGCATTCTGTTGCTGAAGAATTGCAAATTTTTTTCAGTGCATTATATCTGCCATTTTTATTTAAAAAAAGCTATTGAATGTCTAGTTCACCGCAAATATTGCATTTTTCTATCCATGTTAGCGGAGGCATTACTGCATCAGATGGTGTTTTCATACATTTTAGTCCAGTAATTTTTCAGGCCTAGTGGGAAAAAAAATGTGCCACAAACACCACGTTGTTTTATCCATGTTAGCGGACTCGTCAGAGCTCGAGCTGTGTGTTTCAAATAAATTTTACTACAAAAAGTTAATTGTTAACCCAGTTCAAAATTTCACTGTAAAAAATTGCCTATTCCCAAAGTAAATTGTCAATACCAGTGCGCCATTGTCACTACCAGAGCTTTGAGACGTTCTCACAGCTCTGTTTCTCCACCCCTGTGATGATGTCACTACTAGAGCTTGGAGGAGTTCCCTCTGCCCTGTTTCTCCGCCCCTGTGATGAGGTCTTTACTTTCTGTTTCCTTCCTCCCAGCTGTCCCTCCTGTGTTTGATTTCGCTGCCTTTAAATCACCCCTCCTCCTTTGTAGAGGTGCGGATTATACTTTTCATTTGAGCTGTATCTCTCGCTTGAGTATCTTCGCCTGTGTGATTTCTTTTCACTGGATCTGTGTTCTGCTGAAGCAAGTGCTTCGGATATTGTCTGCTGACTTTGGATCTGTTTTCACTGCAGCTGCAGCTCCTTCAGTTAAGTGTTCAGACATTGTGTGTTTCTGTTTATTTGCTGACTGGATCCGAGGCGACCCCGGTTCCGTCCATATACTGAGCAGGGCACCGGTGGCCGTGCCCCTTCCACTATTGTAGGGGTTTCAGTGGTCATCAGCCTTAGGTACGCGGGCATGTCTCGATCCACCATCTGGATCTGGACATGTGCTTAGCAGCTTAGGGAGAGCTTTTAGGGTCTGACAGGGGTCACCCTTTATCCTCCCTAGTTTGGGTCCGGTCAGTTGCTATTCACTGTGTAGGCTTTTGTTGCTCACTCACAGCCGTGACATTATAATCCGCCAAACCGTCCTTTTTTGACATGGATCCGCTTTCTGACCTGGTTGACCGCATGCAGGGTCTTTCTTTGGAGGTAGCGGATCTCCGTCAATCTATGACTCAGCTTCAAGCATTGGGCTCTGGTCCGGCCCATGGAGTCTGTTGCGAGCCAAAGGTCTCACTTCCGGAAACGTTCTCCGGGTGCAGTGAGAATTTTGTTTGCTTCAGAGAGGCATGCAAACTCCATTTTTGCTTGTGTCCCCATTCCTCTGGTAATGAGGAACAGAGGGTGAGGATTGTCATCTCCCTGCTCAGGGGTAATGCTCAGACTTGGGCTTTTTCGTTGCCATCAGGGGATCCCTCCCTTCGATCCCTGGAAAGATTTTTTGTGGCCCTGGGGCAGATATATGATGACCCGGATCGTGTTGCTCTGGCAGAATCGAACTTACGTGCTTTATGCCAGAACAAACTGTCTGCGGAGCTTTATTGTTCTGAATTTCGGAGATGGGCAGCTGATTCAGGTTGGAATGATGCTGCACTCCGGAGTCAGTTCTCTCATGGTCACTCAGAGAGATTGAAAGATGCGTTTGCTTTCCATGAGAGACCAACGTCCTTAGAGTCTGCCATGTCATTGGCGGTACGCCTTGACAGGCGTCTAAGAGAAAGAAACGAGACCTCTCTGTCCAGCCATTGTCAGTCTAGGGGCAGTGGTGCGGACTCATTCAGTGTGCAGGGGCCTCATCCTCTCTCGGTTCCCTCTGTGGAGGAGCCCATGCAGCTAGGTCGACTTGCCCCTGATAAAAGAGGATTTAGTCCTCAGAGAATGGTGTGTTTTTGTTGTGGGGGCATAGGTCATTTGGCAAATTTTTGTCCGTCTAGGAAATTCTTGAATTGTACTAAGAGTTATAATAAGAGAAAAACCTTTAAAAGGTAAATCATCAAACTCTGCTTCATCTGCTACTTTGGGCAAAGTTGATGTAGGAATTGATGCTTTTCCTCTGACCTGCAGTTCCCGTTTTCTCCTTTCTGCCAGGGTAGCGCTTGTGAAATTTTTGTCGATAGTGGAGCGGCCGTCAATCTTATTGATACTCAATTTGTAGCCATGCATGGTTTTCAGGTTTGCACATTAGAAAAGGATATACCTGTTTTTGCTATTGACTCTGCTCCACTCTCACAGAGATCCCTGAAGGGCATTGTTCACAATATCCGGTTAGCGGTAGGTGACACTCATGTGGAGGATATATCTTGTTTTGTCCTTAACGGATTGCCTTCTCCTCTAGTTTTGGGGTTACCCTGGCTCACTAGACATAACCCCACTATTGATTGGCAAGGAAGGCAAATAAATGAGTGGAGTGAGTTTTGTAGAGAGAATTGTCTCACAGCGATTTTTGCAGAGGTGTCTACTAAAACGGTGCCATCATTTCTCTCTGATTTCTCGGACGTGTTTTCCGAGAGCGGTGTTCAGGAGCTACCTCCTCACCGGGAGTTTGACTGTCCCATTAACCTCATTCCCGGCGCCAAGCTGCCAAAAGCACGCCTCTACAATCTCTCACAACCGGAAAGAATCGCAATGCGAACTTATATCTCTGAGAGTCTCGATAAGGGGCTCTCTGAGACCTTGCCTAGATTTTAGGGAGCTGAACCGTATCACGATTCGCTATCCCTATCCCTGTCACGGCTGTTTAAGGGTAACAAGAGCATACACAGTAACAAGAGCTACTGACCGGACCCAAACTAGGGAAGAGAAAGGGTGACCCCTGTCAGACCCTCAACACTCTCCCTATGCTGCTAAAGCACATGCCCGTATCCATGTGGTGGAACGAGGCATGCCCGCGTGCCTAAGACTGATGAGCCCTGTAACCCCTACAATAGTGGAAGGGGCACAGCCACCGATGCCCTGCTCAGAATATGGAGGGAACCGTGGCCACCTCAGATCCAGTCAGAAAATCACCAGGTACACAACAATGTCTGCACACTTAGCTGATGGAGCTGCAGCCGCAGAGAAGACGGATCCAAGGGCCACTGGCAATATCCGGAGTGCTTGCAGCAACAGAACACAGGTCCAGAGAACTAATAGCTTAACAAGTGAAGATACTCAAGGCAGAGCTACAACTGAAAAGAGAAATATAATCCACGCCCTGCAATAGGAGGAGGGGTGATTTAAAGGTAGGGAAATCAAACGCAGGAGGAACAGCTGGGAGTAAAGACCTCATCACAGGGGCGGAGAAACAGAACAGTGAGAACACCTCCAAACTCTAAGTGACATCATCACAGGGGTGGAGACACAGAGCTGTGAGAACGTCTCAAAGCTCTGGTAGTGACAATCCCCTTCCTCTGATCCCGGACCTCTTCATTCAAATTGTTGGGCCCAAGGTTTTTTCCAAATTGGATTTGAGAGGCGCATACAACCTGGTCAGGGTCAGAGAGGGGGATGAATGGAAAACGGCCTTTAATACCCCTAACGGGCATTTTGAGAATCTCGTTATGCCTTTCGGCCTGATGAATGCTCCGGCCGTCTTTCAGCATTTTGTTAACAGTATTTTCTACCATTTAATGGGGAAATTTGTATTGGTGTATCTTGATGATATTTTGATTTTTTCCCCTGATGTTCAGACCCATCAGGATCATCTTTTTCAGGTTCTGCGGATTCTGCGGGAAAATAAATTGTACGCCAAGCTGGAGAAATGTGTTTTTATGGTATCGGAGATTCAATTTCTGGGTTTTCTCCTCTCTGCTTCTGGTTTTCGCATGGATCCGGAGAAGGTCCGTGCTGTGCTGGAGTGGGAGCTTCCTGAGAATCAGAAGGCATTGATGCGCTTTCTGGGTTTTGCGAACTATTACAGAAATTTTATCTTGAATTATTCCTCTGTTGTCAAACCCCTCACTGACATGACAAAAAAGGGGGCGGATTTTTCCTCTTGGTCGGAGGAGGCGCTTGCAGCTTTTTCTAAGATTAAAGAGAGTTTTGCGTCTGCTCCCGTCTTGGTGCATCCTGATGTTTCCTTACCTTTTATTGTTGAGGTGGATGCTTCCGAGGTGGGTGTGGGTGCGGTTTTGTCCCAGGGCCCTTCTCCTGCCAAGTGGCGACCCTGTGCCTTTTTCTCTAAAAAACTCTCCCCGGCAGAGAGAAACTATGATGTGGGAGATAGGGAGTTGTTGGCCATCAAGTTGGCTTTCGAGGAATGGCGCCAGGCACCCTATCACTGTTTTTACCGACCATAAGAATCTGGCGTACTTGGAGTCGGCCAGGCGTATGAATCCGAGACAGGCCAGATGGTCTCTGTTCTTCTCCAGATTCAATTTTGTCGTTACATTCCGCCCTGGGATCAAAAATGTGAAGGCTGATGCTGTCTCTCTCGCTGTTTTCCGGGAGGAGGAAACTCCGAGGACCCGGGTCCCATTTTGGCGGAGTGGGTGGTTGTTTCTGCTCTGTATTCTGATTTGGAGGCCGAGGTCCAGGCTGCCCAGACTGAGGTACCTGCCCGTTGTCCTCCTGGGAAGTTGTTTGTGCCTCTTGAGTTACGTCACAAACTCTTCAAGGAGCATCATGATACTGTTCTTGCTGGTCACCCCGGGAGTAGAGCCACGGTAGATCTCATTGCTCTGAGATTTTGGTGGCCGGCTCTTCGTAAGTCGGTGGAGGGTTTTGTGGCTGCTTGTGAGACGTGCGCTCGCGCTAAGGTCCCTCGTTCACGAGAAGGTCCCCTTCTCCCGTTACCCATACCTTCTCGTCCTTGGACACACCTCTCCATGGACTTTATCACAGATCTTCCTCATTCCTCAGGGAAGTCGGTGATCCTGGTGGTGGTGGACCGTTTTAGCAAGATGGCTCATTTCGTACCCTTCCCTGGTTTACCCAGTGCTAAAACGTTGGCGCAAGCTTTTGTCGACCATATTGTTAAATTGCATGGCATTCCCTCGGATATTGTTTCCGATAGAGGCACGCAGTTTGTGTCCAGATTCTGGAAGGCTTTCTGTTCTCGCCTGGGGGTTCGGCTGTCCTTCTCTTCTGCTTTTCACCCGCAGTCGAATGGTCAGACTAAACGCGTCAACCAGAATCTGGAGACATATTTGCGCTGTTTTGTGGCAGAGAACCAGGAGGATTGGTGTTTATTTCTCCCTCTTGCTGAGTTTGCTCTGAACAACCGTCGTCAGGAATCTTCTGATAAGTCACCATTCTTTGGTGCATATGGGTTCCATCCGCAGTTTGGGACATTCTCGGGAGGGGCTCCCTCTGATTTGCCTGAGGAGGAGAGATTTTCCTCGTCTTTGTCTACCATTTGGCAAAAGATTCAGAGTAATCTTAGAAAGATGAGTGAGAAATATAAGCGTGTGGCTGATAAGAGACGTATGCCTGGTCCGGACCTGAATGTGGGTGATCTGGTGTGGTTGTCTACAAGAAATATTAAACTGAAGGTCCCCTCCTGGAAATTGGGTCCCAAGTTTATTGGGCCTTATAAAATCTTGTCAGTCGTCAATCCTGTTGCCTTCCGTCTTGATCTTCCACGGGTTTGTAAGATACATAATGTATTTCACAGGGCTCTTTTAAAACCATATGTCCAGCCCATGGTACCCTCCTCTCTGCCTCCTCCTCCGATTTTGGTTGATGGCAATCTGGAGTTTGAGGTTTCCAGAATTGTGGACTCTCGCATTGTCCGCGGTTCTCTTCAGTACCTCGTTCATTGGAAGGGTTATGGTCCTGAGGAGAGGATGTGGGTTCCGGTGTCGGACATTAAAGCCACTTGTCTCATCAGGGCATTTCATAGGGCTCATCCTGAGAAGGTGGGTCCTGGGTGTCCGGAGTTCACCCGTAGAGGGGGGGTACTGTCACTACCAGAGCTTTGAGACGTTCTCACAGCTCTGTTTCTCCACCCCTGTGATGATGTCACTACTAGAGCTTGGAGGAGTTCCCTCTGCCCTGTTTCTCCGCCCCTGTGATGAGGTCTTTACTTTCTGTTTCCTTCCTCCCAGCTGTCCCTCCTGTGTTTGATTTCGCTGCCTTTAAATCACCCCTCCTCCTTTGTAGAGGTGCGGATTATACTTTTCATTTGAGCTGTATCTCTCGCTTGAGTATCTTCGCCTGTGTGATTTCTTTTCACTGGATCTGTGTTCTGCTGAAGCAAGTACTTTGGATATTGTCTGCTGACTTTGGATCTGTTTTCACTGCAGCTGCAGATCCTTCAGTTAAGTGTTCAGACATTGTGTGTTTCTGTTTGTTTGCTGACTGGATCCGAGGCGACCCCGGTTCCGTCCATATACTGAGCAGGGTACCGGTGGCCGTGCCCCTTCCACTATTGTAGGGGTTTCAGTGGTCATCAGCCTTAGGTACGCGGGCATGTCTCTATCCACCATCTGGATCTGGACATGTGCTTAGCAGCTTAGGGAGAGCTTTTAGGGTCTGACAGGGGTCACCCTTTATCCTCCCTAGTTTGGGTCCGGTCAGTTGCTATTCACTGTGTAGGCTTTTGTTGCTCACTCACAGCCGTGACAGCCATGTATTTGTAGAAGGAGGCATTTAACAATTAATTAATAACCACTTTTTGTAGTTTTAGGCATATTTCTTAAAACATCACTTTTATTCATCACTTTAAAAACAACAGGTGGGGACTATATAGATAGTGACACACTGCTACTGTTAAAGTGTGACAGGTGTGTTATCTTCTCACGTGGAATACAACAGTGTTCACTACTGCTGCTAGCTATTTGAGCGATTAAATCATATTATATGTACACATTCAGTGCGCCACTCCTTTTCTAAAACAACTTCAGGCTCTGAACCCTGAGATGTTTCACCAGCAACCTGGTGTCTTCAGAAATATGTGTGGTGCTTATCTATTAAAGGGGTTTTCTCAACACGCTATTTAATACTTACCTGCTCCCGGCACGCCGTCCACTTCCTGGTTTCGGAACTTGGCAGGGGGCGGGCTCCATCTTGATTGATGTCTTCTCCCGGCCGTGCCGCGCGTTGCACTGAATGCGCACGCCGAGGACGCGCATGCGCCCCGGTGACTTCTTCCTGGCAAGTATACTATACTGGCCAGGAAGAAATCACCATAGCGCATGCGCGGCCTCGGCGTGCACGTTCAGTACAGCGCGCGGACGGCCGGGAGAAGAGAAGAAGTCGTCTGCGCACGCGCAGCCACCGCGATTCCTGAGAAGAGCGGTGGCCGTAACCAGGGGAGACGGAAGACAACAGTCAGGTAAGTATAGGTTTATTTTCTTCTAAGGGGTGGGAATTTGTTAATTAGATATATTTAGAAAAATGATCACTGTTAAATCATTAACAGATTTAACAGTGATCATTAAGATGAGAATACCCCTTTAATTTATGTATTATTTTGTCTGATGGGAGTCTTATCTGATGTCTAATGAGGAATGGGGGTCTGACCTGAGGTCTAATAATAAGTGGGGGTCTGATCTGAGATCTGGTGGGGGTCTGATCTGAGGTCTAATAATAGATGGGGGTCTGATCTGAGGTCTAATAAGAAATGGGGTTCTCATTTGGGGGTCTGATCTTAGATCTGATGAGGAATGGGGGTCTGATCTGAGGTCTGATAAGGACTGGGGGTCTGATGAAGATTGGGGGTCTGATCTGAGGTCTGATGAAAAACATTTTTTTTCTTCCTATTTTGCTGCTGATGGATGTAGCTCACAGAGCACTGTCTAGACTGGATATAATTGTGGTTGCTTCTCAGCCGAGCAGGACCATCTATGGACAGGTTTACTGCCTGTAAAATGTAAAACAAAAATCTTGCAAATGGTGAAAAGTTGAAAGTATATTAGAAAGTTGTAGAACTTTTTTAATTTATACACTGATTAAGCTATATTTACATAAAATCAGAAAACGTCTTTAACATGACATCTCATCGTGAACACATCCACCAGGTCCCATGTAGATTAAAGCCTCCCCTCATCCCATCTGCTTTGATTGACGGCAGTTGAGGTTTGCATCTTTGATTAAGGTAACCAGAAGCATGATAATGCCGCTAGATTCTCTTTGATCCATCCTTGACCGTTGAACCACAACAATTTGCCTGCTCGATAGTGCAAGGTCACCTCTAATCGTTTCCCTCCAGCTCTTTCCTTCTGTCTCATATGGACAAGCTCGGAGAGAAGTCACCTCTTGTTATTCGTGTCAAGAATGGCTTCACTCGCTGCTAATGACTTTAGGCTCACTAACCCAATTAGAGGCCACACTGAACTGCCCGTGATCAATTGACATGACAGTTTAAGATATTGCGTAGTGTGATCAATATTAGCTGATGGTTAACACATTAACAAAAAAGTTCACCTAATAATAAGTGTTCAGCACAAGAGCTCCGTTATCTGAAGTGAAACTGATAATTAATAGGCAGTAAGGAGCAGATGACGCTAAATTGCTGCCCGACCTTCTAAATAATCTAATAATGGCGCTATAGAGCAATGGATAGCCATTGTTACACGGCATGGGGTGACAGTATATTTATATCTACTGATATGAATGCTTAGAGGAGGGCAGGATAAGGATCATCCAATGAATTTAAGTTAAAAAAAATGAGGTAATATAATTTTATATAATAATTATGCAATTGTTTTATATTTCTATACTCTCACAGTAGATACCAGAGACTATAATTTTACACCAGAAACTTACGGTAGGTAGTAAACTACTTAATACCAGGGACTATAATGCTACACCACTAGATGTCAGGGACTGTGATGCTATATCACTAGACATCAGTGACTATTATTCTACATCACTAGAAACCAGGGACTATGATGCTACACTACTAGAAACCAGGGACTATGATGCTACACTACTAGAAACCAGGGACTATGATGCTACACTACTAGAAACCAGGGACTATGATGCTACACCACTAGACATCAGGGACTATGATGCTACACTAGATACCAGGGACTATGATGTTATACAACTAGACACCAGAGACTTTGATACTACACCACTAGACATCAGGGACTGTAATCCTATAACACTAGACACTAGGAACTCTTATGCCACACCACTATAAACCACAGCCTATGGTGCTATACCACTAGATCCCATGGACAATAAATCTACACCATTAGACACCAGGGTAAGCATGGATTATGATACTGCACTAGACACCGGGACTGTAATGCTATACTACTAGAAACTTGGGACTATGATGCTACACCACTAGACACCATGGACTATAATACTACACCACTAGACACCATGGACTATAATACTACACCACTAGACACAAGGGACTATAATGCTACACTATTTGACACAAGAGACTATGATGCTACACCGGTAGACACCAGGGACTATAATGCTACACCACTAGACACAAGGGACTATAATGCTACACTATTTGACACAAGAGACTATGATGCTACACCGGTAGACACCAGGGACTATAATGCTACACCACTAGACACCAAGGACTATGATGATGCAACACTGGGAACCAGTGACTATAATGCTACACCACTAGACACCTGGGACTTTGATGCTATAACACCAGACAACAGGGCTTTGACCACCAAATGTTTGAGGCTTGTGGACTGGAACAGTAATCTATTGGGTAACAGAGACTGAGGCAGTCATCCAATTGATACAAAGAACCAAAGCTATTTAATATCTATCTATCTATCTATCTATCTATCTATCTATCTATCTCATATCTATCTATCTATCTCATATCTATCTATCTATCTCATATCTATCTATCTATCTATCTATCTATCTCATATCTATCTATCTATCTATCTCATATCTATCTATCTATCTATCTATCTATCTATCTCATATCTATCTATCTATCTCATATCTATCTATCTATCTATCTCATATCTATCTATCTATCTATCTATCTCATATCTATCTATCTATCTGTCTATCTCATATCTATCTATCTATCTATCTATCTATCTATCTCATATCTATCTATCTATCTATGATTATCTATTGCACTTTATGTATTTAATACATTTTAAGTCAAATAGACAGGTAGAGGGCATTTTTAGTATGCTGTTTTCTATATATATTTTTGTCCCAAAGGAAGTAGTACTTGATTGCATTTTCCAGTTACATCGCAGGGTTAAAGGTCTCACCAACTAGACAAAACAGGAATTGGGGCAAAGTCCTTAAAAAGAAGATTCTTGTCACATGAATGCTTTGACTCAAAGCAATTTTGTAATGTGCAATGTTCAGGATTTCACCAGTGACTGTGACTCTGCTGATCATCAAGGAAAAATGTGCTTTTTATCATTCGTTGACATTATTCCTATTCGATTCATTGCTTTGGACTGTAGCATAAAGTAAGATCACTCCTTGTTGTGAGTGAATGGAAACGTCTTTTGTTCACATCTAGAGACCAGTACCCTCTACAGATGTAGGCTCTGTTCACACTTATTTTATTACAGGACCATGACAGCTGAGAAATCTTGATGAACCTCAGTAACTCATAATGGGGTATGTCATTTTTTTTGCTGTTTTTCATGGCAAAAATAGTGTCCTACAGATATAATTCTTGTCCAGGAAGAACCCAAAATGGCAAAAGCCCAACACTTCTCCCCCATTCATCCCCCAATACAAAGTACTGTAAATGGGGGGGATGAATGATCATAATGATTGTTCCTCCTCCTTTCACTTTGCATTGGGCCAGGGTGAAGACGAAACGAGCACCAATCGACTTGTATATTGTAAATTGGTGCCCATTATTGGTCCATGTTCAGACCCTGTAAGAGGACCCCAAAACAGACCTCACACTCATACATTTTGCTGTTGATACTGTAGATTTGTCTACACTGGATGGATTGTAGCAAGCTCTCACCCATCAGAAGTAAAAGGCTCGCTTCACATTTCTGGTACTTTCCATTTTTTTCTGTTCCATAAGAAGAGACGAATGTTGGATCCTGTAGACCAGGCATCCTCAAACTGCGGCCCTCCAGCTGTTGTAAAACTACAACTGCCACAATGCCCTGCTGTAGGCTGATACCTGTAGGCTGTTCGGGCATGCTGGGAGTTGTAGTTTTGCAACAGCTGGAGGGCCGCAGTTTGAGGATGCCTGCTTTAGACCATGGATCAGCAACTTCCGGCACTCCAGCTGTAAAAACTACAACCCCCAGAATCCTTTCAATTCTATGGGAGTGTTCATGCTGGGAGTTGTAGTTTCACAGCAGCTGGAGTGACGAAGGTTGCTGATCCCTGTGTTAGAAGATGAACACCAGTGATGCCCATGGACCACACTGCCCACCATGGTGTCCATTATATTGGTGGAAAGAATAGTGTTCTATTGTGCGCTGGGCTCTTCTTCCTGTCCACAAAACATATTCTACATTTTTCAAACCAGCACCTGAATATTTTTGGAATTTCATGCAATTAAAAACTTAGTATAGCTAGTGAGCTAATCAATAAAAAGTATGTCATAATTATGTAAAATGTATGTAATACATTATATATAGCGCCACTTGCTGTTTGTCCTTTTCCTTATTTCATGTCCACCTTACTGAGGTGGTCGCATGCACTTAGTCTAAATCTTCAACTGTCACCAGCCGTATCCTCTGTTAGAAGCTACGGCAGTTACATGAGAGAGCTACAGCAGAAAGGACACCCCCCAGAAAGGACACGTCCCCTCAGCTGCCAGCCTGAAATAAAGCTAGCCGAACAATTGGATGGGGAGATCTCTGGATCCATGTGAGGTACAGGGCTGGTTCTAGCTTTGTTAGAAAGAGGTTGTCATGTCCTATATGAGGTCTGATTTTTTTTACGTCAATCATTGCATAACCCCCTTAAGAGGGAAGCTTGGTGCAGCAATGTGAACAAAGTTTCAGAGCGTAAATTAAAAATGCTCTTATTCACTGACAGCAAGTAATATTATTACATAGGTACATAGTGCTTTGCTGCCCATGACCACTGGCACCGCTGAGGCCACTGATTGGCTGGCAGCTGTCATGTGCATGTAGATGGCATGTCACACTTCCTGCTCCTTGCCTTCACAAACGAAAAGGGGTCCCCGGTCTCCGAGAACCCCTTTAAATTGTTTCCTGACAATTCCATCAATAAAATCTACATAGAAAAGTAAATTTTCCAGACATAATGAACTAAATTGGGCATTCGGTGCCTGGGAAAGCTGGGTAACTCCCATGGAGGCACCAAGTTTTCATTCTTAACAAGGAAAATGACAAATACTTTAGACTTTTTGAAAATCTGTCAGATGAGGAAGATCCAAGGACTTATTTTTACTATTGATTTTTTTTCAGTTTTACTTTGGGGTGTAGATTCCATTTAATAATCCCCCCCCCCCCTCTTCCCCATATGGTGAACATTACTGTACGCCCTCTCCCCCTTTTTTTTTTTATCTCCGGTCCCTTTCTGTTTGGTTTGACCTTGGTCATTGATGACAAGGCTGCTTTCTCTGCCAAACTAATCAATAAGCTAAACAGACAGAAGATGAGTATTTAGAACATGGGAAGCCGAACTCAAACACAGATAGGTTATCAGCCGAGCCCAGAGCAGACTTCTAAACAAATATTTCATTAACATTTTTTTTTTCATGGCAACTTAAACATAACAAAATATAAAAAATATATATATAAAAATCGGACAGAAGTCACCTCGAATACATAAGAAAACTCATTTGAAATAATTTTGTAGGGAAGAAAGCATCGAGAGGCTCCTCATTCATTATGCTCATCAATCACATGGAGCGAGGAGCAGCTATAATATGCGTCTCTCTCTGTGGAGGACCCGGCGTGTCCATGCGCTCTACCCGCAGCCCATTGATTTCTATTACGTTCCATGCAATGCTTTATTTCTCCTGTGGTGGCGCTGCAGGAGAATGAAACAATAAAGTGAACGGGGCTAAACTGCAATTCCACACACGGCAGCCATGTTTTCTAATCTAATCTAAATCCAACATCTGGTCGTCCAGAAGGTCTGATAATGCAACTCATGTTTCAAGCAAAAAGTGCAATGTAATATGGAATAATTCGAAAAATTCTCTAACTGAAAATTAGATCAGATTTTGTGTTAATGTTTTATTTTTTTCTACCTTCGAGGTTCTGGACAATTGTTTACAATTTTATTGATATGCCATAATCCAGAAGATCTGCTAATCCGGCACCAATCAGGTTCTACAGTTCTTGCAGTACTATGGAATTTAGCTGCTTAGATCAGAGGTGGAACTTGCAGAACAACTAGGCAAACTTACGATGGGGGACTTGGAAAGCTATCTATCTATCTATCTAATTATCCATCTTTTCTTCCTGGCTTCTGAGGCTCTTTACTTCTTTTCTCTGTTTCCAGCAGAATTGAAGGTACTCTGGCTGGCCCTAGCAAGGCCCGACCAACAGGGACGAGGGCCTGCTTGTCCCCCTTACAGGCGGTAAACTAGACTAACTTTCACTAACTAAAACTCCTTCCTTTCTAGGGAGGGCTAAAATGGATAGAAGGTTCCACTCTAGGAAAACTAGCTCTGCCATCTGCTGGTGAACCAGATACATTACACTTTAACAGTTGCATTACAGGGCAAAGAATATGCATATTATACAGGACCTGAAAATTAATACATAAGATGACATTGGGTCAACCATAGGTGATAGTAGGGGGCACAAAGAAGTGGTAATACCACTCTGGGATATTACACAGGCGCCTCCTCTCTTTTTTGCAGCACTGTCTCTACTCGCGCAGTATACAGTACGTGACCTGCGTCACTACCTCCTACGCACACTATGTCCTGTCCTGAAGCTGTGCTCTGCCAGGACTTAGCGCAGCACAGGCTCACGGAGAAGAAGAACAGTGAGTAATACCAGTGATGGGACAAGGAGCGTCATACTCACTGCTCCCTGGGCCCTGAAAATTAAATTTGTTGTCCTCCTGGGCCTTTTCTGAATTTGGGCCCCATAGCAGCCGCCTCCCGTGCTTCCATGGTAGCTACGGAATATTGACATGGGCCAACTTCCATCTTGTACTCATCATCACTGTTTACAGACACCATCTCCACATTGTCTGCTTATGTGGGTCAAGACCTTCATTATGGCATCACAGGATTCTAATGATGACACCACAAACAGTGCCTTAGAGTGGCAGCGGCCATATTGAATGTAATGACATACAGTATAGATAATGGGCTGATTTCTTTATAAAATCACCTCAGGGAAATCACTGTTTTAGACCAACAAGGTCCTGACATTAATCCCTTTAACTACCCTAGACTTTCAACATTAACCACTTTAACTGCCCTAGCTGACCAAGGATTCCAAGATTAAACCTTCCACTGCCCTAGACCATCAGGGATTCTTATAATTTACTCCTTTAATTATCTAAAGCCACCAGAAATGAGAAAAAAAAACATAATTTTCTTCTTACAAAAAAGTTTATTATCAAAGGTTCTAGGATTTTAAGGTAGTTTTTGTGGCTCTGGCTCCTTAAGGGTGGGGCAGGTCCTTCTTCAGTCTCTCCTGGGACTCTGATATTGGATTGACTGGATTCAGGTCTGCTTGCTTGAAAGCCAGTCGGGATCCACACCTCTGGTGGATTTTCAGGGGGATGGGGGGAGGGTCATGAGAGTTTCCTTATGTTTTGTAGTCAGATCCTACGAGAGAAAAAAAAAATCCAAATAAGCAAAAGAATTTACAAAAACACAAGAGAAGATGGAAAAAAACAGCCAAACTTACCGGACTTGATGCTGCTCTGCTTGTCTGTAGATGGTAAATGAGCACCTAGGGGAAGATGGTAAATGGGCCCCAAGAGACAGATGGTAAATGGGCCCCAAGCGGCAGATGGTATATGGCCGAAGGGCAGATGGTATTTTGAGGGCCTAGCGGCAGATGTTATGGCCGGCGGCAGATGTTCAACATGGCCGCTTCCTCTTCAGGGGGCTAGAGGCCCTGATGGTGGTAGTGGCCCCCTGAAGGTCCTCCATCTCCACGTCATCTGGATGATGACGTGGGCCAACCTCCATCTTCTCATCATCGCTAGCTACAAACACCGTCTCCACATCATCTGAATATTGGCGAGGGCCAAAATCCATATACTCTATTGCAGTCACTTTGGGAACAGCCTTCGGCAGCATCCTCCTCCTCTTCCGAGACACTCCCATTGTGACAGCCAGCTAGAGCAACTGACACTGGGCTCTGGGCGTGACCCCGGCTTACAGGGCTCGACCATTATGTCATAATCAAATGAGTCATGCCCCCCATTATGACATCATAGGATTCTAATAATGACATTACAAGAGGCAAGACCTGACCAGGATTCTAATGATGACATCATAAGCGGTGCCTTAGACTGGCATTGAATGTAATGACAAACAATCTAGATAATTTGATCTAGGTGTTTTTGGGCAGATTTCTTTATAAAATCATCTCAGGGAAATCCAGATAAATGCGCTCATATACAGCATTATACCCGGGGTGCAGTGTAATATACAGGATTATACCCAGGGGTGCAATGCAATATACAGTTGGTACCAGGGGGTTCAGTGTAATACACAGGATTAGGCCTCATGCACACGACCGTTGTTGTGTTCCGTTCCGCAAAATGGGGTTCCGTTGTTCCGTGATCAGTTTCCGTTTTTGTTTCCGTGTGTCTTCCTTTATTTTTGGAGGACCACCAGACATAAAGGAAGGTAAAAAAAAGTCTAAGACAGGTTTGCCATGCAAATGGTAGGAATAAAACGGACACGGATGACAATCTTGTGTGCCACCGCGTTTTTTAGCGGTCCTATTGACTTGAATGGGTCCGCGAACCATTTTCCACGGAAATAATAGGACAGGTTATATTTTTTTGATGGACCGGAACCACGGATCACGGACGCGGATGGCAATCGGTGCACTATCCGCATTTTCAATGGCTCCGCAGAAATGAATGGGTCCGCACGTGAAATGTTAAAATTGGCGGAACGGAGGCGGAAGCAAACAACGGTCGTGTGCATGAGACCTTACGCTGGGCTCTACTTCCTGTCCACAAAACATATTCTACATTTTTCACAACCAGCACCTGAATACTTTTGGAATTTCATGCAATTAAAAACTTAGTGAAGCCAGTGAGCTAATCAATAAAAAGTATGTCATAATTCTGTAAAATGTATGTAATACATTATATATAGCGCCACTTGCTGTTTGTCCTTTTCCTTATTTCATGTCCACCTCGCTGAGGTGGTCGCATGCACTCAGTCTGCATCTTCAACTGTCACCAGCCGTATCTTCTGTTAGAAGTTATGGCAGTTACATGAGAGAGCTACAGCAGAAAGGACACGCCCCAGAAAGGACACGCCCCCTCAGCTGCCAGCCTGAAATAAAGCTAGCCGAACAATTGGATGGGGAGTTCTCTGGATCCATGTGAGGTACAGGGCTGGTTCTAGCTTAGAAAGAGGTTGTCATGTACTATATGAGATCTGATTTATTTTCATCAATCATGGCATAACCCCCTTAAGAGGGAAACTTGGTGCAGAAATGTGAACAAAGTCTATGGGTTTCAGTTCCAGATTATACCAGGGGGTACAGTGTAATATACAGGATTATACCAGGGGTTCAGTCTATTATACTGGATTATACCCGGGGGTGCAGTGTAATATACAGGATTACACCCAGCAATTCAGTGTCATTGTATAATACAATAAACATATAATGCATTATACAATACTGCATAATACTGATAAGGGGGCCATGGCAATAAAATCTTTTAGTCCTTCTCCTTGTTGGGCCCCTTTTGAGTTTGGGCCCCCGTAGCAGCAGATTCCTCTGCCAGGGATTAAATGAATTTAGGGACTACCCCTGAGAAAAAGAGAACAGACTTTTATGGAAGTTAGAGAACCATCAAGGCCGCGCTGGAAAGACAGTAAGGTATCACTTGTCTATGGCAAAAGACTTTACTGCTGTGGAAAGGGTATATTGCTTCGGCGCCCACCACACTTTGAGAGGGACTGGGCATCTGGATCTCAGATCTGCATCCCGCAGACAGAAAACGAAACTGCACACCAGTGTTTGGGAAGATTGCAAAGTGTAAAACAAATTGGGAGAAGCCTATTCTGTGATACACCTCAGAACTGTGCCTGTTGCTGCTATATGTACTGCAACTCTCATTATCTGCTCATTAAAGAAAGAGACAATATTTATTACAGCCAAATGGGTGTGCTTCTGTCTGTAATCCTGCTTTTCACCCATCTATCTAACATCAAGTTCATCCCAGCTACCACCAATCAGGAGGCCCAAAAAGTCCAGGGTGTGTGTGACGGTCACGTACACTACACACAGGGGGGAAGATAGACCACTGCGCTCCACCCTCACCCCTTGCCCTGCCTACTTGCCTCGCAAGTCCTAATGACAGGGGACAACTAGACGGCAGTCCCTAACTTAGTATACGTGCTGGGAAGACAGACAAGACAAATAACGGAACGTGAACGGACCGGGTCAATACCTAGAGAGCTACGCAGTACTAAGGAATGAGCAGAGAATAGTCAGGAAAAGCCGAGGTCAAATACCAGGAGAGAAACGAAGTACAACAGGAGTCCGCAAAGCATCGTCAGGTGGAAGCCGGGGTCAGGATACCAGGAGAGACGCGCAGTACAGGAGGAGCAGGCAAAGGATCGTCAGGGAACAGGGTCAGGTAGTATTCAGTAGTCCAACAAATAGCCAGGAACCTAGAATTAACAGGCAACCTGTGGTCAGCAGGCCGCCTGTATTTATAGTGGGGTCTGAGGGTCATGTGACGTGGCCAGCGTCACATGACCGACAGACAGACAAGTCGAGCACCGAGTGATCAGCTCGGCACTCAAGGCAGACCTAGGAGCAGGGAGCCTCCCAGCTAGCAAAGCCGCCCTGGGAGCGAGGCCAAACACAGATCCGAAGCTAAGCAGCAGGTCTGATGGGAGACCTGGCACCCTTTGGCGCCCCGTTACAGTGTGCCCCAAGGAAAGAAATGGTGTAGGGAGAAGGATTAGCCACTGTGAGGACTACAACCACCTTCATTGCTACCGTCAACACTCCCCTCCTCTCTAGCTTTGGCCACCTTATCTACCCAGTGGCCCAACAGACTGCACTATCTATCTCATATGTATCTATCTCATATCTATCATCTATCTATCTACAACAAAATAAGGAATACCGCGGCACTTCCAGTAAAGTGACATGTGCTTTTTCTTCACCAATTAGGCGCAACATTTCGGTTCACTCCATGAAACCTTCCTCAAGCAGTGATGAATGATCAATGGTGCCAATACAGATCTATAAAGGGGGGCAAATATCAATCAAATAATCAATACAATTAGTGCAAAATAGTGAATAAAGTCACAAAATATTCATAAAAACATGATCTATCTATAATTATTTTATGTGTACATGATCAAATAAAACATAAGTGAATAATCCGTAAATACAAAGTACCTATGTGCTAAGTACCTCTTGTTTGTGGATAGTCGTCCATTCATTATTTGTATACGATTTAGGTAAAGTTTATGTCGTCCCTCCTATTATTTTATTAACATAATTAATAAAGGTGATTTTATCATTTTCTTTACAACGTTCCTCCTTCCAGTGACTTTATGACTATGAAATAATCATATATGGACTGGATTTGCACATAGGTACTTTGTATTTATGGATTATTCACTTATGTTTTATTTGATCATGTACACATAACATAATTATAGATAGATCATGTTTTTATGAATATTTTGTGACTTTATTTACTATTTTGCACTAATTGTATTGATTATTTGATTGATATTTGCACCCCTTTATAGATCTGTATTGGCACCATTGATCATTCATCACTGCTTGAGGAAGGTTCCATGGAGTGAACTGAAACTTCGCACCTAATTGGTGAATAAAAAGCACATGTCACTCTACAGGAAGTGCCGCGCTATTCCTTATTTTGTAGTAGATGTATGTGTGGTAGGACCGCCACCTTAACCGCTGGCACTCCGTCTCTACTTTGATTTGGTGGTGCTGCCCAGAAGTTTGGACTTTTTATCTATCTATCTACGGTATAAAAAATATGACACTGGGCAGCACTGCAGACAAGGCAAAAAGATTGGAGCGCCAGCGGCTATTGAAGCGATCCACCAACCAGATACGTAAAAAAGGAAATTCCACGGCACTTCCAAAAAAAGCGTGCATATTTTATTACACCAGATGCGACGTTTCGGTCCTCTCAATGGAACCTTTTTCAAGCAGTGACAATAATGGTGCATAGTACATGTATAAATACTGCCCACGTGGTAATGAAATAATTAAAATAATTAACATATAAAGTGCAGTAGTGCTCAGAATATTGCATAACAATTTAAACGTATAGCAAACAATCACTAGTGTTACAACTGTATAGTGAAGACATCCATAAAATCCATTGTAAATATATCCATTGAAATCCATTGTAGAAATTGTAAAAATATCCAAAACATACAAAAGCGAATAATGACTCAATATTAATAAAATCCATACACTTGTGATTTCCCATATGTGCTGAATTAAAAACATAATTGATGGATGGAGGGAGGGAGGACTATACCTGACCAGCATGGAGTCCTGCATGTGGCTTGGCGTCTCTGTGCCGAGATTGCGCATGTCAGGAAGTAGCCGCGTCACAGGAGAGCGATCACGTGATCCAAGTAGGTCACATGACCGCAATACCGCAATCACCATGGTGTTACAACTGTATAGTGAAGACATCCATAAAATTCCTTGTAAATATGGTAAAAATATCCAAAACATACAAAAGAGAATAATGACTCATAAATTAATTTTAAAAATCCATACACTTGTGACTTCCCATATGTGCTGAATTAAAAACATAATTGATGGATAGGGAGGGAGGACTATACCTGACCAGCATGGAGTCCTGCATGTGGCTTGGCGTCTCTGTGCCGAGATTGTGCATGTCAGGAAGTAGCCGCGTCACAGGAGAGCGATCACGTGATCCAAGTAGGAGATCGCCATGGAGACGCTGTATACAATCACAGCTAGGTAATTCATTGTATGTGGAGAGAGCGATCGCAGGACACGTTCAGATTACACGATCGCAATCTCTAAGGGAGCAATATAAACATTATGTGTTGGAAACAAATCCCTAACAATCTGATGCATAACATTAAGTCCCCCGTCTCGGTGTCAGGAGGAGCCCAATCGAGCGCACAAGTGGGCGGACAGACCCCACTACCCATGGGCGCCCGATCACCATAGCGCAAGAGGGCAGCCACCGCATCAAAGAGTGGGGAACAACTAGAAGAAATTATGTATGGGCTGTTATAATAAAGCATAGCATGATAAGATGACATGCACAGTTGTCCAGTCATCAGAACCTTCACTTCACGAACTTACTGTAGTTATTAATAATGGAGGACAACATTATGGGCCCATTATAATAAAGGCAACACTGGGCGGATACTGTGCGAAAACCGCAACACAATACCGCCGTGAAAAGGGAAAAACAACCACTGCTGACCTCCCGGTCTAAGATGCCAGCCATAAAGGTGTTTGCCAAAGCAAATAAAAGAAAAAAAGGAAATCACCGTCGGCAACCACTCTGTTATGTTTATGCACAGCGGAGACCAATTGCATCAATTTTCAAACAGGGGTCCACACTACATGAATAGCATTAAGACCCCCATTAGGTATGTAACCAGTTGTAAAGTAAAAAATTATAAATATGCAATGGGGTCCAAAATGATACACCAAACAATTCAATTAAAATAAAGATAATATTAATATATATATAAAAGGAAGCTGCGGAGAGGACAACATCCATGTCACGAACTGCATATTATGTCCAGGGAATAAATTTCAAATGTTGTAGTAGGTCCATGCTGGTTCAGTCACCTCTCTATCCATATGTCATCCATAAAAACTAAAAAAGCTAAGAAAAAGGTCATTAGTATAATTAGCACCATATTCAAGACAATACAGGGCATGATCATCAATATGTTCAACTGGGGACTATAAAGTGAGATTACCTGGTCTAAAATCTACATTTAACCCATGAGGTGGCAAGCCAATGGATTTCACGTTTTTTAAGGGACAAATTTCTGTTCCCTCCCCCCTATTGGAAATAGGAACGTGATCAATCAGAAAGCATCTCAAATCACTCTCCTTGTGATTTAACTCCGTAAAGTGTTTGGATACTGGAAGGTCCATCGTTTTTTTCAGGATAGTGTACCAGTGTTGATTTAACCGTGTTTTGAAGTCAAGTGACGTCTCTACAGAAGGTTACAGGGGCACCAAAAAATATATATACAACAAAGGACGACTCACAAGTTAAAAAATACTTGATAGTAAATTGTTTCTGTGTCAAAGGGTGAATGAAAATATTTCCTTTCTGCATGTAACAACAATTGAAACAATTTAAGCATGGAAAACATGCACATTTTTGAGGACGTAAAAAACTCTGCCCTGTTTTTTTTTTTTCTGTGGGCCTACATCGGTATGTATCAATTTATCTCTAAGATTTTTAGGTCTCCTATATGATATCAATGGAGGCAGTTGAAATGACTTAATATTATTGTGTCCACTATTCAGAACTGTGGCGCGACACATAGATGAAACTATCTTCCAAGAAGGAGAACGCCATGTTGGCATAGGTCGGTGCCACATTAGACCCCATGGTGGTCCCCTACAACTGCAAATAAAAATGGTCCCCAAACAGGAAGTAGTTATGTGTGAGCACTGCATGTAGTAATGTTAAAATAAAATCCTGACAACCCAATGAAAGGTCAGATTGAATAAGTGCTAATTTTACAGCATTGATGCCAAAATCATGCCTAATCGATGTGTAGAGGCTAACAACATCAAAGGAGGCCATGATTACATCTGAAGAAAAAGCGACATTTGACAACTTGTTCAAAAAATCAGTTATGTCCTGTACATATGACTTTGCTGACATTACAAAGTTGCGCAATGTTCGGTCCAGAAAGACAGAAACATTGCTCAACAGTGATCCCCTTCCACAATTGGCCTCCCTGGAGAATTGGCCTTCACAATTGGCCTGCCTGGGGGATTATTCAAATCTTTGTGAATTTTAGGTAGCAAGTATAACAGGAGTAATGGGATGTGAAGCCACAAAATATTCTTTTAATTTGATGTCAATAAAACCTGCCCTGCCTGTACTCCATCATTCTAATTTGGTTATAATTTTGGTAATAATCCCACTTAGGGTCATTTGTCAATCTGCAATAAACGGACTGATCTGACAATTGCCGGTGGGCCTCAGCAATGTATTTATGAGTGTCCATGGCCACAACCGCACCCCTTTTATCAGGGCACTGATTGAAAAATTAATGACTGAATAAGCAATACCGGGGGCATGTAAGTAAGGCTATGTCTTTAGTTTAACTTTCATTTTCAGGTGAAAGGTCCTCTTTAACCCTTTCACGTCTGCAATCTGTATATATACGTGATAGCTGCACATACCCCGTGCAGCTACCACGTATATATACGTTCTGGCAGCTCTTTAATCCAAGCGCTGCAAAGCGCTTGGATTAAAGCTTCTGCCCCTGCCCTGTATGCTGTCACGGACAGCATACAGTGCAGTAATGCCGGCAAGGGACCAATCAGAGTGGCCCCTTGCCGGCAATCGATCCGATTGGTTAGTCTGTGCAGACTAACCAATCGGATCGCGGCAGCATTAAAATGCCGGTTTCAGGCTCTGATCTGCGCTCTGCAGATCAGAGCCTGAAATCGGTAAGGTGTCCTCGTGCCCCCCGATCCTCCAAGCCTTTGGTGTGCCCCTCTGTGGTCCCCCCATCTGTGCCCCGCTGACCTGTGCCACGGAGATCTGTGCCTCCTGCGCAGCTGCGCTGATCTCCTTCCTGCCCTGATGCGGTCCGCCCCCTGCATTCATTTTCTGGCCGCCGGCATCCCCCCCCCCCCAGCGCTGCCCCCGATTCCCCATTCTGTGTGCGATGGCGGCGGCTCCATTCCTGAGCCGCCGCCATCAGCAGAGAGTGTCAGCTCTATGCTGACACTCTCCTGTAACCCCATAGATGCTGCGGTTGCGGCATCCATCGGGTTAACAGAGGGAGGGGGCTCCCCCTCTCCACCATCGGGGCTGCAGCGCTGTGATTGCAGCGCCCGATGGTTGCCATGGCAACCGGACGCTTTGCAAAAGCGTCCGGTTGCCATGGCAAAGGCGTCCAGTGCTGCCACCTACAGGCAGTCTGGAAGTATTATACTTTGCAATGCAAGAGCATTGCAAAGTATAGTACAACTATCAGCCCCACTGGATCTTCAAGGTCCAAGAGGGAACTGATAAAAAAAAGTGAAAATAATAAAAGTAAAAATAAATCAATAAATAAATAAAAATGTAAAAAAAAAAAAAAAAGACATTGCCTTTTCCTATAAAAAAATGAAAAAATAAAATAAAATACACATATTAGGTGTCACCGCGTCCGTAACGACCGTCTCTATAAATATATCACGTGATGGACCCCGTCCGATAAACACCATAAAAATAAATTTAAAAAAAACTGTGCCAAAAAAGCTATTTTTGTCACCTTACATCACAAAAAGTGCAACAGCAAGCGATCAAAAAGGCTTATGACCCCTAAAATAGTATCAATCAAACCATCACTTCGTCCCGCAAAAAATGATACCCTATTTAAGACAATCGCCCAGAAAATAAAAAAGCTATGGCTCTCAGACTATAGAGACACTAAAACATCATTTTTTTGGTTTCAGAAATGCTATTATTGTGTAAAACTTAAATAAATAAGAAAAAGTATACATATTAGGTATTGCCACGTCCGTAACGATCTTCTCTATAAAACTATCACATGACCTAACTCCTCAGATGAACGCTGTGAAAATAAATAAATGAAAACTGTTCCAAAACAGCCAATTTTTGGGTCACCTTGCCCCATAAAGTGTAATAATGAATGATCAAAAAATCCTATGTACCCAAAAATGATACCAATAAAAACCTCAACACTTTCTGCAAAAAACGAGCCCCTGCACAAGACGATCGGCAAAAAAATAAAAAACATATGGCGTTCAGAAAACCAATCCAGCACAATCTGCCTTCCAAAAACCGTATGGCATTCCTTTCCTTCTGCGCCCTGCCGTGTGCCCGTACAGCAGTTTACGACCACATGTGGGGTGTTTCTGTAAACCGCGGAATCAGGGTAATAAATATTGAGTTTTGTTTGGCTGTTAACCCTCAATGTGTTAAAGAAAAAAAATATATAAAATGGAAAATCTGCCAAAAAAGTGAAATTTTAAAATTTCATCTCCATTTTCCTTTAATTCTTGTGGAACGCCTAAAGGGTTAACAAAGTTTGTAAAAATCAGTTTTGAGTAACTTGAGGGGTGTAGTTTCTATAATGGGGTCATTTATGGGGGTTTCCACTATGTAGGCCCCACAAAGTGACTTCAGACCTGAACTGGTCCTTAAAAAGTGGGTTTTGGAAATTTTCTTAAAAATTGTAAGAATTGCTTCTAAACTTCTAAGCCTTCTAAGGTCCTAAAAAAATAAAATGACATTTCCAAAATGATGCCAACATAAAGTAGACATATGGGGAATGTTAAGTAATAAATATTTTATTAGGTATGACTTTCTGTTTTAGACGCAGAGAAATGGAAATTTGGAAAATTGTGAATTTTTCCTAATTTTTGGTAAATTTGGGATTTTTTCATAAATAAAGGTGAAATATATTGACTCAAATATATGACTATCATGAAGTACAATGTGTCACGAGAAAACAATCTCAGAATGGCGTGGATAAGTAAAAGTGTTCCAAAGCTATTACCACATAAAGTGACGCATGTCAGATTTGTAAATTTTGACCTGGACATTGGGGCATCAATGACCCTTGGTCATGAAAGGGTTAAGCCCTTAGCTAATACTTTATGCTGTAATGGAGTTAAAACATGTGAACAAATATTTACCACGGTGTCCATATTGGTTAATTCTTCTGTTTCTGGGCTTTCTGGCTCCTGGTTCTTTTGTTGTCGACATCTTCTCCTCCCACCTCTTATGGTTGGTTTCTTCTTCTTTTTGCTGTATTTGTCACAACCCCTTAAAAAAGAAGAGGAAGAATCTGCTCCTATATAGTTGTTGGTTTCAGATGATGATTTGTCCCTTCTCACAGGCTTAGAAAAAGATGAACCAGATTGTTGGTTGTTGGTTTTCCAATTATATACGGTGTCATTGTCATAATCAAAAGTGTTGCATTGCCATTAGTTGCGCCTGGTGTCTTGAATGTCTTTCCTCATCTTCTCCAATAAGGATGTAGATTTAGAGACATACTCCTGGTATTCGTCCCCTGACATCAAAGAGGTTAAAATAGTTTCCAGTTCTGTTTTTCTATCCACCATGATATGACAGGCTGGTTAAAACTGTAGAAAAACAGATGTGCGCACCATAGGGTAATTCTGTGAGTATAAAATTATAGGCAGAGAGAACTTGCAAGGCTCACCTTACGTGGTTGTGCAAATGTAGGCACAACACTAATGAGGGGTTATCTGACAAGCCTGGACGTCTGGATATAGCGGTCTGCAGCCACGGGACCACGGGAAATCTTCAAATGGAGAATCCTGGAGCCCCCAAGAAGATGATGAATGCAAGAAAACAAAATACGTCCCACGGCGCGAAATACCGTCAACCAGTCACCAGGATCAAGAAGGAATCTTTTATTGCAGCGATACAAAGCGTTTCGGGGAATCACTCCCCTTCATCAGGTACAGCTTGGTGCAGCTTTTTTGTACCTGATAAAGGGGAATGATTCCCCGAAACGTGTTGTATCGCTGCAATAAAAGATTCCTTCTTGATCCTGGTGACTGGTTGACGGTATTTCGCGCCGTGGGACGTATTTTGTTTTCTTGCTTTCTATCCACCATGTCAGATAAGTCCTTTTGCAAAAATTCAATATTAAGCAAAAGAAGGTCAAAAGAAGACTTATTCGCAATTGACTCATATTTAGATCGAAAGTCATTTTCAGTCATATACATAGTGGGTTGAGAATGTGTTAGAAATTCCCCTTGGAATGCGTTGCGCTTTGTGATACTCCGCTGTGCATAAACATGACAAAGTGGTTGCCGACGGCGATTTCCTTTTCTTTTTCTTTTATTTGCTTTGGCATAGGGAACACGTTTATGGCTGGCATCTTAGACCGGGAGGTCAGCAGTGGCTGTTTTTCCCTTTTCACGGCGGTATTATGTTGCGGTTGCCGCACAGTCTCCGCCCAGTGTTGCCTTTATTATAATGGGGCCCATAATGTTGTCCTCTATTATTAATAACTACAGTAAGTTTATAAAGTGAAGGTTCTGATGACTGGACAACTGCGCATGTCATTGTATCATGCTATGCTTTATTATAACACCCCATATATGTTTTCTTCTAGTTGTTTCCCCCTCTTTGATGTGGTGGCTGCCCTCTGTCGCTACGGTGATCAGACGCCCATGGGTAATGGGGTCTGTCCGCTCGATTGGGCTCCACCAGACACTGAGATGGCGGACTTAATGTTATGCATCAGATTGTTAGGGATTTGTTTCCAACACATAGGGCCAAATTTATCATTAGCTCAAGTCAAAATAATAGAATGAAAAAGTCCAAAATTTTTGCGCAATTGCTAAAACTGCGCAAAAATTTGCGACTTTTATTGGCGCTGCGCTATGCTCACCAGTTTTCTGAAAGTGGGCGTGTTTTCTTATGTAAATGAATCTCTAGACAGATTTACTATTCCGACAATTTAAAAAATTGCGCAAAAAAATTACGCAATTTCACTCCAGTAAGGACCATGCTTATCTTGTGCGACTTTTTAATAGAACATGGAACTTTTTTGCAAAGGCGCTCACTGAAGGATAAACTGCTACCGTCAAACCACATTTATCACAGTATTAGTTCACACGGGCGAGATTTCCGTGCGGGTGCAATGCGGGAGGTGAACCCATTGCACCCGCACTGAATCAAGACCCATTAATTTCTATGGGGCTGTTCACATGAGCGGTGATTTTCACGCATCACTTATGCGTTGCGTGAAAATCACAGCATGCTCTATATTGTGCGTTTATCATGCAGGCCCCATAGAAGTGAATTGGGCTGAGTGAAAATCGCAAGCATCCGCAAGCAAGTGCGGATGCGGTGCGATTTTCACGCAATGTTGCTAGGAGACAATCGGGATGGAGACCCGATCATTATTATTTTCCCTTATAACATGGTTATAAGGGAAAATAATAGCATTCTTAATACAGAATGCATAGTACAATAGAGCTGGAGAGGTAAAAAATTTTTATTTATTTAACTCACCATAATCCACTTGCTCGCGCAGCCGGCATCTCTTCTGTCTTCTTCTTTTCTGTGTACAGGAAAAGGACCTGTGGTGACGTCACTCCGGTCATCACATGGTCCATCACATGATCTTTTACCATGGTAATGGATCATGTGATGGACCATGTGATGACCGGAGTGACGTCACCACAGGTCCTTTTCCTGTACACAGCAAAGAAGAAGACAGAAGAGATGCCGTCTGCGCGAACAAGTGGATTAAGGTGAGTTAAATAATATATTATTTTTTTTAACCCCTCCAGCGCTATTGTACTATGCATTCTGTATTAAGAATGCTATTATTTTCCCTTATAACCATGTTATAAGGGAAAATAATGCAATCTACACAACCCCGATCCCAAACCCGAACTTCTGTGAAGAAGTTCGAGTTTGGGTACCAAACATGGTGATTTTTCTCACGCGCGTGCAAAACGCATTACAATGTTTTGCACTCGCGATGAAAAATCGCGCATGTTCCCGCAACGCACCTGCACCTTTTCCCGCAACGCCCCGTGTGAACCCAGCCTTAAAGGACCATTAATAAATTTGACTTAGACAAAAGTGACTTTGGACATATGTAAAAGTGGAGTAAGATGTAAGTGTAATGACAAATCTAGCCCATAATGTTTATATTGCTCCCTTGTGGAGATTGCGATTGCGTGATCTGAACGTGTCCCGTGATCGCTCTCTCCACATACAATGAATTACCTAGCTGTGATTGTATACAGCGTCTCCATAGTGATTGCGGTATTGCGGTCATGTGACCTACTTGGATCACGTGATCGCTCTCCTGTGACGCGTTTACTTCCTGACATACGCAATCTCGGCACAGAGACGCCAAGCCACATGCAGGACTCAATGCTGGTCAGGTATTGTCCTTCCTCCCTCTATCCATCAATTATGTTTTAATTCAGCACATATGGGAACTAACAAGTGTATGGATTTTATTAATAATGAGTCATTATTCGCTTTTGTATGTTTTGGATATTTTTACCATATTTACAATGGATTTTATGGATGTCTTCACTATACAGTTGTAACACTAGTGATTGTTTGCTATACGTTTAAATTGTTATGCAATATTCTGAGCACTACTGCACTTTATATGTTAATTATTTTAATTATTTCATTACCACGTGGGCGGTACTTATACATGTACTATGCACCATTATTGCACCATTATTGTCACTGCTTGAAAAAGGTTCCATTGAGAGGACCGAAACTTCTCATCTGGTGTAATAAAATAGTTACGCTTTTTTTGGAAGAGCCATGGAATTCCCTCCTTTTTTATCTATCTATCTATCTATCTATCTATCTATCTGTCTTTCTATCTATCTATCTATCTATCTATCTAATATCTATCCTCATATCTATCTATCATATAATGGATATGCAATATACAGTATTTTTATATTTTTTTCTACATTGTTACAATTCACATTGCCAACATTAAAAACTTAATGGAAGTAATCTTTACTTCCGCCTGGAACAGATGATCAAAAAATCTTGACCGTTTGTAAAATGAAGCAGCCTGCGCCACAACAGAATATAATAGTCTTTGGTGCCAGAAATATTTATTATTTCTGTACAAATAATCCATAAAAATAATCCCAAGAACAATTCTCCAGGAGTCTCTGGAAGCGGCGGCTAGATTTGAGTGGATTCTTTCACACAGATGTTGTGTATAAAGCAATCCGTGCTGCGTCCTATCAGCCTGTGTGATGATGAGCCCTCCATGGATGTAATCTTTAAACCTCCTTTACTGAATAAAGCAGCATATGCGGTTTATGTGAGATCCTCACTAATGCTGACATATCACAGCAGAACTCTACAATGTCCCTTTCAACTCTCGAAGCAGGAAAGGAATGGTCCACCGTAGTTTCAAACGGGCATATTCAGGACCGGATATACTGTAGGCAAAAAAGGCCCGTGCTTATGAGCAGCCGTGGTGGAAAGACGTGTGCAGAAGTGAAGATTGAGATGGCTGCGTGACCTGTCACGTCATCTATACAGGGACAAGGCCCTACCCATTCTTGTGACCAATGATGGTCCTATCAGTTGGAGCCCCACTGATCAGATGCTTATCTCTTCTTGTATGGATCGGGAATACGTTTGTATTGTGGGAAAACCCCTTCAAAATGTGACCTACTTGATTGGTGGAGGCTAAGGTACTAGACTGTCTGTGTGTACCTACAGACGTAGTTGCCAACTGTCCCGAAATTGACCGGGACTGTCCCTGATTTTCATAGACAGTCACAGCAAATTTGTGCAGTCCACAAATGGGTGTGGCTAATGCAAACCATACCCATCAGTGGGTACTCCAGGGCGGGTTAGGGTGGGCCTACATGTCCCGATTTTATTTGGACAAAGATTCTGATACTGGTCTTATCGCACCTGTATTTAACAGTCTGAATTGAGACCTAGCCTTGTGTTGATTTAAAGGGGTTGGCCTGCAAACATTTAGCACTTATCCACACTGTAGGTGATAAGCAGGGTCGGCCTGGCTTACCAGAGTACTAGAGGATTCTCCGGTGGGCCCAGGCTCTGATACCATAGTGGGCCCCAAAGTTCCAGGAGAATAAAATCCATTTGGCGCTGATCACTTGCCACTAGGGTCTATTTCCTTGACTCAAAACCTATTAGACTTTACCAATATATGGGGTTGGGCCCTGAGAGTAATTTCCTTTGGTGGACCCAAGGAACCCCAATCTGACACTGGTGATAAGTCTATGATCGCTGGTGGTCTAATCCCACTAGTCATGAAAATAAGGGTACCAGAGTCCCTTTTGTAAATGGAGAAGTAATGCATATGTGACCTACTCCATTCACTGTCAATGGGACTGCCGGAGATAGCCGAGTGATTATGGTGGATTTATATGGGGTAATAATCGGGGAAATTATCAGGAATGAACGTTCCTGCAAACACTCATTCCCGACAATCTGCCCGTGTAAACGCTCGTTCATTGGGTGATCCTGTCGTTTGTGCAGGCACCTAATTTATCGTTTCTGGGCAGCAGATCATGGAGTCTATACAGAGATCTGCTGCCCAGATTAAATGCAGCTGTATGAGGATGCATACTGTAGAGGAGATCTCTGCATGTAAATCCGCGGTCTTCTCCACTGAATGAAGAGCTGACTGTCAGGAAGGAACACTTCCTTCGTGATGATCTGCTGCTGAACGGCGCATATGAATGCGCCTTAACTTGCCGATTCCACACATGTGCACGACAGCTCCATTTACACAGAGGACCCCTATTCTTGTGATTGGCCGTGGTCCCAGTGGCTGGATCACCATTGATCAGCCCTTGATATCTATCCTTTGACAGATGATAAATGTTGTTTGTGGGCCAACCCCAGGGGCATACTGAGAAATTAAAGTGGCCCTGGAAAAAATACTAAAAGTGGCCATGTTTTGTATCTGGGTCCAATTAATGGAAGGCAGAGCCAGCAATACCATATTGTGGCACATTATCCCACCCCAACAGAGCCAAATACCACAGTCCATCACAAAATACATCCCTAAAAACTTCAACTGGCCGGCTGTGAGGAGGGCTCAGGTGGCCCCCTGGGCGTCGGCCTACCGGTAAATTTCCCTGAAAGTTCTATGACCAATCTGCCCCTGGCCAACCCCATTAAGTTCAGTTCAGTAAAACCGTGCAAAGTCCTGATGTCGCTGTTATACTGATCCTTAAATGCAGTTGTATTATACTAGCGTTAAAGGGGTACTCCCAACACAGACAATGGAGGCATATCACTAGGACCCGCACCTACAATGAGAATGGAGCGGTGAAATGAACAGAGGGCACACTGCGCATGTCAGCCGCCCTCCATTCATTTCTATGGGGCCAACGAAAATAGCCGAGCGCTGGCTCGGCTATTTTCGTCTGCCCCATAGAAATTAATAGGAGCAGGGGCCTCGCGGTGCACTTCCATTCACTTTTATGTTTGCCACAGCTCTCCCCGCTCCGTTCTCATTGTAGGTGCGGGTCCCAGAGGTTGAACCCGCACCTATCAGACAATGGTGGCATATCCTAGCGATATGCCCCCATTGTCTGTAATGGGAATGCCCCTTTAAGCTCACTTGCCACAAAATGAACCTTTTAATTTGGGGCCTGTTATAGTTCTACTAGTACAGGGAAGTGAGTGCCTCTGTCAAACCCACCACATGTCAAAAGCTATAAGAGCCGGAGGAAATGGAATGACTTTGCTGGGGCAGACTTTCAAAGTGCAGCGAACCGGACTGCAGGGACAATCTGCGAGCTCACGGTGGGATGATGGGGGTAGTAGTCATATTCATGATTTTTGTAGCTCCCTGGGCTGGCGTGCAGTGATGGGGAAGACAGCACTAAATCCTCTGGGGCACTCTCTAGTACAGGAATCACCAGCCAGATGGTAGTTGAGGTGCCCTTGATGGTATAGGTGTTTAGGGTGCTTTTGAGGCTGGGACCCCAGTTGTTCGCAGCAACCCGGTCCGCAGGGGCAACACGTGAGCTACGGTGGGCCGATGCGAGTAGTAGTAGTTTACTTACAGTTAGCAGAGCATCCCTGGGACGGCGTGCAGTGATGGGAAGGATAGCACCAGTTCCTTTGGGGCAATCTCTGTTTGTCCAGGGATTCCCAGCCAGATGGTAGGGAGGTGCCCTTGGTGGTGTAGGTGTTTAGGGTGCTTTTGAGGCTGGGACCCTGGTTGTTCATGACGCCAGTACCGTTAGATGCCAAGGGTAGGTGGTGGAAAAGATGAGGAGTCGGTTGTAGTAAAACAGTTGAACTTTTACTTAAATCACTTGTCTCCAGGTAGTCTAAAATTAATACAAATAAGTCACAGGGGCCTGATGTGATACACTCAAAGCTATTAAAAGAGCTTTGTGGTGTACTAGCAAAACCATTAACAGATTTATTTAACCAATCACTGGTAACAGGAGTCGTCCCACAAGATTGGAAATTAGCAAATGTTGTGCCCATTCACAAGAAAGCTGGTAGGGAGGAATCGGGCAACTATAGGCCAGTAAAATCCCATGGATTGAAAGATGAAAAACAGCATGGGTTTACTTTAGGGAGATCATGTCAAACTAATCTTATTGATTTTTTTTATTGGGTGACTAAAATAATAGATGGAGGAGGTGCAGTAGACATGGCTTATCTGGACTTTAGTAAAACTTTTGATACTGTCCCACATAGAAGGCTTATCAATAAATTGCAGTCTTTGAGCTTGGACTCCCATATTGTAGAATGGATTAGGCAGTGGCTGAGGGACAGGCAACAGAGGGTTGTAGTCAATGGAGTATATTCAGACCAAGGTCTTGTTACCAGTTGGGTACCTCAGGGATCTGTTCTAGGACCGGTATTGTTTAATATTTTTATCAGCTAAATTGCAGAAGGCCTCGATGGTAAGGTGTGTCTTTTTGCTGATGACATAAAGATTTGTAACAGGGTTGATGTTCCTGGAGGGATACACCAAATGGAAAAGGATTTAGGAAAACTAGAGGAATGGTCAAAAATCTGGCAACTAAAATTATATGTTGATAAGTGCAAGATAATGCACCTGGGGCGTAAAAACCTAAGAGCAGAATATAAAATCAGCGATACAGTCCTAACCTCAGTATCTGAGGAAAGGGATTTAGGGGTCATTATTTCAGAAGACTTAAAGGTAGGCAGACAATGTCACAGAGCAGCAGGAAATGCTAGCAGAATGCTGGGGTGTATAGGGAGAGGCATTACCAGTAGAAAGAGGGAGGTGCTCATGCCGCTCTACAGAGCACTAGTGAGACCTCATTTGGAGTATTGTGCTCAGTACTGGAGACCATATCTCCAGAAGGATATTGATACTTTGGATAGGGTTCAGAGAAGAGCTACTAAACTGGTACATGGATTGCAGGATAAAACTTACCAGGAAAGATTAAAGGACCTTAACATGTATAGCTTGGAAGAAAGACGAGACAGAGGGGATATGATAGAAACTTTTAAATACATAAAGGGAATCAACAAGGTAAAAGAGGAGAGAATATTTAAAAGAAAAAAAAACTGCTACAAGAGCACATAGCTTTAAATTAGAGGGGCAAAGGTTTAAAAGTAATATCAGGAAGTATTACTTTACTAAGAGAGTAGTGGATGCATGGAATAGCCTTCCTGCAGAAGTGGTAGCTGCAAATACAGTGAAGGAGTTTAAGCATGCATGGGATAGGCATAAGGCCATTCTTCATATAAGATAGGGCAAGGGGCTATTCATAGTATTCAGTATATTGGGCAGACTAGATGGGCCAAATGGTTCTTATTTGCCGACATATTCTATGTTTCTAGTCAGTACAGTTAATTTATATGGCATAAAGATATGACTCATATATTGGTTTAGCTATAATCCTTGTAACAGGCTTGGCGGCAATTGTAATGTAAGGAGTTTTCCTTCTTACTACAGTATATCTGTCTACAGTCGTGGCCAAAAGTTTTGAGAATGACACAAATATTAGTTTTCACAAAGTTTGCTGCTAAACTGCTTTTAGATCTTTGTTTCAGTTGTTTCTGTGATGTAGTGAAATATAATTACACGCACTTCATACGTTTCAAAGGCTTTTATCGACAATTACATGACATTTATGCAAAGAGTCAGTATTTGCAGTGTTGGCCCTTCTTTTTCAGGACCTCTGCAATTCGACTGGGCATGCTCTCAATCAACTTCTGGGCCAATTCCTGACTGATAGCAACCCATTCTTTCATAATCACTTCTTGGAGTTTGTCAGAATTAGTGGGTTTTTGTTTGTCCACTCGCCTCTTGAGGATTGACCACAAGTTCTCAATGGGATTAAGATCTGGGGAGTTTCCAGGCCATGGACCCAAAATGTCAAAGTTTTGGTCCCCGAGCCACTTAGTTATCACTTGTTGGAAGAAGTTGCTGTTGGAGGGTGTTTTGGTACCATTCTTTATTCATGGCTGTGTTTTTGGGCAAAATTGTGAGTGAGCCCACTCCCTTGGTTGAGAAGCAACCCCACACATGAATGGTCTCAGGATGCTTTACTGGTTGCATGACACAGGACTGATGGTTGCGCTCACCTTTTCTTCTCCGGACAAGCCTTTTTCCTGATGACCCAAACAATCGGAAAGAGGCTTCATCGGAGAATATGACTTTGCCCCAGTCCTCAGCAGTCCATTCACCATATTTTCTGCAGAAGATCAATCTGTCGCTGATGTTTTTTTTGGAGAGAAGTGGCTTCTTTGCTGCCCTTCTTGATACCAGGCCATCTTCCAAAAGTCTTCACCTCACTGTGCGTGCAGATGCGCTCACACCTGCCTGCTGCCATTCCTGAGCAAGCTCTGCACTGGTGGCACTCCGATCCCGCAGCTGAATCCTCTTTAGGAGACGATCCTGGCGCTTGCTGGACTTTCTTGGACGCCCTGAAGCCTTCTTAACAAGAATTGAACCTTTTTCCTTGAAGTTCTTGATGATCATATAAATTGTTGATTGAGGTGCAATCTTAGTAGCCACAACATCCTTGCCTGTGAAGCCATTTTTATGCAACGCAATGATGGCTGCACGCGTTTCTTTGCAGGTCACCATGGTTAACAATGGAAGAACAATGATTTCAAGCATCACCCTCCTTTTAACAGGTCAAGTCTGCCATTTTAACCCAATCAGCCTGACATAATGATCTCCAGCCTTGTGCTAGTCAACACCTGAGTTAACAAGACGATTACTGAAATGATCTCAGCAGGTCCTTTAATGACAGCAATGAAATGCAGTGGAAAGGTTTTTTTGGGATTAAGTTAATTTTCATGGCAAAGAAGGACTATGCAATTCATCTGATCACTGTTCATAACATTATGGAGTATATGCAAATTGCTATTATAAAAACTTAAGCAGCAACTTTTCCAATTTCCAATATTTATGTAATTCTCTAAACTTTTGGCCACGACTGTATACTTTGTCCACATTCTGGCACTCAGGTACTAGATATAATATCTATGCATTTCAAGAAAGGTTGGGACTTAACGTATTGATCACTAAGATTTTATATGGGCCGGTATGTTAATATCAGATGCTATTAAATTCATAAAAAAGATACATTTTCTGAAAATAGCATAATTGGTGGAAATACTTAGTCATGCATGTATTTTATGCACCTATATTGCGCATCGCTTTACAGATATTAGCATGAAGCTGTCATCAATGGAGCTCACAATCTATGTTCCCTAGTATGTCTTTGGAGTGTGGGAGGAAACCCTTGCAAACACGGGGAGAACATACAATATCCATGCAGATGTTGTCCTTGGACAGATTTGAACCTAGGACCGCAGCATGGTAAGGCACCAGTGTTAACCAATGAGCAACCATGCTGCCCACATTCCTACAGGATCTTTAAAGGGATTGTCCCATGAAAAATATTCTACATTTTTCAATCCAGCATCTGTATCTGAATACTTTTGAAATTGCATGTAATTAAATATTTAGTATAGCCACTGAGATATTCAATAAAATGTATCTGTATAGCTCGCTGAGATGGTCGCACATGCTTAGTTCCATCCTTCAACTGTCACCAGCTATATCTTCTGTTAGAAACTGTGACACTTACAGGGAGAGAGATGCAGCAGAAAGGACATTCAGCCTGAGCTATTATAGGGAAAGAGCTTAGGGTGGCCACTAGTGTTGATCGAGCACCAAGGTGCTCGAGTAGAACACTTCACGATGCTCGGGTGTTCTACTGAGCACCCAAGCACAATGGAAGTCAATGGGAGAACCCCAGAGCCACCCCCTGCTCTGGAGAGGGGAGGGTGTCAGGACTCTAGTTCGGCTTAGGAGTTCCTGCTCTGATTCCATATATAGCTATATCCATATATGGAGTCAGTGCTTGGGGGACACCCCAGTGTTTTTAAATCTAATTTCTGAAAAGTTTCTGCTCCCAACATTGTACATTAGAGGCAAGTATCTTTTCCACCCAGCTATAAAGCTGAATGCTAAACTGTGTCGGAAAAACCTCATAGTAGTTTCTGATCTACTGAGTATTCCTATTCAGCAGAAGACTTATTTTATATTTTTGTGCAGGTTACCTTGTAGATGTACAATGTAGTGGTTAACATCCTTTCCGCTAATGTACAAGGTAGAGAGTTCGAATTCGAGCAGAAATATTTATTTATATATATATACATATAATTTTTTAGCCATAATATATTTACATATATTATATATTTAGAATATATAATATATTATAATATATTTAAATATATTATGGCTAAAAACATCAGTAGTAGTTTCCCACATATTATGTATTCATATATATCAGAAATATGATTATATATACAGTTGCAAGAAAAAGTATGTGAACCCTTTGGAATGATATGGATTTCTGCACAAATTGGTCTTAAAATGTGATCTGATCTTCATCTAAGTCACAACAATAGACAATCACAGTCTGGTTAAACTACCGTATTTTTCGCTTTATAAGACGCACCTGATGATAAGACGCACCTAGGTTTTTGAGGAGGAAAATAAGAAAAAAATATTTTGAACCAAAAGGTGTGCTTTTGGTAGGTTTTGAACTAATGGTGGTCTGTGGATGACGCACTGTTATGGGGATCTGTGGATGACGCACTGTTATGGGGGGATCTGTGGATGACGCACTGTTATGGGGGGATCTGTGGATGACGCACTGTTATGGGGGGATCTGTGAATGACACTGAGGGGGGATCTGTGGATGACACTTATGGGGCTCTGTGGATGACACTAAGGGGGGCTCTGTGGATGACACTGAGGGGGGCTCTGTGGGTGACACTGAGGGGGGCTCTGTGGGTGACACTGTGGGGGGCTCTGTGGATGACACTGTGGGGGGTCTGTGGATGACACTGATGGGGGATCTGTGCATTACACTGATGGGGGATCTGTGGATGACACTTATGGGTCTCTGTGGATGACGCTTATGTCATCTACAGATCCCCCATCAGATGGTTCAGTGTGGAGGGAGGAGGCGGGGACACTCATGACTCTACTCTAATACACCGGGCCCCGCAACTGTTAAACATTCAATTTGATCTCTATATCTAATTGTATACGCGCTGTATGGTACTTACTGTAGTACCAGATGTATAACATTAAGACGGCGCAGACCGGCATCTCCCTCGGTCATGCGCCGCCTGTCGCAGCTCCCTCCTGATGCGCCGCCTGCCCCAGCTCCCTCGGTCATGCGCCGCCTGCCCCTGCTCCCTCCTCATGCGCCGCCTGCCTGCTTATCTCACTTTATGAATGAACAGGCAGGCGGCGCATGACAGAGTGAGCTGGGGCAGGCGCCGCATGACAGAGGGAGCTGGGGCAGGAGGCGCATGAGGAGGGAGCTGCAGCAGGCGCTGCGCCGTCTTAATGTTATACCTCCGGTACTACAGTAAGTACCGTACAGCGCGTCTACAATTAGATATAGAGATCAAATTGAATGTTTAACAGTTGCGGGGCCCGGTGTATTAGAGTAGAGTCACTGCACCGGGCCCCGCCATAAGTGTCCCCGCCTCCTCCCTTCACACTGATTCTTCGCTGGCCGCGCTGTGCAGCATAGCGGCCAGCGAAGTATTCGCTTTATAAGATGCACGGCCATTTCCCACTTTTGGGGGGGGAAAAGTGCGTCTTATAAAGCGAAAAATACGGTAATAACACACAAATAATTTAATGTTACCATGTTTTTATTGAACACACCATGTAAACATTCACAGTGCAGGTGGAAAAAGTATGTGAACCCTTGGATTTAATAACTGGTTGAACCTCCTTTGGCAGCAATGACTTCAACCAAACGTTTCCTGTAGTTGCAGATCAGACGTGCACAACGGTCAGGAGTAATTCTTGACCATTCCTCTTTACAGAACTGTTTCAGTTCAGCAATATTCTTGGGATGTCTGGTGTGAATCGCTTTCTTGAGGTCATGCCACAGCATCTCAATTGGGTTGAGGTCAGGACTCTGACTGGGCCACTCCAGAAGGCGTATTTTCTTCTGTTTAAGCCATTCTGTTGTTGATTTACTTCTATGCTTTGGGTCGTTGTCCTGTTGCAACACCCATCTACTGTTTAGCTTCAGCTGGTGGACAGATGGCCTTAAGTTCTCCAGCAAAATGTCTTGATAAACTTGGGAATTCATTTTCCTTCGATGATAGCAATCCGTCCAGGCCCTGACGCAGCAAAGCAGCCCCAAACCATGATGCCCCCACCACCATACTTCACAGTTGGGATGAAGTTTTGATGTTGGTGTGCTGTGCCTCTTTTTCTGCACACATAGTGTTGTGTGTTTCAACTCAACTTTGGCTTCATCTGTCCACAAAATATTTTGCCAGTACTGCTGTGGAACATCCAGGTGCTCTTGTGCAAACTGTAAATGTGCAGCAATGTTTTTTTTTGGACAGCAGTGGCTTCCTCTGTGGTATCCTCCCATGAAATCCATTCTTGTTTAGTGTTTTACGTATCGTAGATTCGCTAACAGGGATGTTAGCATATGCCAGAGACTTTTGTAAGTCTTTAGCTGACACTCTAGGGTTCTTCTTCACCTCATTGAGCAGTCTGCGCTGTGCTGTTGCAGAAATCTTTACAGGACGGCCACTCCTAGGGAGAGTAGCAGCAGTGCTGAACTTTCTCCATTTATAGACAATTTGTCTTACCGTGGACTGATGAACAGCAAGGCTTTTGGAGATACTTTTAAAACCCTTTCCAGCTTTATGCAATTCAACAATTCTTAATCGTAGGTCTTCTGAGAGCTCTTTTGTGCAAGGCATCAATTACATCAGGCAGTGCTTCTTGTGAAAAGCAAACCCAGAACTGGTGTGTGTTTTTTTATAGGGCAGGGCAGCTGTAACCAACACCTCCAATCTCATCTCATTGATTGGACTCCAGTTGGCTGACACCTCACTCCAATTAGCTCTTGGAGATGTCATTAGTCTAGGGGTTCACATACTTTTTCCACCTGCACTGTGAATGTTTACATGATGTGTTCGATAAAAACATGGTAACATTTAATTATTTGTGTGTTATTAGTTTAAGCAGACTGTGATTGTCTATTGTTGTGACTTAGATGAAGATCAGATCACATTTTATGACCAATTTGTGCAGAAATCCATATAATTCCAAAGGGTTCACATACTTTTTCTAGCAATTGTATATATATATATACTGTATATATATTTTGTATTTACACATTTATTTTGTGCCTTACATTTTTCACAACTACAAAAAAAAAAAAAAATATATAGATTTAATCTCTATTTCTGAAATGCTTCTGCCAGGATTTGAACTCCCAACCTTGCACGTTAGAGGCAAGGCCTTTATCCACTCAGCTATAAAGCTGAATGCTGAACTGTGTTAGAAAAACCTCATAATAGTTTCTGATCTAGTGAGTGTTCCTATTCAGCAGAGGATTTATTTTATATTTCTGTGCAGGTTACCTTGTAGCTGTATAGTGTAGTGGTTAACATCCTTGCCTCTACTGTACAAGGTTGGGAGTTTTGAATCCTGGCAGAAACATTTCAGAAATAGAGATTCAATTTATATTTTATATTTTTTTTAGTAATTGTAAAAATTGTATGGCACAAAATAAATGTGTAATTACTAAATATAAATATATATATATATATAATATATAATCATACTTCTGATATATATGAATGCATAATATTTGGGAAACTATTACTGATGTTTTTAGCCATAATATATTTACATATATTATAATACATTACAAATATATAATAATATATGTAAATATATTATGGCTAAAAACGTGTATATGTATGTATATATATATATATATATATATATATATACATACAGTACAGACCAAAAGTTTGGACACACCTTCTCATTCAAAGAGTTTTCTTTATTTTCATGACTATGAAAATTGTAGATTCACACTGAAGGCATCAAAACTATGAATTAACACATGTGGAATTATATACATAACAAAAAAGTGTGAAACAACTGTAAATATGTCATGTTCTAGGTTCTTCAAAGTAGCCACCTTTTTCTTTGATTACTGCTTTGCACACTCTTGGCATTCTCTTGATGAGCTTCAAGAGGTAGTCACCTGAAATGGTCTTCCAACAGTCTTCGAAGGAGTTCCCAGAGATGCTTAGCACTTGTTGGCCCTTTTGCCTTCACTCTGCGGTCCAGCTCACCCCAAACCATCTCGATTGGGTTCAGGTTCGGTGACTGTGGAGGCCAGGTCCTCTGGTGCAGCACCCCCTCACTCTCCTTCATGGTCAAATAGCCCTTACACAGCCTGGAGGTGTGTTTGGGGTCATTGTCCTGTTGAAAAATAAATGATGGTCCAACTAAACGCAAACTGGATGGAATAGCATGCCGCTGCAAGATGCTGTGGTAGCCATGCTGGTTCAGTATGCCTTCAATTTTGAATAAATCCCCAACAGTGTCACCAGCAAAGCACCCCCACACCATCACACCTCCTCCTCCATGCTTCACGGTGGGAACTAGGCATGTAGAGTCCATCCGTTCACCTTTTCTGCGTCGCACAAAGACACGGTGGTTGGAACCAAAGATCTCAAATTTGGACTCATCAGACCAAAGCACAGATTTCCTCTGGTCTAATGTCCATTCCTTGTGTTCTTTAGCCCAAACAAGTCTCTTCTGCTTGTTGCCTGTCCTTAGCAGTGGTTTCCTAGCAGATATTCTACCATGAAGGCCTGATTCAGTGGCGTAGGGATCGCCATAGCAACCATAGCAGTGGCTATGGGGCCCTACGCCACTGGGGGCCCGTCCGGACCGCATAATTATATATATTTTTTAATTAACACACACATGCACTGGCAGCCAGGCCCGCCCGCCCGCCCGCCCAGTGTAGTGGGCGGGGCGTGGGCGGGCGGCAGTAGCGTAGCTATAGGGGGCCCCCCAGGAGATAAGCAGTACAGCCCTGGCACGGGTAGTTTACAACACTTGCGCGCTGCAGGCGGCGCCGGCGGCTAAGTTCACAGAGGGGCGGAGGCTCAGCCAGAGGAGGGAGGTCCCGCTCCAGTGGCAGTACTGGCCGGACGTGGAGGAGAAGATGTGACTCGCAAGTGAGTGAGGTGGTGGCCTCCACTGCTCAGTGTCGATGGAAGGGCGGTCCGCTGCTCGGGCCTGGCTGGGGATTGGGAAACAAAGGAGTAGTCAGGTCATGTGCTCCGCCTCCTTGTCTAAGACTCCCGGCGGCCGACGTCGTAACGTCACTCACTCCGACGTCACGCGCCTGCTCCGCCTGCTTCTAAAGTGGGAGGAGCATGCGCGTGCGGCGTGACGGAGTGAGTGACGTCACGCGGCTGCCGGCTGCCTATTTTGAATGTGGAGAGTGGGAGCCTGCCTGCCCGCCCGTGCCCAGTGTGCTGGCATTCTGATGATCTTCTTTTCTGCACTGCCAGCAGTCTGCCACAGTAAAAAGAAAAAGTCTGGAGTGGAGAGGAGTCCTGACTGTCCCCGACTCCCCAGTAAGTTAGTGAAGTGTCAAGTGATAGATAAGGATTATTAGATAGTAGTATACATACTAGTACATACTTTGCACAAGTTTATTATTTACAACTTAAAGGGAACCTGTCACCAAAGAAATCGCTTATTAAGCTGTTAATACTATTAACAGCTTAATAAGCGATTTTTTTGGTGACAGGTTCCCTTTAAGTTGTAAATAATAAACTTGTGCAAAGTATGTACTAGTATGTAGTACCTTATAGTGCTGCAGAGTAGTTTCCTAATGCACTTTTTCTTCGTTTAGCCGCATTTAGCCTCCTTGAGAAATCAATGTTTTATTCAGTCGCTGCCCCGTGCTTCAAGTCAGGTTTAAAGTCAAGGGGGCAGCGGCCTAGGTGTCTCCAATGCTGCTCTCCCCGCCTCCCGCCGCCTTTATTGACAAGCCGGATCTCAGTGCTGGGACCGTTCTCCCAGCCCGCATGCGCAGTAAAGGGCTGCTGTAGCCTGTAGCGCGATCCCGGCTCCAGCTCGTACACTCAGCCGGCTTCAGTTTCGCTACTGTGCATGTGCCCGGCATCTTCTGTAACTGCGCTAGTATGTAAGGCTGGCGGGCGCATGCGTAGTAGCGAAACTGAAGCCGGCTGAGTGTACGAGCCGGAGCCGGGATCGCGGTACAGGCTACAGCAGTCCTTTACTGCGCATGCGGGCTGGGAGCGCGGTCCCGGGACTGAGATCCAGTGTGTCAATAAAGGCGGCGGGAGGCGGGGAGAGCAGGATTGGAGACGCCTAGGCCGCTGCCCCCTTGACTTCAAACCTGACTTGAAGCACGGGGCAGCGGCTGAATAAAACATTGATTTCTCAAGGAGGCTAGATGCGGCTAAACGGAGAAAGTGCATTAGGAAACTACTATGCAGCACTATCAGGTACTATTTACAGCTTAATAAGCGATTTTTTGGTGACAGATTCCCTTTAAGATCACTTACATAAGGAACGCGGCGTCCGTCTTACAATAGTTGCCGGGGTCAGTCACTATCAGGGACACTGTTATTGGGGGGGGGGGGGGGGGCCCATAATTTTTTTTTGCTATGGGGCCCATGCATTTCTAGCTACGCCCCTGGCCTGATTCACACAGTCTTCTCTTAACAGTTGTTCTAGAGATGTGTCTGCTGCTAGAACTCTGTGTGGCATTGACCTGGTCTCTAATCTGAGCTGCTGTTAACCTGCGATTTCGGAGGCTGGTGACTCGGATGAACTTATCCTCCGCAGCAGAGGTGACTCTTGGTCTTCCTTTCCTGGGGCGGTCCGCATGTGAGACCGTTTCTTTGTAGCGCTTGATGGTTTTTGTGACTGCACTTGGGGACACTTTCAAAGTTTTCCCAATTTTTCCGACTGACTGACCTTCATTTCTTAAAGTAATGATGGCCACTCGTTTTTCTTTACTTAGCTGCTTTTTTCTTGCCATAATACAAATTCTAACAGTCTATTCAGTAGGACTCTCAGCTGTGTATCCACCTGACTTCTCCACAACGCAACTGATGGTCCCAACCCCATTTATAAGGCAAGAAATCCCACTTAATAAACCTGACAGGGCACACCTGTGAAGTGAAAACCATTTCAGGTGACTACCTCTTGAAGCTCATCAAGAGAATGCCAAGAGTGTGCAAAGCAGTAATCAAAGCAAAAGGTGGCTACTTTGAAGAACCTAGAATATGACATATTTTCAGTTGTTTCACACTTTTTTGTTATGTATATAATTCCACATGTGTTAATTTATAGTTTTGATGCCTTCAGTGTGAATCTACAATTTTCATAGTCATGAAAATAAAGAAAACTCTTTGAATGAGAAGGTGTGTCCAAACTTTTGGTCTGTACTGTATATATATATATATATATAAATTATTCTGCCGGGATTCGAACTCCCTACCTTGTACATTAGAGGCAAGGACGTTAACCACTACACTATACACAGAAATATAAAACAAGTCTTCTGCTGAATAGCAATTTTCACTACATCAGAAACTATTATGAGGTTTTTCTAACACAGTTTAGCATTCCGCTTTACAGCTGAGTGGATAAGGTCCTTGCCTCTAATGTACAATGGGGGGTTGGGAGTTCAAAGCCTGGCAGAAACTTTTCATAAATAGATGCTAAATTACATTTAAATACACTGACTTGAGCATCGCATTCGAGCACACGTGGTGTTCGGCCGAGCATGCTTGATCAACACTAGCAGCCACTGGCTTCACCCCAGAAAGCTGGACCTCACTGGCCACGCCCCCAAACAGATAAACCACACCACTGGCTCCATGAAGCTACATCCCCAATCGCAGGACAGGGAAGAACTTTCTGAGGGGAAGGTGAGCTGGGGGCAGCCGGGGGGCTTCTCTCCCCCTCAGTCAGCCACAGGGAGCTGACAGAGAAACCTCAGTCAGTTGCTGCAGCTCACGCTTAGACAGCAAACTGCTGCTGTCTGAACGTGAGCTACTGAAAAGGTGGATGTTCCAGGCCCTGTGCCGGACGGAGGACAGGGAGCCTAAAAACCGGACGTCTGGCCACCAGCTGCAACAGAAAGGAGGCTGTCAAAGATAGAGAGCTTCAGCAGAAAGGACATGTCCCTTGAGAAAGGACATGCCCCTTGAGCTGGCAGCTTGAAATAAATGTAGCGAATCAATGAATGGGGAGATCTCTGGATCCACGTGAGGTACAGGGTTGATTCTAGCTTTGTTAGTAAGAGATTGTCATGTACTACATTTCATTCTTTACATTAATCATGGAACTAAAGGAATTCCGGCATTACCTTTTCAGTATGCAATATTACACCAGCTAATGTAAAATGTACAGAACATGTACTCTGTGGGCTGCGTGCTACAGGCTATAGCAAGCCTGCACAGATCATACTGGTGTATCAGCTCCTAATTATTATCTATACATAAATTGCTAAAACTCCTTATTACATGGCTGCAGACTGGTGGCGGCTCACAGCTGGACCTAAATATATAATGAGCGACAATGGATATTAATATTTTAGTGGAAATAATGCCATAGTGCCATGTCATCGTGTAGGTAGCAATAGAGACAGAAACTCCCTGTGTCTGGGAAACCTGCCGCACCATTCTCCTGCCTAAAATCGGCTTTTATCATCCTTATAGTGTGCGTTCGGTCTGTTCAGCTGGTGAACAGCTGCCGCCCCCCTTATGTTCTGTCTGCTTTACTTGTTAAATGTTTTCATTTTACTTTAGATTGAACTCCGAGAATACATATTTTTCGTGTAGTTTAGTTGGGACATAAATTCCATCTTGTTTGAAGAATCCCCCTAAGGAGAAGTCATTAGCCATGCGTCACAGACAGTAGAACTAAAAGGGTCCTGGAAGTTGCTGCAGGTGACTCATTCCATATTTATTAAAAAAGCAGAGATACTTTTTGAAACTGCTAAGAATAGTCATGATTTTTGTCTTTTTCTAAAGGGGTGTGACCAGTGTCGAAACTAGGGTCCTACGAGCCACCCCGAGGGGGTCCATCCTCCATCTGTACAGAACATGTCCTCTATTAATGGCATTGTAATCTTGGTAGTTGTCATTGTACACACAGTATCTTCAATAAAATCTAATAGCTTATTCGTGACTATAGTGGTAAGTGGTTGCCTCCATTGTCACTTCCAATTGGGGTTGTCCTATTCTTCTTCTTTTGGGACCTTTTTTGTATCATACAGAGACACTTCTCAAGCATCTGACTCCTATGCATGGCCAGCACTGAGTGCCAGATCTTTGGTCAGAGACACGGGAAAGGATATTTGTCCAGGACCAGAAGTGGGTAACGAGGGTATGGAGTGTGGTGGAGCAGCCTGGCCTTAGAAAGTCACCTTCGGTGCTCTGGGAGAAGTACTATAGTTGGTAGTAGAGACCACACACACCCTAGTTGTGCATCAGAAAGTGAGTTGGTTTGATACCGGAGTTCTGAGCAGTTACAGGGACCAGCATGGGTTCATAGGAAGAATGGAAGTGGAGGCTAGAATAAGGGCACCTGGTCTATGGAGCCTCTTATATACAAGGAAGTATAGAGAGATCTAAGGAAATATTAAACTTGGATGTTTGTTAAAGTTTTTAACAAAGTTTCATTTTATATATCATTCGATCATACATTTTCAGCACAAAATTAAAAAAGCAACAACTTTGTTTGCCAGATTAGATGTTAAAAATGAGCAAATGACCAATGGCCTCTACATTGACCTGTGAGAAGCCAGAGCAGAGGATGGGAGTAGTAGCGGCTCCTTTTATAACTCAGTCTGTCACAGTGGCTGTTTTCTCACTACAGGGCAAGTGCAGCATAAGGAAGGTGCACACTTTCTTCTCTCAGGACAGAACCTGGTTCTGGGGATTCTGCGTGATGATAGCTGGGGTGCCCTTGATGGTGAGTTACTGGATGGTTGCAAGGCAGGGTAGCATGCAATGGCCAACGTATAGTGCAAGAGTCAGTAACCAGGCCAGAGTAAACAGACTAAATAACTGAGGGCAACTTCCTAAAAATTTACTTTTAATCAGTATATCAAAAAATACATGAAGTAAGACGGGTCCCACCAGGACCAATATAGGCGTAGTACAGTGAAAAAAATCAGAAAGCTGTCAAAACAAGGACTGTTAGCAGCTAAGTAGGCCAGGTAGCACAGATGGAACAACACATCAGAGAGACTAATGCCTTTCCCTATGCTTACCCTAAAAAGAATCTGCTCAGCCCAGAGATACACCTTGATGGTAGGAGTACTCTGTCCACGTGCCTCGGCTAGCCTGTCCTTATGCAGCCCTATCACCTATCTGATACAATATACAAAGTTCCAATGTGTTTCTCGTTATAGTAAACAAGGCTCATCAGGGGGCAAATGGTGTCAGTCTGGTAATGGTATACCAAAGTAACCGATAAAGATACAAAACATAGGTAACACGAAGCTGGAGCGCCCCAAACCTGCAGTAGTCTGTGATGAGATAAAGAGACTATGATTGGCCTTTGATACAGAGACACAATGTGAAACTCAACTGTAACGAATATCGCACCTTGCTGCCTCCGGACGTTAACTACGTAGAGCCAACAAGATACAATATGGTCACTGGTTGCCAAGGCGTGACGTTACGCCCTCCTGGAAGAGCAGGTAAGGTCAGCTTGATACAGTTTACACAGACACCTCCATAGAGGTCATAGAGAGGCAACAAGCTGAGAGAGCCTTTTCACTGCCTCAGTCAAACAGCGCTTTCTTAGCCCGGGTATACTGCCACCAGCTTCTCGTTTGATATAAGCGCGGTCCGCTAATGGGATTATATAGGGTGAGAAACCAACCTGCAGTAGCGTATAACTAGGCCGAAACACGGACGTGGGGATTTGTGATCGAGATACAGAAGATTAAATTATATATTTAATCGCCTTAAGGGCTCACTAGAAATAACACTATACACAAAGAATATATACAGTGGTCTGAGGTTACAAGTAGAGATGGCGTGGTACAAACAGGGTTAAGCAGAACAAAAGTCAGTTTACCAGGTATACAGTAGGAGTCCTTTGAGTTGTGATTAGTTCTTAGCTGTGGTCCATGGGAAACAGTGATGTCAGCTGATTGCAGGTCCCTCTAAACACATGGCACGATGTGACCTCCCTGCAGAAAAAGACACGCCCGCTTGCTGGCACAAGCCTTTTAACCTGTAGCCTGCCCCTCCTCTCCCGGCCTCTGGGAGGGGTCCAGTCCCCCTCTGCTGGGCTGCCAGCACATGAGCAACAAAACCGATTAGGGATCATGGCTTCAGACCAGAATGTCGCAGGGAGGTGGTTCTGGGACCAATGGATCCGCCTCCGACTACCAGTAGAGTCCAAGCATGGTATCATTATTTGGTTTCCCTGGCATCCCACCACCAAACTATGACCACGTGCCTGTTCATCGCGGCCACAGGGACACAAATATGCATCTAGTTTATGTCTGTGATGGACGGGCGATTCATAATTCCCTATAAATCGCCGGTTGCATGATGTCTGATAATGTTCATTGAACTGGGGAATGGCCTAGACCTCTGCAGAGAGGTTTTTCCTGTTCCATTAGCTGGGTTCCTGGCTGGCTGAATGGAGGTGAGAAATTGTAAACAAAGGTGGCCTGCAAGAAGTTCTTTGTCATTTGGCTGGGCTTTGAAGCAGGGCCCCCCTGTGGAGTTTAATACCTCTGCTATCTGACATAAGATGGCTGGTGTGGGAACATGGCTGACATAAAATAATAATCCATATTCCTCACATCAACCAATTCAGAAATGACCAAAAAGACCACTAATTAAGAACAGTTAACTTATCTGATAAAAGTAGGAGTGGATGTCATCCTCACACAGACCAGCCATGCACGGTTGGAGGGCTCCAGGGGGCTAAAGCTGCATATTTGCCCCCCTGGAGCCCTCCAACCGTGCATGGCTGATCTGTGTGAGGATGACATCCACTCCTACTTTTATCAGATAAGTAAGGCTACTTTCACACTTGCGTTTGGTGCGGATCCATCATGGATCTGCACAGACGGATCCGCACCGATAATATAACCACATGCATCCATTCAGAACGGATCAGTTTGTATTATCTTTAACATAGCCAAAACAGATTCGTTTTAACCACGTCAGCTCCCCTAGCTTAAACCCCCTTAATGACCAGACCACTTTTTACAATTCTGCACTACACTACTTTAACGGTTTATTGCTCGGTCATACAACTTACCACCCAAATGAATTTTACCTCCTTTTCTTCTTACTAATAGTGGTTTCATTTGGTGGTATTTCATTGCTGCTGACATTTTTACTTTTTTTGATATTAATCGAAATTGACCAAATAAAACTACATTTCTATATACATTTTTCTCTAAATTTATTGTTCTACATGTCTTTGATTTAAAAAAATGCAATAAGTGTATATTTATTGGTTTGGGTAAAAGTTATAGCGTTTGAAAACTATGTACAAACTATGGTGCAAAAAAATTAATTTACGCACTTTGACTTTCTGAGCACCTGTCATGTTTCCTGAGGTTCTACAATGCCCAGACAGTAGAAACACCCCACAAATGACCCCATTTCGAAAGTAGACACCCTAAGGTATTCGCTGATGGGCATATTGAGTTCATGGAAGTTTTTATTTTTTGTCACAAGTTAGCGGAAAATGTTTTTTTTTTTTCTTACAGTCTCATATTCCACTAACTTGTGACAAAAAATAAAATTTTACATGAACTCAACACACCCCTCACACCCTTGGGGTGTCTTCTTTCCAAAATGGGGTCACATGTGGGGTATTTATACTGCCCTGGCATTTTAGGGGCCCTAAATCGTGAGAAGTAGTTTGGAATCCAAATGCCTAAAAATGCCCTGTGAAATCCTAAAAGTACTCATTGGAATTTCGACCCCTTTTCGCACCTAGGCTGCAAAAAAGTGTCACTCATGTGGTATCGCTGTACTCAGAAGAAGTGGGGCAATGTGTTTTGGGGTGTATTTTTACATACATGTATTTTCCAGCCACTGATGAAGGAGTCGTAGTTAACTCCGAAACATGTTTGGTAACTACCCCATGGAATAAAGCATTATACCGGAGGACCTAAAGCGCTAAAAGAAAAAGGAAAAAGGAAATATAAAGAAAAAAAAGGGATCGCTGATTTTCCAGCTTGAAAAATCCAAGACAAGCCGGATACCTGTTTGTTTGGAGAGTCGGCCTTGTGGCAGAGTCCACTCCTGTAAAGTATCTATCCAAAGACAGAAGGAACATATCACCGACTGATCCCCAAACACAGTACGGCTATATGAATAATATCAAGGATCCCAAAGCCGCATCACTCTTATTTGCTGCAACTTGTGCAATTATCGTTTACCACACGTGGGACGCCACCTGTGATTGACCAAAGCCGACAATACTACACTACAAACTGTGAGTATAATTGCTTCGGCTCTCTTGTACTATCAAGCAGCAAGAGTGTATCGATAATATAGCGACCATTGAGTCGCAACAGCCGCAGTGACTATTCAAAAAAGCCCTCATTCAAAAAGACTTTAGAAGCAGGTGTAGCCCCGATTCCATCTTTGGGGTATCGATTGGGTGAAAGCACCCATCTGGAAGGACATTACCTACCATACAGTTGAATTATTGAAATTATACAAATATCCAAATATTATTCAATTATTATTATATTGGGTTTTATTGTATTCAATGCCTTTTTAGTATTTTAGTATTTTATTAATTTTAAGAGTGTTATATTTTATGTATGTTTATTCAACAGTGTATATCACAAATAAATAAAATATTGGTATAACCATCTGTGTGGTACCGAATATTGGTGTGCCCTACCATTTTTTGCTCGTATTTTTACATATACCCATGCTGGGTGAGATAAATATCTCTGTAAAAGACAACTTTTCCCATTTTTTTATACAAAGTTGTCATTCTACAGAGATATTTATCTCACCCAGCATGGGTATATGTAAACATACACCCCAAAACACATTGCCCTACTTCTTCTGAGTACGGTGATACCACATGTGTGACACTTTTATGCAGCCTAGGTCCGCAAAGGGGCCCAAATTCCAATGAGTACCTTTTAGGAGGGCATTTTTAGGCATTTGGATTCCAGACTTCTCACGCTTTAGGGCCCCTAAAATGCCAGGGCAGTATAAATACCCCACATGTGACCCCATTTCGGAAAGAAGACACCCCAAGGTATTCCGTGAGGGGCATGGCGAGTTCATAGAAGGTTTTTTTTTGGCACAAGTTATCGGAAATTGATATATATTTTTTTTTCTCACAAAGTCTCTCTTTCCGCTAACTTGTGACAAAAAGTTCAATCTTTCATGGACTCAATATGCCCCTCAGCGAATACCTTGGGGTGTCTACTTTCCGAAAATGGGGTCATTTGTGGGGTGTGTTTACTGTTCTGGCATTTTGGGCGGGGCTAAATTGTGAGCAACCCTGTAAAGCCTAAAGGTACACATTGGACTTTCAGCCCCTTTACACACCTAGGCTGCAAAAAAGTGTCACACATGTGGTATCGCCGTACTCAGGAGAAGTAGGGCAATGTGTTTTGGGGTGTATTTTTACATATACCCATGCTGGATGAGAGAAATAGCTCTGTAAATTGACAACTTTGTATAAAAAAAAACTAAAAAGTTGTCATTTACAGAGATATTTCTCACACACAGTATGGGTATATGTAAAAATACAGCCCAAAACACATTGCCCTACTTATTCTGAGTACGTCAATACCACATGTGTGACACTTTTTTGCAGGCTAGGTGCACAAAGGGGCCCAAATTCTAATGAGTACTTTTAGGATTTCACAGGGCATTTTTTACGCATTTGGATTCCAAACTACTTCTCACGCTTTAGGGCCCCTAAAATACCAGGGCAGTATAAATACCCCACAAGTGACCCCATTTTGGAAAGAAGACACCCCAAGGTATTCCGTGAGGGGCATGGCGAGTTCCTAGAATATATATTTTTAGGCACAAGTTAGCGGAAAATGATTTTTTATTTACAAAGTCTCATATTCCACTAACTTGTGACAAAAAAATTTAATTTTACATGAACTCGCCATGCCCCTCACAAAATACCTTGGGGTGTCTTTCCAAAATAGGGTCACATGTGGGGTATTTATACTGCCCTTGCATTTTAGGGGCCCTAGAGCGTGAGAAGAAGTCTGGAATATAAATGTCTAAAAAAATTTACGCATTTGGATTCCGTGAGGGGTATGGTGAGTTCATGTGAGATTTTATTTGTTGTCACAAGTTAGTGGAATATGAGACTTTGTAAGAAAAAAATAAAAAATAAAAAAAAAATTCCACTAACTTGTGCCAAAAATAAAAAAAAATCTTCTATGAACTCGCCATGCCCCTCAAAAGTGATCTTTATAGCGCCGCAGCGATTTTAAAGTGTTTTTGCAGTGATCAGAAAAAAAATTCTGTCACTGCGGTGGGGCGGACTGAACGCAAGTGTGCGCACAAGATCAGGCTTGATCGGGCGAACACTGCGTTTTTTGTAGAGCCTATAGAACATGTCCTATTCTTGTCCGCAAGTGCAGATAAGAAAAGGCATTTTCTTTATAGTTCTGGCAATGTGCGGATCCGCAAAATGCGGAAAGCACATTGCCGGTGTCCGTGTTTTGCGGATCCGCGGTGTCCGTGTTTTGTGGATCTGCGAAATATGCAAAACACATACGGACGTCTGAATGGAGCCTTACAGGGGGGTGATCAATGACAGGGGGGTGATCAGGGAGTCTATATGGGGTGATCAGGGGTTGATCGCCGCTGGCAGGCTGTAGATCAACTCGTTTACCTTGCGATCCTGTGAACGCGCGCTCCTGTGAGCGCACGTTCACAGGAAATCTTGCGTCTCGCAAGATGACACGTAGATGCGTCAAGGAGTAACAAACTGACCGCCAGGACGGATCTGTGTGCCAGGACGGATTTGTTTGCCTCCGCATCGTCAGGCGGACACCAAAACGCTGCAAGCAGCGTTTTGGTGTCTGCCTGCAGAGGGGAATGGAGGCAGAACGGTGGCAAACTGATGCATGCTGAACGGATCCTTATCCATTCAGAATGCATAAGGGCAAAATTGATCCGTTTTGGACCGCTTGTTAGAGCCCTGAGACGGATCTCACAAACGGAAACCAAAACCCCAGTGTGAAAGTAGACAACTGTTCTTAATTAGTGGTCTTTTTGGTCATTTCTGAATTGGTTGAATATCACATTGTGTATCTGTATCAGAGGCCGATCATAGTCTCTTTATTTCATCACAGACCACTGCAGGTTTGGGGCGCTCCAGCTTCATGTTACCTATCTTTTGTATCTTTATCGGTTACTTTGGTATACCATTACCAGACTGACACCATTTGTCCCCTGATGAACCTTGTTTACTATAACGAGAAACACGTTGGAACTTTGTATATTGTATCAGATGGGTGATAGGGCTGCATAAGGACAGGCTAGCCGAGGCACGTGGACAGAGTACTCAAGGTGTATCTCTGGGTTGAGCAGATTCTTTTTAGGGTAAGCATAGGGAAAGGCATTAGTCTCTATGACGTGTTGTTCCATCTGTGCTACCCGGCCTACTTAGCTGCTAACCGTCCTTGTTTTGACAGCTTTCAGATTTTTTCGCTGTCCTATGGCTATATTGGTCCTGGTGGGACCCGTCTTACCTGATGTATTTTATGATATACCTATTAAAAGTTAATTTTTAGGAAGTTACCCTCAGTGATATTTGTATTGTTATAGCAACTGTCTGTGAGATATTATTTTCATTGATTTTGTTAAACAGAATAAATGTCTCTCTTTACTGTAGTGAAAAATAGGAGTTGCAGTGCATCCAGCTATAGCAAAACACAGTTGAAATTGTACACAGTGCAATTGCAGTGGCCAGGTTTCGGGTGGCCCCAATGCTACGCTGGGTCCCCCGGACACCGTTGAGGTGTCACAACGTGTTGCTTCTCTCTGGAAGGTTCCTCAGTGGGAAATAAGAGAGTCTAGAGAGTCAGGGTCTGCAGTAAACCAGTGTGCTTTTTTACTGGAGGAATTCAGGTGTAAAACAATACAGGCAAGGCATAGGGCTGCCTTCTCCAGTCTCTTCCTGGCAGAAGAAGGGTTGATGCTAAGGAAAGGCCTGAGCTAGCTGTCCCTCTCTCTCTCTATCAGAAGACTGGTACCCTGGCCAAAACATGCTTCTTTAAAACGTATAGTAGCTGTGGAAAATTACCATATCCTCATTATTAGCTAGAAATTCCCAAAAGTCTCTTAGTATTCATTAACCTTTTCCATAATGCTGTGGAAACACAGTGGAAATGAGCAGGATATATATCACAACAAACATATATAATGCAGTTACCTTTTAAAGTGAACTAAAGTGAGGAGTTAATGACTTTGTATAGGAGAAACAAGGGCAAATGTCCAGACTTCAAAGTATCCCTGCTTCAGGGCACTACACAATTCTCTGCCAGATAGCAGTGTAAGGCCCCTTGCAGACGAGCGTGTCCGGATTAGGTCCAGATGCGTCCCGGTGCATTGAGGCAAACCCGCGCGAGTAGGAACGCAATTGCAGTCAGTTTTGACTGCGATTGCGTTCCGATGTTCAGTTTTTATCACGCGGGTGCAATGTGTTTTGCACACGCGTGATAAAAAACTGACTGTGGTACCCAGACCCGAACTTCTTTACAGAAGTTCAGGTTTGGGTTAGTTGTAGTGTAGATTGTATTATTTCCCCTTATGACATGGTTATAAGGGAAAATAATAGCATTCTTAATACAGAATGCATAGCACAATAGGGCTGGAGGGGTTAAAAAAATATCAATAATAATTTAACTCACCTTAATCCACTTGTTCACGCAGCCGGCATCTTTTCTGTCTTGTTCTGTGAGGAATAGGACCTTTGATGACATCACTACGCTCATCACATGGTCCGTGTTCATGATTCATCACTATGGTGGATTAAGGTGAGTATTTTTTAACCCCTCCAGCCCTATTTTACTTATATACTTACCATGTTATAAGGGAAAATAATAATGATCGGGTCTCCATCCCGATCGTCACCTAGCAACCGTGCGTGAAAATCGCACCGCATCCGCACTTGCTTGGCAAGGATGAGAGTTAAGCCCTCTTGGTGCACTATCCTGCTAAAGTCTCTCTCTGTAGAATCTATTACAGGTGAATTTACTTTTGCAATTATACCTATGATGCACATATCTGCATACAGGCTGAATGATACGACTGGCCAGGTCGTTCCTTAATTGTGTAGCGTGTCCCAACTGTAGTCTATCCATAGCAGCAAAGTCTGTATTGCCCTCAACCAGGGATGCACCTAGCCTTTCTGCTGCCTGAGGCGAAAATTGAAATGGGGCCTGCCCCTTGCCAAATTCCCAACCTAACCTCTTCCCTCTGAACATTTTATACAGCACTACAAAACATACAGGGTAGCACAGCACCACATACTTCATACATCCAGTGAAGTCTCCTCTAATGTAGATATTCTCTTTCGTCATCTTGTCCTTCAGACCAGACTGCCCTGATTTCTGTCACCCATGTCTCGTCTCTGCAGAGTTTGACAATCAGAAATCTTAGCTTCCTACTTTTCCATCATCCTCCCACCTTCTGAATACCCCATCCTGCCACCCTCAGTACTGTGCTCACTGTGCTCCCCAATACTATACTGCAGAAAAAGATAATCTACCAGAAAATATTAGTATCACACTTATAGCACCCCCTTCAATAATTATTGGCACATAAGACCCAAAAAATAACTGCGCCCAGCAAATAGTGTTCCGGAATAAAATTACCCTATATAGTGCCCCCAGTAGATGCCCCCATAATTCTCCATCCCCCACCTTCCCGATTTTGACCAAACAGCATAGTACCATAGTACATAACATAGTACATAAGGCCGAAAAAAGACATTTGTCCATCCAGTTCGGCCTGTTATCTTGCAAGTTGATCCAGAGGAAGGCAAAAAAAAAAAATGTGAGGTAGAAGCCAATTTTATAGTGTCAAATGAAAAAAAATAAACACATATACTTACCTCCATGCGGCTGTCAGCTATGTGGTGCAGTCCTCTTCCAGCCTATGTCCCGTTCTGTAGGCTGCCCGGCTTAGGCAACACGATGATAAGGACTAGAGATTAGCGAATCAAAGCTGACGAAGTGGAATTCGTTTAAAATTTCAGGAAAAATTTGATTCGCAACGAATGCTAATTTCCTCACGCTTCATGGTAACGAATTGCAATTTTCCTAAAATGGGAACGTTAGCTTAACTGGGGGCATTACAAGGGGGTATGTTTTGCACATTATAAGGATAATTATTTCTACTGGGGGGTATTATGGTGGGCTTTATTACTCCCCCATGGCATGACCCCCTAGTAGCAGCACCAGGCTCTCCCTGCTCTGATATCCCTCTGCCCTTTCTCCAAATCCTTATTATTAAATCTTTCTCATTAGGATAAAACACAACATCAGCTCCACCGAGCCCCCGGCCAAAGTGTGGAAATGGTGCCCGAGATCCCCAAGGGCCAAGCCAAGAAATTGTAAGTTTTCATGTGAAATATGTTTATGTTATGCACATATAGCCTACACTGTGCCCCACAATATACAGTATACCTCTACACTGTGTAGGGGTTATACTGTTTATTGTACAGCATGGCGCAGGAGTTATATTGTCCGGCATGGTGTAACCTCCATACATTTTATGTACAGTATACAGTAATCGGCCTTGCCATCTATGCTTTGAATCTGGTTTTATATGTTACTTGGTTTTTGTACATTTACTTGCGTGTGCTAGTTGAGACCTGCTGTGATTGAGTTTTAGTCATTTATTAAATGCTAACATGAATTTTTTTTGGTTTTGCACATTATTGATGATTGTATTTCATGACTACTCTTCTAAGGGTATTGCCTTCCTTTATACTGCAGTTCTCCTGTACCACTCTGCCTGCGACTTTTAGCAGTTTAAGCAGTAGTTTATGATTTTCTTTTGCTCTCAATAAATCTTGTGTTAAGCATAAAAAAAAAAAATAATAATATGGTGAGACGGTTGCAAGAACTCTTCTGATATGATTTCATCGAGCAGTTTTGATGGGGGGGGAGTTTTTTTGACACTCGCCCTCAGAGAAATTTTACCTAGAAACTGCACTGACTCTAGGAAGGCAGGATCACCCAGATTGACATGCCTGCATGCAGCCAATAAGCAGCCAGCCAGCCCTGTGATGTCACAGCCCTATAAATACAGCAGCCATTTTAGATTCTGCCATTTTCCAGCGTTCAGAGTGCAGGGACAGACATGTAGAGGCACTAGGGACAGCTATTGGAACAACCTCTCTGCTTAAAAAATTAAATAAAAAAGGATTTATAAGTGCGGGGAAAGGATAGGGAGGAATCATTTCACAGCATCTTAGTTTGCAGGGAGAAACATCAGAAGGCGCTAGGGACATTGATAGGAAAGTGATTTACAAGTGCAGGGAACGATTATTTGGGGATCCAAATAGTCATTAGACAGCTCAGTAATTCCAGCTTTTTGTTATTGGACTGCAAGTGTTATGTTAGAAAGCCATTAGTGGCTTATATCTTATTATCTTATGCAGTTATTTCTGTTGAAAGCGTATAGGGGCGTATTACAGTGCAACAAGAAAAATGTATATGCACTGTTGCAATTATCTCTGGTCAAAGCATATAGGGGCTTATTACAGTAAAAAACGAAAAATATATTCTCAGTGCATTTCTGCAGTTAATTCTGGTGAAAGCGTATAGGGGCATATTTCAGTAAAATAAGGAAAATATATACGCACTGCACTATTTAATTTTTTTCTGGTTAAAGTGTATAGTGACCTATTTAATTCAAACTTTTGCAGTTATTTCTGTTAAAAGCTTATAGAGGCGTATTACATTAAAAAAATAAAAATATATACGCCTGCACAGTTGCAGTTATTTCTGGTGAAAGCGTATAGGGGCGTATTTTAGTAAAATAAGAAAAATATATACGCACTGCACTGTTGCAGTTATTTCTGGTGAAAGCGTATAGGGGCGTATGTCAGTAAAATAAGAAAAATATATATGCACTGCACTGTTGCAGTTATTTCTGTTGAAAGCGTATAGGGGCGTATTTCATAAAAAAAAGGACAAATATATATGCACTGCACTGTTGCAGTTATTTCTGGTGTAAGCGTATAGGGGCCTATTTCAGTAAAAAAAGAAAAATTTATACACACTGCACTATTTAATTGTTTTCTGGTTAAAGCGTATAGTGGACTATTTCATTCCAACAAGAAATATACTGTATATTCTCAGTTCACTTCTGCAGTTTTTTCTGTTGAAAGCGTAGTGGGGCTTATTACAGTAAAAAAAGAAAAACATATACGCATTTCACTGGTGCACGTATTTGTGGCAAAAGGGTTTAGTGGCCTATTTCAGTACAGAAAGAAAAATATATACGATACTTCACTGGTGCATTTATTTCTGCTGAAAGCGTTTACTGGCCTATTTCAGTAGAAAAAGAAAAATATATTCTCAGTTCACGTCGGTGGTTATACAGACGTGGACAAAATTGTTGGTACCCTTTGGTCAATGAAAGAAAAAGTCACAATGGTCACAGAAATAACTTTAATCTGACAAAAGTAATAATAAATTAAAATTCTATAAATGTTAACCAATGAAAGTCAGACATTGTTTTTCAACCATGCTTCAACAGAATTATGTAAAAAAATAAACTCATGAAACAGGCATGGACAAAAATGATGGTACCCCTAGAAAACACAGAACATAATGTGACCAAAGGGACATGTTAATTCAAGGTGTGTCCACTAATTAGCATCACAGGTGTCTACAACCTTGTAATCAGCCATTGGGCCTATATATATGGCTCCAGGTAATCACTGTGTTGTTTGGTGATATGGTGTGTACCACACTCGACATGGACCAGAGGAAGCAAAGGAAAGAGCTGTCTCAAGAGATCAGAAAGAAAATTATAGACAAGTATGTTAAAGGTAAAGGCTATAAGACCATCTCCAAGCAACTAGATGTTCCTGTGAGTACAGTTGCACATATTATTCATAAGTTTAAGATCCATGGGACTGTAGCCAACCTCCCTGGACGTGGCCGCAGGAGGAAAATTGATGACAAATCTAAGAGACGGATAATCCGAATGGTAACAAAAGAGCCTAGAAAGACTTCTAAAGAGATTCAAGGTGAACTTCATGCTCAAGGAACATCAGTGTCAGATCGCACCATCCGTCGTTGTTTGAGCCAAAGTGGACTACATGGGAGACGACCAAGGAGGACACCATTGTTGAAAACGAATCATAAAAAAGCAAGACTGGAATATGCCAAACTACATGTTGACGAGACAAAAATCGAAGTTTTTGCCAAGGCACATCAGCTGTATGTTCACAGACGAAAAAATGAAGCATATCAAGAAAAGAACACTGTCCCTACTGTGAAACATGGAGGAGGCTCTGTTATGTTCTGGGGCTGCTTTGCTGCGTCTGGCACAGGGTGTCTTGAATCTGTGCAGGGTACAATGAAATCTCAAGACTATCAAGGAATTCTAGAGAGAAATGTACTAGCCAGTGTCAGAAAGCTTGGTCTCAGTCGCAGGTCATGGGTCTTGCAACAGGACAATGACCCAAAACACACCGCTAAAAACACCCAAGAATGGCTAAGAGGAAAAAATTGGACTATTCTAAAGTGGCCTTCTATGAGCCCTGACCTCAATCCTATTGAGCATCTTTGGAAGGAGCTGAAACATGCAGTCTGGAAAAGGCACCCTTCAAACCGGACACAACTGGAGCAGTTTGCTCATGAGGAGTGGGCCAAAATACCTGCTGAGAGGTGCAGATGTCTCATTGACAGTTACAGGAAGCGTTTGATTGCAGTGATTGCCTCAAAAGGTTGCGCAACAAAATATTAAGTTAGGGGTACCATCATTTTTGTCCATGCCTGTTTCATGAGTTTATTTTTTTACATAATTCTGTTGAAGCATGGTTGAAAAACAATGTCTGACTTTCATTGGTTAACATTTATAGAATTTTAATTTATTATTACTTTTGTCAGATTAAAGTTATTTCTGTGACCATTGTGACTTTTTCTTTCATTGACCAAAGGGTACCAACAATTTTGTCCACGTCTGTATGTGTTGAAAGCATGGCTGGGAGTCAGCAGGGTGACAGCAGTGGGAGGTCGGGAGCCACACGTGCCGGGGTAGAGCACCTGCTTCGCAGCAGCCTACCTTCCCGGGAAGTAGTGGTGCAGGGGTTCACGGAAGTAGCGGCTGTAGCAGTCAGTCAGTGCGGCGGTTATATGTGTTATTTTGTATTTCAGTAAAAAAAGAAAAATGCATTCGCAGTTCATGTCGGCAGCAGTTATATGTGTTGAAACCGTTTAGTGGCCTATTTCAGTACAAACAGAAAAATGCTTTCTCAGTTCACGTTGGCGGTTATATGTGTTTAGTGCTATAAAATTCTAAATGAAAGGTTGGAGGGCACTCAGATCTCTAGAGTGCATTATATTTCTATTAAAATATATTTATTATTAAAATTTAAATTAAGGGTCAGCAACATTCAGAAAAAAGCCGCCGGGAAGCAGAGATTCCTGCAACATAGCAAGCTTCCACGGAGTGGTAACGTACATACCATTATATTCAAGCGTGGCTATATGTGTTCCGAACTGTCACAATTGCGAACCCTATTTTGTACTCAGCTATATGGAATTCACACTCAGCTTCATTAAGCTTGCCACATAAACTTTGTACTCAGCCATACTGAGTTTATTATACTAACTTTGTACTCAGCTATACGGAATCTGCCACATCTTGCATTCAGCTACATCGTGCCCACCATATTCATCTTTGTATTCAGCTATACTGGGCCTGTCGAAAAAGACTATAAGTCTATTATAGCTTTGTTGTTGAATCATACGATTAACTATCTGCAAAAAGGACTTCAGTGTTGCTGCCGATAATTCAAAGGGTTGACCTTATGATCATTAACTTATATGTTTTAATTTTACCACTTTTTATTAATTTTATTGTTATTTTTATTGATGTGGATTTGTGAGCCAACATTCAGTAACCTTTTGGCATATTTAGCCAATGATAGCGGACCATCATTAGCATAGGAAGCTGGGTGTTTACATTATTTACATTTTCTCCACAAATCGATAACGGGTGTATCGAGGAGTATGCACCTTTTTGTATTTGTTATAACTTTTGGGGAATATACACCCCTAATTGAATAGTATAGGTGGAATAGGAGATTATAGTCTGAAAACACTGCATTGCAGATACATCACATAGTGTGTACCGTTGCACCAATTTCCATAGGGACTATTGAAATTAGAATATATTGTATTGTATTTGTGCGTACCACATTTTATGCTTGTTTCTAGATGTTGTTGACCCTTAATTTTAATTTTAGCAATAAATGTATTTTAATAGGAATATAACGCACTATATCTCCCTATGAAATATAGAGATCTGAGTGCCCTCCAACCTTTCATTTTGACTTTTGTAGCACTAATTTCATAGGGCTTTGGGTGTTGCCCTTGGAGAGAGCACCTTCCAAGATAACACCTACTGGTGATCCACTGTTATTTCATTCACTCTTCAAAGGTTATATGTGTTTAAAGCATGGCTGGGATTCAGCAGGGTGGCAGCAGTGGAAGGTCGGGAGCCAAACGTGCCTGGGGTAGAGCACCTGCTTCGCAGCAGCCTACCTAACCGGGAAGTAGCAGGGGTTCATGGAAGTAGTGGCGGTAGCAGTCAGTCACTGCGGCGGTTATAGATAGATGCCGGATGACCGGGACGCTCCATGACCTTCCCAGGAGCTGTTGTCAGGAGCAGCGGTTCATTTCTGAGACGTCCGTATAGTGTAGGGGGAATACGAAGACCCTTTCCATCTCCGTGCTCCGTTATATGTGGTAAAATCTTTATTTAAGTATTTTGGTGGAAAAATAAATTTTATTCAGCGTTCAGCGCTGCACTTATATGCGTTAAAATCTTTTGTGAATTATTTCGGTCGAAAAACAAATTTCATTCAGTGTTCAGCGCTGCAGTTATATGTGGTAAAATCGTTTGTGACTTATTTCGGTGGAAAAAAAATATTGTATTCAGCGTTAAGTGCTGCACTTATATGCGGTAAAAATTTTTGTGAATTATTTTGGTGGAAAAACAAATTTCATGCAGCATTTAGCGGTGCAGTTACATGTGGTAAAAGTCAGTTGGCCGCTGCCTATCTGCGCCATCGTCCATCCTCTCGCAGGTCTGACCGGGGGGAAGGGGGCACATTCCACTGCCATGGTTGCTGGGGAGGGGTGGGGTGGCAGGAGCAGTACCAGCTATATCAGCAGCAGCCTGAGTCTACAGTCGCTGATTAGTAGCTTTCTTCACCTGCATAGTGAAGAAACTACTCACCAGCAGCAGCAGGTAGACCTGGAGCAAGACCTGAATCAGCAGGTGGTGGCATACTTGGACAGCACTCTGCCACCCCACATTGAAGATCCGCTGGACTACTGGGTAGCCAAACTTGATTTGTGGCCATAACAAGCAGAGTCTGCCCTGCAAAAGCTGTCTTGTCCGGCTAGTAGTGTGGCATCAGAGCGGGTGTTTAGTGCGGCGGAGGCCATAGTTACCCCAAAGAGAACTTGCCTGTCCACCCAAAATGTGGAGAGACTGATCTTTGTCAAGATGAATCAGGCGTGGATCAGTCAGGATTTCCAAACACCAATTCCTAAAGCATCAGACTAAATCATCCATGATGCTACACCAACACTTTGATAAAAGAAACCGGTTTCTTCTGACTACCTGTCTGAACTACTACTCTGATGCTGCAACCGACCTGATGCCATACATCTGATGCCAAGTGCTCCTTCTTGCACCCACCTTTGTCAGCGGGTACTGGTATTGCCACCCAGTGCACCACTCTGTTTCCAGGTCAATTTGTGGTCTCCTGATGCAGCTGCTGCTGCCATCTCCAAACGATGTCACCTTGCCACTCTGCTGCCATATTCACGCTATGTCACCTTTTCACTCTGTGATATCCTGATGCTGCTGCTGTTACTGCGCTCTCCACATTATGTCATCTTGCCACTCTGTCGCCTCGTGATGCTGCTGCTACTGCCATCTCCATACTATGTCACCTTGCCACTCTGTGGTCTCCTCATGCTGCTGCCATCTCCACACGATGTCGCTTTGCCACTCTGTGGTCGCCTCATGCTGCTGCCATCTCCACACTGTCACCTTGCCACTCTATGGTATACTGATGCTGATCCTGCCATCTACACACTATGTCACCTTGCCACTCTGTGGTCGCCTCATACTGCTGCCATCTCCACACTATGTCACCATGCCACTCTGTGGTATCCTGCTGCTGCCATATCCACACTATGTCACCTTGCCACTCTGTGGCCTCCTGATGCTGCTGCCCTCTCCACACTATTTCACCTTGTCACTCTGTGGCCTCCTGATACTGCCACTACCTCCAAACTATGTCACATTGCCACTCCGTGGCTATCTCATTCTGCTGCCATCTACACACTATGTCGCCTTGCCACTATGTGGTCTCCTGATGCTGCTGCTACTGCGATCTCCACATCATGTCACCTTGCCACTCTGTCGCCTCCTGATGCTGCTGCTACTGCCTTCTCCACACTATGTCACCTTGCCACTCTGTGGTCTCCTCATGCTGCTGCCATCTCCACACGATGCCACCTTGCCACTCTGTGGTCGCCTTATGCTGCTGCCATCTCCACACTATGTCACCTTGCCACTCTATGGTATGCTGATGATGCTGCTGCCGCCATCTACACACTATGTCACCTTGCCACTCTGTGGTCTCCTCATGCTGTTGCCATCTCCACACTATTTTACCTTGCCACTCTGTGGTATCCTGCTGCTGCCATCTCCACATTATGTCACCTTGCCACTCTGTGGTCTCCTGATGCTGCTGCCATCTCCACACTATGTCACTTTGCTACTCTGTGGTTTCCTGATGCTGCTACCATCTCCACACTATGTCACCTGGCCACTCTGTGGTATCCTGCTGATACTGCCGCCACCTCCAAACTATGTCCCTTTGCCACTCTGTGGTTTCCTGATGCTGCTGCTGCCATCTACACACTATGTCACCTTGCCACTCTGTGTTCTCCTCATGCTGCTGCCATCTCCACACTATGTCACCTTGCCACTCTGTGGTATCCTGCTGCTGCCATCTATACAATATGTCACCTTGCCACTCTGTGGCCTCCTGATGCTGCTGCCACTTCCAAACTATGTCACCTTGGCACTCTGTGGCCTCCACGTGCTGCTGCCATCTCCACACTATTTCATCTTCCCACTCTATGGCCTTCTGATACTGCCGCAACCTCCAAACTATGTCACCTTGCCACTCTGTGCTCTCCTGACGCTGCTGCTGCCATCTACACAGTATGTCACCTTGCTACTCTGTGGTCTCCTGATTAGTGATGTCTCGAATAGTTCCCGGCGAACATAGCTTGTTCGCGTTCGCCGCTGCGGGCGAACATATGCAATGTTCAGTCCGCCCCCTATACATCATCATTGAGTAAACTTTGACCCTCTACCTAACAGTCAGCAGACACATTCCAGCCAATCAGCAGCAGACCCTCCCACCTCCTGGACAGCATCCATTTTAGATTCATTCGGAATCTGCATTCACAGTGAGAGGAGGGAGAGTACTGCTGCTGCTGATTCAATAGGGAAAGCGTTAGCTAGGGCATTGTTCTGTGTCCACAGACTCATCTGCTGTAAGGACAGCATCCAGACAGCACCCCAAAAAGCCCTTTTCAGGGCTGGTACATCAGTCTGCTTTTTTTTTTTTTTCATATATATATATATTGCAGTTGCCTGGCTGCCCGTGTGTGAGAAGCTGCAGGCTCAGTCATAGACAGCACTGTGTGCACAGTGCACACCATTCATACAGGGTGTGACAGAAAATACCTTGCAGATAAAAAAAAATTCTTATATAAGTTCGGGCGGCCGGCGGCGCCCCTCATGCTGCGCCTCATGAGTCGCCTAGCGTTTGCCACTCTAAAGAATCTCCGGCCGCCGGCTCAGTGCTGTGCAGCCTGCCTGCGCCTGCTGTGTCTGCTTTCTGCTGTTGTTAATGTAGCGTGGCCGAGCTCTGTTCGGTCCGCGGTACAGGGGCTTTTGTTTCCTGTACCCGGCCGGACTGACAGGAAGTGCTCGCTTAGTGTGCACTTCCTTTCAGTCCAGCCGGGTACAGGAAACAAATGCTCCTGTACCGCGGACCGAACAGAGCTCGGCCACGCTACACTAGAGGTGACAAGGGGGGGGGGGGGAATGAGAGTGACAAGGGAGGGAGGGTAGAATGAGAGCGACAAGAGGGGGGTAGAATGAGAGTGACAAGGGAGGGGGGTTAGAATGAGAGTGACAAGGGAGGGGGTGTAGAATGAGAGTGACAAGGAAGTGGGTGTAGAATGAGAGTGACAAGGGGGGTAGAATGAGAGCGACAAGGGAGGGGGGTAGAATGAGAGTGACAGGGGGGGTAGAATGAGAGTGACAAGAGAGGGGGTGTAGAATGAGAGTGACAAGGGAGGGGGTGTAGAATGAGAGTGACAAGGGAGGGGGGGTAGAATGAGAGTGACAAGGGAGGGGGTAGAATAAGAGTGACAAGGGAGGTGGGTAGAATGAGAGTGACAAGGGAGGGGGGGAAGAGAGTGACAAGGGAGGGGGGGAAGAGAGTGACAAGGGAGGGGGGGGGGGAAGAGAGTGACAAGGGAGGGAGGGGGGGGAAGAAGAGAGTGACAAGGAGTCCCCAGAGCCAGAGCCACAATGCCAGCACTAAGAGAATATGCCTATTCTTGTCCGCTATTGTTGACAAGAATAGGACATGTTCTATTTTTTTCAGGATCGGAATTGCGGATCCGGGTCCGCAATTCTGGATCGGGGCCGCACGTCGTGCGGCCCCATAGAAATGTATGGGTCCGCAATTCCGTTCCGCAAAAAGAGACAGCTACAAGAAGCTGGATTAACCGTACGGGAAACATAGCAGTTCTTTTAATTTAAAAGCTGAGAAAGGGGTGGAACATGATATGGGCAGATCATCTGATAAGGAAGGGGCGGCAATTTTTATCTTGCCTAGGGCGGCAAAAATCCTTGCACCGGCCCTGGTTGGCTCATAGAGGGTGGACTCTATAATTGGGGGCCCCGCCAATGATACTTACTGTGTATGCTCTGATGTTTTGGCTGAAGTGGTGGTATCTCATATAATGCTGCAGCCAATCACTGGCTTATGTGGCGCACAGCACAAGACCACAGTGTATATGGGACATCACCATTGCATCCAAATCAATATGTCACAGCTGGTAGCTCAGTGAATAGTTGACCCAGTGATGTGCCGCTCTGATGAATTACATGTCTAGCCAGTTATTGGTTGCAAAGGCACATGTGACCCTCATGCATTCTGGAAGCTGACAAGCAGGGATCGGAGCTCGGTGGACCAAGGAGCTGGACCCAAGCAGATGGGACCAGATAAATATGCTTCTCTCCATAGGGATGGGGAACCACCCAAAAAGTGATTCAAATTTGGAAACCCCTTTAATATGTATAGCTGGCGGAAAGGAGAAAGAGAGCCAAATACAATTCAGGAGGGATGTGTTTTTAATAAAAAATAAAATAAAACACAAGAACAAAGGACCACAATCCCAAATTAATTGGGGTTTAAGATCAGAAGCAATGACAGAAAATATAATTGTACTGAAAGATCTTCCACAGATGTGGTTGAAAATCTACAGTATGTGAATATAGACCTGCCTGGGATACACAGATACACATATATATCTATCCTATGAGAAAAATAATAATGAAATCATATAAGGCCATGTAGACGGGCCATGGAGTATTTTTCTGACGTCAACTGAACCAGATGGGAGCAGCAGTGCTTACTGGCTTCTGTGGACAGAGGTTCTGAAAAATAGTGACAAAGGGGGACATTTACTAGTCTATTTATGCCACTTTTGTGGCGTAAATAGGTCACAAATTTTATGATATGTCAGTTGTTAAAATTTGTGACTTTTCCCTTCTCACGACACTTTTCAAAAGCGGGCGTGGTGTGGGTGGGGAAGCAGGCGGGCTCATTTATCATTTTTCACGTCAGTTTTTGGTGTGGAAAATTCCTTAAATCTATACTAGCAAGAGGGCTGGAGTAGAGAGAAGTCTGTTACATGGCCTGCCGGACAAAGAGCCAAACTTATGTAGAGTCCTGCACCTCTACATAACTTTGACAATTCCTATGGCATCACAGAGGGACTTGAGACCAGTGTAGAAAATGTCTGTCTTAATAAATGTCCCCCAAAGTATTTACCCGGAATGTTGTTTATAGGGAAATACACTCACCTAAAGAATTATTAGGAACACCATACTAATACGGTGTTGGACCCCCTTTTGCCTTCAGAACTGCCTTAATTCTACGTGGCATTGATTCAACAAGGTGCTGATAGCATTCTTTAGAAATGTTGGCCCAGATTGATAGGATAGCATCTTGCAGTTGATGGAGATTTGAGGGATGCACATCCAGGGCACGAAGCTCCCGTTCCACCACATCCCAAAGATGCTCTATTGGGTTGAGATCTGGTGACTGTGGGGGCCATTTTAGTACAGTGAACTCATTGTCATGTTCAAAAAACCAATTTGAAATGATTCGAGCTTTGCTGGAAGTAGCCATCAGAGGATGGGTACATGGTGGTCATAAAGGGATGGACATGGTCAGAAAGAATGCTCAGGTAGCCCATGGCATTTAAACGATGGCCAATTGGCACTAAGGGGCCTAAAGTGTGCCCAGAAAACATCTCCCACACCATTACCCCACCACCACCAGCCTGCACAGTGGTAACAAGGCATGATGGATACATATTCTCATTCTGTTTACGCCAAATTCGGACTCTACCATTTGAATGTCTCAACAGAAATCGAGACTCATCAGACCAGGCAACATTTTTACAGTTTTCAAAAGTCCAATTTTGGTGAGCTCATGCAAATTGTAGCCTCTTTTTCCTATTTGTAGTGGAGATGAGTGGTACCCGGTGGGGTCTTCTGCTGTTGTAGGTCACCTTTCTTTCCCATTCTGACATTTAGTTTGGAGTTCAGGAGATTGTCTTGACCAGGACCACAACCCTACATGCATTGAAGCAACTGCCATGTGATTGGTTGACTAGATAATCGCATTAATGAGAAATAGAACAGGTGTTCCTAATAATTCTTTAGGTGAGTATATTTTAATTATATGTGCTAAAAGAAAAGTCTGAAGAAGCTTACAAAAAATTCCACCAGTGTCAACTAAATTAGGGCCACATACAAAAGGTCCTCCACATTGCCTTTGCATTACAACTATTCCTAATTCCTATTTCTAATTCCAGTAGTTTTCGTGAGCATGGATATTTCTACATATAGATTGCAGTGGTTGTCCTGATACAAGAACTTCTCAAATGGATGCATTTTCTATCACAGTCACCATCCTGGGACGGGCTATCCACTAGTTTTTTTTTATATGGTGGTGGAGAGCAGAATTAGCTTGTAAATATAGAGATGGGGGCATTAACTTCCCGACATGCAGAAAATGATCAATTATTTATGAGAAACTTCATTTCAGCTCTGTTCCTTCACAAGAGGACATTTTTATATTTCTCCCTCGCAATAATAAACTATATTAGTCCAAACCATGGGAAGAAACACCCATCATCAATGTACAGACTGGCGAATCCTTCATCTTGGCAGGATAGTCCCACTCTTTACTATGGCAACCTGAGAAGTTTCTCACCTTGGCAATATGCCCCAAGTTTCTGGATGGATAAGGGAAGTCCTTCCAAGATGTATTCACTCATCAACACGCTACGGGTGGGACAGGAACCTTCAACTTCTTGGGTCTTGGGCAGGGAGCCAGCTTGTAGGCTTTGTTTCTAAAGATGAAGCAAAGAAATGGCTATTAATCCTAATGCCTAGATGGTGCAAGAATCTCATCTATTACAGAAAGGCCATATAAATAACCCTTTATTGCAAATTGTTTGTAGTTGTTTTGTACTTTTTACCTAAAACTTGAATTATCACACAAAGTTTTTTCTCCCACAAACTGTAGAAGCAGAAAACCATATATACCACTTATTTAAAAAAAAACTAATAAATACAGTATACAGTACCCCAGACCAGGATATCTGAAAATTTGTTTTGTTATTTAATGTTATGTCATTTTATGCCACGTATATTCCCACTTTGGTTATGTATGGAAGTGATAGAGTTAACCAACTCTGACAAAGCCTCTGCAAGAAGTTGTGTGAGGATCCTGATCTGCCCCTAGCTTAGTTTAGTTAGTTGATTGTTAGTAGAGGGCGAGAGAGAAAGGTGTTACGTGTACTGTTCAAAGGACTGGACCAAGGATCCAGAGAATCACCTTCTTTGAGAAATATCCACTGAAGAAAATAAATCAAAATTTCTACAGTACTCAAGAAAAAGAGAAAAATAAATGAGAGAGCCAAGAAGGTCGAGAATCTGCATGGCCATTGGAGTAACATTCATCTCATTATCACAAAGGCAGGATTACAGTGAAAGATAAAACCTACTGTTTATATAGATAACACAGGATCCACTATTCATAGTAAGTGATGTCAAAGGTCACAGCCTCCCCCTCCCTGCACAATGACAGGTCACAGAGCATGCCCCCAACACTCTCCCATGAAAGGCAATGAGTCATCTCCAGATTCCTATGGTCCTAGTGGCTGCTGAATGTTGTTAAAGTGGTTGTCTCACTTCAGCAAGTGTGATTTATCATGTAGAGAAAGTGAATACAAGGCACGTACTAATGTATTGTGAATTTCCATATTGCCTCCTTTGTTGGCTTGATTCATTTTTCTATCACATTATACACGGCTCATTTCTATGGTTATGACCACCCTGCAATCCTTCAGTGCTGGTCATACTTGCACACTATAGGAAAAAGCTCCGGCCTATTTGGTTGCCAGAACTGTGGGAGCGCACATAGACTAGTGCTTTTTCCTATAGCGTGCAAGCACGACCACTGCTGCTCGATTGCAGGGTGGTCATAACCAAGAAAATAAGCAGTGTATAATATTATTAAAAAAAAGAATGAAGCCAGCAAAGGAAGCAATATGGATAATCAAAATACATTAGTAAGTGTTTTATTTTAACTTCCTCTACATAATAAAGGCTATTTGCTGAAGTGAGACAACCCCTTTAAGAGCAACTCAAGCAAGATGGTTGCCTCTGTAATCATGCACATGAATAAAATAGAAAAAAAGCTACCTTCACAAAATAGATAAAAAATTAAAAATATATATATTTAGAAGTATCTAATCCTAATTAGTTTTTTTTTTTTTAATTACACAAACCTTTAAGTGTGCAACTATCCTGCTTTACAATAATTTTCCAGATTTTTTACCTGAGCCTCATTGGAGACAGTCGCAATGCTTGCAATGCTGCCCTGAAAAGCCAGAAGAGGAGATGTAAATATTGGTTCAGGACAAGAAGACATCACTCGCTGGCCTACACCTAACCCATGGTTTGATGTTCAGACGTTTTCCACCACCAAAAGAAACATAAAAAAAAAAAGAGAAAAGCAGATGAACTAAACATGAAACAAAAGGCTCAGCGCGGGGAAGGCCATGTTTGCACATTTCATTTTGAAATATTGTTCATAAAAGACCTTCTTTCTTCTCTCCGGCTTTTGTCTCTGCTCTTGTAAATTCACTTTTATCTTTGCTCGGCCCTTTTTTTTTTTCTCCCTGATTGCTTCTTAAGGACGGTCCGTTAGCTCCTTACATGATTTACATGTCCTCATTTGTTTACCTTATCTTTTATTTCCCTTTCAATTTTCTCTTCTCTATTCAGAGCCGACAAATAGCAGGAAACATGAAGGCTTCTTTCTAAGAATCAGATCACGCTCCGTTCCCTGTGGCATATGGATATCTTCCTTTCAAGGGGCTGGAGCAGCCAGGTGAACATCTGTTGCTCAGTGCTTTTTTTTTTTTTATCTAAATGGGCAGCAAGAACTCTGATAAAGTCAGCTTAAGAAAAGAGATTAAGCCGGTCCCCTGCAAGAACTGAATCATTTTTCCCCACATGTCTGGGCCCACCATGGCGCAATTGTTTATGCCTTGTGCTGGGCCTGTACCTCTGACACCATTATTCTTTGCCAAACTCAACATTTGTTTTGAGGCATCTTTGGAGCCTAAAAAAAAAACAGGCCATCTTCTCCAGGTATTTTTATGGTACTTTATATGGGAATAAATATGTGAATATGAGCCAAAAATAATACATTGGCAGTGTTTTCAATCCTTATTTGCATTAATTATGTGTGGTCTACATGGTGTTTGCAAGAAGTAGCCATCTGTATACCATTCAACACAGATGCAGCCCACGATGACACTGGAAGGATATATGTGGTAGATGGTGCAATAGTGTTACAGATGCCTCCACAATGAAGTACCTGCCACAGGTACCCTAGAACAGAGTGCTGGCCACTGTTGACTCCATAAACATGCCAGAAGCTCCCCAATAATAGAGTCCCTGTCACATCAGCTCCTATAATAGTGCAGCGCACCGGACCTCAGGAAAGGAGGTTGTTTGGAGAGGATGGGAGTAGTAGCAGTGAAAGTTAGAGTTATCATAGTCCTCACAGTGGCTAATCCCTCTTCCTGGCACTTCTCCAAGCTGTGCTTGGAGGGGCACAACCCTTCTTCCACTCAGAGCACACCCTGGACTTTTGGGTTCTCCTGCCTGGTGGTGGCTAGGGTGCCCCTGATGCTAGGTGGATAAGTAGCAGAGTGTAATGCAGGAGAGCAGGCATAGGGCCATCGGATGGATGGGGTAGTCAATGACCAGAGTAGCTAATTGGCTATAATTAGGCTTGAGCGAATTGAGCTTCGGATCACATATCCAAAGTCCATTCATTCAAAAACGTTGTTGGAAATCCTGTTTCCATAGAGCATTAAAATGTATGGGCTCCGTGGAGGAAAACGTAATCTTCAGTAAATAACGACAGTCTTGCTATCTGCTTACGTAAAAACATTTTAAAATAGGAATCCTAAGTGGGCTTTGGTCCCGAGGTACCAGCAAGGGCCGAACTCTACTTCGGATTCCTATTTTAAAATGATTTTAAAGATAGGAATACCGAAGTTATTTTCTGAAGTCTCGCGCAACTTCGGGGGCGAGACAAAGTTTTCCTGCACGGAGCCAATATATTTAAATTTTGTACTGAGAAGGCATTTCAAACTAAGTTTTTGAACAAATTGATTTCGGATCTACGATCCGAAGCTTGATTCACTCAAGCTTAGTTATAAAGAATAAAGCCTCGTTTAATGAGTAGATGAGGGGAATTGTAGTACAGGTCTCCTGGCGGGGTAATGGGTGTAGAACACGTGAAGCCCATAGCAAACAAGAGGATCCACTACTCTGATAACCCATATATCAGTAGCTGCATGGATTGCATCCCAAAAGTGGGATAGGGATATATGCAGTAGGTATAGTTCTGAGGTATATTACACAGTAGACTTTTCCCAAAGGCTGCATATAGGCAGTAGCAATGATGGTAGTAATACTCCCTGAGTCTCCCTCTCTCAATATATTTTGAAATCTTAACAAATAAACACAGGCATGCAATTCCATTCTCATTAACACATTCTGCAGGTCCCAGTCTGCAAGGTACAGAACTTAGATGCGGATGGCCAATCCATCTCAAAAGAAGTGGAGGATGCCAGAGGCAATTAACCTTTTCCACATGCAGTAAAGTCTGTTACCATAAACGTGTCTTTACCTTACTGCCTCTGTCCAGCACAGCCTTTTTAGTCATTTTCAACCATCTATGAATGCCTGTTCTCAATATCTCAGTGGTAGTCTTTCAGTTCTGTTGCTTCTCCAGCAGCTTTTTCTCTCAGTGATGAAGGTTCCCTAGACTAGCCATAGTTGCTAGCAGCTCCCACACTTCCTTACTTCAGGCCTGCTCTGCCAAGACTCCTAAGTAAGTTGATAGGTCCAACCTATCACCACAAAGCTGTCAGTTAACTATTTGCTGCCTATCCATCACCTTTTGACATTTACAGCACACAAAAAAGAATATTTTAACTATTTAAGTACTGTGGCAAAAAAAAGGTTTTAACTGCAATAGCATATCTGCTACAGATGCCTTTGTAAAAGTCAAATAAATATACATAATAAAAACATCTTTTGCACCACATATATTCTTATTTCATAGGGGGGCTGCAACCAAGTTGAAGGGTGCATAATGCCCATCAAAATCAATGAGTCAATTTACATGACCGATTTTCGTGTTGATCCCTTCCGAGAAAAGTGCAACATGCACAATCTTGTTCCATTTTTTTCCACAAGACTCCTTCACTCAAATGGCCGCCAAATTCAGTTAAAAACTGATCATCAACTTCATCATCTGGAACACAGATGAGTTTTCTATCGTCCATCTCAATAAGCCTCAAGGGCAGTGGAGAGGTTCGAAATGCGTCAGGGGATGTATACTAACAGTATTATATAAGTACTTAATAAATTCCATTATTTAAAATTTATGGTCGTGGGCATTTTTTTTACCTTTCGAGATGCTTCTGACAATGACCTTGCCAAACACACATGCACTAATAACACTATGTCTCCCACAGATGGTGCTAAATTAATGTACCAAATTAGTGTCCCCATCAGAGATGCCCAAATAAATATATGTCTGCCACAGATGCCGCCAAATCAGTGTACCTACAACAGTAACAAGATGGTGGCTTAATGGATATCAATGTTGGGGGCGTCCTGGGTTCCAGTCTTGCTTGAGAAACATCTATATCAATTTTTTTTATGTTCTCCCGATGTTTATCTGGGTTCCCTCTGGGTACTCTGATTTTCTTCAAAAATATGCTCAAGGTTTAATTGGCTCCTTATGAATTTATGAAATTGAGCCCTTGCGGGTGTAATCTCAGAATACGATTGTGATGATTGTCGGAGAAGCAGAGGTAAGCAGATGAAAGACCGCTGCACTTCTGAAATGTTTCATATCAGCAGATATTAGAGGATGTAACATAAGACCAAAACTCAATGCATGGTTTGTGCTAGTAAATGCATTGGAAGCTAGATTTGCTGGAGGTCCCTCCGTATTCCACTTTTGGAATGCAGTCCATACAGCTACTTATGGGTTATCAGAGTAGTGGATCTTTTTGTTTGCTACACTGATTACCCCCGTGGACTTTTCCACAGTGTTACTTATTTGGAGTAGCCTCTGCTAGCAGTTTTGAGGAGACAGAATACGTTGTCATCAGACAGATTAAGTTCTTGCAACACAAGGATTAGGCAGCAGGTTAGGGGAGGTGGTAGGCAGGAGTTTAAGGTAAGGAACAAGGCACATCAATACCAGGAATCACAGTAGGGAAAATACCTTAGCACTGGTGTTGGACCCTTAGGAAATCTGATGAGGGAGAGGACCCCAAAGAAAGAAGCTTACTAAGTAGCAAAATAAATTGTAGTGTTGCATAGCCACAGAACACAGAAAAAGTTAATCTTGCTTTATTTACAGCAGTTGGGTGTGGTTGAGTTGGATTTGCAAATCTGACCAGGAGAAATCCTATCCTATCAGCAGGGAAGACATGTTCTGCCTCAACAGAAATGATGGGTGGTGAGCATGACAGCTATGCACTGTAGTGGTGGCTTTACATGCGTATACCCTTTCTACTGAAGTCTATGAATGTTATGGAGACTTACTTTTCTCAGCTGGATACAATAACTCAACGAACGGTCATCAGGGAGGATGGGTGGTGGACGCTTCTAGATATTCATGGAGGTTGAGACTCCATTACATGTACCATATGTGCTTTCTCTTGCTCACATAAGCCAAGAGACGTCTAACAGTCACATAACAGAGGATTTAAATCAGGGACCACCTCACTCATTTGATAATTTGATTGAATCAATATGGGCTGAAGTTCCCAGTCCACTAATGTCACAATAGGTTCTATGGATATGAGTGATAGTCTCTTGACCAAACCCTTCAAGTCAACTCAAGATGGAAAGTAAATGATTATTACAGGTGGGGATACTCCATGTCCAAAAGACATGGTCCATTATTTGAGAGGCTTGAGTATTGGTTAACTGTATGTCATTGGACGTGCATCAAAACATTTTATTTTGCAATTTCGGAGACAATAAAAGCTCATATTATATAACCAAAAAGAGAAGGGGCATCTCTGTGGAACAATACATTTTCCTGTACAGACACTGAATGTAATGGATCAAAGGAAATTGCAATGATGTTTTATGTTAATGTCTGCCAGATCTTTCTAAAGAAAACCTCTTCTGTTCGAATGTGAACTAAGGAGTCTTTACAAACAAAGCCGAGCAGCCTTCCAAATCTTTGATCTCCTTTCTGCATCCTCTTTATTTGCAAAATGAAGAACCAACTAATACATTATATGAACAACATACAATTACCACTGAATTGCCCCTGCACAGAGTTCCTTTATTAATATTCTTTAACCTCTTCTTGGCCACAGGTCCAACAAAGATGTCTTAGGATAAAATGTAGTGAAAAAGCAAAAAAAAAGGTATAATAATGCCTTCAGAGGCATTTCGTTATTCATTCTGTCATAATACAATTCTACGGGCTGCAAAACGGATCCGTTTTGCAGCCCATAAAATTCTATTATGACGGAATAAATAACGGAATGCCTCTAAAGGCATTCCGTTATGCATTCCATCATAGAATTGCATTATGGTCTGTGGTAATGGAATCCATAACGCAATTCACCTTTTACCCCCAAACAAATTGTGAACAAATTTCAAAATATGAAATTCGCTCATCTCTAATGGTTACCTCCAAGAAAACACATGCAGTCATTATTGCTTTGCATCAAACGGGCTTCACAGAAAAGGGCAGCACCTAAATCTACCATTTATCAGGCCATCAAAAACTTCAAGGTGATAAGTTTAATTGCCATGAAACTCCAACAAGTGCCAGGGTCGTTTCCTAAAGAGGATTCAACTACAGGATCAAGTCACCAGTACAGTGCTTGCCCCGGAATGGCAGTAGGCAGGTGTGAGTGCATCTGCGCGCACAGTGAGACAAAGGCTTTTGGAGGATGCGCTGGTGTCAATAAGGGCAGAAAAGAAGCCACTTCTCTCCAATAAAAATCTCAAGGACAGATGGACATTCTGCAGAAAGTACAGGAACTGGACTGCAGAGGACTGTGGTAAAGGTATTTTCTCTGATGAAGCCCCCTTCAGACTTTTGAAAGACCTGGAACAATTATTGTCTGAAGAAGAAATGCTGAGTGCTACTATCAGTCCTGTGTCATGCCAAAAGTAAAGCATCCTGAGACCATCCATGTGTGGGGTTGCTTCTCATCCAAGGAAGTAAAAAATGGCCAAGGAAAGAAAAAGGCGCTCAAGCCGAGCCTCCAAAGTAACAGGAAGAGTGGTACTGCTCACCTGTTGTTGTTGCACCTATTGTTGTCACGACCATGTTTATGGCCGTGACTCCTTGGGAGCCGCATACAGTTGCCCGCGGTTTGGGTTGTTGTGTCAACCACAGCTGGAGGCATTTTGCTGTTTGCCTCAGGTGCGGTTGCCGTGGACAACAGGTATGTGTGCGGTTGCCTTGGAGTTGTGTGCGTGTATGTATGCACTTTTGTATGTCTGTGTGCACTCTGTTTTATGTGTGGTGTGCACTGACATCTTCCCTTCACTGTGGTTGCCCGTGGCAACGTTTGGTTGGATGTGTACATGTGGTGGCAGTGTCCCGACCTTCGGGCTGACTCTCAGGACATGGTTGCCACCCATGTCGTTGCCTACGGCAACAGCCACAGTGTGTTCTTGGGTTTGACACTTTCCCTTTAAGTTTGTGTCTCCCTTCCCTGGTGCTGGAAGGGTTAACTCCCTTCCCAGTGTGTATGTGCTCTGGGTGTGTTTGTTGGGTGTGGCTACTTGGGCCTATAAAGCCTCAGTGTTTAGCACATGTCTGAGGGTTGCTTCAGCCATGCTTAGCTGGAGTAGCCTCCTGTGTTTTACACCTGCCAGTGGGGGCCACCCTTGTGGTCATAAGATTTATGTCACATTAAGTTTATGTCATGTTTATGTGTGATGTCTATGTGATGTTCAGTTGGGATTTTCCTTTTGTTGTTTGGTGCAGCTTATGGATTTGGATTCCTGTGTGTGGATATGTCTTTGCTGGGTTCATTTCATGTTCTGTGGACATCAGCTTGCCAGCACAGGGACCCAGTCAGCATGGCTGTGGCAGGTAGGTGGAACTAGTTCAGTTCACCTGCCATATCCGTAAGACTGTTAGTGTTCCCCTTTTCCCTGCAGCTTGGCCAGTGAGACCCCTGTTCCTCCATGTCCAGAAGGAACAGGCCGTCTTACCCTGACTCCTAGTCCAGGGACCGGTCGGAGGGTGAGTTAGGGATCCGAGGTTCCTGAGCATGGGTCCTCCTACCTTAAAGGTCGGCCCATGCAGCTAGGAGTTAGGGTCAGGTTAGGGACGCTTTAGGAGGTGACCTGCTCCCTAATCCTGTCGTCCTGGCCGAGCAGCCTAACATCTTCTGGCATCGCACAGCTGAGGGTTTTCCCCATCCTCAGCCATGACAATTGTTCGGTGCAACTGAACTGGAGGTGAATAGGAGTGATTACGTCTCACTAATTGATGCTGCCGGTTGTGTCCGCGTTCCCCTTTGGCGGGGGCCAAGCCGCCATCTGGGTCGATGAATAGGGTATATTTCCACTGGACCGGGGGTCGAGTGGAGGGGTGGACCGTAGGTGCAAAAACGCAACCACCCCTCCACTCGACCCCCAGTCCAGTGGAAATATACGCTTCTCATTCAAGGGAGCGGGCTCACTCACAATTTTGCCTAAGAACACTGCCATGATTAAAGAATTGTATCAAAGCATCCTTCAAGAGCAACTTCTTCCAACCATCCGGGAGCAATCTGGTAATGAAAAATGCGCTTTCCAGCATGGTGGAGCACCATGCCAAAAGGCAAAATTAATAACTAAGTGGCTCTGTGAACAAAACATTGAAATTTTAGGTCCATGGCCAGGAAACTCCCCAGATCCCAATCCCACTAAGAACTTGTGGTAAATCCTCAAAAACCTGGTGGGCATACAAAAACACAGAAATTATGATATACTATTGTTCTTTGAATGTTATTTAATGTTATGATGTATTGTATTCCCCGTATAAGTTTGTATGGATAAGGCTACTTTCACACTAGCGTTCGATCGGATCCGTTCTGAACGGATCCGCTCATATTAATGCAGACGGTGGCTCCGTTCAGAACGGATCCGTCTGCATTATAACTTAGAAAAATTTTCTAAGTGTGAAAGTAGCCTGAGCGGATCCGTTCAGACTTTACATTGAAAGTCAATGGGGGACGGATCCGCTTGAAGATTGAGCCATATGGTGTCATCTTCAAGCGGATCCGTCCCCATTGACTTACACTGTAAGTCGGAATGGATCCGCTCGCCTCCGCACGGCCAGGCGGACACCCGAACGCTGCTTGCAGTGTTCAGGTGTCCGCTCACTGAGCGGAGCGGAGGCTGAGCGCTGGCAGGCGGATGCATTCTCAGTGGATCCGCCTCCACTGAGAATGCATTAGGGCCAGACGGCTGCGTTCAGGGCCGCTTGTGAGCCCCTTCAAACGGAGCTCACGAGCGGACACCTGAACGCAGGTGTGAAAGTAGCCGAAGTCAGAGTTTACAATCCTAATTTCAGGAGTGTAGGAGTTGGACCTAGGTCCGCTACTTGTTTAGGGCTTGTCTACACGACCGTATGGCTTTTTCAGGCCGTTTTTAACGGATTCGTTTTTCAGTTTTTTGTTTCAGTAGTGTTTCTGGTTCCGTTTTGTTTTTTCCGTATGGCATATACAGTAAGTTGAGCGGACACCTGGATGTTTGAGTTCGATGGGTTCGGCCGAACTTCAAAAAAAAGTTTGAGTTTGTGACCCAGACTTGACCCGAACTTGACCCCGAACCGAACCCCATTGAAGTCAATGGGGACCCGAACTTTGGAGCACTAAAATGGCTCTAAAAAGTAATGGAAAGGGCTAGAGGGCTGCAAATGGCATCAATATGTGGTTAAGAGCATGACAGGTGCTCTGCAAACAAATGTGGATAGTGAAATGACTTAAAATAACATAAAATACATAAAAATTAAAAAAAATCTTGATCTATGAGGGCGAGGTCCATATGGAGTAGGAGGTTGAGGTGGCGGTGTTGGTGGAAGCGGTGGTGGAGGAGGAGGTAGCAAACACTGGTTTTTGGTTTTAATTTTTTATTATTTTTTTGTTTAAATTAGGGTACACCCCAAAACATTGGGAAATATAACCTGTGATAACCCCCTCCAACCATGCTAAACAAATGTTCAGACAATACACTGGCTGCAGGGCAGGCCAGCACCTCCAAGGTGTAAATGGCAAGCTCAGGCAATGTGCCCAATTTGGAGACCCAGAAGTTGAAGGGGGCCGACCTATCAGTCAGTAAGTGTAGGCGTGTGCACACGTGCGAATCAGGGTTCCTTGCCGGAGAGGGAGCGTGAGAAAGGGATGCCACATCCAAGGGAGATCAATGGCTGAAATGTGATCGAGCGGAAATGTGGGACAAGTTGTTAAAGCGGAAGGATCGAATGAAAGGAGGTGGGGTGCGTCAATTAAAGGCGAATTTTAGAAATTTAAGTCCCTGTCACCTATGCAGAGCGGGGGTTTTTCATCGGCAAAAAAGGGTTAATGTCACCCACCAGTGGAAAAGACGATTTTTTAAAAATTCGGGCCCTGTCAACTATGCAGAGCAGGGGTTTATTCACGGCAAAACTGTGTTCATGTCAACCACCAATTGAACAGACGATTTTACAAAAATTAGGTCCCTGTCACCTATGCAGAGAAGGGGTTTGTATACAGCAAAATGGGTAAAATGTCACTTGACAATGTAACAGATGATTTTTTTTTACTTATTTATGTAACTGTCACCTATGTAGAGCAGGGGTTTATTCACGGCAAAAATGGTAAAATGTCACCCAAGAATGTAACAGACGCTTTTGCACCCTGCTCCCTCTTTTTGCTGTGCTGGTGCCTCTGTGCGGCCACCGCCTATTCCTCCAAACTAGACAGGTCACTCACATGACCTTGAGTCCATGTGGGGTCTAGTATCTCATCATCCTCCACATCATCTTCCACCCACTCTTTACCCCTGCCCTCCTTGTCGGTCTGCATACTGCAGAAAGCCGCAGCAGTTGGCACCTGTGTTTAGTCATCATCAGAGACATGCTGCTGTGGTCTTCCATTATCCTCATCCTGAAACATAAGTGGTTGGGCATCAGTGCACTCAATCTCTTCCACTTCTGGTGCAGGGCTAGGTGGATGGTCCATAGAAACCCTGCCAGCAGTCTCATCAAACATCAAAAAGCATAACAGACTGCTGCATGACTTGGGGCCCAGACTGCTTGGCTGATTTGCAAGGGGGTGAGTTGAAAGACAGATGGCCATGGGCTGTAGGTGCCAACTCTGATCTTTCAGCAGGGGACTGGGTGGGAGACAATGCGAAGGAACTGTAGGCACTGTCAGCCCCCCAATCTACTATAGTCTGTACTTATTCTGGCCTCACCTGATTCGTACTGTCCTAAATGCAGTGTAGACCGCAAATGTACTTTCTAGCGCAAAAGATGAGCATTTGTCACCCAACAATGTAACAGACAAATTAGTGAAATTTATTTTCTTGTCCACTAGGTAGAGCAGGAGTATATCACAGCCACAAATTGGTGAATTTCACCCGACTATGTAACAGACAAATTTGTGAAATGTATTAACCTGTCTACTAGGTAGAGCAGGGGTATATCACAGCCAAAAATTGGTGAATTTCACCCGACAATGTAACAAACAAATTAGTTAAATTTATTAACCGTGTTGGTGGAGTACTCAAAATAGCACAACAAGGCACACAGGTCTCGCATGGAGGCCGACCATGAAGTGGTGCTGTTCCGCAGAGCGACTCACCCGTGCGTGCTGCAGCTGAAACTCCACTATGGCCTGCTGCTGCTCGCACAGTCTGGCCAGCATGTGCAAGGTGGAGTTCCACCTTGTGGGCACGTCGCATATGAGGCGGTGAGCGGGAAGGCCGAAGTTACGCTGCAGCGCTGACAGGCGAGCAGCAGCAGGGTGAGAACGCTGAAAGCGCGCACAGACGGCCCGCACTTTCTGCAGCAGCTCTGACATATCGGGGTAATTTTTAAGCAATCTATGCCCGACCAAATTCAGCACATGCGCCAGGCAAGGGATGTGCGTCAAATCGGCTAGTCCCAGAGCTGCAACGAGATTTCGCCCATTATCGCACACCACCAGGCCGGGCTTGAGGCTCACTGGCAACAACCACTCATCAGTCTGTTGTTCCATGCCCGTCCACAGCTCCTGCGCAGTGTGGAGTTTGTCCCCCAAACAGATAAGTTTTAAAACTGCCTGCTGTCGTTTACCCCTGGCTGTGCTGAAGTTGGTGGTGAAGGTGTTACGCTTACCGGATGAGGAGGCGGTAGAGCATGAGGAAGGGGAGTAGGAGGAGGAAGCAACAGTAGGCAAACTGAAGCGCCCTGCAATCCTCGGTGGTGGAAGGACATGCGCCAAACTGCTATCCGCCTCATGCCCAGCCGCCACTGCATTTACCCAGTGTGCTGTTAGGGAGATATAACGTCCCTGACCGTGCTTACTGGTCCACATAGTTAGGTGGACCTTGCCACAGATGGCATTGCGCAGTGCACACCTGATTTTGTCCCCCACTTGGTTGTGCAGGGAAGGGATGGCTCGCCTGGAAAAGTAGTGGCAGCTGGGCACGACGTACTGTGGGACAGCCGCCACCATAAGGCTTTTAAAAATCTCTGTCTCCACCAGACGGAATGACAGCATTTCAAAGACCGGTAATTTTGAAATGCTGGCATTCAGGGCCAGGGATCGCAGGTGGGTAGAGGGGTACTTCCTCTTCCGCTCCAGTGTTTGGGAGATGGAGAGCTGAACGCTTTTGTGGGACATTGTGGAAATGCTTGGTGACCCAGATGGTGGCGTTGCTGGCAGATGCTCTGTTTGCGGGGTGGCAGGTGCCACTGTCACTCCAGACTGCAGCAGAAGAGGAAGCAGGAGGAGCCAGAGATTTTTCTTTGTTTTTGAGGTGTCTACTCCACTGCAGCTCGTGCTTAGCACTTAAATGCCTGGTCATTCAGGTTGTGTCAGGTTGAGAACGTTTATGCCTTGCTTCAGATTCTGATTGCACAGCGTGCAAACCACTTGTGTCTTGTCGTCAGCACATTGTCTGAAGAACTGCTACGCCAGGGAACTCCTTGGAACTGGCTTTGGTGTGCTCGGTCCCTTGCTGCAGTGGGCAATAGCAGGCATACTGTCTAGGGGATGGCCGCTCCGCTTTTGCACTCTGCTCCCTCTTCTGCTGTGCTGGTGGCTCTGTGCGACCACCGAATCTTCCTCCGAACTACACAAGTCACTCGCATGACCTTGATTCCATGTAAGGTCGAGGACCTCATCGTCCTCCACATCATCTTTCACCCAGTATTCACCCCTGCCCTCCTTGTCGGTCTGCACACTGCAGAAAGCCACAGCAGTTGGCAACTGTGTTTCGTCATCATCCGACACGTGCTGCGGTGGTCCTCCCATGTACTCATCCTGAAACATAAGTGGTTGGGCATCGTTGCACTCAATCTCTACCACTTCTGGGGCAGGGCAATGTGGATGGTTCACGGAAACCCTGCTAGCAGAGTCATCAAAAAGCAGAAGAGACTGCTCCATGACTTGGGGCTCAGACTGCTTGGCTGATTTGCAAGGGGGTGAGGTGAAGGACTAATAGACATGGACTGCAGGTGCCAACTCTGATCTTTCAGCGGGATACTGGGTGGGAGACAATGTGAAAGAACTGGAGGCACTGTCAGCCACCCAATCTACTATCGCCTGTACTTGTTATGGCCTCACCATTCGTAGAGCCGCATTTGGCCCTACCAAATAACGCTGAAGGTTCTGTCGCCTACTCAGACCTGAGGAAGGTGTTTCACTTGTGCGTGTAGCTGGCACAGATCGACCACGTCCTCTCCCTGCAACAGGAGCTCCACCAGCAGCACCACGACCCGGGCCACGTCCCTTATTTGACGCTCTCCTCATTCTTTGCGTTCACCCACCAAACTAACAGATGGTTTATGTCAGGCGACAATGTAACCGCCAATAGTCAACAATTACGTTCTCTGAGAGTAAAGCAGTGCTGGTGTCATAAAGAGAAAACATTTCTTGAGGTCACACAACAGTGTGCCAGGCGAATTTTTTACAATTACTTCATGGTCACAATTTTTTTAAATTTGTCAACCAACAATGTAACTGCAGTATTGACTAGTTGTATTTGACTGTGACAAATGCAGCAAAGGCTCCAGATGTAGGGTCTTGCCCAAAATTAGTGTTTTTTTAAAACCAGTATATAACAGCAGTATCTAACACTTGTATTTCACTGTGACAAATGCAGCAAAGGCCCCAGATGTAGGGTCTTGCCCAAACTGGGTGTTTTTTTAAAACCATAATATAACAGCAGTATCTAACGCTTGTATTTGACAGTGACAAATGCCGCAAAGGCCCCAGATGTAGGGTCTTGCCCAAAATGGGTGTTTTTTTAAAACCAGAATATAACAGCAGTATCTAACACTAGTATCTGACTGTGAAAAATGCAGCAAAGGCCCCAGATGTAGGGTCTTGCAAAAAATTGCTGTTTTTATAAACCAAGACTATACCTGCAGTATTTAAACTTTGTATTTAATTGTCACAAATGCAACAAAGGCCACAAATGTATTATCTTGCCCAAAATGGGTGTTTTTTAATACCAGAATATAACAGCTGTATATAACGCTTGTACTGAACTGTCAGAAATGCAGCAAAGGCCGCAAATGTATTATCTTGCCCAAAATGGGTGTTTTTTTTAATACTAGAATATAACAGCACTAGCTAATGCTTCTATTTCACTGTGACAAATGCAGCAAAGGCCCCAGATGTAAGTTCTTGCAAAAAAAATGTGTTTTTTTAAACCAGAATATAATTGCAGAGTTTCAAGCTTGTATTTCACTGTGGCAAATGCAGCAAAGGCACCAGATGTAGGGTATGGCAAAAAATTTGTGTTTTTTTAAACCAAGAATATAACTGCAGTATTTAAACTTTGTATTTGACTGTCACAATTGCAACAAAGGCCACAAATGTATTATCTTGCCCAAAATGGGTGTTTTTTTAATACCAGAATATAACAGCGGTATTTGACGCTTGTATTAGACTATCAGAAATGCAGCAAAGGACTCAACATGTATTTTCTTGCAAAAAAAAAAGGTGTTTTTTTAAACCTTGAATATAACTGCAGTATTTAAACCTTGTATTTGAATGTCACAAATGCAAATATGCTTTGCTGGTGCACTGAACTTGCATAAAATTGCCGCCAATGCCCACCTAACTAACAGATGGAAAAAAAAAATAATTTCTGTCACTGGGCTCAGAGCAGGGTAAAACAATTGTGCACTGCACCCAGAAAAAAAAAATCGCTGTAGATCACTGATTTAACAAGAACTTTTGATAACTGATTCTTTCCTATTCTCTCCCTCACAGCAGCAGCATCCTATCACTACACTAATAAGAGCAGAGTGACATGCAGCGCTACGTGACACCAGCTTATCTAGCGGCTGGGTCACATGCTGCTCTGGCCAATCACTGCCATACCATTAGTAGCCATGGCTGTGATGGCTTCTAAGGGCACAAGAGTTAAACGCTTGTTGATTGGCTGCTCTGCAGCCTTTCAAAAAGTGCCATTAACTCGCCGAACACCGAACCAGAACCTGAACTTTCACTGAAAAGTTCGAGTTTGGGTCCGGGGTCCAAAAATCTTAAAGTTCGGTACAGACCCGAACTTTACAGTTCAGGTTCGCTCAACAATAGTAATTACATAAAAAAATTGGGCTGGGCATAAAATTTTCAATAGATGGTTCCGCAAAAACGGAACGGATACGGAAGACATACGGAGTACATTCCGTATGTGTTCCATTTTTTTTGCGGACCCATTGACTTGAAGAGAGCCACGGAACGTGATTTGCAGGCAAAAATAGGACATGTTCTATCTTTCAACGGAACGTAAAAACTAAAATACGGAAACGGAATGCATACGGAGTACATTCCGTTTTGTTTTTTTGCGGAACCATTGAAATGAATGTTTCCGTATACGGAACGGAAAAAAATGGTCTGTATACGGAACGCTAAAACGTTTGTGTGAACAAGTCCTTAGTGTGAGTGTAGTGTTTGCTGAGGAAGAAAGAAGAACTGAATGTGCACACTCCTCAGAAGACTATGTCTGAGTCCCAGTGAATCACTACCTTGAGATGTTTGCATAAAAAAATCCACCTCTACTTTAGAGTACTCTAGAGAAAGGAAAAAAGAACTAGAAGGTCCATAATCTGTATGGACACAGTCAGTAAGATATTTAACTGCTCAAGACTGATAGAAACTTTACTGCAGTGAAAGGGACATTGCTAATACACACAGTGACATTGTCATGGTCAGCCATACTTTAATCCTGTATCCCTCAACTTGCTAATTGCAAAGCTTTATTGTCAGCCTTAGATTCTGTGGAGAGATCATTTGGAAAGATAGAGAGAAGGAGCACTACAACCCCCATCTTTGCCTATATTAATATAGGGAAGATTTGTACCTTGAATTCTTTGGAACTATGTTTGATACCGTGTTTTACTACAACTCCCATTCTGTAAAGATAGACTTGTCTGTTTTCTATGACTGGCCTGGTTACTGACTCCAGCACCGTTCGCCAGCCACAGCACCTACAGTCGTGGCCTAAAGTTTTGAGAATGACACAAATATTCGTTTTCACAAAGTTTGCTGCTAAACTGCTTTTAGATCGTTGTTTCTGTGATGTAGTGAAATATAATTACACGCACTTCATATGTTTCAAAGGCTTTTATCGACAATTACATGACATTTATGCAAAGAGTCAGTATTTGCAGTGTTGGCCCTTCTTTTTCAGGACCTCTGCAATTCGACTGGGCATGCTCTCAATCAACTTCTGGGCCAATTCCTGACTGATAGCAACCCATTCTTTCATAATCACTTCTTGGAGTTTGTCAGAATTAGTGGGTTTTTGTTTGTCCACCCGCCTCTTGAGTATTGACCACAAGTTCTCAATGGGATTAAGATCTGGGGAGTTTCCAGGCCATGGACCCAAAATGTCAACGTTTTGATCCCTGAGCCACTTAGTTATCACTTTTGCCTTATGGCACGGTGCTCCATCGTGCTGGAAAATGCATTGTTCTTCACTGTTGTTGGATTGTTGGAAGAAGTTGCTGTTGGAGGGTGTTTTGTTACCATTCTTTATTCATGGCTGTGTTTTTGGGAAAAATTGTGAGTGAGCCCACTCCCTTGGATGAGAAGCAACCCCACACATGAATGGTCTCAGGATGCTTTACTGTTGGCATGACACAGGACTGATGGTAGCACTCACCTTTTCTTCTCCGGACAAGCCTTTTTCCTGATGCCCCAAACAATCGGAAAGAGGCTTCATCGGAGAATATGACTTTGCCCCAGTCCTCAGCAGTCCATTCACCATATTTTCTGCAGAAAATCAATCTGTCGCTGATGTTTTTTTTTGAGAGAAGTGGCTTCTTTGCTGCCTTTCATGACACCAGGCCATCTTCCAAAAGTCTTTGCTGTGCGTGCAGATGCACTCACACCTGCCTGCTGCCATTCCTGAGCAAGCTCTGCACTGGTGGCACTCCGATCCCGCAGCTGAATCCTCTTTAGGAGACGATCCTGGCGCTTGCTGGACTTTCTTGGACGCCCTGAAGGCTTCTTAACAAGAATTGAACCTCTTTCCTTGAAGTTCTTGATGATCCTATAAATTGTTGATTGAGGTGCAATCTTAGTAGCCACAACATCCTTGTCTGTGAAGCCATTTTTATGCAACGCAATGATGGCTGCACGCGTTTCTTTGCAGGTCACCATGGTTAACAATGGAAGAACAATGATTTCAAGCATCACCCTCCTTTTAACAGGTCAAGTCTGCCATTTTAACCCAATCAGCCTGACATATTGATCTCCAGCCTTGTGCTCGTCAACATTCTCACGTGAGTTAACAAGACGATTACTGAAATGATCTCAGCAGGTCCTTTAATGACAGCAATGAAATGCAGTGGAAAGTTTTTTTGGGGATTAAGTTAATTTTCATGGCAAAGAAGGACTATGCAATTCATCTGATCACTTTTCATAACATTCTGGAGTATATGCAAATTGCTATTATAAAAAATTAAGCAGCAACTTTTCCCATTTCCAATATTTATGTAATTCTCAAAACTTTTGGCCACGACTGTACATCTCCTGCCTTGCACCCGTAGTAGATTCCAATATTTATGTAATTCTCAAAACTTTTGGCCACGACTGTACATCTCCTGCCTTGCACCCGTAGTAGACTCATAACACCAAGGACACCCCAACTACCATCCGGCAGGAGCCCAACATCAGAGCGCGCTTCCAGGGGAAGAAAGGGTGTGCCATCCTGTCACTGCCCAGCCCTAGGGGGCATTGGTGTGAGGATTGCCTCTGCAAATAACTTACATTCTAATTCTTTGCTCTGCTCCTCCAGGGCTGAGGCATTCCAAGCACTCATTAGCCAGGAATGAGTTGCCATCAGTCAGGACTTGGCCCAGAAGCTGATATCCAGCAAGCCATGGAGAATTGAAGAATAGAGATGGCCTTGCGGTTCGCCCGGTGGTAATTTAGTGGCGAACTTTGCGTGTTCGCGATTCGCCAAACATGCGAACATATGGAGAAATTCACGCCCGCCATATTCTTTTACATTATGAAGAACTTTGACCTATGACACATTCATCAGGTGGTACAGGACAGCCAATTGAGACATTTCAGCACATGGACATACCCCCTACCTTATAAATAAACCTGATCTGGCCGCCATTTTATATTCAGTGTTTTGCCAGTGTAGGGAGAGGTTGCTGTGTGGAGCAGGGACAGGCTGTTAGGGACACCAAACGCTAGCTAATAGGACCACAAAAGTCATTTTAAGGACTAGTATAGGTGTACTATCTATATGTGTGGTGGGATATATGGTTTCTGATTTGGTGCTGCCGAGCACTTGTTATTGCCTACCACATCTATGCTTTTTGCTTAAAGGGGTTCTGCACTTTGTTTTAACTGATGCTCTATCCTCTTGATAGATCATCAGCATCTGATCGGCGGGGGTCCGACACCCAGGACCCCCGCCGATCAGCTGTTTGAGAAGGCAGCGGCGCTTCAGCAGCGCCGCGGCCTTCTTGCTGTTTACCGCTGGCCCAGTGACATCATGACTAGTATCAACTAGCGTGGGCGGGGCTAAGCTCTGTTCACTTGAATGGAGTTGCCCCACCCACGCTAGTTGATACTAGTCGTGACATCACTGAGCCAGCGGTAAACAGTGAGAAGGCCGTGCCGCTGCCTTCTCAAACAGCTGATCGGCGGGGGTCCTGGGTGTCGGACCCCCACCGATCAGATGCTGATGATCTATCCAGAGGATAGATCATCAGTTAAAACAAAGTGCAGAACCGCTTTAACTTTAATAATTTAATTTATTTTCATTTTGAGGGATATCTTTTCCATTCACACGTCCGCAAAATGGGTCCGCATCCATTCCGCAATTTTGCGGAATGGGTGCAGACCCATTCATGTTCAGTGGGGCCGGAATGTGCTGTCCGCATCCGCATTTGTGGATCCGCATCCGCATTTGCGGATCCGCACTTCCACATCTGTGCTTCCGTTTCCGCAAAAAAATAGAACATGTCCTATTCTTGTCCGCAATTGCAGACAAGATTAGACATTTTCTATTATAGTGCCGGCGATGTGTGGTCCACAAATTGTGGAATGCACATTGCCGGTGTCCGTGTTTTGCGGATCCGCAAAACACTTACGTACATGTGAATGGACCCTCATAGTAACATTATTAAAGGTTACGTTTTATCTTTATGTATATTCTAATGGATTGCCTTCCTTGTACAATGTTATAATATACTTTCTATGTTAGAGTATATTATAGTGCATGTGTATTGTGCGGCAGTTGTGTGCGGTTCTGCTGCGATACTGCAGGTATATAGAGGGACAAGCGTTATTGGAACAAATAATTTCTACTGGTGGGATATGCCAGTCGTCCCCCAAAAAACAGACTGAAGCGGGGTGTTATATACCAATATACTTTCTTTATAGTGCATTTGGGTACTGTATAGTGCATTTGCGCATGCACGTACGTGAAAAATATATTGCGATATTTTGCATTGAAAAAAATAATAAATGGAGATTGTAAATTCGAATAATACATCTGGTATGTCACTGTCCATGTTGTGGGACTATTTGTGCACTTCTAGTAATTATTTCATGGCTGCAAATATGAGCTGAAGGTTTTTCAGGTTCGCCTGCCATTAGAATGAATGGGACCCGCCGCGAATTTGCGTTTCGCGAACATTTGATCGCGTTCACGTAGATGTTCTTCTATCACTATTGCATAAGTCATGAAAAAGAAGAGTCAACGCTGTAAATATTGAGTCTCTCCATAAAATTTATGGATTTGTCAATAAAAAAAACAAAAAAAAACGTATGAAATGCTTATAATTGTACTGCAGTATACCACAGAAACATATGCAAAAAGAATGAAAAACACTGAAGCAGCAAACTTTGGAAAAATCTAAATTTTGGTTATTTTTAAAACCTTTGGCTAATGATAAAACAAAAATGAATATATAACGGCTCTCACTTGCCCCCTTTTCTGCTGTGAGCACGGAAATAACCGCACTTGGATGCGGAAAATTGGTAATCCAAATAAAAGACGAAGATCCAGCTCACTCTCGCAGAGATTCACAGGTACTTTATTAGTACAGTTAAAATTACATCCAGTACAAAAACGTTCTCAGTCTACGCGTTTCGGGCTACCCAGTATGCAGGCCCTTACTCATGACATGCTACAGAACAACTGAGTGCAGTAGATATAGTGAGTCAGCACCTGAAACCCTGATTGGGTAATCACATGACCCAGAATAGATACCGCTACTCACATGCATCAAAAATCCAGTTAAAAAGTCACACTTGTTAAAAATATATTAAACTATAATAAACACATATATTGGAGTGGGAGAAAAAAGGAGGATATGCAACGTTATATTATATTTTTTACTATTGTTGTAAAATTAAATCTAATCTTCAATTTAGCCCCTCCGGATGACGGCTATTCAGCTGAAAAATCCAGAAAGACTCCCTATTAAGGAGTTTCCTCCTATGGTCTCCTCCTCTGATCGGTGCTTTAACCTTCTCAATTCCCTGCACAGACATGTCGGATGTATCTCCATCATGAAAAACCGCAAAATGCGAACTTGGTTTAATATATTTTTAACAAGTGTGACTTTTTAACAGGATTTTTGATGCATGTGAGTAGCGGTATCTATTCTGGGTCATGTGATTACCCAATCAGGGTTTCAGGTGCTGACTCACTATATCTACTGCACATCTACTGTTGTTCTGTAGCATGCCATGAGTAAGGGCCTGCATACTGGGTAGCCCGAAATGCGTAGACTCTGAGAAAGTTTCTATACTGGATGTAATTTTAACCGCACTAATAAAGTACCTGTGAATCTCTCCGAGTAAGCTGGATCTTCGTTTTTCGTTTGGATTACCAATTTTCCGCATCCAAGTGCGGTTATTTCCGTGCTCACAGCAGAAAAGGGGGCAGGTGAGAGCCGTTATATTAATTTTTGTTTTGCTCAATTTACTTGGATCTCGAGCACTCGGTACCATACACACGTTGCGGTTTTATTCACACTGTTCTGGCAATATGGCACACATATCTCTACGTCCTATGGAGGACGATGAAGATAGATTATTGAAAATGAATGCCATTTTTGACACACCAGAAGAAGTAATCCAAGAAAATTTTAATCTAAATGTGTTAATATCTTCACTTGAAAAGTTGCTGCTTAAAGAGCTCCGCACATGGTGGGACTTTACATCATTGAAAAAGTATATCGACAAGCAAATGGTCCAGCGGGGCCTCAGGTTAAAGAAAAAACCTACCATCATTTGCTCAGACACCTTTTTATCAGAGTGGGAAACCATTTTATCGGATTGCTCCCTTAAATTGATGGCGCTGATTGTACATAATGAAAACCAAGCTCTTGTGGATCTCAGAAAGGAAATCAAAATGACACAAGTTTCCCTAGAGACATATGTTAATCATCCGGATTTCCTTAAACTGGATAACAAACTTAAAGGGATTCTGTCACCTGGATTTTAGTGACAGAGCTTTTAACATCATCACATCAGTCTGCTCGTTTTGTATTAAAATATACTAGTATTACTACCGTAAGTGTTGTCCTTTGTCTAGAAAATTGCTTTTATTAATATGGTAATTACCTGAGTAAGGTGCCCAAGGGCTGTCCCTCCGGCCGTTGGAGCCCAGACGCGCCCCTTCTCCTGGAGCCCAGCACCGCTCCACTGCTAATTTATTCACTCCTCATTGCCGGCTAGCGCATGTGCAGTGCGTCCTGTGAGGCCGATTCCAGGCACTGACATGTGTATCCACGGCGCATGCGCGAGCTTATGGCACAGCGAACGCTGTGCAATCGGCCTCACAGGACGCACTGCACTAGCTGGCAATGAGGGGTGAAGAAATTAGCAGTGGAGCGGTGCTGGGCTCCAGGAGTAGAGGCGCGTCTGGGCTCCAACGGCCGGTGGGACAGCCCCTTGGGCACCTTACTCAGGTAATTACCATATTAATAAAAGGACAAAGGACAACACTTAGGGTAGTAAAACTAGTATATTTTAATACAAAGCGAGCAGACTGATGTGATTATATTAAAGCTCTGTCACTAAAATCCAGGTGACAAATCACTTTAAGGAGGACCTTCAAAAAAACGAGGATGATCTTATACGCTTTAAACAGATCAAGTACAACTGAGACCTCCATGATTACAAATCAGAGCAGGTGTATACCTGGACGGAAGCTAAGGAAAACACGCCCCGTTCAATACTAAAGAAACGCCGCATGAAGAGGAGGAACTCACAAAAGGTATCATTCAGCTCTACAGATGTGGAGACGGCGGCTCATCTGGTTGCTAATGCCTCTTCTGTCCCATTGAATAATATTTCCCATAAGGTGATTGCAAAAAACGACTGGCGGGCAGGAGACACAGAAAATCGCCGCTATCCGGCACGATACAGGAGGGACAAAAATCTGTTACAAGTCATCAATTTGTCTGCATCTATACTGTCTAATGAACAAATCTGTGTTTTAAAAAGGGGTTTAACATTCTAACCCACTTGTCATTTTGATCTCTATAACACTATCCTGGACGTCAACAGGCTAGCACGTAATCTTACGCTAAAACGGCATTTCTGGGGATCCCTCCCAGAGAATGAGAACGGGGATACCGGATATGACGACCACTTGACGTCCGAGGATACGGCAACAATGTCTAATACTGTCACCACTTTAGCTAATCTGCAAAATGAAGGTAATGATATGAGTTTTGTTGAAATGATACATGTCTGTAACTTACAGGATCTATGCATAGTGCGGGAGGATTCTGAACTGATTAATTCCTCTACTGACTTTAAAATTACAAACCGAGATTTTTATCTGGTCCAGTCAAGATTCCCCGCACTTGATAGATATCAAGAACTAGTCGAAAGGGATCTGGTTTTACTGAACAATCAAATAAAATCTAGACAGAATCACCTCCATTGTAATATTACTAAGGAAGAGCTCCAGGCACTACGGGATTTAAAGGACAGGGATGATGTGGTCATTAAGCCGGCTGATAAGGGGGGAGCTGTTGTTGTACTCGATAGTGGGATATATAAATCACAGATAGAAAATATGCTAAGTGACACTAGTGTGTATGCCGCTCTAAGAGACAACCCGATCCCCTCTTTTCAAAAAGAGATGATGGATTAATTGTCCTTGGGCCTGAAAATGGGTTTCCTTAGTAAAAAGGAAACAGATTACATCTATATTGATCATCCGGTAATCTCTAATTTCCATGCACTCCCCAAATTACATAAGGGTATTTTCCCTCCCCCCTTAGACCCATAGTGGCAGGGATTGGCTCGTTTTCGGAGAGGTTGTCGCAATGGGTGGACTCACTCCATCAACCTATAGTCCCACATATACCAGGATTTATAAGGGACACTAGATCAGTACTGCAGGCATTTAATGGGATGGAATGGTTTGAACATTGCACATGAATACAAACATACCGCATGAGTTGGCTTTAAAATCCCTGTCATGGTTTCTGGATACATACAGTGCATTTACTGATGGATTGCAGGAATATGTAGTTGCGGTGGTTGATTTCCTCCTCAGGCCCAACTTCTCCATGTTCAATGACAGATATTATCTGCAGGTTTCTGGAGTGTCGATGGGGGCCAGGTTCTCTCCCTCCATAGCCAATATATTTATGGCATGGTGGGAGAGGACCTTCCTCCTCATCGACACTCATCCATTTTGGGACAGGTGGTATGGCCGCTACATCGATGACCTGCTATTTATATGGTCTGGCGATGTGGCGGCCATACCTCTTTTTGGCCAATATCTAAACTCATGTTTGACTACTATCTCCTTCAGCGTTCATCATGAACCGTGTGAGATATCTTTTTTGGACTTGCGCCTGAGGGGGGACTCTGCCACCGCTACCGTATGCACATTCACTTTCAGGAAATCCACGGCAGGCAATACCATATTACATGGATCTTCCTGTCACCCAATACATACGGTACACAACATACCTAAGGGTGACATAATCCGTGCCAGGCGGAACTGTACAGATACTAATTCCTACTAAGAAAATATTAAAAGCAGACTAGTACAGAGAGGTTATTCCAAAAAACATATCTCTAAATGTCCATACCAGACTTTAGATATGGATACAAACCTATTAGTCTATCCCAGGAAAAGAAAGAAGGAATTTATCAAGCAACTATCCTCACCAGAACAAATTGCCAAGAGCACTTTTGTAACGCAACAACAACGGGCAGCTATAAATGTGGACATGGTAAGTGCATATGTTGTGACCATACAGTAATAGCTAAATCTTTTAGATCTACTGTTAATGACAAGGAATTTTAAATTAAATCATATCTTAATTGTAACATGACATATGCAGTTTACCTTATCACATGTGGGATTTGTAATTTACAATACATTGGTTGCACTACCTATGCCCTAAAGGTGAGGATACGTAGACACATCTCGGACGTACCTTACCATGGAAGCCGCATCGTGTCAGCAGTAAGTTTGCATTTTGCGTTTTTTCATGATGGAGATACATCCGACATGTCTGTGCAGGGAATTGAGAAGGTTAAAGCACCGATCAGAGGAGGAGACCATAGGAGGTAACTCCTTAATAGGGAGTCTTTTTGGATTTTTCAGCTGAATAGCCGTTATCCCGAGGGACTAAATAGAAGATTAGATTTAATTTTACAACAATAGTAAAAAAAATGTAATATAATGTTGCATATCCTCCTTTTTTCTCCCACGCCAATATATGTGTTTATTATAGTTTAATATATTTTTAACAAGTGTGACTTTTTAACGGGATTTTTGATGCATGTGAGTAGCGGTATCTATTCTGGGTCATGTGATTACCCAATCATGCTTCCAGGTGCTGACCCACTATATCTACTGCACTCAGTTGTTCATGAGTAAGGGCCTGCATACTGAGTAGCCCGAAACGCGTAGACTGAGAACGTTTTTGTATTGGATGTAATTTTAACCGCACTGATAAAGTACCTATGAATCTCTGCGAAAGTGAGCTGGATCTTCGTTTTTCATTTGGCTTATGATATGTATTCTTGTCACAGCTGAGGATGGGGAAAACCCTCAGCCGTGCGATGCCAGAAGATGGATGGACAGTACAAGGCCAGGACAGGAATCAGGGAGCAGGTCACCTCCTATCAATCCCTAATTCTGACCCTGTCTCCTAGCCGTATGAGCCGACCCTGAAGGTAGGAGGGCTCATACACCGGAACCTGATATTCCTGCTAGCCCTCAGGGTGGCCCTGGACTAGGAGCTGGGTAAGACTACGTGTTCCTCCTAGATACGGACGAACAGGAGTCTCACTGGCCAAGCTATAAAGAAAGGGGAACAGAAACAGTCATATGGCAATGGCAGGTAAGTGCAACTAGTACCACACCTACCTGCCACAGACACAGAGCCTGGAACCCAAGTATAAGTGCTGCTGTCCACAACAACACAAGAGACAGAGCACACACCACACAGGAACCCAGGAAACCATACGCTGCAATAAATAAGCATAACACAAACACATCCTCATAACATCAGGTATCACATTTTATGACCACAAGGGTGGCCCTCACTGGCAGATGGTATATGCGACCAGGAGAGTGCCTCCAGCTTACTACAAGGCTGGAGTACCCCTCAGACATCAGGTCTTAACTGAGGCTTTATAGCCCATGTAGTCACACCCACAATCAGACACACCCAGTGCACACACACTAGGAAGGAAGTTAACCCTTCCAACACCAGGGAAGGGAAGACATCAAATTAAAGAGGAAGTGCACACAACTCAAACCCTGTGCACACCAAACAGGGAATGTGCACACATATAAAGGCAGGTTGCCAGGTGCAACCGCATGCACATTGTAGCAAGCTGCCCAGCACCAGCTCAGGCTGCCAAACTGCAAAACAACCACAGCGGCAACCACAAGTGAGGCAACATACTAGCGGCCCTCACCTGTGGCTGAACAACAACACCAGACCGCAGGCAACAGCATGCGGACACAGGAGTCACGACCATGACCATGGTCATGACAATTCTGTTAGAATTACGATATTGCATCCTAAGTTAACTGTATTTATTAACACATAAAATGCATCAAAGGCAGGTCAGTGTATGTAGCCCCCGAGGAATCTATTCACCATGACATCTCCTTTGTACTGTAATTCAGCATTTAAACGAAATACCAGTCAAGTGTGAGGCATAATATCCTTAATATAAAATTATTTGCTTCATTAGTCTAATTTAAGCTTTATGTAAAACTATTAGTATAATACATTGAATAAATATGACCCTTATCCGTCAAGGAGATGTGGTTAATAGTTAATGGAATGCTGGAATGATTAAAGAAGATAAATCATATGCAAGTTATGACCAGGCTCCCATCAATCTTCAGATTCTTGTGTGAGATTAATAGAACAGGACATTCATTATTTTTTATAAAGAAGCAAACACAAAACTGTAGAAGATTCTTTTAGAGTTGTTTCACATGCCACGTTTTTGAAACAACACGACTGCAGTTTCTGATGAAAAAGCAGGACGGTGGAGATTAAGTCCTTCTTTCCGTTACATTTCCCATACATCCCAATTCTGGCTTTGGCTCAAAAAAACTGCTTTACAAACTGCACTGTTGTTTAAAAACAAAATAGAGTGTGTGAAATAGAACTACTGAAAAGTTGTGGCCCTGTCCATAGCCCAGGCTGGAAACCCAGTCAAGGACATCAAACTGTTAGCACAGACACATAGCTGTGGTTCAACTGATTAAAACACTGTTTTTGTTTTGTTAATCCGAGGCTCCATTCCTGAGTTATGATACTTTTTCTATTATGCAAATTAGGTCTTTGGTGCAATGAGGGTATCACGGTTGCTCTTGTTGCACCCAAGTTCCACTCCTTTCTGTGACCAGCCCCTTCCTGGCTGCTATGAAGCAGTTAGGGAGGGGCTAGCCACAGAAATGAGTGGAGCTTGGCTAGAAGAAGAGCAATGGTGACTAATTCCCTTTCAAGTGGTTTTGTGGCAAACATTGGGTCCCATAAAACTCCTTTAATTGCAATGTCTAGATGGAGGAGCAATTAAAAAAATCTAATCTAATATTTATGTGTCTGACAAGCCTATTATAAAAAAATATTTGAAACTGCTTGTCACTGTGTGTCACCAAAATGTTTGTTTTGCAAGTTAAAACCAGATAGCAATACATGTCCTTTTCTCTAATCTGTTTTTATTTTCTGGTTAAAGATTTTTTTTTTTCTGCACATGATTAATAGGGCAGCCATCTTGCCTGAGCTGTTCTTAACAGCATTTATAAAGCATTCAAAAATTGCTTTACGGCAGCCCCATGGGCCATAGACACAATGGTCCTGAGGGACTCCATTTATTTCTATAGGAGAGTTTTCTAGGCATGTTCTGTGACCTGTGCAGAGGTGATTGTGCAAGGAAAGAATAGATAAGCTCTGACAATCAGCTATTGTGAATGGTGGATCCTGTCTTATCTATACACAGAGGTGATATCATTACAGGCAGGATTAGAATGACAGATAAGCAGATAACTGCAGTAAAGTTATCTGTACAGACCAAGAAGTGACGGCAATTATTAAGCTCAGTGGCCAGTGCGAAAACTGCAGGATTTTATGGTTTATGTTTAAATATAGATGACTGAATCGGAAAATTAAAAATAACATCTTCAAAAATTCTTAAAAAATATGTTAAACATAAAAACTTGATTCTAAACAATAGTTCATTTTCTGATGACACATTCCCTTTAAGTTCTATATAATAACAAAAACAACAACAAAATGTCACAATAAAAATACCAAAATAAAACCGAATCAAAACAATAAAAAAATAATAATCTTTTGTTCCCGTTTGCATTTTGCGTGTGTGTTTTTTCCCTTCTGTGATTCCTACATTCTGGGAACAAGGAGTTTGCTGTGGCCTGGTTATTATTTAACAAGTCACTGTTGATTAGTTTCCATTTCAATGGCAACTTGCTTTGACAAATAAAGAGAGTTTTCTCACGACTGCAGCGAGAGACGGCATTGAAAAAAAAAAAAAAAAAACAGAACAGAAGGAGCCTCTTTCAGACATCTTTCCTATGCAGCAGGTTAGTTATCAAATACTCTAAAATCAAAAGATTTGGCACTTAACCTTTCTGAAGACACTCACTTTCGTAACCTTACTTTACAATGTTGCCTTCCTGTATTTCAGCACTATGTCTATGGCAGAGCAAGTTTGCCGAGTAGAAACTCTTTGTTAGGCTCATCTGTTTCCTTGATCTGTAAGAGGCTTTGATATAATAACGATAAAAACAATAAAATAAAAAAAATAAAAAATAAAATCTGCAGTGTATTCTATTTAAAACCGGTGACACCATGGATAAAAGATTTTTAGCAGGGGATACAAGGTAAGAAGTGTTTTCTGTTTGTACTGTATGAGAAGGACCATTTCTGACCACAGTTTTCGCCTGCTAGCTAATGGATAATGTCAGCGGTATATCAGGATAATGGTAGATTAATGGTCTCCTGTTTGAAAAACACAATAGACCTGAATTTTTATCAATAACGAAGAATCAAGGTAAAGTCACAAAGTTGATTCTGAAACCATTAGGAAAGTATTTTGCTATAACGTGCTTTTCAATGTCTTTATTAGCATTGAGAGAAACAGTGTTTTTGCATTGAGTGCTATCTGCAAGTCATTGGGTGCAGTTTATATGTCTCAATAAAAGTTAGTTTGTGTTCTGCGTGAGACTCTATTATTATGATATGATCACAATGAAGCATGGAGAAAAATAAGAAGCAGATTTATTTTTCTTCTTCTTCTTTTCCAGACAAGACTCAAAGCAAAGGACTGGATTACATAATCTTTAATGCTTCACCATTGTATTAAGGTCATAGAAGTTCTCTCTGCTTTTTTTTTAAATATATACAGTACAGACCAAAAGTTTGGACACACCTTCTCATTCAAAGAGTTTTCTTTATTTTCAGGACTATTAAAATTGTAGATTCACACTGAAGGCATCAAAACTATAAATTGACACATGTGGAATTATATACATAACAAAAAAGTGTGAAACAACTGAAAATATGTCATATTCTAGGTTCTTCAAAGTAGCCACCTTTTGCTTTGATTACTGCTTTGCACACTCTTGGCATTCTCTTGATGAGCTTCAAGAGGTAGTGATCTGAAATGGTCTTCCAACAGTCTTGAAGGAGTTCCCAGAGATGCTTAGCACTTGTTGACCCTTTTGCCTTCACTCTGCGGTCCAGCTCACCCCAAACCATCTCGATTGGGTTCAGGTCCGGTGACTGTGGAGGCCAGGTCATCTGGTGCAGCACCCCATCACTCTCCTTCATGGTAAAATAGCCCTTACACAGCCTGGAGGTATGTTTGGGGTCATTGTCCTGTTGAAAAATAAATGATGGTCCAACTAAACGCAAACCGGATGGAATAGCATGCCGCTGCAAGATGCTGTGGTAGTCATGCTGGTTCAGTATGCCTTCAATTTTGAATAAATCCCCAACAGTGTCACCAGCAAAGCACCCCCACACCATCACACCTCCTCCTCCATGCTTCACGGTGGGAACCAGGCATGTAGAATCCATCCGTTCACCTTTTCTGCGTCGCACAAAGACGCGGTGGTTGGAACCAAAGATCTCAAATTTGGACTCATCAGACCAAAGCACAGATGTCTATTCAGTAGGAGTATCAGCTGTGTATCCACCTGACTTCTCCACAACGCAACTGATGGTCCCAACCCCATTTATAGGCAAGAAATCCCACTTATTAAACCTGACAGGGCACACCTGTGATGTGAAAACCATTTCAGGTGACTACCTCTTGAAGCTCATCAAGAGAATGCCAAGAGTGTGCAAAGCAGTAATCAAAGCAAAAGGTGGCTACTTTGAAGAACCTAGAATATTACATATTTTCAGTTGTTTCATACTTTTTTGATAAGTATATAATTCCACATGTGTTAATTCATAGTTTTGATGCCTTCAGTGTGAATCTACAATTTTCATAGTCATGAAAATAAAGAAAACTCTTTGAATGAGAAGGTGTGTCCAAACTTTTAGTCTGTACTGTATATATATATATATATATATATAGTAGGAAAGTGCAAGGGGCCGTCATTTACTGAAGATATGTGTCACCGAGGTTCCTGGCCTTGGTGACGTAAGAGCCGGTAATTTTAAGTGTCAGCGGCAGCTAGTGCTGACTGACATTATTGGTTTATTTTGTGTTCCCCATGTTCCAGGCCAGGTTTTGGTTAGGGATAAAAAAAACAGCTAGCAGTCTCAGCTGGGAGTGGATTATCCTCCATCTGAGCGGAATTATTAAACCTCAGGTAAACAAATTGAGGCAATTTGGAATTGGCCACGACCGGTCACTACTCAGCAAGTAAAGTAGTTCCTGGGAATAGTGGGATACTATATGAGGTTTGTCCCCCACTTTGCTACAGTCGCTGCACCATTGACAGGCCTTTTGAAGGGGCGCAAGTCAGTGATGGTTCAGTGGAATGAGCAGGCGGAAAAGGCTTTCTCCGCTTTGAAGTCTGCCCCATTATGGGTCCCCAGTATTGGTGACGCCAAACTACAAGAGGGAGTTTGTGGTACAGACAGATGCCTCTGAAGTAGGCCTCGGAGCTGTACTCTCTCAGGACATCAATGGGGAGGAACATCCCGTTGTTTTCCTGAGCCACAAACTTACCCCAGCCGAGACTAGGTACAGTATAGTAGTAAGAGAGTACCTGGCCATCAAGTGGGCACTTGAGTCTCTTCGCTATTATCTGTTGGGAAGAAAGTTCCGTCTGGTAACCGACCACTCCCCTCTCAAGTGGATGAGCAAAGCCAAAGAGAGGAATGCTCGGGTCACCAGGTGGTTTTTGTCTCTACAGAACTTTAAGTTTTCCGTGAAACATAGGGCAGGCAGGTTACAGGAAAATGTAGATGCCCTGTCCCGGGTACACTGTCTGGCGGGTGTTCACCCCCTCAGGGTTGAACAAAGGGGGGAGGTATGTACGAAAGCGCAATGCGCCGTCATTGACGGAAGATATATGTCACCGAGGTTCCTAGCCTCGGTGAGGTAAGAGCCGGTAATTTTAAGTGTCAGCAGCAGCTAGTGCTGACTGACACTATTGGTTATTTAGTTTGGCTGTAAAGCCGATCCGGGCCGGCTCTTACTGGAAGCAGCCAAAGTGCAGGGTGGGTTGCTGTTCCCCACGTTCCATGCCAGGTTTTGGTTAGGGATATAAAACCCAGCCAGCAGTCTCAGCTGTGGGTGGATTATCCTTCATCTGACAGTAGAGCTTTGCCAATCTCTGTGGTGGGGCTTCAGAGTTTGGGCCGTGATTAAGGTCTGATATCTTGGTCGGATGAAAGCACGTGGACTTCTGTTTCACCCAAGGACTTATGTGTTGCTGCCTGGTGTGAACAAACATCAGACTCAAGGTGACAGTTTTTTCCTTGAAACTGACTTTTTGTTGTCACTTTCCTTATGTGTGAATAAAACACTGAACTGTTTAAGTTAAAAACGTTGTCATTGCCTCTATACTGCGTCCACAAGTGTGTCTACCAGAACAAATCCCCACAATATATATATATATATATATATATATGTATGTATTCAGTGGATATAAAAAGTTTACACACCCCTGTTAAAATGTCAGGCTTCTGTGATGTAAAAAAATTAGACAAAGATAAATCATTTCAGAACTTTTTCCACCTTTTAATGTGACCTATAAACTGTACAACTCAATTGAAAAACAAACTGAAATCTTTTAGGTAGAGGGAAGAAAAAATATACAAATAAAATAATATGGTTGCATAAGTGCGCACACCCTTAAACTAATACTTTGTTGAAGCACCTTTTGATTTTATTACAGCACTCACAGTCTTTTTGGGTATGAGTCTATCAGCATGGCACATTTTGACTTGGCAAGTTTTGCCCACTCTTCTTTGCAAAAACAATCCAAACCTGTCAGATTTGGAACGGCATCTTCTGTGCACAGCCCTCTTCAGATCACCCCACAGATTTTTTATCGGATTTAGGTCTGGGCTCTGGCTGGGCCATTCCAAAACTTTAATCTTCTTCTGGTGAAGCCATTCCTTTGTTGATTTGGATGTATGCTTTGGGTCGTTGTCATGCTGAAAGATGAAGTTCCTCTTCATGCTCAGCTTTCTAGAAGAAGCCCAGAAGGTTTTGTGCCAATATTGACTGGTATTTGGAACTGTTCATAATTTCCTCTAGCTTAACTAAGGCCCCAGTTCCAGCTGAAGAAAAACAGCCCCAAAGCATGATGCTGCCACCACCATGCTTCACTGTGGGTAGGGTCTTCTTTTGGTGATATGCAGTGTTGTTTTTTGCGCCAAACGTATCTTTTGGAATTATGGCCAAAAAGTTCAACCTTGGTTTCATCAGACCATAACCCCTTTTCCCACATGCTTTTGGGAGACTTTAGATGTGATTTTGCAAAATGTAGCCTGGCTTGGATGTTTTTCTTCGTAAGAAAAGGCTTTCGTCTTGCCACTCTACCCCATAGCCCAGACATATGAAGAATACGGAAGATTGTTGTCACATGTACCACACAGCCAGTACTTTCCAGATATTCCTGCAGCTTTAGCGACGGGCCTGTGTAGACCTCTTGGTCGCCTCCCAGACCAGTTTTCTTCTCGTCTTTCTATCAATTTTGGAGGGAAGTCCAGTTCTTGGTAATGTCACTGTTGTGCCATATTTTCTCCACTGGATGATGACTGTCTTCACTGTGTTCCATGGTATATCTAATGCCTTGGAAACTCTTTTGTACCCTTCTCCTGACTGATACCTTTTAACAATGAGATCCCTCTGATGCTTTGGAAGCTCTCTGTGGACCATGGCATTTGCTGTGGGATGTGACTAAGAAAATTTCAAGAAAGACCAACTAGAGCAGCTGAACTTTATTTGGGGTTAATCAGAGGCACTTTAAATGATGGCAGGTGTATGCTGACTCCTATTTAACATGATTTTGAATGTGATTGCTTAATTCTGAAAACAGCTACATCCCCAGTTATAAGAGGGTGTGCACACTTATGCACACTCTTCGGTTTTTTAAGAAAAGGACAATTGAACATTCAATGTCTTAGCATAGTCTAAAAATGGCAAGAGGTTTTAGCATTCATAGATGTCATAGACAAAGATGGACAGACTATTTGTAGTAATGTATGGTATGTTGGTTTTAGTCAAAGGCCGGGTTTATCTGCTTTGGACAATCCCTGCTTGTAAAAAGGGATGAAAATGACCAGATGCTAAATTCTCTCCCTCCTGGGACTTCCAGTGTTCAGCTGTAATCTGTGAAGAAACCTGGCGGTAAGTATTACATTTCCCTGCAGCCCCACCACAGGAGAAACAAAGCATTACACATTGTCCTTTCATATCAATAGGTTGTCTGTGTAATACAGGACAGGACAGATCCTCCAGAGCAAGAGACGCTCTTTCTAACTATTCTTCACTCTGGCCTAAAGATGATTATCACATCTGTACTGTTTTACCATTGTATTGTGGTCATGAACAATCAAAGGTTCCTGATTTTTATTTTTTTTTTTCAATTTTTTGGGAAAAGGACAATTGAATGTCCAGTGTATTAGCCTGGCAAAGGAAGGTCTGATAATGGCAAAATATTTCACCATTCATAGGTGTTATAGACAAAGCTATAGTCAAAGATCAGGGTCTCTGCTATAAACAATCTCTGCTTTTTAGAAGGGTTGAAAATGAGCAGATGCCAAAGTCTTCCTTCTGGAACCTCTCGTGATCAGTTTTAATTTAGTCATAAGTATTGCATTTTCCTGCAGAGTCACCACAGGGAAAACAAAGCATTACACAGTGCCAATCACATTAAAGTGCCCATCACGGTGGTCTGTGTAATTGAGGACAGGTCCTCGAGAGTGAGAAACACTCTTTCTCTGGTACAGACATAAGGACCACCCTCTATTAACGCCAGAGTCCCTATTAAATTGGTTTTCTAAACTGATCCATGATCTGTGCCTACAGTGATGAACAGAAATATCTAATTCTCACAGATTCCACCATTGGTAGACACTATCTGGTTTTATCCCAACTTGTCCACTGACAACAGAGGCACAGTAGGAACATTATATACTGGCTGCTGCCAAGGTGGGGCTTGATTATAGGGAAGGCACAAAAAGCACATCCCTTGGGCCTTTCACTATGTTGGGACCTAGGGGCTTCTACCACTACCTATACTCACTGATGGCCATTTGGTGACCCAATCCAGTGGTAAAGAGGTGAAAAAGTGGGCAAGCTTTGCTTGGCTCCTACTTTTAATTCTAAGGTAGTCAGTGACTCAGCTATCTCCATTAATTCCATAGAAGATCACATAGGGTCTCAGTCCCAGAGGTAGCATGTCGGCTGATACCAAAGTTTGCTCTACTAACCATAATCAGGCCAGGACTGCTAATGTGAGGCTGTAGGACATATTCTTTAGCTGTCTTTCTTGGTTGATATCTACCTAAAAAATATTAGTAATATTTGCTGATCGAGTCCAGTAATCAAAAAGTAGAGGAATTTTACTACATTAGTATATGCTGTCTCATATAAAGAGATTTCTACCTCCCTCTGTTCCTCTCTTTTTTGGAGGATTTTGAAAGAAACAACATTTAGCAAGAATTTGGTAGATTATTAAGTCAACTTATCTCAGCTATCCATCTCTTTGTAAATAAGTCAAGGTTTTCTGCAGCCTTGTGCACATGAGGGAAGCATTCATAGTCACAGATGACCAAATGATTTAAAGGGGTTTTCCAGTACTTTGTAACTCAAGCTTAAAAATAAATTCTGCCTTTGATTACCATGCTATTCATAGGTCCAAAACTCTGCGAGGATTAAGTTCCTAACCTATTTTTTTTAGGAAGTGAGGCTATGTTTTCTTGATATGGAGCTCCAAATCACCTGCATAGACATAATGTTAAATGATAACATTTAGTCTGCCTGAAGCCACCACTAGAGGGAGCCTATGAGCTTACTGCATGCTGTGTTATTATTGAGTTCAATGTATAAACAGTATGTGGAAAGCTCCACCTAGTGGTGGCTGCAGGGAGCCAGGGGATACGGATCTATGTATGTGCTCACTCATAACTATATAAAAATGACTTAAAATGCCTCTTGTAGAAGACCTGCAAAATGTAATTCTTTGTCAGGACTACCTTGAAATGGTCATCTCACCTTATGGACTAAACATGTAGATGGCATTGAAATGAAATCCATGCATATAACAGAAATTTCTGTATTTAGTCTTTCTGTAGGCAAAAAAAAATCTACTTACCTGAGTGTCGATAAATTTGTTATTTTGTTTTCTTTTATCCTCATGTTATTATTGCTATTATTCATATTTTTACAGCATTTTTTAAAACTTTTTTTGAATGTTAGTAACCAATGTGACTTTCCTACCATGTAAGAAAATGGCATTATTAATATCCGGAAATAAGAATATATCTTAATATTAGGACTTACAACTGCATTTCGATTACAGAAATCTCTTGCCGTTCCTGTGATTTATCATTTCAATTACCAATGTTCTGTTAAAAAAAATTGCTATGACCCACTAAAAGTGGGTCAAAATGGAAAATGATGGGTTTTTTTATTGCTAATTTTCTGTCCAAGGAAAATGCTTCTAATTTAAAATAAATAGTTCTATTTTAGTTTGTTGTGTTCTTCATGGTTAATAAAAATAAATTAATAATTTATAGATTTCTCTGGAAGAGTGAGGTACAGGGAATGGTGAAGGCCAAAAGTGTAACCTGAAGATTTGGGACCTCAATGCAAATTCTGTAACAAATCCCCAAAGACCCTCCCTGAGGCACCTTGGGCAGGAATGACTACAACCCCTACACCCTAGAATTATTATTTATTTGAAAACACCATTAATTCCATGGCGCTGTATATCAAGAGGGGGTTAAAATACATATTATAAAATACAATAAACAAGAAACTATTAACAGACTGGTACAGAGGGTAAGAGGACCTTGCCCAGAAAAGCTTACAATCTACAAGGGAAGGGGAAAGAACACAATAGGTGAGGGAAAATGCTGCTCATCTGGCGGTGTGGTGGCAGCATGCTTATTGCAGGTGGTATGTGTCCTGAAGAGGTGGGTTTTCAGGTTACTTTTGAAGGTTTTAATATTGGGGGAGAGTCTGATATGCTGGGGTAGCGAGTTCCAGTGTATGGGGAAGCTTGTGAGAAATATTGTAGTCGATTTTGTGAAGAAGATATGAGAGAACAAAGAAGGAGGTCCTGTGAGGATTGAAGATTATGTGTGGGGATGTATCGGGAAAGCAGGTCAGAGATGTAAGGAGTGGACAGGTTGTGGACGGCCTTATACTGTATGTAGTTGTTAGAAGAGATGGCCTTGCGGTTCGCCCAGCGGTCGTTTCGTGGCGAACTTTGTGTGTTCGCTATTCGCCGAACATATGGAGAAATTCGCGCCCACCATATTCTTTTGCATTGTGAAGAACTTTGACCCATGACACATCCATCAGGTGGTACAGGACAGCCAATTGAGACGTTTCAGCACATGGACATACCCCCTACCTTATAAATAAACCCGATCTGGCTGCCATTTTACATTCAGTGTTTTGCCAGTGTAGGGAGAGGTTGCTGTGTGGAGCAGGGACAGACTGTTAGGGACACCAAACGCTATGTAATAGGGCCATAAAAGTCATTTTAAGCACTAGTATAGGTGTGCTATCTATATGTGTGATACACAGAGGGGTGCGATATACTTATAATATACTTTTATAATGAGTCAAAAACACATAGATCTATATAGTAATCACCTGGATGTCAGGGGTCTAGGGGCTTATTAGGGCCATTTTTATATAGGGTAAGGTTCCGGACGAGGTCGCTCTTATCAGGGCAGGTGGTCTGTGGTTAGGCTATCAGGGCCAGAATAGCCCCCCCTGTAGGGCAATATCAGGGACAGCTCTGTCATGCCCACCCTTTCCTTCAATACCACATCATCATCTAGCCCAGGGATGGATTTTTTTTGCTTTACCTCCTGGATTCATCGATGTGCACTGGAACCCCCGGATTGTGGTAGAACATATGGTTTCTGATTTGGTGCCGGTAAGCACCTGATTTAGTGCCGCCGAGCACTTGTTATTGCCTACCACATCTATGCTTTTTGGTTAACTTTAATAATTTCATTTATTTTCATTTTGAGGGATATCTTTTCCATTCACACGTCCGCAAAATGGGTACGCATCCGCTCTGCAATTTTGCGCAACGGGTGCAGACCCATTCATTTTCAATGGGGCCAGAATGTGCTGTCCGCATCCGCGGATCCGCACTTCCGCATCTGTGCTTCCGTTTCCGCCCAAAAATAGAACATGTCCTATTCTTGTGCGCAATTGCAGACAAGATTAGGCATTTTCTATTATAGTGCTGGCGATGTGCGGTCCACAAATTGCAGAATGCACATTGCCGGTGTCCGTGTTTGGACGTGTGAATGGACCCTATCATTAGTAAAAGTATTAAAGGTTACATTTTATCTTTATGTATATTCTAATGGATTGCCTTCCTTGTACAATGTTATAATATACTTTCTATGTTAGAGTATATTATAGTGTATTTGTATTGTGCAGAAGTTGTGTGCGGTTCTGCTGCGATACTGCAGGTATATAGAGGGACAAGCGTTATTGGAACAAATAATTTCTACTGGGGTGATATACCAGTCGCCCCCCAAAATAACTGATTGAAGCGGGGAGTTATATACCAATATACTTTCTTTATAGTGCATTTGGGTACTGTATCGTGCATTTGCGCATGCGCGTACGTGAAAATTATATTGCCGATATTTTGCATTGAAAACAAAAATGAATGGAGATCGCAAATTCGAATAATACATCTGGTATGTCACTGTCCATGTTGTGGGACTATTTGTGCACTTCTAGTAATTATTTCTTGGCTGCAAATATGAGCTGAAGGTTTTTCAGGTTCGCCTGCCATTAAAATGAATGGGACCCGCGGCGAACTTGCGGTTTGTGAACATTTGATCGCGTTTGCGAATTGCCCCGGCAGATGTTCGTCCATCGCTAGTTGTTAGTATTTTAAACTGAATTTGCTGGGTAATGGGGAGCCAGTATAGAGTTTGGCAGACGAGGGAGAAAGAGAAGAAACAATGGGATAGGTGGATTAACCGGGCAGTGTAGTTGAGAATAGATTAAAGGGGAGTCAGAGTGCGAGATGGGAGACCACAGAGAAGAACGTTGCAGCAGTTCAGGCAGGAGATGTTGACTCAGGGGTGATGAAGGAGAAAATACAAGAGATGTTCTTAAGTTGAAAGCGGCAGGTGGAGGTGAGGGTTTGGATGTGTGGCTTAAAGGCCAGGGCAGAATCCAATGTTATCCCCAGGCAGCAGACCTGCGAGACTGAAGAAAGCATTGTGCTATAAACTGTACCGGACAGGTCAGGTAGGGAGGCTGAGTGACATGGAGGAAAGACAATCAATTCAGTTTTCTCCATGTTGAGCTTTAGGAAGCGGAAGGAGAAGAATAAAGATATAGCCGACAGACATGCTGGTCTGGAATTCTTGATAGCATGGAAGTGACATCTGAGCCAGAGAAGTAGATTTGGGCTAAAAGCATGAGTAATAGGTTCTGTGTAACATGTCTTGGACCATAGGTGTTCTGTCACCAGATGCAGATCCAGTTGTTTCTGTATGTTTATCAGTTTGACATTGCATTTACCTGTGTTGTAATTCATTTGCATTATATTGTATGGTAACAGCACCAGGTTTTTTTTGTAGTCTTGTGCTTGTATTGGAAGCAGTAGCCATCTTATGTCTCAGGAGCCACACTCTCACTGGTTTTCCTGCCCCATGATCTATTATTCAGCCTGTATTCAAACATAGTCGGTAAGGACACTATCTGTGTTACATATACTGTAGTTCATTATATGTTTCTTGTATTGATAGCTCATTATCATTGTATTATCTCATGTACTGCATGTATAGCAGATATTCTTTATTTATGCCATGTACCATAGATATTTATGTTCTAAAATACTACTGTTTTATTCTGTAGTTTCACCTTTCCTGTCAATCTACTATCAATAAAGAGAAGGTTAAAGCAGTACAGTTTTCTCTTCTTATCAAGACAGAAGGTTTAGCTACATGTCAGATTACACACTGTGCTAACATGTATGAGGACAGTATAACAGGCATGAATCAAGATGTAAGTTGGTTTAGAAACAGTTGGGCACTTTACTTAGGAGATGCTTTGTAATACTATGTATGTTGTCCTTTTATGTTTTATTGTATTTTCATGATGGTGCTGGGTAAGGTGGCTTCCAGTTGTTGATAGTCTATGCCCAGAGGCCATTATCAATGTGTAGCTACATGGTGGCTGTCCTATTAGCCATTAGCCAATGTGGCGATGCAGAGATCTGGCTAACGGGATACCTAGGCTGGGGTGAGTTGTTAGGCAGGGCAGGGCTTACCTGCCAAAAGCAGTCTGTAACGGTAGAATAGATTGACTAACTCTATGCTGCTGTGTAACACTGTGACTCTTAGGCCCCTTTCACACGGGCGAGTATTCCGTGCGGATGCAATGCGTGAGTTGAACGCATTGCACCCGCACTGAATCCGGACCCATTCATTTCTATGGGGCTGTGCACATGAGCGGTGATTTTCACGCATCACTTGTGCGTTGAGTGAAAATCGCAGCATGCTCTATATTGTGCGATTTTCACGCGACGCAGGCCCCATAGAAGTGAATGGGGTGCGTGAAAATCGCAAAGCATCGGCAAGCAAGTGCGGATGCGGTGCGATTTTCACTCACGGTTGCTAGGAGACGATCGGGATGGAGACCCGATCATTATTATTTTCCCTTATAACATGGTTATAAGGGAAAATAATAGCATTCTGAATACAGAATGCATAGTAAAACAGCGCTGGAGGGGTTAAAAAAAATAAAAAATAATTTAACTCACCTTAGTCCACTTGATTGCGAAGCCCAGCATCTCCTTCTGTCTCCTTTGTTGAATAGGACCTGTGGTGAGCATTAAATACAGGTAAAGGACCTTTGAAGACGTCGCTCCGGTCATCACATGGTACGTCACATGATCTTTTACCATGGTGATTCAGATCAGAACACTGATCTGATGCGCAATTTTTTTCACGCGAGTGCTAAACGCAATACAATGTTTTGCACTCGCGCAGAAAAATCGCGGGTGTTCCCGCAACGCACCCGCCTCTTATCCGGGCCAAAAATATGACGCCCGTGTGAAAGAGGCCTTAGACGTATAGAAAGCTTGACAGCATGTGTTCCTTTGAGAGAGACTCAAGTTCTGTTGAAATATTGAGAAAATTACCAGCAGGTCATTTCACACTTGAGGAGGCATTAACCCCTTAAGGACCAGGCCATTTTTAGCGAATCTGACATGTGTCACTTTATGTGCTAAAAACTTTAACCCCTTCAACCCCGGGTCTGTTTTCACCTTCCTGCTCAGGCCATTTTTTGCAAGTCTGACATGTGTCACTTTATGTGGTGATAACGTTAAAACGCTTTTACTTATCCAGGCCATTCTGAGATTGTTTTCTCGTCACATATTGTACTTCATGACACTGGTAAAAATAAGTAAAAAAACAATCATTTTTATTCATAAAAAAATACCAAATTTACCCCAAATTTTGAAAAATTTCCAAATTTCCATTTCTCTACTTTTATAATAGATAGTAATACCTTCAAAAATAGTAATTACTTTACATTCCCCATATGTCTACTTCATGTTTGGATCATTTTGAAAATGACATTTTTTTGGGGGGGGACGTTAGAAGGCTTAGAAGTATGGAAGCAAATCTTTTTAAGGACCAGTTCAGGTCTGAAGTCACTTTGTGAGGCTTACATAAGAGAAACCACCCAAAAATTACCCCATTTTAGAAACTACACCCCTCAAGGTATACAAAACTGATTTTACAAACTTTGTTAACCCTTTAAGTGTTCCACAAGAATTGATGGAAAATGGAGATGAAATTTCAGAATTTCACTTTTTTGGCAGATTTAACATTTTAATCCATTTTTTCCAGTAGCAAAGCAAGGGTTAACAGCCAAATAACTCAATATTTATTACTCTGATTCTGCGGTTTACAGAAACACCCCACCCCACTGCTGTACGGGCACACGGCAGGGCGCAGAAGGAAAGGAACGCCATATGGTTTTTGGAAGGCAAATTTAGCTGAACTGGTTTTTAGATGCCATGTCCCATTTGAATCCCCCCTGATGCACCCCTACAGTAGAAACTCAAAAAAGTGACCACATTTTGGAAACTACGGGATAAGGTACCAGTTTTATTGGTACTATTTTGGGGTACATATGATTTTTTATTGCTCTATATTACGTTTTTTGTGAGGCAAGGTAACAAAAAATGGATGTTTTGGCACTGTTTTTATTTCCTATTTTTATTACAGCGTTTTCCTGAGGGATTAGGTCATGTGACTTTTTTATAGAGCAGATCGTTACGCATGTGGTAATTCCTAATATGTCTACTTTTTTTATTTATTTAAGTTTTACACAATAATAGCATTTTTGAAACCGAAATAATGATATTTTAGTGTCTCATAGTCTAAAAGCCATAGCTTTTTTATTTTTTGACCGATTCTCTCAGGTAGGGTTTCATTTTTTGTGGGATGAGGTGACGGTCTGATTGGTACTATTTTGGGGGGCATATGCCTTTTTGATCACTTGCTGTTGCAATTTTTGTGATGTAATGTGACAAAAATTGCATTTTTTACACAGTTTTCTTTTTGTTACGGTGTTCACATGAGTGGTTAGGTCATGTGATAATTTTATAAAGCAGTTTGTTACGGACGTGGCGATACCTAATATGTATACATTTTTTATTATTTTCACTTTAGCACAATAATAGCAGTTTTGAAGCAAAAAATAATCATATTTTAGTGTCTCCATAGTCTGAGAGCCATAGCTTTTTTATTATTTGACCGATTCTCTTAGGTAGGGTCTCATTTTTTGCGGGATGAGGTGACGGTCTGATTGGTACTATTTTGGGGAGTATACGCCTTTTTGATCACTTGCTGATGCAATTTTTGTGATGTAATGTGACAAAAATTGCATTTTTTTTACACAATTTTTATTTATTTTTTACGGTATTCATCTGAGTGATTAGGTCATGTAATATTTTTATAGAGCTGGTTGTTACGGATGTGGCGATACCTAATATGTATATATTTTTTTCATGTATTTCACTTTAGCATAATAATAGCAGTTTTGAAACAAAAAAAATTATGTTTTAGTGTCTCCATGTTCTGAGAGCTATAGTTTTTTTAATTTTTTGGGCGGTAGGGTATCATTTTTTGCGGGATGAGGTGACGGTTTTATTGATACCATTTGGGGGGCATACGCCTTTTTGATCGCTTAGTGTTGCACTTTTTGTGATGTAAGGTGACAAAAATAGCTTTTTTTTACAGTTTTTATTTTATTTTTTTATGGTGTTTATCGGATATATTTATAGAGACGGTTATTATATGTGTTGGTTTTGTTTGTTTTTTCTGTTTTTTATTATAAAATAAGGAGAAAGGGGCGTTTTTCTTCTTTTTTACTTTATTAATTTTATTACTTTATTAATTTTATTACTTTATTAATTTTATTAAAACTACTTTTTTTTTACTTTTTTTTACTTTACTTTATTTATTACATTCCCTTTTGGGGGTCTGATCCCCTCTGCAATGCATTACAATACATCTGTATAGTAATGCATTGCCTGTTAGTGTATGACATTGAGTCATACACTAACAGGTTGCCTAGGAGACGAGCATGAGGCTGGATCTACTCGGCTCCCGTAGAAGGCAGTTCCCGATGCCGTGCAAGGCTTCGGGAAGCCTCTGCACGGCATCGGGATGCCTTGTGACGCATCGGGTCCCCGCCACAGCAGCGCGGGGACTCGATGCTCTCCCTCACCCGAAACAAACCTCTTCTATGTCGTGGTCAGCGCAGACCGCGGCATAGAAGGGGTTAATCCGCCGGCATCGGCTTTTACAGCGATGCCAGCGGATACAGCAGGAACTCAGTGGTTCAAATTGCGAGAACTCAGTGGTTCCCATGACGTAACAGTACGTCAAAGGTCGGGAAGGGGTTAAAATGCTTTTACTTATCCAGGCAATTCTGAGAATGTTTTCTCGTCACATATTGTACTTCATGACAGTGGTAAAATTTTGTCCAAAAAAATCTTTTTTTTTTTTTTTTTTTTTTAAACTAATTTACAAAAAATTTGGAAAAACTAGCAAATTTACAAATTTTAATTTCTCTACTTTTATAATAGATAGTAATACCTCCAAAAATAGTTATTGGGCTACTTTCACACTAGCGTTTTTGCTGGATCCGGCAGAGATTTGGTTGTATTATCTTTAACATTTCTTTAACATTGCCAAAATAAATCCGTTTTGAACTCCATTGAAAGTCAATAGAGGACTGATCCGTTTTCTACTGTGGCAGATTGTGGCAGAGAAAACGGATCCGTCCCCATTGACTTGCATTGGGGGTCATGACGGATCAGTTTTTCAGTTTTTCCCAGGACGGAAAGCAAAATACAACATGTTGCGGTTTGCTCTCCGGTCTGGGAACGCAACTAAATGGAACGGAATGCATTTTGGAGCTTTCCGTCCTGTTCAGTTCAGTTTTGTCCCCATTGACAATAAATGGGGACAAAACGGAAGCGTTTTTTTTCCGGTATTGAGCCCCTATGACAGAACCCAATACCGGAAAACTTTAAAGCTAGTGTGAAAGTACCCTTACTTTACATTCCCCATATGTCTACTTCATGTTTGAATCATTTTGTGAATGCCATTTTATTTTTTGGGGACGTTAGAAGGCTTAGAAGTTTAGAAGCAAAAAAAAATAATTTCTGAACATTTCCAAAACCTTTTTATCTCTACTCATAACTAATACCCTCCATGTTCCTTATCAGTTTAGTCGCTCCCCTTTGTACTTTTTCCAGCACCAGGGCATCTTATCCTCAGAATAGGCCATTAATATCTGATTGGTGGGGGTCTGACACCCTGCATCCATGTTGATCAGCTGTTTTGGGGTAGTTTTGAAATACCAGGCGGAACCAAACAGCTCCTCCACTGTGTAGTGGACAGAGCTGGTAACTTCGGAAGCAGCAGTGCTGTGATCAGCTCCATCCAATATACAATGGATAGAGCTGTGTTCTGGCATTGGAGGATATGAAATGTGGCGGGGTGAAGGGTGTCGGACCACCACCAAAGAGATATATATGGCCTATCCCGAGGATAGGCTATCAATGGTAAAATTCTGCACAATCCATTTAAGAGATTATTACTTAGTTGCTGCATATGATGGGGACATTATATTGGGTTGTATATTGCAGTAATAGTTTGGCACCATGTGGTGGTATGGAAGTATTACTTAAATTACTGCTGAAATTACAATAAAAAAAAGTCTAAAAATTTCAAGCAGTGGGAGAGGTGATATTTTGCTTGGTGCCCAAACCCTGATTGTGGGTCACTAGGGCAGCACCACTGCTAATGGGAATTAATGGAAGAATTACATAGAGCTTGTTACATAGGGCTGTAATGTGAGGTTCACGGACTTTACAACTTATACAGCTGACCTGACTTCCTCTGTCGACTTTGACATCATTTTTCAGTAAAGTTTGCATCAAGACGCAAATGACAAATTGCCTCTGGAGGATCCACGTCTGTGTTTTTTCTGTTGTAGCAACAAAAGACCAAAGGATTAGCCACGACAAAGCAGGAAACAAGAGGCTGACTGAGCTAAGAATAAAAAACAGTCTGCAGAAGTGGCAAGAACAAAAAGCTGTGCCCTGAACTTTGTCTGTTTTTAGTGGGAGGCAGAGTTGGGTGCTGTATGCATTGTCCTGTCACTGGTAGTACGAATGGCATAGCGCCGTCTACTGTGTGTCCATATAAACAACTATATTACCGACTGCAGTATATCTAAAGTAGTTTTCGGGTCATTTTACATTGATGGCCATCAATATCTGACAGCGGGAGGTCGCCAATCAGCTGTTCTGCAGTGTTGCTGCCATTCATGTTAATGGAGTAACCAGCTCCATCTGAACAGCAGATTGGCAGGGGTGCCTGGTGTCAGTGTCAATATCTGATACAATGATCAGATATTGATGGCCTATTGGTCCCAGTGATCATATGACTGATGATCATCAGTAGTGTTGAGCAAAGTTTACTTCACCATGAAGCGCATTTTTTTGTAAGAAGGGGGTGCAATGACGGGATTGGTGATTGCTCCACTCCCCGTCATTGAACCCCTCAGATTCTGCATTTATTGCTGATCGCAGCATCTGAGATAAAAAATTAGAACTTTTTGGGGTTAATTAGAATATATATATATATATATATATATATATTAATAATACTTACCTTATCCATTTGAGCTCAAAGAGGCCGCCACAGGCATCTTGATTGAAGATCCTGCGCAAAATGGCATCACGCTGGCCAGCGTGGTAACATAGTAACATCGTTTTTTTAAGGCTGAAAATAGACATCTGTCCATCCAGTTCAGCCTGTTATCCTGCAAGTTCATCCAGAGGAAGGAAAAAAAAAACATGAGGTAGAAACAAATTTTCCTCACTTTAGAGGAAAAAATTTCTTCCCGACTCCAATCAGGCATCAGAATAACTCCCTGGATCAATGACCCCTCTCTAGTAACTATAGCCTGTAATATTATTACATATACCAAAAACCCCCGCTGGGGCAACAGGGAGTTAAAACGTAATCAGTATTAGTATAAAATAGTATTAAATAAAATTACATAAATTGCACCTACTACTAATGTGGACATAGCGCACAAAATCATAACATAGGTCCCTGAATGGTAATATATTGGATCCTGAGGCCCCTCAATAGATATATAAAAAAAAATCATATAAGAATTGGAACGTTCGTACCAATTCTTTCGCACTTCAAGCAGGACCGATCAGGCAACCAAAAAATCTTGAAATGTCCCATATATGTTCAGATGCCTGTATAAGATGACGTTGGGTGCTCAGGTATAGACTTGTCAGCAGGAACGGCTGTCCCTATAAATCCCTGAGTGGAGGGAGAGGTCTAGGCCAGCCCTACCTATCTATACAGAGCACCCGCCCGGATACCTAACCCTAACACGGGCGGAATCCCTAGTGAACCCTATGAGATAGTTCCCGACGTGTCACGTTTCATTTGCTAATTCATCAGGGGGAATATTCCAAAAGGATTTTTACCAAAAAATAAATGCTACAACAAAATGATAATAAAGAATGTTTGAAAATAAAAAATAAAAATCAGGGTACATAAATTATTAAATGCATTGCAGCAGAGCCTACCTTACAGTCAATGGACCACAAGATGAGACAGAGGGATAAAAGTTTCCCTTGTTAATGGTGCGCCCATTAGTAGAAAAGGGCTAACACCAGAATCAGAAAGCCCCTGCTGCAGTTTATGTAATGCCTCCAGTTTATGCGCCAAAAATCGTGCATCAGGTGCCATGTTTTAAAGGCTGCGCCGTGCGCGCCTGTACCCGAGGACTGCCTACCCCGGTCATGTGATCTGGGACACGTGACCCACGCGCCGCGCAACAAGGGAAGCAACGCCAGGCCAGGCCTGTGGAACGCAGCGCCGCGTCCAATGGAAGCCTTTATGGCAAAATACAAGTAAAAACAAATGCTGCACAGACTGGAACACGTGAACAATTGGTGGACAATTTAAAAAAAGAAGATACTATAAAGAAAGGGGGGGTTTACAATAGGAAGGAGTATTACATGATAGCAATAAATAAAAAATAAAATAAAGCATGATACAGACTGGGGACATCAATGAGCCCAAAAAGGGTGAGACCAAGGGAAAAGTTAAATAAAAAGTGAAATAGACCGAGAGTAGGATTAAACCCGAGGGTGGGACAGAGGGGAAATTTCAATGGCTGAAATTAAAAAAACGCCTAATCACAGGGGTAAGGATATCGATTTGGCCCTTTGAAGAATCAAGAATAAATAAATAGGGATACAGAACCCATATTTGGAGACCAATACCAAGTGTGTTAAATAAAACAGCTAAAATTCAGTTGTTCATTGAGTCCATGTAGGACTGTGATTCTCAGGTAATAGATCCAGCGGGCCTCCCTCTGAAAATATGCTTGTCCCAATTACCTCCTCTCAAGGGTGGGTTAATTTTGTCAATGCCCGTAAAGGAGAGACGTGCTCTGCCTGCCACTATGAAGGCAGTGAACATGTTTAGGTGTATCTTTCATGTTGGCAACGTCATTAAGATGTTCGCCCACCCTCCTACGGAATTCCCGGATAGTCTTGCCAATATATTCGTTGCACGTGAGCCAATTAATGACCCCACATGTTTGGCAGTTAATAAAATCACGAATAACATATTCCCTTCCAGTGAAATTGAAAGTCTTGCCAGTCTGGATGTGGTTACAGGCTATACAGACGCTGCACCTATAACACCTATAATATTATTACACTCCAGAAACACATCCAGGACCCTCTTGAACTTTTTCAGTGAACTCACCATCCCCACCTCCTCAGGCAGAGAGTTCCATAGTCTCACTGCTCTTACCGTAAAGATTTTACCCAGGATCTTTAATCAAGATGGCCGTGGTGGCCTCTTCATGCTTAAATGAATGAGGTGAGTATGTTTTTTTTTTTTTATGCCAGTTCAGGGAAAATGTATTCGTTATCACGAAGCACAAGGAAATTCGGCTTCGCGGCAAATCGGATTTTCCCTGAAATACGTATCGAAGTCTAGTTCAGATACTTTGATTTACTCAACCCTAATCGTCAGGACCCACCATGGCCCTAACAGTAACAAGTGTCCCTGATGTGGCATGATGTAAAGGATAAATTGTAAGCTCTTGCGGGCAGCATCATCTCTCCCTCTGTACCAGTCTGTTAATAGTCCTTTGTTTATTGTATTTTATATTAAGTATTTGTAACTCCCTCTTGATGTACAGCACCATGGAATTAATAACAATTTCAAATAAATAATAATAATAATAATATGCCTAAGGCCTCTTTCACCCGGGCGTCATGTTTTTGGCTGGATAAGATGCGGGTGCGTCGGGGGAAAATGGGCGATCTTTCCGCGCGAGTGCAAAACATTGTAATGCGTTTTGCACGCGCATGAGAAAGGTGGAAATCTCGCCCGTGTGAAAGGGGCCTAAAAGTCTAAAGAAAAAACATACTTGTAGATAAACACAGTCCGGCATTAGTCATTGCTATATTGTTAACTTTGATCCAAATAACTTAGACAGAGATTAAAATAAACTGTAGATGATGGGGAACATAGTCATTGGTGCTACTTTCACATCTGCGTTTTTGCTGTCTGGTTTTGAGATCCGGCACAGGGTCTCAAAACAGTAGCACAATGCTAATGTTGGAATTAGAGATGAGCGAATTTCTTGAAAATTCGATTCGGCTGATTCTGAGTGTACAAACAGTGTGAAATTAACATAAAAAAAGCATCAACCTTACCGCGTCAATTTGCGAGCGACTGGCCGGCCGCCGCCTTCTTGCTTGAAGATCTCGGCCGAAATCACGTGTGGCGCGAGATTATGTCATCTCGCGCAGCATGGGATTTATGCCGAGATCTTCAAACAAGATGGTGACTGGTGTCCCTTCTCGCGCAAATGGAGGCGGTAAGTTTGAATTTCAGGATTAATCGATTTGCTGACACGAAGCATGAGGAAATTTAACTTCTAGGCGAATCGAATAATTCCTGAAATTTGGATCGAATTCGTGGGATTCGATTCGCACATCTCGCTAGTTGGAATAATACAACCGGCGGCATCCGTTCAAAATGGATCAGGTTGTATTATTTTAAAAATGAAGAAACCGTAACTCATTGTAAGTCAATGAGTGCAGGATCAATTTTTTCAGTGTATGAAAAAAACGGATCCGGCGCCATTGACTTACATGGTTTTTGCGGCTTGTTCAGATTTGCATGCCGCACACAAAAGTCCTCCTTGCAGTGCTTTTGTGTCTGGCATGGGAAAGCAACAAACCAATACAGAATGCATTCTGATGCACTCCGTTCCGGTTTGTTCAGTTTCATAGCGTTCCCAACGACAGTGATTTAATTTTGACAATGAATGGCGACAAATCTAAAAAGTGCTGCTGAGGTTTTGAGACCCTATGCCACATCTCAAAACGCAGTTATCCCATCTTTAATGCAAAAAAATGAAAATCGGCCATCATATAGTGCAATGATGGTGAGCCTTTTAGAGACCGAGTGCCCAAACCGCAACCCAAAACCCACTTATTTATCGAATACTACAGTCCAGTATAGTATATCTTCCATGTACTTTATCATTTAGCTATAATAACCTGCCTGCATTCCATGCACTGCCTGTGCTGTTCATAGTGCGCCCTGCACTGCCTGTGCTGTTCATAGTGCGCCCTGTGCTGTTCATAGTGCGCCTTGCGCTGCCTGTGCCGTTCATAGTGCGCCCTGTGCTGCCTGTGCTGTTCATAGTGCGCCCTGCACTGCCTGTGCTGTTCATAGTGCGCCCTGCGCTACCTGTGCTGTTTATAGTGCGCCCTGTGCTGCCTGTGCTGTTCATAGTGCGCCCTGCGCTGCCTGTGCTCTTCATAGTGCGCCCTGCGCTGCCTGCGCTGTTCATAGGGAGCCCTGCGCTGCCTGTGCTGTTCATAGTGCACCCTGCGCTGCCTGTGCTGTTCATAGTGCGCCCTGTGCTGCCTGTGCTGTTTATAGTGCGCCCTGCACTGCCTGCGCTGTTCATAGGACCCCCTGCGCTGCCTGTTCTGTTCATAGTGCGCTCTGCGCTGCCTGTGCTGTTCATAGTGCGCCCTGCGCTGCCTGTGCTGTTCATAGTGCGCCCTGCGCTGCCTGTGCTGTTCATAGTGCGCCCTGTGCTGCCTGTGCTGTTCATAGTGCGCCCTGCGCTGCCTGTGCCGTTCATAGTGCGCCCTGTGCTGCCTGTGCTGTTCATAGTGCGCCCTGCGCTGCCTGTGCTGTTCATAGTGCGCCCTGCGCTGCCTGTGCTGTTCATAGTGCGCCCTGCGCTGCCTGCGCTGTTCATAGTGCACCCTGGGCTGCCTGTGCTGTTCATAGTGCGCCCTGCGCTGCCTGCGCTCTTCATAGTGCGCCCTGCGCTGCCTGCGCTGTTCATAGGGCGCCCTGCGCTGCCTGTGCTGTTCATAGTGCACCCTGCGATGCCTGTGCTGTTCATAGTGCGCCCTGTGCTGCCTGTGCTGTTTATAGTGCGCCCTGCGCTGCCTGTGCTGTTCATAGTGCGCCATAGGCTAAGTATAATGTCAATTGAGGGTTAAAAAATACATAACTCGCCTTATCCTCTTGATCGCGCAGCCGGCATCGTCTTCTTTCTTCTTCTTTCAGGACCTGCAAAAGGACCTTTGATGACGTAATCGCGCTCACCACGTGGTGAAGGATCTTCTATCTTCATTCAGAAGGACCTGCGCTGACGTCACCACGCTCACCACGATTATGTCATCAAAGGTCCTTGAGCAGGTCCTGAAAGAAGAAGAAAGAAGACGATGCCGGCTGCGCGAACAAGAGGATGAGGTGAGTTATGTTTTTAATTTTTTTTAACCCTCAATTGACATTATACTTACCATTCTGTTTTAAAGAATGCTATTATTTTCCCTTATACCATGTTATAAGGGAAAATAATACAGTGAATTTACTTTAATGGGGTCCGGGGTTGCTCATCCCTATCATCTCCTAGCAACCATGCGTGAAAATCGCACAACATCCACACTTGCTTGCGGATGCTTGGGATTTTCACACAGCCCCATTCGTTTCTATGGGGCCTGCGTTGCGTGGAAAAAACAGAATATAGAGCATGCTGCGATTTTCATGCAACGCACAAGTGATGCGTGATAATCACTGCTCATCTGCACAGCCCCATTGAAGTGAATGGGTCCGGATTCAGTGCGGGTGCAACGCATTCACCTCACTCATTGCACCCGAGCTGAAAACTCGCCCGTGTGAAAGGCTTATTGGTACACCATAGACTTCTTCCAGGGTGCGGGTTCCCACAGATAAGTTAGGATAAGGCCTCATGCACACAACTGTTCCGTTTTTTGCAGTCTGCAAACCGCGGATCCACAAAAAATGGAAGCCGCCCGTGTTGCCTTCCGCAATTTGCGGAACGGAACGGGCGCCAGCAATATAAATGCCTATTGCCTATTCTTGTCCGCAAAGCGCGGACAAGAATAGGACATGTTATATTTTTTTAACGGGGCCGCAGAACGGAGCCACGGATGCGGACAGCACGCGGATTCGTGTCCGCATCTTTTGCGGCCCCATTGAAGTGAGTGGGTCCGCATCCGAGCCGCCAAAACGGACCCAAACAACGGTTGTGTGCACGAGGCCTAAGCCATAGGTTCGCCACCACTGATATAGTGCATGAAAATCTATTTCTAGTAAATCTAGAACCAGCCCTGCACCTCACATGGATACAGTGATCTCCCCGTTTATTGCTGTTGTTGGTTTACTAGATTTATTTCAAGTTGTCAGCTCAGGAAGCTCTCTCCCGATCACAGCTCAGAGCTGTGTCATTTTTTAGGGGGCATGTCCTTTCTGCTGCAGCTCTATCCTTGTCACAGCTCAGGGAGTGTGACCTTAATGCTGAGGCTCTCTCCCTGTATTTGTCGCTGCTTTTAACTGGAGATCTGGCTGGTGGCAGTTGAGGAATGGAACTGAGCATGCACGACCACTTCAGTGATATTACTGAGGGGGACAAAGAAATAAGGAAAAGAACAAACAGCAGGTGGAGCTATACAAATACATTGTATTCAATAGCTCAGTGGCTGTTCTAAATTTTAAACTACATGTAATTACAAAAGTATTCAGATCCAGGTGCTGGTTTGAAACATGTAGAATATTTTTCTTGGTACAACCCCTTTAAGGGGTATAAGTGACATCTATTCCTATGGACTGAGATTCACAATAGCAACTATTGTATTACAGCAATTCTCTGTATGGCCTTCAACTTAGCTGGGCAGTGGTCACAATCAGAGCTGATCTATGTCAAGTAAGATCCATCAGCCCTGATATGGTGAGGGGGTTATCACATAACTCTCACAGCCACTTATCTGGGACACTGACCCTAACCATCTAACATCAAAAGACATTGGTCAGTTAATATATGGGTTATCCCAGACTACAATTTTGATGTGGTATCTGTACCAGATGGAAGGGGCCACAACACTCCTGTAAGGATCACGTTCCCTTTATTCCTGTTAGACAGAGCGCCACACTTTTGGCAGTGGCTGTGACTGGTACTGCAGGCCACTCAGTCTCATTTCAACATTGAGGAGGGATGTGATCAGGGGCGGACTGGGAACTTAAAGTGGCACTGGAAAAAACACAAAAAGTGGCCCCATTTTGTAGTCTGGTCCAAATTTATAGAAGGCAGGACCAACACAAGAAGGCAGGGCCGGCAATACCATATTGCAGCACATTATACCACCCCAACAGAGCCAGATACTGCAGTCCATCACAAACTACTGCCGCCTTTAGCACAAAATTTTGCGGAATGGAAGTACGGGACAAAACCCCACGGAAGCACTTCGTAGTGCTTCCGTACGGTTCCGTTCAGTGCCGCACCATTCCACATCTCCGGATTTGCGGACCCATTCAAGTGAGTGGATCCGCATCCGTGATGCGGAATGCCCAAGGAACGGCACCCGTGTATTGCGGATCCGCAAATGCGGTCCCTAATATGGCAACGGGAAGCACACGGGGAGCCTTATTCACCTGAATGGAAGGAAGCTGCAGTACCAGACACCGCCTTTGGGCTACAGTTGCGCTGTTTCTAAAAAATAAATAAATAAAAATAAAAAAAGTAAAAATAATCTATTTTCTGTTCTGCGCAATTCTTTATTATAAAAGATTTCCCAAGAGATGCCAAGTCTTAACCTTCTGGGTAACAAGTGTATGCTCTGCCGCCCTTTAACCCGACACGTCACCTGTAAACGCCTGTTCTGATTGATACCCGTTATCTCGCTGTCTCCCTTCCTCTGTCTGTGATAATAGACATGAGCCAGAGGAGCCGAGGAACAGGCAGAATAATGAGAGGTAAATTCTATGTTTTTCCACTTCGCCGATCACAACCTCCGCAGGATTTTTTTTTTTTCTGGTGCAAGCAGCTGCAGGTGCCTCAAGTCAGCCAGATCTATTTGTCTGCAATGTCATCCATGTTTACTTGCGGCAGTGGACTTTAAATCCTGTCAGGATGCCAATCCAAGGGGCCGCCAGGCACTGCAGCTGACAGTCAAATCTGCACCGCTGAATCCTTCTTCTGGAAAAAAAGGCTAAAGAGGTTAATACACTCAAGAAAGAATGAACACAGCAGCTGTTATGGCTTCTAATATTTAATGTCATTATCGAATAAAATACAGCTCCGAAGAAACACAATTCTTCTACCTCCAGATCACCCCGGACGGTGGCATAAGACCTGTAGTATCTCTGGCTGTATTCTTCCTCCTTGGATATAATGTTTCTTAAAGGGGTAGTCTAGCATCACGGGAAAAAAATGGCTGCTTTCTTTCAAAATAGTGCCGCACCTGTCCACAGGTTGCATGTGGTAATGCAGCTAGGCTCCGTTGACAAAAACGGGGTTGCAATACCATGCGGGTGTGGCACTGTTTTTGGAAGGAAGCAGATGATTTAGGGCTCATGCACATGACCACATATATTTTGTGGTCCTCAAAAAATACGGATGACATCCGTGTAAATTTCGTATTTTGCGGAACAGAACAGATGGCCCATAATGCGGACAATAATAGGACATGTTCTATTTTTTTGCAGAACGAACATACGGAAACGGAATGCACACATAGTAACTTCTGTTTTTTTGTGGACCCATTGAAATGAATATTTCTGCATACGGTCCGCATAAAAAAATTGAACAGACATGGAAAGAAAATCTGTTTGTGTGCATGAGCCATTAGTTTGCATAAGGATTCGACCAAATAGCGCCGTGGTGTCACAGTTGCGCTGCACTGCAGTCGAATACCGCTGCACCTGTACAGGCTGCAGCGGGCTCTTATTAAACTAACGAGACCTCACTGTTCAGTGGGTCCGTATTGTCAATGGCTGTGCAGCACCTTCAATACCACGCAGGTATCAACAATACAGACCCACTAAACACTGCAATCTCATTAGTTTAATTAGACCCTGCTGCAGTCACTTGCATTTACATGGCCGCATCGCAATCGGAACACGTCTGGACAGCGTGGTCAAACCCTTATTAGCAATTCCTTAATTTTATTTTATCAGCATTGCTACTTTGATAAGGAGAAGTATTCCAGAGCAATGGTGAGGAAAGCAAATTTACCGTTTAGTCTCCTACAGGCAGTGCCTGCCTTAACCCTAAGTTCACACCTGAGCGTTTGTGGCCATAGGACACTGCAGTCAATCACACAAACGCGCGTCAAACGCGCGTTTACTATTACAAAAAACGCGCATAAAAAAAAGAGAAACGCTCAGGTGTGAAAGCAGGGTTATGGAGTGTGACTAGGGTGCAGCAACTGCTCCTCCTGAAGGGGGCGCCACAGATGGCCAGATGGAAATGGCAGAAAACAAAGAGAACCCTGTGTGATCTGCATTAAAAGCGGAGAAGAAAGGGAAAACTTAGTGGGTGTTTATCACATCCTTTAGCAGGCGATCACACTATTATGCGCTGTACGATGACCATCACGCACATACAGGTAATGATGCAAGAAAGGGTTAATATCAACTATTCAGCAGGTGTATTTATACACTGTATAACGCTGCTCTTAGATGAGATGTCATTTATAACTTTCTGTATCCAGATGTTATTTGGTCACTGTATGGTGGTATTATTTGTGCACTATATGGTGGTATTATTTGTGCACTGTATGGTGGTATTATTTGTGCACTGTATGTTGATATTATTTGAGCACTGTATTCACATTGAGCGGCACTGCTATGTAGACACTGCAAAAGTAATTCTTTTTTGCAGTGTTGAGTGATGGTGCCTCTGCGTAGCATCGTTATTTAGACACTGGTATGGTAATGTTATTCGGCAAACACATGGCACTATTATTTAGACATCATACAGTATGGCACTTATAATTAAGTACTGCATAGCAGGATTATTCATACACTCTAAGACCTTATACCTTATCCCTCTGGTTTTCTATGAGGTGAAAATATGATGGCAATTACCAGGGTGGTCTGTGGCAGTGAAGGAGTTAATGCCGGCATCCTTATGGACCACATGCTCTGCTTAGACCCATACAGGCTTTATGAGCTGTCAGGAAAGTATGGATAAGGACTACAGATCAAGCCGTCAGGCACCTTCTTGATGGATTCACTGTAAGCAGAAAGGAATGGTTGGCAGGTACACTGAAAGTGAAGGTTGCAGAACAAAAACTTTTGAAAAGTTTGAAGAAAGACCAATTGGAAAAATAATTTTTAACCCAAAATGAGTAAAATGCCCCCAAGGAGTCCATAGTGTTTATTGTTCAAAATTAAAACAAAAATGACACTGCATATATTTGAAGAGTCATTATGCTTTCATACATCTTCACATAAATAAATAGTACAAGCAACCACAAGAAACTTTGTAATTTTCTTAATCAGTGAGATATTGTCTTGTTCTCCCATTATCAGCAGTTTAACCCCCCCCCCCTCTTCCTTGCTATTTTCTTTTCACTTTGAAAAATGCTTTGAATTCTGTCCTAAGATGAGCAGTGACAAGCTACACAAGAGGATCATATTACACATGGCAATACAAGTCCATGGAGAGGGGAGGAGGAGGAGTAAGCAGCAGCAGGAGTGAGGTGGGACTCAAAGAGAGGCACTAAATAGACTGACGCTCCATAGGAGATGTATATCTCAGCATAAGTGCTAAATTCACAACCAATACAGGTCAGTACCTCTCTGTAATGTCCTTCATGATCCCACGGCATACTTCTGAGCGAGTAAGAGAAGCTTAGCAAGCAGCTTCTCCTCTACTTTCTGTGTGCAGTAGATAGCAGCTATCCTCCACTCACCATGTCTGAGAGATCTGCAAACTAGATGTTCAGCATGTACAGAGATGTGAAAGTGATACATTGACCAAAATGTATGTTATTCCTCATGTACACACACTGTAGTATTGATCAATGCAGATTTTTAGGTACACTTTAAGCATGCCTAACCCCTTGCCTGAGATAACCCTATTCTGTACCTGCTGAAAGCAGGACAACCTTCCTGATAAAGGTGATCACACAGTGTAATACCACGCTGGAAGTAAAGAGGTTGTGCAAGAATAGGAGAGGTTTGGAAAAACTCCCCACTTGGCCAGACCTGTAAAGGGAAGCTAACTTACCTGCTTCCTGCTCCTTCTCCTCCCGGCCTGTAATGCTCCACTGGGCTCCCACTCGGAAAACATCTGGTTTTATGCTGCCTGCAGATTCCCTTATACCCTGACAAATGGTCAAATGATGCAAAAGGATCCAGTCCCCTCCACAGCCAGTGATTGGCTGCAGGTGCGTCAAACCAGAAGTTTTCAGCGAGGGAGCCCAGCGGAGCATGGCAGGCCAGGAGGAGAATGACTGGACGCAAATAAATAAGCTTCCCTTTACAGGTCCAGCCATGTGGTGGGAGGTTTTGCTACCCCCACCCTCATTCTTGCACAACCCCACATAGAATATGCAATGTAATTTTTGGTTTTAATTTTGTACATTAGACAAAGTTTTAGATTCAGTTGGTCGGTGATTTCTATAATTTATTGGGACTTCTCTATGTTTTCCTTGGCTAACAATCGCTTTGTCAGTTCTCTGATTTGTCAAGGAAATACCGAAAGAAGACCTTTTTTTGTTTTTTTTTCTCCCCTCAAAATGAATGAATCATAGCCAACTACAGTAAATTACAGTAATCACATGCCCTAGGTGCTTCACATTGTGAGAATCAAAGCTGGATGAACAACAGCCATGGGAAATGTCCCACTGCCATTAGGAATATGACAGTGGCTTCCGGATAGGAGCAGCCTGTCTACAGAAGTGCGGGCGGCTTATACCCTGTGGCTCTACAAAATATTGTGTCCTGCTTTGTTTTAGAAATTAATTAGTAACCTGTCAAGAATTAACTTGATGAGGGGAAAAAAAAATAATGTATGCAGATCACACGGGAGGTGAAGACTTCATCATGTGATTTTGTTCCTGGACTGAAGACGTTGAAAGGTCATAGCATTGTGCCGAAATGCATCAAGGCAGGTGGCCAGCAGGTGAAGGAAACGTGACTTATGGAAGAAAAAGAAAACACTGTTAACATGTTTCATTCCTTCAACCGGGAATCTGAACTCAGGAGGCAGATAGTAAAAGTTGAGTGAACGGCTATTGTACGCTGATGCACAGTCCTTTCAGAATTCACTAGAATTTGTTTTTTTAAGATTTAAATGTGGCCTTCAAACTATCAAAGAATATCATTTTTTATTTTCTTATTTCTGCTCCTGAATCTAAATTCCTCAGGAGGAGGCCTCCTAAACAGCAGCCATGGGTATAGCAGATATCTAGGTGAGACCTTTAGCGCTGTTCTTCCAGACTCCACAGTAAAGGTCTACAGACAGTGATCAGTATCAGTACCATAGAGTGTTATGGGCCCATGCTATAGTTTTGTGCGCCATGCAAAAGTTTTTTTCCATAGGAATCCAGAAGAAAATAAATCTAGCTATTCTAACTAGGCATGCCTTTCCTTCTTTATATGTTGGAGTCCATCGGGTCATCTATTGGAGGGACCACGTGAGAACTACGATTCTACATACGATCTCGGCGAGGGAGGATTGGCAGCAAGTGTCTTGAGTTTTATCTTGTGCCATCCTCCCTGGAGGGGCAGGAGTAAGCAGCAGCATGAGTGAGGTGGGACTCAAAGAGAGACACTAAATAGACTGAAGCTCCATATGAGATTTATATCTCAGCATAAGTGCTAAATTCACAACCAATACAGGACAGTACCTCTCTGTAATGTCCTTCATGATACCACGGCATACTTCTGAGCGAGTAAGAGAAGCTTAGCAAGCAGCTTCTCCTCTACTTTCTGTGTGCAGTGGATAGCAGCTAGCCTCCACTCACCATGTCTGAGAGATCTTCAAACTAGATGTTCAGCATGTACAGTGGAAAACTGTGATGAGAAAGTGATACAGTGACCAAAATGTATTTTATTCCTCATGTACACACACTGTAGTATTGAGCTTTATCTTGTGCCATCCTCCCTGGTGAAGTGAGTAAAGACTTCTTTATTGATAATGACCCTGAGGGGTTCAGATTGAGTAGAACACTCTTATACTAATAGTTATGTAATTTTATGTTTTTTTTTTCCCCTTTTAATGGATCAGTCCACTTTAGTTTGCACTATCTCCCTTACTATAAGGGACCATTGATTTTGAATTATTCTATTTGGGCCGTCCGGCCACATTTGCTCCTAGAATCTCGAATACCGTGTCCAACACCCTACTAGGGGATTTCTGACTTATCCACTGGTGCTACATCCATCAGCTGCATTCTGTCTTATCTTCTCAATTTCTGGCGCTCCACTAGTTCTATTTCATTTTTTCCTCTCCATTTGATGTTTACTACAACCTGCGAGCCAGGCCGGTTTGGACAATTTTTGACACTTCACTCTTGACACTTCTTTCCTTGCTGCTACATCCCGTGGCACCTGTCTCAACACGCTTTTATTTTCCCTCTTCACCTACTATCACCCACTCCCCCCCTTCTTTCCTCCTCTTTCCTCCTTTTGTCCTCCTTTCCCTCTCCATTACCCCATCCCCTTTTTTCCCCTCTTATCTCTCAACCCTTCCTGATGCTCCGCTTTTTTTTTTATCCTTTGCAATATCTAACTGAGGCATCATAGAGTTTCTACTGATTAGGACTCATAGGGTCACCTACTTGTTTCATCATATAAGGTTTTTAAGATGTGTAGAATGACCCCTATGGATATATTTAGACTGTTGATAACATGCACCAGTTACTGTTATTTTATAGAGATAAGTAAATTTGCCGAATTTTGTTTTGGCCAAAATGGCAATCGATTTGGGTCTGAATTTTTGATGCAAATCGAATGTGCCCCTATCCTCCTGAAAAGCCATGCATGACTCTCTAAGATCTCCAAGGACTGTACCCAACCCCTTTCCAGCTCCTTAACTACAAGACAGCTTTAGTAATGTCAAAAGTGACAGTGACATATATGTTTATGGGTAAACAGATGGTAGCCGGTGGTAACAAACAACCTGTTTAATATCACACAGCACTGTTGAATTTTTTATCCTTTTTTAAATTAAATAACAGCCCAAAAATGATCCCCTTTTGGTGGCAGATGCCAAAATTGTCACTTGGACACAAACTGAAGTGTAATGACACTGTATAAATGTGATCAGGTCAGACACAGTATTGGCAACAGGAAAATGTAATTAAATTTAAATAAAAATGTTTTGAAAAAAATTAGCACTTGCACAGACCGAAGTATAACAGCACTGCAGAAATGTTTGGAGCAGAGCAACATGCCAATTTTTGGTGGCACTTTACACTATTAAATAATATGCAAAACAGTGAGTGACATGACCTCACATCGCTCACGTCTGTATCAGCAGGTAGTGGCCCACTATTGCACCACAGGAAAGTTTGGCACTTTCCTCTGCATGAAAGGATGGATGATCTTTGTAGAAGGCCTCACACTGTATAGACCTATGCCGCTCCCTGTAAGGCCAGCCAGCTTCCTGCTGAGTAGGGCACAATAACTAAGCTGTTTTCCCATTTTCAGCTCTTGGAATTAGAGAATGGCATAGGAAAGTTTGTTGACTCTATTAGCAGCAAATTAACCCTTTGCTATGATCCACTGGGAAACTGCATTATCAGCACCAAAACTAATATATTGTTGTAGAACATTTGTGATTGTGAATAATACAATAAAGATCAGTTCATATGCAACAGATAAGGAGGTAGTAGCCCCCCTTAGGTACTAGGACCTGGGTTCAAATGCTCCTCTGCATTCCCTAAAGCCACACTTTATTGGACCCCATAGCCAAAGGAGACTCAAAAGGTCACATTGCGCTATATGGTGAGACCAATACTATGATTGATGAGCAGAAGTTGGGGGACCTTGTTATAGTGCAATTAAGAGGCAGGGGCAGTGGAGAGGATGGGGAGGATGGGAGTACTCACAGTGATGGTCCTCTTTCTGACGCTTTCTGGGCCATACAGTAATAGAAGGGTGCACGCTTTATTCCCTCGGGGGCACACTACTGGAACCCTCTGCCTGATGGTAGTGGAGGTGCCCTTTATGTTAATAATTTTGTAGGTGCAAGGCAAGGGTCCCATAGATAGGCTGGTAATGAAGTGTGTTGGTGATGCAGGCGGCAGTGTGGTACAATAAGAAGACAGGATTTTAGTGCAACAAGTTCAATGTACTTTGCTAAGGTAGTTTGTCAGATGTTCACATCGGCACTGAATTTGTGAAGCACAGTATTTACAGTTACCATGTGCAGTTTTTTTAAGACTATGTATAGGAGGCAGTGAGTTAAGTCTGTTTCATATAATCTGCTCAATCCTTTACATCATAACTAAGGGGTGCAACTTGTTCCTCTCATTCTCACTATATTGGTATCTTCGTAATATAGCACAGTCTCTAAACAAGTGATCTACCTGTTCTTTAAGAATGATGGGAAACTTGAAGCTTATTAGATCCCACCATATGCAGGGAATTCTGTAGCCAAGATGCAGGTATTTACCTTCTTGGACAGAATGCTTTGCACTCCAAATTGTAGAACCATTATACTCTTTGTAAAAACCGGTGACTCTTTCCCTGGACAGCTGGCACATATGCTGCCGCTTTGCACAGTTCTGCTCCTTAGCCGTTTACACATCCACAGCTCACACTAGACTGACTCACTTCCTCCTAGAGAGGAAGGGGTGGGGCCAGCCCTGTCTAGCAACTATAGCTAAGGAGCCACTGCTGTCAGCAAATACAGTCTACAGTATGATACATACACTGCATAAAATGCAATCACATTAACACTTGCAGTGGGGACACTGCAGCCATTGTTGCATTGACGCCCAAGAGCATGAACTTACTATATGAGTAATGTAATAGTTGCAGTAGAGGTTTTCATCTATAATTATCTAAGATAATGGAAGACGCTTAGAAGAAAATGCAAGGAATTTGTGTTTTTTTGGTATTATTTATAATATTATTATTATTGTTGTTATTTTATGCCTTATTTTTGTTTACTGAGGTCAAAATTTTTATGTTCACTATGTTTAAAAAATATTGTGGGGTTTACAGTAAAGAGCCCAGGCAGCAATATCTGATATCATTAAATACATAGCAGAGAGGACACTGAGGCGGCATAGACCATAAAATGCAGATGTTTCCAAAACAGACTCAGAATAAGTTTCTTATCAGCTACGACCACTGCTTCCTAAAATGTGAAAATCATGTGGAAAAATCATGTTTACTCTCATACATGTATAGGAGTTTTTCTTATTCTAAATTTAAAATTCTCATTATGTTAGCAATCTTTTTTTTGTTTTGCCTAATATGGTGCTAATACATAAGGGCCATAAAATACAGTTTGTTAAACACCTACACAGGAAATAATGATATGTCTCTGTCTAGCTTTTTCTCCTAAAATGTATTTTAAAAAATTAGATTAATATGCCAGACATGGAAAATATGTTGAGTGCTTTTAACTTAGAGGTCATTTTGCTAAAATATTAACACTTTAAAGGGAATGTGTCATCGGAAAATGACCTATTGTTTATATCACATTTTTATGGACAGTAAGCCTTATCATATTATAATCCTAGTGGCCAGTGTGAAAACTGCAAGACTTTAAGATTTTAGAAATATTATATAGTGACTTGGAAAATTGAAAATATCAAAAATTCAAAAAAAAAAAAAGTTTAACATAAAAACATGACTTAACCACCTAACTGTTTTGCCCAAACTCAGCTCGAGCTGTGGGAAAATAACTTAACTGTTCTGTCCTAGGTTCGGGCAGAAGTGGAAGGAGGGTGCTGCTTTAGCTGCTGATATCTCCTGATTGGTAGCAGCTAGAACCATGGGCCTGGTCTTGTTTAGAAGCTGGCTTGCATACAAGACCAACATGACAGCATTAGCCCAAGATAAGCAGGAGATATCACTGTTAGAAATCGAGTTGAGAATAATCGCAGGTAAAACCTGCTATTACTTTCACTTTCAGCTGTATTCCCGATTTCCCAATTTTTAACAGTGATATCTTCCCATGTAGTGAAAATAATGTTAATGAGAAAACAGCAATATGCACTCCTATTGGGGGAAGTGCCTTGTTATAAGGGATAAACTCAACCAAAGTCTGATTAATGAATAATGCTTTGTGCATAGACAAAAATTAAATGAAAAAAGTGGTATCAATAGGTATCTCCATATGTTACGTTTGAAGTAAGCTCAGGACGATGGCGATGGCGAGGAGGAAAGGAAAAATAGTAAAAATGTATAGAAATGTGGCATTATCATCATTGAAGTGACCCAAATAATAAAGTTATGTTTACCACACAGTGAATGCCGTAAATAAATTCTACAAAATAATGTTACAATTTCAGTTTTTTTTATCTTTCCCCCTAAAAATAAAATAAGTCTTTTACTACACTGTATATACCCCAAAATGGTGCCTTAAAAATGCCTACAACTAATTCCACAAAAGTAAAAAAAAAAAATGAAAGAAAGAATTAAAACATTATAACTGCTAGCACGCAAAAGGGGGAAAATATTGGTCCTTAAGGCTAAATTTAATTATGTCACTAAGGGCATAAAAATGCAATTGTGTCCACCAACAAGATTTACAATTTAAAAAAAGTGACTTTTTTTTTTTTTTTTTCCAATTTTAATGTTAGGAGGTTAAACAACAGGTCATTTCTCTTTAATCATAAAAAAAATCCTAGTAGTTTCTCTTTTTTATCTTTCTTTCCTTTAATGTGGTGTCTAGCTGTAAGGCAACCGGCTACAGCAGGAGCCCTCCCCATTTTTGAGGAGAACTTAAAGGGGTTGTCCGGGTTCAGAGCTGAATGTGGACATTTCCCCATTTTCACCCAGGCAGCCCCCCTAATATGAGCATCGGAGCGTTTCATGCTCCGATGCTCTCTTTTGCCCTGCGCTGAATCTCACAAGGCAAAGGCATTTTATGGAGATCTGGTGACGTATCAAGCTCTCCATAGGGAAGGCCAGACGGAGGCTTCCACCCAGCAGAGAGCCCAGTGATATCACTGGCGCTGATGGACGGACTTTAGTGTTGCCCTAGCCTGTAAAATGGCTAGGACAGCGCTAAAGCTGGCCCATCAGTGCCGGTGACGTCAACGAATACACTGCTAGGCAGAAGCCTCCACCTAGCAGTGTACCAAAGTAAACAAACAAGCCCTTACCCTGCGTGATCCAATGCAGGGCAAGGGAGAGCATGAAATGCTCCGATGTTTATGTCAGGGGGGCCGGAGGGGTGAAAACTCTGAACCCGGACAACCCCTTTTAATGAGCATGTACTGTACAGTACTCTACTAAGCCCTGCCCCGTAGCTGTCTGGAAAGGAGCAGGAGGAAATCAGGCACTGTACACTATATCAAGTTCCTAATGAACCCCAGAGACCTGTAGTGTTTTTAGTAACAAAGTACAATGTTTTTGTGCCATTTGGTGAAATATCTAGTTAAAGGACGTTAAAGGAGTCCTCTCACTTCATCAAATGGCATTTATCATGTAGAGAAAGTTAATACAAGACACTTACTAATGTATTGTGATTGTCCATATTGCTTCCTTTGCTGGCTTGATTCGTTTTTCCATCTCATGACACACTGCTCGTTTCCAGGGGTTACGACCACCCTGCAATCTAGCAGTGGTGGTCCTGCTTGCACACTATAGAAAAAAGCGCTGGCCTCGTCGTTGGCTGTGCTTCCATACTATATACAGCCACCCATGGTCCCGGACACCAGAGAAGCTGATGCTTTTTACTATTGTGTACAAGAGTACATAGGATAGGGCTAAGCATCTGATCGGTGGTGTTCCATTCACTGGGACCTGAGAAGAGGCCTGCATTCCCCAGGCTGGAATGAGTGGAGTGGCGATCTAGCATGTGCGCTGCCACTTTGTGAGATTGTGGAACAGCTCTTCCTGTATAATGCAATGCATAATTGAACTTTAGGATTGTCTTTTTACAGTTCGGCCAAAGGAGGCCGCTGGTTTTCTGTTACAGCTAAGTTACTGCTGGATTTAAATATGCAAAGTAGAGGATGACTCATGCTGGTGTGGTTGCTGAAAGAAGAACCAGGAAGTGAGAGCTGAGATGGTGAAAGCACTGGATGTGTGAGATAGAATCCAGTTCCATCCTGGTGTCAAAGTGTCCTAGAGTGTTCGGGGACGCAGTGGAGGGGGACTGGTCATTGTCCCTCACCTAGATCCTGCTTTTTGGAATAAGAATTGTTCCAGGAGGATTGTTTACAGCGTTTGAACAGAAGGCCGCATGAGGACTGGGGGCCTGGTGATCATCTCGGTTAAAAGACATCCTCTGACACAGAACGGTCGCAGGTCAGTAAATTTGTTTACTCATCACCTTATACTAGTGGCGCCTGAAGCATCAGGGACTAAGTTTAGTCCTGCAAATTTTTAGTTAGTTGGGACTTGCATTCTTGGCAGGCTTTAAAGAATTGTTTTGCGGCACAGTATTGACTTGCAGGCTCTGCTGTGTGCGCCATCCGCTAGGTTTGTTCTCTTTTGCGGTACGGCATCGACTTGCAGGCTCTGCTGTGCACGCCATCATGATAGGTCTGTCCAACCGGACAGGGACAGTGACTGTGGGCCCAGGGTATAAGATCTTTGGTACACCTTCACATTGTTATGTCTATATTACTGTTTTAGTAAAGTTTCTTTTTTGCACAAAGCTGTGTGTTGTCGCTTTCCTCTTCGCTGTATCCTGGGGGTCCCTCCCCGGTTCACGGTCTTACAACTTCATTCATAGAGATCCGAGTGCAGCGCTAATAAAGACACAATAGATTCCAAACATATCTGTTTTCTCCAGCACTTTTGTTCTCCAGACATTTCGCTTTCTATTGTTCATCACTCCATTGCCCAGGAAGATGTAAGGGAACACAGGCGGTAATTTTTCCTTTGTCGTGGTCCCTAAGTCTTACTTTAATAACAATGCGTTATAATATCCCCTGTGAATGAATACACTTTCCTGATGATTCAGAAAAGCAGAGAAAAGTTATAATACGCACTGTATGAAGGGTGCCAGGTAATACAGATCTGCTAGTTGAAATATTATTTCGACTTTTGCAAAACATTATTGACATGACCTCTCTGGATTTCACTTACTCTGGTCAAAATGGTATGTAGTGAAAATCAAGACAGTACTCCCCTCCCTCGGCCCCCATATGGCACTCACCACTGAGTCCAATATTGAACACTAAAAGGGGCTATCTGGTTTGGAAAACCTATTTTTAAATCTTATACTGAGAAAATCTGATTTAGTCCCTATTCACATGACAGTAAAGCCTCCATATTGCAGACCACAAACCGCACGTTCGCAAAACACGGGCATCGGCCATGTGAACTCCGCATCACGGTGCAGGCCCATTGACTTAAATGGATCTGCAATCCGCAAGATATGGCACAAGATAGGATATGTCCTATCTTTTGCAGATCGGAAGCATGAACCCGGAAGCCCACGGAAACACATGGAGGCCCATCCGTGGGCTTCTGGGTCCATGCCTCCGCTCCGCAAAAGATAGGACATGTCCTATCTTTTGCTGTATCTTGCGGATCGTGGACTTATTCAAGTTAATGGGTCCTCACTACGACGGCCCTATGGTCGTGTGAACGGGACCTTAAAGGGGAGGGGTAGTTACTATGTTCATGGCACTCATATATTCGCCAAAGCAGAGCTGTCTCTAACTCTGGACATGGCAGAGAAAAGCAGTACCCAGATGGTCCAAAATTTTTTTTATCTAGCACAAATAAACTTCTCTTTAAAAAAAAAATTGCTTTGTGTTGTCATATTCTGACTCTGACACCCATATTTTTTTTATTTGGGTTTGGCCTACAATACAGTAGTTAACCCTTTCATGACCAAGGGTCATTGATGCCCCAGTGTCCAGGTCAAAATTTACAAATCTGACATGCATCACTTTATGTGGTAATAGCTTTGGAACACTTTTACTTATCCACGCCATTCTGAGATTGTTTTCTCGTGACACATTGTACTTCATGATAGTCATATATTTGAGTCAATATATTTCACCTTTATTTATGAAAAAATACCAAATTTACCAAAAATTTTGAAAAATTCATAATTTTCCAAATTTCAATTTCTCTGCTTCTAAAACAGAAAGTCATACCTAATAACATATTTATTACTTAACATTCCCCATATGTCTACTTTATGTTGGCATCATTTTGGAAATGTCATTAATTTTTTTTTAGGACGTTAGAAGGCTTAGAAGTTTAGAAGCAATTCTTACAATTTTTACGAAAATTTCCAAAACCCACTTTTTAAGGACCAGTTCAGGTCTGAAGTCACTTTGTGGGGCTTACATAGTGGAAACCCCCATAAATGACCCCATTGTAGAAACTACACCCCTCAAGTTATTCAAAACTGATTTTACAAACTTTGTCAACCCTTTAGGCGTTCCACAAGAATTAAAGTAAAATGGAGATGAAATGTCTAAATTTCACTTTTTTGGCAGATTTTCCATTTTATAATTTTTTTTCTTTAACACATTGAGGGTTAACAGCCAAACGAAACTCAATATTTATTACCCTGATTCCGCGGTTTACATAAACACCCCACATGTGGTCATAAACTGCTGTACGGGCACACGGCAGGGCGCAGAAGGAAAGGAATGCCATACGGTTTTTGGAAGGCAGATTGTGCTGGATTGGTTTTCTGAACGCCATATGTTTTTTATTTTTCTGCCGATCGTCTTGTGCAGGGGCTCGTTTTTTGCAGAAAGTGTTTAGGTTTTTATTGGTATCATTTTTGGGTACATAGGATTTTTTGATCATTCATTATTACACTTTATGGGGCAAGGTGACCCAAAAATTGGCTGTTTTGGAGCAGTTTTCATTTATTTATTTTTACAACATTCATCTGAGGAGTTAGGTCATGTGATAGTTTTATAGAGAAGATCGTTACGGACATGGCAATACCTAATATGTATACTTTTTCTTATTTATTTAAGTTTTACACAATAATAGCATTTCTGAAACCAAAAAAATGATGTTTTAGTGTCTCTATAGTCTGAGAGCCATAGCTTTTTTATTTTTTGGGCTATTGTCTTAAATAGGGTATAATTTTTTGCGGGACGAGGTGACGGTTTGATTGGTACTATTTTGGGGGTCATACGCCTTTTTGATCACTTTTTGTTGCACGTTTTGTGATGTAAGGTGACAAAAATTTTATAGAGACGGTCGTTACGGACGCGGTGATACCTAATATGTGTATTTTTTATTTTTATTTTCATTTTTATAGGAAAAGGCAATTTATTTTTTTAATTTTAAATTTTTATTTATTTTTACTTTTATTTTTTTTCAATTTTTTTTTTTCATCAAGTCCCTCTTGGATCTTGAAGATCCAATGGGGCTGTACTATACTTTGTAATGCTCTTGCATAGAGCTGACACTCTGATGATGGCGGCGGCTCAGGAATGAAGCTGTCGCCATCAAACACAGCAGGGGGGCAGACCGAGCGGGAGGCAGCGCTGGAAGGGGGGGGGAGGGTGTCACGGCCAGCAGGGGGAATGGAGGGGGCGGACTCAAGGAGGGGCACTGTGGACACAAGATGGGGCACAGATGGAGGGGGCACAGATGGGGGGCATGCACAGATGGGGGGCCTGCACAGATCGGGGGGGCTGCACAGATCGGGGGGGCTGCACGGATCGGGGGGGGGGGGGGCACGAGAACACTGTGATTTCAGGCTCTGATCTGCAGAGAGCAGATCAGAGCCTGAAACCGGCATTTTTTCACTGCCGCGATCCGATTGGTTAGTCTGCACAGACTAACCAATCGGATCGATTGCCGGCAAGGGGCCACTTTGATTGGTCCCTTGCCGGCATTACTGCACTGTATGCTGTCCGTGACAGCATACAGGGCAGGGGCAGAAGCTTTAATCCAAGCGCTTTGCAGCTCTTGGATTAAAGAGCTGCCAGAACTTTTATATACGTAGTAGCTGCACGGGGTATGTGCAGCTATCACGTATATATATACAGATTGCGGTCGGGAAGGGGTTAACTTATAGGTGATGAAAGGTTTACGCTTATCTTAAATAGGATAGGTTAACTATAATATAGATAGCATTGAAAAAGAAAACAAAAAAACTTTATTAAATTATTAATGAGATAAAAGACTATCTGCCCACCAAAAGAAATTAAAATAACGGGAAGGGAAACCTGTGGCCCCTAGATCACTGGCTGGACTGCCAACACTTGCCCTGATGACTGCCCAGGGTTTAGTAGATACTATATCACCCTCTTACTGCAATCAGTGGTCCTGTGGCATTGCTATAGGGAACCAGACTGGTCTTTACACTCTATCAACACAGCACCTAGCAAGCCTACAATTACAGTTAGGCGTATCACAATTGTGGGTGTAGATAGATGTGTGTCTGAGAACATGACCCATGGTTAGTCTGTTACTGTGTCCTGATCACAGAGAACGATTGCTGATTTACAATTTTTTGTTCACCTTTTTTGTACCCCCCAATAAAACTAAATAAAAACTATACAAATTTGATATCGCCATAATTATATTGACCTGCAGAACAAGGGCTTTATGTTATTTTTAGAACACAGTGAACGTCGTAAAATCAAAACCTAATAAACTTTATGAACTTTGCAATTGTTTGGATAGCAGGCGAAACCAAATATTCTCAAGCTTGTTTCGTACGAATCCACTAAAACGGCATGTAGCACCATTTTAGTGCACATGTCGGTTGGAAAAAAACACTAAGGAGAGAGAGAAGAAGGGTTCTCACATGAGAGGAAGTAGGGGGAGGCCTTGCACTGATTGGTTCATCCAGACTGTCTGTGAGCCAGGGAGACAATCAGTGCTGCAGGAGGCAGGGAGGTGCCCGAGCAGAAGGCCATTCTGTCCTGGGCTATGCATGGTTGGGTATTACAGTGTCTGCCAGAAAAACGATCTTAAGGAGTCAGTGAGAGTCAGAAATCAATCAGAGACAGTCAGAAATCAATTAAGCGTATTGCCAGGGAGAGTGAAGGGAAAGACTAGGATTCCAAAGAAGAATTGTGCGTGTTGTGTAGAATAAAGACAAGCAAGGCAGCTGACAGACAGGGAAAGAGAAGACAGGACCTGTGGCTGTGCCTGCTAACAGAAGTGCTGCACTGCAGACCTCAAAAGCAGCTACTTGCAAGCAAATACTTACATTTTTTATTTAATTTTTTTAACTCATAGCATAATGTATGTTTAAACATCATCTGCCCCTGATAAGGAACAATTTTTGGAAGCTAAGGACTATTAAAAAGCATGAGATATGTGCCAGCGCTGTGGCTTTTTAATTACGCTGTATGATAACACCATCAAATGTGCAATTAACCTGTTACAGACACAGGGCGTACAGGTACGCCCTGATGTCCTGGTACCTAAGGACACAGGGCGTACCTGTACGCCCTGTGTAGTTCCGATCACTGACGTGTGGCGGGTGGTGATCGGAACTGGGTGTCTGCTGAAATCAATCAGCAGGCACCCTGTGACCCCCCGTATTTGCGATCGCTGCAAACCACAGGTAAATTCAGACCTGCGGTTTGCAGCGCTTTTGGAAGTTTCTGATCCCCGCGGTCAGTGACCGTGGGGATCAGAAACTTAAAAATGCTTTTTTTTATGTTTAAACACCCCGTCCCCCGCCTGCAGCCCTCTTTGTGATGTGCAGGCGGGCATTGCAGGGGGGGGGGAAGTGCAGGTGGTGCGTGCTTTGCGGGCGGTGCTCGGGGGGCGGGCAGGAGCGCGATCATCTGCCCGCCCCCTCTCTCAGGATAGACGATTGCACATTGCTGACACTCTGCTTGAAACGGCTGACATCATCACACAATGTCAGCCGTTTAACCCCTTCCAAACTGCTAAAGGCAGAAGCAGTGTCGAACTGGGGTACCTAGGGCCCACCAGTAAAATTTATTTTGGGGGCCCACCGTATGTATACATTCGAATATAATAAATAATTGAACACGTTTTTTTTTTCTTCTTCATTTAGGTTTTATAGAAATTTTTCGGTACAACCCAAATAGAGACAGGTGCAAATTCAAGCAATGTTAACAGTTCAAATATGATGTCTACAGAACTGTAGTGGGTGTACACACCCGTCATCACATAGTGCAAATCATGGAAGAATATGAATTATGCATTGAACAAGTTTATTTTTATCTGAACATAGGCTGGTTGAGGTGCGGTACATTGAATATATGTACATAGTGCAGTAAGTCTACTGTGTTATGTGCCACTTGTGCAGGGGGTGGTAGACTAGGGGCCCACCTTGCTCAGTGTCACGGCCACGGTTATGGTCGTGACTCCTTGGGAGCCGTATACAGTTGCCCGCGGTTGTGGTTGTTGTTGTGTCAACCGCAGCTGAGGCATAATGTAGTTGGCCTCAGTGCGGTTGCAGCGGACAACAGCTATGTGTGCGGTTCCCGGGGAGTTGTGTGCGTGTGTGGATGCACTTTGTTTGTATGTCTGGTGTGCACTTGTTGCTGATTGGTGCGCACGGACATCTTCCTTTCACTGTGGCTGCCCGTGGCAGCGTCTGGTATGTTGTACATGTGGTGGCAGTGTCCTGGCCTTCGGGCTGTCTTTCTGGACGGCTGCCACCCATGTCGTTGCCAGCGGCAACAGCCACAGTGTGATCTGTTGGACACTTCCCCTGTCTGTGACTTTCCCTTCTGTGGTGCTGGAAGGGTTAACTCCCTTCCCAGTGTGTGAGTGATGTCACTGGGTGTGTCTGACTGTGGGTGTGGCTTCTTGGCCTATAAAGCCTGAGTGTTTTGCATGGTTCAGTAGGTTGCTTCAGCCCTGCTAGCTGGAGCAGCCCCCTGTGTATTTGACCTGCCTGTGAGAGCCACCCCTGTGGTCAGAAAATTATTGTTCTTGTTGATGTCTTTATGTTGGTGAGGTTGTATGTTCTTCTGTTGGGAGCTTTCTATGTTTTGGTGCAGCTAATGGTTCTGGATTCCTGTCTCTTGAGGGATCCAGTCAGCAAGGCTGTGGCAGGTTGGTAGAACTACTTAGTTCGCCTGCCATTTCCATTAGTCTGTTAGTGTTCCCCTTTTCCCAACAGCTTGGCCATTGAGACTCCTGCTCCTCCGTGCCAAGGAGGAGTAGGTCGTCTTACCCAGCTCCTAGCGCAGGGATCTGCGGAGGGTAAGATAGGGCTCCGAGGTTCCTGCGCATGGGTCCTCCTACCTTAAAGGTCGGCCCATGCTGGTTAGGAGTTAGGGTCAGGTTAGGGATGCGTTGAGGAGGTGACCTGCTCCCTATCCTGTGCTCATGGCCGAGTAGCCACTACAACACCTGGCATCGCACGGCTGAGGGTTTCCCCCATCCTCAGCCGTGACACTCAGGGGCCCACCGGGGGATTCCCCTGTACCCCTTTGGGCCAGTCCGAGCCTGGGCAGAAGTCTGATCAGACTAAGTAAAGTGAAAATACAGTACAGTACACTATATAAAAAAAACACATGACCTAAACCCTGAGGTGAACACCGTAAATTTTTTTAAATAAAAACGGTGTCAAAAAAGCTATTTTTTGTCACCTTACATCACAAAAAGTTTAATAGCAAGCAATCAAAAAGTCATATGCCCCCCAAAATAGTGCCAATCTAACCGTAATCTCATCCTACAAAAAATGATACCCTACCTAAGACAATCGCCCAAAAACTGAAAAAACTTTGAGTCTCAGACTATGGAGAAACTAAAACATGATTTTTTTTTGTTTCAAAAATGATATTATTGTGTAAAAAAATAAAAAATTCAAGAAAGTATACATATTAGGTATTGCCACGTCCATAACGACAGGCTCTATAAAAATATCATATGACATAACCTCTCAGGTGAACACTGTCAAAAAAATAAAATAAAAACTGTGCTAAAAAAACATTTGCTTTGTCACCTTACGTCACTAAAAGTGCAACACTAAGTGATCAAAAAGGCGTATGCCCCCCACAATGGTGCCAATCTAACCGTCACCTCATCCCGCAAAAAATTAATACCCTACAAAAGACAATCGCCACAAAAAAAAAAAAATATGGCTCTCAGACTATGGAGGCACTAAAATATGCTTTTTTTTGTTTCAAAAATAATATTATTGTGCAAAACATTAGGTATTGCCACGTCTGTAAGAACCTGCTCTATAAAAATACCACATGACCTAACCCCTCAGGTGAACACTGCAAAAGATAAAAATAAAAACTGTGTCATAATAGCAATTTTTTTGTTGCCTTACATCACAAAAAGTGTAATAGCAAGCGATCAAAAAGTCATATGCACCCCAAAATAGTGCCAATCTAACCATCACCTCATCGTGCAAAAATGATACCCAACCTGAGACAATCGCCTAAAAACTGAAAAAACTATGGCTCTCAGACTATGGAGACACTAAAACATGATTTTATGTTGTTTTAAAAATGATATTATTGTGCTAAACCTAAATAAACAAAAAAAGTATACATATTAGGTATCTTCGCGTCCGTAAGAACCTACTCTATAAAGATAGCACATTCTATAACCTGTCAGATGAACGTTTTAAATAATAAAAAATATAAATGGTGCCAAAACAGCTATTTTTGGCAAATTTTCCATTTTAATCAATTTTTTCCCATAACAAAGCAAGGGTTAACAGCCAAACAAAACTCAATATTTATTGCCCTGATTCTGTAGTTTACAGAAATTCCCCATATGTGGTCGTAAACTGCTGTGCGGGCACACGGCAGGGCGCAGAAGGAAAGGAGCGCCATATGGTTTTTAGAAGGCAGTTTTTGTGGACTGGTTTTCTGACACCATGTCCCATTTGAAGCCCCCCTGATGCACCCCTAAAGTACAAACTCCAAAAAGTGACCCCATTTAAGAAACTACACCCCTCTAGGTATTCAAAACTGATTTTAGAAACTTTGTTACCCTTTAAGTGTTCCACAAGAGTTAATGGCAAATGGAGATGACATTTCAGTATTTCTATTTTTTGTTACTTTGCCTCACAAAAAGTGTAATATAGAGCAACCAAAAAACATATGTACCCAAAAAATGTACCATCAAAACTGTCACCTTATCCCTTAGTTTCCAAAATGCGGTCACTTTTTGGGAATTTATACTCTAGGGGTGCATCAGGGGGCTTCAAATGGGAAATGGTGTCTAAAAACCAATCCAGCAAAATCTGCCTTCCAAAAACCAAATGGCGTTCCTTTCCTTCTGCGCCCTGCTGTGTGCCCGTACAGCAGTTAACAACAACATATGGGGTGTTTCTGTAAACTGCAGAATCAGAGTAATAAATGTTGAGTTTTGTTCAGTTTGTTTGGTTGTTAACCCTTGCTTTGTTACTGGAACAAAATTTTTAAAATGGAAAATCTTCCAAAAAAGTGAAATTCTTGATTTTCCATTAAATCTTATGGAACGCCTAAAGGGTTAATAAAGCTTGTAAAATCGGTTTTTAATACTTTGGGGGTGTAGTTTCTTAGATATGGTCACTTTTATGGAATTTCTACTCTAAGGGTGCATCAGTGGTTCTTCAAATGGGGCATGGTGTAAAAAAAAAAGGCCATCAAAATCTGCCTTCCAGAAACCATATGGCGTTCCTTTCCTTGTGCGCCCTGCTGTTTGGTCATACAGCAGTTTACGACCACATATGGGGTGTTTCTGTAAACTACAGAATCAGTGCCATAAATATTGAGTTTTGTTTGGCTGTTAACCCTTGCTTTGTTACTGGAAAAAGTGGATTAAAATGGAAAATTTGCCCAAAAATCAAAATACAGATATTTTATCTCCATTTGCCATTAACACATTGTGGAACACCTAAAGGGTTAACGATGTTTGTAAAATCAGTTTTGAATACCTTGAGGGGTGTAGTTTCTAGAATGGGGTCACTTGTGGGTGGTTTCTATTATGTAAGCCTCAGTGACTTCAGACCTGAACTGGCCCTTAAAAAGTGGGTTTCTGAAAATTTCGGAAAAATATCAAGATTTGCTTCTAAACTTCTAAGCCTTGTAATGTCCCCAAAAAATAAAATGTAATTCCCAAAATGATCCAAACATGAAGTAGACGTATGGGGAATGTAAAGTAATAACTATTTTTGTAGGTATTACTATGCTATAATTTTTCTAAATTTTGGGTATTTTTTTTTTTATAAATAAAAATGCATATTTTTTTACTCCATTTTACCAGAGTCATGAAGTGCAATATGTGACAAAAAAAACTATCTCAGAATGGCCTGGATAAGTCAAAGCGTTTTAAAGTTATCACCACATAAAGTGACACATGCCAGATTTGCAAAAAATGGCCTGGTCCTTAAGGTGAAAATGAGCCCGGTCCTTAAGGGGTTAATAAACAAAAAAGAGATAGCAAGTTTTTCTAAAAATGATTGATGATTCCTAGGAGACTAGAGGGGGTTATAAACCAACTTTCAGGGTAACTGGAGCAACTTTGGTTTGGCCCGAATTGATTCGGGTCAGGTCCATACCAAACTTTTTTTTAAATTCACCGAACCGGACCCAAAGCGAATTTCAACTAGTTCACTTTTTTTTTCTGTTTTCCTATACAAGACATATTACATTAAATGATACCATTAAAAAATACAACCCTGCAAAAAAAAAAGAAGACCTGTGAGCAGAAAAAAATTAAATGTGGCTCTTGGAATGTGGGGAGAAATAAAAAAAAAATGCAAAAATGAAAATGGGTCCGATCCTTAAAGTGTTAAAGAAAAAAACATAACTAATTGATTTAAAAAATGATGAATCTTTTACCACTGTAATTGGACCAAAGACAACAGGTATTTCTAGGTAAGAAATAGCATTAGAAAATATTTATATAGCGCGATGTACAACGGGGCAACATCGGGTATATGCGCTAGTAAATAAAAAATTAATAAAACAATTACAAAATAAATTAACTAAAAAAATTTGATTTGAAATTATGTAATGATTCCCTTTAAGTCAGCATTGCCAACATTTCTGATGGGCACATCAGAGCTTACCTTATATTCCACTATTCAGCTTACTCTATCGAGGACTGATCTGGCTTCTTGTATGATGGGTGATTTCTGCTGAATCTTATTCATAGCATAACTGTGCCATATTTTGAAAGCTAAATATAATTAAAAGGCAATTTTTTTAAATTAAATTTTGCTGTTCTGTAAGGGTTTAGGCTAATTGTTCTTAACTTGCTCATTGAGTCCTGAATAACTTTTCCTAGGACCCCAGACGCTGCGCAGTGACAGTTAAACCAAGGAGCATTGGATACGATGAAATTGCTCTACAATCAACCTTGCCAAAGGCCTTTTTAGCTGCACAAAGCTGGCTCTATCTTTGTATATTGAGTGAGCTAAATCAATGTTAAATGTTTGGCTCTTTTTACAGGACAATGACCAGGACCTGAGCTGCATCCTTCTCTTATGATTGACACTTGAAACGTTGAGTAGGAATAAGCCAGAGGCGCTGCTACAAGCTTGAAATCTCTGTTGGGGATAACAACTGGTGACATCTGCAGAAAGGCCGACAAAAGATAGTTGAAAGCCGTGTTTGTTGCTTTCCCCTCTCAGATCTCCTCTCTTTCATACGGCTCCTTATTCGCTTTAATATTATGATTCAGCACCTGGCTCTTTTGAACCTTAACTTTAAACTTCAAAAGCCGAGGTGGTATTAACAAACATGAAACAAAAAAAAGTGGCAGTAGCTTGATTTACTGTTGTCGTCTTATCAAGGGGGATTTTTGTCACCAGCTGCCACGTTCTGTCATCTTTCTAGCCATTATCATTTCTCCACTTAATAACGGCTTTGAATGCAAGCGGAATGAGCAACGTATAGCGATCTGGGGATGACAAGACGAGCAAATGAAGGGAAAGATGTTGGGTGGGTGGTGTTGATGTGTGTGGGGGGGTGCGAGCGGAACAAATAAAGGCTCTGGTACTTTACGAGTGACCTTGATTGTAGAATTAAACGTATCAAACTAAACATTGCGTTCTGTCGCTTTTGAATTCCGCTCTGCCGTTTCTCTGTAACCGATCCCTTTGTTCTTGGGATACAGGCGCTTTCTTTAAGATACCGACCCAGCTGTTTGATTAGGGTTTATGAACTTTGATGAAGAACATGATACAGGGGCTTGAAATGATTCAGCAATGATGAGCTGTTCTGGGTCCAATTGCGAATGCTTTATAGAAAATTTCTGACGTTCAGAGCTAAATACATTGTGTGAAAGAGACAATACTTCTCTGATATCATATCACAGCATTATTAGGCGACATTTTTATTTTTTGGTTCTGTATTGATATGACTTTAATTTTTACATTTATTTGTTATACTTAATTGTAATCATATCTTTTATTTTTATACAATTTTTGTTTCTTATATTCCATTTTAATTATATTCTAAGGGATGTTGTCACCTGCAATGTATTACTGAAAGTTAAAACCAGATAGGGAAGCATATCTTTTTATTTAATCTGTCTTTTGATTGTGGATTTTTTTTTTTATTCTATTTTTTGAACATGATTGTTGGAGAAGCCATCCTGCCTGAGGTGTTGTGAACAGCATTTAGAGATATGCTTTACAGCAGCAATCATGAGCTATAGACACCATAGACTGGAGGGAACTCATTGGTGTCTATCGGACAATGTTGTGGGCATGCTCTGTTATCTGTAACTAAGTCATTGTACAAGGAAGGAGTAGATAGACTTTGACAATCACCTACTGTGAATGGTGGATCCCGTGTTATTTATATAGAGGTGATATCTGCCATGGTAATCCTGTATGGGATTATAATGAGATGACTGCTGAAAAGTGATCTGAAATGTCCAAGAAATGGCAAGGGGAAAAACTTCAGGAGTTAAAAAAATATATAACATAAAAATGTGAGGGTCATTTTTTGATGACACATTCTCTTTCATTTTCTTTGTATCTATTCTTGTTTTTTTAATCATAATATTTTTAAATATAGTTATACCTATTTTTATTTGTTTTTTAAAGGGACTCTGTCACCACTTTCTAACCCCCACTTTTTTAACTATCGTTTTATTCATGGTGCCCTTCTGATTACAGTTGTCATCTTATATGTTAGATCTGCGGTGCCGTTTAGGTAAAAAATCGATTTATATCACCTGTCAATCAGCTAGATAAGGTGCCCAGGGCGTTCCTCTCCTCTTGAATCTGCCGCCTGCCGCCGCCGCCGTTGGTGCCCAGCTCCTCCCCCGGTCTCGTCAGCGCTGCCTCAAACAACACAGATCCGCCTCCGGCTCTCCCTCAATGCCCCCTCCTTTTTTTCGGAAATCTCGCGTGTGCGCACAGGCCTGCGCCCGTGCGTACGCATCCTTTTCTCGCGCATGCGCATAACGCGAACTTAGAGCGATGATGCCGAAAGGATGCGTACGCACGGGCGAGATTTCCGAAAAAAAGGAGGGGGCATTGAGGGAGAGCCGGAGGCGGATCTGTGTTGTTTGAGGCAGCGCTGACGAGACCGGGGGAGGAGCTGGGCACCAACGGCGGCGGCGGCAGGCGGCAGATTCAAGAGGAGAGGAACGCCCTGGGCACCTTATCTAGCTGATTGACAGGTGATATAAATCGATTTTTTACCTAAACGGCACCGCAGATCTAACATATAAGATGACAACTGTAATCAGAAGGGCACCATGAATAAAACGATAGTTAAAAAAGTGGGGGTTAGAAAGTGGTGACAGAGTCCCTTTAAGGATAATTCATGGCACTCACCCAACTTCTATATATTCCACCTTATTAAATGAAGCGTACAATACAGGGAGTAGCACTCAGCAGATGCAACCGGCCTACAGCCGTTTCGTGTCATCTGGCGCTTTCTCAAGACTTATAAAGTCATACTCATGTTACCAAACCTCATCACACCAATTCCAAATGGTTCCCAGTCCTTGGATGATCTTTACTACCTTCTCAGCAGGCAAGAAGTGACCATGCAGTCAATCACCTCAGCCAGTAATTGGTTGGGTAGACATTTCAAGAGGGACCAGGAAATACGGTCAGGCGACCATTACGCTTAGGAGCGGGAAAGGTGGTGAAGTCAGTATAAGCTATTTTTAGTATGACTTATCTTATTATTTTATACTAGTTCTTAGCTCTTAAAAAACATTAGTCAGCCAGACAACTCCCTTTAAGATTGCATCTGTTTTTGGTTCTGTTTTCACCTTTGATCAATTTGGATTTTGAATCTAATAGACGAAGCAGACTGCAATATTTTTGCCACAAAAGATCAGGTAGAGGATGTGATTGTGGCCTAAAAAAAGGTTCATAAAAGTCGACTGATCTCATCCTTTTTATTACGTGTATATATTTAATACCCTAAGTATACAAGGGTGTAATCTTTTGAATATTCAGATTTCAATATATATTTTTTGTTTTGTCAGATGTTTTGCTAATATAATTTGAACCCATTTTTTTCAGCTGATGGGTGAATAAAGTTATATCCAGCAGGGGCAAATATATACCGCCCATGCAGACCGTGCAAATGAACAGTGGCCTTGAGGGGAGTCATAATAGTAATGACTAGGGACTTGTGTAGGGTGAGCAAGTAATGACCAGTGTGTGGCAAATGTGCAGTTTGTAATTTGAGCTTGTGTGGGACACATGTACAGGGTGTGGATGTCACGTATGTAACATGTGACCAGAAGTCTAAAGTATTAAAGGGGTATTCCCATCACAGACAATGGGGCATATTGCTATGATAAGAACGGAGTAGGGGAAAGTTGTGGCGCTCCCATACAAATGAATGGGAGTGCACCGCGTATGCGCTGCCCCCGCTCCCATTCATTTCTATGAGCCAACGGAAATAGCCGAGCCAGCGCTTGGCTATTTTTAGTGGCCCCATAGAAATGAATGGAGGGCGGATGCGTAGTGCGCCTTGCACTACTTTCCCTCCGCTCCATTCTCCGGGACTCGCACCCATTGTCTGTGATGGCAAAACCCCTTTAAGTGCAGCAAATTTACTAGATGCTTTCCTCTTAATACAATTAGCGTATCTGTGATGTCCTAAAGTCAGACATTGATATTTTTTCTTGCCACAATATTAATAAATCTTTCTCAAATTTTTAGGCCTTTTCTGCGTACAATAATTAAACTTTATTGACATAGAACCTGAAAACCCCTTATAGAGTCATTTCACAAGCGGCAGCTTTGCTGAAGAAATTTCTGCACCATAGAAATCGGTCCCATTGTCTGAATGAGGATGTTTGATGGCAAGTTGATTTGATATCTCCTGATCCCATCTACCGTAAATTAAAGGAAAAGTCACAGAAATTTCTGCATCAGATCTGCTGCATGTGAATACTCCTTATAAGGCCTCCTGCACACAAAAGTGTTTTCTTTCCGTTCCGTTTTTGCGGATTCCGTAAGCGGTCTGTATGCGGAACCATTCATTTCATTGGTTCGGCAAAAAAACGGAATGCACTCCATATGCATTCCGTTTCTGTATTTCCGTTCCGTTCAAAGATAGAACATGTCCTATTATTGCCCGCAAATCACGTTCCGTGGCTCCATTCATGTCAATGGGGGTACAAAAAACCCGGAACACATACGGAATGCATCCCTATGTCTTCCGTATCTGTTCCATTTTTGCGGAACCATCTATTGAAAATGTTATGCTAATTTTTTAAATGTAATTACTGTATACTGTGTATGCCATGCTTCCGTTTCCGATCCGCAAAATTGGAAACCAAACGGAATGGCAAAACGGAACGGAAGCGGAACAGAAACACTATTGAAACTGAAAAACTGATCCGTTTAAAACGGACCGCAAAACACTGAAAAAGCCATACGGTCGTGTGCAAGAGGCCTAACATTGCAAGCTTAATTGATACATGTTTAACTCAAAGCCAGGACAATTTTTACACACATAAAAACTATCTATTTTCCAAAAGTAGACGACACCTGGACCATCATAAAAAAAAAGCCTCTCGGTGCTATACAAGGCACTTTTGCAATTTTGCACCAAAGCATAAGAATTTGTTTTTGCAGCTAAAAGTCTGTGCCAAGCAGAGACAGAGAAGCACAACTCTTAGGCCTCTTTCACACGGGCGTCTTATTTTTGGCCCGGATAAGAGGCGGGTGCGTTGCGGAAAAATGCGCGATTTTTCCGCGCGAGTGCAAAACATTCGCGCATGTTTGGTACCCAAACGAAGTTCGGGCTTGGGATTGATGTTCTGAAGATTGTATTATTTTCCCTTATAACATGGTTATAAGGGAAAATAATAGCATTCTGAATACAGAATGCAGAGTATAATAGGGCTGGAGGGGTTAAGAAATAAATAAAAAAAAGTTAACTCACCTTCTCCTCTTGATCGCGTAGTTCCCGGTCTCTTTACTTCTTGAATGAGCTGTGGGCTAAAGGACCTGTGGTGACGTCAGATCACATGCTCCATCACCACGGTGATGGACCATGTGATTGGAGCATGTGATCTGACATCACCACAGGTCATTTAGCCCACAGCTCATTCAAGAAGTAAAGAGACCGGGAACTACGCGATCAAGAGGAGAAGGTGAGTTAACTTTTTTTTAACCCCTCCAGCCCTATATTCTTATGCATTCTGTATTCAGAATGTTATTATTTTCCCTTATAACCATGTTATAAGGGAAAATAATACAGTAAATAGACTGTCACCTAGCAACCATGCGTGAAAATCGCACCGCATCCGCACTTGCTTGCGGATGCTATGTGATTTTCACGCACCCCATTCACTTCTATGGGGCCTGCGTCGCGTGAAAATCACACAATATAGAGCATGCTGCGATTTTCACTCAACGCACAAGTGATGCGTGAAAATCAACGCTCATGTGCACAGCCCCATAGAAATGAATGGGTCAGGATTCAGTGCGGGTGCAATGCGTTCACCTCACGCATCGCATCAGCATGGAAAACTCGCCCGTGTGAAAGGGGCCTTAAAGATAGACCTTCAAGATGTGCTGAGTTCGCACATGCCACTTATGTCAATATCTGCATACACGTGTCTCCACAAAGTCATCAAAACTAAAGAGATCAGCTGCGAGTCAGTGCCAGGGTCCCACTGTGATTGTGCTGGCACCATAAAAATGCCTTTCCATGACAAACAGTTACATCATGATGGCTTAAGGTGTTAAAATAATTAGCAAATCAGTTCGTTAAAGGTTTGATAACAATTTAATATTATGTACCTTCGCAGAATATATGTTCATTTCTCCTCAGCTTTCACTTAGTATGTTCTGCAGAGTGACTCATTGTATGTTGCCTAGCAACCAGATGACACATTGCCAGAGTGACCACCATTTGAGCTAACGCAACACCATGTACTGAAGTGGTCACAGAAAGTTCTACTTTTTTAGCTGGTACTCTAGCTGTATGCTTGTAGCAGGAAGCCTGAGAGCAGTGTCAAATTGGCATTTCTTAAAAGAGATGATTCTGGGCGTCCACCCTCCATCCATACAGAACATGTAGATGTCCTTTTTTAATTGCATTATAATTTTAACTTTTGTTAAACTTTTTTTTGTTAGCAGGGCATCTAATCAAGAAGATCTAATAGGTTATTTGTGATTCATCCCATAAGAAATAAACCCTAGTGACCGGATCCAAAGTCAACTCCAAGTGGGGTTGTCTTCTGCTGGAGCTTTGGGACCTTTATTGTGTCAGAGCCTGGGTCCACTGGACGATCTTCTGATACTCTGGTGGTCCAAAATCACCATGTATAAAGAGACTAGATTATGTTTTAGTATAAGCGCAATATATTTGATATCTGTGAACTGAGTTCCAGATTCGGAGGAGAAGTGTAACACAAGGTAGTAGGATTTACAATAATACTATGAGATTTAGGTGGAATTCCCTAATAAATGAGTAACACCTTGCTTGAGTGTTAAGATCAAAACCTCTGTGTTCGTTTTCAGCATAGTGATATCTAAGCTCCTTGCAATAATGAAACATCTAATAATTCAAGATGACAGCACATGCTGAGATGTATTAAATTAGACATCGACACTTCTCAATACTGCTCAGTAGGTCACTGCTATTTCCTCTTGGTGGCTGAACTTTCTAGAGTTTTCAAAGATAAAAAATTAATCAATGATTTTATGTTTAATCTTTAAATCTATGTTCTTTTTGTTAAAAGGGTTTTCTGGGATTTTGATAGTGATTACCTATCCTCAGGATAGGTCATCAGTATCTGATTTGTGGGGGTCTGACACCATTTAGCTGTTTGAGAAGGCACTGGAACTCCTGTGAGCGTTGCGGCCTTCTCTAAGCTCACCAAGCACAGAGCCGTACATTGTATAGTGGTTCTGCTCGGTATAGCGCTTAGCCCCCCATTGAAGTGAATTGAGCTGAGCTGTGATACCAAGCACAGTTGCTATGCAATGTATGGTGATGTGCATGGTAAGCATGGAGAAGGCCACGGCATGGAAAAGTGCTGATGTCTTCTCAAACAAATGTGTCAGACCCCCACTGATCAGATACTGATAACCTATCCTGAGGATAGGTGATCAGTATCAAAATACCAGAAAACCCCTTTAAATGGTTGTTCACTGGTTTAGTTAATTAAGACATACCTATAATTAATTCTTTATTTTAATGTATCCAAACTTGAGTGCATCCAAATATATGAAATATTGTACCAGGAGAACGTAGAATTCCAAATTCTCCACTGGGCTGCAGCTGTAATATAATGTTTTGGATAGGTCATCAATATAAATAAAGCTGACAACCCCTTTAAGATTTTAAGTCTTTGTTTTACTATTTTAACTGCTTCCCTGCAGTTTGCCCCCCAAAACTGGAAATTAGACAACCCCTTTAACTTTTTCCTTGCAGCATTGGACTCTAAAGTCTGTTGTTTCTTCTTGTGCCAAACTGGATCTTCTTGTGGCTTCCTCTTGGCACTCCAGTTTCTTCCTACATGCCAAGAACATACTATAAAGTTGGTAACCTTTTTTTGTGATATTATCCCCAATGTATATGAATAATAAAGGGGTTTAACTGCTTGTCCATTGAGGAAAGTGAAGGAAACCAGAGAACATGGTGATCCTATACAAGTAGACAGTTCTGCATTGATTGCATGATTGCTTACATATTGAGTCAATACTTTTCAGAATCATGGTTTATTTCATTAAAAAAATATTGACAACTGAAGGTCTAAGGTCAAGTTCACACTTCAGTTATTTGGTCAGTTATTTCCATCAGTTATCATGAACCAAAATCAGGTGACGATCAAAAACACAGAACAGGTGCAGATCTTTCCATTTTACCTTATTTGTGTATAGGCTTCACTACTGGTTTTGGCTCACAATAACTGATGGAAATCACTGACCAGATAACTGAAGTGTGAACTCACCCTTAGGCCTAGTTCACACGAACGTGTGTGATCTGTGGCCGTATTGCGGCCCGCAAATCGCGGGTCGCAATACACGGCCACAGTTCCGTGTGCATTCCGATTCACGGATGCGGACCCATTCACTTCAATGGGTCCGCAAATCCGGAATAGCGGAACGGCCGCACGGGACGGGACCCCTCGGAAGCACTACGGAGTGCTTCCGTGGGGTTACGTCCCGTACCTCCGTTCCGCAAAAAGATAGAACATGTCCTATCTTTTAGCGGAACGGGCGGATCGCGGACCCATTAAAGTGAATGGGTCCGCGATCCGATGCGGCTGACCTACGGCCGGCGATCGTGCATTGCGGCCCGCTGTTTGCGGGCCGCAGCACGAGCACAGGTCACACACGTTCGTGTGAACTCGGCCTTAGTTGGGTGTCAGTAGCTTGCCTGTGTCAGTTTCCCAATACCTAATTACTTAAGGGCTCATTCACACGACGTATGTACTTTCTGGTCCGCAAAAAACGGATCCGCAAAAAATACGGATGACATCCGTGTGCATTCCATATTTTGCGGAATGGAACAGCTCGCCCCTAATAGAACAGTCCTATCCTTGTCCGTAGTACGGACAATAATAGGACATGTTCTATTTTTTTTTGCGGACCGGAAATATGGACAAATGGAAACGGAATACACACGGCATAACTTCTGTTTTTTTTTTGCAAAAAGAATGGTTCCGCATACGGTCCGCAAAAAAAACGGAACAGACACGGAAAGAAAATACGTTTGTGTGCATGAGCCCTAATGGTTATGAGAATATTTTGTAGATCTAATTCCCATCCATATCAATGACCACATCCTTGAAGTGGCATTATGGATGTGGAAATTTATGTGGATCTTGATTTGGATCCTCGTAATTCATCCTATGTCAGTGAGTTCCGGGGCAGAGGAGTTATCATGTGCTGTTGACAGGTGGCCCATAAGTATTATTGCTGATGACATGTTCAAGGAATAAAGTATTAAAACTCTGCTCTTTTACTGTAATAGTCAGGACAGATAACGAAACCAGGTTTTACTGTGCAATGTGCTAAAATTTGGATGGTGTGGGCTAGACCTCCACTTCTTCTTGGCTCTTAAGTAATGAAGGGGGTTATCATGCCCATTGCCATAAAGGACCAGAATGATCTTCTGCACATTCCTCAAATGTTGTAATCATTGATTAAAAGGGTTGTCTAGTATTAGAAAAACATGGCTACTTCCTTCAAAAACAGCACCTCAACCTTGTCCATGAGCTGCGTCTGGTGGTACATCTCAGCTCCATTGAAGTGAATGGTACTGAGCTGCAATTCCACACATAACCTACAGACAGAAGAAAGCAGTCATTTTTTTCAAATTTTAAATAGCCCCAATCAAATCTGTTCAGGTATGGACAGTCAATGGTCAGTTCTCCGGGGATGATCTCCTGGAATGTATTGTCTTTTATGTCTAGTGACCTTTGACACATCTTTATTAGACAAATGATCTCATGAGGCCTAATTTCCTTGGTCTCCAAAGGAAGCAAGAACAGACTTGACTAAGCAAATGTCACTTTCAATTTGTGATTTTTTTTCTTTAACATGTGTAGACTCTATGTTTAGGCAAGCCTCATAAACCAGACAGAAGTATTGGTACAGCCTTGTCCCGGGTCAGACATGTCAACAAGTCAATATATCTCGGAGTTCATTTTCTTTTCCTGTTTTGCAGAAAGTTGTAGTTTGATGTTTCCTCCTGCATGGGCTGCCGACCTTCTAAACAATGTTCCTTCAAAGAACAGCTTCCTTGTTGACCCTTTGAACAGTTAGCAGATGTTCTACCATACTTTCTCCACTGTAGGGGTGGTCATCTGTCAGACAGTTACTGCCTAATATATGTATTCCGTTATAGGTGGCACTAATAATTTCCATGAAGTACAATATAGCTCATGTCAGGCCCAACAGGAGTTCCCTGGAGATAATTCAGAGGGCCACATTCCATCTGGACCATTAGGACCCTTACTGCAAGAGATTTGGCCCCCGAAGTTCACTTCATAGATGGAATTGATGAGCCCTCCATAAGAAAGCCTTTAACTGTCTGGATGATCATGACTGGAATGGTTTCTCCAAACCACAACCACATAGTTTACCCAAGAACTTCAATATTTTAGTATTGGATTCTTTAACCATTGGTGGAGCCATAGATGGGCAGATGTTATCATCCACAATAGTAAAAAGGGAATGCACTGACTGTGCGGAGATGTTCCATCTTAGGCAGGGTGCAGACTCTCCTTAAAGAGACCATGCTGTGTATGGAGAATTTTTAGTTCAATGTTATGGAGACTTATTGGCAATGTTCCATTGGGAAAAAAAATATGCAAAGAGTTATATCCCAGTCAAAGAGAAAGATCTCACTGGCACGACTTTCTGGAATTGAGTCAGAGTCTGACTTTTTAACAAGCTTTTGGACATGATAAGGCAAAATATGATATTAAGCTTGGCGATTTTCGCTTGTGACCTCCCAAGGCTTGTTAAAAAGTTGGACTTTGACTCCACTTCCAGAAGGTTGTGTTAGCGAGTTGGTTCTCTTTCCCGGGTAGATACCTCTTTGCTTAGAGATTTTACAGCAAATTGGTAAAGGGAACCTGTCACATTGAAAAAAACTGTGTAATCTGTAGCCAGTATGTTATAGATCAGATGAGGAGGAGCGGAGCGGATTGAAAGGGTTTACTGAGATTTTTTAACTGATGACCTATCCTCTGGATCAGTGGAAGTCCAACACCCAGGACCCCTGCCAGTCAGCTGTCTGAGCACCAGTGCTCACATTAGCCTTCTCACAGCTTTGCCTGGGCCATGGGACATCACATTCATTGTTCACATGGCCTAGATGTCTCTCAGTCCCTTTGAAGTGAATGGGGCTGAGCTGTGGTATCAAGCACAACCGCTATACAATGTAGGGCACTGTGCTTGGTAAACTGAGAGAAGGCTGCAGATCTGATCGGTAGGGGGTGCCTTCTCAAACAGCTGATTAGCAAGGGTCTCAGGTGTCGGACCCCATCGGTTAGCTACTGATGGCCTACCCAGACTAGGTCATCAGTAGTGTTGATCACGAATATTCTAATCGCAAATTTTTATCGCGAATATTGGCACTTTGAGAATTCGCGAATATCTAGAATATAGTGCTATATCTTCGTAATCGCGAATTTTCAAGATTTGTTTTCATCAGTACCATCCCTCACTGCTTCTTGGCCAATGAGAAGGCTGCAATATCTTTGACTTTAGGAGTAGTGTTGATGGCAAATTTTCGTATCGCGAATGTTTCGATTGCCAATTTTTTCAATCAAGAAAATAATGACTGGAGAGCAATATATAACGAATATTCAACTAAATGGTCATCAGTATAAAAGCCTCAGAAAACCCCTTTATAATATAGTTTTGTCGGAAAATATTCAGCAGAACTTGTATTTTATGCATTTAAATTCCTACTCATTCTGATCCCTGAAGCCAGGGAGGCGGTCCTGTCAGTGATTGACGGCTATCTAGAGGGAAGGCTGTCAGTCCCTGGTAGGACCGTCTCCTTGATTTCAAAGCCCAGAATGAGCAGGAATTTCATGGAATAAAATAAAAGTTCTACAGAATATTTTCCCACAAGACTATATTTTAAAGGGAATCTGTCACCAGTGACCTCCATATATGAATATTTCCATAGACATATAGATGCAGTTTACGTGATTTTATTTTATTGATCTCCGTTCCCAAGTTCTGATAATTTTGCTTAATATGCAAATTAGGCTTTTGATGCAATGAAGGCATCACCATTGCTCTTGTTGCACCCAAGCTCTGCTCCTTTCTGTGACCAGCTCTTCCCTGTCCGCTTTGATTGGCAGGGCTAGGCAGTATCAAAGCAGCGAGGGAGGGGCTGGCCACAGAAAGGAGCGGAGCTTGGATGCAGCAAGAGCAATGGTGACAATGGTCATTGCACCAAAGGCCTTATTTGCATATTCAGAAAAATGATAATAACTTGAGAACGGAGCCTTGGATCAAGAAGAAAAAAACTGTGTTTTAATCAGGTGAACCAAAGCTATGTGTCTTGCTATGTGGGAGGTTGCTGGTGACAGATTCCCTTTACGCTGGGTTCACACCTGAGCGTTTTACAGCGCGTTCCTACGCGCTGTAAAACGCACAACAGGCAAGAACCAATGATTCCCTATGGGAATGGTTCTCACCTGGGCGTTTTACAGCGCGTACGATCGCGCTGCAAAACGCCCGACGCTCAAACAAGTGCTTGAGCTTTTTTTTGGGCGTTTGTCGCGCGTTCCCGCACATAGAAATTCGGGAACGCGCGACAATGTGTGAACGCCAGTCTCTGTATGCGCGATTGTAAACGCCCGTACAATCGCGCATACAGAGCGCTCGTTTCAGAACGCTCAGGTCTGAACCCAGCGTTAATCTGCTTAGCTCCTCCATCTCTGTAGAATGCTGCTGGCAGATTACACTGCATTTTCATGGTGACAGGTCCTCCCTAACCCTGGGTTCACACCTGAGCGTTCTGAAAGGAGCGCTCTACATGCGCGATTGTACCGGCGTTTACAATCGCAAGCGAACGCCCATTGTCGCGCGTTCCCGAAAGTCTATGTACGGGAACACGCGACAAAACGCCCCAAAGAAGCTCAAGAACTTTTTTGAGCGTAGGGCGTTTCTGTAAAACGCTCAAGTGTGAACCAGGGCCATAGGGAAGCATTGGTTTTCATGTGTTGAGCGTTTTACAGCGCGTTTGAACGCGCTGTAAAACGCTCAGGTGTGAACCCAGCGTAAACTGTGAGCAATGTTTGTGCCTCCAATTGAAGAAGCACTTCCATGGTATCAGGCAACATAGAAAACATTTCAACTTACTCATCATCATTTCTTATGATTAACGATAGACATTTTGAGATAGATGACAGATGCCCTTTTTTAACTTTCCTCTTGAATTGAGATATTAGTTGCATCCCTATATTTAAAAAATAAATTTTTGTGTTACTTTGTCAGGAGTAGTTAATGTTATATGTGTCTGCGCGAGAATGTTGCAAATTTGAAAAGTGAGAAATTTGAGTCTTTCATGAAATTCGCGAACGGTACACATGAAAGAGTGAGTTGATTGTAAATTAATCCAATTCAAAAATTCAACCCAAATTTTGTATAATTCGAGGTGCATCAATTTTTTTTCTTTTTTTGTGATGAATTTGAAAGCGGGAGAGATGGAAACAAAAAATATAACAACAAAAAAGAGACAAAGGAGAACATCTCAGAGCTCCATGCACAAATTTTCAGGTCAGTTGGAGCACTTTCGATCTGGGTAGAGTCAGTTCAGAACTAAATCGACTGATTTGGCCGAATTCAAACTGAATTGAATTTTTAGTGATTTGCTCATCTCTCGTAAGTTAGAACACATCTGCAGATAGATAAATGGAAGGATAGATAGATAGATAGATAGATAGATAATAGATAGATATTAGAAAGGTATGAGAGAAAGATAGATAGATATTAGAGAGATGATAGATAGATAATATAAATATATGAGATAGATAAACAGATCATAGACAGTAGATAGATGGTAGATAAATAGACACATACTTGAATATATGTAGATTTGAATTAGATTTATTATGTCAGGAACATTACTAGAGAATAGAGATGAGCAAATTTTTTTAAAAATCTGATTCGCCGGTTCACCGAATAAAAAAAAAAAAATTGGTTCGATCCGAATATATTTGCGGTGATTGGCATTAAAAAATGTCTATTTCCTGGCTGCAGAGAGCCTTTATAGTGTTGTAGAACACTGTGCCTTGCAGTAATACGCATAGGGAGTAGGTTTTGGTAGTGAAATAATACAGTCCGTATGACATGCAGATGACAGGCGTCACTCTTAGAATCACTGCACACTTCACTTATTTGGGCAGTCACTGGGCCAAAACTGATCAAATAACTCAAGTATGAACTCAACCTTACAGGTCGATGTTAGCGCCAAGAAGAAGTGCGCTTCTTTTACACCGTTGTCAGCTGATTCCACATAAGATGTCTACAGAACCTGTTCTATTAAACGTTTATACAAGTAGAGCCCCCCCCCCCCCCGACAGAGTGGAGAGGGTGTCAGCAGTAAGTTTGTGTTTTGCCCTTCCTCTGATCAATCAGAACAATAACCCTCAAAAAATTGATCCTGTCTGTGGAGCATCCGCCTTCACTCGGTCAGCATTTGGTCAGTAATCCATCAGTATTGCTAGTGCCAAAAAAACAGGAGTAGATCCAAAACAGAGATGACTCGTAAGTGGAATATTCACGTGTCATCTCTGTTTGGAGTAATCGTTTATGGCCTTTCTCTGTTCGCCGGTCCAACATATGGAGGGTGGAATTCCAACAGGTGAAAATGCCGCATATCAGCCTATGCTGGGGGATGCCGTTCTGCCACTGCAGCTCAAGGAGGGTGTGGTTTGCGGGGTACAAGTGGCTGAAGTGCATGCAAAGTTTCCTGCTCATTTTAAGGATGTCTTGCAGATGAGTGGAAGACTTCAGGAACCTCTTGACAACCAGATTGAACACGTGTGCCATGCAGGGCGCATGGCTCAGCCCTCCTTGACGCAGTGCTGACACCATATTCTTCCTGTTGTCGGTCACCATGGTTCCGATTTCGAGTTGCCGCAGAGAAAGCCAGGATTCAATTTCTTAATGAAGGACACGGAGAAGTTCCTCCCCTGTGTGACTCGCCCAGGCAAACGAGGTGCAGAACAGCGTGAAACCGCCGTGCCCTGCACATGTGGTATGCTGGATGGGCACTGTGAATTGTCCCTGCAGTGGAGGCTGAGGACACGGTGAAGGATGAGAAGGCAGAGGCGGACATTGTTGCAGAACCAACAGCGTGACAAAGTGGAGGAAGAAGCGGCGTTACCTGGCCAAGCTGCTGGTGTGGCTGTGCAGGAACCACATTCACCCAGTGGGCCGTAAAGGACATGTATTGTCCCTGACCGTAGTTACAGCTCAACACGTCGGCACTGCCGTGCACTTTGGAACACGCAGACAGGCTCACGGACTGACCCACCTTCTGTTCTACATGTGTGTGCAGGGCTGATCATGCCTTTTTGGCAGAGAAATGATGGCTTGGGACTCCCCACCTCGGCTCGGCACAAGCCATTAGTTCTCTAAAAGGCGCAGAATCCACTGCTTGGGAAGGGAGGGACTGCAGCACCAGCAACTTGGACAGGAGCACATTCAGATGAGTGCACGCATACTGTTGTCTCTTGGCAATCGCTTCGGTGATTGATTGCTGACGGGATGACCGATGAGGAGTAGAAGGAGGAGGAGCAGGAGCATCAGGACCAGCAGATGATGGGAAGGAAAGACAGCTCCCTTCGGCTGAGGTGGTGGAGCCTTGACTGCCTTAAACCGGGTGCGTGTCACTGGGTGATGCAGCGGTTTCTGTGGCAGGCGGGACGACCACATCGGAGCCACGGTTCTCCCAGGCTACTGTATGGTAACGCTGCAGATGTTGACACAGGGCTGTGGTGTCAACATTGGCACCCTGCCCACACTTCACCTTCTGCACACAGATTCTACATATGGCCATGTTTACCTCCTCCGACGGCTTAACAAAAAACTGCCACACCACCAAGTAGGTGATTTTACCCCCAACACTACGCACTGACTGACTGCTACCGCCGCTGCTTCCGTGAACCCGTGCACTGCTACTTCCCGGGCAGGTAGGCTCCTGCGAAGCGGGTGGTCTACCCCAGGCACGTTTGGCACCCGACCTCACACTGCTGCCACCCTGCTGACTACCGGCCACACTAGCGATTTGCTGGCTCTGCCGCTGCCTCACTGGCAAGCTGCTACCCTCTTCTCCCGATGATGAAGCCCCTTCATCACCCGGCTCCCAAGTGTGATCAGCTACATCATAATCATTGAGTACTGTCTGTACAGATGAGGGCACAGGGCCTGCTCCCGGGCCATGACAACTAAGAGTTATGTCTGACGAACCCACGACTCTTGGCTGTAGGTGTCTGATTTCACTTGGGACGAAATGGATGACCGAGTCAACCATTCAAGAACTGCTGGGTTGCTGGGCAAGACACGACTGCTAGATGACACCGGGAGCTCAGGCCTTTCGCTGCAACTCCTGCTGCCACGCCCCCTTACTCTGCTGTGACCTGCACTAGAAACATTTAGGCATCTGCCACTCCCCTGTGCAGGGCCTGGCACTTCTCTGTCTGACATACTGTTAGATCAGAAAAATAAATAAAAAGGAAATTAACACACACCAAAAAAGTCTGTAATTTTCTCACATCACGCAACAGCTAATAAGCCCCTTTTTATCCACTATCCTACGCCAAAAAGGGCGGTAATTTTTTCACTTTACCGCACAACAGCAAATACTTTTTTTGTGCTACTAATACACACAAAAAATGGCTTTAGAACATATAACTGCACCGCTGAACGACAAATATATTTTTGTATTGCAACTAATACATGGCAAAAATGGCTTTAAAACATATAACTGCACCGCTGAACAGCAAATATATTTTTGTTTTGCCGCTAATACACAGCAAAAATGGCTTTAAAACATATAACTGCACCGCTGATTGGCAAATATATATATATTTTTTTCCACTAATACACCCCACAAAAGGCTTTAAAACATACAACTGCACCGCTAAACGGCAAATATTTTTTAGTTTTGCTACTAATACACGGCAAAAATGTCTTTAAAACATATAACTGCACCGCTGAGCGGCAAATATATTTTTGTTTTGCCACTAATACACGGCAAAAATAGCTTTAAAACATATAACTGCACCGCTGAACGGCAACTATATTTTTGTTTTGCCACTAATACACTGCAAAAATGGCTTTAAAACATATAACTGCACTGCTGAGCAGAAAATATATTTTTGTTTTGCCACTAATATACGGCAAAAATGGCTTAAAAACATATAACTGCACCGCTGAACAGAAAATATATTTTTTCCACTAATACACGGCAAAAATGGCTTTTAAACATAAAACTGCACTGCTGAACTGCTAATATATATATTTTTTCCACTAATACACGCCACAAAAGGCTTTAAAACATATAACTGCACCGCTAAACGGCAAATATTTTTTTGTTTTGCCACTAACACATGGCAAAAATGTCTTTAAAACATATAACTGCACCGCTGAATGGCAAATGTAATTTTTATTTTTTTCCACTAATACACGCCACAAAAGGCTTTAAAACATATAACTGCACCATTGACCAGCAAATATATTTTTTCTTTTTCCACTAATACACGCCACAAAAGACTTTAGAACATATAACTGCACCGCTGATTGGCAAATATATTTTTGTTTTGCCACTAATACATGGCAAAAATGGCTTTAAAACATATAACTAAACCGCTGAACGGCAAATATATATATTTTTTCCACTAATACACACTACAAAAGGCTTTAGAACATATAACTGCACCACTGACCGGCAAATATTTTTTTTCTTTTTCCACTAATACACGCCACAAAAGGCTTTAAAATATATAACTGCACCGCTAAGCAGCAAATATATTTTTTCTTTTTCCACTAATACACACCAGAAAAGGCTTTAGAACATATAACTGCACCGCTGACCGGCAAATATATTTTTTATTTGTCCACTAATACATGCCACAAAAAGCTTTAGAACATATAACTGCACCACTGACCCGCAAATATATATATTTTTTTATGCTAATACACGCCACAAAAGGCTTTAAAACATATGACTGCACCGCTGATCGGCAAATATATATTTTATTTTTCCACTAATACGTGCCACAAAAGGCTTTAAAACATATAACTGAACCGCTGAACGTCAAATATATTTTTGTTTTGCCACTAATACACGGCAAAAAGGGCTTTAAAACATCTAACTGCACTGCTGAACAGCAAATATATTTTTGTTTTGCTACGAATACACGCAAAAAATGGCTTTAAAACATATAACTGCACCGCTAACTAGCAAATATATTTTTTTCCCAATTATACATGCCACAAAAGGCTTTAGAACATATAACTGCACCGCTGAACGGCAAATATATTTTATCTTTTTCTACTAATACACGCCACGAAAGGCTTTAGAACATATAACTGCACCACTGACCGGCAAATGTATTTTTTATTTTTCCACTAATACACGCCACAAAAGGCTTTAAAATATATAACTGCACCGCTAAACGGCAACTATATTTTAGTTTTGCCACTAATACATGGCAAAAATGGCTTTAAAACATATAACTGTGTGGTGCGGTGCGCTGAACAGCAAATTTATTTTTTATTTTTCCACTAATACACACCAGAAAACGCTTTAGAACACATAACTGCACCGCTGACCGGCAAATATATTTTTTATTTTTCTACTAATACATGCCACAAAAAGCTTTAGAACATATAACTGCACCACTGACCGGCAAATATTAAATTTTTTTTGCTAATACACGCCACAAAAGGCTTTAGAACATATAACTGCACCGCTGATGGGCAAATATATATTTTATTTTTCCACTAATACGCGCCACAAAAGGCTTTAAAACATATAACTGCACCGCTGAACGGCAAATATATTTTTTCTTTTTACGCTAATACACGCCACAAAAGGCTTTAAAACATATGACTACTCTGCTGATTGGCAAATATATATATATTTTCCACTAATACACGCCACAAAAGGCTTTAAAACATATAACTGCACCGCTGAACGGCAAATATATTTTTTATTTTTCCACTAATACACACCAGAAAAGGCTTTAGAACACATAACTGCACCGCTGACCGGCAAATATATTTTTTATTTTTCTACTAATACATGCCACAAAAAGCTTTAGAACATATAACTGCACCACTGACCGGCAAATATTAATTTTTTTTTTGCTAATACACGCCACAAAAGGCTTTAAAACATATAACTGCACCGCTGAACGTCAAATATATTTTTGTTTTGCCACTAATACACGGCAAAAAGGGCTTTAAAACATCTAACTGCACTGCTGAACAGCAAATATATTTTTGTTTTGCTACGAATACACGCAAAAAATGGCTTTAAAACATATAACTGCACCGCTAACCAGCAAATATTTTTTTTTCCCACTTATACATGCCACAAAAGGCTTTAGAACATATAACTGCACCGCTGAACGCCAAATATATTTTATCTTTTTCTACTAATACACGCCACGAAAGGCTTTAGAACATATAACTGCACCACTGACCGGCAAATGTATTTTTTATTTTTCCACTAATACACGCCACAAAAGGCTTTAAAATATATAACTGCACCGCTAAACGGCAAATATATTTTAGTTTTGCCACTAATACATGGCAAAAATGGCTTTAAAACATATAACTGCACCGCTGAACAGCAAATTTATTTTTTATTTTTCCACTAATACACACTAGAAAACGCTTTAGAACACATAACTGCACCGCTGACCGGCAAATATATTTTTTATTTTTCTACTAATACATGCCACAAAAAGCTTTAGAACATATAACTGCACCACTGACCGGCAAATATTAAATTTTTTTTTGCTAATACACGCCACAAAAGGCTTTAGAACATATAACTGCACCGCTGATTGTCAAATATATATTTTATTTTTCCACTAATACGCGCCACAAAAGGCTTTAAAACATATAACTGCACCGCTGAACGGCAAATATATATTTTTTTTTACACTAATACACGCCACAAAAGGCTTTAAAACATATGACTACACTGCTGATTGGCAAATATATATATATTTTTTCCACTAATACACGTCACAAAAGGCTTTAAAACATATAACTGCACCGCTGAACGGCAAATATATATATTTTTTTCTACTAATACACACCAGAAAAGGCTTTAGAACACATAACTGCACCGCTGACCGGCAAATATATTTTTTATTTTTCTACTAATATATGCCACAAAAAGCTTTAGAACATATAACTGCACCACTGACCGGCAAATATTAAATTTTTTTTTGCTAATACACGCCACAAAAGGCTTTAAAACATATAACTGCACCGCTGATCGGCAAATATATATTTTATTTTTCCACTAATACGCGCCACAAAAGGCTTTAAAACATATAACTGCACCTCTGAACGGCAAATATATTTTTTCTTATTTTTGCCATTTTAAGAAAAAATGCGATTCGGTACCACGAAGCGTGAGGAAATTCGGCTTTGGTACGAATCAAATTTTTTCTGAAATTCGGATCTAATTCCACTCCGATTCGCTCATCTCTAAACATTACTCATTACATTACAGGTTACACGTGAGCACCATCACTCCTTCCACTTGCACCTGACTTGTTCCAGACTTTACCTTTCTATATACAGACGTGGACAAAATTGTTGGTACCCTTTGGTCAATGAAAGAAAAAGTCACAATGGTCACAGAAATAACTTTAATCTGACAAAAGTAATAATAAATTAAAATTCTATAAATGTTAACCAATGAAAGTCAGACATTGTTTTTCAACCATGCTTCAACAGAATTATGTAAAAAAATAAACTCATGAAACAGGCATGGACAAAAATGATGGTACCCCTAGAAAACACAGAACATAATGTGACCAAAGGGACATGTTAATTCAAGGTGTGTCCACTAATTAGCATCACAGGTGTCTACAACCTTGTAATCAGCCATTGGGCCTATATATGGCTCCAGGTAATCACTGTGTTGTTTGGTGATATGGTGTGTACCACACTCGACATGGACCAGAGGAAGCAAAGGAAAGAGCTGTCTCAAGAGATCAGAAAGAAAATTATAGACAAGCATGTTAAAGGTAAAGGCTATAAGACCATCTCCAAGCAACTAGATGTTCCTGTGAGTACAGTTGCACATATTATTCATAAGTTTAAGATCCATGGGACTGTAGCCAACCTCCCTGGACGTGGCCGCAGGAGGAAAATTGATGACAAATCTAAGAGACGGATAATCCGAATGGTAACAAAAGAGCCTAGAAAGACTTCTAAAGAGATTCAAGGTGAACTTCATGCTCAAGGAACATCAGTGTCAGATCGCACCATCCGTCGTTGTTTGAGCCAAAGTGGACTACATGGGAGACGACCAAGGAGGACACCATTGTTGAAAACGAATCATAAAAAAGCAAGACTGGAATATGCCAAACTACATGTTGACAAGCCACAAAGCTTCTGGGAGAATGTCCTGTGGACAGATGAGACAAAAATCGAAGTTTTTGCCAAGGCACATCAGCTGTATGTTCACAGACGAAAAAATGAAGCATATCAAGAAAAGAACACTGTCCCTACTGTGAAACATGGAGGAGGCTCTGTTATGTTCTGGGGCTGCTTTGCTGCGTCTGGCACAGGGTGTCTTGAATCTGTGCAGGGTACAATGAAATCTCAAGACTATCAAGGAATTCTAGAGAGAAATGTACTAGCCAGTGTCAGAAAGCTTGGTCTCAGTCGCAGGTCATGGGTCTTGCAACAGGACAATGACCCAAAACACACCGCTAAAAACACCCAAGAATGGCTAAGAGGAAAAAATTGGACTATTCTAAAGTGGCCTTCTATGAGCCCTGACCTCAATCCTATTGAGCATCTTTGGAAGGAGCTGAAACATGCAGTCTGGAAAAGGCACCCTTCAAACCGGACACAACTGGAGCAGTTTGCTCATGAGGAGTGGGCCAAAATACCTGCTGAGAGGTGCAGATGTCTCATTGACAGTTACAGGAAGCGTTTGATTGCAGTGATTGCCTCAAAAGGTTGCGCAACAAAATATTAAGTTAGGGGTACCATCATTTTTGTCCATGCCTGTTTCATGAGTTTATTTTTTTACATAATTCTGTTGAAGCATGGTTGAAAAACAATGTCTGACTTTCATTGGTTAACATTTATAGAATTTTAATTTATTATTACTTTTGTCAGATTAAAGTTATTTCTGTGACCATTGTGACTTTTTCTTTCATTGACCAAAGGGTACCAACAATTTTGTCCACGTCTGTATATCTCTTACTGACTCACCTTTCCTTCTTACTTTACGCTGCTGTGGTATTTAGATTGGACGAGGTGTCTTGCATATAAATAGCATGTTCTCAAAGACACCTCAACCTTGACATAATTTTTCCTCTTTGTCAGACTTGATTCCTATAACCAGCCACTTGCCTGGCACGCTCCCACCTAAAGCACAATTATAAGAATAATAATTAACAGGTCCTCATTAATTTAGGATCAAACACCCCCCCCCCCTCCTTTCACGAAGGCAAGAACTGCCAATGTGATCTCTTAAAGAGAGGCGTATGCTCTCCTTATACCTCGTGGCACCTAATCTACTGAGCACATTAGGCACCGAGTTGGCCGTTAAAGGCCTGTGTAACATTGAGTCAAGGACAGTTAATGGATGCCGAATCACAAACAAGAGTGCTGCAAGCATGTCAGTCAAGACTAACCTGGGGCAAAAGCATCAAAATGCAGGTTGGAGTTCTGACATTCCTGCAGGCTCTGTACGCCTCGCCAGTGAATTTTTAAAGTCAATATCCCCTTATGCTTGTGAACGCTTTCTGTCTGATGAGCAAAAATAATGTAGAGCTGATTGAACTGTGACTAAAGGAACACTTAAAAGGCAGCTGAGCAAGACTCACATTTTTTTTTTGCAATAATTTTGATAATAATTAAGACACTTATCACAGGTTCGGGTTTTATGATTAGAAGGCAACATTGATACAACCACAGAATCAGAGTTTATAGGAGAATAGACAGACGATAGTAAATACAAAGTTTTATATTTTTTTCCCTTTGGTTTGTAAAATTAAGAATTAAAAAGATATATTATTTGAATTTTAATGAAATATTGTTTTTATTATTATATATTATTTATTATTACTATTTAATTATTTGTAGTTGTGGTGTGAATAGGGTTGGGCGATATAAAAAATATTCCCACGATAAAGATTTTAAGAAATTTATCACGATAACGATATATATCGCAATAAATGCCCATTTAGAATAAAAAACACTTCAAACGTGTACTGGTGTTTCCTTGTTGCCCTCATACAGTATAATGTCTCCTTGATGCCCCCATACAGTAATATGTGTTAGTTGCCCACCAAGAACAGGGTCACTTTTCCCCCCAATCTGATAGAGTGGCCGGTTGGGCGTGCGCCTTGCTGCTGCATTCATTCTTTATGAGTGTGCTGGAGATAACAGTGATCAGCTATATCTGACATCTCCATAGACAATGGGACATGCTAGCGGAAAACCCTGATAAGTTGGTTGTTCAGAGTGCACCCATCATAGGTGCACATTGTCAGAAAGGGCACACTGGCATCATAAACGTGTCTTTCAGCCAAATAAAACATTGGGGGTCATTTACTAAAGACCAGTGCTTTCCATATAGTTCTTTGTCCCTACACACTACAGCCATATTACCGCAACCCCAGAGGGCAGTGCCTGTTATCTCAACCCCTGCCCCGGGCCACTCCGCGCAGCAGCCACCAGAGCGCAGCAACTGATATCTAGCGCCGTCTCCTGCTCCGGGGGTTTATAGACGCTAGATGCCATTTCTTTGTCACCTAATGGATTTGAGACGACATTATGCCCCCGTGACTAGGGTTTTTACAATATCAAAATTTTGAATCAGTTTCGGTCCCATAAAAAAGTATTGCAATACTCAATACCAAACGAAAGAAAAATAAAACACCCAAAAATCTGTGTGCATTACGTCCGGCCCATAATAGAATAGAATTTTTATATGTAATATTGGGAAAGGGGATGATTTAAAATTGTAATATTTTGGTGTTTGTTTTTAAATTTTATTTAATAACAATTAGTTCCCTTATGAACTAGAACCCTTGTCCTAGTCACCCTAATAGAGCTCTATTAGAGTGAATAGGACTTTACTCTTTCCCTGCTTCCCTGGGCTTTGTGAACACAGCAGCAGGGAGCTTACTATGGCAGCTATGGAAGGCTTCAGCAGCGTCCTGGCTGCCATGGTAACTGATCAGAGCCCCTCAATTTTACTGCTGGGGCTCCAATCAGAAGCTACCACTGTACCACCAATGAGGAGGGGAGGGGACCCTGTGACCACTGGGCCACAAATGAATATAATAATGAGGGGGGGGGCGCCTGTGGCCACTGCGCCACTAATGATTCTACTACTGGGGGGTTGGGGGGGCGCACTGCGCCACCAATGATTGTAATTTATAATAATGGGGGGCCGCTGCACCACCAATGATTATAGTTTACAACAATGAGGGGGGAGTGTGCACTGCGCCACCAATGAATTTAATTAGCCTCTTAATATAAATATGGACTGCGGGTGCAAGCCTTTTCACACAGCCCCCGGCCTCAATGACAAGGATCCCACCGAATGGCAGAAATTAACCCCTCAGGTGCGGCACTTTAGGTTTTAATTTCCGCGGTTCGCAGGATCGCTGCTTCCTGTTATTGAGACCGGGTGCCGGGCATGTCATGTGGCCGGAAACCAAAGTCTATTTTTGTATTAAGAAGGTAAGTCTCATTGGTGGCGCAGTGGCCACAGCCCCTCCCCTACTCCTCTCTTCATTGCTCATTGGTGGCGCAGCGGCCACAGCCCCTCCCCTACTCCTCTCTTCACTGCTCATTGGTGGCGCAGCGGCCACAGCCCCTCCCCTACTCCTCTCTTCACTGCTCACTGGTGGCGCAGCGGCAGCTGCATCACAGTGGGGAGGGACTCTCTCCTTCTCCACTGTACCTGCTGTAATTTGTCCCGGACGTTTTAGAGGCAGTCACCACTCAAGTGCGACTGCCCCTATGACGTCACAAAAAATACAGCAGTAATTAAGAAACAGCCATAACGCCATATCGCCGTTTCTTAATACTGCGGTATATCGTTAATACCGGTATATTGCCCAACCCTAGGTGTGATATAGTTTTGTTCTTATATTATATATCATTTTACATTTCATATAATATATATTTTTGCTACTATTATTATATTTTTAGAAGTAGCATTTAATAAAGATTAGTGGGATTCGATGCGAATTTCCAGATAAATTTGATTCGCTGCGAAGATGAATTTCCTCGTGCTTCGTGGTAATGAATCGATTTAACCTAAAATAGTTAAAAAAAACAAAAAAGAATCATACTTACCTCCTCCATTTGTTCGCAGCTTGATTAAATATCTCGGCCGAAATCCTGTGCGTGGTGACATGACGAGCCGTGCGAGATTTGGTGCAAGATCTACAAGCAAGATGTTGGTGGCCGGCCTATTGTGAGCAAAAGGAGGCAGTAAATATGATTTAATTTTCTTTTCTGTTAATTTTCACTGTATTATTACTCTCAGATGCCGAGATCATGTATAAACACTGCATCTGAGGGGTAAAATGATAAGGAGCGGAGCTATTTTGCAACACACTGTCATTGCACCCACTACTTAATTTGTCATAAAGCAAATTTTTTTGTAAACGCAGCCGAATCGAATTTTCCAAAACTTTGCTCATCTGTAGTATTTTATTATATTATAGATCAGTTATATTGTAGCAGTAGTATCATATTCTTATTACAGTATATTATATATATATATAATTATTCATATTATTATGTCAGAACTGAGTAGAGATTAGCAAATTTCTTGAAATTAATTTCAGGTCTGATTCTAAAGAATTGGTCAAAAAATTCAATTTGGGTCCAAATGAATTGGACCCAAATCATAAGTGTTCCAATTTGCCTTAACATTGGTATAAGACACTCTGAGGTCTCCTAAGAATCATATCTTTTTTCTCTTATCTTTCTTATTTTATTTATTGTTAATTTTTTTTTCTCACTCCCCCCCAATGACCACAGATACACACTAGTTTTGCCACATTAAAATGTGCTAAATTGCACAATTATAAATAGGAGCAAAATTGCAACTGGTTTTTGGAAAGAAAAAAAGGAAAAATATATGCTGGTGGTGGTGATGGGAATATGACTATAAAACACTTAACTAAAGAAACTTTGTAACAGGTTTTTGGAAAGGCTAGCTGGCTCATGCACACACAAAAAAAGAGTACTGTCTCTTTAAATGATCTTTGTGCAGGCAGTGCACATGAACAGCTCCAGCATTTGCCCTCACACCCAGTACACTAACTGTTCCTACGTTCTCCTTACAGATAAAACCTGACTTTCCACCTAATAATTGAATCTACCTAACTAAATATATCTCAACACTATCCTTGCAAGACTCTAACATGGCTGGCCTGTGTCTGTAATTGGTGTCTGTCAGAGACATGGCAGACACATCCTCACAATGGCATCTGTGCATCACAGCTAACAGGGAGCCTAATAGATCAGTCAATATCCTCCCTCCTGATTGGCTGCCCGAAATGCACTGTGGACAAGCCTGCAGACCATTGCCCTGCCCGGGGTCATGCGATCCTCTGTCTTCATCCTGCCTGCCCTGTGTCCCTTGCTAGTGTACTGGATTTTAAAAGCAAAATATCAGTTTTGCCCTATTTGTCTGAAGCAAATTACAAAATTTGGGATTCGCTTGGCAGAAGAATTTTTGTAAACTTCGGGACAAATCCGATTAATTTAAATTGATTTACTTATCTCTGCAACTGAGAAGCAAATACATTACAGGATTTGTTTTGCATTACTACTTGTATGTGTCATACTCTAGAGCAGGGATGGCCAACCTGCGGCTCTCCAGATGTTGCAAAACTACAACTCCCAGCATGCAAAGACTGCCTACAGCTATCAGCCTACAGCAGGGCATTGTGGGAATTGTAGTTTTACAACAGCTGGAGAGCCGCAGGTTGGCCAGCCCTGCTTTAGAGATTCACAGACATTACCCCCAAATTCTTGTGACCACTGGCCAATGCGGTTGGGCGGAATTGCCGAAACCTAGCCTTAAAATGTTTGTCTCACAAATATATATTTTTAACTTATTCTGTTAGATGATGCAAAATGAAATTATTTCTCAATTGGAAGCATAAAACAATTGATCAAGACTAGAGTCTAGATATTTCTGTTACAGACTTGTTATAGCACCCTCTACTGTTCTTTTGATTTCATTTTGGAACAGACACCGAGCTGAGTACTTCAGTCCCACCTCTTGGAAACTCTTGTACATGGGTTGCAGTGTGATTTATGCTAGTCAATAAGAGTCAGCATATGGAGCTGCTTCTTTGCAGTCTCTCATCAGAACTACAGGCTTGCAATCAGGTTTGTGTTAGGTACTTCTGCACTTCCAGGACTGAGGGGTACAGATCTTAGACGGGTGGCCAATCTGTTTCAAAGTGTGGTAGGGTGCTTCATCTCACAGCAGTAGAGTCTCTCTGCCATAAACAAACTTTATACCTTGCTGTCTGAATCCGATGCACAGCCTTGGGGTCCTAGACTGTCTAATTTTCCTTTGGTAGTAGGGTTGCTTCTTTGGAAGCTGCAGACTGAGATTCTCTAAACTTAGGCCTAGATTTCAGGACCTAGCACATGTAGGTTTTAACTGTAGCTCAGCTAAGAGTAGTCTAACTAACCAGGGAGGCAGACCAGGGCCATAACATCGGCAGTCTAAAACATTTTAACAAAATATTACAGGGGTATTCCCATCTCAGACAATGGGGGCATATGGCTAGGATATGCCCCCATTGCCTTATAGGCACTCATAAACTGAGCCGGCAAAGTGAAGGAGGGCACACTGCGAATGCGCAGTCACCCTCAATTCATTTCTATGGGGCCGCCAAAAACAGCCGAGCGCTGGATGAATGGGAGCGCACCGTGCTTGAGCGGCCACTGCTTCCAATCATTTTAATGGGGACGACGGAAATACCCGAGCCAACGCTCGGCTATTTTCGACGGCCCCATAGAAATGAATAGAGGACGGCCAAGCATGCACAGTGCACCCTCCTTAACTTTTCCAGCACAGTTTATGAGATAGTTGTGGGTCCTAGACAATGGGGTCATATACTAGCGACATGCCCCCATTGTCTGAGATGGGAATACCCCTGTATTGTTAGGTTGTCCTTACAGTGTTAGGCTGTCCATACAGTGCTATTAGGCACATAAAAAACATAGCAAATCACAAAATATAACTCAATAACAGTACATTAACTCTTTGGCAATAATTAACCCTTTGCAGTAGTCATTCTGGGGCACTGCATATCCTCTATGCTACGCTACACAGGAAAGCTGCAGATTCTCTTTAACACTGGTATAAACAATAATCACCCACTTTTGCCACCAATATGCTCTTTTTTTTCAGTTTTATGTCCATAAATGACAGAACTTGCATTAGCGACAAATGAACACAAGTCATCATTATTTCACGATGAAGCTCAGTGAGATAGTGACACATACAATGCAGATCCTTTTGGTAATGATGTCTTCAGATAAATTAGTTGTCATCTAAAAAAATATTAATGAAGACCTTATGCAATTTTTCTCGTAGTTTATCGTTATGCTGTATGACTTACTTCTCCCAATAGAATGTGATAAGACATTACGGACATTTACAACTTATTCTCATTCAGTTGTGGATCTGTATAAAAACAGTTGCAAAATCTACTAGATGTATCCATAGTCAACCATGAGATAACTCTTGGATTTTTGCTATGGGGAACCATTTTTAGTTTTAATAACTTTTTATTAAGGCATGGAGAAAGTATAATGAACAAATCACAGGATATACATCGTACCACACCATTTTCTTTTAGGATACAAGAATGCTAATACTGTAGTATCAGAATTTCTGTGTCAAAAAAATATACAGTTTGTCACATCTTATGACGGCTAATTCAAAGTAAGGAAGTTTGAGAGAGGTTGGAGTAAGATGCTTGGGGAAGGGGGGTACCTGCGGATGGGGGGGGGGCAGTGGGAAACTATTTTTGAGAATTGCTCCATTCCATATAGTGCCTGAATTATATCACCAGCAGAGGATGTCAATAGATGTGCTTCGATGTCCACCTGAGCTGCATGCACTGTGGTTTAGGTGGTCAAGAAAACACTGCCTTTCTATCATTTAGTTTTGCATTCAATTATTGTATATGTTCTTATATGTTCTTATCGGCCTATGGTAAGAATATATTAGGGCTCAATTCCTTCCCTCTCTTAAAAATTTCCTTAGAGAAATGTGCAGCACCAGAAGGGCTGACATACCACAGGAGTAATTCTCCACTTGCTAGATTTTGAGATTATGGCTACTGACTCAATAATCAAGTTGTAGTGGGTAGTGTGAAGGCCTGGATTCTTCGTATAGACGATAAGGACAAGCTTCTCCTGCTCATCCTTAGTTTTTATGGTTCCATATGGTTCCTCAATGGTCATTTACCGATCTTCCAGTAGCTCAATGCATATCTTATACCATTATGCCCATTAGCAGGATTATGCACACTGGCATCTTTTTTGTGTCAACCATTTTAGTGAGACACTTCTGGATTTTTAATCCCTCACCCCTAACAATATTTTTACCATAAGAAGTGATGTGCTTTCTTCCTAGTCTTCTATACTTCAAACTCTTCGTAGACCAACTTCTATCAGACATACTGCCACTACCTATTTTTAGTAAGAATATTGCTTAAAAGGGTTGGCAACCTTTTAAAAGAACTTCTATAACGCCATAACCTAGTGGGCACTAACCTAGGAATCCACAAGCTCCCTCATGAGTTACCTTTATGTGCCATTTCAGTGTCCTCCACTGTCCATGGACCTGATGTCTAAACAGTAGACTTTGGTGGGTGCTCTGTCCATGGCAATCAAGATGCCGATGGTCACATGATTTACCCAAGTGACCACTACACTGCACACATCCTCTCTTGCGCTCGCAAGGAAAGCCTTCAGTGCATGTGAAGTCAGGAGTGTCCTCTTTTTACATACCAGATCCATTGACAGTGGGGGACACTGAAACGAGGAGCTGAGGTAAGCAATGGTGGTTTAGGATTTCCTAGGAGGGTGCCCACTAGGTTAGGGCATTATAGAAACTCTCTTTCAAAGTGGTCAACCTCTTTAAGAAATGTCATAGCTCTGGACACAGACTTGTGACACATTCAAAGGCACTGTAATGGGTAACACTTATTGCTCACTAGTCCATTAACGTCAGGGAATGTAATAGACTGGCTTAGGTTGATATATTTTTGGAAAATTGTTTAAAATATTTTTTGTGAAATTCATTTTCCTGGCATTTGGTGTTACACTCTTAAACCCTCAACAATGAGGGATCCTGAAATCATCATTGAGATTTTGTATCTCATAGGTTTCTCGATTATTGGCTTTATGTAATATGCAAAATAGCACAAACCTCCTGATTTCCCCCACCATGTATCATTTACTTTTGTGAGAAATAGGACTTGTCATATAGTGTGCAATAAGGACCACCCAATGCTTTTAATATGGGAAATGACATTCAAGATTTTGGCCCCTACCATGGCTTTAAGGTAGCTACACATTGAAAAGATGAAGTCTAAGTATTGTTCTTGGTAAACTGAGTAAAACTGGTCTCTTAAGACTGAGCCATGTTCAACTGCTGTTCTCATAAAATCTTTTTCCACTTTGACCTTCAAAGTTCTCCTTTAAACATTCGCTACTACCACCAAGATCTGAACCCAAAGCTCCTTTTATGGTTTATGAAGACTTGATATGTGGCCATTTACATAATGGAACTTGGGGTTAATTGAATGAGTCTTCTAGTTACCATTGCCTATTGTTCTGGCTAAACTGAGTGAAACTGGTCTCTTAAGACTGAGCCATGTTCAGCTGCTGTTCTCATTAAATCTTTTTCCACTTTGACCTTTAAAGTTCTCCTTTAAACATTCGCTACTACCACCGAGATCTGAACCCACAGCTCCGTTTATGAAGACTTGATATATGTCCATTTACATAATGAAACTTGTGGTTAATTGAATGAGTCTTCTAGTTACCATTGCCCAGTAATATTACAATTACAATACCTTGTTCCATTCAGAAATGAATATGAAAAATACACCTTAAAATCACATTTGTCCTCCAATGTCTTCTAAAATTTGGTGACAAGGATGTCCATAAGCTAACACAGAATGGTGTGTTGTAGCTGTCACTTGGTTCTCGTTAAAGTCATATGCTACAGATCAGAACTTTAGCTATAACTTTCAACATGAACTGCTCAGCACCCATCCAGGGGCACACTGTGCACCAGCACTCCAAGATAAAACATCTCCTAACCTTCCCTTTATGATGCATAGAACCACATGGCTTTTGATAGAAGTTGCAACATTTATTGAAAAGACAGGACTGATCTGCAGGGATACAAAAAGTTGCCTACAGCATTTCCAATTATAATCTGTAATTAGTACTGAATTCTGAATACATTCACCACAATGGTAATCTGATATTTTTTAATAAAAAAAAATTAATTGAAATATACATTTCGTTTTAGAAAAAAAAAGGGTTACTAACTTATTTGGTTTCTCCAGAAACTTTTTAGTGCAGCTTTTGTGATCACGGTGAAACATGTCCTAGGCTAGTGGTCAGATCATTAGTTATACATTGTCTAAATAATGTAGTTGATGCCATAAGGTAAGTTTGCAATTAGAACAGGGCATACTTGGTGGAGACCAGAATGTGGAAACCCCTAAATAGTGGAGTCCTCATAACAATTACCTCTTGTGCCTAAATTATAATCTTGACCTTAATACAGACATCAAATCAAGTCTTTTTTAACACTTTGTTACTCATCACTACCTGTCCCAGTTTCAGCGGGCCTTTCCTGGCTGTTGAGCCCCTTTGGTTATCTGCCCTTCATTCCAGTGCTGCTTTTTCTCCAAGATGGACTCGTGTGGCTATAGTTTGAATGTGTTATCCTGGCTGTCCATATCGGTTTTCTTGGGGTCAAATGATGTCAGAGTTGGAGGCATATTTTAAGAGAACATCTTCTGCAAAATGCTGGTTGATGATTAAGGTACATCCTTCCCTAGCTCTTGTTCATGTATATTCCTGTTGCATTCAACTACTGACTCTGATTCTGTCCATGAACTTGGCCCTGTTGCTGACTATGATCCTACTTTGCCATTTTGACCTGGCACCTGTTGTTCTGCTCCTGACTCAGACTATGTTCCTGGTTATCCTCTTACTTGTTATTCTAACTTATCTCCTGGTTATGACCTACTGCTGGCTATTCTGGAGTCTTCCTGTAACAAAGTCCAAACCAACTTGCAGAGGTTAAAGTTGTAGACCAGGTGACAGTTGTGTACATAGAGAAGTAAGTGCCCCATAGCAAGGATCAAACCAGGCCCCCACACAGGACAGAAGGGTTTCCGCCTAAAACCCTTTTAACTGACCTGTAAGACATTTTTCCACTGCCTTATTTGCAAAAATTTTCTATAGAGGGTAAAGTCCTGACCATGTTTTCACTCCAAATAGAAGAGGGGATGATCCAAACTAAGACTGGGCCCCCTCTTGCCCTGGGCCCAATAGCAGTCGCATTGTCTGCCGCTATGGTAGTTACGCCCCTGCCAGGTGATTCCTTGCAGTCTAGTCTTTGTCACACGAATTGTAGTCCTTATTGCGGTATGTGACCATAACACACTGCTCCAGCAATGTTGTGTTGTCTGGAAATGTCAATTATTGGCCACAGCGGTGACATGATGTCCTTACTGATGTCAAAACTGCAGCTACTAATGGGTGGGAGTAGTCATATAGCAAGACATTCCTTCATTGCTGAGCTGCCATAAACAAAGACCAACAGGGGACCAGAAATCAACCCATTGGAACTGCATTGGTGGAGGACAATTTTTTAGATATTTTTAAATATTTTACATAAAAATATAGGGTGGAGAAAAACCCCTTTAAGAAAAATGACAAAATGCATTTCCCTGCATAACCAGTAGAAAACCCAATCTGTCCTAAAACAAGATTGATATAAAAAAAATACAGTGATTGCACAGATCAAGTCTTACTAAATAATGTGAACATTTGCCTAATGTGGAGCCTAAGAGGTTGAACATTACACAGGGATTGTTTCTTTGTATCCCTGTATCAAACACTGCCCCTTCTAGCTTCACACAGTCTATCAATTTTACCTGGAATGGTCCTTCCTTTGACACCCTACTCATTTTTTTACTGACAGGTTGTCACCATATTGCCCCCTTTCTTTGCATTCCTTAAAAGTACACCTCCAGCAGAAAAGGGTATTTGATTAAACTCAATATTTATAGAAAACTTTTCTATACTACTTTTCATTTTGGCAGTACTATGAGATTGAAAATTAAATAAAAAATACTGTCCTTCTGTTGCGGTCATCACAAATGGTAAGATGATAAGACCTCGTATATAAATATATAGTCAGTTTGCAGCTGCTATGAGTGGAAGATGTTATTTTATGGGTAATCCTCATGATAATAGTAGGTGTAGAATTGGGATGACAACTGTAATGATCTCTTGATAGGCGTAGCTAAAGGTGCCCACAGAAGAGGAACGTATCAGTGTAATGTCTGATGCTCTAATTGGGTCACTATAGGGGAGCTTTCTCTGGTCACAGTGATGGTCTTACTGAAAGAGTAAAGAGAGACTGTCTTCCGTTCTTAAAATCCAAACAAAGCGGCAGAACAGGAAGTAGAATCCATGGAGTGACTTCAATTATTATATCCAGAAAACCATCCACCCGTTTGTTATAGGTAGTCAGCTGTAGGCTGTTAATTATATTTTATTTAAAAAAAAAAAGCGAATTAATAGTAATCTGGTCATTGTGTTTTTTTTGACTAGCAACATTATTTCAGTATTCATCAGACATCCTATAAAGATAGGAAGGGGTTAATCACCTGCATAAATAAAAACCATAAAATCTATAATCAGATGTTTTGACACCTTTGAAAAAAAAAAATAATTGAATCAGCGAAGCTGTCTATTAAGTTTAGATTAAAACACACAATTTATGGTTTTACTCGCTTGATTTACCGAACGCACTTTTTCCTTACAGAATACTCAATTTCATCAAAGTCCAAAGCACCAGGAGGCTTTTAAGTTCCTCACATTAGGTTCTTGACCAGCTGATGGTCAGTGGCTGCATAAATCAGCATACTATATTATATATAATAATTTGATTATAGGAGCAGGGCTGCACATTAAACAAAATTAAAGTTTTGTCAAAAACGCTATAACATTGTATTAATGTTTTTCTTGATAAATATGTCTGGAAAAAAACTTCATGAGCTTAATGGAATGCATAATGGAAAATTAAAGTGTCATTTAGTCAAAGGCACAAAGGACTATGAATATGCATGCATCAGAGCCACATTATCCGCAGAATGGACATTGTGCATCGTCTATTTACCGTTCTTCCATTCCTTCGTGTTTTTTTTTATTTAGATGTATTTATTGAATAAAGTTGTTTCATAATGACCTTTAGCAATGAATGCAGATTTACTATAGCGGCAGCAAACTTGCCACATGTCTTGTCAGTGTTGTTAACCCAATTCCTGGACGTGGTCAAATTTGAGTTCAGCCTTATCTTCGCTATGGTATGTCTGGATATTTTGGTTTAGGTCTCATTGGGCAGGTTGTAGGTCTTTAGACTTTAGTTGACTTCAGGACTTTTGTATTACCTGTTTTATGGTAGAATTGTCAATAAAAGCAATAGTTCAAGGACTTTCCAATGAAAAAGCTTGCCTTCAGCTTTGTGTACAGCTCTCTGTAGCTTGGCCTATGTATGAAGATACAGTAAAAGCCCATTGCACCTCTGTTGGATCTCTATTATGGATGTGTACAAATTGAAGCTAAAGTACAACCTTTTGAATGTTCGAGGGCATACTCATTTTGAGGGGACAAGCTAAAAAAAGCACAATTCAACAAGTGTATATATTTATAGTCTGTGTTGTGACGGCTAAAGGGATACCAAATACTGCACATTACTAAACATGTTTCATAACATTTAAAAAACTGCATAACACAAAACTGCTGAGGCCACTGATTGGTTGCAGCTGTCACATGAATGTTGTATGGCACGTGATGCCTACAGGAACTAAGCCGAGTGGTGGTGCTAGAAAGGTGGGGAATGAAGAGGTGAGTACAGATTTTTCATCCCATTCTCTACTCTTGGCTAAGTTATTGTAAATTATGGTGGTTGCACCCATTAAAAATACTCCACATTTGTCAAACCAGTACCTGGATCGGAATACTTTTGTAATTGTATACAGGTAAGGGCCCGATAGCAAGGATAAAACCAGGCCCCCACACAGAACAGAAGGGTTTCTGCCTAAACCCCTTTCAATGATCTTTGGGCCATTTTTCCACTGCCTCATTTGCTATAAGTTGTTCTTTTAGAGGGTAGAGTCCTGACCAAGTTTTCACCGCCAGTAGAAGAGGAGATAATGCCAACTAAGACTGGGCCCCCTCGTGCCCTGGGCCCCATAGCAGTTTCATGGTCTGCCGTTATGGTAGTTACGCCCCTGGTCAGCAGCCAGATCTACTGTTGAAGCTGTTACACACACAGAGCTGCGGCAGAAAGGACACGTTACCTGAGAAAGGACACAGCTGTGGATGGGGGATGGGGGGAGATTTGGATTCATGTCAGGTACAGTAACCAACAAGACAATGCAAAATGAATATATGACTCACTGGATCCAAAACTAAGGAACAAAAGGGAGACCCTGCATAAGACCTGGCACTCTCCCTGTCTGCTCAGCCTATGCGAAAATCCCAATGGTGGATGATCGCATATCCACGTACCTCGACTATATACCACCTGAACACCCTACAATAGTGAGGGGACACGACCACCGGCTCCCTACACTAGACACGGAGGGAGTCAGGGTCGCCTGGGATCCAGCAAACAGAAAATCACAAATAAATGTACAGCACTTATCTTGTAGAAGGCTGGAAAATAGGATCAGCATGCACACACACTCCAGGAAGTTGTATAAGCCGCACACTAATGCATTATGGGGAGGAATTTAAAGGGATGCAATCAGTCCAACTACATGACAGCTGAGAGAGGCTAACGAGATGAGGAACTGAAATTCAAAACAAAGAAAACTCAAGGAGGAGGTTCTGAAAGGCTTCTGTCAGAGTTTCTCAGCTGTCTGGTTGTGACACCAACTAGAGTTGAGCGAACACCTGGATGTTCGGGTTCGAGAAGTTCGGCCGAACATCCCGGAAATGTTCGGGTTCGGGATCCGAACCCGATCCGAACTTCGTCCCGAACCCGAACCCCATTGAAGTCAATGGGGACCCGAACTTTTCGGCACTAAAACGGCTGTAAAACAGCCCAGGAAAGGGCTAGAGGGCTGCAAAAGGCAGCAACATGTAGGTAAATCCCCTGCAAACAAATGTGGATAGGGAAATTAATTAAAATAAAAATTAAATAAATAAAAATTAACCAAAATCAATTGGAGAGAGGTTCCATAGCAGAGAATCTGGCTTCCCGTCACCCACCACTGGAACAGTCCATTCTCAGATATTTAGGCCCCGGCACCCAGGCAGAGGAGAGAGGTCCCGTAACAGAGAATCTGTCTTCATGTCAGCAGAGAATTAGTCTGCATGTCATAGCAGAGAATGAGGCTTCACGTCAGCCACCACTGCAACAGTCCATTGGCATATATTTAGGCCTAGCACACAGGCAGAGGAGAGAGGTCCCGTAACAGAGAATCTGGCTTCATGTCAGCAGAGAATCAGTCTGCATGTCATAGCAGAGAATGAGGCTTCACGTCAGCCACCACTGCAACAGTCCATTGGCATATATTTAGGCCCAGCACCCAGGCAGAGGAGGGAGGTCCCGTAACAGAGAATCTGTCTTCATGTCAGCAGAGAATTAGTCTGCATGTCATAGCAGAGAATGAGGCTTCACGTCAGCCACCACTGCAACAGTCCATTGGCATATATTTAGGCCCAGCACACACACAGGCAGAGGAGAGAGGTCCCGTAACAGAGAATCTGGCTTCATGTCAGCAGAGAATCAGTCTGCATGTCATAGCAGAGAATGAGGCTTCACGTCAGCCACCACTGCAACAGTCCATTGGCATATATTTAGGCCCAGCACACACACAGGCAGAGGAGAGAGGTCCCGTAACAGAGAATCTGGCTTCATGTCAGCAGAGAATCAGTCTGCATGTCATAGCAGAGAATGAGGCTTCACGTCAGCCACCACTGCAACAGTCCATTGGCATATATTTAGGCCCAGCACCCAGGCAGAGGAGGGAGGTCCCGTAACAGAGAATCTGTCTTCATGTCAGCAGAGAATTAGTCTGCATGTCATAGCAGAGAATGAGGCTTCACGTCAGCCACCACTGCAACAGTCCATTGGCATATATTTAGGCCTAGCACACAGGCAGAGGAGAGGTTCATTCAACTTTGGGTAGCATCGCAATATAATGGTAAAATGAAAATAAAAATAGGATTGAATGAGGCCCACAGTGCCCTGGAGTCCAATAATATATGGTTATGGGGAGGTAGTTAATGTCTAATCTGGACAAGGGACGGACAGGTCCTGTGGGATCCATGCCTGGTTCATTTTTATGAACGTCAGCTTGTCCACATTGGCTGTAGACAGGCGGCTGCGTTTGTCTGTAATGACGCCCCCTGCCGTGCTGAATACACGTTCAGACAAAACGCTGGCTGCCGGGCAGGCCAGCACCTCCAAGGCATAAAAGGCTAGCTCTGGCCACGTGGACAATTTAGAGACCCAGAAGTTGAATGGGGCCGAACCATCAGTCAGTACGTGGAGGGGTGTGCACACGTACTGTTCCACCATGTTAGTGAAATGTTGCCTCCTGCTAACACGTTGCGTATCAGGTGGTGGTGCAGTTAGCTGTGGCGTGTTGACAAAAGTTTTCCACATCTCTGCCATGCTAACCCTGCCCTCAGAGGAGCTGGCCGTGACACAGCTGCCTTGGCGACCTCTTGCTCCTCCTCTGCCTTGGCCTTGGGCTTCCACTTGTTCCCCTGTGACATTTGGGAATGCTCTCAGTAGCGCGTCTACCAACGTGCGCTTGTACTCGCGCATCTTCCTATCACGCTCCAGTGCAGGAAGTAAGGTGGGCACATTGTCTTTGTAGCGTGGATCCAGCAGGGTGGCAACCCAGTAGTCCGCACAGGTTAAAATGTGGGCAACTCTGCTGTCGTTGCGCAGGCACTGCAGCATGTAGTCGCTCATGTGTGCCAGGCTGCCCAGGGGTAAGGACAAGCTGTCCTCTGTGGGAGGCGTATCGTCATCGTCCTGCCTTTCCCCCCAGCCACGCACCAGTGATGGACCCGAGCTGCGTTGGGTGCCACCCCGCTGTGACCATGCTTCATCCTCATCCTCCTCCACCTCCTCCTCATCCTCGTCCTCCTCGTCCTCCAGTAGTGGGCCCTGGCTGGCCACATTTGTACCTGGCCTCTGCTGTTGCAAAAAACCTCCCTCTGAGTCACTTCGAAGAGACTGGCCTGAAAGTGCTAAAAATGACCCCTCTTCCTCATCCTCCTCCTCCTCCTCCTGGGCCACCTCCTGTTCCATCATCGCCCTAAGTGTTTTCTCAAGGAGACATAGAAGTGGTATTGTAACGCTGATAACGGTGTCATCGCCACTGGCCATGTTGGTGGAGTACTCGAAACAGCGCAACAGGGCACACAGGTCTCGCATGGAGGCCCAGTCATTGGTGGTGAAGTGGTGCTGTTCTGTAGTGCGACTGACCCGTGCGTGCTGCAGCTGAAACTCCACTATGGCCTGCTGCTGCTCGCACAGTCTGTCCAGCATGTGCAAGGTGGAGTTCCACCTGGTGGGCACGTCGCATATGAGGCGGTGAGCGGGAAGGCCGAAGTTACGCTGTAGCGCAGACAGGCGAGCAGCGGCAGGATGTGAACGCCGGAAGCGCGAACAGACGGCCCGCACTTTATGCAGCAGCTCTGACATGTCGGGGTAGTTGTGAATGAACTTCTGCACCACCAAATTCAGCACATGCGCCAAGCAAGGGATGTGCGTCAAATTGGCTAGTCCCAGAGCTGCAACGAGATTTCGCCCATTATCACACACCACCAGGCCGGGCTTGAGGCTCACCGGCAGCAACCACTCGTCGGTCTGTTGTTCAATACCCCGCCACAACTCCTGTGCGGTGTGGGGCCTGTCCCCCAAACATATGAGTTTCAGAATGGCCTGCTGACGTTTACCCCGGGCTGTGCTGAAGTTGGTGGTGAAGGTGTGTGGCTGACTGGATGAGCAGGTGGAAGAAGAGGAGGAGGAAGCCGAGAAGGAGGAGGTGGCAACAGGAGGCAAAGAATGTTGCCCTGCGATCCTTGGCGGCGGCAGGACGTGCGCCAAACAGCTCTCCGCCTGGGGCCCAGCTGCCACTACATTTACCCAGTGTGCAGTTAGGGAGATATAGCGTCCCTGGCCGTGCTTACTGGTCCACGTATCTGTGGTTAGGTGGACCTTGCTACAGATGGCGTTGCGCAGTGCACACTTGATTTTATCGGATACTTGGTTGTGCAGGGAAGGCACGGCTCTCTTGGAGAAGTAGTGCCGGCTGGGAACAACATACTGTGGGACAGCAAGCGACATGAGCTGTTTGAAGCTGTCTGTGTCCACCAGCCTAAATGACAGCATTTCATAGGCCAGTAGTTTAGAAATGCTGGCATTCAGGGCCAGGGATCGAGGGTGGCTAGGTGGGAATTTACGCTTTCTATCAAATGTTTGTGAGATGGAGAGCTGAACGCTGGCGTGTGACATGGTTGAGACGCTTGGTGACGGAGGTGGTGGTGGTGGTGTTGGTGGTACATCCCCTGTTTGCTGGGCGGCAGGTGCCAACGTTCCTCCAGAGGCGGAGGAAGAGGCCGAGGCGGCAGCAGCAGAATAGGCCGAGGCGGCAGCAGCAGAAGAGGTAGCAGGGGGAACCTGAGTGACTTCCTTGGTTTTAAGGTGTTTACTCCACTGCAGTTCATGCTTTGCATGCAGGTGCCTGGTCATGCAGGTTGTGCTCAGGTTCAGAACGTTAATGCCTCGCTTCAGGCTCTGATGGCACAGCGTGCAAACCACTCGGGTCTTGTCGTCAGCACATTGTTTGAAGAAGTGCCATGCCAGGGAACTCCTTGAAGCTGCCTTTGGGGTGCTCGGTCCCAGATGGCGGCGGTCAGTAGCAGGCGGAGTCTCTTGGCGGCGGGTGTTCTGCTTTTGCCCACTGCTCCCTCTTTTGCTACGCTGTTGGCTCGGTCTCACCACTGCCTCTTCCTCCGAACTGTGAAAGTCAGTGGCACGACCTTCATTCCATGTGGGGTCTAGGACCTCATCGTCCCCTGCATCGTCTTCCACCCAGTCTTGATCCCTGACCTCCTGTTCAGTCTGCACACTGCAGAAAGACGCAGCAGTTGGCACCTGTGTTTCGTCATCATCAGAGACATGCTGAGGTGGTATTCCCATGTCCTCATCATCAGGAAACATAAGTGGTTGTGCGTCAGTGCATTCTATGTCTTTCACCGCTGGGGAAGGGCTAGGTGGATGCCCTTGGGAAACCCTGCCAGCGGAGTCTTCAAACAGCATAAGAGACTGCTGCATAACTTGAGGCTGAGACAGTTTCCCTGGTATGCATGGGGGTGATGTGACAGACTGATGGGGTTGGTTTTCAGGCGCCATCTGTGCGCTTTCTGCAGAAGACTGGGTGGGAGATAATGTGAACGTGCTGGATCCACTGTCGGCCACCCAATTGACTAATGCCTGTACCTGCTCAGGCCTTACCATCCTTAGAACGGCATTGGGCCCCACCATATATCGCTGTAAATTCTGGCGGCTACTGGGACCTGAGGTAGTTGGTACACTAGGACGTGTGGATGTGGCAGAACGGCCACGTCCTCTCCCAGCACCAGAGGGTCCACTAACACCACCACGACCATGTCCACGTCCGCGTCCCTTACTAGATGTTTTTCTCATTGTTATGGTTCACCACAACAACAAATATATTATTTGGCCCAATGTATTGTATTCAAATTCAGCGGGATATAAATTTGAGGCCTAGTATTTAGGCGCTGGGTGACCGGTATGGATTTAGTGACAGAATTAGACTTGGAAATGCACAGAAGCGTGTGTGTGAAGTTATTCTGAATGACCCAATGTGCACCTTGAATATTATATACCCTTTTTGGGATAGATTTCAAATAGCTCTGATATAGCAGGAACCACTAAATTATGAAATTGCTAAATTGGGAATTGTACTTCAACCCAGAACAAAAAATGTGCTTTGACGGGCACTAAATAACTTTCCCAGCTACAACAGTACAGCGGTAACGAGAGATTTAGAGGGATTTAAATTTGAGGCCTAGTATTTAGGCGCTGGGTGACAGGTATGGGTTTAGTGACAGAATTAGACTTGGAAATACACAGTAGCGGGTGTGTGTGAAGTTATTCTGAATGACCCAATGTGCACCTTCAATATTATATACCCTTTTTGGGATAGATTTCAAATAGCTCTGATATAGCAGGAACCACTAAATTATGAAATTGCTAAATTGGGAATTGTACTTCAACCCAGAACAAAAAATGTGCTTTGACGGACACTAAATATCTTGCCCAGCAACAACAGTACAGCGGTGGGTAACGAGAGATTTAGAGGGATTTAAATTTGAGGCCTAGTATTTAGGCGCTGGGTCACCGGTATGGATTTAGTGACAGAATTAGACTTGGAAATGCACAGAAGCGTGTGTGTGAAGTTATTCTGAATGACCCTATGTGCACCTTCAATATTATATACCCTTTTAGGGATAGATTTCAAATAGCTCTGATATAGCAGAAACCACTAAATTATGAAATTGCTAAATTGGGAATTGTACTTCAACCCAGAACAAAAAATGTGCTTTGACGGACACTAAATATCTTGCCCAGCAACAACAGTACAGCGGTGGGTAACGAGAGATTTAGAGGGATTTAAATTTGAGGCCTAGTATTTAGGCGCTGGGTCACCGGTATGGATTTAGTGACAGAATTAGACTTGGAAATGCACAGAAGCGTGTGTGTGAAGTTATTCTGAATGACCCTATGTGCACCTTCAATATTATATACCCTTTTAGGGATAGATTTCAAATAGCTCTGATATAGCAGAAACCACTAAATTATGAAATTGCTAAATTGGGAATTGTACTTCAACCCAGAACAAAAAATGTGCTTTGACGGACACTAAATATCTTGCCCAGCAACAACAGTACAGCGGTGGGTAACGAGAGATTTAGAGGGATTTAAATTTGAGGCCTAGTATTTAGGCGCTGGGTGACAGGTATGGGTTTAGTGACAGAATTAGACTTGGAAATACACAGTAGCGGGTGTGTGTGAAGTTATTCTGAATGACCCAATGTGCACCTTCAATATTATATACCCTTTTTGGGATAGATTTCAAATAGCTCTGATATAGCAGGAACCACTAAATTATGAAATTGCTAAATTGGGAATTGTATTTCAACCCAGAACAAGAAATGTGCTTGAACGGACACTAAATAACTCGCCCAGCTACAGCACTAGGGACAGATTTAGCTGGATATAAATTTGAGGCCTAGTATTTAGGCGCTGGGTGACCGGTATGGATTTAGTGACAGAATTAGACTGGGATATGGCCAAAAAATGAACAGACTATTGCTGGTTAAATGCACTTGGTGTGACAGCTTCACCCTGATGTAGGCTTTAGCCAAAAAACAACCACACCATTGAGGGTTAAATGCACTTGGTGACAGGCGCAGCTTGCCCCTGATTTTGTATATGGCCAAAAAATGAACAGACTATTGCTGGTTAAATGCACTTGGTGTGACAGCTTCACCCTGATGTAGGCTTTAGCCAAAAAACAACCACACCATTGAGGGTTAAATGCACTTGGTGACAGGCGCAGCTTGCCCCTGATTTTGTATATGGCCAAAAAATGAACAGACTATTGCTGGTTAAATGCACTTGGTGTGACAGCTTCACCCTGATGTAGGCTTTAGCCAAAAAACAACCACACCATTGAGGGTTAAATGCACTTGGTGACAGGCGCAGCTTGCCCCTGATTTTGTATATGGCCAAAAAATGAACAGACTATTGCTGGTTAAATGCACTTGGTGTGACAGCTTCACCCTGATGTAGGCTTTAGCCAAAAAACAACCACACCATTGAGGGTTAAATGCACTTGGTCGCAGCTTGTGCTGGCGCACCACAAGACACAAAATGGCCGCCGATCACCCCAGAAAAATGAGACTGACAAACGGTCTGTGCAGCCTAAAAACAGTGAGCAATTGAGGATCAGCAGCTCAATGATCCACAGCTGCAGATCGATCAGTTAATCAAGTCCTTTGGAGGAGTTAATCTGCCTAATCTCGCCCTACTGTCGCAGCCGCAACCTCTCCCTACGCTAATCAGAGCAGAGTGACGGGCGGCGCTATGTGACTCCAGCTTAAATAGAGGCTGGGTCACATGGTGCTCTGGCCAATCACAGCCATGCCAATAGTAGGCATGGCTGTGATGGCCTCTTGGGGCAAGTAGTATGACGCTTGTTGATTGGCTGCTTTGCAGCCTTTCAAAAAGCGCCAAGAAAGCGTCACAAAAGCGCGAAGAAAGCGACGAACACCGAACCCGAACCCGGACTTTTACGAAAATGTCCGGGTTCGGGTCCGTGTCACGGACACCCCAAAATTCGGTACGAACCCGAACTATACAGTTCGAGTTCGCTCATCCCTAACACCAACTCCATCCACTACACACAAGGGACAGCTGCATAGTTCGGGCACCAACTTCCAGAGCCAATTGGCAGTGGATGCAAGCTAACACACCCCTGCCAATTAGATATTGATAGCATATCCTGAGGATATCAATATAAAAGGACCAGCCTCCTAAAAAAGTCTCATGGTTGCAGTGACCATAATTATTATGACCTTTACATATTTTGAACTTAACCACTGCTGATTGTGGTTATCACAGAGTGGGTATCTCTTACAAGTTTTGCTGTAGAGCTCCATGGTTACGAGCTAGATTGATCTCCCTTGATGAGTATCAACTGCTCTTGCATCTAACTGTTATGACCACATTGAGAGTGACATGTTTTCTGAACATCTTGATTCTTCTTCGTTATATATGCAAATTGAGAAAAACATCTAGAAATGCTATTTTTGACCAATTTTGCTTGCCTGGTGTTGCATGTTGGGGCATTCTCCTGGTAAGATCATATCAACTGATGGTCTTGCATGTTCTTGTATTATTTTTCAATCATTTTCTGTTTAAACACATGGCTATATACACAATGCATTTGGAAAGTCTTCAGACCCTTTCACTTTTTTCACATTTTGTTATGTTGCGGCCGTGGGCTAAAATAAATATTAAAAAATAAAATTTTTGCCTCTCATTCTACACTCAAAAATCCATGACAAAGTCAAAACAGAATGTCAGAAATCGTTGCTAATTTATTGAAAAGGAAAAACTACAGTCTTACATTGATGTAAGTATTCAGACCCTTTTCTCTGGACTTAGTTGAAGCCCCTCTGGCAACAATTAGAGCCTCCAGCCTTCCTGAGTATGATGCCACAAGGTTTGCACACCTGGATTTGAGGATTTTCTGCCTTTCTTCTCTGCAGATCCTTTCAAGCTCTGTCAGGTTGGATGGGGACTGTCGGTGGACAGCCCTTTTCAGGCCTCTCCAGAGATGTTTGATTGGGTTCAAGTCAGGGCTTTGGATAGACCACTCAAATACATAAATTCACAGAGTAGTCCCTAAGCCACTTGTGTGTTGTTTTGGCTGTGGGCTTAGGGTCATTGTCTTGTTGGAAAGTGAGCATCTGGCCCAGTCTGAGGTCCAGAGCACTTTGGATCAGGTTTACCTTAAATAGTATCTCTGTACCTTTCTCCATACAGCTTTCAATCAAACCTGACTAATCTCCCTTTCCCAGTCATTGAAAAACACCCCCTAAGCATGATAGTGCCACCACCATGCTTCTCTGTAGGGATAGTATTGGGCAGGTGATGAGCAGTGCCTGATTTCCTACAGACATGACACTTAGAATTGAAGCTAAAAAGTTCAATCTTGGTTTCATCAGACCTGGGAATCTTGTACAGTATCTCACAGTCTGAGAGTCCTTTAGATGCTATTTTTTTTTCAAACTTTTGTGTCTTTTACAGAGGAGAGACTTCTTTCTGGCCAGTCCACCATAAAGCCCAGATTGGTGGAGTGCTGCAGTGATTGTTGACCTTCTGGAAGTTTCTCCCATCTGCACACAGGATCTTCGGAGCTCAGCCAGAGTGACTATTGGGTTCTTGGTCATCTATCATACCAAGACCCTTCTCCCCAAATTACTTAGTTTGGGTTGACGGACAGCTCTAGCCCCTTCAACCCCGGGCCTGTTGTCACCTTCCTGCCCAGGCCATTTTTTGCAAATCTGACATGTGTCACTTTATGTGGTGATAACTTTAAAACGCTTTTACTTATACAGGCCATTCTGAGATTGTTTTCTCGTCACATATTTTACTTCATGACAGTAGTAAAAATAAGTAAAAAAATTACATTTTTATTCATAAAAAATTCCAAATTTCAATTTCTCTAATTTTATAATAGATAGTAATACCTCCAAAAATAGTAATTACTTTACATTCCCCATATGTCTACTTCATGTTTGGATCATTTTGAAAATGACATTTTATTTTTTGGGGACGTTAGAAGGCTTAGAAGTATGGAAGCAAATCTTGAAATTTTTCAGAAAATTTCCAAAACCCACTTTTTATGGACCAGTACAGGTCTGACGTCACTTTGTGAGGCTTACATAATAGAAACCACCCAAAAATTACCCCATTTTAGAAACTAGACCCCTCAAGGTATACAAAACTGATTTTACAAACGTTGTTAACCCTTTAGGTGTTCCACAAGAATTGATGGAAAATGGAGATGGAATTTCAGAATTTCACTTTTTTGGTAGATTTTATATTTTAATCCATTTTCCAGTAGCAAAGCAAGGGTTAACAGCCAAATCAAACTCAATATTTATTACTCTAATTCTGCGGTTTACAGAAACACCCCACATCTGATCTTAAACTGCTGTACGGGCACACGGCAGAAGGAAAGGAACACCATATGGTTTTTGGAAGGCAAATTTAGCTGAACTGGTTTTTAGATGCCATGTCCTATTTGAAGCCCCCCTGATGCACCCCTACAGTAGAAAATCAAAAAGTGACCACATTTTGGAAACTACGGGATAAGGTGACAGTTTTATTAGTACTATTTTAGAGTACATATGATTTTTTTATCACTGGCTGTTGCAATTTTTGTGATGTAATGGCTTTTTTTTACACAGTTTTTTTTTATGGTGTTCACCTGAGTGGTTAGGTAATGTGATATTTTTATAGAGCTGTTTGTTATGGATGTGGTGATACCTAATATGTATACTTTTTACATTTTTTTCACTTTAGCACAATAATAGCAGTTTTGAAGCAAAAAATAATCATATTTTAGTGTCTCCGCTTTTTTATTTTTTGACCGATTCTCTTAGGTAGGGTCTCATTTTTTTCAGGATGAGGTGATGGTCTGATTGGTACTATTTTGGTGGCATACGCCTTTTATATCACTTGCTATTGCAATTTTAGTGATGTAATGTGACAAAAATGGCTTTTTTTTTTACACAATTTTTCTTTTTTATGGTGTTCACCTGAGTGGTTAGGTCATGTAATATTTTTATAGAGCTGGTTTTTACGGACGTGGGGATACCTAATATGTATTTTTTTTATGTATTTCATTTTAGCACAATAATAGCAGTTTTGAAACAAAAAAAATTATGTTTTAGTGTCTCCATGTTCTGAGAGCTATAGTTTTTTTTATTTTTTGGGCGATTGTCTTAGGTAGGGGCTAATTTTTTGCGGGATGCGGTGGTTTTATTCATACCATTTTGGGGGGCATATGCCTTTTTGATTGCTTGGTGTTGCACTTTTTGTGATGTAAGGTGACAAAAATTGCTTTTTTTACACAGTTTTTTTTTTTTATGGTGTTTATCGGACAGGGTGGATCATGTGATATATTTATAGAGCCGTCATTGCGGACGCGGCGATACATAATATGTGTTTTTTTTTTCTCTGTTTTATTATAAAATAAGGGGAAAGGGGCGTTTTTTTTTTTACTTTGTTAATTTTATTACTTTATTAATTTTATTAAAAACACTTATTTTTTACTTTTTTTACTTTCATTTATTTATGACATTCAATTTTGGGGGTCTGATCCCCTCTGCAATGCATTACAATACATCTGTATTGTAATGCATTGCCTGTTAGTGTATGACACTGAGTCATACACTAAAAGGTTGCCTAGGAGACCCAGCCTGAGGCTGGATCTCCTCGGCTCCCGTAGAAGGCAGTTCCCGATGCCATGCAAGGCATTGGGCAGCCTCTGCACGGCATCGGGCTGCCTTGTGTATCATCGGTTCCCCGCCACAGCAGCACGGGGACTTGATGCGATCGTTCACCTGACACAAACCTCTTCTATTTCGTGGTCAGCGCGTACCGCGGCATAGAAGGGGTTAATCCGCCAGCATCGCTGTAAAAGCGATGCCGGCGGATACAGCAGACCACGGATACAGCTACCACGGACTGCCGGGCCCCTTCAGTGATCGTGCGCGCACCGCTCCAGTGCCCCCTCGATCACTATGACGTACTATTACGTCAAATTGCGGGAACTCAGTGGTTCCCATGACGTAACAGTACGTCAAAGGTCGGGAGGGGCTAGAAAGAATCCTAGTTGTTTAAAATTTCTTCCATTTAAAAATTATGGAGGCCACTGTGCTTGTTTTTTTCTCTGATATGCATTGTTAGCTGTGAGAACTTATATAGACAGGACTGTGTATTTCAAAATCATGTCCAATCAACTGAATTTACCACAGGTGACTCCAATCAAGGTGTAGAAACATCTCAAACACAATCGTGAAAAATTGGCCCCCATAGGTAAATTTCAAGTATCATAGCAAAGGATCTAAATACTTATGTCAATGCAAAATTTTAGTCTTTTCCTTTTTAATAAATTAGCAAAAAATTATATAATTCTTTTTTTACTTTCTCATTATGAGGTACTAAATGCAGAATGATGGGGAAAACTTGACCTGAAAGTGTTGGAAGACTTCCCAAATGCATTGTATGCAAGTTCAGCAGATGGACCCAGTATTCTTTTTTTTTTAATAAAAAATCCGTTTGGGTGACACAATGCCTTTAAAGGGCTTCTGTAAGCCCACTAAACCGTTTTTTTTTTTTTTGTTTACTAATAATCCCTATACTGCTAGCTCTGCATACATAAGTTAAATAATCATTTTGGTTCAGTAGAATTTGACAAAAAGCTATTTTTAAAATATGTAAATTACCTTGCCACCAGCAAGTAGGGCGGCTACTTGCTGGTAGCAGCCGCATCCTCCGATCCTAATGACGCCCCCTCCACATTGTGATTGACAGGGCCAGGGAACGGAATCGTTCTCTGCTGGCCCTGCCTGTTTGCATTTAAAATCCGGCGCCTGCGCCGCGGCCGTACCTATCTTCAATCTGCGCAGGCGCACTGAGAGGCGCCCGCTCACTCGGCCGCTCCATCCTCAATGCGCCTGCTCCGGGTGTAGATGTGACATCATCGGCGAGCGTCATCGGCAAGCGAGCGGCCGCCTCTCAGTGCGCCTGCGCAGATTGAAGATAGGTACGGCCGCGGCGCAGGATTTTGAATGCAAACAGGCAGGGCCAGAAGAGAACGATCCCGTTCCCTCGCCCTGTCAATCACAATGCGGAGGGGGCGTCATTAGGATCGGAGGATGCGGCTGCTACCAGCAAGTAGCCACCCTACTTGCTGGTGGCAAGGTAATTTACATATTTTAAAAATAGCTTTTTAGCAAATTCTACTGAACCAAAATTATTATTTAACTTATGTATGCAGAGCTCGCAGTATAGGGATTATTAGTAAACAACAAATAAAAACGGTTTAGTGGGCTGACAGAAGCCCTTTAAGGGCTGTGAATTTAGGCAATATTGCCACATGCTTAGAAGATCATAGCTCGGTAGGGATTGCAGAGAAATTGGTCTTGGGTTATTATTTTTTTTATCAAACCTGTACCCCATGTCAACAATAGGATCTACTGTTAGCACTGATGTTCTATGACCACCATAATATACAGTAGTTAGGTCTTAAGAGTCTATGGCATGCATAAGACATGTCCAATACCACCAACAAGGACACGTATCATGGCAACCTAGTGTTTTTAGTCCATCATCCACAATTGCAACTTCCTTGATACAAACTGCCAATTGCTTAGTGCTCCCACAACCAATAAATCTAAAATCTGAATTTAGAACTTCTCATTATAGACATTATTTAATTTTGGTCATCGATCCAGTTACTGATCATGGGGACCAGGATCAAGAAAGGAATCTTTTATTGCAGCGATACAACGCGTTTCGGGGAATCACTCCCCTTCATCAGGTACAAAGGAGCTGCACCAACGGTTGACGGTATTTCGCGCCGTAGGACGTATTTGTTTTGCCTGTGCCTATTATCTTTCTCGGGGGCTCCAGGCTTCTCCACTTGAAGATGAATTGTGATCCCGTGGCTGCAGACCGCCATATCCAGACGTCCAGGCTTGCCAGGTAAACCCTCATTAGTGTTGTGCCTACATTTGCATAACCACGTTGAGCCTTGCAAGTTTTTTCTGCTTATAATTTTACACTCACAGAATTACCCTATGGTGCGCACATCTGTTTTTTTACAGTTTAAATCAGCCTGTTATATCGCAGACACAAAAGTATGACATATTGGGACATGCTTAGAGGGAATATACTAGTTAATACAAGGGTGACAATAAGCAATAAATAAATAATGTGTCCTCGTGCTGGAACCCCCAGTGATGAGCTGTAATCTGTGGGGGGAACCTGGCAGTAAGTGTTTAATTTCCCTACATCTCCACCACAGATGAAAGAAAGCATTACACAATACCCATTCAAATCACTGGGCTGTCAGGGATAGACACTCATTGTAACTGATCTCTACTCACACCAGGATATGAGGATCCTGAACAGAGGCCCCCTCCTCCTGAAACCACTTCCTTACAGGGTATGCAGGCTGTTCTGCCCACTTGTCCCAGCTACTAAGACCTGCCTCACGCTGTCCTCCTCCTAGCGGGTCCAAATTTTGGTTTGCTCGGTTCCTACATGCAGGCTGGGGAAGTTGCCTGTGTAATAGGCTTTGTAGTATGCTAATACCATTCTAAGGTGTCTGTTCTATTGTCTGTCCATTTATCAACTCTCTGCCCTTTCCTAGTTTATGATTCCACTGCCTGACTTGACCTGTGCCTGACCTCTCTATTAACTCTTCACTGTCAATTGACCTTGGATTGTGCTGTTCGTACTCTGCCTGCCCTGACCTCAACCCATCCCTGACCACGATTTATCCTGACCCCCTCAGTGCTATACACCGGTCTCTCTTGAACCCTGTGGGTCAGCTGTCAATCATACAGAGACTAATCCAGTAGGTGGCCTCCTGGTGGTTCCCCTGTAGCGAAGTCCAGATGCCTGTACAGGGGTTAAAGTTTAAATACCAGGGTAACGTCCTTATGAGTAGCCCAAAGCCTAATCTGTTGATTCCACACCCACTGGCATTACGCAAAATATGTAAATATTTCAATGATAAGATTTCAATAATCTGCAAATTACAGAATAGTGAAAAGTTATTTGGATTCAAAGTAAAACATCATGTCTATGCCTAACGCTCCTCGTTCTACCATTCATAGGCAATTTTATGTTTAGCACATTTTGCAAATAAAGACTGATCTTTGGCGCTGGCTTCTAAACATATACTGATACCATAGAGATACTGCTTAAGTTTAAGGGGTCAAAAGTTGAAAATGATTGAGGTACCTTGTCTTATGAATATTTTACTAGTCTGATATCAGCCTTTCAATGAGATATGGGTGCTGACTGAGTACTTCTTCAGGATGAGTCTTTAGATGAATGACGAACACAAAACACCTCCGAGACAAAAGGCGGTCAAGATTAGCGGAAGGCAAGACAACCGTCTTTGGTTTCTATGTGTGGAACCACAAGATAAAACATTGAGTGACGGGGACGTGAGATACAACATAATACAATATATTGTCCTCATATTGATTGTGGAAATAATGAGAACATTAGTCCGTGGTGGTGATGGCACGATGGATTGGTGAACTTTGGAGAACTTAAGGACCATGTCTGGTAACATGAAACAAGAAGTCAAAATAAGACAATATTTAGTTACGGCTGAGCTTCTCAAATTGTCCTGAAACACATCTCCCTTTGCCTTTGAATGAGGAGGTTTGTAAAATGTACACAATAGGAAGAACAAGGTTTCTGTAACAATATCGTTTTTTTCCCTTGTATACGACAGTAATGTGAACTTCTTAGAAGACATCTTCTTTCACCACGGCTTTGTAAGTAGTAAAGACAGAGGATCACAACTGGCGTACGTCTTCTTGGTCCGGCCCTGTCTCCTATTTGCTTTTGTTCGCTAATTTTAGCTTCAGATTAACTCTTAGTCTGATGCATTTTTAGACACATATCATTTCTATAGGTTATTAGGCTTATTTTCATGACTTGTGTTTTTCTCTATTGCATTTCACCTTATTTGTTTGAAACCGTTTAAGATAATTTGTTGATGTTACTGATATTATAGATCAGCAATTATATAATTAAATGCCCTGATTTCACAAAAGTATGAACCAGCTTTTGTTTCTGTTAGATTTTATGAACAGAAAAAGTATGAAGAGGAAAAGTTGGAATGTTGCCACAGAGCACTGTGTTTTGTTACACTGACCCTGTGATGCAAGTTACTCATATACTCTGCTACATTCTGCCGTGGCAGCTATTGCACTTTTTTATATAACGTGTACAAACAGAGCCAGCTGATGCTATTTTATTAATTTTTTTTTAATTTGAATTAGTTGAAAAATGGAAAAGACTAAAATGCTGATAATTTATCATCACAGTGTCAGATTGCACATCTCTGTAGAGATGGTTCAAATTAGCCACGAGCAGGACATACATCATATGTTCACAAGGTTAATTACTGTTGGCTTATACAGTTCTGAAAAAAGGGATTTTTTTGGGTCATGATGTTGATGGCTTATCCTCGGGATAAGCAGTCAATATGAGATCAATGGGACACCAACTTGTGGCAGAAGTGTGGCTGCTCCTTCAAACACATGATCATGGGGGTGCCTATGATCTGCATGGCCTATCCTAAGTATAGGTCCAGAACCCTGAAAACCCCTTTCATTTAATCTGTAGTCCATAATATGGCACACCATGAAGTCTATAGACCCATACTGTATCACTGCATAAGCAACCACTTCTCATATATTATGAGGCCATGTGGATCTACCACTCAGACTCCTCTCTATGAGCCAGAGCAGAAAGCTGCTGCAAAGAGAGTCTGAAGCATGTATGGACTCAACAAGACCATCAATATTTGAATGGCTGCCATTAGAAATGAGTGAATCGAATCCAACAAAGTGGAATTCGATCCACATTTCAGGATAAATTCACCGTGAAGACAAAATTCTTCGTAATTCGGCACAAACTGAATTTTGCCAAATTTGGCAAAGCAGGCAAATCGAATTTTCCAAAACTCTACTCATCTCTAGCTGCCATGTAAAACTGCTATTATGGTGATTACAGCTGAGTAGATCAACCCGAACTCCAGCAATCAGTTGTTCGTTGGGGCGTCTTCCTTCCAAAAGCCTTCATAGTTCATACACATTAGAGCAAAGTCATCAAAACCCACCAAGTTTGACAGGACTGGCCAACAATCATATGTGTATAGGGGAGTCCTCACTCCCCAACAGATGATGTGAGGTGAACGGAAGGATCAGACATGTTGAGTCTCCAAAGATTTTATTTATTTATTTTCAGTTTGATTGGTGATTTACTAGATTATACTTTTTTTTTAAATATTGACGACGGTAAAGAGACTTTTGTGTGTGTAAAACACACGTAAATGCAGGGATCCTAATAGTGGTGCATTGCCAATTCTGACACAGTGCTGGGGGGAAGCTGTTTGTATTGTAATTAAGGTTTTTATGGCATTAACACAAATGTGTTTTAACTCCGCAGACATGTCGGCACTTGTAATTACCATTGCTGAAGGCATTCATGGCAGACTCTTGTTGCTCTTTTCCCTTACTAATTGATTTGTGTTTTTAGCTGTTCAATGTACATGATAATGTAAACTATATAAGAAGCTAATGGATAAATGCTTACATTTTCTCATATCACGGAACATAGTATTGTAGCGTATTTATTTAACTCAGTGATGGCTGATATTAACATCAACATTTCTGAAAGGATTACTAAGTTACGGGGAAAAAACATAAAAAATGTGTTGAATATTTAGAATATTTTTTTCATATATATTTGGATCAAGCAGAAACTGTATATTATCTATTTCCTGGAAGTAGTTAACTCCTGTGCTCATCTTTGCCCCTGCAAAGATATGACTTTCCAAAAACATTGATCAAGGGAGTGATAAGCAGCACTCTTGTCCATGGAGGTCACTGGTTCTGCAGCTCAGCCCTATTCTCATTAGTGCACAGCCCATGGACAATAGTGACGTGATTTAAAAAAACAAATAATAATAATTTTATTGATGCAATGCAATTGTTACGTTTTTGCCCAAGATCTAATTATGTTTTTCATTGGATGCCCTTGTGTTAATTTCCCTGCTAAATTTGACGGTTTTGGGCTTTATAAGAAAAGGGAATATGAGTGTTATTTTACTCTATAACTAAGAGGCATTTTGTTAGGCGAAAACGCGTAAGCAAGTTTTTTTAAATATCATTTTTACATGAAGATTTGAAATAAAGTGATTGATATTATTCATTACACTGTTGCAATGTTGCCTCCATACGTAGACCTTCTCTGCTGGTTCAAGAAAGTTTTTGAAGGAACCTATGAAAAAAGTTACGACTTTCAATTGATATATTGAGTTGAATAGACCTCCAGAAGGAAAGCTAGATTACATAATTAAACAGGGAAGGGAAATGAGTGAGGAGGTGAAGTAGTGTAGGCAAATGTCATTGGTAGACATAGCTGTCGATATGCTTCATCGGGCTCATGTAACGCCTAGCAAATAAATAAAAGGGCAACTGTCTGCAGATATGTACCTATAGAGAGCAGAGCCTCCAGGAGTAACAGCAACGCCCCCATTGCTCCTAGAGGCTCACTTGCATATATTAAAGCGTCATTTTTCTCAGCAATGCGGGCACATATGAACATGGGACCAGCACAGATGCCTTCAACTGTCAAGCGCACATGTAACAGGTCAGCCAGTGTCATAGGTACAAATCTGCTGACAGATGCCCTTTAAATTGATCCCAAAAATATTTATGTTATCCTTCAGGAAATTAGGAGAAAGAGTAAACCTTATACATACAGTATGTGGGCTGAGTGTAAGGTGGCTAAGAAATTTCGGCAAGGTATAGTAAACTTTTTGGCAAATTTGATGAGCACTAGAATTCAATTGTGTTTTTGTTGGGTGTTTGACCTGATGGAATATCTATGTGAAATAAAAGTTATTTTAGCACATTTTTTCAGCATTTTTTTTTTACCTTGGAAGAAATTGTAAAAGTAAAAACTTACAGGAGTTGTCCAGCTGTATACAGTGTATATATATATATATATATATATATATATATACAGTTGCAAGAAAATGTATGTGAACCCTTTGGAATGATATGAATTTCTGCACAAATTGGTCATAAAATGTGATCTGATCTTCATCCAAGTCACAACAATAGACAATCACAGTCTGCTTGAACTAATAACACACAAATAATTAAATGTTACCATGTTTTTATTGAACACACCATGTAAACATTCACAGTGCAGGTGGAAAAAGTATGTGAACCCTTGGAATTAATAACTGGTTGAACCTCCTTTGGCAGCAATAACTTCAACCAAACGTTTCCTGTAGCTGCAGATCAGACGTGCACAACGGTCAGGAGTAATTCTTGACTATTCCTCTTTACAGAACTGTTTCAGTTCAGCAATATTCTTGGGATGTCTGGTGTGAATCGCTTTCTTGAGGTCATGCCACCACATCTCAATCGGGTTGAGGTCAGGACTCTGACTGGGCCACTCCAGAAGATGTATTTTCTTCTGTTTAAGCCATTCTGTTATTGATTTACTTCTATGCTTTGGGTCGTTGTCCTGTTGCAACACCCATCTTCTGTTGAGCTTCAGCTGGTAGACAGATGGCCTTAGTTTCCCTGCAAAATGTCTTGATAAACTTGGGAATTCATTTTTCCTTCGATGATAGCAATCGGTCCAGGTCCTGACGCAGCAAAGCAGCCCCAAACCATGATGCCCCCACCACCATACTTCACAGTTGGGATGAGGTTTTGATGTTGGTGTGCTGTGCCTCTTTCTCCACACATAGTGTTGTGTGTTTCTTCCAAACAACTCAACTTTGGTTTCATCTGTCCACAGAATATTTTGCCAGTACTGCTGTGGAACATCCAGATGCTCTTGTGCAAACTGTAAACGTGCAGCAATGTTTTTTTGGACAGCAGTGGCTTCCTCTGTGGTATCCTCCCATGAAATCCATTCTTGTTTAGTGTTTTACGTATCGTAGACTCGCTAACAGGGATGTTAGCATATGCCAGAGACTTTTGTAAGTCTTTAGCTGACACTCTAGGATTCTTCTTCACCTCATTGAGCAGTCTGCGCTGTGCTCTTGCAGTCATCTTTACAGGACGGCCACTCCTAGGGAGAGTAGCAGCAGTGCTGAACTTTCTCCATTTATAGACAATTTGTCTTTCCGTGGACTGATGAACAGCAAGGCTTTTGGAGATACTTTTATAACCCTTTCCAGCTTTATGCAAGTCAACAATCCTTAATCATAGGTCTTCTGAGAGCTCTTTTGTGCGAGGCATCATTCACATCAGGCAATGCTTCTTGTGAAAAGCAAACCCAGAACTGGTGTGTGTTTTTTATAGGGCAGGGCAGCTGAAACCAACACCTCCAATCTCATCTCATTGATTGGACTCCAGTTGGCCGACACCTCACTCCAATTAGCTCTTGAAGATGTCATTAGTCTAGGGGTTCACATACTTTTTCCACCTGCACTGTGAATGTTTACATGGTGTGTTCAATAAAAACATGGTAACATTTAATTCTTTGTGTGTTATTAGTTAAGCAGACTGTGATTGTCTATTGTTGTGACTTAGATGAAGATCAGATCACATTTTATGACCAATTTGTGCAGAAATCCATATCATTCCTAAGGGTTCACATACTTTTTCTTGCAACTGTATATATATATATATATATATATATATTGTGTAAGAGGGAAGTTACCCTATGGTGAAAAATAATAATATAAATCAATCCTCACCTTACCGATCCTCTGCTATTCTGACCCTTCTTTAACCCACTCCGGCCTTCGATTCCTGCTCACTCTCCACATGCATTAAATGCATTAGCCAACCAGTGGCCGTAGCAACGATCTGTTTCGGCCAAAGATTGGCTGAACCTGCATTTCCTGCTTATCAGAAGGAAGCAGGAAGCAACATCCAGCAAGGAACCGTGAAGCATCAGCATGGGGGTGGCAAGGGATCAGTGAGGTGAGTACTGAGTTATTTTCTTTTTAAAAATTGGGAGTCTTACTATACAGCTGAACAATCCCTTTAAATCAGGCATCCTCAAACTGCGGCCCTCCAGCTGTTGCAAAACTACAACTCCCAGCATGCCCGAACAGTCTACAGGTATCAGCCTACAGCAGGGCATTGTGGGAGTTGTAGTTTTACAACAGCTGGAGGGCCGCAGTTTGAGGATGCCTGCTTTAAATGTAAAAAGAGTTATGGACAGGGCTGATATAGGTCATGTACAAAGAGAAAATAAATGTGCTAAGATTGCAATGATTTATCCTTGAGAAGGGTGGTTATAAAATGTAAAAATGATGGATAGGAGACTGGAGGAAAATAATAATAATATTTTTTTCCCTTTATTTTTCTTTCTTGTGTGTTTTGTTAATTTTGTTGGTAATGTAAAGGGAGTCTGCCACCAGCAAAATCATTGATAAACCAGGCACAGTATCTTGTAGGTTTTGCCTGAGACCTTTCACATAGTGGTTTGTTGCTTCATTCGGGAAAACAATTATTATTATTATTATTTTTCTTTTTTTTACTTTCAAGATTTATTGTTTTTTTTTATTCAAGTAAAGGAAAAACAGCAATCCTTAAAGATGTCACATAGATAAGTCAATGACAAGTAAAACACATGTGTCTGACACCTATGATTGATAAGTGATACAACATACACTCACCTAAAGAATTATTAGGAACACCTGTTCTATTTCTCATTAATGCGATTATCTAGTCAACCAATCACATGGCAGTTGCTTCAATGCATGTAGGGTTGTGGTCCTGGTCAAGACAATCTCCTGAACTCCAAACTGAATGTCAGAATGGGAAAGAAAGGTGGGCTACAACAGCAGAAGACCCCACTGGGTACTACTCATCTCCACTACAAATAGGAAAAAGAGGCTACAATTTGCACGAGCTCACAAAAATTGGACTGTTGAAGACTGGAAAAATGTTGCCTGGTCTGATTTCTGTTGAGACATTCAAATGGTAGAGTCCGAATTTGGCGTAAACAGAATGAGAACATGTATCCATCATGCCTTATTACCACTGTGCAGGCTGGTGGTGGTGGTGTAATGGTGTGGGGGATGTTTTCTGGGCACACTTTAGGCCCCTTAGTGCCAATTGGCCATCGTTTAAATGCCACAGGCTACCTGAGCATTGTTTCTGACCATGTCCATCCCTTCATGACCACCATGTACCCATCCTCTGATGGCTACTTCCAGCAGGATAATGCACCATGTCACAAAGCTCGAATCATTTCAAATTGGTTTCTTGAACATGACAATGAGTTCACTGTACTAAAATGGCCCCCACAGTCACCAGATCTCAACCCAATAGAGCATCTTTGGGATAGAGCATCTTTGGGATGTGGTGGAACGGGAGCTTCGTGCCCTGGATGTGCATCCCTCAAATCTCCATCAACTGCAAGATGCTATCCTATCAATATGGGCCAACATTTCTAAAGAATGCTATCAGCACCTTGTTGAATCAATGCCATGTAGAATTAACATGCACGGTAGAAGACAGGTAAACGCGGCACTCACCAGGGTCGGTTCTTCAACAAAACTTTATTGCTGGCTAGCAGGTAGACATCAGCTGCACAGGCTGGGGAGCGGGACGGCCTGGGTGTGTATTCACACCCAGGCCGTCCCGCTCCCCAGCCTGTGCAGCTGATGTCTACCTGCTAGCCAGCAATAAAGTTTTAAGACCGAGGGGGGGGGCCCCCATAAATTTTTTTTGCTATGGGGCCCAGTCATTTCTAGCTACGCCCCTGGCAGTGCCGCTGTTTTCCTTTTTTCTGTCTCCCTACCATTGATCCATGTAGAATTAAGGCAGTTCTGAAGGCAAAAGGGGGTCCTACACCGTATTAGTATGGTGTTCCTAATAATTCTTTAGTTGAGTGTATAGTTATTGAGGTATAACAATAGAATTAACAAATCCAAACCCTGTGATCCAAATGTAGAGCATAAAATATCCTATTCACTCAAAATCTGAGCATGAATAGTATTAAAATACAAGTGTACTGTTCGTGTCACTGCACAGCCGCTCACTCATCATCCTCCCTCATTGCCACTAGTAAAGTGCCAAATCCTACAAAGCTATTGATGGTATTTTAGACGCATGCAAAGAAGTGCTCCACACTTCCCATCTTTTTTCCCCTTTCCCCACAAGCTCACCAGCAGCATGGGCTATATGTGGGGTCCATATGGGCTATATGAGCTGGAGTCAGGTACCATCTAAGCTGGATTTTCCTATTTTGTTCAGTATGGTTGATACACTTGGAGTTAGCTATCGTCCAATGGAAGGCATCACTCCACTCTTCAGCTGTACAGGAACTACCCAGTTCCTCCTCCCATTTCACCATAAAGCTAATTTTAGTGTCCAAACTTGGGCCCAAAGCTTTTTAGGCAATGGAAATTCCCTTCCCAGAGCATCTCCGGCTGCTGAAAAATCTACTAATAGGGGTGTTAATGGATAGCCGATCAGGAGGTAACCGGCTGTTACTCAACATATGTCTAATTTGAAGAGATTGGTAAAAGCAGGAGTCAGGTATTTGGTAAGTTTGGCGCAAAGCTTCAAATGTTTTTATGGCAGAATCATCGTATATTTGGTCTAAATACAATATACCAGCTTTCTCCCATTTGTTTATTGAAAGATCTGGGATATTGTAGGTAAGCGCAGCTAGTGGGGTTTCCGATTTCGTAGGTGAGAACAATTTCTCCCCTTCTATCCAACAACACCAAGTCTACAAAGCAGCTTGCATGGTCAAGAGGGAGGGCGGTCCCCTGGGCGCCGCTAAAGAATGGGCAGCAAGAAGACCTGGGAGAGAACCCTTTGTTGCATAAGTGGACTCCATCTCTAGCCACCTCTGATTCGAAGAAGGCAACCACCATTCTCTAGTTTGTTCAATAAGATTGGCTTTATAATATCGCAATAGATCCGTCAGTCCACCATCTCGCAAACTTGGGTATAAGGCTCGTCTGTCTACTCTAGGGGCCTTATCGCCCCATATACATTTTAGGAGATCCGTCTGTTACGAGCGTATTATTTTAGAGGGAAGGAAAAAAATTTTTTTAATCCATATGCAAAAAAGCTGTTAAGTGCACAGAGGGCAGGCCCAAATCCTTCTGTGCACCTTTGCTTCTCTTTCTTCCTCTACTAACCCCTCCCTCTTCCTTATTGACATGGACTATGCAGGAACTTGCCCCTGTTAATTAAGAAGAGGGAGGGACTGGTAGAGGAAGTAGAAGGAGCAAGAGTGTACAGGGTGACTTGGGCCCGCAACCGGTGCACTTATTTGCTAATTTGCTTAATGGGTAAAAGTACTTTTTCTTCAGAGTGAAGCAAAACACTGCTACGTGAAAGTTATCTTTCATAACACCTGAGCTAGTCCTACAAAACACTGTGCCTGATTTATGGATACATTTCATGGGGACAGGTTCCCTTTAATATGGGGTGTGATTATTGCTTGGATCCAAGTGCCTTGTTGCATAAGAGCAATTATATCTGTATGCATGAAGACAAAATAAAGTAAAAGAAAAATGCTTTGTCTCAATCTCTAATATATATCCAAAAAAAGGAATCAGTAACTGCAGAGACGCAACTTTCAAAATTAGAATTTTATTAAAGAGGACTAGAGATGAGCAAATTGAATACCACGAAGTCTCGAAGCCGAAGTTTCTCGTGTTTTGTGTCAGCGAATCGATTTAACCTGAAATAGTGTAAAAAACAAAAAAATTCTAACTTACCTCCTTCATTTGCTCACGACGGGCCGCCAGCCTCCATCTTGATTGAAGATCTCGTCCGAAATCCTGTGCATGGTGACGTATGACATCACCACGCCGGCCGGCATGAAGACGTCATCTCGCGCTGCGCGATATTTTGCTACAGATCTTCAAGCAAGATGGAGGCTGGACTGTCACCAGCAAATGGAGGTGGTAAGTTTGCTTACATTTTTTTTTTTATTGTTAATTTTACACAGTTTTTACACTCAGATACCGTGATCATGTATGAACGCGGCATCTGAGGGGTACAATGACAGGGGCAGCACTATAGTAAGCTCCCTGTGATTGCACCTGCTACTTACAAAAAAATGTATAATTAATCAAAAAAAATCTAAAATCAGCCAAATCAAACTTTTCAAAGAGGACCTTTCACCGCTCCTGACATGCCTGTTTTAATAGTTACACACATTCTCCATGTAATAACTATTCTGGAGCATCTATTCTTATGGCTCTATGTTGTGCCATTCCTTTATTATTTCTACTAGAAGTTATAAATGGATTTCTAGCAATCTGCAGTAAGGGTACAGAGGGGAGGTTGGGGGTGTGTACCTGCACAGATTAACTCTATCCAATCAGTGCTGCCATTTTCAGACCGTGCGGGTACACCCCCCCAACTGGTTACCACCCCTCTGTACCCTTACTGCAGACTGCTAGTAATACATTCATAAATTCTAGTAGAAATTATAATGGAATGGCACAACCTAAAGACATACGAATAGATGTTCCAGAACTGTTATTACATGGGAATGTATGTTCAGGACAGAAGCCGTGCAGCTACTAAGAAGAACTTCTATAACTCAATCATATCATTCTAATAAGTGAAATCTATAAAATACTAGACCGGGGTTCAGCAACCTCTAGCACTCCAGCTGTTCACCACAGAGTTCCATTCCACATACGTTAACGTATACATTTTTTACCGGACTCTGCAGAATAGAAATGTGTGTCATGCTACACTTTTATATCCTTTTTTTCCAATGCGTACATTGTATACATTAGATGGCAAAAACGTGATGTGAACCCACTATTGGCTCCATTCAGCAGAGCTAAGCCGCAAGTGGATCCGCTGCCTCTAAAGTCAACAACTGTGGCAGAAACCATGGCAGTTTATGCCATGTTATACGTGGAGGATATTGACAGAGTTAGAATCCACCATGTGAATGGGCCCTTATGAGTCTGATGACTACATTTTCTATGAGAAGATAAGTTTGACCCTCGTGAATAATTTGATACTATATATAGAAATATATAATGAATAAAACATAATAGAGACATATTATCTGTGTGTCACAAATCCCTAATTCTCCAATAGACCACCCCTAGAGAAGACAACACCAGTCAAATTTTTCTGTTTCCAATTCCCTTATATGTTAGGTATATTGATGGACCTCTTTGAGACAAGCACCTCTCCAGAAGACTGTGTGGGTAGTCATCTGAGTTGTCTGAAAGAGGTTTTGCTGTATCCAGGTTCGATTACTTCTATTATGGTGCATAGAGGTTCACATGTGAGTGTGAGTGTGCCCCTTTCAACCTATATTGCACCTAGGATGAATATTGGGTGACATCAATAGGGAACACATATCAACAGCATGGATATTCAGTGCAAATTTTTTTTTTTACCAAAAAACTGGTGGATCATTTACTGGATGTTGTCATGGATGTAGTAGGGGAGAACACCAAAAGACAACAAGACGGAAGGGAAAAGACACTAGGCCTCACCGCTAGGGAAGGAAAAGGGTCACCACCTATAAAACCCTGCTCCTGTCCCTAACTCCTATCCGTATGGGCACCTCTCGATGGTAGAGATGCCCATACACAGGAACCTAGAAAACACTGGTGGCCCTCAGATGCCCTAGACTTAATGACAGGGCAGAGACAACACACTCTTTCCCTGGTGAAGGAACCAGCGTCTCACTGAGGCCTAGTAAACAACAGAGGGGGGGAATACAAAACACAACAAGCGGAACACTTAACGTCTAAGGATGATGGATGATCAGGACTTCAACTAGAACCACACTCCAGCTCTTCCAACACCAAAGCAATCCAGAGCAAGGAGTGATGGGTGAAGTCAAACTAAATAAGGGGAGGTAAAGGTCACATGATCCACACCTGAACAGGAGGTGTGGACATACAAACAACACACAAAGTGAAACCAAAAGATGCTGTCAGATAACTAATGAGCAGATAATCTTTCAGACCTTCTCAAACCTTTCACCGGTGTGCCAGAAGTACTTTTTTGAAGTCACTACATGTATTCTACTTTCTGTCCTGGTGTCATGGTCTTACCTCCTTGCTGTTCCCTTCGTTTGACATGTACGTCTGGTTCATGGTTCCATGACACCTGGCTATTTAACTTCCTCTTTTTTTGGACTTTTAGCACAGCAGACAGTCTTTCTTAAAGTTTTTTTTTTTCCAAGATAATTTTACTGATGACTTATCCTCTGGATAGGTCATCAGTATCTGATAGGCGGGGGTCAGACACCCAGAACCCTCACTGATCAGCTGTTTGAGAAGGCACCGGCACACACAGTAGAGCAGCGGACTACTTGCAGTTTTCTCCAGGCCATGTTAAGTCACGTTCATTGGTCATATGGCCTAGGAGCAGCACAGCCCCATTGAAGTGAATGAGCCTGACCACTATACCAAGCACAGCCACTATAAAAGGTACGGCACTGTGCTTGGTGAGCAGGGAGAAGGCTGAAGCGCTACTGTGAGTGCCGATGCATTCCAAAAAAAGCTGATCAGCTGTGGGTGCCGGTCCAGGGTGTCGGACCCCTATTGATCAGATACCAATGACTTATCTAGAGAATAGGTCATCAGTTAATTCTCTCAATCAGGCAATCACTGCAACCAGTGTTGGCACTACTGCCCTGCGTCAACATATGCAGCGTCACCATACAGTGGTCTGGGAGAACCATGGCTCCGATTTGGTGGTCAAGCCTGCCGCAGCAACTGCTGCATCACCTAGTGCCACACACCCAGTTTCAGCCAGTCAAGGCTCGACCACCTCAGCCAAAGGGAGCTGTCTGTCATTCCTATCTTCTGCTGGTCCAGATGCTCCTGCTCCTCCTCATCAGTCATTTTGTCAGCAATCGATCACCAAAGCGATTACAAAGAGACAGCAGTATGCGTACACGCATCCAACGGCGCAGGAGCTGAACGTGCTCCTGTCCAAGTTGCTGGTGCTGCAGTCACTCCCTTTCCAAGCGGTGGACTCTGAACCTTTCAGTGTAATGATGGCTTGTGGCGAGCCGAGGTGGAGAGTCCCAAGCCATAATTTCTTTGCGAAAAAGGCAGTACCAGTCCTGCACAAATATGTAGAACAGAAGGTGGGCCAGTCCTGGAGCCTGTTGGTGTTTGCCAAAGGGAAAGGCAGCGCCGAAGCTCTAACTACAGTCAGGGACATTACATGACCTATAAGGCACACTGGGTAAATGTGGTTCCTGCACAGCCGCACCAGCAACTTGGCCAGGTCAAGCCGTTTGCGCCTCCACGATGTCACGCTGTTGGTCCTGCAACAATGTCCGCCTCTGCCTCCTCATCCTCCACCCTGTCCTCAGCCTCCATTGCAGGGACAAGTCACAGTGCCCATCGAGCATACCACATGTGCAGGGCACGGCGGTGTCACGCTGTTCTGCACCTCGTTTCCCTGGGCGAACTGAGTCACACAGGGGAGGAACTGCTCCGTGTCCTTTGTCAAGAAATCGAATTCTGGTTTTCTCCCCGACAACTCAAAATCGGAACCATGGTGACCAACAACGGGAAGAACATTGTGTCGGTGCTGCGTCAAGGAGGGCTGAGCCATGCGCCCTGCATGGCACACATGTTCAATCTGGTTGTCAAGCGGTTCCTGAAGTCTTCCACACATCTGAAAGACATCCTAAAAAGAAGCAGGAAACTTTGCATGCAAATGAAATCTTCATCTCCATAAAGCTTTTCAGCAGATGGAAGCATGAAGTGCTCCAAAATCTCCTGATAGCTAGCTGCATTGACCCTGCCCTTGATCAAACACAGTGGACCAACACCAGCAGCTGACATGGCACCCCAGACCATCACTGACTGTGGATACTTGACACTGGACTTCAGGCATTTTGGCATTTCCCTCTTCCCAGTCTTCCTCCAGACTCTGGCACCTTGATTTCCGAATGACATGCAAAAGTTGCTTTCATCCGAAAAAAGTACTTTGGACCACCGAGCAACAGTCCAGTGCTGCTTCTCTGTAGCCCAGGTCAGGCGCTTCTGCCGCTGTTTCTGGTTCAAAAGTGGCTTGACCTGGGGAATGCGGCCAGACATCCTATGTAGTCAGTTGACCACTGCCTATCTGCGCCATCGTCCATCCTCTCGCAGGTCTGACCATGGGGACCCTCTGCTCTCACGTTCCACTGCCATGGCTGCTGGGGAGGGATGGGGTGGCAGGAGCAGTACCAGCTCCATCAGCAGCAGCCTGAGTCTACAGTCGCTGATGAGTAGATTTCTTCACCTGCATAATGAAGAAACTACTTACCAGCAGCAGCAGGTAGACCTGGAGCAGGAACTGAACAAGCAGGTGGTGGCATACTTGGACAGCACCCTGCTAACCCACATTGAATATCCGCTGGACTACTGGGCAGACAAACTGGATAAGTGGCCGCAACTAGCAGGGTTGCCCTGGAAAAGCTGTCCTGCCCGGGCCAGCAGTGTGGCATCAGAGCGGGTGTTTAGTGCGGCGGGGGGCCATAGTTACCCCAAGGAGAACTCGCCTGTCCACCCAAAATGTGTAGAGACTGATCTTTTTCAGATGAATCAGGCATGGATCTGCCAGGATTTCCACCCACCAATGCCTGATGCATCATACTAGATCATCCATGGTGCCACTCCCACACTTTGACAAAAGAGACTGGTTTCTTCTGGCTACCTGCCTCAGCTACTACTCTGATGCTGCCACCCGCCTGATGCCACACATCCGATGCCAAGTGCTCCTTCTTTCACCCACCTTCGTCCGCGGGTACTGGTACTGCCACCCACCGCCCCACTCTGTCACCTGGTCACTTTCTGGTCTCCTGATGCAGCTGCTGCTGCCATCTCCACACTGTCACCTTGCCACTCTGTGGTATGCTGATGCTGCTGCCTTATCCCCACTATGTCACCTTGCCACTCTGTGGTATCCTGATGCTACTGCTGCTGCCATCTCCACACTATGTCACCTTGCCACTCTGTTGCATCCTGATACTGCTGCTGCTGCCTTATCCACAATATGTCACCTTGCCACTCTGTGGTAACCTGATTCTGCTTCCATCTCCACACTATGTCACCTTGCCACTCTGTGGTTTCCTGATGCTACTGCCTTATCCACACTATGTCACCTTGCCACTCTGCGGTATCCTGATTCTGCTTCCATCTCCACACTATGTGTCACGATACTAGTGGAATACTGCTGGATTTCCAATGGCAGGGACAAAGCCTGTACACAGGAAACACTGGAGTCTTGAATAGGAGGTTGCAGGACTGAAGGATGTAGCAGAGCCAAGCAAGCGGAGCCGTAACTGGTAGCAATGGTGCAGGACTGAAGGATGCAGCAGAGCCAGGCAGGCGGAGCCATTACCAGTAGCAATGGTGCAGGACTGAAGGATGCAGCAGAGCCAGGCAGGCAGAGCCGTTACTGGTAGCAACGGTGCAGGACTGATGAATGCAGCAGAGCCGAGGTCAGACAAGCAATAAGTCAGGGCAGGTGGCACAGGAACGTAGTCAAGCAATCCGGGTTGACAACAGAAGGTAGCAGGATCTCACAAAGTAGCAGGGTAAACCGCATATAGGAGGAACAAACCAGAGAGCTAGTTGCAAGCAAGAGGACTGCACGAGCAATCTGAACTAAACAGATGTAGCAGGATGATTCCTGACACTATGTCACCTTGCCACTCTGTGGTATCCTGATGGTGCTGCCATCTCCACACTATGTCACCTTGCCACTCTGTGGCATCCTGATGCTGCTGCCAACTCCACACTATGTCACCTTGGCACTCTGTGGTATCTTGATGCTGCTGCTGCTACTGCCATCTCCACATTATGTCACCTTGCCACTCTGGGGTATCCTCCTGATGCTGCTGCTGTCACCACCTCCAGCCTCTGTCATTGTGCCACTCTGTGGCCTCATACTGCTGCCAACTCCAGACTTGATCATTGTGCCACTCTGTGGCCTCCTCATACTGCTGCCACCTCCAGACTCGGTCATTGGGCCACTCTTTGGTCTCATGCTGCCGCCACATCTAGACTCGGTCATTGTGCCACTCGGTGGCCTCCTCATACTGCTGCCAACTCCAGACTCTCTCATTGAGCCACTCGGTGGCCTCCTCATACTGCTGCCATCTCCAGACACTGTCATTGTGCCACTCGGTGGCCTCCTCCTAATGCTGCTGCTGCCGCCACCTCCACACTCTGTCATTGGGCCTCTCTGTGGTCTCCTCATGCTGCTGCCAACTCCAGACTCGGTCATTGTGCCACTCGGTGGCCTCCTCATACTGCTGCCAACTCCAGACTCTGTCATTGTGCTACTCGGTGGCCATCTCATACTGCTGCCAACTCCACACTTTGTCATTGTGCCACTCTGTTGCCTCCTCCTGATGCTGCTGCTGCCGCCACCTCCACACTCTGTCATTGGGCCTCTCTGTGGTCTCCTCATGCTGCTGCCAACTCCAGACTCGGTCATTGTGCCACTCGGTGGCCTCCTCATACTGCTGCCAATCCAGACTCTGTCATTGTGCCACTCGGTGGCCTCTTCATACTGCTGCCACCTCCTGACATTGTCATTGTGCCACTCTGTGGCCTTCTCCTGCTGCTGTCACCACCTCCAGCCTCTGTCATTGTGCCACTCTGTGGCCTCATACTGCTGCCAACTCCAGACTTGATCATTGTGCCACTATGTGGCCTCCTCATACTGCTGCCACCTCCAGACTCAGTCATTGCGCCACTCTTTGGTCTCATGCTGTCGCCACATCCAGACTCGGTCATTGTGCCACTAGGTGGCCTCCTCATACTGCTACCAACTTCAGACTTGGTCATTGTGCACTTGGTGGCCTCCTCATACTGCTACCAACTCCAGACTCTCTCATTGAGCCACTTGGTGGCCTCCTCATACTGCTGCCAACTCCAGACTCTGTCATTGTGCTACTCGGTGGCCATCTCATACTGCTGCCAACTCCAAACTCTGTCATTGTGCCACTTGGTGGCCTCCTCATGCTGCTGCCAACTCCAGACTCAGTCATTGTGCCACTCGGTGGCCTCCTCATACTGCTGCCAACTCCACACTTTGTCATTGTGCCACTCTGTTGCCTCCTCCTGATGCTGCTGCTGCCGCCACCTCCACACTCTGTCATTGGGCCTCTCTGTGGTCTCCTCATGCTGCTGCCAACTCCAGACTCGGTCATTGTGCCACTCGGTGGCCTCCTCATACTGCTGCCAATCCAGACTCTGTCATTGTGCCACTCGGTGGCCTCCTCATACTGCTGCCACCTCCTGACATTGTCATTGTGCCACTCTGTGGCCTTCTCCTGCTGCTGTCACCACCTCCAGCCTCTGTCATTGTGCCACTCTGTGGCCTCATACTGCTGCCAACTCCAGACTTGATCATTGTGCCACTCTGTGGCCTCCTCATACTGCTGCCACCTCCAGACTCAGTCATTGGGCAGCTCTTTGGTCTCATGCTGCCGCCACATCCAGACTTGGTCATTGTGCCACTTGGTGGCCTTCTCATACTGCTACCAACTTCAGACTTGGTCATTGTGCACTTGGTGGCCTCCTCATACTGCTACCAACTCCAGACTCTCTCATTGAGCCACTTGGTGGCCTCCTCATACTGCTGCCAATCCAGACTCTGTCATTGTGCCACTCGGTGGCCTCCTCATACTGCTGCCACCTCCAGACTTTGTCATTGTGCCACTCTGTGGCCTTCTCCTGCTGCTGTCACCACCTCCAGCCTCTGTCATTGTGCCACTCTGTGGCCTCCTCTTACTGCTGCCACCTCCAGACTCGGTCATTGGGCCACTCTTTGGTCTCATGCTGCCGCCACATCCAGACTCGGTCATTGTGCCACTCGGTGGTCTCCTCATGCTGCTGCCAACTCCAGACTCGGTCATTGTGCCACTCGGTGGCCTCCTCATACTGCTGCCAATCCAGACTCTGTCATTGTGCCACTCGGTGGCCTCCTCATACTGCTGCCACCTCCTGACATTGTCATTGTGCCACTCTGTGGCCTTCTCCTGCTGCTGTCACCACCTCCAGCCTCTGTCATTGTGCCACTCTGTGGCCTCATACTGCTGCCAACTCCAGACTTGATCATTGTGCCACTCTGTGGCCTCCTCATACTGCTGCCACCTCCAGACTCAGTCATTGGGCAGCTCTTTGGTCTCATGCTGCCGCCACATCCAGACTTGGTCATTGTGCCACTCGGTGGCCTCCTCATACTGCTACCAACTTCAGACTTGGTCATTGTGCACTTGGTGGCCTCCTCATACTGCTACCAACTCCAGACTCTCTCATTGAGCCACTTGGTGGCCTCCTCATACTGCTGCCAATCCAGACTCTGTCATTGTGCCACTCGGTGGCCTCCTCATACTGCTGCCACCTCCAGACTTTGTCATTGTGCCACTCTGTGGCCTTCTCCTGCTGCTGTCACCACCTCCAGCCTCTGTCATTGTGCCACTCTGTGGCCTCATACTGCTGCCAACTCCAGACTGGATCATTGTGCCACTCTGTGGCCTCCTCTTACTGCTGCCACCTCCAGACTCGGTCATTGGGCCACTCTTTGGTCTCATGCTGCCGCCACATCCAGACTCGGTCATTGTGCCACTCGGTGGTCTCCTCATACTGCTACCAACTTCAGACTTGGTCATTGTGCACTTAGTGGCCTCCTCATACTGCTACCAACTCCAGACTCTCTCATTGAGCCACTTGGTGGCCTCCTCATACTGCTGCCATCTCCAGACTCTGTCATTGTGCCACTCGGTGGCCTCCTCCTACTGCTGCTGCTGCCGCCACCTCCACACTCTGTCATTGGGCCACTCTGTGGTCTCCTTATGCTGCTGCCACCTCCAGACTCGGTCATTGTGCCACTTGGTGGCCTCCTCATACTGCTGCCAACTCCAGACTTGGTCATTGTGCACTTGGTGGCCTCCTCATACTGCTGCCAACTCCAGACTCTGTCATTGTGCTACTCGGTGGCCATCTCATACTGCTGCCAACTCCAGACTCTGTCATTGTGCCACTTGGTAGCCTCCTCATGCTGCTTCCAACTCCAGACTCAGTCATTGTGACACTCGGTGGCCTCCTCATACTGCTGCCAACTCCACACTTTGTCATTGTGCCACTCTGTGGCCTCCTCCTGATGCTGCTGCTGCCGCCACCTCCACACTCTGTCATTGGGCCTCTCTGTGGTCTCCTCATGCTGCTGCCAACTCCAGACTCGGTCATTGTGCTACTTGGTGGCCTCCTCATACTGCTGCCACCTCCAAACTTTGTCATTGTGCCACTCTGTGGCCTCCTCCTGATGCTGCTGCTGCCGCCACCTCCACACTTTGTCAATGGGCCACTATGTGGTCTCCTCATGCTGCTGCAAACTCCAGACTTTGTCATTGTGCCACTAGGTGGCCTCCTCATACTGCTGCCAACTCCAGACTCTGTCATTGTGCCACTCAGTGGCCTCCTCATACTGCTTCCACCTTCAGACCCTGTCACTGTGCCACTCGGTGGCCTTCTCCTGATGCTGCCGCCACCTCCAGACTTTGTCATTATGCCACTCAGTGGCCTCCTCATACTGCTTCCACCTTCAGACTCTGTCATTGGGCCACTCTGTGGTCTCCTCATGCTGCTTCCACCTCACCACTATGTCATAGGTCCACTCTGTGGACTTCTCATGCTGTTCCCACCCTCCCCACTTCATGACTGGGCTACTATTTTGCCTTTTGGCCTGGCTGACATCATGATTTATTTGACCTTTTCTCTGATCTGTCAGAAAGAAGGAAAAATGAAACTCACAACGGATCCTGTCTGTGTAGCAGCTGTAAGTCCTGTTTGGTCCCATCAGAACTGGCTTATGATTTGGTGGCCAAAAGCAGGAGTGGGTACAAAACACAGAAGACATGCAAATATTCCATACATGTGTCATCTCTGTTTTAGATCTACTCCTGTTCCTTTTTGGCATTAGCAATACTGATGGATTATTGAGCAAATTCTGGCCGAGTGAAGGCGTATGCTCCACAGACAGGATCTGTTTTTTGTGGTTTAGAGGAAGGGCAAATTAATCAGTGATGTCAACACAAACTTACTGCTGACACCAGGGGCGTCGTTAGGTCAAAACAATTGGGGATGGAGCCCCGGATGTTTTGTCCAGTGCCCCGAATGTTTATGCTGGTAGGAGTTTTTTATTAGGCTATTCCTAGCCGTCTGGGCAATCCCACAGTCTTCCCCCAACCCCCCCTTGTACTTGTTCCGCTACTTGAAGGCTGTGCGGGCATAAGTTCCGAACTTCAGTCCCTTCGGTCCGCAATTCTGTTCTGCATTGCATGATCCCGGAGAGCCGCCGGAGGTCACAGGTCTCGCAGGATCACGCGCCGCAGAACAGAATTTGTTTAATTTTAAATTAGGCTGACCATTGGTTAGGATGATCTGTGGGGTTGCCCAGATGGCTAGGCCCTTCACTGTAGTTATTAACCCCTTTCAGCAGTCCCCCTTTCACTGAAGGGGGGACTGCTGAAAGGGGTTAATAACTACTGTGAAGGCCCCCCTGATGGCAATGGGGGCGTGGCTTCATGTGGGCTCGTGCCCCGGATGTCTTCAGACCCTAGCAACACCCCTGGCTGACACCCTCTCAACTCTGTCCGAGGGGCTCTACTTGTATAAGACTTTAATAGAACAGGTTCTGTAGACATCTATGTGGAATCAGCTGGCGATGGTGTAAAAGGTGTGCGCTTTTTCTTGGCACTAACATCGACCTGTAAGGCTGAGTTCATACTTGAGTTATTTGGTCAGTTTTGGCCCCGTGACTGCCCAAATAAGTGAAGTGCGCAGTGATTCTAAGAGCGACACCTGTCATCTGTATGTCATACAGACTCTCAGTATTATTTCTCTACCAAAGCAGACTCCCTATGCGTGTTACAGCAAGGCACAGTGTTCTACACCACAATAAAGCCTTTCAGAAGCAGGAAAATAGCTGTTTTTTAACATAAATTCGGCGCAAATAAATATAAAGATCAAACCAAATTTTCCCGAAAAATTTGGCGAACCTGCAAATCAAATTCTTGAAAAATTCGCTCATCTCTAATATCTACCGAATAAGGTATAACTCTTTAGTAAGTGGCAGATAGCTGAACATGGGAAAACAAACAATAGCTCTTTTGTAATCCAAGCTGAAGATTCATGAGGAAATTACTGACGGTGGGGGGGACTTGGATTGCAATGTTGGATAATTGTAGTTCAGCTTCTCGTTGGTAAAACAGAAAATAATTAATGTCAGTCAAATGTATGGCACAGTCAGAATGTAATATTTCCCGACAAAGGGAAGAGCCTTTACTATTAGTATCCATGCCTGAGTGAAGACTGGAAAAAGACCCAAATCAAACGTACACTAAATAATTTTACCATTATCAGGTAATGTGTGTTAATTGCTCAGTTTATATAGTCTGAATGACATACCATTAGAGACTGCGTATGCATTGTAACTAGAGCATTAATAAATTTAAAATGTGCCTATTACGATGACAGCTTTGGAGGTGCAAAGGAATAACAGTTATCACTTGGCAGTAGCAGATCTCACCCCATCTGCCGAGACTTTGCATACATTTTCAGCTTCCTGAGCAATGATTAAGGCTGTCAGAACCTCTTTAACCTTCTAACTGCTGGTCCCAACTGGCCTTAATTAAAGACTAATGAATTCAGAAGATACAGGCCGTGAGGAAAACTGCCTTGACAGTTTGTGTACAAATTAAGCACCAATTACTTCATGCATCTTTTACGTGGCTGATAGAAGTCCCTGTTATTATTATAAAATATGGCCCTTTCTGCTGAATTTTTTTTATTTTTTTTTGCAAGTCGTCCTAATATCTTCCCAGTTGGCATTCTTGGTGGTTGCGGGGGTAGATATTAGAGGGGATTCTTATCCCCGAGGATCCGCTGTTTATAGTGTTTTCTTAATAATAAGTTAAGATGCGGCAGGAAAGTCACGTCGCTGACAACTGTTGATAGAACGGGCAGATGTGTTCCCGTGCTGTCCCTTTAGAGGATCCTATGTACTGTAGGAACATTTCCAATGTCTACGAGGAGATATAACAAGTTGTTTCTTTTCTTACAAAGATATGTTTTCTCTCAGGCGATGGTTCCATTATGTTACTTCGAGATGGAACATGAGACTTGCAAGTTTTATGGCCGTTAACTCCAAATACGTCACTTGCCTTAAAATAAATGGGATTAATTAGACTGTGCGAGGTATTAAAATAGGCCCTTCAGGGTGACATCGCCCCATGGAGTATGACAAAGGACCATTATACCTAACTGGCAATGTTTCATTTGCAGTACCTAGAAGTGAAGGAATAATTTTCAGACTCATATTAGATAATCATAAGATCTGGAACTGGGACCAATCTCCAGGGTCATGGCTGGGGGGACTGCATGTGCCCTAGGTGGTCAGTGTCACTCTATCTTGCCCAAGGTATATAATTGCACTTCAGCAAGCCCTGGGTGAAGGAAAGTCCATGTCAATAATTCCCTTAAAGCACACAATCATAATCACTGTCAGTGGAGTATGGCACTAGATTGGCAAATGATTGGCATGGGTGGTGTCACATAGAGTCCCTCAATGGCTCTGCATTTCAGAGTTGCGGTCACTTTGTAGGATGCCTCCATAGTACATCATATATTCTCCCCTAGAAGAAATGCTTCTTGGAGGTACAATAGGTTCCTATAGACTTCAATGAGTACATATTAAGACTCTGTACAACTCAGAGGTATTATGGAGCTGTAATATGATCAGGTGCATAAGCCCTTAGGCTGCTCTCGGACACAGTTGCATGTTAGGATCTAATTACGCCATGTGGTTCCCATGTGGTTTTGCTGGATAGAACTTAGTAGTCCATATAACTCTATAGTCCTCCAAGTTACTAGAACAGTTATATAGGGCTGCAATATGTCCATCTACAGAAACCCTAAACTAATGCTGGTCATATAAACCTTCAATATCTTTTTGCCAAAATCTAATTTGGCTGACATCTGTCCCATCCAACCTCCCATACACATGTATGCTGGGCCTCAGATGGAAACCCATGTGTGCTGAATGAGGTGACTTATCTTTCCTGAGAACAAAAGGATTGAGCATGTCAAATCCGACATGCCCAATCCAAACAGTTGGTGCTGGGAGAAGAGTCAGTCAGCCCGTAGACACATCAGGTAGACGTGGTTAGCCAGGTGGTTACAGCGGCACTGGAAGCAGAATAGGAAAAACCAACAATATGCAGAGCTAGTGATGATGACCCACTCATACAAGTGCATGGTAAAATTATGGATAATGCGATTCATTGAATTTCGTGAATGCTTATGTCGGCACGTAGAAATTAACAGTTCAGGAGCAACAGCACAAATCAAGTCTTATTTCACCCACAAATCAATTGCAAGTGCTAAAAATATGTAAAATATAGACACATTTTGATTTTGGCACAAAGATGGACATTACTTCTGATAGGAATCACTTTAGGGGGATTAAATATAATATAAATTGTCCATACAGTACAGAATCCAATTTAAACTGCTCGTTCACCCACAAAGCTCTCCAGCGTGCTGCACCCACCTACATCTCCTCCCTCGTCTCTGTTTACCACCCTTCCAGTGCTCTTTGCTCTGTAAAGGATTTACGACTGACATCCACTGTAATCCGAACTTCTCACTCCCAGCTTCAAGACTTCTCCTGAGCTGCACCAGTTCTCTGGAATGCTGTACCCCAAGAATTTAGGTTACATCTCAATATATACACTTTTAGGAGCTCCCTAAAAACACACGTTTTTAGTTTGGCCTATCACATCCCCTGATCTAACTCTTCTCCATATATAGACAATTTATCATCATTTCCTGAACCTGATCCTCCACCAAACTCTCCACCGCACCCATGCACCGAGAAGCACTACAGATATTGGCTGGTGACTGGCTCATATATCCCTTATCTTCCCAAAATGGCTGGACCATTGCACAAAACAAGCACTTTTACCTTTTGAATCACCCTTCTGTCCTCATAGATTGTAAGCTCTTGCGAGCAGGGTTGTCATTCCTCTTGTAATTAATGGCTTGTCTGTTGCTATGTTATTTATGATGACTGTTTGTACATGAACTCCCTGAGCGTGAAGCGTTGCGGAATATGTTGGCGTTATATAAATAAAGATTATTATTATAAATTAATATGAATGAAAACAGATATAAGGAAGGAGAAAAATTCAAGTGTTACAGGTCTGGATTTCACTTATAGCAGGCGCCATTCCCAGATAATGACAATGTCTCCTAGTGCTCAGATACCCCCAGAAATTAAAGTATGGGTGAAATGAGGACACAAACCAAATGATAATGGCAAACCGATGACAACATAAACGGATGAAGAAGATAGCAGACAATGGAGCAGATGGAAGATGATGTCAGTATACCGATGGGCAACACATGAACAACGGTGAACAGAAATAAATGACGATGAGAAACCGACCCTAATCTGCAATATCCTACAGAGATGAACAAATTAATAAAAATTCAACTTCAGCGTCATTGGGCCCAAATCAATTCTACCCGAGTTGAAAATGCTCCAATTGGTCTGAACATTTGTGTATTACTCTGAGGTCTCCTAGGACTCATATTTTTCCCTCTAGTCATACACTTTTTTTTTCTAACCCAGCCAGACAACAAGAAGGATCTAGGACTCAAAGGCAAATCAAAAACCAAGCTCAAGGGCCCAAGACTCCTGAGGACAGTGATTGGCACTCGATCTAAAGGGGTTGGTGAAGATACGTTTATTATTAAAAAATCCGCTCTACAACCGCTCCGCATTCTTTAAAAGGGCTGTCTTGAGAGACAAGAGGGCTGTCAGCTCACTGAAGGATCAGATTACAAGCTGGCCATTGAAGACTATGCAGGGGAGAGGAGAGGGGAGGGAGGGGCTACAGTGATAGAGACAGAGACACACATGCTGCCCATAGAGGTCTATGAAATAGGCAGGAAGATTGAACTGCTAGAGCCAGAAAAAGGCATTCAAGTTTTTACATTCACCTGCACTATTGTATTTATTCATGCAAAGTTTGTTGAAATGTCAGACGGTTATAGATATTCAGGACTTAGGCTACTTTCACACTTGCGTTGTTAATTCCAGTATTAAGATTCATCAGAGGATCACAATGCTGGAGTTAAACGGATCTATTTTGATTATGCACATCATGATGCATCTGTTCCGTTAGAATGTGGTTATGTGAAATCAAAACGGAAAAAAATGGATCCGTCACTAAATACATTGAAAGTCAATGGGTGATGGTCTGGAATTATAGGCTCCTAACAAAAACGAATCCGTCATCACTGACTTACATTGTTTTTAGTGCTGAATCCATTTGTTTCCGTTTTTATGAAAAGACACAAAACTGCAGCTTGCAGCGGTTTTGGCGTCTGGTCACAAAATGGAATGCTGCTGGAACAGAAGACATCCTGATGCATCCTGAACGGATCTCTTTCTATTCAGAATGCCTGAAGTCTAAACGGAAATGTTTTTTTCCAGTATTGAGAACTTCTGCTGGATCTTAACCTGTAGAGGACCCGCGCAGTACATGTACAGTGCAGATGTCAGAGACTTAAGGACCAGCGCCGTACATGTACGGCACGGTGATCGGGCGGGTGCAGTCACTGATAGCCGGACCCCTGCTGCATGAGATCTAGCCCCCTGGATCTCACAGGCAAGCAGGCTGTAAGTGTATTACACTGGTAATACACTTACAGCCAATGCTTTACAATACAGAAGTATTGTAAAGGGGATCAGACCCCCAAAAGTTGAAGTCCCAGAGTGGGACAAAAAATAAAGTTAATAAAAAAAGTGGAAAAAAAAGTTCAAAAAACAAAATAAAAGTTTCAAGTAAAAAAAAAGCATCCTCTTCCCAAAATAAAGTAAACATTTTTTGTAAAAAATAGGGAAAAAAAGAAAAGTAGACACATTAGGTATCGCCACGTCCGCATCGACTGGCTCTATAAATATATCACATGACATAACCCCTCAAATGAACACAGTAAAAAAATAAAAACGGTTTACGTTTACATTTTTGTTTCCGTGTGTCTTCCTTTAAAAGTAAAAAAAAAATCTAAGACAGGTTTGCCATGCAAATGATTGGAAAAAAACGGACGCGGACGCGGATGACAATCTTGTGTGCCTCCATGTTTTTTAGCGGTCCCATTGACTTGAATGGGTCCGCCAACCGTTTTCTGCGAAAATAATACGACAGGTTATATTTTTGAAAGACAATGGGTCCGCAGAAAATCACGAAAAACGGAACAACGGACACGGAATAAAACCACGGTTGTGTGCATGAGGCCAAAGTGTAATAGCAAGTGATCAAAAAGTCATATGCACCCCAAAATAGTGCCAATCAAACCATCATCTTATCTCACAAAAATGATACCCTACATAAGACAATCGCTCAAAAACTGAAAAAGCTATGGTTCTCAGAATATGGAGACACTAAAACATGATTTTTTTTGTTTCAAAAATGATATTTTTGTGTAAAACTTAAATAAATAAATAAAGTACACATATTAGGTATTACCAAATCCGTAACAACCCGCTCTATTAAAATATCACATGACCTAACCCCTCAGGTGAACACCGTAAAAAATAAATAAAAAAAAATGGTGTCAAAAGCCATTTTGTGTCACCTTACATCACAAAAAGTGTAATAGCAAGCGATCAAAAAGTCATATGCACCCCAAAATAGTACCAATCTAACCGTCACCTCATCCCACAAAAAAATTATATGCTACCTAAGACAATCGCTCAAAACTTAAAAAAAACTATGGCTCTCAGAATATGGAGACACTAAAACATTTTTTTTTGTTTCAAAAATGATATTATTGTGTAAAACTTAAATAAAAAAGTATACATATTAGGTATTGCCACGTCCATAACGACCGATATCAAAATATCACATGACATAACCCCTCAGGTGAACACCGTCAAAAAATTAAAATAAAAACTGTGCTAAAAAAACATTTTATTTGTCCCTTTACATCACTAAAAGTGACACCAAGCGATCAAAAAGGCATATGGCCCCCAAAATAGTACCAATCTAACCGTCACCTCATACCACAAAAAATTAGCCCCTACCTAAGACAATTGGCCAAAAAATTAAAAAAAATTATGGCTCTCAGACTATGGAGACACTAAAACATAATTTTTTTTGTTTAAAAAATGATATCATTGTGTAAGGCTACTTTCACACTTGCGGCAGAGAGATCCGGCAAGCAGTTCCATCGCCGGAACTGCCTGCCGCATCCGGCAAAACGTATGCCAATTGATGGCATTAGTAAGACTGATCAGGATCATGATCAGTCTTAAAAATGCCTGATCAGTCAAAAAAATGCATTGAAATGCCGGATCCGTCTTTCTGGTGTCATACGGCAAAATGGATCCGGCATTTACTTTTTTCTCCTTTTTTTGGTGTGCGCATGCGCAGACCGGAAGGATGGATCTGGCATTCCGGTATTTTGAATGCCGGATCCGGCACTAATACATTCCTATGGAAAAAATGCCGGATCCGGCATTCAGGCAAGTCTTCAGTTTTTTTTGCCGGAGATAAAACCGTAGCATGCTATGGTTTTCTCTTTTGCCTGATCAGTCAAAATGACTGAACTGAAGACACCCTGATGCATCCTGAACCGATTACTCACCATTCAGAATGCATGGGGATATGCCTGATCAGTTATTTTCCGGTATAGAGCCCCTGTGACGGAACTCTATGCCGGAAAAGAAAAACGCTAGTGTGAAAGTACCCTAAAACTTACATAAATAAAAAAACTTAGACATATTAGGAATCTCCGCGTCCGTAAGAACCTGCTCTATAAAAAAAATCACATGACCTAACCCCTCAGATGAACACCGTAAAAAAAAAACTGTGTCAAAAAAGCCATTTTTTGTCACCTTACATCACAAAAATTGTAATAGCAAGTGATAAAAAAAAGTTATATGCTCCCCAAAATAGTGCCATTTAAACCATCATCTCATCCCGCAAAAATGATACCCTACCTAAGACAATCGCCCAAAAACGGAAAAAAACTATGGCTTTCAGATTATGGAGACACTAAAACATAATTTTAGTTTAAAAAATGATGTCATTGTCTAAAACTTACATAAATAAATAAAATTGACATATTAGGTATCACCACGTCCGTAAGAACCTGCTCTATTAAAATATGACCTGACCTAATCCCTCAGATGAACACCGTAAAAAATAAAAAAATAAAAACGGTGTCATTTTTTGTCACCTTATATCACAAAAAGTGTAATAGCAAGCAATCCAAAAGTCATATGCACCCTAAAATAACCGTCATACCGAAAAAATTTGTCCCTACACAAGACAGTCGCCCAAAAAATTAAAAATAAACTACTGCTTTCAGAATGTGGAGATATTAAAAAATATTTTTTTTTTTCAAAAATGCTTTAGTATGTAAAACTGAAACAAACAAAATAAATAGTCATATTTGGTATTGTCGCGTCCGTAACAACCTGCTCTATAAAAATACCACATGATACCACAGATAAACATTGAAATGACAAAAAATAAAAACAGTGCCAAAATAGCTCTTTTTTGTTACCTTGCCTCACAAAAAGTGTAATATAGAGCAACCAAAAATTATATGTACCCTAAAATAGTACCAACAAAACTGCCACCTTATCTCGTAGTTTCCAAAATGGGGTCACTTTTTGGAGTTTCTACTCTAGGAGTGCATCAGGGGGTCTTCAAATGTGACATGGCAGTTTAAAATTATCCCAGTGAAATCTGCTTTCTAAAAACCATATGGCGTTCCTTTCCTTCTGTGCAATTCTGCGCGCCCGTACAGCAGTTTACGACCACATATGGGGTGTTTCTGTAAACTACAGAATCAGGGCCATAAATATTGAGTTTTGTTTGGCTGTTAATCCTTGCTTTGTAACTGGAAAAAATTGATTAAAATGGCAAATCTGACAAAAAAGTGAAATTCTGAAATTTCATCTCCATTTTCCATTAATTCTTGTGGAACACCTAAAGGGTTAACAACGTTTTTAAAATTAGTTTTGTATACCTTGAGGGGTGTAGTTTCTAAAATGGGGTAACTTTTTGGGATTTTCTACTCTAGGGGTGCATCAAAATTGTATGAGCATATACAGTGGCACCCCTCTTCACTCTCCCAGATTTACGCGTTTTGAACTATACGGTTCTTAGTCATAATCCAATGTGTCCATTTCACTATGGGTTTATGTAGGCTGAGCTCATACAATTTTGGTGTAATAAAGACCGGGACCTACAAAACTTTACCACGAGTGCTAGAGCCTCTATTTTTCTACAATACAACAGCACTCTGCAAGCACAAATAACAAAGTAAATTCAATAGTGCCATACTCACTATCCGCCAACGACAAGGCGATCTCTTTACGGCAGTAACCTACACTAAATACTAGGGCAGGTATGTAAGATCCACATGCATGCTGAGCTCCTAACTAACCTGTCTGTCCCATAGGTTGATTTTAATTAGTGCAAGCTCTTCCTGAATTTATTGGAGGCCAGTATGGCACCAGAGGAGGTAGTATTTAGCTTAGGTTCCTGTCCTAAAGAGATCGCCTTGTCGTTGGCGGATAGGCGCAAATAATTTGTACAAAATGTATTTGCCAAGAATCTCACATTTATGAGCTTAGCAATAACACTAGTATATTTTCTGTAGTCAGTATGGCACTATTGTATTTACATTGTTTTTTGTGTTTGCAGAGCGCTGTTGCATTGGGTTTGTTTTTGCAAAAATGTATAGCTCTCAGCTATAGAAGTCCCATAGCAGTAAATGGAGCTGCACATGCTCCTCCATGCAGAGTAGCCTGAGATAGGATCAAGTCCCAGAAGTGGGGCACACCCACACCAATATTTAGTGGAAATGTCATGAATGTTCAGATGGGTATACCTCTTTAAGGTTTAGGGACATTATTGGAAAAGGGCGTCTCCTTTTGAGTGATTCTCGCTCTGGTGGACCTTTTCTGTCCAGATATTACATGATCCACTATTCCTTTGAATGGCGGGCATGTAATACTATATTTACATAAAAATGTATAGTCAGCTGATCTGTCGCTCACTAATTATCATGTTGATGCAAATATCTATTTGTTTGGAATTTTGAGAATGATGGATGAATGTGAATTAGAATCTGCACATTCAAAAAAACATGGCTGTAAAATTTGACCTACATCTCAACCATGGAAGGTAGTGGGAATGGGAAGGAAGGTGGGGGTGGATATGTATAAATATTTTTAGTTCTTCATTTCTTAATTTTTATTTTGCATGTTTTAGGGACAAACAGAGGAGAGCTGAAGTCATTTGCGTGCGTTGCTCACAGATTTAAATGCTGGACTCCCGGGACTTGTGTGGGATCTACAGCAGCTGAGCACATTACTTACATTTACATCTGTGGACGCAGCTTTTAACCTCGTACTTCATTGTTTCCTTACAAGTGTAACATTTTATACAGCAGGAATGAAGAGATAATCAGTCGTAAATGCATATTCCTTAGTGTATATTTTTTAACATTTGTCATTTGCAGAATTCGGAGGTCTAAAAATGCTTCTCACAACACAATTATGGTATCTACTCGACCCCGATGCTGTGAGGAAAGCATGTTTTATTCTTCAAGGTCTTCCTTTATTTAAAATAAAATATTCTTGTTCATTCTTTTCTTGCCTTTTATTATGACCTTTAATGCAAGCTTGTCTATATGCAGTGTTTAAGAGGAAATCTTATATTTGCATCTTGACAGGAATCGATAACCAGTTTTATGCTGCCCCATTTGAGGGCATTGTAAACTGGTGACAGAGACCCTGATTAGGTCACTTAATTATATTGACCCAGTTGTTTTCTTAAAATCACTACTGAGGAGCTCTAGCAAAAGCCAGGTGTGGAAATCTGGTAAATATAGGGCAGTAGCCCAGGAGTCCCGATAATCACGAAATTAAAATGAAAAGAGCTGTGACCGTAGTTATCTGATGCTTGGGGATATGTTACCAATGACTGGCTGCACCGGCACAACTGACCTTCATCCATGCCATAAGTTTACAAGCAGGGACTGAAGAGCAATAAGGGAAACAGGCAAGAATGTTCCTCTCAACATGTCCTGCTGGGTGGGGGAGTAATTAAAAAAACAATCGAAGATGGCCAGCACCTTTTATGTATTTGTTTCTTCATTGTTGATTTTTTCCTATTGATCTCTGCTCTCCAAATATATCATAACTAGAGATGAGCGAATCGCTTATAATTCTCATTATTATTATGAATCAGTGGACCTATTTATTTCGGGCACAAATCGATTCTACCTGATTTGAAAGTGCTCTAATTGGCCTGAAATTTATGGATGACACCCTGAGGTCTCCTAGGACCTAGGAATTTTTTTCTCCCGAGTCCCTCACTTTTTCAAAATGTTTCTATTAATTTTTTTTATCTCTACAAAATAAATCGATTTACATAAAATTTGGATCCACCACAAATTTTTACAAAATTCTGGTCGCATCTGATTCACTTCAAATCTATTCGCTCATCTCCACAAAACATAATCCGAACAGTAAAGTTATCAAGTCTTATAATTTATTTGTTCTTTATAAAAGTGTCACACATTCTACTAACTTCAAATGAATACCCAATAAGACCTTCATCTAACAACCAGAGTAAAGAGAGTCTCTCACTTTGGAGGACCCATCACCACCATACATTACATAGACAATCCATTCATTTCAATGGGCACTGGGAACTACTTCATTCCTCCTGTGGAGGCGCCATGTAGGAATTGAATAATTGCTTCCAAAATTCCACTGTGTTTGCAGAGGATGGTTGATGCTTCTAGTGGTGGAGAATGCTTCTAACAAACGTGATTGTCCAAATAGAAACACCCTTTTAAAAGGACTTTTCAAGTTGGTCAAAAAGATTGTCTATGTACATGGGAAAGTGGCAGTGGGAAGATAAATGTTGTCACAGATATAACTTACCAATTTATTCCCCTGATTCTCCAATAATACCTTTAGTCTCTTTTTACTTGACTATAGCGATGATGTGTCCGTATACTCATGTAACTGCTGCAACCAATCACTGGCAAGGAGGACCAAAACCGCGACACCTGAACAGTGGGGGAATAAATGAATACGTAATGCTTCTTTTATTAAATTATCATATTTACCATCCTAGGGCAATGTTTTGCTAAACTCCTAAATCCCCTTTAATGTTTATATATTACTATCTCTATTGTGTTGTTTTATTACGGAGACCCCCCACAATGCTGAAAATGTCATTTATAAATTACACACTGCTCATTACAATCATTGGCGTATAGATAACTATATTATTTTCCAGTAATTTTTTTTTCTCTTCTTCTTCTCCACAGTATTATTTCTGGAAATAAATTGGCCCCAGAGTACATAAACATTTAATTAAAATTTCATTCACTCCCTTCATTGCCAAAAGTGTCAAGAATGTAAGCAGCATTAAGTAGCAATGGATCTGTAAATTCTACATTTCTCACTAGCATCAAAAAAATGATTTAAATGCCAGTTAAGTTTTCCCGGCTGTGTCTGTAAACCACGATGCTAATTAGAGCCTTCTGAGATGGTCGGGATTACAATGTCTGAATCCATAGGAGGCTCCTTTTTACTATTCATCTTCTTAAACATGTATTTAATGATAGAATTGTTTTTAGCCACAGGAACAAATGGCCACTAAAAAGGCTGGGTCAGTTCCTCTAAAACAAGCAATCAGTAACATTATTCAGATGACAATTAAAACCTGATGATAAAATCTTTAAAAGAGCTACAGGCTGATACCAGAATTCATTGCTTCTTGGTGAAAAAGTTGCATAGGACACACAGTTCATGAGATAAAAAAAAAACGATAGGTCCATCAAGTCCAACCTTTTGATGTTTCTACAATAAAGTTTCTACATTTTATTTTTCCTTTTTGTGAGCGCTGATACCGGGCGTGTGGATCCTATCTTTAAGTGTCAAGGGTGCAGCCCTATATGCACAACATGGTGAGCTTTTTTTTATTGATTTGTTATCATCATATTCTGTTGATCCATAGGAAGACATGAAACCCTATGACAGTGATGTCGAACCTTTTAGAGGCCAAGTGCCCAAACTGCAACTCAAAACCCACTTATTTATCGTAAAGTGCCAACACGGCAATTTAACCTGAGTACTATAGTTCAATATAGTATATATTCCATGTACTTTATCATTTAGCTATTAAAGCCTGCCTACAGTCAGTGCGCGGCCTGTGCTGTTCATAGTGCGCTCTGCGCTGATGAATGGCAGGAAAAGTCTAAGGCATATTGGTACACCATAGACTTTTTTCACAGTGCGGGTGCCCACAGAGAGGGCTCTGAGTGCCGCCTGTGGCACCCGTGCCATAGGTTCGCCATCACTGCCCTATGAGATGGTCGCTATTTACCCCTTATTACTTCCCGTTTCCAAAATAAACTTCTAGATCACCGCCCAATCTCCAAAAATCTTATACCAAAAACTTGTCAAATTATTACTTTCAAGAAGGTCCATCCAGGCCCTGCTTGAACTTGAATCAACCATCACTACATCTTGTGACAGAGAGTCCATAAACTCAGCGCTCTCGCAGTAAACAATCTTTGTCTATGTTGACTGAGAAAACTTCTTTCCTCTAGGCGTAGAGGATTTCCTCTTGTCATGATTAAAACACTTGGTGTAAAAATTTGATTTATGTACTGTCTTTCCATATAATTGTGTATTATATTAGATCTCCCCTAATCCATTTTTCCAAATGGAATAACCCCAAGTCCTGCAATCCACTCAGTCTCCTAATTGCCTTGGTCGCCATCCTCTACACCCACTCTAGTTCAGCTATGTCCTTCTTATACATAAGAGAAGGAGGAACCAGGAGTGGATAGAGAAGGGTAACTAATTGGGTATGAACTGGGCTGTGACCTTTTGGGTCTGTGGCCTGACTGATGGGCTCTGCCCTGGAATCTGGTCTGAGGTCTGAATTGTGAGGTCTTGTATCGGGTCTGTATTATGAAGTCTTAAGTGTCACGAGGGTGTCAAGAGCCACGCCTGACTCCGTTGTACCCGGGGTCAGGAGGTCGCAGCGGTTGGCTGCACGCTCTATGTCAGATAGGGAAGTTTCCTTATTGTAGCTTTCTGGGTTTGCTTTACAAACCCTTTTGGCTCACTCAGGGATCCGTAGCTCCTTCTCTCAGCTGTTCCTTGTCCAGCACTCCCAATCCTCCTTATATTCCCCTCTCACACTTCTCTGGTTGCCAGATATAGAGCTTCCTGCCTGGACATCTATTCTGACCCACTGGAGCTGTGTTGCTGCGTTCTCTGAGTGTTGCCTTAGAACGCTACCCTCCGGATCCCTGTTGGACCTTTGTGGACAATTGTTGCCGTCCACCTGGGTGTTTGTGTTTGTCTGTGTTTGTCTGTCCTCTCCCTGGTGTTTCCCTCTTAGTGCAGTGGTGAGGACTAGCGATCCCACCGGCCCGTTCATTATCTAGGGCTCATTTCAGGGAAAGCCAGGGTTTAGGCACGTGATCGCCGCATGGGTGAGGAACCCGTCTAGGGACGACAGGGCAGGCAGGTACCAGCTGCAAGGTGAGTTAGGGGTCACCACCTTTCCCTCTCCCTTGTGCAGGGCTTTCCCTGTTTTCCTCCCTGTGTGTGTTGCCGGTCATTACATTATATCTGGCCCTTATTTTTGTGTAGGTAAAAAAATATAAAAAAAAATAAATATTTTTTACCTACTTAGAATCCAGTATGGATCCAATTGCTGCTCTGTCCGAACAATTTCATGGCCTGTCTTTGGAGGTGGCAGGATTGAAGGCGTCGGTCCTCCAGCAACAGCAGCAATTACAACAGACCGCAAGCCCAGCGGTTGCTACTGGTAACCAGGTTGTTGCGGAACCCAAGGTCCCTCTCCCTGACAGATTTTCTGGGGGAGGGGACAAGTTTTTGACGTTCCGTGAGGCCTGTAAACTATACTTTAAACTGCGTCCTTACTCCTCTGGTAATGAAGAACAGCGGGTGGGTGTTGTTATTTCTCTGCTGCAGGGGGACCCGCAGTCCTGGGCGTTCTCTTTACCTACTGATTCCCAGGCTCTTCGGTCAGTGGATGAGTTTTTCGGGGCCTTGGGTCTCATATATGACGACCCTGACCGAGTCGCACTGGCTGAATCAAAATTACGGAGACTCCTACAAGGAGAGCGGCCGGTAGAGGAGTATTGCTCTGACTTCCGTAGGTGGGCTACGGATACCCAATGGAACGACCCGGCTCTCAGGAGTCAGTTCTGCTCTGGGTTATCCGAAAGGGTTAAGGATGCGCTTGCATTGTATGAGACCCCCTTTTCCCTTGATGCAGTTATGTCCCTTTCTATCCGTATAGATAGACGCCTTAGGGACAGGTTGAAAAAACCGGAGCCATTGATAACCCCTCCCAAGCAGCAGTTAGCCTGTACGGACATAGACGAGCCTATGCAGCTAGGAGGAACTACTCGTCAGGTCCGTCCTCCTGAGGTTCGCCGTAGGCGTGGGGCTTGTTTTTTTTGTGGGGAGAGGGGTCATTTCATTAACGTCTGTCCTTCTTTCCTCAGAAACAAAAAAAACGTCGGAAAACTACTAACCCCAGGCTGTGTGGAGGATGTCAGCCGGGGGGTATACGTTTCCTCCATACGTACATCGCAATTTGTGTTGCCAGTGGTTATTGTTTTTGGTGATAAGACAGAGACTGTTTCTTTCTTTCTAGACAGTGGAGCAGGGGTAAATTTGATAGATGCCCATTTTGCCCGCACTTTGGGTTTGTCTCTCTGTACGTTACAGAGACCTATTCCCATATTTGCTATAGATTCTGCTCCTCTGTCTCAGAGAAACCTCACCCACATCGTTCATAATTTACACCTTCGGGTAGGGGACCACCATAACGAGATGCTTTCATGTTATGTTCTGGAGGGGCTTCCCACTCCGGTGGTGCTGGGCCTACCCTGGTTGGTAGCGCACAATCCAGTGGTGGATTGGCAGGCCAGGGAGATATTGGAGTGGAGTGAGCCGTGCAGAGAAAATTGCTTAAATAGCAATTGCTTAGTCGCCTCCATAACTACCCTACCTACATTTGTTTCGGACTTTGAGGACGTTTTTTCTGAAAAGGGTTGTCAGAAGTTACCACCTCATCGTCCTTATGATTGCCCGGTTAACCTCATTCCCGGCGCAAAATTACCCAAGACCAGGTTATATAATCTTTCAGGTCCAGAGAGACAAGCCATGAAGGATTATATCTCCGAGAGTTTGGCTAAGGGACACATCAGACCCTCTTCTTCACCCGTGGCTGCAGGGTTTTTCTTTGTTAAAAAGAAAGATGGGGGCCTGCGTCCTTGCCTAGATTTTCGTGAATTAAATCGGATAACCATCCGAGACCCATACCCTCTTCCTCTCATTCCTGACCTGTTTAACCAGATTGCGGGTGCTAGGTGGTTCTCCAAACTCGATCTTAGGGGGGCCTACAATCTGATTCGTATCAAGGAGGGGGATGAGTGGAAGACAGCTTTTAACACCCCTGAGGGGCATTATGAAAATCTAGTTATGCCTTTCGGCCTGACCAATGCTCCTGCCGTCTTTCAACATTTCGTTAATGACATTTTTAGTCATCTAATCGGCAGGTTTGTGGTAATATACCTAGATGATATCTTAATTTATTCGTCTGATCTGAAAACACATGAGGAGCATGTCAGACAAGTACTACAGGTCCTACGGACGAATGAATTATATGCTAAAATTGAAAAATGTGTTTTTGCCGTTCAGGAGATACAATTCCTAGGTTATTATTTATCTGCGTCAGGTTTCCGTATGGATCCTAGGAAGGTCCAGGCAATTTTGGATTGGGATCTTCCTGAGAACCTCAAAGCACTACAACGGTTCTTGGGCTTTGCGAATTTCTATAGGAAATTCATTAAAAATTATTCGGTGATCGTAAAACCCCTTACTGACATGACTAGGAAGGGGACTGATTTTTCTAAATGGTCTGACGCCGCTAAAGTTGCTTTTTCCTCTCTAAAAGAGAGGTTTACCTCAGCACCTGTACTAGTCCAACCTGATGTCTCTCAGCCTTTTATTGTTGAAGTCGATGCATCAGAGGTGGGAGTGGGGGCTGTGCTGTCTCAGGGTCCGTCTCCTGGCAAATGGCGTCCTTGTGCTTTCTTTTCTAAAAAACTATCTGCAGCGGAACAGAACTACGATATTGGCAATAGGGAACTGTTAGCTATTAAACTTGCGTTTGAGGAGTGGCGTCACTTCTTAGAGGGGGCAGTCCACCCCGTCACTGTGTTTACGGACCACAAAAATCTGCTGTACCTCGAATCAGCTAAGCGTCTCACCCCTAGACAGGCTAGGTGGTCGCTATTTTTTACCAGGTTTAACTTTGTGATTACCTATCGTCCTGGGGTAAAGAATACCAAGGCTGATGCACTATCTCGTTGTTTCCCTGGAGGGGGTAATGTGAGTGATCCGGTACCCATTCTACAAAGAGGAGTAGTTGTCTCTGCGGTACACTCTGCCTTGGAGGGGAAGGTGTTAGAGGCCCAGGGGGACGCCCCGGTCTCTTGCCCTTCAGAGAAGTTGTTTGTACCGTTGAACCTACGTCTCGAATTATTAAAGGAACATCATAATTCGGCACTTGCTGGGCACCCGGGTAGTAAAGCAACCTTAGAGCTATTGTCTCGTCGTTTTTGGTGGCCAAGGTTGCGTCAGGATGTATTGGATTTTGTGTCTTCTTGTTCTACCTGTGCGCGCGCAAAAGTTTCACATACACGTCCTGCAGGGTCTCTATTACCACTCGTCATTCCCAATAGACCATGGACACATCTGTCTATGGATTTTATCACTGACTTACCTTTGTCTGCGGGTAAAACAGTGATTTTGGTAGTAGTGGACAGGTTTAGCAAAATGGCACACTTTATTGCGTTACCCGCACTACCTAATGCTAAAACTCTTGCTCAGGTATTCGTCAGTGAGATCGTGAAGCTTCACGGGGTCCCCTCCGATGTTGTTTCGGATCGGGGAACCCAGTTTATTTCTAAATTTTGGAAAGCTTTTTCTTCCCGTTTAGGGGTTCACTTGTCCTTTTCCTCAGCTTTCCATCCTCAGTCGAATGGACAGACTGAGCGTACCAACCAAAACCTGGAGACATATCTAAGATGTTTTGTGTCTGAAAACCAAGAGTTGTGGTCGTCATATTTACCGTTAGCTGAGTTTGCCATAAATAATCGCCGTCAGGAATCCACTGGCAAGTCACCTTTTCTTGGTGCATATGGTTTTCATCCCCAATTCTGTACTTTCAAAGAGGGGGGGTCTTCTGGGGTTCCCGAAGAGGAACGGTTTTCGTCATCTCTTTCATCAGTATGGCAGAAGGTGCAAGCTAACTTGAAAAATATGGGAGGTAAATACAAATGCATGGCTGATAAGAGACGGTCGCCAGGTCCGGACCTAGGAGTGAATGACTATGTGTGGCTGTCTACAAGGAATATCAAGTTGAAGGTTCCCTCTTGGAAACTGGGTCCTAGGTTTATTGGTCCGTACAAGATTGTAGCCATCATCAACCCCGTGGCTTTTCGCCTGGAGTTACCTCAGACTTTTAAAATCCATAATGTCTTTCATAAGTCGTTACTCAAAAAATATGTTCCACCTCTAGAACCGTCACCGCTGCCACCCCCTCCTGTTGTCGTGGATGGTAGTTTGGAATTTCAGATATCCAAAATTGTTAATTCTCGTCGGGTCCGCCGCTCTCTCCAATATCTGGTGCACTGGAGAGGTTACGGTCCCGAGGAAAGAATGTGGGTTCCTGCGTCTGAGGTAAACGCCGACAGGCTAGTCCGGATTTTTCATGCCTCTCATCCTGAGAGACCTGGTCCTGAGTGTCCGGAGGCCCCTCGTAGAGAGGGGGGTACTGTCACGAGGGTGTCAAGAGCCACGCCTGACTCCGTTGTACCCGGGGTCAGGAGGTCGCAGCGGTTGGCTGCACGCTCTATGTCAGATAGGGAAGTTTCCTTATTGTAGCTTTCTGGGTTTGCTTTACAAACCCTTTTGGCTCACTCAGGGATCCGTAGCTCCTTCTCTCAGCTGTTCCTTGTCCAGCACTCCCAATCCTCCTTATATTCCCCTCTCACACTTCTCTGGTTGCCAGATATAGAGCTTCCTGCCTGGACATCTATTCTGACCCACTGGAGCTGTGTTGCTGCGTTCTCTGAGTGTTGCCTTAGAACGCTACCCTCCGGATCCCTGTTGGACCTTTGTGGACAATTGTTGCCGTCCACCTGGGTGTTTGTGTTTGTCTGTGTTTGTCTGTCCTCTCCCTGGTGTTTCCCTCTTAGTGCAGTGGTGAGGACTAGCGATCCCACCGGCCCGTTCATTATCTAGGGCTCATTTCAGGGAAAGCCAGGGTTTAGGCACGTGATCGCCGCACGGGTGAGGAACCCGTCTAGGGACGACAGGGCAGGCAGGTACCAGCTGCAAGGTGAGTTAGGGGTCACCACCTTTCCCTCTCCCTTGTGCAGGGCTTTCCCTGTTTTCCTCCCTGTGTGTGTTGCCGGTCATTACATTAAGTCTCTCCCATCATCTGTTTATCCCCAGGACTGTGACGAGGGGACATCCTCTGCGTCTGGAGGAAAGAAGGTTTGTACACAAACATAAAAAAGGATTCTTTACGGTAAGAGCAGTGAGACTATGGAACTCTCTGCCTGAGGAGGTGGTGATGGTGAGTACAGTAAAAGAATTCAAGAGGGGCCTGGATGTATTTCTGGAGTGTAATAATATTACAGGCTATAGCTTCTAGAGAGAGGTCGTTGATCTAGGGAGTTATTCTGATGCTTGATTGGAGTCGGGAAGGAATTTTTTTCCCCTTAAGTGGGGAAAATTGGCTTCTACCTCACTTTTTTTTTTTTTTGCCTTCCTCTGGATCAATTTGCAGGATAACAGGTCGGACTGGATAGACAAATGTCTTTTTTCGGCCTTATATACTATGACTGAATACTGGAGTCTAATTTGGAGTCTGATTAATGGGGTTTGAACTAATGGCTCTTGTCTATCTTCTGAATATTGTGGTCTGGGGTATGGTCTGAGGTCTGAATATTAGGATCCGGTCTAAGGCCTGAATATTGGGTTATAAAATAACTTTGGGGTCTGGTCTACATTTGTCCAACCTTTGTAAAGACTGTAAATGCCATCTGAGATCAATTTTTTAGGTAATGCCCTCCCTGTATAAAGTTCTTGCTGTAAGGTCCTTATAGCAAAGACAACATACCGGGACAAAAACTCCTTTTGTCACCACATTGCCCAGTCCCTCTTCTGATATAAATACATTGAGCCAATAGGACTGCTATTGCAGTTGGGGTCCTAACAATGGTTACAATGGTAACACTGTTACCTTAGTACACCTAAACCCTGGTAGAGGCAGAACCTAATAGGGTGCCTTCAGATGTACAGGAAAACATATACGGAAATCATAAAAAGTTCAGTAGAGCAAAAAAAAAAAAATTTTCCTCTTTAAACCTACTTTATTATGTCAAAAATAAATCCCCAAATGGTGCCATTAAAAATACAACTCTTCCCACAAAAAACAACAGCAACCCTCATATGGCTATGTCAATGGAAAAGTTAAGGTTTTTGGATTGTAGTAGGAAAAAAAAGTTTAATCCTTAAATAACATTAATAACATTGCTGCACACAGGATCATCCACGTAAGATGCTTTCTATGTTGAGAAATGCTGTAACAATAGGAACAGATTAATATGAGGAAACATTCCACTGGAGTCAGTAAGATTTTCCCTTCACAAAATAGTTTCCTATTGCATTATATTGACCTATGTCTACATACAGACCACATGTTACCGTGTGCATTGTTGTTCTGATAACATGTGCTTTAGACAGTAATATGAACATGTATATAGCAGTTTTCATTCACGAGACAAACACAAAGCTCTTGAGGGAATACAAGCAATTGCAACAATATTCTTTCAGTCTATGAATGAAGAACTTCACAATGCTATTAATGTTCTTTTTAATTAGGTAACTGCCTTCACCAAGAATAGAAATTACTGCCGGATCCTTGTGACTTAACGTGTCACTGTAGTGTTTGACAGTAAAGAGGCCATCTAAGAGGGGTCAAGTTCTCCATGCAAAAGTAATGGGGTACAGTACCAGTACCTTTATTATTCTAAGATGTGGCTTATGGGTATGCTTGGATACAGCAACAGAAAGTGCTGCATACAAGATGGACACAAACCAGAGTGATTGGTTTACGGGTCAGAAGAGTCCAAATTTTAAAAAAGCATGAGGAAGATGTATATGAGTCAATCAACTACATGAGCATATTGTCACGGCTGAGGATGGGGGAAATCCTCAGCCGTGCGATGCCAGGTGTTGTAGTGGCTACTCGGCCATGAGCACAGGATAGGGAGCAGGTCACCCCCTCAACGCATCCCTAACCTGACCCTAACTCCTAACCAGCATGGGCCGACCTTTAAGGTAGGAGGACCCATGCGCAGGAACCTCGGAGCCCTATCTTACCCTCCGCAGATCCCTGCGCTAGGAGCTGGGTAGACGACCTACTTCTCCTTGGCACGGAGGAGCAGGAGTCTCAATGGCCAAGCTGTTGGGAAAAGGGGAACACTAACAGACTAATGGAAATGGCAGGCGAACTAAGCAGTTCTACCAACCTGCCACAGCCTTGCTGACTGGATCCCTCAAGAGACAGGAATCCAGAACCATTAGCTGCACCAAAACATAGAAAGCTCCCAACAGAAGAACATACAACCTCACCAACATAAAGACATCAACAAGAATAATAATTTTATGACCACAGGGGTGGCTCTCACAGGCAGGTCAAATACACAGGAGGCTGCTCCAGCTAGCAGGGCTGAAGCAACCTACTGAACCATGCAAAACACTCAGGCTATATAGGCCAAGAAGCCACACCCACAGTCAGACACACCCAGTGACATCACTCACACACTGGGAAGGGAGTTAACCCTTCCAGCACCACAGAAGGGAAAGTCACAGACAGGGGAAGTGTCCAACAGATCACACTGTGGCTGTTGCCGCTGGCAACGACATGGGTGGCAGCCGTCCAGAAAGACAGCCCGAAGGCCAGGACACTGCCACCACATGTACAACATACCAAACGCTGCCACGGGCAGCCACAGTGAAAGGAAGATGTCCGTGCGCACCAATCAGCAACAAGTGCACACCAGACATACAAACAAAGTGCATAAGGAAGATGTCCGTGCGCACCAATCAACAACAAGTGCACACCAGACATACAAACAAAGTGCATCCACACACGCACACAACTCCCCGGGAACCGCACACATAGCTGTTGTCCGCGGCAACCGCACTGAGGCCAACTACATTATGCCTCAGCTGCGGTTGACACAACAACGACAACCGCGGGCAACTGTATGCGGCTCCCAAGGAGTCACGACCATAACCGTGGCCGTGACACATATCTGGTAAAAACCACAGTAATCCCAGAAAAAACTCAGTGGGCTTCGACCAAGCAATTTCCATGCCTAGGACAGTTATTTCAATATGCCCTGCCCTGCTCCTTTCGACTCCCACTTACATATGCGTGCTTGGTTCGGCTACGCATATTTGGGTTCTCATTGGGGAAAGAGGATAAAGCTGCTGCCAGACACATATAGTGGTGGCTTATCTACCTTGAGAAATAAGGATTCGACATGTTGAAGTACAACAGCCCAAACCTTCTTTCTCTCAATATCTGCCATTGTCGGAAAGTCAGAACTCTCTCGTACACATTAAATGGTCAGAAAGTCCCACTGAATTCATAAGATTTGGTCTACATCAGCTGTTTGCTGTCACACCATACCAATCACAGTGCCATTCACTGTATAGTAGCTTTGTTTGACATTGCAGCCCAGGCCCATTCGTTTGAATGACACTGACCTGCGCCTAGGACATGTGACCAATGAACGTGGCATCAGTGGCCTAGGAAGAGGCTATGGTGCTTACATACTGCTGCAGCCTTTTCGATCATCTGTTTGGCAGGGGTACCAGGAGTCAGACTCCCACCGATTAGAAATTGATGTCCTATCCTGAGGATAGGTAATCAATATCTTACTCTCAGAAAACTCATTTAATCTAATCTCTGTAGGTACCATAACTGAGTCACTGGTTTAGCTGTTTTCGTAACTCCTAGTAAAAAAAACATGGGCTGGGTATCCACCTCTAATATATGTGGCTGTAATAGAGGTTACGGTGAGTGGCATGGGTGCACCGACCAATTTCTTTGTGCAGGAGCTCCACCAACCCTAAACGGAACTTGTCACCTCAAAAATGCACCTACACCCGCCAGCAGTACCTCATAGTAGCCCGCAGCCTGTTAATAATCATATGTTTCATCCTGTTGTCCGATGCTGCGTAAGTTCAAAAAACGCAGTTTTATTCTCCATCAGCGCTTTAGTGCCGGCCAGCTTAAAGTCAAGGGGTCAGCGGCCTCCTTGCTTCAAGTCAAGGTAACCACACCCCGTAAGGGTACTTTCACACTAGCGTTTTGCTTTTCCGGCATAGAGTTCCGTCACAGGGGCTCTATACCGGAAAAGAACTGATCAGGCATATCCCTATGCATTCTGAATGGAGAGCAATCCGTTCAGGATGCATCAGGATGTCTTCAGTTCAGTCTTTTTGACTGTTCAGGATGGAGATAATACCGCAGCATACTACGGTTTTATCTCCGGCCCAAAAAACTGAACACTTGTCTGAATGCCGGCATTTTTTTCCATAGGAATGTATTAGTGACGGATCCTGCATTCAAAATACCGCAATGCAGGATCGGTCCTTCCGGTCCACGCATATGCAGACCGAAAAAATTTGAAAAACATAAATGCCTCAGGATCCTGATCAGTCTTTCAAATGCCATCAGTTGGCATACGTTTTGACGGATCCGGCAGGCAGTTCCGGCGACTGAACTGCTTGCTGGATCACTCTTTCGCAAGTGTGAAAGTACCCTAACCATCCCCTCTTGCCTGAGAGTGACAGCCTGCAGTGCAGCCACAATTCCCCAAGTCTCGCGCATGCGGGGTATGCTCTGTAGTTATGCTCTATCCCATCTCCTGCTGCCGCTGTTAACCGGGTTTCAGCGGCCGCACTGCAGGCTGTCACTCTCAGGCAAGAGGGGACGGTTAGGGGACGTGGTTACCTTGACTTCGAGCTGGCCAGGACTATAGTGCTGATGGAGAATAAAACTGTGTTTTTTGAACTTACGCAGCATCGGACAACAGGATGAAACATATGATTATTAACAGGCTGCGGGCTACTATGAGGTACTGCTGGCGGGTGTAGGTGCATTTTTAAGGTGACAGGTTCCCTTTAACATGGCTCAAATATTTTGAAGGTACCCATTGTAGTAAAACTTCACCTCTAAAGAATTTTAAGTAGTCATAGTTTTTCACTAGTTTATTCCTGGTTTAGAGGTGTCAAATTGACTGCAAAATCTGACTACAAAGGGTTTGTTTGTAGTCTGTTACCATAGAGACAGATAATTCTGCACAGGAGCTATAAACACAAAACAGCAGGATATTTATTAAGAGGTCCATTTGCATAGTTGCCTTGTTTATTTTACAAAATTGGAAATTTGGTTGCGTAGGGTCCACATTCCCTTTAAATATGCATTTTAGCATCTGTATTACTATGTTTGAAGCTTTCCTGACTCCCTGTTTGCCAGCATGTTAGAAAAAGCGAATGTTGAGATGTCTGAGCAGCTAAATATCGATGACCAGATTTATACAATCTTTAAAGTTTAGTAGTGGGTTTATCTGCTTTGATTCTCACGTGGTTAGGGATGATGGCATCAAGGCAGATTATGAATCTGTCCTGGCATCCTATTAATCCGTAAGTTTCCTCATTCCCTGCCTTAAAACGTCCTTATTAAGATCTAAGGGAAACCGAGAGAGGTTCATTGAGTGTTAAGTGATACAAATGTAGCATTTACCGAGGATGAGAAACGAAAATCCAAGAGGGCATTAGCTGAGCTCTTGTTCAGACATCTGCTCCCAATCAGCGCATCGAGGGACCTCTCCTCTTACAATTCTTCTTAAAGATGATGATGGCAAATTCCCATATGTACATGTAAAACAAGCAGCCTGCTAAATAAATCAGTGCAAACTGCATTTTAACCTCTAAACTCTATGTGAGGGCTCATGCACATGACCGTATGTATTTTGCGGTCCGCAAAAAACGGTTCTGCAAAAAATACGGATGACGTCCGTGTGCATTCCGTATTTTGCGGAACGGAACAGCTGGCCCATAATAGAACAGTACTATCCTTGTCTGTAATGCAGACAATAATAGGACATGTTCTATTTTACGGACATACGGAAACGGAATGCACACGGAGTAACTTCAGTTTTTTTGGCGGACCCATTGAAGTAAATGGTTCCGCTTACGGTCCGCAAAAAAAACGGAACGGACATGGAAAGAAAATACGCTCGTGTGCATGAGCCCTGAGACACCATTTGATTCGTCATCCTACTGAGATGTACAACAGACGACCAACACAAAAACCACACTTTCCAGTTGTAGGATACAAATGTCACCCAACTAACGAACACAATGTAATTTGTTGGGTGATCTGCTATTTATGTGTATAAAAAAAAATCATTGTTGTCGGCAGCAGATGACCCTGTGTAAACAGGGATGTGCTGCCAGCAAACAATGAATCAGTATGGGGATGAATGATCACAGTCTGGGCAATGATCAGAAACGAATTGCTAATTCTGATCAGTGCCCGATGTCATTTGGCCCATGTAATTTGGTTCTTAGGGCTCTTACATGGGCTGATACCAGACAAGAAATGAGCACTGATTGACTTGATATATAAGTCAGTCGAAGCTTCTTTAAAGGGCCGTTCAATGTTACGGTGATCAGTAACCGATTTGTTTAGCATATTGTTGGCAGTACATCCTTTGATTACACAGGGTGATATGATTCTGACAAATGATATAACAGCATTTAAATATATGTCCTTATCTGGTGGCCTTCAAATGCCCGATAAGAACCATTTTTTCATTTGTGGGTCTCCTTCGGATGAAAGTATTGACATTTAGATCTTGCGGGTAACTTGTTACTAATGGCATGCTTTTGTCCCGTTTCCTGAAGAGCATTGTAGAGCATGTGATCCTTAAAGACTTTAAAGCTATGTACACCTTCGGGGGCAATTTTCTTTTATGATTGCATTTTACTCATTTTGGGCTCAAAATCATTTTTTTTATTGGTCTTTATAAAAAAAAAAAAAAAAACAGCTCTCCTTCTCCTTGGCTGTGATGAGCTCCACTGCGACTGGACCACGGCACAGACAGAAGGAGACGCCCACTGAGAAACCCTGGAGCCTCCTCCTCCCTGTACTAATGCTCAGTATTAACATACTGGGCGTGAAAACTGCAGGGAGGCACAGTGAGGCAACTGTGGGGTATTTGAAAAAAGAACAAGGATGGGTACCCTGCAAGTAAAGGTACTTAATGAAACAAAAAAACATTCTTATCAGTATAAGGAGCCCGTCAGTTCCCTGCCTGATGGAAGAGAGAGAAAATTCAAATCCTGAAAATCCTTTAAGTAGAGCATCTCAGCTATGTACAGAGAAAAATACTCCATATTTTAATTAAAGACCAATTGAAAAAATGATTTTTAGCTCATAATGAGTACAATGCACTAACAAAATTGCCCCCAAAGGTGTACATAGTCTTTAAGGGTGTATAAACAGTCCGATTTAAAAGGAGATTGTCGGGAAGGAAGCGTTCCTTCCCGGCAATCACCTGCTCACTAGCAGTGGAGACCTCTGCTATTACATGCAGCAATCTCCTCCTCAGTATAGGGAGGAGCGATCGTTATACCATAGCTCTTCCCTATACTAATCATTTTTTACTGGCAGCAGATTGTTATTAGACACCGTGATGTGCCGCCTGAAACTGATGATTTTTTTATCCTGTCAAAAGATTTCGATTGCCTGATGAACGAGCAATCATCGGGCAATTGGCAGCAGTATTAGACTGCCAGATGATCGCTAACGAGTGTTACTATGAAGCCTCGTTAGCGATCATCTGCCCAAAAATCAGCAGGTGTAATACACCGTTAAAACTGGCAATGCTCCTAGAATGAGGGGAATACAGAAGAACTTGTCCTGGGATTGTAGCAATGGTGACCAGCTCCCTTTGCGTGATACAATTGGTCATGTGACCAAAGGGGAGCACTGCTGTTGCCAGCGTTTGGCTGCAGTGGTACCAAAGCAGATGTTGACAAGGCCGGGGATCAATGGAGCCAGGGAGCAGGTATGTCTGGTTCACCTTGCAGGTCTGCTCAGGAGGGTGAGTTTGCCAAAAAAAAAAACTAAAGGTGACCAACCCCTTTTAGACTAACCACACACCCAAATGGAGAAATCCACTGCTAGATACCATTGTTGGCACCTTATCTCCTTTGATAAGTATCAGGCATGTTGATTAGTGTTGATCACGAATATTCAAATTGCGAATTTTTATCACGAATATCGGCACTTCGAGAATTCGCAAATATTTAGAATATAGTGATATATATTCGTAATTTCGAATATTCTAGTTTTTTTTAAATCAGTACACATTATCCCTCCCTGCTTCTAGCTTCTGGGCCAATGAGAAGGCTGCAATATCTTTGACTTTAGGAGTAGTGTTGCCGATTTCCGCCATCAAGAAAATAATGACTGGAGATAACGAATTCTTGAATTCATGGATATTCGACCAAATATTCGCAAAATATTACGAATTAGAATATTGCCCCTTCCGCTCATCACTAATGTAGATATCTTATTGTCCGATCCTTCTTTTGCCTGAGATTTGTTGTTGGGGGAAGGTCAGGACTCATAGATGCTACTCTCTATGTGTCCTGACCTTCCCACAACAACAAATCTCACACCAATCCCTCTGAAATCAGTAATCAAATGTGTAAGGGGCTTTCCGGGGGAATCATTTTATTTAAAATTGCGGTTGGAGTAAGATCAGTACTCTCCTCACAGATCTACTGCCACTGCCGTTTCACAGCTGCTCTGGCCCTTGCTTCTCTCTACTAAGTAGTCTCACCCTTGATATGCAGAAAGTGGCTGTAACTACCTACTCAGCCAATCACTGGCTGAGGGGAGTCACCACTCTGGCCAGTAATTGGCCAAGCATGCAGTCAAAGCCATCTCTCCTGTGACTTGAGAAAAGTCCTTGTTATATTGAAATGTCACATATGGGCTCAAAAAAAAGTCCTCACATTTTGAGATTTCTGGAGTTATGGCTATTTTTCTACTTTACATATCAAATATTAGAGGCTTTAACCTGAGGATTTATACCCACTTCATTGCTATTTTTCGAAACAGTGATGCCTTTTTTTCTTTAACCACTTCACGACCGCCCATTGACTATAAACGTTTATCACTGAATGGACGTTCTGGAATGTCCATTCAGAGATGGCAGCTGCAAGCTAATCGTGCAGTGACAGCAGGGCAACCCAGAGAGAAGGCAGGGACTGTTTCTCGGTGTCTCTGTCTTATAGATCGCTGTATCGGCTATATAGATATATCCCATGATCCACTCCGTCCGATAAACACCCTAAAAAAAACTGTCATAAAAAGTCATTTTTGTCACCTTACATCACAAAAAGTGCAACAAAATGATACCAATAAAACCATCACCTCATCCCGCAAAAAATGAGCTCCTACATAAGAAAATCGCTTAAAAAATAAAAAAAACTATAGCTCTCAGAACATGGAGACATTAAAACATCATTTTTTTGTTTAAAAAATGCTATTATTGTGTTAAAGTGAAATAAATTTTAAAAAGTATACATATTAGGTATCGCCGCGTCCGTAACTATAAAAATATCACATGACCTAACCTATCAGGTAAACACTGTAAAAAAATTAAAAATAAAAACACTGCCATAAAAAGATACAAACCGGATTCCAAAAAAGTTGGGACACTACACAAATCGTGAATAAATACTGAATGCAATGATGTGGAGGTGCCAACTTCTAATATTTTATTCCGAATAGAACATAAATCACGGAACAAAAGTTTAAACTGAGAAAATGTACCATTTTAAGGGAAAAATATGTTGAATCAGAATTTCATGGTGTCAACAAATCCCCAAAAAGTTGGGACAAGGCCATTTTCACCACTGTGTGGCATCTCCCCTTCTTCTTACAACACTCAACAGACGTCTGGGGACCGAGGAGACCAGTTTCTCAAGTTTAGAAATAGGAATGCTCTCCCATTCTTGTCTAATACAGGCCTCTAACTGTTCAATCGTCTTGGGCCTTCTTTGTTGCAGCTTCCTCTTTATGATGCGCCAAATGTTCTCTATAGGGGAAAGATCTGGACTGCAGACTGGCCATTTCAGTACCCGGATCCTTCTCCTACGCAGCCATAATGTTGTGATTGATGCAGAATGTGGTCTGGCATTATCTTGTTGAAAAATACAGGGTCTTCCCTGAAAGAGATGAGGTCTGGATGGGAGCATATGTTGTTCTAGAACCTGAATATATTTTTCTGCATTGATGGTTCCTTTCCAGACATGCAAGCTGCCCATGCCACACGCACTCATGCAACCCCATACCATCAGAGATGCAGGCTTCTGAACTGAGCATTGATAACAACTTGGGTTGTCCTTGTCCTCTTTGGTCCGGATGACATGGCGTCCCAGATTTCCAAAAAGAACTTCGAATCGTGACTCGTCTGACCACAGAACAGTCTTCCATTTTGCCACACTCCATTTTAGATGATCCCTGGCCCAGTGAAAACGCCTGAGCTTGTGGATCTTGCTTAGAAATGGCTTCTTCTTTGCACTGTAGAGTTTCAGCTGGCAACGGCGGATGGCACGGTGGATTGTGTTCACTGACAATGGTTTCTGGAAGTATTCCAGAGCCCATTCTGTGATTTCCTTTACAGTAGCATTCCTGTTTGTGGTGCAGTGTCGTTTAAGGGCCCGGAGATCACGGGCATCCAGTATGGTTTTACGGCCTTGACCCTTACGCACAGAGATTGTTCCAGATTCTCTGAGTCTTCGGATGATGTTATGCACAGTTGATGATGATAGATGCAAAGTCTTTGCAATTTTTCGCTGGGTAACACCTTTCTGATATTGCTCCACTATCTTTCTGCGCAACATTGTGGGAATTGGTGATCCTCTACCCATCTTGGCTTCTGAGAGACACTGCCACTCTGAGAATCTCTTTTTATACCCAATCATGTTGCCAATTGACCTAATTAGTGTTACTTGGTCTTCCAGCTCTTCGTTATGCTCAAATTTACTTTTTCCAGCCTCTTATTGCTACTTGTCCCAACTTTTTTGGGATTTGTTGACACCGTGAAATTTTGAATCAACTTATTTTTCCTTTAAAATGATACATTTACTCGGCTTAAACGTTTGATCTGTCATCTACGTTCTATTACAAAAAAAAAAATTTGACATTTGCCATCTCCACATCATTGCATTCAGTTTTTATTCACGATTTGTATAGTGTCCCAACTTTTTTGGAATCCGGTTTGTAGATAGATTGATAGATAGACTGGCGGAAAGAAAGACAGACAAACTGACAGATGATATTTTCAATATGTAAATGAAAAAGGTTCATATGTTCTCAACTTTAACTCTTCAACTCAAGAAGGTTTATGTCCATCAAAAAAAGTCTAACAATTACATCATTTTCCAGCCACACAAAAAAACTTCAGTGTAGCTTGAATGAGCTGGTAAATCCACCAAGATCAAAAACCAAACCAATTTGTGGTCAAATTGACCATAAGTTCATTGACTCTTCTGTCAAGCGTCAATACCGTTCAGTCAAGCACGGTGCACTGCTAGCTGTAGGTGAGCCGATGTTGATGTAGGCATAAAAAGAGCAAAATAAACTATGACTAGTATAAAAAATTGCAGAACAATCCTGAAGTTTTGAAAACATTTATCTAGTGTTGCAATGAAATAAATAATGAACACAAAGTTTCATTGGTATAGCATTCTTTTTTTTTTTTCCTTTCATATCTTTTTTTGTTCTAATTAAATTGGTGACCTGGTGTCAGATAAGACAAGAGAGCCAGGTCTCCAATCCTAATCGCTGTTACTAAGGGTGACTGCTTCAACGATGTTCAGCTACAAAATAAACGACCTTCACAGAGAGAGAGACTACTCATGCTAATTAGTAGCTCTTTTCAAATAGGATTCATATATGCATTAGGCCGTGTCATTCCGAACAATGTCGACATTGTCGTAAACATCGAGACAAGACAAGTATAGTTTTTTGAAAAGAAATTCTAGTTAGTTTTTTCTTTTTTTTTTTTTTTAATAAGATTTTGAATTGATGTTGCTGATGTATTTCACAATAGTATCTCTCCTAATGGCTTTTAGCTTTTTTCACTGGCAACTTTTATATTTAAAATCCATACAATTATGGACAATTTGTGAACATTATGTAGCTTTTTTTTTCTCCTTGTGCTGATTTCTACAGATTCCTGGCTGCTTTTATATGCCTTTCACATAGAACACCACATTCATTCTCCCATATACTACTTTTTTCTTATTATTGGCCCTACTTATTGTGCATATTTAAATTAAGAATGCATTTTCTCCATTAAAAAATTAGTATATTCGGTTGAACCAGAAAATGATTATTTGCCTTTATTAATGGCTTAGCAGCTAAAGATGTGACTATGATGTTGTCTAATATTATTTTTAAAGTAGACTACAAAATAATATCAGAATGATGTGCTCTACAAGAATAATTTGGTGGTGTTTTTTCCTATACAAATGTATGGATTTTAAAAAGAATGGGTATCCATAAAAAGGGGGGTCAAAATAGGGTTATCCCAAAATGTAGAATATAGCCTATCCATAAATATTTGTTGGTAGAAAGATATGACCAATTGAAGTTTGATAGGTAAAAATGAAAAATGACAATTTACACAATTTCAAATTGTCTACAATATTAAGGTGGACCCCCGGAGCTCAACTGTAAAGCCTCATTCACACGTCAGTGTTTTGGTCAGTGATTTCCATCAGTGATTGTGAGCCAAAACCAGGATTAGAGCCTCCACAGACATAAGGTCTAAGGGAAAGATCTGCACCTGTTCTGTGTTTAGAGCCGCACCTGGTTTTGGCTCAAAATCACTGATGGAAATCACTGACCAAACACTGACGTGTGAATGAGGCATAAGGCTCCTTTCACACGGGCGAGTATTCCACGCGGGTGCAATGCGTGAGGTGAACACATTGCACCCGCTCTGAATCCTGACCCATTCATTTCAATGGGGTTGTGTACATGAGCGATGTTTTTCACGCATTACTTGCGCGTTGCGTGACAATCGCAGCATCTTATATATTCAGCGTTTTTCACGCAACGCAGGCCCCATAGAAATCAATGGGGCTGCGTAAAAAATTGCAACCGCAAGCAAGTGCGGATGTGGTGCGATTTTCACACATGGTTGCTAAGGAGACGAGGGATGTGTGGCCCGGGACCCCATTTACTTTATTATTTTCCATTATAACATGGTTATAATGGAAAATAATAGCATTCTTTAATACAGAATGCTAAGTATAATGTAAATTGAAGGTTAAAAAACAATAAAAACATAACTCACCTCATCCACCTAATCACGCAGCCGGCATCGTCTTTTTTGTTCTTCTTGAAGGACCTGCAAAAGGACCTTCGCTTACATCATCGCGCTCGGTGACGTCAGCACAGGTCCTGCTGAATGAAGATAGAAGCTCCTTCAAGAAGAACAAAGAAGAGGATCCCGGCTGCGCGATCAAGTGGATGAGGTGAGTTATGTTTTTATTATTTTTTAACCCTCAATTGACATTATACTTAGCATTCTGTATTAAAGTGCTATTATTTTCCATTATAACCATGTTACATCTTTTTGTGTTGTTTTGAAAAGTGTAGCAGTAATTTAAAATAAGAGTTAGGCCCCTTTCACACGGGCGAGTTTTCCGTGCGGGTGCAATGCGTGAGTTGAACGCATTGCACCCGCACTGAATCCGCACAACCCATTCATTTCTATGGGGCTGTGCACATGAGCAGTGATTTTCACGCATCACTTGTGCGTTGCGTGAAAATCGCAGCATACTCTATATTGGGCGTTTATCAAGCAACTCAGGCCCCATAGAAGTGAATGGGGCTGCGTGAAAATCGCAAGCATCCGCATAACCATGTTATAAGGGGAAATAATACAATCTACACATCCTTGAACCCAAACCTGAACTTCTGTGAAGAAGTTCGGGTCTAGGTACCACATTCAGTTTTTTATCACGCGCGTGCAAAACGCATTGCACCCGCGCGATAAAAACTGAACAATGGAACGCAATCGCAGTCAAAACTGAATGCAATTGGGTACCTACTCGCGCGGGTTTGCCGCAACGCATCCGGACCTTATCCGGACACGCTCGTGTGAAAGAGGCCTTAGGGTTCATGCACACGAACGGAAGGGCTCCGTGCCCGTGCTGCGGTCCGCAATGCACGGGCACAGACCGTGGGGCAGCCACATGCGGATCACAGACCCATTCACTTGAATGGGGTTTGCGATCCGCATCAGACGGTCCCACCGCAAAAAAGTAGTGCATGCGCTACTTTTTTGCGGTGCGGAGGCATGGCCAGAAACACCACGGAAGCACTGGTTTGCCTCTCCCCCCCATGTGCCAGTATCATAGTGCCAAACCCCCCCATTTGCCAGTATCAAGTGCCTCTCTCCCCCCCATGTCCGAGTATCATAGTGCCATCTCCCCCCCCCAAAAAAGTGGGAGTATCAAGTGTCTCTCCCCCCCATGTGCCAGTATCATAGTGCCAAACCCACCCTCCCACGTGCCAGTATCAAGTGCCTCTCTCCTCCCCCCCATGTCCCAGTATCATAGTGCCATCTCCCCCCCCCCAAAAAAAAAGTGGCAGTATCAAGTGCCTCTTCCCCCATGTGCCAGTATCATAGTGCCAAACCCACCCATGTGCCAGTATCAAGTGCCAAACCCCCCCTCCCACGTGCCAGTATCAAGTGCCTCTCTCCTCCCCCCATGTCCCAGTATCATAGTGCCATCTCCCCCCCCAAAAAAAAGTGCCAGTATCAAGTGCCTCTCCCCCCCATATGCCAGTATCAGGTGCCAACCCCTCTCCCCCCCATGTGCCAGTATCAGGTGCCTCTCCCCCCTCCATGTGCCAGTATCAGGTGCCAACCCCCTTCCCCCCCATGTGCCAGTATCAGGTGCCAACCCCCCTCCCCCCATGTGCCAGTATCAAGTGCCTCCTGCTCCCCCCATGGCAGTAACAGTCGGGTATTAAAAAAAATAGGGGGGCCCTGAACAAGAATCGATCATATTTAACTAACTTGAAAATAAACTGTCACACAGCCGCTTCCCCGGTAGTTACGCCACTGCTGTGACAGCAGGGCAACCCAGAGAGAAGGCAGGAACAGTGCTAAGGTGTCCCTGCCTTCTGGATCGCTGCATACACAGCGCTCACTGAGCGCTGTGTATGCAGAGCAGGAAGTGCTATGCGCTTCCTGTTCCGGCCCGGCGGTCATGTGACCGCCGGGACCGGAGAGTGCAGGAGCTGTGTGAGGTCTTTTAGAGACCCACTAAGGAATAGAAAAAATAAAATAGACATATTTGGTATTGCCGCGTCTGTGATGGTTGGCTCTATAAATATATCACATAATCGACCCAGTCCGATAAACACCATAAAAAAATTAAAATAAAAAAGCCATTTTTGTCACCTTAAATCACAAAAAGTGCAACACCAAGTGATCAAAAAGGCGTATATCCCACAAAATGGTACCAATAAAACCGTCACCTCATCCTGCAAAAAATGAGCCCCTACATAAGAAAATCTCTCAAAAAATAATAAAATATATAGCTCTCAGAACATTGACACATTAAAACATAATTTTTTTGTTTCAAAAATGCTATTATTGTGTAAAACTTAAATAAATAAGAAAAAGTATACATATTAGGTATCGCCACGTCCGTAACAATCTGCTCTATAAAAATGTCACTTGACCGAACCCCTCAGGTGAACGCTGGAAAAATAAATAAATTAAAACTGTGCTAAAACAACCAATTTTTTGGTCACCTTGCCCCATAAAGTGTTATAATGAATAATCAAAAAATCATATGTACCCAAAAATAGTACCAATAAAACTAGCACCTTATCCCCTAGTTTCCAAAATGGGATCACTTCTTGGGAGTTTCTACTGTAAGGGTGCATCAGGGGGGCTTCAAATGGGACATGGCATCTAAAAACCATGTGGAGTTCCTTTTCTTCTGCGCCCTGCCGTGTGCCCATACAGCAGTTTATGACCACATGTGGGGTGTTTCTGTAAACCGCAGAATCTGGGTAGTAAATATTGAGTTTTGTTTGGCTGTTAACCATCGATGTGTTAAAGAAAAAAGTGGATTAAAATGGAAAATTGTAAAATTTGATCTCCATTTTCCTTTAATTCTTGTAGAACGCCTAAAGGGTTAACAAAGTTTGTAAAATCGGTTTTAAGTAACTTGAGGGGTGTAGTTTCTACAATGGGGTCATTTATGGGGGTATCCACTATGTAGGCCCCACAAAGTGACTTCAGACCTGAACTGGTCCTTAAAAAGTGGGTTTGGGCAATTTTCTTAAAAATTTGAAGAATTGTTCTAAACTTCTAAGCCTTCTAACGTCCTAAAAAAATAAAATGACATTTCCAAAATGATGCCAACATAAAGTAGACATATGGGGATTGTTAAGTAATAAATATTTTATGAGGTATCACTTTCTGTTTTAAAGGCAGAGAAATTGAAATTTAGAAAATTGCAAATTTTTCAAAATTTTTGGTAAATTTGGGATTTTTTCATAAATAAAGGTAAAATATATTGATTCAAATTTATGACTATCATAAAGTACAATGTGTCACGAGAAAACAATCTCTGAATGACTTCGATAAGTAAAGGCGTTCCAAAGTTATTACCACATAAAGTGAGATATGTCAGATTTGCAAAATTAGGCCTGGTCAGGAAGGGGGAAAATGGCCCAGATGGGAAGTGGTTATTCCATGTGCATTCCATTTCCGTATGTCCGTATTTCCATTCCGCAAAAAAATAAAACATGTCTTATTATTGTCGGACAAGGATAGTACTGCTATATGAAGGGCCAGCTGTTCCGTTCCGCAAAATACGGAATGCATCCATATGTCATCCGTATTTTTTGCGGATGTGTTTTTTGCGGACCGCAAAATACATAAGGTCGTGTGAATGAGCCCTAACTTTGTAGAAAAATAAATTTTGCCCTAAAAGAAAGGCTAGAAAGTACAAGTTCCATTTTATGGACACAAGTCTGTGTTTCAAATTACAGTCCAGAACGTCTGTATAGCGAGCAGCAGATTTACTACTGCACTATAGACTTTGTTGTATAGAAGGGATTGCTTTTGCTTAAAAAGCTACCAAACAATAATACTTTTATTTAATATTATGCCTCTGAAGAAAACAATAATACTATTTAGTATCTTTTCAGGCACAGAAAATCCCTTCTGTACAACTGTGTAGATCTATGGTGTAGTGGTAAGCCTGCTCCCTGCCATACAGAAAGTATAGGGTTAAATTCCTTACACAGACTTGTCAAATAATTTATTTAGTAAAGCTTATGGACGAAAAATGGAACTTTTACTTTTAAACGATTCTTTTAATGCAAAATAAAGCTAGAAAGTAAAACTTCAATTTTTTCTGCCATAACCGTTAAAATAATTGCTTTAGTAAACATCTATATGCTGGGAGAGGGACCCTCCCCAAACCATATTAGATAGAAGGGCCACAAAATTTTATTAGTATTTATTGCACTGAACTGAATACTAATGAGGTTGATAATCTCACAAACTAAAAGTGGTTGGGCCTGGGCCCCACCGGTACTGCACTGATGGCAGCCCTATATGTCTGTCTCTTGGTAGCCCGATAATAAATAATTTATATGATAATAAAAGGATTTATCGGGTGGGATACCATTTTTTATATTAGGGTCAGAATGAGTTTGAAAATATAACAAAACCATCTCACTAATCCCCCCACTGCAGTTTTGGGCTACCAGGTTCCATTGATCTTTGTTTCCTGGTACCCGCTTGACAAGCTTGCTTTAGTGGCTGAAGTGGGAAACCACTGCAGCCAGTAATTGGCTGAACACATTGTCTGCCATTTCCTATGTGTTGAGCCAGAACCAGGCAGGAGAGAGCAGCAGGAACCTGGTAAGCATCAAAGGCATCAGTGGGGAATTGATGAAATGAGTAATAAAAATTTATCCTGTCACGAACCAGCGGGTGTGAATACGTGTCCTACCTCCTCTAAGGGCGTTGTCTAAGTGAACCCCTCGATCTTCACAGTACCCCTGATGGTGGTGATAGACTTTACCGAGGGGAACACCAGGTCGCTACCTCTTGAGGAGGATAGGATAATGAGGCAGCTGGTACAGGTGGACCAGGAGGTACCCAAGAAAAGGTACCAGAGGTACAGGCATTGTCAGCAGGCTGAGTCGTTACCAGGAGCAACAGTGCAGGACCGAAGGATGAGGCAGAGGCGAAGGCAATAGGTCAGGGCAGGCGGCACAGGTACAGGTCAGGCAATCTGGATCAGCAACAGGAGAGTCAGGAAAGCAGGCAGGGATCAAACAGGTAGCAGAGTCCAGGAACACAAGTACGAGTCAGAAACACAAGCAGATATCATGAACCTTAGCAGGACACAAGGACCTTGAAGCTGAGGCATCTGGGAAGGGGGCTGAGCGTCTTATATATGTGCAGGAGGGCTAGGATTAGTTGGCGAGGTCACATGATCCAACCCATAAAACACAGAAAGTGACGCGCGTCGGCCCTTAAGAAAATGCTGAGGGAAACAAGCAGCAAGCATCCTGTGGCCAGGGCTGAAAGGAAACACTGGCAGCAGATCACCGCTGAACAAGGCATCCGGGACCGCGGTGGTAAGCAGGGGAACAGCGACGCACAGCAGCCGCTGTTACAGTATCCCTTAGAAAACCCCTTTAAAGGTATATATAATCAAAATGTATACCGCTTTGTACCTCCCTCTATTTAAAAAGAGTAGAGAAAAACTGCAATAAACTGCTCCTGCTCTGACATAATCGACACAACTATGTTCAGATGCATGAACAATTTATCTGAATGGGGCCATGTAATACAACATTTTTCCTGCAGTGGTGGCAGAAGGAGAATGTAGGGGCTCCTCATAACTACTGTAAGTGATAGCAGATCCTCCTGGAGTTTAGCAGCCAGACCTAGGGTAATCAGCTAATTCCTGGATATCTTGCTATAGAAAAGTGTGTCCCTTTTAGGTTTTGCTAAAGGGTTTTCCAAGATTTTTAACTGATGGCCTATCCTCTGGGGAAGGCACTGTTTGAGAAGGCACTGGCCCTCGCAGTGGCCTTTTCTCTGCTCAATAAGCACAATTATGTATATTGTACAGTGCTTGGTATCACATTTACTTCAATGGGGCTGAGCTGTGCCTGGGTCATGTAACCAATAAATGTGCTGTCACATGGCATAAGAAAGTGCCCTCTCAATCAGATACTAATGACCTATCAAGAGGATATGTCATGAGTTTAAAAATCCTGGAAAACCCCTTTAACACTGGATTCTAGGCTTTAATTTCTGATAAACTTATGACGAAACTGAAATGGGGGTGTTTTTTCAAAGATTATGGCGCAAAAAAAAAAGTTTTGAAGAACTACAGAGCTACATGAACCAAAATACTGCCCAAAAAATTGGCTACATGCCTTCCGTCACATTTATGTGTTTTAGACATTTTTGTGCCACACTAGACAGTTTTGAAAAGTGTCTAGACAAAACCTTGGCTTAGAGAGAGGGAGGCATGGCATATAGGCACCAAATTGCAGCAAAACAGTGGTGAAAAATATTGTGCTAACATGAGCCAACCAAGCACAGTTCACACATGTAACGGGATGCGCCAAATTTATCACATAGAGTGCGGACAATATTTGTAAAACTCCCCCAATATTCCTGCTCTATATCTCATGGGTTACTCTGATACTCTATATCAGGCATCCTCAAACTGCGGCACTCCAGCTGTTGTAAAACTACAACTCCCACAATGCCCTGATGTAGACTGATACCTGTAGGCTGTTCGGGCATGCCGGGAAATGTAGTTTTGCAACAGCTGGAGGGCCGCAGTTTGAGGATGCCTGCTCTATATGATAAAAACATCTCTAAGGCTTCATGCAAATAGGTAAATTACAGTGTTGCTTTGTCCAAAACCGTATCAGTGGTCCATAGAGGTGCATATGACCTCTACTGTTTCTGCATCTGCGGAGGTTTTACAACAAAAAAATAGTGGCATGCCTCATTGGTCTCTGTGTGTACTGTGTATACTTTCCTCAAAGTTCCCAATACTTCTCTGTACATATGGCACACATGCTGCAGTACGCCATATCTCCATGTTAAGGAGTTTGATGACCTCCATGCCTTGCCATACAATCTACGAGCTACATAGCCGAGCACTGTAGTCTATGCGTCCAACTTGCCATTTTACAAGAAAGTGGTTGTTGTTCACACATTCCCGAGCACTTGCAGTTAGCGGGAACCTTCTGCTAAGTGTATGCGCGGAGTACAGACTTGACTCTACAAGAGCTACTCTAAAAATCTTTCCACTTCTTCAGCGAGCCGAAACACCTTACGAGATTCAAGTGACTGACAAGTCCATTATTATGCACTACTCGTCGGAGAATCGAATATGTTTATGATACTCCAAATAAACCTTCAGTGGCACTTGAAAGAAAAAGCAGTGCAGACAAAACAGTGGAGCAGAGGAGATTGGGCTTTATACAAAGCGCAAGCAAAATGGATGCAGATTTTTTTAAAACTTTTACTTAAAGGGGCCGTATAAGGTAAAGACTTTATAGGACAGTGTTTGTTTGTTTGTTTTAATTTTCTCTTTTATAGCAATGTAATATGACGAAACTGCTCTGTAATGGAATTCTTTGCACTCTATGACACTACATGGGTACTAGTTGGCTTTGGGAAATGGTACGGTAGAATGGGTTATATCGTATACACATTAATCTGGACAATAACTAAGCAACTTTTGTAGTTGGAGATGCATGATCTTAGATCACTGTATGGCACATCAGAAATACATACAGTATCTAGAACTTATTAGGGTGAAGTCAAATGGGAGAACCTTTAGGTCAGTTTACCATGATTCCCTGTTGATGTAATTTTGGCAAATTTATAAAATGTTGCAGATTGTTTGGTATATTTGTTGAATATCTACAAAGAACATTAAATATCCTACTCCATTTTTTAAACCTGCCGATACATAGCTAACCATGCACACTGTCGTACCAACACAAGTGTCAATAGCAAACTTAAAGCATAAAAAGGTGCAACATTTGAAAAGTGTGAAAAGTGAGGTATTATATGGTAGGGATGGCAAGACTTTTGACTCTGACAGGTGAGAATAAGGGATGGATCACAATGTAGAGGCAGCAGTGCTAATTGCCACAAGCCACAATTCACAAGCTACAGCTCAGAAACACAGAAGAAGCAGACGAAGGAAGGTGCCAGAGGCCAAGCTAGTGGCAGGAACAAAAGCATCCTATTACTCTACTCCTGCCTCCAGCAAAATGCCACCCATTATTCCAAGTAGGGATGAGCGAATCAGCTTCGGATGAAACATCCGTAGTCGATTTGCATAAAACTTTGTTCCAATACTGTACAGAGCAGGAGCTCCGTACAGTATTAGAATGTATTGGCTCAGATGAGCCGAAGTTATTGCTTTGCGAAGTCTCGCGAGGCTTCGCGCAATAACTTCATAAATTACCGTATATGCCGGCGTATAAGACGACTGGGCGTATAAGACGACCCCCAACTTTTACACTGAAAATATAGAGTTTGGGATATACTCGCCGTATAAGACTACTCCTTTTTCAACACACAGCAGTACATTACTGCATCCCACCACCATCCCTGGGTACCTCTGCCATCCCTGAATCCCACCACCATCCCTGGGTACCACCACCATCCCTGCATCCCACCACCATCCCTGCATCCCACCACCATCCCTAGGTACCACCGCCATCCCATGGTATCACCACCATCCCTGCATCCCACCACCTTCCTTGTCCTCCCTCCCTGCCTCCCAGACCCTAAACATGTGCCACCTATACCCTGAACATTTTTTTGTTATGTTATTCTTCATACTCACATTCACATATGCACATCTGCGCCGCACGTAGATACGCCGCACAGAGATCTCGCACATGTGCAGGAGCGAGATGCGAGCGGCCGTGAGGATCCCGTGTATCCACGCTCGCCACATGAAATCTCGCACATGCGTAGGAGCGAGATGCGAGCAGCCGGGAGGATGGCGGTACAAGGAGCATACAAGGTACAGAGCAGGGGGGAGGCATACAAGGTACAGAGCAGGGGGGAGGCATACAAGGTACAGAGCAGGGGGGGCATATGCCGTGGGTTACATCGAAGCTCTCAGCTGCTGGGGATACAAGGCAATAGCCCGGGCCCTCTCTGTTGATAATTCGGGCGTCCCGGCACTGCAGCGCCCACCATACCCGGCGTATAAGACGACCCCCGACTTTTGAGAAGATTTTCATGTGTTAAAAAGTAGTCTTATACGCAGGAATATACAGTAATTTGTACTGTAAAAAAAACTTGGGTTCGGTTCCAAGTGGAACACTGCAACAGAGTTTCACAAGACATGTATCATTTTAATTAACAGGATCAACCCTACCAGGCAATATTCTTGGTTTAATAGAGTTTGCTAGAACCAAAGCTGGGATTGGAACTACCCTCTGGGTACTTCCGACAAAGAGATGAATGGCCACAATGTTAAGTATGTACGTGTTTCTAAGTACCCTACTGAACACTGGGAGTCATTTGGAAGGCATACATCTTCTGGAAGACTCCCTTTAATTCACTATTGCACACCTCTTTTTTGTCTACATACGAGTAAGCCCTACGTGTACACTATGTGCAGCTCAAATCTGATCATGATAAGGGCAATCACTATCCTAGGCTCCCCTAGAGTAGTGGGCACTGTCCAACCTCCTACACTGCCCTCCTTATACAGTAACTGTCTCCTGTCCACACCAAGTGAGTGAAGTAGGCGAAGAACAGAAAGGCTCCTTCCCCTGCACAGAGCGAAGGCGCCCTTATTCTGCACATTGTCTCAGCATAAACTGTATTTTTCTTCTTATCCGTAATCTATCTGACCTCATTTAACATCATAAGCATTTTTCTGATGTGAAGGGCATTCATATTTTCTCCTTTGGAAATGTCATAATTCTGATGCTTTGAATACCTAAACCAGGGGTATGTTGGTGTTTTATTATTTCCTTGGCCACCCTTGTGCACTTACCCTGAGTATAGGCATTCTGTTTAGACTAATTGATAACCTTTACAGTACTCATTTTGTAATATGAAAGCATTTTATTACAGCAGCCCCAAATGTTTTCTACACTAAACCCAAAGTTCATGCTAATAACAAGTTTTATAGATATCCACTATAAGGACTGGGACATACCTCTTAATCATTGAATTCTGGTGTTTCATTTAGTTCCATTGCCACAAGTGTATAAAATCCAGCCCCTAGCCATGCAGTCTGCGATTACCACAGGTATATAAAATCCAGCCCCTAGCCATGCAGTCTGCCATTACCACAGGTGTATAAAATCCAGCCCCTAGCTATGCAGTCTGCCATTACCACAAGTGTATAAAATCCAGCCCCTAGCTATGCAGTCTGCCATTACCACAGGTGTATAAAATCCAGCCCCTAGCTATGCAGTCTGCCATTACCACAGGTGTATAAAATCCAGCCCCTAGCCATGCAGTCTGCCATTACCACAAGTGTATAAAAATTAGCTGTAGCCATGCAGTCTGCCATTACCACAAGTGTATAAATTCAACACCTAGCGATGCAGTCTGCCATTACCACAAGTGTATAAAATCCAGCCCCTAGCTATGCAGTCTGCCATTACCACAGGTGTATAAAATCTAGCCCCTAGCCATGCAGTCTGCCATTACCACAAGTGTATACAATTCAGCTGTAGCCATGAAGTATGCCATTACCACAGGTGTATAAAATCCAGCCTCCAGCCATGCAGTCGCCTTTACCGACATTTGTGCAAGAATGGATCACTGATTTCCAGCGTAGTCCTGTAATAGGATGTCACCTGTCACGAGGGTGTCAAGAGCCACGCCTGACTCCGTTGTACCCGGGGTCAGGAGGTCGCAGCGGTTGGCTGCACGCTCTATGTCAGATAGGAAAGTTTCCTTATTGTAGCTTTCTGGGTTTGCTTTACAAACCCTTTTGGCTCACTCAGGGATCCGTAGCTCTTTCTCTCAGCTGTTCCTTGTCCAGCACTCCCAATCCTCCTTATATTCCCCTCTCACACTTCTCTGGTTGCCAGATATAGAGCTTCCTGCCTGGACATCTATTCTGACCCACTGGAGCTGTGTTGCTGCGTTCTCTGAGTGTTGCCTTAGAACGCTACCCTCCGGATCCCTGTTGGACCTTTGTGGACAATTGTTGCCGTCCACCTGGGTGTTTGTGTTTGTCTGTGTTTGTCTGTCCTCTCCCTGGTGTTTCCCTCTTAGTGCAGTGGTGAGGACTAGCGATCCCACCGGCCCGTTCATTATCTAGGGCTCATTTCAGGGAAAGCCAGGGTTTAGGCACGTGATCGCCGCACGGGTGAGGAACCCGTCTAGGGACGACAGGGCAGGCAGGTACCAGCTGCAAGGTGAGTTAGGGGTCACCACCTTTCCCTCTCCCTTGTGCAGGGCTTTCCCTGTGTTCCTCCCTGTGTGTGTTGCCGGTCATTACATCACCACTACCACAAGTCACCTCCTAAAATGTCTTCCCTCCTAGATATTATGCCATCACCTGTGACTGGCCTTACTGTAAAGTGGAAGGAACCCCAGCAACTCAGCTTTGAAGTGGAGACCACATACAGTTACAGAGCAGGGTCACCGAGTGTTGACGCTCATAATGCATAAAAGTCACCAACGCTATTAAACTAGTATGGAGATTGCGAGTCAGTACCTCTCATCCAACATCGGTGTCTGACCTCACAAATGTTCTTTTGGCTGAATGGGCAAAAAATGGGCAACACCGTCCGAACTTAGTGTTGTTTGACTTGTTAAATGGCACATGGGGCGTCACTTGTCACTGCTGAAAGGGGCATCAATGGCTTTGATGAACAGCCCCCCAATACAAGGCATGGTAAGGCACTATGAGTACTATATGACTGCATTATTTGTAAACTATATGGCCGACTAAAAGGTGATGGTTAGGGATGAGCGAACTCGAACTGTATAGTTCGGGTTCGTACCGAATTTTGGGGTGTCCGTGACACGGACCCGAACCCGGACATTTTCGTAAAAGTCCGGGTTCAGGTTCGGTGTTCGTCGCTTTCTTCGCGCTTTTGTGACGCTTTCTTGGCGCTTTTTGAAAGGCTGCAAAGCAGCCAATCAACAAGCGTCATACTACTTGCCCCAAGAGGCCATCACAGCCATGCCTACTATTGGCATGGCTGTGATTGGCCAGAGCACCATGTGACCCAGCCTCTATTTAAGCTGGAGTCACATAGCGCCGCCCGTCACTCTGCTCTGATTAGCGTAGGGAGAGGTTGCGGCTGCGACAGTAGGGCGAGATTAGGCAGATTAACTCCTCCAAAGGACTTGATTAACTGATCGATCTGCAGCTGTGGATCATTGAGCTGCTGATCCTCAATTGCTCACTGTTTTTAGGCTGCCCAGACCGTTTGTCAGTCACATTTTTCTGGGGTGATCGGCGGCCATTTTGTGTCTTGTGGTGCGCCAGCACAAGCTGCGACCAAGTGCATTTAACCCTCAATGGTGTGGTTGTTTTTTGGCTAAAGCCTACATCAGGGTGAAGCTGTCACACCAAGTGCATTTAACCAGCAATAGTCTGTTCATTTTTTGGCCATATACAAAATCAGGGGCAAGCTGCGCCTGTCACCAAGTGCATTTAACCCTCAATGGTGTGGTTGTTTTTTGGCTAAAGCCTACATCAGGGTGAAGCTGTCACACCAAGTGCATTTAACCAGCAATAGTCTGTTCATTTTTTGGCCATATACTAAATCAGGGGCAAGCTGCGCCTGTCACCAAGTGCATTTAACCCTCAATGGTGTGGTTGTTTTTTGGCTAAAGCCTACATCAGGGTGAAGCTGTCACACCAAGTGCATTTAACCAGCAATAGTCTGTTTATTTTTTGGCCATATCCCAGTCTAATTCTGTCACTAAATCCATACCGGTCACCCAGCGCCTAAATACTAGGCCTTAAATTTATATCCCGCTAAATCTGTCCTTAGTGCTGTAGCTGGGCGAGTTATTTAGTGTCCGTTCAAGCACATTTCTTGTTCTGGGTTGAAATACAATTCCCAATTTAGCAATTTCATAATTTAGTGGTTTCTGCTATATCAGAGCTATTTGAAATCTATCCCTAAAAGGGTATATAATATTCAAGGTGCACATTGGGTCATTCAGAATAACTTCACACACACCCGCTACTGTGTATTTCCAAGTCTAATTCTGGCACTAAACCCATACCTGTCACCCAGCGCCTAAATACTAGGCCTCAAATTTATATCCCGCTAAATCTGTCCTTAGTGCTGTAGCTGGGCGAGTTATTTAGTGTCCGTTCAAGCACATTTCTTGTTCTGGGTTGAAATACAATTCCCAATTTAGCAATTTCATAATTTAGTGGTTTCTGCTATATCAGAGCTATTTGAAATCTATCCCTAAAAGGGTATATAATATTCAAGGTGCACATTGGGTCATTCAGAATAACTTCACACACACCCGCTACTGTGTATTTCCAAGTCTAATTCTGGCACTAAACCCATACCTGTCACCCAGCGCCTAAATACTAGGCCTCAAATTTATATCCCGCTAAATCTGTCCCTAGTGCTGTAGCTGGGCGAGTTATTTAGTGTCCGTTCAAGCACATTTCTTGTTCTGGGTTGAAATACAATTCCCAATTTAGCAATTTCATAATTTAGTGGTTTCTGCTATATCAGAGCTATTTGAAATCTATCCCTAAAAGGGTATATAATATTCAAGGTGCACATAGGGTCATTCAGAATAACTTCACACACACCCGCTACTGTGTATTTCCAAGTCTAATTCTGGCACTAAACCCATACCTGTCACCCAGCGCCTAAATACTAGGCCTCAAATTTATATCCCGCTAAATCTGTCCCTAGTGCTGTAGCTGGGCGAGTTATTTAGTGTCCGTTCAAGCACATTTCTTGTTCTGGGTTGAAATACAATTCCCAATTTAGCAATTTCATAATTTAGTGGTTTCTGCTATATCAGAGCTATTTGAAATCTATCCCTAAAAGGGTAGATCATATTGAAGGTGCACATAGGGTCATTCAGAATAACTTCACACACACGCTTCTGTGCATTTCCAAGTCTAATTCTGTCACTAAATCCATACCGGTCACCCAGCGCCTAAATACTAGGCCTCAAATTTATATCCCGCTGAATTTGAATACAATACATTGGGCCAAATAATATATTTGTTGTTGTGGTGAACCATAACAATGAGAAAAACATCTAGTAAGGGACGCGGACGTGGACATGGTCGTGGTGGTGTTAGTGGACCCTCTGGTGCTGGGAGAGGACGTGGCCGTTCTGCCACATCCACACGTCCTAGTGTACCAACTACCTCAGGTCCCAGTAGCCGCCAGAATTTACAGCGATATATGGTGGGGCCCAATGCCGTTCTAAGGATGGTAAGGCCTGAGCAGGTACAGGCATTAGTCAATTGGGTGGCCGACAGTGGATCCAGCACGTTCACATTATCTCCCACCCAGTCTTCTGCAGAAAGCGCACAGATGGCGCCTGAAAACCAACCCCATCAGTCTGTCACATCACCCCCATGCATACCAGGGAAACTGTCTCAGCCTCAAGTTATGCAGCAGTCTCTTATGCTGTTTGAAGACTCCGCTGGCAGGGTTTCCCAAGGGCATCCACCTAGCCCTTCCCCAGCGGTGAAAGACATAGAATGCACTGACGCACAACCACTTATGTTTCCTGATGATGAGGACATGGGAATACCACCTCAGCATGTCTCTGATGATGACGAAACACAGGTGCCAACTGCTGCGTCTTTCTGCAGTGTGCAGACTGAACAGGAGGTCAGGGATCAAGACTGGGTGGAAGACGATGCAGGGGACGATGAGGTCCTAGACCCCACATGGAATGAAGGTCGTGCCACTGACTTTCACAGTTCGGAGGAAGAGGCAGTGGTGAGACCGAGCCAACAGCGTAGCAAAAGAGGGAGCAGTGGGCAAAAGCAGAACACCCGCCGCCAAGAGACTCCGCCTGCTACTGACCGCCGCCATCTGGGACCGAGCACCCCAAAGGCAGCTTCAAGGAGTTCCCTGGCATGGCACTTCTTCAAACAATGTGCTGACGACAAGACCCGAGTGGTTTGCACGCTGTGCCATCAGAGCCTGAAGCGAGGCATTAACGTTCTGAACCTGAGCACAACCTGCATGACCAGGCACCTGCATGCAAAGCATGAACTGCAGTGGAGTAAACACCTTAAAACCAAGGAAGTCACTCAGGCTCCCCCTGCTACCTCTTCTGCTGCTGCCGCCTCGGCCTATTCTGCTGCTGCCGCCTCGGCCTCTTCCTCCGCCTCTGGAGGAACGTTGGCACCTGCCGCCCAGCAAACAGGGGATGTACCACCAACACCACCACCACCACCTCCGTCACCAAGCGTCTCAACCATGTCACACGCCAGCGTTCAGCTCTCCATCTCACAAACATTTGATAGAAAGCGGAAATTCCCACCTAGCCACCCTCGATCCCTGGCCCTGAATGCCAGCATTTCTAAACTACTGGCCTATGAAATGCTGTCATTTAGGCTGGTGGACACAGACAGCTTCAAACAGCTCATGTCGCTTGCTGTCCCACAGTATGTTGTTCCCAGCCGGCACTACTTCTCCAAGAGAGCCGTGCCTTCCCTGCACAACCAAGTATCCGATAAAATCAAGTGTGCACTGCGCAACGCCATCTGTGGCAAGGTCCACCTAACCACAGATACGTGGACCAGTAAGCACGGCCAGGGACGCTATATCTCCCTAACTGCACACTGGGTAAATGTAGTGGCAGCTGGGCCCCAGGCGGAGAGCTGTTTGGCGCACGTCCTTCCGCCGCCAAGGATCGCAGGGCAACATTCTTTGCCTCCTGTTGCCACCTCCTCCTTCTCGGCTTCCTCCTCCTCTTCTTCCACCTGCTCATCCAGTCAGCCACACACCTTCACCACCAACTTCAGCACAGCCCGGGGTAAACGTCAGCAGGCCATTCTGAAACTCATATGTTTGGGGGACAGGCCCCACACCGCACAGGAGTTGTGGCGGGGTATAGAACAACAGACCGACGAGTGGTTGCTGCCGGTGAGCCTCAAGCCCGGCCTGGTGGTGTGTGATAATGGGCGAAATCTCGTTGCAGCTCTGGGACTAGCCAATTTGACGCACATCCCTTGCTTGGCGCATGTGCTGAATTTGGTGGTGCAGAAGTTCATTCACAACTACCCCGACATGTCAGAGCTGCTGCATAAAGTGCGGGCCGTCTGTTCGCGCTTCCGGCGTTCACATCCTGCTGCTGCTCGCCTGTCTGCGCTACAGCGTAACTTCGGCCTTCCCGCTCACCGCCTCATATGCGACGTGCCCACCAGGTGGAACTCCACCTTGCACATGCTGGACAGACTGTGCGAGCAGCAGCAGGCCATAGTGGAGTTTCAGCTGCAGCACGCACGGGTCAGTCGCACTACAGAACAGCACCACTTCACCACCAATGACTGGGCCTCCATGCGAGACCTGTGTGCCCTGTTGCGCTGTTTCGAGTACTCCACCAACATGGCCAGTGGCGATGACACCGTTATCAGCGTTACAATACCACTTCTATGTCTCCTTGAGAAAACACTTAGGGCGATGATGGAAGAGGAGGTGGCCCAGGAGGAGGAGGAGGAGGAGGAAGAGGGGTCATTTTTAGCACTTTCAGGCCAGTCTCTTCGAAGTGACTCAGAGGGAGGTTTTTGGCAACAGCAGAGGCCAGGTACAAATGTGGCCAGCCAGGGCCCACTACTGGAGGACGAGGAGGACGAGGATGAGGAGGAGGTGGAGGAGGATGAGGATGAAGCATGGTCACAGCGGGGTGGCACCCAACGCAGCTCGGGTCCATCACTGGTGCGTGGCTGGGGGGAAAGGCAGGACGATGACGATACGCCTCCCACAGAGGACAGCTTGTCCTTACCCCTGGGCAGCCTGGCACACATGAGCGACTACATGCTGCAGTGCCTGCGCAACGACAGCAGAGTTGCCCACATTTTAACCTGTGCGGACTACTGGGTTGCCACCCTGCTGGATCCACGCTACAAAGACAATGTGCCCACCTTACTTCCTGCACTGGAGCGTGATAGGAAGATGCGCGAGTACAAGCGCACGTTGGTAGACGCGCTACTGAGAGCATTCCCAAATGTCACAGGGGAACAAGTGGAAGCCCAAGGCCAAGGCAGAGGAGGAGCAAGAGGTCGCCAAGGCAGCTGTGTCACGGCCAGCTCCTCTGAGGGCAGGGTTAGCATGGCAGAGATGTGGAAAACTTTTGTCAACACGCCACAGCTAACTGCACCACCACCTGATACGCAACGTGTTAGCAGGAGGCAACATTTCACTAACATGGTGGAACAGTACGTGTGCACACCCCTCCACGTACTGACTGATGGTTCGGCCCCATTCAACTTCTGGGTCTCTAAATTGTCCACGTGGCCAGAGCTAGCCTTTTATGCCTTGGAGGTGCTGGCCTGCCCGGCAGCCAGCGTTTTGTCTGAACGTGTATTCAGCACGGCAGGGGGCGTCATTACAGACAAACGCAGCCGCCTGTCTACAGCCAATGTGGACAAGCTGACGTTCATAAAAATGAACCAGGCATGGATCCCACAGGACCTGTCCGTCCCTTGTCCAGATTAGACATTAACTACCTCCCCATAACCATATATTATTGGACTCCAGGGCACTTCCTCATTCAATCCTATTTTTATTTTCATTTTACCATTATATTGCGAGGCTACCCAAAGTTGAATGAACCTCTCCTCTGCCTGTGTGCTAGGCCTAAATATATGCCAATGGACTGTTGCAGTGGTGGGTGACGTGAAGCCTCATTCTCTGCTATGACATGCAGACTAATTCTCTGCTGACATGAAGACAGATTCTCTGTTACGGGACCTCCCTCCTCTGCCTGGGTGCTGGGCCTAAATATATGCCAATGGACTGTTGCAGTGGTGGGTGACGTGAAGCCTGATTCTCTGCTATGACATGCAGACTAATTCTCTGCTGACATGAAGACAGATTCTCTGTTACGGGACCTCTCTCCTCTGCCTGTGTGTGTGCTGGGCCTAAATATATGCCAATGGACTGTTGCAGTGGTGGCTGACGTGAAGCCTCATTCTCTGCTATGACATGCAGACTGATTCTCTGCTGACATGAAGCCAGATTGTCTGTTACGGGACCTCTCTCCTCTGCCTGTGTGCTAGGCCTAAATATATGCCAATGGACTGTTGCAGTGGTGGCTGACGTGAAGCCTCATTCTCTGCTATGACATGCAGACTAATTCTCTGCTGACATGAAGCCAGATTGTCTGTTACGGGACCTCTCTCCTCTGCCTGGGTGCTGGGCCTAAATTTATGACAATGGACTGTTGCAGTGGTGGCTGACGTGAAGCCTGATTCTCTGCTATGACATGCAGACTGATTCTCTGCTGACATGAAGCCAGATCCTCTGTTACGGGACCTCTCTCCTCTGCCTGTGTGTGTGCTGGGCCTAAATATATGCCAATGGACTGTTGCAGTGGTGGCTGACGTGAAGCCTCATTCTCTGCTATGACATGCAGACTGATTCTCTGCTGACATGAAGCCAGATTCTCTGTTACGGGACCTCTCTCCTCTGCCTGTGTGTGTGCTGGGCCTAAATATATGCCAATGGACTGTTGCAGTGGTGGCTGACGTGAAGCCTCATTCTCTGCTATGACATGCAGACTGATTCTCTGCTGACATGAAGCCAGATTGTCTGTTACGGGACCTCCCTCCTCTGCCTGGGTGCTGGGCCTAAATATATGCCAATGGACTGTTGCAGTGGTGGCTGACGTGAAGCCTCATTCTCTGCTATGACATGCAGACTAATTCTCTGCTGACATGAAGACAGATTCTCTGTTACGGGACCTCCCTCCTCTGCCTGGGTGCTGGGCCTAAATATATGCCAATGGACTGTTGCAGTGGTGGCTGACGTGAAGCCTCATTCTCTGCTATGACATGCAGACTAATTCTCTGCTGACATGAAGACAGATTCTCTGTTACGGGACCTCTCTCCTCTGCCTGGGTGCCGGGGCCTAAATATCTGAGAATGGACTGTTCCAGTGGTGGGTGACGGGAAGCCAGATTCTCTGCTATGGAACCTCTCTCCAATTGATTTTGGTTAATTTTTATTTATTTAATTTTTATTTTAATTCATTTCCCTATCCACATTTGTTTGCAGGGGATTTACCTACATGTTGCTGCCTTTTGCAGCCCTCTAGCTCTTTCCTGGGCTGTTTTACAGCCTTTTTAGTGCCGAAAAGTTCGGGTCCCCATTGACTTCAATGGGGTTCGGGTTCGGGACGAAGTTCGGATCGGGTTCGGATCCCGAACCCGAACATTTCCGGGATGTTCGGCCGAACTTCTCGAACCCGAACATCCAGGTGTTCGCTCAACTCTAGTGATGGTATCAACAGAAAGTACTGCACATAACATCATCCATGTTAAAGGGGAGCTCCAGGATCGGGTCCTTTTTTAATTAGGTCCCCTAGAGTGTGGCAGCGATGGAAATAATTATATATACCTGCTCCCTCCAAGTCTCCTGCTTGTTCACTTTTGGCAGGTGTACAGATGGAGTCAGTGCCACTGCAGTCAATGACCGCCCTCAGCGATGAATGTCCCCAAGCGTCATGTCACTGCTGGGTGACACCTCACTTGGGGACATGGCACTGCTGAGGCCAGTCATTGGTTACAGAGGTGACGTGACCTGGCCAGAAGTAAACAAGCCATGGACTGGAAGATGAACAGATAATGGGGTGCCAGACCAGAGCGGCAGGGGGTACGATCCTTGCCTTAGGTAACACATTCTAGGTGGGTTCTAAGGGGGATTCTAATTATCTGTAATGATAAGCAGATAACTACAGTAAAGTGATATGTACAGACCAAGAGGTGGCGTTAATTATTAGGCTTAGTGGCCAGTGTGAAAACTGTAGGATTTTGGTTTGGTTTTGTTTAAATATAGATATTGACATGGAAAATTAAAAATATCCTCAAAAATTATTTAAAAATGTGATTCAAACAACAGGTAATCATTTTCTGATGACACATTCCCTTTCATTTCCATTTTGGTTCCCATTTAGTTTCCAATTCTACTTAATACTCAGCACCAAGATCACAAGTTAACTCTGACTTCATTAATTTCACTTCCTAGATGTTGTGGTCGGTAGTCCCACTGTCAACCCCCATGATCACACTGATGACAGTTAAAGGGTATTTCCACATGTTTTATTAACGGAAACAGCCTGGGCCCTGATAAAATAACAAAAACACTTGTACTCTCCTTTCCTGACCTCACCGATCCAGCACTGCTGCTCCTTCTGCTCAGGTAACAATCGGTGACATATTGCTGTGACTGCATCAGTGATGTCCCACACAACGATGCAGCCAATCACTGGCCTCAGCAGTCATGTACCATATACCAGTGAGGCCAGTGATTGGCTGCAGCAGTGTATAGAACTTTACTGCCTACAGCCACAGGAAGAGGATGTAGTGGTGGTGCTAGATTAGGAAGGCTGGAAAAGTGAGTTTAAGTGCAAGGCATGCTTGGTCCCTCAGAATATTATGGGCGCAGGCTATGACAGTATATTGGACCTCAAAGGTCCAGCAAAACACAACCACATTAGGAGCCAATTTCCTTTTTTGGAGGGGGAAAATTATTCACAAATAATGTACTTGATCTTATTGATGATCCGTCCTCTGTACAATGAGAACTACAAAGATTATGACAGAATTTATCGTGGGGATGCTCATGTTCTGTATACAGTAGATGGAAGGTTGATACCAGAATCATCTCCAAAGAACCCCAATCTGACAACGGGAGGAGGTGACGGAGAAGAGCATAGATCCTGGCATTCATTTATAATTTTCTAGGTCAATTCATGATTTCTTTTCAACCTATTTAAGAGTAGTAAATGTCCATTAGCCTCTGTTTGGCAGAAGTACAGGAAATGTTTTGTATTTTTTGTGATGTGAAGCTTTGAGCAGATATTTGCTTTCCTTTTCTGCACCGTGGGCTTAGCATCCACTCATTATATCACACACTGTCCCTAAATACCAATGGGGTAAAATCTGGAGGGATTTGCATAATCACAGCAGAAACAAGCAACCTGCTGTTCTGCACCTTCCACCGAACCACAACTCCCATCATGCTGCTAACTCAAGGTAGCCTTGTATGATCTATAGAAAAACTGCATCGAGCCACCACCGTGTCATTTGAATGGAAGAATACAAAGAAGTCTCTATAATCGGCAACTAAAGTCTTTAAAGGAGTTATATTTTACAATCCCTTTAAAAAAATCCGGACAAAAGGATCCATCGCTATTAAAATAAAATGCTTCAAAACCCAGAAGTATTATGTGAGAGCTGCAGTGGAAGATCAGATTTATTTTTTTTTTTTATTAATGCAAGTTTTAAATGCTGATTAATCCTCTTGAGAATCAGCTTCCCGAAGCTTTGGCCTGCGTTCAAGTCTCTTTCAAAGGGGTGCATCACTTCCATTATACTGAATATTAATTGAACAACATTATTGCTAAGGATACAAAGCAAGATTTAAAACATGATTACAGCTGTCATTGCTTACACATAAATAAGTCGTTGGGAATTCAAGCTTAAACAAAAACTGTTGCAAAACAGCCGAATTCTCCCCTCCCGCCCATTGAGTGAACTGAATATCAAGCAAGTGCACTGCAATCTTTAACAAACGTCATTTAAATGGCGGATTGTGGCATTTACATCTGAGTAAAATGTTTGTTTGTTTGTTTTTCATTGCAATCAAGGACATTTTGGTTCCATCTCCTGTGTGGCTGCAGTCTTTTCTGGAGATCCGATTTTGCAGGTAATCAGAAGTCCACTGCGTGGATTTTGCTGGTTAAACTGTTGTCCATCTGCAAAAGCGTGCTTCTGTTAACAATTCATTTAAAAGGCAGGCAGATTTAAAGTAAGACTTCCAGTTTGGAGTCTAAGCCTGCAATGGCTCAACTATTTGCCCATCGCCATGCCCTTAAGAGGGGTTTTCCAGGAATCTTCATTATATAGCTATTCCACAGAGCGTGTAACCTAATAAAAGAGTCCCATTTACCTGCTCCGCACTGCTCCAGTCCTACATCTTGGCTCCCATTTGTCCATCTTCCGGCTTATTTACTTCCAGTCGCGGTATGGACATGGTCCCTTGTGCTGCCACTGCAAATAATAGGTTTTCAGCTTTTATGTGTCTCTAAGCATCCTGTGATTGCTGGGTCACAAGCTACTTTGGGATATTTCACCGCTGAAGCCAGTCATTGGCTGCAATGGTGCAGGTGACCATGTCCATACTCTAGCCAAATGTAAACAAACCGGTGACTGAAAAATGACCAAACAGGAGCCACGGTGCAGGACAGGGCAGTTAAGTATGGTTCTTCCATTAGGTCATACACGCTAAGGGGCATAACTAAATAGTGAGGTTTCCCGGAAAACCCCTTTAATGTTGTATTTGTCAGCTGATCACATCTTTTATGAGAGCCGTGGCGACACATGTCCCTGTGTAAACAGGCGATGTGATTGCCATATTTTGCAAACCGTGAGCTGGTCTTTCCTACCATTTCCAGTTGTGTTGAGCCAAGACAGGAAGTGCAGAGCAGCGGGGACCAAAGCAGCAGTGGAGGACTGGTGGAGGTGAGCAACATTTCTTTAGTCTTAACAGATTGTAGCTCACGTATGCAAGGCGTTCAACACATATATCAAAAGGATCGGTACTCCCCCTTGCACCTTCCACCTCCACTGTGAATCTTTTGCAACAATAAAAAAAAATAATGAAACTCACCTAACCCCATTCCCATGATAAGTGGCCACTTTCTGTGAACTGCCCGTCCTCTGTAAAGAATATGTCCACCACCATTTATAATTGCATTGTAATCCTTTTTTCTATCCCTGTACACACAGGACATCTCATCAGTGACATGCGTTGTTTGTGAGTCATCTCATCAGAAATAGACCCTAGTGACCCGTAATAGTCAGTGAAGGAGGAGCTAGTAGGAGCACCCTTTTCTACGCCGGTGGGTCATTCCAACCTTGTTTATGGACATGATCTGGTCTGCTCGTGATTTTACCTGTCAATGATATTTCCATGGATTCTAGGCACTCTTGATAGGAGATACTCTTGTGGCACGTGCACAGTAATCATGATGCTTGCTCTATGCAGTATACATTGCCCATATGTGGCACAGATAGTAAATGATAATCTGTTCAATCCTCTTTACAGTTTTATCCAGAAGACTGTAATAAATTCAGGCGCGCACCATTTGCCTGCACTGCCCTCTGAGTATTAAATGGCGGCTGGTCATTTCTTATTGACAGGCACCTATTTTAGCATTTTTTTATAATAAAAACTTTGCCATAGGTTTCATCCAAAGAGAATATTATAAAGACGCAAGTGGCTTTAATAGCCATCATATAGCAAATTCCAGGAGCCATAACTTTTTAATTGCCCGTTCATATAGCTATATGAGGGCTTATTTTTTTGCGGGACAAGTTGCATTTTTTCAATCTACCTTATTTTTTTTACCCTGTCTTGTATTGGAAAACAGGGAAAAATGATTTGTGGGATTAAATTGAAAAAATAGAAGCATAATTCCAGCAAGGTTTTTATGGGCTTTGATATTACATAATTCAATGTTGACTAAATAGGAAATGACGCCTTTATTCTGTGGGTCAATGCGATTACGGCAATACCAAATTTGCATAGTTTTTATTTAGTTTTACCACTTTTGAAAAAAAATAAAATAATATTTGAAAAAGTAAACGTTTTCTTTGCATTGACATTTTCTGGCAAAACTTTTCTATACTTCTGTCTACAGAGCTGTATGAAGACTTGTTTTTTGCGAGACAAACTGTTCTTTTTATTGGCACCATTTTGGGGTAGGTACGATGTTTTGATCATGTTATTGCATTTTTTTGGGGGGCACAAGATGACAAAAAGAATTCTGCTCAGGAAAGATATTTTTGTGTTTTAATACTTCAGACATTTTCATATGTGGCGAAACCTGTTATGTTTATTTAATTAATTATTTATGTAAAATTGGTAAAGGGGTGATCTGATTTTTTTACCTATTTTGCCCCCTTATAGGGCTAGTCCCATAGACCAATGTGGTCTATAGGATTCTGACACTCTGCCTGCTGAGCCATGTCTCGTGCACAGCTTTATATGCAGTTTACCATGACAGGCCTGGTAACCTTCAGCAGGCCCCAGGCTGTCATAGTAACTAATCAGAAAATCATAATTTTGTTGTGGGGGCTCCAATCAAAAGGCAAAGGGAGCCCCCTCCCTCTACCTTAACCCCACAGATGCCACAGTTGTAAGCCATGTACCGGGGTGGGCTCCCCAGGATACAGTGAAGTCACGAACGAGGAAAGCAACCCCAACACCAGCTTTTGCCGAAACAGAATTTTACTTAAAGGTGGCAATAAACACAACCACAAATGCAGGAAACATATAGTAAATTTACATACACCCAGCCTGAAGGCTGAGACCCTTGTGCTGCACAGCACGCCGCCCTCCGATGGATGCAGGAGGAAAGAGCAGTAATTTACCTACTGGCGGGCACAACTAAACTGCCACACTTTACCTGTTTTTACCATAAAAGAACAAGAATCACTGTATGGGTGTGTGGTGCGGGCTAGCCTGCGGTGCAGCACAACAGCTTACAATCTTACAAAGCTCTACAGGATTCCCCCTCCCATAACTGGAACACGTGCCTGAGTATTCCTTCCGCGCAAAACGCCAGCCTGGCTTGAGTTTGTGGGAATTTTATCAGCTCTCCAATGTGAAATGTCACTTTAAGTTGTGGAGTCGTTGCAATGAACATTAGTAACACTTGTGGCATGACACAGGGATCGTAACTAATTAACTACAGGCCTGGTCTCAGTCTTTAGGCGCCAACACTGTAATGAGGCGCGTGCACGATCTTATCGACCCGGGTCTGTTCTGCATTCGTTGGTGACTCTGAACTGAACAAATGCCTCTCCAACAAGCATGCGGTCCCGCAGTGTATGTAGCTTTGCTCCTCAGCTCTCATCAGCGTACCTGGAAGCAATCCTCGTTCCTCTGGACAGGATCAGGGTCTTGAACACGATCAGCTTAGCTGCAGCTCTAGTCACTGAGAGATGCTCTCACACCTGGATGCTGTTGGACTCTCTGCTCACACAGTTCCTCAGTGTCTCTCACAGACTCACTCTAAGATGGCTGCTACCTTCCTCTCCAGACTTGTAACTCCACCCCCTGAGAGTTCCCAACATCACATGAAATGCAGTCTGTTGCTGTGCTTAGGAAGTCAGTCCAGATCATTTAACTTTATTTAAACAAACACAATGTTCTGACAATGAGAGCTGTTTCTCCATCTCACACAATCACTATTGAACATGGGGTTAAATGACCAGGTTCAGCGTTATCACTGATTCCAGTCACTGCATTGAGGTGCCTGCTGTATTATGCAGCCGGTACCAGCAATGTATAGAACAGGCTCAGAATTCAACCCCTTATGCCTAATGACATATGTACAGTGAGGAACAGAAGTATTTGAACACCCTGCGATTTTGTTCTCCCACTTTGAAATCATGGAGGGGTCTAAAATTCACATTGTAGGTGCATTCCCACTCTGAGACAGATTATTTTTTTTTTTAATCTGAAAATCACATTGTATGATTTTTAAAGAATTTATTTGTCTTGCCCTGCTGAACATAACTATTTTGAACACCTGAGAAAATCAGTCTTAATATTTCCAGCAGTAAAATGCATTGACAGAACTCCTTTTTAAATCCTTTACATTATGGGTGTGAGCACAGGTGTCCTGTACATAATCTGACTCAGCACCGCTTACACTATACACCGCTTACTCCAGTTTGGGGAATGTTTCTGAGCTGACAGATTACCTTTAACAGGTACTTTGAACCAGGTGGGGCCTGTGCAGGCAGGAGGTTACATACAGTGCATAGGAGCCAAGGAACAGGACAAAGCATATCAAGAGAAGAGCAGAGTGAGTGATCAAGTCATGGATATGACTATAAAGAGCAGAAAATCGTTGGCACTCCACGTTAGTAATAAGATTCAATGATAAGGTAATCCCAGAAAATAATATTGTAAAATATTACAGCACTTGGAGAAGAATTGAATTGCTTTTAGGTTTTTATTCCATCCAAAAGTTATTTTGTTCACATGGCCAGAGTTACTAGAATCTAGATCATTTTTACCATCATGACCTACTAATAAAAGCTGACATAAATAATTAGTGAAGGTTGGGCACAGCACTCAACTAATTCCGGCATTCTCCTAGAGAATGAATGGAGCAACAGAGTGCTGCATCAGAAATGGGACCCCCTTTCTCTGGATCAGTGGGAGTTCGAGAGTCTAGACCACTACCCATCAGTTATCTCCCATCCCCTTCAAAACTGTATAACAAACTAGACAGTTATTCACAAGACTGCAGAACTGGACTTGACCAATAGCAGTCTTTCTCCCAAGTACTAATAGTGTCTCTGGGTACTTAGATACCTCCAGGAGTTACAGTAGGGCTGAAATGTACAATAACCAGACGGTAACAAGAAACCTACAGATGTAGCCAAGCTAAACTTGATGGTTAGTAAAGAATGGCATGAAAAAGATAACTAACTTTTCAATGGCTTTCGTCACGGGATAACCAAGATAACACTGAGCCATGTGTTACCAGAGTCAAGTTTAGCTCGGCTACATCTGTATATGAATGAGACCACAATGCACCGAAGTAAACTCACCGATAGATGACAGGAACTAAATGATGATAGTCAAAGTTGGAAGAGATTGGTGTCCGGCAATAAAGTGGATGGAAAATGCTATGGCATACCGGTTGAGAGCTGATAAATGACACCTAAAGGAATTAGGCCAGGCTAAGGGATGATCTGACCCAGAAAGTTGTATAGCAACTGCCCCAAATGTTAGCAAATACAAGAACATGAAGCAACAGGGAAATTCCTGTTGCTCGTAACATTTATCAGCATTGCATAGACGAAATAAATATTCAGTCCAAGTCAACATCAATTTACAGTATGGTCAGCTTCAGATCATACTCTGAGTTATATTACATAATGGCATGCATCATGGCAAATGAACAATGCGCGTGGGAATTGGTAGAACTGTTCCAAACATGAAGGCCTTTAGCAATCCCTTAGTTTGAAATATGACTAATTTAATTATTGGCCTGAGCAGCTGATGATATTAAACTAGTTTACAACAGCCCAGAAGTTTAATGGTTGGATTGAAAGAGAATTATCATATTTGTGATAAGTAGAGAGGAGCAAATCGATTCTAGCAAATTGATACGTCTCATCAGATGGACTTCTTCACCTATAAGGGGCTATCCCTGCAAGTGAAAAAGAACCCACCTGCCACAAGATTGACAGGACCAGGCAGGAAATTGTCAGGGCTAGGCTAATTGTCCGGCCCTTTCAATTTTGCGACAAGTGGGCACTTCTTCACCTGGGGGGACCACTCCTGACAGGGGAAGTCCTGCAGATGAGACAAACAAATTTGTTAAAATCAATTTGCTAATCTCCAAGCTGAAGCTATATTGCAATATAGCAATAGCAATACTTTAGATAAATATTTTGGAAGTATTCCCTAATGTTTGCCTTCTTCACAAGACTCTGATGTATAATTATGCAGTGACCATTGTTGTCCATTGGCTACAAAGTTAAAAATATTTATACCACATGGGATACTGCACTTTCTTATATTTATGCTAACACATAACTTCCCGATGGAGGACAATCTTTTGCCCTCTATTAGATGAATGGGATCCTATGGCTACATTCAGTATTATCACTGAGAGTTTTATGGACCATACGTTGCATGTTTTCACTGGAGATGAGCAAATTTCCAAAACTTTATTTTGGTCCTGACTTGGTTGATTCGATTTGATCCAAAGTGCACTGATTGCCCTGAGAAGTCATGTGAGGTCTCCTAAGACTGTATCCAACCCCCAAATTCGACTGAACTATTATAGTCAGTGGTAGGATCGGACTGACAGTGAATTCCATCACTGGGCCCCTGAACCAGGAAACTCTGCCTCCTGAGTGATAGTAAGGTCAGGAGATTGGGGTCAATCTCTTGTCTTCATGGGTCCTATCTGCCTACTGAACATGACAAGTTGTCTTCCATAACATGCTGCTCAAGGACCCTGTCGTTCTAGCAACTGTTATGAGCAAACAGGCAGTCCTTCCTTGGTGAATAGTCACGATGATTCACAGGAGGAGAACCTTTCAGTATTCAGGTGTTCCTCCTTGTCCTGTCAAATGAGAAGAGCAATGTGATGTTGGCATCATGGAAAAATCTTAGCCTTCAGACTATAGCATCAATGTTGGATCTGAAACCTGTTGTGAACATGTGACCAGAAGACTGTGGTGTTTAGTCTTGTGGCAAGACATCACCTTTCCCGATCATGCGATATGCTATCCGGTTTGCCCCGACCCCATTGACAGAATGAGTGAAATAGCCTACTGAATAATAAATACAGCACCAGCCTTGAGGAGCGCTACAGTGCTCCACCACTAAAGAAACGAGTAGGCCTACATGACTGGCACTACATTCATTCCATCTAAGGCACCTGAGGCAAGCCAGAGGGGAGATAATTTGATAGGCAGACGGGCTCTCTTGCCAGAAGACTAAACACCAAACTCTTCCGGTAATGAGAGGGATAACAGCTAAAACTGATAATATGGTCTGATGAGTAAGAGTTTTGTACGATGCCGATACAACATTGCTCAATCTTTTAAGCTGACCGATTCCTGTGTATGGCAGACACAATGTGGCACTGAGCCAAATGGGCATCAAACCATAATGTAGAAAATAAAAAAGAAATTGAAAGATTGTTTCAATTCTAAAAAGCCCAGCATAGCTTTTTCATTATACACGGTCGCAGTCCGAAAATTGTGATTCTTGAAACCATTTCTGACATATGGGAAGAGAACGGAAGCAGCTGGTCATTAAGGGCTTCTCAAGTCTATTGAATGATGCTCTAGGACAGTATGAAGAACAAGCTCTTGACTAACTGGCGATTTCATCTGTTCTTACAGTTAAAAATAATAATTTTATAGTAAAAACATGAATAGTTATGTGTTATGCAATTGGCAGTACAGATGTAAAAAGATCCACAGTGTTTTATCCTTTTCCATAAAAAAAACACTGAATGACTTGGTAGTGAAGTCTTGATATGTGGATTTACTGCAAACATCTATACCTAATATTATTCCTGGAACATGCTGCATAGTTGCCAAAATATTGAAAAAAATGGGATTCATGTACTCTCTTTGGCGTCTTATCTCAGTTGATACCGTACTTTAGATGATTAGATGATCTGAATATACAGCAATGGTTCTTAACATATGTACCATACTGTTTGCAGTTAAGGGAGTTTTCCAGTGATTGGCTGAAGCAGTTATAGCTGTAGAAGGAAGTATAGAATGGCAGGGGACCAGGCATCCTGGAATGGGAATCGGAGACATGAGCATGCCTGTTTTTATAAATTTTAAATATGTTTAAATATGTTTTAAATACATTTTTCCCCTGGAAACCTCTTTAATACTGCATACAGTATGACATTTAAAGGGAATCTAGTAAACTGGTAAACCAGACACAATGCCTTGGAGGGCTAGCTCAGATGAATGTAATGATACCTCTCACTTTGCAATCTGCTTCTTAACTCTGGAGAAAACGTAGTTTTGGTCATATGGAAATGAGCAGTTAAGTGCACCAAGGGCAGGCTCAAGCCACTCTGTGTACCCTTGATCCTCCTCTTTCCTTTGTCAGCCCCACCCTCCTTCTTAATTGACCAGGCCAGGTTACTCCATAGTCATCTCACTTGGTCATACTGTCAGGATCACGACTTCAGGAGGGCAGCTTGCAGGGTCACGCTAGGCCTTCCTGTGTCAGCTCTCCGTCATCCAAATCCAAGCGATTTTAGCTGCCACCAATCATCCGATCATGCTGACGAGACACTTTGCATTAGACAACACACTCTAAGACTCACTATGCTCTCTATCATTCCCAGAGTCAATACGCCAATATCGGTAACGCTTCTTCTAAGATCGTAGCTCAGTTAGAACACAAGAAGGCTCTTATTAAAGTGAAGCTATAATATAAAAAAGGACAGTCCAGACAAAAAATGTGGTTATCATAAGAAAATACAACATAAAATATACAGACGTATACATATAATGCAAAAGAACAGTTTGGAAAATGAAAGGGATAAAAACAGAACTTAATACGTTACGTGATGGTTTAAGTCTGGTTGCCTGGGGTAGCGGAAGATTTGGCCAGTTCATCAAGCTAGTTGATCCCCAAAGAAATTACAGTTTGTTACAATGCACATATGTGTTAAAAAGGATCTGCCTTAAAATCTTTCGGTTAAGATATCTTTTCTTGCAGGCCTCCTAGCAACTTCGTATTACCTCCATCCAGTCCGTCATAATTTCCCCACACAGATGCATACCGAACATGGAGGGAGTAATGGCAATATAGGATGAATTATTTAATTGCTCACTGTTACTGAGCTGTGATCAATTCAACTTCAATACAGTAGAAGCAGAAAAATGGCCTGAGTTCTCATAAGGAAGCATGCTGCCCAAATATGGATTAGGCCACGTATTTCTTTGATATACAGTACATACCAAAAGTTTGGACACACCTTCTCATTCAAAGAGTTTTCTTTATTTTCATGACTATGAAAATTGTAGATTCACACTGAAGGCATCAAAACTATGAATTAACACATGTGGAATTATATACATAACAAAAAAGTGTGAAACAACTGAAAATATGTCATATTCTAGGTTCTTCAAAGTAGCCACCTTTTGCTTTGATTACTGCTTTGCACACTCTTGGCATTCTCTTGATGAGCTTCAAGAGGTAGTCACCTGAAATGGTCTTCCAACAGTCTTGAAGGAGTTCCCAGAGATGCTTAGCACTTGTTGGCCCTTTTGCCTTCACTCTGCGGTCCAGCTCACCCCAAACCATCTCGATTGGGTTCAGGTCCGGTGACTGTGGAGGCCAGGTCATCTGGCGCAGCACCCCATCACTCTCCTTCATGGTCAAATAGCCCTTACACAGCCTGGAGGTGTGTTTGGGGTCATTGTCCCGTTGAAAAATAAATGATGGTCCAACTAAACGCAAACCGTATGGAATAGCATGCCGCTGCAAGATGCTGTGGTAGCCATGCTGGTTCAGTATGCCTTCAATTTTGAATAAATCCCCAACAGTGTCACCAGCAAAGCACCCCCACACCATCACACCTCCTCCTCCATGCTTAACGGTGGGAACCAGGCATGTAGAGTCCATCCGTTCACCTTTTCTGCGTCGCACAAAGACACGGTGGTTGGAACCAAAGATCTCAAATTTGGGCTCATCAGACCATAGCACAGATTTCCACTGGTCTAATGTCCATTCCTTGTGTTATTTAGCCCAAACAAGTCTCTTCTGCTTGTTGCCTGTCCTTAGCAGTGGTTTCCTAGCAGATATTCTACCATGAAGGCCTGATTCACACAGTCTCCTCTTAACAGTTGTTCTAGAGATGTGTCTGCTGCTAGAACTCTGTATGGCATTGACCTGGTCATTAATCTGAGCTGCTGTTAACCTGCGATTTCTGAGGCTGGTGACCCGGATGAACTTATCCTCCGCAGCAGAGGTGACTCTTCATCTTCCTTTCCTGGGGCGGTCCGCATGTGAGCCAGTTTCTTTGTAGCACTTGATGGTTTTTGTGACTGCACTTGGGGACACTTTCAAAGTTTTCCCAATTTTTCGGACTGACTGACCTTCATTTCTTAAAGTAATGATGGCTACTCGTTTTTCTTTACTTATCTGCTTTTTTCTTGCCATAATACAAATTCTAACAGTCTATTCAGTAGGACTATCAGCTGTGTATCCACCTGACTTCTCCACAATGCAACTGATGGTCCCAACCCCATTTATAAGGCAAGAAATCCCACTTATTAAACCTGACAGGGCACACCTGTGAAGTGAAAACCATTTCAGGTGACTACCTTTTAAAGCTCATCAAGAGAATGCCAAGAGTGTGCAAAGCAGTAATCAAAGCAAAAGGTGGCTACTTTGAAGAACCTAGAATATGACATATATTCAGTTGTTTCACACTTTTTTGTTATGTATATAATTCCACATGTGTTAATTCATAGTTTTGATGCCTTCAGTGTGAATCTACAATTTTCATAGTCATGAAAATAAAGAAAACTCTTTGAATGAGAAGGTGTGTCCAAACTTTTGGTCTGTACTGTATATCGGATTGTAAGGGTTTTAGATATGACTTTAGCTGGAGAGAACGCTAGCCTTTTCATGATCCCTCAAATGGCTCCATCAGGTCTATGAAGCATTTGTGCAAAATCCTAACGCTATCTCTAGGGATCTCTGGTCTCTGTGAAGTTGTTCCTTTTTACTGATTTTATTGCTACAACTACCGTCCCTGTATTTTGGGAAGGGTACATGGACGATGCTATAACCCACTACAGAAATGTCAATAACCACATAGATAGTACTTATAGCGTTCAGGAAAATAGAGTTGTGCCCAGACAAATGCAGCGACAAAGGAGGAAGGTGAAGATGAGAGGACAAAAGAATGGTGGATGTAGTTGTTGCTCACTCTGGACTGTGCGGTGATGGGAAGGGCGTACCTTTCTTCCCTTTAGGACACTTTTCTCCTGCCTGGTGGTGGTTCAGGTGTCCTTGATGATGATGAATTGTGAGGTGCAAGACAGGGTCCTTTGGCAGTTCATGACGATATGGTGGTGCAGTGTGATGGTTCAGACAATGATGACACCAGGTTAACAGCAGAATGGTTCTTTACTGAAGAAACGAGTTAAGGTACACTAGGTACAGTTTTTCGCATACAGGGGCTGGCAGTTCTTACAGAATGTGCAATTTCCTCAGTTCTCACAGGTTACATGGCTGCAAAAGAAGTTAATTGGCCAAGATGTTCCTTTAACTCCTTCCCGACCAGCGCCGTAATAGTACGACGCTGCGGGAATTGACTTCCTGACCAGCGCCATAGGACTATGGTGTGCTGATCGGGCGGGTGCAGGAGCTGCGCCCACCCGATCAGCTGCAGGGGACCAGCTGTACTTGTGGAACGCCTAAAGGGTTAACAAAGTTTGTAACATCAGTTTCTAATAATTTTAGGGGTGTAGTTTCTGAAATGGGTGGTTTCCATGATGTAAGCCCCTCAAAATCACTTTATAACTGAATTCGTGCTTAAAAAATGGTTTTGGAAATTTTGTTGAAAATTTGAAAAATTACTTCTAAACTTCTAAGCCTTCTAAAGTCCTAAAAAACTAAAATGACATTTACAAAATGATGCCAACATAAAGCAGACATATGGGGAATGATGACTGATAACTATTTTATGAGGCATAACTATCTGTCTTGAAAGTAGAGAAATTCAAATTTAGCGAATTGTGAATTTTTCAAAATTGTTGGTAAATTTGGGATTTTTTATAAATAAAGGAAAAATATATTGTCTCAAATATATTGTCTTGAAGTACAATGTGTCACGAGAAAACAATCTTAGAATGGCCTGGATAAGTAAAAGTGTTCCAGAGTTATTACCACATAAAGTGACACATGTCAGATTTGCAAAAAATGGCCTGGGTAGGAAGGTGAAAACTGGCCCGGGGTAGAAAGGGCTAAAATGTAACTGTCATGTTTGTTTGTTTTTAATAATGTGTAGGACAGAGGTAGGGAACTTTTTTCTAATATACTTTATTTAGAGAAATTGTACATTTATGCTAGAAAACGTGGCCAGAAAAGTCCCTTAGCAGCTTTCTCTTAAATGAGCATTGCTAAGGCACATACGTCTTCCTAATACAGTACTGACTAGGAAGACGGGCTGAGCTGGGAGCTGCTGGGCTTCTGCACTCACATAGTGGACAGTAGATGAATATCTGTGAACTAAATACATACATATATATATATAATCATTTTCCTTGCTCATTCTCACTGTTCAGCGTGTCCAGCACTGTCAGTGAGTGCTTCTCATGAATTCTCGGTGCACTGAGTAATTAACCGGCCACTGGGAGATACATGACAATGAGCAGTGGGCGCTCACTATTGTATACTATAACTGTCCCTATGTACAGTAGCGCCACCCTGCATTGACAATAGCGAGTACTTACTGCTTGCTCACAAATACAGTGGATATAAAAAGTCTACACACCCTTGTTAAAATGTCCGGTTTCTGTGATGTAAAAAAAAATTAGACAAAGAAAAATCATTTCAGAACTTTTTACACCTTTAATGTGACCTATAAACTGTACAACTCAATTGAAAAACAAACTGAAATCTTTTAGGTAGAGGGAAGAAAAAATATAAAAATAAAATAATATGGTGTCATAAGTGTGCACACCCTTAAACTAATACTTTGTTGAAGCACCTTTTGATTTTATTACAGCACTCAGTCTATCAGCATGGCACATTTTGACTTTCAAGATTTGCCCACTCTTCTTTGCAAAAACATTACAAATCTATCAGATTGCGAGGGCATCTCCTGTGCACAGCCCTCTTCAGATCGCCCCACAGATTTTAAATCGGATTCAGGTCTGGGCTCTGGCTGGGCCATTCTAAAACTTTAATCTTCTTCTGGTGAAGCCATTCCTTTGTTGATTTAGATGTATGCTTTGGGTTGTTGTCATGCTGAAAGATGAAGTTCCTCTTCATTTTCAGCTTTCTAGCAGAAGCCTGAAGGTTTTGTACCAATATTGAGTGGTATTTGGAACAATTCCCTCTAGCTTAACTAAGGCCCCAGTTTCATGCTTTGCTGTGGGTATGGTGTTCTTTTTGGGGATGTGCAGTGTTGTTTTTGCGCCAAACATATCTTTTGGAATTATGGCCAAAAAGTTCAACCTTGGTTTCATCAGACCATAACACCTTTTCCCACATGCTTTTGGGAGACTTCAGATTTTTTTTGCAAAATTTAGCATGGCTTGGATGTTTTTCTTCGTAAGAAAAGGCTTTCGTCTTGCCACTCTACCCCATAGCCCAGACATATGAAGTATACGGGAGATTGTTGTCACATGTACCACACAGCCATTACTTGCCAGATATTCCTGCTGCTCCTTTAATGTTGCTGTAGGCCTCTTGGTAGCCTCCCAGACCAGTTTTCTTCTCGTCTTTTCATCAGTTTTGGAAGGACGTCAAGTTCTTGGTAATAAGTCCAAGAGGTCGGCACTGCAAGTAAGTATTTTGTGGTGCTCACATCCTAGGATTGGCATCCCATTAAACAATAGCAAGAAAGGGCCAGCACTCACTATAGGTTATCTGCAAAAGTTCTGTTTATTGTCACATAGTACTGTGATGCGTTTCGACACTCGCAGGTGTCTTTGTCAAACAGTAATACACACATTACAAAAGCACCCTTAAATAGCCAGACCCCTCATCAAGGTGTGCGTATCACGTGATCGTGATGTCATAGGACACACCCCCCTAAGAAACATAGACACACAATTCTAACAAATATTGAAACAGTTAATTCTCTGCCCGGATATGGTCTTCTCCTACTTGCATTCGCAATATGTAGCGCAATTTCGCATCACTTCACCTATAGAGAAACATATATGAATATATCCATCTTGAAAACCTATCCACATTATCTACACACAAGAGTGAATAGAATCTGAAACAAAATTGATCAATTAAATCTTAAAAATGAAATAAAAAAAAACTGTTTTTTTTTATTTTAAAGAAAACGATCTTTTATAAAAAAATAAATAAAAAAACTGTTTAATTCGTAGTCACGGTTTAGACCCATAGGCTCAAAGGTTTGGAGCCTATGGATCCAATAGGCCTCTCTTTTTCTCAATAGTTGTAATGACCGGCGTCACGCAAAGGGAGGGAAAAGGGAAGGCCCTGCCCAAGGGAGAGGGAAAGGTGGTGACCCCTGACTCACCTTGCGGCTGGCACCTGACTGCCCTGACGTCCCTAGACGGGTTCCTCACCCGTACGCCGATCACGTGCCTAAACCCTGGCTTTCCCTAAGATGAGCCCTAGGTAGTGAACGGGGCGGTGGGATCACTAGTCCGCACCACTGACACTAAGAGGAAAACACCAAGGAGAGGACAGACAATACAGACAAACATATATTCCCAGGTGGGCAACAACAGCAGACCACAAAGGCTCAACAGGGATCCGGAGGGTAACGTTCTGGAACAACAACCAGGGAACGCAGCAACACAGCTCCAGTGGGTCAGTATAGAAGTCCAGGCAGGAAGCTCTATATCTGGCAACCAGAGAAGTGGGAGAGGGGAATATAAGGAGGTTGGGGGTGCTGGACAAGGAACAGCTGAGGAGAAGGAGCTACGGATCCCTGAGTGAGCCAAAAAGGGTTGCAAAGCAAACCCAGAAAGCTACCATAAAGAAACAGCCCTATCTTTCTACATAGAGCGTGCAGCCAACCGCTGCGACTTCCTGACCCCGGGTATAACGGAGTCAGCCGTGGTTCTTGACACCCTCGTGACAATAGTGAGTTCCTGTCACCTCCTCTCTTTGGCTGTTTTACACCCTCAATGATCTGAAAACGCAACTGCGATATATTATGTCTCTCTTGATGGAAGTGGTGCGGTATTGGTAATAACAAGTTCTCCTTCCTGATCGTGGATTTGTGCTTACTAAATCTATATTTTATACATGTGGACGCTTCCCCTACGTATAAAAGACCACATGATACCTTTTAACAATAAGATCCCTCTGATGCTTTGGAAGCTCTCTGTAGACCATGGCTTTTGCTGTGGGATGAGACTAAGAAACTTTCAGGAAAGACCAACTAGAGCAGCTGAACTTTATTTGGGGGTTAATCAGAGGCACCTTAAATGATGGCAGCTGTGTGCTGACTCCTATTTAACATGATTTTGAATGTGATTGCTTAATTCTGAACACAGCTACATCCCCAGTTATAAGAGGGTGTGCACACTTATACAGCCACATTATTTTTTATTTAATTTTTTTGTTTTCTTCCTTCCACCTAAAAGATTTCAGTTTGTTTTTCAATTGAGTGGTACAGTTTATAGGTCACATTAAAGGTGAAAAAAGTTCTGAAATGATTTATCTTTGTCTTATTTTTTTTACATCACAGAAACCTGACATTTTAACAGGGGTGTGTAGACTTTTTATATCCACTGTACTGCATTAGGAAGACGGATATGCCCTTAGCAACCTTCATTTAGAGAACGCGGCTAAGGGGCGTTTTTGTCCAAGGCCAAGTTTTCTAGTATAATTGTACAAATTCTCTAAATAAGCTATATTAGAAAAATTTTCTCTATCTCTGTCCCTACACATTAGCATAAAAAAAAAGAAAAATTACAATTATGATAGTTATTAGAGATGGCCTTGCGGTTCGCCTGGCGGTCGTTTAGCGGCGAACTTTGCTCGTTCGCGGTTCTCCAAACAGGCGAACAAATGGCAATGTCCGACAGGCACTATATTCTTTGCATTGTGCAGAACTTTGACCCATGAAACATCCATCAGGTGGGACAGGACAGTCAATTGAGGCGTTTGAGCACATGGACATACCCCCTACCCTATAAATAAACCCGATCTGGCAGCCAATTTACATTCTGTTTTTTGGAGCAGGGACAGACTGTTAGGGACACCAAATGCTAGCTAATAGGGCCATAAAAGTCCTTTTAAGGACTGGTATAGGTGTACTATTGATAGGTGTGACATACAGAGGGGTGTGATATACTTATAATACACTTTCTAACATAGAAAGTATATTATAGTGCATTTGTATTGTGCAGCAGTTGTGTGCGGTTCTGCTGCGATACTGCAGCTAGATAGAGGGACAAACGCTATTGGAATAACTAATTGCAACTGGTGTGATATACCTGTTGCCCCCCCAAAAAAAACTGATTGAGGGGTGTGATATACCTATAATATACCTTCTAACATAGAAAGTATATTATGGTGCATTTGTATTGTGCAGCAGTTGTGTGCGGTTCTGTTGAGAGACCGCAGCTAGATAGAGGCACAAATGCTATTGGAATAAGTAATTGCAACTGGTGTAATATACCAGTTGCCCCCCAAAAAACTGATTAAGGGGTGCGATATACCTGCTTCCACAAAATACTGATTGAGGTGTGTGATACACCGCTTTCCTCAAACTATTGATTGAGTGGTGTGATATACCAGCTTCCACCAAATATTGATTGAGGCCTGCGATACACTGGCTTCCACCAAATATTGATGCCTGCGATACACCAATAGAGATGTCGCGAACATAAAATTTTCCATTCACGAACGGCGAACGTGAATTTACGCAAATGTTCGCAAACGTGCGAACCGGGCGAACCGCAATAGACTTCGATAGGAAGGCGAATTTGAAAACCCACAGGGACTCTTTGTGGCCACAATAGTGATGGAAAAGTTGTTTCAAGGGGACTAACACCTGAACTGTGGCATGCCGGAGGGGGATTCATGGCAAAACTCCCATGGAAAATTACGTAGTTGACGCAGAGTGTGGTAAGTTGAAATCGCAATGCAATTTATAGAACTTGAATTAATCGCATTGCGATTTCAACTTTCTCAAATCCGACAGTACATTCTAGCATGGAGTCGTTCCCATGGTGATGGGGACGCTTCATGAGCACGGAAGTCGGCAGAAGTTCTATCGCAATGCCATTAATTCAAGTTCTATAAATCGCATTGCGATTTCAACTTAGAGCTTCTGCCGACTTCCGTGCTTATGGAGTGTCCCCATCACCATGGGAACGGCTCCATGCTAGAATGTTCTGTCGGATTTGAGAAAGTTGGAATATCAATGCGATTAATGCAGGATATATTAATCACATTGCGAATTCAACTTAGAGCTGCTGGGTTCCTAATGGTTGTATTGTTAGTATATAACGAAGATTGAGAATATAGTGCTCTATTCGTTATATTCGTCAATTCTAGCAATACAACCATTAGGAACTTAGCTCTAAGTTATATTCGCAATGTGATTAATATAACCTGCATTATTCGCATTGCGATTACAACTTAGATTTGAGTTCCTAATGGTTGTATTGCTAGAATTGACAACGAATATAGCACTATATTCTCAATCTTCGTTATATTCTATCAATATAACCATTAGGAACCCAGCTCTAAGTTGTAATCGCAATGCGATTACAACTTGTGACACTGCAGCTTCAGAATGAATCTAAGATGGATGCTGTCCTTGCTTTTTGATAGGCGGTGGGAGGGTCTGGGAGGGACGGTATGCTGATTGGCTGGAATGTGTCTGCTGACTGTGAGGTACAGGGTCAAAGTTTGCTCAATGATGACGTATAGGAGGCGGACCGAACATCGCATATGTTCGCCCGCCGTGGCGAACGCGAACAAGCTATGTTCACCGGGAACTGTTCACCAGCGAATAGTTCGGGACATCTCTATACACCAGCTTCCACAAAATATTGATTAAGGGGTTTGATTTACCGGTTTCCAGCAAATACTCATTATTGGGTTCTAAATACCTGTTTCCACAAAATACGGATAGAGGGGATTGATATACCGGCTCTTTCTGGAGCGTGCATTGTGTCGTGTCATTGATCAAGTCATCGAGGAGCAGGAGCAGGAAGATCAGGAAGTCTCAATGCTGAATGAATTCTCAGGGGGGGCTACTCCATTTGAGGTAAGTCAGCAGGAGTCTGAAGAGGAGACAGAGGAGGATGGTGCCTCAGGGAGGAGGAGGGGCAAGAAGAGCAGCCTTTAAACTTTTCTGGGATCTCTGGTGTTGTCCGTGGCTGGGCAGGGGAGACCAAGGATGACATTCTCCTGGACGATGAGCAGGAGCCAGGCCGCTCCACTGCTTCTAATTTAGTGGAAATGGGGGCCTTAATGCTCCAGTGTTTGAAGAGGGACTCCCGTATAAAAAGCATAAAGGTCAAGGACCTGTACTGGGTTGCAACGTACTTAGACCCCCAAACACGAAATGGCGGACATGTTACCAGCATCACAGAGGGCTGTCAGAATGCAGCATTTCCAGGCCTTGCATCGAGAGATGCTGCATTCTGCTGTTGGGGGTGCTAGCAGAGGAATTTCTACCCACAGAGAAACAGTTGCGGGTACCAATCTTACAGCACATGCAAGAAGAGGGTGGTTTGAAGATGTGTTGGTCCCTTTGGATATAAGATCATTCTTGCAAGCAAACCCATCAGCAGTCGCCCTCCGGATCCAGCCTCAGGGAATGCCTAGACTGACAGGTGTCCAACTACATCGGATTAACTGCCGATGTGGATGCTCTGAAAAACGAGGAACCCCTGGACTACTGGGTGTGCAGGCTTGACCTGTGGCCAGAGCTGGCACAATTTGCCATCGAACTATTGGCATGCCCCTTGTCGAGTGTCCTGTCCGAAAGGACGTTCAGCGCTCGCCTAGCTCACGACAGTGTGGACTACCTAACATTTCCAAAAATTTTATGAGACATGGATCTCGGAGGAATTCAACACCTGTGCGGACCACGTTTAATTGAATTTCCTCATGCCATCCCACATATAGCGGCATAAAAGGCCTTTTATGTCCAGTGAATGCCTAATGTTTGGGGCCACGGAGCAATTCAACACCTGTGACGACCACGTGTTATCGAATTTCAACTATTATAATTTGGTTTTTTTTCTAGAGGGGGAATTTTGTTAGCCATGTTTTTAATCCAATTTAATATTTTTAGTTCTTTTAAACACATGTATTTGACATGTAGATCAAATACAGTGAGATGTCGCACTAGGAGAAATGGACACCACCAGGTGCACCTGTAAGATTGAGACCACTCGCTCAATAGAATGAATAAATAGTGATTATATAAATTACAGGGCACTCAAGAAACCGTGACCATGTGGTTAGAACAAATAAATGCTTTAATTGCTACACCCCCATCTTTGTACCGAAAGACCCAAGTACCTATAATCGACTATCTCAACAGACTAGAGGTGGACCATATATCGACGAAAGTCTCTGCTATAATACCACTGCAAAACTTTTACTCAAAGGCCGAGATTTACCGGCCCAAGCAGTGACGAGAAATCGATCCGCAGAGCCGTCTTCAATCTCCCGATCAAACAAGTGCCGTACCAATTATAGGCATATTCGGTGGAGTGAGGGATTCTTAAGGTCTGGATGAAACACCTCAATCGATTATAAGGTAACAAACTATTACTTGCAAGTAACTTTGTAGTGGGACGCCGCTACCCACTCTGTTCCGGCAGGACGCCGTCAAACTTAATTGTGGGACATTTATTCTTGGTTTTAAATTAATCGACACTCAGGTACTTCCATTATATAGCTGTTCACAAACATCGGATGGAACAACTCGATTATTTGTTTCCTAAAATGTCGAATATGTAGTCGATTTTTAATACAACGCCAGAACACTGCTACCGCTTTTTTATGTATTATCGATTTTTTTATCGATTTTTTTTATCTTTCACTGTATAGATTTATATATGTAATGTACATGGTTGTTGCATTTTATAGTAATTTTATCTGTTCAAGCAATTAAAGCATTTATTTGTTCTAACCACATGGTCACGGTTTCTTAAGTGCCCTGTATTTTATATAATTACTATGTATTTGACATGTACAGGTCCTTCTAAAAAAATTAGCATATTTTGATAAAGTTCATTATTTTCTGTAATGTACTGATAAACATTAGACTTTCATATATTTTAGATTCATTACACACCAACTGAAGTAGTTCAAGCCTTTTATTGTTTTAATATTAATGATTTTGGCATACAGCTCATGAAAACCCAAATTTCCTATCTAAAAAAATTTGCATATTTCATCCGACCAATAAAAGAAAAGTGTTTTTAATACAAAAAAAGTCAACCTTCAAATAATGATGTTTAGTTCTGCACTCAATACTTGGTCGGGAATCCTTTTGCAGAAATGACTGCTTCAATGCGGCGTGGCATGGAGGCAATCAGCCTGTGGCACTGCTGAGGTGTTATGGAGGCCCAGGATGCTTCGATAGCGGCCTTAAGTTCATCCAGAGTGTTGGGTCTTGCGTCTCTCAACTTTCTCTTCCCAATATCCCACAGATTCTCTATGGGGTTCAGGTCAGGAGAGTTGGCAGGCCAATTGAGCACAGTAATACCATGGTCAGCAAACCATTTACCAGTGGTTTTGGCACTGTGAGCAGGTGCCAGGTCGTGCTGAAAAATGAAATCTTCATCTCCATAAAGCTTTTCAGCAGATGGAAGCATGAAGTGCTCCAAAATCTACTGATAGCTAGCTGCATTGATCCTGCCCTTCATAAAACACAGTGGACCAACACCAGCAGCTGACATGGCACCCCAGACCATCACTGACTGTGGGTACTTGACACTGGACTTCAGGCATTTTGGCATTTCCCTCTACCCAGTCTTCCTCCAGACTCTGGCACCTTGATTTCCGAATGACATGCAACAGTCCAGTGCTGCTTCTCTGTAGCCCAGGTCAGGCGCTTCTGCCGCTGTTTCTGGTTCAAAAGTGGCTTGACCTGGGGAATGCGGCACCTGTAGCCCATTTTCTGCACACGCCTGTACACTGTGGCTCTGGATGTTTCTACTCCAGACTCAGTCCACTGCTTCCGCAGGTCTTCCAAGGTCTGGAATCGGTCCTTCTCCACAATCTTCCTCAGGGTCCGGTCACCTCTTCTCGTTGTGCAGCGTTTTCTGCCACACTTTTTCCTTCCCACAGACTTCCCACTGAGGTGCCTTGATACAGCACTCTGGGAACAGCCTATTCGTTCAGAAATTTCTTTGTGTCTTACCCTCTTGCTTGAGTGTGTCAATGATGGCCTTCTGGACAGCAGTCAGGTCGGCAGTCTTACCCATGATTGCGGTTTTGAGTAATGAACCAGGCTGGGAGTTTTTAAAAGTCTCAGGAATCTTTTGCAGGTGTTTAGAGTTAATTAGTTGATTCAGATGATGAGGTTAATAGCTCGTTTAGAGAACCTTTTCATGATATGCTAATTTTTTTAGATAGGAATTTTGGGTTTTCATGAGCTATATGCCAAAATCATCAATATTAAAACAATAAAAGGCTTGAACTACTTCAGTTGGTGTGTAATGAATCTAAAATATATGAAAGTCTAATGTTTATCAGTACATTACAGAAAATAATGAACTTTATCACAATATGCTAATTTTTTGAGAAGGACCTGTATTTGTACTGGCCTGCAGTAAAATTGATATCCAATGACCATCTAATATACCTCCAGCCACATAATCACTTGCTCTTTTCTGTACGTTGAATGAATAATTTTTGGGGCCTGTACTCCACTGGCCTGAAGTAAAATTGTTATTCAAAGACCGTCTAATATACCTCCAGCCACATAATCACTTGATGTTTTCTGTCCGGTGAATGCATAATCTTTGGGGCCTTAATCTAACTGGCCAACAGTAAAATTGTTATACGTTGACCGCCTAATGAACCTCCAGCCACATTATCAATTGTTCTTTTCTGTACGGTGAATGAATAATTTTTGGGGCCTGTAGTCCACTGGCCTGAAGTAAAATTGATATCCAATGACCGTCTAATATACAGATGTAGCAGGGTTAATACACAAACTCTTAACTCAAATTTCTTAGCTCATCGTGTTATCTTGAAACAAAAGCCATTGAAAAGCAATTGAAGGTGTTTGCTCAATGCATTTAGTTTAGATAACACTTCTCATAAAGCATGTGTGTTAACTCTACTACATCTGTACCTCCAGCCACATAATCACTTGATGTTTTCTGTCCAGTGAATGCCTAATGTTTGGGGCCTGTACTCCCGTGGTCTAAAATAAAAATTTTCTTGGCTCCAGCAGGGCACATTTTTGACAGTTTCCCTTTAAGAGGCATAAAACTGTCCCCTGATTAAAATACATATTTTTAGTGGGAATTTCTGCCATTAATCCCCCCTCTGGTATGTCACTGTCCATGTTGTGGGACGATTTGTGCACTTCTAGTAAGTATTTGGTGGCTGCAAATATGACCTAAAGGTTTTTCAGGTTCGCCTGCCATTAAAGTGAATGGGGTCCGCCGCGAACTTGCGGTTCGAGAACATTTAATCGCGTTCAAGCGATCGCGTTCACGAATTGTCCCGGCCGATGTTCGTCTATCACTAATAGTTATACTTTAAAGCAATTTTCCTCACACTGCACTTCTCTAGCTGACTTTAGCATAAACATCCAGATATAGGGGTGCAACACTTCTCCTTCACTATGCAACCACAGGGCGGCCCCCAACAGCTGTTCTAAATCTTGTTCACAGGTTGCCTTACTCACAGTTAATATTATTACTAGTCTTGAGCGAAGCGAAACATTCAATGCAGAATTTGGTCTGAAGTTCAGGAAAATCGTATCCAAATTTTCTCATGCTTCATAGTAACTAATCAGGTTTTCCTAAAATGATGGCTGCATGTGTTACAAAGTGAAACTAAGTGTAGAGGAGACAAGCCTGGAAATGCAAGATCACCCATAATGCCGTGCAGCCAGCCAATCCGAACATAGCCATCCCCTGTGATGTCACATCCCTATAAATCCCTCATCCCGCACGGTCTCATTGAGAGAGACTTGGCAAGCACTCATACACTAGAAACAGTGTTGCTGAAAACAATTAGAAGAATATTGGAGAGGGAGCGTGCTGGAAGTATGCAAGGCGACTTATTCTGCGACAGTTTTATATACATCAGCTGTAAACTAAGTATAATTGTATATATAATTCAATACCAGGAAGATGGAATCCTTTATTACTCCACTGCCAGCGTGCCAACCAATACCACCCAGTCTGCACCCCTTAGGGGGCCAGGTCTTAATCATGACCATCTTCATTAAAGATGAGTGAATCGAAGTTGACGAAATGGAATTCGATCCGAATTTCAGGAAAAATTTGATTTGCACCAAATCCGAATTTCCTAACACTTCGTGGTAAGGAATGGCATTTCTTCCTAAAATGTCTTCTGCACATGTTAGGACATGGAGAAAAGAACTCTGGGAACGAGGGATCACCTACAATGCTATGCATGCAGCCAATCAGCAGCCAGCCCTGTGACAGCCCTATAAATATCCTCAGCCATCTTGGATTCAGCCATTTTCCAGTGTACTTAGTACAGGGAGAGACGTTAGCAGAAGCTAAGGAAAGTGCTAGGAAAGACTTGGAAACCTTTATTTTGCTGAATAGAAGTTCAGGGAAAGATCATTAGAAGTGTAGGGAAAGGATAGGGAGGAATTATTCCACACTATAAAAAGAGAACAGGGTCCGATAGGAGAGTGTACAGCCTGGGTAATAGGAGCGATTTTATTACACCTTGCTGCACTGACTGGGGATCCAAATTGCCATTATACTGCTGCTTTCAGGTTTGCAAATACCTCTGTAATTCCAGCAAACCTTTCTTGTTATTGGGGTGCTGTGTGATACAGCCATTAACAGGGTATGTTACTAGGAAATATTTGTATGCCTTTTTTGGGGTTTTTTAGGGGGGAAAAATAAGGGCTTATTGTCACAACCAGACAGCTGAGAAGCTCTGACAGAGGTTTTTCAGAACCTCCTCCTTGACTTTGTTGTGGTATTCAGTTTCTCATCTCGTTAGCCTCTCTCAGCTGTCATGTGTTGGACTAATTGCTTCCCTTTAAATTCCTCCCCAGAATGCTTTTCTGGGCAGCTTATATTTCTTCCTGGAGTGTGTGTGCACGCTGGTCTTGTTCTCCTGTCTGCTACAAAAGCTAAGTGTTGAACATTTATCTGTTACTTTCTGTTTGCTGGATCCCAGGTGACCCTGACTCCCTCCGTATCTTGTGTAGGGAGGCGGTGGTCGTGTCCCCTCACTATCGTAGGGTGCTCAGGGGTTATATAGTCAAGGTACGTGGATATGCAAACCTCCACCATTTGGATCTTTGCATAGGCTGAGCAACCAGGGAAAGTGCCAGGTCTTCTGCAGGGGTCCCCCCTTGGTTCCTTAGTTTTTGGATCCAGCAAGTCATTTATGCATGTTGCTTTGCCTTGTTTCCTGTACACCGTCCGTGACATTCCCTTGGTTCCTTAGTTTTTGGATCCAGCAAGTCATTTATGCATGTTGCTTTGCCTTGTTTCCTGTACACCGTCCGTGACATTATACGCCGCCTAAACCGTCTCAAGCATGGATCCGGTTTCACTTTTGGCTGAACGCTTCCAGGGTCTTTCATTGGAGGTAGCTGACCTCCGTAAGAATTTTTCTCAGCTTCAAGTGACCGGTTCAGCTTGCGTTCATGGAGCTTGTTCTGAGCCTAAGATCTCGCTTCCGGATACGTTCTCCGGGGGTAGTGAGAATTTTGTGCGTTTTAGAGAGGCTTGCAAACTCCATTTTCGCCTTCTTCCCCTTTCCTCTGGAGATGAGGAACAGAGGGTGGGGATCATTATATCGCTACTCAGAGGTAACGCTCAGTCCTGGGCATTTTCGCTGCCGGAGGGGGCACGGCCTCTCCGTTCAGTGGATGAATTCTTTTTAGCCCTGGGTCAGATATATGATGATCCGGATCGTATTGCTCTGGCTGAGTCTAGACTACGTCTATTATGCCAGGGTAAACAATCCGCAGAAATATACTGCTCAGAATTTCGGAGATGGGCAGTTGATACTGGTTGGAATGATGCTGCACTCCGAAGTCAATTTTGCCATGGTCTTTCAGAGGGATTGAAAGATGCATTTGCCTTTCATGAGAGGCCTATTTCTTTGGACTCTGCTATGTCTCAGGCCGTTCGTATTGACAGGCGTCTTAGAGAGAGAGGAGAGATGTCTCCTTCCTGTCATACGCAGTCCCAGGACAGTGCAGCGGTCCCATTCTGTGCGCAGGGGTCTCAGTCACCGTCAGCCCCTTCTGAGCAGGAGCCCATGCAGCTGGGGTTGATTGCTTCTAACAATAGAAGATTCAGCTCGCATGGGAGGGTTTGTTTTTGTTGTGGAGGTATAAATCATTTGGCAAATATTTGTCCCTCTAGGAGATTCAGGCAGTTTTCTGGGAGTAATAAAGAAACAAACAGGAAAAAATCTTTTAAAAATGTTCCGTCTGTTACTATTGGCAGGGTTGAGGCGGAAATTGAAGGTTTTCCATTTGCTTGTAGTTCCCGTTTTGTCCTGCCGGCTAGGGTGGCGCTATAGAGCAAGAACATTTTTTGTGAGATTTTTGTGGATAGTGGAGCAGCGGTCAATCTCATTGATAATCAATTTGCGATAACTCATGGTTTCCAGGTGCGCACTTTGGGAAAGGATATTCCTGTTTTTGCTATCGATTCCGCTCCACTTTCTCAGAAATCATTAAAGGGCATAGTTCACGATATCCGTTTAATTGTGAGTGATGCTCATGTTGAGGATGTGTCATGTTTCGTCCTTAGCGGTTTGCCTACCCCTCTGGTGTTGGGGCTGCCCTGGCTCACTAAGCATAACCCCACCATTGATTGGCAAGCGAGGCAAATAAATGGTTGGAGTGACTTTTGCAGAGAGAATTGCCTCATGACATCTGTTTCTGAGGTTGCTACTAAGACTGTACCATCTTTTCTCTCTGAATTTTCGGATGTCTTCTCTGAGAGTGGAGTTCAGGATTTGCCCCGCACAGGGAGTACGATTGCCCTATTAATCTCATCCCAGACGCCAAGCTGCCTAAATCTCGTTTATACAATCTTTCCCAACCTGAGAGGATTGCTATGCGTGCTTATATCTCTGAGAGTCTGAGAAAAGGACACATACGACCCTCTAAGTCACCTGTTGCCGCTGGTTTTTTCTTTGTTAAGAAAAAAGATGGTTCTTTAAGACCTTGTCTGGATTTCAGGGAGCTGAACAGTATCACAATTCGTGACCCTTATCCGCTTCCTCTGATCCCGGACCTGTTTAACCAGGTTGTTGGGGCTAAAGTCTTTTCCAAATTAGATCTAAGAGGGGCATACAACCTGGTCAGGGTCAGAGAAGGGGACGAATGGAAGACGGCCTTCAATACCCCTGAGGGCCATTTTGAAAATTTGGTTATGCCTTTTGGTTTGATGAATGCCCCAGCCGTTTTTCAGCATTTCGTGAACAGCATTTTTTATCATTTGATGGGAAAATTTGTATTGGTGTATTTGGATGACATTTTGATTTTTTCTCCCGATTTCAAAACTCATAAGGAACATTTACGTCACGTCTTGCTCATCCTGCGGGAGAATAAATTATATGCGAAACTGGAAAAATGTGTGTTTGCGGTTCCAGAAATTCAATTTCTGGGGTTTCTTCTCTCCGCTTCTGGTTTTCTCATGGACCCCGAGAAGGTCCGCGCTGTGCTTGAGTGGGAGCTTCCTGAGAATCAGAAGGCGCTGATGCGTTTTTTGGGCTTTGCCAATTATTACAGGAAGTTCATTTTGAATTATTCTTCTATTGTTAAACCACTCACTGATATGACCAGAAAGGGGGTAGATTTTTCTTCTTGGTCAGTAGAGGCGCGTAAGGCTTTTTCTGATATCAAGGAGAGTTTTGCTTCCGCTCCCATCTTGGTGCAACCTGATGTTTCTTTACCCTTCATAGTTGAGGTTGATGCTTCTGAGGTGGGCGTGGGGGCGGTCTTGTCTCAGGGTTCCTCTCCTGCCAATTGGCGACCGTGTGCCTTTTTCTCAAGAAAACTCTCCTCCGCAGAGAGAAATTACGATGTGGGAGATAGGGAATTGTTGGCCATCAAGTTGGCTTTTGAGGAATGGCGCCATTGGCTAGAGGGAGCCAGACACCCTATTACCGTATTTACTGACCATAAAAATCTGGCCTACTTGGAGTCAGCCAAGCGTCTGAACCCGAGACAGGCCAGATGGTCTTTGTTCTTTTCTAGATGACATAACAAAAACAAAGACAGGTGCACTATGTGGTCTTACTAACCCTCATACTGGTGTAAAATTGAGAATTAGCCAACATATCCTGCTTGGAGGACATGTCTGAGCCCGAGCACCACGCCAAGGTTTCTCAAGTAGCTCGGGAACCTAACGCTAAACCTACCTGAGCCGTATGGGCAATACCAGGAGCCAGTGGGCGAATTACAGGTGCGCAAGGTCCGACTCAAAGCAATCTCCCAGTAACCTCCAGCATGTGACCATGCATACAATGGGAGGAGGCAGAGAGCTCTGAGCCCCACCCAAGACTGGCTGATATAGCCCAGGCCTCACATGTGCACCAGAATGCTGCCTGTGGATGGAAATAAAGGCACATTCAAACTAGGAGTTTCTACACCTCCAAAAATTCAAAATACAAACTACAATTTAGCGTGGTATTAAAAAGCAGGAAGTGCTCAACCCCATATGCAGTGGTGCATCTATACTGGGGGGGCAGATCCTGCACTTGTGGCCCGTTGCTAATGGCAATCCCCAGCAAAAATGCATACAATGGAGGATGCCTGCAGCAGACCACAAGTACCACAATGGACATCCTACACAGGATAGCAATTGTGTGGATGTGATAAGCAGTCAAAATGACATAACAAAAACAAAGACAGGTGCACTATGTGGTCTTACTAACCCTCATATTGGTGTAAAATTGAGAATTAGCCAACATATCCTGCTTGGAGGACATGTCTGAGCCCGAGCACCACGCCAAGGTTTCTCAAGTAGCTCGGGAACCTAACGCTAAACCTACCTGAGCCGTATGGGCAATACCAGGAGCCAGTGGGCGAATTACAGGTGCGCAAGGTCCGACTCAAAGCAATCTCCCAGTAACCTCCAGCATGTGACCATGCATACAATGGGAGGAGGCAGAGAGCTCTGAGCCCCACCCAAGACTGGCTGATATAGCCCAGGCCTCACATGTGCACCAGAATGCTGCCTGTGGATGGAAATAAAGGCACATTCAAACTAGGAGTTTCTACACCTCCAAAAATTCAAAATACAAACTACAATTTAGCGTGGTATTAAAAAGCAGGAAGTGCTCAACCCCATATGCAGTGGTGCATTTATACTGGGGGGGCAGATCCTGCACGTGTGGCCCGTTGCTAATGGCAATCCCCAGCAAAAATGCATACAATGGAGGATGCCTGCAGCGGACCACAAGTACCACAATGGACATCCTACACAGGATAGCAATTGTGTGGATGTGATAAGCAGTCAAAATGACATAACAAAAACAAAGACAGGTGCACTATGTGGTCTTACTAACCCTCATACTGGTGTAAAATTGAGAATTAGCCAACATATCCTGCTTGGAGGACATGTCTGAGCCCGAGCACCACGCCAAGGTTTCTCAAGTAGCTCGGGAACCTAACGCTAAACCTACCTGAGCAGTATGGGCAATACCAGGAGCCAGTGGGCGAATTACAGGTGCGCAAGGTCCGACTCAAAGCAATCTCCCAGTAACCTCCAGCATGTGACCATGCATACAATGGGAGGAGGCAGAGAGCTCTGAGCCCCACCCAAGACTGGCTGATATAGCCCAGGCCTCACATGTGCACCAGAATGCTGCCTGTCTTTGTTTTTGTTATGTCATTTTGACTGCTTATCACATCCACACAATTGCTATCCAGTGTAGGATGTCCATTGTGGTACTTGTGGTCCGCTGCAGGCATCCTCCATTGTATGCATTTTTGCTGGGGATTGCCATTAGCAACGGGCCACAAGTGCAGGATCTGCCCCCCCAGTATAGATGCACCACTGCATATGGGGTTGAGCACTTCCTGCTTTTTAATACCACGCTAAATTATAGTTTGTATTTTGAATTTTTGGAGGTGTAGAAACTCCTAGTTTGAATGTGCCTTTATTTCCATCCACAGGCAGCATTCTGGTGCACATGTGAGGCCTGGGCTATATCAGCCAGTCTTGGGTGGGGCTCAGAGCTCTCTGCCTCCTCCCATTGTATGCATGGTCACATGCTGGAGGTTACTGGGAGATAGCTTTGAGTCGGACCTTGCGCACCTGTAATTCGCCCACTGGCTCCTGGTATTGCCCATACGGCTCAGGTAGGTTTAGCGTTAGGTTCCCGAGCTACTTGAGAAACCTTGGCGTGGTGCTCGGGCTCAGACATGTCCTCCAAGCAGGATATGTTGGCTAATTCTCAATTTTACACCAGTATGAGGGTTATTAAGACCACATAGTGCACCTGTCTTTGTTTTTGTTATGTCATTTTGACTGCTTATCACATCCACACAATTGCTATCCTGTGTAGGATGTCCATTGTAGTACTTGTGGTCCGCTGCAGGCATCCTCCATTGTATGCATTTTTGCTGGGGATTGCCATTAGCAACGGGCCACAAGTGCAGGATCTGCCCCCCCAGTATAGATGCACCACTGCATATGGGGTTGAGCACTTCCTGCTTTTTAATACCACGCTAAATTGTAGTTTGTTCTTTTCTAGGTTTAATTTTGTTGTCACGTTCCGCCCTGGAGTTAAGAATGTGAAGGCAGATGCCCTGTCACGTTGTTTTCCGGGAGGCGGGAATTTTGAAGACCCGGGTCCCATTTTGGCTGAAGGTGTGGTGGTCTCTGCTCTTTTTCCTGAATTGGAGGCAGAGGTGCAGGCAGCCCAGTCAGAGGCTCCTGATCTTTGTCCTTCTGGGAGGTTGTTTGTGCCTCTCGCTTTAAGACACAAGATTTTTAAAGAACACCACGATACGGTCCTTGCTGGGCACCCGGGGGTAAGAGCCACACTGGATCTCATCGCTCGGAGATTCTGGTGGCCTGCGCTTCGTAAGTCGGTTGAGGGTTTTGTGGCAGCCTGCGAGACTTGCGCTCGTGCCAAAGTCCCTCGTTCACGGCCATCAGGTCCTCTCCTTCCCTTACCCATTCCTTCCCGTCCTTGGACACATCTGTCCATGGACTTCATAACGGACCTGCCTCGTTCCTCGGGGAAGACTGTGATTCTGGTGGTGGTGGACCGTTTTAGCAAAATGGTGCATTTCATCCCTTTTCCTGGTTTGCCCAATGCTAAGACGCTGGCGCAGGCATTTATTGATCATATTGTCAAATTGCACGGTATTCCTTCAGACATAGTCTCTGATAGGGGCACGCAGTTTGTTTCCAGATTCTGGAAGGCTTTCTGTTCTCGCTTGGGGATTCGGTTGTCATTCTCTTCTGCTTTCCACCCGCTGTCGAATGGCCAGACAGAGCGCGTCAATCAGAATCTGGAGACATATCTGCGCTGTTTTGTGGCGGAGAATCAAGAGGATTGGTGTTCTTTTTTGTCCCTTGCTGAGTTTGCTTTAAATAACCGTCGTCAGGAGTCCTCTGATAAGTCACCATTTTTTGGTGCATATGGGTTTCATCCGCAGTTTGGGACTTTCTCGGGAGAGGGGTCTTCTGGTTTACCTGATGAGGACAGATTCTCCTCGTCTTTGTCATCTATTTGGCAAAGGATTCAGGATAATCTAAAGAGCATGAGTGAGAGATATAAGCGTGTGGCAGATAAGAGACGTGTGCTTGGTCCGGACCTGAATGTTGGTGATCTGGTGTGGTTGTCTACCAAGAATATCAAATTGAAGGTTCCCTCCTGGAAGTTGGGTCCTAGGTTTATTGGACCTTACAAAAACCTGTCTGTCATCAATCCTGTTGCCTACCGTCTTGATCTTCCTCAGACTTGGAAGATCCATAATGTTTTTCATAAGTCCTTATTGAAACCTTATGTTCAACCCATTGTACCCTCGCCTTTGCCTCCTCCTCTGATTATGGTTGATGGGAATCTTAAATTTCAGGTCTCTAGGATTGTGGATTCTCGTCTTGTCCGCGGTTCTCTTCAGTACCTTGTTCATTGGGAGGGGTATGGTCCTGAGGAGAGGATGTGGGTCCCAGTGACGGACATTAAGGCCTCTCGTCTCATCAGGGCTTTCCATAGGTCCCAGCCTGAGAAGGTGGGTTCTGAGTGTCCGGAGTCCACTCGTAGAGGGAGGGGTACTGTCACAACCAGACAGCTGAGAAGCTCTGACAGAGGTTTTTCAGACCTCCTCCTTGACTTTGTTGTGGTATTCAGTTTCTCATCTCGTTAGCCTCTCTCAGCTGTCATGTGTTGGACTAATTGCTTCCCTTTAAATTCCTCCCCAGAATGCTTTTCTGGGCGGCTTATATTTCTTCCTGGAGTGTGTGTGCACGCTGGTCTTGTTCTCCTGTCTGCTACAAAAGCTAAGTGTTGAACATTTATCTGTTACTTTCTGTTTGCTGGATCCCAGGTGACCCTGACTCCCTCCGTATCTTGTGTAGGGAGCCGGTGGTCGTGTCCCCTCACTATCGTAGGGTGCTCAGGGGTTATATAGTCAAGGTACGTGGATATGCAAACCTCCACCATTCGGATCTTTGCATAGGCTGAGCAACCAGGGAAAGTGCCAGGTCTTCTGCAGGGGTCCCCCCTTGGTTCCTTAGTTTTTGGATCCAGCAAGTCATTTATGCATGTTGCTTTGCCTTGTTTCCTGTACACCGTCCGTGACATTCCCTTGGTTCCTTAGTTTTTGGATCCAGCAAGTCATTTATGCATGTTGCTTTGCCTTGTTTCCTGTACACCGTCCATGACACTTATTTGCCATTCAGCGGTGCAGTTACATATTCTAAAGCCTTTTTTGGCGTGTATTAGTGGGGAAAAAATAGGGACTTATTAGCCGTTGTGTGGTGAAGTGAGAAAATTACAGCCTTTTTTGGGGTGTATTAATTTCCTTTTTATTTATTTATTTGATCTAACAGTATGTCAGACAGAGAAGTGACAGGCCCTGCACAGAGGAGGGGCAGAGGCCTAAATGTGTTTCTGGTGCAGGCACAGGTCGCAGCAGAGAGGGTTGGCGTGGCAACAGGGGTCACTTTGAGAAGCCTGAGCTCCCAGTGTAATCTAGCGGTCGTGTCTTGAACAGCAACCCAGCGGTTCTTGAATGGTTGACTCGGTTATCCACTTCGTCCCAAATGACATCAGACACCCCCAGCCAAGAGTCAGTGGGTTTGTCAGACACAACCCTTAGTTGGCATGGCCCGCGAGCAGGCCCTGTGCCCTCACCTGTCCTCAACCTGCCTCTGTCCTTTTCTGTTCCCTCAGCCAGAGAAGTATTATATGCTGTGGGCTCAGCTCAACTATACAGCAAGGACGAGCTACTAGAGGAAGTCAAAAGCTACTGCCCAGCCAAGATCTGGAAGAGACATCCACAGCTTCCCCCGGTAGGCGGGCAAGTAGTGATGAGGAGAGTGGCGTGGGAGCGAGCGGTCAGGCTCCTGGCTCAGAGACCGTTGAGGAGGACATCAGTGATGAGCAGATAGTACTCAATGATGATTTAGCCGATCACAATTGGGAGCCGGGTGACGAAGGGGCTTCATCATCATCGGGAGAAGAGGGTGGCAGCTTGCGCATGAGGCAGCGGCGGAGCCAGCAAGTCGGTATCTTGAACGGGAGTCAGCAGGGTGGCAGCAGTGACAGGTCATGAGCCAAACGTGCCCGGGGTAGACCATCCGCTTTGCAGGAGCCTACCTGCTCGGAAAGTAGTGGTACAGGGGTTCACGGAGGCAGTAGCAGTCAGTCATTGCGGAGTGTTGGGGGTAAAATCACCTACTCGGCAGTGTGGCAGTTTGTTGTTAAGCCACCGGCGGAGGTGAACATGGCCATTTGCTGAATCTGTGGGCAAAAGGTAAAGTGTGGTCAGGATGCCAATCTTGGCACCATGGCCCTGCGTCAACATTCGCAGCGTCTCCATACAGTGGCCTGGGAGAACTGTGGCTTCAATGTATTGGTCCAGCCTGCATCACCCAATGGCACGCACCCGATTTCAGGCAGTCAAGACTCCACCACCTCAGCCGAAGGGAGCTGTCTGTCCCTCCCATCATCTACCGGTCATGATGCTTGTGCTCTTCAACCTCCTACTCCTCATCAGTCATTCTGTCAGCAATCGATCACCGGAGCGATTTCCAAGAGACCACAGTATGCGTGCACTCATCCAACAGCGCAGAAGCTGAATGTGCTCCTGGCCAAGTTGCTGGTGCTGCAGTCTCTCCCTTTCCAAGTGGTGGACTCTGCACCTTTCAGAGAACTGATGGCTTGTGCCGAGCCGAGGTGGAGAGTCCCAAGCCGTCATTTCTTTGCCACAAAGGCAGTACCAGCCCTGCACAAATATGTAGAAAAGAAGGTGGGCCAGTTCTTGAGTCTGTCGGTGTCTGCCAAAGTGCATGGCAGCGTCAACGTGTGGAGCTGTAACTATGGTCAAGGACAATATATGTCCTTTACAACCCACTGGGTAAATTTTGGTTCCTGCCCAGCCAAACCAGCAACTTGGCCAGGTGATGCCGCTTCCGCCTCCACGTTCTCATGCTGTTGGTCCTGCAACAATGTCTGCCTCTGCCTCCTCATCCTCCACCGTGTCCTCAGCCTCCACTGCAGGGACAATTCACAGTGCCCCACCAGCATACCACATATGCAGGGTATGGCAGTGTCAGGCTGTTCTGCACCTAGTTTGCCTAGACGAACAGGGAAGAAACTGCTTTGCGTCTTTCATCAAGAAATTGAATCCTGGCTTTCTCTATGACAACTCAAAATCAGAACCATGGTGACTGACAATGGAAAGAACATAGTGTCGGCGCTGCGTCAAGGAGGGATGAGCCATGCGCCCTGCATGGCGCACGTGTTCAATTTGGTTGTCAAGCGGTTCCTGAAGTCTTTCACCCATCTGCAAGACATACTAAAAATGGCCAGGAAACTTTGCATGCATTTCAGCCACTCGTACACCGCAAAGCACACCGTCCTTGAGCTGCAGCAGCAAAAAGGCATCCCCCACTACGGAATGAACAACGTCATTCCACTGATTCAAGTCCTGAAAAAGATGCTGATAAAGTGTGGAGGCGGCTGCTCCTCATGCTGCTGCTGCCATCTCCACACTATGTCATCTTGACACTCTGTGGTCTCCTCATGCTGCTGTCAACAAGCAACTCTGTCTCTGGGCCATTCTGTGGTCTCCTCATGCTGCCGCCACCACATCCACACACTGTCATTGTGCCACTCTGTGGCCTCTTCATGCTGCAGCCACCTACACAATATGTCACCTTGCCACTCTGTAATCTCCTTATGCAGCTGCCAACTCCCAACTCTGTCTCTTTATCACTCTGTGGTCTCATTATGCTGCTGCTGCTACCACCTCCACACTATGTCACCTTGCCAGTCTGTGGTCTCCTCATGCAGCTGCCAACTCACAACTCTGCCTCTGGGCCACTCTGTGGCCTCCTCATGCTGCTGCTGCCACCTCCACACTCTGTCATTGTGCCACTCTGTGGCCTCCTCATGCTGATGCCACCTCCACACTATGTCACCTTGCCACTTTGTGTTCTCATGCTGCTGTCAACTCACAACTCTGTCTCTGGGCCACTCTGTGGCCTCCTCATGCTGCTGCTGCTGCCACCTCCACACTCTGTCATTGTGCCACTCTGTGGCTTCCTCATGCTGCTGCCACCTCCACACTATGTCACCTTGCCAGTCTGTGGCCTCCTCATGCTGCTGCTGCCACCTCCACACTCTGCCATTTTGCCACTTTGTGGTCTCCTTATGCTGCTGCCACCTCCACACTATGTTACCTTGCCACTCTGTGGTCTCCTAATGCTGCTGCAAACTCACAACTCTTTCTCTGGGCCACTGTGTGGTCTTATCATGCTGCTGCCACCTGCACACTATGTCACCTTGCCAGTCTGTGGCCTCCTCATGCAGCTGCTGCCACCTCCACACTGTGTCATTTTGCCACTCTGTGGCCTCCCCATGCTGCTACCTCCACACTATGTCACCTTGCCACTGTCATGAGGGTGTCAAGAGCCACGTCTAACTCTGTTATACCCGGGGTCAGGAAGTCGCAGGGGGTGGCTGCGCGCTCTATGTCACCTTGTCAGTCTGTGGCCTCCTCGTGCTGCTGCTAACTCAACAATATGTCACTGGATCACTCTGTGGTCTCCTCATGCTGCTGCTACCTCAACACTATGTCATTGGGCCACTCTTTGGACTTCTCTAGCTGTTCTCCCACCCTTCCCACTCCATTACTGGGTCACTATTTTGCCTTTTTGGCCTTTTAGACATCATCATTTATTTGACCCTTCTTCTGATCTGACAGAAGGAAGGAAAAATGAGACACACAACGGATCCTGTCTGTTTTCCAGCTGTAAGGCCCCCTCAGAATTGGTTTATGATTTGGTATCCAAAAGCAGGAGTAGGTACAAAACACAGAAGACATACAAATATTCCATTCATGTGTCATCTCTTTTTTTGGATCCACTTGTTTTTTTAGTTTTTTTGGGGGCTTTAGCAATACTGATAGATTACTGAACAAATGCTGACCAACGGAAGGCGGATGCTCAACAGACAGGATCCGTTTTTTGGGGGGTTATTGTTATGACGGATCAGAGGAAGGGCAAAATAATCTGTGGCGTCAACACAAACTTACTGCTGACACCCTCTGCACTCTGCAGCCAGGAAATAGCTGCTTTTTAACGAGATTCACCGCAAATAAATTAGGATTGAATCAAATCTTTTCAGTAAATTCGGCGAATCGGCCGAATCAAATTTTTTTGAAATTCGCTGATCTCTAATCCTTATCTTTTGTTGGCTTTACTCCTTCCAAATCATCCTTCAAAGTCTCCATGTCCTTGAAAAGTTATCAAGATGCAGAGAGAGGAGGAGCTGGATGTTCCTGATGACATATTCTCATTGATATTAGATGATGTGGAAAAGGAGGAAAAGTCGATGGCAGAAGAAGGGCTTCCACCTGTAGGTATGACAGAGCCGATTAGTATTCTGTGTTTACTGTGAAATAACCTGCAGAAGATTGTAGGTAAGAACAGCAATAATTTGCATATTGTCCCCTCAACCTAACCAGCCAAAACCCATACCAGCAACAGCCCCTGTTTAAAGGTGCATTAACAGTGCCGTGTGGCTATTAACAACGAAGACCGACTATACAGTGCGGTCTTCATTATTAAATGAAAGGCAGCTGCAGGCTAACTGGCTACACGGTTATTCACCGCAGCATGGTCCGAAACCCACCCATAGCACGGTCTCTCTGTGTAGCTGTACCCAAAGGCAGAGTGGCCTAGGTATACCTGATTTATAGCAATTTGTGGCAAATTAATTCGGAAGGAAGCTAATTGAAGTTGCCAAATCAAATTTTTCAAAACATTGTTCATTACAGGTTTCCACTCTATGTATGTATGTTCTATACTGATGTAGTATACCAGGCATATCTGAATTCTGCCTTTTTAGGTCTGTCCAAGCATCAGAAGACTTGAATCTCCTGAACCAGTTTGCTGTTGGGCCTATAAGCTTCTCTTTAAGCAGTTTATCTCCACAGATAGAGATGAGCGGTTTTCAAAAATTTGATTAGCCGCTTTACCAAAATTCTCCATGTGTTGATGCTGAGTCTGATGTAGAGTTAGTCTATGTATAACAGAACAGATTAAGTATGAATGGCGCAGCAGGTGACCTAGATAAACATGGCTATATATTAGACCTCCTGATGAGACAAAGTCTGATGCACAGTAAGTCTATCTATAACAGAACAGATTAAGTATGAATGGTGCAGCAAGAGAACTAGATAAACCCTCCTATATATTAGACTGCCTGACACTGATGCACAGTAAGTCTACTGTATGTATAACAGAACAGATAAGATATGAATAGCACAGCAAGTGTACTTGATAAATGCACCTATATATTAGACTGCCTGTTGACAATGAGTCTGATGCACAGTAAGTCTATGTATAACAGAACAAATTAAGTATGAATGGCGCAGCAGGTGACCTAGATAAACATGGCTATATATTAGACTGCCTGTTGACAATGAGTCTGATGCACAGTAAGTCTATGTATAACAGAACAGATTAAGTATGAATGGCGCAGCAGGTGACCTAGATAAACATGGCTATATATTAGACCTCCTGATGAGACAAAGTCTGATGCACAGTAAGTCTATCTATAACAGAACAGATTAAGTATGAATGGTGCAGCAAGAGAACTAGATAAACCCTCCTATATATTAGACTGCCTGACACTGAGTCTGATGCACAGTAAGTCTACTGTATGTATAACAGAACAGATAAGATATGAATAGCACAGCAAGTGTACTTGATAAATGCACCTATATATTAGACTGCCTGTTGACAATGAGTCTGATGCACAGTAAGTCTATGTATAACAGAACAAATTAAGTATGAATGGCGCAGCAGGTGACCTAGATAAACATGGCTATATATTAGACCGCCTGTTGAGACTAAGTCTGATGCACAGTATGTCTATGCATAAGAGAACAGATTAAGTATAAATGGTGCAGCAGTTGAACAAGATGCACAGGGCGATTATACAGAGCCTGTACTGTCCCTGCAATTTCCATATTCTTTCCCTATCATCTCCCTACAGTGTCTGAAAACTCTCCCTTCGATCTCCCTACATTATGGCTGCAATCTCTCTAGTTAATATTCTACAATTAAAAGCTTTCTAAAACACTGTCCCTAGCCGTCTTCAGTTCACCACACAGATTTTCAATCGGATTCAGGTCTGGGCCATTTCAAACCTTTATTCTTCTTCTGGTGAAGCCATTCCTTTGTTGATGTGGATGTATGCTTTGGCGTTGCTAAGGCTGGTGGCGGTAGAAAATGGTGTCACCCCCCCTGGGACGAGTCACGTAGGGGACGTCCTTCAAGCTCCGCCCTGCCACCGCGGTGCCGCTGACATCCCTTCACATCCTTCACTGAGCCTGCCGACTGACCCAAGCGGTAATGTGGGGGGGAGGGTTTGGATAGTAAACAGACCACTGACGTGGGAGGGGGGGCTAAGCAGACAGATTGCCAACAGGGGGGGGGATTTTTTTGGGGGGTTGGGGGTGCTAGCAGGCAGATCGACAATGGGGGGGTCGGATTAAAATTTTTGAGAACAGGTTCCCTACTCAACGGCGGACGCGCGGCGTCACGGCACATACACCATTGTGACAGGACCAGGGGGAAAGTGGTAGAAGGAGTCTACATTTCACCTAGGTTCCTGTCTTATACGTTCCAAAAAAGCAGCCAGGGAATTGACAGCAAGGAAAACTAGGTTTTCTCTTTGCAAGGGTTTTGTTAAAACCCTGGTTAGAAGGGCCTGGCTGCTTGGAGCAGGGAGAGATGGGTGGGTCCCTGCTCCAATTAGCCACTCCAGGTATTCAGGGTAACTGTGGCTAATCACCTTGGAACCTGGATGTGCTATAAAAGGGCAAACAGCTCACTAGCTGCTCTCTCTGCTCCTGGGAAGAACCCTGCTGGGTGAGTGAAAAACAACAGTGTGTTTTGTTGATGGAGCTGGGCACAAGGCTCAGTTTCATGTAGTTAGGGACTACTGCCTGTTTAGACGTAGTGGCCAGACGGCCAGGTATTTCATTTGTTTTGAACTGTTTTGTTCAATATTTATTTTTCTGCAAAAGTCAATAAAACTGGCTGAGGCCAGTTGCACCATACTTGCTTGGACTGGACTGTGTTTTATGTGCCTATAGCGCCCGTCTATCCCAGGAGACGGCGGTCCCGTGAGCTAATCCCGTCACATATGGTGGAGGATGCGGGCACAAAAAATCCAGCAAGTTTTATGTCCTGGGTTAAGTCTGCTGTTCTGAAAAAAACAAACAGTGCAGATATGGAGGAAGTGCTGAAACAGCTGATCCAGGCTAACATACAGCTCCAAAAGGCGAATGCTAACCAGCAGGAAACCAATCGGTTGTTCATGGAGACTACGCAAGCTGGTTTCAGAGAACAGCAATCGCTTAATAAAAGTCTGGTGGAGCAGATAGCGGTGCTGGCTGAAAGGCCGCATGTCCAGGAGGAATCCATCTCTGTGGGGAGGAGAGTGCAAGCTTCCCTTCAAAAAATGGTAGCAGGGGATGATGTGGAGACCTACCTCACCATTTTTGAAAGAGCCGCTGAAAGAGAGAAACTCCCAGCCGAACAGTGGGTAGACACCCTTGCTCCATTTCTGAGTGGGGAGCCACAGAATGCCTACTATGATTTGAGTGAGCAGGATGCCAGACAGTACCCAAAACTGAAAGCAGAAATTCTCGCTCGCTTAGGTGTAACATCTGCGGTCAGAGCCCAGCGAGTGCACAACTGGACTTTCCAATTGGATAAACCAGCGAGGTCGCAAATGTATGATCTTTTTCACCTGGCTAAAAAATGGCTACAGCCAGAGGTATCTACAGCCACTCAGGTGGTGGAAAGAGTGGTCCTGGATCGGTTTGTTCGTGGTCTACCAGTTCGGATACAGCGCTGTGTGGGACAAGCGGACCCCAGGGATGTGGATCAGCTCGTCGCCCTAGTGGAGCGGTATATGAACACCGAGGAGTATCTCCAAGACCTCTCTCCTACTTGGCCGGCCCCAGGGAGCCAGAAGTCCACTGATCGCGGTAAGACTGTTCCTAATCTAAAGGGGGCGAGGGAGGGCCGTAAAGTAAGAACTGAGACTGATCTATTAGCCAGACCTCTTAAGCCAGTTAGCCCTAGACAGCCTCGGGCGGTCAAAAACATTGTTTGCTGGCGATGTCAAGGACTGGGCCACGTGGCTGCCAACTGTCCTTTGGCTGATGAGCCTATGGAGTGTGGCAGTGGGCGGAGGAGGTCATTGTTTGCGGGTCCTGCCTACTCTGCCTTGCCGACCCCAGATATGGAGCGACAAACTTGCAGTTTGGAGATTGAAGGACATTCAGTTCAAGCTCTGTTGGACTCTGGTAGTCTAGTGACTCTTGTGCATGGTAGCCTGGTGGACACTAGGAAGCTGCAAAAGAAACAGATGGGGGTTATCTGCATACATGGGGATACAAAAGAGTACCCCACTGCTATAGTCTCTTTTGAAACCCCGTTCGGGAAAGTAACCCATGAAGTGGGGGTTGTAAATAGCCTATTGCATACTGTCATTGTGGGGTGTGATTTTCCTCTGTTTTGGCAAATGTGGAATATGCTTGATAAGTGCTTAAGTGGGTCTGCTGTAGATCCCCTTCCCCTGGCTGAACCTGAAAATGTGCAAACAGTAGGGGTGACCCAGAGTGAAACCGAGAACTTTCCCTTAGCAGTACTTGCAGGTGATACTGATGATGTTCTGGAAATTGATCTCCCTGACTTGCCAGTCTCCAATGATAACTTTGGGACAGCTCAACTCAGGGACCCTACATTAACCCATGCATGGCAAAGTGTGAAAGTAGTCAATGGGGTGCCTCAAGAAACTGGGGTAGAGAAAATATTTCCCTATTTTTCTATAGAGAATGAACTCTTATATAGAGTTGATGAGCAAAATGGACAAGTTGTGGAGCAACTTGTGGTCCCAAAATCGCATCGCCAAAAGGTGATGGATCTAGCCCATTCACATGTGCTAGGAGGGCACTTGGCTTATGAAAAAACCAAAGACCGGATTTTGCTGAGGTTTTATTGGCCCGGGGTACATAAAGAGATAAAAGAATACTGTGATTCATGCCCAGAGTGTCAATTCCACAACCCGGTAGCAACCTTTAGGAGTCCGTTAGTGCCACTCCCGATTATTGAAACTCCCTTTGAGAGGATTGCAATGGATTTGGTGGGACCTCTTGTTAAGTCTGCCAGAGGTCACCAATACATTTTGGTTGTCCTTGATTATGCTACCCGCTATCCTGAAGCAATACCTCTAAGGAAAACCTCTGCAAAAGTGATAGCCAAGGAGTTGTTCCAGATGTTCACTAGAGTGGGCATACCTAAAGAAGTACTCACTGACCAGGGGACGCCCTTTATGTCAAAGGTTACAAAAGAGTTGTGTAAACTGTTGAAAATAACTCACTTGCGTACCTCAGTTTATCACCCCCAAACAGATGGACTAGTCGAAAGATTCAACAAAACCTTAAAAGGGATGCTCAGAAAAGTAGTGGCACAAGATGGGAAAGACTGGGATTGTCTTTTACCATATCTTATGTTTTCTGTACGGGAGGTGCCTCAAGCGTCTACCGGATTTTCTCCCTTCGAGCTAGTGTATGGTCGGCACCCTCTGGGTCTTTTGGATATTGCCAAAGAGACCTGGGAGAGTGAGACTACACCCTACAAAAGTGTGATTGAACACTTGTCCCAAATGCAGGAAAGGATTGAAAAAGTAATGCCCATTGTAAAAGAACACTTGCTGCAGGCCCAGGAGAGTCAGTCCCGGGTTTACAACAGGTCGGCTAAAGTAAGAAACTTCAACCCTGGGGATAGGGTATTAATCCTTGTCCCCACAGTAGAAAGTAAATTTTTGGCCAAATGGCAAGGACCTTATGAAATAGTTGAGAAGGTCGGAGAGGTGAATAATCGGGTTCACCAACCAGGTAGACGTAAGCCCTACCAAATTTATCATGTGAACCTAATCAAACCCTGGAAGGACCGAGAGGTGTTAGCAGCTTACAGCAGTCGGAAAACGGGATGTAGCGTTGAGATACCAGAGGTAAAAATTGCAGACACTTTGTCGGGATCTCAAACCCAAGAGGCAAAGGAGTTTGTACAGAAAAATAAAGATGTCTTTTCTGAGCTACCTGGTCGAACAGACATAATTAAACATGATATTGTAACCGAATCAGGGGTCAGAGTCAACCAAAAGCCTTATAGAATACCTGAGGCTAGACGTAAGGCTGTCTCCCAAGAAGTCCAAACAATGCTTCAGTTAGGGGTTATAGAGGAGTCCCATAGTGACTGGTCTAGTCCTATAGTCTTGGTCCCCAAACCTGATGGCACCATACGTTTCTGTAATGACTTCAGGAAACTGAACACTGTCTCAAAGTTTGATGCTTACCCAATGCCTCGAGTGGATGAGCTGATTGATAGGCTTGGTAATGCTAGGTTCTTTACCACTTTAGATCTTACAAAAGGTTACTGGCAAGTACCGTTAACTGAAGGGGCCAAAGAAAAAACGGCTTTTAGTGTCCCTGATGGCCATTTTCAGTATGTAGTCCTTCCCTTTGGTTTGCATGGGGCCCCGGCCACATTCCAGAGGATGATGGACAAAATTTTAAGACCACATCGTAGATACGCAGCTGCCTATTTAGACGATGTGATAATCCATAGCACAGATTGGGAAAGTCATCTACCCAGGGTAGAAGCTGTCCTGAATTCTATTAGGGAAGCGGGTTTGACAGCGAATCCCCAAATATGTGCCATTGGGCAAGAAGAGGCAAAGTACTTGGGGTACACAATTGGGCGAGGAGTTATAAAACTTCAAATAAACAAAGTGGAAGCCATCCAGAGCTGGCCAAGGCCTTTGAACAAAAAACAAGTCAGAGCGTTCCTAGGTTTAACGGGTTATTATAGGCGTTTTATTGAAAATTTTGCCAGCATTGCGAGCCCTTTAACAGACCTTACAAAAGGGAAGGATTCAACCATGGTCAAATGGACCACGGAGGCGGAACAAGCCTTTCAGAATCTGAAGCAGGCTCTATGTGCCCACCCAGTGTTAGTCACACCAGATTTTAAAAAGGAGTTCATTGTGCAAACAGATGCCTCGGATGTTGGTATAGGGGCTGTGTTGTCGCAAGTAAGGGCTGGGGAAGAGCATCCAGTAGTGTACCTGAGTAAAAAGTTAAATGAACATGAAAAGAAATACTCCATTGTAGAAAAGGAGTATTTGGCAATTAAGTGGGCCGTAGAAGCTCTCAGGTATTATTTGGTAGGGAGAACATTCAAACTGGTAACTGACCATGCCCCCCTTAAATGGATGTGCCAAAACCGTGAGAAAAACAGGCGAGTGACCCGATGGTTCATGTCTCTTCAAGATTATAGTTTTACAGTTAAGCATAGGCCCGGGCGTCAGCTGGGAAATGCCGATGCCCTGTCCAGGATGTACTGTTTAAGGGCACAGAGTGTTCCTACCCCAAGGTCGAAACAGGGGGGGAGGATATGTGACAGGACCAGGGGGAAAGTGGTAGAAGGAGTCTACATTTCACCTAGGTTCCTGTCTTATACGTTCCAAAAAAGCAGCCAGGGAATTGACAGCAAGGAAAACTAGGTTTTCTCTTTGCAAGGGTTTTGTTAAAACCCTGGTTAGAAGGGCCTGGCTGCTTGGAGCAGGGAGAGATGGGTGGGTCCCTGCTCCAATTAGCCACTCCAGGTATTCAGGGTAACTGTGGCTAATCACCTTGGAACCTGGATGTGCTATAAAAGGGCAAACAGCTCACTAGCTGCTCTCTCTGCTCCTGGGAAGAACCCTGCTGGGTGAGTGAAAAACAACAGTGTGTTTTGTTGATGGAGCTGGGCACAAGGCTCAGTTTCATGTAGTTAGGGACTACTGCCTGTTTAGACGTAGTGGCCAGACGGCCAGGTATTTCATTTGTTTTGAACTGTTTTGTTCAATATTTATTTTTCTGCAAAAGTCAATAAAACTGGCTGAGGCCAGTTGCACCATACTTGCTTGGACTGGACTGTGTTTTATGTGCCTATAGCGCCCGTCTATCCCAGGAGACGGCGGTCCCGTGAGCTAATCCCGTCACACCATATATATCCAATAGACATAAATACACCTTATACATGGTACACATACATAAATACACTATACTATACAGCAGCACATACCTCTCACATTCAAGGCCTCCTAGGTGACGTCTCCTCCGATGTAGATCTTCTATGTCATCATCTTCTCCATTTGGTCCAGCCACTTCTTTCAGCCGCGTCTCGTCTCTGCAGAGTGTGACACACGGACATCTTAGTATCCTCACTTTTCTATCATCATCCCCCAACCTGGAGTCCCCACAGTGTTATCCTGTGGCTTGCTATGCTCCCCAATATCCCCAAATACTATCCTGAAGAAATAATAGTGCCCCACAGTAATAGTGCTCCTCATAGTCCCACCAATAGTAATTCCCTTCTAGAATGCCATAATTAGTAATACTGCCCCCTACTCTGCCCCACATTAAGTAATATGCCCCCCCACACCTCCCCACATTAAGTAATCTGCCCCCCTACACTGCCCCACATTAAGTAATCTGCCCCCCCACACTGCCCCACATTAAGTAATATGCCCCCCTACACTGCCCCACATTAAAGGGTTTCTGCACTTAGTTTTAACTGATGATCTATCTTCTGGATAGATCATCAGCATCTGATCAGCTGTTCAGCTGTTTGAGAAGGCAGCGGCGCTATAGCAGCGCCGCGGCCTTCTCACTGTTTACCGCTGGCCCAGTGATGTCACGACTAGTATCAACTAGCATGGGCGGGGCTAAGCTCTGTTCACTTGAATGGAGCTTAGCCCCGCCCAGGCCAGTTGATACTAGTCGTGATGTCACTGGGCCAGCGGTAAACAGTGAGAAGGCCGCGGCGCTGCTATAGCGCCGCTGCCTTCTCAAACAGCTGAACGGCAGGGGTCCCGGGTGTCGGACCCCCGCCGATCAGATCCTGATGATCTATCCAGAGGATAGATCATCAGTTAAAACAAAGTGCAGAACCCCTTTAAGTAATATGCCCCCCCACTGCCTCACATTAAGTAATTTGCCCCCACACTGCCCTCCATTATGTAATTTGCCCCCCACTAAGTAATTTGCCCCCCACACTGCCCTCCATTATGTAATTTGCCCCCCACTAAGTAATTTGCCCCCACACTGCCCTCCATTATGTAGTTTGCGGCATTTCCAGGAAATGCACTTTAATGCTCCATGAGTCATGGAGCATTAAAGTGCATTTCCACCTTCTGTTCAATCTTTAACCTGGCTGGACCTGGAGAGGTGTAGGCCCCAGCCCCCCGCCCCCCCCCCCCTAAATATAATAAATACTATAATGGGGTATTAAATGAAGTCAATATGCGCTCTCTGCGCTACTTACCACACCTCCTCCTCCCTCAGGCGCGGCAGTGGCAGGTCTGGCTGGCTGCGTGAGTGAGTGAGTCACTGCTATCACGTGACTCACCACCCGATCCATTAGCTCCAGACTCGAGTCCTGGGCCTTCTGGCTGCTCCTGCACTCACCAGGCAGTCACACCCCCTTTACCACGTGACGGCCGGGCCGACGTGCTTGCAAGTAAGTAAGGAGAACTCCGGCGGCCGGTGGGTGACACCCCATCAGACTGGTGTCACCCGGTGCGGCCCGCACCCCCCGCACCCCCCTCGCAACGCCACTGAGCAGAAGCCTGAAGGTTTTGTGCCAATATTGACTGGTATTTGGAACTGTTGATAATTCCCTCTAGCTTAACTAATGCCTCAGTTCCAGCTGAAGAAAAACAGCCCCAAAGTATGATGTTGCCACCACCATGCTTCGCTGTGGGTTTGGTGTTTCTTTGGTGATGTGCAGTGTTGCTTTTGCACCAAACATATCTTTTGGAATTATGGCCAAAAAGACCATAACCCCTTTTCCCACATGCTTTTGGGGGACTTCAGATGTGTTTTTGCAAAATGCAGCCTGGCTTGGATGTTTTTCTTTGTAAGAAAAGGCTTTTGTCTTGCCACTCTACCCCATAGCCCAGACATTTGATGAAGACGGGAGATTGTTGTCACATGTACCACACAGCCAGATATTCCTGCAGCTCCTTTAATGTTGCTGTAGGCCTCTTTGTAGCCTCCCAGACCAGTTTTCTTCTCATCTTTTCATAAATTTTGGAGGGACGTCCAGTTCTTGGTAATGTCACTGTTGTGCCATATTTTCTCCACTTGATGATGACTGTCTTCACTGTGTTCCATGGTATATCTAATGCCTTGGAAATTCTTTTGTACCCTTCTCCTGACTGATACCTTTTAACAATGAAATCCCTCTGATGCTTTGGAAGCTCTCTGTGGACCATGGCTTTTGCTGTGGGATGCGACTAAGAAAATTTCAGGAAAGACCAACTAGAGCAGCTGAACATTATTTGGGGTTAATCAGAGGCACTTTAAATGATGGCAGGTGTATGCTGACTCCTATTTAACATGATTTTGAATGTAATTGCTTATTTCTGAACACAGCTACATCCCCAGTTATGCAACCACATTATTTTAGTTTTTTTTGCTTTCTTCCCTCCACCTAAAAGATTTCAGTTTGTTTTTCAATTGAGTGGTACAGTTTATAGGTCACATTAAAGGTGGAAAAAGTTCTGAAATTATTTATCTTTGTCTCATTTTTATACATCACAGAAACCTAACATTTTAACAGGGATGTGTAGACTTTTTTATATCCACTGCGTGTGTGTGTATATATATATATATATATATATATATATATGTCAAGCTTGAATGTCCAGATACATAGTAAAGACAGCAGCCACATGAATAGTACATACAGGAAGGCCTTGGTGGGGAGCTTTCTTTTAAGATATCTTGGGACATGAGAATAAAGGGATTATACTCCTGACTGTCCTGAATAAATATAGGCAGGTGGTGGGTAGATAAATGGATTAATGGATGAGTGATGAAATATTCAGAGTGAACAGGAACTACCACAGAAAAAAAATGCAAAATACTATACAGCATGTGGCAGGCTATGTTGAATATGATGAAATATGGACTCCTATACCACATACAGTGCCTTGCAAAAGTATTCACCCCCTTGACTTTTTTTGTGTTTTGTTACATTACACCCTTAATTTCAATGTTTTGTTAATCTGAATTTTATGTGATGAATCAGAACACAATAGTCTAAGTTGATTAAGTGAAATGAGAAAAATATATAAGTAAAAGTATTGTTTAGAAATAGAAAACAGAAAATTGGCATGTGCATATGTATTCACCCCCTTTGTTAGGAAGCCCATAAAAAGCTCTGGTGAAACCAATTACCTTCAGAAGTCACATAATTTGTGAAATGATGTCCACCTGTGTGCAATCTAAGTGTCACATGATCTGTCATTACATATACACACCTTTTTTGAAAGGCCCCAGAGGCTGCAACACCTAAGCAAGAGGCGTCACTAACCAAACACTGCCATTAAGACCAAGGAACTCTCCAAACAAGTAAGGGACAATGTTGTTGAGACGTACAAGTCAAGGTTAGGTTATAAAAAAATATCCAAATCTTTGATGATCCCCAGGAGCACCATCAATTCTATCATAACCAAATGCAAAGAACATGGCACAACAGCAAGCCTGCCAAGAGACGGTCACCCACCAAAACTCACGGACCGGGCAAGGAGGGCATTAATCAGAGAGGCAGCACAGAGACCTAAGGTAACTCTGGAGGAGCTGCAGAGTTCCACAGCAGAACTGGAGTATCTGTACATAGGAAGACAATAAGCCGTACGCTCCATAGAGTTGGGCTTTATGGCAGAGTGGCCAGAAGAAATCGATTACTTTCAGCAAAAAAAAAAAGGCACATCGTGAGTTTGCGAAAAGGCATGTGGGAGACTCCCAAAAAGTATGGAGGAAGGTGCCCTGGTCTGATGAGACTAAAATTTAACTTTTCGGCAAAGAAAACGCTATGTCTGGTGCAAACCCAACACATCACATCACCCAAAGAACACCATCCCCACAGTGAAACGTGGTGGTGACAGCATCATGCGTTGGGGATGTTTTTCAGCATCTGGGACTGGGAAACTGGTCAGAGTTGAGGGAAAGATGGATGGTGCTAAATACAGGGATATTCTTGAGCAAAACCTGTACCACTCTATACGTTATTTGAGACTAGGACGGAGGTTCACCTTCCAGCAGGACAATGACCCCAAACACACTGCTAAACCAACACTTGAGTGGTTTAGGGGGAAACATGTAAATGTATTGGAATGGCCTAGTCAAAGCCCAGATCTCAATCCAATAGAAAATCTGTGGTCAGACTTAAAGATTGCTGTTCACAAGCGCAAACCATCTAACTTGAAGATGCTGGAGCAGTTTTGCAAGGAGGAATGGGCACAAATCCTAGTGGTAAGATGTGGCAAGCTCATAGAGACTTATCCAAAGCAACTTGGAGCTGTGATTGCAGCAAAAGGTGGCTCTACAAAGTATTGACTTTAGGGGTGTGAATAGTTATGCACATTGACTTTTCCTGTTATTTTGTCCTATTTGTTGTTTGCTTCACAATAAAATAAAAAACAAACATCTTCAAAGTTTTGGGCATGTTCTGTAAATGATGCAAATCCTCAAACAATCCATGTTAATTCCAGGTTGGGAGGCACCAAAACATGTAAAAAAGTCAAGGGGGTGAATACTTTTGCAAGGCACTGTATCTTGGTAATGTATTGGGGAGGTCCTTCATATGTTTTCAACAACCCTGTCACCAGTCCATCAAAAAAGATAGATATGCAGCAACCCAGAGAGGAGACAAGGAGGATGGGAGTAGTAGTAGTAGTGGCTATGATGGTGGTGGTAGTGCTCACAATTCACAGTGGCAATTTCCACTCTGGCGCTTTCTGGGGCTGTGCATTGAAAGGGGGACGCACCTCGGCTTCCCTTGGGGCATTCCTTGGTATTTAAGCTCCTGCCTGGTGGTAGTTTGGGTAGTTATGCCCTTGATGGAGTATGTTTGGCTGGATGCAAGGCGAGACCGGTGGATACCAGAGACAATAATCAGGCCTGTTGGTTGCAATAACAAAAGTCTCCCTTTACTAGGTTGATGGATATCACAAATTAATATTCTCTCAATAGCAGCATATAAACAGCAGCAATGATGGTGGTTATAGTATTCCCTCTTTCTAAAGACACGTTGTTGTCTCTCAGCAGAACCACAGGCTTGAAATAAGATTCTTGTTAAATCACGTTTAACTCAAGAAACATTGCATTAACTCTGTCTCCTTATTGTGAGATAAGCCTTGTCTTGCGTTCTTGCCATGTAGATCCTCTGCAGAACAGCATGCATATATAAAACACACAGTATTAGCTGGCTTCTTTTTCTTTACTTTTTCCTGCAAAAGTATGGTTAAAAACTCATGCACACAATCGTATTTCTGTTCCGTATCCACGCCACATTTTTGCAGATCGGATGTGAATCCAGTCATTTGAATGGGGCCACAAAAAATGCATACAGCACAGAGTGTGCTGTCCACATGCATATGTCCATTGTCTTACAAAAATAAGACATTCCTATAGAAGGAAGAAAGAAAATGGTGGCGTGTACACGGCCTGTGCCCATGTTTTGCGGATCCACAGTTTGTTAAGCGCAAAACACATACAATCATGTGCATGAGGCATAAGATATATGCATGCTGAACAGTAAAATTACATAAAACCTACAGTAGCTCTTAGTCACAGCAGATTGGATTTGGGTCAACGGAATCGTCACAATGGGTGAAATAGGGTGTCGTTCTCTCTTAAAGGGCAATGTCTACTTTTTAGTGCAAAAATAAATTAGTTTATGGCTACAAAACATATAAAAAAAGTCCATGACTAATGCAGAAATTTGTGATAATACTGAGGGGCTTAGTTATGTTAAAGTCCTTGCCGTTGGCATAACACACAAGCAATTTTGGCTTAAGTACATTAAAGTCTCTTTCTCTGGGAATTTTGCTTAAACATTGCAACAACAGGTAGGATGAAAGGGAGCTCTGGTGCATTAGAGTCTTTTCTCTGGGCATATTACTTAAAAGTTATAGAACAAGTCTCAGAGAGCTCACATTACATTAGACTCTTTTCTCTTGGTACATAGATTAAATGTTGCGTTAATTCCAGGCTATTGGCTTTAGGGTACATTCACACGACTGTAATTCTGGGTCCACATCCGTTCCGCAATTCTGCGGAACGAGTGCAGACCTATTCATTTCGATGGGGCCGTAAAAGTTGTTCCATTCTGCGGCCCCGCAAAAAATATAAAGCATGTCCTATTCTTGTCAGCAATCGCGATTGCTGACAAGAATAGGCATTTTCTATATAGCACCGGTCATGTGCGATCCACAAAATGCGGAATGCACACAGCTGGTATCAGAGTTTTGCAGGTCCGCAATTTGCGGACCGCAAAATACTTTTGGTCGTGTGAATGCACCCTTAACCTGAAAAGGGTAGGGAGGTGTAAGGTGGGTAGACTGGCTTAGAAGGGCTAACACACAAACATGGCACAGTCTATACCCCGATGCTTTGGGTTTCATTTGCAGCTTTGTAGAATGCTTAGTCCTTGAGGGCATCTCTGTCTTCTTTTGTGGCAGCAGGATCTGAAGGTAGTGGATCCACTGTGCTGGTCTTGCTTACTGCAGCTGTAGCTCCAGAAGATGGAGTGTTGATAGAGTTCTGGTTCAGGACTAATGGATCCGTACTACAACTCCCAGGCTTTGCTCCTTTGTGGTTATGGAAGATTCCATGGGATGATATGAGATACCCCTGTCCAGCAGTTACAGTAGTGATTGGGTTAATGTAGACATTGTTACTAAACCCGATGGTGATTGTAGATGACTTCAACAGACCTGGGATATACAGCTCTAGGTCAACGGGCAGACTCCAGACAGGTGAGGAGTCTATAGAAAAGGGTTCCCTCTGCCAGGCCTCCTGGCTTTAATAAACCCACTTGGTCTTACAGTAATTCCTCTGTTGATCTGGTGGGTGTCAGCAGAATGAGTAAATGAGTAGGTGGGTCACAGCGAACAGGAAATGTTTTCTAGGACCTTCGACTAGGGTGTACTCAACCTGATCCCCTGGGTAGAGGCTGTGTAGATGGTGGGGGAGGTACACAATCTTGACAGACCACTCATCAGTAGTTCCTCCACGGACATGTCATCCCATAGAAAGCTGAACCCATGGGCCATGGAGAACCAATGATCTGTCACTAGATAACATTCTGAAGCACAGTGTGGCATTGATCCACAAGGAATTCACCATCACCCACTTTTAGCACAATAAAGTATTTTAGGGAACTTGATAGGACATAGAGGCACAATCCTGTTTATGACATCAAATCTTGGGGGTGCAAAGACCCGGACGGAATACTATCAATATCAAATTGATAGATAATGTAGATATTGATTGATAGATAGAAAGATACAGTAGATAGATAGATATTGTAAAGCGTTAACCATACCTCGTTTAAATCTTTTTGTCGCCCGCCCACTTGCAGTTCAGCTTTTTAATGGTCTTATAGAAAGCACAATGTAGACAATACATTTGGTGATGGTAAGGGACCTCTGCTTTCTTCTCTACAGTTTTTTGCACTCTGAATCATTACATTTTTGTTCTTCGTATTTGATACTCAACCTTAAATATTTTACTGCCATCTCCATGCCAATTCATCGGTAAATACTGCGACTCTCCTTACATGTCAAAGAGTTCACAAAATACTCTTCACAAAGAACAGGTTAAAAGGAAGACGAAAAAGATAACAGCATTCATTGTGTTGGCTTTCTGTAAATACTATGGAAGGAGGACCCACTGCGAGCCACACATTACACCTAACATTTTAAAATAGTTTGCTATCCGCCAAGGTCATCAGGGCCGCTTCCACCATCTCTTCAGAAGAAGGAATGTTCCGCTTTCTCTGAGCGCCATATAAGATGAGGTTTAAGTAAAAGGCTTCATTGCACGGCCTGCATTGTGTATATACGCGCTTAATATGTTATGCTCAGTGATGACTCGGAATAAAGTTATATTCTTCTATTCATCACTTCTTGAATTTAAATTCTTCCCTTGTATTCCGACATACTGTATATGTGGGGGCAATGACGGGATGAGGTGCGATACTGCAGGCTGATTGGGTGTTCACTTTTTAGGCTTTTTTTTGCTCCTTTAGGCCACTGCTTCCTAGCAGTTCGTTTAGATGGTTCTAATACAGAACATTTTAGAAACAATATTATGGCCGCATACACGGGATCTGCTGTGGATCTACTTAAACTTATATCACCATAGGATCCTAGGGATAAGTCCCAAGATTATGGCCATAGCACGAACATTAAAAGGGGATCTGTCAGCAGATTTATAGCTGCATTCTCTGCAACTGCTGAGTCCTGTGCATTTTGGTTGACAGGGCCGGTAGTGAAAACGTCATCACCTCTAGCCCTGTTAATCAAAGTGCAGAGGGCGCGGCAGTTTCAGAGAATGCAGAGCCTCTAAGTGTAATGGCAACACCCCCATTGCTCCTAGAGGCTCATTTGCATATATTAAAACATAATTTTTCTCAGCAATGTGGGCACATATGAACATGGGACCAACACAGATGTCTTCAGCAGCCAAGCGCACATGTAACAGGTCAGCCAGTGTCATAGATACAAATCTGCTGACAGATGCCCTTTAATATGACTCTCCCAGGATTAAAGGGGATGTCTCACATCAGTAAATGGCATTTATCATGTAGATAAAGTTAATACAAAGCACTTATTAATGTACCGTTATTATCCAAATTGCCTCCTTTGCTGGCTAGACTCATTTTTCCATCACATTATACACTTCACATTTCCATGGTTCTGACCACCCTGCAATCCAGCATCGGTGGCCGTGCTTGCACACTATAGGAAAAAACGCTGGCCTATATGCACTGCTATGGTCCCGGCCACCAGAGAGGCCCTTGCTTTTTTTTTTATAGTGCGCAGGCACGGCCACCGTTGCTGGATAGGAGTGTGTCCGTTCTGCTACAGCTCACTATCTCTCTCTCTCCCTGTAACTGTCACAGCTTCTGTAAAGTAGATACGGCTAGTGGCAGTTGAAGGAAGGAAATGAGCATGTGTGACCATCTCAGCAACATTATGCAGGTGGGTGGAGAAATAAGGAAAAGAACAAACAGCAGGTGGCGCTGTACAGAAAAATGTTATTGAATAACTCAGTGGCTATACTACATTTTTTTATTGCGTGAAAATCCTAAATATTCTGATGCAGGTACTGGCTTGAAAAAGGTTTAAGCCGATTTAAATAGAGATGAGCAAAGTATTGGAAAATTCAATGCTTTGGCGAATCTTACAAAGAAATTAGCTTTGTGACAAATTACTTCATCGCAAAGCACATGACAGGGAACGGCGATTGCTCCATCTCCCATCATTTTACCCCTCAGATGCCGCGTTCATCGCTGATCGCGGCATCTGACATTAATATTAAAGTGTAAAATTACTAAATAAATAAAATCATACTTACCTCATCCATTTGATCGCGAAAAAGCCGGCCGACGCCATTTTGATTGAAGATCCAGTGCGAAATGGCCCATGATCATCACCAAGCAAGGGATTTCGAGTGGATGCTCAAACAGGTGAGATAAGTATGTATGTTTTATTTTTTACCGCCATTTCAGGGAAATCAATTCATTAGCACAAACCACGCAGAAATTCGGCTTTGTGGCGAATGGAATCTTCTCTGAAATTTGGATGGACTTTAATTCACTCAGCACTAGTTTTAAAGTAATTTTTGCTGTTCATGTGACATTAAGACAGGGTGGGTCCTCCAGAGCTAGAAATGTTCATAGCCGCTTTCCTCACCAGAACATATTAGAGTCCTTATAGAATGTCACTTCTCTTTACATTTCTGTTGTAGTAACTACTTCCCTCCTCCATGTAATGACAATTCTGGACCATCTATTCTTATGAGTCTATGTGGTGCTATTCCTTTATTATTCCTGCTATAAGTTATGAATAAATTACTAGCACTTTGCAGTGAAGGTCCAGATGTGTGTTACCAGTTGGGGGAGTGTCCCTGAAAAGTCTGACACCATCCACAGTTTAAAGGGAAAGTGTCCCATATAATGTTTTTCTGCCAGTTAAATCCAGATTGATACCTTTTTTTTGTCTGACTGCGATTTTTGTTTATTCTGCAGTTGCAAGAAAAAGTATGTGAACCCTTTGGAATGATATGGATTTCTGCACAAATTGGTCATAAATGTGATCTGATCTTCATCTAAGTCACAACAATAGACAATCACAGTCTGCTTAATCTAATAACACACAAAGAGTTAAATGTTACCATGTTTTTATTGAACACACCATGTAAACATTCACAGTGCAGGTGGAAAAAGTATGTGAACCCTTCGGATTTAATAACTGGTTGAACCTCATTTGGCAGCAATAACTTCAACCAAACGTTTCCTGTAGTTGCAGATCAGACGTGCACAACGGTCAGGAGTAATTCTTGACCATTCCTCTTTACAGAACTGTTTCAGTTCAGCAATATTCTTGGGATGTCTGGTGTGAATCGCTTTCTTGAGGTCATGCCACAGCATCTGTCGGGTTGAAGTCAGGACTCTCACTGGGCCACTCCAGAAGGCGTATTTTCTTCTGTTTAAGCCTTTCTGCTTGTTGATTTACTTCTATGCTTTGGGTCGTTGTCCTGTTGCAACACCAATCTTCTGTTGAGCTTCAGCTGGTGGACAGATGGCCTTAAGTTCTCCTGCAAAATGTCTTGATTAACTTCGGCATTCATTTTACCTTCGATGATAGTAATCCGCTAAGGCCCTGACGCAGCAAAGCAGCCCCAAACCATGATGCCCCCATCACCATACTTCACAGTTGGGATGAGGTTTGATGTTGGTGTGCTGTGCCTCTTTTTCTCCACACAGTGTTGTGTGTTTCTTCCAAACAACTCCACTTTGGTTTCATCTGTCCACAGAATATTTTGCCAGTACTGCTGTGGAACATCCAGGTGGCTCTTGTGCAAACTGTAAACGTCCAGCAATGTATTTTTTGGACAGCAGTGGCTTCCTCTGTGGTATCCTCTCATGAAATCCCTTCTTGTTTAGTGTTTTACGTATCGTAGATTCGCTAACAGGGATGTTAGCATATGCCAGAGACTTTTGTAAGTCTTTAGCTGACACTCTAGGATTCTTCTTCACCTCATTGAGCAGTCTGCGCTGTGCTCTTTCAGTCATCTTTACAGGACGGCCACTCCTAGGGAGAGTAGCAGCAGTGCTGAACTTTCTCCATTTATAGACAATTTGTCTTACCGTGGACTGATGAACAGCAAGGCTTTTGGAGATACTTTTATAACCCTTTCCAGCTTTATGCAAGTCAACAATTCTTAATCGTAGGTCTTCTGAGAGCTCTTTTGTGCGAGGCATCATTCACATCAGGCAATGCTTCTTGTGAAAAGCAAACCCAGAACTGGTGTGTGGTTTTTATAGGGCAGGGCAGCTGTAACCAACACCTCCAATCTCATCTCATTCATTGGACTCCAGTTGGCTGACACCTCACTCCAATTAGCTCTTGGAGATGTCATTAGTCTAGGGGTTCATATACTTTTTCCACCTGCACTGTGAATGTTTACATGGTGTGTTCAATAAAAACATGGTAACATTTAATTCTTTGTGTGTTATTAGGAAAATCAGATCACATTTATGACCAATTTGTGCAGAAATACATATCATTCCAAAGGGTTCACATACTTTTTATTGCAACTGTATGTCTTGAACATGATTATGGGGGCGGCCATCTTGCCTGAGCTGTTCTTATCAGAATTTAGAGAGATGCTTTACAGCAGCCACTAGGGGACACAGACACACTGGACAGGAGCATTGACTTCTATGGGAGAGTTTTCAAGGCACATTCTGTGCAAACTGCTAAATCAGTGGGGTCTATATGAAGCACCTGCTGACCATGCCCGGTACTGCTTAATGCAAGTCTATGGAAGTCACAGACACAGCAGAGGAAAGGTCTGGACTGGGATGGTACTTAGGTCCCAATTCTAGCAATCAGTAATCCTATCACCTTCCAGTGTAAACTTTATCACCTATACAGTGGATAGGTGGAATACTCCTTTAACATGTTAATAACATTTTACAGCACACAGTATATATCAAGTGATGACAGTTCTGCCACAATACAAAAAGGAGCAATGTAAAGGAAGACGTCAATAAAATATCATGCTGCCATAGTCATGTGTGAATGCAGAACTGTTCTGCTATTGCAGCGGCAGGGGTGTGCCACCAATGAGGCCAGGGGAGGCGGTCACCTTAGGCAGCATCAGGTAGGGGCAAAAGGGGGGCAGCGGAAGGGTCATGGGCAATGAGCGCTTTCATTGTGGCGAAGGGATTAGGTTAAGAAATTGGCATTGGGGGGTGCACCATTTCAGCTTTTTTGCCTCAGTTTTTTGTGCAGGGGAAACTTTTTGGGTAAGTGATCTTTGCTGGCTGCACCGCATACACAACCTGCAGAATCTTTCTTTGGATTTGGACTAATGCACATGAACCAGAGACAATACGGCACCTGAGTCCACAGGAAAAATAAGAACCGTCTTTCTATCTTCACCCACCTTGTTCCTCCGGGAGATGAAGGTACAGAGCAGCATATCCTGCTGGTACATCAGACAAAGAAACAAGAGACACAGGTCAGCACTCCGTGCCAGGAAGCCACCGGACACCGCGCAACAGCAAACATCCTGCAAAGGTTTACAATTCCCTAATGTTACTTCAGAGCAACCCAAAGAAAAGAAAACACGATGCTGACCCCCATGACGCTCCCAAATATTACACTGTGACATCTGGAGGCGACTATCACTGGCTAAATATCACGGCACACAGCGCAGAAAGAACACTGATTAATAACAAGTTCAGCTCTGCTACATCTGTGTAATGAAAATGTCAAAGATGGGTCAGACATGTTGAATTTTTGTAGAAAGATAAACCACCGCCATAGGTGTCTGGAAGGAGCTTACCCCTTCTCCAGTCTGGGGGCAAAGAGGAGCAGGTGCTGATAGCTTTCTAACACACGTGACCAGGTTTAATCATTCTGTAAGAAAAACCTTCAAAAATACTTTACGTACCAATTCCAAAATCTCAGCTTGCCTTCAGTGAATGGAAACTGAAAACCTCTGCAGATCTAATACAGCTTAAAGTTTTCCACCATTATATCCAGTGTAGACAATCCTTTGTGAGCTAAGCACATAGTCAGCACAAAGTCTCTCTCCAGTCCTGATAGTTTGCTACACTGTATCAGCGCAGGCGAGAACTATCAGCTCGGATTTTGGGCTGTTTAGCTTCCAGAGGATTTTTTAGGCTGGACACATTCCAGAAACTGTGCCACCCCTGCCCACGGGTTGTGTTTGATAATGCAACTTGGCTCTTTCAAAGTGAGCTGCAATACCACACACAACCTGTGGACAGGTGTGGTGCTATTTTATAAAAAAAAATAAGCCATATTTCTGTAATCCTGCGCATATCCTTTCATATTTGGAGACTATCAAAGCTTAAAGGACTATTAAATTTTTTACTATTCTGATTAGGGAAGAGCAAATTGATGGTTCACCTCATCAGCAAAAGTTCCTCACCTGTGACGGGATGTCCCCCCAGGTGAAGAAGCGCCCACCTGCCTTTTGATTGACAGGGTTGGACACTTTGCCCTGCCCTAAAAATCTAGTGTCAAACTGCTGCTTCAAGTAGCTGCGCAACCGCAGAGGCTTTGCTTCTGCTACTGGAGCAGCAACGGTTCATGCACTGCTACCAGGAAGTGTAGAGGCACATGCACAATCACTGCTTCAGTAGCAGAAGAAGAACCTCTCTACTTGCCACTCAGAGTGCAAGATTGTCAGGGCCGGGTAAGATGTCAATCAAGAGGCAGGTGGGCGCTTCTTCACCTGCGGAGACAACCCCTAACAAGTGAAGAACCTTTGCTGATGAAAGAAATCGATTCACTCATCCCTAATTCTGATGCTTCATCGAGATTAATGCCACCCAGAGGTCGCGCAATTTTTTTTCCAGAAGAGTAAAAATACTCCTCTAACCATTTTTGGGGAGTATTTTTAGCCGAGGAGGAGTACGAAAGTTGAAGTAATTTTAAATACATAATACGTAGCCTGCACATGTTCACATCTGCGTTTGGAGCCTACATCAAAGGTTTTGTTAAAAAGTCTGGACAAAAAAATCCTTACATGCAGGACTTTTTTGTCTGGTAAAAAGAGAAACTGAACTGATCCCATCATAGTCATCGGAGTCTGTTCAGGTCTTTTCCTATCAGGATGGGTTGACATCATGTTTCGGTCATACGTTTAACGTACATGAAAAAACGTTTACTATAACGGACGCCTTAGACAGAGGCCCTACTGTGGCATCTGTCACCATAAAGTTCCATTGTACAAATTTTTTTATTTTTTTTTAAAGTACTTTGCAGGATGGGAAGACGTGGTACACTACGATTTCCCATCCTGCAAAAAAAAAAGTATACATTAGCATATATTTTTTATGTTTTTACAATGGAACTCTATGGTGATGGATACCACAGTATGGCATCTGTCTGAGGCGGCCATTAACATACAGGTTTTTTGTATACGTTAAACATACGGCAAAAATCCAACACTTCCATTATTTTCATCGTTTTGCTCGTCTAACGGAGCAGAACAACAGAAATAAATAGTGGTGGTGTGAACGGGGCCTAAGAGGTGGGTATGCAGGGAACCCTTACTGGTCTAAATAACATGAAGCTATTATGGCGAAGTGATAAAGTCCAGTCCAATATGGACCCTGTACTTTATCACTTGGCAATAATAGCCTGTCTGCATTCACTACATACATCACACACCCTACACTACATACATCAGTGTGAGATGTGTGTGGTGCAGTGTGTGATGTATGTGGTGCAGTATGTAGATCACACACTGCACTACATACATTACACATATGGATACATTGCTGCACTTTCACGTTGTGGTGCAGGTCAGACTTGATTAGTGTTGATCACGAATATTCGAATTGCGAATTTAAATCGCAAATATCGTCACTTCGAGAACTCGCGAATATTTCGAATACCGCAAAATATATTCGTAATTGCGAATATTAGATTTTTGGGAAAATACAAGTTCATGCGAATTTTTATGTGAAATTTTTTTGCGAATTTTCGCAATCAAGAAAATAATGCCTGGAGATCATGAATTCGCAAATTCTCGAATATATGGCGAATATTCGCCCAAATATTCGCAAAATATCACGAATTTGAATATTGCCCCTGCCGCTCATCACTAGACTTGATGTCCGGGCTCCCCTGCAGTTGTCCAGCACTCCATTCCTCTTCAGCTCCACGCCATGTTTGCCGACACAGCGCCACCCCTGCTCTTCTCATACATCGGGACTCGGGAGCCGGCCCCTCCTTTCAGCTCCCGCCGGCTTCCACTTCTGCAGGGCGCTGTATCGCCCGTTCAAACTAACCATTAGCAAAGCTCCTTACTCTATGGAGCTTTGCTATTGGTTATTTCATCGGTGCGCTGCCTGTGCCGTTCCCAGTGCTGCTAAATGTAGGGGAACACCCTACACCTTAGAACTTTTTTCAGAGCTTAAAACAGCTTGAACAGGCGTCTATTGCAACATCAGCAGCCACCTTAGGATCTTCTGGGCCCCTAGGGAACAGACCCTGACCTAACTTACTTTTATGACCAGTCTTTATGAACAGCCCATGGGCAGCCTATTTAAAATCAGTATTCTAAAGGTCCCTTTCCACTGGCCAATTTTGCAGGCGACTGTCGGGAAGGAGGCGTTCCTTACCAACAATCATCTGATCATCAGTGAAGGAGACCCCTGCATTCAGTATGGGGAGGAGTGATCGCAAATGCCATCGCTCGGCCCCATAGAGACTCGGTTGCAGGCAGATCTGCTGCCGGCAAACAATGATTTTTGTGACCACATGAACGAACCTATTACCTGATGAACAAGCGTTTCGCTCGCTCATCGGGTAATCAGCGGCACCTTTACACCTCCAGATAATCGCTATGAACGCTTGTTAGTGATTTTCTGTCCGTGTAAAGGGCCCTTAAGAATTAGCTATTTAGTTAATTATAGTCGTTGTTTTTACTATATTTAGGAAGTGCCTATATCTAGAAGTGACATCTATAGTAGATGTCTCTTTCCTTACCTTTCGCCTTTGCTTTAGCTATCCTGACATATGTGGCCAGAGAGGTACACATTTATAAAATATAAAAAAATAAAAAAACTTTTGCATTACTCTGTGGGGCGCATTTTGTGCCGTCCATCTACTGCCAGGAGAGAAAGTAAGAAAAAACACATCCCGTCTAAGAAAAACTCAGAGGACAGGGCAAATATCTGGAACATCATAATTGTATCACTCAATAAAAAAAACTGAAACAAATCAAACAGAACCAAAGTATCCAAATGTATCAACTTGTATATTAGACACAACAAGTGTAATTTCTGTTGGGGGTGCTTCCATACCGGCTTATCCAGAAATGATCATCTACTTTTCCTATTAGCTCATCCGCTCGCTCTCCACTTTCTGCTTGACAAATGCCCAGTTAACAGAACAGCGTGCTGATGCATCTCAATGCCATTCAATGTAACATATTTTCTACCTCTTCTGCCCTATTCAGCATTTGACCCCCAATGATAGGGGATTACAGCATTAATTCTCCGCACAGTGCACATTCTTCACAGACTTTCACTAAATACTGTAAGCCAGCTGTGGAGCAATAGAAAAAAAGTGAAAGCGTACCGTCTGGTCCTAAGCTGTGCACACACAAGGTCGCCATCCAATTGGAAGGGAAGCTGAATTTTAAAAAAGAAAGAGGTTTGACAAAATTTTAATCCTTGTCATTTTCATTTCTCGTACCCTGTGGATTTGGGTGATTTTATTTACACTGTCAGCTTGAGCCTAGGGATTGAGAATGAAGCTTTTATGGAGATTATTAAAAGTACATACAGTATAGCGGAGGTGGTAGGACGAGTGACTGGGAACGTGCAACGAGTAGGGGGAGCTGCACCTGCAAGACATATTGCCTGCACATCCTATTTGTGATGCGCTGCATCAGGGCGGAAAAGGGTTAAAAGGCGCAGCAGAAAAGTCAGCCTTTTCTACATAAAACACTAGTGCTGCATGTACAATCTGAGAGACATCCACGAGTACAAACAACAAATGACACCGCGACCTTGTAAATGAACTTGACGCCGCTAGGTACGAAGCATTGACAGTTTCTAAACGCACAGATTACTGCTTAGCTAGATTTATTATGATGATGAACATTAATCCTTTTTTTTTTTTTTGCATTGCTTGAAAATAATTTATAATCTGGAAGCTGTCACATAACCAATGGAGCATAGACTTAGGAAGCTGCAAGAGTTGGGGAGATGATGGTTGAAGACTATTGCCCACCATTGCAACCATTTTATCTCCATGCATTTAAATTAACAAAATAATGCCTCTTTACATACACTACTCAGTTAGGGATATTTGGCTTGTGGGTGAAATTATAGGATGAACCTAAAATGGACTCGTCTCTAACCTTTAAAGGTGAACTTAATGTGACCTTCTCTAACCTCCTGAATGCACATGTCCAACTGTTCAATGTTTCAGTACTTTTTGCACAACTTGCTGTTCTTTAATAAGGAGCTTAATGGCAACATTCACAACAGGTGAATGGCCCAATAAATTTTCAGGTTCAATTAGAATTGGTATTTAAACAGTCCTCCTCATAATGCTGTTCACATTTTGACATCATGAGACCAAAACAACACCCAACAATTGATCAACAGTACCTCTTGTGAAAAAGTCACGGAAAGGCATAGAAGTGGACGTCATTTGGCCCCATCCCACACTGATGACTGTGTCCTTGTGAACAATGCCCTTCGGAACCAGATGATGAATGCTATACAACTCCAGGCACATCTAAGGGAGGTGAGAGGCACCCAAGTGTCACGACATAGCATTCAAAACCATTTACATCAGCATGGTCTGCGTACTAGACAAGCTGCAAGGGTACCTGACCACAGGTGTCATCGTCTTGCATGGACCAGGGAGCATCTACGCTAGACGAGGGACCAGTGGGCCTCAGTGCTGTTCGCTGATGAAAGTTGATTCACGCTGAGCAGAAATGATGGCCGCCAACGATGTTGAAGACGTCAAGGAGAGCACTATGCATCAGCCACTGTTGTCACCAGACGAGCCTTTGGTGGTGGATAGTGTTGAGCACGAATATTCGAATAGCAAATTTTTATTGCGAATATCGCCACTTTGAGAATTCGTGAATATTTAGAATATATTGCTATATATTCGTTATATCGAAAATTCTGCATTTTTTTCCATCTGAACACATGATTCCTCTCTGCTTCTTGCTTGTGGGCCAATGAGAAGGAAGCAATGTCAAGTTCACAACAATAATTAGTGCACCAATCAGTAATCTGTAGTCAGACCTGCTAAAATGTGAAGTTGCACGTAGTGCAAAAAAATATTCTAATCACTGTCGATTAGCGCAATCGCAAATATCTGCATATAAAGCCATTCTAATGTTCTGCTGTGCCAACCATTTTCTCCAGTCTCAGGAAACTTATACCAGCTTAAAAAATTTAGCCAAAGTGACCCACGTCTGTATTTCGCGTTTTTACATTGCTGATTTTTCGCATTCAATAAAATAATCTCGAATTCTTGAAATTCACGAATATATGACGAATATTCTACAAAATATTTGTGAAATATTGCGAATTCGAATATAGCCCCTGCCGCTCATAACTAGTGGTGGAGGTGTTACAGTGTGGGCAGGTGTGTCTTGTCAATATGGAACCTCCCTACACTTTGTGAATGGTACAGTGACAAGCTCATACTACTTCAATAACATCATTAATCCAGTCATTGTGCCTCTACATGAACAATACAGGCCTAATTTCATCTTCATGGACGACAATGTGCCAGCTCATCAAGGTCGCATCATTAGGGAATGGCTGCTGGAGCTGGGGGACCTCAAATGGAGTGGCCTGCACTTTCTCCAGAACTGAATCCCATTGAAAACCTATGGGATCAGCTGAGTCGCCGAGTAGAGGCTCGTAACGCTGTACCCAAGAACCTCAATGACCTGAGGGCCGCCATTCAAGAAGAGTAGGATGCCATGCCTCAGCAGACAATAAGTCGACTTGTAAACAGCATAAGATGTCGTTGTCAATCTGTAATTGATGCTGAAGGCCACATGACAGGTTATTGAGACACTGACATTTTTGTGGGGGTATACCCAGCACTGGTGTCGGCTTTTGTTTCAATAAATAGTTTGAGATGAGGAAATCACCATTGCTGCTTCTACTTAAATGTCCTACTTTAATTATATAATATCACTGGAGAGTGAACTTTTTGGCCCTGATTTATTATACCTTCACTCTAGAATTATGGCATCAAAAAATAGCAAAATAGGGCTTTTGCAACTTTTTGGCACTCACTTGCGCAAAATGTAGGCGATTGCGCAAAAATTTGCAACTTTTTACAATCACTTACGCAAAATTTTGCAACTTTTCCAACCACTGTAACATGGTTGGAAAAGTAGGTGTGGTTAGCTAAGTTAATGAGTTTCACTTCAGATTTATCATTGCGACTTTTTAAAAAAGTCGCAAATGAGTCGCAATTTCACTCCAGGAGGAGGGTGGAGTAGGAAAACTGGAGCAGCTTCTCTAGACAGATGTGTTAGGTTCAAGGACAAGCCAAATTTATCAAACAACTTGTGACATTTGATAAATGTGGCACAAAGTACTCCAACACAGCCTCAAACAAAACTGATTTCAAATACTCCTCCCTTTGTGTTTTCCATAAATTTCACCCAAGAGCCAAATATCCCTAACTTTTTAAAAGTAGTGTATAATCTTGATTATAATTGACTACTGTTTTGTGTTTACAGCTTCTAAGAAGAGCTATGCGCACCATGATTAAGTTGCTGCCGGATAACAAAGAAACCCTGATCATGAAGGCACAGAGACTACAAGATTTATAGAAAGTAAGAAAAGTCAGGGGATATGCTTCATGGGAAATACCAATTTAGCTGTGCACCTTGATCTTGAAGGCACAGAGGCTGCAGGATTTAGAGAAAGGAAGAGAAGATAGGGGATCTACTTCATGGGGAACACCCACTGAGCTCTTAACCTGCAGGTCTACTAGTAGGGATGTCAGCCAGCATTTTTACAGATGCACAAAGAATTATGTAAGCACAACTTTTTGTCTACCCAGCAGATATATAAAACGTCTTCCAGAAAGAATAAAGCATTTAGTGAAATAAACCCACAGCAGTTACTCAAAGACCTAAATATAAACACATAGAAGAACATGTAGCTAGTGTTACGGACAATGCTTGTGGAGCCACTGTGCCAACTTAACGGTTAGACTTTCAGCTATTCTTGAGGCTGTTATGCTGGTCACCTGGTATTAACCCTTTAACCCCAATACAGGGATCTGGTCTTTGTTACAGGGGAGCCACCAGGCTGCTACCTTTTGGAACGGTCCTGGTGTAGCTGGCAGTTGAACAACGGGCCCGGTAAAACCAGTGCAAAGAACCAAGGATCAGGAAATGCAAGTCAGAACCATGCCGAGGTCAGACAGACAGCATACATACAAATCTGAGAAATAGTCCCAGGACCAGGGCAGGCGGCACACGGTCAGGATCCAGGCAACAGGCAGAAGAGGAACACAGGCAAACAAACAGACCAGGGTAACAGGCTCAGGTCAGATGACAAACAGACCAAAGGACCTGGCAGGATCTGTAGAGACCTATTGCTCAGGCAACTACTGACGATAACAGCCAGGCATATATAGGATCAGCTGATTAGCAATTGGACACAGCTATGCAGCAGCTGACAGAGCAGAAGATTAACCTACGTACTGTTGGAGGTTCAAGAATGCAAGTCCTAATACAAACAGGACACTGATGCTCTGGCCTACTGCCAGAGTGCTGGAACTACTACAGGCACAGGAGCAACACCAAGTACATGCCCCAGGAGAGCGGAACAGCAGTGGACAAGTGCCTCCAGTGTAACAACTACCCTGCTTGCTGATGGTTTCTAAGTACAATAGGACATTTGTTTTCTGCACTATACAAAATAAACAGAAACTAAGTATATACAAGAATAGTATACATAACAGGTATGTCATATATGAACATTCCAATTCAGTGGTTGCCATAGGCAAAGATTCTGGTGAGGACCTCAATGATGAAAAACCTAAACACTAGGACAGAATACTGGGCTAAGGTCACAAATAATCTCCTGGCCTCCAGTAGACCATCAAGGTACCGGCCACTTGTGGTCCAATGGACAACCAAAGATTAGATTACAGAGTTAAATATTATCAATTACATCTGTCCACCGTGAGCACTATAGCCTCCTCCTAGACCAGTGATGTCACATTCATTGGTCGTATGAACTAGTTGCAGCTCTGTCCCATTCAAGTGAATGGGCTGCAATAACAAGCACAGCCACTATACTGTACGATGGATGGCGCTGTGCTTGATATGCTCTGAAAAGGACACACTGGAGCGTCGCGGCCTCTTCAAATAGCTGATCAGCAGGGTTGTCAGCAGTTGGACCCCTACCGATCAGATATTGATGACCTATCCTGAGGAGGGGTCATCAATAATGAACTCCAAGAAAACCCCTTTAAAGAGGCTCTGTCACCAGGATCAACCCTATAAAACCAGGCATATAGTCTGGTAGGGTTGATAAAGCTAAGTAAATTGATACTTTTCTTTTGAGTGCAGGTGTCGGGGTTTAAGAGAAATTAGCAGCTTTATTTTTATGCAAATTAGCTATTGGAGCACCAGGAGACGGGCTTATGTGGTTTGAGCACCTCTCCAGCGGCACCCTTGGTTCTTAATACAGACACCTTCATCATTAAAAAATGCACACCCCTTCCCTTAGATTGAAAGCGCTAGACTTCACATCTAGCGCTAATTTCTCGCACCTAGTGACAGAGCCTCTTTAAGCATATTAACCATGCAATATACAACATATAACATTTTGGAGTCAAGTATTTCATACATGGTGGATGGATTTGGCTTAGGCTGGATTATATTAAAGGAAAATTTCATAGCAAAGTATAAAAAAGTGGAAGTCTCAGATATTTTGGGGGGAAATTTATGAAAGCTGTAGGTTTCCGGGTTTCTGGCATACAAAAGCAAAACATTTTTGGACTTTGTGTAACTTGTTGGGATTTTATTCCACTCACACCATTTTTCCAAATAGTGTGAAGGCTTTGTAAATGGGGGCAGGACTTCCTCAACTTGACATATTTATCACAATTTACGCCCATAAATTTGCATAAATTACAGATGAAATCTATGCTGCCTCTGGGCTTGCGTTGAACGGACACCAGAAGATGCAACAAATTTATTAAGGGGAGTACACCGCTTAGTACAAAGCCTGTCATATAAAATGCAAGTCTTGGTAAATCTGCCCCAGTGTGTTTCTGTATGTGATAAGACTTCTAATTTGCACTGTCGCCTTGTAGAGGCTTTGTCTTTCTGCTTTGTCATCGCTGTTTGTGACACCTCCGATGCTTAACAGAAAAACTGAAAGGTGATAAGCCTTCTTCTTACTTGTCACATCTTAGGCTTTGCCTTCAATGTGTTTGAACTGGGAGAAAACACTGCTCTCCATCCAATACAATCAGGAATTCATGTAAGATTGTTTCCTTCCTCTCACCCTCTTGAGAACAAGATGAGATCAACACACTTGAGATGCTCAGAACTTGTCAGTTTTCTACATTAACCTAGAACTGATAATACAATAGATGCCAGGAACTGAATTAGCATCATTGCTCATCACTTAGAACTGTTGAACTCTAGGACTTATGGAGAAAGCAATACTGATTTAGGTACAGTGCTCCTAATAGTTGCATAAACATAAAGGATATAATTCTGTTCCTGCAGCCACCACTAGAGGGAGCTTTGGAGTTAACTGCATATTGTTTATGCATTGAACTTAATAACAATCCAGTATGCAGAGAGGTCCAGAGCTCTCCCTAGTGGTGGCAGAAGGTATAAATAATTTTATAAGAGAACTCTACATCTGTACAGGGATTTGTATCAGAAAATTGGAGCTATGAGAAAACAGGTACCCCCTAGCAGTGATATAAGCCACAGCAAGGGGTGTACTTAATTGTTGAATTTCGATTTGTCTACAAGACGCATTTTTGGTTTTCATAAGTGATGAAGATTTATCCTTCCTGGACATATCCAAGTGGACCACATGCCTGTCGGGGTCAAAGGATGACATTCAGTTGGTGGCTTTCAAATTATTCAGGTTGATATGCTTTTGCTATCTTTTTTCTTATCTTTACATTGCTGGGATAACAATAAAGAAAAGTTTTCCAAGTTCCCTACCCTAGCACCACCCCATACCCATCTCTGTGTTTCATTAAGTGTTGGTTACATGGAGGCTGCTTAGCTAATCATGGTGGGTTCCCCTATTAGGATGTCCATCTATAAGCTCTTATTACAGAGGATGATGTCCAGGGGGTTGTTACTTCTCAACATTACAAGTGGCACAATGAAATAAATGAGCTGACCGCATAATGCTAAGATGTGCAGTCATTTTAGTAGCACATAACCACTAAGGCTGAGAGGGGGTCCTAAATGTGGAAGGTAGCCCACTGTTAACTCAAAACAGCCTAGGAACTCTTAAAAAAGATGCTGGCACATCCTTCATAATTTTCAACATGCATGGGCGCAAAGAGATGACCTATGGGAAACCAGAATCACATTGGTGCAGTAACTAGCGGGAAACCTTATGGTTTATATTAGCAGGAAATTTTAACAACATCGAAACCGCCCTTAAACATCAACATAAAAACTCTAGCTCACCATTCTGTCCTTTCCATTACAACTTAACATTTACTTTTCTGTTGTTGTTTCCCATAGCAGACACACCAATAACCCATTTTCATTTAATCTAGTTCCACCTTAACAAGACGTTACCATGGAAATTAAACATCAGACCAACTAAGGGCACCTAAGTCGTGGGACCAGACAAGTTGAACTAGTGAGGTGCCATCAGTAAATCGTGCCATCAGATTGATTCTTTCTCTGGGTACTGCAGAAAAAAGATCATTATACAGTCCTGATCAAAAGTTTAAGACCACTTAAAAAGATGGCAAACAATCCTATTTAGCATGGCTGGATCTTAACAAGGTTCCAAGTAGAGCTTCAACATGCAACAAGAAGAAATGGGTGAGACAAAAAAAAATTTGAGCTTTTAATTTAATGAAAACAACGAATAAACTGAAACAGGCTGTTTTTCAGCTGAACAAAAGTTTAGGACCACACCTCCCAAAAAAAACTAAACCCCCCCAAAACAGAAATCCAACTTCCAAACATGAACTCAGTAATGAGCACGAAGGCCATCTAATGTCTGGAACTGTTGTCCATTTTTGTAAACTTCCCTTGCCATCCATCCCCAAAGGTTCTCAATTGGATTTAGATCAGGGGAGCACGCAGGATGGGCCAAAAGAGTGATATTATTCTCCTGGAAGAAGTCCCTTGTCCTGCGGGCATAGTGTACTTTAGCGTTGTCCTGTTGAAAAACCCAGTCGTTACCACACAGACGAGGGCCCTCAGTCATGAGGAATGCTCTCTGCAACATCTGGACATAGCCAGCGGCTGTTTGACGCCCCTGCACTTCCTGAAGCTCCATTGTTCCACTGAAGGAAAAAGCATCCCAGACCATTATGGTGCCCCCTCCACTGTGGCGCGTAGAAAACATCTCAGGTGGGATCTGCTTCTCATGCCAGTAACATTGGAAACCATCAGGACCATCAAGGTAAAAAAAATTCTCATCAGAGAATAAAACTTTCTTCCACCTTTAAATGTCCCATGTTTGGTGCTCTCTTGCAAAGTCCAAACGAGCAGTTCTGTGGCGTTCAAGGAGACAAGGTCTTTGAAGATGTTTTTTTTTTTTTAAGCCCTTCAGTCTCAGATGCCGTCTGATGGTTATGGGCTGCAGTCAGCACCAGTAAGGGCCTTAATTTGGGTCGAGGATCGTCCAGTGTCTTGACGGACAGCCAATTGGATCCTCCAGCTCAGTGCTGATTAAATTTTTTTGTGTCTTCCACTTGACATTTTTGTTCCATAACCCCTTAGGATCATTTAAGCAATTCCAAATGACTGTCTTACTGCATCCCACCTCAGCAGCGATGGCACGCTGTGAGAGACCCTGCTTCTGCAGTTCAACAACCCGACCACGTTCAAAAAGGGAGAGTTTTTTTGCCTTTGCCATCACAACGTGTGACTACCTGATAGAAAATGACAATGAATCCACATCTTTGCACAGATTTGGCCTTTTAAAGGCATGTGGTCCTAAACTTTTGATCAGCTGAAAAACAGCCTGTTTCAGTTTATTCGTTGCTTTCATTAAATTAAATGCTCAAATTTTTTTTTGTCTCACTCCCATTTCTTCTTGTTGCATGTTGAAGCTCTACTTGGAACCTTGTTAAGATCCAGCCATGCTAAATATGATTTTTTGCCATTTTTCAAGTGGTCTTAAACTTTTGATAAGGACTGTACTACCATCAAAAAAATAACCTAATCTTAACAAACTCATTTGTGTGGACTATCACTAACCTTTACGTTGGAAAAAGTCTTCTTCTAAGAGGAAGGTGATTATGAGACACCAGAGTTGAGCTTATTCATCATTGGGCTTCAGGTGTAGACTGTCAACAAAAGCATTAGTAAGCTTTATTTTGCATTGCATTATTATTATTATCAATTTTTTTGGGGGGGGGGATTTTGTTGATGTTCTATCATCTTTGTTCTTTGCATGAGGTAATTTGGTATTAATCTATTCTAGGACAATCTCAGTGACTTTGGCCATGAAAGATTAGGTCTCAAGTATCAGGAAAAAAAAGTGACCTTGTTGTCCAACATTGTGCCAACCAATCTAATAGTTGATACAAAGCCCATTCCATTTGATTTTCCCAAAATCAGATAGTTAATGAAACGCTGAGGTGTGGTATCGACCTTTAATGTGTGTCAGAATTGTTTCTTTAAGTGTTGTCCTTGTGTTCTTGCTTTTAGAGTTGCAATGTATTCAAGGTAGGTTTTTCATCAGATAGCACTGTCCTAGCCTCTCAACATTTGCATTCAAAGAATAACTATTTCTATACTTACTGGAAAATGTCATTGTTTATCATGCATTGACATCAATCAAGGACCTATTATCTTCAGGCACCAACTATTCAGACAAAAACACCAAGGCTTCCCGTGACTCTGTGTGCAACCAGAGCCCAACTCAAGTGCCAGAATCTTTGACGTGTTATAGAACAAGCTTCATTGTTTTCTAATAGTAGAGCCTTCACGACACCAATAAGCATTAGCAGTAAGAGAACTGCCTGTAACCCTTAATCGGGGACAGGTTACTTAGTGTAACATTCAGATGATAAAATTCTGAATCTGCTTAAAGGGATTGCCGCACAAAAAATATTCTATATTTTTCAAACCAGCACCTGGATCTGAATACTTTTCTAAGTGCATGTAATTAAAAATTTTGCATATCCACTGAGTTATTCAATAAAATGTATCTACAAAGCACCACCTGCTGTTTTTTGTTTTTTCTTATTTCTTTGTCTGGCTCAATGCGGTGGCCGCACATGCTCAGTTTAATCCTTCAACTGCTTCTTGAGCTGTGATAGGGAGACAGCTGCAGCAGAAAGGAAAGCTCCCTGAGCTGCAACAGAAAGGACAAGCTCCCTGTCATGGCCTATGGTGTACGCTGTGACACTGTTGCCACTTACGGTTGCCCTCAGCAACCTGTTGCTGTGAGAGCATGCGGTGGCAGTGTCTCGGCCTTCTGGGTGATTGCCGTGACATGGTTGCCAAGCATGCTGTTGCCGGTGGTAACGTTTGGTTTGGTATGCTTGTGTGTGCACTTACACTTTTAGTGGCTTCCTTCCCTTGTCTGGTGTTGGAAGGGTTAACTCCCTTCCTAGTGTTTTGTGAACACTGGGTTTCTGTGTGTGTGGGTGTGGCTGCTTGGGCTATTTAGTCTCTGCTGGATGCCTGAAGCTCGGTGTTCCTCCAGCCTTGGTAGATGCTGGTGGTTCTCTGTTCCTGGCTTTTAAAATCTGTCCAGTGAGGGCCAGCCTTGTGGTCATCATTGTTATCCCAGTGTCTCCTTCCCTTCCTGTCCCCATTTGTATGGAGTGGGTTATGTTCAGGGGGTTTGTATGTCTAGTTTGGTGTTACATGTCTGGTGGTGTTGGGTGCATGTTTACTAGACATTCCCCTGTCTCATGTTTATTGCAGCTATGGATTTCCTGGGTTCCTGTGTGGTTTGTGGTGTGTGCTGTGTCCTTTAATGTTGGTGTGGACAGCAGCACTAGTGCACGGGTTCCAGTCAGTTTGTCTGTGGCAGGTAAGTGTGTTATTGGTTTCGCTTGCCTGCCATCTCCTTATGCTGTATGTGTTCCCCTCTCCTTGCAGCCTGGCCTCAGATAGAGACTCCTGTTCCTCCATGACTGGGAGGAACAGGTCGTCTCTTCCCTGCTCCTTGGTGAGGGATTACCAGGGCGACTCAGGGTCTGTAGGAATCCAGAGTATGAGTCGTCCTACCATCGGGGTACGCTCATACGGTGAGGAGTCAGGGAGAGGATTAGGGACGCTGTAGGAGGTGACCTGCTCCCTTATTTCTCCTTTTGGCCATGCTGATCCCCTTGTACCCTTTGCCACCTCACGGTAGGGGGTTCCCCCACTCCCCACCGTGACACTCCCTGAGCTGCAGCAGAAAGGGCACTCCCCTTGAGCTGCCAGCTTGATATAAATCTAGCAGAGTAATATATGTGGAGATCTCTGGATCCATGTGCGATACAGGGCTGGATCTAGCTTTGTTAGAGATTGTCATGTACTACATTAGTTCTGACGTTCATTTTTTACATTAGTCATGGGATAACACCTTTAAGTCTGTGCAGATGGACTTGGCTACTAAGCAGCTCTCCAAAATTAAAAGACACATACTTTGAAAAATATATGATTCTATAAATATATGCATGACTGGGTATTAGAGAGTCTGCTCACTCCAGCTACTTCTCTTCCTTTCCATGCTTTTCTACCCTAAAATACACATGACATAGCATGCGACTAGAGATGCGTGAATTTCCCAAAATTTGATTTGAGTTCCATTCAGCCAAATTGGTCGACTGATTCAGGTCTCCAAAGATTCTACCAGAAATTACCACTTTTTAAAAAATTCTGTTCTCTTATCCTCTAATCATAACCTTAAATTATATGCAAATAATAAGGAAAAAAAATCAGCAGCTAAGCTCATTCTTTCGTCATAGAAACTTTATTTTATAAGTGCAGCGCCCCTTTAAGAATCATGTATGAAAATAAGCTGTAATATCTGAGTGCTACTAGAGCTACATTTCCTCAGATTGCTAAATATTAACTTATCGTTTTCTTCAATTAACATTGTGGATCTGTTTTTTCCAGACGTGCAGTAAATCAGCAGAGAAATCAGACAAATGGCATAATGGTTCCGCTGGTGTTCAGAGACGTCTTGTGAAATCCACCTGTCAACGATGGCCCAGAGACATGTAAGAAGTCAGCCGCGCACACAGCCTCTGCAGGAAAACTACTGTGTAATGCTTAGCATCTGTGTCTTGCAGCTGCTGAAGAAACTCCATGTGTTCCTCCAGCTGTTTTGTTCAGTTACTTAAGAAAAAAAAGATAAGGAGAGTAGCCTGCGCTGCTAGAAAAATGAAGAAATTATGGCTGATTAGAATGTGAATGACAAGTGTATTTGCCACCTGGGTGCGATGAATAAAATATTATGTAGCATCATCCAGGTTATTTTATAGGATTGATTAGTAAAATCATTAAATTTTTTTAAATGTAACCTTTAAAATGCTGCAATTTTTGAATTTACATTTTTTTTTATCCATGAGAACTTAATTGCTGATAAAATAAAATTAAAAAAAAAACTAAAAACTCTGGGGTAACATCATTACATCAGCACATTAGAATAAGTTGTTCACAGCCACGTTTTGTAAAATGTATTACTCCAGCGCAGGAGCTGCACAGTAATAGTTTGTGCTTCGTAGATGATCTCTGATGTACTGGCATAGTGCACAAATTTCATACTACTCTGAAATCACATGAATCATATCACAACTGTACTTGCACAACATTGAGCAGGACAACAGCTCTAATACATATCTCTCTAATGGTACAGATCAAACAAACCACTGAGTATTACTCGGTAAAAATAGTGATAAACAATTAAAACAATATGTTAATTACAAAATAATGATTGAAAAAAAGTAAAAAAAGAAAAAGCAAAGCACAAAACTCATTTGCTGCATATTGGTTACAAGACACCATATAATCGTATACATATCTAATATATAAAGCTGAGTGTATGTGTGTATGTCCGCTAAAGGAATCCGCACCGTCGCATTTACAATCCCTTAAATTTGGCATACATACATCGACTTTCTCCCTGCAGCTCACGCTGAGACAGCACAGTGCTGCTGTCTGAGAGTGAGCTGTTCAAAAGGACATCCTTGTGTCCGTCCAGGCCCTGCGCCGGACAGAGAACAGGGGGTCTGAAAGCCGGACTTTCCGGCCTAAAACCGGACCTCTGGCCACCCTAGGGGCAGGCTGCTGTGGAGGTCACAGTTAAGGGGATGGTCCGCTATGGAGGTCAGTGTTAAGGGGCAGATTGCTGTAGAGGCCACTGTTAAGGGGGCAGGGTGTTGTGGAAATAACTTTTAAGGAGATAGGGTACTGTGGAAGTCACTGTTAAACTGGAAGGTTGCTGTGGAGGTCACTGTTAAGGGGGCGGCATGCTGTGGATATCACTGTTGAAAGGGCGGGCGCTGTGGAGGTCGCTGTTAAGGGGACGGTCCGCTATGAAGGTCAGTGTTAAGGAGATGGGTGCTATAGAGGTCACTGTTAAGGGGGCAGGTTGTTGTGGAGGTCACATTTTAAGGGAACGGAGATCTGTGGAGGTCACTGTTAGGGTCCATTCACACGTCCGTTGTTTCTTTCCTGATCTGTTCCGTTTTTTGCGGAACAGATCTGGACCCATTCATTTTCAATGGGTCCTGAAAAAAAGTCAGACATTGTGCTGTCCGATTTTTTTCAGGACCCATTGAAAATGAATGGGTCCAGATCTGGTCCAGATCTGTTCCGCAAAAAACGGAACAGATCAGGAAAGAAACAACGGACGTGTGAATGGACCCTTAAGGGGGCAGATTATTGTGCAAATCACTGTTAACGAGACAGGGTACTATGGAGGTCATTAATAAAGGGGTGGCCGCTGTGGAGGTCACTGTTAAAGGGGAGGGCGCTGTGGATGTTACTGTTAAGAGGGCAGGCCGCTGTGGAGGTCACTGTTAAAGAGGTGGACACTGTGGAGGTCACTGTTAAGGGAGGAGAAGACTGTGGAGGCCACTATTAAAGGGGCAGCAGGGTACTGTGAGGTCACTGTTAAGGCAGAGGGTACTGCGGAGGTCACTGTTAAGGGAACGGGGTACTGTGGCAGTCACTGTTAAAGGGGAAGTCGTTGTAGAGGTCTCTGTTAAGGGGGTCGGGAATGGTGGAGGTCAGTTAAAGGGGTTATCCCATCATAATGATCACTGTTAAATCTGTTAATGATTTGACAGTGATCATTTTTGTAAATATACTTTATTAACAAATCCCCACCGATTAGGATAAAATTCATACCCACTTACCTGATTGTTGTGACTCTGTCTCCCCTGGTTACGACCACTGCTCTTCTCCAAAAGCCGGAAGGTCGCGCTTGCCCAGAAGACGACTCCTTTTCTCCCGGCCGGTCCGCTCGCTGTTCTGAACGCGCACGCTGCCGCGCATGCGCGACAGTGACTTCTTCCCAACCAGAATAGTACAGAGCTGCGAACGCGCACGCCGGCTCTGTAGGAATAAGTCACCATTGCGCATGCGCGGCGGCGTGCGCATTCAGTCCAGCGCGCGGCACGGCCGGGAGAAGACTTCTATCAAGATGAAGCCCGCCCCCAGCCAGAATCCAGGAAGTGAACGCGCGGTGGCAGCAGGTAAGTATGAAAACGCTTAGTGGGATAACCCCTTTAAGGGGACTGTAACCTGTGGTCAGTGTTAAGATGCGGGTGCTGTGGAACTCATTGTTAAAGGGGCAGGCTCCTGTGAAGGTCAGTTAAGGGGGTGGGCTGCTGTGGAGGTCCCACTTTAAGGAGATGGGCACTGTGAAGGGTAGGGGGGTCAGTGTTAAGATGTGGGGGGCTGTAGAGGTCATTGTTAAGGGGACGGGGTACAGTAGATGTCACTCTTATAGTGGATACTGTCGATATCTTTTAATGACACACACAAACATTAAATGAAATAGATGAAATATACAAAATAGCAATAAGACAGCAATACTCACTGGACACTTCCAGCTGATCCAATTTGTGGCAGTGCCTGCAGGGTGGAGTCCCGGCCTTTTGGTCCCCACAAACATCAGAGAATTGTATAAAGCCACGGCACTCCAATCATTCTTTATCTTCTGAAGTTTATTTGCACCGAAAATAGCTATTTTTGGTGCAAATAAACTTCAGAAGATAAAGAATCATTGGAGTGCCGTGGCTTTATGCCATTCTCTAATAGATTAAATATACCCGTGCGAAGCTGGGTCCTTCTACTAGTGTACAATAAATGTGAAACATTACTTAAAGAGCCTCTGAATGATCAACCCTAATTAATTTGGCATATTGCCTGATAGGGTTAATCATGCTGATTCAAACGATACCTTCTCTTTTCTTTTTAGCTTGCACCAGTGGGGTAACTATAAATGACTGGGCCGCACAGCAAATTTTTGAATGGGCCCCACCCCCCCAGTAACTCCTGTTGCTAGTCAAGATCGCTCACTCAGACGAGGCCCGGCAGCCCCTCCGTCCGTTTCCTACAGTTTCATTATATAGAATGTCATTTTATAATACTGTTGAGGGCACCCTGACAATAAAATATTTTAGTCCTCCTCCTGGGTGGGCTCCTTCTGAGTTTGGGGCCTAAAGCAGCCAGTTCCCCTGATTCCACTATACACCCCTGGCTTGCACCACTGAGGAGATATGTGGACTTGTATATTTATGCAAATTAGGCAGACCAAAAAAAAGGTGAAAAAAGTAAATGCCGGATCCGGCATTTTAATGCATTTTTTGGACTGATCAGGCATTTTTAAGACTGATCATGATCCTGATCAGTCTTACTAATGCCATCAGTTGGCATACGTTTTGCCGGATCCGCAAGTGTGAAAGTAGCCTTAAACTGCTAATTGGTGCCAGACTCCCACTGATCAGATAATGATTATTCTGAGGCTAGGGCATCAATATTAAACACTCGGGAAACCCTTTTAAATAGAAAATACACAACAATCTGTAGTTTCTTCAAAACAGTTATAGCCCTTGAAATTCAAAGACACAAAACAAACAACAAAAAACGTATTTGAGTCTTTAAGACCAAAATTGTTCAAATATTCAGGAGTTAAAAGAAGAAGCCCCAAACACTAGTAGAGGTTTAGGTGCAGAGGGTGTATATGTTTTTCCAATTATTAAAGGGAATGACCGATCAGAAACTGACCTATTGTTTAAATCACGTTTTAACATATTTTTAAATAATTTTTGATGATACTATTTTAATTTTCCATGGCAGTATCTATATTTAAACAAAAACTATAAAATCCTGTATTTTTCGCACTGGCCACTAAGCCTAATTATAGGTGCCAATTCTTGGTCTATACAGATCCCTTTACTGCAGTTATCTGCTTATCTATACACAGAGTTGACATAATTACAGGCAGGATTAGAATGATAGATAAGACAGGATCCACCATTCGCAATAGATGACTGTCAAATCTTATCTATTCTTTCCGTGTACAATGACCTCTGCACAGGTCACAGAGCATGCCTAGAAAACTCTACCATAGAAGTCAATAGAGAATAGAGTTCAAAATATATAAAATTCAAACTCCATGTAGCACTTCATATTTAAAAAATAATTGATTTTATGAAACAAAAAGGTCTAATAGCTTCTGTTTATGTGCAGATGATTTTCTCTGTCCATGGTACTGATATTAATCCAAAACTCCAATATAAATCTACCATATTAGCAATTCAATTGTTGAATGAAAAAAACCTTAAAGAGCTTGTCCCATGATTAATGTAAACATGAAAATCAGACATCATATAGGGCATGACAATCCATTTCTAACAAAGCTAGAACCAGCCCTGTACCTCACATGGATCCAGAGATCTCCCCATTCATTGCTCTGATAGATCTATTTTAAGCTGGCAGCTCAGGGTGTGCATCCTTTCTCAGAGAGTATGTCCTTTCTGCTGTAACTCTTAATCTGTCACAGCTCAGGGGCGTGTCCTTTCTGCTGAAGCTCTCCCCCTGTAACTATCATTACAAACAGTAGATACAGCTAGTGGCAATAGAAGGATAAAACTTAGCAAGTGTGACCAACTCAGTGAGGTAGACAGAGAACTAAAGAAAATAACAAACAGCAGGTGATTCTATACAGATAGATTTTATTGAATAACTCAGTGGCTATACAATTTTTTTTTTAACTATAAGATGTAGTTTTTCCCCCAAAAAATGAGGGAATGCTAATGACTGGTTCTGTTATAGAAGTGGTCATCAGCATGCAGGAGGCACAGGGAACGGTGAGGGAAGTGCTGCGCTGGCTCTACTCACCCTCCCTAGTCTTCTTCCAGGGCTCCGGTCTTCACTGTAACCTGGCTGTGTACAGCATCAGGACGTAGTGTATGTAGGTGCACACTATGTCCTTATACTGTGCAATGTTAGGTCACAGTGCAGCATGGGCCAGAAGAAGACCAGGGAGCAGTGAGTGGCAAAACCGTCCAGGGCAAGTGAGGTAAGTTTATATATATTTTTTACAACTGATCTAAGGTCTGATGGGGTATCATCTGAGGCTAATGAGGTCTGATCTGAGGCTGATAGGGTCTTATCTGGATCTGATAGGGATCTGATCTGAGTCTGATCTGTTTCTGATGGTGGTCTGATCTGAGTCTGATGGAGGGATCTGATTTGAGGCTGATGGGGGTTCTGATCTGAGGCTGATGGAGGCTAACGGGTCTGATGGGGGTATAATCTGAGGCTGATGAAGGTTGCAAGGTCTGACCTAAGGCTGATGGCGCTTGTGGGTCTGATCTGATGCTGATGGAGCTTGGGGGTCTTATTTAGGCGTCTAATCTAAGATCTGATGAAGAATGGGGGTCTTATTTTGGGGTCTGATGAGGATTGGAGGTCTGATCTGAGGTCAGATGAAACATTTTTATTTTTTCTTATTTTCCTCCTCCAAATCCTAGGTGTGTCTTTTAGTCCGAAAAATACGCTACATGCAGTTACAAAAGTATTCCGATCCAGGTTGTAGTTTGAAAAATGTAGATTATTATTTCAAGGGACAACCCGTTTAACTTAACTTTAAATCAAACTTTAAACTCTTATTAATGTCTAAAAAAACAAACCAAAAAAAACATTATGCACATAAGACGTAATAACTTGAAATAAATGTGATAATATTCTCTTTAGATTGATCATTTGAAAATGAGATGCTAGTCTGATTAGACCCTGGGTCTTGTCACAAGAGGGAGTAAAAGTGCTTCCCCTGCTACCCTATGAAAAGGCTATCAGGGGCCACTTTTGGGTAGTGTACCCTTTGTGAGATCGCAAATAGGTTGTAGACAGAGTTTAGGGGGAGATATAGGGCAGTGCAGCACTATGGAGAGCTTAGCGGGTGAGAGTGAGGGGTCTAAATTGTATTCTGTATTGAATGGGCAATCAGTGCAGTGTGTGGCACAGGACAGAGGCATTGAAGTAGAGGTTTGATAGAAAGATGAGCTTGGCTGCTGCATTCAGGATGGATTGGAGAGGGGACAGTTTACCAATCAGCAGAGAGTTGCAATAGTCCAGACAAGAATGAATCACAGCAACAATTAGAGTTTCGGGTGTCCTGTCCCCATAGTGAGAAAATGGTGGATTTTAGAGATGTTTTTGAAGGGGAGATGGCAGGAGAGTGCAAGGGACTGAATATGGGGGGTAAAAAGGCTCAGACTGGCCCACAGGGACATTGACACAATTCTAACATTTTTGGCTCTATACACCACCACAATGAATTTAAAAAGAAACGAACAAGATGTGCTTTAACTGCAGACTGTCACCTTTAATTTGAGGGTATTTACATCCAAATGAGGTGAACGGTGTGGGAATGACAACAGTTTGCATATGTGCCTCCCACTTGTTAAGGGACCAAAAGTAATGGGACAGAATAATAATCATAAATTAAACTTTCACTTTTTAATACTTGGTTGCAAATCCTTTGCAGTGAAATACAGCCTGAAGTCTGGAACGCATAGACATCACCAGACGCTGGGTTTCATCCCTGGTGATGCTCTGCCAGGCCTCTACTGCAATTGACTTCAGTTCCTGCTTGTCCTCGGGGTATTTTCCCTTCAGTTTTGTCTTCAGCAAGTGAAATGCATGTTCAATCGGATTCAGGTCAGGTGATTGACTTGGCCATTGCATAACATTCCACTTCTTTCCCTTAAAAAACTCTGTGGTTGCTTTTGCAGTATGCATTGGGTCATTGTCCATCTGCACTGTGAAGTGCCGTCCAATGAGTTCTGAAGCATCTGGCTGAATATGAGAAGATAATATTGCCCGAAACACTTCAGAATTCATCCTGCTGCTTTCGTCAGCAGTCACATCATCCATAAATACAAGAGAATCAGTTCTATTGGCAGCCATACATGCCCATGCCATGACACTACCACCACTATGCTTCACTGATGAGGTGGTATGCTTAGGATCATGAGCAGTTCCTTTCCTTCTCCATACTCTTCTCTTCCCATCATTCTGGTACAAGTTGATCTTGGTCTCATCTGTCAATAGGATGTTGTTCCAGAACTGTGAAGGCTTTTTTAGATGTCGTTTGGCAAACTCTAATCTGGCCTTTCTGTTTTTGAGGCTCACCAATGGTTTACATCTTGTGGTGAACCCTCTGTATTTACTCTGGTGAAGTCTTCTCTTGATTGTTGACTTTAACACATATACACCTACCTCCTGGAGAGTGTTCTTGATCTGGCCAACTGTTGTGAAGGGTATTTTTCTTCACCAGGGAAAGAATTCTTGGGTGATCCACCATAGTTGTTTTCCGTGGTCTTCCGGGTCTTTTGGTGTTGCTGAGCTCACCGGTGCGTTCCTTCTTTTTAAGAATGTTCTAAACAGTTGTTTTGGCCGCGCCTAATGTTTTTGCTATCTTTCTGATGGGTTTGTTGTGTTCTTTCAGCCCAATGATGGCTTGCTTCACTGACAGTGACAGCTCTTTGGATCTCATTTTAAAAGTTGACAGCAACAGATTCCAAATGCAAATAGCACACTTGAAATTAACTCTGGACCTTTTATCTGCTCATTGTAATTGGGATAATGAGGGAATAACACACACCTGGCCATGGAACAGCTGAGAAGCCATTTGTCCCATTACTTTTGGACCCCTAACAAATGGGAGGCACATATGCAAACTGATGTAATTCCTACACCATTCACCTGATTTGGATGTAAATGCCCTCAAATTAAAGCTGACAGTCTGCAGTTAAAGCACATCTTGTTCGTTTCAGTTCAAATCCATTTTGGTGGTGTATAGAGCCAAAGATGTTAGAATTGTGTCGATGTCCCAATATTTATGGACCTGACTGTATCTTACTGCTGGTCAGGAGGTAAGTTATATCTTACATGTGCTTGCTCTTTGGTATAGTAGTTGATTACTGGGCATCTTGTTCATCTAATAAATTCTACTGAGGTTTCATACAGATTATTCCATGTACTGGAGATCGCTATGATGTACCTAACAAACCTGCACAGTTCTCTTATGGTTATTATGTCATTACAGATTCTTAGTTTCAAAATGTACCATGAATACCAAGCTTTATAATCAATTATGTACAATTGTGTTATGTATTGGTCCATATGGAATTAGGGCAGTATCCACCAGACACATCTTTGAGAACATATTCACTTCATAGTACCTAGACTAGAGATTGTCTGGTTGTAGAAACCCATTTTTTTAGCCTATTACTGCAGTGCACCACTGCAAGGATTAATGTGCTGTACTTTGTACACTGTAAATCCCATAGGCTGTGTCTAGGTGGGGAGGGAATTCCCTAGCAACAGTCATTAGGATGGGCTGGCCCCACCACCTCTTCTGGGTGGAAGTAGTTCAGTCTAGGAGAAACTGTGAATGTGAGAGCAGAAAGGGTCAGAACTAGTGTCACAAACTTAACTGTCCAGGCCACAGTGGTGAGGTCTCCAGCTTTGCCGAGACCACACCGGGAAAGACAAGCTACGAAGCCCCGTCCCCTGGTGATGCGACAGCATACTTAAAGGGAACCTGTCATGTGGATATTTGATTATAATCTAACTAATTATATACAATCAATAACCACTAAAAAGTGCCTTAGATGTATTCACTTACTGGTGTGACAGATGGTTACCTCATAATATACACACAAAGATGCCGCATGCCGCATGCTAATGAGCTGATTGGAGTCCAGCGTGATGTCATTAAGTCCAGCGTATATTTAATTCAGAGCTATAGCCACTCCCCTGCCCACCTGCTGCTGATTCATATGGAAACAAACTGTCATTCAGCAGCAATTGGGTGGGGAGAGTCAGAAGGTCATGAATATTCATGACTCATCATTATGAGCTGGAGCTTTTCAATACAAGATGTTGGCAGATTGACCGGGTCAATTAAAGAAAGTGACCCAGCATTTTGCTAAGCGAATCAGTCACTTATTTATGTTGCCCTTAGTTAGGACACCATAACACTGGTGACAGGTTCCCTTTAACAACAGGATGCGATTCTCTGTTTCTTCTCACAGCGGGCGTGTGCTGGAGGAAACTAGCAGTGGGTTGATTGCTCAGCTGTTCTATTCCTGTGTTCTACTAATGGAGCGCCAAGTCATGACCTATCAGGTTCTGATCCTGGGACTCCATGCTCTATTGAAACTCCTACCATTGTCAGTGGTTTTCACTCCCTACCTGTGCTCCCAGTTATGTTCTGTGTGCATTTGGATTGACCTCGGCTTGCCTTTGACCACTCTCTGTCTCGTCATTTGGTGCTGTGTTTCTCATCTGGTTTTGACTTCAACTTGGCTATTCTGACTATCCTTTGTTACTGCCTTGTCAGCCCAGTTCTGACCCATTCCTGTATGACTTAGTCTTTGTGTAGTTTTTTCTATGTGTCAGTCCTGCACCCAGCAGAGAAGGGAATGTTGACCAGTTGCAGACTTGCTCCATAGGGCTTGCACTGCAAGTAGACAGGGAAAGCAGTCGGGGTTCCAGTGAGGGCTCACTGTCTGTGTGTTCCTGTCTACTGTGCTGGCAACTATACAGGGAAACCCATTGCTCTGTGGATTGAAAGCAGCAAAGTGACATCATGCTGTATGTGCCAGCCCTTGATGAACATATTTACTGGATTCTGTAGAATGTTCAGCATCAGAGAAGGTAACGCCTGCATTCACGGCCCCAGACTTCTCTGCATTGTGGTTTGGATCATATACCTCAGTGCCCCTGCTATATTAAAAGTACAGACTGGCCATCTGTTTGGAAAGACTGTATCCTGCAGAGGGTACTATGGATATATAGACCTTAAGATAGAGAAAGTGCACCACTTAGGCCAAAAAAAGAGAGATTGTAAAGAGTGACTGAAAAGAGTGAGATCCAGTGGAAACTTTTACTGTGGCCACTGCCTCCTATACACTGCCTTGGTGAGGAAGTACTCCAGCAACAGTCATTAGGATGGGCTGGCACCAGCCCTTCTTCTGGGAATAAGTAGTTCAGTCTGGGAAAAGCTGTAAATCTGAGAGCAGAAAGGAGAAGAGCTAGACAGGGAAACCCCTTGATCTATGAATTAAAAGCAGCAAAATGACATTATATGTGCCAGCCCTTGAATAAAATAGCTACTGGATTCAGCAGAACATTCTGCTGCCAAATAGTGGAAAGTGTAGAGCATCTGTCAGGGAAATTAACGCCTGCATTCATGGCTACAGACTTCTCTGCACTGTGGTTGGGACGATATATCTCTGGTCCCCTAACATATTAAAAACAAACTCGCTGTAATGGGGTGCCAAAGGCACACTCAGTCTCCCATCAGCCACAGACCTGCTGCTTAGCTTCGGGAGCGAGGATCTGTGTTTGACCTCGTTCCCAGGGCTGGCCACAGGTTGCCTGTTAATTTAGGTTCCTGGCGTTTGTTGGATACCTGTGTACATACCTGATCCTGTTCTCTGACGATCCTTTGCCTGCTCCTCCTGTACTGCGCATCCCTCCTGGTATTTTGACCTCGGCTTCCACCTGACTATTCTTTGCGGACTCCTTTGGTACTTCTCGACTCTCCTGGTATTTATGACCCCGGCTTCTCCTGACCATTCTTTGCTTATCCCTCTGTACTGCGTTGTCCTCTTGGTTTTGACCCGGTCCGTTCACTATTCGTTATTTGTCTTGTCTGTCCTTCCCGCACGTATCCTAAGTTAGGGACTGCCGTCCAGTTGTCCCCTGTCATAAGGACTCGTGAGGGAAGTAGGCAGGGCCAGGGGTGAGGGTGGAGCGCAGTGGTCACTATCCTCCCCCCTGTGTGTGTGTACGTGACCGTTACACTCGCCATCTGTTTGAAGAGACTGTATCCTGCGGAGGGCACTGTTGACATATAGATTTTAAGTTAGGTTAGAGAAAGTGTACCCCTTAGTCCAAAAAAGTGAGATTGTACAGACTGACTGAAAAGAGAGAGAGAGACCCAAAGGGAACTTTTACTGTGCTAGTGCCTCTCATACACACCCTTGGGCAAATGTATATGTCAATAGTGTTGGGCGCGAATATTCGAAACGCGAATATTAATCGTGAAAATCCGCACTTCAAGAATTTGCGAACATTTAGAATATAGTGATATACAGTTGCAAGAAAAAGTATGTGAACCCTTTGGAATGATATGGATTTCTGCACAAATTGGTCATAAAATGTGATCTGATCTTCATCTAAGTCACAACAATAGACAATCACAGTCTGCTTAAACTAATAACACACTAAAAATTAAATGTTACCATGTTTTTATTGAACACACCATGTAAACATTCACAGTGCAGGTGGAAAAAGTATGTGAACCCTTGGATTTAATAACTGGTTGAACCTCCTTTGGCAGCAATAACTTCAACCAAACGTTTCCTGTAGTTGCAGATCAGACGTGCACAACGATCAGGAGTAATTCTTGACCATTCCTCTTTACAGAACTGTTTCAGTTCAGCAATTTTCTTGGGATGTCGGGTGTGAATCGCTTTCTTGAGGTCATGCCACAGCATTTCAATCGGGTTGAGGTCAAGACTCTGACTGAGCCACTCCAGAAGGCGTATTTTCTTATGTTTAAGCCATTCTGTTGTTGATTTACTTCTATGCTTTGGGTCGTTGTCCTGTTGCAACATCCGTCTTCTGTTGAGCTTTAGCTGGTGGACAGATGGCCTTAAGTTCTCCTGCAAAATGTCTTGATAAACTTGTGAATTCATTTTTCATTCGATGATAGCAATCCGTCCAGGCCCTGACGGAGCAAAGCAGCCCCAAACCATGATGCCCGCACCACCATACTTCACAGTTGGGATGAGGTTTTGTTGTTGGTGTGCTGTGCCTCTTTTTCTCCACACATAGTGTTGTGTGTTTCTTCCAAACAACTCAACTTTGGCTTCATTTGTCCACAGAATATTTTGACAGTACTGCTGTGGAACATCCAGGTGCTCTTGTGCAAACTGTAAACATGCAGCAATGTTTTATTTGGACAGCAGTGGCTTCCTCTGTGGTATCCTCCCTTGAAATCCATTCTTGTTTAGTGTTTTACGTATCATAGATTCGCTAACAGGAATGTTAGCATATGCCAGAGACTTTTGTAAGTCTTTAGCTGACACTCTAGGATTCTTCTTCACCTCATTCAGCAGTCTGCGCTGTGCTTTTGCAGTCATCTTTACAGGACGGACACTCCTAGGGAGAGTAGCAGCAGTGCTGAACTTTCTCCATTTATAGACAATTTGTCTTACCATGGACTGATGAACAGCAAGGCTTTTGGAGATACTTTTATAACCCTTTCCAGCTTTATGCAAGTCAACAATTCTTAAACATAGGTCTTCTGAGAGCTCTTTTGTGCGAGGCATCATTCACATTAGGCAATTGTTCTTGTGAAAAGCAAACCCAGAACTGGTGTGTGTTTTTTATAGGGCAGGGCAGCTGTAACCAACACCTCCAATCTCATCTCATTGATTGGACTCCAGTTGGCTGACACCTCACTCCAATTAGCTCTTGGAGATGTCAATAGTCTAGGGGTTCACATACTTTTTCCACCTACACTGTGAATGTTTACATGGTGTGCTCAATAAAAACATGGTAACATTAAATTCTTTGTGTGTTATTAGTTTAAGCAGACTGTGATTGTCTATTGTTGTGACTTAGATGAAGATCAGATCACATTTTATGACCAATTTGTGCAGAAATCCATATCATTCCAAAGGGTTCACATACTTTTTCTTGCAACTGTATATTCGTAATTTCGAATATTCTAGATTTTTTTTTTCCATCAGTAACCTCCCTTCTTGTTTGTGGGCCAATGAAAAGGCTGCAATGTCTTTGAGCTTAGCAACATCCCAACCAATAGGACAGTTGCCTACCCCTTACTATATAAGAACCTCCCCAGCAGCAATTTTCTACAGTTTGTTAAAGTTCTGAGAGAGACAGCAGTGTTATTGCTGTGCTCTGTGATTTCCACACTACATTAGATAGATAGTTAGATAGCTTATATATATATAAATATATATATATATATATATAATACAGACAGTTAGTGGGAGATAGTCAGTGTAGGGTATATCCTGATATAGTGTAGCTGTTGCAGTGCAGGGTGTTAGGTAGTGTGATAGGTTCTGCTGTACATACATACATGCTACAGACGTAGTGCTGTCATGTCACAACAATACATAGTGCACCAATCGGTAATATGTAGTCAGACCTGCTAAAATGTGAAGTTTCATGTATTGCGCCAAAATATTCGCATTAGTGCCGATTAGCGTAATTGTGAACATATTGGAGCACTCTATCTGCATATAAAGCCATTTTTAATGTTCTGCTGTGCCAACTATTTTCTCCAGACTCAGGAAACTTCTAACATCTTGGAAAATGTAGCAAAAGTGACCCACGCCTGTATTTTGCGCACATTATGCGAATATTACATTGCTGATTTTTCACAATCAAGAAAATAATCTCGAATTCGCGAATATATGATGAATATTCAGCCAAATCTATATATATATATATATATACATATCTTAGGGTGTGTCAGTTCTGTGTAGAAGGAAGTAAGTTAGCTGAGGAGTAAGGAGAGAGGTAGTGATGTGTGAGGAGCAGGAGAAGCAAAGTCCAATATGTAGCTGCTATTTTAGTCCCTTGGCCCTGGCCAAGCTGAGGGAGTAGGGAGAACATCCTTACAGCTACCTAGCACAGACCAGAGTAAACTGTGGATATAGAGATAGTATAGTGGAGATAGAAGCAGCACTAGCTTATGGACTCCACAGCACCAGTGACCGGGAGAAGCCTCAAAGCACCTGGACACAGCCAGACGGCTGAGTGGTCTCCAGACCAATCTCAGCTATCATGTCCTAGACAAAAGCAGGACTCTTTGCTGAATATGTCAGACCTACATTCTAGCCTCCATTGCTATCTTACTGTAAACCATGATAGCCTTTGAGAGCGGTGGAGTAGAGTCAATGGAACACCTGTAGCCGGACGTCTGGCCTGTAGCCCAGTGTCGTGCAGGTTCCCTCTGATGGTTTATGTAGACAATTTTGCTGCCCTAGACTTGGGATAGTAGGATCCAGTTTCATTTGCAGTACAGAATAGATCACTATGCAATCTGTCCGTGCAGCCTCTGTGCACCTCTTGCTGTCATTCCAGTTTGTTGTTATTCTCCTAAACCACCGGAACATACAATGTTGAACAGTGTTGACATCACGGCCTAGGCGTGTAGTGATCTGCTGGAGTGATAAACCAAGGTCTCTCAGTTCAAGGATTCTGTCCCTCTCAGTTTGGGACAGGTGGTGATAGCTGGCACGTTGACAAACAGCAGACATACCAATAATCAAATAATCCAAATTCTAAGGGTTCCTGTGGCTAAAAACTTTGCTTTTAATCTAGCCTTGTTTACCCCTCTCACATGCCACAGATTGGAGGTAGGTGCTTAAAAAGTTGATTATTTTCAGATCTTAGAGACACCTGCTACTTCCTCAATTTGCATAATCCTATGCCTTGTCCTTCTTGGTTTTGCAATTTTAATGCTGAGGAGTGTATATTCTACTCTCAAAAAATCCCTTTAAGAGTTGTGTCTACCATCTTACAACAAAAAAAGAAAAAATGTCTTGAGAAATTCTGAAACCTATAGTTGTCACAAAGGTCTGAGCTGAATCCTAGTCTTCATTAGGATGGCAAAAATAACTTTGAACTTCTAAATATATATTTGCCAATCGAGTGCCAGGGTAACCTGTCTGCTGGCAGCACAGCACAAAAGCCTTGGCTGGCAGTGAAAGAGTAAAAATATTTCGAAGAGTTCTCAGGCAATTACTCCCACGGTCAATGAAGTTCATGCTGTGAGCTTGAGTGAATGAAGCAGAAGCTGAAAGGGTACTTCAAATGCTCTTCTTGCCCCTAGGTAGTTTATTTTGTACATCTGTGTTTTCACAGAAAATTTTCTACGTTCCTCTTTTTTCTAAAACATTAACTCGGTGCACTGACAGGTCATGAATGTTGGTATTTGGGGCCAAATGCACCTAATCTGCTGATTTCCCAACCTCTAGTATGGATCACTGGATGACACAGGACTGAAAATCGGAGAAGTATGAGTAAGGTAGGACATGTAGCAAACCAATGAGGTCAAAATGAAAATCTTTATTAAGAGTTTAGAGATTTGTTCCCCTTTTTTATATTTGGAGTATTTCATTTTATTATTGGTTATCAGTACCACTAATATTGTCCATATGCAGATATCATAACTGAGGAAAAGAAAAAATGGAGTAGTTGTTTATAAAACCAATGACTGATTGATATGGGCAATGCTCCATTTTTCTTTTGTACCAGTTTTGTAAATGGCCTACATGATTATCTGATCTTCTTCACCTTTCAGCAGTCTGTACTTCCACTTTTATTGACATGTAAACTCTCAGTTAAAGAAGTTATCAAGGAATTTGAGATTGATGGCCTATCCTCAAGATAAGCCATCAATATAAGATTGGCGTTGGTCCGATTTCCGGCACCCCTGCCGATCAGCTGTTTGAAGAGGCTACTTCACAATTTACAAGTACCTATTCTGAGGATAGGCCATCAATATCAAATTCCTAGATAACCCCTTTAATGCCCCAAAACCTCTTTTGTCACTAAAAGCTTAAAAAGGAGTCTATCAGCAGTTTTGACCATGTTCAACTGCTGACAGTACTAGAGCCTGGAAAGAGCAGTACAAATGAATCATTTGTGGAGCTATTATTCTGGCAGATTCTGCTCCTGCAAGTGCACCTGAGGTGAAGCTTACTGTGACGTGCACTCTGCATTGTGCTGCTTCATAGCCCCTTCCCTCTGAAAGATGTAGCATTCAACAGGCGACCAATACAGCTTGTCACTCACAGTAGAGGGAAGGGACTGTTAAGTAGCTCAGTGCACAGGGAACTTCACAATGAAGAATGCCTCCAGTGCACTTGCAGAACCAGTATATGGCAGAATAAAACTTAATATCCACACTACTCCTGATTAAAAAAGATTTACAAAACTTATGTATTTACTGCTCTCTTCAACCCCTACCTAGTGCTATCAGCAATTTAGCATGGTCAAAACTGCCGGAATAGCCCCTTTAAGATGCAGTTGCACTTCCTGTCCCAGCCTGTGCTGTGACAGGAAAGTAGGAGCAACAGATGGAAACATCTCATTGGGTGGTATCTGTTCCAACCCCATATTAGGAACGGCACACCTACTCATCACAGTAATAGAAAACATACATTTGCAAAAATGATGCACTGAGGTGAAAACTATCCAAAATTTGCAGGTTACAAACAACATTCCTGGCTTCTCTATATCTATTACGCATTTACAGCTGACTCAGGACGGACTGTGAGTTAGACAATTCCAATGTCCAAAGAAAAAAAGGCAATACGTTAGCTAGGATTATTTATAGGGTAGACTTTGAATTAAAATTTCACACTTCCCCGCCATTAAAATCTTCTAAAAAATCCACTATCTAAATGTTAGGATGGACTATATTTCCAGAAGTTGGTGGTATGGATGTGAGCCCTAACCAGAGGAAAGAGTATTGCATGACTATTATTTTTGTTGTATATGAAATTTACTCCATGAATGCATGGAATTGTATGTGCTCAACCAGAAATATTCAGGATTTTAAAATGGTTAATATGGTCATGGGTCGAAAATGACTTGGGTTGTAGAAACATGTACTCTTTGAGGGGGCTATATTGTTGGAATACAGGTATAATTGTTGTGAAGCATCCATAAAACGTTATAATGATGAAAACCGGGGACAACTATGGCAATGTCCTTGCCTTGGGCAACTTTCATAGGGACAAGCTATTACAGTATGTAAGGTTAAAGAATACCAAAAACCCAAACGAAGTATGTAGTAGTGGTGTTCCCCTTAAACACAGCTTTATAATGGACCAACTTGTGAAAATAGAAGGCCACTTTCTTAATATTGTTTGACCTAGTGCCCATTTCTATAGAGCTTGGAGCATACGGGCCTGTCACCCTGCACTACACACAATACAGTAGGAGGGCGGCACATGGGATGGATACCTAAAGGATGCCACCAGGCCAGTCTAGATTAGAAGACTGAGGGTATATTTTATGGGGAAATGCAGGGGCGTAGCGACCGCGGTCACAGAGGGTGCAACGGCGACCGGGCCCGGCAGGGGGAGGGGGTCCGCTGCACTCACGTGTAAAGGGAGCACTCTGACGGGTCCCGGCATGAAGTCATTAAGAATGCCGGGCCCCGTCAGAGCGCTCTTCAAACATGAGGGGGCGCAGAGGCAAGGGGGGGGGGGTGCACTCACCTGGCCCGGCAGTTCTTGTTTGTTTTTAGAGTGAAGCAGGGAGACCTCTCAGCTCCCTGCTTCACTGTTCTTCAGAGCTCAGGCGCTCCCCCTGCAGGCTGCACATTGCGCTGATGGCTGTGGGAGGAGAGCTGAAGGCCCGGGAATCGGCCTCCAGCACAGCCAGCAGCGCAATGTGAATGTGCAAGCGCGCAATCAGGGAAGAAGGAAAGTATGTGTTTTATTTTTATTTTTCATAAAGCTGCAAAAAGGGGACAACAGCTAGAATGAGGGGGCACAAAAGAGCATAACCACTGTGAGGGGCACATATTTGGGTATAACTACTGTGAGGGGGCACATATCTGGCATAACCAGTGTGAGGGGGCACATATCTGGTATAACCACTGTGAGGGGCAAATATCTGGCATAACTACTGTGAGGGGCACATAACTAGCATAGGCACTGTGAGGGGGTACGTATCTGGCATAGCCACTGTTAGGGGGCACATATCTGGCATAACCACTGTGAGGGGCACATATGTGGCATAACTACTGTGAGGGGCACATATTTGGCATAACTACTGTAAGGGGCACATAATCTGGCATAACTACTGTGAGGGGGCACATATCTGGGCATAACGACTGTGAGGGGGCACATATCTGGGCATAACCACTGTGAGGGGCACATATCTGGGCATAACTGCTGTGAGGGGGCACATATCTGGCATAACCACTGTGAGGGGCACATATCTGGTATAACCACTGTGAAGGGGCACATATCTGGCATAACCACTGTGAGGGTGCACATATCTGGCATAATCACTGTGAGGGGGCACATATCTGGCATAACTACTGTGAGGGACACATATCTGGCATAACTACTGTGAGGGGCACATAATCTGGCATAACTAATGTGAGGGGCACATATCTGGCTACAACTACTGTGAGGGAGGCACATATCTGGGCATAACGACTGTAAGGGGGCACATATGTGGGAATTACTACTGTGAGGCGGGACATATCTGGGCATAGCTACTGTGAGAGACACATATCTGGGTATAACGACTGTGAGGGGGCACATATCTGGGCATAACAACAGTGAGGGGACACAAAAGTAGGCATAACTACTGTGACAGGAACAAAGGTGGGCATAACTGCTGTGAGGGGCCACAAGGAGGACATAACTATTTTGAAGGGACCACAAGGTGAGCTTAATTACTGTGAGGGGCCACAATGTGGGCATTAGTACTGTGTAGTAGCATTTAGGGGAAATGTCCTAGAATACATTGGCATGGCTCAGTCTTACAGGCCAGCACAGCGCCCCCTGCTGGTGAATTCACAGGGGCAGTCACCATCCCTTCCGTATGTGATTATTCTTTTTTTTCACCACAGGGACCTTGTTCTGGATCCAGCGGACATCACGTCGACGCCAGCGACACCCTGGATAAGGTTGGACCAGACTTTATTAGGACTGGGTGAGTGTAGCCATGCATTGGGCTTAGGGCTCTTTAACATGAGCAGATCCTGTGTGGGTAATCTGCTGCGTGAAAGAGAGCCAAGCCCCGTTCCGAACAGCAGAGACACGGAGCATTAACATGATTGATGATGCTCCGTGCCTCTCTGTGATCTTTTTATTACAAAATCACAGTATCTCACTGTGATTTTGTAATAAAAAAAGGTCACAGAGAGGTACAAAGCATGATCAATAATGTTAATGCTCTGTGTCTCTGCTGTCCGGAGCAGGGCTTGGCTCTCTTCCATGCAGCGGATTATCCGCATGGCATCCGCTCGTGTGAAAGTGTGAAAAAGCCCTTAGTGTAAAGAAAATCTGCCGCCTCTTTGTAAAAATGGGGGGGGGGCCCCATCCAAAGTTTGCACTGGGGCCCATAACACTGTAGTTACGCCACTGGGGAAACAGTAGGTTTATGGCACAAAAATAATCTCAGTTCTACTCCTGGACATAATATACTGGGTTCATCTCTGGAACCCCCACCTATGCTTAGAATGGGGCGCTCCCAACCCCAGTCAAGCCTGATGCGATGGACACTGGTTGCTGTTTCTGGGCTGAGAATAAATGGAGATGTAGGTGTGCATGTGTGTTTCTCTCTCCATTCACTTCTATGGAGGTCACAGAAATAGCCAAGCAGACCCACACCCATTCACTCTCCATTCATTCACAGGCAGGGTTTGTAGCCTGTGGCCAGCTGACCAGGTGGGATGGCGTTGGAAGGCCCTCATTCTAGTGATAGGTGAGGATCTCAGAAGTGGAATCCACATCTATCAGACATTTAGTGCGTGCCCTGTTTGCCATATATGTCTAAGATAGGAATACCCCTTTAAAGAACCTCCCTTACATGTCTGTTTTAGCAACTACTTGCATTTCATATGTAATAACAATTCTGGAGCATCTATTCTTATGACTCTATGCTGTGATATCCCTCTATTATTCCTAATAGACCACTATCAATGAATTGCCAACAATCTGCAATAACCAGTAAGTGGTGTGTCTCTGCACAGTCTGGCACTGGTTGCACTGATTGGATAGTCTCAGGCTGTACAAGGACACACCCCAACTGGTAACACCCAGATGGACAATTCATTCTAGTACGAATAATGACGTTATGGCACAATATAGAGTCAAAGATAATAGATGCTCCAGAATTGTTATTACATGGGGAATGCAATCCTAAAACAGACATATCAGGAGAGAGGACAGGTGCAGTGGTGTGCCCAGGGTGTTTGGCACCCGGGGTGGGTCATTTCTCTGGCACCCCCCCCCCCCAATACTTGACCACATACCTCTTACATCCAGGGACATCTCCTGTCATGTAGACCTTCATTCCTCTTCTCCTATATTTGACCCAGACCGCCATGACAAATTCTTTCAGCCGCATCTTGTCTCTACAGAGTTTGTAACACAGACACGTTAGATTTCTAAATTTTTCCATCAACCTCCCCATCCTGGTGTCCCCACAGTGTCATCCTGCTACCACCCCCAATACTGTGCCCGTTATGCCCCCCAATGCCCCAGGTACTATACTGCTGAAAAAATAGTGACCCTAATAGACATAATTGGGGTCATTCATCAAACTGGTGTAAAGTAGAACTGGATTTCCAAAAGAGCTGTCAAATATGAAAGGTGGAATCTGATTGGCTGCTATGGGCAACTAAGCCAGTTCTACTTTACACCAGTTTGATAAATTACCCCAAATGTCCCTATAGTGTCTACAGCAGCTATAATGTCCCCTAGAGTGCCCCCAGTAATAATAACACCCTATATTGTGCTCCAGGTAATAATCCCTGTATAGTGTCTCCAGAAATAATAGAATTTCCCCTACAGTGCCTCCCCAATAACAACGCCCCCCATGCTGCCCACACACAGTAATTTCCCCCACACCGCCTCCACACAGTAGGGTCCCCCACACTGCCCCCACACAGTAGTGTCCCTCACACAGTAGTGCCCCCCACACAGCAGTGTCCCCCACACTGCCCCCCATACAATAGTGTCCCCCACACTGCCCCCCACACAGTAGTGTCCGCGACACTGCCCCTCACACAGTAGTGTCCCCCACACAGTAGTGTCCCCCACACTGCCCCTCACACAGTAGTGTCCCCCACACTGCCCCCCACACAGTAGTGTCCCTCACACTGCCCCCCACACAGTAGTGTCCCTCACACTGCCCCCCACACTTTATTGTCCCCCACACTGCCCCCCACACAGTAGTGTCCCTCACACTGCCCCCCACACTTTAGTGTCCCCCACACTGCCCCCCACACAGTAGTGTCCCCCACACTGCCCCCCACACAGTAGTGTCCCCCACACTGCCCCCACACAGTAGTGTCCCCCACACTGCCCCCACACAGTAGTGTCCCACACACAGTAGTGTCCCCCACATTGCCCATATAGTAATTTCCCTCCACATAGTAATCCCTCCCATAAAAATTTGCGCCCACACAGTATCCCACTATATCCCCCCCCCACGTCCTCCTGTGTGCACCCCCCTCATGTTCCCCAAAGTTGGCACATAAAATAAAATAAATTGCCCCCATACAGTATCCCACCATATTTTCCCCCCACATGTCTTCCTGTGTGCACCCCGGCCCCCTCATGTCCCACAAAGTTGGCACATAAAAGAAAAAAAAAAAAAAAAAAAAAAAAAAGCTAAATACTTACCTGCACTTTCTTGCAGAGTCCCGGCACTACCAGGATTTCACTACCGCATAAGCTTCAGGCCTACTGAAGAGTCCTGAAGCCTATGGCGGTGATCGGCGGCGGGGCAGGGAACTATGCGCTCCGCTCCCTGCCCCGCCGCAGTATGTGGGTGTCAGCGCTTCAGCAATGAGCGCTTCCATCTGTATTGATGAAAGCGCTCATTGCTTCTGGGCCTGCTGGCACCCCCGTGAGAGTCGACACCCAGGGCGGACCGCATCCCCCCCCCATGCGGCACGCCACTGGACAGGTGCTCTTTAAGGTGCAACTCTGGCACTAAAAGTGAAGACAGACATGATTTAAAGTGCTAGGCAGGGCCGGCATAAGGGGGGGCAATCGCCCAGGGCCCTGATCTTCTAAGGGGCCCCCTGCTTCAGTCCCGCTATAGAGCTCAATGCTAAGGCAGTGCTTTAAAACCTCATAGAAGTTTCTATTAAAAAGTTTTTATTGAGAAAAAAATGGAGCAACACGTAAAATATGATCAAATAACACCCATATTAGACTACACCAACCTTTTGAACTTGTGTAACCAGTATTTATAAAATGTTTTTGTGAGGATTCAAACTCACAACCTTCTACATTACAGGTAAAAATCTTAACGACTGGGCTATAGAGCTCAATACTTAGTTACTACTGAAAAACTTTATAGAAGTTTCTCTTGTATAATACAAGAGACACTTCTATGCTGTTTTTAACACAAGAGACACGTCTATGGTCTTTTACCACTGCCTTAGCATTGAGCTCTATAGCCCAGTGGTTAAGGTTCTGGCCCTTAATGTAGAAGGTTGTGAGTTCTAATCCTTACAGAAACTATTTAAAAATACAAGCTAAATAAAACTTAAAGGGAACCTGCCACTGGGATTATGTGTATGGAGCTGAAGACATGGGTTGCTAGATGGCCGCTAGCACATCTGCAATACCCAGTTCCCATAACTTTGTGTGCTTTTATTGTGTAAAAAAACGATTTGATACATATGCAAATTAACCTGAGATGAGTCCTGTCCCTGAGATGAGTCAGGGACAGGACTTATCTCAGGTTAATTTGCATATGTATCAAATCATTTGTTTGACACAATAAAAGCACACAGAGCTATAGGGACTGGGTATTGCGGATGTGCTAGCGGCCATCTAGCAACCCATGTCCTCAGCTGTATACACAAAGTCCCGGTGACAGGTTCCCTTTAAATACACAGGGTGTTCCTAGCAGTGAAAAATTTGATTTCATTGAGAAAAAAATGGAGCAAAACTTAAAATATGATCAAATAACATCTGTATTAACCTACACCAACCATTTTAACTTGTGTAACCAGTATTTTTAAGATGTTTCTGTGGGAATTTGAACTCACAACCTTCTACATTACAGGTAAAACCCTTAACCACTAGGCTATAGAGCTCAATGCTAAGGTGCTGCTGAAAAACCTCAAATAAGTTTTTCTTGTATAAGACAAGAGACACTTCTATGAGGTTTTTCTGCAAAGACATAGCGTTGAGCTCTACAGCCCAGTGTTCAAGTTTTTTTGCCCTTAATGTAGAAGGTTGTGAGTTTGAATCCCCACAGAAACATTTAAAAAATAGAGGCTAAATGAAACTTAAATACACAAGGTGTCCCCAACAGTGAAAAGTTGAGAAAAAAAATTGTGCAATACGTGAAAAATGATCAAATATCACCCGTATTAACCCACACCAACCTTTTTAACTTGTGTAACCAGAATTTTTTGTTGGGAAAGGTGGCAGCTCTAGCAGACCCCCCACTCCGGACCTCTAGAGGCCTGCTCACTGCAGCAAGCTAAGCCTCATCAGGACTTCGTAAAAAAAATGTTTTGCTTTTCATCGCGATATTCTGACGGTCAGAACTTTTTTATAGTTGTGTGGGGGCTCATTTTTTGCAGGACGATCTATCGTTTTTGACAATACCATTTGGGTTGTGTATGACTTGATCACTTTTTATTCAATTTTCTTGGGAGATAAAGTTATGAAAAAAACCTCAAAAGGGCCTTTTAAAAAAAATATGATTCTGTTACGCCATTCACCATATGGGCTAACTTTGTTTTATATATTAATAGTATGGGCGCTTTGGCATGCAGCGATGCCCATAATTCATTTTTTTGTTTCTTTTTATTTTGGGGAATGGGGATGATCTAAAACTGTGGACATGGGATAATGCCTTTAATTTAGGTTCGTCCATGCACGCACCTATAAGGGTACTTTCCCACAAGCGGCAGGGGCAGGGCTGGCCTTAGGTGTTCAGGCGCCCTGTGCGAGCTAATCTTGTGGCGCTCCCCCCCCCCCCCCCTTAGTTCACCTAAACATACACAAAGAGGAAAACAATCTTTGTAACAAACCATTTTTTTTATTACAGATAGTTGCAAGTGCAAGTGCAAACTAGTACAATCATACCCAGTGTGACCCAGAGCCAGTCCCCTGCCCCCCTTACTTATACCCTGTCACCTTTACCCAGTCCCCTGCCCTTCTTAATCATACCCAGTGTGACCCATAGCCAGTCCCCTGCCCCCCTTAATCATACCCTGTCACCTTTACCCAGTCCCCTGCCCCCCTTAATCATACCCAGTGTCACCCTTATCCAGTCCCCTGCCCCCCTTAATCATACCCAGTGTCTTGTCACCCTTATCCAGTCCCCTGCCTCCCTTAATTAGACCCTGCCCCCATTTAATGAAAGATATTTGGTAAAAAAAAAAAAAAAACAATAAGAACAGGTACTCACTATTTGAAGTCTTCTGCTCCCTCCCTGTCTGCAGAACACCGGCCGCCGCCCTCACACATTGAGCGGATCCTTCCGCGGCTCTCTGTGAAGGCGCAGCACTTGGACGCTGCGCCTGTGCCCCTAAGCTCCTCCTCCACGCTCCAGAACCTGACCTGGCAGCTGCAGCGGCTCAGCTCGCCAGGCTCGCCTCACACAATCTCGGGCTGGCCTGCTGTAAGAGACCGACTGCGAGCTGTGTCGGCTGCCAGGCGCCCCTGTTGCCATGGCGCCCTGTGCGGCCGCACAGCTTGCACACCCCAAAGGCCGGCCCTGGGCAGGGGACTCTGGCAGGCAGTTCCGGCGGGTGAACAGCCTGTCGGTTCTGTCCTGCCGCTAGTTCACGTGTGCCCCTGGACTGCCTCTCCATTCCCATTGACTATAATGGGGGCGGAGTTCCACCCGCCCCATTATTGAACTAGCGGCAGGATGGAACCGACAGGCTGTTCACCCGCCGGAACAGCCTGCCAGAGTCCCCTGCCGCTAGTGTGAAACTAGCCTTACCTATGAAAAATCCTGCACAAATTGAAGCCTGCAGGTGAAATATGGCTTCCAAAAATCTTGAAAAAATTTTCAAAGCTACAGTCATGTGAAAAAATTAGGACACCCTTTGAAAGCATGTGGTTTTTTGTAACATTTTTAATAAAAGGTTATTTCATCTCCGTTTCAACAATACAGAGAGATTAAAGTAATCCGACTAAACAAAGAAAACTGAAGAAAAGTCTTTTCAAGATCTTCTGTAAATGTCATTCTACAAAAATGCCTATTCTAACTGAGGAAAAAGATAGGACACCCTTGCCCCTAATAGCGAGTGTTACCTCCTTTGGCTGAAATAACTGCAGTGAGACGGTTCTTGTAGCCATCTACCAGTCTTCGACATCGGTCTGAGGAAATTTTACCCCACTCCTCAATGCAGAACTTTTTCAGCTGTGAGATGTTTGAGGGGTTTCTTGCACGTACAGCCCTTTTCAAGTCACCCCACAGCATCTCAATGGGATTCAAATCTGGACTTTGACTTGGCCATTCCAGGACTCTCCATTTCTTCTTTTTCAGCCAATCTTTGGTTGATTTACTAGTATGTTTTGGGTCATTGTCATGTTGCATGGTCCAGTTCCGCTTCAGCTTTAATTTTCTAACTGATGGTCTCACATGTTCTTCAAGCACCTTCTGATACACAGTAGAATTCATCGTGGATTCTATGATGGTGAGCTGACCAGGTCCTGCTGCAGCAAAGCAGCCCCAAACCATGACACTTCCACCTCCATGCTTCACAGTTGGTATGAGGTTCTTTTCTTGGAATGCTGTGTTTGGTTTACGCCAAACATGTCCTCTGCTGTTGTGTCCAAATAATTCAATTTTGGACTCATCTGTCCAAAGAACATTATTCCAGAAGTCCTGGTCTTTGTCAACTTTATCTTTGGCAAATGTCAGTCTGGCCTCGATGTTTCTCTTGGAAAGCAAAGGTTTCCTCCTTGCACACCTCCCATGCAAGTTAAACTTGTACAGTCTCTTTCTGATTGTAGAGGCATGTACTTCTACATCAACAGTAGCCAGAGCCTGCTGTAGTTCTCGAGATGACACTTTAGGGTTTTTGGAGACCTCTTTTAGCATCTTGCGGTCTGCTCTTGGGGTGAACTTGCTGGGGCGACCAGTCCTGGGCATGTTGGCAGTTGTTTTGAAAGCCCTCCACTTGTAGACTATCTTCCGGACAGTGGAATGGCTGATTTCAAAATCTTTTGAGATCTTTTTAAATCCCTTCCCAGACTCATAGGCTGCTACAATCTTTTTTCTGAAGTCCTCTGACAGCTCTTTTGCTCTCACCATGGTGCTCACTCTCACTTCAACAGTCAGGAGCACACCAAACTAAATGTCTGAGGTTTAAATAGGGCAAGCCTCATTCAACATGCAGAGTAACGATCTACTAATTATGTGCACCTGGTGTGATATACCTGTGTGAGATCTGAGCCAATTTAAGAGGGAATACATGTGAGGGTGTCCTATCTTTTTCCTCAGTTAGAATAGGCATTTTTGTAGAATGACATTTACAGAAGATCTTGAAAAGATTTTTCTTCAGTTTTCTTTGTTTAGTTGGATTACTTTAATCTCTCTGTATTGTTGAAACGGAGATGAAATAACCTTTTATTAAAAATGTTACAAAAAACCACATGCTTTCAAAGGGTGTCCTAATTTTTTCACATGACTGTATATAATAAAAAACAAATGATAAAACTCCACCATGTATCAACCATCGGAGAAAACAGATATTTTTAGGTATCACCTATGGAGCCTCGAAAAGTGTCAGATGCCAACACAACTGCAGAAATCTCAAGCCTCACTAGTATCCTTCTGTCGACAAAAAAAAAAAAAAAAAATAATAATAATATATATATATAATTTGATAATTATTTCTGTATTTAGATGTTCGTGTTAGGGCATTCACAGAGAAATGTGATTAGACAAAAGTGATCATTAGTCTCCCTTGTTCCTCCATAAAGAAGGAAGCTGCTCTCACATTCTCCCCAGTGGACTAGGGCAGAGCAGGCAGTAATCTTGCTGAACACTTCAGTTTAGATGGTATATCAATGAGGCATTCAAACTGAGCAGTTTATACACAAAAAATTTTGTCTGCTTTGTAAAAGATTATCCCTTTATAAACACTCTGCGGAAAACATAAAAGCAAACAGGGGACAGCACATCGAACAGGAAAGATGTTGTTAGCAGGGAGATTAATACTGAATGGGCTGAAATGAATGGTGCTTACTAAAACGAGGTCCAGATACTTTGGCTGCAGTGAAACATAAATAATGGGAATGACACATTGTTTATTCGGGATAATGAGTAGATCCGAAGTAGTGGCCTAGCACAAGAGATTAAAGATTAAATATCCATCTCCTGATGAATATCTGTTGCAAACTTTAACCTTTTTCCTCCCAAAATGCACCATTTCATCTCGCCATTGGGTTACACGGTTCAGAATAAATGTGAACAAAAAAATATTCGAGCGTGTTAAATTTAAATGTTCTTTTAAAAAATATATATTATTCTCGCACATTAAATAGAAACGTTCTATCTAAATAGTTTTTTTTCCTACTCAACTCAAAATTGTAACTATCAAAAATTCAATTTTGTTTTTATTGGAGAAGAAAGAACATTGTTCCTATAAAATTTTGTTTTACGGAAAATATATTTTAAATTTTTTTTATCTTAAATTTATTATTTGTTCTTTTTATTTTTAGAGACAGTCCCAAAATGTTGTCTAATTATGATCAATCTAGCAAATGCACGGCAATTTTGCTGTTTCTTATTTTTTAACGGTACAGTCCATTAGACAGTGTCGTATATTGTTCTGTCTGTAAATGTGTATGGCGGAATAATTTGTAATGACAAATTAAATAAAGATTAAAAGGAGTCCTAAATATCGTAATAACCGGGCTTCATCTCAGTTTTATGTACACGTCATATAACCTGTGTCGGAGTTAAATGCATTGCAGGGATTTTGTATTAAAGGTCTCTGTCCCACAATCTGGAGAAAAGTTTACCCACAAAAATGATTTCAAGGTACCTATAAAATAGGCTGACGAGGTGGGCCAAAGGCCATAGAGGGACTCGTGAAAGCGGACATCCAGCAGGTCTGGCAGCAGCCTATAGTGACTTGCCTATAGAGAACAATCAGTTCAGGTCAGCTATAAAATGGCCGCAATCATGAATGGTTAACATAAACAAGCCGCTCGTCCCTGTTTATTGCAGGATTTTTTTTTGTAAATTAGACTAAAAGGTAAATTAAAATTTAAAGAAACTAAAATTTCTAAAAATGACAATGTATACACATGGGGAGTTAACTCCTTCCATAATCTATTAGACTTTTATTTCTGTAGCACTCATGTAGCTTTCATTTCCATTTACTTGTAGTTTGGTTCTAAATCTCAGATATAGTGTTGTAGAAAATATTGGCTCTTGCAATGCACAAAATTCAATCTATGAATTCTGGAATAGTGCTACAATTAGAGGCAAGCAAATTTATGTAAAGTTTGATTCTGCTGCTTCGCTGAATGTTACCCAAAAATGTGCTTCGTGACAAATTACGTTTCTTTGTAAGTAGGGGGCGCAATGACAGGGAGTGGCGATTGCACAACTCCCCATCATTGTACCCCTCAGATACTGCTGTCATACATGAGCGCGGCATCTGATTTAAATAAAAGAATGTAAAATTTAAAAAAAATCATACTTATCTAATCCATTTGATGACGACGGGCAGGACACCGCCATCTTGCTTGAAGATCTGGTGCCTTGCAGCGCTGGGGTCCAAAGTTCGAATCCGACGACGGACAACATATTCTCCCCGTATTTGCGTGGGATTCCTCCGGGTACTCCGGTTTTCTCCCACACTCCAAAGGGAACTTAGATTGTGAGCCCCATTGGGGACAGTGTGATGCTAATGTCTGTAAAGCGGAATATAGCAGCATTATATAAGTAAGTAAAAAAATAAAAAAATCTCAACGCCCGGTTTGGTGACATCATATGTCACCGTGCATGGGATTTAGGCCAAGATCTTCAAGCAAGATGGCGGCTGGCCCGTCGCAAACAAATGGATCAGGTACAGTGTCATAACTAGAGTTATATGGGCCCCAGGGCAAACTTTGAATTCGTCCCCCCCCCCCCCCACTATAGGTTTGAATGCATTGTAGTACAATATTAAAAAGAAGAGGTAGGTGTTTTTTGTCCATCTCTGTATATATTTCATGATTTTGCCCCTCTCTGTATATATTTCATGATTTTGCCCCTCTCTGTATATATTTCATTTTTTGCCCCTCTGTATATATTTCACGATTTTGCCCCCTCTGTATATATTTCAATTTTTGTGGCCTTCTCTGTATATATTTTATGATTTTGCCCCTCTCTGTATATATTTTATTTTTTGCCCCTCTCTGTATATATTTCATGATAGTGAAGGATTTGCTGCCAGTGGGCCTGCCCTCATATGGCCGGCGTGGGCCCCCCTTTCTGAATTCAAGTGCGGCGTGCCACTGTGCCACACAGCCGCCACTGCCAGGTGCCCCCCCTCCACACATATGAATCCAGTGTGTGTGAATACTGTGATGTTGTGAACGCTAAAGTGAAGAAGGATCCCGGAAGAGGGGTATATCTCCCCCAGGTTCCTCAACTGGATGAGATAAGTAAAGTTCCAGAGTGGTGCTGGCTTCAGCAAGGCAAAGTTGCTGGAGCTATTTTGTTTAGTATTTGAGGGCTGGATTTTACTTGGATTGGGTGCTAGGTTGGTAGAGGGAGCTTCCAATCCACCCCTCCCTTTCCAGGACAGGTTTTCCCTAGCATGAGCGATCCTCAGGTGTAATCACCTGGGATCATTACTGGGGAGTAAAAGCTCAACCCAGACTGTCAGTCGGGGCTGTGGTTGCAAACAGAGGCGGGATGAGGCTCTGGGTTTGTGGTTCCAGCCAGGCTAGGCTGAGAAACCACGAGGCTGGGACATAGCCTGGACTGACCGTGTTCCAGCCTGGGGGGCTAGTATACGCTTGGCTGAGAAAGCTGGACCTGACACTGTGTCTGAACAGCACTCTATAGGTGAGTCAGGGATTCTACCATATGTTTAGTTAGAGCCCAGCCGGGCAGGTGTTTGTTTTGCATTATGTTTGTTTTGCTGAGGTGCCAAATAAAAGCGATGTTTGGACCTTAAACTTGGTGTCTGGCAAAGATACTTGTGTGAATGACCCCCGGGGAAGAGCTAATCCCCCACAATACATAAAAAAAAACGTACCTACTCTGCTTCGCTCCGGCCGTCTGTCAGTACAATCCCGTCATACCCTCTGTGGCGCTGCGTCATTCCGTCATCCCGCGTGATCTGTGACCTCAGCGCCGGGCCTCGCGCTGTCACAGCTGGTGGCGCAGCGCCGGAGAGGGTATGGGAAGGTAGGTTATTTAATGTGCGCACTATTTTAATTTAAATCATTTTGTTACCAAGAAGCACGAGGAAATTCGGCTTCTCGGGCTGAATAGAATTTATCCTGAAATTCGTGGACTTATAGCTAACACTAGCTACGATCATCCTCAACTGCAGTGTTCACACTGTGAAGACGTGGGCAGTACTGACCTAAAAAGAATTATGCGTTCTGCTTCTATATACATAAATATATACTGTACTTACGAGCTCAATTATAACATATTTAGGGTATATTCACATGCTGCAGATTTCTTGCAGAACTTTCTGACTGGGTTTGTTTTAGCAGCAAGCATAAGTAATTCTACAAAACCTTATTCAGATGACAGAGACACGGGCAGAAATTTGTGCATAACAAATCTGCTGCATGTGAACAGGGCATCTGTCAGCAGATTTGTACCTATGACACTGGCTGACCTGTTACATGTGCACTTGGCAGCTGAAGGCATCTGTGTTGGTCCTATGTTCATCTGTGCACACATTGCTGAGAAAAATGATATATGCAAATGAGCCTCTAGGAGCAATGAGGGCGTTGCCGTTACACCTAGAGACTCTGCTATCTCTGCAACTGCTGCGACCTCTCTACTTTGATTGACAGGGCCAGGCATGGTGATGTTTTCAGTGCCTGACCCTGTCAATCAAAGTGCAGAGGGTGTGACAGTTGTAGAGAGAACAGAGCCTCTAAGGCTACTTTCACACCTGTGCTTTCCTTTTCACAGGATCTCAAAAGTGGACGTAAACGCTTGAGTTTTCTCCTCATTCATTGTCAATGGGGACAAAACTGAAAGGAGCAGAGTGCTCCACAATGCATTCCGTTCCGTTTCATTGCTTCCTATGTCGCACACAAAAGCGCTGCAAACAGTGTTTTTGAGTGCGTCGTGGGATACTGATCAAGACATACATAAAGCACAATGTAAGTCAATGGTGACGGATCAGTTTTATCGGACCCGAAAAAGAATGGATCCGGCGCCCATTGACTTGCAATGGATTTAGTGACAGATCCGTCTTGTTCATTTAGGATATAATACAACTGCATCCGTTATAATGGATGCAGACGATTGTATTATATACCAGATGCGTTTAAACCCATGATGGATCCAGCAAAAACGCAGATGTGAAAAGCCTTAGCTGTGCTGCCGTCTTCTTATTCTTCATTACTCCAGTTCCTTTGTGAGCAATCCGGTACTCTGATTAAGGCCTTTCGCCAAAAATGTTCAATTAAATTATGTACTGGGAGCCCACAAAATAAAGAGTGAAATATTGCCTACGACCTGGTGGATTACAGAAGTCCTTATTTTGTATTTATATGGTTTGGGACCTACTGTATCTCCTGCAACCACAGTTTGCTCCTACTGTGATCCTATTTTGTGATCATTACTAAGCATAATAACAGTGTAGACATGCTGGGAGTTGTAGTCCTCTCCACTTACACCCCTCTCTATGTAATGGTGACTGATACCCCATAAGAACAGTGTTACATACTTCTGTAATAATCACTAGAGAGGCAGATTTAATAGATTGGACAGATGGGGAAGATTTCCATCAGAACAGGCATTTTCTCTGACTGACTTGCTACAAACCGTTGTCTGGGTTATATTTGTATATATTTGAGTCGGGAGGCAGATTTATTATGTTATATTTAGTATTCTACATTTCACAACCCAGCTTTCCCAGGAATCCAAAAAGCAAATCAGCCTAGCTATGGCACTATTTACAAGTGAGGGGGACTTTTCTTTTTTGGGTAGATTTAATATTCTCCAGACTCCATTACAGATCCTTTTGGTAGTAACTCAGCTTTTCCAGTAACCAGAAAGGCAAATCTTTCTAGCCATGGCATTATTTAGGAGTGGGGAAGGGGGATTTATCTAGGTAGGTTTTGTATTCTGAAGTCTATCACATTTCCACATAATGGCAACCCAGCTTATCCAAGAAAATGAAAGGCAAATCTGCCTTGCTATGGCACTATTTAGGAGTGAGGAGGAGGATTTTTCTTTGCAGATTTAGTATTCTTAAATCTATTACAGTTCCACATGGTGGTAACCCAGATTTCCCAGGAAAGAAAAAGGCAAATCTGCCTTGCTATGGCACTATTTAGGAATGGGGTGAAGAATGTATCTTGGTATATTTAGTATTCTGTAGTAGGGCTGCAGTAAACGATTATTTCAGTAATTGATTATTCTATCAATTATTTTTTACGATTGAGTAATCTAATAAAAATAATGAATTAATAGACTGTTTTCATTTATAAAAACTCATCAGACCCCCTGGCATCAGCCCCCAACACCCTTCGTTCCCCCCTGTGCGATCAGCCCAAGTGCATCAGTTCCCCTAGTGCCATCAGCTCCACTATCCCGCAGTGCCAGCTCCCCCCAGTGTCATCAGTTCCGTTCCCCAAGTGCCTTTATCTCCCTCCACTCCAGTTCCTTCAGCTCCACTCCCCCAGTGCCATCAGCTCCTCCATGCCATCCATTGCCATGTCCCCCAATGCATCAGATCAGCCCCTCCATGTCCCCCAGTGCCATCAGATCAGCCCCTCCATGTCCCCCACTTCCCTAGTGCCACCAGATCAGTCCCTCCATGTCCCCTAGATCAGCCCCTCCATGTCCCCCACTCCCTCAGTGCCACCAGATCAGCCCCTCCATGTCCCCCACTCGCCGTGCCACCAGATCAGCCCCTCCATGTCCCCCACTCCCCCAGTGCCAACAGATCAGCCCCTCCATGTCCCCCACTCCCCCAGTGCCATCAGATCAGCCCCACCATGTCCCCACTTCCCTAGTGCCATCAGATCAGCCCCTCCATGTCCCCTACTCCCCCAGTGCCATCAGTCAGCCCCTCCATGTCCCCCACTCCCATCTTCCCCTCCATTGCCAGCTGTCCCCCTTCAGTGCCATGTCCACAGCGCCAGTTAAATAAAATACCTTTCCTGTAGTGGCGCCGCTCCACAGCTCCTTTCTCTTCTTCTCCGTGTGATACAATGGATCCTGACGTCACACAGCGTCGGGTCATAGTGTGCGCTTACATTCACTATGACCTGATGAGGTGTCAGGATTCAGTGCAGCGTGGTACGGGCCGGCGGGTGACCACGGAGCAGTAAGTAATAGCAAGCTCTTCTCTCCCGCTCCATGGTCACATGACACAAACGAATTCTCGATGCAAAAAAATTATATCGAGGATTGTTTGGTGTCGAACTACTCGATTTAATCGAGTAATCGTTTCAGCCCTATACAGTTCCACATGGTGGTAACCCAGCTTTCTCAGGAACTTAAAGGGTAAAACTGCCTTGCTATGGCACTATATAGGAATGGGGATTGGGATTTATCTTGGTAGATTTTGTATCCTATAATCTATTTCAGTTCCACATGGTTGTAACCAAATCTTTTTTGTACTATTACTAACTAAAAGATTCCTTCCAGCAAGATGGACACTCGCGCACTGAATACAAAAGTTATTCAAACTAAACCGAGCCCCCTTCTCCTTTACTTTCTGGCTCAAATGCACTAGCATGAGAGGTTGGAGAGAGAGGGGGAGATTACATGGCTGCAACCAGAGAGAACAATGCACTGCTTTTCTGTTGTATTTTTCATGGTCTGCAATTGTAATATCTAATGAAACAACAGAGAGTAACAAAGACACATAAGAATATTATGTTACATTTTGTTGGTTGCTATTTTTTTTTATTCTGCCTTTAGTTCCCTTTAAGAGGAAGCTAGAATCTTGGGGCCTGAGAAGCTGAGAAAGTGAAGTAAGACAACCCGTTTAACAGAGCCATAACCAGATTACTAACTAATTGTAATGGATCATGCTGATTTTATAATTGTGTCCATCAGGTTTTCATCATGTTCTGATGTTTTTGATAGCAAGAATAGTGTGACACCAGTTTTGCCATCAAAAATGACAAAATGTAGACAGATTGGATCGCAGGCAGTGAGAACAGGGCTACAGTATACCAAATAAAATGCATTCATCTAGAAACTATTGGTTCACAATTCTTGGTGTTTCAGCCCCATAGAAAATAATCCAGGTGCTGGATTACCACAAAATTGTCTGAAGGTCCACTGTTGGTAAAGAGAGAAAACTGGAAAAATGCCAGGACAGTTATGATATACAGGGCAGCATGAGTGAGGGAAGTTCAAAACTGGACATGGGTATTTCTCTGTAATTGGGTGGGTCAGGCAAACAATGGCAGATGGTAGGTCCCAAACGCTTCCTGGACAAACATGGTCTACGCTTTTCAAACCAAGGGTGGGAAACACCTACATTTTGAGCCAGTAAAATATTGTATCATCTTTTGGTTTTTACTGGGTGACTTGAGGGCATGGACAAGGAGTAGGCAGTGCAGATGGTTGCCAGGGATTCTACTCTTATTGGTGATCATTGCCAAAAAGAATGGAAACCCCATTAAATATTGTAGCATCTGACACAGCACACCTCTAAGTCCCGACACAAAGTTCTCATCCCTACAAAATGTATAAACAGCAGACAAAAAGATGACACGTAAATCAAGATGCTGTATCTGAATTCAAGCATAAATCATAGCACACGGGGGAATACTAATACTGTATTTGCTGTCTGCCTGAAACTTGGAAAGAACAGCTGTGCAGATTTATTCAGGAGATCTGCACAAGGACGCATCCCCATGATGGAATGTAGAGGATACACTTGGATGGAAAATTTCATTATAATGGCTGAGAGAGCGCTCCCTGTAGACCAAACATTTGTCTTTGAGGTGAGAGATTCTCAGCTGAGATTCACTTCAAGGTAAATTTTAGTGGACAAATGCAATGAACCAGAAAACCAAAAAGAATTATGCATCAACATTGTAACATTTAGAAGATTAAGGGCTTATTATGCATATCCGCATTCACCTCTACAACAGCACCAACCCTTCCTATTCTGTGTGGGTTTCATATAAGTCCTACACCAATGGCCACATGGGCAATACATTCCCACCTATTTCAGGAAAGCCCATTTAAATCCTAAGAATGCATCTAGGTGGGGTAATTCTTTATGTTTAGAAGTTATCAGGTTTTCTTCTAGAGCAATTGCTATACTCATAATATCTGTCCAACATGATGTCCTGAATAATTTCAGAAGATTCCTATAGCTTTTACATGGTCGTGTGTGGTCTTGGAAAAATAGGCTATGTGCCGACTGCATTTCCTGGACCCACCGTGGCTCAGCTGACCTGAACTCACTACATCATAGAGATCTATGGTCAGTGTCAGACTGGGGTGCCTAGGGCCCACCAGTAAAATTTATTTTGGGGGCCCACCGTACGGATACATTCAAATATTACCTTCTCACACAGCAGCAAGATGCTACCAGATGATTGAATATGGGGAACCCTGCAGCAACTTTGAGGAGGTAGGTCCTGGGGAGAAGAGGACACTGGTAGCTGTCCTCTATACCTAGAAGTCATCTCAGCGCTGATCGTGTCTATAATAATAAACTGGGGAGTTTATTTAATAATATATCAAGTTTTTATATGAACATAGGCTGGTGGAGGTGCTGTACATTGAATATACTGTGTTATGTGCCACTTGTGGCAGACAATGGGCCCTCCTATACCCCTGTGGGCCAGTCCGAGCCTGTCTATGGTGTTGTTTTCAGCCCAATCGCAGGTCTACTGATGCTGTGGAGTTATAGTTTCACTTTAACAGGATTGCCGGTGGTTCCTGAACCCTTGAATTAAGGGACATGCTGTTCTGACAAGAAGAATGGTTGTGTCCAGTAGAGATGAGCGAAGTTTTGGAAAATTTGATTCGGCTGCTTTGCCGAATCTTACAAAAAAAATTGTTTAGTCATGAAACGCATTTCTTAGTAAGTAGTGGGTGCAATGACAGGGAGCTGCGATTGTGCAGCTCCCCATCATTGTACCCCTCAGATGCCGCGTTCATTGCTAATCATGGCATCTGAAAGTAATAACACAGTGTAAAATTAACATAAAAACAAATTAAATTATACTAACCTCCATTTGCTCGTGACGGGCCAGCCGCCGCCATCTCGCTTGAAGATCTAGCGCTGCCTGAGATGACGTCATCAGACTAGCCGGCATGGTGCAATCGTACATCACCACGGATGGGATTTCGTCCAAAAACTTCAATCAATTTATTATACATTTCCAGAAGGAATAACAGAGAAACAAGACATCGCAGAGAAAATATTTTCCACCCTTGTCTTTTCATGGAAACAAAACTTATTTACGGAAACAATCATGTTGGCAAAGCTGACGGATCCTCTTTAAGTTGCCTTATGAAGACGACTTCTGTGGAACATTAATTATCATACGATCTGCGTCAACATGTAGAAGGTTTGGCTTCCGTTGTAATGATGATTGAAGCGTCATTACATTAGCACAGTTTTTTTATCTCTTCTGTGAATGTTTTTTTTCTTAGTTTTGACAGTAACTGCTGCTATTGCTATGTAACAGATGACACATTTCGTTCAACCTCTTGAAGTCTGTGTGCGGGGAACAGATATGAGTCTTCCGTATTTAGCCGAGTAGTCATACAATGTAGATTTTGTTACAATTTGGCAAGAATATTATTGAGGAAAATACTAATATCTCTCTTCTTGTTTGACTTCCATGTGGGTATATTCTGTCTTCTTTAGCTATGCCAACAGATACCCCGCCAGCTATAGAACTGGATGCCTCGATACAACAGAAGGATGTTGTGAACTAAACATTTACAATGTGTTATACAGAGAAAAGCGTCAGATTAAATAGTTTATTTTTAAGTTCTTGCAGGTGAAAACATTAATTCTACTATTTGTAGATGTGGAGTCAAAAAAAATGTACTCATCAAAATGTGCTAATGATCTCAGGTGATGGGTGGTACGGCATGAGGGCTCTCCAAGCAGTAAGGTTCCCTGTGGTCTAGTAGAGGACATCAATACGATAAATGGAATATCTGTCACGGTCTATGGTGTACGCCGTGACACTGATGCCACGCTTGCTGTTGCCGGTGGCAACATGTTGCTGTTTTGGCATGTTGTGGCAGTGTCACAGGTTTTGCTGTGTGTGCCGTGAATTGCTGGCCACGCATGCTGTTGTCTGTGGAAACCTGTGTGTGCAATACCCCTTTAAGTAGTGTCTCCCTGCTGTGTGGTGTGTGTGGGGTAAATACTCTGGCTTAAGCAAAGTGGTGAGCTGGGTGTGGTCTCAGGTCTCCTTATATACTCTGGCTTGGAGACTGAGATCAGTTTGGTTTGTCTGCCTTGCATGTGAGATTCTTGATCTGTACTTGGATAAGATCTGAGGGCCATCCAAGTTTGACATCAAGTTTATTAGCGATCTCATCCTGAGTGTTTCCTCCTTGTCTTCCTTCCCCTCCTGGTGTGTCATTTGCGGTGTGGGTTTAAGTTGGAGATTTGGTGTACGTCTTGTTTGTGGTTGCATGTCTGGGATGTTGTTGGTGTTTGTCTCTGCATGTGTGCAAGACGTCTCCCTTGTGTGTTTTACCTCTGAAAGGGGGTCCCATTGGTTTCCCGGAGGGGTGAACCTAAAGACATTAGCAGCCTTGCCTGGAGCTACCTTGCTTCGGTGTCCGCATGGGGGTCCAGGTTGTTTTGGTTTGGTTATTCCACTTTTTCTGTGGCAGGTAAGTGTTTGATGTTCCGTTGTTACATTGTGTTCTTACCTGCCGTGCAGTTGCTGCATTGTCTTTCTCTCTGTCAGCTACTGGGCCGCTGGAGACGCCTTTCATCCGTGGTGATGGATGAACAGGAGGTCTCTGCCCTGTCACGATGTTGAGGGCGATGCATGGATTCCTAGACTTCTATGTTCGTGGGTATGAGCCCCCTTACCATTGAAGGCGGCTCATGCAGCCAGGAGACTAGGGCTATTTTAGGGAAGCTTTAGGAGGTGACCAGCTCTCTTTTCCCTGCCTATGGCTTAGTACATGGTGACATTGTACGGTGGGGAGTTTCCCCCCACTCCCCACCGTGACAATATCATAACTGGGGGCCTTTTAATAAAATTTTCATTGGAGTATAGAAGTTCTATTGGGGTTGTGCAAGAATGGGAGGTATAGGAAAACCTACCCACGTTACTGGACCTGTAAAGGGAACTTTACCTACTTGATTCCCGCTCCTCCAGGCTTGTAATGCTCTGCTGGGCTCCCTCAATGTAACCATCTGTTTTGACATCACCACAGTGAATCAATGGCCACAATGGAGACTCTACGACCCCTTGTGTCATGTGACCATTTGTCATGACATAAGGTGAGCCAGTCAACAATGCCAGGCATTGGCTGCCACAATGCCAAAGCGGATGTTTACTTTCAGGGAGCCCAGTGGGGCATCACAGGATGGGAGGAGAAGGTGCGGGGAGCCAGCGCCAGGAAGTAATGTTCCCTTTACAGGTCTGGTAAAAGGGGGGGTGGGGTTTGCACAAACCCTTTAAGATCCAAAACTGGGTACCTGTAGTTTGAAGCTAGATTGCCATACTGGTCAACCACTTGGTTACAGGGGTTGTCTCCCTTCAGCAAATAGCATTTATCATGTAGAAGAAATAAATACACGGCACTTACTAATCTACTGTATTGTGACTGTCCATTTTGCCTCCTTTTTCCATCACATTATACACTGCTCGTTACCATGGCTAAAACCACCCTGCAATCCAGCAGCGGCCATGCTTATATACAAACTAAATGCAGATGTTACCCTTGAACCCAGGACCCCAGCGTTGTAAGATGCCCTGTATGGAAGAAACATATATTCACTTTATGGTACTTATATTTAACCCTTTCATGACCATTTTGCAAATCTGACATGTGTCACTTTATGTGGTAATAACTTTGGAATGCTTTTACTTATCCAAACCATTCTGAGACTGTTTTCTCATGACACATTGTACTTCATGATAGTCATAAATTTGAGTGACTATATTTCACCTTTTATTAATGAAAAAATCCTAAATTTACCCATAATTTTTAAAAATTTGCAATTTTCAAAAAAAAAATGCTCTGCTTTTAAAAGAGAAAGTAATACCTCGTGAAATATTTATTACTTAAAGAGGACCTTTCACTAGTATACAAAGTAAAACCTAACTCTATCTGTGGGCAGAGCGGCGCCCAGGGGTCCCCCTGCACTTACTAGTATGCCTGGGCGCCGCTCCGTTCGCCCGGTATAGGCTCCGGTGTCTCAGCTCCGTCTGTTGTACTGCACTGATTTTTTGTAGGAGGCGTGTCCCTTGCTGCAGCACTGGCCAATCGCAGCGCACAGCTCATTGGTACTATTTTGGGGTACATATAATTTTTAATTGCTCTATATTACGTGTTTTGTGAGGCAAGGTAACCCAAACAATTGCTCTTTTGGCTACATTTTTTTTTACAAGATTCATCTGACTGGGTAGATCATGTGCTATTTTTATAGAGCAGGTTGTTACGGATGCAATTATATCAAATATGTCTACTTTCTTTGTTTCAGTTTTACATAATAAAGCATTGTAGCAAACAAATTATGTTTTTGTGTCTCCATTTTCTGAACGCCTTATTTTTTTATTTTTCTGCTGATCGTCCTGTGCAGGGGCTAGTTTTTTGCAGAAAGAGTTGATGTTTTTATTGGTACCATTTCATTTTTTGATCATTCATTATTACACTTTGTGGGGCAAGGTGACCAAAAAATTGGTTGCTTTGGAACAGTATTTATTTATTTTTACCTGAGGGGTTAGGTCATGTGACATTTTTATAGAGTAGATCGTTATGGACATGGCAATGTCATGGAACCATGAACCAGACGTACAACAAGAGATAAGTGGAAATAGAAGGCTTTATTGAAAATCAAGCTGTAGCAAAAGTCCAAACGGATGGCTAAACCGAAGCAGGGTCTTGCGTAGACAGAGGTCAGGAACCAGGAGGGTAGTCAGACGAAGCCTGGATCAGGAACCAGCAGGGTAGTCAGACGAAGCCAGGATCAGGAACCAACGGGGTAGTCAGACGAGGCCAGGATCAGGAACCAGAAGCAGCAGCAGTCTTAGAAGCATGTGAACACAGGAGGACCAAGCAAGGAACTGAAGCCACAGACCTTCTATATATATGAGCTAGGCATCCAGCTCCTCCCAGTGGGAAGGAGAAGCCGCAGGGTGGGAGGCTACAAGAAACCCAGAAACCAAGATGGCCGCCAGCACATGTCAAACGAAGGAGAACAGTAAGAAGGTAAGACCATGACAGTACCTCCCCCTCAAGGGCCCCTCCTCCGCGGAGTAAGGAACGGTTTCTGAGGGAAGCGTGCGTGGAAGGCTCGGAGCAAAGCAGGAGCATGGACATCTGCGGAGGGAACCCAGGAACGCTCCTCTGGACCATAACCACGCCAATGGACCAAAAACTGCAACCGACCGCGGACCAGGCGTGAGTCCAGGATATTGCTCACCTCATATTCCTCACGATTGCCCACTTGGACCGGACGGGGCCGAGGAACCGAGGAAGTGAAACGATTACACACCAATGGCTTCAACAGGGAGACATGAAACACGTTGGAGATCCGCATGCCAGGAGGAAGCGCAAGGGCATAGGCTACCGGGTTTACCCTGCGAAGCACTCGGAAGGGACCAACAAAGCGAGGCGCCAGCTTGGGAGTGGGCACTCGAAGGTTGAGGTTGCGGGTGGACAACCATACACGGTCTCCGACCTGGTAGGAAGGAGCGGGCGCTCGTCTGCGATCAGCCTGGAGTCTCTGGCGCTGCGCAGAGACCTCAAGGGACCTCTGGATCTGTACCCAAGAAGCACGTAGGACGGAAAGGTGATCCTCCACAGCCGGAGTATCCTGGGGAGAGAATACCTCCGGTAACACGGCAGGTTGGAACCCATAATTGGCCATGAAGGGAGACGTCCCAGAGGAAGAGTTCACCGCCGTGTTCCTGGCAAACTCAGCCCAAGGCAGGAGGTCAACCCAATTGTCTTGGTGATCGGAGACATAGCAACGAAGGAATTGCTCCAAGGCCTGATTGGATCGTTCTGCGGCCCCATTGGACTGAGGGTGGTAGGCCGAGGAGAAAGAGAGATGAATCCCCAACTGGGAGCAAAAGGCGCGCCAGAACCTGGACACAAACTGACTCCCCCGATCCGACACAATCTCCTTGGGCAAACCGTGCAACCGGAAGACCTCCCTGGCGAAAATCGTGGCCAACTCTTGTGCAGAGGGTAACTTCTTGAGAGGAACACAGTGGCACATTTTGGAAAACCGATCCACAATCATGAGAATGACCGTATGGCCTCGGGATGCAGGGAGGTCCACAATGAAATCCATCCCCAGGTGTGACCATGGGCGCTCCCCGGTGGCTATGGGTTGCAAAAGGCCCAACGGAAGGTGCCGAGGGGACTTACTCTGGGCACAAACGGAGCATGCCGCTACATATGCGGCGATGTCGGAACGTAGAGAAGGCCACCAGAACAGACGTGAAACAGCCCAGGACAGCTGATTCTTTCCAGGATGCCCCGCGGCCTTGGAGTTATGGTAGGTTCGCAACAACCGAGTGCGCAACTCCTCAGGCACAAAACACCTGCCGTTGGGTCTCCCAGAGGGAGCACCAGATTGAGCCGCCAAAATCTGCTCACCCAGGGGAGAGGTCAGGCTGGTGCGAATGGCGGCCAGGATCTGATTCGGAGGTATGACCGAAGTCGGAATCGACTCCTCCCCGGACAGCTCGGAGTACTGCCGTGCTAAGGCATCCGCTCTGATGTTCTTGGAACCGGGTAGGTAGGAGACCACGTAATTAAAACGTGACAAGAACAGAGCCCATCTGGCCTGACGTGGTGTCAATCTCTTGGCCTCAGAAAGGTAGGTCAGATTCTTGTGGTCCGTCAGGATGAGAACCGGAACCACCGATCCCTCGAGCAAGTGCCTCCATTCTTTAAGGGCCTGCACGATGGCCAATAACTCCCTGTCACCAATCTGATAGTTGCACTCCGCGGAAGACAGTTTCCGGGAGTAAAACCCACAAGGAAGCAGAGGACCCTCTGGTGTTCTACGCTGAGACAGAAGGGCGCCTACTCCCGTCTCAGACGCGTCCACCTCGAGGACAAAGGGCAACCCAGGGTTGGGATGCGACAGAATCGGAGCCGACACAAAGGCGGACTTTAGAGCCTCAAAAGCTCGGATGGCCTCGAGCGGCCAGACCTGGAAATTACTGCCCTTCCTGGTCAGATCCGTGAGAGGCTTGGCTAGCATAGAAAAGTCCCTGATGAACTTCCGATAATAATTGGCGAAGCCCAAAAAGCGCTGCAGGGCACGGAGACCACTGGGCTGGGGCCACTGTAAGACAGCCGAAACCTTCTCAGGATCCATGGAGAACCCCTCAGCGGAAATGATGTAACCTAAGAAGGTTACCTGGGATCGGTGAAATTCGCATTTCTCAAGCTTACCGAACAGCTTGTTCTCTCGTAACCGTTGCAACACTCGTCTGACATCCATAATGTGGGCCTCCATGGATTCAGAATATACCAAGATGTCATCCAAATAGACCACCACACACTGCTGCAACAGGTCACGGAAAACATCGTTGATGAATTCCTGGAAGACTGCGGGCGCATTGCACAACCCAAAGGGCATAACCAAGGATTCATAATGACCGGTCCTGGTGTTAAACGCGGTCTTCCACTCATCGCCCGCCTTGATCCTTACCAGGTTATATGCCGCCCTCAGGTCGAGTTTGGTAAAGACCGTGGCCCCTTTGAGGCGATCGAACAGCTCGGAAATCAAGGGTATCGGGTAAGCGTTCTTGATCGTGATGCGATTGAGACCCCTGTAATCGATGCAAGGCCTAAACTCACCGCCCTTCTTTTTCACAAAGAAAAATCCAGCCCCTGCCGGGGACGAGGATTTGCGAATGTGTCCGCGTGAAAGCGCCTCCCTCACGTACTCCTCCATGGCCTCATTCTCCGCTACCGACAGTGGATAGACTTTGCCACGAGGAGGAACGGCACCATATTGTAACTCAATGGCACAATCGTATGGGCGGTGCGGAGGTAGGGCAACCGCGCGCACTTTATCGAATACATCCCGGTACTCTTCGTATTCAGGAGGCAACAGAGAGTCCGAGGAAGTACACAGCAACTTGACAGGCCCATGGATGCAACTAGCCCCACACTGCGGTGACCACGAGAGGATCTCGGCCGATCTCCAATCGAAAGTCGGATTATGCTTCTGGAGCCAGGGGTACCCCAAGACCACCGAGTAGTGTGGAGACGAAATCACCTGGAGACAGACCGACTCTCTGTGAACGGCACCAATGGCTATCCCCACTGGAAGGGTCTCATGAGTCACGTGTGGCGGCAGAAGGGGTCTGCCGTCTATCGCCTCAAGAGCCAGTGGGGAACCTCGAGGCTGCAGAGGAATGGAATTGGCGGCAGCGAACACACTATCAATGAACAAACCACCAGCACCAGAGTCCACCAACGCCTGGGTCGTCACCGAGCCCCCGACCCAGGAGAGGACAACAGTGATCAGTGGTTTGTCAACACGGGAAACCGGGGACGAGGAGACTCCACCCAAGATCTGCCCCCGACAGGATCTCAGGTGCGAGCGTTTCCCGGACGGTTCGTACATGCCAACCGAAAATGCCCACCGAGACCACAGTACATGCATCGGCCCTCGCGTCTCCGGAGTACCCTCTCCCCCTCGGACAGGCGAGCAAACCCCAGCTGCATGGGTTCACCCCCAGACAAGTCATCCCCAGGAGGCGTGGGAGGAGAGGGAGGCACGGGTGGGACAGCAAACGTAGGCGCCAATCTGTTAGAAGACCTCCGCAGGCTCTCCTTAAAGGAAGGTCTCTCCCTGAGTCTGGTGTCAATCAAAATCAGGAAAGAAATAAGAGACTCGAGCTCCACTGGTAGGTCCTTAGCTGCAACCTCATCCTTCAAGGCATCCGAGAGACCATGAGAGAAAGCAGCGACCAGAGCCTCATTATTCCATCCCACCTCTGCTGCCAGGGTACGAAACTCAATGGCGTATTCAGCTACGGATCGTGAACCCTGTCTGATGGAAATAAGGAGCTTCGCAGCAGAGGCAGCACGAGCCGGCACATCGAATACCTTCCGAAGAGAAGCAACAAAACCGGAAAACTCGGCAACCACCGGATTGTTGTTCTCCCATAAAGGGCTGGCCCAGGCCAAGGCCTTGTCCGAGAGCAGCGAGATCAAGAAGCCCACCTTTGATCTCTCAGTAGGAAAGGCATGTGGCAGCAACTCGAAATAAATGCCCACCTGGTTAAGGAAACCTCGGCACTGAGTTGGCTCTCCCCCAAAGCGCTGTGGAAGGGGGGCAGAACCGGTCATACCCCGAGACACCGCAGGCGCAGCAACAGGTGTCGGGGTAGACTCTGGCGCAACAACCGGAGCGGCAGTAGGAGCGGGCCCAGGAGCGACAACCGACCCATCGGCAACGGAAGCGAAATGAGCTGTGCGTTCAAGCAGGGTTTGCAACGCCACAGCGAACCGACCCAACAGGTGATCCTGCTGATCAAGTCTGGCAACCAGCGTAGGTAGCGAGGATGGCCCTGTACTGTCAGAATTCATGGCTTGGTCCTAATGTCATGGAACCATGAACCAGACGTACAACAAGAGATAAGTGGAAATAGAAGGCTTTATTGAAAATCAAGCTGTAGCAAAAGTCCAAACGGATGGCTAAACCGAAGCAGGGTCTTGCGTAGACAGAGGTCAGGAACCAGGAGGGTAGTCAGACGAAGCCTGGATCAGGAACCAGCAGGGTAGTCAGACGAAGCCAGGATCAGGAACCAACGGGGTAGTCAGACGAGGCCAGGATCAGGAACCAGAAGCAGCAGCAGTCTTAGAAGCATGTGAACACAGGAGGACCAAGCAAGGAACTGAAGCCACAGACCTTCTATATATATGAGCTAGGCATCCAGCTCCTCCCAGTGGGAAGGAGAAGCCGCAGGGTGGGAGGCTACAAGAAACCCAGAAACCAAGATGGCCGCCAGCACATGTCAAACGAAGGAGAACAGTAAGAAGGTAAGACCATGACAGGCAATACCTAATATGTATACTTTTTCTTATTTATTAAAGTTTTACACAATAATAGCATTTAAAAAAATAAATAAATCATGTTTTAGTGTCTCCATAGTCTGAGAGCCATAGCTTTTTTATTTTTTAACCAATCGTCTTAGGTAGGGTCTCATTTTTTGGCGTAATGAGGTGACAGTTAGATTGGTACTATTTTTATGGGGCATATGCCTTTCTGATCGCTTGGTGTTGCAATTTTTGTGATGTAAGGTAACCAAAAATGGCTTTTTTTGGGCACTGTTTTTATTTTACTGTGTTCAAGTTAGGGGGTTAGATCATGTGATATTTTTATAGAGCTGGTTGTTACGGATGCGGCGATACCTGATATGTCTACTTTTTAAAATTTATTTCACTTTAACACAATAATAGCATATTTAAAAAAAAATTATGTGGTGGTGTCTCAAGAGCTATATATTTTTTTTTTTTTCAAGTGATTTTTTTTATATAGAGGCTCATTTTTTGCAGGATGAGGTGACGGTTTTGTTGGTACCATTTTGTGGGACATACGCCTTTTTGATCGCATGGTGTTGCATTTTTTGTGATGTAAGGTGACAAATATGGCTTTTTTTTTACACTGTTTTTTTTATGGTGTTTATTGAACGGGGTGGATCATGTGATATATTTATAGAGCCGGTTGTTACGGACGCTATGATACCTAATATGTGTAGTTTATAAAAAAATTTTTCATTTTTTAATCTCTTATAAATGAGCGGATATACGAAAAGGCAATTTATTTTAGTTTTAATTTACATTTTTATTTATTTATTTTTAACTATTTTATTTTCACACTTTTTTATAAAGTCCCACTTGGATCTTGAAGATCCAGCGGGGCTGATGACTGTGCTATACTTTGCAATGCTCTTGCATTGCAAAGTATAGTACTATCAGTTTTAGGCCTCATGCACGCGGCCGTTGTTTTGGTCCGCATCCAAGCCACAGTTTTGCGGCTCAGGTGCGGACCCATTCACTTCCAGGGAGCCAGGTAGGGCATCACAGGATGGGAGGAGAAGGTGCGGGGAGCCAGCGCCGGGAATTAATGTTCCCTTTACAGGTCTGGTAAAAGGGGGATGGGGGGTTGCACAAACCCTTTAAGTTCTAACTCTGGGTACCTGTAGTTTGAAGCTAGATTACCATACTGGTCAACCCCTTGGTTAAAGGGGTTGTCTCCCTTCAGCAAATGGCATTTATCATGTAGAGGAAATTAATACATGGCACTTACTAATCTACTGTATTGTGATTGTCCATATTGCCTCATTTTCTGGCTGGATTCATTTTTCCATCACATTATACACTGCTCGTTACCATGGCTAAAACCACCCTGCAATCCAGCAGCAGTAGCCATGCTTATATACAAACTCAATGCAGATGTTACCCTTGAACCCAGGACCCCAGCGTTGTAAGGTGCCCTATATGGAAGAAACATATATTCACTTTATGGTTCACTTCAATGGGGCCGCATCCGTTGCTCCGTTCCGTGGCCCCACAAAAAAAATAACCTGACCTATTCTTGTCCGTTTTGCGGACAAGAATTGGCAGTTAAATCAATGGCTGACGCCATGCCGCATTTTGCGGACCGCAAAACACACAATGGTCGCGTGCATGTAGCCTTGCACTGATAGATGGCAACACTGGACACCTTTGCAAGGCCCCTCCCTCTGCTAACCCCATGCTAAGAGCGGCATCTAAGGGGTTACAGCAGAGTGTCAGCTGACACTCGCTGCTGATGGTGGCGGCTCAGAAACAGAGTCGCCGCCATCAGATACAGCAGTGGCACTGCACAAGGGGGAGCAGATAAGGGCTGGGGACACAGATGGGCAGGGGACATGGATGGGGGCAGAGGCCAGGGATGGGGGCAGACCGGCACAGTTGCCGGCACATACACAGTGCACGGCTGGCAAAGCTGGAGGCAGGGCGCACAGAAGGAGGCACAGATCGGGGTAGGGGGCTCACATATTAGGGGCACGGAGACTATGGTACCTGATTGCAGATCAGAGCCTGAAACCGGCATTTTAACAGTGCCGCACACCGATTGGCTAGTCTGCATAGACTAACCAATTGGAGCAATCGCCGACAAGGGACCACTCTGATTGGCTCCTTGTCGGTATTACTGGACTGTATGCTGTCCGTGACAGCAGCAGTGCAGGGGCAGAAGCTTTAATTCAAGCAATTTGCACATATATAGCCGTATGGCAGTAGTGAAGGGGTTAGTCACCCTATGGAGGTAATATTTATTCACTATATGGAGGAAATACCTGTATTTAATCACTGTATGGTGGTAATATTTTGTTCTGGAATTATTTATTCATATTTTCTTTGGGGCATGTGCTGTGCTTAGCAATACCCTTGGAAGCAGATCTATTCACACCACCATATGAAATCACTGAATGTGTCTGTAATGTGGTACAAAATGTCATCATTTGGGGTCCCATTTTTATTTTTGCCCTGGGTCACACTTTGTCTAAAACCAACCTTCCCAGCCATACAGAGTGTAATTTGAGAGCTAATATTTTGCATATCCATGCATCATAACTTTTCTTTGAAGTCTTGAGAAAAGTGACCAGTACTTTGATATATCTCCAATAAATATGCAGCAGCAGCCAAAATAAGCTTTGAGTTTCTCACCTGCTGCATTATCCCCTATGCCTGTAACATGGCTTCCCTGTCATTTCCTAATGTTTCCACATTCGCAAGTAGCGAGAGTGGGAAAAAGAGTCTGTGACATATCCCCCAACTTCCTCTAGCCATGAGAGAGCATGCAGAACAGGATGTTATGATTTATTTAACATCTACATGGATTTAAGTACAAAGAGCAGGGTGTGATTATTATGTGAAGTGCTTAATAATTCATTATTCTAAGTGCTTAATTTTTCCTTTGGGAAATACTTGAAAGTAAAACCCTAGAAATCAAATAAAACCAGTCAGTGATCAAGTTTCAGCTTAATGAATGCTATTATGATCTGCTGGACTGAATTATGAAAAATTTTAACTTTTTTTTTTCAATAGATAATTAAAGCTTATCAGTGTAAAGCCATCCACATCTTCCAGAAACCTGTAGTCTTTCTTTCCCTGGGAGAATCGGAAGCAGAAACAGCTTCTATCTCTCTCTCAGTGAGACTCATGCTGTGAGAGGGGGGAGAGAGCTGAAGTGGTGTGACAGCGGATTGGCTTAGACTGCTGCCCCATCAAATAAAGGGCAAAGATCACTCCAGGAAGAGTCTGCAAACTCAGAATACATACATAAAACGTGATTGGAAGGCTTACTATAACTTAATAAATAAGTAGAAAAAACTTAAGGGGGATCAGTATAATAAAATGAAAATTTTACATATTTTGATGCAATAGGTGCCAGCTTGCCTCCTACCAAATAGTGCTGGTATAATAATGCAGCACCATACTGTACAAATTGCCTTTCAATGAGAACATTGCTTCATATGTAGGTTCAGACCTCTAACCTAACTCTTCGGTTGCAACTTGCAAAAGAAGCTGAAAGGGTTTTTAAGGAGGTTTAACGTTTAAAAAAAAAACTGGCCAAGGGATATGTAATAATGGAAAAAAAATATACACTGTACTTACCTGTTAGGCTACTTTCAGACTTACGTCGTTAATTCTGGTAATGAGATACGGCAGAGGATCTCAATACCGGAATTAAACGGATCAGTTTTGATTTTGCACATCAGGATGCATCCGTTCCGTTAGAATGCAGTTGTGCTAAAATGAAAAAGCAAAAAATGGATCTGTCACTAAATACATTGAAAGTCAATGGGTGACAGATCAGCTTTTTAGGCTCCTATAAAAACGTATCCTTTACTATTGACTAACATTGTTTTCAGTGACGGATCAGGTTTTTTTTTCTGTTTTTTATGACCAGACATAAAACCGCTGCAAGCTGCGGTTTTGTGTACTGTCTTAAAAACGGAAAAACAATGTAAGTTAATGGTGCCGGAATGCTGCCGAAATGGAAGACATCCTGAACGGATCTCTTTCCATTTAGAGGACTAAATGGATCCTCTGCCGGATCTCAATACCAGAGAACAACAACAAGTGTGAAACAGGCCTTAAATCCAATGTCATTCCACCATTGCTGCTCTGGTGCACCACACCAGTCTATGTTTACAAGGCTGCATGAATGATGTCAGTGATTAACTGCAGCTGTCCTAATTTGTCGATATGATGTCATGGCTGCAGCTGTCATATAATGTCTAAATTATGTCATGGCTATACCCATTTAACAGGAAAGTACAGCATGTTTTATTATTATTTTTTACCATATAAGCCATTTTTTGGGGACAATGGAAAACCTCTTTAAGTTCCAAAATTTGAAAGTTTTTCCTTCTTGCCCCTGCAGGAATGTTGAAATTTTAGAAAAACAATTACGGTATGTAATAAGTAGACCAGTGTAACAAATTTAATAGGAAATGTGTCACCAAAAATGTTATCTGCTAGTTAAAACCATACAGTAATACATACAGTATAATTTTATCTAATCTGTTTTTGTTTTCTGATTACATATTTTTAATCCTATTTCCTTAACATGATTATGGGGGCGGCCATCTTCCCTGAGCTCTTTTTGACAGCATTTAGAAAGCATTAAGAAAATTGCTTTACGGCAGCCCCATAGACACAATGGTCTGGAGAGGACCTCACTGACTTCTATGGGAGAGTCTTCTAGGCATGCTCTGTGTACAGGTCATTGTACAAGGAAACGAGAGATAAAACACCTCTCGATGGTAGAGATGCCCATACACAGGAACCTGGAAAACCCTGGTAATCCTCGAATTCCCTAAAGGTAATGACAAGGCAGAGACAACCCATTCCTTCCCTGGTGAAGGAACCAGCTTCTCGCTGAGGCCTAGTTAACAACCAGGGGGGGAATACAAAATACAACAAGCGGAACACTTAACTTCTGAGGATGATGGATGAACAGGACTTCAACAAGAACCACATTCCAGCTCTTCCAAATCCAAATGAAGCTATCCAGAGCAAGGAGTGATGGGTAAAGTCAGACTAAATAGGGAGAGGTAAAGGTCACATGATCCACACCTGAACAGGAGGTGTGGACATACCAGCAACACACAAAGTTAAACCAAAAGAGGCTGTCAGATCACACACAAGAAGTCAGTCTTTCAGACATTTTAACACCTGTCACAGGTATGACAAACAAACAGGATTAGAAGGACAGATAAGCAGGTAACTGCACTAAAGTGACCTATACCAAGGTGACCAAGATGTGATGCTTGTTATTAGTCTTAGTGGCCAGTGCAAAAACTGCAGGATTTTATGGTTATTTAAATACAGATATTGACATGAAAAATAAAATAAAAAATCACCAAAAATTATTTCAAAATATGTTAAATTTAAAAAAATATTATTTAAATAATAGGTCGTTTTCTGATGACATATTCCCTTTGAATTATCCAATTTTGGACAATTCAATGTGGGTAGCAGTACAAAATTGACATGTGGAAGTCATTTTTGTTTTGGGTAGTAAACACTCGAGTTTCAGGTTCATTATCTGCTTCCTACAGAAATGCAAAAGAAAATATTTCAACTTGGAAAGCAGTAACAGGGAAAGTAGAGGCAATTAAAAACAATCAATTTCTATTGCTTACACAAGCAAGGCTATATACACAAATTGTAATAAAATGGACAGCACAGGATTAGTAGTTTAGTCAATTATACTGGTTAGGGCGGATTCACATCAGCGTTATTAATTCCGTTATTTCTTTCCGTTATAACGTGGTTATAACGGAAAATAACAGAATTCGTAAGAGGGAATTTAAAACGAAAACCTTTAGAGGCATTACATTTTGATCCGTCATAATAGAGATCTATGGGCAAGTATAACGGATCCGTCTGGTTTCCGTCATGCAGGACTTTCTTTTCCGTCCTGCATAACGGAAATCAGACGGATCCGTTATGCTTGCCCATAGACCTCTAATATGACGAATCAAAACGGAATGCCTCTAAAGGTTTCTGTTTTGAATTCCCTCTTACCAATTCTGTTAAAACCATGTTATAATGGAAAGCAATAACGGAATTCATAATGCTGATGTGAACCCGCCCTTACTTACTACAGGTATACAAACATGAGATCATGGTCTGAAGTGTGAGCTCATTCCAGGAAACAGTGTCATAAAATGTGTGGATATCTTAAGAAATAGAACTGGTTGAAGTGCATTGGAAGCTGCAGGTAACTGTCAAATTTCTGCCCTCACTATAATCTGGGCCCGTGTCTATAAAACATTCTCTATAAGACATAATAACAATAACCGTAATTTATATTCCACAAAAGCACCTCACAATCAGAGGGTTCATATACAAACAAATTCAGACATTACAAAGTAGCAATCGACAATTCAAACTAGAGGAATTAGAATAGGAAGGATAAGTGTTGAAGAGTTAGGTTAGGCAATGTGACGGCCTATCTAAAAAGATGTGATTAAAACTGGGGATGTTGTTTATTAAAATGTTCCCGACCGTCACCGTACATATGAGCGCAGCAGGCACCATAGCCGCCAAGTTACAGCTGTTTTAAACAGACACCCGGGGGTAATGTCTGCGATCGGTGATAACGCTGAATACAGACATTTAACCCCTCAGATGTTGTGTTCAATTGTGACCACAGCATCTGAGGTGACTTTCCCTGGGAGCACTGCACACCCAGGGCCCGAATGGCTTCTCTGCGTGGAGATCGAGGGAGCCATTAGTTGTCTGCAATAGCCTAGGTCTCTCTGAAGAAACCCATGCTATTGCAGTTGTAGTTCTTATGGAGGCCTTGCAGGTGATAGGGCGCCATAAAAACATAGCAAATCTGCAATCTGTCGCAAAGGTAATTTATGCTGATGAGGTACTGCTAATACTGTATATGTTCTGCTCCACAACACACTACAATTCACCTGGCCAGTTAACTGAAATCCAGGTCACATGATACATGAGGGTCAAATGACTGGTCACATGACTGATGCCATGTTTAGTCCTGCCAGCAAAATTTAGAATAGATGTATATTAGAAAATTGTTTAACATCTGATTCTCTAAATAAAAAAATATAATCATTAAATCCAGAATACCTCTTTAAGTCTGATCATGGACTCTGCCACTGTGTGTCTGCTGTGCAAAATAGTAAGCACTTAGTGGCTATGTTGCCTGCTCAGCACCTGAGCGGGCGCTATCTTCAGCGTCAGACTTAAGTCCCTTGGGCCCACCAGTGGAAATTATACTGATGGCCCAGATGTGTACATAGGGTTTTATTAGGGGTCCATTATTGTTAGAGCTTGGGCCCACTAGAGGATTTTCTAGTACTCTGATGGGCCAGTCCGAACCTGGCCATATTTAACCACCTCAGCCCCCCTAGCTTAAACCCCCTTAATGACCAGACCACTATTTACAATTCTGCACTACACTACTTTCACGGTTTATTGCTCGGTCATACAACTTACCACCCAAATGAATTTTACCTCCTTTTCTTCTCACTAATAGAGTTTTCATTTGGTGGTATTTCATTGCTGCTGACATTTTAACTTTTTTTGATATTTAATCAAAATTGACTGAAATTTTTGCAAAAAAAGGACATTTTTCACTTTCTCTAAATTTATTGTTCTACGTGTCTTTATAAAAAAAATGCAATAAGTGTATATTTATTGGTTTTTGACAAAAAATTAAATTTTACATGAACTCACCATACCCCTCACAGAATACCTTGGGGTGTCTTCTTTCCAAAATGGGGTCACTTGTGGGGTATTTATACTGCCCTGGCATTTTAGGGGACCTAAAGCGTGAGAAGAAGTCTGGAATATAAATGTCTAAAAAGTTTTACGCATTTGGATTCCGTGAGGGGTATGGTGAGTTCATGTGAGATTTTATTTTTTGTCACAAATTAGTGGAATCAGTTTAGTTGCTCTTTTTTGTACTTTTACCAGCTCAGGGGCATCCTTCCTATACAGGGTGCTCATCTGTCCTATGTACTGGTGGCCACAAATAAATATTACATTCCTCAAACAGAACAATTTTTCATTTGGGATCACTTAAAAAAAATCCTTGTTATGGAGTCCCCTGCTGTTCTTTTGATTCCCTCTCAGAGCATCCACCTAATGTGCCCAATGCTGGTGGCCAAACATGCTGATTAGGTAAGCTAAGTCCACCCACCTGAATCCTCTTGCTCATAGACAGGGAAGTGATTTCTATTGTGTATCTATGTAACGATGCAGGTTGTTCACAAGACTACTGACCGGGATTTTTCCTATAGCAGCTGCCTTTCCTAGATACAAATAGTGTCTTCTTGTATTCTGATAACCCTAGGACTTACAGTAGGGCTAAACTGTATAATTTCTGGATGATTGTAGGAATATTATTAGGATGCATGTATCAACACAGGCAGCTAACATATAGTAAAAACTCAATGAAAGATGACAGGAACCAAATGATGATCATGAATGGATGATGGCACAAACAGATGAAGATGTCAATCAGGTAGTGGAGATGATGGAACATGGTGATGGCAGTTAGACTGGAAGAGAATGAATGATAGTGAACATAAGTAAATAACACTGACAGAAACTGACCCCAATGTGCAATACCGACCCTAAAAGGATAACAAGAAGGTCCTAGGATCCAGAGACATAAAAATAAAATGCTAAACTTAGCAAAAAGACAACTCGCCATGCCCCTCACAAAATACCTTGGGGTGTCTTCTTTCTAAAATGGGGTCACTTGTGGGGTATTTATACTGCCCTGGCATTTTAGGGGCCCTAAAGCGTGAGAAGAAGTCTGGAATATAAATGTCTAAAAAGTTTTACGCATTTGGATTCCGTGAGGGGTATGGTGAGTTCATGTGAGATTTTATTTTTTGTCACAAATTAGTGGAATCAGTTTAGTACTTTTACCAGCTATGGGGCATCCTTCCTATATAGGTTTCTCATCTGTCCTATGTACTGGTGGACACAAATAAATATTACATTCCTCAAACAGAACAATTTTTCATTTGGGATCACTTAAAAAAAATCCTTGTTATGGGGTCCCCTGCTGTTCTTTCGATTCCCTCTCAGAGCATCCGCCTAATGTGCCCAATGCTGGTGGCCAAACATGCTGATTAGGTAAGCTAAGTCCACCCACCTGAATCCTCTTGCTCATAGACAGGGAAGTGATTTCTGCTATTGTGTATCTATGTAACGATGCAGGTTGTTCACAACACTACTGACCGGGACTTTTCCTATAGCAGCTGCCTTTCCTGGATACAATTAGTGTCTTCTTGTATTCTGATAACCCTAGGACTTACAGTAGGGCTAAACTGTATAATTTCTGGATGATTGTAAGAATATTATTAGGATGCATGTATCAACACAGGCAGCTAACATATAGTAAAAACTCAATGAAAGATGACAGGAACCAAATGATGATCATAAATGGATGATGGCACAAACAGATGAAGATGTCAATCAGGTAGTGGAGATGATGGAACATGGTGATGGTAATTAGACTGGAAGATAATGAATGATAGTGAACATAAGTAAATAACACTGACTGAAACTGACCCCATTGTGCAATACCGACCCTAAAAAGATAACAAGAAGGTCCTAGGATCCAAAAAGACAATTAACATATAGAACAGAAGAACAACAAAATACAAACTTCAAGGCTAGAAGAAATGTAAGGTCTAGAAATAGGGTCCTCTAGAGAAAGACTTCTTTGTATCTTTGTACCTATTTTCTATTCTGGTTAAAAGACCCAAGAGATGTGGGTCTTGAACAGGAGAAACTCCTCTATTAACTAAAAATCGCTAATAGAATACTTGAAGTGAGTCATCAAAATGAGACAACCGTCTCACCTTATATTTAAGGGTTATTCCCATCTTGGGAAGGTATGACATATCCATGGTATATGCTATAAATGTATAACAGTTTTAGGTCCCAGCTCTGGGATTTGCATCTATCTCTGGAATGGGACCCCGATTCCTCCTGCTGGGATACAGTGGCAGGAGGTGGTCAAAACTACAGAAACAGCCAAGCAGACAGTGCTACACTGGTTCAGTAGCTCCCATAGAAGTGAATAAGAGTTATGGAAATGGCGTAGGGCAGCGAGCTATGTTGTTTCCATAACTCTCATTCACTTCTATGGGGGCTACTGGAACAGCATAGCACAGCCACTCAGCTATTTCTGTAGGTCTGACCACCTTTGGCATTGCATCCAGGAGGTCAGGGAAGGAGTCCACCCAGAGATGGGAATACAATCTGTTGCAGTGATGTCTAGCAGAACTTACAGTAATATAACTGGATGGTGCGATCAATTTTCATTATGTCCTGGTCAAGTTTGAACTAATAATTTAATAGAATATGGCACGGTATAACCTTTTTTTTCTCATTATTAAGGCAATATTAAGTCAATAGATAAGAAAACAGGCAGCCCATCAATAAACCCCCAAAAATCCACAATAAACAAATTAGAAACAATGATGCTTTCAGGACGTCTTGTATGTAATAATGGAATGCAAGAAATATTGAATTATATAAACTCAATATATTTACAGGGGAATCCAGGATTTTGATATTGATATCTGATCAGTAGGGTCTGTCTCCCAACACCCCCGCCGATCACCTGTTTGAGAGGCCGCAAATCGAGGCCAGGCACAGCATAGTTGAACAACTGATGGACATGTGTGCTAGGACTCCCACTGATCAGATATTGATGATCTACCCTAAGCAGTGACCATCAATATCAAAATCCTGGGCTACCCCTTTAATATGCTGTAATACATATAACAAATAAAGACATGTTTAACTGAAAAATACATAAGTATAATACAAATATAATAGAAAATTATTCTAATGCAAATAATGCACAAGGGCTAATTCTGTTGGACTATTAAAGGGGTTGTGCTTTTGGACTATTAAGGGGGTTGTGCCAAGTATGAAAGTTATTTACTGCGGGAGTGCTCTGGATCCGGCATTGCTAGATGCTACCACAATGCCCACAGGGCCTATTAACTATAATGCCTCCGCCGGTATCACGTCTGATTAGGTAGGTAACAGACGTGCGGCTCAGAGTGGAGAAAATAGAGTACCCTACCACTAGGGAGAGGGAGTGGCGACCCCTAACTAACCTAGCACTGGCACCTGGCTGCCCTGACGTCCCTAGACGGGCTGCTAACCCGTACACCGATCACGTGCCTCGTCCCTGGCTTACCCTGAAATAAGAAAAAAAAAATATATATATCTCTACCTATAATCAACTCATATACACCATAGAATAGAACACGATTAAAAGTATATGTGGTTCAACAATAAATACCAAGCAAATCACACATCTATCATGATTATAGTATCATATTTTAATTAAACATGTTTTACAGACATGATTGGTATACACAAATTAATAAAAAATGGTTAAAAACACCAACACAGTGGTGGTGACCGAACGACAGGAAAAGCATGAATAAAGTGCAAGTGCAAAAAATATTCATAAATGAGTCTATGAAGAAAATCAGGCTAATCACGAAACACGGTGCAACGGACACGGAATAAAACAACGGTCGTGTGCATGAGGCCTAATACAAAGTATATAAGCAAATATCTATATCAGGGATGGCCAACCTGAGGCTCTCCAGCAGGTGCAAAACTACAACTCCCAGCATGCCCAGACTGCCTACAGCTATCAGCCTACAGCAGGGCATGGTGGGAGTTGTAGTTTTATAACAGCTGGAGAGCCACAGGTTGGCCATCCCTGATCAATATAATACCAACAGGTATGTCGGCTCCATCCCATACTCCATGCACTGCGGCTCCTATTCATAAACTGCAGAGCACGTACTACATACACCGCTGAAAAGTCAACAATGTACAGAAAAGTGAATTTTAAGCGCACAGAGAAAGGTGGGGGATATCTCTATTAAAAATTAAAAATGCGTTAATAAAATACATTACAAAAAATATTGAAAGGGCATTAGGGACATTTTACCAAAACTATAATTAAAAGTTCAGTTACTCTTTAAATTGAGCTTATATAATTCAAAACTTATTCCATTATATCATAATATATAAGACATCTAGAGAATGATTATTCTTTTTAAATATTACATCCATAAGGCAAAGCAAAATAATTTTGCTGCAAAGTAGAGAACACGTCTTCAGTGCAGTCGTCCTTCATGTTTCTGTACATTTGGCGGATAAGACAATAATAGTAGGGTCATAGAGTCTGCTCTACTTGTCTGTTTGGGGCAGTTACAAGCAATGGTAAATCTATAAACACAAACAAGCCAAATTTACGCCATAGGGTATAGTAATAACCAAGAGCAAACACAAAGGAAAAATATCACATCAGTCTGACTCGTAGAGAGGGCTCAGCATTTCATTCCGTTACACTATGCCCAACAGGGTTTGTCTTGAAGCACCTTTTTAAATGGTGTCTAATTTTTCTCTGCTGCATAGGACAGTCCTTCAGAAATCTTCATGTCAAAGTTATTCAGGAAAATAACGTGTAGATTGCTTCCCCTCTGGAAATCAATGTTCACTTCTAATTCACATCAGAGATAAATGCCCGTAAGCGAGTTCAGTATCCTCAATGTGAAGGAATTCCTGCACCTGGGAATCGAGATGTCTGCTCAGATAACTAGAGCGCTCGCGTCAATGTATGCTTTATAGTGTACAAATAAAATGCTTTACCGGGTCTATGATATAGATAGATGGATAGATAGATATTAGATAGGAAATAGATAATTAGATATAGAGATAGATAGATAGATATTAGATAGGTATAGATAATTAGATAAGAGATAGATATGAGTTAGATATTAGATACAAATTAAGCCTGTATTAGACTGGCCTATTCTTGGCCAGTTCATCGTTAACGAGTGTGTGCAGGAATGATCATTAGTATTGATCCTGCAGCCTAATGCTACCGCCGAATACACGATGAGGCAAACACTGGTTCATCGGGTGATTGTGATTTTTAAGCACACGTCTAATTACGATCTGCTGGGAATGAGACAGGGGCATGGTCTAGCCTCAGCTTTTAGTGCTGGTTGCCCCTTGCCCCATCAGACAGTAGGATTGGTTTAATGGGGTTGATCCTGCCGACAGGTGCTCTTTAAATATCAGCTTCGATATTTTCTCAGTCCTTCCATATCTACCATATCTCCAGTAGCTCAAAAATGTCCTCCACAGGGTACATGGGCGTAAGTATAGCAGCCATACCACTTGCTATGGGGCCCAGAGGTTTGGTGGGGCCCAATCAGGTGTAAAGAACATTGTAACTTTTTGTTGGGAATAATGATATGGTGGCTTTTTGCTATAATGTTGGTTTCTTATATACAGTATGTTGCTATTATACATACTTCTAATTATTGCTATTTATGCTGCTGTTTTAATTTTCTTACACTAGGTGGTGGGGGACCGATCTTAATTTGCTACGGAACCCTATGAATTAAATACAGGTGTTGGACCCCTACCATTCTTTTAGATACACTTGTATACAGTTTTTGAAGGAACTCAGCTGGGAGGCTGTTTCAAGCATCGTAGAGAACTAACCACAGACCTCATATCCTTCTGTCTCTTCATGTAATCCCACACACTCAGATCAGGGCTCTGTGGAGTTTATATAATCAGTTCCAGGATTCCTTGTTCTTCTTTACACTGGGGATAGTTCTTAGGCCTCTTGCACACAAACGTTTTTTTTCCAGTTTCCATTCAGTTTTTTGGGTTCCGTATACGGTCTGTATATGGAACCATTTATTTCAATGGGTCCGCAAAAAAATCGGAATGTACTCCGCATGCATTCAGTTTCCGTTTCGTTCAAAGATAGAACATGTCCTATTATTGTCCGCATAACGGACAAGGATAGTACTGTTCTATCAGTGGCCAGATGTTCCGTTCCGTTCCGCAAAAAATGGAATGCACACGGACGTCATCCATATTTTTTGCGGATCTGTTTTTTGTGGACAGCAAAATACTGAAAAAGCCATACGGTCGTGTGCAATAGGCCTTAATGGCACTGGCTGCATGTTTGGGGTTGTTGTCCTGCTGCAGAATAAATGTAACTTTAATCTATTAACTCTTCTATTTTTGAAAGCATTCTTATTTTTCAGCATTTTTTCTAAAGCATTTGCACAGTTCTGTACCTTTACCTTCCGTTTATGGACATAACAGTTAAGTAAACATACATTTACAGTACATGATTCCTTAGCAAGTTCGGCATTCAAAGTTACAGACCCGAGCAGATCATTTTTTATGCGGCCACTTGGCACGCACAAAAGGAACAATCTTTTAGATAAAACTGAATCGCAATTAGCAAAAATTCAATGCTTGGGAATTCCAAATCTTTTTTTTAATCCTCAATACGTTTGGATGACTTTTTGCTTTTCTGTAATTATATACATGTTTTGCATGGTACTTAGGACTCAATCATATTGCAATTAATGCAATTAACTTCTGTAATCCATTAAAAGTCAGTAGGAGGTCTATTCTACTTAGACAGGGAGAAGAGGCTTACACTGCAGAAGGTGTTATTAACCTGCACCAAATATCACAAGGTACTTTCTTTTCTTGCCGTAGCTGGTGGTTAGGAAACCTGTCATTATAATTTATTATGAACAATGGGCTATTACTTTCTCTTATTTACAAGCCTTAACCAAGTACTCCATTTCTCAGACAAAAAGAAACCCCTTTGTAACATTGGATAATTTTCTGACTAAACTATTAACACCGCCTCTTAATAAAGGATCATAATACAAAGGTAAGCACTGCCGCCGCCATCCTCACATGTTTGGATTGAGAATTTAATAATAAGAAATGCTGTATATTATCTAATGGAAAGAAAAACATCTATCCAGTGTGGGTAAAAGGTACAAGTCCTGGTAATCTCTTCTGTTCTTCTTGAATCGGGTCTACAGTAATTAGACAACTAGGGCAATATTCTTGTCAATCAGTGTTACATACAACAAATGCTCATTGTGACTCTTTCACCATCTTGGATCTTTGTCTTATGGCTTTACCTCTTACTACAAGTATTCAGTGCTCAAATGATATGGCCCACATAGTCCTTCGAGTCACAATAAGCTAGGGTTAGGCCTCTTTCACACTACCATTTTTTGGTTCCGTTTTGCGGGCCGTTTTTTCCGTATACGGAACCATTCATTTCAATGGGTCCGCAAAAAAAACGGAATGTACTCCGTTTGCATTCCGTTTCCGTATTTCCGTTCTGTTGAAAGATAGAACATGTCCTATATTTGGCCGCAAATCACGTTACGTGGGTCCATTAAAGTCAATGGGTCCGCAAAAAAACGGAATGCATACGGAAATGTATCCGTATGTCTTCCGTATCCGTTCCGTTTTTTGCGGAACCATCTATTGAAAATGTTATGCCCAGCCCAATTTGTTCTATGTAATTACTGTATACTGTATATGCCATACGGAAAAACGGAACCAAAACAGAAACACAACGGAAACAAAAAAACGGAACAACGGATCCGTGAAAAACTGACAGCAAAACACTGAAATAGCCCTACGGTAGTGTGAAAGAGGCCTTAAGGTGTTATCTAGAGGTCTTGGATGTATTGGGAGATGATGGGAGAACTGTCTTCCTGGTTAACTGTATGGTTGGCTGCTCTGCCAATATCATATACAGTATTTAGTGAAGTGCTCATGGATGATGTGATCCCCCTTCCGAGGGGAATACAAATTGTATTGTACTGACCTGGGAGGCAAGAAGTGAGATACAGACAGGTGAAATATGATATATGTGCACCCTTTTTAGGCCTGTACCATGCATATGAGGAACCCTTGTAGATCATGCTTTCCACCTCGTTGACAGTGGGCCCCTTTTTTGAGTAATTAGCTTGGACTCCAGACAACAGTATGAGTTGTATTGCTTGATTACTGCATGTAAATGCAGCTTTACGAGCTCCATGTACAGATACAGCTTTAATCTCCACTTAATTGAGTTGTTGAGAAAGTGGATAATGATATAGAAGCCTTTGATTCTGTCCATAGAGGCTGCAAACTGTATGTGGAAGGGTATTTACAGTATGTGGAAGGGTATTTATTTTCTCCTGTTTTTTTGTAGGTTGGGATAGTTGCTTAACAACTGTCTCACGGTTAATTACTGTGGGTTAGCTGATCATCGATGCAGTATGGTTTGTGAAGGGGTTCCTGACTGGATAGCCTCTAGGTCTCTGCTGTGAGCTTGCCGTTCACAGTGTAACATCTGTGCGTCTGTATCCAGCAAGTCCTTGTATCTTGTTCCTTGTCTAGCGCTCCTTGACTGTGTAGGTTGGTTCTTGGGATCACGGGCGCATTGGTCATAGACTAAGTATTAGTAAAACACTAATTTGTTGAAAATAAAGTGCAAAATGTAAAAAAATAAACATTACATTTCGTCGCCGTGTCCTGATTACTTATTTATATTGCACAAAAATAAAAAGCTGCACATATTTGAACTAAAAACCCTTCAAGTTCAACAGGTTTCTTTTCCATTAAAGGGAACCTGTCATCAGCTTTATGCTTCCCATATTAACGGCAGCATAAAGTAGAGACAGGTGAGTTGATTTCATTGGTCTGTGTAGTTTAAAAGTAATTTGTTGGCGAGAACCAACTTCACAATCATTGCAGACTGGGCCTGGAAAAGAGTCCCGGCCTCCTGAGAAGAGTCCTGGTTATTCATGGATTCCTGCTCTCCCGCCCACCTGCTGATGATTGACAGTCTTCTACCTAGTTTTCTCCCTTTCTTTCTAGGAGAGAACTGCCAATCATCAGCACATGGGCGAGGAGATCAGGAGATTATGAATAACCAGGACTCTTCTCGAGTACATTTGACTCTTTTCAAGGCCTGGGCTGCAATGATTGTGATGCTGGTTCCACTTACTTTTAGCGCATGAGTGACACACCGCTGAAATCAGAATTTCTGTCACTATTTTATGCCGCCCTCAGTGACCTCAGTGAGGTCTGCATAAAGCTGATGACAGGTTCCCTTTAAATATACAACAAAATTGCAAACTTGCCAATCAATATGTAGTGCAAATACAAACATGACTGAACGAACATCAGTGTTTATGCTCGTTGCGTGCAGTGATTAAACTTCTTGCACATCAGACAAGGTTTTTTGCCAGGAACACAAGTTTGTCCACAGTCTCGGGCTGCAGTGCAGATCGGTGGCATGTCACTATGTTGCCACTGGTGCTGAATGTCCTTTCTGAGGGGGCGCTTGTGGCAGGAATGCAAAGGTATTTCTTGGCTAGGCTTTCCACCCTGGGAAAATTAGCCTGGTGCAGCCTCCACCACTAAAGTGGGTCAGCTTCTCCTTCTACATCCAGTGCCTGCAGGTAACTCTTAAGCTCAATTTCAATCGCTTCTCAGTCAGTGAGGGCAGTTAGGCTAGGCTGAGCGGATGCCTTTTTGAAAAAGCTGCCCAGACTTCGTTTACTCCTTTTGGGTTCTCTCTGGGCATCTCCATCAGCTCCATGTGCTTGTGTGTGATGGTGGTGACTCTGTGGCAGACACAACTTGCATCTCTAGCAGTGCCTGAATTTCTGCTGCTGCTGCTTTTGTTAAAGGGGTTGTCCAGGTTCAGAGCTGAACCTGGACATCCCTCCATTTTCACCCCGGCAGCCCCCTGACATGAGCATCGGAGCAGTTCATGCTCCGATGCTCTCCTTTGCCCTGCGCTAAATCGCGCAGGGCAAAGGCATTTTTCTGAGTTCCGGTGACGTACCGGGGCTCTCTATGGGGCTGACAGGAACCCCGGTGACGTCACCGGCACTGATGGGCGGGATTTGGCTCTGCCCTAGCCAGTAAAACGGCTAGGGCAGAGCTAAAGCCCGCCCTTCAGAGCCGGTGACGTCACCGAACACACTGCTGGGCGGAAGTTACCGCCCGGCAGTGTGTTATTGTAAACACAAGAGCCTGTGCCCTGCGCGATCTAGCGCAGGGCACGGGAGCGCATCGGAGCATGAGATGCTCCGATGCCAGGCTCAGGAGGGCTGCCGGGGTGAAAATAACGGTATGTCCGGGTTCAGCTCTGAACCCGGACAACCCCTTTAAGATGAAGTCTCTTCGGTCATCTGCTATATATGATGATCTGAAGCCTGGGTCGACCAAGGAGGCCATATCCAGGAGGTCATCAGTTTCAGCATCTGAGTACTTCTCATTTAAATACTTGAGGATGGCTCTCTTCATGTCCTTCGTCAGGTCTGTGTCAATGTCATCATCAGCTAGAAGAAGAACTGTGGTGTTTAGAAGGTGGAGCACAGGTTTGACATACGACGCACTGACATACTCTTCTCTAGACAGAGAGGGTCTTGCTCATAGATTCTAACACATCAATGTCCTGCCAAGTTGGTACCAGGTGCCTATTTTTCCGGTCAGCTTTCATACTCTTCTCCAGACAGAGCATCTGTGAACTCCAACAGGGGATTGAGGGTCTTGCTCATAGATTCTAACACATCAATGTCCTGCCAAGTTGGTACCAGGTGCCTGGTTTTCCGGTCAGCTTTCAGGACCTCTGCTATGGCCTTCTCTTGTTCAAGCACCCGCTGAATCATCTGCTGTCGAGACCCCCATCTTGTTGGTGTTTCAGTAATGAGGCGGTGAGCAGGCAGGTTTAGCTTAGCCTGGGCATTAGCCATTTGTCTCTTCCTTTTCCAAGTGTAAGAAAAGGCACTTACTATTTTCTTGCATTTGCCAATTGCATGTTCAACACGGGCATCTTTCACACTTTTCTCTAAGGACAAAATTGGAAGATATTATTAGCACAGTCAACAACCCCTGCATAACGTTGAACTAGTCTAGGACTAAAATAAATGTTTACCTACCGTTGGCGAGGTGGAGCCTGTGGCCGAAGCACTGCAGTCTTGTCCAGCCGTTCAATTCCACTGCTTTCACAATATTTGCGCCATTGTCGGTGGTTATGCGACTTGTAACTCTTCTTTAAGTCCCCATGACTCCAGCACTTCCTTTAATACCTGAGATATCAGTTCACCCGTATGATCCTCTGGAAAATAAGATTTCTGTAGGCATCTGCTGCACAACGTCAATGATGAAGTAGATTGTGAGACTAATGTAAGGCTCCATTGTGCGACTGGACCACAAGTCTGTAGTAGTTGCATAGTGTTTTATGCTCCGGAGTTCTTTCTTCACTTGCATTCGGACTTTGTCATACAGTTTGGGCACTTCTGTTTGGCTAAAGTATTTGCGGCTAGGTGCCTCGTAACATGGATCGAGTGTCTTAATCATATTCTGAAAGCTTTTCTCCATTGTAAGAAACGGCACCATGTCCTTACACAGGTACAGTGTAATGGCATTTGTAATTTCATTCCACCGCCAATTTTTTTTGTCATACGGAGTGCCTTTAGAAAATGCTTTTAAAATATCGGTCTGCTGGTGGGCAGGGGCAGGGCCAACTTTTTTCTTTCCACTTGACTGACTGGCCGTTTGTGTAGGGGGCGCAGTTTTTGGCTATCCTCGTATTCCAAAACGTGCTGCATTTTGAGGTGATAAAACAAATTATGTTGTATTCCATTTCTTCGCTATTATTCTCGCCCGGCATAGTTTGCAGATTATCTTGTTCTGCTCAACATCAGACTCCTTAAACCCAAAACAGGTCCATATGACCGACGCCGCACCGGTCTTCTTTACAAGCACCTCCTCCTCTTCCGCCCCACATGTAACTGGTGTAAGCTCCTCCATGCTTGCGAGTTGCACAGCTTGATGACATCTAGGGCTGCAGGAAACGATTATTTTAGCAATCGAGTATTAATCGAGTACTCTAAGACAAAACCTTTTTATACTATTACTAACGTATTGCTATTTTTTTTCAAAAAACTATATTTTTATTGTGGTTGATAAATAACCATGTGGCATTTGCCATAAATCTGCCTGCCATATGTCCCCCAGAAGAGCCAGTGCCATCAGCCCCCATGTGGCATTTGCCATCTGCCTGTCATATGTCCCCCAGAAGAGCCAGTGCCATCAGCCCCCATGTGGCATTTGCCATCTGCCTGCCATATGTTCCCCAGAAGAGCCAGTGCCATCAGCCCCCATGTGGCATTTGCCATCTGCCTGTGCCTTTCATATGTCCCCCAGAAGAGCCAGTGCCATCAGCCCCCATGTGGCTTTTGCCCCCCCAGAATCTCTATACTTACCTATCCTGCAGGCCAGGGTGCTCGGTGAGTCGGCAGTCCGCACTCCGCAGGTGTCGCGTCTTCTTTCCAGCATGCATTGCAGGACCTAACGTCACACACAGTGTCAGCCAGTGGGCTGACACTGTGTGCACGCCAGGCCCTGGTAACTACAGTACAGCGCGGTGCGGAGCCAGGAGCCGGAGCCACGGCGGTGAGAAGGTTCGGGTTCATCTATTCACTATCGCTCCTGGTCATATTGCGGTCCGGCGATATATGCGATATGGACAAAATCTGTATCGTTGCACAGATTCATATTGTCCATATCACATATATCGGCCACCCCTACTACTGCTGGCAGTATTTTGTGATAAACTGTGGTATTTGGCTCTGCTGAGGTGGTATAATGTCCCACAGTATGGTTGGCCCTGCCTTCCATCAATTTGGACACAACTACAAAACGGGACCACTTTAAGTTCCCAGTTAGCCCCTGCTTAGGATTATTCTTGTCAAGATCTTTTTTTCTAGCAAGATTGGTACTCCAAGTATTAGATCTATCTAGGTTATTTTTTTTTTTTATAATTTTCTAAAGCGGATATCCCATTTAAAGGGGCTGTCCCATGAAAAATATTCTATAGTTTTCAAACCAGCACCTAGATATAAATACCTTTGTAATTGCATGTAATTAAACATTTATCATAGCCACCGAGTTATCCTATAAAATGTATCTGTATATTGCAACCTGCTGGGTTTTTAAAAAAAAAAATCTTTGATCTACTCACTGAGAAGGCCGCACATGCTCAATTTCATCCTTTAACTGCCTCCTGAGCTGTGATAGGGAGAGCTGAGACACGCCCCCTTAGCTGCAGCAGAAAAGCCACTCCCCATTAGCTTTCAGCTTGATATAAATCTAGCAGAGCAATGAATGCTGGTTCTAGCTTTGTTAGAAAGAGGTTGTCATGTACTATATTATGTTTTTCATTTTTTACATTAGTCATGGGATAACCCTTTTAACCCTTTAGTGACCAGCCTCTTTTGGGCCTTACTGACCAAGCGTTTTTCTTCCTTTTTTCATTGTTGCGTTCCAAGAGCTACAACTTTTTTATTTTTCCGTCTAAATAGCTTTATGAGGGCTTGTTTTTTGCGGGACAAGTTGTAATTTTTAATGGCGCTATTTTGGGGTACACATAACTTTATGATTAACTTTTATTAATTCTTTCTGCAAGGGAGATGGGTAAAACAGCAATACTGCCCCTGTGTTTTGATGTTATAAATTTTATGGCGTTCATTTTTTGGTATAAATAACATTACTTTACTCTCTGGGTCACTACGATTACAGTGATACCAAATACATATATATTTTTTTTGCATTTTACTACTTTTTTGCAATAAAACCTCTTTTTTTAAAGAAAAAAATGTTTTTGCATTGCAGCTTCCCAAGACCCATAACTTTTTTATTTTTCTCTCTATGGAGTTGTGTGAGGGCTTCATTTTTGATCACTTGTTATTACGTATATTTGGTGGCAACTAAGAATAAAATAGCAATTCTGTCTTTTTTTTTATGGCGTTCACCATAGGGGATAATTTAAGTGATATTTATGTAGTCCGGATCGTTAAGGACGCGGCAATACCAAACATATTGGCCTTACTGACCAAGCGTTTTTCTTCCTTTTTTCATTGTTGCGTTCCAAGAGCTACAACTTTTTTATTTTTCCGTCTATATAGCTTTATGAGAGCTTGTTTTTTGCGGGACAAGTTGTAGTTTTTAGTGGCGCTATTTTGGGGTACACATAACTTTATGATTAACTTTTATTAATTCTTTCTGCAAGGGAGATGGGAAAAACAGCAATACTGCCCCTGCGTTTTGATGTTTTACATTTTATGGCGTTCATTTTTTGGTATAAATAACATTACTTTATTCTCTGGGTCACTACGATTACAGTGATACCAAATACATATATTTTTTTGCATTTCACAACTTTTTTGCAATAAAACCTCTTTTTTTAAAAGAAAAAAAATGTTTTTGCATTGCCGCTTCCAAACACCCATAACTTTTTTATTTTTCTCTCTATGGAGTTGTGTGAGGGCTTCACTTTTGATCACTTGTTATTACGTATATTTGGTGGCAACTAAGAATAAATTAGCAATTCTGTATTTTTTTTTATGGCGTTCACCATAGGGGATAATTTAAGTGATATTTATGTAGTCCGGATAGTTAAGGACGCGGCAATACCAAACATATGGGGGAGATTTTTATTTTTTTTCAATGAAAAAAATGCATATTTTTTTTATGGGATTTTTTTTATTGAATACATTATTATTTTTTTTTACCACTTAATAGTCCTGCAAGGGGATAACAGACAACAGTCTGATTGATTTTAAAATGCAATGCATTATCCTTATAGTGCATTGAATTTTAATATCAGTGCTATTCTGACACTGACCAGCAGGCTGCGCCAGAGAGGCGCAGTCTACTGAAAATTACTCAAGGCTGGTCTGGGGCCTACACGAGACCCCAGCCAGTCTTCACACATTCGCACCCCGTGATCGCATTTGTGGGGTACCGATGGGAGACAGAGGAAGTCGGCTCCCTCTGTCAGCACTTTACATGCGGCGGGCACCATTGCCCGCGGCATGTAAAGTGTTAAACAGCCCAGATTGGCACTCCTGCTGGTCTGGGCTGTTAGAGCAGACCCGCGGCTCTCAGTGGCGTCGCCAAGGGGGGGCCAGTGCCCCCCTTACATCAAGCTGTGCCCCCCCAACTGAGCAGCTCGGGGGGGGCGGCGGCCGCAGGGCACAGGGAGATGAGACCTTCCATTGCGCTCATCTCCATAGTCATCTGTATCGCCGTCCTCAGGGCAGCGATACAGATGACTGTGCTAGTGCGTAGGGGCAGGGGAGGGAGAGGCGTGTCCCTTCCCCTTCCTCTAATAGGCTGCAGGCACTAGGCTGGCAGTCTATCAGAGGCTGGCGCAGGCGGCGCGGTGACCTCATTCCGCCGCTTAAGCCGTACAGCGTGGGACACAGGCCGGAAGAGGCCTGCATCACATTGCTGATATGGAGGTTAGTATAAGTGTTTTTGTTTTTTTCATATATATGTACAATAGTTTTATAGGCACATTAAGGGGGCTGTTGTTACTGGCACATTGGGGGAGCTCTAAGCTCTTGTTACTGGGCTGGCACATGATCGGGGGGCTCTTACTGGCACATGGGGGGCCCTTGTTACTGGCACATGGGGGAGCTCTTGTTACTGGCACATGATGGGGGGCTCTTATTACTGGCACATGATGGGGGCTTATTACTAGCACATGATGGGGGGCTTATTACTAGCACATGATGGGGGGCTTATTACTGGCACATGATGGGGGGGCTTATTACTTGCACATGATGGGGGTGCTCTTGTTACTGGCACATTGGGGGGCTCTTATTACAGGCACACGATGGGGGGGGCTCTTATTACTGGCACATGATGGGGGGCTTATTACTAGCACAGGATGGAGGGCTTATTACTGGCACATGATGGGGGGGCTTATTACTGGCATATTGGGGGGAACTTGTTACTGGCACACGATGGGGGGCTCTTATTACTGCCACGTGATGGGGGGCTGGGCTATTATTGCTGGCACAATGAGGGGCTCTTATTACTGGCACATGATGGGGGATCTTGTTACTGGCAAATTGGGGGGCTCTTATTACTGACACATGATGGGGGCTTATTACTGGCACATGATGGGGGGCTCTTGTTACTGGCACATTGGGGGCTCTTATTACTGGCACACGATGGGGGGCTCTTATTACTGGCACATGATGGGGGCTTTTATTACTGGCACATGATGGGGGGCTCTTGTTCCTGGCACATTGGGGGGCTCTTATTACTGGCACATAATGGAAGGGCTCTTGTTACTGGCACATTGGGGGGCTCTTATTACTGGCACGTGATGGGGAGCTCTTGTTACTGGCACGTGATAGGGGGCTCTTGTTACTGGCACATTATTGGGGACACTTATTACTGGCACATCATTGGTGGGCACTATAGGGGCATCTACTGAGGCCACAAAGAAGGGGTATTTTATATGGGGGCTCTGTACAGTAGCATTTTATACTGGGGCACATTATGGTGGGTACTATGGGGAAGGAGTACTATGGGGTCATCTACGGGGGCACTAAGAAGGGTATATTATGCTTGCAAATTATGGGGAACACTGAGGGCATCTACTGGGGCACTATATATGGGGCATTTTATACTGGTACATTATGGGGGGCACTAGGAGGAAGGGGGGAGAGTGAAGCACTATGGGGGCATTTACTTCTCCAAATCCTTATTATGAAATCTTTCTCATTAGGATAAAACACATCAGCTCCACCAAGCCCCCCAGCCAAAGTGTTGTAGTGGTGTCCGAGATCCCCAAGGGCCAAGCCAAGTAATTGTAAGTTTTTATGTGAAATATGTATGTTATACACATATAGCATACACTGTGCCACACAATATACAGTATACCTCTACACTGTGTAGTCTGTTCTACAAGCACCATTGTTTTGTGGCGGCAGACAGAAAATAATCTGGATCCGCCACTGTCACCGCTCACAGGAGTGTACATTTCTTCTAAACTGTAATCCGTATCCTCTGACCTGCAGAAATCAGCGCTCGCTCGGTAACAACTAACAGGCAGTAACTGTAGGCTGTAGCCTGGCCCTGTTACCGAAGCTAGCTGAGTGGTGTAAGGTTAAGGTACTAGTAGAGATGAGTGGTCACTGAATCATGATTTAAAGGGGTTCTGCACTTTCATTTAACTGATGATCTATCCTCTGGATAGCTCATTAGCTTCTGATCGGCGGGGGTCCAACACGCGGGACCCCCGCCGATCAGCTGTTTGAGAAGGCAGCGGCGCTCCAGCAGCGCCGCAGCCTTCTCACTGTTTACCGCCGGCCCACTGACGTCGCGACTAGTATCAACTAGCATGGGCGGGGCTAAGCTCTGTTCACTTGAATGGAGCTTAGCCGCGCCCACGCTAGTTGATACTAGTCGTGACGTCAGTGGGTCGGCGGCCCGGCGGTAAACAGTGAAAAGGCCGCGGTGCTGCTGGAGCGCCGCTGCCTTTTCAAACAGCTGATCGGCGGGGGTCCCAGGTGTCGGACCCCCGCCGATCAGAAGCTCATGAGCTATCCAGAGGATAGATCATCAGTTAAATGAAAGTGCAGAACCCCTTTAAAGTTAAAGTTACTGCAGTATATGGATTGCAGTTTAGAAATGTCAAATGTACACTCCTGTGAGCGGCGGGGAGGGAGATCTGTGGATGACACTGTTATAGGGAGGGGAATCTGTGGATTACACTGTTATAGGGAGGGGAATCTGGATGACACTGTTATGGAGGGGATCTGTGGGTGACACTGTCATGGGGTGGATCTGTGGATGACACATATAGCATAAGATGCTATATACGGTATGTGGTGTCATCCACAGATCCCCCTCCCTATAACAGTGTCATCCATAGGCAACTAGGACATGTTGAAATCTGAGTGATTGTTTTTTTATTTTTAACCACCTCCCGACCGCTGTACGCGTATATGCGTCCGGGAGGTGGTTGCTTTATTCCTCCTGGACGCATATACGCGTCTTCTCGCGAGACGCGAGATTTCCTGTGAACGCGCGCGCACAGGCGCGCGCGCTCACAGGAACGGAAGGTAAGCGAGTGGATCTCCAGCCTGCCAGCGGCGATCGTTCGCTGGCAGGCTGGAGATCCGAATTTTTTAACCCCTAACAGGTATATTAGACGCTGTTTTCATAACAGCGTCTAATATACCTCCTACCTGGTCCTCTGGTGGTCCCTTTTGTTAGGATCGACCACCAGAGGACTCAGGTAGGTCAGTACAGTCCCACCAAACACTACACTACACTACACCCCCCCCCCGTCACTTATTAACCCCTTATAAACCCCTGATCACCCATGATCACCCCATATAAACTCCCTGATCACCCCCCTGTCATTGATCACCGCCCTGTCATTGATCACCCCCCTGTCAGGCTCCGTTCAGACGTCCGTATGATTTTTACGGATCCACGGATACATGGATCGGATCCGCAAAAAGCATACGGACGTCTGAATGGAGCCTTACAGGGGGGTGATCAATGACAGGCGGGTGATCACCCATATACACTCCCTGAACACCCCCTGTCATTGATCACCCCCCTGTCATTGATCACCCCCCTGTAAGGCTCCATTCCGACGTCCGCATGATTTTTACGGATCCGATCCATGTATCCATGGATCCGTAAAAATCATGCGGACGTCTGAATGGAGCCTTACAGGGGGGGTGATCAGTGACAGGGGGGTGATCACCCTGATTACCCTGATCACCCCCTGTCATTGATAACCCCCCTGTAAGGCTCCATTCAGACGTCCGCATGCGTTCTGTGGATCCGATCCATGTATCCATGGATCCGTAAAAAATCATGCGGATGTCTGAATGGAGCCTTACAGGGGGGGTGATCAGTGACAGGGGGGTGATCACCCTGATTACCCTGATCACCCCCTGTCATTGATAACCCCCCTGTAAGGCTCCATTCAGACGTCCGCATGCGTTCTGTGGATCCGATCCATGTATCCATGGATCCGTAAAAAATCATGCGGATGTCTGAATGGAGCCTTACAGGGGGGGTGATCAGTGACAGGGGGGTGATCACCCTGATTACCCTGATCACCCCTGTCATTGATAACCCCCCTGTAAGGCTCCATTCAGACGTCCGCATGCGTTCTGTGGATCCGATCCATGTATCCATGGATCCGTAAAAAATCATGCGGATGTCTGAATGGAGCCTTACAGGGGGGGTGATCAGTGACAGGGGGGTGATCACCCTGATTACCCTGATCACCCCCTGTCATTGATAACCCCCCTGTAAGGCTCCATTCAGACGTCCGCATGCGTTCTGTGGATCCGATCCATGTATCCATGGATCCGTAAAAAATCATGCGGATGTCTGAATGGAGCCTTACAGGGGGGGTGATCAGTGACAGGGGGGTGATCACCCTGATTACCCTGATCACCCCCTGTCATTGATAACCCCCCTGTAAGGCTCCATTCAGACGTCCGCATGCGTTCTGTGGATCCGATCCATGGATCCGTAAAAAATCATGCGGATGTCTGAATGGAGCCTTACAGGGGGGGTGATCAATGACAGGGGGGTGATCAGGGAGTCTATATGGGTGATCACCCCCCTGTCATTGATCACCCCCCTGTCATTGATCACCCCCCCCCCCCCCTGGTAAGGCTCCATTCAGACATTTTTTTTGGCACAAGTTAGCGGAAATTTTTTGTTTGTTTTTGTTTTTGTTTTTTCTTACAAAGTCTCATATTCCACTAACTTGTGTCAAAAAATAAAATCTCACATGAACGCACCATACCCCTCACGGAATCCAAATGCGTAAACATTTTTAGACATTTATATTCCAGACTTCTTCTCACGCTTTAGGGCCCCTAAAAAGCCAGGGCAGTATAAATACCCCACATGTGACCCCATTTCGGAAAGAAGACACCCCAAGGTATTCCGTGAGGGGCATATTGAGTCCATGAAAGATTGAAATTTTTGTCCTAAGTTAGCGGAAAGTGAGACTTTGTGAGAAAAAAACAAAAAAAAAATCAATATCCGCTAACTTATGCAAAAAAAAAAAAATTCTAGGAACTCGCCATGCCCCTCATTGAATACCTTGGGGTGTCTTCTTTCCAAAGTGGGGTCACATGTGGGGTATTTATACTGCCCTGGCTTTTTAGGGGCCCGAAAGTGTGAGAAGAAGTCTGGGATCCAAATGTCTAAAAATGCCCTCCTAAAAGGAATTTGGGCCCCTTTGCGCATCTAGGCTGCAAAAAAGTGTCACACATCTGGTATCGCCGTACTCAGGAGAAGTTGGGGAATGTGTTTTGGGGTGTCATTTTACATATACCCATGCTGGGTGAGAAAAATATCTTGGTCAAATGCCAACTTTGTATAAAAAAATGGGAAAAGTTGTCTTTTGCCAAGATATTTCTCTCACCCAGCATGGGTATATGTAAAATGACCCCCCAAAACACATTGCCCAACTTCTCCTGAGTACGGCGATACCACATGTGTGACACTTTTTTGCAGCCAAGGTGGGCAAAGGGGCACCTTTCGGATTTCGCAGGCCATTTTTTACACATTTTGATTGCAAGGTACTTCTTACACATTTGGGCCCCTAAATTGCCAGGGCAGTATAACTACGCCACAAGTGACCCCATTTTGGAAAGAAGACACCCCAAGGTATTCCGTGGGGGGCACGGCGAGTTCCTAGAATTTTTTATTTTTTGTCACAATTTAGCGGAAAATGATGATTTTTCTTTTTTTTTCTTTTTTCCTTACAAAGTCTCATATTCCACTAACTTGCGACAAAAAATAAAAAATTCTAGGAACTCGCCATGCCCCTCACGGAATACCTTGGGGTGTCTTCTTTCCAAAATGGGGTCACTTGTGGGGTAGTTATACTGCCCTGGCAATTTAGGGGCCCAAATGTGTGAGAAGAACTTTGCAATCAAAATGTGTAAAAAATGCCCTGCAAAATCCGAAAGGTGCACTTTGGAATATGTGCCCCTTTGCCCACCTTGGCAGCAAAAAAGTGTGACACATCTGGTATCGCCGTACTCAGGAGAAGTTGGGCAATGTGTTTTGGGGTGTCATTTTACATATACCCATGCTGGGTGAGAAAAATATCTTGGTCAAATGCCAACTTTGTATAAAAAAATGGGAAAAGTTGTCTTTTGCCAAGATATTTCTCTCACCCAGCATGGGTATATGTAAAATGACACCCCAAATCACATTCCCCAACTTCTCCTGAGTACGGCGATACCAGATGTGTGACACTTTTTTGATGCCAAGGTGGGCAAAGGGGCACATATTCCAAAGTGCACCTTTCGGATTTCACCGGTCATTTTTTACAGATTTTGATTGCAAAGTACTTCTCACACATATGGGCCCCTAAATTGCCAGGGCAGTATAACTACGCCACAAGTGACCCCATTTTGGAAAGAAGACACCCCAAGGTATTCCGTGAGGGGCATGGCGAGTTCCTAGAATTTTTTATTTTTTGTCGCAAGTTAGTGGAATATGAGACTTTGTAAGGAAAAAAGAGAAAAAAAAAAAAATCATCATTTTCCGCTAACTTGTGACAAAAAATAAAAAATTCTAGGAACTCGCCATGCCCCTCACGGAATACCTTGGGGTGTCTTCTTTCCAAAATGGGGTCACTTGTGGCGTAGTTATACTGCCCTGGCAATTTAGGGGCCCAAATGTGTGAGAAGTACCTTGCAATCAAAATGTGTAAAAAATGGCCTGCAAAATCCGAAAGGTGCACTTTGGAATATGTGCCCCTTTGCCCACCTTGGCAGCAAAAAAGTGTGACACATCTGGTATCGCCGTACTCAGGAGAAGTTGGGGAATGTGTTTTGGGGTGTCATTTTACATATAACCATGCTGGATGAGAGAAATATCTTGGCAAAAGACAACTTTTCCCATTTTTTTATACAAAGTTGGCATTTGACCAAGATATTTTTCTCACCCAGCATGGGTATATGTAAAATGACACCCCAAAACACATTCCCCAACTTCTCCTGAGTACGGCGATACCAGATGTGTCACACTTTTTTGCTGCCAAGGTGGGCAAAGGGGCACATATTCCAAAGTGCACCTTTTGGATTTCACCGGTCATTTTTTACACATTTTGATTGCAAAGTTCTTCTCACACATTTGGGCCCCTAAATTGCCAGGGCAGTATAACTACCCCACAAGTGACCCCATTTTGGAAAGAAGACACCCCAAGGTATTCTGTGAGGGGCATGGTGAGTTCCTAGAATTTTTTATTTTTTGTCGCAAGTTAGTGGAATATGAGACTTTGTAAGAAAAAAAATAAAATAAAAATCATCATCATTTTCCGCTAACTTGTGACAAAAAATAAAAAGTTCTATGAACTCACTATGCCCATCAGCGAATACCTTAGGGTGTCTACTTTCCGAAATGGGGTCATTTGTGGGGTTTTTCTACTGTTTGGGCATTGTAGAACCTCAGGAAACATGACAGGTGCTCAGAAAGTCAGAGCTGTTTCAAAAAGCGGAAATTCACATTTTTGTACCATAGTTTGTAAATGCTATAACTTTTACCCAAACCATTTTTTTTTTGCCCAAACATTTTTTTTTTATCAAAGACATGTAGAACAATAAATTTGGCGAAAAATTTATATATGGATGTCGTTTTTTTTGCAAAATTTTACAGCTGAAAGTGAAAAATGTCATTTTTTTGCAAAAAAATCGTTACATTTTGATTAATAACAAAAAAAGTAAAAATGCCAGCAGCAATGAAATACCACCAAATGAAAGCTCTATTAGTGAGAAGAAAAGGAGGTAAAATTCATTTGGTGGTAAGTTGCATGACCTAGCGATAAACGGTGAAAGTAGTGTAGTGCCGAAGTGTAAAAAGTGCTCTGGTCATGAAGGGGGTTTCACCTAGCGGGGCTGAAGTGGTTAAACCACAGACAGCAGGACTTTTCTTCCCTGTTGCGGTTTTAGGTATTGGGTAAAGTATCGCAGCATTTCTAAGCATACTTGTGTAAATGTATCATTGGTATAGATGCCCCCCCCCTACTTTTGTCCTGGCCCCCGGTGTGCCCCCCCAAAATTTGAAAGCTAGAGACGCCACTGCACGGGGGACCCTTAGTGACCTCCTTAAAAAGGCGTATGGGTGGTCACTAAGGGGTTAGGGAAAGAGACAAGAACTGCTAGCTTGGCCTTTTCCATAATTCCTATATCTTTCAATTAAAAGGGTCACGGGCACGAATGGCCACATGTAAATTTAATTCTATTGGGATGGCAGCTGCACAGAAACAATGAATCCGATTATAGGACCTCTGTTCTCACGATAAGTGAGGGACCCACCTGTCTTGTACCTATCATATGTAAAGATTAATTAACAATTTTTTTAAATTAAAAACAAAATCATAGTGATTTGGCTAGCAACAACTCACATGACAACTACAATACTATATCTGACCACGTTTTGGGAACTATTTATATAAACGCAAAATTTGGCACATAGGCTGAGAAGATGTTGAAGTTGTAGTCCTTTAAGTTTTGTAGCAGGGAGCCTACACCAGCTGTCTGTCTAAAGAGAAAGCCCAGATAGACCTTGTGAAGATAGCCTTTGGCATTTAAAGCTATCATGAAAGAATCATTTGCTTAAGATTTGTCAGCAAACATTACTTCTGATTAAGCTGCAAGAAAACTCAAGGTTAGCTTTGACCGTGTGACAGAGAATTGGATTCTGTCACACAGTCTCATAAGAGATCAGTTATTTCACGCAGTAATCACAAACAGCATTCCAAAAGCTTAGCCAGAAAAAACACGCACTTCCAGGATGGGAATTTCTCAATCGACCCAGTCTTGAGTCACACCAATAGACTAACAAGTGTTCTTTTCATGTGCTCACATTATAAGTTAAGGTCAAGCTTATTTCTTGTTGGAAAATTTTGCAAAAAAGTAGAAGCCGTGTCCAGCTAGGACATGTTTTCATCAGTTAAGAATGGGCCATCTTACATCAGAAGGACTCGCAGCTACTATCATGTTTATTTAGTGAATTATTCAAGCCTTCGGAGACCATAAATTGTTAGAATTCATTTGTTATTTCTCAGACATGGGATCTGCCAAAAGTCATTCTTCCCAGTAATCGGAAAAGAACGTTTGAAGGGGCCATGTAATTTATCAAGGTATTCTGGAACTACAACAAAGACAAAGTGCTTGGCCACGTGATAAGTATGTTAAAATATCCCAAAACAATGGTATCTACCAGGGAACGGTGAAAAAAATGTGTATGTATTTTCACAAGAATGGCTCACAGAACCAGTTCTAGGAATATGGAGACATTTTCAAAAAGTAATTATTATAGTCAATGGTATTAGCATTCAAATTCCCTTCGACAAAGGCATTTTTCTTAGGACAGACCCTTCTACGAAAGAAAAGGGAGGTAAGTGGTAGAAGTAGTGGCCCCGTTGCGGGCGAATTAGAGGTGTCAGCTGGATTCCACGTGATGAAGCTGCCCTGTTTGCAGTATTAGGCAATAAATCAGTGGTAGGGTTCATTTTTAAGCTGTCAAGTGAGGCCATACATTCATGGAGTTTACAATGTCAAGGCGAGGGTAGGGGATACAAAGGAGCATCTGAAAGGAAGGGAATGAGGGAACCTTACTGGGTATGAGATAAACCACCTTCACATGGAGGAAACCAGATTATTTCCATACAGTAGTTAGAACTTTGCATGGTTGGACAATGTGGAGAACCTTCTCATAGCAACCAGACAGGTTCATGAAAAAAAAAAAAAATGGTTCATTATCCTGTCAATTAGACCAAGTTCCTCTTCATCCACCTTCTTTATTACCTATCATCTGAGGCAATTCCAGTTATGGGATTATGAGGAAAGTATGGTTTAATCAGAATATTATCTGGATTTTAGTTCTGCTCCTGAGAGGTACTGTATACTTTTGAAGAAGATGCAAATGGATGGATATTATGATTACATTTTCATTGCTTGTGAAAAGAGTATGGTGGCTGTCTGTCGCCTGTGACTATGAGTGGGTGCTGCTAGGCCTAATGACTCACCCAGTCAAAAGAAGTTATAATATATATAGAAAGGCTGAGCACTCTCCCAATGGACCACACAAAGACTATTCAAAAATGATTATATTTATTACACCAATATATAATAAAAAATATAAAATGTAAAATATACAAAATGCACAATTAAAATATATTCTATTAAAAATAGTAAATAAAACTGTTCAGATTCAAAGTCTAATTAGGATGCGGTGGCATACAAAAGATTACTATATGCAACTTGGAAGAAAAAGTATGTCCTGATTAGAGGAGAAGGAGATCAATAACACCTCAGTACTTTTATCTTCAACAATATGCAGGAAAATTTATGAAAATAAATTTTTTGAAGATAAATTTTCGGATGGTTGTCCAGGCTTAAATTCGATATTTAATTGCGATTTTTTTTTTCCGATTATTTTCCGATTTTTTCAGTCAATATTCCCTGTATAGTGAAACACACACTGTTGTAAAGATGCTGTCTGACTATAGCACACAGTGGCATCCCACGTTGCTAATGGAGTCAGGTGCAGCAGTACCTGTTAGTAGCGGTTCAGCAGAAACAGTGTGAGCGAAGTGGCCCTCCGTGTAGAGATCCTCTGCGGGTCTTTTGTAAAAGACCCGCACATCAGCTGATGGACGTCCTAACTTCAACAATTTAATTCGACTTTATTTCCCTGATGAACTTTCTGACATACAGCGAAGTTTTCGACCCTTGAACGGATAGAGTTACAATCAAAGTCTTCTCATCAGAGGATCTCTACACGGAGGGCCACTTTGCTCACACTGTTTCTGCTGAACCGCTACTAACAGGTACTGCTGCACCTGACTCCATTAGCAACGTGGGATGCCACTGTGTGCTATAGTCAGACAGCATCTTTACAACAGTGTGTGTTTCACTATACAGGGAATATTGACTGAAAAAAATCGGAAAATAATCAGAAAAAAAATAAATTGCAATTAAATATTGAATTTAAGCCTGGACAATCATCCGAAAATTTATCTTCCAAAAACTTTTTTTTCATAAATTTTCCTGCATATTGTTGAAGATAAAAGTACTGAGGTGTTATTGATCTCCTTCTCCTCTAATCAGGACATACTTTTTCTTCCAAGTTGCATATAGTAATCTTTTGTATGCCACCGCAACCTAATTAGACTCTGAATCTGAACAGTTTTATTTACTATTTTTAATAGAATATATTTTAATTTTGCATTTTGTATATTTTACATTTTATATTTTCTTATATATTGGTGTAATAAATATAATCATTTTTGAATAGTCTTTGTGTGGTCCATTGGGAGAGTGCTTTCTATATATATTATATTTTCATTGCTTGGCCATGTCGATCAAAGTGGAGAGAATGCGGCAGTTGTAGAGAGTTGAGCCTCTAGGTGCAATGGTAAAGCCCCTGTTGCTCCTAGAGGCTCATTTGCATATATTAAAACATCATTTTTCTCAGCAATGCTGGCACATATGAACATGGGACCAACACAGTTGCCTTCAGCTGCCAAGTGCACATGTAACAGGTCAGACAGAGTCATAGGTACAAATCTGCTGACAGATGTCTTTTAATATAGTCAGCATATGCGCCATGAAAGCTCCCAATACAAAAGCTAAATATATCCATAGTGCCTCATATTCCCAACATATGCCAACAGAGTGTCCTTTTGGCCTTACACAGCCATTATATATCAGCCTACCTTTACTGTACCTTTATATACAGTAGAGACCAAAAGTTTGGACACACCTTCTCATTCAAAGAGTTTTCTTTCTTTTCATGACTATGAAAATTGTAGATTCACACTGAAGGCATCAAAACTATGAATTAACACATGTGGAATTATATACATAACAAAAAAGTGTGAAACAACAGAAAATATGTCATATTCTAGGTTCTTCAAAGTAGCCACCTTTTGCTTTAATTACTGCTTTGCACACTCTTGGCATTCTCTTGATGAGCTTCAAGAGGTAGTCACCTGAAATGGTCTTTCAACAGTCTTGAAGGAGTTCCCAGAGATGCTTAGCACTTGTTGGCCCTTTTGCCTTCACTCTGCGGTCCAGCTCACCCCAAACCACCTCGACTGGGTTCAGGTCCGGTGACTGTGGAGGCCAGGTCATCTGGCGCAGCACCCCATCACTCTCCTTCATTGTCAAATAGCCCTTACACAGCCTGGAGGTGTGTTTGGGGTCATTGTCCTGTTAAAAAATAAATGATGGCCCAACTAAACGCAAACCGGATGGAATAGCATGCCGCTGCAAGATGCTGTGGTAGCCATGCTGGTTCAGTATGCCTTTAATTTTGAATAAATCCCAACAGTGTCACCAGCAAAGCACCCCCACACCATCACACCTCCTCCTCCATGCTTCACGGTGGGAACCAGGCATGTAGAGTCCATCCGTTCACCTTTTTTGCATCGCACAAAGACACAGTGGTTGGAACCAAAAATCTCAAATTTGGACTCATCAGACCAAAGCACAGATTTCCACTGGTCTAATGTCCATTCCTTGTGTTATTTAGCCCAAACAAGTCTCTTCTGCTTGTTGCCTGTCCTTAGCAGTGGTTTCTGTCACGAAAGGTGTACAGGAAACTAGAAGACAGAAAATGAAGATCCGACTGACTGGATCCAAAACTAAGGAACAAAAGGGAGAGCCCTGCATCAGACCTGGCTCTCTCCCTAACTGCTCAGCCTATGCGAAAATCCCAATGGTAGATGATCGCATATCCTCGTACCTCGACTGTATAACACCTGAACACCCTATAATAGTGAGAGGACATGACCACCGGCTCCCTACACTTGATACGGAGGGAGCCAGGGTCACCTGGGATCCAGCAAACAGGAAAACACAAATGAACGAACAAAACTTATCTGTAGAAGACTCAGAAGTAGGATCAGCATGCACACACTCCAGGAAGGAATATAAACCGCAAAGTGATGCAGTATGGGGGGGGATTTAAAGGTATGCAATCAGTGCAACTACATGACAGCTGAGAGAGGCTAACCAGATGAGAAAATGAAAGCAAAACAAAAGGAACCTCAAGGAGGAGGTTCTGAAGGACGTCTGTCAGAGCTTCTCAGATGTCTGGTGGTGACAGTACCCCTCCTTCTACGAGTGGACTCCGGACACTCAGAGCCCACCTTCTCAGGATGGGACCTATGGAAAGCCCTGATGAGACGAGTGGCCTTAATGTCCGTCACTGGGACCCACATCCTCTCCTCAGACTTGGAAGATCCATAATGTTTTTCATAAGTCCTTATTAAAACCTTATGTCCAACTCATTGTACCCTCGTTTTTGCCTCCTCCTCCGATTGTGGTTGATGGTAATCTTGAATTTCAGGTCTCTAGGATCGTGGATTCTCGTGTTGTCCACGGTTCTCTCCAGTACCTCGTTCATTGGGAGGGTTATGGTCTACTGTCACCACCAGACATCTGAGAAGCTCTGACAGACAGTCCTTCAGAACCTCCTCCTTGAGGTTCCTTTTGTTTTGCTTTCATTTTCTCATCTCGTTAGCCTCTCTCAGCTGTCATGTAGTTGCACTGATTGCATCCCTTTAAATCCCTCCCCATACTGCATCACTTTGCGGTTTATAATGTCACGGAAGGTGTACAGGAAACTAGAAGACACAAAATGAAGATCCGACTGACTGGATCCAAAACTAAGGAACAAAAGGGAGAGCCCTGCATCAGACCTGGCTCTCTCCCTAACTGCTCAGCCTATGCAAAAATCCCAATAGTAGATGATCGCATATCCTCGTACCTCGACTGTATAACACCTGAACACCCTATAATATTGACGGGACACGACCACCGGCTCCCTACACTTGATACGGAGGGAGTCAGGGTCACCTGGGATCCAGCAAACAGGAAAACACAAATGAACGAACAAAACTTATCTGTAGAAGACTCAGAAGTAGGATCAGCATGCACACACTCCAGGAAGGAAGATAAACCGCAAAGTGATGCAGTATGGGGAGGGATTGAAAGGGATGCAATCAGTGTAACTACATGACAGCTGAGAGAGGCTAACAAGATGAGAAAATGAAAGCAAAACAAAAGGAACCTCAAGGAGGAGGCTCTGAAGGACGTCTGTCAGAGCTTCTCAGATGTCTGGTGGTGACAGTTTCCTAGCAGATATTCTACCATGAAGGCCTGATTCACACAGTCTCCTCTTAACAGTTGCTTCTAGAGATGTGTCTGCTGCTAGAACTCTGTGTGGCATTGACCTGGTCTCTAATCTGAGCTGCTGTTAACCTGCGATTTCTGAGGCTTGTGACTCAGATGAACTTATCCTCCGCAGCAGAGGTGACTCTTGGTCTTCCTTTCCTGGGGCGGTCCGCATGTGAGCCAGTTTCTTTGTAGCGCTTGATGGTTCTTGTGACTTCACTTGGGGACACTTTCAAAGTTTTCCCAATTTTTCGGACTGACTGACCTTCATTTCTTAAAGTAATGATGGCCACTCGTTTTTCTTTCTGTGTATCCACCTGACTTCTCCACAATGCAACTGATGGTCCCAACCCCATTTATAAGGCAAGAAATCCCACTTATTAAACCTGACAGGGCACACCTATGAAGTGAAAAACATTTCAGGTGACTACATCTTGAAGCTCATCAAAAGAATGCCAAGAGTGTGCAAAGCAGTAATCAAAGCAAAAGGTGGGTACTTTGAAGAACCTAGAATATGACATATTTTCAGTTGTTTCACACTTTTTTGTTATGTATATAATTCCACATGTGTTATTCATAGTTTTGATGCCTTCAGTGTGAATCTACAATTTTCATAGTCATGAAAATAAAGAAAACTCTTTGAATGAGGTGTGTCCAAACTTTTGGTCTGTACTTGTATACAGATCTATACACCAAAAAGAATGAATGTCCCCCCACTAAAGCTAAACAAGCACATCCCACATGTATCCCTTGAGAAAGCTGTATAGTGAAACGTACATCGGGATTAGAGGCACTTTGGTCTATATGCTTTTAAATATTAGGGGCTATATTCTGGCTTGTTAGTATGTGATGTAATTCGATGTGCTTGTTTAGCTGTCCTTTTGTTCTATTCTCTTTTTGGGACATGTATTATTTTTACTAAGTATTTCAACTTGCACTGTGCACTTTATACATATTTTGTATACATTTTGTGATCCTGAGATAGAGTGGGACGCTATCTTAAGATGAATGTAGCTTATTGAATATATATAACCATTTAATGCAGTACCAATGTATCCTCATTGCTTGCACATGTATTCCGCTGTTGTGACTGTTTTTATATGTTCATGATTTGCATAATTTAATAAAGATATCGATTTTTTGTATTTGATTGTTCTTTACTGGTGGGGGGACATTCATTCTTTTTGGTGTATAGATTAGTCTGGCCCCACTGGATCCCACTGACAGCATTAGTTTGTGGGCTCCATATTTTGGGGGGGACTTTATATATACAGAGATACATTCAGTGATAAAAAGTATAAGTAACATAGTAACATAGTATATAAGGCCGAAAAAAGACATTTGTCTATCCAGTTCAGCCGGTTATCCTGCAAGTTGATCCAGAGGAAGGCACAAAAAAAAACTGTGAGGTAGAAGCCAATTTTCCCCACTTAAGGGGGAAAAAATTCCTTCCCGACTCCAATCAGGCAATCAGAATAACTCCCTGGATCAGCGAACCCTCTCTAGTAGATATAGCCTGTAATATTATTACACTCCAGAAATACATCCAGGCCCCTCTTGAATTCCTTTATTGTACTCCCCATCACCACCTCCTCAGGCAGAGAGTTCCATAGTCTCACTGCTCTTACCGTAAAGAATCCTCTTCTATGTTTGTGTACAAACATTCTTTCCTCCAGACGCAGAGGATGTCCCCTCATCACAGTCACAGTACTGGGGAAAAATAGATGATGAGAGTGATCCCTGTACTGACGCCTGATATATTTATACATAGTAATTAGATCTCCACTCAGTCGTCTTTTTTCTAAAGTGAATAACCCTAATGTTGATAATCTTTCAGGGTACTGTAGTTAGCCCATTCCAGTTATTACTTTAGTTGTCCTCCTCTGTACCCTCTCCAGCTCTGCTATGTCTGCCTTGTTTACAGGAGCCCAGAACTGTACACAGTACTCCATGTGTGGTCTGACTAGTGATTTGTAAGTGCTATACATATTTTTGCAATGGGAGATGTAAGGTATGCCAATGTATGCTTACATATAGCAAGCCTTCTTTGGACAAAGCTTAAATATACTGGACCAAGCTGGGCCTATGTATAAGCAACAGATAGGGGAGGTGCCAAAATAACTGTGCCATACAGGGGAGTAGCTATAAGATGTGCAGATAAAGCATTGGCACCCTAGGCTCTGATAATTGAGGGGGGTTCAAAGACTCCTCTGACACAAAAGTACTGTATGATAAATGACAGGACAGGTGGGGTTCTTCATAGATTTTGCACCACGCCCAAGAGCGTCAAGTTAAGGAATAATGCAAATTGAGATATGGTGTTGAAAATGTCTGGACATGTTGAGATAAATGAGCAGTTAAGTGTGGACACATCTGTACATGCCACCACATGCAAAACTAATATACTGTGCAGTGCACACAGCTATACATTGCAGAAATAATACTGCTACACACCCACCCTCTGACGGTACCCATACTGATCAAGCTGTCTCTCCCAACTCCTCCATACACATGAACGCTTCACTCGATATATACTATATATATGTTTTCGTAGAGGAGAGAGGAAAAAAAACTGATACCAGACACCATCTACCAGAAGAACAAAATAATCCTGAGGGCCCAGGACATATGCAGCACATGTGTATGTTCACTTTCAAGTAATTTTTGTTATCATTGCACATTCAGGACTTATTATCAATAACAATTAATAGAATATCTGGTGGTTATTGGTTCCAAGGTCAGCTCAAAATGTTCTTCTGCTGGAACTTAATGGGCCCTGTTTTATAGAGGGCCCATTATTATGCCATTGCTTGGTCCCACTGCAGAATCCTCTAGTACTCTGGTAGGTTATCCGGCTCTGAAGGCCACTACTAAGAGCCTGGGCGTCTCGAAACATGGCTAAACAGGAGTAAGAGGGAGAAGGCTGCTCTATGTCCTGTCCTGTTCCACATATGTTCAAGTTTTGGCAATGAAGAAATAGGACCCTTCAGTGCCGGATCACCTTTGTTTTTATGTGACTATACAAGTTTGACTTTAACTTTTACAGGTGAGCTGGACTTTTGAAACTATTGATCTGGGTTTATACTCTGGTAGGCTAGTCTGACCCTGAACATCCTTCTTTAGTGACATCATCTGACTTTAGTCCAGTCCTATATATCTGGTGTAATTTCTACAGCTTATTTTCTCAGCCATGGTCAGATTGTGGATAGACTGTTTCACAGCCATGGTTAAAATGATGTGTGTAAACCATGTGGTTGGACAAAATAAATTGCCAAAGCAATCAATTCATGTAATGACTGCATTTATTTAATAAATCAAGAGGAACTACAGTGGGTATTTCTAAAAATAGAAAAAAAAGAAGCTATACAAGGCCTGAATTAATCTGCATTACACATACTGACCTGGACATGTGGGGATGATGTACGATAGATTTCTGTATTTAATGTTGGTCCTCAACACTTAACCCCTTCAGGACCCTGCCATTTTTCACCTTAAAGACCAGGCCATTTTTTGCAAATCTGACGTGTCACTTTATGTGGTGATAACTTTAAAATGCTTTTACTCATCCAAGACATTTTGAGATTGTTTTCTCATCACATATTGTACTTCAGGACAGTGGTAAATTTGAGTCAAACTATTTCATTTTTATTTATAAAAAATTACCAAATTTACCCAAAATTTGGACAAATTAGCAATTTTCTAAATTTCTATTTCTCAACTTTTAAAACAGATAGTGATACCCCCTAAAATTGTTATTACTTTACATTTCCCATATGTCTACTTCATGTTTGGCTCGTTTTGTAAATGACATTTCCTTTTTTGGGACATTAGAAGGCTTAGAAGTTTAGAAGCAAATCTTAAAATTTATAAGTCCCAATTTCTAAGGACCAGTTCAAGTCTGAAGTCACTTTGTGGGGCTTACATAATAGAAACCACCCATAAATAGAAAATACACCCCTCAAGGTATTCAAAACTGATTTTACAAACTTTGTTAACCCTTTAGGTGTTTCACAAGAAGTAAAGGAAAATGTAAATAAAATTTCAGAGTTTCACATTTTTGGCAGATTTTCCATTTTAATCAATTTTTTTAAGTAACAAAGCAAGGGTTAACAGACAAACAAAACTCAATATTTATTACCCTGATTCTGTAGTTTACAGAAACACCCCATATGTGGTCGTAAACTGCTGTACGGGCACACGGCAGAGCGCAGAAGAAAAGAAAGGACCACATGGTTTTTGGAAGGCAGATTTCACTGGGACAATGCACCCCTAGAGTAGAAACTCTAAAAAAGTGACCCCATTTTGGAAACTACGGGATAAGGTGGCAGTTTTGTTGGTACTATTTTAGGGTACATATGATTTTTGGTTGCTCTACATTACACTTTTTGCGAGGCAAGGTAACAAAAAAATTGTTGTTTTGCATTTTTTTTATTTTTATTTTTTTACAATGTTCATCTGACAGCTTAGGTCATGTGCTACTTTTATAGAGCAGGTTGTTCCGGATGCGACAATACCAAATATGACAACTTTTTTGGTTGTTTGTTTCAGTTTTGCATAATACAGCATTTTTGAAAAAAAAATTTTTTTTTGTGTCTCCATATTCTGAAAGCCATATTATTATTTTTTTTTGTCTTATGTAGGGGCTCATTTTCGGTATGAGGTGACTGTTTGATTAGTACTATTTTAGGGTGCATATAACTTTTTTATCGCTTGGTATTACACTTTTTGTGATGTAAGGTGACAAAAAATTTTTTGACACCGTTTTTATTTATTTATTTTTTACGCTGTTCACCTGAGGAGTTAGGTCATGTGATATTTTTATACAGTAGGTTCTTACGGACGCGGCGCTATTTAATATGTATACTTTTTTTATTTATTTAAGTTTTACACAAAAACAGCATTTTTGAAACAAAAAAAATATGTTTTAGTCTCTCCATATTCTGGGAGCCATCGTTTTTTTTATTTTTTACCCTATTGTGTAGGCGCTCATTTTTTGCAGCATGAGGTAACAGTTTGATTGGTACTATCTTGGGAGGGGGCATATGCCTTTTTAATCGCTTGGTGTTGCACTTTTTGTGATGTAAGGTGACAAAAAAAATGATTGTTTTAGCAGTTTTTATTGAATTCTTTCTACGGCGTTCAGGTGAGGGGGTGGATCATGTGATATTTTTGTAGAGCCGGTCGTTACGGATGTGGCAATACTCAAAATGTCTGGCTTTATGGTTTCTATTTTTATTTTTTTTTACAATTTTATGTGTTTTATTTTGGAAAATTGTATTTTTTTTTTTACTTGAAACTTAAATTTTTTATTATGAAAAACACTTTTTTTTTAACTTTTTTTTTGTCCCACTCCAGGACTTCAACTTCTGGAGTCTGATCCCCTCTGCAATGCATTACAATACAATCTGTATTGTAATGCATTGGCTGTCTGCTTTTATGCTGACAGCCTGCGTGTGAGACCCAGCCTAAAAGCTGGATCTCACAAGCTTCCATAGAAGGCAAGCTCCGATGCCTATGGAAGACATTGGGCTTGCCTTCTCTGTCATCGGGTCCCCTGCCACTGCAGCGCAGCATACAAGGGGTTAACACGCCGACATCTGTGTTTTCACCGATGCTGGCGTATGCAACTGCCGGGTCAGTGCCGCTGATCGGAAGGGCGCAGCTCCTGCACCCGCACAATTAGCCCGCCGTACATGTACGGCGCTGGTCCTTAAGTCATCTCCACCAGGTCCTTAAGGGGTTAAACTGGGAGAGATAGATAAATAAATAAAAAATTCTTATTGGCATTATCCAGGAGATGAGAGAAGAAGGCTAGCAGGAGAGACATCCTTTGAAGAATGAAAGCTGAAACCTAATTGGCTGCTATTGGACCCTGTGTTGATTTTCCCTTTAACTAGTTTTGATAAATTTCAACAATTTTTTCCATGTCCTAAGCTTGGAAAATTAGAAAAGAAAAGTGTCTTGCAGTAGAATATTACACTAGAATGGCATAGAGAAGATAAAACATCATGGAAATTTGGATACTCTTATCTACCTTCTCTTCAGCCTATTTATCTCTTATTAAAATAAAATTAGGCTTCTCTGATCAGGTATGAAAAACAACTAAATATAGCAATGTTTTATGGTGGGTGTGTGCTGAAAACAAAGACGTGTGGAGCCGAACTCCTGCTGGCCTGATGTCATTATGACCCTCATCATTATATTACTAGCACTGTCCTCTTGCACTACAGCTCAATACTAGCAGTGAAAGATTAAATAGCTTACCTACATGGATAGATATAGATAGTTAATAGATAGATCATAGAAAGACATACAGTGGGATGCGAAAGTTTGGGCAACCTTGTTAATCGTCATGATTTTCCTGTATAAATCGTTGGTTGTTACGATAAAAAATGTCAGTTAAATATATCATATAGGAGACACACACACTGATATTTGAGAAGTGAAATGAAGTTTATTGGATTTACAGAAAGTGTGCTATAATTGTTTAAGCAAAATTAGGGCAGGTGCATAAACTTGGGCACCACAAAAAAGAAATTAAATCAATATTTAGTAGATCCTCCTTTTGCAGAAATTACAGCCTCTAAACGCTTCCTGTAGGTTCCAATGAGAGTCTGGATTCTGGTTGAAGGTATTTTGGACCATTCCTCTTTACAAAACATCTTTAGTTCATTCAGGTTTGATGGCTTCCGAACATGGACAGCTCTCTTTAAGTCACACCACAGATTTTCAATATATTCAGGTCTGGGGACTGAGATGGCCATTCCAGAACGTTGTACTTGTTCCTCTGCATAAATGCCTTAGTGGATTTTGAGCAGTGTTTAGGGTCGTTGTCTTGTTGAAAGATCCAGCCCCAGGCGCAGCTTCAGCTTTGTCACTGATTCCTGAGCATTGGTCTCCAGAATCTGCTGATACTGAGTGGAATCCATGCGTCCCTCAACTTTGACAAGATTCCCAGTCCCTGCACTGGCCACAGAGCCCCACAGCATGATGGAACCACCACCATATTTTACTGTAGGTAGCAGGTGTTTTTCTTGGAATGCTGTGTTCTTTTTCCTCCATGCATAACGCCCCTTGTTATGGCCAAATAACTAAATTTTCGTTTCATCAGTCCACAGCACCTTATTCCAAAATGAAGCTGGCTTGTCCAAATGTGCTTTAGCCCCACCTCAAGCGGCACTTTTTGTGCTGTGGGCAGAGAAAAGGCTTCCTCTGCATCACTCCCGCATACAGCATCTCCTTGTGTAAAGTGCGCCGAATGGTTGAACGATGCACAGTGACTCCATCTGCAGCAAGATGATGTTGTAGGTCTTTGGTGCTGGTCTGTGGGTTAACTCTGACTGTTCTCACCATTCGTCGCTTCTGTCTATCAGAGATTTTTCTTGGTCTGCCACTTCGAGCCTTAACTTGAACTGAGCCTGTGGTCTTCCATTTCCTCAATATGTTCCTAACTGTGGAAACAGACAGCTAAAATCTCTGAGACAGCTTTCTGTATCCTTCCCCTAAACCATGATGGGGAACAATCTTTGTCTTCAGGTCATTTGAGAGTTGTTTTGAGACCCCCATGTTGCTACTCTTCAGAGAAAATTAAAAGAGGAGGGAAACTTACAATTAACCCCCTTAAATACTCTTTCTCATAATTGGATTCACCTGTGTATGTACAGTACAGACCAAAAGTTTGGACACACCTTCTCATTCAAAGAGTTTTTTTTATTGTCATGACTATGAAAATTGTAGATTCACACTGAAGGCATCAAAACTATGAATTAACACATGTGGAATTATATACATAACAAAAAAGTGTGAAACAACTGAAAATATGTCATATTCTAGGTTCTTCAAAGTAGCCACCATTTGCTTTGATTACTGCTTTGTACACTCTTGGCATTCTCTTGATGAGCTTCAAGAGGTAGTCACCTGAAATGGTCTTCCAACAGTCTTGAAGGAGTTCCCAGAGATGCTTAGCACTTGTTGGCCATTTTGCCTTCACTCTGTGGTCCAGCTCACCCGAAACCATCTCGATTGGGTTCAGGTCCGGTGACTGTGGAGGCCAGGTCATCTGGCGCAGCACCCCATCACTCTCCTTCATGGTCAAATAGCCCTTACACAGCCTGGAGGTGTGTTTGGGGTCATTGTCCTGTTGAAAAATAAATGATGGTCCAACTAAACGCAAACCGGATGGAATAGCATGCAGCTGCAAGATGCTGTGGTAGCAATGCTGGTTCAGTATGCCTTCAATTTTGAATAAATCCCCAACAGTGTCACCAGCAAAGCACCCCCACACCATTACACCTCCTCCTCCATGCTTCACGGTGGGAACCAGGCATGTAGAGTCCACCCGTTCACCTTTTCTGCGTCGCACAAAGAAACGGTGGTTGGAAGCAAAGATCTCAAATTTGGACTCATCAGACCAAAGCACAGATTTCCACTGCTCTAATGTCCATTCCTTGTGTTCTTTAGCCCAAACAAGTCTCTTCTGCTTGTTGCCTGTCCTTAGCAGTGGTTTCCTAGGAGATATTCTTCCATGAAGGCCCGATTCACACAGTCTCCTCTTAACAGTTGTTCTAGAGATGTGTCTGCTGCTAGAACTCTGTGTGGCATTGACCTGGTCTCTAATCTGAGCTGCTGTTAACCTGCGATTTTTGAGGCTGGTGACTCGGATGAACTTATCCTCCGCAGCAGAGATGACTCTTGGTCTTCCTTTCTTGGGGCGGTCCGCATGTGAGCCAGTTTCTTTGTAGCGCTTGATGGTTTTTTGTGACTTTCAAAGTTTTCCCAATTTTTCAGACTGACTGACCTTCATTTCTTAAAGTAATGATGGCCACTTGTTTTTCTTTACTTAGCTGCTTTTTTCTTGCCATAATACAAATTTTAACAGTCTACTCAGTAGGACCATCAGCTGTGTATCCACCTGACTTCTCCACAACGCAACTGATGGTCCCAACCCCATTTATAAAGGCAAGAAATCCCACTTATTAAACCTGACAGGGCACACCTGTGAAGTGAAAACCATTCCAGGTGACTACCTCTTGAAGCTCATCAAGAGAATGCCAAGAGTGTGCAAAGCAGTAATCAAAGCAAAAGGTGGCTACTTTGAAGAACCTAGAATATGACATATTTTCAGCTGTTTCACACTTTTTTTTGTTATGTATATAATTCCACATGTGGTAATTCATAGTTTTGATGCCTTCAGTGTGAATCTACAATTTTCATAGTCATGAAAATAAAGAAAACTCTTTGAATGAGAAGGTGTGTCCAAACTTTTGGTCTGTACTGTAGGTCAGGGGTCACTGAGCTTACCAAGCCAATTTGAGTTCCAATAATTAGTTCTAAAGGTTTTGGAATCAATAAAATGACAACAGTGCCCAAATTTATGCACCTGCCTAACTTTGTTTAAACAATTATAGCACACTTTCTGTAAATCCAATAAATCACTTCTCAAATATCACTGTGTGTGTCTCCTATATGATATATTTAACTGACATTTTTTATCGTAACAACCAACGATTTATACAGGAAAATCATGACAATTAACAAGGTTGCCCAAACTTTCGCATCCCACTGTATATGAGATAGATCAGGAATGCCCAACCTGCGGCCCTCCAGCTGTTGTAAAACTACAACTCCCACCATGCCCTGCAGTAAGATAACTGTAGCCTGTCTGGGTATGCTGGGAGTTGTAGTTCTGCAACAGGTGGAGGGCCTCAGGTTGAGCATCCCTGAGATAGATGATAGATAGAAAGATGGATAGATAAATAGATATGGGATAGATGCTAGAAGGAAAGATTGATTGATCGATAGATAAGATAAATTGAAAAGAAAGAAAGAAAGAAAGAAAGAAAGAAAGAAAAAGACAGGTAACAATAGGATAGACAACAGAAAGACAGATAGATATTAAATGGATAGATATATAGATAGATAGATAGATAGATAGATAATGACTCGTCACTGATGCAGCCAGTGACTGGATTGGACAGTAATTTTCTGTGTCTTGAGAAGGACCAGGAAGTAGACACAACCAAGAGCTGAGGAGGATCAGTGACATGAGCATCGACTCTTTTGGAGTTTTTCATGTGATCCAAGATCCTTATGTAATAAACAAGATGATCTTGGTAGAGTCTACACAAAGTTGGGGTGATGCAGGGAGTAGTTAGGGGAAGGCTGGAGTGGCAGGTGCCCTGGGTGCGCTATACCAGGGGCAGATGCCACAAGCCAGTGTGCTTTGGCCAAAAGAAAAAGGCTAGGGCAGCAAAATGTACCTCTGCCCTAAGCGAAGGAAAGCCTTATCACATCTTGTTACATTTTACTATAGAAAGATAATAATAATAATAATAATAATAATAATTCTAAACTATATTATATTAATATAAATATCTGGGCATTAATGCCTTAGGAACCAAATAATGTGAGGATAGGCGCTAAAACAAAATAACAATTACTTTATTATATATTAATGCCTTAGGTATAAAACGAGTTAAAAAAGACAGTGATTGCAAAGTTTTGTCCCCAAACCCCTTCCCAGTAAACATTCTTTTCCAGGCAATGACTGAGCCAACCATTTTTTGTCATTGAATGCAGAGAATAGTTTGCTCTGTGATAAGCAGAAAGAGCAGGCAAATTTAGACAGATCGTCCAAAACACAAAATGGCATCTGCCATCTGGTGCTGCATATAAAAACAATGGGTAGTCCAACTCTATTCAGGACTTTGGCATCTAAAATTAACTTTTTTTTTTTTTTTTTTAGTATCTTAAAAGAAACCTGTCGTTCCAGCGCCGAAGGCAACATTTACAAGTTCGCATGGCAAAAAGAGGTACTTAGTGTAAAACATACATGGCTCAAAAAAACAACAAAAAAAAACAACAAAATTTGTATTCCACTGTTGTGTCAATTACTCGCTAAGAATGGACCCATCTCTCCGGAGAGATCTGCGGAGTTGGCAAGTGAATGAAGACATGTGTGACTTTCTTGCATCTGTGTTTAATTGCAAAGTGATTCCTCGTTTAATTGCAAGATTTTCAGTTGTAATTAAAAACTTTGTTTAATAATTATCATTAACAATGTCATTAACTTTAATTAACATTACAATGACAATCTCTCCATAAAAACCAAATAAACAATTTTGGGTAGAGAAGGTTTTACATGTTTCCCATAGTTTTTGTTTTTTTTTAACCCTGGCAATGAATGACCATTTTAATTTTTTTATGGGGTGTTTATATGTCTTCTCTTAATGTAGAATAAGCTGTCAGTTACTTTCAAAGGCAGACGCCCACTGACAGGCAATGTGAATATGGAGAATGCTGGTGCACTGATATGGAACTCGCTGCAATCTGCTACTGTGGTTGTTAAAAAGAACAGTAGGAGGGATGAATTCTCCCCAATCTAACAGCAGATCGCTACTTAGAATTTTCTGTTTAATTGCAAATCTTTTACGCTGGGTTCACAGGAAAACCACATAAATGTTTGCTGTATCGATGAATGGCGGTGCAGTTATTGGCATATTTTTCCATATTTCATTTTAACATTTTTGCCAGGTTTTGGTCACGCGACACACTACCTCAATAGGTGAACCAAGCCCCAAAATTTCCAATGGCACATGTACATAGCAAAGCCACATGCATGGACTATGAAAGGGGATACAGAGCCCCTAGAATGCTATATTGTCGACCCGATGCCACCATATGTTTGTGTATTCAATCCTAGAAAGGATGCATGAAAGACAGAATACCTGCGACGTAAAGCATGCCAAGGAACAGTCCTGGTGTCTGGTCCAGTGTGGCAGGCTATAGCCACCATATTACAGATCTGTACTATGCAGAACTGCTAAATATGGTGGTGTGCACAACGGCTTAAGGCTATTTTAATGGGATTGTCCAAAATTTTGATGTTGATGGCCTATCCTCAGGATGGGTCATGAATATTTGATCGCTGGTGGTCTAACTCCTGGCACCCCAGTCGATCAGTTATTTGAAGAGGACGCTGTGGCCTCTTCCTAGACCAGTGACATAATGTTAATTGATCATATGGCCTAGTTACAACTCTGATTTAAGTGAATGCAATACCAAGTACAGCTGATCAGTGGGGGTGACGGGAAAACCCTTTTAAGTAAAACTCTCATTTTATAGATTGATATCCCTGATAACTCTGGATTTGAGTCCAGTGGGTGGTCCTACTCAGTGATTAAGAGCTGTATCTGTTTGTATACTTCTATTAGGAAGGCTGTCCATCACTTGGTAGGACCACCCACTGGACTCCTAAACCCAGAGTTATCAAGGGTTAGTTTAAATCTCTAATTTGAGCAACTTGATTTAATTCATATTAATCTGCTCAGCTCCTGCCTTCAGATGAGAGAATATGTTCAATGGGATAGGTTTCTCTTAAGTTAAGGGGTATGTAGAATATTTACTGTAAATGTGATAGGTAGACAGGGGGCAGGGCAGACTGAGAAAGAAAAAAAGAAAAGTAGCCCCAAGTTGTAGGTGATTCCACATTGATAGAAGGTGGGGCAAGACAAGTCATGAGACAGGGCCCTGCACCTACTGGACATTTATGGCATATCCTGTGATATAAATTTAGAGATGGGATTACCCCTTTAAGAATAGGTTCACATCTATGTTACAGTATTCCAGTAGTCTGTTCCAGTAGATTAGCAGACTTCTGGAAATACCATATTTAGCATAGCCGGTCACCGCCTGCTGGATCCCCATTCACTATAATGGGATACGTCGGGTTTTCAACATGAATGCCGGCTTTCTGCTTGAAAAAATACCTTTGCAGGCTGTATTTTTGTTCCGGCACAAAGCCCACATTCTTGATGGAAATCCGACGGATCCCATTATAGTGAATGGGGATCCTGCAGGACAAGGATGTGGACGTAGCCAAAAACATCAGAGATCAAGATAATATAATTGTATACACACATATACTATACACACAGAATATACAAAAGGTATATCATTTAAAAAAAAAAGGAAAGATCTGGGTCAAGTCCAAATATTTTAACTCAACAAATGCGAAATTTCTGATGTTCGTACATAATAAGAAGATTATAAAAACACAATAATTAGCATTAATGTAACATCACTAACCATTTGGTGCCTAATATGTACAATTAAATGCCGCAGCAACCGTTGTTCACAATGTAATTTGCAAGGCTGCTTGGACTAAGGCTGAAGTAATTACAAAAGTCCTTCATTATAAATGTGACAACTTGTAAAGAATAATCCGCATGCTTGTGTGTTGCTGAGCTCTTGTTTGTGAACGCTTGGTTCACAAACTGTATTTAGGAAGGAAACTGAGAGACTGTATTTAATGTGATGGGATACTAGACGGACACTCACTAGTTGTCTAATAGGTCATGTTTGAATGTGGCTGAAGAGATCTGCTATGGAAAAATTGTGCAGGGGAAGGCTAATAACTAATCTAATAATGGTTTTAAAGAAGTTATGAGAGTGGGAAAAAGATCTGCTTTTGTCCCCAAAACAGCACCTCTGTTAGGGAGTACTAAGGTCACAGTCCAGAATTCCAGATCACAGCCAGTGAACCCCAAATCTGCCTTTCAAATCCATTCCAGGTGGTAGGAAGCTAAGGCTACCTCTAGGTTCTCCGCCACAAGGCCGGATGGATTTTACTGCTAGGGACCTAGTTTACGCCTGTGGAGTTCACAACAGAAAACTGGTGTGAGCACACTAGTGACAGACCTTTTAGAATGACCAGGGAGGTAAAAAAGGCAATCAGCAAGTAGGGTCAAAAACCAGGAGAAACTGACATGGTTAGTGCAGTACGTGAGAGGTTAATCCAGAGGCAAGCCAAAGTCAATTTACCACAAGAGTCTAGAGTCAAACAAGCCAATAGTCAGTACACCGGGAAAGTTAATAGAAAGTTTCACATTACTGTATAGAGCCCTGATATAAATGAAATCACAAGTAAGTCACGGAGGTCTTAAAAACCTGCCTAGTTCTGGGATTGCCCTGGCTTGCAGTCACACTAAGAGTTCGACAGTTGGCATGGAAACCCTCCCACTATAGCCCTGCCTAGTGGGAGAACTCCGGACGACTTCACTCGTCCCTAAATTATTTAAAACCAATAGTTTTTAGCTCCCCCCCCACAATTCTCCCATAGTCAATCTCTTCGACCACATTCGAACATGACTTATTAGACAACTAGTGCTACTAATGAGTGTTCGTCTAGTATCCCGTCACATCAAATACAGTCTCTCAGTTTACATTCCTAAAAACTGTTTGTGCACATCGACTTCTGAACATGACGGTGTTGTTGGTACAACACTTTTAAAGGGAACCTGTCACAACAAAATGCAGTGCAATCTGCAGGTGGCATGTTATAGAGCAGGAGGGGCTGAGCAGATTGATGTATAGTTTTGAGGGAAAGATTCAGTATAACTTGTAATTTATTCATTTGAACCTCTGCTCCTTTTATGCATCAGAGTCCAATGGGTGGTCCTACTCAGTGATAGACTGCATGACTAAGGGAAGCCTGTCAATCACTGAGTAGAACCGCACACATGACTCTGATGCATAAAAAAGCAGAGGTTTGAATTAATAAAATAAAAAGTTTTAATGATTTTTTTCCCACAAAACTATTTATCAATTTGCTCAGCTCCTCCTACCCTATAACATTATTTCTGTAGGTAACCGGATCCATTACATTTTTCCAAGGACACCCATATAGACAGAATATACAGATAATTCAACATCCCAACAATATGCAATTGGTAAACATTTATATGGAGTCAGTCCAGCTGCTGTAACAGATTCCAATCTTTTGGAATGGCTTTCCATAAATATGGATAAGGGAGAATAGAGATGAGGATAAATTTGTATGACAGTCTACCAAGTATAACTGATACAACTGTAAAGGAAAGATAAGCAGATTAAATACTGCATTCATTTTAATATATATTTTTTGCATTTATTGATATGTATTTATAAACTTTAATTTTAAAGCATATTCACAGTTTTTATGTTGCATGTGCTTAAAGGGGTTGTCTCATCTCAAATAATGGGGGCATATCTGATAGGTGCGGGTCCCAACACTATATCGAGAACAGAGCCCCAAAAGTGGCAGAGGTCACAATGCGCATGCGCAGGCGCCCTCCATTCATTTTCTATGGGGCCGCTAAAAATAGCTGAGCTCTGGCTCGGCTATTTCCGTCGGGCCCATAGAAGTTAATGGGAGCAGTGGCCGGTCATGCACAGTGTGCTCCCATTCACTTCTATGGGGAGAGCAAAAAGGGTGGATGATTTTCTGGAAGCAAGTTCTACTTCCTGTCCTGGCTCTTACTTCCTCTTTGTTTGGAATTTAAGCACAGCAGACCGTTTCTATTTGCTCTCAGTCAGATCATCCCTGTGGCCACTAATAGCCCAATAGCCACTCTGTAGTGAAATAGAGCATCACCCGTTACATTGATCAATACAATGCTCTTCTGTAGGCATCTTTATCTAGTCTCTCAAGAGAACAATAGAGCTGTCATACTGTTATCCCAATTCTACACCTACATGAGGATTACCTTTCAGATAACATATTTTCATAGCAGCAAATTGACAATGGATTACCTATCTACAGTATATAGGAGGCCATATGCTTTGTGTTGACAGATACAGAAGGACAATATTTTATCCCCCAAAAAATATTATATGAATATTGAGTTTAAAAAATATCCCTTTCTGATGGTAGTGTCCCTTTGAAGGGTTTTTTCAAGATTTTTTAACTGATCTGTGGGGGTCTGAGACCCAGGACCCCAACAAATGAGCTGTTTGAGAAGGCACCGGGCTTTGCAGTAGCGTCACAGCATTTTCGTAACTTTGCCCAGGCCATGTGATAACACATTCACCGGTCACATGGCCTAGGCGCAGCTCAGCCCTATTGAAGTGAAAGGGGCTGTGCTGAGATGCACGGCCACTATACAATGTATGGCCCTGTGTTTGATGAACTCAGAGAAGACTACGGCACTACTTGCAGTACCAATGCCTTATCAAACAGCTGATCGGTGGGTTTCCGGGTGTCGAACACCCACCAATCAGTTACTAAAATCTCGGAAAACCCCTTTAAAGAATTACTACTATGAGATAAATACACTTTAACAGCAGCTATAAGTTGCTCACAAAAGGGTAAATGTCTTATTAGGGCACCCACCTGGGACTTTACCTCTATGAGCCAGTGGCTCTAGTTCTGCTGGCCCCGGCCCATCCGTGTTTTAGAGGAATCGCAATTCATTTCAATACCCAAAATGTACTATAATGCTACAGTGACCGCTGATGGGTAAGTGTTTGGTTGGTTGGAACTTCTCATAGTAATAACAGGTGATTGTCTGGGGTTTCTGAAGCTGGATCTACAGCAAGTCAATCATCTGATGGTAGGACTTTATCATATCACAATAAAGACTCTAAGCTACAGTACTGGGTACCAAGAGCTCAATACTATACACTCACCACTACACAGGAGATGAGATTAGGTGGCTGTATACCACCTAAATTCATGCTTGACATCCAGCTGAAAAGGACACCGAGAGAGGCATTAGCTTCTTCAGATTAGTGCTATTATTTCTCGGCTTTCTTTTGCTGGCAATGCCTGAAATTTGCTAAAACGTCGGAGCTATTATCCAGTCACAATTGCTAACATGCCTCCATTGAACCACTAAATATTACAATGGGAAAACCACTTTCTATTCGGAAACAAAGGCAAAATAGATCTGACTTTCTAAACTACATAAGTGCTACATTTAGTTTCCAGCAAGGTCTTTTACATTCCCCTCATTTTCTACTTTTTGTGGTAGGGCAGAGCGAAAGGACAATTTAAGATTGGCCATCAGAGATCAAGCTCTGAATTAAAATGACAAACTAAGACTTCGGGGTTTGGTTGGTTGATGCTCTTACAGACGTTACTGTAGGCCAATCCTTGGAGTGTCACTTACATTAGCTCTGAGGTAATCTCCTACCCCACACATCCACCAAAGGATAAGATGACATGATCAGTTAATCAACAGTGACAGGAGATGGGAGGGGGGTCTTGAATGATTTTTTTTTGGAGGGAAGTTCAAGATTAAAACGCCGACATTCTTCCCTTTAACACTGCAGATCATAAGTGTTGAAAGTATAAAAACTGTCAAAAAATGTATGTTCTGCGCCCTTGTCTCCTGGGGGGGTTGGGAGTTTGCATATGAATCTCCAAGGGGTTTTAAAGTTATTACAGTACCAGTCTATTAAAGCAGTTATAAAACACAATGCTATGTCTTCAATACAAGTGAGAGAACAGTAACAACCTTACTAATGGAACATTATATTATATCCCACCGTCCTCTGTTATTATATATTACTATCTTTACTGGACTGTCAGGCCGTGTCAAATTCCCCACAGATGGGGTAACATGTGATGCTGCAGCCAATGACTGGCAGCACATCAATACTGAGTCATGTTCCGCAGGGGGACACTTCACAGCTGAGGCCAGTCATTAGCTGCAATGGTGCACATGACCCCACCCAGGCGGAAGAGAATGACAGGGGTCATTTCTTCACAGGTACTGTTGGGGGGGGTGAAAAAAATCCTGGATAAACCCTTTGAAGAAAACCTGACCTCGGCTTCCACCTGACTACTCTTTGCGGACTCCTCTGGTACTTCTCTACTCTCCTGGTATTTGACCCCTGCTTCTCCTGACCATTCTTTACTTAACTCTTTGTACTGCGTAGCTCTCTTGGTTCTGACCCGGTCCGTTCACGTTCCGTATTTTGTCTTGTCTGTCTTCCCTGCACATATCCTAAGTAAGGGACTGTCGTCCAGTTGTCCCCTGTCATCAGGACTCGTGAGGCAAGTAGGCAGGGCCAGGGGTGAGGGTGGAGCGCAGTGGTCACTATCCTTCCCCCTGTGTGTGTGTGGACGTGACCGTTACAGTCACATTGAAAATACAATTTGAAGGCAGTATGCTATTGAGCAGGAAGAGCTGAGCAGACTAATATATAGTTTTGCAGTAAAACTTGCATTTTAATCATTTAAATCCCTGGTCATTCCTGGCTTAGGAGTCCAGTGGGCATTTTAACGTTGTGATTGACAGCTGTCTCTCCAGGTATACCAATACACGGAAGACTGTCAATCACAGTCACAAAGAGCAGAAATTTCAATCAGTAACTTACAAGTTAGCCTTATTTTTTTTGTCCCACCAAACTATATATGCTCAGCGTCTCCTGCTTTATAAGATGATGCTGGTAAATGCCGCGGCTCAACAGCAGAGGACAGTGAGCCGCAGCATTAACCGGCGCATGGGAAGAGCAGTGCGAATGCCTGGGCCAGGCGGTGAAGTGAGCAGGCAAGAACTGAAGAGGACGACGAAAGATCATTACAGGGTGGGCCAGAAGATACAATGGGGAGGGGTTAGGCGTGCAGATCACTGAGGGGCCTGGGCACTTGCAGCCAGAACACCGCCTCTGGGCACTTTAGCCTTACTAAATGGGCCAAGAACAACAATGGTACTGTTATAATCATGGTTGTGTAAGAACGCTATATAGCAGTCAAAAACATAAAAACTTGGTAACAGACTCCCTTTAAAAGGGTTTTCTGGGAGTAGAATATTGATGACCCATCCTCAGGATTGGTCATCAATCTCTGATCGGTGGGGGTCTGACTTGGGGTCGGGGTCGGCACCCCAACAATCAGCTGTTTGAAGAGACTACGGTGCTCTGGTGAGCTCTGAGAGACATCATGTTCATTTGTCACATGATCTATTTGCAGCTCAATCCCATTCAAGTGAACAGGTCTGGGCTGCAATGCCAAGCACAGCCGCTATACATTGTGAAGAGCCTGTGGCCTCATACAGATGACTGGCGGGGTTGCCTAGCGTTGTCCACCCGATCAGATAGATGATCTATCCTGAGGATGGGCACTTCATCCATATTTGCTTAAAGGAGACATAAATAGAGGGATATATATATATATATATGGGATGGATAACATATGGGGAAGATGCTACCGCGGTCTTGCCCATGTGATGTCCCCCTTATATGTGTCAACCGGTGGTGCCTGACGGCGCTTAGATTTAGACACTGTGGACCAGAAAAGTAACAAAAAAAACAATCAGAAGCCAGTTAACACATTATATTAGTAAATATAATGTGTTAAATGGCTTCCCTGCTCCTCTGCTGGTCCTTTTGGTCGGTTGGTCTCAGCAGAGGAGCAGGAATCACAGTGAGTAGCACCAAACACCACACACTTAGCCCCAGATCACCCCCCTGCACCCCAATTAACCCTTTGATCACCCCTTGATCACCCCTCTCAATCACCTAGTGCAGTGGTCAGCAACCTGCGGCTCTTTAGCCCCCTGATATTGTCTCTTCCAGGTGCGGGCTCACATGTACAGTGCGATAGCATTTTCGTTGCCCGTAGCAAAAATAGGTAGGAGGGTGAAGACCAGGAAGCGGTGAAGGCTCTGTACTCACCGCTTCCTGGTCCTCGGTTGAAGGCTGTGCAGGGCTGCGCACAGTGTGAGGCGCTCTGTGACGTCACTCTGTGCACGCCAGTTCACAGCAAAGCCGACAGCAGGAGGAACACAGAGCGCGGGTGGTGAGGAGCAGCGGCATCCAGGAGCCGGAGAGGTAAGTGCTTTTTTATTTTATGAAACTTGGGGCTGATCTGTGGCAATGAGGTGATGAGAATCATAATGGGGGATATGAGAGGCATCATGGATGATGAGAGGCATCATGGATGATAATGGTGATGATGAGAGGCATCATGGTTGATAATGGGGATGATGAGAGGCATGGGGCTCTTATCTGAGGTCTGATTGAGGGGGTCATTTACTTTGGGGTCTGAGCTGACATCTGATCTCAGGGAGGTCTTATTAACATTGAGGTTCTGCTTAAGTGCTTGAGGCATAAGGTCACTGACTTTTTGAATGTTCGTATTGCGCTTCAAACAATACCTTCATGGGAATAGGGGTTCTAAGTTAGTCTCCAACCTTATTAAGAACCAAAGAAATAAATCCTTTATTCAAGCCATCAAATCAGCCTCAGGCCCCCGACTTATTAATACTCCAGCGATAGCTCAGGAGTTTTGCTCCTTTTATTCAAATCTGTATAACCTCCCAATACCCCTCACCAGCCAGCAAATCGAGACACGCACGTCGGAGTTCCTTAGCTCTATTAACATCCCAAGAATTTCTGAGGTCGATATACATCAGCTGCTTCAACCGTTTACAACGGAAGAGGTAGAAAAGGTTCTAATGTCTATCCCTTCAGGCAGGAGTCCTGGACCTGACGGTTTTCCAAGCTCATATTACAAAAAGTATAAAGATATTTTAGTCCCACATTTTGTCACGGCATGCAATCTCCTCCTTACAGGTGGCTCTCTGACCCCACAAGCCTAGGAAGCGCACATAACGATTATCCATAAAGAAGGGAAGGATAAGGAAGCATGTGGAAGTTACAGGCCGATTTCACTGCTGAACACCGATTTGAAGTGGTGGGCTAAACTGCTTAACAGCAGGATGTCAGGGTTTCTCTCTGGGCTTGTGGGTGAAGAACAGGTAGGTTTCGTTGCAGGTAGAGAGGGTAGGCATAATATCAGTAGAGTCATACATGCGATCACCCACGCCATCAAATCTAAGTCCCCTCTTGTACTCCTGGGCACAGATGCGGAGAAGGCGTTCGATAGGGTTAGCTGGGCCTATATGGAGAAAGTACTACAAGCCTTTGGCTTCCCTGAAGGCCTCATCAGAGCTATCTATACTCTATACTCTGCACCATCTGCGAGAGTACTAGTCAACGGCACCCTATCGAACACCTTCCAAATTAGAAACGGTACTCGTCAAGGATGCCCATTATCCCCCACCTTGTTTGTGCTCACCCTAGAGACGCTTCTTCTTAAGTTCCGCCAATCCCCCACGATCAAAGGAGTGAAACTAGGCAGATTTACTGCTCCTGATGATTTACTGCTCCTGTTGTCAAATCCTGAAGAGGCTTTGCTGGAGGTTATGCAGATTTTCAAAACTTTTGGGGTTATCTAAAATTTTAAGATAAATTTCGATAAGTCGGAGGCCCTTGGCGTTTCCCTCCCAGCTGTCCTGCGTACTAAGGTCAAAGCCCTCACACCATTCAAGTGGCCTACACAAGCAATAAAATATTTGGGGGTGACGATCCCAATGGACCCCAAGTTGTTGTTTAGTCTTAATTTCCCTCCGCTACTCTCCAAAGTCACCTCTATTCTCTCTAAGAGCAGCTCTCCTTTCCTAACCTGGCTAGGCAGGAAAAATGTCCTCACCACCTACATCCTGCCGCTGATAATGTACACCTTGAGAGCCCTACCCATATCGGTACCTGTTAGTTTCATTAATAAACTACAATCCATCATGAGCAGTTATTTGTGGGATAAGAAGCGCACTAGAATGTCCTTTCGCCTTCTTTCCCGAAGAAAGAAACATGGGGGTATCTCCCTCCCTGACCTATCAACCTATATACAGGCTATTAGTTTGGAAAGGTGGCTTAAACTGGCCAGACAAGAGACATTCTGTATGCATGTAGATTTAGAATTGGCCCTGTTGGGTAAGGAATTGTTCCATAGGTTATGGACACCTGAGAGGACAGGAGAAGGGACCAAAGTAGATAGCGTACTCACAAGAGGAATGCTGCATATTTGCCATAAGTCTTTGGTCTTAACAACTGCTCAGGACAAGATTTCTCCCTTAGCTCCTATCTCAGTTATCCCCACACTACTGTTCCCACAAATTAAATCTCCATCAGACATTTGGCTATCAATGTCACATCACAGATTAGGAGATTTGAAAGGGTTACAGATCACTTCCGACTTCTATACTGCCCTCTCGGGTGTACCTGCCCTTGGTAAAGATTTCATTCAAAGAAATGACTTTGAGAATGCTTGTAGGCAGTTTATGATTTCCAAATTTACCCCTCTCCCTGATCCATCATGGTTGGAGAATTATGTTCTGCTGCCAAATTTACCTTATAAATGCACCACCCTCATTTATAGGCAGATTCTAAGTGAGAGCTATTCTAGCGTACCGCCCTGCGTTGCTGAGTGGGGAAAAGAACTCCACCTTGAATTTAGTGACACTGACAAAGTGCATAAAAATTCAAGAAAACTCTGTTAAGACAGCGTTGCGTTGGTACAGAACCCCCCGAGTTCCTTTTTTTCAAATTTCAAAAGAGATTTCAAACATTGAGGTTCTGATTAGTGGTCTGACCTGAGGTGTAATGAAAAATATTTTTTTCCATATTGTCCTCCTCTAAAACCTATGTGCGTCTTATAGGGTAAAACGTTGTGGAGTGAAAGAAGATGTAGTGTCGAGGCTTGAGAAAGGTATGTTCAGATTGGTTAGGAATACCCTTATTAAGTAAATAACAATGTACCTTCCTATATATTTGAAGTTTAAAAAACTTTGGCTCTCAAAAAATAAAAATCGCTGTTTTGTCGATATTTGGCTCATTTTACTAATAAGGTTGCCCACCACTGACCTAGTGAAAGGAAAAAAGTGATCAGTGTAAACTGTCACTTTTTTTTTCACTGGTATTGATTGACTGTTAGGTTTTAGGGATAGTTTAGGCCCCTTGGTTAGGTAGTTTAGCGATCGGTTAGCGCCCAGCCCACCGCACCGCAGTCACTGATTCGCTGATTCGCGTATCGCTAATCAGCATTTGTACTTTTATAGTATCTGTAAGTGATCAAAACTGATCACAGTCAGATCTAAAATAGTATTAGTGTCACCTTAGCTCGCCCTCCACCCAAAACGCAGTGTTTGCCCGATCAGGCCTGATCGGTCGCCCACACGTGCGTTCGCCCACGCCCGCCCCGCCGCAGTAACAAAAATTTTTATTTTTTTTATCACTGCACAATCACTTTACAAGCGCTGCGGCGATAAAAAAAAATCTGTTTTGATATTTTTTATCAACCGCAGCGGCCTCCGGTACTTCGCTAGCCTCCCATTTGTAAGACAGGCTTGCTTTTTTTCTTGGGTAGTCTCAGGGAATACCCCTAAATTTTGTAGCCCAAATGTCAAACAAGGGGTATTCTTCTGAAAAGGCCTACAGGCTTCTGACCCAGTCGGATGAAAAATAATCTCATTACCTGTATGCTCAATATAAGGAGAATAGCAAAAACTCCTAATGCTGGCCATACATGTAATGATTGCGGAGACCCTCAAATGCCAGGGCAGTACAAACACCCCACAAATGACCCCATTTTGGAAAGAAGACACCCCAAGGTATTCGCTGAGGGGCATATTGAGTCCATGAAAGATTTAAATTTTTGTCCCAAGTTAGCGGAAAGTGAGACTTTGTGAGAAAAAAATAAAAAAAATCAATTTCCGCTAACTTATGCCAAAAAAATTAAAATTCTATGAACTCGCCAGGCCCCTCATTGAATACCTTGGGGTGTCTTCTTTCCAAAATGGGGTCACATGTGGGGTATTTATACTGCCCTGGCTTTTTAGGGGCCCTAAAGCGTGAGAAGAAGTCTGGGATCCAAATGTCTAAAAATGCCCTCCTAAAAGGAATCTAGGGGCGCATCTAGGCTGCAAAAAAGTGTCACACATGTGGTATCGCCGTACTCAGGAGAAGTTGGGGAATGTGTTTTGGGGTGTCATTTTACATATACCCATGCTGGGTGAGATAAATATCTTGGTCAAATGCCACCTTTGTATAAAAAAATGGGAAAAGTTGTCTTTTGCTGAGATATTTATCTCACCCAGCATGGGTATATGTAAAATGACACCCCAAAACACATTCCCCAACTTCTCCTGAGTACGGCGATACCACATGTGTGACACTTTTTTGCCGCCTAGGTGGGCAAATGGGCTCACATTCCAAAAAGCACCTTTCGGATTTCACAGGGCATTTTTTACAGATTTTGATTTCAAACTACTTCTCACGCATATGGGCCCCTAAAATGCCAGGGCAGTATAACTACACCACAAGTGACCCCATTTTGGAAAGAAGACACCGCAAGGTATTCCGTGAGGGGCATGGCGAGTTCCTAGAATTTTTTATTTTTTGTCACAAGTTAGCGGAAAATGATGATTTATTTATTTTTATTTTTCTTACAAAGTCTCATATTCCACTAACTTGCGACAAAAAAAAAATTCGAGGAACTCGCCATGCCCCTCACGGAATACCTTGGGGTGTCTTCTTTTGGAAAGAAGACACCCCAAGGTATTTCATGATGGGCATAGTGAGTTCATGGAAGTTTTTATTTTTTGTCACAAGTTAGTGGAATATGAGACTTTGTAAGGAAAAAAAAATATAAAAATCCTTTTCCTCTAACTTGTGACAAAAAATAAAAAGTTCTATGAACTCACTATGCCCATCAGCGAATACCTTAGGGTGTCTACTTTACGAAATGGGGTCATTTGTGGGGTTTTTCAGACAGGGCATTGTAGAACCTCAGGAAACATGACAGGTGCTCAGAAAGTCAGAGCTGCTTCAAAAAGCAGAAATTCACATTTTTTTTCCATAGTTTGTAAATGCTATAACTTTTACCCAAACCATTTTTTATTTACCCAAACATTTTTTTTTTATCAAAGACATGTAGAACAATAAATTTAGCCAAAAATTTATATATGGATGTCGTTTTTTTTTTAAAACATTTTACAACTGAAAGTGAAAAATGTCATTTTTTTGCAAACATTTTGTTACATTTCAATTAATAACAAAAAAAGTAAAAATGTCAGCAGCAATGAAATACCACCAAATGAAAGCTCTATTAGTGAGAAGAAAAGGAGGTAAAATTCATTTGGGTGGTAAGTTGTGTGACCGAGCAATAAACGGTGAAAGTAGTGTAGTGCAGAAGTGTAAAAAGTGGCCTGGTCAACATTGTAATGCTCTTCTTTCACAATACTTGGAAACTGATGACTTGAGTTATCTGCTTGTAACAGAACTTTAGTGGACTCTTGGCGTCCATCGAAGAAGATACATTCATTCTTGCCTATCCGGCATCGAGCATGAAATTCTTCATCAAGTGACTTCATGACTTTTTCTTTGGCCCTTTTTACTTTATTGTGATCAACCACAAGTCTCCTGTCTCCTTCAGTAATTAATCCAGCATCCAAAAATGCAGCTGTTGTAATGGCAGCTGTAGCACGTAGACCGACACCATACCTAATACTTTGCAATGCAATATTTTGCAATTGTAATCTATTATACTGACTTGCACTTGAAGCAAAAGGTACATCAGAATCATCACATGGTATCTGCAAAGGTTCTTCAGAATCTTCATCTTTAACATCAGTTGGCTCTTAATCTTCTTCGTAAAAAATAACTTAATTTGGTTGTAATGACTGTAATGTTAACTCTTCCTTCCTTTTCTGCTTATATTCAGAAATTCTTCTTACTTCATCTTCTTGCCTCTTCTGCTTTTTAATTTGTGTTATGTGCTTAGGTAGATCTGGTAATCCAATTTGATGCTGTCCAACAGATCCAACCTTCTCTCTTTGGCCATTAATAAACACTAGTTTTTTTACAGAGATCTTCATGTCCTTAGAACAAGAGCAGGGGATGTGCACTTCATGTTTACAGTCGGCACCACCTGAAAATGGACCCTCAAATTCTGAACATAGCTAAATCTCACACTTGCAATTGAGGATGTCAAAGAGCTTGTCTAACGTTGATATGAAAGCCTCTTTCACTTCCAGTTTGCCTCTGCCAAGTGATATGTTTTTGGCCTTTTACCAGTTTTCTTCTATCTTCTTCAGGACTGTGACTCTCGAATTTAAAATTGGCACCACAAAACAACTGTTTGCTAGCTCCCACTTTTCAAGCACTTTTGGATAAATATCCTTTGCAAAAGTGACTACTGGGTAGTTCCTGACATTCTCTCTACTCTGCTCTCTTAGCAGAAGGCCATATCTTAAAACATCACGCAGAGTTGGGAGTTCAGAAGACAGCATTTCTCGACCAGTTCCAATGAAGTTACTTATGTTGGTGGAAGTTGCCAGTCTTGTCTTCCTTTTACTAGCCATGGAATTTTCAGATTGTGCAAGTGGAAAAAACTATTCGTTCCTGGAAAAAGAAAGACAAGAAAATGTTCCTATTTGTTTGATACTATGATTAAAATTGATAAGGTATGACATTAGTAAAAATAATTAAAAAGACACTCTGCTGCAAATGAGTATTGCTGGTTTAACCCCTTAAGGACACATGACGTACCGGTACGTCATGTGTTGTTCCGATCACTGCCGCCCGGCCGGCCGGCTGGCTGGCTGTGATCGGAACAAGGTGCCTGCTCAAATCATTGAGAAGGCACCTCGGCTAAATGCGCGGGGGGGTCCCGTGACCCCCCACGTCCGCGATCGCAACAAACCGCAGGTCAATTCAAACCTGCGGTTTGTTGCGATTTCTGCAGTTTCTGATCCTTAAGTGTGGCGAAAATATATATTTATCACCCCCCCTGCACCTCTGAATGATTTTAGCCTGGTGGGAGGTGCAGGAGGGGGGGTTGCGGGCAGTGCGGGAGGCTGGGCGGTGCGGCAGGCGGGATCGCGATACCCTGCCTGCCTCCCATTGAATAATCGTTGGTGTACAGTGGGTATACCAGGGTGCCAGCACATTGCTGAGACCCTGGTATAAACGGCTGACATTGGTGATGTGATGTACGTACGGACCGCTGTATGGAAAAGGTTAACAGCTCAGGGAGCTCCCTCCCTCTCCGATCGGGGGGCTGCTGTGCCTTTGCAGCCCCCGATGGGAGAGGGAGAGAGCTCCCAGACAGCCCCCCGCCAGCCCCGTCCTCACCCTTCCCCATCTGCGAAGTTGTGGCAGACGGGGAAGGTTCCCATGGCAACAGGACGCCTTCTCAGGCGTCCTGCTGTCCATGGTGCTGAACAGATCTGTGCTGAAGGCATAGATCTGTTCAGTATAAGTAAAATACAGTGCAGTACCCTATATAGAGTACTGTACTGTATTATACAGACATCAGACCCACTGGATCTTCAAGAACCAAGTGGGTCTGGGTAAAAAAAAAAGTAAAAAAAAGTGAAAAAAATTTAAAAATCAAAAAACACATTTATCACTGCTTAAAAATGAAAAAAATTAAATTCCTTACACATGTTTGGTATCGCCGCGTCCGTAACGACCTGATCTATAAAACGGTCATGTTACTTTACCCGAACGGTGAACGCCATAAAAATAAAAAATTAAAAACTACGATGAAATTGAAATTTTGCCCACCCTACTTCCCAAAAAAAGGTAATAAAAGTGATCAAAAAAGTCGCATGTATGCCAAAATTGTAACAATCAAACCGTCATCTCATCCCGCAAAAAATGAGACCATACTTAACATAATCGCCCAAAAACTGAAAAAACTATGGCTTTAGACTATGGAAACACTAAAACATCATTTTTTTTGTTTCAAAAATAAAATCATTTTGTAAAACTTACATAAATTAAGTATACATATTAGGTATTGCCGCGTCTGTATCGACCGGCTCTCTAAAAATATCACATGACCTAACCCCCCAGGTGACCACCGTAAAAAAATAAAAATAAAAACGGTGTAAAAAAAGCAATTTTTTGTCATCTTACGTCACAAAAAGTGTAATAGCAAGCGATCAAAAAGTCATATGCACCCCAAAATAGTGCCAATCAAACCATCATCTCATCCCGCAAAAAATGAGACCCTACTTAAGATAATCGCCCAAAAACTGAAAAAACAATGGCTCTTAGATTATGGAGACACAAACTTTTTTTTGGTTTTAAAAATGAAATCATTGGGTAAAACTTACATAAATTAAAAAAATTGTATATATATTAGGTATCGCCACGTCCGTGACAACCTGCTCTATAAAATTACCACATGATCTAACCTGTCAGATGAATGTTGTAAATAAAATAAAAAAAACGGTGCCAAAAAAGCTATTTTTTTGTTACCTTGCCGCACAAAAAGTGTAATATAGAGCAACCAAAAATCATATGTACCCTAAACTAGTACCAACAAAACTGCCACCCTATCCCGTAGTTTCTAAAATGGGGCCACTTTTCTGGAGTTTCTACTCTAGGGGTGCATCAGGGGGGCTTCAAATGGGACATGGTTTCAAAAAAAACAGTCCAGCAAAATCTGCCTTCCAAAAACCGTATGGCATTCCTTTCCTTCTGCGCCCTGCCATGTGCCTGTACAGCATTTTACGATCACATATGGGGTGTTTCTGTAAACTACAGAATCAGGGCCATAAATAATGAGTTTTGTTTGGCTGTTAACCCTTGCTTTGTAACTGGAAAAAAAATATTAAAATTGAAAATCTGCCAAACAAGTGAAATTTTGAAATTGTATCTCTATTTTCCATTAAATCTTGTGCAACACCTAAAGGGTTAACGACGTTTGTAAAATCAGTTTTGAATACCTTGAGGGGTGTAGTTTCTTAGATGGGGTCACTTTTATGGAGTTTCTACTCTAGGGGTGCATCAGGGGGCTTCAAATGGGACATGGTGTCAAAAAACCCAGTCCAGCAAAATCTGCCTTCCAAAAACCAAACGGCGCACATTTCACTCTATGCCCCGCTGTGTGGCCGTACAGTAGTTTACGGCCACATATTGGGTGTTTCTGTAAACGGCAGAGTCAGGGCAATAAAGATACAGTCTTGTTTGGCTGTTAACCCTTGCTTTGTTAGTGGAAAAAATGGGTTAAAATGGAAAATTAGGCAAAAAAATGAAATTCTCAAATTTTATCCCCATTTGCCAATAACTCTTGTGCAACACCTAAAGGGTTAACGAAGTTTGTCAAATCAGTTTTGAATACCTTGAGGGGTGTAGTTTATAGAATGGTCATTTTTGGGTGGTTTCTATTATGTAAGCCTCGCAAAGTGACTTCAGAGCTGTAGTGGTCCCTAAAAATAGTTTTTTTGTAAATTTCGGAAGAATTTCTAAGCCTTGTAACATCCCCGAAAAATTTATTTTTCATTCCCAAAATAATTCAAACATGAAGTAGACATATGGGGAATGTAAAGTCATCACAATTTTTGGGGGTATTACTATGTATTACAGAAGTAGAGAAACTGAAACTTTGAAATTTGCAAATTTTGGGTAAATTAGGTATTTCTTTATGCAAAAAAAATAAAAAATTTTGACTTCATTTTACTAGTGTCATGAAGTACAATATGTGACAAAAAAACAATCTCAGAATGGCCTGGATAAGTCAAAGCGTTTTAAAGTTATCACCACTTAAAGTGACACTGGTCAGATTTGCAAAAAATGGCCTGGTCCTTAAGGTGAAATAAGGCTGTGTCCTTAAGGGGTTAAAAACTTTTACGAATGTCAAACTTTTTTTTTAACATATTTTATAGTATAATATAAGTATATTCTTAACCTTAGAGCAGAAGTACAGACAGAAATAATGAGAAGGCACTTTTTGAAAGAAGACAGTTTGCTGCGAATTTTACATAAAATGTTAAAATATCACAAAATTTAAGTAGCTATTTACCAAGCAAAACAATGTAATTGTCATTTCTTGTAAATATTATTGTGAATTGCTAACCAAAACACAACTTTTTGACCACCCTCATTTTTTTTTAAAACAAAGTAAAAAAATTTAACCCCCCCCCCCCCAATATCTTTCATTTTAATACTTGCCAGAAAAGTCCCATTAACATGGGCTCATACAAAGGGCAATGATCAATAACAATCATTTCAGGTGTCGCATGAAAGATGTGATCAATTGACAAACAAGCTTTTGCTCAATTGTCGGGTGATGGCACCTAAACATAGGGCAGCAGCTATCATGCGGTCATATGAGCATGTATCACTGGTAACTGACCCAATCCTCATGTAAAATGACCATAAATATTCTACTGTATATACCAGCAGACTTGGAGCAAAACTGCATATAGACAACCACAAGGTTGTGTGAAGAGCTGAATCATATCTTGTATGTTTTGTATTGTGTTGTAGATTCTTTTCACTTCCAAAAATGTCCAATGAGATATAAATGGATTTTGCTTTTGACTTCGGTATATTTTGGACTTAGAATGGTTTTCAATTAGCTTAATATAATCAATAGTACCGTAATACTGGGGAGCAAGTGACTTTAGAATTGTAAATGTACTTCAAGGACTTGTGTTCATATTTCACAGTTTCTTTGAAAGCATGACACATTCAATGTTGTGCAGATTAAGAACCTTGGCATATCTTGTGTTTGTACATTAGCCATGTTTGTTAGAATTTCTGGAAGACTTTATTTGGAGCAACCTTGGGTTTCACAAGACACTTTTCAGCTAAGACCTTGTCATGTCAATGTTAAAATGATTAACACTATGATTATTTGTCTAGTGCTGGAACCAAAGTCCCTAAAGTGGAAGGTGCTGCTATGGATACTACTGTCAATTCCTTGGGACCTTGGGACTGTCACAGAACTTGGCCTCACAAATTAACATTCCACTTCAAGTCATATATCATTCAACATACTGAAATTATGCAGTGGTGGAGTAACAGCAAAAGGCCCACATGCACATCAGAGTATTGACGGTCAGACCTGCTGTTTTTGGAGAGGCCTGCTGAAAGTCTACTGTGTAGGGGAGCTCCTAAATACCCCCAACAGATGATATGGGGAGATAGTGTTCTCCCAGAAGATAAGCTGACACCAGAGGTCTCCTCTCTTACCATTGCCAACTGTACACACTTGAAGCTGGGAGAGATAGCTGTCGCCTAAACAAGCTCTCAATTGACATACTGGTGGAATATTAAAAATATATTCTTTAATTGAACCCAGTTAGCTGGCAATTAATATACAGTATGTTTTAAAACATGAAGCCCTCGGCCTACAGAAAATTGTATAATCACTTTCAATACATGGATTCATAAATGAGGATAGTCCCCTGATCATCACCCCTATTATCAGCCAGAGCAGCTCCCAATCTACCAGACTCAATGAGACCAATATCTGAAAATCAGGAACGGAAGAGTCTTCTTTTTGATATTAGAGGGCATCTGTCAACTCCAAAATCTGCTTCAAAAGCAACTGACACATATGGTAGATACCCTTTCTTGTGGAAATCTGGTCCTCTGATCCTTAAAAATGCTTCTATTTTTATGCAAATAAGGCTTTTGGTGCATGTTTTGAACCGTTTAATCTCCCATCATTGGTAGTCACATGGCTGTATATGTGACCATAAGTGGCGTAGCGTGGGTAGCCAGCACCCAGGGCAAGCCAAGTATTGCTCCCCCCCAACCTGTGGCCACGCCCCCTTTTTTTATTTATTTTTTACAAATAATGTAGTAGATATCACCTGCACTCCTACGTACCACCACAGATAACACAGTGATAACTCTGAGTACAGATAATGTAGTAGATGGGTGTGAGGCCCCAGAATTCAGAACACACACAGTGTGACCTGAAGTCTGGTGCCAGGCTGAGGCAGTGTGGGCCAAATCCTATATACCCCCCTACCGTGAAACAGATATTTGGATGGACATAACATACATTGCTATGAAATATACAGGAAAATACCGCACTGTACCTGTTACATCCAGTGACATCGCCTGTGATGTAGACTTTCCTCAGCGTCTTCATTCGGAGATAGGACCGTCATGACAGCGTCTTGTCTCTGCAAAGTTTCGCATAATTTTATTTAGATTCCTTACTTTACTATCATCTTCAGATAACAGACCTCCCCTCCCCACGTAGTGTCCATAAGTATAATGCCCCCTGTATAATTATAATATATAATGGCCCCCTCTGTATTATTATTATTATAATGACCACCTCTGTAGTATTATTGTAATAACTAGAAAAGGTACAATTTCTGGGGAAATTGTGTGATGTGTTCTTGCCTCCACCAGTAGCTTACAACTGGAGTGGGCGGAGTAACTGGGTGGAGTGTAGACTCCGCCCACTTTTATACATTTTGACCTTTGTCTCACACTGACCCACCCTGCCGAGTTTGGGTGCTGTGAGAATGACAGCTGTTTAAAGGTTTCTTATTGAAGTCAATAGGGAAAATCTGATTGGTTGTTTGTGGCTCCGCCCACTTTTTAGCATCCCCAAAATGAGATATACATTGGCACAGTCCTCCAGTGACCAACTGTGCCAAGTTTCGGGAACCCTGCCATTAAAAGTCTAAGAGCAGCAGCAGTTTGAATTTTTCCCATTTAAACAAATGGCTGAAATTTGATTGGCCGTTGTAGACCCCGCCCACTTTTTAATTTTTTTTGACCCCAGTCACCCAATGACCTACGGTGCCTAGTTTGGGTATTCTGGCTTAAATACTGTGAGAATGACAGCAATTTAAAAGTTTCTCATTGAAGTCAATAGGGAAAATCTGATTGGTGGTTTGTAGCTCCGCCCACTTTTTAATGTCCCCCAAAATGTGACAGAAATTTTCAGGTTGACCCCATGACTAAGTGACCCAAGTTTGGTGACTTTAGTTTAAAATCTGTGCGACTGGGAGAGATTTGAAAATTGTCCCTGTCAAAGTCAATGGGAAAAACGTGGATTTTGGGGGCCCTGTCCCAGGGGCCCGGAGGGTGGGATCGGGTAACAAAGCAAAAGCAAGGTACTTGGGTGGGTGCCGACCAAGTCTGCAAAGTTTGGAATTTGTACTCCTAAAAATGTGGGAGAAGTAGCAATTTGAAGGTCTCATTAAAGTCAATGGGGAGATTTTGATTGGTTCTGTGTGGCCCCGCCCACTTTTTGGGGTCCCCGAAATGTGCCCAAAGTTTTCGGGTTGACTCCATGACTAAGTGACCCAAGTTTGGTGACTTTAGCGTCAAAGCCTGGCGAGTGGGAGTGATTTGAAAATTTACCCTGTCAAAGTCTATGGGAAAAAAGGGGGCTTCCGGGGCCCGCCACGGGGGCCCCGGGGGTGGGATCGCTCCACAAAGTAATAGCAATCCGATCGGGTACAATCTGCACGTTTTGGTAAATTTTTGTCTATGTAGTGTAAAAACTGTGGGAGGAGTTAGGGTGGCAAATTTGGCTATAATAATAATAATAATATACTTGTGAGATAATAGTATGTGGTCTTGCTATGCAAGAACACATAATTATGGCCCCCTCTGTATTATAGTAATAATTATGGCCCCCTTCAGCCCCTCCAGCATACAGTCCCGTGTAAGATAAACCACTCCCCTACCTTCAGCCCCTCCAGCATACAGTCCTATGTAAAATACATCACTCTCCCTTCAGCTCCTCCAGCATATAGTCCCATGTAAGATACAACCCCCAGAGGAAGCCATCTGCCCATCTTTGCTGTCCATATACCAGGCCTACAAGTATTACCCCTTCATATACCGCCTGGTCACCCCACACCTAACAGTCTGAGTCACTTGTCTCCCTGAGTGTTAGGTGGGGTGACCAGGCGGTATATCAAGGGGTAATGCTGGTAGACCTGGCCTGGTATATGGACAGCAGAGATGGGCAGATGGCATCCTCTGGGCAGTACGGTCTCTCTGGTCATCCTTCACCAGTACCCTGACTGCCACTTGCTTGGCCTGGCTCTCATGGCACTTCATTGCCTGGTGCTTGGCTATCAGCACTGAGTGACAGCCAGTGCCGCAGTGTGACTGAGTTACTCAGTGCTGATAGCCAAGCACCAGGCAGTGAAGTGCCATGAGAGCCAGGCCAAGCAGGTGGCAGTCAGGGTGCTGGTGAAGGATGACCAGAGAGACCGTACTGCCCAGAGGATGCCATCTGCCCATCTCTGCTGTCCACTCCATATACCAGGGTAGGCCTGGTATATGGACAGCAGAGATGCAGATGGCATTCCAGAGAGGCATACTGTCTCAGTCAGTGTCCCTGGGCTGGTCATCCTTCACCAGCACCCTGACTGCCACCTGCTTGGCAGCCTTGGCCTGGCTCTCATGGCACTGGCACAGTGGCACTTCACTAATTTTTTTTTTTTCATCCAATGTAGGCTTCTTTTTTGGATTTGATATTTATGCTTGCAGTTTAAAAACATGTTGAGATTGCTTCTAGCTTATCATATACTGTAGTGTTAGACATTGTATTTATCTTCATCATCATATACCAATAAATGTGATATATCACATCCATTTTATAATAATTGGGTCAAGGGAAGCATTATGAAAAAGAAGAACAATCCACGGCACTCACTGATCTTCATTTAGATCATTTATTAAAGCCACAAAGTGCACAGTGCCCACAAGATAGGTCTTCTTTCTGGCTTGCTTTCTACAAGACTCTCTAACCAGGGGAAATGGGACCAGCCCACTACCCAGCAACCAACACTAAGAACTAACAGGTAACTACACTAAAAGCAACACTAAAATACCATATCCTAGATCTCAATGAAATAAATATTCCACTTTATTCATGACATAGTGAAATGTGTTGAGAACAATAAAACATAAAAATGATCAATGTAAATAGAAATGAATATCCCATGGACATCTGGATTTGGAACGATACTCAGAATCAATGTGGAAAATCAAATTTCATGGTGATCCAACTTCAGTGGAAATGCCTCAAGACAAGTAAATGAGGCTCAGTAGTATGTGTGGTCTCCACGTTCCTGTATGATCTCCCTGCAAGGCCTGGGCATGCTCCTGATGAGGCGGCGGAGGTTCCCCTGAGGGATCTCCTCCCAGACCTGGATTAAAGCAGGTCAACTCCTGGACAGTCTGTGGTGCAACGAGACATGATGTCCCAGACAGATGTGCTCGATTAGATCGGTCTGGGGAACAGGTAGGCCAGTCCATAGCATGAATGCCTTCATCATGCAGGAACTGCTGACACATTTCAGCCACATGAGGCCTATCATTGTCATGCATCAGAAGGAACCCAGGGCCCACTGCACCTGCATATGGTCTCACAATGGGTCTGAGGATCTCATCCCGGTACCTAATGACAGTCAAGGTACCTTTGGCTGGCACATGGAGGGCTGTGCGGCCCTCCAAAGAAATTCCTCCCCACACCATTACTGAGCCACTGCCAAAGCGGTCATGCTGGAGGATGTTGCAGGCAACGGAATGTTATTCACTATGTCTCCAGACTGACATATGTGCTCAGTGTCGAATCTGCCAATCTTGGTGTTCTCTGGCAAATGCCAATCACCCTGCACGGTGCTGGGCCCTCATACCACCCTTTGTTTCATTTTGCAGGCCTTTGGCAGTGCTCCTCCAGTTCTTCCTTGCACAAAGAAGGAAGTAGCGGTCCTGTGGCTGGGTTGTTGCCCTCCTACAGCCCCCTCCACATCTCCTGGTGTACTGGCCTGTCTCCTGGTATCTGCTCCATGCTCTGGACACTGTCCTGACATACACAGCTAACCTTCTTGCCACAGCTCGCATTCATTTGCCATCTTGGATGAGCTGCACTACTACAACTTCTGTGGGTTGTAGACACCGCCTCATGCTACCTCTAGGGGTGAGAGCAACGACAAAATGCAAAAGTGACCAAAACAATAGCCAAAAAGGATGAGAACAGAGTAATGGTCTGTGTCTGAAGAACCACTCGTTTATAGGGGTTGTCTTGCTAATTGCCTATCATTTCTACCTGTTGTCTGTTCAATTTGCACAACAGCAAGAGAAATTGATTCACAATCAGTGTTGCTTCATAACTGTGGACAGTTAGAATCACAGTAAACATCCTAACAACTTTAACAGTGAACCATAACCTTATTGTATTAACCCTTTAGCAGTGAACCAGTGGGTCGGCCACTGCAGATAAACTTATTAGAAAGATGTTAGCTGTGTCTTTTACATGTTAGGAACATGGCTACATATCTGCCATACAAAACTGACAGACAAGAAACTACACTGCCACCATTCCTACGGTTCCCGTCATAAGCTTTTTATTTACTTGTCAGTGAGACCACAATGTACATTTTATTAGTTTTCTGATAGAAGCTTGAATAAGTTGCCATAACTAAGGTTGAGACAATGCTAACGTGGGAAATTCACTTTTTTCGACAGGGTTGCTGCTGTAAGATAATTTTTCATTAAGTTAGACACCCAAGGACACTTAAATCTAGACAGTCAACACAATTAATCAATTATACTCATGTCAGGGTTCTCTGTGTGCTAAAAGACTGGATTTGTAATTTTTACTTCTTGATGTGCTACTAACTTAATAAAAGGCAACTGAAATTGAAGGTTGATCTAAAGTACTGTTTCCGAAGTCCCAGACTAGAGGCATTTGTAGAAACAAGTAACCTTTTGTTTCAAAGCCACTAAGATTATTAAGACTTTAGTTGCATTCATTAAGGGCTACCTCACCTTCATCTTCCATATTGTGTTCTACAGTATGTGGTCAGCACAACAATAGTTTAAACCCAAAAAACATACTATGCATACATGAACTGATATATATGCTGCAGAGGTTGCATGCTCTGTTGCTTCCCATTTCTCTATGAAAGTGAGCTTATGGCATAGCTTATCACGAATCACTGTTTTTACCAAAAGAATAGCATCAAAATACCGAAACTCAGATGGACCCCATTATAAGACAATGAGATCCACAAGACACTTTTAAAAGCAAATCCATCATAACTGTCATGGTTCCCTTCTGAATGGACATTAGTGTGAACACAGCCTTTCCTATGAACAAAATACAGTAAAAACTAGAACTCTAAGGCCTGTAAGATTTTAGTCGAAGGGGCTTTTCAGACAATAGTTTTTCAACTTTACACACAGGTCTAAGGGATATGTTGTTTTCAGTGTACATCCAGGATTCCCCCCATCTACTAACTTACCTAAACCTGATATTTCCATTTCAGTCTGTGGTACAACCATAACCTCTGGACAGCATGGTGCCTATTGTCTTGGGGTTATGTTTGACTCATTTTTTCTTTTGCTCCCAATATTCAATCACTAGCACGGTTATGTCACCCTCATCTCCAGAATCCACCCTTTTCTACAGTGGAGATGGTCAAAACTCTTATTGTTCTGATTCAGTCTCGTGTAGATTACTGTACCTCTTTACTAATCGGTTTTCCCCTCACAAAATTCTTTCCTCATCAATCTATCCTAAATGTAGCACATCTTTCTGTCTAACGTCTGTCCAACAATGCCTCTACCCTGCGCCAGTCAGTTTACTTGTTGCACATCCAAAACAGAATACAGTTCAAACTTCTCATTTCCACCCACAATACTCTCCACAGTGCTGCACCTCCCTACATCTCCTCTCCCATTTATGTCTACCACACTACCCGTACTGTACATTTTGCCAATCATCTAAGATTAACACCTTCCGTAATTCAAACCTCCTACACTCGCCTTCAAAACTTTTCTTGAGCTTCACCAGCTCTCTGGAATGTACTGCCCCAGACAATCAGGCTAATACCCAGCTCGCCTTAAAAACACATCTTTTAAGGCAGGTTTATCATCATCCCTACTCTGACCCTTCCCCATTTACTCCCATACTTGGGATTAGGAATTCCGTTATGGATTCCATTATAGTGGAATATAATTAGGATTCGATGACGGAATGCAAAACAGAAGCCTTTAAAGGCTAGTTTGATCCTATAGAGCTGCGGACATGCGCTGCTAGATTGCCACTAGCACGTCCGCAATATACATTTCCCATAGCTATGAGTGCTTTTATTCAGTAAAAAATATATGTATTTTTTTTATATATACAGTACAGACCAAAAGTTTGGACACACCTTCTCATTCAAAGAGTTTTCTTTATTTTCATGACTATGAAAATTGTAGATTCTCAGTGAAGGCATCAAAACTATGAATTAACATATGTGGAATTATATACTTATCAAAAAAGTATGAAACAACTTAAAATATGTCATATTCTAGGTTCTTCAAAGTAGCCACCTTTTGCTTTGATTACTGCTTTGCACACTCTTGGCATTCCCTTGATGAGCTTCAAGAGGTAGTCACCTGAAATGGTTTTCACTTCACAGGTGTGCCCTGTCAGGTGTAATAAGTGGGATTTCTTGCCTTATAAATGGGGTTGGGACCATCAGTTGCGTTGTGGAGAAGTCAGGTGGACACACAGCTGATAGTCCTACTGAATAGACTGTTAGAATTTGTATTATGGCAAGAAAAAAGCAGCTAAGTAAAGAAAAACGAGTGGCCATCATTACTTTAAGAAATGAAGGTCCGTCAGTCTGAAAAATTGGGAAAACTTTGAAAGTGTCCCCAAGTGCAGTCACAAAAACCATCAAGCGCTACAAAGAAACTGGCTCACATGCGGACCGCCCCAGGAAAGGAAGACCAAGAGTCACCTCTGCTGCGGAGGATAAGTTCATCCGAGTCACCAGCCTCAGAAATGGCAGGTTAACAGCAGCTCAGATTAGAGACCAGGTCAATGCCACACAGAGTTCTAGCAGCAGACACATCTCTAGAACAACTGTTAAGAGGAGACTGTGTGAATCAGGCCTTCATGGTAGATCTGCTAGGAAACCACTGCTAAAGACAGGCAACAAGCAGAAGAGACTTGTTTGGGCTAAAGAACACAAGGAATGGACATTAGACCAGTGGAAATCTGTGCTTTGGTCTGATGAGTCCAAATTTGAGATCTTTGGTTCCAACCACCGTGTCTTTGTGCGACGCAGAAAAGGTGAACGGATGGACTCTACATGCCTGGTTCCCACCGTGAAGCATGGAGGAGGAGGTGTGATGGTGTGGGGGTGCTTTGCTGGTGACACTGTTGGGGATTTATTCAAAATTGAAGGCATACTGGCATCTTGCAGCGGCATGCTATTCCATCCGGTTTGCATTTAGTTAGACCATAATTTATTTTTCAACAGGACAATGACCCCAAACACACCTCCAGGCTGTGTAAGGGCTATTTGACCATGAAGGAGAGTGATGGGGTGCTGCGCCAGATGACCTGGCCTCCACAGTCACCGGACCTGAACCCAATCGAGATGGTTTGGGGTGAGCTGGACCGCAGAGTGAAGGCAAAAGGGCCAACAAGTGCTAAGCATCTCTGGGAACTCCTTCAAGACTGTTGGAAGACCATTTTAGGTGACTACCTCTTGAAGGTCATCAAGAGAATGCCAAGAGTGTGCAAAGCAGTAATCAAAGCAAAAGGTGGCTACTTTGAAGGACCTAGAATATGACATATTTTCAGTTGTTTCATACTTTTTTTGATAAGTATATAATTCCACATGTGTTAATTCATAGTTTGATGCCTGATTCATAGTCATGAAAATAAAGAAAACTCTTTGAATGAAAAGGTGTGTCCAAACTTTTGGTCTGTACTGTATATATATATATATATACACACAAATATGGCAAGTAAGGAGTCCAAGGGGCTGTAACCAACGTTTCAGGAGCCAAGCCACGCCCACTGTGAAGGAGCCCAGCACCGCCCACACCCTACAAATCTCCTCCTTGCTCCCCCGACGTCACAGAGTTGAAGAGCTGTAATCTCATGCATGCACGAGTATGCATGTGAGTGCCGGAATGGTGTTCCTTCCCTGTGCTGGCATCAGCCTCAGGGAACGAAATGCGCATGCGTTAGCTGGCATGGGCAAGATTACGGCGCTTCAACTATGTGACATAAGGGGAGCAAGGAGGAGATTCGGAGGATGTGGGTGGTGCTGGCTCCTTCACAGTGTGCGTGGCTGGGCTCCTGAAACATTGGTAACAGCCCCTTGGGCTCCTTACTAGCCTCATTTGCATATATATATATATATATATATATATATATATGTATAAAATCATTTTTTGGGGACAGAAAAAAAGCTCTCAGCTATGGGAAATGCTAGTGGCGCATGTCCGCTGCTCTATAGGCTCAAACTAGCTGACAGAATCCCTTTAAGAGGCATTCCGTTTTAATCCATCATAATATAAGTCTATGGCCAAGCATAAAGAATCCGTCTGGTTTCCACTATGCAGGACGGAAAATAGCCCAGCATATCAGAAACCAGATGGATCCATTATGCATGGCCATAGACTTCTATTAGGACGGATCGAAATGGAATGCCTCTTAACGGCTTCCGTTTTGCATTCCGTCATCGAATTCCGTTATATTCCCTTATAACACAATTCATAATGGAATTCCTTAATTCCTTCACTACCTAAACCTGGTGAGGCTTGGGTTCGCTTATACTTACCCAAAACCCTGATTCTTCAGAACCAGATGCCATCCAACAATAATTCCCTCGCTCAATGTACTGGCTCGTGCAGCTTTATCTGCATCAGTCTATTTAGTACAAAGATGATTGGACCACTGTAGAAAGCAAGCAATTTTACATCTTCCTCACTGAGGTCATGAATTGATTAACTACAAAGAGCTTCTTTTCCTATACTGGACCCATCCGTATCTGACATGGACCACCAGCTGATTTTAATAAGCAGCATGTAATGCTTGCATTTCTCCATTGATGGCGTTGCAGGGGAATTGAACAATCGCTGGCAGATTTTCTTACAGAATACAGCTGATCACAGAAAACCCTGTGATCGGCTTATCATCAGGGGACCTTTCTAACTCTTAGTGAACCCTCCTTGAAAATATCCCTCTTATTGATTCCAACAATTAAATAAACCAAACCAAATATCTAAATTAAAAACCTCTGCAAAGTTTCGAGAAATAGAGCAGATAAAAAATAAAATAAAAGAAAACTGAACCTTTGACACTTTCAAATTGTCCTTTAAAATCAATTAAAATGTGCACAATAATTCATTAATTCAATGTTGCTTTGAAATAATTATTATATGTTCCATTATTATTACAAATTGCTTTCTTTATATTTTTTCATTGGAGACTGGCTGTTGAATAAAAGACATACTTTCCCATCACCCGCTTCCCTCCCTCATAATACATTTCCTTTATTTTTAAGTGATGTAGTGGTGCTTAAAATCTGGTAGCGAAAAAAATAAATAAATCAATATAACAAAAACAAGACATAAGAGACGGTTAAGTAGCCTGTTCCTCTTTGTGATCGTACACCCCCCATCAAGGTGGTGACACAGTTTAACCCCTGTTGGCATAAAATGTGAATAACTGTAGGCTGATCCATCTGGAATAGACCGAGATAAGAGGTGTCCTGTGTTAATAAACAGGCTTCCTCTACACCTCAGCAGCGCTTTCCTTTTCTAAACAAGCTTCCTTTAATGTTTCAGAACAGTTTTTCCATTAACTCAACCATCATGCCTTGGGAGGGGGGGGGGGGGGGATTCGCTGGAACACAATGCAAAATAAAAAGCAGGACACCTGCCTTGGAAAAAGAAAAGCAACAAGCAATGTAGTTACAGCTTCCTTCAAAAGCCACCATTCCACCTATGTATTAATGCTTTATGACTTTTGGAAAATAAAAAGACTTTTTGAACCATTTGAGGCTGTGGAGGATTTCCAGCTTTCTATCTTATATTATTGATCTGAACGCAATCATCAACTCTAGGAAATAGCTTTTTTATTTCTATTATCATGAGGAGTGTAATATGAATCTGATAATCTGGAAAATTTAGTAGACGCACCTAGGCGAAAAATAAAAATGAAAAATGTTTTTCATCACACCGCATATCAGACTCTCAATCCTCATCAGACCACCATTCTTTATTAGACCTCAGATCAGACCCCCAGCTCCATCAGAACTCAGATAAGAATCCCAAGCTTCACCAGCCTTAGGTCAACCCCCACCACTCCTTCAGCCTCAGATCAGATCAGACCACCATTGGCTTCAGATCAGACCCTCCAACCTCTATAAGCCTCAGATCAGATCCCCAATCAGCTTCAGATCAGAAAAAAATTTAAAAAATATCCACCGATCCCTGGTCTTCCCCCAGCCTGTTCCACACTGTGACCTGACATCATACTGACGTTGTACGCAGTCAGGTCACAGTGCAGCGTATCACCCGGAAGAAGACCAGGGAGAGTGAGTACAGCTGGCGCAGCGCTCCTCGAGTCTCCTGCATACTAATGACCACTCCTATAATGGAAGCATTAGCATTTGGACTATAAGACGCACTGCCATTTTTCCCCTTTATTTTGTGGGAAAAAAGTATGTCTTATAGTCCCAAAAATACGGTATTGATTTCCATCATCTAATATTGATCTATCTTTATTATTTATCTATATCTGTATAAATACATATATATAACTTGAAAAAGACTGTACAGTGTAATAAAGTTAAATATTTTTTTTTCTGCTGTAATAATTTTTTTTTTAAACCAATCAGCTGAAACATTAAACAGGTGACATTAAACAACATTGGATATTTTGTCACAATGGCCCCTGTCGAGGAATGAGATATATTAGGCAGCAAGCGAACAGTCAGTTGTCTTGGTAGCAGTAAAAATGGGCAAGCGTAATGATCCTGTGCGACTATGACAAGGGCAGCCAAATTGTGATGTCTAGATGGCTGGGTCGGAGCATCTCCAAAACAGCAAGGTCTTGTCGGGTGTTTCCTGTATACAGTGGTTAGTACTAGTGTTGAGCGAAGCATTTGAAGTGGAATTCAGTCCGATGTTTAGGAAAACTTGCACTTCATAGTAATTAATCAGTTTTTGCTAAAATGGCAGCTGCACTTGTTACTTAGTGAAAGTAAGAAGCCTGGGAACGCGATAATGCTGTGCAGCCAGCCAATGCACAGATAGCCATCCCCTGTCATTTCACAACCCTATAAAACTTATCCGCAGATAGCCATCCAGCATGGTCTCCGTCATTGACTTGTGAGTTGAGCATAGGGAGAGATATGGCAAGCACTCCTGTGCTCGGGACAGTGTTGCTGAAAATGATTAATTGAAGAATATTGGAGAGGGAAAGTTCAGGGAGATCATAGGGAGAGTGTAGGGAGACTGGAGGAAGACATGCAGTTTTATTTATTCCTACAATTACCGTATTTTTCGCTTTATAAGACGCACCTGATGATTAGACGTACCTAAATATTTGAGGAGGAAAATAAGAAAAAAATATTTTGAACCAAAAGGTGTGCTTTTGGTGGGTTTTGAACTAATGGTTGTCTGTGGATGACACTGTTATGGAGGATCTGTGGATGACGCCCTGTTATGGGGATCTGTGGATTTCACTGTTATGAGGAGTCCGTTTTAAGGGGGATTTGTGGATGGCACTGTTATAGGGGGGGATCTGTGGTGGACACACTGTTATGGGGGACCTGTGGAGGACACTGTTATGGGGGGGGGATCTGTGGATGACACTCTTATGGGGGGGATCTGTGGATCATACACTAGCTTGGGGGATGTGTGAATGACACACATAGCATCTAATGTAATGGTGGTCACTATTCACATAGGGACAAAATACTGTGACCAGCATAAGATCATCATATGTGTCACAGTATATTGTCCTGTGTGAATAGTGACCTCCATTACACCATTGTCCACCCACTTACAGCATAGTGTAATGGAGCAGTTTTCATGGTAGGAGGGGATGGAGGCTGGCAACACCGGCGGCGGTGCCCGATGCAGTCACTGTACTGTAATACATCGGGCCCCGCACACAGCAGTTTTCATAAGTAAAGTCATGGTACAGTAATCCTCTTCAAGCAGTGTTTGTACTTTAAACTCAAGCAATCCTCTGTACAACTTACTGGGGTTGCAGAAGTGGGTATGCGAGAGCTGATTAGTGTTCAGTGCTTACTGTGAAATAACCTGCAGGAGATTGCAGGCAAGAACAGCAATAATGTGCATATTGCGCACCCCCCCCCCCAACCAGCCAAACCCCATACCAGCAACAGACCCTGTTTAAAGATGCTGCGCGGCCATTAACAATGAAGAAGGACTACACAGTGCAGTCTTCATTATTAAATGAATTAAATTACCTCTTCATAGCAGTGGTATTCCGCGTAATAATCATCTGTGGGATATGCTCAAAAAAACAAGTCCAATGCAGGCTGCACCTCACAATTCACAGAACGTAACCTTGCAGCCAGATGTCTAGGACACCTTCAGAGGCTTTGACGCGTTCATGCCTATAAGAGTAAATTCACATCATAAAAGGTAGTTTCCCACTTATGATCCCGCTGGTAATGGGCAAAAACGCTTGATTTGATGAGCTCAGGTTATGCATTTACTGCATGGAAGGATTACATAAAAATATCTAACTCCCTGTGGCATCTCCAATATTGAAGGAGTTTCTCTCATTAGACAAACCCTTTAAGAATATAGGAAGAGGGGAAGTGCCTATGAAATCCTTACAACATATAACATTACAAACTATTAAAAACTATACTGGAAATCCAAGTAGATTTGGACCACAATGACTAAGAACTCGAGCAGTCTGAAATGACTTTCCTCTACCCTTTTGCAGCTAATTTGGACTAAAGAGTGCACCTGCTAACCCCACCTCCCCCATCTGTATCAAAGAACATGCAAAACACCCAGGTTTGGCAAACGATATGGTAATTTTATCAACCTAATAAATACCAATATACAGCTTGAGGAGTCCCAAATCGCGACACCACCACTCAATCTCCTCCAGTCAGGCCACGCCTGCACCTGGCTAACCTTGGATCTATCTTCTTGGGGACCAACTGAACAGCCGTGATCTCACCCAGTAATGGCTTACTAGCCACATAGCCCAGCTCCATAGAAGTGAATGAGGTTGAGCTGCAATACCAAGCACAACCACTATACAATGTATGGCGTTGTGCTTGGTAAGCACGAAAAAGGCAGTGAACATCGGTGCCTTCTCACAACAGCTGATCCCGCGTGTCGGACCCCCACCGATCAGATACTGATAACCTTTCCTAAGGATAGGTCATCGGTATCAAAATCTCGGAAAACCCCTTTAAATTACTGTATTTTTTGCCCTATAAGACTCACTTTACCCCCCCAAAAGTAGGGGGAAAACGTCACTGCGTCTTATTGGGCAAATATTAATGAGCACTTCCACTATGGAAGCACTCATTAGTACCAGAGGACCGAGAAGCGGTGAAGTCTCTGTACTCACTGCTTCCTGGTCCTCTGCTGTCGGCTGTGGCTGCGCACAGCGTGAGGGCGCTCTGTGACCTCATGCTGTGCGCGTCGGGTCACATCACAGCTGGCAGCAGGAAGAAGAAGACAGAGCGCTGGAGGTAAGGAGCGGCGGCATCCAGAGCAGGAGAGGTAAGTGGATTTTTTATTTTGTGATCTGAGGCTGGGGGCTGCTGAAATGAGATTGTGAATGAGGCTGGAGGCTGTTAATATACGGCTGGGGGCTGATATGAGGCATGGGGGTCTCATCTGAGGTCTGAATGGGGGTCTTCTTTATGTTGGGCTCTGATCTGAGGTCTGATTGGGGGGTCATTCACATTGTGGTCTGAGCTGAGGTCTGTCATCTACATATTCATCACTGCTGCTGGCGAATTAATGTCTTCAGCGGTGACATGAGCAAGAGGCATGGGTGACCTACTTCAAGGGAAAGTGGGACAGAATTTTTTTTCAACTTTGGCTGTAACCTAGCAATGGCTATCATCTACACATGTACAAATATACTCCCATAGTGCGGCCCTAGATACATAGCGAAAGCATTCTCAACAGAGATCAATGGAGTTGATGCCCAAATAAATAGATAATATTTTGCAAACTGAACCAAACCGTGCATATTCAGAGCACCTACAGACCCAGAGTCGACGTTTTCCTGTACAGGAGAGTTATTCTGACCACTGTCTTATCTATACACAAAGGTTATATCATTACAGGCAGGATTAGATAAGCAGATAACTACAGTAAAGTGGTCAGTACAGACCAAGAAGTAGCGCCTATTATTAAGCTTAGTGGGCAGTATGAAAACTGCAGGATTTTATGGTTTTTGTTTAAATATAGATATTGACATGGAAAATTAAAAATAACCATCTTTAAAAATATGTTAAACATAAAAACGCGATTTAAACAATAGGTCATTTTCTGATGACACATTCCATTTAAGGTCATCCCAGATACTGGCACTATGTGTTCAAAGCTCATATGTTAGACATACTTATCTTCCAATGCACGGCTCTCTTCCTTGCTTCACCACACATTTGCATCAGTACCTGAAAACAGCATAATATTATGCTATATTATGCATATGCAATATAATTTTATATGTTATACCACCATTTAAATATTACTGTACCCGATTCTGGAACCCGATTCTGTTGGTTTGCCCTAATCGCAAAACAATCAATTTTGCAATGGATCAATTGTGAAAGCAATGGCACCTATTGTGTTGGGTAACAAGAAAGGCTGGGGAAGCTGTATATGACTTTTAGAAGACATAAGAATTGACTTCAGTCAGTAAAGTTCTGCAGTTTTATTAGACACTAAAACTGCCTGATACAATTTTGCATTCACATGGGGGACATATATAGTAGTTACATAGTTGATAAGATTGAAAAAAAAAAAGACAAAAAAAGTTCATCAAGTCCAACCTATGATCCTACTAATGGTGGGCGAGGGGAATTCCTTCCTGACTCCATATACGCCCCTGGTTCTTCATCCCGTCTTAAAAAGTCTAATTTTAAAAACATGTAATATTATTACTAATCAAGAAAACTATCCAGGACCTTCTTGAACTTGAATCACAAGCTCTTGTGGCAGAGAGCTCTACAGGCTCTTGTTCTTAAAGAATCCCCAACTATACTGATAGTGAAACTTTCTTCCCTTTAGACGCACATGAGGCCTTCTTGTCATGTCTGTGAAGGTTCTTATTCATCCAGGTCATGGTGTATCAGTAGTAATAAGTCAAAGCAACTGTCTTTTCCCTTCAATACTTTCTTTTTCAATTAGACTGACTTGTACAAGAATTCTCCAGTGTTAAATACTGGTGACTCATGCTTCAGTCATCATGACCTTGTGTTGATTATGATCAACAGATTACACTTAGGCTATTTTCACACTCGCGTTTTGGCTTTCCGTTTGTGAGATCCGTCATGGGCTCTCACAAGCAGTCCAAAACGGATCAGTTTTGCCTTAATGCATTCTGAATGGAAAAAGATCCGCTCAGAATGCATCAGTTTGCCTCCGATCAGTCTCCATTCCGCTCTGGAGGCGGACACCAAAACGCTGCCTGCAGCGTTTTGCTGTCCTCTTGATGAAACTAAGCCAAATAGAAAACGGATCAGTCTCCTATTGACTTTCAATGGAGTTCTTAACTGATCCGTCTTGGTTATGTTACAGATAATACAAACTGATCCGTTCATGACGGATGCATGTGGTATTGTAATGGATCCGTGTTTGCAGATCCATGATAGATCAGCCCAAAACGCAAGTGTGAAAGTAGCCTTACTGAAGTTCGAGTAACCAGTATTTAATTCTGGAGATTTCTTGTACAGGTCATTCTAATTGAGAAAGCCAGTCGCATGACTGGTGAAATGTCCTCAAGAGACTACAAGTCCAATTGCTTTGAATTATTACCACTGATATACCTTCTTGTTGTGATTAATGAGACCTCCACTAAGCTAAGTTTCACTCTTTCACCCATAATTACCTTCCCTTCTCTACACCCACTCCAATTCAGCTATTGCCTTGGAAATTGTATACACTATTCCATGTGTGGTCTGACTAGTGATACGCATAGACACACTACTATTTTCGCGTCTTAAGGATCTATGCATCTTTTGATCCTGAGCATCCAATGAGCAGCTGCCTGGCACTGATTGCTAACATTAAGTTTTTTCCTTGGCAATTTTTGCCCAGTGTTTTACTATTTATTACTTACTTGTAGAATTGTTTTTTTGGCTCAATATATCATTATAAAACTTGATGCAAACTCTGGAGTATCGATGAATGTATCTTTTTCTACTTTTGATTAGTTTATAGGTTAATCTTGGATGTAACGAATCATTGAGAACCACAGTATTATGCATTGTCGTGTATACTTTTGTACTTTTGACTAGTTTATACGGTTATTGTTTCTTAATCTAGGATTAAATTTTCCTGAATGAAACCACCCTCAGACAGAATACTGCGATTTAGCAGTGTGTATGAACCAGCAATGTTAAGATAGTTTTGTTAACACTTGAAGGAGACGTTAAGGATTAAGGGCTGGAGAACAGTGATGGAAAGTAATGCGGAGAGGAAATCGTAGTAAACACGTCTCTACATCAGCTAGTCATCTGCTAACAAGCTGTAAAGATTTCCAGTGACAACTTGTCACATTAGTTTAGTGAAACTGAAGCAGCACTTATCCCTTTTCCTGTGTTTAATCTCGGCCTGCGCCTTGCAGAAACGTGCTACTGTGTTTAATAGGATTACTTCGGTTTACTTTCTTTTTTTTCTTTTTCTGTTGATACAATTCTATTTCCATCAATTCAAGATCTGTAGGGAAAAAAAATGTCTCCTGCTGTGTCACCAACCATCTCATTGAAATCAAGCCTCACAACACTCTTAGCAGCAGCCCAGGGTTTTACTCCACTTAATTAGTTCTTAGACAATCCCCGGCCTGCATCTATTTCACGTATTTATGTTTTACTGAGGAGGTTCATAGGTAGAAGACGGGGTGATAATTAGGATGAAGGAGGAAAATCTCTTGGCTTTGTGACTAGGCGAGGAAACTATTTGCAAGGAAAAAAGTCCACGTGTTTCATACAACTCAAGACTGCGACATAATGCATGCAGATTATAATGGCCAGGTGTGGAGATCTGAGCTAAAGGAAAGACCCCTGTACATTCCTACAGCACCCCAATATAAGAAGCTTCATCTGTATGTTCTGCACTTGCAATGTACTTCCAATTGTCATCTCTACGGCCTTTTTATTAAAGGGGTTGTCCCATTAAGACAATGCCTGTCGATGCGACCTGCAGGGGACCTCCTTTGATTAACTAGAGTGGAGAACCAAAGCATAAAATAAACTTCTGATCTGAGGGACTATGTATTACATGGTTTCCCATGTATCTAGGTGGGCTCAGTGCAATACCCCATTCCTCCTGCAGTGGCCACTACAGTAGAAATGTGCAGGCCACCTGCTGCTTTACCCAGTGATCATAGCTGATTGGTGGGGATTTCAGCTGTGAAACTAATGCAATTAGCTATTTACTTTTCTCCAAACGAATTTTCGTTAGCGGCATCGGCACTAGATCAGTAGAACAGCTCCAGGGCTGATCTGCATGCGCATGGAGCTGTATTACATAAACTTCAGGCACTGGTGAGATGTGGCTGGGACAGGAGCTCATGCATGACTATGTGCAATCCCGGCCAGCTTCCTGTGACAACAAGCATTGTAGAAGGAAGTAAGGTAGTAGAAGAATTCAAGTATCAGAAAGAGGCACTTCCAATAAAACAATATATTGGGTAAGTGCCTTATATTCCATTGGTTTACAAGATAAGACTGCATCAATGAAGTGTGAATATTCTTATTAGGGCTCTATCAGATGGCTGTATGTACGGGTCCGCATCCGTTCTGCAATTTAGCAGAATGGGTGCAGACCCAATTATTTCAACAGACCCAATCTGTCACGAGAAGGGGATGGGGAAGGTGCAAACTGACTCCACCCACACCTCTGTCACTGCCTACTTGCACTTACCCGTCCTAGGCAACGGAGCGCAACTGGGCGGCGATCCCTAACCTGAGTAAGTGCGGAGAGACCAACAGACAAACAAAGTGAAGTGGAACTAGCAAGGTCAAAACCAGGAGGTCAAGGCGATACCAGGGAACAAGCAGAAGCAGCGTCAATCTACAAATCGAGAGTTAATACCAGGAGAAGCAAGTAGGACACAGGGAGCAGACGAGGACAAGTCGAAGTCAAATACCAGGAGAAGCAACAGTACAAATGGAGCAAGCAAAAGACGAGGTCAAATAACAAGCCGAAATACAAATACCAAGTAAATGTCAAAGGGCAAATACAAACGGTATAGGACCTTAATCACAGGCAACCTGTGGCCAGCAGGCTGCCTGTTAAATAGGGGAGAGAAGGAGTCATGTGACGTGGCCAGCGTCACATGACTCATCCCCCATCACACTGCTGAGCACCGAGTGTCCAGTTCGGCGCTCAGACTTTTCGCCGAAACGTGAGCAAAGGACGCCGACCACGCTAAGGAGGCGTGCGCGGCAGGTTCCTCTACGCCCCCCGTTGCCCTGGAGGACGTCCTTGCCCTGTGACACAATCATTTCAGAAGATGCAGACAGAACACTGTGTGCCGTCCGCATCCGTAGTTCCGTTCCACGGCCCTGCAAATTAAAATCATGTCCTATTTCTGTCCGCAGACAAGAATAGGAATTTCTATTTAGTGCTGGCCCTGTGTGCTACGCAAAACGCAGAACGCACATGGCTGGTATCTTTGTTTCGCGGATCTGCAATTTGTGGACCACAAAACACTTATGGCTGTCTGAATGAGGCTTTATTATTATTATATATTTGAAAGTGTCATTAATTCCATGGTGCTGTACACGTAAGAGGTGGTATACATACAGTACAGACCAAAAGTTTGGACACACCTTCTCATTCAAAGAGTTTTCTTTATTGTCATGACTATGAAAATTGTAGATTCACACTGAAGGCATCAAAACTATGAATTAACACATGTGGAATTTTATATGCATAACAAAAAAGTGTGAAACAACTGAAAATATGTCATATTCTAGGTTCTTCAAAGTAGCCACCTTTTGCTTTGATTACTGCTTTGCACAGTCTTGGCATTCTCTTGATGAGCTTTAAGAGGTAGTCACCTGAAATGGTTTTCACTTCATAGGTGTGCCCTGTCAGGTTTCATAAGTGGGATTTCTTGCCTTATAAATGGGGTTGGGACCATCAGTTGCGTTGTGGAGAAGTCAGGTGGATACACAGCTGATAGTCCTACTGAATAGACTGTTAGAATTTGTATTATGGCAAGAAAAATGCAGCTAAGTAAAGAAAAACAAGTGGCCATCATTACTTTAAGAAATGAAGGTCAGTCAGTCCGAAAAATTGGGAAAACTTTGAAAGTGTCCCCAAGTGCAGTCACAAAAACCATCAAGCGCTACAAAGAAACTGGCTCACATGCGGACCGCCCCAGGAAAGGAAAACCAAGAGTCACCTCTGCTGCGGAGGATAAGTTCATCCGAGTCACCAGCCTCACAAATCGCAGGTTAACAGCAGCTCAGATTAGAGACCAGGTCAATGCCACACAGAGTTCTAGCAGCAGACACATCTCTAGAACAACTGTTAAGAGGAGACTGTGTGAATCAGGCCTTCATGGTAGAATATCTGCTAGGAAACCACTGCTAAGGACAGGCAACAAGCAGAAGAGACTTGTTTGGGCTAAAGAACACAAGGAATGGACATTAGACCAGTGGAAATCTGTGCTTTGGTCTGAGGATGCCAAATTTGAGATCTTTGGTTCCAACCACCGTGTCTTTGTGCGACGCAGAAAAGGTGAACAGATGGACTCGACATGCCTGGTTCCCACCTTGAAGCATGGAGGAGGAGGTGTGATGGTGTGGGGGTGCTTTGCTGGTGATACTGTTGGGGATTTATTCAAAATTGAAGGCATACTGAACTAGCATGGCTACCACAGCATCTTGCAGCGGCATGCTATTCCATCCGGTTTGCGTTTAGTTGGACCAACATTTATTTTTCAACAGGACAATGACCCCAAACACACCTCCAGACTGTGTAAGGGTTATTTGACCATGAAGGAGAGTGATGGGTTGCTGCGCCAGATGACCTGGCCTCCACAGTCACCGGACCTGAACCCAATCGAGATGGTTTGGGGGGAGCTGGACCGCAGAGTGAAGGCAAAAGGGCCAACAAGTGCTAAGCATCTCTGGGAACTCCTTCAAGACTGTTGGAAGACCATTTCAGATGACTACCTCTTGAAGCTCATCAAGAGAATGCCAAGAGTGTGCAAAGCAGTAATCAAAGCAAAAGGTGGCTACTTTGAAGAACCTAGAATATGACATATTTTCAGTTGTTTCACACTTTTTTGTTATGTATATAATTCCACGTGTGTTAATTCATAGTTTTGATGCCTTCAGTGTGAATCTACAATTTTCATAGTCATGAAAATAAAGAAAACTCTTTGAATGAGAAGGTGTGTCCAAACTTTTGGTCTGTACTGTACATAATATAAAACACAATAGGCATGAACTTATTAAAACATTGGTACAGAGGGGGAGTGGACCCTGTCCATGAGAGATTACAATATACAATAGAGAGGGGAAAGACACAGTAGGCGAGGGTAAAAGCTACTCATCTGGCTGTGCGGTGGCACCATGCTTATTACAGGTGTTAGGCTTTCCTGAAGGTGTGTTTTCAGGTTACTTTTGAAGGTTGAGGGAGACTTTGATGTGATGTGTGATGAACAGATGAGAGAAGAGCAAAGAAGTATGTCCTATGAGGATCAGAGATTATGTATAGGGATGTATCTGGGAAGCAGGTCAGAGATGTAAGGAGGGGACAGGTTGTGGGTGGATTTATGCTTAGTTGTTAGTAGTTTGAAATGAATAGTTTGGGCAATGGGGAGCCAGTTAAGAGATTGGCAGAGGGGAGAGTCAGGGGCGAAACGAGAGGAGAGGTGGATTAACCGAGCAGCAGAGTTGAGTAAAGAATATGGGGTGCAAAAGTGCTAGAAGGAAGGTCACACAGGAGGATGTCGCAATAGTCCAGGCGGGAGATGACGACAGAATGCACTAGCATTTTCATTGACTTAGGGTTAAGGAAAGAGCAAATACGAGAGATGTTCTTGAGCTGAAGAGTTAAGCTGCATTTACACAAGCCAATAATCTGCCCGTGTAAATGTGTCACTGATCCTGTCATTCATGCAGGTACCACCGATCATAGTAACTGAGCAGCAGATCGTGTGGTCTAAACAGTGATCTGCTGCTCGGAAACCATGATTGTGTACGAGGACAAGGGATCGCAATAGCAATAACTCGTCCTCGTACTGTGGAGGTAATCAGTGCATGTAAATGCAGCAGCCTCCTTCACTGAGCGAGCAGCCGACTGTCGGGAAGGAACGCTTTCTTCCCGACAATCGGCCGCTCCATCATCCCGTCTAAACCCGCCTTTAGTTACAGGGTTAGATAAAGGGTTTTGGCAACTAACCAATCTTTGTCCGAGATAAAGGTAAGCCTTCCTAAGAAATGTATGACCTGATGTCAGTCCTGGAATGTTAGCATTCAAATCTTCACAGTAAGTATTTTAATGTACACTCCATTATCTTTTAATACTACAAAAAATTAGATTTTTGTGCTTACCGTAAAATCCCTTTCTCGTTCAATTCATTGGGGGACACAGCACCATGGGTATATGCCCAGCTATGACTAGGAGGCAACACTAGATATCAAAAAGGTTGGATCCGCCCAGGTGGGCTATACCCTTTCCACAGCCACTAGGCTAATCAGTTTGTACCAATAGCAGTAGGAGAGAGAAACAAAAGCGAAGAACCAACATGTCCTGGACCGGGCAATGAAATGAAAACAGCAACCAGGTGACAGGAAGAGAAATTAAAACAAGGGGTGGGATCAGTGTCCCCCAATGAATTGAATGAGAAAGGGATTTTACAGTAAGCACAATGGGAGACCGTCAGGATCCCAAGGACAAGTGCCTGGGAAACAAGGCCTGCAAGAAGGAACAAGGTAAACACCCAGCTCCACCCAAGGTGGGAAAAATAAAGCGCTAGAGGATAGGGAGCAGGGCTGGATGTCCTGCACTAGGACCAAGAACTCAACAAGTGTGCACTAGAGAGCCCGAGGAAGGATCCGGAAGAACCAGGGCTCTTCCTGAAGAAACAGGAGAGCAGCACAGTAACGTCTGTTGTCAAAGACCAAGTGCTCTGCATATAGAAGGAGGAGAATTCATAAGAGGACAGACCCAAAAAGAAAAAATGGACTGTGAGGGTGCCTGGCAGGAGAGAAAGTGCCTGGAAAAAGGATGGAAGCAGTGGAAAAAACTTCCTGGAAACAGGATAAAGACTCTGTGGACCACCCCTCGGCAAAAGGAAGGCGATTCAGAAGGCCTGGAAGCAAAGGGACCCGACCAGTAAGAAGACCCAGCAAGGAAAAACTCTAAATTGTCTCAGACCAAAAACACGGCCTGTCCGTGACCAACCCATGTAAAGGCCAGTGTAGAGAAATAACAAGGAAGCACTGGAGGCTAAACGATTAAGAGAAATCATAGCAAGGACTCACCATGGGAAGGGAGCAAGCCTCCTTCCACAGCAAGGCAGGGAGGAAAAGAGAAACACCTTATGAGAAGGTGGAAACTCCATCCTGCTAGAGAAAGCAGCCAACCCCTGGGGGAGGAGGGGGGCCTAGGTAATGGCCAGGAGAAGGGAACATAAAGACCTGCTTCCCATAAAAAGGAGGCGAGGATCAAGCCTCTGAAAAAGACCGTAATTAGACTTACCGGTAATTCTGTTTCCTTGAGTCCACCATGACGGCTTACTATGAGATTGACCCTTGACCTCTGTAGGGGCAGGAACACACAGAGTTTAAAAGGCCACCACCCACACTCACCCTCAGTGCTTTCCAAATTACCAAGTGGGTGTAGCCTTAACCTAGGCAATATATGAATATACACATATTATTTTATTTTTTTTGTATTAATTCATACTCAACCCCTCCTTAAATCTCAGGGGGGGGGGGGAATATGGGCCATCATGGTGGACTCAAGGAAACAGAATTACCCGTAAGTCTAATTACGGTCTTTCCATTTCGTCCATCATGACGGCTTACTATGAGAACTACCAGATTATTAGACAGGGTGGGTAACTGCTTGTAGAACCTTCTGACCGAAGGTTAAATCCGCAGAAGCTGACACGTTAATTCGGTAATGTTTGATGAAAGTACTTATATTCGACCAGGTGGCTGCTTTACAAATCTTGTCTAGGGAGACACCTCCTTTTTCTGCCCAAGAAGACGCCATAGCTCTTGTAGAGTGGGCTTTTATATTCGTGGGGCTATCTAGACCCGACTTCTGATAGCAGCAGATAATAGTAGATTTGATCCATCTGCCGATCGTGGCTTTGGATGCCTTTTTTCCACTATTTGGACCTGCATACTGGATGAAAAGGTTATCATCTTTCCTAAATTCCTTTGTTGACTCTAGGTATTGTATGATAGTATCTCTAACGTCCAGGAGTTGGAACTGATCTTGTGATGAGCAGTCCTTGGGAAAGGATGAAAGGATGATCTCTTGGTCCCTGTGAAAGTTCGACATCACTTTTGGGAGAAAACCTGGGTCTAAACGTAGAACTATTCTGTCCGGGAAGATAGTGAGGTATGGTTCCCTGCAGGACAGCGCCTGGATTTCACCCAGGCATTGGGCTGAAGTAATTGCCACTAGGAAGGCTGCTTTTAAAGATAGGTGCTTGAGGGATATATCCTGTATAGGAGAAAAAGGTGAAATCGTAAGATTTCTTAGTACCAAGTTTAGATCCCATTGAGGCGTCCTAGGAGTTAGGGAAGGTCTCAATCTTGAGGCAGCTTTTATAAACCTCCTTATCCACCTATGACTGGCTAAGTCTGTATCATAACAAGCCCCTAAGGCCGAGATCTGTACTTTGAGAGTACTTGGTCTAAGGCCCAGGTCTAACCCTCGTTGGAGGAAATCCAGCACTTTTTTAATATTTGGAGAAGAGTTTACGGGAGGAGTCTGGCCTAGCCAACTACAATATTTTTTCCATATCTTAAGATATATTGCAGAAGTAACTTCTTTCCTGCTGGACTTAAGGGTGTTAATAACCTTTTCTGATAGCCCTCTGCTTTTTAGGATTTCGCGTTCAGGATCCAGGCTGATAGTCTGAAAAGACCTGGGTTCTGGTGGAGAATCGGACCCTGAGAAATAATGTCCTCCTGTGGGGGGAGTATCCAGGGTTCTTCCAGAGCTAGTTCTTTTAACACTGGGAACCAATTCCTTTTGTCCAGAACGGGACAACCAGTATTACAGTTACCGGATCCGATCTTATTTTCTGCAGCACTCTGGGTATTAATGGCCAAGGGGGGAAAGCATAGGCTAGATCCCAAGACCACCTGACTGAAAATGCATCTGTCGCCCAAGGGTTGTCTCTTGGGTTTAGGGAGCAAAAGGGATGGACCTTTGCGTTCTTTTTTGATGCAAACAGGTCTATCTTGGGGGTCCCCCACCTCCTGGTAATCTGCTCGAATACGATTGAGTTTAGGGCCCATTCCCCGGGATCTATGGTTACTCTGCTGAGAAAATCCGCCTGTATGTTTTCTGTACCCTTTAGGTGGATAGCTGTGATGGATAGAACGTTCTTTTCCGCCCAGGAAAAAATTCTTCCCGCCAATTCCTTTAGGCTTGATGATCGTGTGCCCCCGATGTTTCAGGTATGCCACGGCTGTTACGTTGTCCGAGAGGATTTTTAGGTGTTTTCTGGAGACCTTGTCCTGTGCTACCTTCAGCACCTCCCAGATTGCCCCCAGTTCTCTGTGGTTTGAGGAACATTTTTTTCATGGCGTCTGACCAAGTGCCCTGGTAATTTAGCGAGCCTATTTTTGCTCCCCATCCTGTACCACTTGTATCCGTGTATATTAGAATCTCTGGATCTTTTACCCAGGGTACACCCTTTTGCAGGTTTTCCTCTTTCGTCCACCATTTTAAATCTGACTTTACCTGATTCGGGATGGGGATTTTTTTCTCTAGAGAGCACTGTCTCTTGTCCCAGATTCTCAGGATCCAAGATTGGAGAATCCTGGTGTGGGCCTGAGACCAAGACACCGCTGTTATGCAGGAGGTCATTGTGCCTAGGAGGCTCATGGCATTGCGAATGGAGCACTGGGATTGACTTCAGAATTTTTGTGTTTTTTCCGTAAACGACATAATTTTTTCCCGAGGGAGGGATGTCACCTGGGAGACCGAGTCCAGGATTACCCCCAGAAATTTCATTTTGGTAGAGGGGATTAAATTTGATTTTTTCAGGTTTATCACCCACCCCAGGTCTGAAAACCTGCGCATCAGGTCTCTGGTAATGCTGGTTGTCTCCAGCTCTGAGGATCCTAGGACCAGAAAGTCGTCCAAGTATGGGAAAATTTTTATCCCCTCTGCTCTCAGGGGGGATATCATTTCTACTACTAGTTTTGTGAATACCCTTGGTGCAGATGAGATTCCAAAGGGTAACACGGTGAACTGGAAGTGTCTTACAACTCCTGAGCTGTCCGCTAGGGCAAACCTGAGGAATTTTTGCGATGATCTGTTTATGGGGACGTGATAGTACGCGTCCTTTGAGTCTATGGACGTCATGAAGTCTCCTGTTTTGATCAGAGGAATGATGGATGTTATGGATTCCATTTTGAATTTCCTGTATGCCACTGCTTTGTTCAATTCTTTTAGATTTATAATAGTGCGGAAGGTACCATCTGGTTTTTGTACCAGAAATAGACTGGAATAATAACCCCTTCCTCTTTCTGAACTTGGGACTTCTGTCACAACGCCTGAGTCTATAAGTTGCAGGATACCCTGCCAGATTTCCTCTATAATTTTTGGGCTGTGGGAGGTTATTTTGAATCTTTTTGGAGGGGCTGAGGAAAATTCTATCCGGTAACCATCCTGAATTATGTTTAGGGACCATGGATTTTTTATAATGGACTCCCACTGGGACAGAAAATTCTGCAGTCTTCCCCCTACTCTGGCGTCATTGTTTATCTGCTTGTTTGTTTTGGGGGTTAAGAAGGAACCCTCTGCCTTTTCCCCCCTTCTGGTAACTCCATCTACCCCCCTTCCTTTGCCCTTATAGGGTCTAGTTTGAGGGTTGGAGGAACGAAAGGGCTTCTTTTTGGTCTCTTCCGGGAACCCCTTCTTTTATCTGCCGCCTTTTCCAGGATGGAGTCTAATACAGGGCCAAAAACATATTCGCCAGAAAACGCTATGGAGCATAATTTGGCTTTTGATGCTCTATCCCCTCCCCAGGCCTTCATCCACAAAGCTCTTCTTGCAGAATTGGTGAGGGCCGCATCCTTAGCGGCGAACCTCACTGATTCCGCCGAGGCATCCGCCAAGAACGCCGTGGCAGACCTGAGGAGTGGGATAGAGCTCAATATTTCCTCTCTAGGTGTCTTGTTCTTGATATGTTCTTCAAGTTCGTTGAGCCAAAAACACATAGATCTCGCGACAGATGTTGCGGCTATGTTGGTTTTGACCCCAAACATAGCAGTCTCCCAGGATTTTTTTTAGGAGAGAGTCGGCTTTCCTTTCCATTGGGTCCTGTAGTTGAGAAGAGTCCTCAAATGGGAGGGAAGTCTTCTTAACTACTTTTGCTACTTGGATGTCTATTTTGGGGGTCTCATTAAATAATTTGACATCCGCTGGATCAAACAACAACCTGTTTCTAAATTCACGAGATACACCCAGTCTCCTCTCAGGGTCAGTCCACTCGTCTAAAATCATGTCCTTTAAATTTTCATTAATCTGAAAAACTTTAGATTTTTTTGCTCTAAGTCCCCCGAACATCTCGTCTAAGACGAACCTCGGTTTCTTCACCTCCTCAATCCCCATGGTCGCTCTGACAGCTCCCAATAGCTCCTCCATATCCTCGGAAGAAAATAAGTATTTTTTACTATCTTCCGTTATCTCACCCTCTGATAGAACGTCCAGATCCACATTCTGTCTAGAGGTGGAGGCCTCCTCGTCCATAATCTCTGAAACAGAGGAGGATGGAGCGGATAATCTAGGTTTTTTTCGTAGGAGGTGTGGACGGGACTGATCTGAGGGAGGCCAAGGAGGACTTAATTTCGTTCTGAATAAGTGTTTTGACCTCAGACAAAATTGACGGTTGCTCCTCTTTTATAAGATCTTTAATGCAACTCTGGCAGAGCTTCTTTTTATGATTCTCAGGAAGCCTTTTATTACAAGTTGCACATCTTTGCACTTTAGACCTTGTTCTGGGCTCTTTAACTCCCTATAAGAGAGGAGCAGCCAGGTATCAATAGACAAAACAGGCAAGTAAAGTCAAAAGAATACATTACTTTTGTCTTTTCCCCACAGGGGAACTCACTGTTGGAGTCGCCGAGGGAGTTTCAGAGTCCATCTGGGCTGTAGGGGCGTCCAGGGCTTCAGGAGCAGACATAGGTGCTGTTTATGTGTCCGGAGGCAGATCGATGCCACTGCCTGTTTGAATCTGCCGCCACAAGTAGTCGGCCCGGCGTCTGACGTCATCGCCATGCGCCGTCCAAGCCCCGCCCCTTCCGTCCAAGGTCGGCCCCCCAGGGGCCGGGAGCAGTGAGTAATGCTGAGGCTTCCACAGAGTCAGCGTTCAGCATGCTGCTTCCCTGCGGTCAGCTTCCTCAACATAGGGGAAGGGGGACCGCACTGTGGGGAGGGATACAGGCTCCTGGAACAGAAGCAAGATCACCTCCATCTGGATCCTCTGCCCAGCTTTGGACCAGACTGCAGGGGGAGAGGACAAAAATCCTCAGGTATTTGTAAAATAATAAACTTTCCTCACCTCCACCAGGAGGGCTCTCTGGGTGGTTGACCCCCGTAGGGACAGGAAACACTGAGGGTGAGTGTGGGTGGTGGCCTTTTAAACTCTGTGTGTTCCTGCCCCTACAGAGGTCAAGGGTCAATCTCATAGTAAGCTGTCATGGTGGACGAAATGGAAACTAACAATATCGCTGAGAAATGTAAGACCAGAGATATCCCTGGCCACATGAAGTCTCAGGGAAAAGGAAACCAGTAGCAGGCCCTGGTGATACAAGCAGAGACACACTTGTCTGAGAGATATTGGAGTAGAAGGGAGAGGACTCCAAACAGCCTAAGGAGAAACAGTTCTCAAAACGAAGAAAAGCTCCATCTCAAAAGTGACCAATATGATGTAAATTGCAAACCGTTGCAATAAACTCCCAGATACCAGGTACTTGACCTGGGGGAACGGAAAGAGAGGATAGAATCTCAAGAGGGCAACAAGCCTATGAGGACACAGGAGGGAAAAGAACCAAAGCAGCAGCTGTCATACAGAGCATGTGCGGTCAGAGATGCCGTGAGTAGATTCCCCAGAGGGAACCGGCCAGCTAGATGGTGGAAGAATCATTGGGGCAGGGACTCCAAGCAGAATTACCCAGTCAGAGGCTCAAGAAGGGTCCACAGAACTGGACCACCTGAGGACAATAGCCAGAATATCAAGGAAAAATTAAATGTATCCGCCCTAGGGGAAAAAACATTGGCCATGGTTAACCAACCCTCCCAAATGTAGTGACTAGCAATCTGTATAACACTGTCCCAGAAGGGGCAAGTACAGCAGCCTAAGTTTTGAAAAAGAATCACCAGAAATCCATATGTCAGAAAGTATGCAGAAGTTGCCAGGGAAAGACGGGAGAGACTACACTGACATGTAGAAACCAGCTACCAGCAGAGCACAATGAAACCCCCAAGGAAGGGGGAAGAAACTGACAGGTGCAGACAACAGCAAGGCCCAAGGGAACAGCACTTCTGTCATGTAGCACAACTAATCAGAGAACATAAGGGACTACCAAGAACGCCCGGACCATGGGAGAACCACAGGACCATATCCGATACCAGAGCGAGCAGCGGAAAATTCCACCCACCAAGTAGGTGCTCACTAGTCTTGTCACAGACATATCAGAGAGGAAGTCCAGCGAGGACCCAAAATCTGCAGTAGCGGCTGGTGTTCGCAATGCTTCGTACCCTTGCAGGACAGAACATCCAGTGGTGATCCAGGTATTCTGCCAGGACTGGGCCATGTAACTCTGTGAAAAAAACAAAGCAGAGAAGCAGTAACAACCACGCGAGTACTCCATAGTGAAATGGAGTAACGCGGCTGTGGGGAATACAGTAGCACTTTATAGGGTTGACAAAGAACGAACTTAGCATGACAGCCAAAAACCTGCCCATGGGGGAGGCAGTGTGGTTGTCTAGTGCATAACAGGACTGAGAAGTCTTGTTAAATAGTGCGTCAAGCAATAAAGTAAAAATCATGCCTGGTACAGGGACAATCAGACTTGGTGCACTCAGTGGGCCTGGTTCAGGAGGTACTGCACCGAGTGTCAGATCTCAACAGGCCAGCCATATACTGGATCTAACAATTGCAACTCTACTCCGCCCAGGAAGGGGGGAGAACATATGGTTACCAGGTACCTACTACAACCAGGATGGTATGTTGTAGACAGATGCATCCCATAACCAGAAAAGAGTGATGAATACAGCGTCTGGGGATGGAATCATCACTCAGCAGGAAAGGGGGCCACATGTGCCTAGCACAGATTAGAGCCAGGGAAGGGATGGAAACACCCAGTAATGCAAGAGCCGTATGGGCCACAGACTGTACCAATATGGCACAGCACTTGGGAGATACTACAAATACTCTGCCTATAATAGCAGTAATCTGGCTGCGTGGTGCACAATATAATGAGAGTGGAAACATAGCTACCGCATCTGGAAATGCTACAGTATTTGGAGACAGTACAGGTACTCTACCTAATAAAGGAGAAATATGGCTGTGTAGTGCAGACTTAAAACCAGACAGGTTTAATTGGCACACTAGAACAAAAGAGGTGCAATGGCTACCGCATTTCAAGATCTATACTTCGCCTGGTAAGGGAGAAATACGGCTGCATGGTGCACTGTTATGGCTACAGCGCCTGGAGATGTAGTCATTGAACCAGACAGGGAGCAATGTGTCTGCTTGGTGCATACTAGGACCAGGCAGGTGCAATGGCTACGGCAATTGAAGATGGCATCTATACCTCGCTGGAGAGGGAGAAATACGGCTGCATGGTGCACTGTAATGGTTACATCTGGAGATGGTACAGGCACTCAATCTGGTGAACCAGGGCTCCCCCTGTAATATGGTTGCGTTTTGCACCAGAATAGTTGTATTGGGTACAGCATCTGGTGGGAACACTCTCCGACTAGGAGGGTGTGTTGAATATAGCCCCTGGTATAGTGAAATGACTCCAGCTAAAAAGGAGAAACATAGGAACCAGGAAAGTCTGTCGGGTACAGCATTTGGGAGTAGTACAAGTACCCCCCAGTTAAGGGGAAGGCGTATGTACCTGGGACACCACAGAAGTGTGCCGGCATGCTAAACACGTGGCAGGCTGACTTACCTGTGTGCAGCCAGGGGAGTGCCATATGAAAATCCACTAGAGGGGATACCAACCCTGGAGAAGAGAGGTTCCTCAGTGGATTTGTCTTTGACCACCCAGAGAAGATCTGTATGGTGGAAGACCGCCTGATGCTCTGTTCCGAGAGAGAATCGGTGCAGAGGTGTTCCCCGAGGTAGCGGATCGTGCGGCAGGGAAGGATTTGTCACCAGCCTCAGACCTGTCCTGGGAGTGACCCGAGGATGCCGAGGAGCAGCAGAACACAGTTGTTAAAACCCAAGGTTGTTTGCGGGAACTAGTGTCTGAACGTGAGCGTGCCCCATCCGCGGAGAGGTCCCTAAAAGGGCAGAGGTGGCCACAATTTGGGCAGGCAAGCGGTCCAGCGACTCTGCCATGGAATGGGAGAGTCGGGCAAGGTTCCCTATGGTTTGGGACAGGAAAGAGGCCCATTCAGGAGGGACCGACACAGAAGGGTTGGTCAGGACGTCATGAGAGGGCCTGGGAGCTATTGCGCACAAACAGGGACAGGCTGACCGCATGGCAACCCTTTATCGCAACGGGCGCATGTAAATACGTGGCGACCCCCGAGGGGGGGCTGGGAATGGGAGTCCTCTGGAAGAGGACATGAGGGCCGAGAGGGAGCCTGAAAAAGAAAGCAGCCAGCCAGAGGCTGTCCTACTGGATCCCAGGTGCCGAGCCCCTAAAGAGGTGCTGCAGCAGCTGCAGAATCGTGCAAGGAGGTTGTAGAGAGAAAGGACCCCCCTTGCCAGGCTCTTTCTTCTAGAAACAGAAGTTAGGTTAAAACCAGCACCCACAGGGTTAAAGCCCGCGCTTGGCTGGCATAGGAGGAGGGGAAACCCATCCCAGAAGCCGAGAGGAGCGGGGAGGGGCCAGGCAAAAGCCCGGGAAGCGAGGAAAGGGGGCGAAAGAGAACGTGGCCTAGGCGTGGAAGAAGCCGGGGCCTCGATTAATGAGGTGGCCAGAAAAAATGCGCCGTCGGCGGGACCGGGGGCTCTTCAGAATGAAAAAAAAGGGGTGTGGGGGGCTTCTGAGGAGGAGCAACGCTCAGGGAGGGAAGAAACAAGGCAAAAGGAGCACCTGGGGCCTGAGGACAGGCCAGAGAAGATGCAGCCTAATCCCGACAGAAGCCGGGGTGGGTTGCCAGGGAGGAGAAGGATATCCAAGGGAGGAAGGGGAAGGAGGAACTTACCCAGGTCCCTCTAATAGAATTAATCCTATCCCCTGGACAGAAAAAAGGGGGGCTAACCCGGGGGACCCCCTGGGGCAAGGACACAGGGGAGATACCTACCATCTGGCATCTTCAGGCGCCGCAGGGTCACCCCTTGGGCAAACTCAACACTTGCGTGGGATTGCCGGCATGCCACTGCGGATGCAGTAATGGGGGACTGGGTGACCGGCGAGGTACTCAGTACGCACCCGCAGGGGGTGCAACTAAAGTAGATACCCACGATGGAGCCCCATACTGCAGCAGGCAGAGAAACTGCAGAAGAAATGAAAAAAGAATAAAATAAAAAATAAAAAGCAGCAAGACCTGCAAAAAACAGAGCAGGTCATGTCTGCCTCCTACGGACACTAGACTAAAAACTGATTAGCCTAGTGGCTGTGGAGAGGGTATAGCCCACGTGGGCGTAGCCAACCTTTTTGATATCTAGTGTTGCCTCCTAGTGGTAGCTGGGCATATACCCATGGTGCTGTGTCCCCCAATGACATTAACGAAAAAAAAATATATAATAATTAGATAAATAGATACACTTTCATTAATATAATAGTCTGTCCCACCATGTGCTCCGTATCCGTTATCTGTCCTCTGTTTAGTAGTGAGTCTGCTGGGAACTGAAGACCTCTGTAATCTGAGATAAAATGGTTGATATGGTTGGGCTGCCTGATAACCTTTAATGAAAAGACTGCAATTGTTTACCAGTCTGTTTTCCATGATTCAAATATTAAGGGGAAAGCTGGGTTTGGATGGAGCTGAGAGTAGAGAAAAATTTGATTTATCAGCAGGCACACCATCTCATCCTGCATCTCACACTCGACTATCACTCAGATTTTTGTGAAAAGGCCTAATATCTCAAAAGTTAGTTTTGTAGCCATTCTAGTCATAGGAATGGGCATGTTGGTGAACTTTCAATACAATCCAATAAACATAAAGGATAAGGCTTCATGCATATATGTGCACTTTGGACTGGTAATTGCAGCCCACATACAGCAGGTCCTTGCAGGATGCCCCATTACTGACCAAGTTTTCTCCTAGAAACACGGAAGATGCTCCTTTTGAGTTGAAAACTTGGTCCTAGATACAGAATCTGATTGAGAAAGCTGTCATTTTATACGCTTACTCAGCATAAAAAAACTGCATACCGACATTTTCTGAAATGCATTACCACCGTATTTAGGATCTCTGTGATACAAATCTCAAATATGAAAAACATTAGGAATGCTTTTTTGTGAGTCAAGTATAATATTTAAGAGTATATTAGACTACTTTCGCACTAACGTTTTGGCTTTCCGTTTGTGAGATCCGTTCAGGGCTCTCAGAAGCGGTCCAAAACGGATCAGTTTTGCCCGAATACATTCTGAATGGAAAAGGATCTGCTCAGAATGCATCAGTTTGCCTCTGTTAAGTCACCATTCCGCTCTGGAGGTCGGACACCAAAACAGTCCCTACAGCGTTTTGCTGTCTGCCTGACGAAGCGGAGCCGAACGGATCCGTCCTGGCACAGAATGTAAGTGAATGGGGACAGATCCGTTTTCTCTGAGACAATCTGGCACAATAGAAAATGGATCCGTCCCCAATTGACTTTCAATGGTGTTCAAGACGGATCCGTCATGGCTTTAGAAGACATAATACAACTGGATCCGTTCATCCGTTGTATTATTGTAACAGAAGCGTTTTTGCAGATTCATGATGGATACGCAAAAAAATCTAGTGTGAAAGTAGCCTTAGGCCTCTTTCACACGGGCGTTGTGGGAAAATGTGCGTTGCGGGAACACGCACAATTTTTCTGCGCGAGTGCAAAACATTGTAATGTGTTTTGCACGCGCGTGAGAAAAATCGCGCATGTTTGGTACCCAAACCCGAACTTCTTCACAGAAGAAAATAATAGCAAAAAAAATTAATTATAATTTAACTCACCTTAGTCCAGTTGATCGCGCAGCCCGGCTTCTCGTCTGTCTCCTTTGCTGAACAGGACCTGTGGTGAGCATTCATTGCAGGAACAGGACCTGTGGTGACATCACTCCAGTCATCACATGATCCATCACCATGGTAAAAGATCATGTGATGGATCATGTGATGACCGGAGTGACGTCACCACAGGTCCTGTTCAGCAAAGGAGACAGACGAGAAGCCGGGCTGCGCGATCAACTGGACTAAGGTGAGCTAAATTATTTGTAATTTTTTTTTAACCCCTCCAGCGCTATTTTACTATGCATTCTGTATTCAGAATGCTATTATTTTCCCTTATAACCATGTTATAAGGGAAAATAATGATCGGGTCTCCATCCCGATCGTCTCCTAGCAACCGTGCGTGAAAATCGCACCGCATCCGCACTTGCTTGCTGATGCTTGCGATTTTCACACAACCCCATTCATTTCTATGGGGCCTGCGTTACGTGAAAAACGCACAAAGAGGAGCATGCTGCGATTTTCATGCAACGCACAAGTGATGCGTGAAAATAACCGCTCATGTAAACAGCCCCATAGAAATGAATGGGTCGGGATTCAGTGCGGGTGCAATGCGTTCAACTCACGCATCGCATCCGAGTGGAATACTCGCTCGTGTGAAAGGGGCCTTAGATGCAATGTTGATTGGATTTGCTTATTATGCACATAATTCATTATATGAAGGAATGGGCAAATATGTGCGTGAGGGTCAAGAGGTGACTAACGCCTTAGGCGGGATTAGAGTTAAAGGTTAGAGTACATGTCAAGAAACAGTCAAAGGTTAAAGAAGAATAGAAAGTCGAGTTGAGGACATAACAATCAAAGTACTAGGTAAGACACGAAGACTGCATCTCATGAAAATGAGGCGTATGAGTGATTTGAAGATTACAAATATTGGCTTTGTCTCTGCCAGTGACCACACCACACCAGAGCTCCCATGCAAGGGCAGATATCATATCTGGTCCAGCTCTAGAACAGGTTTCCTCAATTTTCCTCATCTTGGGGACAAAACTATTCCTTCCCGATTCCAAATCTAGCAATCAGAATAACTCCCTGGATCAACGACCCTTCTCCAGCATCTAGTAACTATAACTTAGATCTAAGTATATAGTGAATATAAAGTAATAATATTATTACTAGTGTTGAGTGAAGCGAGCTCTGGATCATAGATCCAAAGTCGCTTGGGTCAAAACTTTTTAATGCTGTACGGAGATCCGTTTCCGTACAGCATCAAAATGTATGGATTTCGGTGAGGGAAATTCATTATCACCGAAGAACCCTAATAACTTCGAAACTTTGATTTTTAAACTTGAAAACCAGTTTAAAACGTAGATCCGAAAGTGGCTTTGGTACCAAGGTACCAGCCAGTACCAAAGCCAACTTCAGATCCAAGTTTTAAAATGTTTTTTAAAGAGGACCTTTCACTACTCTACAAACAAAAAACTAACTATACCTGTGGGCAGAGCTATGAGCTGTGCGCTGCGATTGGCCAGCAGTGCAGCAAGGGACACGCCTCCTACAAGAAATCAGTCAGAGGGAGCGCAGACACCGGAGCCTATACCGGGCGAACGGAGCGGCGCCCAGACTTGCTAGTAAGTGCAGGGGGACCCCTGGGCGCCGCTCTGCCCACAGGTATAGTTAGTTTTTCGTTTGTAGAGTAGTGAAAGGTCCTCTTTAAGTTAAAAAATCAAGGAAGTCCCCGTGAGACTTCGGTGATAATGAATTTCCCTCGCCAAAACCCATACATTTTAATGCTGTATCGAAACGGATCTCTGTACAGCATTAAAACTGTTTTGAACTAATCGACTTCGGATCTTGGATCTGAAGCTCGATTCACTCAACACTAATTATTACACTCCAAAAACAAGTCCAGGCCCCTCTTGAACTCTTTTAGGCTACTTTCACACTAGCGTTTACATTTTCCGGTATTGAGATCCGTCATAGGATTTCAATACTTGAGAAAAACGCTTCCATTTTGTCCCCATTCATTGCTAATGAGGACAAAACGGAACTGAACAGAATGGAATGCTCCAAAATGCATTCTGTTTGGTTGCGTTCCCATACCGGAGAGAAAATCGCAGCAAGCTCCGATTTTCTTATCGTCATGGGATGCGGAGTAAAAACGGACACAATAGAAAACTGATCCATTCCCCATTGACTTTCAATAGAGTTCATGACGGATCCGTCTTGGCTATGTTAAAGATAATACAAACAGATCGGTTGATAACGGATGCAGATGGTTCTATTATCAGTAACGGAAGCGTTTATGCTAATCCTTGCCAGATCAGGCAAAAACGCAAGTGTGAGTGAGTTCACCATCACCACTTGCTCTAGCAAACAGCTCCATAGTCTCACTGCTCTTACATTAAGGGGCCGTTCACAGCGGAATTTTGGCGCGGACAACAGCAGATTGCGGAGCAGTAGCTTGTGTCCCTCCTCCGTGCGGCCATGGCTTTAAGCTGCTGCTCCACTATCCTCAGTGCTGCCTCCCATTGAAATGAATGGGAGAAAGAAACCATGTGGCCGACAGCAAAATTTCAGAGCGGCTGTCTGTGCCAAAGTTCCACGGCAAAGGATATGTGAACATACCCTAAAGAGTCAACTCTTATGTCGGTACTGGATCCAAGTTTTAAAATGTTTTTCTTTTCAGTTAAAAAATCAAATCCCGAAGTTATTCGCCGAAGTCTTGCAAGCCTTCAGGAATAACTGACTTCGCCTCGTCGGAGGCCGTACATTTTAATGCTGTACTGAGACGGATCTCCATACAGCATTAAACTGTCGTTTTGAGCACATCGACTTCAGATCTAGGATTTGAAGCTTGCTTTGCTCATCACTAGCAGTCATGCCAAGAAGGGACAGGTCTGTACACGCCTGTATGCAATCTTAATTGCTGCCTCCCTTTGAAATGAAGGGGAGGCAGAAAGGACATGGCTGCCAGTGGGGAGGCAGAAAGGACATGGCTGCCAGTGGGATTGCAGCAAACTTTCGTCACAACTGTCCACACCAAAATTCTACAGAGAAAACCGCTGTGTGAACAGTCCCTGCCGGTGGGATTTCGGAAAAAGTTTTTGTCAGCGCCAAAATTCCATGGAGAAAAACTCTGTGTGAACATCCCCTAAAGCACCTACACAAAGTTTTTAAATAATGTAATTGATAATTATTTAGGGCTTCAGATACGGGCATACGGTTCCGAGTTTGATGTAATCCCACAGCGGAAATTCTGCTGCAGGTCTGGAACAGATTTTGTTGCGAATTTTATCCTTTAAATTCCAAAATCCGCTATGAATGTCCACAGCAACCACTGACCTGCTCCGATATCAAATCTGAACTGCGGGTTAATTTTTATTTGGCCGATTTCTTTAAATCTCATTGACTTGGTGCAAAAATCCACATAGTTTCTGTCCCACGTGAATGTTCCCTAACGCTGGGTTCACACCTGAGCGTTTCTGAGACGCGCGTTTTTATGTGCATTTTTATGCGCGTTTTTTGCAATAGTAAACGCGCGTTTGACGCGCGTTTCTGTGATTGACTGCAGTGTTGTCCAATCAGCAAATATCCCTGTGTATATGAAGTTTGGCCAATCCTAGGGCATTGGAGGTGTGAAATTCCATGTGTGTTGGTAGAGTGTGTGGTTTGGAGTCATGGAATGCTATAGACGGCGACGTGTTGCGGCACTTGTTGCAGCTATCCACCTGGAACGCTTGAGGAGAAGGCGGGACAGCAGGCGACGTTTCTGGGTCCATCCTGTGATTGCGAATAGACAGGAGAGGGGCCAGTTCTGGGCACTGTATGCCAACCTCCGTGCCCATGAGGACAAGTTTTTGGACTACACCAGGATGTCCATCCACAGGTTAGTACGTATACGTGGTTGCAATGTTTTTGCAATGGTTAAGCTAAGTGTTTTGTGCTTTTTGTATAGTTAACCATGAACATTTTTTTGTTTCCCAGCTTTGACGAGCTCCTGGTTCTGTTGTCTCCTCATTTGCAGCGTCAGGACACCTTCATGCGGGACTGCATCCCACCAGTGGAAAGACTGGTCATTACTTTGCGGTAAGTAGCCTATTATTGTGGCCATTTAAACCATTTGCAGTGTGTTGTGCTATGATCTGAGTTTCGCCCTGTTTCTCTTGCTGTTTGTGACGTATGAGTGTTTGTGCGGGGGGTATGTGATGTGTATGTTGTCAACGTGTGGCATAGATATCCCATACATGCATCATGTATCCACATTTGGCCATGTTTTACCCCTCACTTTCCAAAAATAGTCCAAACAGTTGTTTCAATTTTTTTAACTTTGGTGAATGTATTCACATCATACATTTCCAAATAAAATGTGTTTAAACTGTTTTACAAACAAAGGAGCAATGTAGTATAAATAACATCAAAATATAACAAACATTTTTCAAGATAAGTGCCCTTTTTGGCTCCCAAACCCTTGAGCCGGAGAATTTCCCTCTTCTACGTTTCTCAAAGGGTTTCATATTGCGGCCCAGAAAACTCTGCCTCGGGATCCCGCCGTGTCTCTCTGGCTCCGCGAGACTGATTGGCGGGTGGCATTTCAGTGGTGGTGATGGTGGAGGTGCTTGGGCCCGTGCTTGAAGAGGGATATGGGTATGATGTGTGTTGTGTCTGCCATGTCTCAAGAGGGTGTTGTATGTTACTTTGTGTGTATGTGTGTGCTGGGTATGTGTGAGGGTGTTGTTGTGCATGTTGGGGATGTAGTGGGCCATATTGTGGGGCATATTGTGGGCAATATTGTGGCCCATATTGGTGGCCATATTGTGCTGGCTGCTGTGGTGGCTGCTGTGGTGGCTGCTGTGGTGGCTGCTGTGGGGCAGTGCTAGACGTTGCTAGCTCATAAGGGAGGCAATACTTGTCAATGGTGTTAGTCACCTCCTCCCTTACTTTTGTGATGAGATGTCTCGGCACATGTAGCATTTTCTCCTCTAGACTGAGGAGAAAATATGCGTCGCTGCTAAGTTTTGGCACAGGATGTGCCAGGGCATCCAGGCAGCCGATTAGCCGATCCTCCTGTCTCTCAGTTCTCCTCCTTTTATGTCGGGGCTGCCGAGTTGCCTCTGGTACGGCTTGGACAGTCTGCATGGGGCTGACGAAAGTCGGAGTGGGGGGGGGGGGCTGGAGGACTCATTGGCCCCATAGATGGGCCCGGCTCACTGTCGATTGTGCCCTCATCCTCTTCCTCATCAGCTTGCGCCTGGCTGGGTTCCCAGCTACTATCGGTGCTGTGAAGTGGAAAATATAGGTAAGTATGTTCCCCATATAATATTGAATGTATGTAATGTCATACCACATCCTCTCCTCAATGTGTATGCCCTTGACTCACCTCCGCATTTCGGTGCACGGTATCAAAAATGACATTTGGGCTGCATGCACATAACTGGAGCGTGCGCCTGGGGACGATCCTCTCCTCTGCTCCTTTTGTTTGCGGCGATGGCGGATAAAGGCGTCTTTCAGGCTTTTCCATTTGCCTTTGATAGTGTTGACTATGAAAAACGAAATAAAAAGCATCCGTTAATGTCTCTTTATTTTCTTACATTTGTTTCAGGTATTTAGCTACCGGACAGTCATTGGCCAGTCTACACTTCGCCTTTCTCATTGGGAAGTCCACAGCCAGTATGATCATCCGTGAAACCTGCGTGGCAATTTGGGACGTCCTTCATCCTGCTGTGATGGCCCAACCACAGAAGGAGGACTGGCTGCAAATTGCGGATCTGTTTTTAGAATCCTGCAATTTCCCAAACTGTGTCGGCGCAATAGACGGCAAACACATCCGCGTTCAGAAGCCCATAAGGAGCGGGAGTCAATTTTTTAATTATAAAAAATATTTTTCATTTGTTCTTTTTGCGGTGTGTGATGCAAACTATTGCTTCAGATACATTGATGTGGGGTCCTACGGCAGCAGCTCAGACTCAGCTGTTTTCGGGCATTCGGCCTTTGGGCAAATGCTCAATAATAATGAGCTGGACCTCCCGGGGAACACCACACTGCCTGGGACCACTTTTCCCGCTATGCCCTTTGTTTTTGTGGGGGACGAGGCCTTTGCGCTGGGGGAGCATCTGATGAGGCCGTACTCCAGCCGGGGACTCTCCATTGCCAGGCGGGTATTTAATTACCGGCTGACAAGGGCACGCAGGGTGGTGGAGTGCGCCTTCGGGATTTTAGCGAACAAATGGCGCTTTCTCCATTCGCCCATTTATTTAAAATTGGAGACCGCTATCTCGGCCGTGAAGGCAGCATGTGCTCTGCATAATTTTGTCCGTCTACGGGATGGCTTTAATTTCGAAGATTCCCTCAGCCATTCCTTTGAGAGTCGTAATCAGAGCGGTGTGCGTGGGACCCGGCACGGTGCAGCTCTCCGGGACCACTTCAACGCATATTTTTTGACACCACATGGGGCGTTACCATGGCAATTGGAAGCCATCTAAGTTTATGTTCATTTATATTTTTTGTCTGAAAAGAGTGTTTAGATATTATTTGATTTTCAAATTTGGTTGATTATGACTAGGGCTAAATGAAAAATTTGGAAACGATCTTTTGTGCATTTGTTTTTTTTTAACCTATATAGTGCCCCTTGAGGATGCCCCTATAGTGGCCATCAATAGTCGCCCATTAACAAGGGTTTAGAAATATGGGCGAAATCATGTGTCCCATTTAAGTGGCCAATACTCGGCCAGTAGAATATAAGCCAAGGAGGGTGAAATAACGGATCCCATCAAGGTGCCCAATACTGGCACGTTACAAACCCAAACACCTAACATATGCCTTGCCACCCATAGCCCACAAACAGTCTAATTCTAAAAAGTACACAATATCAATAACAACTTAGGATTCAAATCCCTCAACCCAAACTTAGGCCTACATTTCAAAATGCCACTACATTTGCGGATTGAAAGAGCGCAGTCTGGCACAAGATAGTGGAACCACTGCAAATTGAACATACTGGCCCATTGCATTGTACCAGAATGTGGGGGAGGGTGAACCAGGACAGTACTAAAAACTAAAGGGGCGAGGGGACACTATTACAACATGTAATGTGCACATCATTCTTTGTAAACTAAGGCCACTGAGTGCCCATATACAAGAACAGGGATGGTGATGCTGCGTCCCTCCAGCTGTTGCTAAAATCCAAGTCCATGCATGCCTGCACAGGCTCCAGCAAGTAAAATACAGGCCAGCATTTGTGGAGGTGGCGTTTGACAACAGCTGGAGGGCTGCAGGTAGAGCTGGCCAGGGCTATTACACTGTCTTGGTGAAACTTCTCCAATCTGGCCAGATGCTTTTGCCAATATCCTCCCAGGCCTGCTGCCTGCTCCTCCTATTTTTGTAGTTGGCATCCTGTGTGTCATACAGGCAGCGTTTGCCTTGCACCAGCCTGATGAGGTTCTCGGTGTCACAGAGAGACTCCTCCATGCTGGATTCTCTCCAAAACTGTGCTTTGCACCTGGTGTTGGGCCTTTTCCTGCATGTTGCAAAATCCAAGACGCGCGTTCGAACGCGCGTTTTATGTGTCAAAATCAAGCGTTGCGCGTTCCCATTGAAGTCTATGGGCCAAAATGCGCGACAAACGACCAAAAAAAAGCTCAAGCACTTGTTTGAGCGTCGGGCGTTTTACAGCGCGATCGTACGCGCTGTAAAACGCCCAGGTGAGAACCATTCCCATAGGGAATCATTGGTTCTTGCCTGTTGTGCGTTTTACAGCGCGTAGGAACGCGCTGTAAAACGCTCAGGTGTGAACCCAGCGTAAGGGTGTATTCAGATGCGATGGCCATGGTGTGATTTTTGCCATTAGCCGAGAACCATGCTGCAAAAAAATGGATGTGGTTTTGATGCCAATTGTCACCGTTTTAAGAAGTTTCACCTGTGTTAGCTGCAAAATGCGTGGCAGATATCACCGCTGACATCGTGGCAGATATCACCGCTACATCCGAATGTACTCTTACACATTATTTTACATTATGAGGACTGTTCTATGATGCCTTAATAAAAAAGAAAAATTTCAAGCTTCCTTTCTTACAAAATTTGGTAGGGTTCACACAAAAAACAACAGCAACGTGACATGAAGAAGCAGGTTTATTTACAAGAGAGGAGCTTGTGAGGGCAATCAGGGGCTGACTCCACATTATATGCAATGTGTGTTTGTCTCATGTCAAACTCTTCTAGAAGTGTCTGAATGCAAAGCGAAGCAAAGGAACTCCACTGACCCTCTGTAACCCTCACCTCCCTAACACAGCATTATCTCATCACGCTTGCACACAGTACCTGATGCTGCTTGTCAGCAAATCAGATGCGGGAGAAGAAAAGGAGAGATTTATCCAGGATGTGAATTGTCAACTCTCCTAAAATCAGCCGGGTTCTGTTTAAAGAGAGAAAATGAGAGAAGAATCCATCACTAAAACCCCTTTGTAGCAAAAGTCTTTTCTGTAACCCGATGATGTAAAGTGATCTATTCTCTAAGTTATTACTGACCGCTACACATTTTACATCCTTGTATCATCCTAATGCTTGCTGAGCTAAAACAGGAAAAAATATATATTCTTTATATGCCATAGGATAAAATGTATTATCTTAAAGGGGGCATCCACTTTGGACAATATTTTTTGATGTTAGAAAGGTCCTTCATAAATAAGATGATCACAAGGTGTTTTGCTGCCGGCATTCGCAGTGATCAGCTGTGATCTGTGGGGAAATCCTGCACAAAGCGTTCAGTTTCCCTACAGCGCCATCACAGATTAAATGAAGCATTACACAACTTGAAATCAATGGGGTTTCCAAGTCATGAATGGTCATCCTAGGGCTGTGATGACCAACTACGACTCCCAAGATGTACGCTTGGCTGTTCTCAGAACTCCATAGAAATGAGTGGAGCATGCTCGGAGTCATAATTTCACCACAGCTGGAGTGCCGAAGTTTAGCCATCATTGTCCTAGGGCTTTTATGGCTAACCTCCGGCACTCCAGCGGGTGCCAAAACTACATCTCCCAAGATGTACACTTGCTTCGCTGTTCTCAGAACTCCATAAAAATGAATGGAGCATGCCGGGAGTCGTAGTTTCACCACAGCTGGAGTGACGGAGGTTAGCCATCACTGTCCTAGGGCCTCCTGTGGGAAAGATGCCCTTTGTACCTAATCTCCACTCTGGATAATAGTTAAGGCTACTTTCACACTAGCGTTGTTTAAATCCAGCGTTCAATTCCGACAAGGGAACTGCCCGCCGGATCCGGAAAAACGTGTGAAAACGGATTACATTTGAATCCTGATCAGGATTTTGATCACAATGAAAAAATGCATTGGAAAAAACGGATCCGCATTTATGGAATTTAACTTTTTTTTCACATTTTTCGGGTTTAACATGCAAAAGCCGGATCCGGTTTGACTAAACACACGGCGCCGGATACGGCGTTAATGCAAGTCAATGGGAAAAAGGCCGGATCCGGCGTTCAGTCAAAGTGTTCAGGATTTTTGGCCGGAGGTAAGGGTACTTTCACACTAGCGTTTTTCTTTTCCGGCATAGAGTTCCGTCACAGGGGCTCTATACCGGAAAAGAACTGATCAGTTTTATCCCCATGCATTCTGAATGGAGAGTAATCCGTTCAGTTTGCATCAGGACGTCTTCAGTTCAGTCGTTTTGACTGATCAGGCAAAAGAGAAAAACGTAGCATGCTACGGTTTTCTCTCCGGCGAAAAAAACTGAAGACATGCCTGAACGCCGGATCCGGCATTTTTTCCCATAGGAATGTATTAGCGCCGGATCCGGCATTCAGAATACCGGAATGCAGGATCCGTCGTTCCGGCATGCGCATGCGCAGATCGGTAAAATGAGAAAAATGTACAAGACGGATCCGTCGGTCCGCATGACAAGCGGAGAGACGGATCCGTCCTTGCAATGCATTTGTGAGACGGATCCGCATCCGGATCCGTCTCACAAATGCTTTCAGTCAGCAGCAGATCGGCGGATCCGGCGGCCAGTTGTCGCGCGTTCCCGAAAGTCTATATACGGGAACGCGCGACAAGACGCCCCAAAGAAGCTCATGTACTTCTTGGGGCGTCGGGCGTTTTACAGCGCAATCGTACGCGCTGTAAAACGCCCAGGTGAGAACCACTCCCATAGGGAAGCATTGGTTTCTCCTTGTTGAGTGTTTTACAGTGCGTAGGAACGCGCTGTAAAACGCTCAGGTGTGAACCCAGCCTAAAGGAAATCTGTCACGTGGGTTATCACTAATAAAGTAAAACTATTCCCAGGCAGAACATAACACCTACTTCCCTGATGTACCTTTCATTTGACGTTTCTAGTTTTCTATCTGGTGAAAATAGTCTTTGTAGGATATGCAAATTAGACAGTAATGTGCCCAGAAGCAGTAATTGTGCCCAGGAACGCCCCCATCCAGTGCCCATACCCACCCTCCAGCAGAGACCAAGCACGCCTCTCCTGGGCTGAGACTCATCCCCATCAGCGCCGTTGCCGCCCCTCCCCCCGCTACGTCACTGACCTGAGGTAACGCCACTCACACTTGCCTTCAGCTTCGTAGAGAAATATTGTGCAGACACAGTACCGAAGACTGCTTGGTTGCTTCATGCGAAGCTGAAGGCAAGTGTGGGCGGCGTTACCTCGGGTCAGTGGCATCGGCGAGGAGAGGCGTGCTTGGGCTCTGCTGGAGGGTGGTTATGGGCACTGGATGGGGGCGTTCCTGGGCACAATTACTGCCTCTGGGTGTTCCTGGGCACCATTGAAAGAAAATGACGCCCCTCTGGGCAGCTCACTGCTTAATTTGCATATCATACATAGACGATGTTCTATCTTTGGCAGGACAGCAGAACTGACATATGGATGCGGACAGTACATCAGACCCATAGAAATGAATGGGTCCCTATGTGTAAAAAATGCGATGGGATGCAGACCAAAAATACAGTTGTGTGAATGGGGCCTTACAAGCCTTGCCGCATCTCAGACGTTGATGTGATGTCATCAGGACAGGGAACCAACACAGCGGAAAATGTCACGTGACAGGACTAGGCATTATAAGGTTTACGCCACCTGGTCCTGTCAATCAAAGTGGAGAGGGCGCGGCAGTTGCAGAAAGAGCAGAGTCGGTAGGTGTAACGGCAACGCCCCCGTTGCTCCTAGAGCCTCATTTGCATACATTAAAACATCATTTTTCTCAGCAATACAGGTACATAAGAACATTGGACCAATACAGATGTCTTCAGCTGCCAAAAGCACATGCAACAAGTACATAGGTACAAATGTGCTGGCAGCGCCCTTTAACTATGAATGCCTTCAGGAGCAATTGTTTTATGATTGCATTTTATTCACTTTGGGTTCAAATATTTTTTTTTTCAATTGGTCTTCATTAAAGATTTTCAGCTGTTTTTGTCTTACAGGGTTAAGTTTCAGCCTATCTGCAGAGTATTACATTCCGTGTCACTGAGCTGTAATGATGTTGCTCTGACAGCTTGATCTTTGCCTCTGTCTCTGAACTCCTTAGGCCTCTTTCACACGGGCGTCATATTTTTGGCCCGGATAAGAGGCGGGTGCGTTGCGGGAAAATGCGCGATTTTTCTACGCGAGTGCAAAACATTGTAATGCGTTTTGCACTCGCGTGAGAAAAATCGCGCATGTTTGGTACCCAAACCTGAACTTCTTCACAGAAGTTCGGGCTTGGGATTGATGTTCTGAAGATTGTATTATTTTCCATTATAACATGGTTATAAGGGAAAATAATAGCATTCTGAATACAGAATGCATAGTACAATAGTGCTGGAGGGGTTAAAAAAAAATTAAAAAAGTTAACTCACCTTCTCCTCTTGATCGCGTAGTTCCCGGTCTCTTTACTTCTTTAATGATGAGCTGTGGGCTAAATGACCTGTGGTGACGTCAGATCACATGCTCCAATCACATGGTCTATCACCGTGGTGATGGAGCATGTGATCTGACGTCACCACAGGTCCTTTAGCCCACAGCTCATCATTCAAGAAGTAAAGAGACCGGGAACTACGTGATCAAGAGGAGAAGGTGAGTTAACTTTTTTTTTTTTTTTTTTTTTTCTTTTTTAACCCCTCCAGCACTATTGTACTATGCATTCTGTATTCAGAATGCTATTATTTTCCCTTATAACCATGTTATAAGGGAAAATAATACAGTGAATAGACTGTCACCTAGCAACCATGCGTGAAAATCGCACCGCATCCGCACTTGCTTGTGGATGCTATGCGATTTTCAAGCACCCCATTCACTTCTAAGGGGCCTGCGTCGCGTGAAAATCGCACAATATAGAGCATGCTGCGATTTTCACTCAACGCACAAGTGATGCCCGAAAATCACTGCTCATGTGCACAGCCCCATAGAAATGAATGGGTCAGGATTCAGTGCTGGTGCAATACGTTCACCTCACGCATTGCACCCGCACGGAAAACTCGCCCGTGTGAAAGGGGCCTTACAGCTCATAAACACTCATTATAGCTAAGTTCTTATTAAAGGGGTTTTCCCGATATTTTAATATTGATGACCTATCCTCTGGATAGGCCATCAGTATCTGCACAGAGGTGGTCCAACACCCAGGACCCCCGCCGATCAGTAGTGCTGCAGCCTTCTTGCTGTTTTCCATAAGTCAGTAACGTCAGGTTCATCGGTCACGTGGCCAAGGCACAGTTCAGTCCCATTGAAGTGAATGAGGCTGAGCGCGATACCACAGCCACTATACAATGTACATAAGCTGAGAGAAGGCTGCGGCGCTCAATGAGTGCCGGACCCCCACCGATCAGATACTGGATAGGTCATCAGTATAAAAATCTCAGAAAACCCTTTTAAACTGATAACAAAATGGCTTAAATGAGCATTTATAAGCTGTCAGGAGTTCAGAGATGAGGGTTAGGCTACTTTCACATTAGTGTTTTTAATTCTGCTATTGAGATCTGTCATAGGATCTCAATAGCGGAAGAAAACGCTTACATTTTGTCCCCATTCAAAATGCATTCCATTCTGTTTGGTTGCGTCCCCATCTCAGACAGAATAACTCTGCAAGCAGCATTTTTCTGTCTGCGATGTGGTGCGGAGCAAAACACAATAGAAAATGGATCCATCCCCCATTTACTTTCAATGGTCTTCATGACGAATGCATGCGGTGGTATTATTGCAATGGAAGCGTTTTAGCAGAACCATGACGGATCCGCAAAAAAAACGCTAATGTGAAAGTAGCCTAAATCCAGCCGTCAGAGCAACAACATGACGGCTCAGTGTGAAGATGAAAGAAAGAAACAGCGGATCCGTTGTTCCTGAAAATGTTTACGTACGTCATCCGTATGTCATCCGTTTTTTGCGGATCCGCAAAAAACAGAAACATGTATAAATTTCACAAAGCAAATAAAGTTGTTTGGATTTCTTTGAAAAAAAAATGAAAAAAAAAAGTGAATAAGTGATTTCTGTGGGCAGGAATAAATTTCCAGGAACGGATTCCGCATAACACGCATGACATACGTAATGACATACGAATGTCATCCGTTTTTTGCGGAACCATTGACTTTGTATTGTACCAGGATCCGATTTTTGCGGAAAAGAATAGGACAAGTTTTATATTTAATCGGACATACGGAACTGAACAATGGAAACGGACAGCACACATTGTGTTGTCCGATTTTTTCCAGGACCCATTGAAAATGAATGGGTCAAGAACTGGTCCTGATCTGTTCCGCAAAAAACGGAACAGATCAGGAAAGAAACAACGGACGTGTGAATGGACCCTTAAAGGGGTATTCCCATCTTAGACAATGGGGGCATATCGCTAGGATATGCCCCCATTGTCTGATAGGTGCTGGGACCCGCACCTATATCGAGAACGCAGTGGGGTCCCCGGGGTCCGTCCACCACCAAGCGCTAATCCCCACCTCTCCCATAGAAGTCAATGGGAGCGTGCCACGCATACGCGGCCCCCGATCCCATTCATTTCTACGGGGCAGACAGTAATAGACGAGCCAGAGCTCGACTATTTTCGGAGGCCCCATAGAAATGAATGGAGGGCGGCTGCGCTTCACTTTCGAGGCTCCGTTCTCGATATAGGTGTGGGTCCTAGTGATATGCCCCCATTGTCTGAGAAAACCGCTTTAACCCTGTAGAACAGAAACTGCTGAAAATTTTTAATAAAGGCCAATTGAAAAAAATAACATTTTAGCCCACAAATAAGTAAAATGCAATCTTACACAATTTTTTTTTTTTACTTTTAAAGGGGCTCCCAGAATAGGCCATCAGTGTTAGATTGTGCTGGTCTGAACTAATCACCGGGCCCCTCAGTGGAGCTGATAGGCAGAGGCCTAATTGCTCAGACCTCCACCAAACACCAATGGCCAACTCTTCGGAGAACCCTTTTTTTGGTATTTAGAATATTTTCCCTAGTGCCCATATCATTTTTGTTGGAAAAAGCAATATCAAAAGAATTAATTCCAATAGAATTTAATGCTTTTGGCAAACATACAGCAAAATTAGGACACAAACGTGTAACAAAATGGCGGCCACGTGTTTTCTAACACTGGTACAAAATTTTCACTCCATGGTTATATTATTCTCATACATAAGGCACCATAGCCTAATAAACCAATAGCTCCATACACTATAATAAATATAAGATGCGATTTAATATTAATTAAAACATATTAAAATTCCTCTCCATGATGTCTATTACCAAAAAACCTCCCAGTGACTACCTACGAGCCCCCAGTTTGGCTGGATGGTGTTTACTGAGGGCTCTTCCTCATGGTGACAGTAACCTTTCATGCGCCTGCAGCACCGGCTGCCAGGACGTTCTGCTCATTGGCTGGGCGGTGCTCTGTGGGCGGGCTTTCCCGTTACGCATCGCTGTGTGTACAAACTTCGGGTCAGTAACCTGCCCAGCAACAAGTGACATTTCTTATTGGCAGGCTCTTGGCATGTGCATATTCTTTGCGTTGATCTCATTGGTTGGATGTTCTGTGGGCGGGCCTACCTTTTCCCGCCGAAAGCAGGATTTCCAGGGCAGAAACCATCCTCGCAAACTGTCTTGGCCGAATCTGATTGGCCGAGGGCTGTTATGTGGGCGTGTCTTCCTGAAGTCGCCAAATATTTCTGTGAAGCCAGAAGTACCTCAGAGTATGCTCTCCTCTGGAAGGTTCGTTCCGCGCCTAATGTTGGATGTCCATAGACGTTACTTTATTCTGTATTATGTAAGGCTAAAAGGTGTTACACAAAACATATATATATATACACATACACGCAGATGTAGCAGAGCTGAATGTGATTTTTGGAGATCAGACGCTTGTTTCATCATATTTCCAGTCCAATGACTATAATGGGAGGGCTGACTTACCAATTATGTTCCTAAATTCACAATACATTAATCCCTGATCATCAGTTCCTGTCACTAAGTTGCTCCTTTTGTGCACCCCTTGTATTGTGGGAGGTCAGCACAACATGTGCATATTGATTTTGATGCAAATTATGCACATCTAAAAGTTTTGCAATTACATGAATAGGTGGCCATTGATGCATTTTTTATTTTTGCAGTGTGAACACTTCTTAGGACAGGCATATACAATCAGATATCCATTCCAGGAGTATAAAGCCCCTTGCAGACGAGCGTGTCCGGATGCGTCCCAGTGCATTGCGGCAAACCCGCGCGAGTAGGTACGCAATTGCAGTCAGTTTTGACTGCAATTGCGTTCCGTTTTTATCGCGCGGGTGCAATGCGTTTTGCACGCGCGTGATAAAAAACTGAATGTGGTACCCAGACCCGAACTTCTTCACAGAAGTTCAGGTTTGGGTTCAAGGTTGTGTAGATTGTATTATTTTCCCTTATAGCATGGTTATAAGGAAAAATAATAGCATTCTGAATACAGAATGCATAGTACAATAGCGCTGGAGGGGTTAAATTTTTAATTTTTTTTAACTCGCCTTAATCCACATGTTCGCGCAGCCGGCATCTCTTCTGTCTTCTTTTGTGAGGAATAGGACCTTTGATGACGTCACTACGTTCATCACATGGTCCATCACATGATCTTTTACAATGGTGATGGATCATGTGACAGACCATGTGATGAACGTAGTGACGTCATCAAAGGTCCTATTCCTCACAAAAGAAGACAGAAGAGATGCCGGCTACGCGAACAATTGGATTAAGGTGAGTTAAATTATTATTATTTTTTTAACCCCTCCAGCGCTATTGTACTATGCATTCTGTATTCAGAATGCTATTATTTTCCCTTATAACCATGTTATAAAGGAAAATAATAATGATCGGGTCACCATCCCGATCGTCACCTAGCAACCGTGTGTGAAAAATCGCACCGCATCCGCACTTGCTTGCGGATGCTTGCGATTTTCACGCAACCCCATTCATTTCTATGGGGCCTGCGTTACGTGAAAAACGCACAAAGAGGAGCATGCTGCGATTGTCACGCAACGCACAAGTGATGCGTGAAAATAACCGCTCATGTGCACAGCCCCATAGAAATGAATGGGTCTGGATTCAGTGCTGGTGCAATGCGTTTACGTCACGCATTGCACCCGCGTGGAAAACTCGCTCATGTGAAAGGGGCCTAGGGGTCCATTCACACAGCTGTATTTATGGGTCTGCATCCGCTTTTCAATGAGACCGCAAAAGATGCGGACAGCACACCGAGTGCTGTCCGCATCTGTACTTCCATTCTGCGGCCTCGCAAAAAAGATTGAGCATGTTCTATTCTTGTGCGCAATTGTGGACAAGAATAGGCATTTGTACCATAGGGCTGACCTCTCGTGTTCTGCAAAATGCGGAAACACACATGGCCGGTCTTCGTGTTTTGCGGATCTGCAATTTGCGGACCGCAAAACACATACAGTTGTCTGAATGTACCCTAATACTGATGATATGTGGTCAGTATAGGTCATCGGCATCTGATCGGTGGGGATCTGACCCCCTCCAATAAGCTGTTTGAAGAGGCTGTGGTGCTCTGATGAGCGCTGCGGCCTCTTACTAGGTCAGTGACGTCATGTTTATCAGTCAGGTAGCCTGGGCGCAGTTCAGTCCAATTCAAGTGACTGTGCCTGGGCTGCAATACTAAGCACGGCCACTATACAATTTATGGCGCTATGCTTTAGTAAGCAACGAGCGCCGCGGCCACTTCCTACAGCTGATTCGTACCCCCACCGATCAGATACTGATGACCTATCCTGAGGATAGCAAGAACAGAGGATAGGTGATTATTGTTCAACACTCGTACTACCTCTTTAGTTTTCCATAAACTTGTGGGACATATTGGCCATTTTACCCCCTTTTGTGCCTTGTGAAGGCTCCCAGGCCTGCCATTGTTTAACCTGTTCCGGACACATGACGTACCCGTACAGCATGATGTGCCGGTACTTAAGGACACATGATGTACCAGTACGTCATGTGTAGTTCTGATCACCGGCAGGCGGTGATCGGAAAAGGGTGCCTGCTCAAATCATTGAGCAGGCACCTGGGGACAATACGCTGTATTGGAATGCATTGTAAAATGGATTAGACCCCCAAAAGTTGAAGTCCCAAAGTGGGACTAAAAATAACGTTTTCCCTCCAAAAAATTTAAAGTTTCAAGTAAAAATAAACAAAAACGTAAATAGACATATTAGGTATGGCCGCGTCCGTATCGACCAGCTCTATAAACATATCACATGACCTAACCCCTCAGATGAACACCCAAAAAAATAAAAACTGTGCTAAATAAATATTTTTTTTGTCACCTTACATCACAAAAAGTACAACAGCAATCGATCAAAAAGGCGTATGCCCACCAGACTAGTACCTAAGTGCTAAGTAAAATAGTATCTAACCGTCACCTCATCCTGCAAAAAATGAGCCCCTATCTAAGACATTCGCCCAAAAAATAAAAAAAACTATGGTTTAGAACATGGAGACACTAAAACATCATTTTTTTTGGTTTAAAAAAAGCTGTTATTGTGTAAAACTTAAGTAAATTAAAAAAAGTATACAAATTAGGTATCGCCGCATCCGTAATAAACTGCTCTATAAAAATATCACATGACCTAACACCTCAGATGAACACCGTAAAAAACAACAAAAAAAGGTGTAAAAGAAAGGCATTTTTTTGTCACCTTACATCACAAAAAGTATAATAGCAAGAGATCAAAAAGTCATATGCACCCCAAAACAGTGCCAATCAAACCGTCATCTCATCCCGCAAAAAATGAGACCCTACCTAAGATAATCGCCCAAAAACTAAAAAAACTATGGCTCTCAGAATATGGAGACACTAAAACATGATTTTTTTTGTTTCAAAAATGAAATAATTGTGTAAAACATAAATAAAAAAAGTATACATATTAGGTATCGCCGTGTCCTTAATAACCTGCTCTAGAAAAAATATCACATGACCTAACCCCTCAGGTGAATACCGTAAAAAAAAAACAGTGTAAAAGAAAAAGCCATTTTTTTGTCACCTTACATCACAAAAAGTGTAATAGCAAGCGATCAAAAATATGATACGCCCCCCAAAACAGTTCCAATCAAACCATCATCATCCACTAAAACATGATTTTTTTTGTTTCAAAAATGAAATCATTGTGAAAAACTTACATAAATAAAAAACATAGTATACATATTAGGTATCGCCGTGTCCGTGACAACCTGGTCTATAAAAATACCACATGATCTAACCTGTCCGATGAATGTTGTAAATAACAAAAAATAAAAACTGTGCCAAAACAGCTATTTCTTGTTACCTTGCCTCACAAAAAGTGTAAGGCCTCATGCACACGACAGTATTTTTTCACGGTCCGCAAAAACGGGGTCCGTAGGTCCGTGATCCGTGACCGTTTTTTCGTCTGTGGGTCTTCCTTGATTTTTGGAGGATCCACGGACATGAAAAAAAAGTCGTTTTGGTGTCCGCCTGGCCGTGCGGAGCCAAACGGATCCGTCCTGAATTACAATGCAAGTCAATGGGGACGGATCCGTTTGACGTTGACAGAATATGGTGCCATTTCAAACGGATCCGTCCCCATTGACTTTCAATGTAAAGTCTGGAGTCCCTTTTATACCATCGGATGGAGTTTTCTCCAATCCGATGGTATATTTTAACTTGAAGCGTCCCCATCACCATGGGAACGCCTCTATGTTAGAATATACTGTCGGATATGAGTTAGATCGTGAAAACTCATTTCCGACAGTATATTCTAACACAGAGGCGTTCCCATGGTGATGGGGACGCTTCTAGTTAGAATATACTACAAACTGTGTACATGACTGCCCCCTGCTGCCTGGCAGCACCCGATCTCTTACAGGGGGCCGTGATCAGCACAATTAACCCCTCAGGTGCCGCACCTGAAGGGGTTAATTGTACTATCATATCCCCCTGTAAGAGATCAGGGCTGCCAGGCAGCAGGGGGCAGACCCCCCCCTCCCTCCCCCAGTTTAAATATCATTGGTGGCCAGTGCGGCCCCCCCCCTCCCTCCCTCTATTGTAATAATTTGTTGGTGTCACAGTGTGCGCCCCCCATCGCCCCCCCCCCTTCCTCCCTCTATTGTAATAATTTGTTGGTGGCACAGTGTGCGCCCCCATCGGCCCCCCCCTTCCTCCCTCTATTGTAATAATTAGTTGGTGGCACAGTGTGCGCCCCCATCGCCCCCCCCTTCCTCCCTCTATTGTAATAATTCGTTGGTGGCACAGTGTGCGCCCCCCATCGGACCCCCTTCCTCCCTCTATTGTAATAATTCGTTGGTGGCACAGTGTGTGCCCCCATCGGCCCCCCCCTTCCTCCCTCTATTGTAATAATTCGTTGGTGGCACAGTGTGCGCCCCCCATCGGTCCCCCCTCCCTCTATAGCATTAACAACATTGGTGGCCAGTGTGCGGCCTCCCATCTCCCCCCCCCCCCCCCCCGATCATTGGTGGCAGCAGAGTTCTGATCGGAGTCCCAGTTTAATCGCTGGGGCTCCGATCGGTAACCATGGCAACCAGGACGCTACTGCAGCCCTGGTTGCCATGGTTACTTAGCAATAGTACAATAGTAGAAGATTCATACTTACCTGGGAGCTGCGATGTCTGTGTCCGGCCGGGAGCTCCTCCTACTGGTAAGTGACAGTTCATTTAGCAATGCGCCGCACAGACCTGTCATTTACCAGTAGGAGGAGCTCCCGGCCGGACACGAACATCGCAGCAGCCAGCAGGTAAGTATGAATCTTCTACTATTGTACTATTGCTAAGTAACCATAGCAACCAGGACCGATCGGAGCCCCAGCGATTAAACTGGGACTCTGATCGGAACTCCGCTGCCACCAATGATCGGGGGGGGGGGGGAGATGGGAGGCCGCACACTGGCCACCAATGTTGTTAATGCTATAGAGGGGGGGGTGTCCGATGGGGGGCGCACACTGTGCCACCAATGTTGTTAATGCTATAGAGGGGGGCCGATGGGGGGCGCACACTGTGCCACCAACAAATTATTACAATAGAGGGAGGAAGGGGGGCCGATGGGGGGTGCACACTGCCACCAACGAATTATTACAATAGAGGGAGGAAGGGGGGGGCGATGGGGGGCGCACACTGTGCCACCAACGAATTATTACAATAGAGGGAGGGAGGGGGCGATGGAGGGCGCACACTGTGCCACCAACGAATTATTACAATAGAGGGAGGAAGGGGGGGCGATGGGGGGCGCACACTGTGCCACCAACGAATTATTACAATAGAGGGGGGGGCGATGGGGGCGCACACTGGTCCACCAACGAATTATTACAATAGAGGGAGGTAGGGAGGGGGGGCCACACTGGCCACCAATGATATTCAAACTGGGGAGGGGGCAGCCCTGAGCTCTTACAGGGGGATATGATAGTACAATTAACCCCTTCAGGTGCCTCACCTGAAGGGGTTAATTGTGCTGATCACGGCCCCCTGTAAGAGATCAGGTGCTGCCAGGCAGCAGGGGGCAGTCTTGTACACAGTTTGTAGTGTATTCTAACTAGAAGCGTCCCCATCACCATGGGAACGCTTCTGTGTTAGAATATACTGTCAGATATGAGTTTTCACGAAACCGTCTGAATGAAAGTAACCTACGGATCACGGACACGGATGCCAATCTTGTGTGCATCCATGTTCTTTCACGGACCCATTGACTTGAATGGGTCCGTGAACCGTTGTCCGTCAAAAAAATAGGACAGGTTATATTTTTTTGACGGACAGGATACACGGATCACGGTTTCGGCTGAAAAAACGGTGCATTTTCCGATTTTTCCACGGACCCATTTAAAGTCAATGGGTCAGCGAAAAAAAACGGAAAATGGCTCAGCGGCCACGGATGCACACAACGGTCGTGTGCATGAGGCCTAATATAGAGCAACCAAAAATCATATGTACCCTAAACTAGTACTAACAAAACTGCCACCCTATCCCGTAGTTTCTAAAATGGGGTCACTTTTTTGGAGTTTATACTCCAGGGGTGCATCAGGGGGACTTCAAATGGGACATGGTGTCAAAAAAACAGTCCAGCAAAATCTGCCTTCCAAAAACCGTATGGCATTCCTTTCCTTCTGCGCCCTGCCATGTGCCCGTACAGCAGTTTACGACCACATATGGGGTGTTTCTGTAAACTACAGAATCAGAGCCATAAATATTGAGTTTTGTTTAGCTGTTAACCCTTGCTTTGTAACTGGAAAAAAATTATTAAAATGGAAAATCTGCCCAAAAAGTTAAATTTTGAAATTGTATCTCTATTTTCCATTAATTCTTGTGGAACACCTAAAGGGTTAACAAAGTTTGTAAATTCAGTTTTGAATACCTTGAGGGGTGTAGTTTCTAGAATGGGGTCATTATTGGGTGGTTCCTATTATGTAAGCCTCACAAAGTGACTTCAGACCTGAACTGGTTCTTAAAAAGTTGGTTTTTGAACATTTCTGAGAAATTTCAAGATTTGCTTCTAAACTAAGCCTTGTAACGTCCCCTAAAAATAAAATGTCATTCCCAAAATGATCCAAACATGAAGTAGACATATGGGGAATGTAAAGTAATAACTATTATTGTAGGTATTACTATGTATTATAGAAGTAGAGAAATTGAAACTTGGAAATTTGCAACTTTTTCCAAAATTTTGGCAAATTTGGTATTTTTTTATAAATAAAAATGATATTTTTTTTTTACTTCATTTTACCAGTGTCATGAAGTACAATATGTGAGGAAAAAACAATCTCAGAATGGCCTGGATAAGTCAAAGCGTTTTAAAGTTATCGCCACATAAAGTGACACTGGTCAGATTTGAAAAAAAGGGCCTGGTCCTTAAGGTGAAAATGAGCCTGGTCCCTAAGGGGTTAAGGAGTATTCCGGTTATATCAAGTCATCCCCCATTCACAGGTAACTAGTAGATTGTAGGGGTCCGATTGCTGAGACCTCCGATGTTCACAAAAATGGGGGCCACGTATTCCATGGGAACCCTTTGAAATGAATGGAGCGGCAGCTTGAGCATGCACACTTCCACTGTTTTTAATGGTTCAAATAGCACTGCAGGTAAAGCTACAGAAATTAGGAAATTGGTTTTCTCATGACAAATGTCTATTGCGTATTGATCCTTACAACAGAGACAGGGATTGACCATGATTTTTTATTTTATTTTTTTAATACCCCTTCCCCCGCCTCCTCTGATGGGAAGTATGCTGACCGATTCTGGCTCCTGGGCTGTCTTCACTGCACTTCTGGTCCCTGCATGTAAAGTTCCTGCGCAGTGGGGGCACATGTGCCGCTGCAGCCAATGACTAGCCTCAGGAGTGATATGCCTTTGTGAGAAGCCGTTGTCAGGATTTGGGGGGTGGCACTATTTCTCCTTATGGAGAGCGCCTAGTAGGCGTAGGCCGGGCAGCGCTCCTCTGGGAGAAAGTAATGCAAAAGAAAACTGAGCCACTAGTGCCACCATATGTAAGGCCTGGTTCACACTTGCATTGTGGCTTTCCGTTTTGAGATCTGGCAGAGGATCTATAAACCGAGCCAAAACAGATCAGTTTTGTCCCCATTCATTGTTAATGGGAACAAAACTGATCAGGATGCATTCCGTTCCGTGTTTTTTGACCGGACACAAAATCGCTGCAAGCTGCGGTTTTGTGCGAAATGGAAAATAAAACGTATGTGGCATGAAAATCAATGTAAGTCAGCGGTGCCGGATCCATTTTTTTTGTTAGCTAAAAAAACGGATCTGGCGCCTATTGACTTACATGATTTTCTTAACCGATCGGTTTTTTTCCGTTTAGAGTTAATACAACCTGATCCCGACAAAACGGGTGCATTAAAGGGCACGGATCCATTTAATTTCGGTTTTGAAATCCTCTGCCGGATCTCAAAACCGGAATTAACAACGCAAGTGTCAAGCAGGCCTAAGGTAGCTATCCTATAAGTCAGTGCTCAATGCATAACTTTAGTCAGGTGTCTGTTATCCTATGAAGAGGACATAAGAGCCACTTTCAAATATGACAGGAGGTGTTGAGGGACACTAGGTATTACAGGGGATAAAGGTTATTACATAGACAGTATAACCAAGTCACATGGTTGTCGCCATCACTTTATGATCGGTGCAGGTCTGACCACTGGGAGAAAGTAGAGCGCTTCCGCCCCTTCATACTGCACAGTGGCGCTCCTAGACACCTGCCTGTGCAGGGAATTGCACTCAAATGGGGCTGTGCTGCAGTTTCTAGCACAGTGGATGACCAGGAAAAACTGTGAAGAGCATGCAGCACTACACAGTGCTCTGATTCCTCCATACGTGCATTTTTTCCACAACATATTAGGGTCCATTCACACGACTCCGTAGTGTAATGCGGATCCGCAATACACCCGGCCGGCACCCCCATAGAACTGCCTATTCTTGTCCGCAATTGCGGACAAGAATAGGACACGTTCTATTTTTTTTTCTAGCGCTACGGACCGAAAGATCGGGGGTGCGCTTCGGAAATGCGGATGCGAAGAGTACATAGTGTGCTCTCCGCATCCATTCCTGCCCCATTGAGAATGAATGGATCCGCACCCATTCCGGATATTGCGGAGCAGATGCAGACCCATTCCACAGATGTGTGAATGGAGCCTTACAGTAGCACCAAACTGTATGAGATTGCACAAATCTCATGTTCCCTTTGCAGATTCTTCTGCAAAAACTGAGTAAATCTGCACCAAAAACTGCTGTTAGACATTGCGGATTTTGGTGCAGATCTGCTGCAGCAAAAACATATATAAATCCGCATGGAAATCTGTGAGGATCTTCTGTGCGTTCACCCGTGTGCAGGTGGCCTTACCATCAGTCCTTAGGCTGAGTTCACACGGGCGATATTTTCACGCGGGTGCAATGCGGGAGGTGAACGCATTGCACCCGCACTGAATCCTGGCCCATTCATTTCAATGGGTCTGTGTACATGAGCATTGTTTTTCACGCATCAGTTCTGCGTTGCGTGAAAATCGCAGCATGTTCTATATTCAGCGTTTTTCACGCAGCCCTGGTCCCATGGAAGTGAATGGGGCTGCGTGAAAAACGCATTGCATCCTCAAGCAAGTGCGGGTGCGATGCGTTTTTCACTGATGGTTGCTAAGAGATGTTGTTTGTAAACCTTCCGTTTCTTATCACGCGTGTAAAAAACGCATCAAAACGCATTGCACCCGCGCGGAAAAAACTGAACAACTGAAAGCAATCGCAGACAAAACTGCCTGAACTTGCTTGCAAAATAGTGCGAGTTTCACTGAACGCCCCTGAACGCATCTGGACCTAATCCGTCACGCCCGTGTGAACTCAGCCTTAGGCTGGGTTCACACTTGAGCGTTTTACAGTGCGTTCAAACGCGCTGTAAAACGCTCAACACATGAAAACCAATGCTTCCCTATGGCCCTGGATCTCATTTGAGCGTTTTACAGCGCGTTTGAACGCGCTGAAAAACGCCCTACGCTCAAAAAAGTTCTTAAGCTTCTTTGGGGCATTTTGTCGCGCGTTCCCGTACATAGACTTTCGGGAACGCGCGACAATGGGCGTTCGCTTGTTCCGGAGCCGCGATTGTAAACGCACATACAATCGTGCATAAAGAGCGCTCCATCCCGAACGCTCAGGTATGAACGCAGCCTAAGGCCTCCTGCACACGAACGTTGTGTGCATCCGTGGCCGTTGTGCCGTTTTCCGTTTTTTTTCACGGACCCATTGACTTTCAATGGGTCCGTTGAAAAATCGGAAAATGCACCGTTTGGCAGCCGCATCCGTGAGCCGTGTTTCCTGGCCGTGAAAAAAATATGACCTGTCCTATTTTTTTCACGGCCAACGGTTCACGGGCCCATTCAAGTCAATGGGTCCGTGAAAGAACACGGATGCACACAAGATTGGCATCCGTGTCCGTGATCCGTGGCCGTAGGTTAGTTTCATACAGACGGATCCGAAGATCCGTCTGCATAAAAGCTTTTTCAGAGCTGAGTTTTCACTTCGTGAAAACTCAGATCCGACAGTATATTCTAACACAGAAGCGTTCCCATGGTGATGGGACGCTTCTAGTTAGAATACACTACAAACTGTGTACAAGACTGCCCCCTGCTGCCTGGCAGCACCCGATCTCTTACAGGGGGATATGATAGTGCGGCACCTGAAGGGGTTAATTGTACTATCATATCCCCCTGTAAGAGATCAGGGCTGCCAGGCAGCAGGGGGCAGACCCCCCCCCCCCCTCCCCAGTTTGAATATCATTGTGCGGCCCCCCCCTCCCCTGTTGTTAACTCGTTGGTGGCCAGTGTGCGCACCCCCCTCCCTCCCTCCCTCTATTGTTTTAATACATTGGGGCCAGTGTGCGCGCGCCCCCAACCCCCCCCCTCCCTCCCTCTATTGTTTTAATACATTGGGGCCAGTGTGCGCACCCCCCAACCCCCCCCCCCCCTCCCTCCCTCTATTGTAATAATAGCATTGGGGCCAGTGTGCGCACAACCCCCCCCCCCCCCCCCCACAGCCCCCCCCCCCCCCCCGATCATCGGTGGCAGCGGAGTAGAAGATTTTCATACTTACCTGGCTGCTGGCTGCTGCGATGTCTGCGTCCGGCCGGGAGCTCCTCCTACTGGTAAGTGACAGCAATGCGCCGCACAGACCTGTCACTTACCAGTAGGAGGAGCTCCCGGCCGGACACAGAGATCGCAGCAGCCAGCAGCCAGGTAATGAATCTTCTACTCCGCTGCCACCGATGATCGGGGGGGGGGGGGGGGGCACACTGGCCCCAATGCTATTATTACAATAGAGGGAGGGAGGGGGGGGGGGGTTGGGGGGGCGCGCACACTGGCCCCAATGCTATTATTACAATAGAGGGAGGGAGGGGGGGGTGGGGGGGCGCGCACACTGGCCCCAATGCTATTATTACAATAGAGGGAGGGAGGGGGGAGGGGTTGGGGGGGCGCGCACACTGGCCCCAATGCTATTATTACAATAGAGGGAGGGAGGGGGGGGGGTGGGGGGGCGCGCACACTGGCCCCAATGCTATTATTACAATAGAGGGAGGGAGGGGGGTGCGCACACTGGCCACCAACGAGTTAACAATAGGGGAGGGGGGGCCCACTGGCCACCAATGAGTTAAAAACAGGGGGGGGGGTCTGCCCCCTGCTGCCTGGCAGCACCTGCCAGGCAGCAGGGGGCAGTCATGTACACAGTTTTTTTGTATATTCTAACCTGAAGCGTCTCCATCACCATGGGAACGCCTCTGTGTTAGAATATACTGTCGGAAATGAGTTTCACGATGTAGCTCATATCCGACAGTATATTCTAACATAGAGGCGTTCCCATGGTGATGGGGACGCTACAAGTTAAAATATACCATCGGATTGGAGAAAACTCCAATCCGATGGTATAACAGAACTCCAGACTTTACATTGAAAGTCAATGGGGACGGATCCGTTTGAAATGGCACCATATTGTGTCAACATCAAACGGATCCGTCCCCATTGACTTGCATTGTAATTCAGGACGGATCCGTTTGGCTCCGCACGGCCAGGCGGACGCCAAAATGACTTTTTTTTCATGTCCGTGGATCCTCCAAAAATCAAGGAAGACCCACGGACGGAAAAACGGTCACGGATCACGGACCTACGGACCCCGTTTTTGCGGACCGTGTAAAAAAACGTTCGTGTGCAGGAGGCCTAAGAGAAACAATTCTGCATTGGACATTAGTGATTTTATATCTGAAATCCATTCTGCCTTTGTATTTTATTTTGGTCTTCAAAAACAACTACAAAAAAAATGTACAAATGTTTGGCATTTCTGACAAACTGAGAAATGCTGCTTGTGTAACCCTTCACTTGTACGGCCTGTATGGTAGCGGGGACTCCAGCGAGCGCACCGCAGGTAACTTCTGAGCCGAATGAAATTTTCAGCTGTCCTGGAGATTACTGTGACAGACGCTCTGTCAGTGCTGTGTCCAAAGCAAAGGATCATCTGCAGTCAAAACATTAAAGGCCCCATAGCTGGTGATTGTGGCAGTCAGGAGGGGACAGGCTAGAGCTACACAGGTCGCACGACAAGAAAGCGTGCAGCTACACAGCGACATGTGTCGCTGAAAAGTCGCACAGCACTTTTTGTAATGATAGCCAATGTTTGGAATGGTTGAGACTGCGAAGCAACAGTCGCACAAAAATCCAACTTGGATGGATTTTTTTGTGACTTTCGCATCGCAGTCGCAATGTGACACCATTGGCTATCATTACAAAAAGTGTTCCACGTATTTTCAGCGCCAAAAAGTGTCATGACCATGTAGCCCTAGCCATAAGAGGTGGCTCTGGACCGCTGTGGTTACGCTTCTTCCAGCTTGTCAGAACATGCATAAGTAAAGCAACATCCACAGCTCTGTAATATAATGTTATTATTGGAAATTCTCTCCCTAATTAATCATTGGTGCGGTCTGATAATAACACTCCAGCTGGGAATTCCTATAGGCTGCATAGCCTGGTGTCCATGGACAGACTGTAGGTCACTATTAGACTCTTTTCTCATCTGCGCCGTGGCTTGCATCTATAATGAAATCTATAATGATACATCGTACAGTGGATCCGAACGATGTGTGGATCTGGTACTGGATAGCACTGCATGCAGCTGTCAAAAGGAAACCTTGATTGGACGCCCCCCCCCCCCCACTCACACACTCACACTCCCCGATGGGTGCAGATAGCACAGATGGGAACAAACCTAAATTTGACAATTCTTTTAGTTATTTTTTAAAACATTTCGAAAGCTAAAGACAATGGTTTGTTGAAGTTATATTTAGAGGGGTATTTCCGCATTGGACCTTTATGGCATTTCCACAGGATATGCCGTATATGTCTGATATATGTGGGTGCTAGTTTAGGAACCCCGCACCTATGTGGAGAACATGGGTCTATCTGGTGAGATCGTTGCCACATTTAGATGGCCGCTCATGTGCAATTCTCTCTATTTACTTCTATTGGACTTATAGAAACTTAAAGGGGTTCTTCCATCACAGACAATGGGGGCGTATCACTAGGATATACCACCATTGTCTGATAGGTGGGGGTCCTCTGGGACCCACATCTACACCGGGAACGGAGCAGGGAAAGATGGTGGAGGCCTACTGCAAGTGCGTAGCCGCCCTCCATTCATTTCTGTGGGGCCACCGAAAATAGCCGAGCGCTGTCTCGGCTATTTCTGTCGGCCCCATAGAAATGAATGGGAGCGGTGGCCGCTCAAGCACGGTGCACTCCCATTCACTTTTATGGGGAGAGCGCTTGGCAGTGGCTCGACCCCGGGAAACCTGGAGTCCTCCAGCCACTGCTCTTCTCGCTCCGTTCTCGATATAAGTGCGGAGGTGGGACCCTCACCTATCAGACAATGGGGGCATATCCTAGCGATATGCCACATTGTCTGTGATGGGAATACCCCTTTAAAGAAACAGTTGAGCAGCTGTGCCTGTCAGTTTCCATAAGGCCTCATGCGCAAAATCATATCCGTTTTTGGGTCTGCAAAACACGGATTACAGCCATGTGCATGCTGAATTTTTTTTTTTATCCTGTAGAAATGTCCTATCTTTTTTGTGGGACTGCGGAACGGACATGCAGATACAGACAGCGCACCATGTGCTGTCCGCATCTTTTGCAGCCTCATTAGAATGAATGGGTCTGTGTCCGATCCGCAAGAAATGCTGATTGGATAGGGACCGAACTCCCATAGAAGTCAATGGTGAGAGGCACGCACATTCTTGGCCTCATCTCCATTCATGCTCACCTTGGATGCGGCCGCCAGTGGCCTTGGTCACCCACTGTGCATAGACCTGCAGTGCAGCACCGCCCTCCACACCTGGGTGCAGTGAGAACTTAGAAGTGGGTGCAGCACTGCAACAGCTTTGCAACTCCTTAATTTTCATTATCAGCCCCAGAGGTTAGAGCCACTCCGATCATAAAGTGATATGATATCCTATCGATATGGCCATGCATGGTACAGACACACATCAATCTACATTTTATCTCATAGCAACTCATGAAAGCCAAGAATACAATGTCAGAGCAGATATTGAGATATTGCATGCCGTGCTGAAGCGCTCCACCAGGATGGCCAAGATATAGATATGATTATATATATTGTGTCTTTATGGTAGAGAGCTCTCTACTGTTAAAAAACCTTAACTGCAATGGAATTGTTCTGCTGGACCGGTGGGATTATTTACTTAGAGCAGGAAACACATCAGAATGACATTACCCACTTGCCCTTTGTGGATGAGAGGTTAGAAACTAAAAGAAGCAGCTTCCTGTGTGAGAAATGAAATAGTATTTGTGTGACAGCTCGGGGCCGGACTGCCTGTTGTCTATTGTCTGTCTTGTGTTGTTTTTGCGCTGATTTGTCTGCACCTTTGTTGCAGCTCACCTATACTGTACAAGCAATTACGTTAATGTCTAGGGGTTGAAATCTCAATAAATTACACATACGTCTTACGATATATATTTGATGCTCAGCAGTGATTTACAGTAAAAATTTCCCTTGATTACTAAAATCAAATTGCATAGTTTGTACTAGTTTTGGTGTAGGAAGGTTACTACCCAGGACATGAAACATATTCACTGATAAATCCATATATAAGACTGTATTCCTATTTATCTGTTTGGCCATTAAGGTTTTTAAAACTGAAAGCTGAGCTCTGATTGGTTGCAATGGACAACTAAAACGGATTTACTATTAGGCCTCTTTCACACTACTGGGTTATGTTTCCATTTTGCGGGCCGTTTTTTGCGTTCCGTATACGGTCCGTATACGGAACCATTAATTTTTAATGGTTCCGCAAAAAAAAACAACGGAATGTACTCCTTGTGTATTCCGTTTCCGTGTTTCCGTATCTCCGTTCCATGCAAAGATAGAACATGCCCTATATTTGGCCTCAAATCACGTTCTGTGGCTCCATTAAAGTCAATGGGTCCGCCAAAAAAACGGAATGCATACGGAAATGCATCGGTATGTCTTCTGTATCCGTTCCGTTTTTTTGCGGAACCATCTATTGAAAATGTTATGCCCAGCCCAATTTGTTCTATGTAATTACTGTATACTGTATATGCCATATGGAAAAACGGAACAGAAAAACGGAAACAAAAAAATTGAACCACGGATCCATGAAAACCGGACCACAAAACACTGAAATAGCCATACGGCAGTGTGAAAGAGGCCTTAGGCAGTTTTATTTGGAGATATTGGACTTTTGCTCCATTTTTGTGGGCCACCCTGTACCTCTGCAGAGAGGTTATTTGGACTGGTTTTCATCTGGTCCTGGTGGTCCCATATATATCTGTTCCTGTCTAGGAGGCGAGCTGGCATGTTGTAGGTGGGTTCAGACTGACAGAAGCCGGGGCAACATAAGTAGGCAGGGACAACACATGGAGGCGAGGACAGCAGAAGTGGGCGGGGCCAGCAATACTATAGTGCAGAACTAAAATACAGCCCCTGCAGAACTAAATACCACAAAAGTGAAGCAGAAAAATACTGCCGTCCACACCACAGAATGAAACTGTATCATCATCCTGAGAACGGCAGTACAGTTGAATTCAGGAGGGCCCTTGCGGCTGCTGGACAGGTGCATAAGTGCCTGATGCTCCTACATTCATTTACTCTGAGAACATCAGATCTTTATGTACCTGGCTGGCGGTGATAAGAAGGCCTTGGGTGGCCCCTTGGTCATCAGCCCACTGGGAAATTTTCCTGTAGGGTCTATGGTCAGTCCGCCCCTGATTGGCATAAAGGTAAACTAGGCTGTTTTAGGACAATTACATACGTTACATGAGAGGACGTATACTCTGTAGATTTTATGCAGCAGCGAAATCCGTACCGTGCTGTCATTTAGTACTGTAAGATGTTGCAGGATTGCGCAGATTTTACTTTCTGTGTTGAAAACAGTGAAAACCACCTAAACAGACATGCTGCGGTTTTAGGCTACATGCACATGACAGTGAAAATAAAGTCAGCTAAAAACTGACATTTTTAACGGACGTTTATTTCACTGATGCCTTTCTGAGAAACGGACGTTAAAAATTGACCCATTCAATTGTATGGGGGCAGTCTGTGGAAAACGGACAAGATAGAGCATGTTCTGTTTTTTTACTTCTGTTTTTACTGACAGTCAAAAAAAACTGCTGTGTGAATAACCCCATAGACTTCCATTGGTCTTAAAAGAGACATGTGATGGCTGTTAAAAAAATGTACATCACGTGTTGTGTGCATGTAGCCTTAAAGTTTGCTTTGCGGTCATGTTATGGGCCTATTTTATTGTGAATTTTCCACAATGTGTGGATTAGTTTTTTTGAAAAATCTCTTTCACTTTGCTGCTACCATATTGCACTATAGATGTCCAAAGGCAGGTCCACTGTGGAAAATCTTCAGCATATCAGCCCCATATGGGCCAGCATTCTGGAATGTCAAGGTGTTTTCAGCTGCTCTGCTCATATAGATGTCATGGCGAGTCCATGTGTTCTGGCAGTATTCTTCTCTCAGCATATGGAATTAATAGTTGTCCACAGCAAGCAAGACTTTGACCGTGCAGTTTTTGATGTGGCTTTTTTCGTACAGTTCTCTGCCACATCACTAAGGCTACTTTCACACTGGCGTTTTGGCTTCCATTTGTGAGATCCATTCAGGGCTCTCACAAGCAGTCCAAAACGGATCAGCGTTCAGTCTCCATTCCGCTCTGGAGGTGGACACCATAACTCTGCTTGCAGCGTTTTGGTGTCCGCCTGACGAAGCGGAGCCAAACGGATCCGTCCTGGCACACAATGTAAGTCAATGGGGACGGATCTGTTTTGTCTGACACAATCTGGCACAATAGAATACGGATCCGTCTCCCAATGACTTTCAATGGTGTTCAAGACGGATCCGTCTTGGCTATGTTACAGATGATACAAACGGATCCGTTCATGACGGATGCATGCGGTTGTATTATTTTAACCGATCCGTTTTTGCAGATCCATGACGGATCCGCACCAAACACGAGTGTGAAAGTAGCCTAACATGACAAATGGGCCTGCTAGATTTTTGCACGAATGAAGCTTTTAGTTTGGAAGTATAGTATATATTCCTGTCACTAGACAAGCTGTTAGAAGATGAAATGCTTCTAAGGCTACTTTCACACTAGCGTTCGGGTTTCCGTTCGTGAGCTCCGTTTGACGGAGCTCACGAGCGGACCCGAACGCAGCCGTCCAGCCCTGATGCAGTCTGAATGGAGGCGGATCCGCTCAGACTGCATCAGTCTGGCGGCGTTCAGCCTCCGCTCCGCTCGCCTCCGCACGGACAGGCGGACAGCTGAACGCTGCTTGCAGCGTTCGGGTGTCCGCCTGGCCGTTCGAAGGCGTGCGGATCCGTGCGGATCCGTCCAGACTTTCAATGTAAGTCAATGGGGACGGATCCGTTTGAAGATGCCACAATGTGGCTCAATCTTCAAGCGGATCCGTCCCCCATTGACTTTACATTGAAAGTCTGGACGGATCCGTCCCAGGCTATTTTCACACTTAGCTTTTTTTTGCTAATATAATGCAGACGGATCCGTTCTGAACGGAGCCTCCGTCTGCATTATTATGAGCGGATCCGTTCAGAACGGATCCGCCCGAACGCTAGTGTGAAAGTAGCCTAAGGCCTCGTGCACACGCCTGTTGTTTTGGTCCGCATCCGAGCCGCAGTTTTGGCGGCTCGGATGCGGGCCCATTCACTTCAATGGGGCCGCAAAAGATGCAGAAAGCACTCCTTGTGCTGTCCGCATCCGTTGCTCCGTTCCGTGGCCCCGCGAAAAAAAAAATATATAGCATGTCCTATTCTTTTCCGCGCTTTGCGTACAAGAATAGGCAGTTATATTAAAGGCTGTCCGTGCTGTTCCGCTATTTGCGGAACGCGCACACCGCAAAACACACCACGGTCGTGTGCATGTAGTCTTAAGGACAGAAAGTCATATAGGGGGAGGATTGAAAAAAAACTACTGAACTCTGCTCTGATGGATCCTTTTCCACAGGAGCTCGAAAAGTAAGAAACTGATAAGTAAATATTTATCATAGATAGATGTAAGATTTATAGATAGATAGATAGATAGATATTAGATAATAGATAGATATGAGATAGATAATTAGAAAGATAGATAATAGATATGAGATGATAGATATGACATAGCTTGATAGATAATGAATAGATAGATAGATAGATAGATACAAAAATAGCACTCTCTGGTAGTAAATTTAACAAAATGTATTCACCGATGTAGGATGCGACGTTTCAGCTCTGTACTGAAGCCAGAACGTTGCGTCCTACATGGGTGAGTAAATTATGTTAAATTTGCTACCAGAGAGTGCTGCCTTTTTGCTATTTTTGTATTTGTGGGCGATTGTCTAGTCCCATTGGGCTTGCACCTCATTTTGTACGCTGTTGTCTGGTGCTGCCATTTTCCTCTTTTTGATAGATAGACATAATGACAGATAGATAGATATATAGATAGATAGGAGATAGATATTAGATAAATAGATAATTTGGACACAGGCTGTAACACTATAGAATAAAGTAGTCAGGAATTACTTTTACATTTAACGTCTTTTGGATCTACAATTTGTTGGTCTTTTATGTTTTAATTTTTCCTTTTACTCCAACTGTATCACCATTAGTGTGAGATGATACCATCTGAATACCAATCGCAGTGATTGGATGACATAGATATTAGAGATGGATGACATAGATATTAGAGAACCTCTGAGGCTGGAGCTGTGGCACTGCCCTCAGAGAGGCGCCTTCTGCCTGTCACAGTAGTCAGGTCCCAGATCAGCGTTATAGCTGCTAACACTTGTTTGTGCTTTCCTTCAGAAACTCATCTTCTACTGTGGTCAGAATTAGGATCTGGAAGAGTGTTCTCCTGTGGTAACTGTCAAACGTCCGAAATCCAAAGTTTCCTGGTCGCGAGTCGTTGGTTCGATGATTTGAACCGTACTTAGTAATGTCAGACACTGATTTAATGAAAACAGTAAGACTGCTCGAAAGGCAGCGGTTAATTTGAAGGGTGAAATGGAGGACTTCACTCTGTGTAATGGTGATTGTTAAAGTCACACATTTCCATACCATTAGGAGTTAATGGGTCATGTGACAGTTTCACAATATTTACTAGGAAGCATTAACCCTTTCACAGTCCTATACATAAAGTGGACAAAACTGTTTGTCGGCCCTCCCCTGCTATTTCCCGTGACTACAGCGCCTGAATTAATGGATATAACTGCATGGAAAATATCAATGGTTGTCTCACAGCTTTGCCAATGTACATTTCCTAGACACATAACATTGGGATCAGTTGATCCTTTTCTCGGTCACATATTTTATTCACCGGTTTTATTCAGAACTTGGGGAATGCCAAGTATTGTTACACCTAGGAGATTGTATGAGGCTTTATGACATTATTATACAAAGGAACCTTTGCTAAGAACATTCAGCCAAAAAATTGCTTTCCTATATTCACCCAAGAGGTTCATCTAAACTGTCCCTTGGTCATCAAAGGCACAAAATGACCAAACTGTATATGGAAAACCAAACAAGGTAACAACACTGGATATAAAAAGCAATGCAAACCTATTTACAGTATACGGCAGAAAAGGGACTATTGGTGCCCAAGAAAACGTTACCAAGCCACGTCCTAAAAACAGAATTTATTATTTCTCCTGTACCACACCTTATAGCTGGACGTTCTGCTCGACGTCCTACAGAAGCCAGTCATGGCTTGTGCAAGTCTTTGATTTTATTTGCTTTAAAAACGTAGCTTTCCAAAACTACTAAAACTAAAGAATATCCTGGACATGGATTAAATCCTAGTCCTTTACAGACCTCTCTCCAATAAAACGCCGCAGCCGTCTGTCTAAGCGTTGACATATCTGACGTGAAACACAGACTTGTGATTACCGTGTAACCTCTCTCACTCAAAGCCCCAGACAGCAGTATCATTGATACAAGAGAAGACACTTGTCATACTCTACATATCAGCATCATTCTATACGGTTTTCCTTCACATTCCTCCAGTAACTCAATATATCAGATATTACGCAGTAATTGCTAGATCAGGAGCAGTCACTGTCTGCCGGGTCCTGTGAAGCAGAATGAGCGATGTCAATTGTGGTTAGGCAATGAGCGGCCGGAGAGATGACAGCATAGTGTTGCTCACCAGCCTCGTTATATATACAGTACTGCCTTACCTCTCCCCCTCTATGGCATACGAGTGCAACATACAAAAAGAAACTATAAAAACCTTCCTAACTGCTACTGAGATAAGGGAGACAGATGACAATATGTTATTCACTGCAGACCTCGGTGCTCTAGATAATCTAGGGGTATAACATCTGCCAGTTTAAGCTCTAGGACTAAACACACACCTTGCACATAGATAATATGGAGTACGATCCATCTCATGGTTACACAATTTCTATAGTTGTAGTTGTTTATGGAATTTGTGTCAAGATTACCATCTTGTAATACACGTCCCTAAAGAACTATGATCCTGATAATACATCTGGTCGGATAACGTACATGATGTCTACGGATTGTAACAAAAAATCTATGGCGAAGGTAAGTGCAATGGATCGTCTAGATATTTGCCATGGAGGTAACATTACAGCTAAACCAACAAAAAGGCAACCAAAACTGCAAATGTGCAACTTAAGCAGCGTCGACACTTGAATTCACACAAACCCCCTGATGAAGTTTGGTCCTCGAGTTTGTCTTTAAAAAATAAATTAAAAAAATCGCCATCATCTTTAGCTACTCGCTAAGGCGATATCATAAAAGCGTGATTTATTAACGACAATCCCTTGGCTTGGCTTGGACTCGTCCTCCTCTTCTGTCCCCATCTGAATTCCCCTTTTTTTTTTTTCTTCTTCTCCAAGTTGACTGTCCCACCTTGCTTCTGAAGTTGTCTCCTGATTGGTGTGCGCCCCCTCCCTTACGTCACTCAGAATGTGACGTTCAGTCTTCCTGTTTCCTCCAGCTGTGTCTTAAAGTAAATCTTGTTGTAGCGCGGAGCCTCAGCTGAGCTGTGCCTGCAGAACTAATACAATTACAGCCAGCCAAAGGAGAGAGAGCAGCACAAAAGATCTCTCCTCGCTCTGCTCCCTGCTTCTCCACACTCAGCCTCCTGTTTGTTCTCTGTCAGATTCACACACACGCGCGCACACACACACACACTCACACACATACGTACTCATACACCCTGTCCTTTAGTCATTCAGACACACACCAACATTCTCCTTCCCTTGTCAAATTGTACTATTCATCAGCAGATAGCCCAGGCTCCTTGCTTTTTTCGCCGGCACACAGGATCACTTTCCTCTCTTTCACTGAGTAAGTATATAACCCTTATGCCACCGGCTTATCCCAAAATAACTTCTGACCGCTAGATGCTTAAGGATTTTGCTATCTGAATAATTTCAAGGGATGGGAACTTTACAGAAATTCACTCGTCAGGGGAGGTGACTGGAGTAAGTGAAAATCTTGCCTTCTGTTTTGTTGTATTTAAGGCTATTTTATTGCATCTAGACTTGTTTTGCGCTTTCTCTTTTCTGTGTTCTGTTTATGATATTTACGTAATTTCCAATGCTATATGCCTCATCAGTTCTTTGTTTCCTAAGTTCAAAAGCGATCTCTTATAGTGCTGTATGATTTGCTTGTTATTTGCATAGATTCGGACTTGTACTTCCCCTTTTTTTTTTTTGTCAACGCTTTCAAGTAAAGTTTAAAGCTGCGTTCTCAGTTTTCTTCTCTGTCCAGTTTGAAATTAAGAAAAAAAATAATTCCGGTTTTTAGGCTGAGGTTTGGTAAAGCTGCTTGCTATTCATCATTGGTATATTAATTACACTTTGTGAATTGTTTGGTAGCGGAGACGATCGCCATCACTGGTAAACCAGGGCCCTGCGTTACAGGGCAGCCCCCCCCCCCCTCCCCAGACATCGCATAGGGTAAGGAGCTGCTTTGAAGTCCTTGGGAAAAGCCAGGGGTTGTTCCAAGAATGAATTTCACGTGTATAGCATTGTCTAGGGATGCTGTGGCTGAACAGCATATGTTTAAAGCTGCTCTGGTTCGTTCTGTAGCGAGATAACTGCCAGTGAGGGCGCTTTCCAGTCCTAGGTTGCACATGCTGCGCTTTAGTAGGGAACTGCTCAGTGCTGAATCTCAAGTCTTACTACTACTGTTCTCTTGTAGGAAGTTTAGCTTGCATGCACAACGCTTCTTCACCATCACTTGTCATCTCCCATGTGTGTGTCTGTGCGCCCCCTCTCTTCTTGTATGCCCATGTATTCCAGTATTATCTAGTTATTTGATTTTCTCACACTCTTTAAAAATTGTTTTCATGGTGAGGATAAAATTCTCTTCAAGGCAGCTGATGACTAATTTGCTTTGATAGTTTTTTTGTAGTTTTTTTTGCCTTTTTTTGACCCCCTCCCCTCCTCCTCCTTTCTCTCTCTCTCTCTCTTCTGTGTCTGGAAAGCTATTGTAAAACCATAACAAAATGCGCATGGGCAACACAAGACAGGTGCGCTGTGTCAAGAGAGACAGGTGCAAGTTTTCGTTCAGCAGAGTCTTACCAGGCAACTATTATTGTTGAGTGGTTTATGAATTTATGGTTGCGAGATAAGGAGAACTGAGGACTTCAGGGACTTTCAAATTAGACTTGGTGAGATATTTCATGTCAGTCTTTATTTGCATACTAAGTACTGGGGCTGCATTATTAATGGTCCGGCTGATGGAAGGAAAATGTTGTTTTCTATCAATTGCACGTTTCTAAAAAATCAAGCCATATGTTCTACTGTCGTGTGAAAAGTAGCTTTGTCGCATGAAAGTTTACGTTGATCCAAGGCGATTGTATCCGATTACTACATAGTTGTATATGGTGCTATGAATTAGATGTGTTAACATGTCCTTAGATCTGGCTGATTTGTTTTACTTTTTTATCAGGTTGTTATACTGTTTCCAATTCGTATCGTATTGACGATGTACCATTTGTAGTGTTTATTTTACAGTAATTACTAAGCACGAAATATCTCTGTCTGTTACTTTGCTATTAGGGTACCATAGTTAGATGATTAAGATATCATACGCTTTGCTGACACAGCAGATACTTTGCTTTTAGTCTAGATTAGTGCTTATGTTCTATACTTTTTGCAGCATTTATTAACCTTCTTTACATCCATGTGTAGATAGCTGAGCTCCGCACATGGTGTCTCCAAGACCCAGACTGTCCAGAACCTAAGGAGGAGGACTGTCATGTTTTCTAAGTCTACCTTGAAATGTTTGCTGTATTCCATCCCCTGAAATAGCAGCAGCTTATCTGTGTCAGTTCCACCTTTTACTTCTATGTCCTTTTGTACATTTAATACTTCTGCTTTTTATTAATCATCCATGGAGGAACTTTAGATATAAAGGTGTAAAATATCATGAAACAGAATAGGCATACAGTTCATTTTATGGCAGCTCTATATTCCACATGACACTAGATGGTAGAAGTTTCTGGGAAGTAACCCTTTTCTGCCCTTGGCGACCTAATAAGACGTATTTTTTCCACCCCTGTGCACTTCTGCCCGTACATGGGAGTGCCCGTATTAACAAAGTGTGGGAACCTCCAAATGTAGTATAGGATCCACCAGCTATTCTGGCCTTACAAAGTTTATCTAACTTAAGGCGAAATTTACTTTACTGCTCCGGTTTGTGAAAAGAGCATTGATCCTTTTTGCTCCCAGATATTTGATGTACTGACACACACAACGTCCTAACCAAATGTATGAAATGGTCATTTCCCAGTCCCGCTGAATTTTTCCATAGCTGTCATGCCCTATAACGTATCACTGGGATGACCAGAATTTAGCTGTCATGCACTAAAAGGAAAAAAAAATAAATAAACTTCATCCTTTTTTAATGCCACTTTTTGAAGTTAATAAAATTCTGCAGCATTCTGAAAAGTTTAAATGTGGAGGTGAAACCTGAAACACATTAGATATAGCACAATTGAGTCTTATCGTAAATGAGCGTCTACCTTCTTATTAGGTGACAAATATATGTAATGATCAGCAGAAATATAAAGTTACACACATATATATATATATATACACACACACACACACACACACATATCTATCTAATATCTATATATCTATCTGGTATTTGAGCTAGACCAGATCCAGTGTGTAGACAGCAAAATATTGGAAAAATTACCTGTTGAATCTGATAGATAACTATTCCACCTTGTTATATAAAGGTACACCAAAAATACTGTACCGCAAAAGGTGCAGGAATTAATAATTTTAACCCCTGTTAAATATGCTAAATCCATTTTCATTCCACGGCTTGTGTTATGATGACAATTGCCTGGAATACGAAAGTTCGCAAACTACTGTTCAGCAACTCAGTTTTTTTTTTTTACTTCAAAAAACAATTTTAAAAAATATGCAAAATCTGAATTATTTTCATAATGTTTACTCTTATTAAACCATGGTTAGCATTTATGAATAAGACATCCCCTATAGTGATGTATTTTAGCTTTTTTGTCACTCTTTTTATTACCTTTATAAAACTTTTACAAAATACC